>NC_142695.1:14815000-17579166 GCF_029641045.1 Salvia hispanica | reverse complement strand
GAAGATTCGTATGTTGTATTGAATGTAGAAGAAGATCGACTTCTACTCAGAATGTTGAATGGCTGAATAATGAATCCCGAAAATGAGCTGGATTAAGTCCTTATATGCACAGAAGCTCCACCAATCAGATTGAGAGAACAACCAACTCTCTAACTGAATCTTGAGCTTCTTCATAACCGAATTAACTGCCAACCCAATTGAATCATTTCTCAACCTTTATTCCAACATATTTATTATTATAAATCAAGTTATGTATCCCGAATTTTAAATGAAAATAATAATAATCAACAAACGAAATCTAGTATGCGTATTCCATAGCTCATTTGTTGATTATTATTTATCCAATATCCATTTATCCATGACCCATTCTCTAGTATATATGCATATTTCACAATTCATTTATCAAATATCTATAATAAAGGTCGAGAAAAAGAGGATTAGACAGAAAGTGAAATGTAGTACAGTACATGACAAATGAAAAAGGAAGTCGTTGTTACGTTGGCCACCGTCAAGTAGCCACTCGATGGTGATACGACACAGAGCATCTCCAACGGCACCTCGGCTAGCCCTGTATAATTATTTTTATGAGCAACGCGGCATCACAATTTTATTCCCAGTTGGAATTTGTATATATTGACAAAGAAAACATGGCATACATAAGCCTATTTTCAAGCAGATGAATCCAATTTATCCAAACATATATCAGATTTAGTGGTATGATGAACTTCCCAATTGGATAATTGCATGAGAACAAGGAACGAAATCATAGTATCATGTCGCCTTTTATATGTGACTTAAATGTTGTATTATGGAAATAGGGCCCTTTTCTCATGATGGGATTAGTTGAACCAAATTGACTTAAAGCAATGCACATGCAATGCCCATTGCCATGTAGATAATTCAATTTTATATCACAATTTAAATAAATTAGTGCTACAGCAAGCCTAAACTCTCTAATCTATTTATGTGATTGACCAGCCTGATTAATGTTAAGGACATATGGTTTCCCAATTTGCCCCATTTTAGTGGGAACTTTTTTGGATTGAACTGCTCTTGTGATCAATCTTGTTACCAACTCATTAAAAAATAATTGCATTGTACACCAATTTGTTTTCCTTTTAAAAGTGATGTATAATTGCAATTTGAAAAGCAATTAACTTTTTTTCTAATACACCTTTATGTTTGAATATTATTAATTTGATAAGATCTATTTGTAAAATGTTTATCAAACATTAATAATTTAAAGCGGTTTATATACTCTATAGCAGTATAGCATATGATCAGTATTAACATTACCAAAAAAAATTCGTTAGGGGTCTTTTTTAATTTAATTAATTAAAAATGTTATCATGTTTTTCTAAATATATCACCAACGCTTGAAAAAGTGTCCTTATTATTTATGTTTCAAAAAATGTCCTGAAAAACTAAAATATTAAGTTATTTTGTCCTTAATATAAGAACATTTTTTTGCGTCCTAAATTGTTGTAACTTTTAAAATAATTTCAATTCAAGAAATTGTGTCTCAATTTTTGTGCCTTAAAGAAAAGTTTTTTTATAGTGCAAAGTGTTTATATTTCAATCAACAGCCTCCAATTGTAATTCCTATCACAAGGTACCTCTTTTTAAAAAATTGTTTGGATAGGTTTTTAATCCTTTGTATTTAAAAGTTAGATTTTTGGGATATTTTCAAGGCAGTTTTATAAAATCTATATTTTCAGTTAATTTTGCGCTAATCATATCTTAGTAGGATTGACCAAATTATTATACTAGTGATAAAAATACTCGAAATCATACTAATATATTAAAATAATTACACTTAATAGTTAATACTTATACTATAGTCTACGGTTGTCATAGAAGGATCAAGATATAGATGCTAACATTTACAATTTACAATTTACAAATATGGTACCTACTGCCTACTTTTATAAGAGCATATTCATAAATCATAATGTTTCAAACTTTCAATATTGTACTGTATTTTGGTGACAAAATTTTATCCTCTAACAATTCTGTACTTTTTTTCTTTTTAGTTGGTGATTGAGTTAATATACTACTACCTCCGTTCCTCAATATTTGCTACACTTTAACCTGACACGGTTTTAAGAAATGTAATGGAAAGTGAGTTGAAAAAGTTGGTGGAATGTGGGTCCTACTTTTAAAGTATTAGTTTTATAATAAAATGTGAGTAGGAATGAGTTAGTGGAATATGGGGTCCACTACCAAAAATAATAAAAGTAAAGTATATCAAATTTTCAGGGACGGACCAAAATAGTAAACTGTATGGACGGAGATAGTAAAATATATTGGTATACTATAGAGCACAGCCTAGGTAGGTATCGACAGTTTGGTTGCATGGTCAGTCCTATTATCCTAAACTTTGGTACTCCCTCCGTCCCGGAGTATTAGACTCACTTCTTTTGGGCACATGATTTAAGGAATTGATATTTAAATAGTTAAAGTGGAGAGAGTAAAGTATGAGAGAGGGAAAAAGTAGGAGAGATAAGAGAGAAAAAAGTAGGTGGAGAATAAAATAAGATAGTTGCTTTTTGCTAAAAAAGGAAATGAGTCTAATATACTGGGACATCCAAAAAAGGAAAGTTGGTCTAATACCCTGGGACGGAGGGAGTACTATTGTTCCCCGAGGTGACAATTTCTAGAAATTTGAGTTTAGTGACTGATTATTAAAGTAGTACTCCCTCCGTCCCGGCTAAGATGACACATTGCTTAGCCGACACGGGGTTTTAGGAGTTATTGGTTAAAGTGTTTAATTGGAGAGATAAGGTGGATGTAAGTATTAAAGTAGAGAGATAAAGAAAGATGGACATTTTAATAGGAGTGAGAAAAAGTGGTTGAGTGTATTAATTGGAGAGAGAAAGTTACCAAAAAAGGAAATGTGTCATCTTAGTTGGGACAAACTAAAAAGGAAAACGTGTCATCTTAAGCGGGACGGAGGGAGTAGTAATTAATTAATTACAGTTCACGGTTATAGAAATGATGCAGTTATTTGGACTTACTCAATTTTACAAATAAAGAAATACTATATTTTATTCCGAGGAAGAGTTTGTTTGTAAAGTTGTTGTTGGCTTTATAACTTAAAACTACCAAAACTCCATTTGCACATCTAATAATTATTAGTCCCTCTGTTTCTTCGTAGTTGAGTCATTTTTTCATTTCGAAAAGTTTCTTCATAGTCGAGTCATTTCTATATGTGGTAATTTTTTTCTCTTTCTTCCTTTATTCTCTCTTACTTTATTATCTCTACTTTATTCACTTTATACTTTATTCTCTCTACCTTTTCATTTCTCTTACTTTTTTATATATTTTTTAACACACCCAACATCTTTTTTGAAACTCCAATCCAAAAAAAATCGCCTCAACTATGAAGAAACAGAGAGAGTACTACTACTACTTATTAGTGCGAAGCAAGAAACATACACAGCATTGAAAATTTCTAGTTTGAGTGAAATCAAACTAACACTGGTTACGAGCCTACTACAATAAAGTGCAACTTAATAGGAGTAGTAGTAAAAAATTGTCTAATTATTGGCACACGCATTTTTAACATAGTTGGAGACTCCTTTACAACTTGATTGCTTACTTAGCTACTTAATTTATGTAGGTTTGTGTGAGGAATTGTTCCGAAGTTTCTAATTTTTACCAATTGTGAATTAAATTTTGTGTCGTTTTAGAAGTTTCTAATTTTTCGAGGACCGAGGTAGTATTATTTTAAGTGAAATGTAGTTAATAAATGTTGAGTCTAATTTGCTCCTATTTCAAAGGTTGAGAATTTTTCTTGTTTTTTAAATGCCAACAATTCTTCGTTACGTCCACGTAATCTTCTATTTAGCGGGGAATTTGTTTGATTAGTGTCTAACAACATCCACTCATTATTATAGATTTCAAAATTTGTGCCTAATTTACAAGTTGAATTTAAACTTGTGATTTTAGTGCAATTAGCCCAGAAAATAATTATTCAATCGTACGTAGGAGTACTAGTTATCTTATTTATCGTTAGACTAGTTAGGAAATTAAGTCCTCGTTCATTCTCGAGAGAAAAAGACGAAGAACAAACAATCATTTCAAGAAAAAAACAATTATCACCAAATAGTTTTTTCGAGGAGAATTCCGAGCTATGGGTGCACGTAGATGCTTTTCCAAGCACCATGTGTGCTCGCAATGAACGACATTTTCAAGCACACGTAAGGATAATTTTCTTCCTTTTTCGAGAACTATTGTGAGCTCATAAATAAATTTCAAGTAAAAGATTAAGTCATTATTTTTTCACCAGCTCGCAGTTAATGGTTGCTAACGAGGTAGTATAATTTTTTTTGTTAGCTATTCTTCAAAATTTGTGCTTCAAGTTTCAACGGTTAAACTCCGTCCATTCCATAAGAGTTTTCACTCTTTCCTTTTTAGTCAGTTTAACAATAGTATGCATGTTTTAATTTTGGCTTGTATTTTCTCTCTAATGATGTGAGATTCATTCTCCACTAACAATACTTCAATTACTTTTTCTTTGTATCTCTCTCTTATTCAATCAATTGTGCATTACTCGTACTTAACCAGGTGCATACTCTTGTGGGACAAAGGGAGTATCACATTTGGTTTTATTTGCATTCGAGCTAATGTGATGCTCGATTGAAACTCCGACCACAATGTTGAGAATTCCGAGCAAAATATGGTATTCGTACACTAATATCCTGAGCACAATTAAGGTGATCGGAACTTACGAGTTGGACAACCGCTGACATGTGCTCGATATATTACATCCGAGTAAATTTTCCCTTTCATGAGCATAAGAGTGCTCGGGAAATACTTTTTTTTTTAGTTAGTAGTGATTATTATAATTATTAAAACAAAAGATCAATAAATAGCTTAACAAAATCGTCCCTTTTAATGACAAATACACTTGTGTATTAGCACAAGAAAATTTCTTAAAGCTAATAGCCTAACTTTCCACTTTGCTCCATAATTGTCCAATTTGACATTTTAGCTCCTCTAAAAAGTTGTGGATAAGTGAAGCGTATAAGAAGACTTAGTAGTAATTACTTTAAACTTATTAATTAGTGCGATGGTATGACACGAAAATAAAAGTAAATTTATTTTCGTTGTTTATGAGATTTTAATTTAGATTATTTACATATTCAAAAAATCGTCTTTGTAGTTGAATGATTAAAACCTAATTGTATATTTTCATGATAAAAATTATTTGAATATTTTCACTAGTGAGTAGTGAACCAAGTTTTGAATTTACTAAACTTAATATGAACATGGATGCATCATGTATGTATTTAATATGTGCATACAGTTGATCATTTAAATATTTATTTGAAGGAAATATAATGTGAATCTTATAGATTGAAGACTCATGAACATGCCCCGGACTTATTCTTGTAAATAAACTCAACAAATGAACAAGATAACCCAAGAAATGGAACAAGAAAAATGGATAAAAGGATAGAGGATGGATTAGTGTTATGATTTAGGTGAAGAACAAGAAAGAAATCCCAAAGGCACTTTCACATACAAACACCTAATGGCTCCACAAACTAGCAACACAAGAACTAGCAAGCATACCTTTACAATCAACCTTAGCCCGGCAAAAGATCAAATGCAACCCGAAGGAATTTGATAAGTCTTCAAAAGATGAAGAAGGTGAGCTCTCAAATATGGAGAAATTGTCTCTTACAAATATTCAAAAGCTGAGAATGAAAACCCTACAAAAGAGTATTTATAAGTAATAGGGAAAATAGTCTTTAAAATCTTAAAAAATGGCATTTTCGGGCAAAACGCCCGGCCCGGGCGTTTTGGGGCTTGCCCGGGCGTTTTCTCTGTGGCCGGGCATTTTTGGCAGCTCTGCGCGACTTTCGTCAAACGGCCATAACTTCCTCATCCGAGCTCCGATTGAGGCGTGTAAGGTACTCACGCGAAGCTCTTTTGACGATGAAGATAATGGTGCCCGGCCAAATAATGTGAATCTTCTAGATTGAAGACTCATGAATTTGCTCCGGACTTATTCTTGTAAATAAACCCAACAAATAAACAAGATAAACCAAGAAATGGAACAAGAAAAATGGATAAAAGGATAGATGATGGATTAGTGTTATGATTTAGGTGAAGAACAAGAAAGAAATCCCAAAGGCACTTTCACATACAAACACCTAATGGCTCCACAAACTAGCAACACAAGAACTAGCAAGCATACCTTTACAATCAACCTTAGCCCGGCAAAAGATCGAATGCAACCCGAAGGAATTTGATAAGTCTTCAAAAGATGAAGAAGGTGAGCTCTCAAATATGGAGTAATAGGGAAAATAGTCTTTAAAATCTTAAAAAATGGCATTTTCGGGCAAAACGCCCGGCCCGGGCGTTTTGGGGCTTGCCCGGGCGTTTTCTCTGTGGCCGGGCATTTTTGGCAGCTCTGCGCGACTTTCGTCAAACGGCCATAACTTCCTCATCCGAGCTCCGATTGAGGTGTGTAAGGTACTCACGCGAAGCTCTTTTGACGATGAAGATAATGGTGGTCTTAGAACAGCATTTGGACATCATTTTGATAGGCAAATTCTGGTTTGAGTCAGACCTTCGAATCCGGCTTGGCTCCTTGCCATATCTCCACCTTCTTTTCGGACCCCAATCAACCCATGGCCCTCGATGTAGTTGCATCCTATGATTGTGAATACCCGGATTCACATCATCCTCTCCTTCTTTGTGAAAGGATTTGTCCTCAAATCCGGTTCTTAGATTCATCTTTCGGACACCCGGATTCACATCATTCCCTCCTTCTTTTGAAGGATTTGTCCTCAAATCCAAATCAAGCATACCTATAAGACCAAGTAAGTCCAAATCAAGTATCATAGGTCTAGAAGATGTACTTGGCTTACCAAGGGTGTAGAGAGGTATATAGTCAAGATTGCAAATCTCCATGTGGAGTATATCTAATGCATATATGGTCTCATCAATCATACCATCATTGTGATCATAAAGTAATAACAATATTGGAAAAATTCGACCACTAGGGATTAGGAGACTATGATCAAACAATGAAACTTGCATCAAGTAAGGAGCATAAGATCTACACCCTAACCATAATGCACATGTAAACTCAATATCACAAGTAATGGTACTATCAACAAGTTTTCTCCTAACACATTTGTGCGTGTCATCAAGATATTTTCCATACTCTAACAAGTCCAAAATATAAGCACATGGTATGGAGACACACAACTCTAACAATCCTTTTATAAGGTAATCCAAAACAAACTCATTTGTTGTAAGGCCTTTGATAAAGGATCCATAAAACATGTAACTCCATGGAAAAGTTTGATTTTTATGCAATAAAAGAACTTATCATGCCAAGACACACATGCGTCAAACACTTTGTATCTCTTGGTCCCAAATCCATCCACTCTACCAATCCACATACCTAACATTGTCTTCATAAAAGAATTGACATTTTTTGAAGGACTAGGGATACACAAGAAAGGATCCTCATAGCTTGTAAGACTAAACTTAGCAAGTAATGATTCTAGATTTTCATGCCACATATCAAACAAACCACAAGTGATAAGAGTATCAATACAAATGGGCATTTGAAAACAAATCACATTCACTTGTTTCATTAAATCATTATCACAAGTTAAGGTGAGAATACTTGAACCTTGGGAAAGAGGTGATTCAACTTGACCTTGCGTCCATGAGTTCATCACCGGTAAGAAGTTACTCGGTGCATCCACGACTCGGGGTTCACATTCCAATCCTTCCAATTCCTGTCTCAAAATGTCATCCAAGAGAAAAGACAAGTAATAAGAGTTAGTGAAATAAAGGTCATTCTCCTCACCAAGGGCAAAAATGATAGGGTGGTTTAGAGCCCTCCCATGGGTGATCTTAGAATCTAACAAGCAACCTTTTTTTCTCACATGCTTGTGGTTTTTCTCTCTTGAAAGTGTTGATTCACACTCACCCCCACCACTCTCTCTTGGCTTTTGCATCTCACATTTTCGCCTTTTCTCACGCTCTATTTGCTTTTGAAGCATGCTCTCATTTTCTAGCTTTTTCTCTTTCTCTCGATTCCCTCTCAAGTGCTTATTCCCATTATCAACCTCATGTGGCTTTGGTTCGTTGTTCAAGATTTGAAGGGCATTTAATGGCTCACTCCCGTCCTCGGCTTCCCTTATGCTAGACATGCCATCATTGAAAGTTGGGTGTGCATCTTGTTCATGTGTGACCATGGACTCCGTTTCATCCTCACATTGCTCTTCATCATCATCATCATCAACAAAATCCACCATATTCTTGACACGCTCTTTATTGTCACACCTATTTTGAATCAAGCCCTTTGAAGTAGTGAAGTTGGATGACAACCACGACGAAACCTTCGTATAATAGCTAGGATGAGATAGGTCCATCTTCTTTAGTGGGATGCTTCTTCGTCTTGTGTCACCACCATAATGTCGAGGGTTTGAGCTCTCCCTTAATTTACTTGAGACTTCCTCCCCTATTAACCGCTCATGCACCTTAAGATGACCATGATCATTCATCCTCTTAGAGTTAGACTCTCCATGGAACTTTGGTACTTGTTCCCTTCTACTCCCTCTATCAAGTCCATCATCGTGATACCTTGACTTGTAGTCACTCCTATCATGTCTCTCTCGGTCACTAGGTGCTATGGAATGGTTATGCCTAACTCGATCTCTTATGAGAGATATATTCTCATGGTATGCCGTAAATCCCTCTTGCATAGAATTCATGATTCCCCGCGCATCGCGCATCTCCTTCATGATTGAGGAAAACATCTCTTTGAGGGTGTCGTCGGATGTGGACGCGATGTCGTCCCCATCCTCCCTTCTAGGCGAATTGTGCTTAGAAATCCTCGTACGTGGTGGCATTTTCGGTACCTACAAAGAAGATAAAGAGGACTAGGGACACATCCCTTTTGTTAATAACACAAACAACGCACACACCCAAGAATGGAGACTTTAGTGAGGAGCTCACTTCCCAACCCACAAAGTATGTCCCCAATTCCCCAAACTCACACCCAATGTCTCTCGGAAGGTTTAGAGATTTAGTGGCTAGATACTCTCCCTCACTTGCTCTCGATGATGTAATCCCAAGGGTTGCACAAATAGCACAAACAAGATACACAACTAGGCAAGTGAAAACTAGTCCAAGAAGCCACAAGATTAGTGAAAGTAGGGTGCAACCTTCGAATCCGGCTTGGCTCCTTGCCATATCTCCACCTTCTTTTCGGACCCCAATCAACCCATGGCCCTCGATGTAGTTGCATCCTATGATTGTGAATACCCGGATTCACATCAAAATATTTAGACACACACTTGAGTGGTCGACGCTATACACAGGCATACCGCCAATGATGCTATTCACCATAAAATGGAGTAATGGACAAAATACGGGTATTTGTGCTAATCACTGAGAGCAAATCCACAATGGATACCCTAGTGGAAGTCCTAGTAAGAGTCCTAGAGGTTGTCATGTCAGCATGCCCTATCTTTCTATAATGGTGGAGCCTTAGTGCATGCCCTATCTCTTATCCACTTTTTATTTCAATTTTACATTATTATTTTTTAATTTTTTTTAATTATTATAAAATATCAAAATATATTATTTTAAACACCACAAATGCCAAAAAAAAAACTACATTACTTAATTTAAAAGTGGAACTACATCATACTTAGCTAAAAAAAAACTACATTAAAACTAAAATACTAAAAAAAGAAAAAACCAAACTAGTCATCTAAATTCAACCTCTGGGCCAAATTCTTGATCATATTCTTAGTCCTCTGTCGGGCTTCCGGATCGATTTCTTGACGAAGGTTGTTTTGGACGTCAAGTATAAACCTACACTCAACCACCTCGCGATAACCTCCGAACTCCTCGATCGCCCTATCCATGAGCTGAGCAGATGGAGGAGGCGCAGCCTGCGGGGGGGCCGCCGATCCAGACGCGCCTGCCTTCGCCTTCCTTTTAGCCTGGGCTTTGGCAGCCTTGGTACCAATGGGACATCTAAAAGTAGACGTAGGCGTGCCGGAACTCCCTTCCGGCTCAGCGTTCAGATCCATAGGAGATGGGCCGCTGCTCGTGTAACCGCCAGTGGCGGTGGTCTTCGTCCGCTTCGTAGCCGAGGATCCAACCAGTATCCCTCCGTTGAACTTCGACTTGTCCTTCAAGATCAGCCAAACATTGTACAGCTTGAACTGCCCGAACTGTCGTTGGTACTCAGACAACGACTTGTTGAGGACATCCTCCATGCTCTCACCGCTAGCCCTTCCGTCCCTGTTCCTGTTGTAGATATAGCAGAAGTTGTTGACGTGGAGCTTGATCCGATCCCAACACTTGCGCAGCTGAACCTTGGTCTGCTTGAACGCCCACTTCGGTTTCACCTCGTTGTAGCGTTCCTCAATGCGATCCCACATCCTGGCCGAAGTCTGGTTGTTGGAGGATATCGAATCCTCCGATACATCGACCCAACATTGAGCCACCTTTAAGTACTCATCCAACTAGTAGTCAGTACGCCATGTTGCGTACTCCTCGTTCAGCTCGTCGGGTGGGAGTGGGGGACTGGGACCGATGGCGCCTTTTCTTTCCGCGCCATCTTCCTCTTCCCTTTCTTCGGCGACGGCCGCACAGGGGTAGGAGGTTGCCCACAACTAGGCTCCATCTCCTCAACCCGATACTCCTCGGTGCCGAAGAACGGATCGAACTCAGAGTTGGAGACGAAAGTGGATCCTACAGATCCGGGCGTCTCAACCAGGTAGTCTTCGTGGCCGGGCCACCAGGCGCCGCCGCCTCCTCCAAACATGGGCATATCGTCGTCGACATTATGGGGGTTTGGGTATCGACTCGGATCCATTGTTGAAAGTGTGGATATTGGGAGAATATATAAGAGAAAGTGAAAGGTTTGGTGTATGAAAAGTGAAGAAAATGGAGTATTTATAGTGGTTTAAATTAGGGTTAAATAATTTATAAATTTAAAAAAAAAAACTGAAAACAACGGGCTTGGGCTCGGGCGCGACCCTGCAATGGGCGACCGATCTCACGACCGAACTCTCGGTCGTCCTCGGGCGTGACCGACACCTGCAATGGATGCACAATCATGCCCGAGCCCGATCTCGTGCGATAGGGCGTGAGATCGGACATCCATTGTGGATGCTCTAATAAAAAAATATTTTTTCCCTAGTTTTGGTGGAGTACATTTCATTTTGGTGCAAAATGGACAAAATACGTGTGTGTCGTGCTAATGAGTAAAAATACGGAGTACTTGTTTTTCTAGTTTTAGTGATACATTTAAATTTTGGAACGTATCAATAAAAATATGTTTTATGAGTTAAATGAGAAAAAAGTAAAGAAGAAGTAAAAAAAAATTAGGAAATACTATAAGAGAGAATAAACATGAAAAAATTAAGTCTTTTAATTAAAAATGAATAAATATCTCACTTATCTTGTGGAATGAATATAGTAATAATTAATATGGAGAGAGAAAACTTTCAATATGTAACGTATGTAGTGTATAAAAATTGGACAAGAATCTGTGAATGTATCAGATTAGTTTCAAAAGCTCAAATAAATAAAATTAAAAATTATAAACTCAAAGTATTATAAGTATTCAATAATAATGTATTCCACTTTTGTTTTCGACATGAAGGTTAATGTAACTCAAATTGTTAAAGGCATTGTAGATATTAGTACTATTTTAATTTTAAAAATTTTGATTCAATTAAATAGGACTGGGTTGAATAGTACAATAGTTTTCAATTGTAGTGGTTGAATTGGCCCCGTTGATATTTAAAATAATGGCATTATCTCTTAATTTTAAAGAACAGACAAGAGATTATACTCCCTCCGTTCACTAATAAATTTTCATTTTACTATTTTCTGTCCATTAATAAACTTCTCACTTGCTTTTATACTATTTTTTAAAATAAATCCTCTTATTCTATTAATTTTATCAAATTAATATTTAATTATAAAATTAATATATATAGAAATAAAATTCATCTTTCACTTGCCATTCCAATTCACTTTTGTGTGCGATCAAATATTGTAGTCCCTTCGTCCCACAAAAGATGTCACACTTGTGAGACGACACGAGATTTTATGAGGTTTTATTTTGGATATTAAATAGAGAGAGAAAATATAATTTTTATATTTATGTGAAAGAACTTTTTTCAAAAAGGAAAATGTGACATTTTTTATAGAACAAACTAAAAAGGAAAGTGTGATATTTTTTGTGGGACGGAGGGATAATTGTATCGTTGGACAAATGGAGTGGAGTACTAGCATATGTAAATTGAATCATTAGTAGTAGTAGTTGTCATAAAATTACAAACAATATTGCATCTTATCTTGAAACACGTAGAAAAAGGAAACAAAAGGCAGCAGTGAAAGTAGAGTGAGACCTAACTCTAAGACTAAGACAAGTATAGGGAGGCGTAGCTGGGTGGTAATTAATGATGTTAAAAGTGACTTTTAATTGCCTAACTCTGATTAATATAATGATTAGGTTAAGATTGGTGGGTGGAATTATATTACAATCCCCAATGTCTTAAAAGTCATCACTTATATTGACAATTTGGGTTTCCAGAAAATCACACATTTCAATGAACGAGTAAATATTGGGGCAAAACGTCAGCAGAGAGAGAAAGAGTTAGAGAGAGAATGTGCATTGGCAGAAAAGAATAAAGATACGTGTTCACAATTTTCCCTCACGACAGAATAGAATGACAGTGTACCCTCATTTGCTGTAAATTATTTGACTTTTACTCCTCCATTAATCTCAAGTTTATAAAAATTTCAGCATCAAAAGTTAGAAAAGCTGTAAATTATTTGACTTTTACTCCCTTCTTGTTCCAAAATTTGTCACATTTTTTATTTTGTAAAATATATGTCTTTATTTTTGAAAATTTGTCACTTATTTTATTTTAATTTTGATCCGTTCTTAAAAATTTATTATTTCTTATTTTTATTATTTTTGGTAGTGTACATCACACTGCACTAACTCATTTTCACTCATATTTTATTATAAAATCGATATATAAAAGTAAGACTCAAATGCCATTAATTTTTTTAATTCACTTTCTATTTAAGTAATATATTTTTTAAAACTCTATTAGGTCAAATGATGATAAATTATTAGGAACGGAAGAATAATCGGAAGTGGTCTAGACAGCACAACGTGGCAAATTTAGTTGAGCCACGTCGTTTTAGTAAGTTAAGTAAAAAAGAGAATTAAAATTAAAAGAAATAAATAGCGGAGCCACATCCAACTGACTATTACTATTAATATTGATTAATTTTTTTTATCTTTTTAAATTTCATCTTTAAATTTAATAAACAATATATTATTTTAAAATAAATCAAATCCCAGCTATAAATTCTAACTCTTTGCATTTATCTCTTTTCAATTCTCTTAAATCTCATCTGTGTTACTGTGTAATGTTTTTTTTTAATTATTTAATTGTTTAATTACTCCGTTAAAATCATGGTTGGGGACCATAGTTAATTCATAGCTAAATTGTATAGGTCTGACTTATTTATGTCCATGGACTAGGAATTTAGGATTTAAAGCTTAAAGCGCTATCAATAGTCGCTTCGCCACTCTTTCTTGTTTTTAATTCACATTAGTAGTGAATGGGAAACTTTGTTTTGAATATGATTTTTAATTTTCAAGTATAGTGCTTCGTGCTTCGTACGTCACGCTGCAAATGATCAACTTCTTTTCTTCACGAGATTTAAGAAACTAATACTATTTATTGGTTACGAGAGAGAATAAAGATGTTTGAGAGAAAGAAGTGTTTTTTTGTTAAAAAAGAAAATCAATCACTTGTGATGGAACAATCCAAAATGAAAAATTGAACACTTTCGATAAGAGACAATGAATACTATCATTTTGTAATTTATGTAGTTATACTCCCTCTGTTTGTTCCTGCAAAGTTTGTCTCATTTTATCATTTTCATCCGTCGCACAAAGTTTGTTCGGGTTGGAATATTTTCAAAAATAGACATTAAATACATCCCCAATCTCCTCAATGTGCACCCTTGTTCCATTACACACTTTCATTTAATACAAAGTTAAACAATTTCTTAAAATCTGCACCGGGTCAAATTAAGACAAACTTTGTGGGACGGAGTAAGTATGAAATGGACATGTCTTACATTTTCCGACAACTAGAAACTTGACATTGAGACGTTGACTAAATTTTTTCCTAGGCTAAAAATTCTAAGATTTTTTGAGAAGATATAAAATAATGTCTGTATTTTCCTTGTTGTTCTGAAATCTTGGGTGTGTAAATTTTGGAGTAATATACAAATGTGTCACTGATAGGCATAAGAGATTTTGATCCACAATTCCACAGTCCCTTTCTCTAGATTCTTTACCCTCATGTTACATGATTCTGGGTATAATACATTTTAAATTGTCGTATTTGCCCGATTTACAATTACAACAGGATTCTAAAAGCATGAAAAATATCGTCCCCAAACTCTCAAGCCATCAAAATTTGTCAATATATAGAGTGTAAAGTTCTCCTTTGCGTATTTAATAATTATTGAAAACTCAACCAAAACATATGGGATGGGATGAATTACAATGCCAGATTAAGCCTCAAATTAATGCGATTTAATTGATAAAAAGAGAAGATAGTACAGAGGGAAAGAGGGGGATGAATCGAAATACAGTTATGAATGGAACAGGGTATCTGGATTTTTGCAGTGATTCAGTAATTATTTATTAAGGAATCCAGATTTTGCCAAGCTGTACGCTGACAACATCTATTTTACACCACTCTACTCCTACATTTTTCATCCATTGCTTTGTGCCTTGCACCTTTTCATAATAATAATAATACAACTTAATTGTCAGATCTATAGCTGTGGATACATTTCTTTTCGTCACAAAAATTAAAAGAAATGTGTATAATTTCATAAATAAAAAGATAATAAAATATGAGAAAGTAAAAGTAGAGAAATAAAAAAGTAAGAGAGAGGGAAAAGTAAGTAAGAAAAAATGTATTGAGTTTTACTTTAAAAAAATGATTTCACTACTATGAAACATACTAAAATGGCAAAATGACTATACTAATATGGAACGAATGGAGTATTATGAAGTCTTACCTTCACCACAACGTTGAAGGTTCGAGTCACTACAAAAATAAATACTCACTCTGTCAAATATATAAGTGTTGAATCTCTTATGGCAACAAGATTTTAAAAAAAACATAATTATTGGCTAAATAGAGAGGGGATAAATTCAGAAAAAGAATAAATGAGTTGTTTGTTTCAAGAAATTGAAAGTGGTCACTTATTGGAAAAAATGAAAAATGAATATTAATCACTTATAATAAAACGAATAGAATAGTATTCTCTTTAAAAAACATTCTAATAGAAAATTTCTGAATATGTTTTGATCCCATTTAAGTAGTAAGATCTGTTTTTTTAATTATATAATTTTAATTAATTAATATTTTTGTTTATTTATAAATAAATTTAATTAAAATATATAACTAATAAAATAAAATAAAAAGAGAAAAATACTAAATGAAAGTCATTAATAGTGTAAGTGCTCAATTTCTTAGTGCAAAAAATTGTGGGTAATCGTAATTGATTAACTTCATATACGAGTAATTTTCAGGAATTTAAATTCTAAATACTTTTATTGAAGTAATTTCACTATATATAATGTTCTTTGTATTTCAATTTTAAAATAATTTGTATTGAAAATAATGTATAGTGCAAATTAATTAGAGAAAGATAGTCGGATGAATGACTCAATGAAGGAGTTGTGGCTACAAAGAAAAATAAGAGAATAATGACATAACGGAGGAGATAGATAGCAATGGAGTGGGGAGAGGTGTTAGAGCATCCGCAATGGTTAATAGGCCAGCCATAGGCCAGCCATTCTCTCCCCTGCCACGTCAGCAACACTCAAAAAATCACCTGCCACATCAGATTTAGGCCAGCCATAGGCCAGCCGCAATAAAAATAATTCAAAATACACTACATTTACGGAATTAAAATACGGAATTAAATTAACGACACATATACGGGAAAATTCATTAAATGCATTTAAAAAAAGTTACATAGATTAAAAAAAAATTACAAAAATAATAAAGAAAAAAAACTATCGCCGAGTCCTCCGTGCCCACAACTCTTCAATTATATCCTTTTGGAGTTGAATATGAGCTTCAACTTGGCGCATGTTGGCAAATTCCTTGAGGCGGCCGGCTTCATCGAGAGGTACCCCTGGCGTACACTAGGGGTGGCTGTCCCGTGGCTTGGACCGGCTTCATCGTCACTGACCCAACTAGTCAGTTGTACGCCTTCGTCTTCGACAATCATGTTGTGCAGGATAATGCAGGCGTACATTATTTCGGAAACGCATCCGACATCCCACAAACGCGTGGGACCCTTAATTGCCGCCCATCGAGACTGGAGCACACCAAATGCGCGCTCCACGTCCTTGCGCGCCGACTCCTGTCGTTGCGCAAAGTAGGCCTTCCTTTCATCGCTTGTTTGTCGGATCGTCTTCACAAAGACCGGCCACCGAGGGTATATCCCATCCGCCAAGTAGTAACCCATATCATGCCGGTTGCCGTTGGCAACAAAAGAGACGGCTGGACCGACGCCCTGGCACTTCTCGTTGAAGAGGGGAGACGAGTTCAGGACGTTGAGGTCGTTGTTCGACCCGGCTACCCCAAAATACGCGTGCCAAATCCACAGCCGGTAATCAGCTACGGCCTCGAGGATTATCGTGGGGTTCTTTGACTTGTAGCCGGTCGTGTAGGCCCCCTTCCAGGCAGTCGGACAGTTCTTCCACTCCCAGTGCATACAGTCTATGCTGCCTAACATCCCGGGGAACCCATGCTTCTCCCCGTGCATCTGCATCAAACTCTGACAATCTTCGGGAGTAGGGCTTCGAAGGTACTGCTCACCGAAAACGGCAATCACGCCCCCACAGAACTCCTTCAGACATTTCAGGGCTGACGACTCGCCGATGTGGAGGTACTCATCCCACATGTCGGCCGCGCCTCCGTAGGCCAACTGCCTGATTGCCGCCGTGCACTTTTGAATAGGTGTGTGGCCGGGTCTGCCAGCCGCATCGTGCCTGAAGCGGAAACACATATAGCGACGCTCTAATGCGCCAACGATGCGCATAAATAACTCCCTGCGCATTCGAAAACGCCGCCGAAACATGTTGGCGGGAAAGCGCGGGTGCTCTGAAAAGTAGTCGTCGAACAGCCGCTGGTGTGCAGCAACGTGATCCCGCTCAATCACTGCTCGGTGGTGGATAACCGGTGGAGGGCGAGGTATCCCCTGCTGTTCCACCATACGCATGTACCGCTCCATCTCGCGGTCCATGTAGGCATTCATAGCCTCGTTCATCCTCCGTTCGTACTCCTCAGCATCCCAACCACTACCACCACCACCACCACCGCTACTACCCGCGTTACTCATCGCTCGATAATGCTCTTGTACAGAAAGTTAGAGAGAGAGAAAACTCGTTAAAACAAGTGGTGCAAATGAAAATGAAACGAAAATCGCGTTTATATAGGTTTTTTAAAAAAAAAAAAAAAAAAAAAACGGAAATTGCCGCTGGCCGATCGGGCCGCTGCAATGGCGGCTAGCCGATCGGCCAGCGCATCGGCTAGCGACGAGCGATCGGCCAGCCCACGCCGATGCGCTCGCCGATTTGCCGCTGGCCTACTGCAATGGTTCGGCTAGCGCGACGAATCGGCTAGCCGGTCGCTAGCCGACCATTGCGGATGCTCTTAATTGTGGATGCCCTTAGGAAGCAAAGGAGTATTTATTTCTTAGGCGTTTCTTTTACTAATAAAAAATTAATATAGAATAGTTCTGATTTTATTATAAATAATTAAACTTGTTAGGTATCTTTAAGGCCCGTATAAATTCCTATCAGTTGACCTATTTTTAATGTATGTATATATTCCTTTAAAATATAAAATTGGAGAAACGTTAATAATAAAAAATACTCAAATATTTATTTTGTTAATCATAAAAAGTCACAAGACAAAAATGAGGTGCTATAAATAAGAATGGTGAAATCTCCATACTAATCTATTCTGTTAAGCTCATATTCAAGGCAGAAAGGGATTAAAAAATTGCGAATTGATTTCTTTAATTTGTCTCAATCTTGATTGGGTCAATTAGGCTGGAGGTGGTGGCAGTTGGAATAGAATATTAAAATTTAAAAACAGGTATTTATCAGATATTTCAAATAATCGCTTTCAATTATGTTCTTAAGATGATTAACATACAATTATATGATTGAATTGCTGAAAATGAAAATGTGAAGATATCAATTTCATTAATGGGATATATAGTACTACTATGTATCTACAGATCATTTCATTTGCATTTATATAAACAACCAAAATAAAATCATGAATTTGTCAGTACAATGTGACGGTGCGAAATTTGAAACCATGCAAAATGACAACATCAATAACCTTATCTACTCTTCAGTAAAACTTGCAGTGTATGTGTGTGACAGTGTGAGCACGTCTATCAATCTACATTCATACATCTGTATTTGTTATAGTAGTAATACTTTTCTTTAATTATTTTACTACACAAATAGATGTCGATTAACAACATCAGTTACATCACCTTAGTTGCCAAGATACTTTCTTTAAATTAAATTAACATTTTTCTTTCTTACTACACAAATATGATGTGTGTATGCTATATGAATCCATGAATTGAGTGTAATTAAATAGTGGAACGTATAATTTGACTTGGAAATAAAAGATGAGAGTTAAATAATAAACGCATAGTATATCTCGAATGATTGAAAGATCAGAGAAGAGAGAAGAGAGAGAGAGGGTTTATCTATTTAATAATAATAGTATAATAGTAGTATTATGAAGTTAGGAGTATTTAATGATAGTTAAATAATAATGGAAGGCGTTGGTAGCATGTATATATGTGTATTTGAAGGAAGAATTAATAGCACAGTAGAAATATAGCATAGAAATTGTAAAAAGATAGGATCCTCTTCTCCAGCTACCAACGATCCTTTTTTTTTAATTCTTCATCATTCACGAAAAAGGAAGAAATCAATCCAATCCCCACCTCTTCAGATCTATCTCTCTCTCTCTCTAGAACCATGGGCAGAGGTTGGAGAAAAGCATTTTGCAACACTCTTCCCAGAGATAAAAGCACCGCCGCCGCCGTGGCGGAGGCGGATAAGCTGTCTAGTTCTACGGCGAGCAGAAGCAATCCTTCCACTCCTCGTTTGCGCTGCAAAACGTTTGGCGGTAGGAATGCGGAGAGGGAGAGCAATAAGATTGATCTGCCGAATTCGAAGCTTGAATGCAAAACTAGCGCCAACACGCCGCGAGTTCATTCCAAAATCCGGTTCGGTTCTGCGCCGTCTTCTCCCAGATCCCCTTTCTCTATCCTCAAAAACACGCTGCGCCTATCTAGAGTGAGTAGTGATACTGATACATACGTCTAATTAATTTTGATTGATGATATTTTATTCAAAATATTTGGGGTTTTGCGGTGCAGAATAGCTGCGGAGTGTGTATGCACAGCGTGAAGAGCGGCCAAGGAATGGCAATCTACACGGCGGAGTGCGGCCATACATTTCACTTCCCCTGCATCGCCGCCCACGTCGGGAAGCAGCGCGCGCTCGTTTGCCCTGTCTGCGCCTCCGTGTGGAAAGACGTACCTCTCCTGGCCATCCACACGCAGCAAAGCCGCCAATCAGAGGAGAAAATTGCTCCGCTTAAAATTACCCCTCTTTCTAGCCCTAAATTGAACAGACGCTGCGATGCGGCGGCTTACTCTGACGACGAGCCATTGCTCACCCCCAAATTCAATCCAATTCCGGAATCTGTACTGGATGAAGCAGAGGAGGAGGTTGAGGAGTTTCAAGGATTCTTCGTCAATCCGATTTCCAGCACCGATTCCTTCAACACCGCCGATTCGAGAACGGTGGAGGTGAGCATCTCGCCCGACGCCGCCCTGATTTCCCAGGGCCGGACGCACGACACCTACGCCGTTGTTCTGAAGGTCAGAGCTCCGCCTCCGCCGCACGTCCCCGACGCCGCGAAGCGCGCGCCGATCGACCTGGTGACGGTCCTCGACGTGAGCGGCAGCATGACCGGCGTCAAGCTGGAGATGCTCAAGCGCGCCATGCGCCTCGTCATCGCCTCTCTCAGCTCGGCCGACCGCCTCTCCATCCTGGCGTTCTCTGCCGCGCCGAGGAGGCTGCTGCCCCTGCGCCGGATGACGCCGCAGGGCCAGCGCTCGGCGCGGCGGATCATCGACCGCCTCTGCTGCAGCGACGGCTCCAGCATTGCCGAAGCGCTGCGCGAGGCCACGAGAGTGCTCGAGGAGCGGCGCGAGAGGAACCCCGTCGCCAGCATTATACTACTCTCCGACGGCCGCGACGACGGAGGCGCCGCCAACCAGGAGAGCAGCCAGCGCTGCTCCGCGCCGTCTCACTCGACTCGTTTCTCTCACGTGGAAATACCGGTTCATTCAGCCGGTTTCCGCCGCGAACCGGCTGAGAACGCCTTCTCCAAATGCGTATCCGGTTTATTAAGCGTAGTGGTTCAAGACGTGAAGATCCAGCTCGGGTTGGCTTCCGGGTCGGATCCGGCTGAGATTATGGCGGTCTATTCATGCAACGAGCGCCCATCGGTTCTCGGGTCGGGTTGTGTCCGCCTAGGCGATTTATACGCGGAGGAAGAAAAGGAGCTACTCTTAGAAATCCGGGTCCCCACCTCCCGGGTCGGGTACGGGTCCCACCATGTTCTTTCGGTTAAATGCTGTTACAAGGACCCGGCCACGCTGGAACCGATCTACGGTAAGGATGAGGCGCTGCTGGTGCCGAGGCCTCAAGCCGTCCGATCCGGATCGCCGAGGATCGAACGGCTGAGGAATGTCTTCGTGACAAGCCGAGCCGTGGCGGAGTCGCGGCGGCTGATCGAGCACAACGAGCTCTCCAGCGCCATGCAGCTGCTGTCCTCGGCTCGGGCGCTGCTGCTGCAGACCAAGTCGGAGGCGGCCGGAGAGTATGTGAGGGGGTTGGAGGCTGAGCTGGCGGAGGTGCAGTGGAGGAGACACCAGCAGCGACGGAGCGGTGAGGAGAGAGAAATCGGGTTGTTTGTCGATGAGAATGGGGAGCCGCTGACGCCGACGTCGGCTTGGAGAGCCGCTGAGAAGCTGGCTAAAGTGGCTCAGGTTAAGAAAACTTTTAACAGAGTTAGCGATTTGCACGGCTTTGAAAACGCTAGATTTTAGATGTTTTAACTTCTTTTTTAGTCATTTTCTTGTTTGGAAAATTAAAAAAAAAATGGGAAATTGGAATAGCTGATTAAGAGCCAGGGACCATTTACCTTTAGCCTAGGTACTTTGGTAGGAAGCACAAAAAATTTCTTGTTTGTGTATTTTTAATTTTACACGGTACAAAATGAGATCAGAATTTCACTTATTTCTTGTTTATTTCTTACGCCAGTGTTATTGCATATCCGGGAAATTCAAATATGGCTTTTATTTGGTGTACATATTTTTTTTTAATTTTGCAGAGGAAATAAGTAAGGGGAATCTTAATGTGCATGTGGCCAACAATGAGAAATAATATAGAATATCATATGGTCAAACAATTATTTTATACGTAGATGATTAGCGATGCACAAAGAAACATTGCTTTATGATTAGAATATGAAAATGCCAATTATTGGAAAATGAGTAATCATTGAAGCTGAAAGTATGACTGCTAAAAATAAACTCTCTTCTATGTATATACAATCTATACAGGCGAGTTTTAGTAATTTTTTTTGAAATATTTATAAGTTTATTCTAAAAATATTCATATAAGTTATGAATCAATTTGATATGTATGAAATAAATAATTCCTTCCAATGACCATTACAAATTAATTTATTTACTTATAAAGTCAATCATTGATGCTTTCCTATAAAATTAATTCCACAAACAGCGGTTACCACATTCATTTTAATATAGCACAAACTAGACGTCCAATAGTATATGATTCGTATTCTTATCAATTAAATGCAAAGTTATAAGTTATGACCTTATAATCATAGTTTTACAAATTTATATATACATACATATTACAAATAATTGAATTGCAATCACTATTAAAAATTAATATTGTCATTCTATATATCAAATTTATATAGAGTGAACTTCAAAAATGGTCCCTGGACTATGGATTTATCTCGAAAATGGTCCCTAGACTTTAAAAATATCACCAGTAGTCCCTGGACTAAGGGTTAATATCAAAAATGGTCCTTTTGCACTGTTTCGAGACGAAAATGCCCTTTTGAGGGGTTTTGGGGGGTTTGGGCAATTTGGTCTTTTTACACTTTTAACATTTTAAATCTGATATTATTTCAAAATTATCATTATTTATCCCTTTTCTCATCCTTCACTTTGTTTCTTTATCACTTGTAATTAAAAAAATTATTGATATTTAAAAACTGAAATTTAAAATTTAATTGTGTAAAATTAAATCTAATTATTGAAATAAAGAAACAAAGTAAAGGATGACAAAAGGGAAGAAGAATGATAATTTTGAAATAATATCAGATTTAGAAATAATATCAGATTTAAAATGTTAAAAGTGTAAAAAGACCAAATTGCCCAAACCCCCCAAAACCACTCAAGAGGGCATTTTCGTCTCGAAACAGTGCAAAAGGACCGTTTTTATATTAACCCTTAGTCCAGGGATTACTGGTGATATTTTTAAAGTCCAGGGACCATTTTCGAGATAAATCAATAGTTCAGGGACCATTTTTGAAGTTCACTCATTTATATAATGGGAAGTTTTGGAGAAGATAACAATAATGCTATTATGGATTTTTTACATGAAATTAGGAATGTGAAAAGATTTTTATAATACGAAAGGTTTAAGAAAGGATGAAGACATTTTCAAGAGCCATAGTATAGTCACCCTCCTACAATTTATTGTATTACATTCAATTCTCTTTATGTTGCCAATTAATTCCTCTCTCATAGACGTACAAACAATCGTTATATATAGTGTGCGGCATGAAATGTAATAGAGTACATTATAGGGAAAAGTTGACTAAAAGAGGACAAATATGAACGTCGATGCATTTCTATGGTATGTTACATTATTGGAATACATCTTTCTACTCTGTCTATCTCCATTTTTGAATTGCAAATACTTTTCATATTATTATGTTTCATTGCCAAACTATATACTTTTATTTTCTTACTATTGAGAATTGTTGTAGAGAAGAAATTGACTTTTCAAATTCTATTCGTTATCCGAAATCATTTTATTGCATATCGATTATATATGCAAAACTTTGTTTTGGTTTTCAGTATAATTATGACTCTTTAGCAAGATTACATTTTATTTTCCATCACTTCATGCACTCTATTTTTGTGATTATTATGTTTCCCGTATTTATTGTTTGTATTCTTACCATATGAAGAAAACTACTGAAGTTGGCGAGAAGGAGGAGAAAGGTGGAGGAGGAGAAGAAGATGAACATTGCTTGCAGTCAAGTTGAGAGGATGAGCTAATATTTTATGAATTTTGTTAGGTTTGTTATGCCATTATATAATTTATGAGGTTTCATACATTATTGTTTTTTCAAGTGTATTGCATTGAGATATGTTAGTTTTATTGCACTTTTTTCTCACATTATTGAAAAGTATATTCCTCTAAATTTGGCCTGAGACTTCAAATTCAAAATTGAAGATTCCTATTTGGATTTGATCGAGGAAATGTAATTTTTTTTTCTATATTATTTTTATGTCATTAAATTTTTGTATAATTATACTCATTTTTTATTGCAGATTATTGAAAGGGACTTTGTTAATAAATAATTTTGTAACATCCTTGACCTCATACATGCTTCATTTTAAATATTTGCTTTGTCATTTTGCATTATGGAATTACTAAAATTGTGAAGTGGACATTATTAATAAAAGATCAATGTTAATTTTATAAATAAATAACGATTTATTTGGAAACAAATAAAATAGAAAATATTCTATATTAAATTATTGAAATAGATTATCATGTTAGTAAGTATCTAATCAAACCAATGGAATCTAAATGTAGTTTGATCACTCGTAAGGAGTAAAAAAGAAGTTATATATATATATATATATATATATATATATATATATATATTACAAATCCACTCTTAAAGACCGAACCACCGAACCCTACCAAATTAGGGCTTTTAGATCTAGTTTTTTATGGATAAGATACATAAATTTATAAATTATTTTCGCCTTCATCACGAGCCTATTTTAATTCATCCGAAGGTAAATAATATGTTACGAAGATTTAACTTCGTTCCAGAATATATTACTTCATTCTAGTAGGTTTTTACTTCATTCCAGTAGATTTTTACTTCATTCCAGTACGTAAATGTGGTTTCGCCATCGCGTGCCGTTCTTTCTCTCTACAATATCTATCACCACCGCCATGGCGCTAATATTGGTTTAATAAACACATGGAATAATGTAATAAATTATTGGAATGAAGTATGTGTAGAAGCATTTGAAGTCCTACTGGAATGAAGTAAAAATCTTATCCAATGAAGTAATAACGTTCCTGAATGAAGTAATAAACTCACTTGAATAAATTGCATTTTTAAATGTTAATCACGCAAAAACCCACGTCAATGAATTTGAATGAAACATATGTTGAATCATTTCAAAACCTACTGGAAGCAAGTAAAAACATGTTGTAGTTTCAAGGTATTAGGTACAGAATGAAGTAATAAACCTATACAATGAAGTAAAATGGGCTAGTAATGAAGCAGAAAAAATTTTCACAGCAGCACATCTCATCAAAAAAACTAGATCTAATGGCCCAGATTTGGTCTCTAGTTCGGTCTTTAAAATTGGTTCGACATTGATCACAACTCTCTCTCTCTCTATATATATATAGGGATGTATTCAGGTCAGAACGTTAAGTATAAGTAAAACTCAAAACACTTGCAGTCCATTGGATCTTATGATCTAACGGTTAGATTAATGCCACGTGTCATCTAATGATGTAGAATTTTAGACTAATAATGTAGCTCGGATAATAATGTAGCATTTTAGTTTAATAATGTACAGTTTTAGTCTTACAATGTACATTTCTAGTCTAATAATGTACCTCGGCGAATAATGTACATTTTTAGTATAATAATGTAGCTTATCACAACCATCCAATCTAAGGATCCAAGGGCTGTGATTAGTGCTGTGTTTTACACTAAGATGTTGTAAGGACCCTAACATACCCCTATATATATATATATATATATATATATATAGGTCCATGATCAATTGAGATTTTTTAGGGTAATTGAGAAATGAGATGCAATATCAGCCACTCATTTTTATTAAATGAGTGGTCCAGATTTTGCCACAAAAAAAATATTTTTAGATTAATTTATTATGAAATGGCAGAATGGTAATTTCATAGTAATTAAACTTGAACAGCAACTCCCATCTCTTACTCTCTGCTTCTCGATCTCTCTCTCCATCTCTCATCTCTCTCCAGCCGCTGCGCCTCTCTCTCGTTCCTGGCACCACAGTGCCATTGCTGCTCGCCGAAGTCAGCCCCTCGCGTATCTCTCTCTCGTTTCTTTTCTTTTCCGGCGTTTCACAACGCCATCGCTGTTTCCTGCCGGCGCACCCTCTCAAATCGATGAGGAAGGTTTGGGAAAGGAGAAGAAGCTAAGGGGGAAAATCGATGAGGTTCGTGAATTCGCGAAGAAAATCATGAGAGAAGGAATCGGAGCTGTGGCGGCAATCGACGCTTGAATCGGAGGATTTACTCTCTAGCTCTCTCAGATCTGGTCAATCCGACGAGGAATTCATCGTCGACGTCGTGATCTGCTTCATCCTCGCCGGAAGAGACACCACGTCAGCGGCGCTGATGTCGTTGCTAAATTGATTGCGCTGCCGTATTCGGTGGTTAGTTGTTTTCTCTTTTCCTCTAATTTGATTAGGTTTTGCTGATTCACCTCCAATTGTTTATATTATCGGTTACAGTAAAATGCAGTGATGCAATCTAGCAAATTTGGTTGTGCATTCTTCTTCATGATTAGGTTGGATTGATATGGAATTATTTGAATCCATGAAGAATGCTAATTCCTTCGTACTCCTTTAACTTTGGTAGTTATTAGTAATATTTAAGTTTTTGAGGTTCAATTTGATGAAATTTTGTATCACTGAATTGAAATGCTAGTGTGTGTTTGTGTGTGTGCGTTTCTCCCCAATTTTAATCATTTTGTTGTGATGAACTTGATTGAATTGAAAATATTTTCCAACACAGAGATTGTGATTGGGGATTTGATGTGGCAGGCTGATTTTGAGGATGCGTTGACAATTGTTATTCTCGGTATTCAAATGTGAATTATAAGTGTTATTTTTTAGTTGTTGACATGTTAATACGAGTTGTTGACATTTGATATTCTGGGTATTGATATGTGAATTATAAGTCTTATTTTTTAGTTGTTGACATTTTAATACGAGTTGTTGACATTTGATATTCTTGGTATTCAAATGTGAATTGTAGTAAGTGTTATTTTTTAGTTGTTGACATTTGATATTCTCGGATATGCAAATTATAAGTGTTATTTGTTAGTTGTTGACATTTTAATACGAGTTGTTTACATTCGATATGCACGGTATTGGTATGTGAATAATAAGTGTTATTTGTTAGTTGTTGACATTTTAATACGAGTTGTTGACATGCGATATTCTCGGTATTGATATGTGAATTATAAGTGTTGTTTTTTAGTTGTTGACATTCGATATTCTCGCTATTGATATGTGAATTATAATGGTTATTTGTTAGTCGTTGACATTTTAATAGGAGTTGTTGACATTCGATATTCTGGCTATTGAATGTGAATTGAATAGGTTGTTTTTATTCAGTAAAGTTTCTTGCTGATTTCTTGTCTTTTATTGCTCCTTCCATTCTATATAATCATTAAATTCTTTGTCTCTCATCAAAACTCGTAAAGGTTGTGTTCTTGTGCAACATTTCATTCGATACATACAAATTCAAAATTCTGGAGTATGGGAGAGATGGCTTCTCTTTGAAGTTACGCAGAGGTATGTAATCTCTTAATTTTTATCTCACAAAAAAAGTAAATGTATGATGATTCATTCAGTTTAATTAATCAATCAATTGTCCAGTGTAAATTAGTGATGTTTGAATTAATGGCAGCATGGAGAAATGGATGAATTGGGGCAGAAGCTGCTGTACACGAGCCTAGAACTGGAGAAGCTGAAATTATAAGCGATGAAAGAAATGCAGAAAAACAAAGAATACGTGAACTAACTGATCCAGCTCCAGAAATGCGCCATCGAAGAGCGAGACGAAACAAAATCAATTATTGATTCGTTTATGGAATTGGAAGTTTTAGGGTTTGGATTATCAATTGTGTTGGATGTGAACTGGATTGGGGAATCAAGTTTTTTTTATGATAAATAAATGACAAACCATTTGTAGAAACCGTCATTGAAGATGTTGAAATCAGCTATATAATTCATGTCAACTATACGCATATAATGTCAACTAGTGTGCAATCCATGTCAATTATATATATAATCTATGTCAATTACATACATATAATGTCAACTACAATCCATGTCAATTATATATATAATCCATGTCAACCACATACATATAATGTCAACTACATATATCTACATACATAGAGAAAGCAATTGAAAAAGCAAATAAACCTCATAGGCATTGTGGAAAATGTCATAAAGTGAACGATCATAATGCCAGAAGTTGTGGCAAAGAGAAGACATAATTGTTCTTTTTTAATAATCAGAGTTGTTTTTTAGTTTTTGACATATACTACAAGTTTTTGACATTTTCTTATTAGTTGTTGATATTTGATTTTGCTCTCTATTGATGTGTATTGTATGATCATCATACCAGAACTTGTGGTAAAAAGGAAAAAAAAGGAAAAAAAAATATTTGTTCATTTTTAATTATAAGATTTGTTTTTTGAGTTGTTCACACATAAAAGTTGTTGGCAAGCTGTTGACATTTTGCTATAAGTTGTTGACATTTGATATGCATTGACATGTATTGTATGACCACGATGTCAGAACTTGTGTCAAATAAAAAAATTAAGATAAAATAGTTGTTATATTTTTATTACTAGAATTAATTTTGAGTTGTTAACACTTTATACAAATTGTTGACAAGCTGTCGACATTTTGCTATAAGTTGTTGACATTTGATATGCAAGCTATTGACATGTGTTGTATGATCATGATGTCAGAACTTGTGTCAAATAAAAAATATTAAGATAAAATAGTTGTTATTTTTTAATTACAAGAATTGTTTTTGAGTTGTTGACACTATATACAAGTTGTTGACATTTGATATACAATTTGTTGACATTTTTATATAAGTTGTTGACATTTGATATGAAAACCGTTGACATTATACCAGAACTTGTTTCAAATAAAAAAATTAAGAGAAAATAGTTGTTCTTTTTTAATTATAAGAATTGTATTTGCGTTGTTGACATTTCAATACAAGTTCTTGAACTGATTGACATTTGATATATATTACTTACTACTAAGTTCAAAAGTCAGAATCCACAATAGTAGTCCATGGTTTGTGTTGGAAGTGCAGGTTTTGGGAAGAAGCCTTCAGCAACCCAAAATTTGATGAGTTTAGAGGCACATATCTCACAATCTCCCGAGAATGCACCCAGGTAAAGGAAACAACCTTGAAGTCTAGCGGGCAAGTAAATGTAGCTGAGAACCAAGATCTCCATGTAGGAACCGTCCCCCATTGCAGCATCAGCAGTATTTTCTTCAATCCTTTTCCAGAAAACAATCTTTTCTGTCTCCTAATGAGAAGACCACCAACCACAAACAGTGACAAAGGAAGACCTTTCCATTTCTCGACAATCGATCTTCCAATTTCCTTCAAATGAGGAGGGCAATGCAATGTAACATCATCATTATCAATTTTCAGCATATCACCGAAGGTAAGATAACATAGCAACTGCCAATTGTGCTCCAGCCCGAGCAGCTGCATCTCATGAAGTAAACTAGATTTTTCGAAAATTTTATCAGCGACCTCCCGAGGCCTAGTGGTGAGAAGAATCCGGCTGTCGTTCCCCTTATCCGGCAAGGTGTGCGCGATCCGATCCCAAGCATTAGTGTCCCAGACATCATCCACGACGATTAGAAACTTGAGATTGTAAAGCTCCTAATGCAGGCACTGGAGCAACGTCTGCTCGTCGCCCTAGGTGGCATAGTGGTCTGATTGGTAGTTTTTACTCTCCATGATTACTAGCAGTTCATGACCTCAACCATAATTCATTTACTACTGTTGAATATCAAATGAACTTAGTAAATTTGTTAAATTTAGTCATGCATCAAAAACATTATTCCGATATTTCATAATGAGAAACATGTTTTTACAGCGGGACGAAATTAATTGATATCAAAATCATAAAAATAAAAAAATAAAAACACTTTGACGAACTTTCAGTAGCCAACTTCATTGAGAACTTCCATCAAAAAGTTGGCAAAAAGATGCCACTTACATATGTCAACAGTATACAATATCATGTCAATGACAATATCATGTCAATAGCTATTGTATAAAATGTTAATAATCTTAAAAATTTAAACAAATCCTTAACTGGAAGGAGATGCTTGTTCTCTTCCTTTTTTACCAGTAGCAATGTTCAATTCCATCTCTTCCGGTTTTACCATAGCTAATAAAAAAAAAAATATCAGCAGAAATCGAATTCATAAGAAAACAAATCCAGATGTGTTTTAACACACTAAAATCGAAGCAATATACTTAAAATTTGAATAAATTTCTTAACCTGTAGAAGTCACTTCAACGATCGCCGATTTGGATGCCTTTTTCCGGCAACAATCGGCGCTTCAGCTCCATCCGATTCGCTTACATTTAGTTCTTCGATCCTCATTTTTGGAAATTATTGATGTAGGAAATTGACTTCGTAGATCTAGGATTAGGAGATGAATAACAATGTTTGATTGATTTTTGAAGAGTTGCATGATTGTATAAGTGATTTTTGAATATTTGCAGAATTGTTTGGGAGAGAAACTTGGGAGAGAAACGTTCAAGAGTTTTAGAGGGGTTTTGAATATAATTTAAACATTTAGAACTGAAATGACAATAATACCCCCTTATTGACATAAACTACATGTTGTTGACATTTCATAAATATTCTGGATGAGTGGCTGAGATTGCATCTCAATTCTCTATTAGGCCCAAAAATCTCAACCTAATAGGACCATATATATATATATATATATATATATATATATAGGGGAGTGATCAAAACAAGTATGTGCTTAAATCAAGAAATGCAGCCCAAATCTTGACCCTAGGATTAGATGATCTAATGGTCAATAGTTAAACAAAAATACGGAAGGTCATAATTAAGCAGTTTTAGGTCATATTATAAGATTTGGTTTTATGTCATGTTAAGATCATTTTAGGTCATGCATTGTTAGCATGACCTAAAAATAAACTAACTATGACCTACAAATGCCCTACGTATGACCGCGTTCTGCGTTTCTGTATTTAAATCTGGTCTTCATAGATCAAAACCCTATATATATATATATATATATATATATATATATATATATATATATATATATATATATAGTCCCATTATCCACAAATCCACTCTTAAAGACCGAACCACCGAACACTACCAAATTAGGGCTTTTAGATCTAGTTTTTTATGGATAAGATACAGAAATTTATAAATTATTTTCGCCTTCATCACGAGCCTATTTTAATTCATCTGAAGGTAAATAAGTCATACTAACATGTTACGAAGATTTAACTTCGTTCCAGAATATATTACTTCATTCTAGTAGGTTTTTACTTCATTTCAGTAGGTTTTTACTTCATTACAATACGTAAATGTGGTTTCGCCGTCGCGTGCCGTTCTTTTTCTCTACAATATCTATCACTAACGCCATGGCGCTAATATGGTTTAATAAACACATGGAATAATGTAATAAATTATTGGAATGAAGTATGTGTAGAAGCATTTGAAGTACAGAATGAAGTAATAAACCTATATAATGAAGTAAAATGGGCTTGTAATGAAGCCAAAAATTTTTTCACAGCAGCACATCTCATCAAAAAAACTAGATCTAATGGCTCAGATTTGGTCTCTAGTTCGGTTTTTAAAATTGGTTCGACATTGATCACAACTCTCTATATATATATGTATATATATATATAGGTCCATGATCAATTGAGAATTTTTTAGAGTAATTGAGAAATGAGATGCAATATCAGCCACTCATTTTTATTAAATGAGTGGTCCAGATTTTGCCATACAAAAAATATTTTTAGATTAATTTATTATGAAAGGGCAGAATAGTAATTTCATGTTTTGATTTCTTCCCCAAATCACACTGCCGCAATTTCTTCTCCAAATCAACCATTCATTCCAGAATTAAATCCATCCAGCTCGATCCGTCTCGAAAATCTACAATTTCTCTGCTCAATTTTCGTTTGATCAATTCGATTTCACGTAGATTGTTTCTCTGCTGTCGTGCGATGAATGCCTCCACATCTGCCGGAACTCTTCGCTACTCATCTCCGCCTGCTCTCTCCCGGCAGTTCTCGCTCATGCTCCGCCTCAAATCGCGGCGGCGCTCTTCCTCATCCTGCACCCGCTCCAGATTCGCCGATCTAGTCCTGCTGATAGCCTCTCTCTCTCTGTGCGAGCTGATTTCTCCGCCGATTTGCTCCAAATCGGCTGCTGGATCTAATTGTTGTTGTTACTCCGACATTTCTCCACCGATTTGCTCAAAATAGGCGGTTGGATCTGAATGCTGTTACTCCGGCATTTGTCCACGTAATCGTCGTAGAATCGCTGCGATTTGAGGAATAGCGTTTGGATCGTATGCGAATTTGATTTACATGTTTTATCTCCATCTTTATACTTATTCCGATGATGAATTCTATGTTTTCTATTTGGATCGTTTTGAATTTGGATTCTTAAATATTCAATTCAAGTTGTGGAAATAGATCAATTGCAGAACCGTGATATCATAGACTTTTGCTTTAAATTGATGGAATGTTGTTAAGAATTGCTTTGATCTTCGCTGAGACATTTTGAGCATTCATTTGCTTACCTTTCCTTTTTATTTGATTGCCTGCAAAGTTTGGTAGATGTTTCTTGTTCTAGTGGTGGAACGAAACTGGAAGATGAATACATAATAATTGACATAAATAACGTTTGTTGTTGACATCGTAGTTGACATGAATAATGTTTGTTGTTGACATCGTAGTTGACATAAATAAAGTTTGTTATTAACATCGTAGTTGACATAAATAAAGTTTGTTGTTGACATCGTAGTTGACATAAATAACTTTTGTTATTGACATTTGTCGTTGACATTAATTATAAGTGTTATTTTTTAGTTGTTGACATTTTAATACGAGTTGTTGACATTCGATAATCTCGGTATTGATAAGTGAATTCTAAGTGTTATTTTTTAGTTGTTGACATTTTAATACGAGTTGTTGACATTCGATAATCTCGGTATTGATAAGTGAATTGTAAGTGTTATTTTTTAGTTGTTGACATTTTAATACGAGTTGTTGACATTCGATATTCTCAGTATTGATATGTAAATTATAAGTGTTATTTGTTAGTTGTTGACATTTTAATACGAGTTGTTGACATTCGATATTCTCGATATTGATATGTGAATTATAAGTATTATTTGTTAGTCGTTGACATTTTAATACGAGTTGTTGACATTCGATATTCTCGGTATTGATATGTGAATTGTAAAGTTTATTTGTTAGTTGTTGACATTTTAATACGAGTTGTTGACATTCGATATTCTCGATATTGATATGTGAATTATAAGTGTTATTTTTTAGTTGTTGACATTTTAATACGAGTTGTTGACATTCGATATTCTCGGTATTGATATGCGAATTGTAAGTGTTATTTGTTAGTTGTTGACATTCGATATTCTCGATATTGATATGTGAATTATAAGTGTTATTTTTTAGTTGTTAAAATTTTAATAAGTGTTATTTTATTGAATGTTGAAGATTTGAATATTTGAATGTTGAAGATTTAAAGATTTGAAAATTTGAAGATTTGAAGACTTTGCAGCTAGAGTTTTAGAGAGAATTTTAGAAAATGATTTCAAATACAATTTAATGAAAAGACAATTATACCCCCGTGTTGACATAATGTGATAGTTGTTGACATTAAGTTAATCTTGTGAATTAGTGTCTGAGATTGCATCTCATTTCTCAATTATGCCAAAATATCTCATCCTAACCAGACCCTATATATATATATATATATATTATACAAATGAGAATTAGAATTATTATTTTTATAAGTGATGTTCTATATTTAATTAGTGACCAACACGTGTTTTGTTGAATCTATTTACGTGGCCATGTAGTAATTCATATGGTGGGACTTCTACGTCAGTCATCATCCCCCTATTTCTATTCATATTTCAATATAGTTTTAAATGCATTCAATATTACATATATACAAGAATATAAAAAAATATATATAAACAAAATATATATAGTTATGTGATAGAGATGAAAAGGGAGGGGGGGGGGGGGGGAGGTCAGCTTATAAACGAACATTTTGCTAACAATACTAGAGGGAGGGAGGTCGTGTAAATGTTCGGGGGAGGGAGAAAATGAACAGTAGAAATGAAGAGTCAGAGAGTGAAATTAAAACCAGGAGCTTAGCCTAACGAGCATATGAAAGTAAGGTGTGTATAAATTATACTTTTAATTTTATAGTGCTATATGATTGATTGATATGAATCTAATATAATTATGTGTTATTTGATATTGATGGTGGAATATGATATAGATTTGTGATTAGTGCAATGGATAAGTTTTATATATCATATTGAAATTATTTATTGGAATATGATATGGATATGTGATTGTTGCAATGAATATGTTTTACATATGATATTGGAATTATATGAATCATTTGGCTAAAGAGGATCTGTGACAGTCTTGCTCTGGGTCTGATATATATCAATGGCAATGGACCTACGGGTCATATACAATGGCAATGGACTTACGGGTCATATATACAATGGCAATGGACCTTCGGGTCATATATATGTATGCAATGGTAATGAGACCTCCGGATCATATTATACAATGGCAATGGACCTTTGGGTCATGTATATATGTCCAAAGGCAATGGGACTTACGGGTCGTATACAATGGAAATCCCGGGCAGATACCAGACTTGATTTGTCACAGAATATGAGAATAATAAATTGAACATAGAGGCATATGAATATGAAATGTTGATGATATTTAATGTTTATGGTTATGTCTGTTGATGTAGAATATTGTATGTAAGCTAATAAATGATGGACTTTTTTTTTATTATGGTATTTAGATGGTGATTTAATTAATATATGATTCTTTTATTTAAATTTGTATTTGTTAATTGTGAGTATATATGTCAAAGAGAGGTTGGGGTGTGACATTTATAAATTTTTTGAATTTGATACATAATAATTTAATATTGTTTAAGTTTTAGATGAAATATCGTGCATCGCACGGGTGTGATACTAGTGCTTAATAATACTCCATAAAACAAGTTTAAATAAAATAAGACGTTTAATTAAGAAATTACAGAATACAATGAAAGAATATACGAAAACGATAATATAAGATTACTTCATAGTAGTTTCAAATATCATAGAGACAGTGACTAAGAGCGCATTTCTCTCTTTCATTCCTTCTACACATTTTCTCTATATCTATTTAATCTGAGACAGTGACTAAGAGCGCATTTATCTCTTTCATTCCTTCTACACATTTTCTCTATATCTATTTAATCTGGACGACTCATCTAATAAATTAGGGTTCTATTTATTCTCTTTTGGTATACTTAACGGTTAACGGGCCAATTTTGTTTTAAGTTTTTTATCCCACAAATTAGGAGCCCTAACCCAACACATTATTAACATTCAGTATACAAATCCTTATTAAGTACTCACTAACTTATACTCTAGAGCAATTGTAATCCAAATATACAAAGCTAATGCTCTTTGTAAAAAGAGTTAGTATATTACAACTTGGTTTCGTCTTTAGTGTAGGGTGTTTACATGTTATAGCCGCATGCCGCATAGAGAGTAGTATGCCGTATCTAACTTAAATGACTCTAAATTTGATCGGAATTGTTCGTCAGTCGAAAAATTAGAACGCCAAATTTGTTTATTTTGATTAAATATAAATAAAATAGGAAAAATAGATTAAAAAAACTTAAAGCTTGTATATCTACAAATAAAATTCTTACGAAGAGATATACATGGACAAATCACAAACTCGACACCTTAATTACTTACATATTTGAGGAAAACTGTGTTAAACTTATATTAACGAGGGAAAGATTTTCCAAGAAATCTAATCCCATGAATATATTAATACTAAAAAAATTTATTTAGAATACAATGGAGCTCTCCCTTTATTCACACACTGGAGGCCTGAAAGCAAGAATTGTAGAAAGAGAATTCACTTGTGTTTGCTCCACCTTAGCTCTAATTTTCTGTTCCAACACAGAGATCTCAGTCTCAAGGCTGAACATCCTGTTAAGAGCATGCATGTTCTCGAGTGTCTCGGTCAGCGTGCGGCTGTCGCTCCCGTCACACCTCAGGTGTTGCATCGGCCCGTGTAGAAGCTTGTTCACGATCCCTCTGCTGAGATCCTCAACAGCCTTCTTTGTCTTCTTTGGAACATCATCTCCCATTTTCGACAAGCATTTTTCCAGCTCTGCTCCTCTTATTCTTTCAGCATATGCCCTCAGTTTCTTGATGGTTGGCACGGTCTCCAGTGAATCGCGCCAGGCTTCAAATTGCTTCGACTCTTCTGCTATAATGGCCTGAGCTTCCATTGCTTTACGTAGACGGTCTTCTTTATTAGCAGCGACAACCTCCTTAAGATCATCCACGTTGTACACTCGTGCAGTCTCGAGATCATTGAGACATGCACCTACGTTTCTTGGGACAGAGATGTCGACAAATAGCCTCAAACCCCCTACATTTGGAACAACCGGGGGGAGGTCTACAACGTGCTCTTTCAGAAACAGTGGAGTCTCCGATGCAGTGCTTGTGAAAACGACATCTGCTTGTGCTATGCAAATTAGCATCTCAGTAAGGGGTTTGTAGATGATCTCAACATCCTTGATCTCCTCGCGAATGGCAGAGACTCTGTCTTCACTTCGATTCACTACCACCATCTTCGTGCACCCTTTGGCAGCCAAGTGTTTGACCACCAGCTTTCCCATTTTTCCTGCTCCAACAACTAACATTCTAGCAGTGGAATGCGAGGCTTCCGGGAGTTTCATCAAAGCCAACTCCACAGCAGCTGAGCTCACGGAAACTGCACCAGCTGCAATGTTCGTCTCAGTTCTAACCCGCTTCCCCACAGTGATCGCATGTTTAAAGAGACCACTTATGTTCCGTCCAAACCCCACTACTCCCTGCCCAACTTTAACTACTTGCTTCACTTGAGCCAGAATTTGACCTTCACCTAACACCAAAGAATCTAGTCCAGCCGACACTTGAAAGATGTGTTGAGTCGCATCTTGATCATAAAGTAGAAAACGGTGCTCACATATCTCTGAAGATGGGATTCCACTAGTCTGACAAGCATACAATCTATCATGAGATTCACAACGATTGGTAGATACACATTCCCAAAGATCAAAGGGAGATGCGAAGTTCAATCATAAGATGCAAGTTATATAAAGATAAGAAGTCTTAATACGTAGTTTTTCCTGCCAAAGGTAACAAAAACGTCTTCCATAAACAGGTTTAGTATCAATGACAAAAACTAACATGAATGCGCTTGGAAAACTATAAACATTTTAGCTGCCTATGCAAAACAACGAAGAAACAGATACCTTGGACATCCATTCAGTCACTTCTTTAACCCCTCGGTGGCGAGAAAGAGCTACCACGTAGATTTCCATTCTGTTACAAGTACTCAGAACAGCGGCCTCTTCGATATGATTCAAATCACAGAGCTCGCTTATAGCTCTTGGCCACTCTGCCTCAGGAATAGCGAGTTTCTCCCGCATTTCAACAGGTGTAGTGTGGATACTCAAACCAATCACTACAATGCTGCTTCTTTCTTTTGTATATCCTGCAACCGAATCAAGATTGCGATTTCAAGAATATCCCAATCTCCTAACAAAATCATAAGAGGAGATACAAGCTGTTTTGTTGGCAAAGTATGATCATGATCAAATACTAAAGAGATTATCTATTAATGTGAGAAAAACATGTGATTGAGTCTGAAAATAACTGAGACAAGAGACATGGATTAAATTCTCAATCAATTAAATTAAGCAACTGCGCCTAAATTAATTTCATGGCGTCCTAATAAAAGCGAAAAGGTAATAATTGTGAAAAAATGAGCTACGAATTCATACTGTCAGTGGCGGAGGCCTTGAGCTGTTCGAGAGCCGATAAGCTCGAAGCGGCATTTTCCGGGTCCGCCAGAGCGTCCGGCGTGGCCTCGCACTTGATCATTCCCCAGTTCCTCCTGATCGGAGCCGCTAGCCTGGATCGAGGAGCAGCGGATGAGGACGCCGTAGTTCTGACAGGCAAAGCTTCGAGCTTTGCCCCCACAAATGCACTCGAAACAGACATTTTTAACGGATAATATTGTGATTAATTGAGTGGAAGTGAAGGACAGAAAAATCGAGGGTTTTGCAAGTGATTTTGATCGACGCCGCAAAAATGTGGAGGGAGCTGCGGCGTCGTGGTTGAATGGGGGGTTTTTGGCACTTTTATTTGTTTACTGTTAAGATAGATTTTTATTGGTTGGATTTCTTTGAATTGTGATTGGCTGCTTGGCCATGTTTTATCCACACTCCCCCCCTTTTTCATAATCTCTTCAATAAACATCTCACTAATTTGTTTTGATGAATAAATAAATGAAAAAATAGAATTACATAGCACGTTTGGTCATACCAACGAGCAACAGAGTCGCTTATGAATCAAATACAACTAATATTGATCGTAGGATTCTGTTAAAATGACAATCCCTCTTAAAGTGACACCGTGATACCATTTATACAGCAATATTATAAACGTTACACTGCAATATTATAAATGCTACACAACAATCTATAGCGTGTCGGATATTGCTGGCCAAGAAAAATTGTTGTATAGTGTGTACCATATTGCTAGCCATCTTTTTCAGAAATATTTTTTTTTGCCACGTGGCTGCTTATTATTCGTCCACGTGTACAAATGATTGGCTAGGAATGGTGATATGGTGTTATTTTAAGAGGTGATGACATCCTAATCATATTCAAGAGTCTACTAAAAGACAAAGTTCGTAGTCATACAAAGACTGTAAATATAGAACAAACACAGATCATGTTGACGTTATTGCGTCTATCCTCGTAAACTTGATATCACTAATTTGTTAATCATTCATTCGGAAGTTGAAATGCAACTTATATATTAAGATATGAGATTTATGCAATTATTAGATCAGTCGACATAAATATATCGGAGTGTTATAAAGTATAGATTCTTCACTGTTCATATTAAATGAAGTTTATATCTTTCTTATACCTCATAACAAATTCCAATTCTTGTACATTTGGAAACAAATGATGCTAAATTCTCATCATGGTATTGTTCTATTTTTACATGTGAAGACACACCCCACTATCTTTGTTGCCTCTAGGATAAATCATGCTCATGTGACTAGTATGCAAATGACATATGCATGGATAAATCAAACTTAAAAAATTGATACTAATGACTTAGATCTTTAAAGATGTTTGTATTATACTCCAAAACAAGCTTCTCAACTCTCCACTAAGTAAACCCCCTCATATACAGTTTGATCATATTCTACATAATTAAATTGTAAAATTATGATTTACTCACACATATACATAATCAAGTAATGGTTCTTTAAACAAAATTTAGTTCGACTGTAAACATCCATGAAAATTAAAGCGGCGAATCAATCTTTCATTGTCATTGTCATTGTTGAATAATGGACTCCTTGCTTTGGGCTTCCTTTATTAATTGATTAGGCTAGTCCATGCTGAGCCCATGTGATTAATTGTTGGCCCAAATCGAGCCTGGCCCGTTTACTTATCCAGAGCGGCTGGATGTGTGACACCTGGCAACTCCACGCGGATTGTGGCTCTCAGCCGTTGGATGAGTGTTGTGTTTGTTAAGTGAGAGAAGCCTGTTAGACTTCTCTCATTCGCTTCAATCTCTCTCTCTCTCTTGCTTCCAGAAACCGCCTCATCTCTCCCTTCTCTCTAAGATTCCGGCGAACCTAGCCGGAGTTCTCCTTCGAGCTTTCTGTTCCACCGATGATTCTCAGTTCCTAAGAGTTCTACCGGTGTAGATTGAGTGCTAGGCAACTTCTTCGGTTTCCTTCTCATTCTAGGGTTTGGTCTTCAGTCAGTGACCAACCCCGAAGTGCTTGGGGTGTGTGGTGAGGGATCTTGTGTTCTTGGCTGTGTCCTGGAGCTGTGTGGGTGAGTCCGCGTGTGAGACGGCCGTGGTGTGCGTTGACCGGTGAGATCTAGGGTTCCACTGATCTCTGGTTTGAGTTCGTTCAACGGTGCTCTCCTTTGTGACTTGCTGTGAGGATTGGGGAGGTCTGAGGCCTAGTGCAGTCACTGCTGTGACCTGAGCCACTCGTGGCCCGATTCTCTGACTTAGTCTCTTTTGTGTTTAGATCCTTCGGGATCAGTTTCTTGTGTGACTAATTCAGCTACTAAGTGTGCAGGTACAACCAGAAAAGATGGACTCTCAAGAGCCAAGGAGTTCTTAAGCTTAGTCTAGGGTTTCTGCTTGTAACATTGTACTTAGTGTGTAATCAAGATACCACTGTTGTATTTGGCTTGTACCTCTGAGATTAGCCATCTCAGAACCAATCAATAAAAGAGGTCCCGGTAATTAGCGAATCCCGAGTGGTCTGATCCCTACAGTGGTATCAGAGCCACGGGGGGATCACTTGGGCGCGCCGAGTCGCAAATTAAGGAGTTGGGATCGTCAGAGTAAAGCTCGGCCTCCGGTATAGGCCCTGAGGTAAGACGGTTACACCTTAACGAAGGGTAACCGCTCTGGTAAATTGGCTAAACCTCTCTTTTATGCTTTCTTAGAACCCTAGGCTTGGGCTTTTGTTGCTGGTAGTAACCGCTGGCCGCGGTCTAGGCTCTGTGCTCTTGTCTTCTTGCATGATCTTGGTGCTTACAGCTTTTTTTTTCCTTCCGCTGCTTGCTTGCTTCTCTTTTCTTACTCAAGGTGTGTATCTCAGAACTCTCTTCCGTGTCTTGAGTGAATTACCTATCCACCCTGTGCCTTAACCGCCTTGAGTGAACCCCTGCGCCCCCATACATTGGGTGATTGTGAATTGGGAAATCCTCTTGTCGGGGTACACGTGAGAGATAGGAAGGAACTCTCCTGGACTTGATCTTTGTGTGTCTGGGATCACCTTGAGTTGTTTTTCCTGTGTGTGTGTGTGCTTGCTCTTAGCTGCATCTGTGATCTTTGCATGAAAAATCTCTGCATCTTTGTTCCTAGTGGATCCTTTGACTGTTATCTGTTTAAATCCACTGTCTGTGAAAGCAGAGTTGCTTGCTTTGCCCTTGGTGTGTTGAGTTCTTTTGTGTGTGTAAAAATCTTTCTCAAAATGACTCAGCCAGTTGGCATTGTCCCTTTCAATGGGAAAAATGATTTTGTTATATGGAAACAAAAGGTAAAATGTGTTCTGATTCAGCAAAAGGTTTTCAAAGCCATTGAAGGGGTTCTTCCTGAAAATATGTCTGCTGAGAAAAAGGCTGAAATGAATGAATTAGCTAGGTCTTCAATTATCCTCAACCTTTCTGACTCTGTGATTAGAAAGGTTGGGGCTATTGAATCTGCCAGTGAGATGTGGGCTAAGCTGGATACCCTCTATACTGAAACTTCTATGTCCTCCAGGATGTATCTCCTGGAAAAGCTTTTTAAATTTAAATTGGATCTTTCAAAGGACATAGATGATAATATTGATATCTTTCAAAAATTGGTCTAGGACATTAAAAAGGTCTGGAGATAAAACCATTGATGAGTATACCAGCATAGCCCTCATAAATGCTATCCCTGATACTTATGGTGATGTTAAGGCAGCTATAAAGTATGGAAGGGATAGTGCCCCTCTAGACATAATAATCAGTTCTTTAAAGTCAAAAGAATTGAAGCTTAAAGAAAACTTTAACCCTAAATCTTCTCAAACTAAGGCTTTGACTGTGAGAGGGAGGTCTAAATCTAGAGGGGATGGCAGTAATTCCTCTGGGAATGGTAAGAAGTCAAACAGAGGCAGGTCTAGGTCTAAAAGTAAGGACCCTAAGTTTAAAAGAAAATGTTTTAATTGTGGTGAAGTGGGTCATTGCAAGGCAGAATGTACTAGACCCAAGAAAGGTTAGAATCCAAATGGTAGTAACCAGATGGAGTCTGTTGCAAATCTGGCCAGGGATGATGGTGCAGATGGTGTTTGTTTTATGAACCATGATGTTTTTTCTGTAAACTCTGCCTCTGAGTGTTTCTTTATCAAATATGACTGGCTAATTGATTCTGGATGCACTTTTCACATATGTCCTTTCAAAGATGCTTTTACTTCTCTCAAACTTGTGGAAAATGCTTTTGTGTCTATGGCTAATGACAAGAAGTGTAAAATTCTTGGCATTGGTACTGTGCTTTTAAAGTTTGAGAATGGATACTTGTTGCCTTTGAAAAATGTGAGATATGTGCCTGATCTGAACTACAATCTGTTGTCTTGCTCTTGTCTTGAATATGAGGGTTTTGAGGGTAAGTGGGGGCAGGGTATAATGAAGATCTGTAAGGGTGTGCTATGCCTGTTTAAAGCTGTGAAAAGTGTAATATGTATGTGTGTACTGCTAAGCCTCTAACTAGTTATGATCATAGTGTAAATCTGGTTAAAATGGATAAGGCTTTACTGTGGCATAATAGACTTGGGCACATGAGTCAGAAGGGGTTAAAACTTTTGAAAAATTCTGATATTTTGAGTGAGTTGGATTTCAAAAATGAGCTCCCCTTTTGTGAAACTTGTGTGATGGGAAAACAGCATAGGGTGTCTTTTCCCACCCCTGTGACTGAAAATGTTAGTCAAGCTGTCTTAGAGTACCTGCATATGGATGTTTGGGGCCCTGCCTCTGTTACTACCCACTCTGAATCTGTGTATTTCTTATCCATTGTGGATGATTTTTCAAGAAAAGTTTGGTGTTTTCTTTTAAAACATAAGTCTGATGTGTTTCAAACCTTTTCAAATTGGAGAGTTTTAATTGAAAATCAAACTGGAAAATGTATCAAGACCATTAGGACAGATAATGGCCTTGAGTTTTGCAATGCTCAAATGGATTCTTTGTGTCAAAAATCTGGGATTATGGGACATAAAACTACTCCTTACACCCCTCAGCAAAATGGTGTTACTGAGAGGATGAATAGGACTTTACTTGAAAAGGTTAGGTGTCTCCTGTCCAAAAGTGGTTTGTCCAAAAAGTTTTGGGGTGAAGCTCTTTACACTGCTTGTTATTTGATAAAAAGATCCCCTTCTGTTCCTCTTAAGGGCAGATGCCCTGAGCATGTTTTCACTGGTAGAAAACCCAATCTGTCACACCTAAGGATGTTTGGGTGTAGTGCTTTTATTCATTCAAAAACTGACAAGTTAGACCCAAGGTCAAGGAAGGGTGTTTTTGTTGGCTATCCTGATGGTGTTAAGGGTTATAGGGTGTGGGTTAGGGATGAACCTGGTTTCAAGGTTGTGGTCAGTAGGGATGTTATCTTCAATGAAGATGACTTCCCCTGTGTTGTCCCCAGGTCCCCTGCTTCTCCATCCTCAGATGGTGAACCTCTTAGTGAGGTGGAGCAATCTGAGGAGAGGTCCTCAAGTGAGGTGGAGTCCCAGGGCAGTGATGCTTCCACTGAGGTGGAGCAGGTGTGAAACTCTTCCCCTATTAACCCAGATCCTATACCCCCTGAGCCTCTAGAAAACCAAGACCCTGACCATGAAAATGTTTTTGATGGTGAGCCACAACCCAGTAATAATCCAGATTTACACAATTATCAGTTAACTAGGGATAGAGCAAGAAGGGTTGGTAGAGCCCCTGATAGATTTGGTTCTTTTGTGAATTTAGTTGCCCTAGCTTTTAATGTGTTTGAATCTGATGGAAATGAGCTTCAAACTTTTAAGCAGGCTCAAAAGTCCAAGTTCTGGAATTTATGGTTTAAAGCTATGCAAGATGAAATCCACTCTCTGTTTGTCAATAAAACTTGGATCCTTGTGCCTCTGCCCCTTGGTTCCTCTGTAGTTGATTGCAGGTGGCTGTTTAAATTGAAAGATGAGATTGAGGGGTTGAGGTACAAGGCTAGGTTGGTTGCCAAAGGTTTTACTTAGCAAGAGGGGATTGATTATACAGAAATCTTTGCTCATGTGGTTAAGTTTACTACTGTAAAAGTGATGCTTGCCTTATATGCTCATTTTAATTGGGAATTAAAGCAAATGGATGTCAAAACTGCTTTTCTTCATGGTGACTTGGAAAACCCATATACATGAAACAACCAGAGGGTTTTGTGGATCCCAACTTTCCCAATCATGTGTGTTTGCTTAAAAAGACTCTGTATGGTCTTAAACAATCTCCTAGGCAGTGGAATATTAAGTTTAATACATGCATGCAGAAGTTAGGTTTCATTAGGAGTACCTTTGATGCCTGCTTGTATGTGAAAAACCTTGATAAAGTGCATGTGTTCTTGCTGCTGTATGTGGATGATATGCTCATTATGGGTCCTTGCATTAAGTCTATTAAACATGTGCAAAGTGCCTTATGTGAAAATTATGACATGAAAGATCTTAGTGATGCTAAAAAGATTTTGGGGATCAATATCCTTAGGGATAGGAAGTCATCTTCTCTGGTCCTTCATCAGGAGCCTTATGTGCAAAAAATTCTTGAAAAGTTTAATATGCTTGGTGCTAAAATTGCTTCTGTTCCTTTAGCTGCTCATTTTATGCTGAGTAAGGACCTTTGTCCTACAACTGAATCTGAGGTTAAAGTTATGCAAAAGTTCCCTTATTCTAATGCTATTGGCTCTGTGATGTATCTTATGGTTAGTACTAGGCCTGACATTGCCTATGCTGTTTCTTGCTTGAGTAGATACATGTCTAACCCTGGGCCAGTGCATTGGGATGCTCTTAAGTGGTTGCTAAGATATCTGAAAAATACTTCTACGTATGGTTTGTGTTTTTCTAAGCATGATCAAATTGTTGAGTTGTGTGGTTTTGTTGATTCTAACTATGCTAATGATAAGGACAAGAGGAAGTCCACAACTTTCTATGTGTTTCAGGTTTGCAGGTCTTGTGTTAGTTGGAAATCACAAGTCCAACACATTGTAGCTCTGTCTACAACAGAATCAGAGTATATAGTCATTACAGAGGCTATGAAGGAGGCAATCTGGTTAAAGGGAGTTCTCTCTGAGCTCAAGTTTATTAAGTCTGCTCCTGTGTTGTACTCTGATAGTCAGTCTGCCATTCAACTTTGTAAAAACCCTGTCTTCCATGATAGAACTAAGCATATAGATGTTAGGTTCCATTTTATTAGAGATGTTGTAGAAAAAGGTGAAGTTCTTTTACAAAAGGTGCATACTGATCATAACCCTGCTGATATGGGTACCAAATGTATTTCTGTGGATAAGTTGTTGTCATGCATCAAAAAATTGCACTTTGATTTTGGTTGAACATGTGCATTGCATGTCCCGGGTAAAGACCTTGTTGACTCTTTGAAGTCACAAGGCAGTTTAAGTCCTACAAAACTAGTTGGGTTACCATCTGGTGTTTTATTAGGCAACCTGGCATCTTCTATCTAATGAACTTTGTGTTCTTTGGTGATAGGAATGCCTTGTAGGCAATGATGAAGCAGCAGTAGACCAAGGCTCTCCCCTGTTTCTCCAGAAGTAGTCCAAAGGTGGAGAATGCTGAATATTAGACTCCTTGCTTTGGGCTTCCTTTATTAATTGATTGGGCTGGTCCATGCTGAGCCCATGTGATTAATTGTTGGCCCAAATCGAGCCTGGCCCGTTTACTTATCCAGAGCGGCTGGATGTGTGACACCTAGCAACTCCACGCGGATTGTGGCTCTCAGCCGTTGGATGAGTGTTGTGTTTGTTAAGTGAGAGAAGCCTGTTAGACTTCTCTCATTCGCTCCAATCTCTCTCTCTCTCTTGCTTCCAGAAACCGCCTCCTCTCTCCCTTCTCTCTAAGATTCTGGCAAACCTAGCCGGAGTTCTCCTTCGGGCTTTCTGTTCCACCGATGATTAAGAGTTCTACCGGTGTAGATTGAGTGCTAGGCAACTTCTTCGGTTTCCTTCTCATTCTAGGGTTTGGTCTTCAATCAGTGACCAATCCCGAAGTGCTTGGGGTGTGTGGTCAGGGATCTTGTGTTCTTGGCTGTGTCCTGGAGCTGTGTGGGTGAGTCCACGTGTGAGACGGCCGTGGTGTGCGTTGACCGGTGAGATCTAGGGTTCCACTGATCTCTGGTTTGAGTTCGTTCAACGGTGCTCTCCTTTGTGACTTGTTGTGAGGATTGGGGAGGTCTGAGGCCTAGTGCAGTCACTGCTGTGACCTGAGCCACTCGTGGCCCGATTCTCTGACTTAGTCTCTTTTGTGTTTAGATCCTTCGGGATCAGTTTCTTGTGTGACTAATTCAGCTACTAAGTGTGCAGGTACAACCAGAAAAGATGGACTCTCAAGAGCTAAGGAGTTCTTAAGCTTAGTCTAGGGTTTCTGCTTGTAACATTGTACTTAGTGTGTAATCAAGATACCACTGTTGTATTTGGCTTGTACCTCTGAGATTAGCCATCTCAGAACCAATCAATAAAAGAGGTCCCGGTAATTAGCGAATCCCGAATGGTCTGATCCCTACAGTCATATTCCGTCCTATATGCAATAGAATCTAGGATCTTAGATGCCTTATTTTAAATGTATTTTGACTCAAAATGGATATATATATTAAAGCCATTATTTTGCAATTTTTCTACTTTGATCTGAGAATCACTAGCACGTAAAATATATTTAATCAGAATAGTCGAAAACAAATTAAAATATTCGATGCGTATTTTTGTGTCAAATCTTATTTTTTTAAAATTAAGATTGTTAGTTGGGTTGGGATTGGATTTTAAATTGAAAAAAAAAAACTTAAAAACCAAATTATATTTAATATACTCAATATAATGTTATTTAAATATCATATTTTTTAAATAGTCTATTCTGATATATTTTTTAAAATACTTATAACCTATACAAAGATATATACTCCATTTAAAATCTTTTATTTTGGATTTTTAGGATCTTTTAGTTCAATTCTGATTTAGTTATAAAAGTTTGGATTTTCGTATTCAGATTTCGGATATTTAGAATTTATATTCTCTCAACATTTGAATTTTCTGATTAACTTAAATTAGCAAAAAATCATATTCGAAATGTATGCTAATCCTTAAAGAAACGTTGATTATGATAAGTCTATAGTAAGTTAAAAAAATACTCCTGTACATGAATTTTTGTGACAAAGAGCTATAGATGCACAGAAGAGATAAGAGAGGAGTAGGGAAATTGCGAAGGATTACTATGGACGTTTGGGATAGGCTCTTAAGATTTCATGTTGCGTTTGCGCAACATGCTTCAACCATCACTCGTGGAAAATATTTGTTCTCGCATTCAAGATGTGGACAAGAATATACTTTTTTTTTCTTTTCATTTGTTTTTTCTTTTCGTTTTGTTTATAATTTTTTCTATTTTAAAAGTGAGATCCACGCCTAACTAATTTATTTTTCTAGTATTTGTCTTCGTAAAGTCAAATAATATTTTTAAATCCGTGTAGAGTTAAAAAGAGGTTTATAAATGGGATGGAGACAGAATTACTTATTTTACGAAATCAATAAATTCAATATTTCTTTTATTTACACTTCATCCGTTCTAGACATTTTATTTTGCGCACCCATTTCTTACTTTACTCTCTCTTCACTTTAACTATTTATAATTACTTTCTCAAAATGAGTGCGCAAAATGAAATGTCTCTAGAACAGATGGAGTATATAGTTGAGTCTGAAGTCTCGCACTCTCACTTCAAAAATTACAAGCTGTTTTATATAAATCCATTGACCTAAAAGGCCCAATTTTAAATGGCCCTATAAACCATTAGGTTTGTACTACAAGATCAGTGTAGTTATATCTCTGAATTGTTACTTCATCTGTCAAACACGGACTTGGATCCCCAACTGTGACAAAATGCACAGTAGGGGATGTTGTGCACATCATCACCCTCCATTTTATATTATGAAGTTATACAATTTTCTTTTATTTACAAATCAATGGTGATGATGTGCATTTTGCCACAGCAGGGATCCAAGTCCGTCAAACACTCTCTCTCTCTCTTCCTTTGCTTGCAGAATTTTTTTTTTTTTTTCCCTCCTGTATTATCATTCGGCATTTCCATTTGATATCGAGTTGCAATTTTGACTGTAATTGAAATTTTGAGAATGTCATGCATCACTCTGATCCAGAGATGATAATTTCTCAACCCATGCAATTTCTGAGTCATAAATTCATTCGTTCATTTTCAATTCTAATGAATTTTCAGATATATTTCGTGTTTTGTTAATTGATTGTATTGATTTGGAGCGCCTTCTCCTCCAATCGGTTGTATTTAATTTAATTCGAATTTGAGTTTCAAACTGTGTTTTCGCGACGTTTTCTTCAAAATTGGGGAAAGCAGTTCTCGATGTTTGTATAACTCAATGTGATTCGTCGCTATAAGGGCATCTCCAACCAGGCACGGATCTAATGTGCAAGCAGGAGGGGCAAATGCCCTCCCTCAAAATTTCATATCTATGTATAAAATCTATTGTAGAAAAAAATTAATATTAGTTTCTTCTTTAAATGCCCCTCCTCAAATACTTCAAATATCCCCACATGTATTTTTGCCCCTGCAATGATCATTTTCTGGTTTCCGTCCCTGTCTCCAACGATGCTGAAAAACGGAAATTTGCAGTGGAAAACACCTCCAATCATACTCCAAAACACATCTCAAATCGTCCTTTTTTGCGTTTTCGGATCAGTGTTACGGCAAAGATGCAGTAGCACTGTAGCTATTGCATTTCACTTTTTGAAGTTCCTGGAAATTGCAATTGGCTCCCTCATCCTTTATATTTTCGAATGGAAGCAGCGATTTTGGAGAGTTGTAGATGGTTGAAGAAGTTGTAAAGGAAATTTGAGATGAGAACGAAAAATCAGAGAAGGGGAAGAAGATACTGCGCTGGGAGGGAGGGAGAGAGAGAGTAAATTAGATTTAGAATATATTTAATGGGATGGGCTAATTAATTATTATATGTATAAATGTAATGATGCATAGTTTTATTAAATAATTAGTTCATAAAGTTAATTGATATTTAGTTTATTTTATATAAATTATTAGTATTAATTATTTATTTTGTGTGATTTGTAAAATTATTTAATATAATTTATTAAATAATTTTTTGACTATTAGTTATTTATTGATTATGATTATAATACTACTAGTATTTAATATTATAATACAATAAATTAAATAATAGTACAATATTTAGTAATAAAAGTACTCCTATTTTACATAACGCAACACAATTGGTCCTACAAATGGAAATTACATTACAACGACATAACACTAAAATAAAGACAAACGACAATTACAATAACAAAATGAAAAACATAATCTAATAATCCGGTAAACCAGAACCAGAACCAGAACCTCCTATATTATCGAAGTACGAAGGATATGTTCCAGTTGCATAGTCATTTGTAAGTCTTTGAATGTATTTTAATTTATGTTTGAATATTATTGTAGTACGTTTGATCATAAATTTGAAGTTAATGTATTTTTTATTGAATGCATAATATATTTAATATATATAAATATAATATATTATTATAATAATTATATCAAATTATTTAATTACATTTGGAAAATTATCGACAAAGTGTTGTAGGGTGAATGTGTAATTTAAATAAATATATAGCTAAGATCGGAAAGTAAAAAAAAGTAAGGGAATATGGAATATTCTTTTGGGTTTTGAGTTTGTGTAAATGGTTGTAGTAGAATTACTGTTTGATATGACAGAACTGCAAAAATTGATTTGAGTTTGGTGTAAATGGTTGGAGATGACCTAAAAAATTTTAGCTCCGTCGAGATCTCAGATTTCCAGAGCTCAGCGTTGTCATATCCTGTCGCATTACCTCTTGGGACTGGCCATGGGAAAAACATTTATTCTCATTTTATTTTTTTCTAATTTTTGAATTATTCCTTTCCAGTGATGAAATCAATTTTCAAATTACACCATCATTCGGGACTGATATTTCCCCTGATGATATTCTGCAATTCTGAGGCTATTTTAAAATATATTTTGCTTTTATTTAGTTTTTGTGGCTTGCTTATTTATAAACAGAAAATAAACAAAAAATACTCAAATTGAAACCTTTTTGTAGAACCAACGATATGAACAGATACATTTGTGTAATTTTACTTGAATACATATTGGAATGGCTTTTAAAAAATCAAACATGTTCGACTTCTAAACAATAGATTTAAAGAACAAACTCGAAATTCGCTCCTTAATATGAGTGTTCTGAATTCCATGGCCGTCTCCAAGTTGGTACATGTATTGTGCCATTCTACCAAGATCAACAGCCTTTTTTATGAATTCTTTCGAAAAATGAGAATCTCCAACTCTTTCTTCATTCATCCTTTTCCAGCTATTCCATATTAAAAATCTTGCGTGTTCACGAGCCTCTTCAACTGAAGCTCCCGATTCCTTCATGTAGCATTGAATCGATTCTGCCACATCACCTCTTTCCATCTCATTCTAAACAAGCATTAAAAATGTGTCACGATCATATATTAAGTGTCAAGATAAACATTATACAAATTTTCCATTAGGATCGATGGAAAATTGTCATGGCCGCCCCTCAATTTTAGGTTCATTCGCGTATATATTTATATTGCGTTAAGAAGAGTACCAACCGGTGATGTTGCAAGGTCATTTGCAAGTCTCAAAATCACTGCTGGACATCGAACTAAGTCGTGATATTGGTACAAACTATCGACAGTGGTTTTCTGTATTGGAGTTGTGACGAGAAAGAATGCGTGTGACAATATCACAGGCACTGAGCTCGAAATCCATCCGTTGTTGATATATTTATCTAGTGTTGGTGTGTATCCTTGCGCGTGCCACTGAGCCTCTTGCATGAATGATTTGCATAAATCTTGCCACTGTTAACCAATAAAAATGCATTATAGAAACAAAAAAGAGATATTGAAATCGAATAGTATTGAGCTAGGGATTATGAAGTCTTACTGATTTTCTCAAATATTTAATGATGAGAATGTCTTGTTCTTTGAGAACATCGCATGCCATCTCATTTATGAAGTTGTTGAGTGTGAGAAAGCAAATTTGCATATAGTTGGGGAGTTGATTCACTGCTTCTAGATCCCATCTGAAAAAAAAGAGATGTATATAGAAAATGAATTTTAGTGGTATGTATCCATTTTGTAGCTTAAAACCATAAGATAAATAAAATTGGATCGTAATCTAGGAAGAAGAAATATGTAAATGATGGTGGAACATGCTAAAAATGTGAGAAATTAAATGCACTTTCATTTGCCTAAGATTATTGTAAAGAGTCTATAAGTTCTAGAACTTATGATGTAACTTACCTGTGAATAACATCATTGAAGAGGTGTAGTTCATCCAAGGTAGCATAGACATCGAATATATCATCGATTAGTGTAATTAAGATGTTTGCTTTGGTGGCCATGATCCTTGAATATCCATATTGAGGTTGTGAGAGTCCACCAACTAAAGTCCACAAATAACACTCCACTATTCTATCTCTTGCAAATGGTAGCTTTTCACTTAGTCTTGTTTGCTTCCACCATCTATAAATATCATTCACAAATAGTAGTAAAGTTTATGAGAGAATATGTGAGAAAGCACTACTGTTATAGATGATTAATTAATTAATATACCTGGAGATGAGTTTGAGTTCTTGTTGATGCATTGATTGAGTAATGTTGAATTCCAACTTTGCCAGCTCAAGAATTGTTGGATTCATTTCGGATCTTCTCCCATAGGCTTCAATAAACCATCTTGCATTCGGCCTTTGAGTTCTCCAATGGATTGGGAGATCCAGAGCATATCGAACCATTTCTAAAAGATTATGATCATCATCTCCTTCATCACCAATTTTCTGCAGATGTTTGGTGGCAAATACATTGGCCAACTCCAAGGTTTCTTCCCCATGTGTAAGTAGGAAAGAAGCTTCATACAATTGCAACATTCCTCTCTTATCATCACAAAGGCTCGTTTTGAAATCGCCATTCTCATTCTTGAAACAATCAAACACATCTATCATACAACAAATTAACCCCGTAAGTTCTAAGCCTCAAACAATTATATCATGTAGTAGTATATATATAGAGGAGTATATAATAAGTCATAACATGCACCTTGAGAAACTCGAAAACCATGCTCTCTAAGTAGTCTGAATTGAAGAGATGTTGAGTACAAATCCCTTTCCGTTGTATCGTCATGATAAATAGAACTCAAGATTTGAGTGATTTCTTGTTCGAAGTGATGAGATATAGCGAGCCTCTGCAGATCATCAATCAACTCCAGTCGTCGATCACCTTCCATTTCTTGGTGCAGCAACAACATCTTCGCTCGCGCAATCAGCTCAGCAACTCGCTTCGAATGTCTCTCTTCCTATAGTGATATTTAGTATTTACAAACCAATTAATTAATTTTTTTTTTATAAAAAATAGTAACTAATTAAAGATGAGAAATAAATGGTGGTGTACCGTATATTGGGTGGTGAGCGACTGAATATAGTTGAAATCCCAAAAGGAAGGTTTGTAGTTTGCAGATCGTCGAGTAGGGACTGGGACAGTCGTCGTCTGAGCGGAAGGCATAGCATTGCAACGGGTGGAGGAGCTCCTCGGCCGGGTATACAACGTAGTTGTAGCTCCGCCGTGGAAGGTGGTGTGGGCTGGCTTGTGAGGAATTGGAAGAGATATATGCATGGATAAATTAACCATTTTGGTGAATTAAGATGATTTTCTTTCTTGCTCGAAGTTGGATGTGTTCGAATTATGGTGTTACAATCTCAACTATATATAGCACTACTAGTTGCAATGGTTAGTAGATGTGGATTATTGTGGGACCATGGGTAGTTTTTTATACAAAAAGTATTGTGTAAATGTATAATGAGGTCACTCTAATAATTTTACCATTATTATAGTTTTATTAAATCAAAACCACGATTCGGGAAGGTTTTTAGGTTGCGAATTGATAATATTTTACGTAACAAACTATGGTGTTGCACTCCCAACTATATGTAATGTTGAAATGGTTAATAGATGTGGACTAACATAGACATTAGACAGTATATAAAATATAAAGTTGAAGTGCTACTTCTCCTTTTAATTTTATCTTTATAATAAAAAAAATTAGTAGTACTGTACTATATAAAAGTGTATCCCCCAGAAAAAAAAAAAAAAAAAAACAAATAGTACAAATGAACATGAATAACACATGTTTGTAGATTTTTATATTTTGAGTGGCTTATGTTTGTAGATTTGTACTACTCCATGTTTTTGTGGTTGTAGAAACAAATTAAGATGAACAACATGTTGGGAAGATTTTTATAATACGTGGCAGCCTCTGGTTATTAAGGCCACGTTTGTACGTATGCTTCATACATGTATAGAGGAAGAGATAAGAAAGGTGTGATTAATCAATCTAATGGAGTAACGTATCTATAAACCTCACATGAAGAAAGCTACATTTGTGGCCACCTTTTTGGTACCCAAATAGTAGGAATCTGCAATACCCGAAATAGTAATTCACGTTTAACTCCCTATACTACTTAATTCACGTTTAACTCCCCGGCGCTGCAACTGATATGGCAGTCGACTCGCGCAAGTTAATCTTTAATTTTTATAAATATTGCTTTCTATAAAAAAAACTTGATTTTTTTGCAAAGAATATAACTTCATTTTTAACGTGGGACGATCATAAGCCTATTTAATTGTCAAAAGTAATTTATCAAACTCTATAATAAAAATTTATATAAACAATAGAAATAAGTGCTATGCATATGACAGTAGTTTGAAAATTGTAACTACTGCTTTGCCCCAGTTCAAATTTTCATGCGACATAGTCACATGCTACAAAAATGAACTTTGATATAATATTTTTGAATTTTATTATTTTACTTTTTGATATTTTGGCATATATTGTGCTAGAGATTTAAGGTTATCTCCTAGATAATTAAGTTCAACCAAGGATAATGTGTTTGACACCGACGTACAAACAAAATAATTCCTAACAGATATCGATTCTGCTGTTCTGAAATTTGGATTTTGATTTGGGACTCATTTTGCTTAATTTATAATTAGTCTTCAGTTCTTCACACCTTTACTTTTAGGCTTTAGTAATTGATATATTTCTAGATGCCAGATTATTAATTTTTTACGTATTTAATTTATTAAATTTAGGTATTGGACCATAAATATTGTTGTCTTGTTGGTTTGTATTTGTTGTATGTTTATTTGAATTTTGAGGCATTAATTGTTAGATGCTAGATTATTAATTTTTTAGGTATTTGATTTATTGAATTTTTAGGTATTGGATAATAAATATTGTTGTCTTGTTGGTTTGTATGTGGTGTGCATTTATTTAAATATTTAGGTACGAATTGTTATATTTCTAGATGCAAGACTATTATTATTATTTTGGTATTGAATTATTTAAATCTTTATTCAAATAAATTCAAATTCAAATTACAAACCAATTGCTTCTGAACTAGAACCGGTTCTGAAATTCATGAAAAATTGTACTCTCTCTGTTCCCTTATAGTTGAGTCATTTTTCCATTTTGAAAATTCCATCATAGTTGAGTCATTTCTAACTTTTTCTGTTACTTACTTTACTCTCTCTTGCTTTATTCACTTTCTACTTTATTCTTTCTATTTTTTTTCTCTCTCTTAGTTTTTATCTATTTATTTAACACACACAATATCTCTTTCTTAAACTTTGTGCCGAAAAGTTTCGCTTCAACTATAAGGGAACGGAGGGAGTAACCGACTAACCGGACAACCAGTCCAGTTAGAACTGGAACTAGCCGAATAAGCACACCCCTACGCCTTCTTTCACTTGAACGCCTGTACGATAGGGTTTTGGAAGATATTTGAAAACCACAGTGACATCGATTTAGAGCAGCAGCCGAAATTCCTCGTGATTTAGATGAAGTTAACAAGTTCTGAATTTATCAATACTCATCAACAAGAAGTAACTCCTATTTAATTACTCAGATGCAAAGCAAAATTGCTCAACTGGACGTGTATGCTGGAAGACATTTTGCAGAATTACAACACTCATCGGCTCGAGGAGTTAGGCTTTTTTTACTGTGAAAAAAGAAGAAGAACCCAGCTTGCTAACATAAGATTTGATTTGTAGGCACGTGGAATAGCTGGCATAAAGATTTAATAGCACTACTGAACGAAAGGATGCCAGTCATCCATTCCCCTTGAGTTAACTTCAATAAATTACTTAGTAGTAATTAGTAGTAGTACTACTAATTATTATGAATGAATTTCTATATTCGATTATTTTTAAAAATTTACTCTAAATGGAGTAGAAATTATGGATGAAAATTCGTATTCGATTATTTTAAAAAATTTACTCCTTATATTAGTGACTTTATTCTACTCCTCCTGGTACTTATTAGCCTTCTTCATATGTCTTTATAGTTGATTTAAAATCTGAGTTCCCTCTTCATATCAGTGCTTCATTGTTATTTATTTTCTTTGCCTTGATTTTAATTAAGAGAACTACAAAAAATATTTAGCGAATGTTATTTGCATATTTATGGCACCTTGTAAAAATTAATATATAAAGGTATATACGAAAGTTTTAGATACTTTTTCATCGTTTTAGGACATAGTTTTATATTTTCCATTTTCTTTCCTTTAATGGATATTTTAATTTTTAATATATCCAAATTATTTATTTCTCTCTACTTCTTAAACCAATTATGATCGAATCTCTTCATTCATAATCTTTCCATGTTCTCTACGTAGAGGTGAGCATTCGGGTTTCGGTTCGGTTTTTTGCCTAAATCGAACCGAATCCGAAAAACCGAATTTAGCTGAAAATCCAAACCGAACCGAAACCGAAACCAAACTAAAAAAAAAACAAATAAACCGAAAAACTGGAATTTTTGAATTTTCAAAACTGAACCGAACCGATAAACCAAAAAAACCGAACTGAATTTTGAAATTTCGGTTTGGTTCGGTTCGGATATTCGATTTTCGATTTTTTTGCTCATTCTTACTTTGAGATCTCATTAATAAATCCAAAAGACCAAGACACTTTTTGTTATGATGGAATGAAATAAGGAGAAAATGAAATGGAAATGAGAATAGAATGAGAATGTGTGTTGAGGGGAACAATTATTAAAATTTTCAAAATTTTAATTTTATTATAAAATTTAAAAATTATAAAATTGAGATAATATTAAATTGAAATATAGTATAATATATAATATATTGTATAATGTTGTTAAAATCTAAAATAAGAAAAAAGGAAAATGATATGGCCACTCTTAGCTAAATGAAAGAAATGAATATTTTCATATGAAATAAAATGATGATTCCAAAATGAATGATGACCCCTAAGAAAATTACCAAGCAAAGGAATAAAAATAAAATGAAAGTAAGAATACCATCCATTCCATCATACCTAAAGAGTCACAACCAATCTAAATTTCTCCCTAGACCAGACTCAAATTTTCCACTATTCAAGAAATAAAGCTACAATTCCAACAAGATAAACCAATTATCTACTTATACGTTGTTAATTTTATACAATTCCTCACACCAACAATTTCTTGGCAAAAGCAAAAAACTATTCCAATGCTATCTTTGAATTCACAATATCAGTTGGCTGGTTAGTAGATTCTTAAAATTTTAAGCGGTTGTAGAAAACAAATAGTAGAAAATAACATGATCAACGTGTTTGGAAGGTTTGATGCAATAATAAATTAAAATGTTTTAATGGAAGATGCCCCTTTTAAGACGATAAGTTTGTGAGTTGTAACTTTGGCTAGTAGTCTAGTAGTGCTAGACATAAACAACAAATGTCGAAAGTTACGTGACACCCTCACATTATTAAGGCCACCTTTTTGGTGCCTATGTTTGGTACAGCCGTACGGGTAGTCATATGTTAAATTATTAGGTTGGGCCCAAATTTGAATGGCTACAACAATACCATGTACCGGCAGCTTTGCACGAACACGGAACACCAATAGAAGGGGTGGTCGGTGTTGGAGATTTCGGGATTACAAGAAGGAATACAAGAAGAACTGAAACGAAAATTACAACGGAAAATTCGAAACTAATGAACCGTAAAAGGAAATAGCCGAGTCGAGGAGGCCTCTTTCCGCAAGACGAGATACGCCCCGGTAGTGCTCTTCGGATTGGCGTTTCGTCCCCAAAGATAAAACGGCTACGTCTCTGATGAAGCAGCACCGCTATCAAATGGCTAGCCTATTTATAGGCTCAGTCCACTGCAGGGGGTCAACGGCCATAATGGCCGTCATTAATGGTAGACCGCAACGGTCGTCGGTTACGAGCTGTAACGTTCGGGCGTTACGCGCTCAGAGCTGGAGAGGCTGAGTCTAGAAGCTTAAACGGTGTGGTCTAAAAAGAACTAACTAGACCCACTAGACTTGGGCCAAGCCCGCAACAAGCCCACGACCAGGCCCAAAGACCAATTGCCAAGATCCAAGTCCAAGTCCAAGTCCAAGTCCAAGGACAAGGGCACGGGCACGGGCACGGGCACGGGCAAGAGCACGGGCGCGGGCGCGGGCTCGGGCTCGAGGCTCGAGGCTCGCGGCATGCGGCTCGCGGCGGGGCGGGCGGCGCGCGCGTGTGGGCTCTTACAGCCCATCTTAGTCCACTATAATTATTACATGTAATAATCCTTCTTATTAAATACTAGTTTAATAAGGTTGAAACTTTCAATGTGGGATAACTAACTCTCTTAATTATTCCCTAATTTCCTCTCATAGCTCATTAAGTTTGTAATTTTTGCACAACTTTAAATAATTATTTCTCACTCACCGGGAATCGGATTTGAGAAAATAAATATACCACGGTCATCTACTCCGAACGTAGATCGACGCTATATCATTTAATTTTACAAAATTAAATGTCTCGTTGAAATTATAATTGGTCAAAGTCCATTGACCGGGCATAGATTCCAACAATCCCCCACATGAGTGGAAATAGCCAAATGCAGATGCATGCAGACACAAGCTCAACCCTCGAGAGGTATATAAGCATAAGGATAGGTAGCTTTTAGCTTTGAACCTTCCATAGTCAACGCCATCGGATACACAGGCGGCCTAGTAGCGCGATGCTTTGAACTAGTCCCCCACGGCGTGCACCGAGACAATGGTGTTAACACTTAAACACCTCAACCTCATCCGTTCTCACGTTTTGTGTCCTTTGCGGCCTTGGACACCACTTTGGATTCATAAGTGTGTAATTTGAAGCGGCCACACTTCACACTTACATAGGTGATTCCTACTCAAGTATCTTGCCCTACTCGGTCTATTTGAGAACTCAATCTCCTTGAGATCCTTAGAAATCATTAAAAGTCATAGACTTATCCTCACCACAAGGCAAGTTTTCAAACACTCTATTGCTCTCTAGGGAATAGATGTCGATGAGTGTTTCTCACGAACTCTCATAGCTTAGTTTTCCCATTGAACCAAGTTCTTGGGATCTCCAGTCATCATGGTTGGGTTACCACTATAACAATTCTTTAGTTTGTGGATTTCAAACCCATTCCCTCTAGCAACTTATTCATTTGATCACGATTTAACCCTTTGGTTAGCGGATCCGCTAGATTATCTATTGACTTCACATAGTCAATTGTAATCACGCCTGTTGTGATCAAATGTCTCACGGTATTATGTCGTCGTCGAATATGTCGAGACTTGCCGTTATAGAAGCCATTGTTCGCCCTCCCGATAGCGGCTTGGCTATCACAGTGAATCAACACTGGAGGCACTGGCTTACACCAACCTGGAATATCCTCAAGGAAGTTCTTAAGCCATTCGGCTTCTTCCCCAGCTTTATCTAAAGCTATGAATTCTGATTCCATAGTTGAACGGGCTATACATGTCTGTTTCGTGGATTTCCACGAGACAGCACCACCCCCAATAGTAAAGACGTATCCACTTGTTGAAAGTGAGTCCTTATTGTCGGATATCCAATTCGCATCACAGTACCCTTCAAGTACCGGGGGGTATCTCGAAAAGTGTAGCCCATGATTTTGAGTATGTTTTAGATATCTCAAAACCCTTACAAGAGCTCTCCAATGCTCTTTGCTTGGATTACTCGTGTAGCGGCTCAACTTGTTCACGGCACAGGCAATGTCCGGTCGAGTGCAATTAGTTAAGTACATAATGCACCCAATGACCCGTGCATATTCTTCTTGTGCAACGGGTTCGCCCTTGTTTTTGCTCAAGTGAACATTGAGTTCAATTGGAGTCTTAACCGGCGCGCCATCATAGGCATTGAATTTCTTCAATATCTTCTCAACATAATGAGATTGGGTTAAGATGATTCCATCGGATGTTCTTAGAATTTTCATTCCAAGAATTACATCGGCTAGACCCATGTCTTTCATGTCAAAGTTTCTCTTTAACATGGCTTTTGTCTCGTTAACCACTTGAGTGGTACTCCCCATGATTAACATGTCATCAACGTAGAGACACACTATAACGTACCCATTATTAGTGCTCTTAATATAGACACATTTGTCACACTCGTTGATTTTAAACCCATTTGATAACATCACATTATAAGAGATAAATGCTTGCCGTAATACAACCCAAAAGAAGAAATACAGAATGTAGAAACTGAAACTAAATTACAATATAAGAATTCAAAACTATAAACCGTGTAATATGAATCTTATATATTGAAGACTCATTAATTTGCCCTGGACTTGTTCTTGTAAATAAACTCAACAAATAAACATGATAAACCAAGAAATGGAACAAGAAAAACGGATAAAAGGATAGAGGATGGATTAGTGTTATAATTTAGGTGAAGAACAAGAAAGAATTCTCAAAGGCACTTTCACATACAAACACCTAATGGCTCCACAAACTAGCAACACAAGAACTAGCAAGCATATCTTTACAATCAACCTTAGCCCGGCAAAAGAATGAATGCAACCCAAAGGAATTTGATAAGTCTTCAAAGATGAAGAAGGTGAGCTCTCAAATATGGAAAAATTATCTCTTACAAATATTCAAAAGCTGCTTGAAATGAACCCTAGCAAGAGTATTTATACTAGGAGTTAAAAAGAAGCAAAACAAAACAAGACTTGGTCAAAAAGTCATATTTCGGATAAAACACCCGACCGGGTGATTCCCACGGCTCATTTCACTCGCCCGGGTGAAGTTTCTGGACAAAATCTGATTTCTCGGCAAAAAACCCGACCGGGTGTTTTTGGGTTGGCAAAACACCCGCCCGCGCGTTTCTTTCTGCATTGCGCGGTTTTCTTAAAACGATCATAACTTCCTCATCCGGGCTCCGATTAAGGCGTGTAAGGTACTCGCGCGAAGCTCTTTTGACAATGAAGACAATGGTGGTCTTAGAAGAGAATTTGGACACCATCTTGATAGGTATATTGATGTTTGAAACAGACCCCAGCTCCGGTGTGGTTCATTGGATGCCTTCGTTCCTTCTATTGGTTTTGCGCTTCCCGGATTCACATCATCCTCTCCTTCTTTTTGAAAGGATTTGTCCTCAAATCCGGTTCTTAGATTCGTCTTTCGAACACCCGGATTCACATCATTCTCTCCTTCTTTTGAAGGATTTGTCCTCAAATCCCGATCAAGCATACCTACAAAACCAAGTAAGTCCAAATCAAATATCATAGTTCTAGAAGATGGACTAGGCTTAACAAAGGTGTAGAGAGCTATATAGCCAAGATTAAAAATCTCCATGTGGAGTATATCTAATGCATATATGGTCTCATCAATCATACCATCATTGTGATCATAAAGTAATAACGATATTGGAAAAATTCGGCCACTAGAGATTAGGAGGCTATGATCAAAGAATGAAGCTTGCACCAAGTAAGGAGCATAAGATCTACACTCTAACCATAATGCACATGTAAACTCAATATCACAAGTAATGGTACCATCAAAAAGTTTTCTCCTAACACATTTGTGCATCTCATCAAGATATTTTCCATACTCTAACAAGTCCAAAATATAAGCACATGATATGAGACACACAACTCTAACAATCCTTTTATAAGGTAATCCAAAACAAACTCATTTGTTGTAAGACCTTTGATAAAGGATCCATAAAACATGCCAACTCCATGGAAAAGTTTGATTTTTATGCAATAGTTTGATGCAGCACCGCAATCGAAACAAGCTCCGGCGAACTGGAATAAGGTGAGGGCAGAGCTTCGACAGAAGAAACTATGCAGAGAGGGAGAATGCTTATGCTGATGTTGGTCTAGCTTCTAGTTGGTGTGTATCGTCTTGGATGCTAGAATGCACAAATGACTAGACTATTTATAGGCTCCATCCACCTGCAGGGGTCAACGACTTGAATCTCGGATGTATCTAGACATGTACATCCTTTGCAAATCTAGTCAGAATCAACTTGAACAAGTTTGCAATCTAGTCTGTGCCAGCTCCAGCCTGATCACTTCGCTAGCTTGAAGTCCACCAGCTTGATCAGGGCAGTTCTACGACTTGATCAGATCTTTGGTCCAAAAAGTAATACCTTGGCGCCTAAGAGCCCAAAGACCAGGTCCAAAAAGTAATACCTTGGCGCCCAAGAGCCCAAAGACCAATTTCCAAGATCCAAGTCCACGGGCGGGGCGGGGCTCGGCTCGGCTCGGCGGGCGGCAGCGGCGCGCGCGTGTGCGCGCATGTGGGCTCTACGGCCTCACTTGATCCACTAGAATTTATTAAGTGTAGTAGAACACTTAATTTATACACCTCAAAGGAAGCCCTCACTTCCAATGTGGGACAACTAACATTAGTTGTTTGCTCCCTACATTCAAGACTCCAAGCTTACATAAAGCTCAATCGTGCTCAACTTTAATCCACTATTTCTCAGTCACTGGGAATCGGATTTGAGAAAGTGAATATACTACGATCATCTTCGCGGAACGTAGACCGATGTTGTAGCATTTAATTTTTGAAAATTAATGTCTCGTCACATTTATTATTCGGTCAAAGTTCATTGACCGGGCACATTTAATCCATGATTCCAACATCCAAATCATTTGTGCATATATGTTGAAGTTAATTATATCAAATGGAGTAACACTTTGATTCTGTTGGATTATTGATCGGAGATGACTAAGAACAGAGGGAAGAAGAAAATGAGAATTGCTAGAGAGTTCTCTGAGATAAAATCGTGTATTGAATCAAATTGGGGAAATTGCAATTACAATTAAGAAAAGCCCTAACTCCTTTCTTCAGCTGAAACTAACAGAAAAAGTAAAACAATAAATCCTACGGCTAGGATTTAATCTTCATTAGCTACATCATCGGACAGCTGTGAGACATCCACTTCACTCTCACTTAATTGCATCTAATCAATTAATCCTAAAAAATCTCCACCTTCATTGCTTAGATGGAATGATCACTGACTACACACACCAATCAGCTTAAGACAAAGTTCAAACTTCTCCTTAGCTAATGGCTTGTCAGCATATCTGCAGGGTTCTCTGCAATGTTCACCTTGAAAAGCTTGACTCTTCCTTTCTCAACTTCCTCTCTATCAAAGTATAGCCGCACATCAATGTGCTTGCTATGCTCATGAAATACTTGGTGCTTTGCCAAACTCAAAGCCCCATTGTTGTCACAGCCTATAGCTATTGCCTGTTGCTCTACCTCAAAATCAGCAACCATTTCCTTGAGCCAAAAACATTCATTCACATCTGATGTTAGAGCAATGTACTTGGCCTCTGTTGTAGATAGGACCACCATATTTTGCAAACCTGACTTCCAGCTCTCAGCAACACCATACATCGTAAAAACATAGCCGGATTAAGACTTTCTGGTGTCTATACTCCCTGCAAAATCACTGTCACACAACCCCATCAGAGCATCAGTTGTAGCATCTGCATCAGGTCTGAATAGAATTCCTAAGTTCTCAGCTCCCTTGAGGTATCTAAGCACCCATCTAAGAGATAGACAATGTTCTCTTCCATGGTTACTCATGAACATGCACATCTGGCATGGTTCCAATCGTGGCATACATCATACTCGCAACAATGTTTGCATATAGGATTGTCTGCAGCTCCAGCTTTTCTTCCATGCCTTTGGTGCTTGCTCTACTGATAATCTAAAATGCATAGCCATGGGAGTCCCTACAGCTTTGGAATCTCCCATTCTGAACTTAGAGATAATTCTGGAAATGTAGTCACTTTGATTTAGCCATATCTGCCTTTTCTCTTTGTCTATGATGATATTCATCCCCAATATCCTTCTTGCACACCCCAAATCTTTCATGTCAGAAGCAGACTTCAGATCCTTTTTCACCTCTTGTATCTCCGTCTTACAAGCACCAGCCATTAGCATGTCATCAACGTATAATAGTAGCTCGTTGAAGTCCACTCCATATTCTTGAGTGAAATCTCTAGCAACCAAACAAGCCTTGAATCTGATTTGCTCACCATCTGTAGATTCAATTTTCCTTTTGAACAACCATTTACAACTAATGATCTTCCTGCCCTCCACCTTATCAACCAATATCCAAGTATCATTTTTTTTAAGTGAATCAATCTCTTCTATCATTGCCTTTAGCCACTGATCTTTCTCTTCACACTGCATAGCTGCTGCATAGGAACTTGGCTCTGAATAACAGATGTGTTCAGCCACACATAAGGCAAAATATAGCATTTCTGAATCAAGAGACCTAGCTGGTGGTTCGATATTCTTTCTCCTGACTCTAACCCGAGCTAATTGGTAGTTTCTTAGACCATCTTGACAATCACTGTCATCAGCATGATCTCCTTCCCGTTCATCCCCAGCTCCACCTTGAGTTGTGTCATCCCTGATCTGACCATCATCAGAGTCAGAATCAGGCTCAGCTTCATCTTGAGAAGTGCTTTCTAGAATTATCTCATCATTTGGAGTTTCTTTCTGGATCTCTTCACTGACTTCCAGATTCTTGTTGTCCTTGTTGAGTGGCATCACATTCTCCACAAAGACCACATCTCTATGCTTCTCAGGCTCAATACACCCAAGCCTATAGCCTTTAACTCCAGCCTCATACCCTATTAGAATCACTGTGGCTTATAGATAGTAGAGATTTCCTCTCCTTTCTCCCTGCATAACCAATTCCCCATCTTTCTTGATGATCATCTTCCCCTCAAAGGACTCAAATGAACATCCCTTGTGTTCAAGCAACCCAAGTGATATGAGGTTCCTCTTAACTTCAGGAATCAGCCTCACATCACTCAAGATTTTAATGGAGCCATCAGCCAGCTGCAATCTCACACTCCCGACTCCTTTAACCGAACAAACTTGATTGTTTCCAAGAACCACAGATCCACCACTCGTAGTTTCATCAAATGACTCAAACCAGTCTATGTTCGGACACATATGAAAACTCACCTTTCATCATCACATTCAGCACCTGAGGGACTTCATTCTCTTGCACATGATCAGAGCTGGTAGTCCCCTGCGTCGCTTCCTGCGCTTGTTTTTTTTTTCAAGCGTAGCAATCCTTTTTTAAATGACTCGGATTCTCGGAGAATGTAATCTCCTTATCACAACCATACAAGATCGCATCTCTCAGCTGGTCATAGGAGTCAGGCAGCGCATTGAGGGCCAAAATAGCCTTATCCTCATCACTCACCTTGACATCACAGGCCACCAAATCATCTACAGCCTTATTAAAATCCTCCAGCTGCTCAAGAATTGATTTATCACCAAAAAAACCATAGGAATATACCCTTATTTTCATGTATAATCGATTAGCCAGATACTTACTACAATAGATCTCATCTAACCTCTCAAGAATCTCAGCTGCGGTCTTCTGCTCCTGAATTTCTCTCAAAACCTTATCACCAAGGCTCAAGATAGCCACACCATAGGCCTTGGAGCTGCATCTCAGCCAGCTTCGCCTGTGCCTTCTCATCCAGAACAGGTGCCTTCCATGTGCTCTGGGGATCAGACTTCTCCAAGACCGCTGCGCATCCCTTATCGATCAAAATTGCTTTAATCTTCATCTTCCATAGGCAGTAGTCGTTCTTCCCATTGAATTTGTTTGACTCCAAAAGCAACGCCATTCTCGAACAGATCTCCGACTTCTTCCAACGATTCTCCTCCCTTCCCACAGACGGCGCCACTTGTTGGATTATTGATCGGAGATGACTAAGAACGGAGGGAAGAAGAAAATGAGAGTTGCTAGAGAGTTCTCTGAGAGGAAATCGTGTATTGAATCAAATTGGGGAAATTACAATTACAATTGAGAAAAGCCCTAATTCCCTTCTTAAGCTGAAACTAATAGAAAAAGTAAAACAATAAGTCCTACGACTAGGATTTAATCTTCATTAGCTACATCATCGGACGGCTCTGAGACAGCCACTTCACTCTCACTTAATTGCATCTAAGCAATTAATCTTAACAGATTCTATCGGAGGGACGCCGACCTCTTTAATTAATTCCTAGTTTAACTCATTTTTTCTTCTTCTTTTGCTATTCATTTGGCTGATCTTCTTGCTTTAGTACTCCATAGTCCATACTAATATACATTAAAAACCGCATGTATCTTTTCTTTTGTTAATAAAAAAGTATAGTACTATTGTCTCTCTTTGCTAGGGGTGTGCATTCGGATTTCAGTTTGGTTTTTCTTCCAAATCGAACCAAACCCGAAAAACCGAATTTAGGCTAAAACTGTAACCGAACCGAAACCGAAAACCGAAAAATCGAAAACTGAAAAACCGAAAACCGAACTTAAAAGCCCGAATTAAACCAAAAAACTGAAATTATATAAAAAAACCGAAAACACAAAGATGGAAGTGATGATACATCCTCTGCCGGACAAGAAGGAGAAGAAAATTCAGATCCCTGACATACTTGGATTTTGCTTGGTTTTAGAGAGTAATCTTGCATGGTTTTGATCACATTTCGTCTATTATCGGATATGATTATGATTACTTCTCCATTATTTTGGTATTTGACCATTTTGTAAAGAATGTGTAGAAAAATGTACAAAACAAGTGGATGTGCAATATCCTTAGTTCGAGACAGTTTTTCTGGAGATTTCGAAGTCCAATCAGCCCGTAATTCATACCATTCTCTTCGTCTTCGAAAGAGCTTCATGTGGGTATCTTACACGCCTCAATCGGAGTCTTGTAGAAGAAGTTATGGCCATTAGACGAACACTTCCCAATCCAGTGAAAATGCCCGACTTAGGGAAGAAAACGCCCGGTTTGAGAAGAAAACGCCCGGGGACAGACTAAACACCCGGTTTGAGAAGAAAACGCCCGGGCACGGCGCCCGGGCGGGTTTTTTGCTTTATATATATGTGCAGCGCCTAGGGTTCACGGATTCAGGCCCATCCGCCTCCTACACCATTCTTCCGCCTCCAAACATCCATATACATTAATTTTCTCCAAGAGCAAGAGGAGGGCGATTGAGAAGAGTTCAACCATCAAGACGAAGGATTCTCAACCCCCAATTCATCTCCGGGACATTTAGTATCAATTTACTTGTGTTTTCCATATTTTCTACCGATGATTTTGTTGAATTCTTGTTAAACATGAGTAGCTAGATACATTTGTGCAGCTTTGGGTGAAGATTACTTTGAATATGTTTAGATTTAATTGAATTGAACCTTCGCCTAGCTCTTGTGGTTATTTTGCTTGTTCTTGTGCTTTTATTGTTCTTTTGTTTGGCCAACTTTAGAACCATGCCCGTTTAACTAGATTAATCGAGAGATAGCTAGTTTTATGTGGTAAAAGGAACAAGTACAACACATGGTTTATCTACACTCAAGAGAGGGGACCCTATGTGAGGGGCTTAAGTCTTAGGAACTTAAGGAATTAGAATCTAATCTATTGGAAGGAGACTTTGATAGTTAGAATATAATCAATTGGGTAGGTGCACTCGAGAGAGGGCTTATCCTATGGTAGCGACTTTCCTAATAATCCTAGAGACAAAAATAGGTGAATCGATCTTTTAATGTTATGCTTGGCTCATGTAGTTATTTTTTCATTCCCGCGCCTTTAGATTCATTGGATTAGCTACTCGTTTGAATGCATCTTTACATTGTTACAATATACGAGAGTTGATTAACAAATGTGTGATTTGGGAGTGGACAACACCTTAATCAATATCATCCGAGAGGAGTGAGGTTTTGCGTGAGGATATAAATCTCAGGAGCCTTTTGGAGTTGTATGCTTACACTATAAGGAGACTTTGGGCCTAGCATGCAACCTACAAGTCATGTGCATTCGAGAGAAGGCATGATCTTACCTTCGTGATAGCTTAGTAACTCTTGAGACCCCAGTCGGCATAGCTCGAAGACTTAGAGGTTTAGTGAGATTAATCAAGACTATAACATTGTAGTTGGATCCCAAAGCTCTACTCTTTCTCCACTTTCTCTTCAATTCACTCATCTTCATTTTATTTACTTTGTTTTGATTCATTGTTCTTAGGATTTAGATACAAAAACCCAATCTTCGGTTGTCTAAATAGCGAATGATCTTGATTCGAGGTACTTAAGCACTTAATTAGTCTCTGTGGATACGATACTCTTGACTTGCCTATACTACGATAGCCCCGTACACTTGCGGGTAATATCGTGGTAAAGATAGAGATTACTACTCTAGATTTTATTGCTTTAATTTTTGTTTTTATTTTTGAGCTCTCAGATCTGTGTTGGCTTTTTCAGGTTGTATGCAAACACGCTCTAAGGGTTTACCTTTAGAGCCTATCGATCTTGAAATCGAAGCATCCAACAGAAGGAGAAACGCTTTGAAGAGGCTAAATCAGCGGATCCGAGTTTCTTCTCCGGTCCAGAGACGGTCACCTTCACCAGTTCAAGAAACACCGTCACCTACCCCCATCACCAGTTCACTCTCCTGTTCAGTTTGAGTCACATCCTCCTTTTCTGATGGACGGAGGAAACGGGGGGTAACAATGGGAATAACAACCCACCACCTCATCTAACGAATGCTCAGCTTCAAGAGCAACTCGCAGCATTGCAGAGGCGGTTAGATCAAGGGCAGAATGGAATACCAGTGCAGAATATGTTTGCCTATAATGGGGTGTCAAATCCAGTAATTGTTAGCAACAACGTGGATGCTAACAACTTCGAGCTCAGGAGGGGGCTCCTTCAGAGGGTAGAGAACAATGTTTTTAGAGGCCGATCCACGGAGGATCCTAACAAACATATCACCAAGTTCATCCAGATCTGCAACACGATGAAAATCAATGGAGTTTCAGATGAACAGATCAAATTGAGGGCATTTCCTTTTTCTCTAGAAGATGACGCCCGGGATTGGCTGGAAAATCTGGAGCCCAACTCCATCCGTATATGGAATGCATTGATGGAAAAATTCTTAGCAAAATACTACCCTCCGAGTGAAGCTTTGAATAGGCAATCAGCGATTTTAGCATTTGAGATGACTCCTCAAGAGAGTATCCAAGGAGCGTGGGAAAGGTTCAAGGGCCTTTTGAAACGGCGCCAAAAACTTGACTCGATTTATTTTAAACACGAGAATTACCCGCAAGTGTACGGGGGCTAGTGTAGCAATAAACAAGTACGAGTATCGTATCCACAGAGATAAATTGTGCAACTCAAGTACCACGAACCGATTTTGACTACTATCTAGAAAATCCGTAAAGGTTGGTTTTGATTTTGAAAAACAATTAAACATAAACAAGATAAAAGCACGCAACAAAAGACGAGTTTCAAATAAGAGAACAAGGTAGAGCCTTGGATCCAACTACAACGACCACGATGTGAACAACTCAACAACTTCGATTACCCATTTGAAGTCTCTAGGATTACTAGGAAAGCCGCTAGTCTAGACTAAGCCCTCTCTCGAGTGCACTTAACCAGTTGATTAATCATTAATATTGAAGTCTCCTTCTAATACGTCACAATTAACTCCTTAAAACAAAAGGCTCAAGCCCTCACTCTAGAATTCCTTCTCTCGAATGCAAATTATCTAGGTGATGTTCATTCTTTTATCAATCCTAATTAGGTATCTCTCGATTACTCAAAACTAAGTAAACAAACCCAATTGGTAGCTAAGCAATTGAATTGAAAAGGCACAAGAATGGAACAAAAAATCACAAGAGCAAAGGTAATCAAAAGCGTTCATTGTAGTGTTCACCAAAACTCTACAAAAGATTTAGCTACTCATATTCAATGCAAATTCACAAGAGAAATCCATGGAAAGTGAATTGAACATAGGAAAACTAATAGAGGTACTCCCAAAGGTGAATTGAATGGGCAAATCATCTTCGTCTTCAATCCCCAATCTTCCAAACCAGATTCTTCCGACGACGAAACCGAGGCTGGTTCCTTCTCCAACGAAGCTGAAAATCGCCAAACCCTAGAAAATCTGAAATCCCCAATCCCACAGCACAAATTCGATCTGAAATCGGCCTCGAGAGGTGACGAATTGGATTCCGACGCCGATTAGAAATGAATCCCTTCTCCCACGAAGCTGAAAATCGCCGGACCCTAGAAAATCTGAAATCCCCAATCCCACAACCCAAATTCGATCTGAAATCGGCCTTGAGAGGTGATGAATTGGATTCCGACGCCGATTCAAACGAATCCCTTCCAATTACACGATGCAGCCGATGGAGGGGCGACGGTTTGGTGCCTGGTGGTGCAGAGGTGGCGGGATTTAGGGTTACAGTGTTAGAGAGAGGAGGAGGCAGAGTGAACAACGATAGTTGAATATGATGTTTCAATTTAGGGTTTTAATTTTGAGAATAATTAAATACTACCGTATAAATATATATAAATAATTAAATATAATTCAGTTTTTCGATTATTCGGTTTTTTTTTCTACCGAACCGAAAAACCGAACCGAATCAAAAAACCAAAAAAACCAAACCGAATTTCAAAATTTTGGTTTGGTTCGGTTCGGATATTCGGTTTCCGATTTTTTTGCTCACCCCTACTCTTTGCTCAATTAAATTCTACTATCAATCTACAATCAATAATCAATATCTAGTATCTTTTCTTTTGTTACTAAAAAATTACTATAGAACTAATACTCCCTTTGTCCCAACCAATGTTTTAAAAAACCGGACCAGTAAGTGAACCGGCGAGGCTACTGGTTCACGGTTTAACTGGTCTGACCGGTCGAACCACTGGTTGGACCGGAATACTGTAGCAATAATATATTTATTACATAAAAATATATAATGTATATTTAAATAAAATAGAATTTAAAATTAAAATCCAAAATACTTATCCTAGCTCAATTCCTACATATTTATGTAGTTGAAGTTAATATTATGTATTTATAATTGAATAAAAAAGCATGCATCTTGTATATATATTTTTTTACAATTGAATAAATAAGAATGCAGGCCTCTAGTACACTAAGCCCATACGACACTTACCACTTTTCTTAAATACCCTAACCCTATTTTTCAATCCCCCCAACCCGCCGTCTTTCAAAAATCGTCCCCCTCCCATCTCCATTTTGAAACCCACACAGCCTCCTTGTTTTGAGATATTCTTCCATGTTGTTAAGCCTTTTTAAATCCTCTTTAGTTTTTTATTCTTTCACTCAATCTTGTGATGTTCACTAATCTAGATATACAATTTTTCGATCCATTAATAAGTAAGTTTGAACATTATTGTTTTTTATTTTGAGGGGGCTATGAAGAAAGGGAAGAAAAGATGCAGTGGGAAAGGTATTATCCATCTGAGAGTAGCAGAATCGAAGATTCGCGACGGCAGCAGAATGTGATTTTCAGAAAATATTTCAAAAACTGGTTCAACCGGTCGGCGGTTTCCGGCCCGACCGGCTGATTTTGCCGGTCTAAAACGGCTCAACTAGTCGACGGCTTAAATGACCAAATCGGTCCGGATAGCCTGCCGGTTCGCGGCCCGACCGGTCGAACCGGCCGGTCCGATCTGGTTTTTAAAACACTGGTCCCAACTAAGTTGAATCAAAATTTTAGGGTACAGAAATTAAGAAATTATGTTGAAAAGTAGAGAAAATTAAAGAAGAAAAAATAAAATGAAATTAAAGTATATGATGAAATAAAGTAAGAGTAATTGAATGTTTTTGTTTTTTATTAAAAAAAAAAATTACTCAACTTAGTTGGAACATGTTAAAAAGAAATATGACTCAATTTAATTGGAATTGATGGAATATATTAAGAGGAGCTAAGTCTCTATTTGCTCAATTAACTTTATCAATCTACAATCAATAATCAATATCTAGTATGACTTTGTTTGAAGCTATGTCACGTTTATCTTAATTAATAGTACTACTAAATAGAATAATTTGTGACAATGAATGTCATTGATGCAGAGAAAGGATAAATGGGCACATTCTGAAGGACGATTGTGGACGTCGGAAATTGGCCCATTAGAATTCAATAATACTCGTGGAAAATATTTTATCTCACGCTTCAAGATGTGGACATGACTAAACGCGTTTTAAAATTTGTATATTCAAATTAACATTTCTGTTAGAGTGAACTACAAAAATGGTCTCTGGACTATGGGTTTATCTCGCCCATAGTCCCTGGACTTTAAAAATATCGCCAGTAGTCCCTGGACTAAGGGTTTATCTCGAAATTGGTTCTTTTGGCTTTTTTTGGTACGAAAATACCCTTTGATATTATTTTGGGGGGTTTGGGCAATTTGGTCTTTTTACACTTTTAACATTTTAAATCTGATATTATTTTAGTTATATACTAACTTTGATATTATTTCAAAATTATCATTCTTCTTCCATTTTGTTATCCTTCACTGAATTTGTTTTTTTTTTTTTCAATATTAGATTTAATTTTATAAAATTAAATTTAATATTTAGATTTTTAAATATCAATAAATATTTTTAATGAAAACTATTAATTCATGGACACTATAAATATTGATTAACTATTAATTTTTGTTATTTAATATAATATTCAATTGAATTGAAGAAGTATAGAAAAATAATATTAATCATGATGGAAAAATAAGAGTTATTCTATTTAGCCTCCGTTCGGTTGTTATAATTGCTTGTGATTAAATATTATGAAGTTGACTAAAAATTTGATCCTACTTAAAATTTTATATAGGAGTATTTTTGTTGAAATTTTCTAGTAAATTTTGATTGTTTTCAAATTAATAAACGAAAATTATATTAGTCTTACATTAGATGCATATTTATTTCAGAATAAATTGTGTTATAGTCTATTTATGATTAAAGCTAATTAAATATTGATTAAAACTAGGCATTGTCATACCTTATTGATTACATAGTACTATACACTATCAAATATTGATTATAACTATTAATTTTTGCTATTTAATAATTTTTATAATTAAAAAAATTTATTGATATTTAAAAATTAAAATTTAAAATTTTGTAAAATTAAATCTAATATTGAAATAAAGAAACAAAGTGAAGGATGACAAAAGGGAAAAAGGATGATAAATTTGAAATAATATCAAAGTTAGTACATAACTAATATAATATCAGATTTAAAATGTTAAAAGTGTAAAAAGACCAAATTGTCCAAACCCCCCAAAATAATATCAAAGGGTATTTTCGTACCAAAAAAAGCCAAAAGGGCCAATTTCGAGATAAACCCTTAGTCCAGAAACTACTGACGATATTTTTAAAGTCCAGGGACTATGGGCGAGATAAACCCATAGTCCAGGGACCATTTTTGTAGTTCACTCTTTCTATTATGACAGCTTTGGTAGTGCAAGGATTATGAGTTAATTAATATTTATTTAAAATTTAAAAAATTTGAAGCAACTTTACATGCCAACAAATTATATGAACAAACACACTAAAATTGACTCACTTGACTCCTCTTTCTATAAATGAGGAGTCAAATTTTCCATGTAATTTCTGTCCATAATCTTTGGCAATCGATTGAGAAACGCCGATTTTTATTTGAATTAAAGTTGACCAAAATATTTGAAATATTCTTTAATTCTAAGAATAAAACGATAATTTATTTGAATTAAAGTTGACCTCAATATTTAAAATATTCTTTAATTCTAAGAATAAAACGATAAGAACATAGTCTAAAACAAATAATATCAACTAATATGAGTTCGGGTATACATGGTTGAATCATCGTTAACTATCTTTATTATCTCAACACTAGGAATATTGATGAGAACAATGTGTGCAGATGAAAATAGAGTGAGGAACAAAAAGTTGGCAATTGAATTTCAAGTGCCCGTGGAAACTAGAAAACATGAGAAAAATTTGCGCAATTACTATGTATACGTGGCCTATATATAGTTTGTCCTAAAAATATATAATTGGTCTTACGGGGAGCATTAGAGCGCATCCTTAATCAGAGTCGCAATGTACACCCAATCTCATTAAGTTGTAGATGGATTTCTCATTTCTGCAAATTGCATTTTAATTATAGACAAATTGCATTTTATCTAATTAAGTTTTGCATTTTAATATAAATTGTCTACAATGCAAAATAAACTATATATAAATGCAATCCAACTGCATATAAAATGCAAATTAAACAGTTTATACCTAAAATGCAAAACTCAACCTAAAAAGATGCAATCTGTCTATAACTAAACTGCAATCTGCCAAAATTTATTTATAACTTCTACAAATATATATTATATTTTAAAGTTTACAATACTGCATGTTTCGTGATATATGACAGCATAAGATTAGATGTACAATATAACTTTAAAAATCCATTCTTCATAGTTTAAATCTGGATAGGCTCGGAAACAAGAGAAGCATTTGAGGTTGGGGATAATGGGCCGCCACTTAGGATAATAATTTATTGGGCTTATGGTAGCCTCTAAAATAAATTCATAATGCAGATTAACTTTAGGTTTGATGTCCAGTTTAGGGTAATCAAACGAAATGCGGCGAATCAGGAACATCATTTGTCAAAGATGTGTGTTAGTAAAAGAAAGAAAGAAAAATTATTATTTAAGTGGCAATTTAAAGTAATGTTACCTGATGGTGATGCTCATTATTAATTTCTAATGATAATCTAATTTGTAAATAAGATGATATATAGTGGTATAGAGATATGGAAATTTTTTAATGTCAACTAATTTTATGAGATTGGACGAAAAAATAAAAAAAAAGACTACTTATATGGAACAAATTGCGTGTAACATAATAAAAATTTGAGATTGACGTAACTAAAAGCTATTGCAATAGATAAGTGATAGAAACTCAAAAATATACTATATTAATTATATTATTATAAGATGATGTATTGTGGTATTGAGTTGTGGAATTTTCTCATAAATGGCTATTAACTGATTTAATGAGAAGGACGTAAATGGCTATTAACTGATTTAATGAGAAGGACGAAAATAACAAAAAAAAAGACTACGTGCATGAGACAAATTGCGTGTAAGATAAATGAAAATTTTAATACTCCATCTCTCCCATTAAAAATAAAAGTTTTTCTTTTTTATTGTCCCATTAAAAATGAAAACGTTCCCTAAAATAGAAACATCTCTATCTTTAATTTTTCATCTCTCTTACTTTACTATTTCATCATTCACTCACAAAATAACACTACATAAAAACTCATGTCGATTCTCAAATGTTGCATATTTAATGAGACGGAGGTAGTATTTGCGTAACAGAAAGCTATTGCAGTACGTGCTGGGGATTGGTGCCCCTTGCACAAAGGAAGACATGCATAAACAAATAAATCAGATCTACAGATCTATTTGACCGATTATGGGATTAATTATCTACATGTTAAACAATCAGATTGCATTCAAGAACACAAATAATTCATGTAAAATGAATTAAATCCCTAATTCATGAATTTCCTACGGTTTAGAATTACCGATCTTGTTGGGGGTGGAACTAACAAATAGTTAAGAGTTGAGGACTAAAGTGAAATAAAACAAGAAGTTGATTTCAAATTAAGGCCTCAACGGATTCTGTTTTGGGAGTTGAGTGAGCTAATCTCTGCAGCTCGAAGCTTCGGATAAAAGGGAGCAGCTCACGCCTACACTTTTCTTCAGTTAGAAATTGAGAGAGAAATCAAGAGGGAAAACACTATCTTGGTGAGGTTCGCATTTGTTCCTACTGTGAGTGTAGAGAGCGAGTTGTATGTGAGCTTGAGTGTTCTTGATGTTCTCAATTGTTTGTAGTTCTTGTTGTGATTTCTTTGGAGTGTTTGAATAAAGCTTGGATCACCTTCTCCGTGGACGTAGGCATTTTACGGCCGAACCACGTAACTCTTCTTGTTGATTCTTTTTCTTTGTTTTCGATTTGTTGCGATTGTGTTATTCGAGAATCGGAGCGCGATTCACAAATTGGCGCCGTCTGCGGGAACTTTAAGGGTTTTCAATCGTTTGCAATGTCGACAGCTAAGTTCGATTTGGAAAAATTCACCAGGAAGAATGATTTGGGATTATGGAAACTCAAGATGAAGGCGGTTATGATGCAGCAAGGGTTGTGGGAAATCTTGAAGGGAGGAGATGCTCCCCCTACGGAGGAAGGAGATGGTAAGGCTACGGCGAAGAATCAAGAGCTGCAAGACAAAGCCTACAACACTCTGATTTTGAGTCTAAGTGATAGAGTTTTGAGAGAGGTTTCGAAGGAGGAATCTGCTGCGACAGTGTGGGCTAAACTTGAGTCTATATACCAGACCAAGTCACTGGCAAATAGGCTCCATTTGAAGCAAAAGCTATTCACCTTCAAGATTTCAGAATCTAAGAGCATTCTTGAACAGTTGGAAGATTTTGGCAAGTGTATAGATGATCTGGAAATGATTGAGGAGAAAATCAAAGATGAGGATAAGGCATTGATGCTCCTCAACTCTCTGCCCGCATGTTTTGAGCAGTTCAAGGGTGCAATCTTGTTGGGCAGAGACTCCAAAGTCACATATGAAGAAGTATACTCGGCCTTGAAGTTGAAGGAGATACAGAAATCAAGATCTAAATCTGTTGATGCAGCTGCTGAAGTCTTAAGTGTAAAGGCTGATTCCAAGAAAGTTGGGAAGAAGAAATCTCAAAAGAAACAACAACCATGGAAGGAGAAACAAGGTGAGGGAAAGGAAACGAGGTCCTGCCATCACTGCAAGAAGCCCGACCACATCAAGAAGGATTGCTATGCATGGAAAAGGAAGCAGGCAGAGGCTGAAAAGGCTACTGACACGGCTGATGTAGTTGAAGGCATAGAGACTGGTCAGATCATGAATGTCACTGATAAAGGCATCATGGATTCTTGGATCATGGACTCAGGAGCCAGCTTCCATATGACATCTAACAAGAGTTGGTTTATGAATCTTGAAGAGGCTGAGGGATATGTGACTCTGGGCAACAATCATACATGTGAAGTAAGAGGGATAGATGTATGATGGTTCAATCAAGATCTTATCTGAGGTCAGATATATTCCTGCAGTAAAGAGAAATTTGATCTCATTGGGGTCACTAGAAAGGAAGGGTTTCCATTTCAGTTCTGGGGATGGAAAGATGATAGTTTACAAGGGCAACACCACATTCATGTTGGCCAAGAGAGTGCACAATCTATATTACCTTGATGCTGAAATTATCAATGGAGAGGTGAATCTCACTGAAAAGGCAGATAGGAGAATATGGCACATGAGACTTGGACATGTAGGTGATGCAGGTCTGAAGGAATTGGAGATTAAAAGGATAATCCCTGCTCTTGATGGAGGATCTGGAGAGAGCATGGCAGGATGTGAGGAATGCATACTGGCCAAGAGCAAGAAGCTAAGCTTTCCTAAGGCCAAGCACTGCTCCAAGGCCCCACTAGACTATGCCCACAGTGATGTCTGGGGTCCAGCACAGACACAAAGCATAGGTGGAGGCAGGTACTTTCTCTCTATTATAGATGATTACTCCAGGAAACTATGGCTATATGTGATGAAAGATAAATCTGAGGCATTCTCTAAGTTTCAAGAGTGGTGTTCTGAGGTAGAATCTGAGAAGTCTAGTCACTTGAAATGTTTGAGAACAGACAATGGTTTAGAGTTCTTGTCTTCTGAGTTTGATAAGTATTGTAAGAAGAAAGGGATCAAAAGACATAGGATAGTGCCTAGCAACCCACAATAGAATGGGGTTGCTGAGAGAGCAAATAGAACCATACTAGAAAGGCTGAGATGTTTGCTTTTTGCCTCTGGTATGCCAAAGAGTTTTTGGGCTGAGGCTGCAGCCACAGCTGCAACATTGATAAACAAATGTCCTTCTTCTGCTATAGAATTTGATACACCAGATATGATATGGTATGGTTCTCAGGGAGACTACAACAAACTAAAAGTTTTTGGATGTAGAGCCTATGCTCATGTGAGGCAGGGCAAGTTAGAGGCCAGGGCCATCAAATGTGTGATGCTTGGGTATCAGAAGGGGTAAAGGGTTATAGGCTGTGGTGTACTGAACCTGGGAATGGCAAAGTAATCATCAGCAGAGATGTGATTTTCAAAGAGCAAGAAATGCCTTTTTTGAAGAAGAGCACAGAGAGTACTCAAGTTGAGGTGGAGGTTTCAAGGCAACAAGCTGAAGAGGTTCTTGACAGGGTATCTGATGATGTTATTGGAGTACAAGATACTCAAAGTGGAGAAACTTCAGCAAGGGAACCAGATCAACCAAGAGTACTCAGAGAGAAATCTAAAAGAACCTAGAGATTGCCTGCAAAATACAGTGATTATGATATGCTCTACTATGCCCTCACTCTGGCTGAGGAGATTGAGTATCATGAGCCATGTAGCTATAAAGAGGCAGTGAGGACTCATGAGAAGGACAAATGGTTGAGAGCTATGCAAGAAGAAATAGACTCTCTGTATAAGAACAAGACATGGATTTTGGTTCTGAGGCCTTCAAATCAGAAAGCAGTGGGTTGTAAGTGGATTTTCAAGAAGAAGATTGAAGCCTTCAACCATGATTCCATCAGATTTAAGGCTAGATTGGTTGCAAAGGGGTTCACTCAAAAGGAAGGGATAGACTACAATGAAATATTCTCTCCAGTGGTGAAACACAGCTCCATCAGGATTCTCTTAGCTATTGTTGTGCAGAGAGATTGGGAGCTTCATCAGCTTGATGTTAAAACAGCCTTTCTACATGGAAAGCTTGAAGAAACCATTTATATGGAACAGCCTGAGGGCTTTATCAAGCCTGGGGATGAGGGAAAAGTTTGTCTACTCAAGAAGAGTCTCTATGGTTTGAAACAAAGCTCAAGGCAATGGTATCTGACCTTCAATGACTACATTCAGAAAATTGGTTTTGAGATGTCCAAATATGACAACTGTGTGTTCATCAAGAAGGTAAATGGATCTGCAGTGGCCTATTTACTCCTGTATGTTGATGATATGTTAGTTTCTGCTGCAACTTTGGAGGAAGTTCAGGGAATTAAAGATCAGTTGAAGATTCAGTTTGAAATGAAGGATCTTGGCAGTGCAAGTAGGATATTGGGGATGGATATTGTGAGGAATAGAAATGAAGGGAAGTTATGGCTGACTCAGAGGGACTACATCAGCAGAGTATTGAAGAAGTTCCAGATTGACTCTTCCAAAACGGTCACTATTCCTTTGGCTCAGTAGTTTAAGTTGAGTGCAAGCCAAAGTCCAAATACAGAGGAAGGAAAGAGAGAGATGGACAAGATTCCTTACTCTAACATTGTAGGCAGTATCATGTATACCATGATATGCACTAGACCAGATCTCAGCCATGCCATAAGTGTTGCTAGTAGATTTATGGCAAATCCTGGAATGGAGCATTGGCAAGCTCTTAAGTGGATTCTCATATACATGAAGGGAACCAGAGAGTATGGAATCATGTTCAAGAGATGCAAGGAAAGAGACAAGGAGCCTCTTGTGGGATTCTGTGATTCTGATTATGCAGTCAGCATTGATACAAGGAAGTCTCAAACATGGTATGTTTTCTGCCTATTTGGAAGTGTTGTTTGTTGGAAATCTTGTCTGCAATCTGTAGTGGCTCTCTACAACCGAGTATATTGCATTGACTGAAGCAGTGAAAGAGAGTTTTTGGCTCAAGGGAATTTTGTCAGATTTTGGGATTGAGCAAAGTTCTGTGGAGGTTAACTGTGACAGCTCAAGTGCCATATGCTTGACTAAACATCAAACGTTCCATGAGAGGAGTAAGCATGTGGATGTAAGACTCCATTTCATAAGGGATGAGGTTAGTAAAGGTTCAGTAAGAGTGGTGAAGATCTCTACAGATGAGAATGCAGCAGATATGTTCACTAAGACACTGCCCAGCTCCAAGCTCAAATTGTGCATGGAGTTGATCAGTTGGGTCCGATGGTGATGAAGGGTGATTAGAGGAGATGGTCTGAAGCTATTCATTAGCTCCAAGGTGGAGATTTGTTGGGGGTGGAACTAACAAATAGTTAAGAGTTGAGGACTAAAGTGAAATAAAATAAGAAGTTGATTTCAAATTAGGGCCTCAACAGATTCTGTTCTGCAGCTCGAAGCTTCAGATAAAAGGGAGCAACTCACGCCTACACTTTTCTTCAGTTAGAAATTGAGAGACAAATCAAGAGGGAAAACACTATCTTGGTGAGGTTCGCATTTGTTCCTACTGTGAGTGTAGAGAGCGAGTTGTATGTGAGCTTGAGTGTTCTTGATGTTCTCAATTGTTTGTAGTTCTTGTTGTGATTTCTTTGGAGTGTTTGAATAAAGCTTGGATCACCTTCTCCGTGGTCGTAGGCATTTTACGGCCGAACCACGTAACTCTTCTTGTTGATTCTTTTTCTTTGTTTTCGATTTGTTGCGATTGTGTTATTCGAGAATCGGAGCGCGATTCACAGATCTGATTCTCCAAAGAATCGACCATTGCTTGCGCCTCTCCACGTGATGTTCTTCGTACTCAACCACGAATCTTCTAATCTGTATCCCGAACTCAGAATCTGACCTTTGGGTGGGCAAAGCTTGTCAGAATCGAAAAGGGCTTGATTAGAAAGAAGACAGAATATCAGTTTTGTCAAAAACGATTTTTCGTCCACTCCTAGAGGGGAGCACAAAAATTAATGAGTTAATTCACTCTAAATCTTCTTTCTAATCTCCTTTTATATAGAGTTATGATGGGCCAGATTAGGGATCCATGGAGGTTGGACTTGGGCCAAACCTTGGACTTTTACTAATTAAATTGAGCCCCAATTTAATACAAGTCCGACAAAATATTATTATCAACCACTACAGTAAAATAATATTGATTGCCCGTCCAATCCCAAATTACGAGTAATCTGGGCTTTACCTCTTTAATTTATTATTTCCTGTGTTTAAGATATAAATATTCAATAATTAATTTAAGTCTGCTATTTGACTTTAATTAATTAATATCTTTTTTCCAAGAGTTGTTTAGTTTAAAATCTTTATTTATTATTCTGGAAAAAATTCCAACTGGCCGGGTTTCTGAATAATAAAACCTTTTTCGAACACCTCTTGAAGATATTATCAAACTGGACTCATCCAGCACACGATTCATTGCAATAACAATACTAGCACCTCTAGACACCACTACCCAAGATATCAGGATTCTTGGATTGCGAAAAATCTGCACCATTTGATAAATCAAAGTAGTGCATAATCAATATCGTATGCTCAATGTTATGTCAACAATGATTAAGAAATAACAATCACCGAGACCTCGTCTTTCAGTAAATAGCAAGAAAGACTTATCTCAGTTGTTAGATCCTTCAGTGCTATGCTACACCAGTGTCGTTAATTTCATAAGGTAAGGAAACATGCGGACTGACACTGCAACCTTTCACGATAGGTAGTCAAAGCCTATTTAGGTTGTGAAATTCTATTTCTCTTCTACAAAGGACTGACTGCGTCACCTTCTGTGAACATCGTTCACGATCAGTCTACTATGCAGAAGAATTAGACTTGTTTGCTTCTTATACATTTAAATGTTTGAGAAACATCTTATAAATGCACAAACAAACATCAATGTGATAAAATTACTTCTTCTCGCTTTGGGTTAAAAGTGGATTGTAGAATATACAAGCAATTCTATCTGTGCAACATGCTCGAAATATGCTTTTCAGTATGCCCAAGGACGGAGACAGCGAGCGGGGGCTTGGCCGGCGCCGAACCCATTTATGTTTATGAAAGATTTAATTTTTTATTTGTATTATGAGATTAGAGAAAGACCTCCACAACTGCATCAGCGTAGAAGAAAAGAAAAATATGCAGATGGGAGTAGCTTTTACCAGAGGGAGGAAGAAGAAGATGCGGCACGCGTTTTTCGGTTTTGATCAATTGGGCCTTTTAAATGGGTTTTGAATTTTGATTAATTTAGTCAAATGACCCCAATATTCAATGATTTGAAAAGTTAATGAACTAAATTGGTTTTGAGATTAATTACTTTATTTTACTAAAATAATTAAATGGCTTTATTTAATTAATGCCTTATTATATTTAATTGGATTCACCTAAATTATACTAACATCAAAATTAAAAACAGTTATTCGAATAACTTACTATTTGAAATACATTACATCAAATTAAAAACCAAATAACAAAATTACAACAAATAAATTAGTTTTTATTCTAATACTTCTTTTTATATGTATTTCGATCTAATACCTCATTCAACTTAATTTTTGATTTCTCAACATTTATGGTTGCTTGTTTTCATATTTCAAACAAAATAGGGGTATCATTGTTTTCTAAATTTGATTGCATATTATTTACAAATCTATCAGAATAATAAATCAAATTAAATAACTATAATATATATAATATTAAATATTAATAATTATTTTATTAAATTTCAACATCGGCTAATTTGTATTTCTGGTTCCGTCCCTGAGTATGCCAATCCTAACAGTACGAGCTATAAGGGTTGCGAGAGAAACATATAATGAGTAAAAATTAGTGGATAAGTGATAGAAACTCAAAATATACGGTGATGGATGATGGTCATACAAATAGGCACTATCATGCAAAAAACATATTGAAGAAAAAAAATGGAGAAATAAAATCTTAAAAACATTGAGCGCGGCGAGTGTCCATGTGATGAAGTTGAACTGACAAAATCGCCAATAGGAATATAGGATAATATATGTGAAATTTTTTTAGTATAATTTTGTTTCAGGCATTACATTTTTAACTGAAAAAAGTATGAGACCATATGTGACTACGATTTTTTTTTTATTTAAAATATTGTCAACTATGGCTTAGTTTTGTTAAATGGGATTTATTTTGTGTTCGACTATCAATAAATAAAACTATAACCAATTAAGTACATGTGTAGATTATGAGTTCTCATCTATGGCTTATAGTATCATAATCTAAAATTAAAATTAAATTTACATTCTTAAATTTTAAAATGAGTAGATAAAACTAAATCTTACAAATTTCAATAAATAATAAACAAAATAACAACAAATGGATAAGATCGTCATTCTGTTATCATATCACAATTTCCGTGTTTTTTTATATCAACATAGTGTATTACAAATACAAAAGAATGACTTGAATATTTCAACACAAGTAAACGAAAATATCAACACAATTTTATTGAGATTTTACATTGTTTTATTGAGATTTTACATGCATTATATTAAATTTTTTGATATATTTTTTGATAAAAATCTGCTTATCAAATTTCATCTTCCGAACGTCGTTGGAACATATGCAATTGAGATCTCGTTAGAATCCTTATAAAGTTACCTTTAATTTGATATATTTTTTGTGAAAAATAATTTAAATTGAGAGAGTTACGTAAATTTAAAATTTTAGGATAATTTTAATAAGAGAAAATTGACCTTAAAACCCTTTAATTTTATTTAATAATTATTTAAATTTAAAATATAATCCACACATTATATCAACCACTAGCTCTCCTAATCTAATGATTAAATTAGTAATTAGTTAGCAATTGGTCACTCCATATAGATTATATAAGCCTTATAATCAAAATCTAAGTATCTAGCTATAATAATTAATTAAAATACAAATGTAGCAGTAATAGATATTTTACTTATCTATATAAAATTATGCTTATAATCTAATAGAAATATAGTGAAATAAAACATAATTTCCTATATTAATTATATAGCTTACCTATAAAAAAAAGCTTAGTCTCGGATGAAAATGGTGAATGACACCCTAGATGATCGCAGAGGCGCACCGCACAGCTTATGGCATGTCTCGAGTTGAGAGGATGCATGACTCGTGCGTCGGCTCGTTGGGCGTGGCTGGGCCTGGTCGCCGAGGGTGGCACAAGACTCGTACAAATGATATTTATCTTCTTTGAGTAGGTGATCCACTTTGATTCTAACCGATTCAAATAGAAACCAACGGTTCTCAAAAAAATGAGGTATCCATCTTCATCAATATTTAATTCACGAGAGTCCGACGCCTTTCGTTCCCATTTAAATGAGAAATCCGTTCATAAACGTCAACATTAATATCATAATCCCAAATCCTAACCCCTACCAAATCTGATTACATTTCTGCTTCCCCAATTCAAAACCCTAGAAACCCTTTTTCTAATAATACCTACGCCTAGTTGAGGAATTATCCTCAAACTCAATCAACTATCACATGGCTAGCGCCCTGGCCAGGGACCAGGCGCTCTCCCTGCTCGCCGCGGCGAACAACCATGGAGATTTGGCCGTCAAGTTATCGTCATTGAAGCAGGCCAAAGACATATTGTTTTCTGTAGAGCCGTCGCAGGCCGCGGAGCTTTTCCCCTACTTGGCTGAGCTCCAGTCTTCCCCCGAACCGCTAGTCAGGAAATATCTCCTTGAGTGAGTAATTCATGCATAAAGTTTGTTTTTTCCTCCGGTTTTCACTCAATTTTAGTTGGCGGGAGGTTTTTTTTCGTTTATGCATGTTTTAACCTTTTAATTTATGACCTCACGTCGCCATGAGCTCATTTTTCAATATATAATGCTAGCATCAACCTTTTTTCCTATGGCGCGTAATGTTAATCGACATGTAAGCGCTCCATAGCGTAAAGGTTATTGTTTTTACTGCTGATGCAGCGTAAGTATCTGTTGCACTTCCATTAAAATGAGGCCTTTTTTGATATGTCTATCTTGACAACTGTCCTCATCTAAAGACACTACAATTGCAGTTTTGGCATATCTCGGTAGTTCTACTTTGTTGGATAATTGCCACATAGTTTGTTTCATCAATTAACTGTGATTTTGGTTGACAGGGTAATTGATGAAGCCCGGGCCAAAGAAAGTGAACATCTTGTCATATTATTTCCTGTCTTATTGACATTTTTGAAAGATAATAATCCAATTGTTGCAACACAATCTATTATCACTGGCACAAAAATTTTCTCCAGCGTGCTGGAAGAGCTGGCATTGCAGGTTTCTCTCTCTCTCTCTGCATGTGTGTCAAAGCAAGTTTGTGTCCATCTTTGTAGTCTTGGATGGAATTGTGTCTTTGGGCATCTCTGTCAAAGCAAGTTTATGTCCTTGATTTCTCTGTCTGCCTCAGTAGCTCTGTAGTTGCTATGTTATTGATAGTTGTTTTGTATATCATGTGTGAAGACAAAAAATGCTTTTTATCAGGAAAAGCTTTTGAAACACGATTTCAAATATCAGGCTGATCCTGTTGAATAATTTTCCCTACTCCCTAGAGACAAGACACCATGCATAGTAGTATATGGAGTATTAGCGATACCTTGTATCAGTATATGTTGATGCGTCAGCAGTTGTTTTTCTTATCATATAGTATGTCCTATACTTGAAAATCCTTGTCTCTTTATTTGCTTTGGCTTAATTTGCTTCCATCTGTTTTATGCTATTAGATTATTAATTTAAGCTCATGTATATCTATGAAATTTTAAAGCTTTTAAAAAAAATACTTATTATAGTTTCTATGGTGTGGTATAGTTCAGAGATGGTTTCAAGAGCTTTGGACAGGCTTGATCAAATTTATGGATTTACCTAATTAACTTCCATCTGTTTTATGCTATTAGATTATTGATTTAAGCTCACGTGTATCTATGAAACTTTAAAGCTTTATTTTAAAATATTATAGTTTCAACGGCGTGGTATAGTTCAAAGATGGCTTGAAGAACTTTGGACAGGCTTGATCAAATTTAGGGATGCTGTTTTAGGCATTATCTTTGAGGTATGTGTAATGTTGTTAACATAATGTCTTTTACTGCTGAAAAATGCCGATTACTACAGTCTCATATGGTAGTGCTTATGCAAACTTCACATTATGTTGTCAATGATTATGTGCAATGAGAAGCATGGTTTTTTTTTTTCAGCTAGAGATTTTTCATTCAACCCAGTGGCCCATGATGATATTGGCACACCCAGCCCCAAATTCGATTGAAAGTAGTTGTTAAGAAACTATATTTCTGCCCGTTCCCTCTCTACTGAACCCCATACCAAAAACCTTCTTAGTTCTATGGTTGACCACTATACAGTCACATAGTAATCTCTATTGATTTGGAAAATTTAAGTCCTTGGCACTACTCACTCTTCCAGAAGTACGTAAATTATGAATATAATCTATGTATTGTTCATTCAATTCTGAGTCTAGCTATGTATTTTTTGTTGTTTCTTGGCCACAACCTTAATAATAATCTATTTTCTCTCCTGTTCAAATGATGGGATATTTTTTAGGTGCTAGCATGCTAGTCACTTTTTGGTGCCCTTTGTCCTCAAAAGAATAATACATTCCAGATGCACTAATAGATGAAGATGCAGAATGCAAGCTAAAAATGAAGAAAGAGCAAAGATGCAAACACATATTAAACTGAGATTACATAAGCTGAAAATAACAGTAAGGAAAACAGTAGATGTGACTTGTGAGGAGTTATTTTGTTATTGGATATTCTGGATAAGAAACTAAAAATTCGATGGTGCCATAAAACACACCTATAATTAGGATGGACATTCACATAATATGCAACGAAAACCACTACAGTTACAATATACAGCTCCCCAACTTTGTTACAAAAACTCTTTACACACTTTAATTTTTGTTATCGTTGTTACAACGTATGATCTTCTGTCTTATTATGTATTGAGATTACTCTTTAGATGCATGCTGTCGGATCATGATTTAACCCAACTTTTCTGTTCTGTGTGATAGTTGCTTTTGATATTGTTATCACTTGGTTTGTCCTTTTACACATCAGCATACACATCAGCAGGGATGTGTTGTATCTGGTCAAGCAACTTTTTCTTATACTCCCTCTGTCCCATTAGAAATGAAACATTTGCTTTTTGGCACGGGATTTATGTAGTGTTGTTTTGTGAGTTAATGTGGAGAGAATAAAGTAAGAGAGATGAAAAAGTAGAGATGATGTTGTTTCCCTTTTAGGAAATGTTTCATTTTTAATGGGACAACCCAATAAGGAAAACATTGCATTTTTAATGGGAGTAAACTATTGAGCCTACCTAAGTGAAGGCAATTAGAGTTTCTCTATGTTCATTATGTAGTATCAGCTACTTTTCAAAGATTCGTAAGTATTGATACTCTGATGTCTAGAATCAGGTAATAGAGATGTTATTGTTTTTCAACAAATACCACGTAGCAGATTAGATATAGTGGCATCCAAACCTGTCTTCACATAACCAATACATCTGGCACCAAAACTAAGGGGATCATCTATCTAGATATCTCCATGTGGGAAGCTGTTGTGCATATTTCTTGTTTCTGTAGTCGAATTATTTTAAATTGTGGCTGATTTCTGGATCTTTTTGCAGGCGGGGCCTATTGGTCCTAAGTTGTTAGCGATAAAGTTTATTGAAACATTTATTTTATGCTTCACATTGGATTCAACTGAGTTTGATATGTGCAACCCTGAAGGTAAGCATTTTTAATGATATATTAATTGGAAAGCCATTTATAATGGATTGCCTTTTAACAACGTTCTTTTCATATATTTATATTTTCTGTATTGTTAATATGACACCTGCAATTTTGCTTTGCCTGTAGTGATAGCGAGGCAAGGAAGGATGTTTAATGTCTCATGGATAGCGGATAGTCATCCTATTCTGAATCCTCACGTGCTCATGTCAGATGCAAATAGACATCTAGAGATCTTATTAGAAATGTTGCTGTCAGCAAGTAAATTTCCTGGTTGCGTGACAATTACTGCTGTCAATAGGTGAGCGTTTTCTCATTGACCCTCACTATTTGTCTTGCAATATGTTGAGTTCTGGGTGATGTCACTTATTAGTTTGGTTAGATCTGAATGGACATTTAATTGATGGTTGAAATGATTGAGCTTTTTTTTGGGTTTGTAATTATGGTTGGGCCCATAAAACAAGACCCATAAACAATAAAATAGTCCTAACTTTAGACGCCTCAGGGGCGCTTCGCACTGACTCAGCACCCTGAGGCATGTGCCTCAGTCTGGCGAGTCTTAAGAGTTAAGCCTCAAACCCATCCACAAAGGCCTCCGCCCTGAGCATCAGATCCATCCTCAAACCCATCCCTCGAAGCACACAGCTTGAGCGGTTTTTACAGCACTAGTTACTGTATGATTCATATCAAATAAATCTACATTCATAGGCTTGGAACTTGGATACATAACATTATTATCTTTTTGGCATGTATCATTTGATGATATGATATATTAATCTTAATACAATTTTTTATATCGATCAGCTTATGTTTCCTATTTTCACATGGTTTGTGAGTTGTGACATCATTGATATTTTTTGTTACTAGTTCGATTTTTGTGACCTAACCAAATGGCATCATAAATGAAGAAAGCAGTTATATAGAAATATATGGAAAATAATTTGAGTTGTTATTTGTTAAGGCATGGTGGGTTGGACAGGAAAGGGTTGACCTCTAATAGCTGTCATGCCTTTTTCTCAACATGATATTTTCTTCAGTGCATCTTAGCTTCTGGAGATGAGTTAATGATGGTATCTTAGTTTAATTTGTAGACATGCTTATAAGTTGTTATATTAATAGTTAAAAGTTAATTCCGATTACCGTTAATTTTTTTTCCTTTTAACAATAATATCTAACGCATTCACACTCATAGTTATATGTTGATGTCTGCTTGTGTTTACATAATGTGATTACATTGTGTGTTTGATTGTGCATTCTCAAATAGACTTGTTCCAGAGCTGTTCCTTTACAAGTTTTGTGTTGTAACCATATCAACTCTTTGCCTGTGTTATAATGTTATCCCCTTCACTCATGCATGTTTATATCTGTGTCTGAGACCTGTGCTGTAGATTCATTAAGTGACTGTATCAATATTTTTGATCAAACAACAAACAAGGTGCTAAAATGTTTGTTGATGTAGATTTTCTTTAAAATTGCACCTATGAGGTAATCTGCATCATAGTGGAGTGCATGTAAAGGCCACCTCTTTTCTTGAGGGGCAACTAAAGTTGGCAACTTGTTTTAGCATAAGTTCAACTGCCTTTTTTGTGCTATCATTGCAGCATGCTGTCCAGCTTTTTAAGTGTGGCGTTATATGGCAGTATGCCTAGGTCTGCCAATCAAATATATATCTATGAATGGAGAAACTGAAAATTCTGCACAATCTTCACACATATAGTTATATTATTGGGAATCTACTTGATAAGTTAGATTATTGTGATACTTGAAGAGTATCACTTCTCTTGGTTTATTTGTTCTTAATACCATGGATGTACCCATCTAGTCCCTTCTCATACTTATTAATTGAGTGCGTATTATACTCTTTTATCTTTGTCACTGGAGCCATTTTTGTCTAACTGGAGCTGCTTCTTGTTATAATCCTGTGCCTAGATCAAATGTCTATTGTAAGTTGCGATCTTTGTAATTGTTTCTGTGGCCACATCTTGCAGATGCTTTTAATCTTTAATATGTATGAGTTTGTTGGTAGAAAACATTAACCTTTTGTCAGATGTATACCTGCTCTATCTGTTGACACAATCTAACATCGCTATGTCCAGTCTTGTAGCTATTGCAAGGAAAAGGCCTGTCTACTACAAAACTGTATTGAAGGCACTGCTCGACTTTAGTCCAAGTATGGAGATGGCCAAAGGCTGCCATACAGTCAGCATTCAATATTCTCTAAGAACTGCATTTTTAGGATTTCTAAGGTGTACACATCCTATCATGATCGAGGTAAAGTTCATATTATATTACTTTGCTGTATCATCATTCTTTTTACAGCATCAGAAAGAATATATCAATCACTATTAAAAATTCTTTTTTCGAAATTGATTAATTTTTCCAGTCGAGAGAGAAACTGCTTAAAGAGTTGCGAGCAATGAATGCTGGAGATGCTGCTGAGCAGGTTATCCGACAAATGGATAAAATCATGAGAAACAATGAGCGTGCTTCACGTGATCTCCAGTTCAATAAGGTACATAGGGACATGGAAGAACAGAAAATCTGTGTTATTTGGTCTCTTTGGTTGCCCATTGCCGATATTGTACATAAATAAAGGACAGAGAAGAGATCATATAAATTCCCTAACTACTGTAGTACTCCCTCCGTACCTCCGTAGTAGAGGCATTTCTTTTCGGCACGGGATTTAAGAAAAAATGTTTTGAATAAGTTAAGTAAAAGGAGAATAAAGTAGAAAGAAAAAAGGTAGAGAGATCAAGAGAGAGTAAAGTACTTTTTGCCAAAAAAGGAAATGACTCAGCTACAGTGGGACAACCCAAAAAGGAATACGACCCAGCTACAGAGGGACGGAGGGAGTACCTTAAATTCCCTTACCAGTGCATGTTGTTAAATAATCCAAAAATGCACAATGTTGAACAAAAGTGCATAAAATGCATTAACTCAAGAAGTCCATATAAATGCATTTTATGTTCAACATTATGCACCGATAAGGGGATGTATGTTGCTCCCTCCGTTCCGCCATAAGCTAGGCGTTTTTCTTTTGGCGATATTTAAGAAAATGATGTTTAGAGTTAAGTGGAGAGAGAATAAAGTATGATAGAGTAATTGAGTTATATTTTTGTCAAAAAAGGGAACTGCTCACTATAGGTGGGACGTCCCGAAAAGGAATACGAATCGCTTATAGTGGGACGAAGGGAGTACTATGAGAGGACTGCAATCTACATGATTTATATATATGTTTATATAATATATATACACGTTATATTTTTTTTGTAATTGAGTCTTTATCCTCAGGATGATCAGCTGTCAAGTCAGTTGCATATTTCAGGGGAGTTGACAAAGAAAAGGACAGCTCAATTGGACAATGAAAATCAGAATAATATCTTTGAAGCCTCTTCTAAGAAGTCACGTCACGGTCCCCATAACAATAAAACTACCACTGCTAGTGATGCAGGGCAGAATCATGTTAATGGAATATCTGCTAAGCCCCCTGTGTTGGATGGGGATCTGACTCCAGTGGAGCAGATGGTTGCTATGATTGGCGCTTTAATTGCCGAAGGAGAAAGAGGAGTCGAGTCTCTGGAGATTCTAATATCAAATATTCATGCCGATTTACTTGCTGATATTGTCATCACCAATATGAAGCACTTGCCAAAGAATCCACCTCCTTTGACAAGATACGGTAACTTATCTTTGAATCATCCTAGTGACACTAGTGATCCTGCCCAAGTAGTTGGATCAAATGGTTTTGCAACTTCTACGCAAAGTTTGGACCATTTGGCTCAGTTACCTGCTTCATCATTGAGCCCGACTAGTGTTGCAGATTCAGATACATTTGCTACTGCTAATCTATCTACAGATTCTAAACGTGATCCACGAAGGGTAAGTTTTTTCTTGGTGAGAGGGGAGGCCATCCCTATATATGTTTTTGTTTAATTATTTCTTCTGCAGCTGTTCCTTAACATTCGGTAAACCTTCCAGGATCCTCGGCGCCTTGATCCAAGGCGCTTGTTGGCTGCTACGGATATGCCCCAAACGTATGTTATGGAAGAAAATGTTGGTACTGTCCAACATCCGACTGTAGAGCCTGATTTCAATCCTGTCAGCTCCTCCAGTGTACTCTTATCAGTACCTCAATCTGTACCTGAATGTGCTCCTCAGCCTCTGCCCACAATTGAAACTGACATAAATCTTCCAGACTCGCCAATGACAATCGAAGTTGATGAGTCTATCCAGAAATATGAAGTCCATGATTTTGATGCCAATGTAATCACTCCAGATAAGGATGCAACCAATTATTTACATCTTTCACCATCTACTGGCAAAGAGGACATTGTTTCTCAGCCATCAATGGGTGTAGCCATGTTTGACGAGGCCTACTCCCCTTCATCAGAAGCATCTGATGAACTACCGCCAGATATTCCAAATGTCGAAGAATCTGAGAGTGCATCTGCTGAGTTGCCAGTGCTTCCCTTGTATATTGAGCTTGATGAAGATCATCAAATACATGCAAGAAGACTGGCACTTGAACGGATAATTAATAAGTACCAGAATTCACAGAGAACAGATATTAAACAAACACAAATTGCACTTGTCGCCCGACTGTTCGCACAGGCATGCCCTGAGATTCCCTTGAATAATTGTTGTTTTAGTGAAATTATTTTCGCTCTTATGTTCTCCTTTTCTGTTGGTTTCCATCTCTCAAAACAGAGGCTTCCTCTCCTGCTTAATATAGTCTTATGTTTCAATAGAAATTTTATTGAGTTGGATTTATTGATAACTGATTAAAGAGAATGTAAATGTTTACTCACTAGAAAGTAGATTCAATGAATACACACCACTTTGAGGAGAATGAAACACTATTAAGCTGTTAAGTTTGGATTTATCTTATTTCTGTTACTAACAGAGAAGCAATTTCTATAAGAGTAAATTTAATCATTACAGCAAATAATCTACTTGGTAATGAACTTAGGTCTTGATGAAATTATGTGGTTCACAAGCACAAAAGGTTCTCCATACAAGGTTCCATCTGCAAGTTTATCAATAGTGTTAATAGAGTTACAATTTTTTCAACTGCTACATGCAAACTATTTAGTTCCTTCAGAATTGGAAATTCATATATTAAATAATTTACTGTACTTATTTGCTAGGAAAAACAATTATGCTGCTGAACAACAAAATTCATAAAAATAAACATGTAGATTCTTACCCATTTTGTTGCTATTAACACTGAAAAAAACAGTCTGACAGATTCTGTATGTTTGTCACTGTGGATTATTGCTGCTTAAATGTTTAGAAGTATAATAATTTTACTTATAAAAGATTGTAGCAATTTCTTTTACAATGTGAACTTTCTTTCAGTTCTGAAGGAGATCAAAGGTAGTGCATGTAGCAGTGGAAACAATTATAGCTGTTATTATGCATGGATCAACTTAAAGGAAGTGTGAACAGTGACCTTTTGTGTTTGTAAACTAAATGGCTGAGATTATTGAAACCTAAAAGTTCATTAACAGAAAGTATCTATTTGTTGTTGCAATTAGCTTTTCACTTCTTTCATCTTTACTTCTCTGATAGCAATAGTATCAAAAGCATGACAAATATAAAATTAACTTTATAGAGTTCCTGGGTCTGCTCAAAGTGAATTTTGGTCATATAATCTGCTATCTAGTGATTTATACTTAAACACATGAGATTCGTTCGGAGGTATACAGAATAGAGGGTCTGGTCATCATGGATTATGGTGTCCTGATACAAAATGGTACATTGCAAATTTGCCCCATTGCTGTACTTCATATATACACTGAAAACTTGACTAAAATTATAAATGGCTCAATTCAAATCATGAACTACTAATCTAAGTTGTACATTTTTTTTTCCATTGGCTTGCTAGCTATGTGTATCCCATACTACTGTATTTATTACAACTTTAACTTTTTAAAAAATCAAAATGGAATTTGCAGATCGCAGAAACAATATTGTATGAATTCCAACTGTCTCTTTCCGTAGCTCTGCTGTTACTTTACATTTCTTAGTAAAACTCTGTATCTCTGTCATTGGTCCTGAGTTTTGCCATGTCTTTTTTTTTGTAGATTGACGTTAGTGATGTGATTGAGATGGCACAGAAACTCATAATATCAGATTATGAACAGCAAAAGGTCTATCTCGATACCTTATGAACCTGGATTTTTCTTTGTGTTTCCAACACTCCTAACACTCTAGCTCCCATCTTATTCTTAACAGAATTATGTGATATAGATTTAATTGTTACTACCCTTCACATCAGTGCTGCCTCTGTAAAATGAACAATAGTCAGCTGAGTTGTTTTTTTCTCATTAATTTTTGAACCCTTACTGGTTAGTTTTTCTTGATTATTTTGTTCTCAGGGTCACGAGCTTGTGTTGCATATCCTATACCATCTCCATAGTCTTGTGATCTCAGACTCTGCATCATCTGCTGCTGCTGTATATGAGAATTTCCTTTTGGGAGTGGTAGGAGATCTTTTAACTTATCTATATTAGTGTTGCCCAAAAAATATTTGATGCTTTGAACTTCAAATGCAGGCAAAATCTTTGCTAGTGGATTTACCAGCATCTAACAAATCTTTTAGTCGACTTCTTGGTGAAGTTCCACACATACCTGATTCTGTACTGGGGATGTTGGATGACATGTGTACCAAAAGTCATTCTGGAACCGATGGTCGTGATAGTGATCGTGTCACTCAGGGCCTTGGTGTAGTGTGGAGCTTAATTCTTAGTCGTCCTTTCATTCGTCAAGCATGTCTCGATATAGCTTTGAAGGTAACTTCCTCATGATATGATGCTAAGAAGTGACAATGTGTAGATTATTTTGGAAATTATTGGATTAATTACTCTGGAATTGATACTGTTTGGTGTCTTAAACTCAGAGTCTCTGTCTTCTTCAGTTAAAACTAAAAATGCATGGTAACTAATTGCATGAAGGCTTGTATTTCTATACAAAGTCATGCAAGAAGCTTAGGTGTTGAAAAACTAGGGATTGCTGAATTTAGTTGGGAGGGTATATTTATTAATAAAATTAACTTAATTCTGTAGTTGTATGCTGGATTCAAATCTGGAATATTAGAATCTCTCAATCTAGATAGCTGATCAAGAATGCTAATTGTCAGTATTCTCATCAATAAATATTACAGATGCTTAGACTTCCGCATGGCTTGATTGATGGATCAGTCCGTTAATATTGCTTAGAAAAGATGATAATATTATTACATAGCTGTATCAATATATACCTCCAACGGTACTATTGATGACAAACGCTCATTTTAGTCACATTATCATTTTCAATCATTCATATTGGAAGAGTGTTATGCAAAATTAGTCTTTGTGAGTTCTTGATTGTGAACTATGCTGGTCGACATAATGTTTTATGTCTACAGGGAAAATATAGCATAGGTGAAGTGAATGCTACCATGTCTTGATATTAAGTTATAGTTTTATAAAATGAGACTACACTGCTTGTCTTTAGTTTGTAACTAGGAATTTGGCAATAGTCTAGCCTCTGTTACAAAACAGTTACTGAATGGCGCATGCATTTGTTTTGAATAGTCATGTCGGGTTGTTCGGGTATCCTTATAGTTGTAGACTTCAAGTTCAACCTGATCCCATGAAGTCCTCATTACACAATAGTACCAAATGAATATCATTTAGTTCTAGTAAATCCAAGTAGCAAATGAGTACCTTTAGTTCTAATAAATTCCTTCTATATTCAAAAGTGCTGAGTTAGAGTTTCACCTCTGGATATGTTTTCTTGGCTTTCATAAAGTTTTGGGACCTAAGATAAGAACCAGTGAAGTCTAGAAAAAACAAACAAATGGAAAAAAGAATCAGGGGGAAATGCTTATATTCAATGCTGTATGCTGATCATTATCATTGTAATGTAGCTTTACTAATGCAATGCTCCCTCTGTAGTCTGTACCACTCTAAGTGGAGCATTTCTAATTCGGCACGGGATTTTATGTAGTGTTGTTTTGTGAGTAAAGTGGAGAGAATAAAGTAAGAGATAGGAAAAAAGTAGAGAGAGTGATGTTACTATATTTAGAAATGTGTCATTTAGACTGGGACATCACAAAAAGGAAAATATGTCACTTAGAGTGGGACGGAGGGAGCAACTAATAAACTTTTGTGGTAGATGGCGAATGATGATTTTGAAGGACACAATCCTTATACCTGATGATTTGTTAAAGTAATTGAGTGAAGAGGGCATTATAAATTTGGCACCCAATATCTTGTAGAAGAGGAAATCCTGATTCGTTGAGTACTTCCTAATATGTCCTAGTTTATCTTGAACTCTTGTCTATTTAGCGGCTATTGCAGTTGTTTCATTTTTCCAGATTTTTTGCATGTGCCCTGGAAATGATTACTTGTTCATTTCCTGCATCCCCTATCCAGCAGTTCAGATGATAGCAAATTGACCTTGAAGATAATTTTCCATTGTATGCTAGTAGCCTAGTTCAAACTAGTATGATCTGTATACAATTTCTTTTGGCAGCTTTTGATTTCTTGCTGGTCCAATCTGATCCCCTCCCTAACTTCATAATTCCACATGGCAGTGTACTGTGCACCCAAAGGATGATATCCAGGCTAAAGCTATACGCCTGGTGAGGAAGCTGCCATCTATCTTATTTTTCCGTTGTCTATGCACCTGTTTCTGCTCTAAATTTCTCTACCTTGTTTCTATGTGCCATTGTCAGGTGTCAAACAAACTATATGCAGTCAGCTATATTTCTAACAGCATTGAGCAATTTGCAAAAAACATGTTCTTGTCTGCTGTAGATCAGCATTCTTCAGATGCATTGCTATCAGAGTCTGCAAATTCTGACAGAAGAATTGGAGGACAGGTTCGTTACATGTGATCTTATTCTCAACATTTATTACTTTACTTTTAGGACAAATAATATGTTTACTCTATCTTTGTTTCGTTCTCTTTATTATTGCTATTATTATTATTATTATTATTATTATTATTATTATTATTATTATTAGTATTAGTATTATTATTAGTATTATTAGTATTAGTATTAGTATTAGTATTAGTATTATTAGTATTAGTATTAGTATTAGTATTAGTATTAGGATTAGGATTAGTATTAGTATTAGGATTAGGATTAGGATTAGGATTAGGATTAGGATTAGGATTAGGATTAGGATTAGGATTAGGATGATTATGTGACGTAACCCGTGTTGTAGTGTAATGTTGCCTTGGTTTCATGTCAGTGTACTGGAAGATCGAGTTCCTTATTTTTGATAGATTTGTTAGTTGTACGCTATTGAGCTTTATAACTAGGATCCCGCATGGACTATGTATATGTTATTCTTTCAAACCAAAGAATTAGTATACTATGCTCATGGATTATTCATTGTTTTTTCTAATTAAAGAATGTTTTCTTCTCATGGGATCATTGAATGAGAGTTTTCAGTTGAAGTGCACCTGTTTTTCTGTTCTTGACCACATACCACAAATCAATTTCACTCTGGAAGATAGATTTAAGTAGGTTCTTTCTGTACAGATCTCTCTTTCTAAAACCCAATTTTTCTAATTCTACACCAAATGTTGCAATTATATAGATTGACTTCATCTGTATCGTGATTCTCTATAAAAATTTTCTAATTCTATTGTATGTTTCTTCATAAATACAACCATTGTAGGCTCAAGCATATAGACTGACGGCATAATCATTTTCTTATATTTTCCACTTTGTTACACTTTTTTTAATAAAATTAAAAAAAGAGGAACCAGACATCACAATATACAGAAAAAAAACTAATTGACCTTTTGTAGTACTTGTAGCTCGTTAAGTGTATCTCTTTAACAGTTCAACCATTCCTTTACGTTTAACGTCTTTTTAGGTAGAAAGTGCAGAAACATCCACTAGTGCTTCTCAAGTTTCTGAGCCTGGGATTTCTCCAGATGAGACTATGAAAGGAGTCCAGGATGCATCCCTGGATGATTCATCAAATATATTTTCTCAAGCTCACAGGCTCATGTCCTTATTTTTTGCACTCTGTGCTAAGGTTGGTGGAGATAATATGTGGAGTGATGTATCATGCACATTTCTGCTTGCTTATGCTTTTCTGATGTTTCCTTTGTTTCTTTGCAGAAACCAGCTCTTCTTCAACTTGTTTTTGACAGTTACACCCGTTCTTCGAAGGCTGTTAAGCAGGTCTTTATCTATAATATTTAGTTTAAGAACATTTATAATTATTCAGCGAAGTACCTCAAACTTAATGGGACTGTCGGGACCAACTTCTGTACATCTATTTTATGATGTTATCTGGGGTCATGCTGTCCATTGTCTTTTCTAGCTCTCTGTTCACTATTTGACTGTGAATCTATTCTTTGCAATATTGACTTTTGTATATGTAGATCTTAGATTCTGAATTGATGAAAGTAAAGTACTATCAGATGTAAAATAATTCCTACTGCTTTACTTAGTCAGAATTTGTTGCTGTTTCCTGCTTATTTGCTTTATGGTGCAATTATTTCTAATAGCTTTTACTAGCTTAACCTCTTCCAGCAAGTCCTTTAAAAAAATTGTTGTGCAGGCTGTCCATCGTCATATAACTGTTCTGATGAGGGCTCTAGGGTCATCGTATTCAGATTTACTTCATATAATCTCAAATCCTCCTCAAGGAAGTGAAGATTTGTTGACACAGGTTGCTTGTCCTATTCTTCTCAAATTGTCCATAGTTCTCTAGAATTTTCTTTTTGATTCTGCTCTTCCCGAATGCTGATAATTTTGGTTTCACCTGAAGGTTCTTCATTTGTTGTCTGAAGGGCGAGCACCACCTACAGATTTGGTGGTGACTGTTAAACATTTATACGAAACTAGGCTAAAGGTTCTTTTTTGGGTGTCCTTTGTATCTTTACTGCTAATTACTTCACCTTATGATCTTTTGGTCATTATGTGAATTTTGTCTTGCAGGATGCTACTATTCTTATTCCTATCCTATCAGCCTTCTCTAGAGATGAGGTGCTCAGTCTTCCCTATTTTCTGAAATCCACTTATATAATGAGTCTATAGTTCAACATTGTGGTTCTTTTACATTTATTGACATTGAAGTTTTATGTTGAAGCACAAACCATTCCCTGCATGAGATTTATATTGAATTTTTTAAAATTTGCGATTGTAAAGATCTAATAAATTAGCTTTTCTTGTGTTCCCACTAAAGATAACTTGGATGACTTATCTGGGAGTGTTGTTACTGTTGTATAGTCAAAAATGATCACAAATATTAAGAAATCATATGATTGGATTCAAACATACATAGACAATTTTTTGCTTGAAAATGTCATTTTCTCAAATCCCTGCTTGCTTTGATAGTTATTTTTACATCTCTTTGCTGTAAACACCGATTGTCTTTAAGTTCAGAACCTCCTATACTTGTTTATGAGTTGGTCAGAAATTATCATCTGACTCTCCAGTCTCCTGTAAATTATAGTAGTACTGATTTATGAAAGTGAACCAATCTTCAAGAAAGTTACCTACTTCACCTTTATTGGTTGGATATCATTAGTAAACATTTCAAGATCTGTTACTATCACCGTTCCATAAAATCTAGTCTTTGGACATGTGAGAATTGCCCAAAAAAATGATTCTTGGTCCACTCAAATTTTCAAATTTATCTATTATGAAGAGTAGAAATCTGCTCTCTCAAAAATAATTTTAATTTGCTTTTCTTACATGCCTTTTGTTTTCATTTAAAAAATTCAAGCAACAATTTATTATTTTTGTGGTGCCAGGTTTTACCTATTTTCCCTCGGCTTGTCCAGCTTCCTTTGCCTAAGTTTCAAATGGCATTGGCTCATATATTACAGGTACATATGAGGTCGATAATTTTAAGACTAACAATTTGTTTTTGGTTCTTTAAATTGCACATATCGTAATGCGTTATATGGAGTAAGAAAATAAAAAAAATGAGCAATCCTTCTGTTTTGGGACATTATCGGCTCCATTGGATTTGATTTTTTTTTAAATTTTGGATGACTGTCAGGCTTATATTGATAAATTTGTCTAGTACTCCAAAAAGTTGTCAGGCTTATTGTACTTTTGAAAAATTTGTCTAGTACTCCAAAAAGTCCTTGTCAACTGTCAGGCTTATATTGATAAATTGATAAATATATTAAAGCAGATCCACTTTCTGCGAAGCAACTTCATTCCTTATCAAAGTTGTACAAGCAACTAGAAATAGGTGTAGTGATGAACCCTTAGCATGAGACTGACATCAAAACTGGTCTAGTAAACTTGTAGGTTTTGAGGAATTCAATATAGATCATTGTTATGGCATCTGTTGTGCTAAAGTAAATATGAAAATGGGATACTGTTGATAAAAAAGGTTTGTTGGAATTTTGGTCAAGTTTCTCTCAATGTCTCATGTTTCTAAGATTTCAACTGCTTTGGTCTACAGGGTTCTGCTCATACAGGTCCTGCATTAACGCCTGTCGAAGTCTTGGTAGCAATCCATGACATTTCTCCTGAGAGAGATTGTCTTCCACTGAAAAAGGTGTTTATCTGAGCCTATTTGCATATTTGTTGTTATTAGTGATCTAAAAAAGAAGTTTAGTTTCATATAATATGAAAAAGCATGTATTTCTGATATCAGAAATTATATGTAATCCGATCATTCTTTTATTAAAATGTGATTATTAAGCGGATGAACTGGATTCCTACTATAGTTTTTTATGCACCCATAGTTCCTTTGAAAGTTGCTCACGTTGCCATGATTCTCCATACAAGTCCACTTGATTGCCTACTATAAAATCTCTTGAGAGTCTGTCATATAATTTTGCAAGTGAATTATCTTGTTTATGTTCTTATTCTAATAGTCTTATGTAATTGTTCTTCAGATCACAGATACTTGCTCAGCTTGCTTTGAGCAGCGCACAGTTTTTACACAACAAGTCCTGGCAAAGGCCTTAAACCAGATGGTATATATATGTTTTGTTCATGAATGCAAGTGCTCCCAATGACACTATCAACATTGCTCTTTTTTTGTTTTCAGGTTGACCGAACTCCACTTCCCCTGCTCTTCATGAGAACTGTAATTCAAGCAATAGATGCTTTTCCGTCACTGGTAAATTCACTGCCTCTCAATCTGTCTTGTGGGCCTTAATTGTAATCACAATCTGTAATATAGCGGTTATGATCTGTTGATCTGAAGTTACCGATGGTCCTCGTAGGGTTGTGCTTTTGAACTTCATCTAATGTTCTTCTTTAGTTTCGGAAATAGTATATGCTAGGTGATGTCCTAGTCCTGTATAACCTGTAATGTCTTTACTGGAATCCTGGCTAGTTGTGATTGCACTGACGACACCTGGATTTCGTCATGGCTCCAGTAGTCATTAGCCACCATTTAAATCTTTATAAAGGACCAATTTTTTGTTGGTATTTACCCGTCTGATTCATTGCAGGTTGATTTTGTCATGGATATTCTTTCTAAACTTGTTAACAGGCAGGTACGTCGCGTATCATGTGAAGTTTCTATGCCCCGTTAACTTTGCAGAACTTTATGATTATTATTGACTGTGTCTGTGGTTAGAGAATTATTAGGGAACTGACTTTATGTTATGGTAATGGGCAGGTTTGGAGAATGCCAAAACAATGGGTTGGCTTCTTGAAATGTATCTCTCAAACACAGCCACATTCCTTCAAAGTATTGCTCCAGGTATTTATGGTTCGCTTGTTATGTTATTGTGATCCCTTATTGTTTTGGTTTTCATACGAACTCTATATATCTGCTTGCAGCTGCCGTCTCCTCAGCTTGAAAGCGCTCTAAGCAAGTATCCGAATCTTCGTGGACCTCTTGCTGCATGTACAAACCAATCAAGTATTAAAACCTCTGTGCCTAGGTATGTGAAACTTGTGTAGAGGTTCTCAGCCATTGTGTTATCTAGTATGTCTCTTTTCAGCACATAAACCGTATGTATGAAACCCCTCTTGAACGATATGACAGTCAAGAAAATAGATGCAATGTTTTTTATGGCAAAATGGAAAGGAATAGCAAAATAAAACCCTCTTACTTCTTCACAAGGATCACAAGGTGAAAAGGTGTTGCTTAGACTTGTTAAAAAGAGCGGGACACGAATGCTTGGGCAAGAGGCATAATTCTTTACAATTTACAGTCCGTCATCTATATATATGTATATCATTTAAAGATAAGATTTCTAGACATCTAATCCGGTAAGCCTACTCATTGTTCTGTTACTTTATGATGTCAAGTGGAATATGAATCAAACTTCTCAGAAAACTCTGAAAGTTGGGGACACAAAATAAGATTTAACCCTAAAAAGAATGTGCACGTGTATAGTGCAGGCATCAAAGGTGTTGTGTGAGAAGAATGAAAAGGAGGGAACTAAGACAATGCTGTATATATGGGAATGTGTGTATTGAATTCCTTACCTGCACGGGTTTATGACTATTATTCCGCTCTTGTAATACAGTTTATATGTTGGTAACTGTGGCAGGACAACCCTAGTGCTTCTTGGCCTTGCATCTGAAACACAAATGCAGCAACCGCACTCTGTTTCGTCTCTGCATGCCTCCGATGGCCCAACATCTACGTGACACAAGCAAACTGGAACAGAAAAGTTGTACAGGTTGAAGAACAATCAGGGTGATCATGTCACGTTGCTCAAATGGCTGCAGGGAGAAAGAACACTTGTGCACTCATTACCGGGGTTCACCTCAAATTTGGTGCAGGACAGGCAGCAAAGCATGGCTTGGAGCTGAGGTTTGGAATTCCTGCCTCGTATATTTGGTGGGTAGTAGTCCGTCTTTCCCTGCTCGATGAGGGAGCCGTGAGTCAAGCGATGGTTCCTCCATATGTTTCTAGTTATAATTGTTCTTCTTTAGGCATTCTCTGTAATCAATAACCCCCTCTTTATTTTTTAAAATGTATGGCCTTCTGTATTTGTAGGCAAAGGACATCCCATTTACAGAGTGTAGGATGTTTGAATGGTATATCCATCATATATATATACACCACACTACAGAATTCCCTCTCAAAATTCAAGTGTGTGGCCTCTCGTCATATTTAACTGCTTATATAGTTATATGCCGTTTTAAATTGCAAAAAAAAAGTGATAAACGTACGTGATTGTATGTACATAACCAATTTTTTTTTAACATTTTACGATGAAAATCGTTTTATAAACATTAATTGATTTAAATAAATTTCATAGTACTAGTCATTTTGCAACATTTTAAAAAAAATTACTTAAATATTTGTATATTTAAGAGAAAAAATATTTTCTTACTAAATATTGTATAATTAATTCAAATCAAGATCGAAATCATGTTGCGATTCAACATAAAATTTTTATATTTAAAAATTTAAAGATATTATGTACATATACATTTATCATTGTTCAAAAAAATTATAGCACTAACATTTTAAGTTTGTTCGACTGTTATAACTTGTTATCATATGATTATAGCACTAATATTTTAACGTGGCTTAAAATTTAAATGCACCGTTGAGTTTTTTTTTCTCTACAAAGAATTAATGGGGATATTGTTTACATCTATAATCATTAAGGCTCACTTGCAACTTTGTTTGTTTGCCGAAATTAATAGAATTACTATAAATTACTGATGAATGTATCCTTGTAGGGTTTTTTTTTTGAATCTACGGACATATTTTTAATTAATTATATTGTGTAAAAATATCTGAAGAACAATGCGTATGCTCACTTTTACAAATTAAATTCTGGAGAAATTACTGACAAAATAAATTACGTCATGTGTTACTGATGGGACCTAGTAAATTTACCACGTTTTTTTGTGTGAATATTCAAACCAAGAAGTATTAACTTATCCAACATGTGACGACAATATATAAAAAATTATGACCATGTTCAGTGAATTAACTTAGCTCATAGTATTTGTCTTTAACCTACGATGGTAAAAAATGTGATGGCAAAATTAACCACATTGAAAGAGAGACAAAACAATGCACGTTTCTATATTCCACCTATGCTCCCATTAATTCATACTCTCTCCATCAGCTACTAGGAGTGTGTTAAGAAAAATGAAAGAAAAAAAGTTAGTGAATTAGAAGTTCTACTTGTATATATTGGTTTTAAATAAAATGTGAGTGAAATGAGTCAGTGGAAGATTGTATCCTATTACCATTTATAGTAAAAGTGAATCGAGACTCATATTCGTAGACTGACTAAAAAAAACGAGACTCCTATTTACAGACGGAGGGAGTACAAATTAGTAGTAGTACTTTTTTCTTCATCCACAAGTACATTTACATTTTACTACACCACACATTCTCTCCTAACTTATTTAACTTAGGAGTACGTTTTATTAAAAAATTAATATATAAAAATATAATTCACTTTTTCCATTATATACTTTGTTAAAATTGGTGTGACACTATATATATGGAGTATATGTTTATAGTGTGAGTCTATTAAATGAATATGGCAAAGTTCACCACCTTCTACCAAGGGTGGCTCAGCCGCCAAGAGGATTTTCTCCGTCAGCTCGATTCCCTCCTCTCCGGCCCCGACCGGGATCGAGAATGCAGCGACATAATCCCCCGAGTCATCGCGCACTACCGTGAGTTCTACCGCGAGAAGGCGGCGGCGGTGGAGGAGGACGTCTTCCTTTCGATATCTCCGCCGTGGATGACCTCCTTCGAGCTCTCTCTCCTCTGGGTTTCCGGGTTCCGTCCTTCGATCCTCTTCCCGATCATGGACGGGGCTCTGGCGGCGGCGGACCTCTCGCCGGCGCAGCGGCGGCGGATCGACAAGGTCAAGGCGGAGTCGCGGCGGAGGGAGAGGGAGATCACGCAGGCCATGGCCAGGGTGCAGGAGACTGTGGCGGAGCCGCCGGTGTACGGCCTGGTCAAGAAGTTCGGCGGCGGCGGCGCGGTGGTGGAGATGGAGGCGGCGGTGGAGAAGGTGAAGGCGGCGATGAGAGGGGTGGTGGAGAATGCGGATGCGCTGCAGGGGTGGACATTGGCGGAGGTGGTGGAGGCACTGGATCCGGTGCAGGGGGTGAGGTTCTTGGCGGCGGTGACGCGGTTTCAGCTCCGGGCGAGGAGGTTTGGGGTGGAGAGAGACGGTTAGTGTGTGGAATTTGGAAATCAGCTTTATTGGCTTTTTCTCTCTTTTTATTTCAATAAATTAATTACCGATGGTATTTTTGTTTATTATGGCGTGCACGTTTCTTATCGAATCGTTCAATTCAGTTAAAAATTAGTAGGTGAATACGTTTGATATCGTGACGATGATCCATAAATGCGTAATTTAGTTGGGAAAATGTTTTTCATTAAGGCCTCTCATCGAATCTTTCAATTTATGGGTAGTACGTTTGCTATCGTGATGATGATGCATAAATTCGTAATTTGGGTGGATAATATTTTTCATTCTACTAATAAGTCGATGGTATAAGTTACTAGGATAATAAAAAATTATCAAAAGTGGATCATTTCTTATTGGACGGATTTTAATGTATGTTTGGTAAATAGAAGTAGTAGTATTTGTATAGCAGATATTAGGGATATCAATTGAACTATTCGGATTGTAGGCTATTCGAGTTATTTATTTTTTGGATTATAAAAAATCATAACTCTAACCAGGGGCGGACGTAGAAATAATTATCGATAGGAGTTTAGATTTCTATATTTTATTTTGATGTATATTTTTGAGTAATTTAGATAATTTATAGGGACTTTTACATTATAACTTACACTAAACTCTAAATTTCAAAAAAAAATAAAAAGTATTTCATTAGGATTTAAGCCCCTCCCCCTTTCACTTTGGGTCCACCCATGACTAACTCTTCGAGTTCCAAACTGACCCATCGAGTTAATCAAGCCAAATGTTTTAGAAAAACTCGCTCAATCAAAATAACTAATTGCGAACCCATTTGCATTACTTTCAATTCAATTTATGTTCAAACTTAAAACAAAAAGTTTTAGATTACTACTAACGGTCAAATAGTAATGTTATGTGGCCATAATGTGGCCAGCCACACAATGGCATTTTTGTAAATAATTATAAAGGTCAATGCAATAAATTAGTAGTAATAGTTAGTGCTAAGATAATTTTACTTAAGTACCTTTTTCTCATTTTTTTGCTTAAAATTTAAATTTACAACATTCTCTCCCCATAACAATTTATGCACAATTTACGTCAAATTATATATGTATGTTGTATTGGAAATAATCATATCATACCTATTAACTAAGAGACATGGAGTATATAAGTACACTTTATATGATAAGTACACTTTATATGATATGCAATACAATTATATAACTTTGCACATTCATGAAAATTGATTACCAAATTAGAATAACTAGGAGTAACATTATATTTAAAATTAGTTGATCTTATTAAACATGATCATAAAATATACTATTAACTATTATATGCAAGCATACATACTTGCACATATATACTCCATATAATTTATGCACAATAATACAGTTCTAGGAGTACTGTATTAGAATTGTACCGTGTCTTCTAGACTGAAAATATAAATCACATATACAACTTACACACCAAAAACTAAACTTGCTAATAATACTAATAATAACATACTATAATAGTAACAATATTGACTTATATAGATAACATGGATAAATTTTTAATGCAAAATAATATTATATGGAGTATATAATTAATTAATTGACAATATCAAAATATCATATTATGTTTTTAATATTGAAATACTCTTCTTTGAAAAATATTAAAATAATATTTTTATTAGTTCTAATATTTGTAGGTTATTTAAATATTATGATTAAATGTATTTTAAAACAAAAATTAGTTAAACTTAAAAGTTCACATCATAATTAAAAGTATTTATTCAATTATGGGCCGATAAAATAATTGTTGCTGCTTAAATATTCATCGTTAATGCATGTCTTTAATTACGATGAATTCTGTTATTAGAATTAAATAGTAGTAGTAGTATAGTTAAAATTGATTAAAATTATGAAATTATTCTTCCTAATTATCTTTTGGGATTAATTCAGTTAATATAAGTTCAAATTGATTGTAGCATAATTCAACAAAGAATAGTAAATTGAAAATTTTAATATCCCCCTGTCTCAGAGTATGTACTTTTGGTTTGACACAATTAATAAAGTAAGAGACGGGTAAAAAAAAAAGTAATTAAGGTATTGTTAGTGGAGATTGAATCTCACTTTTCTAGAGAAAAAGAGTTTCCAAATTAGAAAGTGCATAACTCTTGTGGAAAAATTGTACTACTCCATCTGTCCTATAAAAATATTGGAGGATGATATGACACGAGTATTAAGACAAAATTGGTAAAGTAAGATAGATGATGAAAATGGTAGTTAAAGTAATGTTAGTGGATAGTGTGACCAACATAATTATTAATGTTTTGATGGTGATATAAGTTGTAGTAAATAATTTGATATATAGCGATAATATATTGGGGTAACTTTCTATAAATGGAATGCTCATATTTTTATAAAACTGAAAGTGCACATATTTTTATGGGACAGAAAAAGTATAATTTTATGGGACGAAATAAGTACTTAAATTGAGAATTTATCTGTGACAATAAGACTTCCTTGCAATTTTGTACGGAGTAAAAGTTTATTGTGTCACACTTTAGTAATATTTATAAATATAATGTCTCACACTTATGAAATTATTAATCATATTATTTCATACTCCTACAATTTATTTATTTCAAAAATATTTTACAATTTGTTCATATATCAATTTATATACTTGAAAATTGATCACTGAAAATAGAATTGAAATATCAGGAGTATATTTTATGAATAATTAATTGAAATTTTGAAATAATTTGAATAATTTTTAGTACTTCATTGATAAATTTTCACTTGAAAATTGATCACTGAAAATAGAATTGAAATATGATAAATATATTATATTATGATTTCAAAATTAATTATACAGTAGTACATATTAAATAATTTGAATAATTTTTGGTACCTCATTTTGAATTATTAAAATACGTGTTTGATTATAAATAAGTGCATGTTTGATTACTAAATAATTTATAATAACTAAAGATTAGTATAATTTAAATTGATCAAAATAATTAAATTACATAACTAATGGTTCAATGTTTTTCAAATGCTGGCATTGGGAAATAACTAGGAGAATTTTTATTTTTTTTCCATCATGCCTTAGAGTTGGTTCTATTAATTTTCGCATCAAATAAAAAATGGAGAATGGAATTTAAAGTCCTAATTGTACGTATTATTGGTTGAATATAAATAGATACTACTACTACTAAATAGATATTCAACATAACTATTTTATATTTGAGGGTATATTAGTCTTTAAAAAATTGTTACTCTCTAGATGCATTAATTTCAGCGATATGGCATTAACTATACAAAATTTTAATAATTTTTTAATATTATGGCTGGCCATAATGTGGCCATTTAGCACCACTCTTAATCTATTACTACTGTTAAAGAGAAATAAAGTAATCCAATTGAAATAAAATCTAAGAATTTATTGATAACGTTCTACTGCATAGGGGTAATAACTTTTGAAGCATCGACTAAATCATTGGCTTCGAGCTCATAGTCTTCACCATCTATTAATAAATATTTGAAAAAAAAAGTATTTGATTAAATCGCATTTATGATTAAATCGTTTTACATACAACTATTAGCACTATTTGAAAATAAAATTAATTTTATCGAGCTAGAAGCACTCAAATAATTAATGTATAAATTAATCTGGTTTGATCACTAGCAAAGCTCAACACATGCTCTACATATACATATATGGTAGGAGAAACATATCACAAGATTTAAAAATTTAGAAAATTGAAAGAGAATACTTTTGAATATAAGACGTGAATAACAAAATAGGCAAACATAAATTAAGAATTGTAATGAATCAATATGAATGGTAATGAATGAATATACCACATGAAGCCTAGTATTGAGTTGCACATTTGTATGTTAGTTTTCACACATCTCAGCCTGGCCAATAAGATTACACCAAAATTGTGAAGCATTTTATTATCCGTGAAAAATTTCACCTATAGATATAGACACACTAAACCTCCTCATCTCCACCTATAGATATAGATACACCAAACCTCCTCATCTACCTTTCAGAAGTGCACAACATTAATATTAAGGTGCTCTCTCAAATGGTCTCTCATGTGGTCATTCCACACAGGTCTAGCAAGCCTATGCCGCACGATGACCTCATCCTCCGCCTTGTTTATCTCTATGCACTCAAAGTGAGCACCGTCTACTATCTATTAATAAATACTTATACTATAGGTTTTGATCAAGAAAAAAAAGAACCCTTACCATTCGAATATTAATACAACCAATCACAATTACAAATAAGAATTTGCATGCTACCGCTATTATAGGAATGCTAACCACATCGCATGTCATTCTAAAAGTTCTCTAAAACGGGACGCATTATCTCTTCAATGCTTAAAGCAAATCAAGTTTAACATTCACTACAATAAACAAAAAACGTTTAGGACATTTTTTAATGCAATTAAGGATGTTAATTTGTGTTTCTAAGTATACCACTAACGCTTAAAAAACGTCCTTATTATTGGTGTCCCAACTTAAAACTAGAGAACGCGAATGAAAACGTCCCAAAAAAAAGTTTAGGAACGCTAATTGTTGTTATTTTTAAAACTTTACAACTCGGGTAATTCTCAATATTCGTGTCCTCATAAGTTTTTCTTTTTAGAAATTTTCATTCACCATGGCTACATTTAAGAGGGAATACGTGCAGCGTGTTGGACGCTTTAATAGTTGGTCTATATTAGTGGTTTTTTTGTAATTTGCAACTAATGAATTTCTAGAAGATTGATTTATAACGAGCGGGTCTAGGATATTCTAATAAAATAGAAATTGATACATTTTTTAGAATGTCGAAAAAGAAAATTGTGATTTTTTTGCACCATAACTATAGAATAATCTATTGTTTACTAGTTTGATGCATATCTTATTCAAAAGAATAATTCATAACCATGAAAGATACAATACTAATTATATGTACACTATTAAACACGAAAATGAAAGCTCTTGTAATGCGGTTAGAAAGGTAAAATTACACTTTTTTTGTTAGACCAGACGTGTATCGAATTCACCTTTGGCGAAATCCGATTAATCCTACTCGACCAAGTTTGCAGATTAAGGCCGTAAGTCACCCAACAAATAATTACTTAAATCTAAAATATTTGTATTTTTCATCTAACATATCATGGATTATAAAATTTAAATCAAGAATAATAAAAATAAATCACAATAATTTGAAGGGCAATGCTTCTCGGAGTTGGGGACTAGTCATATTAGCCCAAAATTTAGGATGGGCCCAATGGGCCTACACTTTAGAAATTAATGGACCAAATGAAAGGTTTTCAGATTTTGTAAAAGATCGTTATATTCTAGACGCCAGAGAAACTAGTCAGTTTATTGTTCAATGACCCAACGCGGCCCAAACCCAACTCAGCCAAATCAAGTCGAACTCAATCCAAATCCATCTTATGATCCATTCTAATTTAAAAAAATATCGTAATTTATTGTTATTATTAAAAAAAGTTAGTATTATTTTTGTACATAAAACTTACAAAAAACTGGTTTAGATCAAGTTCTTTCCCATATAAAGTATTACTATTAATTAGTAAATGCAAGATTAAATAAAGTACAGACTTATAATAACATTTTGTAGTAATATTTATTAAATCTATTACTTTTCAAAAAAAAAAAAATTCTTTAACGTAATATTTCATGCTAAAATTCCTGATGTATATATCTACTACCCATGTGAATACTTTTCTTCCTACAGCATTCCTTTCCTTTCCAGCTCCCGCACTTTTGTCGTTCTCCTAAAAGAAATAAACAAAAAGTCTTCCTCCTAAAAGGAATACAACAAATGTAAGGAGAGGAAAACAAATGTATCTCACTTATTTGGTGTGGATAGTGGGTATCAACTATCAAGGTGTATAGTATAATCATGTACTCCATATTTTATTCGAATCGTATTTTACTAGCCGTCTAAGGTAATTTTTTTTTCTTTTTTTTTGTAAACAATTTTTTTTTCCTATTCTCTTTGTCTATTATAAGGAGTCTCATTTGAATTCGACACATAATTTAAGAAATATAATAGAATGTTGGTCCAAATTTTATATATTAATTTTAAAATAAAATATGAGTTGAATGAGTTAGTCAAATGTAGAGTCTACTAATAAAAGTGAGGCGGACAGACTAAAATAGTAAACCAGGATTCCTAATAGTGGATGGAATGAGTACTTTATTTTCTTTTTCTCTTTCATATTTTATTTTTTTATTCTGTATTTTATTCCATTTAAACATTTATTTTTTTGATTTCGTAAAAAAAAGGTATAATTATATTGGATGAATAAAGTATGTATATTATCTTACTGTATTTGGTATCATAACTGTATTTGGTATCATAACTGTATTTGGTATCATAACAAGGTCCTCCAAAAATCCAAAATCATTTAATTATACTACTAATTTGTGGGATTCTGCTGCCGCCTCATTGCTGGTGTATTTATTACAAATTTTGATTGTAAATAAACAGAATTTTTCTTAATACATCTAACGTAACAAATTACTTTCTGGTTAGACATTTCTTTCCCGTACATGAAAGATTTAAAAAAATGCATTTAGTATGTCAGGGAAAAGGAAATAAAGTAGGTGAATGAATAAAATTATAAATAATATTAATCAAAAATGAATAGCGAATAAATTAAGATAAGGAATAAAGTATGAAAAAAAATGTACATAACCCTTCAATGAACATAACTCTGTTATGATGGATTGTCCCAAAATTCAAAATTAACTTCGGTGCACTTTGATGCATAGTAACTCTCCATCTATAGCCATATGTATATCAGGATTAGTAATAAATAATTAGATGTAGTAATAGTTAATTACATGGGACAGAAAGAGTAGTAAATAATTAAATGTAGTACTAATACTTAATTACGTGCTGAATGGTTATTTAATTAAGGGGAAGTTAGCTATTGAATGGTTTCATAACTGTGCCACGCGAGCACACAAAGACTGTCTCTCTCAATAATAAAATAAAAAGTATCTCAATAAAAAATATCAAATCTATCTCCAACGTGTATGAAAATATGCATATTGTAAATAATAATACTTATGGTTACCAATATTCTTGTTCTACACGCTCCTCTCTTCCAACTACATTTGAACCTCTTGATTTTCAAGTGTTATCTATCCACTCGTAAGATTAGATATTATGCTAGACTTAGGGCTTAGGCAGTAGATGCACGCAAATCATTTATGTTAGTGAAATTTTGATTAATTCTAAAATGAAAACCTTAAAGTAGGTATTTATATAGTCATGTACATAATTAAGAATTGGAATAATATTTTAATATTCCATCTAGAAGATTAACATCTTGCACGCCAACTAACATCTAAAACGCTATTTAAATGCGTTTCACATATCCTACAATTATTTTTGTTTGATACCATATGCTATGCTATAGCCTATAAATATTGACATGACACCAAGTTATTGTTTACAAAAATTAAAATTGCAATATCATACTAGAAGATAAAGAACCCGCTAAATATTCTGGTCTCTGAAATCAAATGATGACACACCAAAACAAATATTGAGTGATGTCTTAATGAAAGTATATAATTAGTGTATACAAAAACAATTGGTTAAAGGAAAATGACATTAACCGCTGTTAGGACAAAGATTAGACAAGAGTTACAAATTGATTGCTTTTCTGTTACTCCTGTCACTGTATTGTCACAAGCATGGTTGGCATATCGTTGTATTCACATTTTTAGGATTTAATTAAAAGATGCTCGATTGCATCATATAGTTATACATGTGACAATAGTAGAATTCAACATAATCTTACGACGCTTATTAACTTTCTAATGTCTTACAAGGTTACAACTATTTGGCGACATAATCTTACAACTATTTCGCATTTCTTTCGATAGACTGGAATGCTAACTAACTTCCCATTCTTACTTCTTTCCCTCAAAATCTTTAGTGATAACAATGCTAAGTAATTGAAGTGGCTGAGCTTCCTCAAGCATTTGCACCACACTTCTCATTGAAGGCCTCAACGTGGGAAGCCTAGCCGTGCATAGAATCGCCACTTTCAACACTTTGATCACATTCTCTTTGTGTATTTGAGGAATGCTTGAATCCACCAAACTTAGCACACTCTCCTTAGTCTTGAGCTTCCCACACACCCATTCCACAATGTCCTTGTTCTCCCCGAACTCCGTCTCGATCGGCCTCTTTCCCGTCACAAGCTCCATCAGCACTACTCCAAAGCTGTACACGTCGCTCTTCTCATTCACCTTGTTGGTGTATGCGTATTCTACAATCCCAAATAACAAAATATCAGACTAACCGCGTCACGATATATATTTGCATAAAACAACGAGAAAGAAAAGGAACGTAGGTTTACCTGGGGCGATGTAGCCATAGGTTCCTGCAACGACTTGGGTCGACTCGCTCGACCCTTCCGGCTGAAGGATCTTGGCGAGCCCGAAATCCGCGATGCGGGGCTTCAGATGCTCGTCGAGGAGGATGTTGCTAGACTTGACGTCGCGGTGGATCATCGGCTCGTCGCAGCTGTGGTGGAGATACTCCAGCCCTTTGGCCGCGCCGAGCGCGATCTCGTAGCGCGCTTCCCAATCAAGCGACAGCTTCTGGCAAGTGTGCAATCTATCCCATAGGCTGCCATTAGGCATGTACTCATAGACCAACAAGCTCGAGTCCTCACTACTTATGCTGCAATACAACTTCACCACATTCACGTGACGGATGGAGCTCAGCGTCTCGACCTCGGCCTCGAACTGGCGGTGCTTGGAGCTCCGAGGCCGGCCCAGGATCGGAGTGGCGCTGCCGGTCTTTCTCCCGGCGTACTCATCGGAATGCCAAACATGTTTGACAGCCAATTCTTTGCCATTTCCAGCCGTAACACGATACACATGGCCTGAGCCTCCTTTCCCTATCAAATTGTCTTCTTTGATTGCGTCGATGATCTCATCCTCTTTGAAGGTGAGGACATGGAAGGACCTTAGATCCCATGAGTGATCCTTGAGCGACCGTTCCCCGGTGCGTTCGGCCTTCCGCTTTAAGTAGCAGAAGCCGGCCAACGAGGCCAGCAACGCGACGAAGGCGATCATGATGCAGAGCAGGACAAGGCGGAGATGATCCGGCATCCTGGCTTGGGGAGAACACCGGCGGAATCCGGACAGCGTCTCGCTGCATAAGGCCGGATTCCCGGCGAAGCTGCCGTTGTTCGCCTCCGTGAGAAGCGATGCCGGAACGGAGCCGGATAATTTGTTGTGCGAGAGGTCGAGGAGATTGAGCCTTAGAGAAGACAGAGTCGCCGGAATTGGGCCGGAGAGTTCGTTTCTTGATAAGTTCAAGAAATTGAGAGTGGGCAGAGAGCCTAAGGACGGCGGGATTTCGCCGGAGAGGGCGTTTTCCGCCATGTTAATCTCATTGATCGAGTGGCAAGAGCCTAAGGATGCCGGAATAGAACCGGAGAACTTGTTCCCCTGCAAAAGCAGAGTAGTGAGCTGCTTCAGCTCCCCAATTTCCGCGGGAATCACGCCGGAGAAGCCGTTGTTTCGCAGGTCGATTGACACCAACGGCGAAGCCTTGGAAATTTCAGCGGGCAATTCGCCGGAAAATCTATTATCGGAAACCAAAAGCTGCGTTAACGACCTGGCATTGCCGATATCCGCCGTGATCGGGCCTTCAAAGTCGTTTTCGCTGAGGTCGATTAATTTCATCTCCGGCAGCCCCCATAGGCCGCCGGGCACCAGCCCCGACAGCCGGTTCTTGTTCACCCGGAACCGGGTCATCGTCGTGCAGCTAGCGTAGCTCGCCGGAATCTCGCCGGAGAAATTATTCTGCAGCATCAGCAGCATCCTCATATTGCCCCCCTTGCACATCTCAGGCGGAATCGGGCCGGTCAGGAAATTCTCCGAAACATCGATGAAGTAAAACTCCGACCACGAGCCGAGCTTCTCCGGCAGCGGGCCCGTCAGGCTATTCGTGTAGAGAGACACATTCACCAGATTCCTGAACTCCCCCAGCTCCGCCGGAATCTCGCCGGAAAGCTGATTCTCAAAAAGCTGCAAGCTCACCAGCTTATCCAAAAACCGCACTTCGGATAAATTGCCAGTGAGAGAATTGGAGGAAGCATCAAACATTTCGAGATTGGTCAAATTCCGCAGCCCCACCGGCAATTCGCCCGTCAAATTGTTGGCAAAAAGCTCGAGCTGCCAGAGCTTTTTCAGCTTGGTTATCCCCGCCGGAATTTCTCCGGTGAGAAAATTCTGCCCCATTTCCAAATTAACAAGCTCCACGAGATTCCCAATTTCCTCCGGAATCTCCCCTTGGATGCTGCAGTTCGTCAAGTAGAGCCAGCTCAGCCGCGTGAGATTCAAAATCACCGCCGGAAACGGTGTCGGATCAAACGCGTTATCGCCGACGCTCAGAACTTGAAGACCACTCATTCCTTTCAGAGAATCCCACGGAAAAGCGCCGGTAAATCCGCTGCAATTAGCGTAGAGATACACCAATCCATTGATCGAAGACACATCGGGAAATTGGCCGGAGAAGAAGTTGTTTCCGACGTCTAAGTATTTCAAGGAGGAGCAGTTGCTGAGATCCTCTGAAACGCGGCCGCGTAGCTGATTATACCCCAGCGACAGTTTCTGGAGGCGGTTGAGGCTGCAGATGGCGGTTAGAGGAATCTCGCCGCTGAGGTTCTGATTGGAGAGTTGGATTTCTGTGACGAAACCGTCGGAATCGCAGGAGATTCCTTTGAAGCTGCAGAGGTTGGAATTGGATTCCCACGAATCGAATACTCTGGTGTTGGAATCTTTGAAGGCGTCTTTTATGGATAGGAGCGTTTGGAGATCGTCTGCGGCTGCGGCTGCGGCGGCGAGGAGGAGATAGACGGCGGAGAGGAGGCGGAGAGTGGCGGCGCCCGCCGTGAGGGACGGTGGTTTCATTTTTTTTAAGGGGTGGTTAAGAATTGGAGCGTGCAAGGAAGAGTCGTGGAGGTGTCATGGTTTTTAACTGACTGATGCTTACTGAATTTCAAGTGGACAATCATTGCTTATTTTATTTTTATTTTATATTGATATGGCTTTGAATATGGTGTGAATAGTCAATGGGGATAAATATAGATGCAGGTGGATGTGTAGGATGAATGGATGATGGGAAATTTTGTTTCTGTCTATATGAAATTTGGATTATTAAATTTTTTTCGATTTAGGGTGGGTGGATGGGGAAAACCTTCTAGATTGTGATAAGAAAATTTATATTTTAAATTGTAGTATATTATTAAAAATATTTAATTGAATTAGAAATTATCATGCTTGTATACATAGTATTTTATGTACAAATACTACTTTGGTTACCCGAAACCATTCTTGAATAAAATTTTATTTGGATATTGATCTTTAAACTATGAACTTTCACAAAAAAATTTGTATTTCCCACAAATTTGGTACTACTAGTATATAATTACTAGCATACTTAGTACAATATAAAGACTACGTATATTTTATTTGGATAAATGTAACATAAAATGTGGAGTACTAATATAGAAATAAAATGCTTTTATGATCCCTACGGACAGTGTGCTCAGAAATAATGAGAATGCAAAATAGTACTCTCTTCTCTTCGTTCCATAATAGTGGAGACATTTCTTTTCAATATAGAGATTGAGAAAAATTGTTTTAAGTGAATTAAGTAAAAGAAGAATAAAGTAAAAAAAAAAATAGAGAGAAAGAAAAATAAATAATAGAGAGTAAACTAACTAAGAAAAAATATGTTAACTTTTTATAAAAGAAAATGGCTACACTACTATAAAACGCATCGAATGGTAAAATGACTCCACTAAGTTACTCCCTCCGTCCCCGATTAAGAGTCACATTTTGACCGGGCACGAGTTTTAAGAAAGGTAAAGAAAAGTTGGTTGAAAAAGTTAGTGGAATGTGGGACCCACTTTTTTATATGATTTTATAATAAAATGTGAGTGAAGTGAGTTAGTGGAATATGAGACCTACTTACCATTTATGGTAAAAGTGAAGTGTGACTCTTAATTGGGGACGGACCGAAATGGAAAAGTGTGACTCTTAATCAGGGACGGAGGGAGTACTATAAAACGTACCAATTGCCAAAATGACTCCACTACTTAATAGTAGTATATGAGTTGTCGCTTACTTCATTAAATTGTTTAGTTACTCCATCCGTCCCCTAAATTTTGACACACTTTGACCCGACACGGGTTTTAAGAAATATAATGGAAAGTGAGTTGAAAAAATTGGTGGGATGTGAGTCCTACTTTTAAGATATTAGTTTTATAATAAAATGTGAGTGGAAATGAGTTAGTGAAATATGAGGTCCACTACTAAAAATGGTAAAAGTGAAGTGTGTCAAATTTTCAGAGACGGACTGAAATGATAAACTGCGTCAAAATTTGGGAGAAGGAGGAGTAAAATACTAGTGAACTGTATCATTAAAATTTAAACCATCTTTTCCCAAAAGAGGCTCAAGATCTTATCACCTAATTTCAAGAGGTATCGATTTGTCCAAAAAGATTCACGTCCTTATATTATTTGAAGGAAGGAAGTTCCTGCTAATATTTTATTCTTATCACGTTTACAAAATCAGCAAACTACGTGAGTTTGATATGCTAAAGTTTGTATTACTATCAAATCGAATAGCATCTAAGTAGCTTTTTGAATTCGAAACTTAGAACAAGGTACCAAATATTTTTTTGTGATGCAGTGATTTGGCAATGAATGATGTAGCAACTCAATAGAGACAAATATATGAGCAATCATTGTTGCGTTAATTAGCGACTTTGTAATTGTATAGGGAATTATTGGGACTTTTCCAATTAAACTAGACTATATGTTGTTCAAGGAAATGGGATTCTTGCATAAGATGCAATAAAACAAAAGCAACATAATTCAAATCATGACTCCACAATCTATCTTTGTCACACTGAGCAAGCAGCAATGTGGTATGTGGATGTGTTTTTAAGTACAATAGTCTCTACCGCAACGAAACTTCAATCAGCCGCCCACTTTGACTCTCTCTCTCTCATTCAGCCGCCTACTTTGACTATATTTGCTCTCTCTCACACATACACACACATTCCCTATTTCTGATTACAATGCGTGGTTCGAGACAGGATTCGATCAAATTAATTGAACTCAATCCTTCTATATATCTTTTGTCATTATTTAAGCTATGTACATTACACCAATTTGTACAATTAAACAAAAAAAAAAAAAGAATTGCTTTACCTCATCAACCGACATCACCAGCTCGCCGGCCGATCAGCCAGCAAGTCGAGTTGTCACTACCAATGCTTGCTCTAATATTTTATCGTCAAATTTTGACTCTAATATTAAGCCTTAATTAGCAACTATACTTGGAGTGAATTTTATATGAGAGATTGAACTCAATGCATCTTTTAATGTAAATGTCGTAACATGTTGACTTTGTTACTTAATTTAGATATGATAGAAAATATTTGTTTTTTTTTTTTTTTTAATAAGAATTAATAGGGCTAATGACAGATTCAAGTAAAGTCGGGGTCAATCGAGCTATCGTCGATCTATGAGGCCGAAAAATTAAATTGAACTTAGCTATTAAATTTGTTGATCTAACCAATGTGCGATTGTTCTGCTATTTTTTTAGCGTTGTGTTTACTTATGTTCTTAGTTTGTCGTCTAAGTCATCGCATCGCATCACCTCCACCTATTACGCCCGAGTTTTGTTTGTGGATCGGCAAATGATTGAGCCCACATTACAAACTTCAAAGGCCAAGTGAAAAACTTTCCATAATAGTAGTACTCCTCCTCAGGTGTAGTGTGAATGTGAGGCAGTGATGAATGCTTAGTGTTGACCTTTCCTCTTAAATTATCACTTTAATTGATCCCAAGACCAATCGTGCTGAATGATTGCTACTTGGAATTCATGTCCGCTTAATGATAAGACAGTTTTTTAGATATAAGGTAATTTAAAAGGATAATGCTATGTAGCCACGTTATGGCTATCGACACAAGGGTATAATAATACTAAATATTATTAAAATATTAAAAAAACTAAGCCTAGTTGTTAGTGCATAAGTATTTTACATAATAGCCCTTTCCCTTTTAAGCTCTATTCTTCCACCTTTCCTTCAATAGTACAAACTAATTCGGTCCAAATTCTACAAACAAATGAGATTAGTTTGATTAAGATGATAATTTATTTAGTTTGAGTTAATGATGATTTATAGATTCAGATATAATTTAAACGATTGATAGTGGTAATAATGTTAATAATAATAATGATATTAACAACATTAATTATTACTATTATCATTAGATTATCACTCCTTTAAATTATTAATTTATAAAATATAATAGGATTATACTTTTATATTTTAATATTATTAAATAATTTTAAATGTAGTATGTTAGGGTCCTATTCTAATGCTTATAGCACCATAATCCAAAATCAAGACTAAATCTCCACCTTTGGATTTTAAAATGAGTGGATGAGATTAAAGCTCACAAATCTCAATAAATAGTAGACAAAATATCAACAAAAGGGTAATATCGTCATTATGTTATCATATGATAATTTTCGTGAGTGTTTTTTTATATTAAAACATTATGTATTACAAATATCAACAATATGACATTAGAATATCAACACAAGTACAAGAAAATATCAACACATTTTTATTGAGATTGAACATGCATAATATTGAGATTTTGCCAACAATATATTGAGATTTTTTTTTTGCATTTGTTGATAAAAGCTGCTTATCAACGTGTACGAAAATTGAAATATAATTTATCAAATTTCATCACCCGAACATCGTCGGAACATATGCAATTGAGATCTCGTTGGAATCCTTATTAAATTATCTTTAATTTGATATATTTTTTGAGAAAAAATAATTTAAATTGAGAGAGTTACATAAATTTAAAGATTTGAGATGATTTTGAGGAGAGAGAAAGTAGTTGATTATAATTACTACATATAAGATATGACATTAATACCCTTTTAATTTAATTAATAATTATTTAAATTTAAAATGTAGTACACTTGACATTATATCAACCCCAAAATCTTCTAATCTAATGGTTAAAAATTGGTCTCAATTTTGGATTGATTATTAGTTAGCAATTGATCACATCCTAGTATGTTATACTTATAGTTTTGTAAATGAATATATGTAGTACTAGGGGAGTGATCAATTGCTAACTCATCATTTAATTGCTAACTACAACTAATTTAAGGCTATAGGATTTTAGAAATCGTGTGGTCTACAATTTGCCACGTGTAATTTTTGTTTTTATTAATAAAATCAAAAAAGATTAAAAAAAATGTCAAATTAGGGTTTTAGATGAAAATGTCAATATAGTGTTACGGAAATATCAACACAATGCTTTGAGAATGTCAACACGATGCTTTAAGAATGTTAACACATGTATTATATTGACATTCCACATGTATTATATTGACATATTTTATATAGTATGTTGACATTTCTGCTTTACGAAAAAATTGAAAAATTTTCGAATTTTGTTTCAAATTTTGACGTCGGAACATATGCATATATGATATCGTTGGAATCCTTATAAAATTATCTTTAATTTGATATATGTTATATGAATTTAAAGTTTTGGGATTTCTTTTAAAAGTTAGTTATAACTAAACATGTAGTTAATTGACATTAATACCCCTATGGCTTTATTGACGTTTTTTGTTGATCGTATTGATATTTCTTGGTTGATAATCTAGGCCCTTAATTTGAATATCTAATGGCTATTAGTTAGTTGTAGTTAGCAATTAGGTATTGAGTTAGCAATATAACACTCCCCTGTAGTACTAATTATTATTTTTATGTATATTAAATTAATAAGTATAATATGTTTAAATTGTTATATTTTAATGTTATTAATCGACTGAATAGATACTTAGAGATTTTATTTGTTATCCAGTTCAATTGAATTGAACAATTTATGATTTCTAAACACGAGGTATAACTTAAAAGCTAAAGTACACGCCGATAAATTAATTTATTATAATTAATCCTAAACACAAAAGTTTAAAAATTATTTTTTAATGTCAAGAATATTTATAATGTAACTTCAAAACTTAACTCACATAAATAAATAAAAGTACATATATATAAATTGAAACTCCTAGTTATTTAATTGAATTGGATTTATTAGTATGAACTAAATTACAAATATATTAGATTAAAAATAGAGTATTAATTTTTCCATCAAAATAAATATAATAAATTAAAAAAGTTAGTACTAAAAAAGAAGTAATTAAATATTCAATTTCAAGATCATATTTCGAGATTAAGTATATATTTTGTTTGGTTTTTGAGATTGAATCCCACAATTCAAGCCTAGATGAATAATCACGTGATAACTAGTAATAAACATCCCTCTTCTAACTGAAATAATTTCACAATTCAATCATAGATAACGTCTCATGATTATTTTGTATAACAAACCAAACAACCACTATGTATATTATGTACTACTACTATATTCAGTTCTCCAATCATCCAACCAAATGTAAAATTAATTAATATTCCAATTATACAAATAAATCAAAGATCAACTGACTCCATGATTATTATCAATTAGAAAAATATAAATAAGATGTAACTGTTTAACGAACGATAATATAACACTACAACAGTATATAGTTAGTATTTATATTACATGCACTAATTAGTATATAAATACAAAATAAACAACGTTAAACACGTATCGAACGAGAGTATGGAGGTCGCATAAGGTTTGTAGCTTATTCCGATTGTATACTATATATATTTAGTACAAAAATTAATTATTACTGTATAACTATAAAATTATATTATTATAATTTATATTTGTATAACTATAAAATTATATTATTATAATTTATATTTTTAAAAGTAATTGATAAAATCAAAATATGATAGTGTCCTAATCATATGAAATTTGTAAATTAATAGTATTATTATTTTAAACAATTAAATTTTATATAACAATAATTATTATTATTTGTTAATCTTATTGATATTGTCATATTATAGATTTTATTATGGTGTCGTGACATTATTTAAAATTTATCATTAACAAGTGTTAACTATGTATTTTAGTTATATCACTATACTTATATTATTATTCCTTAGTCCATAAAAATATGGGCAATGAGTATTGCACTATTGCACGAGAATTAAGACAAACTTAGTAAAGTAAGAGAGATGGAAGAATGATATAGAAAAGTAAGAGAGGGGAGAAGAATGATGGTTAAAGTAGTGTTAGTGGATAGTGAGACTTACATTTTTAAAATGATATAATTTTCTAAAAATGAAACGCACATATTTTTTCGGGACGGACGAAAATGGAAAGTGCACATATTTTTATGGGACGAATGATTTATTTTATTAGTATTATTATTTAATTATTAGTGTAAAACATGACACTACACTATAGCATGTACGTATATATAGTAAATATAATTTAAATATTTAATTATAATATTATACTATACTACTATGCTATAATACTGTTAATTCTTATTATTAAAATCTGGGAAAATAAGGAAAGAAAGTATGCGTATATCTTACCGAAAACAAACAAAATTATTTATTGATGAATTAACACAAAGGGTAGAATAGTCCTGAAAATTTTGATACTTTCAAAGTGCATTAAATTAGTTTTCTATTAAAAATTAGATTATGGCCAGTTATAATGTGGCCATTTAGCATCACGCAATTTAAAATTTATGAATATATATGATCACTAGATAAAAAATTCAGTAATTACGAATATCACTAGATAAAAAAATTCAGTAAATAAATGAATTTTTAAAACTTTGAGTTTTAACACGCGAACTTTGTGTTATCATGATGTTTCCCTCAGGAAAAAAATTATGTCAAATTTTATGCTAAGGTAATTATAAATTGAGAGACTTAGTAAAATCACTCTATAAAAAAATATTTATCAGTAAATAAATGATTTTTCATTGTTTTAATATTTTTTCAAACTTCTAATTTAAACACACGAACATTGATGTTCCCTTTATGAAAAAAATTACAGTAATTCGAATAAAAATGATATGATCTACATATGTCAACATCCTGTGCTAAGGATGAAATGACCTATTTTTGGTTTATAAAAAATTATTGATAATAAATTAATATCAAAATGACGCACGATCTGTGTCATAAAGTGTAATTAACTCCAAAATACTGTGACATCTATCTTGGAAATTAAAAAAAATGTGACGAACTATGTGTCACGAAATTTTACTACTCATCTAAGCTTCAGATGTAAAGGAATATCGATAAATGTTGATAAGGATAAAAATACAGTTCCTATTAGAAATTAATGCATTCTGTATGACACCATTTCAGGTGGATAGTCCACAAACTCTAAATGAAATGATTATCGGTTGATAATATCAACCACATTATAAACAATTTTAAAATAATATTATCTCCATTTTCAGTTGCACACTTGTACACTTCATAGTGGGATGCCAATAAAAACATAAACCTCAGATGTATTAAGTGAAAATTATAGTTTGTATAATATTTCATTGTATATCACTTAAGAAATGTTAGTTTAAACTAGCACTATTTATTGAGTACCGATAATATTCATCAATCATCAAATCAGCACAGTGGCAAAAGGGGAAAAAGGAAAGTGCGAGGTTGAAGAAGCAGCCAATAGCCATGATTATGAAATCTCTAAATTCAACATCTTGAATATTTTGGCCATTAAGACAAAAGAATGTAATAATTAGTTAGTCAATTTGAGTTTAAAGTGAGAAAGACTATCTCTGAATTAGTGGCACCAAAATTGAACTGTTGTCTATTGAAAACTTGACAGTTGTTGACTCATCCAACATTAAATAAAGGTGCAAAAAGTGTAAATTAAAGGAGTTGCACTAAAATGTTTGAATATCTTATTGGGCCACACATCCAAAGCAATTCCAACATTGAAATTGAAATGTGTAGTATATGAATTCTATCAAATTTATTGGATCAATTTTCGTGCTCGAGAATAATCCCCTCTTTTCTGCTGTTATGTCCCAAAGAATAACTAGGGCCAATAATTAGTAGTAGCATAATACGTTTCATATTCCAAAATAAATAAATATTTAAGAAACTAAGTATAAATTAATAAGTAATGAAAGGCAGATCCATAATTGCTGAAATGTACCAAACCTCCGCAATCAATTCTTAATACTATTACTAAATTTTTGCTTAAATTGCTATATAATTTATAGTAAATATAAATATGTATGTTGATGGAATTTCTTTTTCAATCAATTCTTAATACTATTACTAAATTATTGCTTAAACTGCCGTATAATTTCTAGTAAATATAAATATGTACGTTGATGGAATTTCTTTTTCCTATGACAAGATAATGTTGGATGTATATTTGTTGTTGTTGTGGAATTTTTATTTGCCTTTTCTTAGATATGACAAGATAGTGTTGAATGTATGTTTATTGTTGTTGTCGAATTTTTATTTCATATTTTTATATTCTAAAGCCAATGGCTGCATGTATGGATGTTTATTCGATCAATTTGATTATAATTAATCAAATCGAATAAGAACCCTTTTAAAGAATTGTTTGATTTACCAAAAATATACGTTTGTAATAATTAAAAAAGTTTAAACCTTTGATTAATGGATGAGTAATTCATTGATTTTTATCTGTCGGTCAAATGTAACTTTATTAATGAAAGACGGTCAATAATATATCATGTAAATGAAATAATTGGGAAGTAGGGTCCAAAATATTGTTTAAGATGACTATACCAGCATTAACTACAAAGTGATTGAAGCTATAGATATGTTTTCCAAAGTGAAACACTAGCTAGCATCGTGGATAAAATTTAATAATGCGTAATAGGTCAAAATAGGTTATTGTGTATCCTTTTTTATTCTACATAAGTTACTCCATTAATTGTATATGTGGATTAACAATATACTATTATGATAACGAATTTAAGTGGAGAGTTTTATAATGGAAGAGATGGCTAGTACATATCAGATTATATATGAAGATTAATATGAAAACATTCTCACGCACTGGATCAAATTTTAATTGCGAGACGAACTTTTTTAAAATTATGCTTAATAGTATATGATATTCAAATTATTGACAATTACATGATATATTGACCGTCTTTAATACGACTATACCTCACCAAGCACCGGAGTTCACATCAGCCGTGGAAGAGACGTCTGAGGCTAGCGTAGAAGACATGTTGGAGTCGCCGGAGGCAGAGGAGCCGCGAGAAGAGAGCAGCGATGAAGAGACTACGGACCCGGGCCGTCCGTCAAGGAAATTAAGGAGGCCCACATGGTTCAAGGATTACATTTCTAATTAGAACTATTATTTACTAGTTTTATTGCTTTTAATATTTTGAAATACTTATTTTTGGAACTTTTGAGTCGAGCAATTTATAAGCTCCGTTTCGGGTTTTCTTATTGGTTCTTTCCCGGAATGATCGAGTCGAACTAAACCTAGGGTCCTTAGTATAAATAGGAATTCTGTCCATTGAAACCAAGGGAATGAATATACAGAAATTTCCTAACTTTTCGTTCTTTACTTTTCACGCAAGTTTTCCTCTTCTCTCAACCCTAGAGAGATAAAGCGGCGCCGCAATCCGGCGAGCCACCCTACTCCGATCAGATACGAAGCTCCTTCGTATCAACTGGTGCTTTCACCTGATCTCTCCCTTTCGTGCTCCATGACGACCAACAATACAGGCGTTGGACGTACTGAACCGATCGGTGTGACCCTACCACCGCCGCCGCCACCGCTTTCCCTCTCCTCGGATCCGGCAGTGTCAGCCCTATCGTCGCAGGTGGTACAACTCACCGCGATGGTGAGCGAGATGAAGTCGCGCCTGGAGGGTAATGGCGACTCCCTGGTGTTTGGTCGGTTGCTGCCTGCGCCGCCCTACTCCATGCCCCACTCTCTACTTCGGACGGATTCTCTACCGGTATTCTCGTTTACACCGGCGTCATCCGTGGCCACGCAATCCATGACCACTTCACTGCCGCTCTTCCCTCCCGGATTCTCACAGTCTCTAGTGCCCTCGCAATCGATGTCGATCCCGCAGTTCGGCTTTCATGAAGCCGGAGGGTCGATACCAACCACGACCAGGTTTTCGCAGCCGAATTCACAGCCGTGGCAGTTCAGTCGCACTGAACAGCGATCAACGGATCGCCTCCCTCTTTCGCGCCCTCAGATGGTGAGCGCATCGTCGTGTTGGGGTCCGCCGGGACCGACTCCGACGTTTGGGGCGTTCCAATCGGAGCAAACACGCCCCAAGGTGAAGATGGACCCTCTGAGGTTTGATGGTACGGAGGTAAATAACTGGATTCGGGGCATTCAATTTTATTTCGACCATGTACGTACGCCGGAAGCGCAACGGCTACATTATGTTATCATGCTCTTTGAGCAGCAGTGGCTGATTGGATTTGGAACTATTGCTCTAGCCACGAATTCGTGACTTGGCCTGAATTTTTGGATGACGTTAGACGACGATTCGACCCACAGTGTTACGTAAGTCATGTGGGCCTTCTCAAGAAGCTGCAGCAGACAGGTACGGTTTCTGACTATCAGTTGGCTTTTGAGAAATTACAGACCAAGGTTGTTGGTGTTCCTGACCACGTGCTGCTTGATTTGTATGTTGCCGGTTTGAAACAACCGATACAGGACGAGGTACTCCTTCATCGGCCAGCCTCCCTGGCTGCCGCGTTCGCCCTCGCCACCCAGCTGGCTTCCTGCAGGGCAGATCCTGCGCCGCTGCAGCCCTCCTCGGGCCGCCGCCAATGGCAAACCAGGGAGTACCGCCCCACTAGCCCCCTGCCACCACAGGCTGCCGCCAGCCAGGCATCGCCGGCTACGGTCCCACGCGCGTCCTTTGTGGCGCCGCGCTTGAAGGAACCCCCCATGACCCCTATTATTCGCCTTTCAGCGGCACAGAAGGCCGAACGCATGCGACTTGGGCTATGCTTCTACTGCCCTGAGAAATGGGTCGAGGGTCACGTCTACACACATCGGTTCTTGGCATACATGGGAGTGTGCAACGACGAGGATGATCCGATCGAATCAGCGGAGGAAACAGTCCCGGAGGAGGTCATTGCAGCGGATCTTTCTCACTTATTGGCGATGGAGGGTAGGCGCCAATCTAAGTCGCTCACTCTTTCCGGCATGATTGGTTCCGAGTCCGTTGAGGTCTTAATCGATACAGGCCGCAGCTCTCATGATTTTTTACATTCTCGTATTGCGGAGAAACTGCATCTTCCGCTGACTGCCGTTCGCCCTTTCAGAGTTTACGTTGGGAATGGGTCTTCCCTCCTATGCTCTCATTTGTGCAAGGCTACTCATTTGACCATGCAAGGTACGCCGTTTTCAGTCGGTCTACATGTTCTGCCGATTCATGGGCCAGACGTCATCCTCGGGATGGAATGGTTAGAGTCTCTGGGCAGGGTGACCACAAATTTTGTTGCAAAGTCCATGGAGTTCGTTAAGGACAATAAGTTGATAGTCCTTTCAGGCACGATGCAGGCTCCGACGCGGCTGTCACTGAATTCTTTCGCGTCTTTAATGTCGCACTCTTCACCGTTCGACCTTTATGAACTGGTCGAAGCCCCCCCAGCACCTGCCGCGGACCCCCCGTCGACAGCGGTTGACTTTCCGGCTGGGCTACACCCGGCGATCAGCGTCGTTCTCCTCCGCCATCAGGCGGTGTTCCAGCTGCCCGTCGGGCTGCCGCCTACGCGACCATTCGACCATCGTATCCACCTTATGCCCAACACTAAACCGGTGAATGTACGTCCGTACCGGTATCCATATTTTCAGAAGACCGAGATTGAGAAGCAGGTCAAGGATATGTTAGATCAGGGGGTGATTCAGCGCAGTCAGAGTCCATTTTCTTCTCCGGTCCTGTTGGTTCGCAAGAAGGATGGTACATTTCGTTTCTGTATTGATTATAGAGCTTTGAACAAGGCCACGGTTCCTGACCATTTCCTGATCCCGACCTCGGACGAGCTATTTGATGAATTGGGTGCAGCTTGTTTCTTTACAAAACTAGACCTGCGTTCGGGATACCACCAGATTCGGATGCATGAAGCTTATATTTATAAAACCGCATTCCGGACACACGACGGCCATTTCGAGTTTCTTGTGATGCCTTTTGGCCTCACGAACGCTCCGTCAACTTTCCAAGCGGCGATGAACAGTATATTTCAGCCTTTCTTGAGGAAGTCGGTGATCGTTTTCTTTGATGATATTTTGATCTACAGCCCTACTTTGGAGTCCCACTGTGACCATCTTGACCAGGTTCTTTCTATTTTGGAGATGCATCTATTTTTTGTGAAATTGTCGAAGTGCTCATTTTGCAACACGACGGTGGATTACTTGGGGCATCTTATATCAGCGGGTCAGCTCAAAGCAGATCCGACGAAGATCGAGGCAATGGTCGCATGGCCTACGCCTAAGTCTGTTCGACAGCTTCGTGGGTTCTTGGGCCTCACTGGCTACTACCGTCGCTTTATTGCCCATTAGAGCATCCGCAATGGGTAATAGGCCAGTCATAGGCCAGCCATTCTCTCCCCTGCCACGTCAGCAACACTCAAAAAACCACCTGCCACATCAGATTTAGGCCAGCCATAGGCCAGCCGCAATAAAAATAATTCAAAATATACTATATTTACGGAATTAAAATTACTAAAATACGGAATTAAATTTACGACACATATACGGGAAAAATAATCCATTCCATTAAAAAAAAAAGTACAAATATTTTTTTAAAAAAATACATGATTCTTTTCTAAAAAAAAGGGCTTCAACACACGGGCCCCGCCGCTCTCTACTCCTCGTCGCCGTCGCCGCCCCCGCTGCCGCTGCCGCCACCCGCGGTATCTGAGCCCACGTCGGAACCCGTAAGCCATGCCCTCGCGGCGGCTAAATCGGCACGTATGCTCTCGAGCATCTCCTGAAGAAACATCTTCTCCGTGGGGTCTGTGGCGGCCCTCCACTCTTGTAAGACCTTGTACATCTGATCCCGCGTATGGTTACGCGAATGGAGAGTGTACTCGAGCGGGGCGGGTGGGAGGGCGGAGGACTGGACCTCGCGGGGCGATAGGGGGGATCCGCCCCTCGCAGCTCGCTGCGCCCGCTTCTGTCCAATCGGGCGGGCGCGACCTGTAAATGAAGGAGGAGACGGAAACTCCTCGACATCCGGGGGGAGGTCGTGGGATCCACCGCTGCTGCCGCTGTAGTCGCCGCTATAGTTCAGTCGCTGCTTCTTCGGCCACCCAGCGTCGCACCCCGCCCGGAACTTCTCGGAGTCCTTCAGCAACAAGAAGCACTCCCAGAAGGTGAACTCCTTATACTTCCCCTCCACGGGGAACTGACTCGCGGCTATCCTCCGGGCGTCCTCCTCGTTCTGCCCACTCTTGAGCTGACGGAGGGCGTTGGCGTACAAGTTCGCAAAACGGCCCACCGCGGCCCTGGTGCGCTCCCACCCCTTCCGGACCTCCTCGTTGCTGAAGTCCTTCCCCTGCGGGCAGTGCCTCCTATAGGCAGCTCTGATCTTCGCCCACATGTTGACGACCCGCTGGTTGTTCGCAACCAGCGGGTCGTCGCACACCTCCAACCACCCCCTGGCCACCCCGACGTACTCATCCTCCGTCCACTTCCTCCGGGTCGGGGTGTGGTCAACAGCGGGCTGCGATGACTCGCCGACCGCCTTCCCCCTCGTCTTCTTCTTCGGCGCGGCCCGCCTCGCCGGAACGGGAGTATCCGGATCATCGAGATCGATCCCCATATCATGCAACGACAGAAGGTCATCGCCAGTGAACTGCGTCTCCGCTGGGGTCGAAGTGTGAGACGAAGCCGTCAAAAAATCAAGAGAGGGCCGATATACCGGGTCCCCTCCCGGTGACCCCTGCCCCTGCATCCCGGGATACATACCCTGCTGCACCCCCCCTGCCCCCCGCCCTGCCACATCATCCCCATCATCTGCTGCAGCATCATCTGCTGCTGCATCTGGGGCATACCCCCCCACCCTGGCGCTGACTGCCCGCCGCTCCCCTGCCCGCCCGTCATCCCCCACGGCATACCCCCCGGCATCCCACCAGGCATACCCCCCGGCGCACCAGCCATCATCCCCATCATCTGATTCCAAGGGATGTTAAACCCCGGGCCCATCTGCCCCCATCCAGATCCCACAGGTACCGTGGGAGTCTGAGATCCACTCGTCGCTGGGCTGGACTCGTTGTTGTGATCCATCGCTCGATAATGCTCTTGTACAGAAAGTTAGAGAGAGAGAAAACTCGTTAAAACAAGTGGTGCAAATGAAAATGAAACGAAAATCGCGTTTATATAGGTTTTAAAAAAAAAAAAAAAAATCGGAAAACACCGCTGGCCGATCGCTAGCCGATCGGGCCTCTGCAATGGCGGCTAGCCGATCGGCCAGCGGATCGGCTAGCGACGAGCGATCGGCCAGCCCACGCCGATGCGCTCGCCGATTTCGCGCTGGCCGATTGCAATGGTTCGGCTAGCCGATCGGCTAGCGCGATGAATCGGCTAGCCGGTCGCTAGCCGACCATTGCGGATGCTCTTATGCCGTCATCGCAGCCCCCCTGACAGACCTCCTAAAGAAAGACGATTTCTCTTGGTCTGCAGCAGCCTCTGCTAGCTTCGAGGCATTGAAGAGAGCAATGACAGAGGCGCCCGTTCTTCGCCTTCCAAATTTCACTCAAACTTTTTATTTGGAGACAGACGCTTGTGACTTTGGCATAGGAGCGGTACTCATGCAAAACGGTCACCCACTTGCTTTCTTCAGCAAGAAGTTGGGACCCCGCCGTAGGAGCGCGTCCACGTATCACAAGGAGTTATATGCAATTGTCGAGGCAGTTCAGAAATGGCGTTAGTATTTGTTGGGAAGGGTGTTTGTAATTCACAGTGATCAGAAGAGTCTCCGGGAACTTTTACAGCAGGTGATTCAAACGCCGGAGCAACATTTGTATATCCGTAAATTAATGGGCTACAAGTTTACTATTGAGTACAAAACCGGGGCAGCTAATAGAGTGGCAGATGCTTTGTCGCGCCGTGATGAGGAGATCAACGATGAGGCAGCACTCATGTCGGCCTTAGCCCAACCTATTCCAGATATTTTGCAATTGTTGCGGGAGGAAACAGCCGTATCGCCGGAGTTGACTGCTTTACGTGGGCAGATCGAAGCAGGGAGGGTAGATTCGAAGTTTGCAATATCGGATGGTATGCTCTATTGTGGTCGCAGGATTATGGTAGCTTTAGACTCTCCACTACGCGAGGCGCTGCTGCGGGAGCATCATTGCTCACCCCTCGCGGGTCATCCTGGCTTCGAGAGGACGCTACGTCGTCTCACCGCCTCGTTTCATTGGCCGCATATGCGTCGTGATGTGAATGCATTTGTAGCATCGTGCATTACCTGCCAGACCACTAAATATTCTACGCAAAAACCAGCGGGACTGTTACAGCCACTACCAATTCCAACACAGGTGTGGGAAGACGTCTCTATGGACTTCGTTGTGGAATTGCCATCTTCCAGGGGATATACTACTATCATGGTCGCCGTAGACCGTTTATCAAAGTACGCCCATTTCGCTCCACTGTCGGCTCGCTTTGACGCCTTGAGGGTGGCGAAACTATTCATTGACACAGTAGTGAAACACCACGGATTTCCCAAGACACTTGTTTCTGATCGGGATCCGATTTTCTTGAGTGGCGTGTGGACAGACATGCTCCGATTAAGTGGCACCACCTTGCATTTTTCGACGGCTTATCATCCCCAATCCGATGGTCAGACAGAGGTGCGTAATCGGGGCTTGGAACAATATTTGCGGGCCTTTGCTGCAGATCGCCTGGCGAAGTGGACTTCTTTTCTGCCTTGGGCGGAACTGGCATTGAACTGTTTTCACAACTAGAGTATCGGCACTTCGCCGTTTCGGGCATTCTATGGGCGCGAACCGCCCCCTTTGGTGGCAGTGCAGCCTTCGGCTGGGCGCATTCGGCATGAACCGACGGTGGCTGAACTAATTGAGCAGCGGGCTGCGCTGCTGGTCGACTTGCGAAAAAATTTGGAGCGCGCTCAACAGCGCATGCGCGCCGGCGCGAATAAGCACAGGCGCGACGTCCAATTTGAGGTTGGTGATACGGTCCTCCTGTTGGGGTTTGGTGCCCCTTGCACAGCGGAAGACTTGTACAAATAAATAAATCAGATACGGATCTATTTGACCGATTATGCGATTAATCAATTCACATGTTAAACAGATAATTGCATGCTAGAACGCAAATAATTCATGCTCATAGAAAGTAAATCCTAAAACATGAATTCTACGGTTTAGAGTTACCGATTTGATTCTCCAAAGAATCGTCGATTGCTCGCGCCTTCTCCACGTGATGATCTTCAATACTAGACCACGGATCTTCTGACTGGTTCCCGAACTGTATCTCGATATCAGGGTGGGCTGATCTTATCAAAATACTAGGACTCGAATAAAGAAGACAGAAGAAATCCTTTTGGGAAAAGGAGTGGAATTCGAAAATTCCTACAGCTGATGGGGCTGATATTTTCGAAAATTTCAGTAATGAAAATTGTGATCATTCTGTCTCCTTTATTCTCCTATTTATATTAAGTTCCTTTTGGGCCCAGACAGGGATCTATGGAAGGTTTTGGATATGGGCTCGCCCAATTAGCTTTTTACTAATTAAATTGAACCCACAATTTAATACAAGCTTATATTGGAATATTACGAGCAGCCACTACAGAAGTAATATTGAACTCTCCCCATCCAAATCCGAAATTACAAGTAATCCGGGTTTCCACTTTTATTATTTATTTCCCGCGCTTAAGATATAAATGTCCATTAACTAATCAATGTCTGCTATGGACTTAATTAATTAATATCTTATTAATTCCAAGAGTGGACTTAGCAAGAATCATTTATTTATTATTCATAGAGTAATAAAACTCCAACTGGCCAGTTTTCCGAATAATAAAACCTTGTTCGAGCTCCTCTTGAGGACATTATCAAACGAGACTCACCTCGTGCACGTTTCAACATAATAGCAATCCTAGCACCGCTAGATATTAATCACCACTACCCAATATATCAGGATTATTGGGTTACGAAAAACCCGCACCATTTGATAAGTCAAAGTAGTACATAATCAATACCGTATGCTCAATGCTAACATATGTAGATTAAGAAATAATATTTTATCAAGACCTAGTCTTTCAGTAGATAGCATAAAGACACGTCTTGCTGTTAGATCCGTTCAGTGCTATACCACACCAATGTCAAATTATTTCAGTAAGGCTTAGAAATATGCGGACTGACATTGCAACCTTTCACGATAGGTAGCCAAAGCCTATCTAGGTTGTGAAATTCTTCTTTTTCTTTTGCAAAGCATTGCATAGATCTGACCGTGTTACCTTAAAGTGGACGACGCCCACAACCGGTCTACTAAGCAAAAGACTTAGACTTTGTTTACTTCTTATGCATTTAAATGTTTGTAAAACATCTTATAAATGCACAAGCAAACACAATGTAATAATAATAGTGATTCTATTCGTGCGAGACTGCTCGAATAATACTGAATCAGGTTAAAAGTGGATTATAGAGTTTTACGTATACAAGCAAGATTCTATTCGAGCGAAACTTGCTCGAAACATGCTTTTCAGTATACCAAACCTAACAATCTCCCACTTATACTCAAAACATGCTTTCGAGTATACCCACTGCCAAAAACTCTCCCACTTATACACAAAGCAGGTATTGATTTTAGATATATCGAACTACCATTCATTTCACCAAGTGAAAGAAAAATCTGCTTGGTTGTTCTCTGATAATATCTTTTTCACCATAATGTCTTTGCTGCGTACTTGATCTTTAATTAATTTCATCCCCATATGTGATTGTTTAGCTTAATAAACTCGTGTGTCCCTTGAGTTAGCCTTCACTAGAGTAATCAAAAAATAATACTCATAGGCATACTCAAACTTACGATTAAAGCTATTAGGAAGATATTCCTAAGGTAAACACATATTCAGAGGATGACTTACTCGATCACTGATTAGTCATAAAACTAAGACAGTGTAACCTCAAGGACATTACATGAATGACTGGTAAACTAGAATATAGTTACTAGTCTTTCTCAAGCACTAGGGTATATTCATTACCTCAATCAAAATCCTTTGCCATGGTTATTATGATATATACTTGCTATGCAAAAGCACAACTAATATCAAACTTAGTACACACTATAGCATACATGAGACAACTATCTCCGAAACTAGTCTCATAATTCTTGATCTCACTAAGTGTCAAACGACACTTGACTAGAAACAAGACAATTCCATCTTGAGAGGTATAAACCTTTTCATGGAATTTCTAATGCTTAAATGTTCCAAGCAATGTGTAGATATAGGATTCCTAAGAGAATCTCAACATTCTTTCTAGCGATCTTAAAAGGACTTAGATGCTAAGAATGTAATTAGTTTCTCTTAAATCATTTATCTTAAACTGGGTAGACAACCAGTTTCCTACGCCAGATGCCAGTCTTAGTTGTTTGCAACTTTTGTAGATTTCATCATCGTAGAGTACCAATAATACCATACATAATGCACTTTCAACTTCCTTGTGCTTACAACACTGTTAAGGACATAAGTCAAATTCCAAATATTTGATAATTTTGATAAAACACATATACTCTGATTTAGATGCTTGCCTAAGACCACGAAGGTCTATATGAGCTTCCAATCATGCGTTTCTTGCCCTTAATTACATATCTATTAGAATGTTCTAGTAGATGATTTCCTCAAGACTTCTATTTATAGAAGGCTGTCTAGACAATCATAATACATATATTCTAATTTATGTAAGTTCTAATAGACAATAGGATCGAATAAATCCTGGCACAACGATAGCGAGAAGATAATTCTCTTTGGGCATAACCCATTGTCATTGTCTAGCCATTTAAGATCCATATTTACACTTGCAAATATACTAGCTCCCACTGACTGACACAGCCTATAGGTAGTTTTGCAAGTCTTGTAAAACATGTTGTCTATCTTAGATTGTAGTTTGAAATCTATCACCTTTTCAAAGATGAATATCCAAATGAACCAATACTACATTGTAGTTAAAGGGATTATGTTCAAGTTGATCTAAGACTGAGTCTTACGACACTCTTAGACCCATGAACTTGTTGTGTTCCAGTGGAACGCTCCCACTACGATATGGTTCTTACAATCTTAGGTACTGAAGTTGATTTTATTAGTGCAAAAGTTTCTAATGGTATGACTTCTTGGTAATGTGGAAAATCCGATATCTCTCTCTTTATTTTGAGAGTTATCACGCTGTTAGGCTTGTAGTTCATCTCTTGATCTTCATACAAGAATTATATCTTTGAAGATTACAGAACTTATAACCTTACATCATTTGGGACAAACCTTAAAACATGCCTCAGTACTCAACTCCAATTTCTTGGACACTTTTCCAACACGTGTTGGAACAACATTCCACCTTGAGATGTGCTAGACTAGAGACGCTCTAGTCCACAACTCGTGTTTTGTAGAAGGTACTGATGTTGGTAGTTTCTTTAATGTTTATCCCATCAATGATAAGATTTTAATGAGTACAACTCATCACTTAATCAAACTTGTCTTAGAAAGACTTTGATTCCTTCTTACATAACTATCCCATTCATTAGATGAATGCTTGGATTCGTTAATGGAGATTAGACTCCCACTACTGATCATAACCCTTTGCTCGTCTCCTTATGGTGTAAACCATTAAGACTTGCTAGTCTTTCTATGTTGCACTTCTATAAGTATTCTGAATCTCTTGAAAAATCAAATGATTCTAACTCAAAGTGCATTAAACAGACTTTCTCAACTGTCAAGCTATTTAACGAAATGTTAAAATCTTGATAGTCTAGATCAGTTCGAACAATTTCTAAGTATTTTCTTGGCCTTAAGACTAAGAGCAATAAATACTTTATCATTCAATGATTAAGAAGTTGATGTGTTGTTGAATACTCAACCTTGTCGCAATTATATTATTTTAATACTATGATGCCTTAAGCATCAACCATAAAACAATAGTTGAGCATTAATAGCTCCCACTGCAACAAAAACCTAACTGGATCAAGATCTCTTATTTAGAAGTTGCATTGTCATGTAAGTCATTGTCCTTCTATAAAATAGGTCAATCCAACTCACAAAGCATCTTTTCTCGCTTTAAACAAACATTGATGACAATCCAGGCTCTCCCATTTCCATATCTAGTCTTTTGTTCAAATGAACTAGGACTTAAGAAAAATGCAGCCTTTATGAATTCGTCATCTATCATGTTACTTTCCTCTAATAGTAACACAAAGACTATTATTCTGAAGATTTTCTACTTTTCAGTTAAACCTTCTTATAGTCATTTCTTGTTACTTTAGGCGATGACTTGTGTCAGAAACTATTTAAGTGATCAAAAGATCCTCAAAACATTCTGTCACTTTAGGATATTCCAATCGAATCATCTTGACAGATTCTATTGATATCCATCTTTCATTGTCATTAACCAAGACTTGTCGAGCTACTTAAAGGAAAATAGCTTGACCTTATTCCTCAAAGAGTTTGTCAAGTACATGCATAATGCATTCTTGAACATTCTTCGTGGAATTATGTCGAGGAAATGGAGGACATGAATCATTTGAGTATAAACTTCAAGCTTTCAGCTATGAGAATCTTATCCACTTTCGTTTTCGGTCTACATAATTTAGGCATTCGAGTTTACTTTCTATAAGGATCGCAGACAAATATTAAAAGACATAATGAAGATTTGGCAAATAAACTTATTATCACATACTCATGCTCAATACATAATCACAAATAACCACAAAACAATTATGTATCTTACAACTGCAAAATTAATAAATTGTATCCTCCTCTGGAGGTTAATACGCATTAAAATTTTGACAATTTTACTGGTCACAACACCAACGCATCAATAGCTTCCTCCTCTGGAGGTTGACACGCCTAATGCTGCCTAAGCGCGACCATCAGATTTAGCATTACAGAATTTTATTTCTACAACACACTCCCATAACAATGTTCATGTGTTGATAACAAAATCAAGCTATCTCATAAATTCTGATTGAACCCTGAAACTCGCAGTTCCTTAGGATTATTGTCCCCACTCTGCAGGTGGCAATAATATTGGGAACCACTTTCTAGTTCATTCTATTTATTATGTGAGAAGTCTGCCCTTATGAACTTACTGTTTTCGTAGGATTATTGTCCCTACTCTGTAGGTGGCGATAATATTAGAAAATCAGCTTCACAAAATTTTACAGTCCAACCGATGGAGACCATATACAACGCACTTGTTGTAATCATCACTTAGATATTTTTATATGGTTTTTGCATAATTATCACATAAGCAGATAAAGCAGATAATCCACTTAAAATAGATAAACACCAAATAAACAGATAAATCCATCTAAAGCATGGCATTTAAACACAGGATAATTATCGACAATTATTTAATCTAGTCAAGGGAGAATTAATTAAATAATTAAGTTTTATATTGGATCATAATTATCCAATTACTGATAGGATTTATCAAGATAGAGTTAACTATCTAAATCCATTTAGGATTATTCAAGATTTTATTTCGATAAAATCAAATCCTACAATTCAAGATAACGTTGATCTAAGATTATCATTATTTAAATCGTACTAGGGTATTACTAGATAGAATCAGTTCCATCATTATCCATAAGATAAAAATAAATTCCTATCAACCAAGATTTGTACAAATCTTAATTCTATTTAGAATAGACATCCAGAATATATCAAACATTACTTAGGATTTCTTAGATAAATAAATTTATCTAAATCCAATTAATTAAGGATCTCTTATATATCATCTTTATCCTAATCTATCTAGGATATACATCCAAATGATAAGGATAACTTGGATTAATTCTTATTTTAATCCATCTAAGATTTGTCTTAATAGAATTAAATCTATTCAAATCTATAGGAATAAATAAATTAATATAAATGTTTATCCTAATTCATCTAGGATTTATCTTGGAATAAATCCATACAAATCCATAGAATAAGATAATATTATATTATAATCATTCAAATCTATCCAAGATTTATCAAGGAACAAATCCATATAAATCTATAAGATAAGAATAAAATATTATATTATCATTATTCAAATCCATCTAGAATTTATCTATGAAAAAATTCATATAAACTCATAGGATAAGAATAAAATAATATTATATTTATCTAAATCCAACTAGGATTTGTCTAGGATATATCCACATTAATCCATAGGATATAAATAAAAATTAAATTGTCATTATCCAAATTTAACTAGGATTCATCTAGGAATTAAATCCCTACAAATCCATAAAATAAGGATAAAATCTATAATTAATCCATGATTTAATACAAAATCAAATCTTATATAATATATAAAGTCCACAAGATATATTCAAATCTTATTTCCAAATTAATCCGGAATACTTTCCAAAATTAATGCAAGGGTTAGGAAACCCTAATCAAATTTGGAAAGCGAAGTCACGGAACGAGGTAATGCGACGTCAAACTCGAGGCCGGGAAACTGCCCGCGAAGAGCTCCCACTCGAATCACAGCCGCTGTTATGCTTCACGCAAACTGTCAAGCTCGAGAGCTTGAGCTGCCGATGCAGCTTGGCCAGCCTGACTTCTCCGACGCCGGCTGCTCACGAAGGTCGCTGTCTTTCGAGCCCGGGAACTGCCCACGAAGGGCTCCCACTCAGACCGCCATCGCCGCCTGCATCAAGCTAGCCTTCCCTCTCCGTCTCACGCATCCACCGAGCCTGACGTCTCCGACGCTGCTGCGTCGACGTCGCTCCGCTGGAGCTGCTGTCGCGTCTCCGGCGTCAGCGGTGCTGCTGCCTCGTGAAACCACCATTGCTGCTGCTGCGACATCTCCGACGTCGCTGCCGCCGTGTCGCAGCTGCTCCGGTGTTGCTGTTCACTGTTGCGACGCCTCTGGCGCTGCTGCTGCGTCGTCGCTTGTGCGACGTCGTCTCTGCAGCCGCCGGCGCTGCTGCCCGGTGATCTCCGACGCTGCTGCGTCGACACCTCTCCGCAGCAATTCTCCGCAGCTGTCGCGAATTCCCGACAATCTATTACCGAAGGCGGTGAACACGCAGCAGTTCTTGAATTTGCCGACTTGGAAATTTAGTTCACGTAAGGCAAATAATAAACAAAACTCATCTAATCCAAGTAATCATTGCAATATTGCAATGATTGCTTTATAAATGAATTAGATTCCACCGAATTAGTTTCTTCGATGCTTCGTGTTTTACGTTTTGTCAATTAAAACTAAACAACAAACAAACAAACACGCGGCGAAGAAATCATGCATTCAAGCAATTCACATAACATGAAATTAATTCACATAATCAGAGCCAAAAATTGGCTCTGATACCAATTGCTGGGGTTTGGTGCCCCTTGCACAGCGGAAGACTTGTACAAATAAATAAATCAGATACGGATCTATTTGACCGATTATGCGATTAATCAATTCACATGTTAAACAGATAATTGCATGCTAGAACGCAAATAATTCATGCTCATAGAAAGTAAATCCTAAAACATGAATTCTACGGTTTAGAGTTACCGATTTGATTCTCCAAAGAATCGTCGATTGCTCGCGCCTTCTCCACGTGATGATCTTCAATACTAGACCACGGATCTTCTGACTGGTTCCCGAACTGTATCTCGATATCAGGGTGGGCTGATCTTATCAAAATACTAGGACTCGAATAAAGAAGACAGAAGAAATCCTTTTGGGAAAAGGAGTGGAATTCGAAAATTCCTACAGCTGATGGGGCTGATATTTTCGAAAATTTCAGTAATGAAAATTGTGATCATTCTGTCTCCTTTATTCTCCTATTTATATTAAGTTCCTTTTGGGCCCAGACAGGGATCTATGGAAGGTTTTGGATATGGGCTCGCCCAATTAGCTTTTTACTAATTAAATTGAACCCACAATTTAATACAAGCTTATATTGGAATATTACGAGCAGCCACTACAGAAGTAATATTGAACTCTCCCCATCCAAATCCGAAATTACAAGTAATCCGGGTTTCCACTTTTATTATTTATTTCCCGCGCTTAAGATATAAATGTCCATTAACTAATCAATGTCTGCTATGGACTTAATTAATTAATATCTTATTAATTCCAAGAGTGGACTTAGCAAGAATCATTTATTTATTATTCATAGAGTAATAAAACTCCAACTGGCCAGTTTTCCGAATAATAAAACCTTGTTCGAGCTCCTCTTGAGGACATTATCAAACGAGACTCACCTCGTGCACGTTTCAACATAATAGCAATCCTAGCACCGCTAGATATTAATCACCACTACCCAATATATCAGGATTATTGGGTTACGAAAAACCCGCACCATTTGATAAGTCAAAGTAGTACATAATCAATACCGTATGCTCAATGCTAACATATGTAGATTAAGAAATAATATTTTATCAAGACCTAGTCTTTCAGTAGATAGCATAAAGACACGTCTTGCTGTTAGATCCGTTCAGTGCTATACCACACCAATGTCAAATTATTTCAGTAAGGCTTAGAAATATGCGGACTGACATTGCAACCTTTCACGATAGGTAGCCAAAGCCTATCTAGGTTGTGAAATTCTTCTTTTTCTTTTGCAAAGCATTGCATAGATCTGACCGTGTTACCTTAAAGTGGACGACGCCCACAACCGGTCTACTAAGCAAAAGACTTAGACTTTGTTTACTTCTTATGCATTTAAATGTTTGTAAAACATCTTATAAATGCACAAGCAAACACAATGTAATAATAATAGTGATTCTATTCGTGCGAGACTGCTCGAATAATACTGAATCAGGTTAAAAGTGGATTATAGAGTTTTACGTATACAAGCAAGATTCTATTCGAGCGAAACTTGCTCGAAACATGCTTTTCAGTATACCAAACCTAACACCTCCTCAAGTTACAAAACTATAGGCAACACTCGGTGGCGAAGCCCTTATCAGCGAAGTTAGCACGACGATTTTATGGACCTTTTCTGATCACGGAGAAGGTGGGACCGGTCGCTTACCGACTTCAGTTGCCACAGGGTTCAAAGATTCACGATGTGTTTCACGTGAGCTTACTGCGGCCTTATATTGAAGGAGGAGCTCCGTCGGGGTCTGTTGTTGCAGAGTTGCCGGTTGAGTTTGTGGGAGTTCGTTCGGTGATAAAGCCAATCCGGATCATTGATCGGCGGGTGGCATTACGGGATGGTCAGCCGATGGATCAGGCTTTGGTGCAGTGGTCGGGAGAGGCTGACTCTTTGGCTTCGTGGGAACCTCTGGAGTCTATTGCTGCTCGTTTTCCGTCACTCCTTGAGGACAAGGAGCCTCTTAACGGGGGAGGGGTTGATACGACTAACCTCACCAAGCACCGGAGTTCACATCAGCCGTGGAAGAGACGTCTGAGGCTAGCGTAGAAGACATGTTGGAGTCGCCGGAGGCAGAGGAGCCGCGAGAAGAGAGCAGCGATGAAGAGACTACGGACCCGGGCCGTCCGTCAAGGCAATTAAGGAGGCCCGCATGGTTCAAGGATTACGTTTCTAATTAGAACTATTATTTACTAGTTTTATTGCTTTTAATATTTTGAAATACTTATTTTTGGAACTTTTGAGTCGAGCAATTTATAAGCTCCGTTTCGGGTTTTCTTGTTGGTTCTTTCCTGGAATGATCGAGTCGAACCAAACCTAGGGTCCTTAGTATAAATAGGAATTCTGTCCATTCAAACCAAGGGAATGAATATACAGAAATTTCCTAACTTTTCGTTCTTTACTTTTCACGCAAGTTTTCCTCTTCTCTCAACCCTAGAGAGAAAAAGCGGCACCGCAATCCGGCGAGCCACCCTACTCCGATCAGATACGAAGCTCCTTCGTATCAGTCTTTCATTAATAAAGTTATAGCTATAGCATAGAATGGAAGTGAATTTTCACATGAAACAAAACATTAAAATAAAATTATAGTGTGTATCCTAATTCAATTGAGTAATCTTGAAACCGATTTAAAAACAAATATCCTTAAAGAGTAGTAACATGTAGTACAATTTATGTCGGTAAAATCTCACGTGGTACATAGGTTAGACCTGCCCACGGTTCATGAATCGTTGATTTCGGTTCGGAACCGCCTATTCCGGTTTTAGAAAATATGGAACTGGAATCTAACTGTGAGGCTGTTTCACGGTTTCGGTTTGGAACCGCCAGTTTTCGAACGGTTCATAGCAGTTTAGGTTCGGTTTCGTAGTTTTTTTTCCTTAATTTTTTTTGTCATATAGTTTGAAATTATAAAATACATTGGAACGAGGAAATGGAAGTTTAAATTTAATTTAGACGAGTAAGGTGAAAATGATATCAAATTTACAATTTAAATATACAAATTACAATGTGATAAAATTTACAAACAAATTACAATGTGATATTATTTACAAACAAATTACAAAGTGATATAATTTACAAGTGTCGTACTCATCTAAACATAAACAAATAAATACATGAAATGAGGTGGGGGGGGGGAGGAAAAAATTGAAAAAGGCTTGAGAAATTGAAGAGAGAAATTCTTGTTGACACAAGAATGAGGTGAGTGTAAGTAAGGATAGAGGGGAGTATATTTATAGATAAAAATAGAGGGAAATGAGATCCAATTTGAATTTAAAATCAACATTTAAACAAATTAATAAGTAAAAATAAAAGAAATGATGTTTTGTGCAATCAATTTTGAATAGTGCAGCCATCACCCACCGCCAACCATTCAATTTTGAAGACTCAACCATTCAATTTTGAAGACTACCGATTCATTAAGCAATGTTAATTAGAGTATTATGCTTTATTTAAAGTAATCAATTCTTCTAAGTTTTATTAATCAATGTTGATAAATATTTATTAATAATGATCCAAACTCCTAGACTCCATACGTAAAAAACTGTGTTAATTAATAAAATCGGAAATAGTATTATAATGGAGTATAGTTTTAATATAATGGAGTATAGTTTCAATCGGAAATAGTATTACCATAATGGAGTATAGTTTTAATATAAGGAATAACTATATTTAAATTTATCATTGCATTGGCGGTTCGGAACCGTGAACCACGGTAAACTGCGGTTCAGTCGTGGTTTCGGTTCGAAAAACTTGAAATCTGAACTGAACTGCGGTTCTGAAATTTACAGTTTCGATTATTTCTCGCGGTTTCGGTTCGAAACCATAACCTTTCAACGCCGGTTCGGTAAGCTCTAACATAGGTTAGTAATTAAGTAGGCAGTACGTGTCATTCCGAAATATAACAAACTATTTTCTTATTTTAATTTTTATGAAAAGGGAGTGTCGATAAATGGCCTTTAACTGAAATGAGGAGAAATGGGCTTTTTGGGTATGAGAATTGACCCGTTTTCATACTAGCCCAACTGTAAGTATAACCATAATTCTCAGCAACTAAAATTCTATACATATTGTATAGAATTAATAAATCTGCAAACAAATCATCAAGCACCAGCGGTCTAGTGGTAGAATAGTACCCTGCCACTGTATAGACCCGGGTTCGATTCCCGGCTGGTGCATTGCTGTGATGATTTCTTGCAAGTAGTCATTGGGTTAACTGCTTATTGTAGCTCTAATAATGGGCTTTAATATGCATTAATCTGAGCTTTTTTTTACTTTTTTTTTGTTTATGGAGTATTATAAAAATAAAATACAACATGTCTAATTCTGCCTTAATATTCACATATCGAAGTATTTATATGTTATATGCATAAACTTATATTCTCCTCAAGACCAATGATAAATTACATTTTAAGAAGGGAAAAATATGTATGAATAGTTTAGTATAGCAAAAAGAGAACACTTACCTCAACTTTTTGCCATGAGGTCAAGTTGGCTAAATGTTCTAACTTTCTAACAAAGTCAGTATCTTGATCTCAGATCTCCATCAGAATGACTTTGTCATGTGGTGAGGAATTCATTCATATTACTACATAAATGCATATTGAATACAGTATGATTCAAAATGGCCAAAAGTGGAAAATTCCTTGAAATATGATCAAATGAAATAAAAAGGAAGAACATTTAAACTTGGTCATTGTTGTATTCAAAATCAAATCCTAAGTATATGCAAAACACAAGACCAATTTAAATATAAGACTACTATTTAAATCTAACGGATTTAATTAAGCCAAGTGAAAATTACAGAAAATAAGGACAAATTGAAAAAGCTAGTTTATGGAATTATACACAGTAGAGGCTGTTTCTCCCATCCTAAGATCTCGCCACATTCCATTCTAGATAATGTTTTCATTTATTTACTTTACAATTTACATATTTGATACAAGATTTTGCAAACATTTTTTACCATAAATATGCTAATTGATATCTGAAATCTTAGATATATGATCTCTCAATTTACATGTTAACTGAATTTCATTTAATATTTAAATGTTTATTGTGTGAATACATTACATTGCACGAATTTATCAATTATACTTAATGATAATGTCCATTATAGTAGTAATTTTTAGATATGATATTTCTTGTTATAAGATCATAATATTCACATCCGATTGGATTACTTGATTCTACTATGCTCATATGTTAATCTTATCATATGTCCATTATTAGTATATATTTAATCACATATATAGATACATTTCATTTTCGTTGTATTACAAAGTTTTATAAGTAAAAAACATTTATTGAATGTCTCCATTTTAGTAGTGCACGTAATTGTCCATTATACATATTGGCGTATTGCACATGTCCATTGTATATTTAATATGCTGTGCGTGTGTATATTTATTAGTACTAGTATCACACCCGTGCTATGCACGGTCCATTTTATTTTCTTCCAATTATAAAATATTTTGTTTAAATTATAAACCATTGTGAATTTAACTTCATAAATTTTTAAATAAATATGATGAATTACTAATTATAGCAAATGTGAATGAAAATTTATTTAATTATTGAGAATCAAGAAGCGGAAAAAATAAAAATGAAACATTCAAACAACATAATTAATCTCATTATTTAATTAATAATGAGGATGTAGAAAATTCAAAATATATTTATGTATGTTGCATATTAAATGACCCATTATCATCAATCCCATAAATTAAGAATGAATGGACACTCATTAATATTATTAATTGCCAAATTAATCAAACAAATCACCCATTAATCAGACCTAGTTATCTACATTTTGAAATTTTTCTAAGGATAAAATTAAAAAAAAGTACAAAATTCTAGACAGTAGATTATCATAGAACCCTAAACGGCTAAACGCATATAACCAAATAGTAACTTGTTATATTCTCCAAGTAAATTCTCAAATAATACTATACACCATAATTATTTGTAATAATAAACCTGAAATTAAATTAAAGTGTGCATATCAATTTTAGAATGATTAGAACTATAAGAAAAATAAATAAGTTTTTAGTACTAAATAACATTCACGCAGACATACAAAAGTGAGTTTATCAATATAATAATTTTTCATTAATAGAAGATAGAAAATATAAATTATAGTTAAATTTAATTATCTATTTCACTACAATATTTCACTACAATAGTATACTGAGATCATCAAATACAGTAGATAATTTTATTGTATTAATATAAATCTTTAAAATTAAATTATTACCACTGTAATATTCATTATAATTTTTTTTTAACTTCCCTCCATCATCTTTCAAAACATTTTCACTACCACAATTTATTTATCAATTATATGACATTTATGTTTATTTCTCAAAAATAGGAGCAAGTTTACGTTGCTCCAACCCCATCACCAAGATGAATGCACACAACACAAGCAAAACTAAGCAATGAAATCAACATAGAGACAACACAAACAATAATGAATTTGAAATTGATACACAATAACAAATTTGAAACTGATACATTTAATTCTGTGAAAATATGAATTAACCATTTTGCATTTAAAATTGAAAAATGAATCATTTAAACTCTCTATATATTACTCTATTTTTTTTCAGAAAAAAGGTTATTTTTAGTTTAAGTTTTAATATGGCCCGCTTAGTAAAAACAAACGAAGGAAGTTAGGGATTCAGCTAAAATATAAATACGTGGAAAATAATACTGTATATTATTTTTGTGAAATGGAAAAATGACTCTGACCGTGAGACTAAAAAATAAAGCAAATTTACATCATACAAAATAAAAAAACCTAAAGAATGTATAATTACCACTTCTCCTAATGAGATCTAAGATATTGTTTATCAAACGCTATAATTTAATATTGCACTGGTGAGACACTTCCTAGTCGAGCTTCATTTCATTTCAATATAGTCATCCTATACACTAAAAATCCAAACCTTGAAACCTAAATCCTAAACCCTTAACTTTAAAATATGCTCATCATGACTAACAAATGAGCCAAATATCAATAACATTCTCCCTCCGACCCAGTTCAATTTTACTTTGTTGATCACTTATTCTATTTTGGGGTTTTAGATTTGTATTCTTTATCTTACACTGGGTCGGTCTACTTGATAATCCTTACTGATAGTAGAGGTTTTTTCACTTGAATCTTGGCTGTAAATCTGTTTATATGCTCATATCAAGAAAGTGTTTTACAATAGGGCTATGTGAACGGTAAACAAAAAATCTTGTTTGTATTTACAATAGGGCTATGTGAACGGCACAAATGCATGCGTCATGTTGAATTTTGGAATTTTGTTGGAAAAAATTGTTTTGTGAGAAGTATTTATAGAGATTTTGTTTTGTCTCATGCCAAGAGTCTTTTTGATTCAATGACTCTTCACTCTCCTTATTCCTATGGTAATTCATATGTTCATGAGTATTGATGGTAGAATTTAAAGAAAATTAAGTAGTATTATGTTAATTGTCAATAACGGCAAAATGAAGAGAGACAAATAACCTACTCTAGCACTGCTATAAATTATAGTTTAATTGTCTATTGTAGTACAATAGTATACTAAGATTATTAAATTGATTATTTCGTAGGAGTATGCATTAATATTATATTACTATCACAGTTAAAAACACTTGAAAAACAATTTGAAAAAACAGTAGGTAGTATTCTAACTATTATAATCAAAGAAAATGAACAACAACAATTAGTTGAATAGAAATTACGATGAAAAATAATAAAACTAATCAAACTATAAGTTAAGTCGAGGAAAACCTTCTTTGCGCAAGACAAATTACTTCCAGCTATTTGATGTCGGATTGACATATTGTTCCCATAGATAAAAGAACTTCCTCCTAATGTGTAGAAATATCTCAAAACCGCACCGATAAAATTGATGAAGCTTCGGGAATCAAACAACATAACGCTCCTAAAATGCACACTAAAATATAGAAAACTTTAGAAAGAAAGAAGAATGCTATTGTTGGTGTGTAATCCATCTACAAATCAATGCTTTTTATAGGCACAAAATAAGAATGCGAGAGGCTATGTAATTAAGTTTCCTTAAACCATAAAATTAAAGCAACGAAAGTTACAAGAAATCAAAAGCCAAATTTCTCTCCATTATCATCCTCCACTACTCAAGCCATTATTCTCATAACTGAATTTTTTTTTTCTTAATTTCTTTGCACAATAGTTAGATGTAATTTAATGTACGGGCTTGTTAAATAGTAGATAAAATCTTTTCATTTTTCTAATTATCACACAATAAATACAATCTTTTTATTTTTCCAATTCTATTAAAAAATTTATAATGGCAATCTTGTTATTTTCTCCAATACTCCCTTTTTATATATGTATAGATTATGAAGTGCAATATTGTTGTTTAAGGGCATCCACAGACCACAATGAGGTGGAGCCCGTCCTATGATCCGCCACATCAACATTCTATCCTCCGCCCCTAAGTAATGTTTCATTACAAGGTCAATTTGCACCATCTGTTTTTTTTTTGTTGAAGCATAGTATAGTGTTAGATTATAATGTAATGACAAAACTTTCATCATAAAATAACAAAATTTCCGTTATACATGTAAAGCAATTCCATAATATGTTGTACACACTTAATTCATACATACTAATATGTTCCATCACACATAATCAAATTTTCATATCCCTAAAACTTCATCATTTTGGAGTATATATATGTTTCAATTGCTATGATAATATGTTTTCCTCGCAATACAATAAATATATCACACATTATTTCTATCTCACACACACGCATTATTTAAATCAAATGTTTCCTTTTCATTTTGGCTTCAAACAATATCTGCAAAACACTTAGAACATAGCGAACTCTCAAAAATGTTAACCATTGAAAGAATATCTAAAATCTTGAATAAAAGTAAAACACTACTGGAAAGTAATTGAAAACCAATAAAATGTAGATTTGACCAAATCATCGCGTAGGAATTTAACCACCTTTTTTTGGAACTTCCATACACAATAGAAACAAAATATATTCCTAATATATCCCTACGATGGAGATTCTATCTATGCATGTATAATGGAGCTCGTCGTGACGTCATGTGAGATCTGGAAGACATGATTAAGGATTATATTAATTTTGTGTTTTGCACTAAGACTATCAAACACATATTTTCTCTTCAAAACTTGATTCGAATGATGAGATATAGCCTATAATCGATTTGAATGGCAGGATAAATCCCTAGTAGTCTTCCCCAAATTTTTCGTTGAATCGTCCAAGAATCAACGAAGAATAGTAGGGGATGAAACTTCATCGTGTAGGGTTTTGGAGTGTGTTCGGTTGCATTGAATATGTTGGATATAATGGATATATTTTAACCGTTTTTTTCGGAACTTCCATACACAATGGAACCAAAAATATATTCCTAATGTACCCTTACGATGGAGATTCTATGCATGTGTAATGGAGCTTGTCGTGACGTCAGGTGGGATCTAGAACACATGATTAATCTAAAGGATTATATTAATTTTGTGTTTTGCACTAACAGGGTATTCAATAAGTAATTTTATATGGCATCACGACTATTTATTAATTTTTATATGACATTTGAATGGTCTCTTGAAATAAAATAATTAAATTCCTAAAATATAAATTTAAATATATATTAAAAATAAATTAAATTTTAATTATTAATTTGATACAATAGTAGTATTATTTTTTGATAATCATATATCAAATAAACCAAATCCAACTTGGATTATTATTAAAAGAAAAAAAGTCAGTGGTATAGTCCCTTTTAAACAAAGTACTACTTTATTTATTTCAGAAATAGTAAGTAAGTACATAACAAACTTTTCTTTGAGCGGAAGTAATCCCACAAATAATAATTCAGCCTAATTAAAAGTCTTTATAAACTTAATTTTTTCTTAGCCATCAAGTCATTACAAATATTTTCATGGCCTTAAATGTCTTTCACACATTATCCAGAGGGGTAGTTCGGTCTTTTCATGGTAACCGACCTTAACAGTGGTGGAATACATAAGGCGGCAAATGTCCTCTTCTTACCCTCGGAAGTTCTTTGCAGCGCAAACGGCAGAAACTTGTACAGAGAGCTTCTCAATTTGTACCCTCAAAGTTAGCCATGGATTCGTTGAATTCCACCTCGGCAATGACGAAGAAGTGCATGGAGGTAAGAAGCAGCTTGGGCCAAAGATCTTCAGCTGCAACGCGAAGTGAGCCGTTGATCCAGAATTATTCGAATTTTAAGCGGAGCTCTCGCCCTGAGCGATTGATGTTCTACGAGGACGGATCGTGGGTGGATTATTCGGAGGAAGTGGCTGAGTTGTTGAAATTAGGGTTTGCCGAGGGGAGGCCGATGGTTGAGGCTCAAGTCCTAGGGTACAGCTGTATTTTTGACTTGTACCGAATGCTTGAGATTGATTTGGAGTCCGGTAATCAGAGGTCCATCGCTTGGATTGATGCTGATGGTAAGTGTTTTTTCCCTAAAACATTTGTCAACACTCGTGGAAATGATCGTGAGGTGGAATTGGTCGACGCCGATCAGAATTGCGCCAAGATTGAGATTGATATAAAAATTGTTGAGAATTCAGGGAATCACGAGGGTGTGAATTTGAGTAAGAGGGGGAGAACCGAGAATGTACAGGGGGAGAGTTTTAGTGGCACCGATGCTAAAAGGCGGAAAATTGATGAGAGTGAGTCGCAGTCATCGCGGTGGACGAAGGCGAGGAATGTGGCAGCTGGGGAGAAACGGTATGAATTGGTTAGGAATCTGTTCTTATCCGCGCTGGAGAATGTGGACCCGGGTGCTAAGGTTACCTCCATTCATCAATGTGTGCGGAATGGACCCTTGGATAAAGCGCGTTCGGAGGTTTTTGCTAAGCAAGTAGACATCAAGAAACAAGCTAGAGGGGAAAGTAATATGGTTTTTGCGTGGTATGGGGCGTCACCCCAGGGCGTGGAGAGCATCTTGATGCATGGTTTTGGAATCCCTGGCAAGCTATCTCGCTCCCCCAGTCATGGCATTGGAATTCACTTGTCGCCTGTAAGATCACCCCAAGATAGGTCTGTTTCTATGCTTTCTCATGCTATTATCTTCGTAAATCTTTTGGTAGATGAGCTGGAAGACCTATTTGTTTGTTCACGTATAGCCTTATTATCTGTTTTTGGTATTTGTTTGTTTTCTAGTAACCTTTTGGTTTGGATGGACAGTGCAATGTTGGCGGAGGTGGATGAGAATGGTGAGAAACATGTCATATTGTGTAGAGTGATATTGGGAAGATGCGAGAAGGTTGAAGCAGGGTCGCTTCAGTCGTATCCATCAAGTGCGGAGTTTGATACTGGTGTTGATGATTTAAACAATCCTAGGTGGTATACAGTGTGGCATGGAAACATGAACACTCATATTCTACCAGAATGTGTGGTCAGCTACCGGCCTGTAAATATAAAAGGTAGTGATAGATTTTCTCCAGATATTGACTTTACTCAAATTAATGTATACCTTTCAAACTAAATTGCATTTGATGATTTTTCAGGCTATGTTAATAGTGTTCCCAAGCATGGGGCTCCTCATCCGTCGACATTTATTGCAAAGCTATTGAACAAGCTGAGAGGTTCGCTGGCTTTGCCACAGTTTGGCGAATTGCAAACTTCATGGGAGTTGTGTAAGGTGAGACTTTGATTCCCTCTATATGATGCAATAGAATTAGTTAGGTTTAATACATAGTTTACACATTAAGTATTTAACCTTTCTTTTTGCAGGAAGGGAAGTTGAGAAAATATTTTTTCATGAAAAAAATACGATCACTTGTTGCAGATGATGTGCTGCGCTCTGCAATTCAAGAAATTCGTGGCTGAGAATAAGCTTTTATACTTGTATGTTTGTAGTTGTCACTACAGGATTAGGGTTTTTTTTCGTCAAATCACATTCTAATTTCAAATTGAGAATCATTATCAAATGTCTGGATCTTTTGAGAAACCTAATCAAATTAGGAAGCTAGTTTGATGTGGACTAAATATTTCTTTGGTGTCTCTCTAGTCTCTACTGGTAGAAATTAGAGATAGATTTTACCTAGAGTTTGAACAGTTTCTGCAACCTTTGCTATTTATCTTATTATACTGCATGCTTTTGTTCGGCATTACCTTTTATTTGTTCTTTTTCATTTTTTCCACTTTTCCTATTTAATGTTATGTTTCGACAAGTGGGCTCGGCTCCTCTTGCCACTCATAAAAGTTTATGAAATTAGTAATTCATAAAAAGGCTTTATTAATTATTACTGAATCTAAACTCGTACATAGTCTTTATGAGGTGGTCATTCGTTAACACGTTAACTTGTCTTGAAAGGATCATTCTTGGAGACGTGCTTTTCCATCGTATTCGCCCATACAGTATTGTGTTCTGTATAATAAAAAGTTTAATCTATTGATATCTCGTTGATGAAATCTTGAAAGGCTATAGTTTTCTGTTTTAATCCTCGGTGAAGACTGCTTGATGTTCTCGATCTTCTCAATTAGATGCTTTAAAATCTTCAGTTATAATACATTTTTAGTAAATTTTGATCACTACATCTTTTGTTTGAACCCAATTGTTGTTCCATGGTTAATCAGGTTAAAGTAGTTATATCTCTGGAGTAGATGCTGTTAGTAGATGCATACAAGGTTTGGCTGTGACGCATCTTGCAATTGTCTCTTTTCATTTTAGTTATTCTAGTAGGTAAGATCTCTCTGGCCATCAACTCAAAGTAGGATTCACTTTCTGATTTGGTTGGATTTGCCTATTGAGATTAAGAAACTTGAGATATTTTGAATGTTATGAAGACCACACATATACCCTACTCGGGAGCAGAGTTAGATGACATTTCTAAGACAGAACATGGCTATATTTTGTTGGCATAGCATCAGTTTTGTTGTTGATATTCTCTTGCATAAATGCACAAATGTACAAGTGTTTGCATGTTGCTGTCATGTAATTTCATTTATGTTTGATTTGATGTTGTATATCTGTTGTAGTTTATTTGCTTGTAGCCATTTTTTAAAAATCAATCGATGATCAGCTACTTGTGGAGCCTTTCTGCACTCTGCTAGACCTAATGATTTGTGCTAGGTGAGTCAGATGGAAGAACTGCTGTGCAGAGCTGGTGTATTTTAAGGTAGTAATTCTCACTGAGCTTTCACTTTGTTAGTTATTTTCTTATTGACATTTGACCTTGGTATCTGAGAGCTCTGCACTTTACTAGGTGTGTTAAAGAACACTTATTATATCTTATGGACCCAGGAGTTTTAGTTAGACCTATGGGCCGTTGAAGTAACTTCGAGTTTACCCCTGAGAAGAAATATAACAATCAATTCTAGAGTCGTATTCTGATCATAGATAGTGTTACGCTCGTTGTATATTGATGATGGCTAGTTATCCGCAACTACAGTTTACAAATACAGGTGTTATTAGATGTTTGACGTTTCTGGTTTGTGTCTTGAGAGCATTATGTAAAAGTAAATTTTTGGTGTGGATGGTCTCTCTGCTTTGGGTTGAGACTTGAGATGATGCATACACAGTTTTGTTGTGGTTTGGATTTATGTTTTTGTCTTTGGTCTGAACGCTGGATTTATGATGACTTTGTAGATTTACTTGGAATGGAAAATGAGAGGGAAAAAGGGAAAGAACGAAGCATAATTGTCTTACCAATTGAGTGTTGTGTTGTCATAAATTGTGAATGAATATGAAGATCAGATTTGTGGAAGGAAAGTGAAATTTTAAGTCAATTTGAAGAGGTGTCTACGTATGTGCTGGAATACAGATAAGATCATAAGACGAGAAAGGAAATATGGTGTAGTATATCTTTATTATATACGATTAGGTATTCAAGTTTATTTTTCTCTTTTTTTTTGAGCAAATGAATATAAATTAAAGTTCTCTTTTTAATTCAAGGTTTTACATGGCATTTTAGAAATTTAGTTCTTTTGCAATTCTACTAATTCTTGAGTTCAATTTTTTTTCATATGTGAAGTTTAATATTTCTAATAGGCAAAATACATTCTTAGGTCCTTATACTTTAGTCAAAATGTTTATTAGGTCCTTGTACAATTTTTTCGTTTTAATAGGTCCTTATACTTATGACAATATTTTTATCAGGTCCTCGTACAATTTTTCGTTTTAGTAGGTCCTTATACTTTTATCATAACTTTCATTAGGTCCTTGTACAATCTTTATTTAATAGACTTTTTTTACATTTATCTTGGATAATAATCTAAATTTAATTAAACTGAATAAACTTTTTAATATTTCATTATTTAACTTAGCATAGTCTATAAAGATAATATCATCTTGTTATCCAACAATCTCAATAAGTTGCATAGAATAATAAAAAGATTAATTATGATTATTGAAGATTAAAATCGAAGTTTTTTTTTAGAATAACTATCCGAATTTTCAATTGATTATTTATATTTATATTGAAAGATACGTTTTTCTGAATATTTATAATCATAAGATAAGCTAAATAATAAAATTAAAAGGTTCATTAAATTTAATTAAATATAAATTATTATATAAGATAAAAGTAAAAGAATATCTTAAAATAAAAAATTGTATAAGGACCTAATAAAAGTTATAATCAAAGTATAAGGACCTACTAAAACGAAAAAATTATACGAGGATGTGTTGAAATTTATGAGAAAGGTATAAGGACCTATTAAAACGAAAAAATTGTATGAGGACCTAATGAACATTTTGATTAAAGTATAAGGGCCTAAGAATGTGTTTTGCCTTCTAATATGTCATTTAGAATAAATATACTCAAATTTGGGCTAATATTTATAAGGGAAATTGGTCTCTAAAATCATGAACTTTGCCTAAAATTTGGTATTTCCCATGACTTTGAAATTGGTATATAATATCACAAACTTTGCATTTTGTTTGGTATTTTCCACGGCATGTTTATTGCTATATTTGACTAACTTATGAGACTTTTTTATTATACTTGGCACAATTAAATCAACGTGGTTTTCAACGTGACTTTTTATGCTACATGTTATGAACTTAAAAACTGGTTTCAAATATTATAAAACATATCAAGGTTGCCTATGTTAAATAAGATTTTGATGAAAATATATTATTTGAGTGAGTTTGGGAAATACCAAACAAAATGCAAAGTTCGTAATATTATATACCAATTTCAAAGTTTATAGGAAATACCAAATTATAGGCAAAGTGAAACCAATTTTCCTATTTATAATGATATTGCATCATTTCTTATTATTGAATACCTACCAAGAATTTCCTCAGCTTTTAAGTTTTTTTGTTATTTATTAACATTGCTATACGCCTATACATGCACAAACATTTATGTGTTTGTGTCTCCGTAGAATTTTCTCTATTTCTATTTTATTTATGTATTGGTATAAATATTAATTTCATAATGTTTGATTTTGGCTGAGAAAAATATTCCAGTACTATTAATTACAGTAGCACCTCATAACTTATAACGGGTTAGAGTAATTTATCGAAGGACTTAATTCAATAAGTGAAAATGCACATATTTTTATGGGATTGATTGAAATTGAAAATGCACGTATATTTATAAGATGGTAGGAGTATATTTTTATGTAGCAAAAATACATTTCTAACCTCTTAAAATATCATTTCACATTCAAGCACATTAGTTAACACCATATTATTTTATAATAAAAAAATATATATCATTTTTATACTAAATGTATGACTTCTAATTCATTAAAATATCATTTTATATTCAAAACATAAACCAAATAAATCTCTATAAAACGAGCACGATTTGGAAATCAATGCAGCTCATGAAAAATAGAGAACAGCAAATTGGAGAATCAACGCAGATCAATAAATTTGGAGAATCAATGCAAATCACTAAAATTGGAGAAAACAAAAGCGATAATTGGAGAGAATTGGAGGATTGGAGATAACTCAGATCAGTTAATTGATTGAATTGCGAAGAAGATCACGAATCGCAGAGATGATCACAAAAAAAAATTGATTACATAGCTCAAGCAAATTATGATGAACGAATGCAATATATCGATACTATATGATGAATAAATACAATCTATGAATTGAGATGGGAAGATTAGATTAGCATGAATTTAAAAATAAGATTGATATGATATGAAGAATACAATAATTTGGGATGGAAAAAATAGGATTTGCATGATCTTAACTGTTTTCCATAGACAGATAATTTGGGATGGAACGAAGAGGATTTGCATGATCTTACCTGTTTTCCATAAAAATAAATTGATGTTGGTTTTTGGATTGAGAGATCAATCGGGTGTAATGTAACCCAAAAGAAGGAATTTAGAAAATTGAACTGAATTTAAATTACAATGGAAAATCGTAAACAGTAGTAAGCTGAGTCGAGGAGTCCTCTTTCCGCAAAACGAGATACGCCTCGGTATTGCTCTCAGATTGGCGTGTCATCTTCAAAGATAAAACGGTTTCATCTCTAATGAAGCAGCACCGCTATCAGTAGAGCTTCGGCGAACTGGATGGAGGCAAGGGCAAAGCTTTGACAAAAGACCAATGCTTAGAGACAGAGAAAGCCTATGCTATGAGTGTAGAGATTTTAAATATATCTTGAAATGTCTTGGTGTTGAGAATGCAAGAGTATGCATCACTACCAATGTGGAAGATAATTTGTAACGTACAAACATCAATCATGGAGCATGAACTTGGACGAATATATCTAGACACTTCTCACGTAGTTGTTCATTCCAGAAATGTATCTGGACGACCCGATCAATATTCACGCACGGAAGTCTACAAGATTTCTCCATATGCTCATTTGCCACATTGTTTTGTGTACATGTCGAAAATGAGATTAATTAATTAATTACATATCTCCATATATCATGACATACTTTAATATATTATTTCTCACTCATCGGGGGAATCGATTTAGATAAAGTGAATATACCACAATCATCTCTTCGGAGCATACATCGATTACAAATTATTTAATTATTTTAAAGTTAAACAATCTGTTACTCGTATGACTCGATCCAATTGAGTATAACAAAAATATTCTGTATATAATAAATTAAATTAGAAAATAATTTATATATTAAAATGATGTTGAAATCCTAGAGATGATAATGGTTCGTGGTTGTATAATCTCAATCCTCCACGCGTAGGCCTAGCATTGCATCTTCTCTATTGTAACTAGAGTCAGTACCCACCACCACCATAACCATTAACCATTATATATATACATGTAAAATAGATAATCGTTTCTCTCTTTTTTGTCCTCTCTTCATTCCTAAATTCTTTTAGCTTCAAAAATCTACTCTGCATTTGGGGGCAGATTCTTCCAAATCCCTTCTTTTCTTAATTTCGTGTTTGATATATATTAAAGGTAAACTTTTTGCTGGGAATTAATTCCTATTCTCCAGTGCTCGAAGAGGGCGTGGATATACGTATATAATTATTTGAAAATTAGGGTACGGGAATGGGAGGGGAAATAAACTATCTCACCGTGGCGGAAAAGGAAGACGTTGATGAAGGGAAAATTGTGGCGGCGCAGAGGAATCCGTCGCCGCATAAGAAACTAGTGGTGGTGGGATATGCCCTTACATCTAAGAAAGTTAAGAGCTTTTTGCAGCCAAAGTTTGAACGCGTAGCCAGGTGCCTAATTTCTTCTCTCTTTTTTGGGTTTAACTGTTAATGTAGTTTTGAGTGATTTATGTTTTTTTGAGTTGAGAGAGTTTGAGTTTGAGTTTATCATCGCCGTTGTGTTTGATTTGACTAATTGATATTTTAAAAGTTGGAATTGTCAGCTGTCATAATCTCCAGTTATTTTATTCACGGTTTCCTGGAATAGGCTTTGGACCATATGGTTTCTTTTTAGGCTGGATAAGCTTGCTTTTTGGTCCCTCTCTCTCTCCCAGTGGTACAGCTGTTGGATGTTCTGTTGTTAAAGGTTTTTGAACTGTCAAAGATTACAATTTGGTAGTATCTTAATTTTTTATACAGTCATGTGGTATTTATCTTGTCAGACAATGGTTAACAATATGACACGGAGAGTATAATTTTTATCCTCACACTTGCCTATTGCTAAATGCGATTTAGGAACAAGGGAATCCAATTTGTGGCTATTGATCAAAGTAAACCCCTTTCGGATCAAGGTCCTTTTGACATTGTGTTGCATAAGGTGACTTCCTAGTTCTTTCTCCACTTCTTACGAGTCACTTTTATTATATGAAGACATATGATTATGAGCATCTAATGCACATTTTAATCTGTAAATATATCTTGCAGTTATCTGGAAAAGAATGGCGGCGAGTACTAGAGGTTGGTTTCATCTTTCAGGGTGAACTCCGTTAACAACTGATGAAACTTTTATTATTGATAAGAAAACTTTGATTAATTAGGGATTGAATGATAGTACAACATTGATTTTATGGTGGCATGTACATCCGTTGCAACTGACTACAGTCATTCTCTGTCTAACATGATTTGTGGAGATGTTCTCTTCTCCTCAGAGAATTTTAGTACGTATCTAGGTTGAATCCCTGTGATTTGTGAAAATATGGTTTTCTGAATTCTGAAAGAGGGCTATCGTGTCCATATTTTTAATCATGAATATTTGTTTATTGTGTGGTTGTGCCTTTGATTTCATGTACTGGCTTTTGAGAGGTAAAACAGCATTTGTTTTTTCGATATTTATAATTATTTTATCTCCTTCTTAGACATGTCATTTGTCATGCGTAGACGTGTTGTATATTGAAACCGCTGTTACCATATAAGAGACTAATATTGATGAATGAAAAGCAAGGCTTACAAACAATGAATATTAAAATCTGAAATTCACATTCTTCGAACAGAATCTAGTCCACAAAGTACATCTGTGTATTGTTAGCAATTTCATTCTTCATCGCATTACCTTCTTACGGAGGGGAGACATACATTACTAAGGATTTCTTAATTTTCTAGATACATTCTAGTTGAAAACCGCCTTATTCTTATCTTGCTGGAGGTTGTGGTGTTTGTTCTCACTACTTCAATTTTTCCTTTTCTTTTTTGAGAATTCTCATTATATTAATTCTGATTTGTTGATCATCTTCTTGGACAATGCATATATATTTAGAAAATTTGATTTTTGATCACACCTGGCGTAATCCAGTGATTGACATAAAAATTGGTTTTTGACTAGAAAGTATGTTGTTGGATAACACGCTTCCAAAAAGCATTTAGGATATTGTGTATCTTAAAACTTCAGAGCTGGCCTGCAAGGTGCTTCATGACAATGAGAGAACCCGTCTATTGATGTTGCCTATTTGCCTTAGTGAAATAGTCTGTAGTGTGTGTTTAGCACATTTTCTCGAATTGGGTAATGCTGTTTTTTTTCTCCAGATTGACATAATGCTAAGCATTTCCTGTACACCATCTGCATTCATTCAGAACTGCTGATGCTTTATTTTAAGAATCTCATTTGTATTATTGTGTGTGATCTCTTAGTGGGAACAACCAGATTGGGTATTAATACCCAACTTCCCACCCAAAATTTGCCCACATACGATGGAGATGCCAAAGCTCTTTTGTCTCCTCTTTATCTTCTCCTTATGCGGGCTTATATTTGTGAAATGAAATTGAAGTGTGAAATGCTTGCCAATTGTCCTTTGCATAGATATGTATGTTGGATTTTTAAGATTGTTTCTTATCATTGATTGTTTACCTCTTCTGCAGGATTATTGGAATGAACATCCCGAGGTCACAATTCTTGACCCTCCTCGAGCCATACAGCAAGTACATAATCGCCAATCCATGCTTCAAGATGTTGCCGACCTAAATCTATCAGATCGTTATGGTAATTTTGATATCCTAGTTAAAAGCCTGCCGCTGCTATTTGTTTTTTGTTGATCATTGGAGATTTTAATGATGCCATCAAATGTCAATTAAATATTGACTCAGTATTGATGATGTCACTTATGTGATGTACAGGAAAAGTCGGTGTTCCTAAACAGTTGGTTATCAAGAAAGATCCATCATCTATACCTGGTGCAGTGAGCAAGGCTGGCCTGAGGCTACCCATTGGTATGTCTTGCTTTACACTGATTTTATTTTATCGGGTGCAGTAGTTTCTTTGTTTCTTTCTCTTATTTTCTTTTCTAATTAATGGAACCATCTCCACAATTCACTCCAATAATAAATCTTGTACGCATTTCAGTGGCAAAACCTTTGGTTGCAAAGTCACATGAACTCTCTCTCGCCTATGACGAGTTCTCCCTCCAGAAGTTGGAGCCACCTCTTGTTTTACAGGAATTCATTAATCATGGTATGAAGACATTGATTGTGTTCTTTATGATTTGGCCAGCGGTTTTCCTTAAGAGCGATAAATGATACAGATATTTTAATCAGTTCTTATTTCTTTCTTGGTGTTGTAGGGGGTGTGCTATTCAAGGTTTACATTGTTGGTGAAGCAATAAAAGTGGTCAGGCGATATTCTTTACCCGATGTTAACAAATATGAGCTGTCAAAGAGTGCTGGTGTTTATCACTTTCCAAGAGTTTCTTGTGCTTCCGCATCCGCTGATGAAGCGGACTTGGATCCTCGTGTTGCTGGTGAGCTTATTCTGTTTGAGCATATTGACTTTTCTTACATTTACTTTAGAAGTTGTTCACCTATACAGTCTCTTGCTGACTTCGAAGAACTATCATTTATCTTTTGGTTTTGTCATAGTCAAGAATATTCTTTTGGGCTCTTGTCTTTATTATGTCCCTATTTGTCCTGTAGAGCTCCCTCCACGACCATTACTCGAGAGATTGGCTAAAGAATTACGACGACGGCTGGTATGGTACACATTTCATGTGCTGTAATTTTGGATATCTGCTACCCTCTTCATTGATTAATTATTGTTTCAATCCTCTTGCAATAGGATCTTCGGCTATTCAACTTGGATATAATTAGAGAGCATGGAACTCGAGACAACTACTATGTGATAGATATAAACTATTTTCCAGGTATGCAATAGCACATTCATCTACTTGGGATAACGATGTTCATCTTGGATGGTCTGACTGTATGTAATATAAAAGGTAGTCGAGTTGGTCCAACATTCTCGTTCTGGTTTTCAGGATATGGAAAAATGCCAGAATACGAGCACATATTTACAGATTTTCTTCTGAGCCTAGTCAAAAGCTAGTATCTTTAAAGAGCTATCGCCTGCAGCAAGAGCCATATCCGAGCAGTGTGAACCTCCAGGGCAGTTTATCGACATGCATCATTATGCTTTGGCGGGCGAGGGAAAGTAAGACATGCTATGGTGATATTTGGCAGTGACTCTGTGCTGTTTTGAAGGTAATCAAGTGTCTCCGGCCTTTTGTAGTTCGTGTTTCGTTTTGTGGCTCGTGTCGATGATCAAGTGTTGGTATAGAGTATGGAAGTGCTAATTAGTGAGCATTAATTTCTGACCAATCTCTGTTTGGTCTTGTAAATTCTTGTTAGTTAGACGTCTGTTGGTAAAATTTCGCTCTGAATTTGTTGCTTAATTCACATTATTTCATTTTTGGGGAAGTTAATATGTTTTCTTTTATGATGATAGATTTTACTAATCTATTTATCATCATATTTATGATGATAATCTATTTGTTAGGCCTAAAAATAGGTTGCGGGAATGAGATTTTAAAAAGTATTATTAGTGAAAAAAGGATTAATTTTTGTGGATACTAAAATAATGAAAGAGTATTTTGGATCAATTTTTTGTGGATATTAAAATCATAAAAGAGTATTTTTTTTTTTATGAACGGATAAAGGATAAAGTACTAGTATCTTTTAACATGTTTTTTCATTACCAAAAGCATTTTTAAAGAAGATTAATGTTGGTTTTTCTTTACCCTGTGATGATTTTGAATTTTGATTTAGAAGAGAAACGTCTTTATCAATTAAGTTTTGTTTCATCATCTTCTTTTCATTTATCTGTTGACCAATATCATTTTACAATCCTATCTATTTTTTATTGATGCAATTTAAATAATTTTGTAATAAAATATTATAATTTTAATACTTACTACTTACATCCGTCTACGAACATACTTAGTATGTTATTTCATTTTGATTTATTCTCTAAAATAATTCGTCTGTAATTATGTTAAATTTCTCTCTGTAATGAGTTGAGACTATTTTTTTTATTAATAATATTTCAACTATTTTTTCTTTTCTTGTTATAATTGAAATTTGAACCGAAATTCAAAATATTCATCATCGCTACTTATTTTAGGAAATTGAGTTTAATATTCGTGTGCGTTGTTTGCTACGTTATCTGTATTTTGTTTGTGTTATTTGAACTGTCACAATTCTTTGGAAACTTTTCTTGACTTTTTTGATGTTTTCTGTAATGGTTGACTAACGTAAAAGAGTCATACTTAATCCGCATTTTATTTTGTTCCCATTTTTATTTTCAAATTTCCAACTTTACTGCTCCCATTCATCGAGGTGGAACAAGAACAAAGGAGACGATCAAGTGCCCAATAAAAAAATTGTCTAAAGATAAATCAAAACATGCAAAACTTTAACCTATCAAATTAAGCAAAATGAATCTCTTCATATACACACACATACTATTACATTATGATGGTAGATAAATTACAGATGTTAAATATATTGAGATTCTTAGACCCCACTAGGGTTGAAATATAAATCTCCACACTTACATTTCCAACACATTGGCTTATAATTTGAAATATAATCTCCCCTCGAATAGGCAATGATATTAATTCCTGGAAAATATAGTTTTTTATGGAAGACGAATTTGTTTGGGGTCACAATTGGAACCTGAACTGCCTCACAATTTCCACAAGACTTGCATTTTTTATTATCACATCTTGGAGGCTTTGATCCTATCACTCCCATTTTCATCACCTTTTCTTCATTAATTCTCTGCACATACATAAATACATTACAAAAAGTTATATAGTGCTATGTGAAGCATTATTTTTGTCCTGAATGAGAGATATTTCAAGAATCCTTACTATTGTGAAATCGGACTGTTTCGATATCTGTCTTCCTGAAAAAAAAATGCAATAATAAATACATAAACAATGTCACATGCACATACGCACAAAGATCTACAATGAATGTATCACTTCGGTAAAGAAGACACTATACTAGGTTGAGTCTCATAGAGAGTGAACGTTCGATAATATATTTATTCATCAAATACATGCATACACTGTAAATCTTTACGAAGAAATAACGAAAAATAGATCTTACTTGCGTGCGTATAGTATACTTACCTCGGGCCATGAAATGGAGTGGATTTGAAGTGAGTAACAGTAAAAATTCCAATGCTAGTAGATATTGAATCATGTATTTGAATTTCATCATGCAAACCAATGAACTTTTTGAGGGAGGGAAAGAGGTTAGCAAAGAAAGTTAAGAGTAGTGAATCTATCAACAAGTGAACTTCTTATAAAGGGTCGATTTTGGAGAGAAGTATCAACAAGAATATTATGATTAAATTGATATAGTTCAATGATTGAAGTTGGAAGACAAAAGGGTATTCTGCAAAAGATGGAGAGTGAAAACAACAAGTGAAAAACCCCCAAAGGGGAAACGACCTTTTCATTAATTTTGTCCTAGATTTATGAGCCCTACGTGGATAGAAATAATTTAAGAAATAGAGGTCCAAGATAAGGGAAATGACAAGAGGAAGGATATTGACAAGTAGAAAGGAATAAAAAATGGTTTTTGATTTTTCAAATTAGCTGGAAGGTAAGATAAAATGGTGACATTTCATGCATTAAGATAGATAGGGATTTGAGCTTAAGGGATTTGATTTCAGTTGAGTCCCCACCATATATTTTTGAAAATGGATATACAATCGTGCAACTGTCTATTCTGTTTTTGTACTACTTCTGGATTTAATTTGCTCCTGGCCATGGACTTGGTCACATCGAATTTTGGATCTCATAAACAACTTAATATTTACCAAATTGGATAGGTGATCTGAGTATTTACAAACAAAAAAAAAATGATAACTTGACAATTTTGTAATATTATAATGCTGAATAATTCTCTACACTTCCACTTTCCAGTATGTTTGTTGAAGAAAATCATAAGCAGTTTAAATTCTGATCTTTAATGTGAGAATATGTGTTTTCTAATAGAATTGATTCAAGCAATCAAAGTTAAACAATAAAAGAGCATTGTAGTAACACACTTAAATATTGGCATTCAGATAAACTAGCAGGGGTTGAAATAGTCATGTAGAGTCACTACTCTGTTTCACTATCAAAAGCATGTGAAGTTATAAATTTTCTACAAGTATGTTGGAGATTTTGTAGATTGCCTTTTTCTGATTTGGAATATCAGAGAAGCCCCAATTGTAGTGGAATAGGATCAAATGAAATTTTCTGAAGTTCAGCCTTATGGGAGGTGGACCAGTGGACCAGCCTAGGCCTCACATTGCTTCAGATAGTACAATTGGAAGATAGCAACTAAAAATAATAATAATAATAATAATAATTCAAACACGTTTAAACTGCAGTAAGATGACAACAAATTCAATATTTTTCAAAACATGTATTGGTATGATTTTAAAAGTATAAAGTGGTGTTTGATTTGAATTCAAAAATATGATTAATAAAATAATCCAAGCTTAATCAAATAAGTATTTTGTTTAAGTGATTAGACCCATAATATACCACTCGTAATCGTATGCATACCAACGTGCTTAGTTGTTGTTTTTTTTTTTTTTTTTTTTAAATAATGTATTTTTATTATAGTCTTTTTCATTGTTTTCATTTCTCATTTATAATTATATAATTTTTTAATCATATATATTTTGTTGTTTTAATGAAATTAAAAATTTGAACTTTATATGTAAAATTTAATTGTAATACTATAAAACTAAGAAAAAAATGAAAAAATAATTTAAGTGACTAAGATTTTTTAAGTTTTTTGTAACGAAAATTTTGTACAGCACTCCTACTATTTTTAACTGCATTCAAAAATTAGAATTTCATTTATCTATCAGAGAAATACCTTTAATCCACATATTTCTAATAGAAAATTAGAAGTGATTATTTTTTCTCACAATATTTAATGTTACTATTCTCTTATAATTTGTGTATAAAATGAAATTTAATACTCCCTCCGTCCCGGAGTATTAGACTCACTTCTTTTGAGCATATGATTTAAAGAATTGATATTTAAATAGTTAAAGTGGAGAGAGTAAAGTATGAGAGAGGGAAAAAATAGGGGAGATGAGAGAAAAAAGTAGGTGGAGAATAAAATAAGATAGATGCTTTTTGCTAAAAAAGGAAATGAGTCTAATATGTTGGGACATCCTAAAAAAGAAAGTTGATCTAATACCTTGGGACGGAGGGAGTACTAGTTTGCAAGCGTACACCAAAATAAGGGGAGGTGGACCATCCTAGCCTATCAAAGATAAAAACTGGTACATCTCGAATTATTATTGTCTTAAATTTAATCTAACATGTATATGATCAAATGATGCTTTTGTAAGTGGTAAAAGTAACAATTCTGCAGCATTAATGGAAGGTGCAACAGTGGACCAGCCTAGTCTATCAAATGTACAAACATGGCTTCTCAGATCAATCTGTATCGAGGGTATATTGTTAGAACACAAAAAGTAATTTTGAAATAATTTAGATTTCAAATATGTAAACTTTTGCAATTTTCTCATAATGATCAAAATTGAACCCAACGTGACAACAACACAACATTTTTTTATTTAAATGAATGGTCGACGAGGTGGAGATCAAGTAGATGAGAGAAAGAGAGGATGGATCATTTGGAATTTGCGCTCGTTTGATTTTTCAACATCGATTTCAATTTCGACTATATGAGTAATTGAGGAAGATTAAATTTCGTAAATTTTCATTTAATTTTTAAAAAGCTTTGGATATGATAGACCAGTATCTAACAAAATTTCGTGATCTTAGTGGTATTATTACTAAATTATTAGTAATACTTAGTATGACCTTAAAATTCAACTATTACACCTCAAAATATGGCAGCATTAGAAGTTCTCTTGCGGCATAAAACAATATACTCCATCTGTATCATTGTAATAGAGTCATTTCCCTTTTTAGTAAAAGTCAACACATTTTTCCACACATACTTTACTCTCTCTTTTTTTTTTCTATCTCTCTACCTTTTTCATTTTCCACTTTATTCTCCATTTACTTAACCCACCTAATGGAGTACAATTTTTCTTAATCTCCGTGCCGAAAAGAAACGCCTCCATTACTATGGAACGAAGGGAGTACTAGCTACAAAGTGAGATCCAGAATTCACTAAAACTATTCTATAAATTACAAATCCACCACTTCATTGCGAAGCAACTACCCTTTCCCTATCTGCACCTTAATTTCCTCTTTAGCTGTTCAAGCAAACAGTATCACAGCAACTAACCATCAACAAACTTTAAAAATAACTAAGCTGCACTTCGTTGCCCGACAATCATCTGCACACAAACATGGCTCGATACAGTCTCTCACAATACAAAGTTATCGATCATATGCTGTATGACATCCGCACCCTCAGAATTGATACATTGAGTTTTAACCTATCATTATGATCACAAAGGAATTGAGAAGTCAAAGCAGTTTGCAGAAAAATAACTCAATAGTTAAAAGCCCCCCTAAATAGTTTCTAGTATTATGCATCTTAAGAAGGCCTCAATAAGCTTGCCTGAATTGTGCTGTGTGCAAGAAGCCATTGCATACTTCCGGTGAAGCTGACATCGACTCGTTCCCAGTTCAGCCTAGTCAGCCCTCTGATCATTGTCTCTACAATGTAAAAAGAAGGTGAATATCAACAACTTTCAACTTAGTTACCACTTACCAAGAATCAATAAGTTCATTGACATAGACGACCATCGTCCCATGCCATGTCGCATATATTATGATGAGAGACGCGAGGAAACAAAGAGTGTGTAGCAAACAAGGAACTTCAGTAGAGCCAAATGAATCATGGAGTGTGTAATGGCACAAGTTCAATAATTTTGAAGAACACACACACCTTCCATATCCCTTGTCCTGCCTCTAGCAGCTTTGATTTCCAATGGAACTCCTTGAGGGCTGCTGACAGCACTTGCTTTCTCCTCGTTGACGATATGGGGGTATTTAGCGTTTCTCTCAAGACTCCGGCGCTACAAAAAACACACAGTCAGATGTTTGATCCTTCTGAAAAGCAGACATCAGCAGTAGTGGTGATCTGTACCTTTGGGAGCTCACTCAGACGACGCAGTGATGATGAACTCCACCCCACAATATCTAGATTAGGTGTCAAGGCCATTACACAAAGTAATAGTACTATGTTTTTATGTTTTCTATCACTGGAGAAGACATCCAACTTAAAAAATACTACTAAATTAGTAACATCGGGAGGATACTGTCAAAACGTACATTTGCATAGGCTGCACGCCTCTTAAATGACTGCAACGCAGATCTGCAGCAAGCATCAAAGTTTTTCAGTCATACAGTTTGAAGAACCTAAAATAAAGACAGATAAAGACTCACATAAACTTCAGGTCTTCAGAATCACTGCTCATTCTGAGCAGAATTGGAGCTTTTCCATCATCCGAATCACTCAAGAACAAATGCCTACCCGTTCTACCAAGTAGAAACGAAGCACGGGTTGCTAGTCTCTCCATGGTGTAGACACCACAGAAAACCGGAACCTGCACAAAGAATCAGCCTTACTAACAGAAAATAATCACAAACAACAGACCCCATTCATCAATATCAAAAAATCGAAGTAGCATTACATTTTATAGAGATTTACCACATAAACAGAACTAACAGGTAAGATAAAGTGTATGCTAGATCACCTGTTTATGCCCCCTCGAACCAAGATGTGGCGTTGCAAATGTAATAAAGTTCACAGGTTCGAGCCCTGCAACAACTCCCCTTCGTTTCTCTTCACCGACACATTCACCACCACTTTGCTCAATGTTGGTTTGCATCACATTTTGCTGGTAAAGCACAGCAACGGCGTATCTTGCTATCAAGCCACCGAGTGAGTGGCCTAGAAACGAAATCTTCTGAAGATTTGGATGGAGGCTGACAACAGAAACCACCTGAGAAGCAAAATGTTGATCAAGTTCAAGTTGTACAGTGTGATGACTTATAAAATCGAAAATTTGATCACAAACCTCGTCAGCTAATCTCTTCCCCATAACATCAACACCATCAAACGTCAACATTGAAGTATTCGACTGACTGCCTGGATTGATCATGTTCATCGAGATTAGGTTAAGAATTACAGCTTCTGACTTCACCCAATGCAACTCATAAGTTTCATAAGATCAAGAAAATGTGGATTCTTGTTGTAAAATAGAATGATAAGAGAAAAATGGTTGAAGGGGTTTAGAATATATGCATAATCTGTTCAAAAATCAAGCAAATCACTTTCTGTAACTTCATAAGATTGGATTATACAAATAGTCTTGATTAATTACCTAGTCTAACATAAATCTTGGCTTAAAGCAAAGCAAGCACTGAATAAAGAATCTAGCAAATACCAAAAAAATGAGCTCACAATGTACTAAAACATCATCTGGATAAGCCTTCACGAACTGCTTTGCTGCATACCTCCAATTTTGAGCACTGCAAACAAACCATATCAAATTTATTTTCCATAATTTGGTGACGGAACAATGAATCAACTCATCAAATGCTTTTGTAAATTATAGTATTTTTAAATTTTGGCAAATCTACCTAAGAATTCGGCATGTTTCATCGATTGATAATGTCACACAAGTAGGACCTAAATCAAATTTTACGTAAAATTGAGGTTTTTTTTGAGATAATAAATGAAAAATGGAACATTTTTTCGAATAACATTGTGAAAACTGAGTACACAAAAATAATGATGTATCATACACGAACTTATAGCATTTTTTGAATCCAAATACTTAAATTTAGGGTGCTTCTAATTTTTGGTGTGAAATTAAAAATAATTTGGCTTCCAAATGAAAAAGAAGAAAAATGAGAAGCTACCACTTTTGTACCTTCCAATAATACCATTGACCGTAACGACGAGGTGCGTGGGAGAATGATCCCTCCTCCCGCTGCACCCAGCCTCCATGTCTAATCTCATACACGCAAATCTCGGGATTAAATAGTAGCTCAGTTTCTTCTTCTGCTGCTTCTTCTTCATGATTTCGCGATTGCTCGGTTTGTTTTCCATCTCTTTCGCTTGTTTCACACTATCTTCTACTCTCTTACTATTTTCCATCTCCAATGAAATGTATGTGAATTAGCGAATGGATTTCTGTTCACAAGTTAGTTATAGAAATGGAAGCGCCATGCCTGACTTCAATTCAACGCATTTCTTTCTAGAATTTGCACACATTAATTCTATTTTTTTTAATTTGTTCGATTAAAGCGTAGTGAAAAATAATTATAGCTTTTGTTTGTTTTAGGTGTTTGGTTTACGCAGGGGTAAGATTGTCATTTACATGTCTGAGGTTGGAGTGGTCAAGATTCTGGAAATACTATAAGAATAAACTAATTTTATTATATTCTTTTCGTGTTGTGCAATTTGCAATTTAGCATGTGATGAATATGATATGGTGGCTTTTGTGGGCTAAGTTTCCATCTATTTATATTATTACTTACTATCTATTCTTGAATTCAAACACAATCCAAGTTAAATACACACCGACATAGTTAATACTACTACTAATTAGCAAATTACAAGCATGATGACGCGTTTAATCTAAACTAGTGGTGTAAATTCGGGTACCCAAACCCAAAATCTCAAAAATATCATACACAATACCCGATCCGTATGTGAATTTGAGTACCCTAATACTCGATGCGGGTACCCGAACCCAACCAATCGGGTACCCATAAACCCGGAATTATTATATTTAAAATTTATTCTTTTATATAAATTAAATTGTGATGACAATAGAAATTATTAAAAAGAATACAATACTTATACTCCATTCGTCTCATAGTAGATGTCACACTTTCTTTTTAGTTTGTCCCACAAAAGATGTCACATTTACTTTTTTAGAAAAAGCCCTCTCTCACATTAATATAAATATACTATATTCTCTTTCCACATAACACACAAAACAATATCTCCTAAAATCTCGTGTCATTCTCCAAGTGTGCGGTCTACTATGGGACGGAGAGAGTACTATTTATTGACTATAATTCTATAATAGACATTAGACAAATAGAAACTTGAAAAAGTGAGGCACACAAAAAATTTATATATCTACATGTGATTAAATAAAGTTACCCTAGATTTACCCTATGAGCCATAGGCCCTATACTAATAAAAATATTTATCACAAATACATAATTAATCGGGTTTAATCGGGTATTAGTCGGGTACTCTAAACCCGAAAAATCCAAACATTAACTACTCAAACCCGTACCCGAACTCATAATTTCGGGTTTCACGGTACCCAAAACCCGTCGGGTACTGAGACTGGGTCGGGAATATCCAAAACCCACTGATTAAATTTTCAGGCCTATAAACATATTTTGTTGTAAAGATAGAATGTGTATGGTGGCTTTTATGTTAATGGCTAAAAATGTCAAAATTAAAAAAATTGGAAAATTGTATAAATAAGACGGTGATTAGTTGATTACAAAATTGATAAGCTAAATGTGCATGCATGATATTAAGAATAAGAATAGTGTGTTAAGTGGATAGTGAATAAAGTAATAGAGATGAAGAGAGAATAAAGTAAAGAAAAGTATTATTGTTTGAAAAAAAAAATAACTCAATTATTTTAGAATTTTCTAAAATAAAATTAAAAAAAACAAGTCAATTAACAAGGAATTATTTCACATTCTAGATTATCATACAATAATTTAAACTTTTCAAATTTCAAATTTTTTTATAAAAAAAAGTTAAAACTAAATTTAAGAGGATTACTAAAAGAAATTCAAAGTTAGAGACAAACACGATACTCCACTCACTTCATAAGTAGAGTCAGACATAAAGGTTGGGATTTTTTGTTTTATCTTATGATCTATTATGAATATTCGAAATAAAATGATATTCACAAATTTGAATCAAACTGAGAGCTTGAAAAAAAAAAACTCATGTGACAGTTTGCTTCATGGCTAAGAATTTGATGTCCACTCTATCCCTCAACGGCCAATGAATTGAATGAAGAATATAGTGACAACAATGATTGGAGCGAAAATTGAGGGCATCTGCATCGCACGCGACGAGACCGACGTCTAGACGAGACGAGACATTCGTCGCGCGATGCGTGCCGGCGAGGCCGGCCTCGAGCTGGCGAGACGACGCACGCGCCCCACGTGGCCCACGCTGGAAGATGGCGTGACGTCCACTCGCCGGCCCGCGAGTGGGCGTTGGAATTATGAAGTAATAATTTATTTATTTTATAAATTCGAAAAATTCGAATTTAATAAAAAAAAATTAAACGATCAAATGACCGTTGCATCAAACGGTCGAATTTTTTAATTTTTTTTTCTTTTCTTTTATTATTCTATAAATATACTGCATCCGTCCCCCAAAATTTGCTACACTTTGACCCGACACGGGTTTTAAGAAATGTAATGGAAAGTGAGTTGAAAAAGTTGGTGGAATGTGGGTCCTACTTTTAAAGTATTAGTTTTATAATAAAATGTGAGTAGGAATGAGTTAGTGGAATATGGGGTCCACTACCAAAAATGGTAAAAGTGAAGTGTATCAAATTTTTAGGGACGGACCGAAATAGTAAACTGTATCAAATTTTCAGGGACAGAGGTAGTACTTTATACTCCATTCACTATTTTACACAGAAACACTACTCTCATTCCTCTTCCATTCACTACACTCATCTATTCCTCTCTCTCCAATTGTTGAAAAAATGTCCGGCGATGGAAACTCCAGCGGCGGCAGGCGGCGCTCCGGCGGGTTTGAATTGAACTCGTTCGACGATTGGGCGAGCATGTACAACTTTTTGGGTACTCCCGGTTCATCGCCGGGCACCCAAGCCTCGACCACTTCCCCGGCGTACCAAACACCACATTTTGATGTGGATGCATACTATCGCCCCCCCCCAGAGGTACGGGCAATCGTCGGGATTATCCCAAATTTCGGAGAATTTTTTGCCGCCTGAACGCACTTTGCCCGACTGGCCAATAGGTGGAGGCTCCGGCTCCGGCAGGATCGGCCTCAGGATCGGCGTCAATGCCGAGGAGGAAGAGGGCGACCACGAGGTTGTGGGAGACGACAGCCAAAATGAGACGTTGGCTCTGTACGACGCTTGGATCAGCGTCTCGTACGATCCTGTCGTCGGGAATCAACAAACCAACAAGTGTTTTTGGAAAAAAGTCACCGAAGTTTACAACGCACGATGGCCGAAGAACACCTTTGCCCGCAACGTGAAGATGCTCTGCAGTCATTGAGACCGATGCGACAAAGATGTCAAAAAATTTTGCGCGATATTCAGGGCAGAAGAGGCGAATTATCAAAGCGGAGCCGGTGGAGCCGACATTCTGAGAGTGGCGTTGCGGGTCTTCAAAGACGATGTCGGTAAAGATTTCAAGTTTGTCGATGGTTGGTCGCAAGTCCACCACCTTGAAAGGTGGGTTAACGGTGTCGAGTCGGGCTCGAAACGCACTAAGCACACGGCGCGTGGCCACTACTCGTCTAGTGATGGCGGTGAAGGCAACACCTCACGTGAGGGCACGCCAACCGATACGCCAACCGATGATGCAGGGGGTCTTCTTCCAGTGCACGACGTCGGCTGCAAGGGACCAAGGCAGTGAAGGCGGCGAGAGCGAGGGGGAAAGGGAGAGGGAGGGGGAGGGGCCGCGGCGAACGAGGGCTCGGGCTCCGACACGGGCATGGGCACGGGCTACAACAGCCTAATGTCCATGTACCTGGTCGCCACGATGGCTGACACTTCAAAAATGAATCCTCGCCAATTTGAAGCCCATATGGACGGAATTGAGCATCTGAGAGCTCAACTTGGTATTCGGAATCAATCTAACTTGGGTGCACCGCCGACTTCGGGGGATGATTCGCCGGCGGAGTAGTTTTTATAGTTTAATTTATAGTATTTTAATTATGTATTTTTTTATTTTTTTGGTTTTTAAATTGTAATTTTTATTTTATTTAATGAAGTGTGTTTTTATTAATTGAGTTTGTTGGAATTAAAAATAAAAAATGAAATTGAATGAATAGTTAAGAGATGGTTAAGAGATGTAGGGATGCGGGTGTTGTCTCTTAGTTAAGAGGTGAGCTGAAAAGTATAGTGGGACTCATGAATAGTTAAGAGATGAGACGGTTAAAAGACAGGGACGCGGATGGCCTGACAGAGACTATGACCAAGATTTATAATGCAAATTGTGTCGCTCTCTTAAGAATTCTTATTTGCTTGTTCTTTCCTTTTTTCTTTTTTTTTTGGTATTCATTTTATTGTTTTGTTTTTTGATGAGCTTAATTAAGAGTTAGTTAGGTACATTTGTCCACCACCGATTCCAGGTGGTTTAAAGCATGCATTTTATGTTATCACAGAAATGTAAAGGCTCTCAAATTCGACATCATGGCCCTAATTATTGAATTTGATGTTGCCATTACTAATAAAAGGAACATAAACTAGACAATGAATATCGATTCGAATAGACACCAAATAAACTCTATTTCTTACAGTTGGGATTTGGATAAATTAAATTGTAAAAAGGCAGGCATCCATTGTGATCATTTATTGTAATGTCGCCGAAGGAAGTGACAATAATGCCAGATTATGTGTTACACAGCTTACACCATTGCAGTTTGATATAGTGAGATGAGATTAATTTTAAGATATATTATTGCAGGGTTGGATATTGTTACATTTGTTTGTTTTATATCCAAATTTAGGCAAACGGGATCATAATTCAATTCACCTTCAATACGTGTACACGGTGTACAACAATTTGATGGTATGCACTTGACAGGCATCTAACACCTAGAAATTAAAGTAGGATATGCATTAATCTCAGCTAATTTAATTTAATTTAATTTCTTAGAGGAGATGATAACGACCTAACTCAAATATAGAGTTGGACTATACTAGATGTTTAATGGGTAATTTATGTAAATAGGACTTGAAAACTAGCTAACCCAAAATAAGAATTGCTCTAGACTAGATGTGGTGAATCATCATCATATCTACATATGGAAATCACAAGTAAAGAACACACTGTTTCTTCAATATTCTTTTAAAATCATCACCTTATCAGGTTATCTTGTGTAAATTAATATACAATAAACCCATTATCAGATCAAATAATAAAAAAAGAATATTTTTTTTAAATCTCAAACTTATAATTAGAAAAATTAGCCTCCACCTCATCTTGTAAAGGTTCAGCCATTAAATTGAAGAGATATTTTAATCCCTAACACCAAAAAGTTTTTTTAACAAAGTATATACGGAACCAATTTTAGACTATAAGTATAATCTTAACAAAACATAAAATGCTCATATAATTAGTACCAAAGTTTCCTCAAACTTTACTCTGATGATTCATTAAATAATGTTTAGATTACTAATTAGGTGAAAATCAATTTGACATTAAATTTAATGTCATTGTTACTTTTACTACCAAAAATATACCAACTTATTATATAAAGCATATATAGCTATCAAAATATAATTATCAAAATCATAAAATAACATATACTCCATTAAATCAATTGGGCCCCAGTCAAATTTGTTTCTAATCATCAAATAAATAATATACTCCTATAGATGGAGTCAAGAAAAACTATTTTATGTTCTTTTTTATAATCCTTTTAGTCATTGATCTAGTGATCACTCACTAAAGTAATCTCACAATCAAGTGGATCATCTCCAGTGCTTCTTTTTTTTTCTCTCTTTTTCTTATGCTTTAATTTTTATTTCCTTTGATTAATGAAACACCACTAACCTTAAAGTACAAACTCTCCCCACATGTATGCTCAAAGTGTGCACACCTATTGTGACACCACACTCATGTTGGTGTTGAATACGTGTTTTTTGTGCGAAGCTCTTACCATCACCATAAGAAAAAAAGGAGTAGAAATAGTCCACCATAATCTTGGTTGAGAATGAGAAAATAAAGATAAACAAACGAAATTCCAATTGGAAAGGAAGAAAAAGAAAGAAATAAAAATATTTCAAGCAAATCGGACAGCACAAGTTGGTAAAGACAAATTTAGAAATTAAAAACATTAAGACAATAAAATAAAAAAAATTACTAAATAAATTTAAATTAACCTTCTGGTAGATTGAGGCATAGATTTTCACTCATTCATCAAAATTGCCAACCAGATTAATTCATTTCAACTAGAAGGTTTTTTCCCCACTGAATGAGGATTTCAGTTCCTCTCATTTTACTAAAAATGACCAAACATTATTCACACAAAATAATGAATATAGCTTCCACCATCACTACTATACTACTTCCCCCCGTATCATAGCTCAATAAATTCCTTCTTACAGAATGAATATTCCAAAAAAACAAAAGAATAGAAACCAATAGATTTAACAACTTACAAAACGAGAACAAAATATAGGGTTGTCGCCATATCTTTACAGGCCTCCCCCTCTCATCCCACGAGACACAACACCGATGTGCCGGCGTCTCTCGTCTCTTTTTACAACTGCCGTGCTGCCAAACGCGAAATCAGCTGGAGCCTTCTCCACGAGCAAGGCCGTGTCGTGCCATTCTAAACCCAGCCTGTTACATCTCTACACCAGATTTCTTGCATATGTTCACAGTCTACAACATTCTTTGCTCGAGCAACGGCCATTACTGCACCTGCTCGCCGATCAAGTCGAGGCCCACGAGCAAGAACGAGATCCCCTGAAAGAGCAGGAAGTAGAAATGGATTCCCTGAGCGGACAAGAGGCTTCTTGCCGCGGCTGTCAAGAGAAGGAAAGCGAGGGCAAGCTCTTTCGTGTAAATCCGATTGTGTTTCTTTTTCTGGGAATCCTTCTTCATCTGTCGGTTGATCTCCTCCTTGAGTTCCTCCAAGTTAGGCTCTGAGCTGCCTCTTTGGTGTGTCGGGGGCTTCTCAACCAACGACTGTAGATCACCCTCGGAGGAGCGTCCAGATTTCTTGGTGACTACCCACTCGTAAGCACTTCCGAGCTGGAAGAGACCGGATATCATGGCGTTGAACTTAGTGACCGACATGGTGTTCTCGAACAGCAGGTAAGGAACGATAAATGGGAATGACTTTGGGGCAGGCATTATGTTGAGGAACGACATTGTGGCTGGGATGTAACAGACGACCCACGCAGGGAGCGTGGCCTCGGGAACAAACATTGTTAATGGCAGAATGATGCAGAAAAGGGTGAATGAGTAAAACGGAAGAATAAGTTTTCTCAGCAAGAAGAAGAGGAAAATCATGTTGAATTTCTTCCACGCACTTATCTGCAATCGACAAAACAAGGAAAACAATCAGCATTTCAGTTTTCGAATTTAGTCATGGAGCGGTTACTTTTGAGTGCTCGAGTATTTGAGGATACACAATCAAATAAGCTCAAATTATCGGATTCGGATCAGCCCTACTACTTTTCATTATCAAAACTATCACCTAGAATAAACATGACAGATATTTTCTGTTATTTTGAGTGATAAACTAAACTGTCAATACATAAGATCGAGTATTCGAAGGATTACACTACCAAACATGCTCAAAATTAACGGATTAGCCCTAAAGCATTACTTGGATCTATCTGAACTATCACCTAAAGTAAACACTACAAATATTTTTGGTTACATTGAGAGATTGACTAAACTTGACTAAACACAATTATACAAACTCAATTATTCAATCCATCAATCACAACACGAATCAGAGTAAACGCCCCTGTAAAGGCTAAACATCATCAAACACCGTACCTTAGATTTTATAATAGCAGGCAAACAGAGACGGAAAAGCTGCATTGGGCCAGAATGCCATCTATGTTGCTGCTTCCGATAAGCTTCATATGACTCCGGCAATTCACATTGGCACTGAAACGTCATACAAAACACAATCAGCAACTAAAATCAACATTTGATCGCCTTTAATCAGCAACTGACTGTGAAATAGTACCTCGACATCATTCAAAAATACAAACTTCCATCCATGAAGATGAGCACGGACTGCAATGTCCATGTCCTCAACAGTGGTCCTCTCCATCCACCCACCAGATTCCTCCAATGCCTTGATCCTCCACACTCCGGCAGTCCCATTAAACCCAAAGAAGTTGATGAAATGCCCATTAACCTGCTGCTCAACTTCAAAATGAAATGCCAAATTGATGAGCTGCAGCCTTGTTAGCAGATTCTCTTCCTTGTTCACAAATGACCACCTTGCTTGAACCAACCCTACTTCATCATTATCCTACAATCCAAATCCAAAACAAGATCCTCATTAGATATGGCCCACAAACCCCAATCACGCCAGCCCTAATTATGACTACTAAACCCAGAATTGGGCATTGGTGAACCCTAATTGGGAATATATACCTGAAAGTGTGGAACAGTCCGCTTTAGGAAATCCGCATTAGGCTGGAAATCAGCGTCGAAAATAGCCACAAATTCATAATCTTTAACATAGCTGCAACTCATGGCAGATTTGAGATTGCCAGCCTTGTATCCCTCTCTAATCACTCTATGTCTGTAAACAATGTTGGCCCCATTGTCCCGCCATTTCTGGACCTCTTCCTTGATCAGCATCTGCGCCGTCGGGTCATCCGAATCATCCAGAACTTGAATCAGCATTCTCCCCTTAGGCCAATCCATTTCACACACAGCCCCAATTGACTGCTGATAAACCTATCACACCAGCAAAATCTATAAATTCCCAATCTAAAACATGAAGTAAATCACATGGATAGAGAGGGAAATACCTCTTTCTCGTTGCACATAGGGATCTGGACCAAAACCATGGGGAAATAGCCTTCTCCATCTCCAGATTCAACATCGATTAGGTCTTGTTTGGCAATGGGTTTAATTTTTTTCAATTTAATCCAAAAGCAGCCCAAGCAGAGAATCAGTCTATCGACGCTCTGGACTATAAACAGCACAATGCAAGCGCTGGTCAAGAACTGGAGCGGCGGAGCGATGTACCCGACCCGGATCCGGACCCAATTGGAATACACCGTCCCAAACAAATCCCTCACTCCAAACCCGGAGTAAATCTGGGCCAGATGAAGATCCGGAGCCTCGAAATGCCAACCCCTAAAATAAGCGGCGAGCTCGAATCCCAGCAGGAGAAGCGAAAGCCCTAGCGCGATTTTGATGGCGGTGTAAAATCTCGACTTGATCTTGGGGTTCTCGACGGGGTCGGCGGCGTCGGTGCGCCCCGCGGCGATGCGGCGGCGGACGACGGCGCCGAGGGACACGAACGCGGCGGCGATGGAGGCGAGGCAGCCGGCGGCCTTGTGGGCCCGGAGGAGGATCACCCACGTCAGCTGCTTGGCGTTTTTGTTGCGGCCGCGCTTCGAGACGGCGTCGTTCAGGAATTCCTCGTCGGAGGGGGACTCTATCTCCACCATTGACCAGTTGTTGGGATTCTCCATCTTCACCACCACCGGTGTGCCTCTGTGGGCTTCCTTCCCCCACCACGGCGCCATTGCTGCCGAATTGGGTTTCAATGTGGAACAAAATTGAATCTTGGGAGTGGGTTTTGAGCTACAATGCTAATCAGTTAGAGAGAGAGATTGAGATGTAGAGAAATCAGTGCTAATCCATGGGGGAATTTGAATGGAGGTTATAAGGAAACAGAAATGCTGCTGCACAACATCAATAATTAATTATTTAAAAAATTGAATTTTGAGATTGAAGAAGTAGGAGAAGGTTGTTGCAGTGAGGAACAGTACAAAATAAAGGGGCTCTACATTCATACACTACATTCATTTACAGCTTGCACATATTCAAATTTGGAGAGAGAGAGAGAGACAGGGTAACAGCTCAACACGTTTTTGATCATCAGATTCCACAGTATAAAATCAGAAATTGGAAATTATGTAAATTTCAAAATTAAAAATAGTAAATAAATTAAGCAGCCCATTCCCATTTTATTTGTAGTAGAATATAGTTATGGGAATAAATTAAATGGTTTGGGTCAAGGAGTATAAAAATAAGGACAAAGACCAATCGAAGAGGTGTGGAATAATAAAAGAGTGGTGGAAATAGAATAAAAGTTAAAAACAAAAAAAGAACAAAATTAAAAACACAAAAGGGGTGACAATCAGTTGTGGGCAATTTTTTGTTTTCTATTTTAATTTTGGGATAATATTTTAAATTTCCAGCTGTTTGTGCTTTCCGGATGATTCTTTCTTGCATCTATTTCTGTTAAATATATTCAAATCCCTAATCCCGAAATTAAGGGGGTATAATATAAATGGTAGTATAAGAAAGAATTTTGGAGAGTAGTTTGAAATTGACTAAAATGGTAAACAAAGGAGTGTTAATAAGAAACTTCGATTCTACTTCATGGATTTTAATTTATTTTCATAATTAGCGTGTTGATTCGGTCTTTGTGAATAATAATTATACTATGTGAAAAGGCATGCACAAATCCAAGGTTCCTTTTGCATGGAATTGAAAATAAAAGATTTTATTCAGTTTTGAATTAATTTGTAATCTCGACGCATTTTTAAAGGGTTTTTTACTATAAATACACGAATTTATTATGCTTCTGATTTTCTTTTGTTAAGTAATTCCCTCCAATTTTGATCCAAATTTGCAAACTTATTAGGGCCAAATGCCCCTCCTCATAAAATCTAGTACTATATTTATTTTGATATAGAAATTGTTTCATCAAATTTGTAGTAAAAAGCCAATATTCCCTATATAAAATTAATGTTTCCACATATTTTTGTATGAAAAGAAAGTGACAGTAACTAAGGAAAAAGGTATTAGCCGTTGCTACCAAATAAACTATAAAAAAGGAAATAATTTCACATCGGTCTAATTGGCTGAAATTAATTTATTTCATATATATCTCAATAGGCCAAACACAACATGCGAACCAACACTCACCGATTCGAATATAAAATTTATCTTTGTCGGTTTGTTTACTTTGGCTCACGTATTTGGGGATTAAGAAGTGATGAAGCATAAGAATAAAACAATGGAACATGCTAAATGAATAGGTATATATTAAGATATTTTAGTCAGGACTGTTTTACGATTTTCTTTCATCTAATTAATATACTGATTCAGAAAACTAGGAACCTCCTATTATATCCTTAGCAAAAATAGAAATAAATTATAATTCAAATAATTTCATAAATATATGACATTAATTAAGGTGATTTAATGTCGTGTTAAGCTAGTTTTGAATCTTTTGATAGCTTTTTCGCCTCTACTTTTAAATTTTAATCCCTACACATGTCTACTTTATCTTCTTCATTTTTTACTTGATTCTTACGTGTATCTGTACTATACTTCATTTCATTTGTTCCTTATTTTCTTTTTAAAAATGATCACATAGGTTTATGTTAAAATGATAACACCTCTTAAAATAACACTGTGACACCATATATCCAGCAATATTATAAATGTTACACAGCAATAGTATAAACACTAGACAGCGTGTTGGATATTGTTGGCCGAGAAAAAATTGTTGTATAACGTAGTGGATATTGCTAGCCGAGAAATTTACCCTTGAGCATTTTATATTATTGTCATATAGCAGCTGATTATTCATTCACATTTACAAATGATTGACTATGAATGGTGGCTAGGTGTTATTTTAAGAGGTGTTGTTATTTTAACGCACTCCTGATCATATAAATTTAAATATTACTCTAAATCAAATTGTTCATCTTCGGAAAAATTTTAATAAAACGAATAAAAATGGAAATAAGTGATAAATTTTTAGGAACAGATGGATAGCATTAAGATAATGTCCAAATGGACTTTAACATGAAGCTACCATTTGTAAATCTAATCCTTTGCCGCCTTAACCAACCGTTGCAAGCACAATATGTAAAAAACAATATAGGGAGTATAAAATTAAGCAAATAGTGTAGCCTCTGTATATATCTACAAATTTATGGCAATACTATCGAAAAGATTCGAAACTGAAAACAAAATTAACAAATTTTATTCAAATTTAAAATTAAATTAATTTATAATAAAAATATAAAAAATATGCTTTCTGCATATAAAGCATTAATTACATAGACCTTTTCAAACCTTGCCTACATATATTTGTAATCTAAATCTGGGTAGTTGATCATGAGCAAAATTGTTTCCGAGATTTAAAATCGAATCAAAGCCAAGAAACAAAGAGGCCAAAAGAGGACCCAAAGAAATTTTTTTTTAAGGAAACTAAAAATTCCATACCTATGGGAATCGATATTTATGTACCGATGACAATATGAATAGCAACAAATAAGCAGGGATAAAAATTACTAATAATTTTGTCTGACTTGTCGATTTAATTATAAGCCTAAATTTATACACATGAAATTTCGCTATCATTTAGTTTAGGGTATCCACATCTATATACAACACCAACAAATATTTGAATTAAACCTAATTTTTAAATCGTTGGTGAATGTTCCACGAATATGCTTTAGATCCATCATCAAGCATAGTATTATTATTATTGTTGTATACAAAAGCCACATGCTATTCTTGATATTTAATAAATGAACCAAACTTGAGCACAATATTCAACTCGTGAATAAATAAGTGGTTTACCTTAAAATTAAAAAACTATTTTTGACTGTGTGGTGTATTAAAACAATTTTTGTTTGAAATTTAATAAATAATATTTCAAGTATTATTTAAATTTTTATATACGTATGTATAAATTTAAAGGTTTGTAGATTCAAATAATTTCATGTTTCTTATACTAACGAACCAAGCTCGAAGACAATATAAATATATACATACATATATAAGGGTCTTATTATAATGCAAATTAGCTACATGGAGTATTTCATATAAACTCTAAACCATAATCTGTACTATTAGATTTTTAGATTTGATGTCACCAAATAACAAATAACGTCATCAAATTAAAATTGTCAACTGATTGACATCGAATTGAAATTTTTTCATTTACATTATTTATCATATGTCACCATTAAGTCACTACATCCAGATTACTATAATTTAGTGTGTATAGAGTTCACATTTGATTATGAATAACTCTATAAATATATGACAAAGAAATGAAAAACACCATTTTCGTTATGCAGCCTCGTAATAATTGAAAGTTTAGTTATAGACTTTATAGTCCTATGCAAAGAATTCAAGCTAAGTGATAATTTTAACTCGGATAAATAATTAAGGGAATTATTAATTTATAAGAGAGTCGACCATATAATCGTATTATCTATATTCCTTCCAAGTGCTAAAAGCCTATTATTATACTGCTTATTTTGTTCCACAATACTAGAGTCATTTCATTTTTTTATATTCATTTTAAAAAATATTTATAAATAGTTAAAAAAAAAGAAAAAAAAAGAGAATATTATAAACAAGGCTATTCTCTATATTGTTCCCTCTCTTACTTTAATCTCTCTCCATTTTAACTATTTATTATTATCAATTTTTTCCAAAACAAATGCAGAAAATGAAATTACTCTACTAAGGTGGAACGAAGGAGTACTTATTTGTACGATTTAAAGTTGTACATAATTAGATAGATCGAACTTTGTACTTGAAGAAGATTAATAACAATTATAATATGATTAGAATTAATTGATAATCTTCTTCACAATGTATTGTTTCTTGCTAATTTTAATTGGGTGTCCTAAAATTTAAATTTCAAACCTAAAGTTGCCCTTAAAAGAAAAAAGTAAGTTTAAAAAAGTTTAAAACCTAAAGAGAATTGTAGATTAAAAGGACATGATATTTTTTGATCGATCATATATATATATATATATAGGGACATGTTAGGGTGCCACCACCCCTTAAAATAACATCATACTACCATTCCTAGCCAATCATTTGTACACGTGGATGAATAATAAGCTGCCACGTAGCAAAAAAAAATCTGGAAAAAGACGGTCAGCAATATGCTGGTCTTTAACCAGCAATATTTCTTATCCAGTAATATCCGACACACTATACAACAATCTATAGATTGTTGTGTAGTTTTTGTAATATTGTTGTGTAACGTTTATAATATTGCTGTATAAGCGGTGTCACGGTGTCATTTTAAGAAATGACACGAACCTATATATATATATATACAAAAATTAGATCGCCTCACCATCTAAGGGATGAGACAGAGACTCCATCTAGCACCCTTAAATCCGCCATCGATGGGATTGTTCTTAATTTCTTATAAAAACTTCTTTAATTTGTCTTTGCATCACTAACTACTTATTAAAGTATTTAAAACTCAAAACTGAAGAAGTTAAAATAAGAAATGTGAACTGAATGAAAAGTGTAAATAAAAAAAAAATTGTGGCGGTGGATTGTTGTGTGTAAAGGTATGTATGTCCGGAGACTAATAAAAGTAGAATGGATGACAGCTTACCTTATGATTACTTGTTAATTTTTAAGTAATTGCATGATTAAGCTTCTCAATTACAATAGACACGAACACAATGAAAAGGAAATGTTGAAAAATATTTCACCAACTACATGTGTGGTCCTATTTAAAATTCTATATACCAATGCTAATGATGTATTAGGTGTGAGCATAAGATATTATGCCCCTAATTGATAGTTACATTTTTAAAGTTCCATAATGACTTCAGAAATGTAGGGTCAAATACGGTTAATCACTTTCAGCTATATATCATGCATACACGTTCGTATTTTAATATAAATATATATAGTATTACTATTGATTATATATAGTGTTCTCAAATTACTCAAATTGGATATATATAGTGTTTCAAATTACTCAAATTGGATCATTTGTGCTGAATTTGATATGCAGTATTTTGGGGTTCTGGAGTAAATCATCGATCTTTAATTTATTAATCATATGATCACTTAATAATGATTGAAATTAAAATTATACAGAATTTTTCATAAGATTTACTTTATGATGTCGTAGAAAATAAAATCGAGGGGAGGAGTAGCACGAAGCCCCTACCAACTTTTTTTTCGTTTTTTTTTTCCTATTGAAGACCAAATTGTTAAAAGTTAAAAAGACTAAGATGGATGCAAATTGTGTTTAATATGTAACACATTCTTGGCATTGAATAAATAATTTAAACAGTAGGATTTGAAAATCTAATTGATACAAATAAGATATGTATGTAACAATTTATAATCATTAATGGTATAGAACAAATAATAATTAGTATACTCCAACTGTTGGATTTGAAGATCTAATTGATACTACAAAAAAGATATGTGACAATATATAAGTATTAATCTAATAAATGTAATTATTAGCTAATCAAATACCCAACCTTTACTTGATTGGAAAATGAGAGCGCTCATTAAATGGTGATTTGTATTAGGAGATAACATAAAAAAAATGTATGTTCTTGTTATCATATCTTTATTGTGTAGTATCAAATTAGTAAATGGTTCGAATTTCTGACTATGGAATCATAGATAACATCTTATGCGTGACTATTGATGTTTAATTGATATCGGTGAAATAAATAGTTTAGCTAAATATGGTGGTAGTTTTATTACATATTCCAGTATAAAAGCTACCCATGCCAAAAAACGATTCTTAATAAATAAATCAAAAACATATTGTATAAATATAGAGTAATGTGGTTGCATAACGAGAAACAGCTGTGTTGAAAATTGAAAAGACTAATCCAACTCCAAAACTCATTATCGAACTCAAAATAAATTAACTAGATTAAATAGCCATGTTTTACAGTTAATTAATGTTATTTTATGCTCTGTCATAGTAGTATTAAATTAGTCGAAATGTGTTTTTTATTTTTGCTGGTTTTGTGATTTTAATGCCCTATTGAGATCGCGGTATGTTTTGTACATTTATATATTTGCATATTCACTTTATATTTACAAGTTTCCACCTATATCCAAACAAATCAAATGTACAGATTTAAGAAATTATTTTTAAATAAAATTTAAAATATCCACTTCATATTTTTAAGTTTCCACCTATAATACAAACTCAAATTACAAACCAAATGTACAATGAAATCGAAATATCACCCTTCAATTCATTTGTCATTCAAAATATATAAATAACTTATTATTCAAGTATAATTCATTATTAAAATAAGTGTATAATTTTATAGTACTATTTTGCCTTCTACTTTCACACATAAATACTAGGCGATTCAAAAGTGAGATAGTTTAATTGACCAAAACCCATATAGTGGTCACCCATTAAATAAAACAACCCATCACATGATATGAATGATGCACCTTCCAAAATTCATTGTTTCCTGCCACATTTTATCTACTCTGAAATTGCAGATTACCTGTATTTAATAAAATACCAATTTCTTCTTATTATTATTGTCGTCTTTCTTATATTTTCATATTTTGAAAATGTCAATTTCATATATATACTATTAAATAAATAAATACACTAACGTGTGCATCGTAGTCTCATCAAAATATGGTCCTTGCGGTCTAAATACGAAGAACGACATTATAGTATGTGACAATGACAATTATTTTTCGTCTCATACTTTCTATTTTCACTTATTGAAACAATAATATTGCGTGTTGTCAATGCTTAATCATTTCCTATATCAACAATGAAATAATGGTAAAATGTTTACCCTCTAATTAATAATTGAAGAGTCGGAATTACCTAAAGTATTTGTTCTTCTAATAATAATTTCAAAGAAAACATTTACGGAAATGTCAGATGCACTTTTTCATTACTTTTTTTCATTATTGGACGAACATAAATTTTAAAGGATATATTATGACACTGAAACTCGATATTGTTAATTATTCTATTACTAAACCTATACTGCTATACACAAACATACAAATTGTAAGATGCAGTTTGGTATTGATCAATCAAGCTAATACGCTGCTTTGATTGCGGAGTCACATTTGTCAATATTTTCTTATCATCTATCTTTATATGTTTGCACTCTTGCAAAAAAAATATTTATTATTTTATTCCTATTTTGACGAGTATAAAAAAAGTCTTAAGTATTAAAAGAAATCGTCAAACCCCAATCATGCCGGCTCAACTGTTAATTATCAATCTATATCGTGTGAAGTCATCGTGCCCAAAAACGACGCCGCGCTTTGTTTTATATTTCTCTCTTTTTTTAAATAAATTTAGATTAGATATTTTAGAATTTATTTCTGTAACAGAGAATTAAAAGCAAGTTTAATAATGTCCGAAAACTAATTTTTATTCACAATGAACTACATTGATCATTTAATTATTTAATTAATTGCTCATATAAATATTTGTATTTTTTTTACTAAATACTTAATTAATATATTTTGGATAAAATTTAAATTTTCAAATAATGGAAGTTCATATGTTGAAATAGTAGTAGCAAATTTTAAATATAAATGATGTTCATTAAATTTAGAATTCAGCATTCACTTTTCATGATATTTTTCCAAATGAAATATCTATATTTATATAGTTTCAAATTTCATTTTCATATTTTGGTATATTTAAAAAAACTATTTTGCAGGATATATTTCTCTGTCTAAAAATGTTGTTAAATGGCGGATTAAAATTTAAATATTGTGAATGTAATAATGAGATATAATTTATTCTAACTATGAAGAAATAATACGTTTATAAGGACTAATTTTGATAAGAAATTAAATGCATGACGTAAACGGCCGCCTTCTGATTATATTTCCCAATTTCTTAAATAAATTATAGAGAAAATGAATAGGAGTAATATAACTTTAGAAAACATAGATATTCCGTATCCAGCAATGAAATTCTACTATACTCTCGTCACTTTTGGATAAAAATGGATTAATTTGAATTTTTGTGTGTGAAAATTAGATACCGATTTATTGAGCTAGAAAATTCAAATAAAAATCGTTGGACTATAATTTCTTTGTCGAACCTAGAAAATTAAGTAGATTCCAATTTATTTTATTGATCACCCAAGACCAGCTCTAAATAACTTCATCCCAATGGATTTAAGCCCAAAGCCATTTAAACTATTGCAGTATCATCATCATTTTACAAAATTTTACTACTCACATGAAATTGCCTAGAAAATTTGGTTTGCCTAAGAAGTGAAGCTGAAACATATACAAGATGTTAAATAGAAAGGATAGTGTATATTGCACATACAGCACATATATATTAAGTCTCACTTACCTAGCCACCGGCTGTTACTGTTTCCTCTTTCTTTTCGATTTGCGCTCTGGCTCAACTTCGCCTGCCTTTTCGAGATTCTCACATTGGCTCCACAGCAGCGAAAAATTAAGTCCAACCTACCTAGCCACGGCTGTTACTATTTCCTCTTTCTTTTGGACTTGCGCTCCAGCTCAACTTCGTTTGCCTTTTTTGACGAGCTTCTCACTTTGGCACCTGCACTACAGCTCCACAATGCCCTCTCAACATCTGACGGTGAGAATACATCATCCGAACAAGACAGCTCCTGAAAATAATGTAGGACAAAGGTGATTACACAGAATTTTAAGGTACGGACCATTTTAAGACGTAGAGTAACAATAATCAAAAAGGGAGAATAAATTGTCGTATGTCTTGAGAAATCCTACTTGCTCAAGACAAATCATAAAATACCAATCGATACTATAATTGTAGTAGAATCACTGAAAATATGTTCATCCAGATAGACAGTAAAATGGATCTCATTCAAATCCAATCCACCTAGGCAGAAAGCACACAACGGCAGAGCATTTGAAGTCATTTCATAGAAACTAAGCAACTCACCTTGCAACTATACACTATAAGTAGCACAGAAAAAAGGTTCCAAGGCTATCCATGAATTTACATATCAATCACCTTGCAATGAGATACAAGAAGGAAAAAGGTAAAGAAAATCGGAAAGCATCAAGATTGCTGACATTACATTCTAGTTTAGCTCCAAATGATCATGGAAGAATCAGTTTAGGTAACGAGATTCGTCTCACATACTACTGCATATTAGTTACATGTCTATATCTCAATATTTAAGACTTTAAGTCTACTAACTGAGTAACTGATGGACATGTATGTTTCCAATTTCCATCACCAAAACCAAATCCAGAAAGAGAAAATAAACAATCTGAAATGAAATCAATCTGTTTCAACTCAATAGAATGTAAAGGTTGTAGCATTAGGATCAGTTTTATCAAGGCAAGTAATAAAATTACGAACAGCTTTTACTGAAGTACCACATTACAACACATCATCTAAGAATCATATTCTTATAATCAAACAAGATTTAAACACACTTTTGCAGAACCATAATTACAACAGCATAAAGTTAAAAGACACTTTTAATAAACTATAAAGACACCCATCAGCTCTAAAAACAGATCATAAGATCCTTAAACTGATGGCTCATATCTTATTCAAACCGTTGGATTACTGGCACTCACAATCCAATTGCTGAGTAGGAGATGATATACTAGTATTATGCAACCATTTTGAATAAGAGATCTTTGAATCACTAGTTAAAAACACAGTTCAATCAGAGAAACTAAAAAAGCAGCCAACCTTTGCCTTAGCTTGCACTTTTTCCACAAATGAGACATATGTCTTCAAGGAATAATCCTTTGAGTTCCCAAGGACAGCTACCATTGCCTAACATTTCAGCATAATAAGAATCATTTGAATCAACAAACTATAATTTCAATTGCATTTTCTCTATAATCTCAAACCCCACAAAAAGAATTTAATGAAGCCATTCATACTTTCCATTTCCCCCAAATTAATTTAAACCCCCCAGTTTTAATCCCTAAACCCTAGAAATGAAAAAAAAAAAAAAAAACCACCAGAATACCTCATCGGACATGAAGGGGGCGACATCAGGCGCATAGGCGGCGAGGACTGCGGAGGCGGTGGCGGGTCCCACGCCCTTGAGCACTGTCAAGGCCGAGACGGCCTTGGAAACGTCAGGCAAGGCAGCAAAGGCCTTAGTGGAGGCATCGGTGACGACGGCGTCGGCGAGGGAGGAAACGAAGGAGAGCAAGCGCGGGCGCCACTTGCCGCGAGCCAGCTTCCACTCCATGAGGCGGGAGAGTTCGGCGGTGGTGATGTAGGGATTGGGGTCGCGCTGGTGGAGCAAAGTTGGAAGGTCGTTGCGGTAGAAATCGTCATGGGAAATGAGGTCGGGTTTGGCGAGGGTTTTGATTACGGAATCGTAGGAGAGGAGGGTTTCTCTCCAGAGAGCGGCGTCGGTGGATTTGAAGTCCATTGGAGCGTTGGGTTGGGGAAGTTGGCGGGTAGGAGTATATAATATTTGAATTTCCTTTATTTTTGGTTCAAATGTTGGGCAACTAGAATAAAAATAATCACCCAATCTGGTCGGACATGGTGATTCACTAGTCCTAAAAATAAGATATAAAATGTAAAAATTGTAATTTTTTTAATAAAGTTTAAAGTTCATGAGAAATAGCAGATTTACACCAAAGTTCATGCATCATGGTGAACTCAAACCCGATAGCATTTGACATCAAACATCAACCACTATTAATTTCTCTTCTTAAATATTGGTCATGGGCAAGTTAGTGTTTGAAAGGCTAAGAGCATCCACAATAGGATGGACTTCCCCACGGACTAGCACTAGGACTTCTCGAAAACACCTTCTGCCACGTCACTAGAACTTCCCAGCTCACTGCCACAATCATTAGGACTTCCCACTGCACAATAGTGGACTAGCACTAGGACTTCCCAAAAACACAAATTCACATTTTATATGCGGAATTAAATACAGAATTAAATTTCGACACAAATACAGGGAAAATGCAATCATAATTTCATTAAATTAAAAACATTAAAAAAGTACGTTAAAAAAAATACAATTTCATTTAAATCATCGTGCACCCTCCGTGTGCAGAACTCTTCAATTAGATCCTTCTGGAGTTGAATATGGGCATCTTGTTGGCGCATGTCGGCATGGGCTTGGAGCCGTCCGGCTTCATCATGAGGTATCCCCATTTGTACACTGGCGGTGGCCACCCCGTGGCTTGGCCCGGCGGCATCTTCATTGGTCCAATCAGTCAGTTCTGGACCTTCTTGTTCGACGATAATGTTGTGCGTTATAATACCTGCGTACATGATATCAGCAATGCAGTCGGGATCCCACAAACGGGTTGGACCCTTAACTGCTACCCATCGAGCTTGGAGCACACCAAATGCCCGCTCCACATCCTTGCCCGCTACCTCCTGACGACCCGCAAAATAGATCTTCTTTACTTCGAGCGGACATCTAATCGTCTTCACAAAGACGGACCACCTAGGGTATATCTCATCCGCCAAATAGTAGCCCATATGATGTTGGTTGTCGTTGGCGACAAAACTGATGGCAGGACCAACGCCCTGGCACTGCTCGTTGAAAAGGGGCGACGACTGGAGCACGTTGAGGTCGTTGTTCGACCCAGCTACCCCAAAATAAGCATGCCAAATCTAAAGTCGGTAGTCGGCCATGACTTCGAGAATTATCATGGGATTCTTGCCTTTGAAGCCGGTCGTGTAGTGCCCCTTCCAGTCGGTGGGATGGTTCTTCCACTCCCAATGCATGCAATCTATGTTGCCCAACATTCCTGGAAACTCATGCTGACTCTCGTGCATAGACATCAGATCCTGGCAGTCTTGGGGGGTAGGCGTCCGAAGATAGGTATCCCCGAATATTTCAATGACGTCCTGACAAAAATACTCGAGGCATTTTAGGGCAGTCATCTCGCCGATGTGGAGGTACTCGTCGAACATGTCGGTCGGGCCTCCGTATGCGAGCTGCCTGATTGCGGCAGTACACTTCTGTATCGGCGAGTGACGGGTCTCCCACTCGCATCCTCCCTGAACCGGAAGTACTTGCCGATGCGATAAAGCGTTCACGATACGCATGAATAGATCTCGGCGCATCCTAATACGCCACCTGAAGAAGTTGTCACCAAACCGCGGCTGCGGTGCGAAATAGTCCTCAAACAATCATTGGTGTGCACCGACGTGGTCCCGGGGTACTACAGCTTGATGCTGGATGGGGCGAGGTACTGCCGGCTGCTGCAAGGCCTCCCTCATCAAGAGATTTATCTCAGCCGACGTATAGGCTCGTATCTGTTCGCGGATCTGCCGCGATGCTTCACTATCCCAGCCACCCGCACCTTCCCCACTGCAGTGTGCCACCGGCACCTTCCCCGCTACCACTACTACTACCACTACCACTACCACTAGCCATTTGGGGATGTCGAGAAATGTAGAGAGTAGAAAGAGAGAAACTCGTTAATACAAGTGGTGCAAATGAAAATGTACCGAAACGAGCCGTATGTATAGAGTTTTTTTAAAAAGAAAATTAAAAATTAAAAATGCTGACGTCCGTCGGGAGCCCACAATAGCGGACGACCGGACGGACGAGGGGTCGTCCATCTGCCGCTCGCCGGTCGCAATAGTGGACGAGCAGCTCAACGGTCGCACGTCCGCAGGCTCGTCCACTGTTGTGTATGCTCTAAACTCTTTTTCTTATAGAAGTCGAAGGCCCACTTCAAAAATAAATTTCAAGAATTATACGACCCCATCATAAATTCACATACTCGCATAATTCCATTTAATTTAATATACAAAGTGTAAAACTTAATAAAATTTATTATTAATATTGTTTTAAAACCTTAGTAAAATCATTGATTGAAATTAGAAATACGTTCTCAAATTTTATTTGGGTGATAGTCAATTGGAATTAGTATTATAAGTTCAGAATTTAAAGTAAAGTACATTATCAAGAAAAAAAAGAGGGTATTGCAAAATTAGCGCTTTATAACCATATTTTTTGGGATCGATGTCAACTCTTGTACTTTAAATTAAAATTAACAGAAAAAACACCATGCATATCAATATATTGATATCATTATGTATAACTAGTATTAACACCCGCGCTATGCACGGGACCTAAGTTTTTCAAATAATGAACACAAATCCTAATGAAATATAGAAAATAAGAATTAAAAACAATATAAAGATTTACAAAAACGTAAATGTGATTATCTTGTCCCACTTTAAATGAAAAATTTACTCCGTCCTAATAAATAACATTTCAAATTCGGTAATGGATTTTGTACAAAATTTTAATTTATGATATAAGTGGAGTAAAATAAATGACAAATAAGAGATGTGTGCCTAATGATCAAAAGATATGAGTTAGTTAGAATAAGATGAATAAAGAAAATATGTGTGAGTATTGATTAAAGAGAAAAACTTAGAAAAACAACAACAAACCAAACAATAGTTCATAAGTTTTGTTTAAGATAGACAAGCAAATGATACTATCATTCATAGTACACGAATTAGGTTGATCAAGTATGCCATCACTCGTAGCTACTGAACTTTGAACGGATACACCAACATTAGCTAAACAAAAATGTAATAAAATTAGTAAGTTCAAATACAATACAATATGATTCAAGATACAGTTCAATATTTACCATAAAATTAGTAGTCATTTTTCTTTACTGAAAGTTATCCCAATGTATTGCCCATATATATCAAGTTATTTACAACATATACCACAATTAATACATCAATAGTAACGTGAGTTTCACTATCTACTAACATTACTTTAACAGTTAAACTACCTATCCTCCTCTTTTTTACTTTATCAATTTTATCTTAATTCACATAAAATATCATATGTTCATATTTATATGGACGGATGAAGTATAAAATAAAATGAATGTTGATTCACTTTTTAGCTAAATAATAGATGAAAAGAATAATTAAACTTAAACTAAATTATACAAATAATTAACATTGAACAAATACTTAAATAACCTAAATTTAAAATATATTTACATAGTCTCAAACTCCTAAATTCGTGTATTGTTTGTTAACATAGTTAATTAATATTATTACTTAACATAAACCAAATATCAAAACAATCAGCCATTAAATACCTTAATTTTTTACAAACTGTTCAGATGATCACAAATAAAGTATAATTGAAGCCCACAACTATATATCAAGCCCATATAGATACACCTCAATAGCCTAATTTAATAGCCTCCATCGTCTTCTTCATATTGCTCCCCACCCTGTCGCCGATGTCGCTAGCTCCCTCATTTCCCGACGCCGGTGATTCTCTCTTTTCCCTCATTTTCTTCTCTCTCACGCCTCACTCGCCAAGTGGAGGAGAGATTTGATGACGGGAAATAAGGGTTTTTGCGGAGGATTTTGGTGGGTCTGCACAGCTGGCGCTGCCGGCGTACTTCTCTCTTTCTCGCTCTGAAGTCCAACCACCGCCGAAGTAGCTTGTTGTCGCAAGTCGGGCTCGGCCTTGACTGTCATGGAAAGTTTGGTTATTATTTCGATTCAATGGTTGATCTTTATTATTCAGCTACAATTTTCCATTTTTGTTGTAAGTTTCCAGAAATGGATAGATCTAAAGAATCCACCTTTATCATGTCGAGTTCATCGGAGCATCGCTGGATTATGGCCAGAATTATCCCACGAGCTGCAATAAGAATATGTTCACATTAGTCCAGTCGCCACCGCATGGGCTTGCCGGTGTGCGAGTCCAGCATCCACCGCCGTCGGCTTTCCTCTTTATTCCGCTGCTGCCACAGTAACCCATCCTACACAGCAGTAGCGTCGCTGCTTCCTCTTCATCTCCGGCATCTCTCTCGTCGCCTCGCCCGCCAGCTATCGCCGGAATCGTCGCCGTATTCCAAGCATAACCAAACCTGCTACAAGGAAATCACAAAATCAGTCCACAAAATGCAGATTCTAGTCTATCTATTTAAAAGTATTTCGAATCTTCTTTCTTCTTCAAGAAGATTGCATTTGGTTGGATCATTTGAGAAGCCAATAAGAGCTGCATTTTTTTTCTATCCAATGGTTGCTATTTTTCAAAATGACTAAAAGGATAAATCAAAATAGCTTTACATTTTCCCTCCAAAAAGGATATTAAAGTCTTTTCAACAAACTGGCACTTTAGATTAGTAAGATTAAGTTCACCAAAAATTTAAAAACTAGAGTATGATACTATTAAAATGGTGCCAAATGGTGTACTCCTACAAGAGTGCCCATGGCAGTGTCGGCGCGGCAGCCTATTGCTGCCTGACGGAGCGCCGCGGCGGGGGAGAGAGCGCCGGGAAGGCGGCGTGGACGGGGTGGAGGTGGCGGCGGAGCCGTGGCGCCTATTGCACGCCAGAAGTGATCAACCGCGGCGACAGACACTGATTCTTTTGAATTTTTATTTTTTTAAAAATTTATCTATAAAATATTTATTTCTAATTCATTTTTTCCATTCCATTCCATTCTATTTATTTTTGTCCAATTAATTTATTCCAATCTAATTAAAATATATCAACAATTGATAAAATAATGTGATTTGTGGTTGTGGCGTAGCGGTTCCGCCTTATTGTGGACACGAATTCACCAGGTGAGGTGTTAATAATGTTACTTCAAATTTTAGAAAATAAAGTATATGATATATTGAGTGCAGTATATGAATTAAAAGAAACACTTAATTAGGTGACCAAAGTCCATGTGCAACAAAGAGTCAAAGACAATACAATGATCTCTACATATTTTGATACCATAATGATTTTAATTAATTTAAAAGTTTATATGTGTTGGTTTCTATAGTAATAATGTAATTTCTTGGGTTTTGGTAAGATAAGATTAATCCTCGAGCTCGTACAGAGAGACTCAATCCCAAGATCTTGTCACATGACACTAACCAATTCATTATTACAATAATGATTTTAGTCTAATGCGTGGGAATATTCGATAACTGTATCCAAATTGTAATATAGAAATAATGTTTCAAAAGTATTGAATCTCTCCCCATTTGCTCTTTTATCTAATCAAGATCTCGTTTGAGTTTTTAATCCAAATGCATGTGGTGTGACAATTGAGTGACTCGGGGTGTTGGGCTTCGAACATTAACACTATTCATGTTTATGAATAGAAATCTGTGTGCGCTATTAATGAAATACTAATAGAGATCTTTGCCTCATTATGCATTAAATTAGAGGCAACAATTTTGATATACGCAACACATTGAGTCAAATGTTCATTATTTCTATGTGTATCTTTCAATGGAAGGGTCTATAAAAATTGTCACGATTTTTATTTCTTCGTGTATGTTATTGAGCTCTATTTTCATGAATGGAGCTTGCATTAATTAATAATTCTTTTAATAAGAGCCACCGTGTTCAAAGTACACACGAACATAAAGGCATCTCGTTAGTTCAGTTAGATCAAAGATATTGTTAGTGAGGGAAGCATCTAACGTTGACACATTGATTTATTAATTAACTATTCCAATAATTGGATTTGAAGCCTATATAAATTTTGTTCACGATCTCACGTTAGATCATGTTTATCAGTAACCACTCAATTCAATCTAATCATCCGTTTTTTAAATATTTAATTCACTTCTATCTCTTCAATATCATCTTCCACATCATTAATATTCATCCAACCCAACCACGTATGTTTTCATGGTTTATCAATGACTACCTAACCATACCATTATATATTATTTTTAACAATAATATTATTAAATGAAATATTTATTATTGCATAATACAAATTATAAAAAAAACATAATAAATGACAAACTAAATATTATAAAAACATCAAAGTTAGGAAATAATCTTGAGAAGGATTGAAATTTTGGGTCGAATAAAATTTTTGAGAATCTGAGAATATGTTATTCTCGTCATCATCCATGATGAACAACAAAGAGGACTACAACGTACTTAAGATTTTATACCAAAGAAGAAGGATTATATGAGGAGAAAAGATAAAAAAGATTAAAAAAAAAATTAAAAAATTGTGCAAAACTATAACAAAAATGTGGTCTCTATTTATAGAGGATTAAAAATGATCAATTTTGGTATAATTTTTTAATATAATATATAAAAGATAAATCATGTTTTAAAAAAATAATATTAACCAATGAAATTGTGCCATGTGGCACAATCTCATTAGATGATTCATCAACACACATTTGAGAGACAGTCTGGTCGATGGTTGGCAACCAATAGACCATAGCCGAAGAGCGAGACAAACCACCCATTTCAATTCTTTTTTTAAAATTGCAAAATGAGGTGGAGGCCGACCACCCCCACCGATAAACATGGTCTTAGAGCATCCACAATAGGGGTGGGCATCCCGGCGGACAAGCCCAAGGACATCCCAAAAACACTTCATGTCACGTCACTAGGACATCCCACTGCACTGCCACATCACTAGGACATTCCACTGCACAATAGCGGACAAGCACTAGGACATCCCGCCGGACAAGCACAATAATAAACAATAAATCAAATTCACAAATACAGAATTAAAAATTCGGCATGAATACTGATGGAGAAGTGCAATAATAATTTCATTAATTAAAACAAATGATTCAAACAAAGTACTCCATACATGTTAGTATGCCTTGAATCTCCATAGTTTGCCGCTAGCCGAATGGGGATCTACGCCCCCTTGCCTGGGGTCCGGGGTGGGGCGGGGCAGAGTGCCCCCGGCCCGACGGTATGATATGTTTTTGTTTTAGGCCTTCATTTTCGACGATCATGTTGTGCACGATAATACATGCGTTAGCCGGTCGCTCGTGGTGCAAATGAAACGAAGTGCAATGAGCAGTATATATAGAGTTTTGAAAAAAATCCCACTTCCCTGAGGAATTTCCACTAATTTATGGACTAGTATTTGCTACTCAAAATAATATTATTAGTAATAATAATAACTAGACCTTTTTTATATTACTAATTAACAGTGTTATTTTAGTTGTTTAACGATCTAGGGTTTTGGGCAATTTAAAACAACTAGTTGGAGTCTTGAAGGATAGAAAATGGAGATAAAATCTTTGGAATTTGATCAAAATGGTCAACCTAATGAGCCACATTTCACTAGGCTTAATTTAACCAAGGTTAGAATTTGAAACAGAGTATATTTTGCAATTAATGATTGAGAAATTAAAAGTGGCCTATTCTTGTGGTTACGTGTCCTGCTCCTGCATGTGGGGTATTGAGACATCATATGCACAAATGCAACTTTGTCAAGTTTGGACAGCCAAATAGTATATACACTAAAAACATACTCCTCTTTTAATCTCTAAAACATGGACCACCTCCATTCTTTCTCATCTTTAAGTTTAAGAAGAAGAAGTAACAGGGGGTACTAAACAAGTTGGTGGAGTTTGGGGGTAGATCTCAAAGTTTGCTAGTTGGTAAGAAAATTATTAGACCATCCACAATAGAAATAGGCCAGCCACTCTTTTTCTTTGCCACGTCAGCAGTATTAAAAATCCACCTGCCACATCAGATTTAGGTCAGCCATAGGCCAGCCGCAATAAAAATAATTCAAAAACAACTACACTTACGGAATTAAACACAAAATACGGAATTAAATTTACGACACATATACGGGAAAAATTCGTTAATTTTATTTAAATAAAAAAAAGTACATTAACTAAAAATCAAAAAAATTACATAATAAAAAAAAATTCGGGCTTCCACACACGAGCCACCGCCCCACTCTACTCCTCACTAATTTATTAAAAAAATACATTAAAAATGTTAGTATGCCTTGAATCCGTTATAGTTTGCCGCTAGCCGAACGGGGGTCTCGCTGTTGTTGTTGGGCCTCCACACACGAGCCACCGCCCCACTCTATGACATGTTTCTGTTTTAGGTCTTAATATTGTATTGAGCCTAGTTGTTGTTGTCCATCGCTAGATGTTGCTCTTGTACAGAAATTTAGTGAGAGAGAAAATCGTGTTTATATAGTTTTTCAAAAATAAAAAAAATTAAAAAATAGCGCTAGCCGATCGCTGGCCGATCGGCACGCCGGCTAGCGACGCGAATCGGCTAGCCGCCATTGTGGATGCTCTTAGGTATTAATTAAAAGTTAATATAGAATTTCATCAATATGTTTTAAAAAATGGTTAGAACTCGATTTACTTGACGAGCGAAATATATAGACGACAACAACAAACACAACTAAAAGAATAATCAGTGTGCTCGTATTGACTTAGTGATCATAGAATGGTTGATGCCTTGGATCGAAGGTCTCGAGTTCGAATCCACTGTAACACGACCTTTAAATTTCTATCCATTTATCAATAAAAATCAACATAATCACCTATGCACGACATCAACAAAATGGATGACATTAGAGCATCCGTAGTGGAGCAACAGAAAGGAGCAGCTAGGGATGTCAATGTAGCCCGCAACCCGTGGGCCGGTCCGAATAGCCCGCCAAATTTACAGGGTTATGGCTGAAAATTTCTAGCCCGATAAAATCACAGCCCGATTAGCCCGCACCCGATTAACCCGCAACCCGTTAGGGTCAGACCCGAAAACCCGATGGACTGGCCCGAAAACCCGATAAAATTTCTATCGTTCTATTTGTTTGACTCTAATTCAACACTTCATTGGTTATTTTATAATATAGATTACTAAAAAAATAATTTTCAATTTTATATATTAAATATATAAGTTTTTATTAATATAATAATAGATACTATATAAATTAGAAACTTCAAATTCACTAAAAATATATTTAAATTTCTAAAACATGCTTTAAAATTTCTTGATGTTTATGTTTTATTTTGCATAAATCTCAAATATTAGTATTTGATCATGTTTATGTTTGAGTTTAAGCATATATCTCAAATTTATCATAATTAAGTATTTTACAATTTGTAAATATAACTAATTTTCACCATTGTTTATTGGATTGATCACACGTTAATTGTATCGGTAGCAACCCGATTAGCCCACTGGGCTAGCTCGAAACCCGAGCTTTTAGGGTTAGGGTTGAACTTTCGTAACCCGAAAAAATCACAGCCCGATTAGCCCGCACCCGATTGACCCGCAACCCGAATAGGGTTGGCTCGAAACCCAGTGGGCTGGCCCGATTGACATCCCTAGGAGCAGCGATGCTCCCTTCTGTTCATAAATAAATGTGTTGAATTTTCACCCATGCTCCCTCCGTTTGCGAAAAGGAGTCCCATTTCATTTTGACACGGGTTTTAAGAAATGTTAAGAAAAGTAGGTCGAAGAAAGTTAGTGGAATATGAGTCATACTTATATATATTAGTTTTAAATGATATGCGAGTGAAGTGAGTTGAGCTCTTTTTACCATTTATGGTAGTTATGAACCAGGACTCCTATTCGCAAACGAACTAAACTGGAAAAATGAGACACCTATTCACAGACAAAGGGAATATAATTTAGATGACAATAAAGTCTTATAAATACTGTTCATTTACATAAAAATATTCTCGTTCGATTCATAAAAATGGTCAAATTTTAATACTCCCTCCGTTCCATAGTAATGAAGGAGTTTCTTTTCGGCACGAAGATTAAGAAAAATTGTGTTAGGTGAGTTAAGTAAAGGGAAAATAAAATGGAAAATGAAAAAGGTAGAGAAATAAAGAGAGAAAAAAGTAAGAAAGAGTAAAGTAGGTGTGAAAAAATGTGTTGACTTTTAGAGCATCCACAATGGATGCCCGATCTCACGCCCGATCGCCCGAGATCGGGCTCGGGCAACCATTGCAGACGTCGAGCATGCCCGAGGACGACCCAGCGTTCGGTTGCGACCGATCTTTCGCCCGATCCATTGGGCGTGAGATCAGGCATCCACTGCAGCCCGATGCCCTAGCCCGATCGGACGATTTTCCTTTTTTTAATTTTTTTTTAATTATTTAAACCTTAAATTAAACCACTATAAATACCCAATTTTTCTTCACTTTTCACACACCAATACCACTTTCTCTTCTCTATTCTCAATATCCACACTTTCAAGAATGGATCCGAGTCAATTTCCAAAACCCCATAATGTCGACGACGGTATGCCCATGTTTGGCAGCGGCGGTGGTGGCGCCTGGTGGCCCGGACATGAAGACTACCGGGTTGAGACGCCTGGAACTGTAAGATCCACTTTCGTTTCGGACTCTGAGTTCGATCCATTCATCGACACTGAGGAGTATCGGGTTGAGGACATGGAGGCTAGTTGTGGGCAACCTCTTGCCCCTGCGCCGCTGCTGCCGAGGAGGAGGAAGAAGATGGTGCGGAAAGAAAAAGGCACCATCGGTCCCAGTCCCACTCCCATCCGACGAGCCTAACGAAGAGTACGCCACAAGGCGTACTGACTACGAGTTGGAGGAGTACGTGAAGGTGGCTCAGTGTTGGATCGACATATCGGAGGATTCGATATCCTCCAACAACTAGACTTCGGCCAGGATGTGGGATCGCATTGAGGCACGCTACAACGAGATGAAACCTAGGTGGGCGTTCAAGCGGAGCAAGGTTCAGCTGCGCAAGTGGGGTCAGATCAAGCTCCACGTCAACAACTTCTGTTATATCTACAACAAGAACAGGGACGGAAGGGCTGGCGGTGAGAGCATGGAGGATGTCCTCAACAAGTCGTTGTTCGAGTACCAACAGCGGTTCGGGCAGTTCAAGCTGTACAATGTTTGGCTGATCTTGAAGGACAAGCCGAAGTTCAACGGAAGGATACCGGTGGGATCCTCGGCTACAAAGCGAACGAAGACCACCGCCACTGGTGGTTACACGAGCAGCTGCCCATCTCCTGTGGATCTGAACGCTGAGCCGGAAGGGAGTTCCGGCACGCCTACGTCTACTTTTAGACGTCCCATTGGCACCAAGGCTGCCAAAGCCCAGGCCAAAGGAAAGGCGAAGGCGGGCGCGTCTGGATCGGTGGCTCCCCCGCAGGCTGTGCCTCCTCCATCTGCTCAGCTCATGGCCTCAGCGATCGAGGAGTTCATAGGTTTTCGCGAGGTGGTTGAGTATAGGTTTATACTTGACGCCCAAAACAGCCTTCGTCAGGAAACCGATCCTGATGCCCGACAGAGGACTGAGAAGATGATCAAGAATTTGAGCCAGAGGTTAAATTTAGATGACTACTTTGGTTTTTTTTTTTTTAATTTAGTATTTTAGTTTTTATGTAGTTTTTTTTAGCTAAGTATGATAGTAGTTTTTTTTTTAAAAATTAAGTAATGTAGTTTTTTTTTTTTTGCATTTGTGGTGTTTAATATAATATATTTCGGTATTTTAGTATTTAAAAATAAAATTAAAAAACAATGATTTAAAATTGAAATGAGAAATGAATAATAGATAGGACATCCACTAGGGCTTCACCATTGCAGAAAGATAGAGCATGCTGACGTGACAACCACTAGGGCTTTCACTAACTAAAAAGGAAAATGACTCAATTATTATGCAACGTACCAAAATTGCAAAATGACTCTATTACTATTTACTACTATGGAACAAATGGAGTACTAGAAAGTTGACACGGTGAGTTAGGGCGCGTGTGAAATAAATGTGATGTTTTCACAGTGACGTACAAAAGCCTCCTCTATTATCATTTCTCTTTTTCAAATTTTCTGAATTTTTATGCTCTCATTTATTTCAATCTTTGTACTCCGAGGTGTGTGTGACGCATGTCCTCATTCCATATATGCATTTAAACAATGTCTAGTTTCTCATCCTTTTTATCTTTGAATACTAAAAAATCAATTTCATCATTGTGCTTTTTGATTCCCGCACACTACATGAAAATATGGATAAAAATTTATGACGGTTGTTTATACTTTTTCTATTTCATTATAAATGAGCTATTAAATTTAATCGTAATTGAGTTATTTCTATATAAATTACTTATTTTTTCCTTTTTTCTTAATGCTTTTTATTTTATTTACTTTTTTATTTTGTTCTATCTATTTTTATATCTTTCTTATTCTATTTTTTCTTCATTTAACACGATAAACATTTTTTTTCTTAGTTTTGTTAAAAAAAAAACACTTTTAACTGTGGCAAAATGGAGGAGTATTACTCATGATTCATCATACAAGTTGACATATTCAAATTTTAGGTGAATTAAAGATATGATTTTACATACAGATTAAAAGAATAATTACAATCTCTGTCTTAACCTATGTGAAACGTTTATATTTTGGCATGAGAATTTAGATAGTGTAGTTTAGTGAATTAAATTATACTCCTACTTATATAATACTCTCTCTGTTCCACTAAAGATTACCTATTTTTTTCTTTTTGGTGTGTTCTAATTAAAATGATTTATTGCTAAAAATAAAAATACTTTAATCTCTATTTTATTTTTTCTACATTCGGTAAATAAAGTTAGAATAATATGATGTGTGCTGCTCAAGGAAGGATCTATCTACAAAGGAGTGTATACTTTGTTTAGATGAGTCTGATGTCGAAGTAAGTAGTACTGTCACTTACAACTAGATGTGGATCCAAATTGCACAGCAGGAAGTGAATAAAAAAAATCAAATAAATAAATATTATTTTATTTGTGTATTAGATACAACACCTCCTGCGGGGCAAAAATCAAAATTACAACTATAGTGAAGTTTTGTCACAAACCAATCAGACAACGTTCTCTCTCCCCAATAATTTATCCTTTCACAGACATCAATCAAGAACCACTGCGATTCCCCCCTTTTCTACTCTCCTAAATCCAAACACTCCAACACCTGTCTCCTAAACAAAAAAAGAAACCAAAATGCTTCTTCCTGTCTCCGAACACACTGGCCCCTTCTAAATCCTCTCTCTCTCTCAATGGATTTCGCCCTCCTCCCTTCAGACACAGGCGGCGGCGCAGATGCTGATGCCGACAACCACAAATATTGCTACGGATCCGGATTTCTCAAGCAAGATAGAGCAATAAATGCTGAAGATTTAAGGGGGTTTAAGATGCCCAAAACTTCATCTTGCGGCGAGGGTTCGCTTCGGATATCCAACACCTGTAATCTCTCCTCCCCAGAAATGCTCAGCTTCTCTTCTCCAAACCCACAGCCGCTCACATTGCCTTACCATCACTACTCATCCAATGCATTTGCTAGAAATGCAGGTACAAATCACATTTTTTATTTTATTTTCTTGCATGTAATGTTGGGATTTTGGGAAGAAATTTGATATGGGGTTTGTAAAGATCTCCCTTTTTTATAGTGTAGTTGTTGGACTTGGACATGATGAGTTTTTATTCCTTTTTTTTTAAGTTAAAAAAAATTGCAGGTAAAGTTGAATTTTTTTATTTTTGGAGAAATTTGAAGATCTTGTTACCTTTTTTTCTAGTATGCTTTGTGTCATCATCTTATCCACTCTGTTTTTGGGTTTTATGCTTCACATTCTTTTTTCCCATTTTGGAGGCACTTTTTTTGCACTGTTGGAGAAGAGTAAGTTGTGATGTTTGTAAGTGTGGTTTCACTTTTGTTATTTTAAGACTGGATAATACACTAGCAGTACAAAGGAAAGGGATTCAAGATTTCACAGTTTTTTGAGTGTGTGTGGACAGGGATAAATGGTTTGAGAGGGCCATTCACTCCATCACAATGGATGGAGTTAGAGCACCAAGCCTTGATCTACAAATACATCACTGCTAATGTTCCCATTCCTTCTCATCTCCTCAATCCCATTAGAAAAGCTTTTGAAGCTTCTGGTTTCTCTGCCCTCAGATCCAATCCTTGTAACCTCTCTCTCTCTCTTGAGTTGGTTTATTATACATAAACTGAGATTCACTAATTTTAGCTCAAACTAACTTATATATTTTTTTATGAGTAGTGGGATGGAGTGGTTTCCATTTGGGATTCTCCAACACCGACCCGGAGCCGGGTCGGTGTCGGAGAACCGATGGAAAAAAGTGGCGGTGCTCGCGGGACGCGATCATGGATCAAAAGTACTGCGAGCGCCACATGAACCGAGGCCGCCACCGTTCAAGAAAGCCTGTGGAAGGCCAATCCGGCCCCTCCGCGAAGCCCACCACCACTAGGTTTGCGAAATCTTGAACTCGAAATTTAGAAAATTTAGCCGTATAGTTTCCACTGACAGATCTTTTTCCATTTGCAGAAGTGTTGTTGAGCACACCACCACACTCCCCAAAATCAAACCCAAAGACTCCAAAAACCAAGAGTTTGGGCTCGTGTACTCCGACTTGCTCCTGAATCCCTTGAGGCCGAGCGAGCTCCGCCAGTTCATGGACCAGCCTGACCGAGACATGCACCGGACACAGCTTTCCATCTCCATCCCCTCGGACTTTTCCATGACATCTTCTGCCCCGGGATCAGGGGAGCTTGAGATGGGGTTGGGATTAGGCAATGGGCAGAGTAGTAGTATTAGTAGTAGTAACTGGGCTCCCATCTCGTGGGAGCCCAGTTCGATAGGAGGGCCTCTCGGGGAGGTCCTCCACAACACAACGAGCACTAGTGACGCGAAACAGCTAAACCTCATTGAGAGATGGGACAGCCCCTGGTTGGACTTGTCTCCCACCGGGGTTCTTCAAAGGGGCACCTTCACGTCCCTCTCAAACAGCAGCACTGCAAGCAGCCCTCGGACGACGCCTCTACTTGCAAACGGATCATCAATCCATCCCTGCCAGCACTCTGAAAAGCACAAATGCTCACACAATCAACTCTTGCTTTTAGTTTGTAGTTGGGCTTGCTGTTTCTAGTACTACTATATATTGGTTGCATTAGTTGAAACTGTGTGTGGTAGTATTTGACATTGTTATCTATCTAAATAGGTGTGCATCCCTGTTTGATAGAATTGAGTTTGAGCTCATGATTTTGTTTTAGGTTTGGTTAGAGGGGAGCAAATTAGCAATGCCTTTTTGTGGTTGTATGTGTATATCGGTTCATGGGTTGTGTATATAGTTTATGTCACGAATATTCATTTGTCTAACGGTTGAGTGATTAATGTCTGAGGTCGAAGATCGGATAAAAATCCTGGATTTGGCGTTAGTAGGTTAGGTTTGGACCATGGAGATCTTATTGGGAAATCTTTTTTAGATTGATATAGGCTGCTGTGGTCCAGCTTATGACTTTTCTTTACCAACAATGGAGATAAAATAAATATCATCTCACCATCATAAAACACAACCACAACCTCAACCGACACAAACCAAACAACGTTTAGCGTTTTTTTCCTCATTATGAGTTATTCGGGCATGGAATATACTTTAACTAAAAACTTACAATTCCTATGTTTTCTCTCTCTCTAAATGTAGCAAGTTATTCTAATTTTTTATATCAACATTAATGAAAATAAATTAGAATTTAGGAATATACAAATAGTAAGAAAATTACATGTCATAGGCGTCTGTTTTAACACAGACGATAAGATCAAACACATGAAGGATTTAACACAGGAATCTACTACTTTACATACTGTACAAAATAATTATGCATGTCATAGTTGTAGATTGGATACAACTAACGTGGTGCAATTAAAAGTTTACAAATTTTATACTAGTAAAGTGACTCTATACAAAATGCTAAGTATATGGCAAAAAGTCTTTAAATATCATAGAAACTGACATTAAGCACGTAATGGGGTATTTTACTGATATTAATTGTGTGTAGAATTCTCTGCAATGCAAAATTATGTGTAGTATGTGTATGTGTGCAATGTGTTGATAAAATTCTAAATCCTTTTTCTGGAGAAAAGTATGTAGTGCGATGTGTAGTATGTATAGAGCAAGTTGTGTAAATGTGCCCAATTTTATAACATATTTAGAAATTATTAAATTACAATTCCAAATTTAAGTATTTAGCAATACCAAACATTAGAATTTAGATGTAAAAGCTCTAGTTCCAATTCCACAAGCCCAAATTAAATAAAAAGGTTTTGTTTAGCGATTTCTATTGATTCCAAAGGGATAGCTCCGTTTCATGAAAATAATGAAAGATGCTTCTTCAACATGATTAGGATAATCACGAAGCACAAGCATGAATAACAGATAAATCCACTCCACAATACTTCTTCCGTCCCTTATAATTTACTACTTAAACTCAACACAGGTTATAAAAAATGTAGGATTATAATAAAATATGAGTGAGAATGAGTTAGTTAATATGAGATTACTTATCAAAAATGGAAAAAGTAAAAGGTGAAAAATTTTTAGAGACGAACAAAAATGGAAATAAATGTCAAATTTTTAGGACGAGGGGAATAAAAGCTAATGAAAATCGATGAAAATGACCAACAACAAAAAGTTAGGCAATGGAAACCAGAGGAAATCAAGAAATATAATCAACATATATAAAGGGCACAAATTCCTTTACATTGCAAATGGACAAGCTTTGAATAAGCATGTGGCATCATCATGCATGATCAAATATGGAGGTGTGCGTAACCCTCATTTCTGGTATATATTCACTGAAATTCAGGCTTTAAAACGCCACCAAAGCTCAATATGAGGAGAGGCCACCCATACAGCTCACAATATGCTTACTTGCCATATTACGAATTAGACCATCTCCTTCATATTCAAATGTTGTTTACTTATTGGAAAGCTCACAAAAATAAATTAATCCTACTAATCAAACAAATTCAGCCATAAATATAGTACTACTAGTAAAATCCTATATATAATTGTCAATTTATCCGAACTTTTTTTTAAATTTGCAAAACAAAATAAATCCCTCTTCCGCAGCACAAATACCACAATTATATCAATAATACGACAATGCCCTACCAAATTCTCTGATTGCAACATAAGTTATATAACAATAGAGGGAGGAAAAATTTGTAGATGTATAAATGAAAATAAAAATAAATAAAAAAATTTCTCTTCATTTTGTATTTTCCGAAAACCCTTGCTATTGAGGAGAGAGAGCTTGTATTTTGGGCTTCTCTAGAATGATGGGTTATATTGTAGCCCACATCTTTTGGTAAAAACGCATAGTACTCAAATTAAATATACTTTCATGTGGATTCTGACAAATCATTATACGGTACCACCTCCGTCCTACAAAAAATGTCACATTTTCCTTTTTAATTTGTCACACAAAAGATATCACATTTCTCTTTTCAGAAAAAAATTTCTATCACATAAATATAAAAATTATATTTTCTCTCTTCATTTAACACATAAAACAAAACCTCCTAAAATTCTGTACCGTCCCATAAATTTGATATTTTTTATGGGACGGAGGGAATACTGTGTTTACATGAAATCTGAAGTAATCGACTGTATAAAACAATCAACATAGTTAAAAAAGTGACTCTGCATAGGGTTACCAAATTATCAACATAGCACAACAATCAACAGTATTAACTGTACATATATATTTTCCTTCCAAAATTTAAAATCCCAATTCAATGCGTGTTTCATTAAATATACAAAATAGTTGGTGAGAATGTTAGTGGAGTGCAAATCCTATTTTTCATAGTACTGAGTTTATAATAATAAAAGGTGTGGTATTTTATTGAGGTGTATGATCTACTTAACCAAAATTGTCTTAAAAATTTTAAATTGTAATAAATCTCTCAATTAAAATTATTTTGTTACAAAATAAAATAAAATATAACGATGATTTTAACGAAATCCTAATTTTATCGTATTATATCAAAGGCTTAAAATTTGATATTATAAGATAGAGACAGTAATATTATTTTTGTGTGATAGTAAAATCGTATCTTCACAAGAACCCAATTTCACATCCTCACTGAAAATTGATACTACTACTACATCTATTTAGGTTTACATGATTTTTTTTTTCTACATGAAAAAATGAATTCAAATTACATGATTTCATATCTTAGCGGGGAAAAGGCCAAAAATCAATCTTCCAAAATGGTAAGATGGAGCGCCCCGCATAAGCTCCAGACTGGTTGTGAAGACTATCGTTTGCCCTCTGACCAAAGAACGTAACGAGAAAACTAACTCACTCGTAATGATTCAATTGACGTTTCTTACCCGATCGTTGATGGTATTCCTTGCCACATTCGCGCAGACAGAATAATAATCAAGATCTCAATTCCTCCAATTCACCGTAGACTAATTTCAAGCTAAGCACTCCTTCAATAATCATCGATCCATTCATACATGCATTGTGACGATGATAATTGCTATTTTAGTATGCTGATTTATAGCAATTTCTCTCTTTACCTTGTGTCTGTTTCAACCAACAATTCGTTAGTTCAAAGTTAGGATTTTGCCATTGTTACGTATGAATTTAGGGAGAAAGGGATTGTAGCGCTAGAGTTTGCAATTTGCAAAGAGAAGATGGCGTTAGTTTTGCAAGGTAATTAGCTAGGTCATTAATTAATTAAGAGTAATTAGCTAATCAAATTAAATTATCTTCCTTTGACTTTTAACGCAAATAAAGAAACCCACTATTTTGATTGGTTCAATTAACCTAACAACACATGAACCCACTATTTTGATTGCTTCAATTAACCTATCAAAACTATGAAAACGTGTGCGGGCCCCTCCGGATAAATTTTTTTACACATTTAATTTGCAAACTAAACAATAAAATGCAAACTCTCTATATTTTACAAACTCCAAAATTTTCTATATAGTGTCAATATAATGTTAACACAATTAGAATTTTCAACTGGTTCAGATAATTTCTATATATTGTACAAACTCCAAATTTTTCTATACAGTGTCAACATAACGCTAACACGATTAGAGTTGTCAACTGGGCCGGCTCAGCCCGGCCCACCAGTGAAACAGAGCGGGCCTATGCCGGGCTCAATGATTGAAGTGGGCTCCATTTGGGCCATTCTGTAAACCCAAGCCCGACCTAGGACCGGCCCATCAGAGACCCACCTTATATTATTAATATTTTTAATGTAATTAATCGTTAATAATAGTATATTTTGAATTTATGCACGTAATCTTGTGCACGAGTCATGCTAATATTCTTTCTATTGTTCCAATTTCATTAGATGTCACTGAATGGATTTAATATATACACAAGTTCTCAACTAAATCCAGACGAATACAATATTCCATCTTTATTGTATTTTCTTATATTTATTTTTGTCCAAGATGTATAAAGGATGATTGTGAAGTTTGATTTTAAAAATAGTACTCATATTTTGGTATTCAAACCTCAATCTCTAATAAATAATTATGGAGTAGGATTTTTTAAATTTATTAGTTACTAAGTTCATAACTTTTATGTTATCATCTAGTTCTTCTTATGATTAAAGAATGTGAAAAATGATATTAATACAAAGTCAGCAATTTAATCATTATTTCAATGTAGATTTCGTGTAAGTGAGACATAATATTTTTAAAATCTCTTTAATCTATATAATTAAAAAAAATTCAAATAAAGCTCTATCAGGGCCCAACCCATTCCACTTGCCAAGTGGGCCTGGGCTGGGCTTAGAAAAATTAATAAAAGCCCAGCTCGGCCTAGCTCAAACATGAGTTTGGGCTGGGGCGGGCCAAAATATTGGCAGGCCTGACAACTCTAAACACAATGTACACATAATAAAATTTAAAGATTTTGATGTCGAACATAGTTGGGACTGTATTGATATTTTCTGTTGCTATTATTTAGTCATTTATTGACATTTTTAAATAATACATATTATAATTTGAAGTTTGTACAATATTTAAAGTTTGCATTTTATTACATCTCTAGAAAGAAATGCGTAATATATTGTACTTATTCTATAGATTTGCTTGAGTCGGGTATGGGCGTTGAACCGGATTTTGGGTATTAGGCCCGACCCATTTAGCTCTGTCACCCAATTCTCACTGAACATTTCGCGAGACCCCTTTGAATCGAATCTCTAGGGTTTATATCTCACCGGACAAGAGATTTCTCTATCTGAAACTGTTTATTCCCGTCGATTTGTTTTTGTTCCGGTAAATAAACATATACCAGTTGATTATCGTTGATTGGTGGAATATTTTTGGTTCAGTTTAGGATGACTTGTTGTTTCACTAACAAATGCATTTAGTTGCTAATCATTTGATTATGGATTATGGATATGTAACTGTTTCTCTCTCCTTCCATATCTATATGTGTTGTATGTTGCTCAATTATAATTTTTTTAAGGTGTTCTCGCGTGCAGGTTTGTGAAGTTAACTTGCCGCAGGCATGGCGAGTAACCCGCCTCCATCTGGTTCACAGGTAGACTTCCGGAGCATTTCTTGTTAAATTTGGGAAATCCTTGTAGTAATGCTGTTGTGTATGGCTAGCACTAGGACATGGACTCTGTAGTTGTGTAGTTGTGGAGTTCAGTTATTTCCTTTTGAAGTGTGACTAGATAATCAATTTGGGAATTGTTTACTATGTTCATTTTGAGGTTGTTAAATTTTAATTTATTTTTATTTGTGAAATTGATCTCTTTGGACACTTGCTTTCTTTAATAGCCACATTGGTCACATCCTGCGTCTGGATCCATGGCTCCTCAGAATTTTGCTCCTCCATATCCTATGCAAGTATGTAATTCGAACATATATTGAGTAAAGAAGAATATTTTGTTATATTGTTTCTCTGTGTCAGAATTATGTCAAGGCGGTTGCATCATTGAAATGTATGTTTGCTACAGTTCCGTCCTGCCGCACAGGCGCCACAAGGCCAACATTTTATGCCGCAACAAACTACATCACAGTTCCATCCATCAGGACAACCACAAAATATGGGAATGCCTCCAGGTCAAGGTCAACCAATGCAACAGTTTATGCCACGGCCTACACAACCTGGCCACGGTGCTCCATCCTCATATCCTCAAAGTATGCCTATGCCATCAGGCATGGCACAGCCTCAGTCAACTCCTCCAGGCCAGGGAGTTCCATATTCATCATCACATACTGTAAGAAAATATGCCAATATTTTATTGAATCTGTCTCATGAATACTATTTTTTCTTCATCTTATTTATTTTATTCCTCTTCTAGTATGCTCCATCTTCGTTTGGCTTGCCCCAGACAGGCATCAGCATGCCACCCCAGTTCCAACCTTCCTCCCAAATGCCTATGCCTGTTGGTTCTGCTGGGGCACAACCGTGGATGCATTCAAATCAAGGTACTCCTGTTGTTGCACCACTGCAGCAAGGCAGCTTGGAATCCTTCCCCACCACTGCAACTGTACCAGTGAGTGTCTTTAACCTGTTTCTATTTCACATTAAACCCCCAAAGGGATCCTTTTCTTACAATTACTATTTATACCAATTAGAGTTTCAGACATGTATAAAAGTCAATTGATCATCGGTAGTTGATGTATTGCTAAGTTCCTTTTATATCCCCCTTTCAGTTATGTCTGCATAATTAATCATAGAATCTCATTTATTAACACTTAACTTGCAATTTGAATGGCTTTTTCATTCTTTTATGTTGCATGGCCACTCTGTCCGGACGTGACAATTTCATTGTTCTTACTCTATTTTCATAACATGGTACACGGCTTGTTGATCGATTTGGGATTGCCCTATTTTTTTGTTTGACTTAGGGAATGCCTTTCTGATAACGTTGATAGGTTGGAGGCTTGTGGATTGTGGTTGTTCAGATTATCTAACTTACCTGTTTGTTGGTAGAGCTAGTCGTGAAGCTTGTTTGTTGGACATACATTTTTATTGTTGTATGCACTATTATATGAAGTGGACATATTTAAAAAATTGAACAGTTGTATCGGCCAATATTATCAATGATTAGCAAATTTTCCCCTAAATTCAATATATAAATGAAGCATGTCATGACCTGTATATGTGATGCAATACCTACAAATATGAATTATGACATACGCGGGTCTGTTAAACCATGATCAGGGATTTGTATAATGCTGAATCCAACCCTGATTCCATATCATACCCATTTGTGGTTTAGTTGGTTAACAGGTCTGGGTTGGGTTGTATCATAGCCATCCAAGATCCGCACCGCCGTTGCCACCTCTTCACAGGGGGTATCTAATGTTCCTTAGTTTGGTATATTTAATGTTCCTTAACAAGTTGTGGTTCATTCACCTTTTCATCTTCAACTTTTAGTTGCCTGCAATGCTGTTTCCACAGTGCCATTGATGCATTATTTAAAATTTCCATGGAAGTTCTTGACGACTGTTCAATTTGAACTAGCATAGTCCTTTTCTTTATTCCTTTATGCTACCCTTGGCATGGGTTTAACCTTACTCTGTTATTTTTTGAAGGCTGTTAATGGATCTAGTTCTGCCCAACAGTCTGCATCTGATTGGCAAGAATATGATGCTGCTGATGGCAGAAGGTAATTTGATTCTTTGATTTTGTTAAGGAGACATACTCTCAGTGATTTGATGATTTTACCAAACATTTCTGTCTGACTTTTGTGGCAGCTTGATCTGCCACTATTTCACATATTAGAAGGCCTAAGTTAGTTTTGGGTTCATCTGTTGTAAGAGTTAAATATTAATTCTATTGTTAGTGTGTCTGCATTTGCATATCTTATGGGTGCGGTTTCATCACTTTTTACTGCCATATTCTCTAATTGGTATATGCAAATGTGTATCTGCTCAGGTATTATTACAACAAGGCTACAAAGCAGTCTAGTTGGGAGAAGCCTCTTGAGTTGATGACCCCTCTAGAGGTGAGTGAATATCTAGTTTTTTCATTCCCAAGAGATTCTTGATAAATTTTATCTCATTTCTGAGTCATTAATTATTTTGCTCTGATCTCGTGCAAACTCTGTCCTATGTTGTGGACACTGAAAATTGTAGACTCGTTTATGTATTCTCGTTTATTTGCATGTCCTTCAATGGTTTGTAGATGTCATGGCAAGTCAGGGGAATATAACGACTGCTCTTTGTCCTCAATGTGAAGACGGTTTCACTTTCTCAAGGCAGGCAACAATTTGCTATTTTCATATAAATGTAATGTTGGGATTTAAATTTCTCATGATAGTGACCTGTGGGTGCAACAGTACCCAACTATATTGAAAAGTACAAGGTCTATTACTTATTTAAATATAGGCCTGTTTGGTTGAGTGGTGTTGCCAAAAATTGATTGAAGAATATAGGCTTTGTTAATTGTCCATTTGGAGTGCAAATATACATTTTATTGCTATATGAAGTTTGGTCTTGATTATTATCATCCATCTTTTATATCAACATAACTTCAATGATATATATATTTCTATTTCCTTCAGTTTTTTAATTACATGTTCATATAGATTGATATATTTTTTAGCAATACCTGTCTGGTGGTACCCTGTTTATCTAATTCCTGCATTTGGCATGCATAGAGCACTACAGGTCCAGGTCTTAACCTAATGGTTGAATGTATGACCGGCACATTAGTGCTTGATGAATTGATTCTGATTATTTTTCTTTAGCTGACTACCATAGAACTTCTGTAGTGCACTATTTTTTGCTGACTTGTGATTCTTCAAATACGCGAACTTTAGAATTTTAATGGCTATGTAGGCACTTTGTTTTCATTCACATTGAGTAATACTTAATCATTTGAAATTTGTCTCAGTTGATGTATTTAAGATTTCAAATGTTATCTATCCCCAACTATGTTGAATGTTTAGTGCTACTCTTGCCATAATGAAGTATAATAAAAGCAATGAGGTTGGTGATTTTTAATCTAGATCCCGGTATAAAAGATATCATCAAGTTCAATGAACTGGATTAACACATGTAAGGCATGCTCAAATCTAGAAAATTATAAATTAAAGAATTTTTATCTATCAATACTAGACTATTAGTATTCATGACCTCACAGGAAATAATAATTTTGCCATTGATCTCAAGGCAAGAGTGTGGTGGTTTTTGGATAGTGTTTGCTGCTTGAGGAGAACTCCTTGTATGCTTTTCTTCGATATGATAAATTGAGAGTATGGGGGTGTGGTAGAATTGTATGATTGTGTAACTGTTGGATCTTTTGTCTAGTGTGTTGTGATTGATGATCATAGGATGAGTATTAATAGTTCAAAAAATGACTGCGAACTTTCCGTCCTTATTGTTTTGTCAGAAGTTCTCTCGACATTTGTCGCCCGAGGGAAGAAAAATTGAAGAATTATAAAAGCAATTGGCATATAAAATATAGGGAGAAAAGCTTCTGCTGTGAATATCATGCATGGGCATATAAATTGAAGGGTTACTGATATTGAATTTGACATAGGGGACTGAATCTCGTTTACCTCGCCTGTGTCATTTTTCAATTTTATAAAAACTAGGAACCACAAGACATTATAGACTATCTCAATTTTCCTAAATGCACTGGTTTTACTAATGAATACTATCGTTAGGCATTGCTTCTTTTAGTTGGGAGTTTCTTCTCACCTTAGGTTTTATAGGGGGTGATTCTTATCCTATACCCTACTAGTACTAAGTATTTTTACTATGTAATTTCCCAAGTTATGCACGGACAACCCTCATTTTGAATCGACGATTCTAATGATATTTCTTACCTGCTTTGGTTGGCAAGTTATCTGATTGAGAAAATCTATTTGGACAGAGAGCTGATGCATCAAGTGTTTGGAAGGAATTCACTACTCCTGAGGGTAGAAAGTGAGTCTGACTAGATTCCCTTTGGCTTCGCAAGTTTTCAATATTTTTTACTGAATTGAATATATCCTTTACAATATGTATTCAGTGTCAAGTAATACATGCAAAGTTATCACATCTCGATGGTACTTCACAGGTATTATTACAACAAGGAGACAAAGCAATCAAAATGGACGATACCCGATGAATTGAAGGTTTGTATGGAAATAATTTCTTTTATGGAGTATTACTTTTCCTTCTGTTGAACTAATTCTCACTCTTGTGCTTCCAGTTGGCTCGTGAACAGGCTGAAAAAGCTGCTGCTGAGACATCACGGCCGGAAACGAATGCTAGCTCTGCACCACCCACAGTTAGTGGTTCTTCTGGTGAACAACCACCTGCAGCGGACAACTTGCCAAATTCCACTACATCAATAGGAGCTGCAGTGGGTTCGAGTCCTGTCCCAGCTACTCCAGTTGCTTCTGATACTAAATCTCCCATTGTGTTGGTCTCTGAAACAGGAGTCACACCTGTAGCGCAGACACCTGTTGCAAGTACAACTGGAGTGTCAGTGGGAGACACAGTGTCATCCTCCCCTTCTGATGTTCCAGTTAAATTGTCAAGCGCGAGGTTAAGGCCTATGTATGAAGTTATTTGGCTGATCTCTGTTCAGGTGTTTAGAGGCCTCATTGGTTTCTGTTTGGAAATGTTTCAGGATCAGCTTGGAAACTCCTTCATCACAAGTGGGGTCAAGTCCCTCAGTTGGGGCTTCGGTCCAAGATGGAGAGGTATGACTAGTTTATTGAGGCATTATTTGCAAACCATTTCTCTTACCCTGGTGCTATATAGTTGTTGAGATTGCTAATTCAATCGGTTAAACATTTTTCTTGCTTTCTTTGCACCACTACTTATTTCTCTCACAATCCCCCCTTTCCATTTTTTTGTTGTATTATTTTACCTCGCAAAAGTCTTCAAATTGTAGTCATTCCTCTCCAAGTTCATGCAAGTTTCTTTTGTTGAAGAAGACATGAGACTATAAGAGATGGAGTACAATTTTTCTGGTATACTTATTATTCAGCAAAAAGTACCTGTTGATAATTGTTTTTCCGTCCATTTTTCAGGAAGAGAAAAAAGAAATTGCTGTTGCAGCTAAAACAAATGTGGCACCGGTTGAAGAGAAAACAGTGGATGATGAACCTGTCATATATGCCACCAAGCAGGTACTTACTTTATAATGCTTCATCAATTATTACCACTACCATTATACAGGTATATATGATAATTGCCTGTCCAGGAGGCAAAACATGCCTTTAAAGCATTATTAGAGTCTGCAAATGTGGAGGCTGATTGGACCTGGGACCAGGTGGATTGAATTTTCTGCTTTGTTCTTCTATAATTTCTTTAAACTTTTTATATGTTGATATACAATGCTGTATCAGGCTATGAGGGTGATAATTAATGACAAAAGATATGGTGCTCTGAAAACGCTTGGTGAAAGAAAGCAAGCATTCAATGAGGTAATCATTCTTGTGAATAAATTACTCACTTCTTCCTGCATATTGTAGGTATGATTTATTTAGTGTAAAGTGTTTTTATTGTTGATATTTGTTTTGCATTGTTTTGCAGTACTTAATGCAAAGGAAAAAGATAGAGGCCGAGGAGAGGCGTCTCAGACAAAGAAAAGCAAAGGAGGAGTTTATGAAGATGTTGGAAGTAAGTATTAAAAACTTATTGTACATTTCGCCATTATTGTGTGATTTTGAGTATGTATCTTTTGATAATCTTACACGTGTTGGCTTGGAGCAATTTTTTTTGCATCTTCAGAATATAAAACTTGGTTCTTGCTTTGGTTTCTATCATTCTATATAGAAACATGGCTCGCCCATGGACAGCATGTTTCTGTTTGAGCATATTGTATGAGACTTATTTAGTCTTTTTTTATTTGCCTCAGGAGTCCGAAGAACTCACATCATCCACACGATGGAGGTTATTCACACTTCTATTTTTTTCTTGCTCTGATTTTATTCAAGGATTTTTTGGTCTAACTTCTTGTACCACAACCAGCAAAGCAGTGACAATGTTTGAAGATGATACCCGGTTCAAGGCTGTTGACCTAGAAGTGGATCGCGAGGATCTCTTTAGAAACTATCTTGTGGACCTTCAGAAAAAGGTGCGCAATAGATCTTATTGTCCTTTTGAGTGTTGAAACATCTTCTAGAAGCTTACATCCTATTATCTCTTCAAATTATTGAAGTAATATTTTAGAATATACGGGAAGACACTGTAGCCACCAATGTTAAATTATTGCTGGATGGTAGTATTAGAGACAATGACCTGGATTTGTCTGAATATCAGGCTAAATACTGCTCTTCACCTTTATACTCCCTCCGTTCCATAGAAATAGGCCATATTTTCTTTTTCGTCCGTCTCATACAAATAGCCCATATCCGTTTATGGCAATTTTTTTTCCCCTTCTCGTTTACTTTATTATTTATGTGCCCCACTATTCACTACACAATTTCAACTACTTTTTCACCTCTCTTACTTTACCAATTATGCATTAAAACCCGTGCCTATACCAAATGGTCTATTTCTATGGGACGGAGGGAGTATAATTTATGAATTATGAATATAAGAATATGAGTTTGTTCAGAGATTGAGGGACAGCTCTTGTTCTGTGCGATGAATCATGGATTTCAATGGAAGTATTCTTGTGGTCTTTATATTTAAGATAGGTTTTTGGTATGGATGATACAATTTCGAGGATGTAATGTAAATCAGATATCTGATATAACTTGCATGAGTTGAGTTCTGCAAAACACAATCTACACGCTGCCTACTTCTTCAATATCTAAGAATCAATTTATAAAAGGCAAGCTGTACTATTGAGTTGTGTGTGGTTTTAATCAACTTTTATCGCATGTTACATAAGCTGCAATGACAGTCCATCTGCAACAGCCTTGAGCTTGTGTTCCATATTTATGTGTGTGGCTATCTGTTCCAGGAGAAGGCAAAGGCTCAGGAGGAGGCTCGTCGAAACAGGCTGGAATTTAGGCAATTTCTGGAATCATGTGATTATATCAAGGTGCCTTTGCTTTGTTATTGAGCTTTTCACCTTTTCATATGTAGCAGCCTCATCCATTCTAACATATTAAAGTATTATTTTTTACGTCAGGTGGATAGCCAGTGGCGGAAGGTTCAAGATCTTCTGGAAGATGATGAGCGGTGTACACGCCTGGATAAAATAGATCGGCTCGACATCTTTCAGGTGAATTATGATTGATAATAAGGCATCATTCTATGTAAGGGGTTCTTATTGTCTCCATAATATGCCTTCAAGCAATTTCCCTTTCAATCAAGTAATTAGTTATTTGAACATGTCCTGCATCTGAACCTACAACCATATTAATAATTACTGCCTATGCATGTTGCTGTTGCAGGATTATATTCGTGATTTGGAGAAGGAGGAGGAAGAGCAGAAGAAGATACAGAAGGTATTTCTATGTATATGCTTCTTTTCAATCTTTTCTGCTCATGTTTGCTTTGATTCTGATAATTTTTTGCATATCAAGGAACAACTTAGACGAGCTGAGCGTAAAAACCGTGATGCATTTCGTATGATGTTGGAGGAGCATATTGCTGCTGGCACTATTACAGCAAAAACATCCTGGCGGGAATATTGTCAAAAAGTACATACATTGTCTTCATTCCTAATCATACATATTAGCACCTTTTTATAAGAGTCGATTAGTCTTTTGTTTCTGTTTTGGTTTCTGTTTATTTACTATATGTTTTTGTATTCTTGTTTTTTATGTTTATGTTACCATTATCTATAAAGGTCAAGGATTCTGAGGCTTATGAGGCAGTTGCATCAAACACTACTGGTTCCACCCCCAAAGATTTGTTTGAGGATCTAACAGAAGAATTGGAGAAAAAGGTACTTATACCTATCGTCACTAGTCTGCAACTAGTTGTGTAGTTTAATGTTTGATGCTACACAATGAAAATCTAATTATACTCGCATATATTTCAGTTGAGCAACTTATAAATTTTATTAGGTATTAAATTCAGCATATATTGCTTGAGTAAGCACTTTATATACTTCTTTCTCTCAATATTGGCTATCCTTCATTTGATGGCTAACGACCCCATGTATTCTGCTGGTGCCTTTTACTTGTGTGCAGTATGATGAAGACAAAACCCAAGTAAAGGATGTTTTGAAGCAGGAAAAGGTAGAATTGTGTGACTTCCATTGCCTCCTTTCAGTCTATTATTGTGTTGATAGTCTGAACCTTAACCTATTGCTTATTCTCAATTTTAGATTACAGTTGCTTCAACGTGGACATTTGAAGACTTTAAGTCTTCTTTTGGAGATAATACTGTTTTGTCCTCCATATCTGACATTAATTTGCAGGTATCAGTGTTTTGACTACTCGTTTTTCTTTTTTTTTTGAGAAACACTACTCATTTTCCTAAACAAAAGGTTTCACAGTCATTTTTTACCATTGATAGTCAAAATCGGCTGTCTCATTGTTTTTGCTATAGAATGTGAGACCTGAATTTTTAATCATCCTTATCCTAACTTCTAATTGAATCAGCTACAATGGCTACCACCAATGCACTCCCTCTGTCCCGTGATAACATGCACACTTCTTCGTTCGTCCCATAAACACACGGACATTTCATTTTTTCCCCTTTTATGCATACTACCCCCACCATAAATTGTTACTCCCTCCGTCCCACCATAAGCGAGTCACTTTCCTTTTTTGGGGTGTCCCACCATAAGTGGGTCATTCCCTTTTTAGCAAAAAATAATACATTTTCTCTCTCTTGCTTTATTCTCTCACCTACTTTACACTCTCTTCACTCTACTTTTTTCTATCTCATATTTTACTCTCTCCACTTAACTCTTTAAATATCAATTTCTTAAATCGCTTATGGCGGGGCGGAGCCGCGGAGGGATTACAATAATACCTTACTAATTTACTATTACAATTCATTTTACAATCTTAACAAATACCCCTGAAGTGGGACCTTTCTCCACTCACAATACAAGATACAAGTAACACTAAAGTGAGACCCTTTCTCCACTACTAGTACAAACAATGTTGGATTACTTAAAACCCGTGCCCATGGACTAGTGCATGTTTTTATGGGACAGAGGGAGTATTACACAATGCCTCCCTATTGTTGTTTGTGTATGAGCGCGTGTCTGCTTGTCTCTCTGTATTACTCATGATATGGGAGCTCTGAAATAAAAAAAACTAAAATCTTGTTCTCTTCAAGACGTGTAGGTTCTTCAAGTTTAGATTGCTTATTTCTCCATGTGCCACCTTATCTCAACTTTTGATATTTTGAATTTACTTGGACATTTGAAGCTAGCTGTGAACTTTGCATTCATTTGAGATTTCTAATTGCGTCCATGTGATATTGGCAGCTAGTATACAAAGATCTTATTGATCGAGCTAAAGAGAAAGAAGAGAAAGAGGTTAAGAAACGTAAACGTCTAGCCAAAGATTTAACTGATAAATTGAGCACCATAAAGGTACTAGAGATGTGCTTGATGGTGGAAGGAATTATACTTAGTTCCCTTCTATCTACTCTTGTCCCAGTAAATTTTTCATAATTTAACTTATTCTTACATTTTATTTACTTCATCTTAGGAATTAAATATGCTATCCACGTGGGAGGAATGCAAACCACTAATTGAGGAAAGCTCAGAGTACAGGTACACTTTTTAAAATTGGTTAGGAAATGCCTCGATCGATTTTGAGGAATACTAATTATTTTTCTCCATCTGATTTTGTTATGTGTTCTCTAGGTCCATGGGAGAAGAAGACCTCTGCAGAGAAGTATTTGATGAATATATCTCTCGTTTACAAGAGAAGATGAAGGAAAAGGAGCGAAAGCGAGAGGAAGAAAAGGTAATTAAAAACTAGATACAACATGAGTTCATCTTGCTTAAATTATCTAATTGCAGATTACTTAAACTGAAATTTATGTACCTGCTGGAAAAATATTTTTGACCAGTAATTAAACTGAACTTTGAGGAGTAATTGCATCACATATGTATAATAGCAACTATTCCTTGGCATTCTGTGATTTTTCCTTGGGTTCTCTTGTTACATCTGGGAATGGATAGATGCTTAGGGTAAACCTTCTATTTATCAATATATTGTACAAATGACATCCTTTAGATTTTGTCATCATAATAATCTCAATTATATGAGCATTTGTCAAATGACATCCTTTAGATTTTGCTGGCCTGTTCCATGTGTTCAACGTATGCCAGTCTATGTTTCAGCACGTCCTAGATTGGTTTAAATGTCATTTAGCTATCTTATGATGTGATTTTTTTCTAAGAATTTACTTGATCCGGCATTGTGCCTAATTTGTAGAGTGCCTTCCACATCACTAGTGGGAGTAAATACATATAGATGGTACAAAATACAAAATACAAATGATGCCTTCCACATAAGTAGTGGAAACATTTCAAATCATGATTTGTACTGTACTGTACTGTAGATGATAATGTATTGCCGAACATACTGATTAGCTGGAATATTGTCTGGGAATTTCAACTAATTAATATCTACCACTTTGATGAATTTCCACTAACTGTTTCCCACATATGCTTCTTTGCAGACGAAAAAGGAGAAAGAGCGGGAGGAGAAAGACAAGAGAAAAGATAAAGAAAGAAAGGAGAAAGATAAAGATAGGGACTGCGACAGAGAAAAGGAGAAGGGGAAAGATAATTCAAGAAAGGATGAAGAGACTACTGAAAATATGGATTCTGTGGAATCTCATGGATACAAAGATGACAGAAAACGGGAAAAGGAGAAAGAGAAGAAGCATAGGAAGCGGCATCAGAGCACGGCTGATGATGTGAGTTCAGATAAAGAGGAGACAAAGAAGTCCCGCAGGCATGGCAGTGACCGTAGAAAGTCAAGAAAGGTAAAGCAATCACCTTGACCCTTCACCATGCATATTCACCCCTCTGTATTTGGATGGCTTAGCAGTGCAATAATCTGATACCCTTGTTATTCTATCTATCCTTTAGCATGCATATTCACCCGAATCAGACAGCGAAAGCAGACATAAAAGACACAGAAAAGATCACCGCGATGGATCGAAACGGAGTGGTGACGAGGAGCTGGAAGATGGCGAATTGGGTGAGGATGGGGAGATCCAATAGACACTTTTGTCCATTTTGTTCATCGGGCTAGTAGTTTTTGTCACAGCACTAAAGCTATGGTATTGAGACACCACTAACATGATAGCGCTTGTTTCTATATGCTTACCCCATACCTGAATACTCCCTGTCCCCAAATTTCTTTTGTTTCAGGATGTTTAACCTCTGGGGTAGTTTTAGTTTTTTGTGTCTATTAATATACTTTTTGTTAGACAATACACTTCGAGATTTGAGATGAAATTATATTCACCTATTCTATATCTAGAGCATGATGAATTGTTGAGCTGGTTTTTAAGGTCTCGAAGTAGGTAGTGTTTGTGTTTTTATCAGCTTCACCTTCCAAATGAAGCTTCACTACATCGTTTTTAGGAGTCGGGTTAGGTGAGGATGACTGGTCTCATCTCACTCTTAGAAGGGGAGATCGGTTTAAAGTTTAAACTGGTTGAGTTTTTTTTTTTGACGTGTCACTGAATATATATACTCCTACCATTTATATGTTTCTGTTTTTTTTTTATTGATTTTGAGGCTGACGAAGTTTAAGTTAAATATTCTTTCTTAGGTATTTGTATATTTTTCTGGATTTCATTATTTGCTCGATGCGCTCGAAACAAAATTAATTACATTGTTTAAATTCTTAACTTTATAACCAAGAAATTTATGCCACGAAATATTTCCAATTCAGCCATGTTATTACAATATCATGGATAACATTTTCAAGTATTTCGTTCTCAATCTCCATTGAAATCTCCCATTTTTGTTGCTCCAAAACAGCATTGTCTCCTTTTTCTATCAATTCTTGCCGCTCTATTTGGTCCAATGCCATCTTGTTTATAATGTATTTGTTGCATGGCTCTGGTTCTCTTGATTTTCTCATAACATAAAGTTGTGGTTGCTCCAATTTGCATTGTGCTGTTGAGCTTAAAGTATTGATGCTGCCTTGCTCTGTTGAAAGATTGAGCCATTAGTTCTTGATTATAAATTTGAGATTTTTGTAAAGAATGACATCTTACTGTAATAAATTGGTGAATCTTGATCTGGATCTATTTCTCCCAAGACGGAGATTGGACTCAGTTGCTGCTTGCTGTCTTCTTCCTCAGCCCTCGATTTGGAATTTGTGTCTGCATCTTCAACCTGTGTTGGAGCTTCATTATTAACCATATACTTTTGCCACATTCGAAAACAGTTGCTAGTAGTGCATTTCTTATCATGACATTGCAAAAGGACAAGTTACGAAGATGAAAAAATGAGAAGTCCAAATAGAATAAAGTACTATCCAGGTGAACTGGTAGAGAATAAAATAAGAAAGAGAAAGAAGCATGAAGTAGGAGCAATAAAATTTATGAAAAAAAAAATCCATAAAGATATTCAAATATCGAGGTACAAATGGGGTATAAGTATAACATTAGTTCCAAAAACAAACATTAATAAAAGTCAACAAAATCACTAAAGCAAGCAAAATATTGGATGTATATAAGAAAAGTAGAAGGAAATGGGTAGCACAGACAATGACTTTATTCACCAACTCATCCTAGGTTTTTATATGAGAAAACATTGAACGAATACAAGAAAATAGAAGTAATGGTTAGCATATGGAGTATTATGACTTTATTCGCTAATTCATGTTACCGCGAGATGTATCTATAATCAGAAATAATAAGAGACAAAATTCATGAAAATAAATAATAATTAAACATTAGTAGACCTTCATAGGTCAAAAAAGAATTGAGTCACTAAGGAGAAAGTCCGATGACTACATTCATAGGTCAAATTAAAAAAAAGTTCTCCACTCATCAAGATTAATAAAGTTGCTACTCCATATAATGTAAATACAAATTTACAAATGGAATTTCACAATATGTTTTGATGAATAATAGTGTGCTTGAATTTCAAATAACTCATCAATATTGATATTGCCGACCTTCACACCTTATAGTATTATTAACACAATGATTTATGCATAATATAAGATTGCTTGTACCTCTCTATCGAAGAAGCAATTCCCGCATTTAACGAACCGTCTAATAGCTGACTCAGAGCAATGTGAGCCACCGCCATCGGATTCCAAGCAAGAGGCGCTCTCCGGCTTCGCGCTAAGGAAATTTCTCAGGCCCCCATTGGCATTAGCCACGACGAGGCGGCTGAATGCGGCCCGAACAAAGTATGAGCAGTTTGGCGCCACATATTTAGCAGAATTGTGAAAGGTAAGGCCTCTTTCGACAAGGTAAACTTCTAAGGCAAATGGCTCTTGCTGCTCTTGGAGAAAATCTGCAAGCAATTTAGGCATGGTCAAAGGAAAATGCTACTAGTATTATTTAATTTGTGTACAATTTGAGAGAAATGGAACCATTTTTGAAGAACAAATAAAGAGATAAGAAGATGGTTGTTGTTGGTTGATGAATACAAGGAGGATGGAGTTAGATAGTGATGCCAAGATTCAAATTTGGAGGGATGGGCCTTGACAAGTTACATTTTTTGGATATTCATTAAATGTGACAAACATATGTCAATTTGTGTATAAGACTTACTATAGAATTCCAAATCTGTCTGCTGTGGTAGGGGACTCATTCATCTCAAAATTTCAACAGACCAAGATTTCTTTTTTAATGTGCATCTTTAGTAATTGGTATTATGTAAGTAATTATCAAGCTAGCTAGGTATAGCTATAATATAGTAGTATATGAGATAAATGAACAGTGAAACTGCAAAAATCAGCTCAACTATAGGTTTCACCTAACAATGTTCACAATAAGAAGTAATTAAACGCATGTAACATACGGCATTAATTTCATATAGCTCCAAATCCCAATTCTGCATGTTGTGGGTAGGGCCGTAGGGGACTCATCTCTTGATATGTACATAAAATTACAATGATTGAATTATATCTGAATTGTATTGTTTACTATGGAAAAAATTATGAAATGTCCATTGACTTTGCACTTGAGGTATTTTTATACTTTATCTGTCCCATAAAAATAGACCAATGAGTTTGATGTGCAGTACTGCAGTTAGTAATATATGAGAAATAGAAAGAAAAAATGATTAGAATATTATTAGTGTAAATAAAGACCCATCTTATTAGAGATAATTTTTTCTAAAATAGAAGTTGTTACTTTTATAGGACAGTCCGAAATGACAAAAAATGATCTATTTTTTATGAGTTAAAGAAAGTATTTTTTTTGGACTAAAATACCTCGCGACTCCAACAAATGAAGTATAGTACTTAAGTAGTACTAGTACTTATACACAAAATATCATAACACGTAATCATAGTACAAAATGATTTTATCTAGCTACTTAATTTTTGTTTGAGAGAACTTTCTCTCAAAAATAAGGTTTTCTATCTCTTAAATCTTTGAAACTTAAAAAATTCCAGTGCTTCTAGAAAAAAATTTATTGCATATGTCCTTTTCCGTCTTCCTATTTTTGGCATATATTAAGTATTTTCTTATTATTGTAGAATGGAGATTACAATAAACTTGATTTATTATAAAGAAATTAAGTTAATTTATTGTATCATTATGGGAATTATTTAAATATTGTATTTACTCAAAATTTAAATTACATTCCTTCGATATAATTTGATAGTGCATAATTTTTTTGGAGCTATTTTTCAAAAACAAATAAAATCTAAGTCATACTTCAATTGATTTGAAAGTTGTACTATTATATAGAAACACAAGATATAATGAGATTTGATATAAACACCGTGCATCAGGCTGTGTGTTATTTGCAGCATAGATTTTAAATTTGGAAAATCAATCATACATAAAGATAAATGTTGAAATTGAAATAGTAAAAGTTATTCTACATAACAAGTTCAGCATCATAATCTCCATACAACATATCAAAAATATTATCCAGTTGAGTTATTATAAGTAACAAAATACACAGGACTAGAATTTTCATATAGTAGAATTTTCTTGTCCAAATGCCTTAATTTGCTTATAAATAATGAACTTGTAACATAACACGCGTTATTCACAATGGGAAAGAAAAAGTTAAAAAGATGAACTCCACCAACCATTTGTCTTTTATTTTTTTAATTAATTATGTTTGGTCACAACTTTAAATTTTCATTGATTTGATGGGACTGCATATCCATTTCCCATTGATGCCAAAATCTTTTTTTTTCTTGTAGTCCTATTTAAAAATTTAACACATCTGATATGCATAGTGACATGCAACGATTTTTCCACACCATGACAATACACTCTAGGTACTAAAAAAGTGTAAAAGTTGATTTTGAAATGATAATACAAACTTTAGATCTTTGAATAAAGCAAATTGGATATCCTAGATATAAAAAATATATACATATATGCATGCATGAATATGATTTTCAATCATATCCAATTATCTTCTTTTGACCCCTGTAACTTAGATGAACGTTTTGTTGCAATTATGATTTCTAAACTTATATTTCAATTTGATGGATAAGTTGGTGGAGCATTAGTTGATTTACGAAGGAATTATTACTATTTCTTGTTTTTAGTTAGAGGGAAGTATATAAACAATCCTTATATTTTTCCACACCATTGAAATGAATATATAGTCTACATAGGTAATACTGCTTGAGGTCTTTTGCAATTTCTTTTGCCTTATTTGATTTTATACGTCATTTTTTTCTTCGTTGTTTTGTTTCTTTCCTCGTTTACACGCATCTTTTTCTCCCCTTTCAAGTCGCTCATCCCCTATTAATTTATTTATTTACCGTAGTTAGTTAAATAAATAAAGTATAACAAATAAATTTTTACTGAGACAGTACTATTATAATTTAAATTAGTTTCATTAGGATGCAGAGTGAATCATTAACCCGAATGCAAACAAAATTTACCTATGATTTTGATCAATTTTCCAACACAAGACCTGCAATATATATTCACTTGTATACCAAAAATTAGATTACTTCTTCCAACACGTAAGAATTTTTTTTTCAAGTACTTATCTAAAACTCCTTTATTTTCATTTTCATGCACGTCCATTCAAGATTAATACTATATAGAATAGTGATTCTCATGAAAAGCTGATTAAGATATGTGGATAATATTCAAGTAGCACTATGTTGATTTTTATTCGTGTTTCAAGATTTTGTGTAGAATCTTCACAAGTTTAGGTTTTACTAGCCTTTGTTTGAGGTGACAAATGCATAATTGTTTGGTAAAGTTTTGGCCATTTTTCGGACTTTTATAGTTTTCGTGGAAACTTTATTTTGACTGACGACGTGTCAAAATATTGGCTTTAAGACTAATTCATATACACATGTTCTACTATATGAGCTTATATAATTAATAAAATTGTGATTTTGGGAAATAAAATGATGCAAAGGTGTGGTTACAATTCTAATCATTTAACATATGTAAAACAGCCAAAATCATCACTCTCAACGCCACAAACTCATTTATGTTCTTCCAAATCCTCCAGCAAATCATACCAAAGACAGACAATAACCCAACACATTTCACCATCAATATTTCAATAACATAAGATGACATGCTCTTTACTAACCACCAATCTAGAAGTATACATAGAAACTGTATAATTTACCTTAGACATGTATTTTAAATCAACTTTTATATGACACACGCTCGCATATATTATACATATATATATGCATAGGATTTCAGTGAGGTTTCTCTTAGGACCGTTGCTGCATATTAATTTGATATTGTCCGCTTTGGGTCAAGTCTGCTCGCACCACGCACATAATTGTTTTCAAGTTACTTCCAAAATTGGAAGGTCTCAAACTAATTAGAGTTGGACAACACTTATATATAGCTTCCAATTAATTGGAATTGGACAACAATACTTATATATAGTTTCCAACTTCCCTCACTCATCTTGTTTGTAATCCAACGAAGTTTCAACGGGAAAGAAGATTAATTCGACTCAGTTATATACTAGGCTGTTAAATTTATTCTTGTAACTCCAATACGATTTATCTCTTTTTAGAACTTTTTGTTTTGTTTTGTGTTGCAAGTACTTGTGTGATCTCACGCTATAGCAAGCATATTATTTATAACACTAATATCATTAACATGTGTTAACTGAAAATTTACCAAACATTGCACATATATGTTTTTACATTTCAATTTGCTATAAACATTTTTTGGTTAGACCAAGAGTATTCGTCGGTAGATACAATTACTATTCTCCGTTCGATTTGAAGGCATTGCGAAAGGTGAGACAACTGATTGAAGGATTTAAAGTTGCTTCATACCCGAACACAAAAAATGTTAGAAATTTCATAAAGTGTATCTAAAGTTATTGCTTTTGAAACTTCTACCCATATTCTAGTGCAATCAGTGGCGGATCCAGAAATTTCATATTGGGGTGCGATAAATAATTATATTGACTTGAACATATAAAATTAAATCGATCTTTTTTCTTTTATTATGTTAATTTTTCGATTAAGTCACATTAAATTAAAATAATTATTTAGGGTTATTACTTGAAAAATTTTCACTATTAAATTATGGATTCTTAGATATTTATATACCAAAGAATTTATATTAGTTTATAGAAAGTTCAAAATTAAAAATAAAATGCCTCATATTTTCTATATAATCTAAAATATGAGTATAATAGTAATCATAAATACTACTAACAAAGATTATATTCAACCATATAGCTTTACTATGTATGAAGTAAAGTAGAAAACAAATAATATATATTTAATCAAATATTGTTAGAAATTATATGAAATAAATGAGCAAACATTATCAGTAAAGGAGAGAAATGGCCAAAAACATGCTTTGGAGGAATCGATCTGGGTCTATGCTGTGGAAGGGTAATACATTTGCCACTAGGCTACTTCCATATTTTGGGGTACAATGGTACCCCCTTGTTCTTAATTAAATCCGCCAGTGAGTGCAATAGACATGGAGTAATTTTTATGGACATTTCAGAAAAGAACTTTTATTGATACAATATAGTACTCCAACCCCAGATAGATGTCACACTTAAGTGATGATACCAGAATTTAAGAGAAGTTGTTTTGTGTGTTAAGTGGATAGAGAATATACATTTTATATATTAATACATGATAAAAAAACGTTTTCCAACAAATATAAAATGTAACATTGCTTTGGTGGAATAAATTGAAAAGGAAAGTGTGACTAATGGAGTTGTAGTGAACTCCACAATATTATAAACGACAAACCAATATTTCAGATATAATTTCAGGAAGATCTCTACATTTTTTTAATGAATCCCATTTATAAATATACGAACCCTATCACTTCGGTAAAACATATTGATCTATATAGGCATGTAGATATCATTTGGGGTAAAATTAAGGGCAATTAAACAAAACAAAACAAAACAAAACTGAAACAGTAACACTAACAAAAAGGATATGGAAAAGGACGCAAGTCACGCAACAGACACAGTTGAGAGTTTATAAAATTCAAAATTTTTAAAAATCATAATAATAGTAATGTTGATTGTTGAAGGTATACGAAGACAGAGATTATCATAATATTTTAAAGTAACTTTATCTGAAGTCACGTAGTATTAATCATATGCTGGAGTTCAAAGAATGACACGATTTATTCGATTTGATAGATTAAACATGATTGCATAATATGAATATTGTTTGATTAAGTGAATTTGTCCCAATATTTAATTTTATAATAGTGTTACATGGAATTAGTCAAGACTTATAGTCTAATTAATCTTCCTCGTATAACAATTTTAATCTCGCACAATTTAATCTCAGTTAATCTCATATCTAAATTAGTTTTAAGTAACCAAACACCCCTCATGTCATCTTGTTCAAAACGCTGCCCTTAGAGAAAAAACAAAATTCTAGTACTTAATTAGAGAGTTAAAGAAGATATTCTATGAAACATGTATGTATAAATTAATAATAATTTACTTTAATTTATACTACTATCAATTAATAATTAATCAAATTAATATGCTTAATTATTGTTTTCGGACATATCCGCAAAGATTCGAAGTGTTCCTTCGATTTGTCTGCGTTGAATTAAACTTTTAATTCTTACGTCAAGTTGTTAATTGGATTCTCCTCAATAATGACACAACTTATGATTATATACAATAGATTAGAAAGCAAAACAAATAATTCTAAAGTCGTCCCATGTGGTCGACAATCTCACATCCTGGCCTCAAACTAATCACTTAACCTAACTATAATCAAGAATCCTATGAAAATGGCAAAAAAAAGACTCGATTTTTACATGATCATGCTGCAAAAAGTGGTTAATCAAAATAATGAAAACCACATATAAATATAATGCATGCATGATTAAGAGAAGATTTTATCAAAGAAGAAAAAAAAAGAAGAGGAAAACAATTAAGGATTAGTTTGAGCCGTAATGTGTTGTTGTTTAACGTTAATCACGGTTGTAATTATTGTAGCGGCATGGTTGTTGCTAAGATTTCGTGTAAACCGGCGAGTCTGTGCTGAAGATAAATCGATTCGGATAATAGCCGGTTCGAGTCTCGTTGGACCCAGTGGCATTGCTGAGTGAGCGTGGATAGCCGGTTTTCAAGTTCCCGGTTAGTAAGTTTTAGCCGGTTCGCCTCGGTTGCGAGGTCCTCTTGGTGCTTCTTCTTCCGCCAGCGCGACCGCCGGGCCGATTCCCGGTTCGAGATCATCCGCCTACGCCTGCGCTCCTCGGAGGAGTAAACCGACCGGTTCGTCTCCGAGCTGGAGGTTGGACCGGTCTTAGGTTTGGAGTTGAGTAGGGATAAGAGTTGGTGAATTTCGGAAGGAGAAATGGTTTCTTCGAGAACCGGGAGTTGGTAAAGAACCGGGTTTTCAGTAGCCATCATGGTTTTCGATATAAATATTTTTTTTGAAAACCGGAGAGAGGAAAGAAGGGGAAAAGGGAAGAAGTGAGGAGAAGGGAAGGGGTATTTATGGAGGGATGGAGGGTGACAAATTGGCCTACAAAATTTTGAACTTTCAAAAAGAAGATGATTTTCACAATAGGAAAAAAGTAGAATAATTAAAGTTGAAATCTTTATGAAAAGGGGTTAGGAAAGGAGACGAAGATATGAGTTATAACTTATAAGGTGATTAATAAAATATTTTTGAAAAGAGGTAAAAGATTGATTACCTTGTTGAGGGAATAATACAATGATATGCGAAAGAGTGGAGTTGTTGGTAACCTCATACACTAATAAAATATTGCTAATTACATCAATTAAAAAAAAAACTAGAGAATATACATGTTGGTTTTGTTTTGGTTATGTCCTGCTTGATTTAGTTGTTCTTCGTCCTTGTTCTTGCACATCTTTATTTTTTACTAGATCTAGATGTTACTTTTCTCATCGATTTCTAGCTAGACGAGTGAACCTTTTAGTTTTATAAATAGAAATGGGAGTAGTTATCTTTTCATAGTTACCTAAGTGTATTGAGCCGTATATTAAGAAGGAAAACACTCTTATTATTGCTAATTACTCTGATAGTGTGTTCAGCTAATTATATTTCAAGAAATTTCTATATTTTATTTATTTTTTTCTCACTCTTGCTCTTTCTGATAATATGCTCGGACCACCGAAACTTTTATCCATATGGGAATAGGGTCTTGAAAACTATAATAGTGTTAAAATAGTGAACGATGAAAATTTTGGATTGTTTGACATAATTTTTACATAAAATTTTAAAATAAGAATTATTGAAGTATATTTTCTTTGAAACATGCATAATACTGCTTGTTTGAAGTTCCTAAATAGTAATAAATAAGTGTAATGACTTTATAGAACCTTTAACATTATAAGCTACTATTATAATGCCGACACAAGTTTACCACAGTGAAAATACTATTGAAAATAGTATACTCTATTTAGTAGTGGAGTATATATATGTTACATGCACACGTATATTAATATTACTTAGGCATGCATGTGTGTATTGGTGGGGGTTGGAGGGTCAGAGTCGGCTTTATTCAGGTGGGGGCTGTGTGTTTGTGAGAATTAGCTTAATCACTAAGATTCATTTCACAAATCAGATTAACAAAATATGCAACCACTCTCTTTCTTTTTTCTAATTCAGAGAGGATAAAAAGCCATGTGGAATACTACTATTGCCATTGCCTTTTGTATTTGTGTTTTAACAAAATGTACACTTTTTCCTCCAACTTTTAAGGGTTTATTCATCTTAAAACTGTCTATTAATTATATTTGGACTGAAAATCAAAATTTCAGGTATTTTATGAGTATATATTTTAATATACACATAAATTATGCTTTGAGAGACTTCAATACATACCAAGGGATTGTTTAGGAGCGTGTAAAATCGAAAAATATTTAAGTGTAGAACATAGATTAAAAAAAAAAAAAGTGGTGTGTTTAGAAACCTATATATAAATAGAATATAAAAGCAAAATACTGATGAGAACGACAAAGGCACGTTGATAATAAAACAAAAGTTAAAGTAACGAGGTATTTAGTTTCACATGTAAGTTAGGGCTTTTTTCCAACATATATGTATATCTGTTACTTATTACTTAATTATTATCAATAGCAGTCTAATATGATTATATACTTCAAAATGGAAGACCTCTAGCTAATTACAATATTCTTAGATACTCTTTAAGAAACGAAAGACTCAAAGACCTATAGCTAATTACTCACATATTTTTTATATAGATGATCCAAATTCTAGATCTATCAAGTTGAGAGAGTATATCACTAATTGATATGTATTTCAGCGTCAATAAATTTATTTTAAATAGATGATTCGGTCCTAATTTTGCACTCCTATAAGATGATCGAATTCTAAACAACTAAAATCAATCTTTATAGACAAGAGAGGACAATGCTATATATATATATATGTTTTTATCATGTAGTATACTAAATATCCGTAAAATATGATGACTAAATTAATTAAGAATTGCTGCCTCCGTCTCTTTTGAAATATCTCATTTTTAGGCACGAAATAGCTATTAATTCATTTACTTATTTAATTCGTTAATTCCTAATTACTTTATGGGGGCAATTTTAGGGTGCCACCGCCCCTTAAAATAACACCATACCACCATTCCTAGCCAATCATTTGTACACGTGGACGAATAATAAGCTGCCACGTGGCAAAAAAAAATCTGGAAAAAGACGGTAAGCAATATGCTGGTCTTTAACCAACCAATATTTCTTGTTCAGCAATATCCGACACACTATACAACAATCTATAGATTGTTGTGTAGTGTTTGTAATATTGCTGTGTAGCGTTTATAATATTGTTGTATAAGCGGTGTCACGTTGTCATTTTAAGAGGGGTTGACATTTTAACACAAACCTTACTTTACGTGCTCAATTTAATTTAAATGTTCCAATTTGTGTTATACGTATGGCGATTCCAACTTTCAAACTATTGATTTCCACACTTTTTTCCTTATTCATGCACTCGATCGGTTGGTAATTCATCGGTGTTATAATATGGAATAATCATTAATTCCATAACATTATATAATAAGTAATCACCTTTAATATATACAAGATACTTAATATATATATATACTTAAGAATGAATGTTCTTTCTCACGAAGATAGTCTTTCATCAAGCACATGCCAACAAAAAATGGTTAAGAGTGTAACTATATTTGTAAACTATCATACATAAAAATGCAAATTTATTTTTCAAATTTCATGTCATTAGTATACATATTATTAAGTCTCAAATGCCCCAATAAATTCTTCAACTAACCAAAAATCTATGCTTTTGGACGCATTATTAGCCTAGATCCCAATTTCTTGTTTTTTCCTCAGTTAAATGTGCATGTTAATGTCTATCTTTTTGTGCCACACATTCAAAGAGCATATTCCTCATCTGATTTCTATTTATTATATTCAATAGATCGGCAGTTGGGTTCTGTTGGTTTATTGACGCTAACTTAATTTATATATTACAGATATAAGTATATATTTGAATTAATGAAGACAGAGTGGGAGTAACATGCATGCATTAATTCGATCTTTTCACATAGTCTAGGAATGGCATTTTTATTTTCATTTTAAAGAAAAGTTATGCTGTGTGCAATGTACTAATTAAAGAGATAATTCCAAACCCTAGAAGTATTATATATAAACGAATAAACATAAAATTTTTCTCACCTAATGGCATTCGAAGCGTTCACTATTTGTTAATCTTTTTTTCATAGAATTTATATGTTTAATATATATATATATATATATATATATATATATAGGGGTGCGTTAAAATGACAACACTCTTAAAATGACACTGTGACACCACACTAACCTGCAATATTATATATGCTAGACTGCAATAGTATAAACGCTAGACTGCAATCTATAGATTGCAGTCTAGCGTATTGGATATTGCAGTCGGGAAAAATTGCAATCTAATGTACTGGATATTGCAGTCCGCGAAAATTTACCCTTGAGCAATTTTTATGATTGCCACATGGCAGCTTATTATTCGTCCACATGTACAAATGATTGGCTAGGAATGGTGGTATGGTGTTACTTTAAGAGGTGTTGTCATTTTAACACAATCCTATATATATATATATATATATATATATATATATAGGGGCGCATTATGGTCAATAAGTGAAATTCTGTTAAAAATCAAAACAAATCTCAGCCCTTGGATCCTGAGATTGGATGGATGTGATAAGTTACATTATTAGTCCAAAATGCTACATTATCATTATTAGACTAAAATGCTACATTATTGTACTAAAATAGTACATTATTAGCTAAGTTACATTATTTGACTAGTAATCTACATTACTAGATGACACGTGGCAATAATCTAACGGTTACATTACAAGATCCAATGACTGAGATTTGTTTTAATTTTTGACAGAATTTCACTTATTGATCTGAACACGTCCCTATATATATATATATATATATATATATTATATAGGGTCTTGTTAGGTTGAGATTATTTAGCTAAATTGAGAAATGAGATGCAATATGGGCCACTAATACACAAGATTAACAAAATGTCAACGAATACCACATTATGTCAACAAGGGGGTATAATTGTCTTTTCATTAAATTGTGTTTGAAATCATTTTCTAAAATCCTCTCTAAAACTCTATCTTCAACATTCAAATCTTCAAATCTTCAACATTCAAATATTCAAATCTTCAAATCTTCAACATTCATATCTTCAAATCTTCAAATCTTCAACATTCAAATGTTCAAATCTTCGAATCTTCAAATCTCTTCAACATTCAAATCTTCAAATCTTCAAGTCTTCAACATTCAAATCTTCAAATCTTCAAATCTTGAACATTCAAATCTTCAAATCTTCGACATTCAAATCTTCGAATCTTCAAATCTTCAACATTCAAATCTTTAAATCTTCAAATCTTCGAATCTTCAACATTCAAATCTTCAACATTCAAATCTTCAAATCTTCAAATCTTCAACATTCAATAAAATAACACTTATAATTCACATATCAATACCGAAAATATCGAATGTCAACAACTCGTATTAAAATGTCAACAACTAACAAATAACACTTACAATTCACATATCAATACCGAGAATATCGAATGTCAACAACTTTTATTAAAATGTCAACAACTAAAAAATAACACTTACAATTCACATATCAATACCGAGAATATCAAATGTCAACAACTCGTATTAAAATGTCAACAACTAACAAATAACACTTACTATTCACATATCAATACCGAGAATATCTAATGTCAACAACTCGTATTAAAATGTCAACAACTAATAAATTACACTTATTATTCACATATCAATACCGAGAATATCGAATGTCAACAACTCGTATTAAAATGTCAACAACTAACAAATAACACATATAATTCACATATCAATAGCGAGAATATCGAATGTCAACAACAAACATTATTTATGTCAACTACAATGTCAACAACAAACTTTATTTATGTCAACTACGATGTCAACAACAACTTTATTTATGTCAACTATTATGTCAACAACAAATATTTTCATGTCAACGACGTATATTATTTATGTCAACAACAATGTTTTACTTATAATTCATGTCAACAACAATGTTTTACATATAATTTATGTCAACAACATTTTTCATAAAATACAATCTAAACTCAACCCTTCTCACCATCACCCACAGCTCCATCTCATCCACAACTCCCACACCTTTCACAATATGACTCTCCACATCTTTCTCCACCACCAATCACACTATTTCTATTCAATTTTTACAGTAAACAAACACTTCATTTATTGCTCAACATATGAACACAACAATCACTTATTATCTCTTTGCATCATCAACAATCATATACCACAAAAGTAGATTCTCTTTGCATATGTCAACAACTAAAAAATAACACTTATAATTCACATATCAATACCGTGAATATCGAATATCAACAACTCGTATTAAAAAGTCAACAACTAACAAAATAACACTTATAATTCATATATCAATAGCGAGAATATCGAATGTCAACAACTCGTATTAAAATGTCAACAACTAACAAATAACACTTATAATTCACATATCAATAGCCAGAATATCGAATGTCAACATCTCGTATTAAAATGTCAACAACTAACAAATAACACTTATAATTCACGTATCAACGACTTATATAATTAATGTCAACAACGTTTTACATATAATTCATGTCAACAACAAACATTTTTATGTCAACAACATCTATAATTCATGTCAACAACAAACATTTTCATGTCAAATACTTATATAATCAACCATCAGCTATGTTCAAACCTATTTTCCCCAGCAAACTACTGCTCTTTTTCAGTTCTCATTATCCTTAAACAATCACAAAGTCCTAAACATTGAAATTCATCAATTAAGCAGCAGAGATCAATGTTGAGGGGATTAAATGGCAAAATAACATAAGAGAAATTCATCAATTGAGCTGTGAGATCATACTAAACTTTGAAATTCATCCAAAATGCAAAACAACAAAAGCCTAATTAACAGAGCAATCGCCTCCAAATTTACCGATTAGATGCAATAAGCAATCAAATCAAATCAAAATCTTCGTATTCCAATTGAATATCCAGTAGATTTTACAACATATCCAACAATCACAATCACAAAATAACTGCTTACATGATAATCGAGCGATTAAATCGATCAATCACCAACTCGTCGAAGGCGTTTCATGATCGTGATCGCACTTATAATTCACAACTGCGGCGTCGTCTCCGATCCTACTCCGACGCGCCGCGGGATCTCATGCATGGCGGATCCCTCGCTGATCAAGGAGATCAAGCAGGCGCTGTCAATTCCTGTAATGGCGAAGGCGCGCGTCGGCCATTTCGTGGAGGTGCAGATTCTGGAGCAGATTGGGGTCGATTACATCGACGAGAGCGAGGAATTGAGGATCGCCGACGAGAATCACTTCATGAACAAGCACAATTTCGGAGTGAAGTTTGTGTGCGGCTGCCGCGATTTGGGGGAGGTGCTGCGGCGGGTAAGAGAGGGCTCCGCCATGATCCGGACGCAGGGGGAAATCAAGGGGTTTGGGGAATGTGAGCTGGCGAGATTGGCAAATTATAATGATATTACCATTCTGCCCTTTCATAATAAATTAATCTAAAAATATTATTTGTGTGGCAAAATCTGGACCACTCATTTAATAAAAATGAGTGGCTGATATTGCATCTCATTTCTCAATTACCCTAAAAAATCTCAATTGATCATGAACCTATATATATATGCGTAATTTGTATTTGTGCATGTATGAACTTGTTAGAACCATTTTTAGATCTTGACTATGTATGATCTTTAATTGTATTAAAGCTGGGGCTGGCAAAACATACCGAAATACCGAAATATCGCACTTACCATACCGAAAAAATACCGAAAATACCGAATTTTTGGCATACCGCACTTTTCGGTACGGTATGATACCTTACCGGTAGATTAAGGTATGGTAAAGGTATAGATTTTGCATATGCCGCGGTTTACCGCATCATACCGCAATTATAGTATGTACTGCAAAATTACGGTATATACCGTAATTTTGCTGTATATACCGTTAATAAATATTTTTTTTAATATAATTATTATCGATAAAATTATAATATTTATATTTTTAAAACTAAAGAAAGATTAGAGGCATAATTCGTAAAGCAGTAGTAGCCATCATTAATTCATTATTCTGCCCTAATTCTAAATCTCAATTCTTCAATATTTTATAAATCAAACAGGTATGATTTGCGGTATGCCGCGGTATACCGCAACACGGTACGGCATACCGAAATATTGGTAAGGTAAAGGTTTTCAAATTTTGACATACCGAATTTTCGGTATACCGCAATGCGGTATATCGAAAAATTCGGTAAGGTATAGGTATGACATTTAGTCATACCGCAATTTGCGGTACGATATGCGGTATGGCATTCTCGGTGCGGTATACCGTACCGTGCCAACCCTAATTAAAGCACTCTATAGTATATAGATAAAAATAAAAGCTCTATCTGCACATTAGTTTTGAAAACGGTACAAATTAGCAAGAAGTATAGGTAAGGTTTGGTTTGCCCATTATGAAATTCAAGCCAATAATATTATGTTCATCAAACAAAGAGATAAATATAGTATAATTATAATAAAATATATATTTTTCAAAATAATAACAATAATATACTCCTTTCGTCCCATAATAAAGTCATCTTTGCAACTATTTTGGTTCATCACACATTAAAAGCCTCCTTTTACTTTTTACAATAAATAGAAGTAGGTTCCATATTACACCAACTTATTTTACTCACATTGTATTGCAAAACTATATAAAAGTGAAACCTATATTTCACTAACTTTTTTCACCATTTATCTCTACATTTCTTAGAACGTATGCTAAATCAACTATGAACTCCTATACTGGGACAGATGGATTATCATACATAAAATATAAGGTTAAAAGTATATACTTACTACGTAGTTGTGAATTATAATAATGTCAGCATGGAAGTCCTCGTGGACGAATGCAACTTAGTTATAGAACGTTTCCCTTTTAACTAGTACTCCCTCCGTCCCAAGATTAACAAGACATATTTTTCTTGCACTCGTTTTAGGAAAATAATATAAAATAGTTAAAGTAGAAAAAAAATAAAGTAAGAAAGAGAATAATGTAGATAAAACTATTCTTTATATTATTATCTCTCTTACTTTACTCTCTCTACATTCTAACTATTTTATATATTATTTTTCCAAAACAAGTGTGAAAGCGTCTCGCTTATCTTGGGGCGGAGGTTCCAATTATCATACTCCTTCCATCCACGAAAATAGACCAATTTTGCCATATTGGATGTCCAAGAAAAATAGTCGCTTTTCAAAAATGGAAACTTTCTCTCATAATTTATCATTTTTTCTCTTCTCTCTCTTACTTTTTCTTTTTTCCTCTCATACTTTATCTACTTTTTCTTCCATCTCTCTTACTTTACCAATTTTCATTAAAATCCGTGTCATCCACAAAAATTGGACTACTCATTCCGTCCACTTTGGCAGTTCCATTGACTTTTCTGCATTCTTCTCTATACTATTCTCTTCCTTACTTTACTATTTTCCCACTTTAACTATTACTCCTTTCGTCCCACAAGAATATGCACTCTTTCCTTTTTAGTCCGTCCCACAAGAATATGCATTTTCTAATTTTGGAAAGTCTTCTCTCTCTAATGAGGTGTGATCCATTTTCCACTAATAATATTTTAATTACTTTTTCTCTCTACCTCTCTATTACTTTACTACTTTTACATTAAAACTCGTGCCGAATCTAAAGTGCATATTATTTGGGATGGATGAAGTATAATTTTTATAAAACAAAAATAGAAAAGTTAATGAGACTGCTAAAGTGGAATAGATGGAGTATGCGCACGAGTGTGTATATCTCAAAAGAAAAAAATAGACTCACTACTTGCTATTTACACAAAAACTATTTTCTACTATCATTGATATAAGAGGCTAGTAGCGTATAAATTATTTTGGGCTGTCGAACCCAAACTGAATTAATCTGAGCCCAAACAACTTTCTCTCTCGTGATAAACCTGTCGTCATTTTTTAATTTGGTCCAAATTTAGGAAAAAATTTAAGGCCTAGACTGATGATCTCATCTATCTCAAAAGGAAATCTGAAAAAAAAAAAAAAAAATCCAATGATGTAATTATTGTAATTCTATATAATTTGGTCAACGATGTAATATATAGTAATCCTACATAACTGAAAAAAATCCAATGATGTAATATATATATATATATAGTAATTCTATGTAACTGAAAATCTTAGAAGATATATTTCATAAAATTAAACCTAATCATATTTTAATGTAAATGTGAAGGTTGCTGGAATCGCGTCTGGTCGACGCAGTTTGAATGCAAAAGAGTATGCATTCTTTTATTGAGCACGAGTTTTAACACACAATTGGTAAAATAAGAGAAAGATAAAAAAGAAAAAGTAATTAAAGTATTGTTAATGGATAATGAGCCTCACCTCATTAACGAGATTTTTTTTTTAAAATTAGAAAGTATATACTCTTGTGGAATGAATTAAAAGGAAAAAAAGTGCATTCTTGTGGACGGAGAGAGTATTATATATAAGTATACTATACTGTAATATACAATAGACTAGCTCATAGTGGCTATAATCAAATAGATTTGCCTAGAAAGTCGGGGTAAAACGAATTGGTTTAGACAAAGCCGATCCTAATTTCTTTTATTAAAGCGATTCTTATTAAAACAAAATCACTTTATTGATACATAACATAGACACGTACTTACCAATTCGATATCAAAAATTTTGATACGATACATTGAAGATCATCACATATATGCAAGAAGTTGTCGCTCGAGGCCACAGAAATTTGGAGAGGAAGCTGGATTTTGTGGCCAATTTTTCTTTCAAATTTTGCTATTGGATAGTTGACATTAAATATTTAATGAAACATTAACTACGCTAACATAATAAAACAATATATGTAAAATATTTAAACACAAAAATATGGTATATATTTGTATTAAAGATATTTTTGATTTTATATCCTATCTGCATAATTATTTGTTGTTTATTTTATTAACCAAACACCATATAAAAACACTATATATCTAGATACTATCTTATCTCCGGCACAATAATATTATCACAAAGTAGTATACATTATATAGTTATTTACTTATTTCGTTTTCATAGAATTAAAAATGAAATTGCACGCACACATGACACATGGCAAAATTCAAGAATTTAAAGATACCTTAAAAAGAAAATCATGTTAAAGAGCTTGTTATTGCTCGCGGTACTGTGCTAGACTATGAATAATTCAATACTTAATTTTTCGTATTAAATTACTTCTTTTTTGTTCAATTTTTCACGATGAGTGTAAATTAAAATGATTAAAATCGAAAACTGAGGAACAAAATCCATAAGAATGGTGAAAATCCAAACAATGCAAAATCAATTTTGCATAACAATAAGACAATGCACAAACAAAACTTAGAAAATCTAACTTTGCACACAAATAAGACAATGCACTAACAAAATATAAAATCCAACTTGCAAGCAATAAATTAAATCAAACAACAATAACAGGACCATCTATCTTACTTAGCAAAAGGTATAAAGTCAGGAATAGAAGCGAATAATTCCAAAAGTAATGATGATTATCAAAACAACTAAAATCAACACTAGTTTGATTTTTCTTTTTCATATTAGACTAACTAAAATTTCGTCTCATTAATTAAAACATACAGTAACATAGTACTAAAGTAACGTGTTTTAATTTCCAATACTCTAAACTTCCTACAATCTTGCACCTAATTCTGTCATATATTAATACATTAGCGATTAGGAGCAGACAAAGTCACACGTATGTAAAGCATATATTAATAGTTAATATTATGTTTCTGTCACGCAATAATAATTTCAGAGACTAATGATATAATTAGTTCGTGTCACGCAACACTATCAACTCACCTTAATTTTCAAACCTGCCTAATTCAACTTAAATGCAATTCCTAACATCCTCAATCAGTTAGTTAGTTCTTTTATTTAGTTTATTCCATCATTGTCTTAAGACTTTTAAGCCCTTACAAATAATACTTCTATTTGTCATTTTCTGAAAAATACTTCTATTCCGTCCAATCTTAAATACTAGGTGCAATATCTTTACAAATTGTCAATTTTTTTATAAATACGTGAATTATACCTAAATTTTAGTTTTTAGCTTATTCAGTATTTTTTTGGTCATAAATGTAAACTTTTAAATTGTTGTAATGTGACATGAGTCAATTGATCAGTCAATAACTCAAACTTTGAAATTTGATGAGCAATTTGAAGATTTTATCAAAAGACATATAGTAATTTTCTACTATTGATATTCATAATATTGGGTTTGGTCATGAGAACGATCACAAAAATGTTTATATATTAATGCCACTAATTATAATTAAAATTATTTTTTTTTGGCAAAAATGGCTTTTATTCGCATGAACAATGAAATGAATTAAAATTAAAATTGAAATTTGATTCATGGATTTACATGCAGTTTAAATTTTAACGCTTCTTCTCCTCTGAGTTAAAAGTGGCTGACACATTTTTGGATGGCGTGAGATTTTATATTACTCATTTTTAGTCTACTTTATATTAGGCATGGGTGTTAAAAATAAAATAAATAATAAATTGAAAAAATTGAGGAAATATAAATTATATTTTTATAATAAAATGTAAAAAATAAATTGAAAATATTGATAAAATATAAATTATATTTTTATAATAAAATGTAATTGAAACAAGTTATCGGAATGTGAAATCTATTAGCACTTATATTTATGATAAAAAATAAAGTGAAAATAAATGAAAAAATGGATTAAAAATATTGGGGGATTGAGGGAATACGTGGCACAGTGGCAGTAACAAATGATGCCAATAAAAGGTCAAATTGACGCTTTCAAAGTTCCATCCGCTGACATATGCGTGAGGGAAATACATCTCGATTCCATTATTCAATTTTATTTTGTGTGTTAAATAGAAAAGATAAAGTAAATAAAAGAGGATAATGTAGTAGAAATAAAAAAATATTTTTATTTTTAATTATGGATCATCTTATGTCGAATAGAAGGAAAATGAATTATCTTTAGTGGGACAGAGGAATACAATTAAAAAAGAATTCAATTCCTATTTATTGTTATACTTTCATTCAATTTTAGCCACTCGCCCACACCAAGCTGACTAATTCCTAATTATTCGGCGGCCTATTAGTTTTCCTTCTTTTCATATTCCAATTTTCATAATTTGTATAGATCACAATCACACTACCTACAAAAATAAAGGCAAACAAACAGTAATAAATAAATATATAAACGCATTCAACAAATTCTGTTATGCATGTGTACTTGCATTTAGAAAATTATATATACGCTGTCTAATACGTGTAAAATATTTTATACAACTAATAATATTTGAATAATATCTGAACTTTCAATTTTTTGAAATCAATATGAACTTTCGATTATGTATCATCATATATTGAGTGATATAACTGTAAGTTCTCGCTTTTTAAAAAAATCAGTCTAATTGGCATCAAAATGTGTCACCCACGTATAATTAAAAAAAACAAAAATGAATTTCATAAACTTAAATATTCAAATACAAATTAAATATAAATTCATTAAACTAATCTTATGTACATGATTTGTTATTGGGTTCTGTTCTCGGTTAACTGATGCTCAAAATAAGCAGTCCTAATTTTCGATATTGATTTACCGAGTCAGCAAATATAATTATTATCACTCAATATTTAAAGGTTTTTAAATTAAAATAAGCATAAAACATGTGTCCTACTACTGATGTTGGCATGCATAAGATATTTTATGCCAGTGATTTAGGGTAATTTTAGAGAATACTCTATTTTGGTTGTAGGTGTATTTAATACTCCTAATAGAGTCAGTTGGCATTAAAGTCTATCCCCCATCTATATTAAATTATTTGACTTCATTATTATCAAACAAAAAAGATAGGTCCCAACACAACAATTTCAATTCATTCTCCATTCTTCTTTTGCCATACAAAATAAACAACCATTTCTAGTCTCTAGAGAGAGAGAGAGAGAGGCGCCAAGATGAGCAAAAAAGCGAGCCAACAGCAAAGCCTGTTTGTGTTCATAATCACCACTCCATACCGGGCCCTCTGCAAGGCCCGCGACTTCTACGTCAAAAGCATGCTAAACTGCGCCAATTCAAACGCCATCGGGCTGCAGACCTCCGTGCAGCCCGGCCCGGCCCTGCCTCGGAGCTTCAGCGCCACCATGTCCTCGTCACGGTCTCGCCGCGACGACGACGTGGACTACCGCGAGCTGGTACGGGCTGCTTCGGCCCGTACCATCGGCGGCAGGGTCGATCTCGATGCGTATGTGAAGCAGGAGCGGAAGGCGAGGCCCGGCCCGCGGGCCTTGCCGGCTAGAAGCGCCAGCGTGGCAATGGGGAGAATTGATGAGGAGAGGCCAACTGGATATTTTGGTGAAGATATTAAAATTGGTAATATTAATAATAAATTTGATAATAGTAGAATTGTTGATAGGAAGAGTGAATTGAAGTATCCTAGAAGCAAAAGTCATGCTGCGGTGAGAACGGCATTGCTTTGATATTTTGTTTACTTACACGTGTGGAACCATTTATCCTCTCTTTTTTTTTTCTTTTTTTTTTCTTTTTTAAGAGAAATTAATGTACTCCCACTTCAATATAGTGTGTAACCATTTATGGTACTCTTTTTTTCATTTTTGGAAATAATATAGGTAGGTTGCAATATTAGTGTCTGTTAGATTTGTGTTTTTTGGTAGGAGTATGTGAAATTCCAAATTAAATTGTTGTTAATGATTATATCTAGTATTAATGTTGTAGTTAGATTGATTTGACGGAGAGTGTTTGAATCATATAATGACAACTTGAAATTAAGCAAGAACTTTGTGATTTGAAAATAGGACAGATTTCGTTATTGAAATGGTTATTTGTGTCATTTTCTTTGTAATTGTATGTGTAAATGTGAATATGTAATTTAAACCAGTTTCTGATCATTTAAGGTAATTTAATAACGTTATATATATATTGCTCATCTAATTAATTAAGATAATTTTTGTAATGATATAATTAAGGTAATTTATAATACTAATCTAAACGAATGATATACTCCAATGAGTTAATTAATACATGCTCAAGAGTCATAAGTGTTCCATAGTTTACAAGAAAAAAAAAGGAATCGAAAAAGATAAATATAATAAACTAAGACATACAAGACAGAGATCCCCATCCTACTGTTGGCTCATGTAAACACAATGATTTTGCATAAAAAAAGAGATGTTTCAAAAATTGGGTATACTCCCCAGAATCCATTTACTCTCATAGTATATCACATGATCTTCCTAACTTCTCCCCAGCATCACCACCTAAGTTAGATAGCTCTACATCCCCCTGCCCAAAATTCCATTCACTCATCAAAGTTCAACATTGCAGTTCAATAAACAAAAGGCTAAAATCCAATTGTGTGGAAGCCCCATGTTGAGAAGCCATGCGACTCTGACTCATTTCATAATTCCACAGAAAACACAGACGAAACGAATTCAATTCACACTAATTGTGAAGATTGATAAAATAAAAAACAAATTCATATCAAAAACTTAAACTGCATTCCACTACAGTAGTCTGCATTGCTTAATTGATCTGAGAGGGGAACGAGTATACAATGGTTTTAAAGAAAAATCAACTACAACAATAAGCTAAGATGATCCAGCATCAATAAACTCAGCCTCGCTGCATGATCTCGCATATGCATCTTCCATTGCTGCTCCAGTATTTTTATTCAAATTGTGATCAACTGTTCCTCTTATGAGACAGTGCTCCAAAATAGCCTGATTTCGTTTGGTTAAGTAAACAAGAGAATAGGGAAAAAAACGCATGAAATGTCAATCATGATGACACTGAGACATTGAATAAGAAATACAGTATGAGTATTTATTTATAATTTATTGCTATATAAATAATAATTAGAAATAAGTTAAAATAATATGTTTTAGTTCTTACTAAAAAAGTTTAATATTAAAAAAATTAGTATTAATGAAGCACAAATTAAGATATTTCAAAAACATTTATACTCCTGATTAATCAATGAAATGAAATTAGATAAGAAATACTATTATTACTATTATTATTATTATTATTATTATTATTATTATTATGAAAAATGTAAAAACAAAAAAGTGTATTATAATATATTCCCTTCGTCCCATTATAAGTGAGATGCATTCCTTTTTGGACCTCCCCACTATAAGAGCATCTCCAATGCTAAATTGGCCAGCCACTCTCTCTCCCTGCCACGTCAGCAGCACTAAAAATCCACCTGCCACATCAGATTTAGGTCAGCCATAGGCCAGCCGCAATAAAAATAATTCAGAATATACTACATTTACGGAATTAAAATCACGATTAAATTACCGAATTAAATTTACGAGACATATACGGGAAAATTCATTAATTTTATTTAAATAAAAAAAGTACATTAACTATAAATCAAAAAAATTACATAATAAAAAAAATTCGGGCTTGCACACACGAGCCACCGCCCCACTCTACTCCTCACTAATTTATTAAAAAAATACATTAAAAAATGTTAGTATGCCTTGAACCCGTTATAGTTTGCCGCTAGCCGAACTGGGGTCTCGCTAGATGTTGGGCTAGTTGTTGTTGTCCATCGCTAGATGTTGCTCTTGTACAGAAATTTAGAGATAGAGAAAATCGCGTTTATATAGTTTTTCAAAAATTAAAAAAAAAAGAATTAATTTTTTTTTTATAAAAAGAATTAAAAAAAATTAAAGAATAGCATTGGCCGATCGGCACGCCACAATGCCGGCCTGCGCATCGGTCAGCGCATCGGCCACCGCGTCGCGATCGGCCAGCCCACGCCGAAATTTTGGCCGATTTTCCGCTGGCCGCCTCCAATGGTTCGGCTAGCCGATCGGCCAGCGCCGCGAATCGGCTAGCCGGTCGCTAACCGACCATTGGAGATGCTCAAAATACGACATTTCCTTTTAGGAAAAAAATCAACATTTTATCTATCTCTTACTTTATCCTTTCTCCATTTTTTTTCTCTCTCATTCCTACTTCTCTCTTCATTTAACCACTAAAAATTACTCCATCTGTGCCATATGAATATGCACTCTATCATTTTTAGTTCGTCCTTTCAGAATATGCATTTTCTAATTTTAAAAACTTTTTTTTTTCTCTAATAAGGTGAGACTCATTTTTCACTAACAATACTCTAATTATTTTTCTCTCTCTACATTTCTCATACTTTATTAATTTTGCATAAAACCTCGTGCCGAACCCAAAATGTTTATTCTTTTAGGATGGTGAGGGAATTACCTAAAAACTTGTACCAAAAGAATTGTGTCACGTATAATGATACGGAGAGAATAATAAATTATTGGCGAAGATATTTATTAATTGATAGTGATACCTTTTATCATTAGTTATTATGTTAATTAATTTATGTCTTGAATTTTTTTTCTTTCTTATTTTATTTTATTTGTTTATAGTGGTGCGCAATATTGCTAATTCATCCTTAAATAGCTAATTACAAATAAATGATAGACTTTAGATATTCAAATCAAGCGTCATGATTATTCAGCTTTAGGTATCAATACAGTGAAAAAAATACTCTCTCCGTCCCAACTAAGTTGAGTCGCATTCTTATTTGGGATATCCCAACTAAGTTGAATCATTTCCTTTTTTTTTACCAAAGAACAAAATATCCAATCACTCCTACTTTATTTCACTATCTACTTTACTCTCTCTTTATCTTTCCTACTATTTTGTTGCTCTCTCCTACTTTTCAACATAATTTCTGTCACGACCACAACTCCCTAGTGCTAGTGAGCGTAGCTATTTCGCGACTAATATAAGCTCATCAATCATAAATTAAGCATACAAGAAATAATTCAACTCGAGGAAATAGTTTCGAAGGCAAATGGGTACATAGTCAAAAGAAAGTCAGAGTGTCAAGACTATATTAATACATTCCTAGATCATAGTTCTACTGCAGCAGAAGAGTTCAAGACAAAGTAGTATGTATGAAGACATACTATTTTGGGCTACCTAACTACTTATTTAATGATCATTCCCAACACCTTCGCCTCCTCGTCCACGTTCAACCTGCACATTTGAAAATAAACATGCAGGCCTGAGTATTTGGTATACTCAGTAGGCACATTGCCAAAAACAGTTCTATTTTATTCATCTCAAATCCCTAACTCTTTCCGACAAAATCACTCCATCCTGACAGTGACTCCGCTCGACGCCTTGCATCACCGGCAGCCTCTCTTCGTCGGCTCGGAAATGGCGAGCTGCTGCAGCCGTTTTCTCGCAATGCGAAAACACCTCAGACGCTGCTCGCGCCGTCCTGCTTCTGGCTAGGCAGCGGTGCTGTCTTGCCGTTGCTGCTCACACCTCCGTCGTCTCCTTCCCTCTCTGTCGCTGGTGTAGCGCCGTTGGAGAAGGAGATGAAGCATCGTCTCTCTCTCTCCGCGCTTGGCTCTCACATCCAGCCATCTTCGGCACTTTTCGCCGGCATGTGACAGCATGCCAGCCGCAACACCGAGCTCGCCGGCGTGTGACAACAACTGGCTTTCTTTTCGCCGTCGGTCAACACTACCGCCGCCTCACCGTTCTCCGGCAGGTAAGGTTGGGATTTAGCTTCCTTTCTGTTTTGTTCATTTTCTCTAAGAATTCAGTCTTTGATTTAGAGTGTTGATGTTTAACTTGTAGATTTGTAGAGGCATCATGATTTCTGCTCTTAAATTTTAGGCTTCTCTGCCGTGACTTGTTTATTTTAGTCAAGTGAACTAAAAATTCTGTAACTTCATTCATAGGTCAAAGTGTAGGGGTGGGGTTTTAGTATCACTGGAAGGAAATTGTAACAACACGTGTGGATTTCTATGATGTGAGTATTACTTAGTTGCTGATCTTGATGTAAAGGCAGTAGCTTATTGCTTCGAGTTCTAGTGCTTCTATATGATGACATTTTAATTGAGAAGAAGGTGGGGGTGTATTACCTCTGAAATGACTAGTGGATTTCTCTCCCTCTGCCCCCTAGATTCGTAGCTTGTTAACTCGTTCCTCTGATTCCTTGTTGGTTCAGTTAAAAGAAGTAGTGAGTTTGGGGTTGAGCATACTTGTGGGAGGGTGAAGGAAAGATGTTACCTATGGTGTAGGAGTTGTTCTTGCCGTCCCTGGTTTGATCCTCCAAGCCCTCAAATTTTTCTCTAACTTTGCTGAAAATTTGTGGTGTATGGGAAGGGAGTCAGAGGGTCGTATGGAGTGGTTTATATAGGCGAAGTGTGGTGTACTCATGAGGCTTTAAATGGCTGTTGTACCACTTGTTGTTATTCTGCAGCAAATCTATCTTTTAGTGATCCTATTGCCTCTGCTTCATGGCTGCAATTTGGCATTATATGGGTACCTAGTACTTAGTAATTGGAATTGTTTGATTGTGCAGGGAGGCAGGTGGCTATAGTGCAATAGGTGCTGCAGGCTTGACTTGCCTTCTATGGTGAATACTTGGTCCTCTATAACTAAAGAAATGTTTCTTTTCTTCAATTAGTAGCCCTTTATTTTCTTTTGTTTCTTAGTCACTAAACTTGTTTTTACTTATCTTGTAGGTGAAAGAAAAGGCTTGGCTGCCTTGCTGCTGCTTCGAGACGTGGGCCATGCTGCCCCGGGCCCGACGGCTCGTTCGGCCTGGCCCGAGAGGGGGTGCGGTTTCGGCTTAGGGCCCGAACGCATTTTTTTTTGTATTCTTATCATTCATCTCGTTGATTTCGTGCAAAATTTATAACTAGGTTGTAGCTTGATATGTATTCAAAAGATATTGAACACTTCCATTCCAAAACAATGCAGATTCATATTTTGTACACTGTTCCTTTTTATTTACTATGTATATGGATTGATATTTGTATGCATAATAACATCCGAACACCTTAAGTTCACGACGAAGGTCTTTAATTCCTTGTACCATATTCATTGTATTCCATAAAAATACTTTAGGTTATCTTAGTTCGTTCGGTTATCACTTTGGTTATTATTTCGCGAACTAATAACATCAAATATCATTAAAAGGCAATGAGTTCCAATTTAAACAACGAGACAAGAGAACAATGAATCTCTAGTTCGGCATTAACGTGACGAGGGAAAGATAATATTGGGGTGGGTATTATAATTTCTTAATCTCCATGCCCAAAAGTTATGTCTCAACTTAGTTGGACGGAGGGAGTATCAATTAGGGTTTGTATGTCAATTAACAATAAATTAGTTATAACTAACTTTAAAAAAATATCTCAAAACTTTAAATGCATATAACTATCTCGGGTTGCGTTAGTGTGCTAACTAATTTACAGTAATAACTAATAACTTTCAATATTGTGCATTAAAATTATCAACACAAAGACATAATTATATCAATACAACATGTAAATTTAAAATGTCAACACAAAGACATAAGTTTATCAGCACAAGAAGATTGATAAATTTATGTCTTTGTGTTGATGTTTTTAACATACAAAATTGATATTAGTTATTAGTTATTACCATAACTTAATTAGTATTTGATCACACACCTAACTATCTCAATTTAATATTAAGTATAAAATTGAAGGTTTTTTATATAGTTGTTTATACTATAAAAATAATTAATGGGGTGTTGAATTAGATGTTAAATATGAAAAAATTACTCTATATGTCCCCTATTAATTGATACCATTTGACTTGGCACGTGTTATAAGAAATATAGCGAAAAATTAGTTGAAAAAGTTAATAGAATGTGAAACCTATTTTTATATATTAATTATGTAATAAAATGTGAGTGGAATGAGTTAGTGAAAAATGAGGTTCATTATCAAAAGTAGTAAAAGTAAGAGTGTCAATTAATAGGGGACGGACGAAAAAGGAAATTGGTTCCAATGAATGAGTGACGATGGGAATAGACAATAGTTGTACCTAGGTCCAATCCACCGGCCCAACCTGCCGGTCAATCCACCAGGGCAACCCATCGGGTTTTGAGTCTTGCTCACTTGGGTTACAAGCTAATTGGATGGGGGCTAATCCGGTTGTACATTTATCGGCTTTGGAAATTTTCAACATTAACCACTCTAACTTTAGTGGGCTATTCGGATCAGCTCATAGGTTGCGGGCTACACTGACATCCCTAGTTATAAACATTAGTACTCTTAAAGATGTATACGAAATAAACTTGTTACTTGAGCTTCATTTTTCTTAATCAATAGCTCCTAAAAAAGCAAAGCATTGAATACATTAGAAAATTAATCATAGTTTATGTTGATGAAAGAGAGAAGAGAAGTTTAAGGATCTAATTTTTAAAACCGCCCTAGAGACAATAATATAAAAGTAGGTTGGTTTTTAGTTTGCAAGATCACATCTTGGTTGGGAGAGAAATACTCTGCCCTCATCGTATGAACATATAAAATAGTGTGACATATGAGATTGACAGACGTGGTAAAGGAAAAAAAATGTTAGTTATTATGATTTACCAGTTGGAAGAGTAACCCGTTTGAAACACATGGCAACAAGTAATCATTGCCAATCACTGAGTGAAAGAGATGTGTGAGATATTCATCCTAATGACATTAGGAAGTGAGTCGAGTATCACTTTTTGTTGCAGCCCCTCCAAGTTGGTTCTAAAGTTTAAAGTCAAAAGTGTTTCTTAAGATGAGAAGGCAATCCGTGTGATATTACCAATCACATATGGCACGGCTCCAAAATTCAAGAACATATAAATAATGCACGCCACCCTCATCTTTGAATTCACAGGATGCAAATTTTCATAACCAACAGTGGAAAGTGATGTGATGGACCAGTACATCCATATAATGTATGGAGACCAAATATTATGTTGGCAAACATCAACTTCTGGAGGCATAATTGACTGGTCAAAGTGTTGGTTGAATCATCGTTGTAATCAGCAATGACATAAAAGAAGCATGCAACACGATTAACAACATAAATAGCAACTTGTACACAACACCAAATGATTCAATAATTAAATAATTTTTAATCAATAAACCAATCATGAGTTTATAAATTTTAACATACTTACTAATACAAACTTGACATAACTCAACCAATTGTTGTTCAATCTGATAAAAAAAAGAAGCAAGCAATACAATACAACATGGTATTTGTATTATGGGATAATAAGTTGGGGTTTTACTGGTTAAACATGTTCAATATTCATTTGAGATGCCACAAACGAATCAAGCTTATTAAGCCATATTCATTCAGAGTCGTCGGTGAAATAGACCAAATAACTATAGTAGGCATTTAACACCCCAAAATGGGCCTAGACAGAATCCGCTATTCAATTAGAAAATCGGTTTATTGGGTTTTCAACTAATATATTGATCTTGCAAGTAATAATAATAATTGATAGAATAAAACTAAAATGTGTATTAAGGTTAAAATGTGATAAAAAGGAAGTGTTGGAATTGTATTATGACTTAAAGTGAAGAAATAGGTTTTCGATTGATTTCTTAGAAGTAATAAAGAATACTAATTTGAGCATTAAACTATAGTAGTATTACATTATTAAGTGTTATATAAGTCCAATTTTGGAGTTAAATTAGTGGTCAAAATAAAGAAGAAAATATAATTAGATTATATGTTTGGTAGTATTAAAGAATGAAAACTATTCCATTCACACGCATGAAAGTGCCGATTTGTTTTATGAGGAACCCAAAAGATTGTCTCAATTTGTTTAAAAAAATAGAACAATCTAGAATAAAGATAACATGTGTATTAATTATGATAGAACACTTTTATTGAGTATTGACCACAAATTAACTTATTAGAAATAAGATGTAGACATACACATGTATATAGGGGAGGAACCATTTTTCTTTCCTTGGGGGAGGAGAGGGGAAAAAAATACGTCTAACACCTCCCCAACACAATAATCATATTATTGCAATTTTAATTGATGTTTTAGCATCTAATCGGACCTATATTATCATATTAATTGTTAAATTAACGTATGTCTTCAATTCTAATCAAGCTTTATAGTTTATTGTTGGCATTAGACGTAGATATTTGTTATATGATGTGACTGAGTATAAAATAAAATATAAAGATAAGAAATTGGTGTATAATGAAATATAAAGATAAGAAATTGGAGTATATGTTATGTTCTTGAGATGATTGAAAAATCATGAGATATAAGGCTAAAGGCTTCAAGTTTTATTAGATCAAATTAACTATGAATTTGAGATCAAAGAATGATTCAATGCATAGTATGATGCTATTGGAAGTTTTGTTTTATAGTTTGGTGAATTTTGGGAAATCTAGTTAGTATGTCTAAGTTATAAGTTTATGTACCAGATTTTGTGACATCTTCTATCTGACGGATAGTGGATGTTACAAGGCATTGTGAAGATGATATCCAGCCAACCAAGAAATGACATACTTGGTTGCAATCTTCTTGTGATTATCCGCAATATGATATGCATGTTTTCGTGGTTGCAATCTTCTTGAGATTGTCCACAATATGATATACATGTTTTCGTCCACATAAGCAAAGAAAATCATTTGGATGATATCAGTTCCGAGTAAAGCATTGCCAAAATTTTCCATAACAGATAAAAGACCTCATGATCCATCTTGAAGCACCATTTCAAGTGGAGGCACAAATGCTGAAAAGATAACCAGGGAAACCAAATGTAGCTGCCATCCACTGCATATTGATTGAAGCGCATTTCAATGAAAAATACTCCATTCGTTCCATTAGTATTGGCACATTTATTTTCTCTCTTACTCTACTCTCTCTCCACTTAAATTATTTATTATACTGTAATATTTTTTTAAAATGAATGGGAAAAAGAAATGTATCAACACTAATAGAACAATGGGAATACTATTCTTTTCAATAATGAAGTGATATAATAAAACATACACCCAACATAATTAAAACAGTTAGTAACAAAGATTAAATGTTACCATAAGGATTTTGATAAATCTTCAAAGATGAAGAAAGATGCTCAATGTTGAAAATTTTGAATGTTCAAACTACATAAAATAATCTATGTAGTTTTAGCTTCGAGTTGCAAGAAGTTATCCCAAAAAATTAACCAATTTGAGGTAATAAAAAAAAGTTGATTTGCATACTCAAAAAGAAAAAAAAATCCATTACATGTATTAGAAAAATTGAAAATTTGCACGTGACACACCATGATACGATACAACCCTCTGCACGACTGAAAGAGATGGAGACAATACAGCCGGAGGAGGAATTTGACTTCGATACGATGGCTGGGAACAGCAAGGAGCCAGAGCGCTCAATCGCCAAGGATCGATCGCGACGTAGAAGACACCCACCAGATCGGCTCGCGGACTTCGCAGCTCGTTGAAGTGAAGCCGGCGTGTCTTATTACTTTTTGCTTTATTAATATTTTCTATATGTCGTTTTTCCTTATTTTCCAGAACAATTATTTAATTATTATCTATTTTGAGTCGAGCGGACTATAAGCTCCTTTCCGAATTTTCTTTGTTGATTCTTTCCCGGATCGTAGGTCGAATCAACCCTAAGGTCCTTAGTATAAATATGCGTGTATTTTATTTCATCTTTAAGGAATAAAATATTTTTACGCAAGTTTTCTTTTCGTTCAAACCCTAGTTCTCTTCGTCGTTGATCGTTGGGCAAGCACTCCCGCGACTTCACGGAGGAATTTATCGTTGTTGGGGAGTCTCTCCCTAACACACCACTATTGCGTTACTTAATTTACACCTCAACCCCATTTTGGGAGAACATAATACATAGATTCCTCATTTGAATATTGCAATTAAATTTTGTTTTATTTGTTTTTGTCTATCAATAAGAAAATCATTTGCATATTTGAAAGCGATGAATGCATAATTGAAAATATCAAATAATGGAAGCCTTGTGGTAGAAGTGATAGTGAGGTCAAGTTTTATTCAATGAATTAAACATTCTCAAGAAACTTGAGATTGTCTAAAGATTAATTTAGAGCAGAGTTTATAGGGAGAGAAGATTTGAATAAAGTCTCAATGGATACTTATATTATATTTAAAAGAAATTTATGTGTTAGATAACAAATAGCTAAAATGTGAAATACTACATGAAGTGCACAATAGTTCATATTCAATACTTCATTGAAGTACTAAAACTTATCTTTATGTTTGGCAAAAAGTAACCATCTCTTACTTTATTTTTTTTTCCATCTCTCTTACTTTATTTACCATCCACTTAACACACTATTTTTAAACTTCATGCCGAAAAGAAACGTCTCTGGCTCTCTATTAACAAGGAACGGATGGAGTATTATTTACCAGTGGAAAAATTAAATTTACCAACGGATATTTCTGTTGGTAAAAGTGCTGTTTTTTTATAGTGATTAATTATATAATAAAATAAATTGGGTCCATAAATAATTAGAAATGTCATCTATGAATTTATGCGTAACGTAAGGAATTTGATTTGGTAGTTAGAAAGTGGGAAAAGTCGAAGTCCAAAGAAAATGACAATGTTCACATGTAGTAGAGTAGTTGTACCAGTTTAATTTAAAGTGATGCGATATTTATTTAAGGAAAAGAGTGAATTAGAAGAAAATTATATTTTCAGTTAAAAAGGACAAAAATTCTAAAATCAATCTCGCCTTTTATTATCTTGGCCTTGAAGCCTGAAGGGTGTTTATGTCATTTTAGTTTTAGTTAATCTGCTTAGTTAGGGTGTTTACCTATAATCCTAGAAGATGATACTTATTACCTATCTCGTGGATTAATTAAGCCTTAGTTCTGCTTAGTTAGGTATATGAAAGACGACAAGAACATTGACTACATGTGTACACGTTAGGTGTTATGTGGAAAAGTGCCATGGAGTTTGCTTTCTGGGTTTTCAACCTTGTTTCGTTTATGAATTGATTTTACTTTATGTTTCTCATTCCGTGTTCCTTTTATAGGAGGAAAAAGTCCATAGATTTTTGGGTCACCTTCAGAAAGATTTCGAAGGTGGTGTTTTAGCTGACAATTTGGGTAAATTAAAAACAGTACAACCTTAGAATGTAAAGTATTTAATTAATACTCCCACATAATTGAGCTATTTTATCAAATTGTCAAAGTCTTGGTCGCATTTTTTTATTATTTTAAAATTTTACCCTCATATATCTATATATCAGAACATAAACAACTCTTAAAATGCATATACATATACATTGTTCATATCGTTTCTTGATCAAATTATCAAATTTACAAAACACTACAAAGTGATGTTGTTTGCATCAAGGCTTATAGCATTGATTTGGTTTCTGGGGTTTGCTAATTATGTGGCATCATCTTGTTTGCCTCCTCAAGAATGTAAGTCTTATACGTGCTCTAATTAATTATTCTTGCTACTTTTTAGATCATAATCAATATTTTTTTTGTTTAATAAATTATGGTTAGTGGAAGCATTGTCGGTGGTAAGGAAGCTAGGGAAGATGGATTGGAATTTCGATGGTGTAGTTGATCCATGCACCAATGAGCTCCCATGGTGGGATAAAAGTGTTATAGATGGAAAGGGAGTAAACTGCAGCTTCATCCCCATTGGGAATGATACTAATACTACTACTTGTCACGTTACTCAGATATGAGTCACTTACTTTATTCTTACTCACTTGCTAATTCTGTCAATTATTGCAACTCGAATGAATTAAACGAATTATGGATTTGTCGCCGCCGACGATTATTTCATCTTTGATGCTGATATTTGTGCATGAAAAAAGCAGAATATCGATATAACTGATGAGTAGTGACTGCAACTATGTCACTAATATCGATATTTGATTGTTGATTTGCTTTAGCGACGTCAGAAATGACAACAGTGTTGATTGAAGCGTGCAGTGTGTTTAGTGATTGCTCTGTCTCTTCCTAGTGCTTGTAAAATTGTCAAGCCTCCTAGATCCAGCGAATCGACTAGATCGCAGGGTCTAGGAACTCTCGGAACTGGAGAATCTCGGTCGTTGGATACACAGAACACTCCTTCAAAACCCTCAACCACGAATACTAAAATTTAGCACATGGAAGTAGGGATCGATCCCACAGAGATGGATGCGTAATGATTATGCAGAGAGATCTGGAAACTATTTTTTTGGTTTGGCTGCTGCCACGCATTTTTTTGGTTGAGGAAATTAAACTAGGGTTGGAAATGAACTCTGCTATGCTAACAGCTCGATCTAGGCAGAAATGAATATTGCATGAAAACTAAGACTAGACAATCACTAGATCTAAAGACTCGTAACTAATTTACCTAGACCGGGGAATTTAAAATGCAAGTGGGACCCAAAGCTGAAAAAGTAAATACGGACGAAAAGAAAAGCTGCAGAATAACTAACTAAAGCATCAACTGAAAAATGACTTCATCTTCTCCGATGGACTCGCAAGAACACTCAGTAAATTTAATTGGACGCGATTCGGAAACAAACAATCAGATTCAAAACAGGCAGGTGACATACGAAAAGGTAACAGAAAAATCTACGCCACTAGACGAAGCCAAACAGAAACAGAGCATAACACTTGAAATTCATGCACAAATCTATCTCCCCTGCTCAGATCCAAAACTCGGATGCTAAATCCACTCCGGATCCAAGCATCCGACACAAAACTCCAACCAAAAACAGCTCCATAACAACAGATTTGGATTCTCCACAGATCAACAACAACAATTACGGATCAACAATCGAACTCCCAGATCAAACACCATGTCGACAGAGAAAATAGCTCAACAAAAATCAACTCCAACAAAGGTAAATGTACCAAACAGAAATGCATAGGAAATTAAGCAACATCAACAGCAGATTCGACTCCCGAAAGTGAAGTTCGAAAAAACAAGAAACAACAAACTGAAATTAAAATGATTGTATCTTCGCCCTCACGCGGACGGTGTTACGTCGGAACTACTGAACTCAAAAACGACCCCCTTAACCATCCCGAATTCCCATTTCCAAGTGTGTGTGAGCTAAGCGTGAGCAAAAGTTCTCTCCCTCCCCCCTTTTTCTCCGTGCTGCATACTCCTCCATTTATAGGCGTTGAGGTGGGGCCCAGCGAGGTATAGATAGATTTTGTTGCCCTCAGCTATTAACTCCCTTCCTCTAGCCTTCTTTTTCTTCAGTTTTGATCAATTTCTGCTCTGTTCCTCACTAGACTGTTTCCTCCAGTATCTCCTGGATCTAGCGCTTTATCACACACCTGGCTTAATAAAACATGTTAGACCCAACAGAAATGTGATGCTTTTCACTATATAACCAATGCATGAAATTAGCCTTATCATTGATCCACATATATTGTTAATAAAAAATGAAAACAAAATCAAAATATCGGTAGCAGTGATGATATTCAGTTACTATACTGATATTTCGATGTTATTTGGCTTTAGTGATGCTGGAATCGATGTTAGCATAAATTCGTATGTGTTTTTATTTATGAATGGAAAACAATAGCAAAATACTGATACTCCTAGTAACTAAGTACTTCCTCATTTCCATATTAATAGATGTGTTTCATTTTCTGCGATTAGTTTTTGAAAAAATAATTAGTATTAATAAATAGTTAAAGTTGAGAATAAGTAAATTAAGAGAAAACAATATAGAGGAGACTATTTTCTATATTATTTTTTCTCTTACTTTACTCTTTCTCCACTTTAATTTTGTATAAATATTATTTTTTAAAAATGAGTGCAGAAAATTAAACGTCTCTATTAAAATAAAGCGGAACGAAGGAAGTAATATATTATTACTACATATTTCTGTCGTTATTGCAGATATTTTGCTGTTGTTTAGCTTTGACGACACTAGAATTCCTATTCACCCAAACTTTTGATAGTGCTTTATGCATTCTTTGTTGAGTAAAAACGATCATCACCTAAAGAATTATCATAACTCCATCCACCCTTTAAAGAGTCCTTTTTATTTAGCACGAATTTTAAAAAAATATTTGATTTTATGAAGAAAAAAAGTGAATGGAATATGAGACACATTTTTATTATTAGTTTTATAATAGAGTGTGAGTGTAAAAAATTAGTGTAATGTGAAGTCCATATACTAAAACTGAAATAAAGTAAATGATTTTATAAATGATGGATAACTTAAAATAGCGAAATGGTTTTTTAGACGGTGGACAGAGGGAGTATATTTGTTCTCCATCTTATGAGAATTTTGAGTATGTTTAACATTTAAGCATCGAAAAAAGAGAGTACACCTTATGAGAATTTTGAGTATGTTTAACATTAAGCACCGAAAAAGAGAGTATATTTGTGCTCCATCTTACGAGAATTTTGAGTCTGTTTAACATTAAGCACCGAAAACAAATTGCAGCATTTTGAAGACACAGAATCTAAATGGGTCACACTTCCCAGAGAGCTTGTTGGCTTCCCTTACCTACAAGATATGTAAGTCGGCTACTAGTACTATTATTACAATTATTTTTCTTTATCATCAAAGAAATTATTAATAGTCTTATTTTCTTAGCGAATTTCAATTTATAAGCATATAAAAAAACAACATAGACAAATATTCTTTTGGCAGAAAGTAATTTATTTCGTAAATTATATTTTTTAATTATTATTATTATTATTATTATTATTATTATTATTATTTTGTTGAAAGTATTTTATTTATTCTTTTATTTTTGTTATGCTAGTACTCCCTCCGTTTCATAGTAGTTGACGCATTTTTTTCGGCACGGAAATTAAGAAAAATTGTGTTAAGCGATTTAAGTAAAAGTAGAATAAAGTAGGAAAGGGAAAAGGTAGAGAGATGAAGAGAGAATAAAGTAAGAAAGACTAAAGTAAATGAGAAGAAATGTGTAAACTTTTACTAAAAAAGAAAATGACTCAACTTAATGGAACTTACCAAAATAGCAAAATGATTCCACTACTATAGAACGAAGGAAGTAGTATTTATTTTCCCTCCATTTAATTTTAGTATTTCGGGTCTGAAAACTACTCCTAGTTAGTTCAGCGTGCACGCTAAACTACTCCTAGTTACTATTAGTTCAGTTGCACGCTTACAAATGCTTACCAATGTCCAAGTGCTTCCTCCGTTCATAGTTGAGGTACTTGTTTTTGCACGAAGTTTAAGAAAATGTTTAGTATATTAAGTGAATTATTAATAAAGTACTCTTTGTCAGTATAGTGAGCCGTTTCTTTCGATCAATGTTTTACGAAGAAGATACTAAATAATTAAAAAAGAGAGAAAGTAAAGTTTGAGATAGAATAATATAGAAAAAAATCATATCTACGTTTCTCTCTAATTTACTTTAATTTCTCTTTATTTTAATTAGTATTTATTATTATTTTTATAAAATAATATCTTAACAGAAACACCTCGTTTATAGTAGAGAAAAATAAAATAAAATAAAAAAATTGAATAAAATAGAGCAAATGAAAGAAAGAGAAGAAGTTTGATTAAAAAAAAGTTATTTAAATAAAATAATAGTACTAGTATATGAAAATGACAAAAAAAAAAAAACTTTTCAAAGTGAAAAATGACGTGTGAAATGAAAGTAGTACTCCACTACACTACTACTGCATCTGCATGTTTAACATCCTTTTAACTGATTGGTGATCGACACAGTAACCTTGAAGGAACTACCTGAATGGCAATCTCCCTCCAGAATGGGGTTCAATGGAATTCCTTCGAAAAATGTAAGTCTTCCTCTCGAACTGCGTTTCTTAGTAGTTCCGAATTCGATCCCAAAAGGAAAAGAAATCAATTGGGGATGGATGCATTCCTACTGCAGCACTGTTCTCGGGAACCGTCTCACCGGTCCAATTCCACCAGAATATGGCAACATCACTGTACCAATATCTCTTCCTCTTTTTCCATCAATTGCAGAGCGAAATATCATGTTATTGATGTATTTACGGATGTCTTGTTTGCGATTTTGTTGGTACCAAGGGTTTTGGAGGCTAATCATTTTACAGGAAATATTCCTGTAATATTATAAGAAGATTGTAATAATTTAACTCTATCTTGGACTAGTAGTAATATTATACTCCATATTATTAGGTGATATTATTATTATCTAACATTATCCCCCATGTAGACAGCTTACTTCCAAGCAAAAATGACCACTTTGGAAGTGTTGTAAGTTTCCTAGTTTCCCCTTAATATTTTTGGGATTATCCTTACATTGTAGCCGGATTTTGGTCCTGTAGTGACTTTTCAGCTAGAATTTTAAAAATTATGAAGGTAGCTTGTACTTATCTAAGTTGTTTGCCTAGTCGTAAAAAATCATGAAAATTTGAAAAATTTGTTCCAGAAATCCGGCCACAAACTCTGATCCAAATAACATAGATTAAGACATGCTACTTTAAAAAATTGAGCTAAAAGGTCGCTAAGGAGTCAAATTCCAGGCTATACATTAAGAAGAACCCTTTGTTTTTTTAGATCTTGAGTTTGCTTCATATGTAACCATCATTTGCGTGCAGCCGAATTAGTGACAACAATTTCACAGGAAGCATACCAAATTATATCCAGAACTGGATAAATATAAAAAGAATGTAAGGCATTTGGTCATTTAATAGTACATTGATTCACTTTTTCAGATTTCTGTTTCTTATCATGAATAAATTTAAACTTGAATCATTATCTCAGGGAGATTCAGGCTAGTGGTCTGAGTGGACCGATCCCTTCTGACCTTACTTTTCTAACCAAGTTAACTGACCTGTGAGTATGCTTTTAACATATGAAAGCAGACTTTCCTTTTTCTACGAGACTCGGTATCTATGTTTGTGATCATTCCACATTGCAGAAGAATCAGTGACCTTAATGGGAATCAATCAGACTTCCCCATTCTTGCTACCTCTACTAAATGGGAACAAGTGTGAGTGCAATATTTGTCCGCTTCTCTATCAGAAAATAAGTCATTTCTTTTGTGCGACTCATTGGATGTTATTGTGCAGGATATTAAGGAGTTGCAATATTGTGGGGGAACTCCCGAACTTTATTGAACATCTGATGGTTGACGATTCTCTGTTAGTACAATGTTTTTATGGTGGCACTATTTATTTTTGGGGTATTGGTGCCTAATCTCACTAAACTTTCCAAAAAATTGTGTACGAACTTTAAACTTGTCATATAATATCACGAACTTAGATAGTTGTTGAATTTTTCCACCGACGGCGGAATCTGGCTACATCTCATTTGCCATCACATCACATCAGATACTCCCTCCGTCCCACAATAGGAGTCACTCTCGTTATGGGCACAGTTTTTAAGAAAAGTAAAGTATAGTGGATTGAAAAGTTAGTGGAATATGGAGCCCACTTCTTTATACTATTAGTTTTATAATAAAATGTGAGTGAAGTGAATTAGTAAAATGTGGGACCCACTTACTATTTGTGGTAAAAAGTGAAACGCGACTCTTATTGGCGGACCGAAATGGCAAAATGTGACTTTTATTATGGGACGGAGGGAGTAATATTTATGTGATTATAAAGTCCCTAGAAGCCAGATATGGTTATCCATCTCATTTAATGTAGCTGGATTTTGTTGTTAGTGGGAAATTCAATAACTATTTAAGTTCGTGGGAAAAAAAAATTTTGGAAAGTTTAATGATATTTGGCGCAATACCCCTTTATTTTTTATACATAATTGAAAGCTAAAATACATTTGATTCAGTGACAGTTGATGGCAATTTTAGTAATCTATTTAGAATCCAATCATTTAGATATATTTGGTCTGATTATTGGATGGTCCGTGCAAATTATTTCAATATAATCATTTATCTTTTGGATAATAGATTGATAGTATATTTTGATATTTTAATGCAAAGCATAGTTTAATTTTCTTAGAGCAAACACCTTATGACATAATCAAGACACTAAATATTATACTCCTACTAATATTCCTTAGGTCTCATAAACTTTTCCTACATGTGTTGTTTCTAGTGTTCTGAATTGAGGTCATTATGTTTTTATATGAACATAAATACTTTGGTTGCCTATCATATAGTTAACTCACAACCAGAAACCTTAAGCTTCAATTGTCTTGTACTGATTATTATTAAGCAAGTTTTGGAATGATTTGTAATTTTGTTGGCTGAAAAACATTTATAATACTGCTGCTTACCTGACTTTTAATGTCAAATGACATACTATGTATTAACTTTATTCCTTACCATGCCCTATTGTTGTACTTTTATTTAAATACCATCATTTCTTGTGCAGAGATTTGAGTTTTAACAATTTAACAGGACCAGTTCCTCCAGCTCTTGGTGTTCAAAAAGGAGACATGTAAGAGTTTGTGATAGAGATCATGCTAGTGATCTCAATTATCTCTTGAAATGAATTTGAGATTATTTTCATTATTTCGGAGATTGTTGAAGTTTACTTTAACTGTTGAGGATTTTTTTCCTTGTTTATTTATATGTCGATTTACTTTCCTAGAATAGAATTTGTAGGAATCCTATAAATAACTCCTCTTTATATAAGCTAGATATCTTGTAAAATAAAGGTTTAAGGACGGTAACAACTGAAGGCCTCAGTGAGAGGATTATTAGGCCTCTTAAAAGGATTGTTCTTCTTTTGAGTTTTAATTCCAATATCTTGTCTTTCTTCTTCCTTTACTCCAAACCAGTTTGATTGACAACTTTCAGCAATTTGTAGTTGACTCAATCAAATAGTATTGCTTTTACATCATTGTGGTGATAGTTCATATGGTTAATTAGTGCATCTGTCAGTATGGGCTGTAGTTGGTAATTATATGGCTCAACTCTCCTCACGTGATGATTTATATCTACTTTTAACGTTTTGGCTCTGATTTTAATATTTTGTTGAATTGCTAACTTGAGATGTTCGTTTGCTAGCTACCTGACTGGGAATTCCTTTACTGGGGAGGTGCCTGAATTAATGAAAGATAAGAGAGAAACATGTGAGGTTCCATTTCACCCAGAACTTAATATTTCCCACTTATCGTAGTACTAGAATGATAATTGCATGCCCAAAATCCATATAGCAATGTACTTGATTAAAAACTTACATTTTGACTGCAGCGACCTATCCTACAACAACTTCACACCTGTAAGTCCAGAACCAAGATGCGCGACAAAAAGCCCGTGAGATTACTAATTATCGCTCATTTTTCTGTGTATACTGTGTCCGGATTTATTATACCGACTTAGATATTGGCACTCCTTTTCAGAAACTTGTATGCCAACTCAAATGGAAACACCAAGTAAGTTGCTGATTTCTGTTTGATGCATTTCACTTACATCTCATCATTTAATGTAGCATGAATCTTAATATCACGTTCTTTTGGCAGTGGTGCTTTTTATTGTGTAAATCCGCAGTGCAAGTCAAGTAAGTGATAACTCACTTATATATGTGGCTCTTGAAATTTATCCAGCACTTCAATGACTTTAACCCACCTGAAACAAAGAAGTGCAATTAGGGACAATGAACAGACTTGTATTTGATAAACTGACACATTTATATTATATGCCTTTAAAATTAGAACTTTTTGAGATAAGCATTGAATGGGACATTAGTTATTTTCTCGAGTATTTCCTCATTCTTTTCCCCCAAGTCAATTTCTAGATGTATTAGTGAAGAATGACACTGAAGTTCTAGTAATTTGGAAGAAAAGGTTTTTTTTTTGTAAAACTACTCTAAATGTGTAAATTACTGAGGATATTTGTATGCCTTGCAGCTCTTTGAAAATTCTGTTTTGTCAATTCAAGTTCAGGAAAAAATATTCGAAATTCAAAACATGTGTTTTTTTCCATCAGATGATTTCTACTCTTTCTATATAAACTGCGGAAGCCAAGAAAGAGTCGGTAAATATGAAGCTGATAGCTCTGCTGAAAACTTCTACCGAGGTACAAACTGGGGATTCAGCAGCACAGGCAAGTTCTGTGATTATAATAAAATATCTGGATACGGAAAAAGTCTGATTGCATCAAGCAACTTTAGCATTTCAGGGCCGCAAGAATCTAAACTGTACTCCACAGCACGCCTTTTTGTTTGAGAAATGGTAAATACAGAGTGGATATCCACTTTGCGGAGATCATGTTTACTAATCACACAACTTACAGAAGCCTTGGAAGGCGTATTTTTGATATTTATATTCAGGTTCTCATCGATACATCAACTTTACATATAGATATGTGAAAATATTCATTTGCCAAATTCAATCTTGATAATTTTAAAAATCAGGGAAAACTTTTTGAGAAGGATTTCAACATTGAGAATGCAGCAGGTGGAGTAAATACTCCAAAAACAATGCAATATCATGCATTTGTTGGTGATCACACCTTGGAGATCCGCTTCTATTGGGCTGGAAAAGGAACAGCTGCTCTTCCTATGAGATCTGTATATGGTCCTCTCATTTCAGCCATATCTGTCGTTCATGCTAGTAAGTTTGATCTGGTTCTAGAGTTATAGCACTCCATAAAACAAATTAAAAGGAAACGAAGTTCTTCTCTTCATGCTCTCATTTCGTAGGTTGCACCGTTGCACGTGAAATTGTAGTATCACTTTCTATTGGAGGTTTTCAAATTTGTTCCGGCTATCCATCAAAATCATAGTGCAGATTTTAACAATTTACTTTTTTGATGATTACCAATAAAGAGATTACATTTGCATGTCATCTTACCCTATCTATACATCAATATGTCCAGCTTATAAGCCTGGAAGCGGCATATCTCTACAGGAGCTAAAGTCGGTATAGCGATGGCACCTATTTTCGCACTCGTGTTGCTTGTGGGTATTCTGAGGTTGAAGGGCTGTTTGGGGGGCAAATACTCAATGTATCATGGTAATTGAGTATTTGGACACAGTGGATCTTATTTATTTTCGTGTGTGCAAATTTAGTCCAACATTTTGCTTGTTGATCTATTTCAACTTGTACTCTGAAAATTAGACACAGTTTGTAGTCGTGTGAACCACTCTTTGATTTATACGGCCCTTCTTATAGATTTGAAGGGTCTTGACCTTCGCACGGGGTCATTTACCCTAAGGCAAATTAGAGCTGCTACAAACAATTTTGATCCTGCTGATAAGATTGGTGAAGGTGGATTTGGTCCCGTGTACAAGGTAATGCCAAATTGCCAACTCATATTTATTACTCCCTATATAAGATTGAAATTTTCTAAATTAATTTTTCTGGCAAGTCTCAAGTTTTGTAAATTTGAAGATAAAACCATCATCGCTGTGAAGCAGCTTTCTTCCAAATCAAATCAAGGGAACCGTGAATTCATTAATGAAATAGGCATGATTTCCGCTTTACAACATCCTCATCTTGTTAAGCTCTACGGATGCTGCATAGAAGGCAACCAGTTGTTGCTTGTCTATGAGTATTTGGAAAACAATAGCCTTGCTCGTGCATTATTTGGTTAATTTATATGACAACTTTAACGTTATTACTTCTATCTTATGCTATGTTTTGTTTATTTTAATTAATCACATCCATGTCCATAACAGGCCCGGCACAACACCAATTGCATTTGGATTGGCCAACGAGGAAAAAGATCTGCGTCGGGATAGCAAAAGGTTTGGCTTACCTTCACGAGGAATCGAGGCTGAAAATCGTCCATCGTGATATCAAGGCTACTAACGTGCTTCTTGATAAAAACCTAGTCCCTAAAATATCTGATTTTGGGCTCGCAAAGCTAGATGAAGACGACTCCCACATAAGCCCACGCATTGCTGGAACTTTGTAAGGGTATTAATTGTCTCTGCTTCAAATATTCATATAAAAAACAAAACTTATTCGTTAAATATATATGTATACGATTGCTAGTGGATACATGGCACCCGAATATGCAATGCGAGGATATTTGACAGATAAAGCCGACGTGTACAGCTTCGGAGTCGTTGTTTTGGAAATTGTCAGTGGGAGGAGCAACAGTAGCGTCAGGCGTAAGGAGGATAGCTTTTATCTTCTTGACTGGGTAACATTTTATGCATTTACCTTTGCATAGGAAAAAAAGTTATACTATTCTTTAACTTAATCATGCATCACATAAATAAAAATGAAAAATGTGCATGCATATCTTCCCTTCAACATTCTGCACTGGGATGAGTTTGACAGAGCTCTTCCAATTTTCAATCAGGCTATATCCTTGAAGGAGAAAGGAAATTTGTTGGAGCTAGTCGATCGGAGATTAGAGTCGAGCTTGAACAAGGAAGAGATTACTAGAGCTATCAATGTGGCGCTCATTTGCACAAATGTTGTAGCTGCAGAAAGACCTCGAGGGGAAAGATGGCGTTGCAAAGCCGAGCAGCTCAGTTGGTAAGATAAAACTCGATGAAGTGGAAATGGGTGCAGCTGTTGGTGAGGGTGTTTTCATGGATGCGCCGTGGATTGGCTCTTCAACTCCTGCTGTGGATCTCTATCCAATTGCCCCTGATACAAATTATTGGGAGAAGAGAGGTTCGTAGAATTAACTTTTACTGAAAAAGTAAACTATCTTGCTTAATTTTTGCTAGTGTTGTGAAGATATGTAAAGTTACAGTGATTATACTCTATATGATAGGAGTTGTCTATTTATTTGTTACCAAATATGAGTGTGTAATGTGACTATTGCAATATTTTATGAAACATGTATTCAAAAATGGTGTAAAATCTAAGATTGGTGTAAATGTTTGGAGTAAAATTACTTTTTGATGTGACCTATAATTATAAATAGATTAAGTTTAAAATAATGGATTGGAGATGACCTTAGGAATGTGATATTCGCTCGGTTGCTGTTTGAAAGGATATCATACAGACGTACACACATTATAATAAAGTATTATTGTAATACTTTTAATCTACCCCATCTTCAGCTCGGTTCCTGGCATACTAAATACCTTGAAACCAAAATCGAAATTGAAAACCCAAAATCTTTTTATTTGCAATTTTGATAACTGAATAATGAGAACTTGGTCGCCCGATTTTAGTACTCTCTCTCTCCTATCATAAACAAGACATATTTTTCAAAAACTTATTTTGGAAAAAATGATTAGATAGATAATTATGTAAGGAAGACAACAATAAATGATAAATACTAATCATAATAACAATAAGAAAATTGTTTAGGGACATGGTGGCATTGCCATAACGGGGTTAAAGGGGGAACGATCAATTGCTAACTCATCATTTAATTGTTAACTACAATTAATTTAAGGCCATAGGATTTTAGAAAACGTGTGGTCTACAATTTGCCACGTGTAATTTTCGTTTTTATTAATTAAATCGAAAAAGAAAAAAAAACTCCAAATTAGGGTTTTGGATGAAAATGTCAATATAGTGTTCCGAAAATATCAACACAATGCTTTGAGAATGTAACACAATGCTTTAAGAATGTTAACTCATTGCTTATATTGATATATTTTATATAGTATGTTGACATTTCTGCTGTACGAAAAAATTAAAAAATTTCGATTTTTTTTTCAAATTTTGACGTCGGAACATATGCATGTAGGATATCGTTGGAATCCTTATAAAATTATCTTTAATTTGATATATGTTTTATGAATTTAAAGTTTTGAGATTTCTTTTAAAAGTTAAATATAACTAATTTTGTAGTTAATTGACATTAATACCCCTGTTGATATTTTTTGAATTTAATTCTATGGCCTTACTGACGTTTTTTGTTGATCGTATTGACATTTCAGGGCTGATGATCTAAGCTTTAATTTGAATATTTAATGGCTATTATTTAGTTATAGTTATCAATTAAGTATTGAGTTAGCAATATAACACTCATCTGGGGTTAAAATAGTAATTTTATTTTACATTTAATTTTAAATTAAATTAAAATTTTGTACATGTATTTTGTTGCCCCTGCATTTATATATGGAAGTAGTATTAATTAGATCTTGATAAGGTTAATTTGATAATGAAAGTAACGGGGATCCACAACTTTTGGCATTGACCATGCGTTTAAGTTCTATTTTTTTTTTCTCGTATTCCTTAAAAAAATTTATAACTTGCTGAAACTAAAGAATATTAAAAAGGATACGAAAATGTTTATGAATTTTACCATTTTTTTGGGTTAAAAATGAAAAATATATAGTAAAACAGACAGACAATTCTAAAATATTAAAAATTCCAATGCTTTAAAAATTTTATAAAAATATAAAATTTAATACTTCCTTCTTAGTAACATTTATTTTGGTCTGTCTACTAAAAAAATAATCACACATATTTAACTCATTTGTTTAATATTATAAGGCTATAAAATTAATATTTTTTCTGTTTCTTTCTAAAATATTAGAGTTCTTAGCTCACTTTACTATGGCATGCAAAAAATCAAAATTTGATAGTATATGCTATATTAATACTAATTGAGTTTATGAATTTAATTTAAAGAAATTTATCTTTTTTAAAAAATTCTTCATTTACAAAATTTAATTCGTTCAATTCGTAATTTGTGGATAGTTACAATCAAACCAAGATAAAAAAAAAAAAAAACATATTCCTAACTTATCGATTTAATATTTTAAAGCAATATATTTAATATTTGCTTTATAAAATATTAGAATCCTTAGCGTTATTCACTATACCATGAAACAAATTAAACATGATATACTATATTCAAATGATAATTGAGTTTAAGGCATTGATTTTAATAATTTCATGATTTGAGTTATAATTCTTTATTTTTTAAGATTTTATTTTTTCGAACATTATAGTTGCATCCATAAAAGAACAGTCACATATATGTTTCTAATTTATCTATTTAATACTATGTATTATAAAGCTATATATTAAAAAAAAATCTTTTACTTATTAAAAATTTGAATGCGTAGGCGCGTAGCTCAATTCACCGTATCACAAAACAAATTAAAATTTGATATATTAATACTAATTAAGTTTACGATTTTGAATTAAGAATTTCACATTTTTATTTTAACTCTTTACTTTCAAATTTTTAATTCTTTAAATTCTTAATTTTGGAACGATATTGTCTAACTTAGATATATAAAAAAAAATTATGTCCTAACTTATCTATTAGTAATATTTTAGAGTCGAAGTCTAACTAGTACTTGTCAATCAAAATATAAAAAGAATTACATGTGATAAAAGTTAAGAAAATTATTACAAAAATACAAAAGATGACGCAAACAAATGATTCATCTTAAGTACGTACTAGTATTATTTAATCATACAATTCAAATTTGAATACTAAATTTAACAAAAAAAAAAGTAATAAAACCGGCTATGAAAGTATAACATAAAAAAGAAAATAACTCATAATTAAATTATCAATTGATTAGATAAAAATTTATTTGAAAACTAATAATATATGAAGTTATCAAATTATTTTATTATTAAATAATAATTAAGTATGTATTACAGTAACTAATTTATAATCTGAATTCATGGTTTTTAAATAAATAATACTCCCTCCGTTCCATAAAAGTTGAGACAAAACTTTTGGGCACGGAGATTGAGAATTTATATTAAATAAATAGGAGAAATGAAAAAAGTAGGAAAGATAAGAGAGAGTAAAGTAAATGATGGAATAAAGTAAGAGTGATTAGATGTTTTGTCTTTTGTTAAAAAAGAAAATAACTTAACTTTGTTGGGACGGACTAAAAAGGAATACGACTCAACTTTTATGGGACGGAGGGAGTATAGTATAAAATTAACATGAAAAAAATGATATGTAAACATATAAAAAGTTTCGAGCATGATTGTAGTTAATCTCTAATCAAATCAATAAATATGCATTTAGATAAAGATATTTAATTTTATTTAGTATTCCTTAATTAAATTTGTATCCATTTAATATGATATTGGGTAAAGTAGTCATAATAAAAAATATATCTATGTAAAAATGTCATAAGGGTATTATGGCATGGAGACATTATGTCTTTAAATCATTACTCCCTCAGCCCCATTTTGGGAGAACATACTACATAGTTTCCTCATTTGCATAATGCATCTAGATTTTGTTCAGTTTGCTTTTGTCCATCAACAAGAAAATCATTTGCACACTCTCTCTATCCCAATTTAAATGATATATTTTCATTTTGGGACGATGTACTCTAAATGACACACTTTTAAATATAGAAACATTACCCTCCTACTAAATTAGAAAAATATAGAAACATCACTCTAGTTTACTTTAATACTTTACACACAAAACAATAATGCATAAAATTCCCACTAAATTAGAAATACTTCACTTTGAGTAGGATAAAAAGAGTGCTTGAGAGCGATACTTTTATTCAGTGGATTAAACATTCTCAAAAGACTTAGGTGATAATCTAAAGATTAATTTAGAGTAGAGTTTATTTACAGGGATAGAAGATTTGAACAAAGTTCCTAATAGATACTTATATTTGTCGGAGGATGAAGAGCTGAAAATTGAAATGCTACATGAAGCGCACAATAGTTCATGTTCAATGCCTCATGGAAGTACTAAAATATATTGCGACCAGGAAGGATTTTATTGGTGGATTGGTATGAAGAGATATGATATAGAATTTGCATCAAAGTGCTTAACAATTCAATAAGTTAAAACTAAACATCACGTCCCATCAGGCATCGGGTTTGTTGGCACCCAATTAGTTTATTCGAATGTAAATAAGATCGAATTACGATGGACTCTGTAGTGTGATTTATCACCTCAGAAGAAAGATTCACTATTGGTGATTTTTAATCTATTGACCAAGTTAGCTCATTTCATTGCAATGACAAACAGATTATTCAATAGAAATTGCACGTAGCTTAGGATTCTCGACTATTCTTTAGTTAGAACTAGTAATACATTATTTTAAGCAATATAACTAAATTTAAATACTCTATCTATTACTCCAGCATGAGGTGCGTTAAAATGATAACACTATCTTAAAGTAGCACCATACTATCATTCCTAGTCAATCATTTGTACACGTGGACGAATAATCAGCTGCCAAGTGGCAATCATAAAAAATGTTAAAGGGTAAATTTTCTGAGCCAACAATATCTAATACACTATACAATAATTTTTCTCGACCAGCAATATTAATAATATTTATAATATTGCTGGATATATGGTGTGAGAGTGTCACTTTAAGGGCCGTTGATTATTATAGCCGGGTTAGACAAAAGTATGATTGGGCCTAAAACACAAACAGATGGATTGTCATAAGAAAGGCCTAAGTGGAGTGATGTAGACCCGGAAACAGAAATCAAATAAAATCCGACCCGGCATATCGGCGTGCGCTCCTAAACCCTACTTCGTCCCCGCTTCATTTTCCTTGTGATGCTTCTCTTCAGTCGTCGCTAAAATTTCCCTAAATCTGGAGGATTCTGTGAAGATGCTAAAAGTTCACCGAATCAATTCGGTGGAATGGACCCCGTCGCCGGTTGTAGCTCTAGCTACCAGCGCTGATAGCTCGCAGGTCGCCGCCGCTCGTGCCGACGGCTCGCTCGAGATTTGGCTTGTCTCTCCGGGTTCCGTCGGCTGGCACTGTCAGCTCGTATGCCACACCATACCCTATGATTTTTCTTGTTTCTCTTTTGATCAATCATATTTTTATACAGAATCTTGTTTTTTGGGTATGGTGTAGACGATACATGGAGACCCTAATTCTAGAGTGTCTTCGCTGGTTTGGTGTCAGTCCGGGCCGAGGGGTGGACCGTTGGGCCGATTGCTGTCTTCCAGCATTGATGGCTCCATTTCCGAGTGGGATTTGTTCGATTTGAGACAAAAGGTTTGTGCGCCAGCTAATTTATGATATTCTTCTTCATTTGATTTATCCTCCGCTCCGTATTAAATAAGGAAATACATGTATCAGCTGCCTTGTTTAGGAGCTTATTTTTACAAATTGGGAGATTTTGATGCATGTGTAGCATGGAAAAGTGCTAATGTTTGGTATTAGGATGCATTTTACTACCATCTTTATTGAACAATTGCACGATACCATAAAGTAGCTCAGTATAGGGCTAATAGCATGTAGTATTAATGTCTATTATAGTCTGTTAGACCTCAGGTGTAGGGCTAATAGCATGTCTGTTAAGGTTTCCATTTTTTGGGTCAAGATACGAGCTTTAGACATTTTGGTGAAGTTATTGATGGTTACTCGCTTTCTTGCTTTCCCGTTTTGTACTACTGCAGACAGTTCTAGATTCTATTGGTTTCTCGATTTGGCAAATTGCTGCAGAGCCATGCAATCATTTGCGTCCGAATGAGAGGCAGGAAGCAAAAACTTATCAGAATGGTCATACTAGCACTTCAATTACTGGTGACATTGATGATGAGGAGAATAGTGAAAGTGAAGATGAAGATGATAAAAAACATGCCGAGCTGGTTCATGAGCAAATTGACGCTGAAAGTACCCGGCTAGCAATTGCCTGTGACGATGGTTGTGTCCGGATCTATCGTGTTTCTGATGCGGAAGAACTTATTTATAATAGAACGTTGCCTAGGGTCAGTGGTGAGACATCAAGCCCTTGCTTAATTGGCAATTTTTTTTGGTCAAACTTGTGTGGGAGTATAACATGCTTATGATTATTACTTATCATTTGTTTCTCTTTCTTTAGGGCGCACACTTAGTGTAACCTGGAGTTCAGATGGAAGTAGGATTTATTCAGGGAGTAGCGATGGGTATGCTAGTTTTCTATTTGTAAATGTTGAGTGACTCTGAAATGCTGTACATTTGGCTTGTGGATTGTTTTCACAAGACTGTTAAATACTTTTTGTTTTTAAGTTTCTGTTAACTTATTGGTTTTTATATAATTTTATTTCATGTTCAGGTTCATAAGGTGTTGGGATGCTAAGTTGTCTCAGGAGATATACAGAATAACTGTTGGTCATGGATATCTGGGCGGTGATAATGATCTTTGCATATGGTCATTAATTGCATTAAGGTAAGAATGGGTCAAATTGCTCATTTTGTATTTCTGCATGTGAGGCTGTGTTTTTACATATTGGAATGACATTGTTTACTAATAGACTGTCCACTTTGGTCTGCATTTTATGGTATCAGGTGTGGGACAATAGCCAGTGGGGATAGTACTGGTTGTGTGAAGTTCTGGGATGGTCAGTTTGGAACACTTTTGCAGGAACATTCAAATCACAAAGGTGATGTAAATGCTTTAGCTGCAGCTCCCAGCCATAACAGAATATTTTCTGCTGGTTCTGATGGTCAGGTAAATTCATATGCTTTTTTTTGTAAAATACTCTAGTTTTTATCTATGCTCTGTGATTTTGACAATATCCTACTCTTTCATCATGGTTTAACTCATAGCTATTTTTGCCTTGAAAATGGTTATTGAATATTCAATCTTCTGATCTTGTTTTGCTGCAAGCATGATCATCCCTTAGTGCAAATGTTTGCAAATGATTTTTGATACTGTAATGTTAACTATAACCTATGATAATTGCCACTTTGTAGATCATACTGTATAAACTTTCTACTGAGGCTGTTGATTCTGGAGATGAAAAATTTGTCCCAGCTGTCAAGAAATGGGTCTATGTTAGCTATGTGAGATCTCATACTCATGATATAAGGGCATTGACCTTAGCTGTGCCTATCAGCCTTGAAGGTAGATTGATTTGCATAGTTCTAAATTTTCTGAAATTTTTAATAGAACTGTGTCCAGTTTTGACCACCTTAGTCTTACTGATACCTAACCTACATATTCTCTCATTGGCAGATCTGCCTCCCGATGAAAAAGTTAAGAGGTCACGAGGTCCAGACAAGCCCCTTGATTTCAGTTACCATAAATGGGCTCATTTGGGTGTGCCAATGCTTATCTCAGCAGGCGATGACACTAAACTTTTTGCATATTCTGTAAAGGAATTTACTAAGTTTTCTCCTCATGACATATGCCCTGCACCACAGAGAATGCCAATGCAACTTGTTATTAAAACACTTTTCAATCAGACACCATTACTTTTGGTTCAGTCTGCAAATTTCTTAGACATCTTTTGCGTGCGATTGCAAAATGGTGGTGTAACTGATATCGGTCCTAGCCCATCTGGTGGGTCTGCACGGACTGATTTAGTGGCCAGAATTAAATGCAAGGTTTCTCGGAAGATCATCTGTAGTACAATATCTTCATCAGGAGAACTAGTTGCCTACTCAGATCACATAAAACCTAATTTATTTTTTTTAAAAAGAATCAAATCAGGCACAGGTTGGTCTGTAGATAAAAGGAAGCTCCCTCAGGGATTGCCATTTGCCCATTTCATGGTTTTCAGCTCCGACTCTTCGAAATTAATACTGGCTGGGCAGGACAGAAGGATATATGTATGAATTCTGTTTTCCTTTTTCTTGTGTATGGATATCTATTTGCTGCTTCTATTATTATTCGTAGGTTAGGGTGGCACTATGAGAGATCATATGAAAAATATCTTTTTTCTGAGGGGATAGATAATCCTAATTTAAAAGCTTAATATTTTACTACCAAACAGCATATTCCCCATTTCCATTTTATTGCAAAAACAACTTCTGATTTTGTATTCATAATGAACTGTAGGTGTGAACAAAATGTTGTAATTCTGCACTTTCTTGTGCAGTTTATACCTTCACAAGTTTTATTCACCTTGTGCTTGGTGTTGGTTATCACTAGTTTCTCTGTCGTTTTATTAGTAACAACTTTATCAACAGTAATTACATTTCTTATTAGTTGTTTATGTTGAAAGTCTTTGCATGGGTCATTACTTGTTATACTTCTTCAGTTTACAAGGTTGGGGATTTGGGCCTAGATAATGAATCTTCAGTTTACAAAAGTTTTTGCAGGGTGTTTAGTTTTAGAGTACTTGCTGTGTTTCTAAGTAGATGATGTGAATGAGTTTAAAATATGTTAGGGCTCCCGTCTTGTTACTTAAGTAAATGAGATGTTATCTTGCAAGTGAAAAGTGAATTATAAATCAGGGTTCCTAGACTTTCCATGAACCAGTTGTTGATGAATGGTTTTGTTATCATTTCTCTGAAAACATATGATCATGTTGTAGGTTGTAGATGTTGGAAATGAGGATCTCCTCCATGCTTTCACTCCTTGCCGGAAAGAGAATGCAGATGGTCTCCCGCCTAGCGAACCTCCCATTACAAAAATGTTCACAAGCAATGACGGCCAGTGGTTAGCTGCTGTCAACTGCTATGGAGATGTCTATACTTTCAATCTTGAGACACTGAGGTATGGTTGATGCCGTTTTTTCTTTTATTTGAATTATTGGATATGCATTAAGTTTTCTCTATTAACTGCATGTCTTTGTAGCTACTAGTGGTTGTATAAAAGTTTCTGACCTTAGTTTAATACTCCCTCTTTCCCACGTCACTTGAGTCACTTCTTTTTGCACTTCTTTTAGAGAAATGATAATAAATAGTTAAAATAGAGAGAGAGAATAAAGTAAGAGGGAGAATAATGTAAGAAGAGTCTCATCTTTTGTATCCTCTCTCTTACTTTACTCTTTCTCCACTCTAACCATTTATTATAATTTTTCCAAAAAGAGTGCAAACAAGAAGTGACTCAAGTAACATGGGACGGAGGGTGTAGGTTTTTATGTATATTAACGTACTGTATTATTCTGCTATATTCATACTGATCCGCAGTTATTACTCTTGTGGCAATGGCTACTAGCCCTGTTAACACATAAATGTAGGAGTAGTTTAAATCTGTGTTGTTCAGGTACCTAGCTTATTTGGTAGTGGCATATAAAACGCTATTATGATATTTAATTTGGAAAATGGGTTAAATACTCCAAATTTCCTGCAAGTTTAAACTAGTGTCCGAAGGAATTTCAATTATACATTCATCCTCAATGTTTCCCTCATGACAAGAGTTAGTTAAAGTACAATGACAATTTCACAAGGGGTTTATTTGTACTTTAACAGGAGCACTTTTCAAGGAAAATATGAGGGTGTCTTTGACCCTTTCCCTTATTTTATTTAATACTGATTCTGGGAAGCATGTAAGAAGAAGAATATGAATCTGACTCACTGATTTTTTTCTCGGAAGTAGTCTTTTTGAAGTTTGCATTCTCATTCAAATATATTATTTTGAATACAGGCAACACTGGTTCATATCAAGACTGGATGGAGCTGCGGTTACTGCTGGTGGTTTTACTCCTAAAAATAGCAACATTCTTATCATCTCCACCTCTTCAAATCAGGTTTATGCATTAGATGTGGAGGCTAAACAATTGGGGGAGTGGTCCATGCATCACACATTTTCTCTGCCAAGGAGATACCAAGAATTTCCCGGAGAAGTTATTGGTCTTTCGTTCCACCCATCCTCAACTTCATCTTCTGTCATTGTCTATAGTCCCAGGTAAGATCATTTTCCCTTATACTAAATGTAATCCTGTAGTATATTTCATTGCAAATGTGAAGATTTTGTTGAACTCAGGCTGTTTGTAATGACCAGGAAACTACATCTTAGATAATCATGATAACTAAAGTTACCATAGCACAGATGCAGGCCAGATCAGACAGCTTAGTGACTTAGGGCTGACTTTATCAACTGGGTAATGTAAGTACAGGCTAGAACCTTACACGGACTTTCTGCCAGGGCCAGATTATTCTCTAATGTTCCAATGACTATATAGGGGTAACAAACTCAGTTCCTTCCATAACCCAGGCACGGTAGGGAGCTGAGTTCATTTTTGTTTTTTAGAGCTGTGAGCTAGCTAGATAGCTTACATGCACAATTAGCTTTTTGGGTGAGGGATATAGTTATTATAGGGAAGCTTTGCCTATAGTTTTTCTTGTATTACTCTTTTGGTTATGTATTAGACAGATTGTAACATTGAGTAGTTAAAATCTTCTTTTGGGTTGTAAGAGAGGATTCTGGGCTAGAGATGATACAAGATGGTATAAATATCGAGCTGATACTTTACTCAAAAATTCAATCTTGAGATTTGATAAATCATGATTAATCATCAGTATCCAAGACCTCAAGGAATACCAAAACCGTCTTTATTTTCTGCTTTCTGTATATCTGTTTCTTGAGTTGACCACTTCTGGTGTTACAGGGCGATGTGCTTGATCGATTTTGGGATGCCTGTCGACAGGGATGATGACACGGACTTGACAAATGGTCTGGTTTCAACAACAAGAAAGGTACACAGCAATGGAGTGAGTAAGCGGAAACGACAGGGTTCAGAAAATAAACACGGCGGTAGAAAGAACTTTGAATTTTGTGCATTCAGAGATCCTGTTTTATTTGTTGAGCATCTATCGAAAAACTCTCTCTTGGTCATAGACAAGCCATGGACACAAGTTGTTGGCACATTCGACGCCCAGCCTGTCCACAGACATATTTTTGGAACATAACACTGTTACGGGATGGGCTTCGTACAGCGGGAAGGCGGCAAATGTTGCCTTCATCATTTTTGATCTTGCTTCTCTTTTTTTGCACTCTTTTGTTGTTGGATGTGGGTGGGTTGGGGGGAGGCTTGGCCGTGTTGTGCAATGTATGGGTTGTAGCTTTGTTAACAAATTAGTTATTCAATGTTTAATACTATTATCTTATTTACAAAATCTTTAGTTTTTCATTGCTGTCTTGATTGAGGAGTTTATGGGCTGTATGGGATCTTGTTCTATATTCGATTTCTGTAAATTGCAATTTCAGTTTGGATACAAATTTTCAAAATAAAAGGTTCTGAGCAACTCAGTTTTGACCTTCTAAAATTTCAGTCTACAAAAAAAAAATTTAATTAGAGTTGTGAATAATGGGATGTGATCTTATGAAAACTCTAAATATTGTACAAATTCAAAACTATGATTCGAACTTTTGAAAAATGTCAATAGATCATAAAAAACATCATTAGGAAAATGTCAACAGAATTTCAACGGTAGTCAATGATTGATGCTGTGTTGATATTGTGGACATTAAAATCTTGAAATTTTACAGTGTGTTAAAGCTGTATTGAGTAGTTTTGAGTTTGTACAATATATAAGTTTGCATTTTATCACTGCCCTATTAATAATAGTACTATGTTGTTTGATTTCATTGTTTTTGAGTATGTGGTTTGGCTGATGTTTAATTGATTTGATACGTGGCAAGAGTAAAACATGTTTTGTTATACAACTTATACTTGACACTAGATTTGTCGCATGAGTTGATTGTTGTTGGATAATATGGTTAGGTTAATGTCATTGATTTGATTTATTGTGATTGATAATAAAACATGATTTGCGGTTTTAGATCCTATGATTTATTTGATCAAAATTAGAAGTTCGGTTGGGTTCGGTTCTACCTAAAGAAAAAGCTACGTTGATTTCAAATTTTACTTCTTTTCGAATCTGAAGTATTAATTGACCAAAAAAATTGAACTTTAGCCGGTTTCTATCCTACTTATTAAAGAAAAAGCTTTGAGGTCATTCACAACTCAACACCAAACTCATAGTCACAAATCACAATGCCACTTTCTACTATTTAATCAACATTACAAATTTCAATCACAATACTACTAACAAGGAGTAACAACTCAGTCACAATTGTACTTTTTCTTATTTCATCATTTTATTAATTTTTTTTATTTTATATATTTATTGAATTATAATATACTATAAATTGGAAAAAAAAAACTTGTATAAATTTTAAAAAATGCTCAACTACTTAACGTGAAGAAATCGAATCAGGGAATCTTGAGTTGATAAAATAAATTTTAAATTAAACCGAATTAGACTTTTTCATGGGGCCTGGGGGTTGTATGTATTGGAGTAAGAAAAGCGAAGCATACAATAATTCACGTTGTAGATGAAATAAAAAGGTAGTAAGATTCCATTTCACAGCCAAAACAATGCATTACTACTATAATTATCATTATTTTTATAAACTACTTTATCTTCTTCTTCTTAATCATTCGCTTGGACTTATTTTTCTTTCGTACCATTGGGATTGATAATAGTAATTTGTTTTGATAAAAAATTGAAAAGCCAATTAATTTATGGGCAGAGCCGCAAAATCCAAACTTAAAGAACATAAATAATTGGATTCTGAAATTATTATGAATCGAACATGTCAATTCACACAGCTGGATTTTGATGCTATGTTCTCTCCTTTCTTTTGTTTCGATGGTAGGTTTATTGGTGTTTGGTTTTGATGAATTAAAGTAAAATTGACTATTAAAGAGAGTTGTTAATTGAAGAAATATCGTTCCAATACTCAATTTCATAGTATTAGTATTACGAAGGATTAATCTTAGTTTATAAGCATCGATCTTTCTCGTGATAAAAAAAAAATTAATGTTTGGTCAATTCAATTTTAGAGAATTGTAAAATAAAATTAGTTATGAATAATCTCACATTTGTTTTTAATTTGCATTAGACCTGAGTACACGTGGTGCTTATCCCATTTGATTATTTTAGTTAGCTGCTCGATGCTTTACTTTTATATACTTATAATTTTTTATTTTAATATTTTTTGTCTGAATTTCTTTTTGGTTTGTCTGCATGCAATTAAACTGCACGCGTGTGCAATAATTTTATTTAATAGTTGATGAAAATAAAGAACTAGGGAAAGAATAATTGGGGCCAAATTCTGGTTTTTATATATAATGTGGACAAATACTTCAATCAAGAAAAAGGGACAAACATTTGACTTAGTAACAAAACAATTGATAAAGAAAACCTACTATTGGACTTCCACTCAAAAGCATACTAATTTAGTTGATTACAGCCGAGACTAATTACTTCCCAAACATCTATGCACATGCCCCTAATATAATCAATTAATCAAATTTTCAATAAGCTAATTAAGTTAAATAGAAAGAACTAATTTTAGTTAGAAATTATATGAGTTTGTGACACCTAGATCACGATGATGGAGTGCAACTCAGTTGTTATGATATTGTCAAATTACCTAATATCCACGAATATAAATGTGTTCATAATAATGATAGGAGGGCAAAATTATCTCTTTTATATATATTTCTTTTGTATGAATTTCATTATATTGAGTCGAATGTGCGATCATGTTAAAAATAGCCCAGAGCATTATTAAAAAGTGAAATAATATAAAAATTGTGCGAAATCATGTGATGGATGATCAATGAACCAACGTTGTCACAATGAGTAAAGGCATTTGTTTGATTCGATTAGAATCATTTTTGTAAGAGTATATTTAATGCCATCACTATTGGAAAGTGAATTTGAAATATTTGGATTAGCACAAAATTGTAGGGAATCATCAATCATGTGATGGATGATAATGAACCAACTCTATGAGAATGTCCAAAAATAAAGGCTATCTGTTTGATTCGAATAGTATCATTTTCATAATTAAAAAGAGTTAATTGCAAATTAATGCCAGAAATTTAATCTTTTCGCAGTTTTGATACCATCTTTGAAATGTTACAAGTACTATGATAAATTTCCAATTTGCTGCGTGAACACTCTAAGATTTCCGATTTTTCTCAAGAATTTATTTGTCAATCACGAATTACTGAAAGCGAGATCCATATATCAAAATAATAAAAATTAAATCAGATATTTAACCTTGGATCTTCAAGAAAAATATACTGAGACTATTAGTAGGTCGAAAGAATATTAAAATTGTCAATTTTCATGGCTAAAAAAATATGAGACATTTTATGGTCGAAAACAATATTAAAGGTGTCAAATTATTACACTATAAAGACGTCTCGCCAGCTATGGTTTAGGCATGTCATGCCACCTCTAAGTGACCAATTTTTTTGGAGATGTTAATTCTGAAAAAATAAAAGGTGGTGATGCCACGTTTCAATCGTCCATTAACCCTAATTAAAGCAACATTAATATGAGGAGACCATATTGATACCAGTCTATTGTGACAATGTTGAAGTATCAATTAAAATAATTGTGTTTAGTTCATACCATGCCATCGTTATATATATAATACACTAAAAATTATCCATATAACAAATTATTTTGATAGGAAAAAAGGTTTTGATTCGAAACAAATAAGTATAATTAATGAATCGATTTAGAACTCTTTATCACAATTATGCATATAAAAGCAAGTATCCTAATCCAACTAGAACAAATAATTAAAAAGACTTTCAAGATTTCTTTATTTAATTAAATCTTTCAAATGAATTTGACTACAGTTCGACATACAATTATATTTAAATGTGGTCTAACATTAAACATTGAATTTAGTCCATACAGATATATTTTTTGAAGAATGCAATCTCAACAAATTTCAATAATTGCATGAACTTATGGGGATCACAAAATTTGTTTATAGATGTAGCTGTCATAAATGGTTGGATGTCCCTTCTGGTGCGAAAACACAACAAAACTAGAGTTAAAAGAAACACCAAATTTTCATGATGCATATGTATTTTACAACAGATTATATTAACAAATTTATTCGCTTTAGTCCACCTCAACTACTTCTTGTCCAGCCTGGCAATTCTTCTACTCACACAAATGCAGCCACTCATAAAAAGACACTAAATTATTTCTGGCAAAATAGACTTATTTTAGGGATGTGCTTGTTTTATTAAAACTTTATTTTACGAAAAATAAATGCTAGACTATTCGACGGGTCAAAATCAATTAAAAGATATTTATAATTCTGTGACATGTTTAAAATCTTTTTGGCGTCTATCTATCTTTGGATTTAAGTACACGTCATATTTATAAAGCCTTGGTTTTTATTTTTCTCAACAATTTTGTTGAACGATTAAACAAACGACCCCTCGTTTGATTTCATTGATTTGTGTTGTAGTTTCATCGATCTCTCACACAATCTAGGACGGTGACCTCACATATTCGTAGAAGAACGAACACGTGACTCATAGACAATGGTTTGTTATAGCTTATAGAAAAGGGAGAGAGGGTGTAGCGAACGAGCGTAGAACTCATAGACAATGGCTTGACTAAAAGGACCTACGAGAGTGGTTCATGACTGCATTAACTCATCCTTGCACAACCACAAATGTTTGTTTGGAAGAATCCTCTATTAAAAAAGGAATAGATTAATTACATCTTTTCAAAGTTTTTCTTTTATAAAATATTTGAAACATGATTTTTACATTTATGATCTACGGGTTGTTCCCTAGTGCATGGACAGGAAGAAATAGGCAGAGGTAGAAAAAGATTAAAAAATGGATTAAAATGAAGATAGATACACAGACAACAATCTTGGAAATTCAGATGTTATCCCCCTTTTTTTCACCACAAAAATATATTTTCATCCATTTCTCACTGCCTCTTTCTCCCCGCTACACTTGCTGACAAAATCAGAGCAAAATGCATTTTTTTAATAAAAAATCAATCCAAATAAAAGAAATTATGTGAAAAACATGTAATTTTAAGTCACGTTTCGAAAAACTAAGTCACCTGATTTCCCTTTCGTGGACGATTTGAAGAAACCCAAACGCTTCTTCGTTACCGATTCGCCCTAAATTCATCAGCATCGCACAATTCAGATGAGAGAAACTAGAGAGAGAGAGAGAGGGAGAATCGGCGTGGTACCTGAAAATGCGCGGCGGAATCATCATCGGGAGGTGCATTGCCCTAGAATTGAGCAACAACGGCGTAAATGAAGGGATCTGATTTCCGAAATTGAGGAGGGATTAGATTTGAATACCTGCGAGAAATGGTGGATGGAAGAGCTGGCCGTGTCGTCGAGGCACGGCGTCTGCTTGTCTGCTCTCTTATTCTTCTTCTTCTTCTTCTTATCCTCCGCCGCGGTGTAGGTGTAGGTGTAGTGCGGCGGCGGAGGCCCCGACGAGGCGTCGGACACCATGGACTGATCCTCGTCGTCGTCGTAGGCGGCTTTGTGATGGTACCTGGTGTAGAAATCTGTGGAATTGTAGGAGTTTTGATCCAAATACGTAGTCCAGCCGGATTCGCAGCCGCTGGAGTAATTGGAGGTTGATGCGTTCATCGCTGCAGAGAGACAAGTAACACTATTACTATAAGTATAAGAGTTGTTAATTTGACTATTGTTTGTAATTTGTGTGTATATATAATGGAATTGGAAAGGGAGAGGGAGACCAAATAAATGAGACTCAAATCCTAGACTATTTATTTGTCGTTGCCTACTTGCCTCTTTCCTCCTCTACCTCAATATTTTATATATCTCATTCCACAACAATCAAACTTGCCAGTTGTCCTCTTCATTGTGGGCATATTACAGATTACTACTCCACAAATTAGTACACTAGTGTCTTGGAATCTATGCCCGATCAATGAACTTTGACCAATTATAATTTCAACGAGATATTTAATTTTGTGAAATTGAATAATATAGTGTCGATCTACGTTCGGAGTAGATGACCGTGGTATATTTATTTTCTCAAATCCAATTCCCGGTGAGTGAGAAATAATAGATTAAAATTGTGCAAAATTGCAAACTTAATGAGCTATGAGAGAAGCTTAAGGAATAATTAAGAGAGTTAATTATCCCACATTGGAAGTTACAACCTTATTAAACTAGTATTTAATAAGAAGGATTATTACATGTAATAATTATTGTGGACTAAGATGGGCTGTAAGAGCCCACACGCGCGCCACCGCGAGCCCGTGCCCTTGCCCTTGGCAATTGGTCTTTGGGCCTAGTCGTGGGCTTGGTGCTTGGGCCTAGTTGCGGGCTTGGCCCAAGTCTAGTGGGTCTAGTTCTTTTTAGACCACCACCGTGGTTGACACATGATTGTCCACGTCGTGAACGAATCTAGAAGCTTCTAGACTCAGCCTCTCTAGCTCTGAGCGTGATTTTCCACGTCGTTGACCCCTACAGTGGACTGAGCCTATAAATAAGCTAGCCATTCTAGCATTCTCTACACAGAAAACTAGAATCCACTCTGCATCATACACTCTCTCCTCCCTCTGCATTGTTCTTCTGTCGAAGCTCTGCCCTCTCCTCCATCCAGTTCGCCGGAGCTCTGTTGATAGCGGTGCTGCTTCACCAGAGACGCATCCGTTTTATCTTTGGGGACGAAACGCCAATCCGAAGAGCACTACCGGGGCGTATCTCGTCTTACGGAAAGAGGCCTCCTCGACTCGGCTATTTCCTTTTCAGTTTATTTGTTTCGAATCTTCTCTGTAATTTCGATTCAGTTATCTCTTTGTATTCCTTCTTGTAAGTCCAGAAATCATAGTGTTAGTTAAAATGAATAATTAATTACTATAAAGTTTGTATATGGGTGAAAATTCAGATTGGATCTATCCCCAATCCGATCCTATCCGAAAATATGAAATTTTATGAAACATGAATCCGATTATCCGAATTGTCCGAAAATATGAAATTTATGAAAAATGAATTCCATCATCTGAATTGTCCAAAAATCCAACACCAAATTTGAAAATCTAATACACTACCAAATTATGGAACTCTAAAATCAAATACCATTAGAATTGTCCCACACTAATTTTAACTAAAATCAGATTTTAGTTTGGCTTAAATGAGATTTTCAAATATTGCATATTTTGCTCACCTCTTAGTTTTTGGTTCGATTGTATGTGGTGTTGTGTGGTAAGATATGAAAAACTGAGTTTCACTAATATAATTTGTGATTTGGAAAAATAATACTACTCCGTACTATATATTTCTGTTGTAGTATACTCCTACTTAATTTTCACTACAAATATACTAGATAGTTTTACTTTAGTACAAAAGTTCACACATTCTCACACTATATATACTCTGAAAATTTTGTAACGAGAAATCAATTTTTTTAAGAAAAAAAAAACTGCAACTTAAAAAATAGAAAATAAATCAAATTTTGTTTGAATCGATTTGTTTATTCGTTTGGTATCATCTTTTTTACGTTATACAATTACAACCAATACAAAATTATTGGAAGTATATTATCTTACTGAAAACGCGTGAACTGAAAACATGCCATATTTGTGAGAAGCAATGAGAAAAGTCCGTAGCCGTGTTGCTGCCTAACCGTTACATTTCGCACAAAAAGGCCAACTAAAATGTGACTACTCATTCATCTCCAAAATTACCACTATTATTCATCTTAATTATACACTCCCAAAATTAATTAATGACCACTGGACTGGATCATTATCTTCACTGTCCAACTTTCTGAGGACATGATGAACTAGTGTTCTTGGAATTTACAAGAAAAGCCAGAATCACAGAGGGAGAAAGAGAGACACAAATTATTCACAAAGGAATGAACTTTAGTTGTGGTCAGATTCATACACAACAAGAATTAAACATAAAGTGCTACAGCAGAATTAGTAAAGCTTTTGATCATTAATCAATTAGACAAACTTTTTGACTGAGTGACATGTGAAACACAAGAAAAAAGGGGTCTTGATTAGCATGTAAAGTTTTTGTCTTATTTATTTCCACCAAGAATAGTTTACAAACACACAAACTTTAATAGTAAAAAGCACTCTTTAACTCTCTCTCTCTCTGATGAATATATATTTGATCTTGAGAGTTGAGAGCATAGATGATATAGATGGTGAATAAATTAAATGCAGGAATGGCCCATTAAATTTGTGATGTGCAGAAGCCAGCCAAGAGAAAAGGGTACATATGATCATAGGCCCATCATGTGCTTCTGCTAACATGCACAGGTAGGTTATGATAGATACTCTACTACTAACTCATCACACCCACTCAATTTTACATCCTTCTACTAACATTTTTATACTTCACACTTTTATTTTGTACTAGTATCATCCAATACTCACTAATTTAATTTCATAACTAACATTTTCTTTAGTTACAACTCACTCACACATGCACAAAGCACCACCTACTACTGATGGTTAACAATCCCTAGCTATTTATACAACCTAATATTCTTGGTATATATCTTCAATGAAATTTGTCCATATTATTCTGTAATTGTTGAGAGAAAGTTGAGTACAGAGAATAATGTAACAAATGAATTTCACCCCCCTTTGAATATTATTTATTTCTTGTTATTGTTTCTATTTGAATTGCTTTTGCTCCTGTTAAAATTTTGTCAAAGAAACCAAATTGGACAAAACCCATTCGAAGGAAAAAGAGTAGAATTGCTCATATCAACAACTTATATATTAATAAAAAAAGAATAAAAAAATTTCTCTTATGCTAATTCATTTTCTTCCTAGACATAAATTTAAAAATTGTACGATACTAATTACTAATGATTTGAGTGTGAGAACTACTGCATAAAAATTTATCATATGGAAATTAATGCATATGTACCTTTGTGAGTCAGCTGGTCCCGAAACGTTAGCCTATTCTCAATCTTGTAATGATCACCACTAAAATCTTATTTAGTTAAATTTTGCATGTGGTTATATCTTACTCTCTAACCCATTAAAAGTGGCATGTATATTATTTTAGGATGTCCCATTATTAGAAACCTGTTCCATAAAAGAGAAAGGTTCAGTGCTTACAAAAAGTTACTAATATCAAGTGAAATTAAACATTATATTACTATATTATTTTACTCACAAAATACAATGTTTATACACCACGTATGTTTTAAGCTATGTTTAAGTTGCACGTGTCATGGCCTAGTTCATAATTCTTATCTTTCATTGTCATGCATGTGGGCATTATAAGGTGAATTATTTGGAGGATTGTGTTTGAATCTTTTCAAAAAATTAGGATGTTTTTGAAAGGCAATAATACAGTATATGATGTCTATGGTTAAAAAATCTATATATGCAACTTCAATAAAGATGACCAATTAGTGAAATGACTACTCATTTTAGAAGTTCAATAATCATTAGTGTGATTTTTACCAATATTTTTCAAGTTGAGTTTTGCTATTAGTATAATTTTATTTAACCAAGTGTTAGGTTATAACGAATACATGTGGTGGTGAATCACCCACATTATAGAAAAAAGAAAACAAAATATTTAGATTGATTAGATGTTTTGAGTGTATCAATTTGAGGGGATCGAATCAATGTAGAACAAGACAAGAGAGGATTTATTGCAATGTCATCACTTGTGTTCATTAAAAAGAGGAGATAAGAATATTGATAATTAAATGCATGATCCAAATCTGATGAAGTAAAAGTTTGCTTGAATATACAGTTGTCAGCATTAGATGGCATTGCCTCAAAGTTGAATATGGAGTATGGGCTCAAACAAAATACTATACTTACAAATAAATAAAAGATGTGGGAAAAACTGTATAAATGGTCCCTCTTTAAGAACTGTAATGTCAAGTGCAACTTCGAATTAGCTTTTAAAGTTCCAATGGTTTCCATTAGATTCCTCCTACAAATAGGACTTTTATATATTTATTTTTATATGTATATTGTTTTCCATCGTTTTCATTGATTACAATTGACCCAAGAATTAACTAGAACCAAGTCTACATCAATTGACTCCTAAATCCCTATTCTCCATTCTGCACTAGAAGTGTTCTTTCAGTGTAATTTTGTGAAAGTTACTTAACATTTTTTATTTAATTTACTATATAAATTTTCACCAAAAATATTAAAAACACGTTGTTACCTGTTTAGATCATTAATAGCGCATGGTAACATACAACATAAAGTTGGTGACAGAGAAACAACAAAATTTACACCCTCACATCTTTCAAGTGTTATGTGCACTATACATCGAGTGTAATAGAATAAACACTAGTGCTTACGCTTAAATAAATACAAAACACTTTGTGCGCGAACTCTATGCTCATTGCTGCAAGAAAATAAATACTAAGTGCACATTTTATCTGTCTATTACACGATAATATACAGTTAGCTGCGAAGTGCATAATTGATTTCATATAAAATATAGTAATAAACTGAAAAGTAATAAGAAATGAGAAAAATATAATATTTCGTAGTGTTTGTAAATATTAAATAAAGTACTTAAAGGGTGAACAATATGATTAAGTAAAGTATTTCTTAATGTTTATTCTTATACGTTGCACATGTAATTACAAGTACTTTAAGCTCCCCGATACTTAGCCTTACATGCATCTGATAGGAAAACTTAACCTAATTCTTTTGTTTCGGTTAATTAATTGCATTGATAATAGTCAAAATACCATTTTATATCCCAACGTTTTACGATTATATCATAATTTATAGTACAAATTTACAAATCAATAATTATGCAGTCGTTATTACTTTCACAATTAATCAACCCTACCTCATGCATATTCTAACCTTTTTAATACTACCTCCTTCTACGAAAAATGGACTTAGTTGTAGACGACACAAGTTTTAATGTAAAATTAATAAAGTAAAAGTGGTTGAATTGTTGTTAGTGGAAAATAAGAACCACCACATTAAAGAAAAAAATTACTTACTATAAATAGATAGAGATTAATTTTGCGGACGATCCAAAATGGAAAACATTACTACTATTTTTGCGGAGTAGTATATATGTAACTAATTAAATTCAAGCCATTTCGACAGTGTTTCAACGATACTTTGATATTGTCAGTCAAACATCAAATATAATTTCACATATTAAAATACAATCATGCGAAGTTTAAATATATTACTACTCCATTAACTATTGGATTGTTTTATCCGATAAAACCCTAGCAATAATGCAACACTAGATGTCCCAAAACACCTTCTATAGGTGTACACACAGATATATATAGACTATGCTTGAAAGTGTGCGTCAATGTGTCAAATCTGGGTAAATGAAAGCAACAAATAATATAGGTAGGTCACATGAGAGTGTAAATCTGAATATATAGCAACAAATATTTTTGGTAATGAAGCCTCATATCTAAGCTGTATGACACACAAAATTCCAAAGGCAGTTCCCTTTGATGTGAACCAATGGCTTTAAATTTAATCACCCTATTGGATTTGAGAGTGAATTCAAGAGAAGAAAAAACCTATCTCAATAATTCATAGGCATATGATCAATAAATATGAGTGGACCTAACACCAACACACCACACACACACCAAAAAATTCAATTTCAAAAACAGGCAATTTGCATCCACACACTTTATTGCAATAGAGAAAGATCTTTTTGGTTTTATTTCACTCTCTCAATTAAATTTACGAATGAATGATAATTCAAAATTAAATTGACCTTAGATTAACAGTCTATAAGACAGAATCGATTATCCATGGCACTATCTTGAGACAAGGTATTTCACTGAGTCTATTAAACCGAACAACATATCTTGGTGCCCAATTTTTCTCTTTTCAATGAGACTGGTGATTGATAATTAGTGAAATATTAGAGGATGGATTAATTGATTCGACCAGATTTTTGGTTGCTTCCCTCTTTGTTTTTCTTGGTTTTTGCTATCATTTTACTTGTTTGATTCAATCTTTTACTACTACTATTTGGCTTGGCATTTTGATTATTGTTGCTTCATGTTCTAGTTGGTTGCTTGGAGCTTTTTTACTTAGTTTTGACTTTGCTAGATCGGCCTTTTAAATTATTGTGAGTGTGTTTGGCAGTTTGGCTTGTCGTTGTGAACACTTTCTTTCTTATGAAAAAGTACAACTAAATCATGGCTTAATCCTATTAAACGAAATATATACGATTCCATCTTCATGTAATAGTGTCTAGTAAATTCCGGTACTATTTTATTAGCATTCTAATTAATTTAATTAATCTTTGATATTATGATTTTAAGTTGGAACTTGGAAGTATGCATCTACCTGTCAGTTTCAAACTGACTACACTGAAAATAGTTGTATCTATTTGTGATATTGTACTATATACTTACTCTCCTTCTTGGCCTTACATTTCTAACACTTTTCATGCTTAGCCCTATAAATACAGTTCAAAACAATCATCCCCATTCTAGCTCCTCTCTTGAAAATTTTAATAATGATTTGATGATCTAATCGCATGTAAATATAAAAATCTTTTTATGCGACTAGATGGATACAAAATTTATTTACTTTCATCAAATCATCAATAAATTACTATCCTTATTATTTTCAACCTCAAATAAGGTTTCATTACAAATCAATTTTTTATTTGGACATGAAGCATGTTGTAATATTAGAATATTTGAAAATCCTTATCCAAAGAGTGAGGCTCAAAGCTTAGAGCATTTACAATGGAAGGGCCCTCCGGGAGGGCCCTTCCGTTCCACATCAGTATTTTGTCAAAGGGCCTATCTCCCTATAATGGAAGGGCCCTCCCAGAGAGCCTATCCCTTTCCATTTCATTTCCACGTCATCACTATTTTATTTTAATTTTTTAGCACTTCTATATTTAATATGTTATCAACCTAATTAAATTAAAATGTAAAAATAATATAATACATAAAATAAATTTTAATTGATCTCAAATATATTACAACTTATTAATTAATTAGATGATAAAAACCTAAATTAGATCATCTCCCATCTATAATCCATTTATTTAATAAAATTATTGGCCCATTAATAAGGCTAATAAGATTAGTTTAAATACAAATTAGGGTTACATTTGCTTTCTTCCTCGATCAGCCGCTTCTTTCTTCCTTCACCTGCGTATTTCTTCTTCCTCTTTCTCTCTCAGCAAAATCTAAAAAAAAAAAAAAATTGATCATAGGACCGACCATCTGCCCTATCACCACAATAGAGGGCCGATCGATGGCCCTATGAGATCGGCCAAGGACGATACAACAGGTCAAATGGGGGTGGAGGAATGGGGCGATGATCCGCCCCTCCGCTGCAATATATGGTTGGCCGATGGGGGCCGATCGAGAAGGCCTCTCCATCGGCCAACTATTGTGATTGCTCTTATGCCTCATTTTGATGGTTCAAATTGAAAACTGATAAAATTGATAATATATAGAAACAATTTAAATACAGTAATTAATTTCAAAAGGCCTTCAATCAATGTAATAATGCGAACGTTTATCTATAAAAAAATCTAGTTTGCAACAAATCGTAAAATTGAGGATCTTAATTAGTTGGAATAGTTCAAAGTCTGAATCGATCGAGTTTGCAGTAATTCTTAATATTACTCCTACTAAATTATCTTAAAATTCTATCTAGTATATTAATTGGATCACATTCTTGACATTCATTACTCTTCTAGACTTGAAGATTGCTCGAATTGTGAAAACATTTATTGTGCAATCAAAAGAGTGGCCACATCTCTCTCTAAACAAAAATAGTAGGAGTAATTGGTTTGTTTTACTTTTTTGTTATTATTTGCATCATTAAAATTAGATGTTTGGGAATTTTGATTAAAAAATTGGAAATGTCAAAAACTCACGTGGACCTGAATCAAGTACCACACGTGTGCTGTTCCACCCCATGTGCTTCAGATTTTTGTCCCCCTTTGTTTTATTTCTTTAATTTTATCAACATTCACACGTCGCTAAATGCCAAACACTAATTAAGAAAATTGTGACACAATTTAGGAAGAACAAGGGAAAATTAAATAGAGAAGAACTCGATTATTAAAAAAAAAAGATAATTAAGCTATCAGAAATTTTTTAAACTCATTAATTTGTTTAGAGGAATAACAATATCTCTTATTTAATTATACTTTTTTTTTATATCTTTATATTGGAACTCAATAGTTCAGAGAAATAATATCTCAAGGAGGACCTAGAATAATTTTGATTTATACTATCTATCAAATAATTATAACTTTATCCTTCAATTTTAAATTTTTTATATTTTCCTTACTTGGGGGGACAAAGGTAAAACTCGAAGTCTACTACTATTTTAAAATTGCTGAATATATGACTTACTTGAAGAGAGATGGGGCATTATATTTTTGGTTATTTAGTAAAATAAGAAAGAAATGGCGAGGCAGGATTAAATTTAGTTAACATTATAAAATGAGAGAAATTATAAAAGTATGCAATAGTAGCTAGGGTTGAATAAATGATGTCACATATAGAGAAATAAATGAGTGTGTTTTAAAGAAAGAAAAACCAACTCAGCTGGGCCTTTGGTTTTAATGGAAGTTCATTTATTTATTTGAGCAGAGGATTGGGTTGTCAGCATTGCTCCAGCTATTTCTTGTCGTAACCCAAATTGCCAGATTGTATACACTCCTGACGTAGGAGCATGAGTAAATTAATATAAATCAGAAAACAAAACAAGTGCTTTCATAGCTCAGTTGGTTAGAGCACCCGTTTAGTAAGCGGGAGGTCTTGAGTTCAACTCTCAATGAAAGCAATTTGTGATTTTTGATTTTCACATTAGAAATGGTTGGAGTATGTTCCCCAGCCCCCATCTAGCTGTGTTTTGGAGTGAATAATTGTTATGTGAAATACAAAAGAATAAAATAAAAATTGTGAGACTATTTTCGAAAATTTTGTATTACAAATATAAATATGAGACTGATTAATTATTTTATCACTCATTTTTTATCATGAAAAGTTTAAAACCAAATACCTCTTGCAATTTGGTACAAACACCATTCTCAACCTGCTCTATGAATCCAGTTTGTGGAATGTACAACTGTACTTGACTAACGGGCCTAGGCCCAAGCCCATCCCCTGAAGATATATGACGGGCCTTTTTGAAAATTTCCTCAGCAGCAAGTAATGGGCTTGTTCATCGTAATTGGACTGGGCCTATGTAGTTCTACAGCTCTGGTGTTATATAAGCTGATGGCATATATTCCATGTATAACACTTCTAGCTTATAATATTAACTCAAATGTATGTACATACTATAATTTTTCTTATAAACTTTCATTATGCGTTTCAATATTGAAATATTTATTCATTTTGTGCATGATTAAGTTAACATATGCATATTTCCTAGCTTTATATTTATAATTTATTTCCATAATTATTCGAATTTGATTTATTTTTCTTAGTATAAGAAATTTCTTTTCTAAACTCTCCCAAACGGTTTCTCCTTATTTCATCATCTCTCTTCCCCATATTGAGATTTAATTTGATTTATTTTGCTTAGTATAAAATAGTAGTACTATCTCTTTATATCATTACATATTATAAATAAATATGTGTAGAGTCTTTATTCAATATGCAACATTTGCTTTCTCCATATGTACAAATAAATTCATTAAACTCTCAAAATTTTGAAATTTTCCGCTAAATATCCAATTCACCTTCTATTCAAGAATCCCTAATTTTACGAAAAGTTTAATTTTTTGCCAAAACGAATTATAATTTGTGTTCCTAACTTTCAACGTTTTTCTAGAAAATATTCAGACAAATGGTATGTAAAATAGAAAAATGTGAAATTGATTAAAGAAAAATGTGAACGTTGGAGCACAAAACACGATTAAGCCTGTAAACAACAACCCATCTAAGAATCTAGTGAGCTCACTTTTTGTTCAACCCATCGAATTATGTTATGTGATTTCAAAATTGGAACAGTAAGAAGTCGAGAAACGTACATATTAAGAAACACTTTCTCAAAAACATCGAAAATTACTGATACGATGTTTGCGTGTATGATTAAATATAGTTATATAAAGAGACAAATGTAATAAACCTATGTGGAGCATTAATTATAGTAGAAAATATTATAATTTCGCACGTCAGTATTATTTGATTTTTAATTTCTTAAAGCATCTAAGTTGAGAAGGTATATTTCTCATTTACCTTTTCAAAAATGTAATTATACATTTTTAAAAAATAATAAACTTCAAGAAATAAAAGTAAATTAAAAAGGCAACAAAAGTAATGACTTTTTACCTTTTCTTCCAATAAGAGGTAAAGATACTTTCTCACAATGAAAGAAGGTATTTGAATATGAAATTTTATCAAGAAGGGATAAATATGGTAGTTATTTCTCTTTATCTTTCCATTTACCGCTCCCTGAATACTACTTATTTTAATTCTGATACCTGAAAAATATTTATTGATATGAGTATTTTGTAAATTATATAAAAATTAATCCCCAACTTGTCATAACAAATCAAATTTCAAATTTTATGTAAATAAAAAACTCGTGTGAATGAAACAAAAGAGGTTGAGGTCAGTTTATTGTATGGCGTGATTAGTGAATAAAAATGGTGGAAATGAAAAACAGGAAAGCATCCAATTGCATGTCACCGTTGCTTCCATTGGTCGGAAAAGCAGGCGCGCTTTTGCTCTCCGCCACGCACACCCCACCTCTTCTCTCCTCTTGGCACGTTTTTTAATGTCTCCTACCTCTGAGAGCTTCTACCCTGCGTCTCCCCCCACCTGCACCTCCAATTTCAGATTTTGCAAACTAAATTTCTTTTAAATAACCACAATTAGTTGTAATCCTATCAAAGTTATGTGTCTTTTAAAATCAATTTTTTATTATCACCTACTTTGAATTTAAAATTCATTTTTAACTGATCCAAAATCTGAATTTTGTACAAAAGAAATGAAATCTAAGCTAAATTTTTGAATAATTCGATCGGACTGATTTTAATAAGATTCCAAACTAAAATATTTTATTGATCCTATTTTTTTAAGTGGGCGTAGGCATGCATGCACCTCCAGTCCACACGTGTTGCTCCCGCCGCCTCAATGCTGTTACTCTGCCAACCAATCACCTCTTTGCATTTATTGCCTTTTTCCTTTTTTATTTATATTCAACTCCCACCTCATCAATCTTGTCATTACTCCATCTCTAATAATTAAATGATTAAACTTTTCCATTTTATATTCACCAAATTCTCTAACAATATTTATATATTCATATACTCAGAAGAGATAAATGCAAATACCTTCATTTCTATAATTAAGTAAATAGTTTGATATATTTGTACACCAAACGGTAATATTCCAGCTAGAGACTGCATGCTTGTTCTTCTTAGTTAGACTAACTATAAAAATATACACCAGTCGTCCATAAAATACTGTCCATTTTTTGTCATTTGGTCCGTTAACAAAATATTATCCATTTTGTTATTTTTTTTTCTATTTCAATTATACGAAGCCACCTTCCACGACTCATTACAATCACATTCTATTATAAAATTAATATATAGTATATGTGAAACTCACATTCTACTTACTTTTCTCACAAACTTTTCTTCACATTCCTTAAAATCCGTGTTGAGTCAAATGTGAACAATATTTAGCGAATCGAATGAAGATACTGGTAAGTGTAAAATAATTATGAATAACCTCTTGCTTTGATTTAATGGATTCTCTCTGTTTGATTTGTCAAAATGGAGTTAATAATCAGTGCTAAAATTCCTTCTATTATAAAATTAGAATATCTATATTTGTTCTTTATACTCCCTCCGTTTCCAAAGAATATACACTTCGGGTTCGGCATGGATTTTAATGTAAAATTGATAAAGTAAGAGAAAGGTAGAGAGAAACAGTAATTAAAGTGTTGTTAGTGGAGAATGGGTTCCACCTCTTTAGAGAGAAAGATTTTTCAAAATAAGAAAATGCATATTCTTGTGGAACGAAATGAAAAGAAAAGAGTACGTATTCTTTTGGAACGTAAAGAATATTAAATACTAAGACCAGTAATTAAAACTAGAACATGTATCAGTGTTCAAGGTAAATACGCAGTGTGCAACTTATTGCAAGTCTAATTTGGAAAACAATTATATTTAATGGAACAGAAAAAGTATTCGTTAGTTGAGGCATACACTCAAACCATTATCAGTTCATCCCCATGCATTAGTATTTGACACATGTTGTGCAGATTGAAATAAAAAGGTCCAGATATAACCTGCATTTATTAGGTTGTTCCCAAATTCAAAATTGGAACTTTTTAACACATGTTGAAATAAGTGCTCCATAAAAGACTTTGGAGTAGTAATTAATTTATACTTGAAGCTAGCTAGTACTACCTTCTAATTCATCTTAGCTCGTAAGTCTTCAACTTTTAAAATACAAAATGAAAAATCTTGTTAAATGAGTACTTATTTTTGAAAATGCAATAAAGTTTAATTATATCTTCTTTACAAATCAAATGCATTCTATATAGTGTAATAATTACAAGAAAACAAAAATGAGTACCTTTCCTAACTAACTGTAATTAAATTGGGTTGGTGAAAGTATGGAACAAAAAAAAAAAGTAAGGAGAAAAGGAAGTGTTAAGTGTAAGCTTGCATGTAAGTTTAAAAGTATTCGAAATCCCACATGTCTCCATCTCTCACACGTACCCACCCCTCTGTTCCACGTGTCACTCCAGCTTCATGTTTGCCGCCTTCTCATTCGTCCATTCCCCTCTTATAATCTCACCCCACATTCCTCACTCACACCATTTCTCATTTTCATTTTCTCCCCTTACCCAGAGTGAGAGAGAATAATTAAAATATATAAACAAAATGATCCAAACCATCAACCCTTACTCCACCGCCAGAACGGCCGAAATCATGTCCCGCTACCGCCCCATCGCCCCCAAGCCGGAAACCCCCTCCTCCGCCGCCGACACCGACTCCTCCTCCTCCTCCGCCCTCCCCAACGGCATCCGCAAATCCCCCTACTTAAGCAACGTCTGGGCCCATCTCCAGGCCCGCCCCACGCGGACGCGCAAGCGCGGCCGCACGGCCCCCTTCTCGGCCGCTTCTTCTGTGAAGCGGCCGAGAACTTGCCTCCAGGGGCTATCCCCCCCTTACCACCTCGCCCCGGCCCACATGCATGCCTTCCCCCGCCCCCTCGACACCGCCGAGTACGTCGCCCTGCCCCTCCTCTACTGCGCTGCGGCCGCCGTCCCAAAGGCCAACGCCATAGATCTCAACGCGGCTGCGGCTGAGCAGCCGCAGGATCTCGACCTCCACCTCCACCTCCCGGAGCCGCCGGCATCCGCGGCGGTTATCTCGCCCCGGCCGGTCAGGCCGGTCGGGTCGAGTATAATCGTGGAGAGCATCGCGGAAGATCCGCGAGGCTCGTCCATGGCGAAGGGGGTGGAGGAGGCGGTGGAGGGGGAGGCGAGGCCGGCTATCGTTTCGGACTCGGGCAACAAGGTGAGGATTTGCAATTCGGCGTACAAGGAGATGGTGGGGCAGCCGGAGTGCTGCTGGCTGGATGGACGGAGGATAGGCGGGGAGGTGTCGCTGAGGTTCCCGGACGCGGAGGCGGGGAGGAGGGCGAGGGAGGCGGCGGCGTTTACGTGCTCGGTGAGGATAGAATGGGAGGGAGAAGGGAAGAAGAAGATGTGCGTGAATGCGGCTTGCAGCGCTGTCAAATTGGTGTGCCAAAGCCAAACTAAAGATTGCCAGTTTTTGTGGAGGTTTGATACCGCTAAATCAGCTATGTAATTTGTATATTTAATTAATTAGGATATAATTAGCTATAGGATGTTGATTATTACTATGAATTAAGTATATATTTCATTATATCATATGTATACTTAGACTATCATCTTTTCGTCTAGCATCATTATATCTAATCTTACTTGATGCTCTTATATGGAGTATGTTGTAATTTAATTTGTTGATATTTTTTCAAATATGTGTGTGCCCTTTAGTTAAGTGCATGTGCATTATGCAGTTTAAATTAGTGGAATATACATGTGATGTGCTTAAAGTTAAATCAGCTAATTGTAGCTAGCATGTTGTACAGCCAATTAAATCGATATTTATTTATTTTATTAAATTTAGTCTCTTTACCTGTTGCTGGGGGTATCTTTATAAATAAACTATTAACAAGATACTATGGTTCAATATATTCACTCGCTTCTGTTCCACGAAAATGATCACATCACAAAAATGAATATTTCTAGTGACATGTGACAAAATGTACATATTTTTGTGTCGTGTTGGGGATGGAGAGTAGTCATATGGATGATAATATGCGCATGCAATAATGTGTTAGATAAAGATTTGGAATATAAATTCAGAAATTATGTATATCAATAAATTTTCTGATTGATCATTAGAATTAACACTGGGATCATAAATAAATGAATCTGTGATTAATTGAGATGGACAAGTGGAATAATTAGGCGATTGGGGGTTTGAATTCAAGAAATGTTATGTAGAATTGAATTTTGGCAGCGATGCCAAAATACTGAATACATGTGATATGTTTAATTATGTAACCAAGCAAACTATTAGGTACTAGCACTCTAACGTGAATCTTATAGATTGAAGACTCATGAATTTGAATGTGAATCTTATAGATTGAAGACTCATAAATTTGTTCCGGACTTGTTTCTGTAAATAAACCCAACGAATAAACAAGATAAATCAAGAAATGGAACAAGAAAAATGGATAAAAGGATAGAAGATGGATTAGTGTTATGAATTAGGTGAAGAACAAGAAAGAAATCCCAAAGGCACTCTCACGTACGAACACCTAATAGCTCCACAAACTAGCAACACAAGAACTAGCAAGCATACCTTTACAATCAACCTTAGCCCGGCAAAAGATCGAATGCAACCCGAAGGAATTTGATAAGTCTTCAAAAGATGAAGAAGGTGAGCTCTCAAATATGGAGAAATTATCTCTTATAAATATTCAAAAGCTGAGAATGAAACCCTACAAAAGAGTATTTATACTAAAACAAAAGTAATAGGGAAAATAGTCTTTAATATCTTGAAAATTGACATTTCCGGACAAAACGCCCGGCCCGGGCGTTTTCATTTTCTCTATGGTCGGGCGTTTTGCTTGTTGGACTGCGCGGCTTTCGTAAAACGACCATAACTTCCTCATCCGAGCTCCGATTGAGGCGTGTAAGGTATTCACGCGAAACTCTTTTGACGATGAAGACAATGATAGTCTTATAAGAGAATTTGGACACCATCTTGATAGGTATATTGATGTTTGAAACGGACCCCAACTCTAGTGTGGTTCATTGGATGCCTTCGTTTGTTCTATTGGTTTGGCACTTCCCGGATTCACATCACACTCACTGCTTAATTAGATGAAAATATAATCCAGAAGTAACTAATTGAGTATGGGGGGTCTAACATTTGGCGATCTGTAGTATAGTAACGCAAATATAAACACTACAAAAATATGCGTTTTATCGGCTGATCCATGAAAGCTTCATAATACACATTTTTATCGGCCGAAAGACTAGAAAATAATGCGTTTGATTGGCTGAAAATTTTCCATTGGCTAAATATCGGTGGATATATTTATTGTGTGTTAATACAACACCGATGGATTTCGGCGTCAACTCTACGCACCAACTTTACCGTCGGATTTATCGGCTGATTTTGGGTGTTTTCTTATATCGCCAACTTCACCGTTGGATTTACAAGTGAATTTTAGGTGTTTATTTATCGAACCAACTTTAACGTCAGATCTACTGGCGGATATTGGGTGTTTACATGTCCGTTGTATGACATTTGTTTTTTATTGAAATTATTGTTTCAGTTTTCTGTCTGGTGGTGGGAAAGGCTATAACATACTCCATCTTTTTAAATCAACTGCATTGAAAATTAAGAATTATGAATAATTAGCCTATTATATCAATGAGACAGTTCAAATTAAAATTAACCTATAGGCAAAAGGATAAGAAAAGATAGCTTATTAACATGGTTAGGGGACTGTTTTTTTTAATATGCGCGCCAGGATAAAAAGTTTATGAAAAAAAAATAGTAAAATGAATATCCCATCAGCTAAATATTGGCGGATATATTTATTGTGTGATAATACACCACCGATGGATTTCGGCGTCTAACTCTATGCACCAACTTTACCGTCGGATTTATCGGCTGATTTTGGGTGTTTTCTTATATCGTCAACTTCACCGTTGGATTTACAAGTGAATTTTAGGTGTTTATTTATCGAACCAACTTTAACGTCAGATCTACTGGCGGATATTGGGTGTTTACATGTCCGTTGTATGACATCTGTTTTTTATTGAAACTATTGTTTCAGTTTCTGTCTGGTGGTGGGAAAGGCTATAACATACTCCATCTTTTTAAATCAACTGCATTGAAAATTAAGAATTATGAATAATTAGCCTATTATATCAATGAGACGGTTCAAATTAAAATTAACCTATAGGGAAAAGGATAAGAAAAGATAGCTTTTTAACATGGTTAGGGGACTCTGTTTTCTTTTAATATGCGTGCCAGGATAAAAAGTTTATGAAAAAAATTAGTAAAATGAATATCTCATAATTAATCACAAACAAAAGCGAAAATGAGGGAAGATTGACTATTCGGGAAACATGTAAATAGTGAAAATATATTCTACATCATTCTAAACAATAGTCACATTTTTCTATTTTGAGTCAGTCCAATAAAATTAATCTCTATCTATTTTAATATGTTTTGCTTTCTAATAAGGTCAAGGTGGACCATATTTTTCAGTAACAATGCTTCAACTTCACTTTTCATTCAATGACTCTTAATTTAACAATTTTAACTTAAAACTTGTGTTGTACACCATCATGACTATTTTTGATGGACGGAGATAATATTTTTTTATATTTTTCAATTATAAACAACTCACGAAAATAAAATTCAAAACTCAACCAACTGATCAAATTTAAAGAAGATTTAAAAAATATAAGCAAGAAATTATAAAAAAGAATCGTGTGATTTAATTCGATTGTTAGCCATTGCTTAACAATGGGCTCTGCATTTCTTATTTGAGTGGTATGAAGTCCCAAAGCCCAAAACAGTCCATTTCCTTTTTATCCTTTCAGTGGTATGACGTCCTAAAGCCCAAAACAGTCCATTTAATTTTAGTGTTACACTGTTTGTCGTGTTTATAATTAATATTTAATTTAATGTGATTTTGGTTTTTGAGATGGTAGTATAATATTGCATTCGTACAATTTCGATGAAGACAACATTTTATGTATCCTTCCATCCCACTCAAAACATGCAAAGCTAAATACTTTGTATATCTTTTTGCTGCAAGATTTTTTTTAATACTAGACCGTTAATACTCTTAGGGCATGCTTGATATGATGGAATGAAATAAGGATAGAATGAAATGGAGGTTGGAATAGAATGAATATAGGAATGAAATATCAATTTTCTTGAATTTTCTTTGCATTTTCATCCATTAACTCATTCATTCCATCACACCAAACAAATGAATAGAATGGAAGTATGAATCACATTTCATTCCACCATTCCATTCCATCGTACCAAGAAGCCCCTTATAGTCTTATTATTCCTTCCATTTAAATAGTTTGTATTCATTAAAAATGTTGACACTTTGTTTTAATACCCAATTTATTTTTTTTGGAAGTTTACATCCCCAAAATTAGGAAATACTACTATTAGAAAATACCATCTTGATTCTTGATCATGTTAAAAAGAATTTCTAAATCCTCTCTCATAAGAATAAAATAAAATTGCAAATCTACACAAGACGTGACCAATTTGGACTGTTTCAATCCTCAACGGCTGTGATATTCGAACTCTCCGAATACATCGTTTGTCATATTCCATTCCACAATGCCATTTGTGGTTTGCATCGAAAATCTATGCTTGTTGAAAACGTCCTTTTCGTCGTCTTGCCTATAAACAATATAGAGTCAATTAATAAGATAGCCGTTTCTAAATTAGTACAAAAATAAAACTAGACACTAACATTGCTTACGGTACTTTTTTTTAATCTCGTGTATTTCGTACTCCATCATCACTTTAAACAATGCTTATTTTATTATTTCAATTCATCCCCTAAAATATTTTCATTCCATTAATTCATCCCCCCACATTATCATTTATTTACATTAAAATTAAGAACGACACACATACCCTACTTATCTAATACTCCGTATGTCTTATTTTTTTCAATTGTCCGTATAAGCATTTGTTAGATTTTCTCCATTAGAAATATCAGCCATATTTTCTATTAACAATACTCTAACTATTTTTTTCTCGATCCTTTCTCCTTGAGTCATATGTTAGTACGGGTGTGTCTCGGGTTCAAACTCCGCCCCTCCTTATCATCCATCTTTTCCTACAAAACATGGAAAACACTGCGCGCGCACTCAAAATTGCAATGGAGGCCCTCAACGAAGACGACGAAGCAATAACGAAGCTTGAAACCGCATGCTCCGATCTGAAATCCATCCTCAACCAATCTCTCACCATAGACTCGGCCTACAACAAGATCCACCAAAACCTCCAATCCATCCAAGAAAGCCTAACCATCTCATCAAAAACCGTCGCTCCCTTGCAATCTCTCTCCATCGCCAACAAAGCCCTCGACACAAGGATCAACCGCGCCGTCTCGCCCGCCCTCTCCCTCCTCTCCAGCTTCACCGCCGCCGAGTCTCTGCAGCGCCTCCTCCTCGACACGGCCTCGGAGCTAGCCCCGGAGAAGAGCCCGAAGAAGAGGCTGGCGAAACTGATCGAGTACGTGGCCTGCGTAGACCGGCTCGACGCAGCCATTGGCGCGATCGGGGAGGAGAGCGAGCCGGCTATCCAGAAGCTGCAGGAGGTGGTGGAGTTTCTCAGCCGGACCAAGGCGGCGGATCTCTACACCACGGCGCGGCTGAGGGAGACGCTGGCCACGCTCAAGGCGCTGTGCGAGGCGGAAGTGGATGCCATGAGGTTCGATGGAGTGCTTGATGAGGCTTTGCTGAATTTGCAGGATGAGTATGAAGCTTTGCTGCTCGGAATCAGGCATCGCGACGGCGAGGGTTTGGGGACGGAGATGGAGATTGAGGTTTTGGAGAAGATTTCACAGACATTGGCTGCCAATGATTGCTTGGATATATGCATTGATATGTTTGTTAAGGTGAGACTAATGACTCATATTGAAAATATAACGATTTATCAACTGAGTTGCACTTCATCACCAGGTTCGGTACAGAAGAGCGGCCAAGGCTCTAATGCGACTAAACCCGGACTATCTCAAACGATACACGCCTGAAGAAATAGACGAAATGCAATGGGAGGATCTAGAAACTTCCATATCTCTATGGATGCAGCATTTAGAGCTCGCCGTTAAAGCCGTGCTCGTCTCGGAGAAGCGTCTCTGCCACGGAGTACTCGGTGGCCTCATGGGCGGCGCGATCTGGCCAGAGTGCTTCATCAAGATTGCGGACAAGATCATGGCTGTCTTCTTTCGCTTCGGTGAGGGCGTTGCGAGGAGCGATAAGGCCCCGCAGAAGCTCTTCAAGCTCCTTGACATGTTTGATTCCCTCGAAGCGCTCAAGCCGGAGTTTGAGGAGGTGTTTGAGGGTGAAGCGGGCGCAGATATCTGCGCCCGCTTCAGAGAGCTCGAGAAGCTCCTTGTCCATGCCTCGACGAGGGTGTTTTGGGAGCTGGGGCTGCAGATTGAGGGCAGCCAAGACGGGCTGCCGCCGCCGGTGGATGGGTCGGTGCCGAAGCTTGTTAGGTACGCCGTCAACTACCTCAAGAACCTCGCCATCGACAGTTACAGCTCTCCCATGGAGAAGGTACCTTCCCCCCCCCTCTCCATCATAATGTAGTTGAGCCGTATTCCTATTTTAGTCGTCCAAGATAGTGAGTCGTTTCCTTTACGGAAAAAAACTTTATTATCATTTCCACTTTATTCACTATTTCTATCTCTTATTTTATTTTATCCATTTTATCCTTTAAATTTCAATTTCTTAAATCTGATGCCAGAAAAAAAGTCTCAACTGTATTTCTGGCTCTGTCCGCAGGTGCTTAGAACACAACAATTGTGGAAAGGCGGGACCCTCTCCGACTTAGAAAACGATGGAGATTTGTTAAGAGATGCGATTTCCAATGTGATGGAGGCGATCCAGAGGAACATCGAGTCAAAGAAATCGAGATATAAGGACAAAGTGGTGGCACAGATATTCCTGATGAACACGTATTGGTACATATACATGAGGACTCGAAACACCGAGCTAGGGAAGCTGTTGGGAGAGGCTTACATGAAGAAGAGGTATAGGAACGCGGCCGAGGAGTCAGCTTACTTGTACCAAAAGCTAGCGTGGGGTCGTCTAGTGAGGTTGCTGGAAAAAGAGAGCGATGGCGGAGGCGGTGAAGCGAACAAGTTGGAGGCGTTTATGAGTGGATTTGATGAGATGTGTGAGAAACACATTTGTAGCTACAACATTGTGTATGATGCGGATTTGAGGGATCAAATTAAGGAGGCTACTTTGAGGCTTGTTTTGCCCGTGTATACGGAGTTTTATGACTCGAATATGCCGGCTTTAGCTGTCGTGGTCGAGGATTGCCGGCCGCCGGAGTTGATTGAGTCGTCGTTGAGGAAGATTTTTGAGGGTGGTGGTGTTCAAATCGAGCGAAGACGGTCAGTGTCTCAATTTGATATTGGTGATGAGTGATTAGGTTTTATCAATAACGTAATAGAACTTGCATTGTGGATTTATGGTGGTCTATGAGAAATTTTCGTGACATGTTGATATATTTTCAAAAATTATAAGTAGTGTTTTAACAATAATACTCCTATCAATGTAGATAGATATCGTGACATGATACTATTGACATTGCCAAAGTGGATAAACATGTAATTTGCTCATTTGAAACTAGTATATGTTTGGTATGGGTGATAACTCATCTACGGATGGAATTCCATCCGTAGATGAGTTATCAACCCTACCAAATATGTAACCAAGTACTTTCTTGTATGATGATAATGAGTTATATATCGATAGAATGATGGAAATGTTTGTAAATTGTAGACAAAGACCATGAGGGTATGTTTGATAACCCAGTAAATCCTAGTTAATGACCCATTTCCTTGGCTTTTCTATTGTTTGATGCACTTTCCCATTTTTTGAAGAAGCCCGCAAAAACACTTCAGCCCGCATAGACCCAAGAGTGTAAACTGATTTATCGGTGGAAACTTATAGCTGCTTCAGCAGAGGTTTATTTTCCATTGCATCAAGAAATAAAATTGCTTCCAAAATTAGCCTCAATCTTCCATCTTCTCTTCTATCTTCTCTTCTCTTTCTCCATTCTTGAATTTCCGTCAGATTTATAGCACCAAACCTTCACCTCTGCCGTTTTTCACTTTGATTTTGGGTCAGATTTGCAGCACCATTCCATCTTCTCTTCTCTTTATTGTGAGTTTGTTAGATTGTTGTTGAATAGCAGTTAGCTCTCAATTCAGTGTTATGATTCTTGAGAATATATACTCATCTCTGTATCCCATTTCAAGAGTAATGCGATTTCCTTTCTCTGAAATTCCTAGTGTTCATTTTTCTCTCTCAATTCAATTTGGGCATTCTTCAAGTTCTCAGCCCTAGCTTCAATTCTTCTGATTTTCTTGTTCTTGACAGCCAACATCAAGCACACATGAAATCGACTGGTTTATGTTTACAATGATCATAATTTGATACAAAAGGATCATTCTCGAAATGACGATAAATTATACAGCATATTTCTAGTACTAGGGCACATTGTGGTATATTTGATAAAAATGGAAAAGAATAAGGGCAAATATGTCTACACAAGGGATATTTCATTCTTCTAGTGGTGTATCAAACATGTGCTGATTTTTAAAAAGTTTTTAATCGAGAGAAACTTTACTACATAATTTGGTTTATTTTCTGAATTTATTTATTCTCTTGGATTTTCCAACTTGGCCTATCAAACATACCCTGAGTGTAAAATCCATATAAAATATGTGCATGCATAACACTGGAGTGAAAAATAAATATTTTTCTATTTACTTGTGAGACATATTATTATGATTTTGTCAATATAGATAAATGTGAGCATGGTAATTTTTGCTACTTGTACTCAATATGAAGAATATGCTCCTATTAAATTTTGCGTGTTAAAAGAAAAGAAAAACGATAATGGAATTCTATTTCTAAGAATAAAGTGGAATTTAGTAATATTCCCGTAGAACATCTCCAGCCTTATAGAAAATTACAGTACTACCCCTTTGAGCTCAGGCTTCCGTTTCCAGATTTCTGCAGATTAGGGAACAAAAAAGTCAAAACATCTTCACAAAATCCACCATTTTCGCTTCTTCCACATAAATCGCCCAATCAAAAATCAACTATAATCCTACAATTCAGTCCCACAATTTCAATCTCTTGTCTCAAAGATTCAATAATCGTTGCATCCAGTCGCAAAAGAAAAGGAAAAACAAAGAATTTTGATTTTTAGGTTTTAATTGCGATCATGATTGAAGCGGTGATTCCATTGTCGTTCGGCGATTTCCCGGACGACGTGCAGCTCTGCGTGCTGTCGTTCCTCCACCCCTCTGATTTGGCGGCGTTCGCCTGCACCTGTAAGCGCTTCGAAGCCCTCTACCGCCACGACCAGCGCCTCTGGTTCTCCCTCTGCCACCGCCGATGGGGATCCAAAACCCTAATCAACAAATGGGGCGGGGGTAAGATCTCCTACAGGCACCTCTACCGCGTCCTCGACGAGTACGACGCCCTAATCGGCTTCTGGCGCCGCTTCGGCGACACCCCCGCCCCCGCCGCCGCGCCTCCGCCGCCGCTGGTGTTTTTCGAGTGGGGGCCGTTCTACATCACCGGTTCCAGGGTTTCGCCGTCGAAGAACATGGGTTACGGGGTGATAAAAAAGCCCTTTCTGTGGATGAGCATTGCGCCGGGAGGGGAGATGGTGAATTACCTTGATCCGGAGGGGAGGGCGGAGGTGAATGCGGAAGATTTGGTCATGGCAGAATTGGGGGTTTCAGAGAGTGAGTTGATTCAGGTGAATGTGAGCTTCATTGGGGAATGCCATGTGGTGGTGGAGGAGAATTTGGAGGTCAATGTGGATCCGAGCTCGCCCAATTTGAGAGGTGAGGTGTCTGATGATGTATACGGGTCGCCACCGGACCAGATGAAGGAGATTTATCAGTATCTGGCGAATAAGACGAGCCCATCCTCGAGGCGGCAGAGGAGGAGGGAGAAAGAGAAGCAGAGGCAGGGGAGGATTAGGAAATGGGAGCCCGAGAATTTTGTCAAGATTGTCAATTGCTCACCCAAACCTTCCCGCCCTTTGCAGGGCCTGTGGAAGGTATTCTCATCTCTATCAAGATTCCATTTTTGTGCTTTGATCAGTTATAGCTAGTGCAAATTTGATTAGAATTAGTCTCAGACAGTTGAGCTTAAATGGTTTCAGTGCTCTTGCTCAGTTTGTTTTTAGTGTTAAATCCTTGAGAGCTTCTTGATATGGTTGGTTGCATTTTGGTCCTTTGAATTGGGTTAGGCAGTGCAATTAGTGATTGATGCAGTGATGGTGTGTGGTACACATGTATGGGGCGTTTAATATTGAGGTTTAGCCTAGATAAATAAAAATAGTAATGGTTGATTGGTTCATCTATTGTTCATAACGATGGATTGGAAGTTGGAACTTTAAGATATCTCAAGACCTTTAGTGATTTATGTAATTTGAGCTAACTTGCCATTGAAAGAGGTAGGATTAGAATTAATCTCTGATAGTTGGGCTTGACTCGCATCCCATTGAAAGAGGTAAATGCAAATATATGCATCTTTCTGTAGCTTATCTGATGCAAAGTGAAGGTTGAGCCAAAGGACAACCCTTAATGGTTATGCGCTCCTAGCCGTTGTTTATCTGATATTCTGATGTTAATAAGTAATGTCTTAAATAAATATGTTGAGTTAGAAGTTATCCGCGTGCTTCATATGCAAAACCAAAATCAAGAGTTAGAAGTTATCCGCGTGCTTCATATGCAAAACCAAAATCATATACAACCATACTGTTTTTTAAACTAACACGATCTAGATAAGATGCGTACTTGTTATTATATGTGTATTTCATCTATTTTTTTATCCTGTTATGTCAACACTATGCCATGCTTATCATCTCAGAAACTGCTATTGGGTGGTTATTGATAGTAGAAATATGTAAACTTCTCCAGTTTGACTTGTATCACCAATGGGCCAGTCTTATCACATATTATAAGCTTTATGAACCTGCTCTTTGTGACTGAGCATTCTGATTTGACCCTTAAATGGTGCCTTTCTTGGTAACATAATATAGTTTTCATTATGTGGAGTATTTAACACATAACAAGGCCTGGCTTGTTGATGGTTTGGTGCAACCGTGCAGGGTATTTGTGATGACATGAGCTTGGATTTCTATCTAGTGAGCTATGACGATGTTGGGGGTATAGCTTGCAGAAAGGTGGGGGACTTTCATAGGCCTCTGACTTACCATGGTCCAATATTCTGGACCCCAAGTCTGACATTCTTCAATTCTCCTCTTTCTCCTGAAGAGGATGACATATACAATTGCCGGGCACACCTTAGGCCAGCAGATGAAAGCCAGGAAATTATTTCAACTCCAGATAATGGAGTTGTCTCTCACATGCTTTACATCAACTCGAGCTATGACTTGGTTATTCCAGACTTAGTCGGGACTACTGCAAATCCTAGGCAGGTGGAAGGAAGGATCTGGCAGTACAGAAATGGGACATTTGGGTTTGGTTTTCTACGAGACAACTACATTATCGACCTCAAGCATATTGCTATAAACGGTCACCTTCTTGATACAGTGGAACCTAGCAATGGTTGTTGAGACCTCCAACTTGGATTAGCAAATAAATACTAGGATAATTTCCTAGGAGTTGAATAGAATAGGAGGAACAACTCCATTGTACATATTTGTAATAGAGTTATGCTGCCGTGCAGTGTAGCCATTGTTGTTGATTTGCTTATGATCATTCAATTCTTTATTAAGTTGTTGGATCTTTATGTTCATACATATTACAGACATTTATGTATGTATATAGGTAGGATATGTAAACTCTTAAACCTGCTTCAGTCTGTCGGATAATGTGCAGATCAAGATTAATACAGAAGATTCAAAATTAAAGCACAAATTTAAATGAATATAGTTGTTTATGTAAAATCTAATAGCAAAAGAGGGCATTTGGTCTAGTGGTATGATTCTCGCTTTGGGTGCGAGAGGTCCCGAGTTCGATTCTCGGAATGCCCCACTCATTATTTTGTATTAGTATTATAGCTTAATTCATTCCATTTGCTATTAGGATTTGTATTATGTTACCACGTATTTTTACTAGTTTTTGCTCTTTTGTTTACTCTAAATAGAAAATAAGTTCATAGTTATTTCATTTGGTTAATTTTTCAAGTTGCCAAATTATAGTAGTAGTATTAGTATAAAAGAATCGTATACATAATTCAGTACAAGTAACGTCATTTAATTGATACACCAGCACCTAGCAAGTCTTTAAATCCTAAGATTGGACTCTCTCATACATTTGAACGAGACACTCAGAATAATTTAATTCGATATTCAATGTTCTTCACCTGTATTGAAAAATTATTTGTGCACAAGAAAACTTCAGCTTTGTAAATTGAAGCCTACCATCTAAAACGCGTGTGAGAAAAATAGATTTGATCGTTAATCCTTTTTTTAAAAAAAAACTTATTAACCGTCAAAACAGACATAAATCTAGGATTAAACAAATCATATACAAAAACCTTGCTTGAATCACACGGAACTATTCTACTTCATTTTGTTTTCTTTTTGAGAGAACTATTCTACTATGTCATTATTTTTTAATTAATTCCATTGGTCACTCCCCCAACAAGGCAACAAGTCAACTATACAAATCCAAAACATTTTGTATGAAACTTCCACAAAACTATTTAATTCTTGCTTCAAGACTTTTAATTCCTAGAAAATTAATTATGCCAACATACGCGTATACATTCTAATATGTATGATATAATCCATTAGTCCAATATATGTATAATCCTAACATAAACTCTCATCCCAAAACAAGGAAAATAAATCAATCTTTTACATGTTCATCTGTGGCAGAAGAAGCTTTATACGGGATGAAGACAGGGAGAAGAATGAAAGCTCACATTTGACTCCGAAAAGGAGCAAGAACACAAGGACAAACCCTTATGCAGAGCGCGGCTTGGACAAATTTCACACACTTTTAGCTCATCTTGAGGGCGAGAAGCAGAAGATATACAATCAGATTGGGGCGGAGGAAGTATCTTTTGTTCGATTTGTCTACTCCGACAGCTTCAAGAACGTGAGGCCTATCGTTGTGAGAGGCAAGAACAACAACAGCCACCTCAAATTTGGTCCCAACAACTCTACAACAAGCAGGGATGAAGAAATATGTGGTGATGAGAGAGAGGAAAAAGGAGAGAAGATGATGATGTGTAAGAGATGGAATATTGGAAGCTTGTGTTTTGGAGTGATGATGGTTTTAGTGTTTGTGGCGATTCATGGGAGATCCTTTGCGATTCTTTGCACCACCTTTGTATGGTATTTGGTTCCCCTGATTTTTGGAAGGAGAAATGTTATTTGAATTTTTGATATGTGTATATATGTGCTGATGATAATTAATTTTGTGTATTAGTTTATTTCATGTCTTCTTCTCAATTGAGCACCAATAAATTGACGAGTCAATGAAAGCATGTCCCCAAAATTTCCTTATCTTGTCTGATTTATCTTTGTTATTTACTTGCTTTGAGATTATCATAATAATGTATGCAACTTTATTGGGATACTTAACATTATTATTAGTCTCTGTGTTTGATATCTCGTGTTTACCTTTAATTAATAATATTATCTCTACACTGTATACATGTAATTGCTTTTAGTTCTGATAAATTGTGCATCGGAGTGGATTTTAGAATAGACAATAAGAAGAAAGATATGACCAAGGCAAAAAGAAACTTTAACTGCAGCATTTTAAACTAGGTACTTATTAGAGAGAAAAAAAAAAATTTAAAAAGCAGGAGAACCCATATGCCAATATTGTGGGAAATTACATGTAAACCATAATTTGTGCATGGCCCGATCTCGTTCATGCAATGAGTGTAACAATAAAACATTCCACACTACGGCTTATAGAATAATAATAACATCTACAAAAATATCATATCAATTAAATCATTATTCCACATTCCATTGTACTAATCATTTCAAAACATTTCATATTCAAAGAGAAAATATATTACTCTTAATCATGCGATCTTAATTATAATACTAACAGATAAAATATGTAGAAACATAGAAATAATTAAAAACGATAATAATACTACAAAGAGAGATTGAGATCCAAATGCAATCCTTTTTACTTCTTCCCTTTCTCACTCTCCTCTCCTTGGCGCGCAGAAGTGCCTTCTTTTTTCACCTCCGCGAAATCTTCAAGAATGAACTTGGGAGTCCAACCAGCCGATGGTCGTTTTTTATCTGCGTTAGCGACGAGGCGTTTATGCGCTTCTCGGCTGCTTCTAAGCAATGCGCAGAAGTTCTCCACCTCTTCGTCATTTACTTCATCAACACCTTCTGCTATTTTACTTTTATTCTTCTTCCCTCCGTCCATGATTAATATTGAAGAGAGGGAGAGAGTATATATTAGGTCGCAAGTCTATAGAGATTACTTGCTTTTATAGGGCCAGCCACCATAGTCAATTATTATTACTACTATTATTTCAAAACTTCTCAATATATATATACACATAATCTGTTTTTTGGTGGAGGCAATTCATTCACCAAGATTTTATCAATATTGATCTCATTATGTATATATTAATTAAAATTATGTCCATTTAAAAAACATACTAATATTACACAATCAATCACCTTTTTATATTTAATTGAGATATATATATATATAGGGGTGCGTTAGGCTCCTTTTCATCCTAAGTGTCCTATTTCCTTCTTAATCTCAGCCCTTGGATCCTTGAATTGGATGGTTGTGATCAATGCATTATTAGTCTATAATGTTGCATTATTAGCCGTTGTGCATTATTAGAATGAAAATGTGCATTATTAGTCTATAATGTTGCATTATTAGCCGCTGTGCATTATTAGAATGAAAATGTGCATTATTAAATGACATATGGCATTAATCTAATCGTCAGATGACAAAATTGTGGGGCTAGGATTAAGAAGGAAAAAGGACAAAAGATGTGAAAAGGATTTGAATACATTCCTATAGAGTCCCATTATCCACAAATCCACTCTTAAAGACCGAACCACCGAACCCTACCAAATTAGGGTTTTTAGATCTAGTTTTTTATGGATAAGATACAGAAATTTATAAATTATTTTCGCCTTCATCACGAGCCTATTTTAATTCATCCGAAGGTAAATAAGTCATACTAACATGTTACGAAGATTTAACTTCGTTCCAGAATATATTACTTCATTCTAGTAGGTTTTTACTTCATCCAGTAGGTTCTTACTTCATTGCAGTACGTAAATGTGGTTTCGCCGTCGCGTGCCGTTCTTTCTCTCTACAATATCTATCACCACCGCCATGGCACTAATATTGGTTTAATAAACATATGGAATAATGTAATAAATTATTGGAATGAAGTATGTGTAGAAGCATTTGAAGTCCTACTGGAATGAAGTAAAAATCTTATCCAATGAAGTAATAACGTTCCTCAATGAAATAATAAACTCACTTGAATAAATTGCATTTTTAATCAAGCAAAAACCCACGTCAATGAATTTGAATGAAACATATGTTAAATCATTTCAAAACCTACTGGAAGCAAGTAAAAACATGTTGTAGTTTCAAGGTATTAGGTACATAATGAAGTAATAAACCCATTTCAAGCTTCATTTTACTTCATTACAAGCCCATTTTACTTCATTACAAGCCCATTTTACTTCATTCTGTACTTCAAATGCTTCTACACATACTTCATTCCAACAATTTATTACATTATTCCATGTGTTTATTAAACCATATTAGCGCCATGGCGTTGGTGATAGATATTGTAGAGAGAAAGACCGACACGCAACGGCGAAACCACATTTACCTACTGAAATGAAGTAAAAACCTACTGGAATGAAGTAAAAACCTACTAGAATGAAGTAATATATTCTGGAACAAAGTTAAATCTTCGTTTTTAAAACACTCCATACAGTCAATTCGCTTTATAGTAATAATACATAATAATGAAGTAAATCACAGTAAAAATGAAGTAATAAAATATTATAATGAAGTAACATCTTTAACTGATGTGTTGTTTGCACATTAAAGTATGTCATCAATTCGACTCTTATTGAACTAAATTGTTGTTATAACACATTAAAATGAACTACATATTCTTTTTGATAAAATAGTAAATTGATAAGATGAAGTAATAAATTATGATAATAAAGTAATAGTATAAATGATCTGTTTTCCTATTAACTATAATCTAGTTAGTATGAAGTATTTAATTCATATAATGAAGTAATAAGTTATGATAATGAAGTAATATAAATGATCTATTTATACAGTAGGTTTTATTACTAAAATGAAGTAATAATACATAATAATGAAGTAAATCATAGTAAAAATGAAGTAATAAAATATTATAATGAAGTAACATCTTTAACTGATGTGTTGTTTGCACATTAAAGTATGCCATCAATTCGACTCTTATTGAACTAAATTGTTGTTATAATGAAGTAATAACACAGCTGAATGAACTAAATTGTTGTTATAATGAACTAAATTTGTAGGCATAAATTGTTTGTTTTAATTTTCCACTAACAATAATTTGCATGTTTTATATCAATGGCATACTTTCCTGACTGTCCATCCCAACTGATCTTCATTTACATTACTTTATTTATATTACTTATTACTTCATTTATATTACTTATTACTTCATTTATATGATCTTCATTTATATTACTTCATTACCATAACTTATTACTTCATTATATGAATTCAATACTTCATACTAACTAGATTATAGTTAATAGGAACACAGATCATTTATATTACTTCATCTTATCAATTTATTACTTCATTATCATGTTTTATTACTTCATTTTGGTAATAAACCTAACTGTATAAGCAAATCAATTACTATGAAATTGATGGAGAGCTTCTCGTGTCAATTCAGTTAATCTCCACTTCGCCTCTGTACAAATTTCGGTCGACATATCAATAGGCAAACACAGAATATTCTCGTACGTTCCACCGCAGCTAAGAAATAGGATAATCGCCGGAGAATTCGTACGGCGGCTATCTCAAATTCGGCAATGGAGTCTCATGGCTCCGGACTCCGCCGCGTATTGCTCCTGGCATTTTGTATCTCCGGGATTTGGTCGGCTTAAATTTATCAAGGCGTCCTGCAAGAAACTCTGTAGGCATTGCCATTTCATTTTTTATGTTTCGATTACTTTCTATATTTTCCATAACTGATGGAAGATGAAGATATGAAGATGAACTAGGTTTGGAGAGAAGTTTTGAGAGAGGAGAGAAGAAGATGCAGCGAAATTGCGTGAGCGGGCATGAGTAAATTTTTAAATTTTTACCCTAATTATGAAATTACAAAAATACCCCCGCATTGAGGTAAATTGAGTATATAATGAAGTGCGAAAATTAACCTTTGATTATCTAATCTAATCCATCAAATTCAAGATCATGTGGTCAAGATTCGGTCTCTAGTTCGGTCTTTAAGAGTGGATTTGTGGTTAATAGGACTATATATATATATATATATATATATATATATATATATATATATATATATATATGGATGTACTAAGATGACAACCCTCTTTATTGTAACACCATACCACCATTTTAGGCCATTGGATCTGGAAATCGTGTGCTTGTCATGCTGCCACGTGTAAAAACACGGAGGGGTAAAATAGGCAATTTCTGATTTTACGTTACCAGATTGCAGTGCTATTAATTGAATATTGCAGTCTTACCACAACAATATTGCAATTTACCACGACTGCAATATCTAATACAGTAGACTGCAATATCTAATACAGTAGACTGCAAACCCGTGTTTTTTCACGAAACTTAATCCTAGGCGTCCATAGATGAGATCTAACGGATTATATTGGTGGTATGGTGTTATCCTATCTATGGTGGCACCCTAGTGCACCCCTATATATATATATATATATATATATATATAGGGGTGTGATCATATCATAACTCATATTTATGTGATAACCTAATAACCCTATCATTTTATGGGTCAAAAGTATCATTTTTACTAAAAATGATATTTTTTCAGCATGCATAAAATGATACTTTTATTCCATAAAATGATATTCTGTTCCATAAAATGATATTTTTCGTCCATAAAATGAGGGTTATTGGGTTATCACCATAAATATGGGTTATGATATGATCACATCCCTCTATATATATATATATAGTCCTATTATCCACAAATTCACTTTTAAAGACCGAACCACCGAACCCTACCAAATTAGGGCTTTTAGATTTAGTTTTTTATGGATGAGATACAGAAATTTATAAATTATTTTCGCCTTCATCACGAGCCTATTTTAATTCATCTGAAGGTAAATAAGTCATACTAACATGTTACGAAGATTTAACTTCGTTCCAGAATATATTACTTCATTCTAGTAGGTTTTTACTTCATTCCAGTAGGTTTTTACTTCATTTCAGTAGGTAAATGTGGTTTCGCCGTTGCGTGTCGGTCTTTCTCTCTACAATATCTATCACCAACGCCATGACGCTAATATGGTTTAATAAACACATGAAATAATGTAATAAATTGTTGGAATGAAGTATGTGTAGAAGCATTTGAAGTACAGAATGAAGTAAAATGGGCTTGTAATGAAGTAAAATGGGCTTGTAATGAGTAAAATGAAGCTTGTAATGGGTTTATTACTTCATTCTGTACCTAATACCTTGAAACTACAACATGTTTTTACTTGCTTCTAGTAGGTTTTGAAATGATTCAACATATGTTTCATTCAAATTCATTGACGTGGGTTTTTGCTTGATTAAAAATGCAATTTATTCAAGTGAGTTTATTATTTCATTGAGGAACGTTATTACTTCATTGAATAAGATTTTTACTTCATTCCAGTAGGACTTCAAATGCTTCTACACATACTTCATTCCAATAATTTATTACATTATTCCATATGTTTATTAAACCAATATTAGCGCCATGACGGTGGTGATAGATATTGTAGAGAGAAAGAACGGCACGCGACGGCGAAACCACATTTACGTACTGCAATAAAGTAAGAACCTACTGGATGAAGTAAAAACCTACTAGAATGAAGTAATATATTCTGGAACGAAGTTAAATCTTCGTAACATGTTAGTATGACTTATTTACCTTCGGATGAATTAAAATAGGCTCGTGATGAAGGCGAAAATAATTTATAAATTTCTGTATCTTATCCATAAAAAACTAGATCTAAAAGCCCTAATTTGGTAGGGTTCGGTGGTTCGGTCTTTAAGAGTGGATTTGTGGATAATGAGACTCTATATATATATATATATATATATATATATATATATATATATATAGGATTGTGATCAATTGAGATTATTTAGGCTAATTGAGAAATGGGATGCAATATCAGCCACTCATTTTTATTAAATGAGTGGTCCAGATTTTGCCCCAAAATAAATATTTTTAGATTAATTTAATATGAAAGGGTAAAACTGTCTTTTCGCGTTTTAATCTAGGGTTCTTCAGCATATTAACGTGAGATTGGCGATTCTTATGAGATTTTGCGATTTCCATCAGATCACTGATTGAATCTATTTTAACGATTTATGATTCAATTGATTCGGAAATTAGACTCAGACGATTTCAGCGATTTCAAAGATATCTGATTTGCGATACAATTTCAAAAAACAGACGACCAGTTCGACGGATTTCTGTGTTGATTTTGAAGTTTTTCGGTCGATTTTACCGATTTTGAAGTTCTTCAGCTTTCAATTGTGATTTTGGTGAGAATTGCGATTTCGTGAGATCTCTGATTCAATTGATTGAAACGATTTCTGATTCAATTGACTCAAAAATTAGAACGCAGACGATTTCAACGATATCTGATTCGACGATTCCTCAGGATATCAATTTTCGAAAAACAGAAGACAAATCGACGGATTTCGGTGTTGAATCTGAAGTTTTTAGGTCGATTTTATCTACTTTGATTCTGTTTTTATGTTTTATTTATTGATGCCCAGTCAAATTTCTTCCTAATCAATTTTTGTTTTTTTGCTTTTTCATCTTTAGCTCCGATTTCACTTCATAATCAACACCCAAGTGTTATCTGATGGATTCTTCATCTTATCCCGAGTCGACGTCGACGAATGGTGGAGGTATTTGGTTTGATTTTCATTAACATGATTTTTTTGTGTTGTGTTGGTGAATTATACTCTGTTGACATAAATGCAAATCTGTTGACATGATGTATGTTGCCTGTCAAATTTTGTATTATGTTGGTGAATTATACTCTGTAGCTATAGTCTTTGTTGATATTCTGTTTCATCAACATGATTTTTTTGTGTTATGTTGGTGAATTATACTCTGTTGACATAACTGCACTGCTGATATTTAAATTGATGTTCTATTGACATAAATGCAAATCTGTTGGCATGATGTATGTTATCTGTTAAATATTCTATGTAGCTATACTCTTTGTTGACATTTTGTTGATATACAAAATAGTTTTATGCAAAATGAACCCTCCCCTGTCTGAATAGCCCCTGTTGTGGTGTTTGTTGGTGGAGGAAGGGGTTATGGATAGTGTTGAGATTCCATGATAGGATGTCTGATGTATGTTACCTGTTAAATATTCTATGTAGCTATACTCTTTGTTGACATTTTGTTGATAATACAAAATAGTTGTATGCAAAATGCAACCTCCCATGTCTGAACAGCCTCTGCTGTGGTGTTTGTTGGTGGAGGAAGGTGTTATGGATAGGGTTGAGAGTCCATGATATGATGTCTGAGATGTTGGTGCTGGTGTGGGTCAATTAAGATATGCTAGTTGGCATTATCTGTTTCAGTTTGTTTACATATTTTCCCATTATGTTGTAGGATTTGTTATTCCAATTTATGATTGCTTGCTTATGCAATTTGCATAATTTGAGAGATGAATCTGATTGGATTGCAGTTACCATGATAATTCATTTGCAACTTCTAAGGCTCTGCATATAGCTAATAAGATCAACTCATCATCAACATTTCATGTATTGGAAGCTTTTTCCACCATCAGGTACATTGTGAATCTCCTACATCAGTTCTTGATCTTATAATTCATGAAATCTTGTGTGTGGTTCTTTTTATTCAAGCGCGGTTGTGTAGTATAAAGCTCGAATTACTTAGTTGAAGATTGCAATGCTGCATAACATGCTAACTGCACTTAAGATTGATTGATTGATTGAAAATTAAAACAGGAACTATTTTATGGGAAGGTGACATTTATCAAGTCTAAAGCAGCTGTGAGAGAGCGTATAGTGGACTTCGCAGCAAAGGCCCTTGGATCATTGCCGTATTGTTCTGCAGTCAAATCCGGCTTCAACGACATGAATTATATGTAAAACATTGTTGTTGATATGAATTATATATAAAACGTTGTTGTTGACATGAATTATATGTAAAACGTTGTTGTTGTTGACATAAATAATATAGGTCATTGACATGAAAATATTCATTGTTGACATTAATTATTTGTAAAATGTTGTTGTTGAAATAATAGTTAACATAAATAACGTCTGTTGTTGACATCGTGGTTCCCATAAATAACGTTTGTTGTTGACATCGTAGTTGACATAAATAATGTTCGCCGTTGACATCGTAGTTGACATAATGTCTCCGTAGTTGACATCACGAAAATGACAATTATGCCCCCTAGTTGACATAATGTTTGAGTAGTTGACATTGCGCGAAAATTGTGAATGAGTGACTGAAAATGCATCTCAATTCTCAATTAAGCTAAAAAATCTCAACCTAACAAGACCCGTTGTTGATATTTGATTTTGCTCTCTATTGACATCTATTGTATGATTTTGTTTTTTAATTTTAAGATTTGTTTTCTGAGTTGCACACACTTTATACAAGCTGTTGACATTTGGTTATAAGTTATTGACATTTCAATACAAGTTGGAGTCAGACTTGCCTCCGTGCTACTCACTGATGAGGGCGTCCAGGCTGCCCCAGTCCTGCCTGGAGGGGTAATTACAATTACAATTCATGTTTTTAAGGTTAATTAGAATTAAAATTCATGTCAACTATATATACTAGCCATGTCAACAACTAATATAATTATGTCAACTATGGTGCATATCGTGTCAATGGTACATACAAGTCATATCAACTACGGTACATATCGTGTCAACTACACGTACAAACCATGTCAACTATGTTACAAACTATGTCAACTACACGTACAAGCCATGTCAACTATACATAGAAACCATGTCAACAACAATTATAAGTCATGTCATCTACACGTACAAGCCATGTCAATAACAATCAGGGTTGTTTTTTAGTTGTTAACACATACTAAAAGTTATTGACATTATCTTATTAGTTGTTGATATTTAATTTTGCACTCTAATGACATCTATCTTATAATTTTCTTTATTAATTATAATATTTGTTTTCAGAGTTGTTGACACTTTATACAAACTGTTGACATTTGGTTATAGGTTGTTGACATTTCAATACAATTTGTTGAACTGATTAACATTTGATATAACTGCTAAGCTCAAAATTCAGAATCCACAATAATAGTTTTAAAACCCATCCAACTATATAATTTAAGATTACTTACACATGGAGATATAGTCATATAATTTAAGATTACTTAAACATATAATTTAATTATGCTAAATTATAATTCATGTTTTTAAGGTTAGTTATAATTAAAAATCATGTCAACAACTAATATAATTATGTCAACTATGGTGCATATCGTGTCAACGGCACATACAAGTCATGTCAACTACGGTACATATCGTGTCAAGTACACGTACAAGCCATGTCAACTATGTTACATCATGTTAACAACAATTATAAGCCATGTCAACTACACATAGAACCATGTCAACAACAATTATAAGTCATGTCAACAACAATTATAAGTCATGTCAACTACACATAGAAACCATGTCAACAACAATTATAAGTCATGTCAACAACACGTACAAATCATGTCAACAACAATTATAGCCAAATGTCAACTACACTTTCAAGCCACGTCAACAACAATTCAGTCATTTTATAAAAACAATATGCTATTTAATCTTAGTTTTAGTTATTTTAACAATATTCTCTTCTTTATCTTTCCCTTTCTCCTGTTGTTTTTCTTTGTTCGTTTCAACCTGTGTGTTATCCATTGGGCCTGCAGAGGCTGATTCATTATTGTCATCACTGATCGTGTCCTCTTTTGTTCCTTCTACTTCTTCTTCTTTAGCAGCCTATTGAATTAGTAATTTATAATTAATATCAAATTAATTTGAATTAATTCTAAATAACAAAAGACAAGATTTGGCTCACCGCTTTAGGATCAGAAATTGGCGATGTAGGGATATTTTCTTTGTTTCTTTCTTCTGCATACTGCATGTAAATTATTTCTACAATTATAGTATCTAAACTGTAGGAGTAATCTAATGTCAACTCAGAGAAACATATGTAAATAAAATGATGTACTTACTTCATCAAAGAAATGTCCAAATTTGAAAGCATGTAGTGACTGTGAAATGTTCATGAATTTTACGAATTTCCTGCAGCAAGCCAAGAGGCACAACCTGATAGATTTCTTAGCTTTTTTATCCTAATATGCAAAAACTTACATCAGCTGGATTTTTTTGATCATCACAAAAATTCATCAATACATAAACTTCTACCAGGGATTTAACGTCTAATGCAATTCAAATATTTTTACATATAACTCAAACAGCTGCCCTAGTTTACTAAAACAGTTAACAAAAATGAAGCAACGAGTTAAAACGAACCTTGTTGGGGAAGTCCACTGAAGCTAATAACTGCAATCGCTGCAAGGGGAAGTGCGCGAAGTAGCCACGTCGAGCTAGCAACATCCAACCACTCTCCCAACCACTCTCTATTCCCTTGTGAAATGTAGGTACTGAAACGTAGAAATATAGATTATGATGTTGAGGATGAACTTAATCATTAATTGAACTGAATCACATGTAGCATGGCTTGCTGCATGTGGTGACAGTTGAAGCTGATAGAGAGTTAAGAACACAAAATGCCTTGAACATTAATATATCAAGATGGCTTGCTGCATGTTGATGCCTTGAACACGTCTGTCTAATTAGCTTGCGCTTCTTCAATTGCTAATCAACAAAAAATTCATCAGAAGTTGAATTCATAAGAAAACAAATCCACATATGTTTTATAACAATAAAATCAAAGTAATAGCTATTGACTTACTACTATAACCATACATATGTTTTCTACAGCCATCCTAACAGCTATTCAAACAAGCATACACTATGTCAATAAAATTATGTCAACAGCTATTCAACAATCATACAGTCTGTGTTATTATAGCTATGTCAATAGCTATTGACTTACTACTACAACCATACATATGTTTTCTACAGCCATCCTAATAGCTATTCAAACAAGCATACACTATGTGAATAAAATTATGTCAACAGCTATTCAAACAAGCATACACTATGTCAATAAAATTATGTCAACAGCTATTCAACAATCATACAATCTGTTATTATAGCTATGTCAATAGCTATTGACTTACTACTACAACCATACACATGTTTTCTATAGTCATCCTAATAGCTATTCAAATAAGCATACACTATGTGAATAAAATTATGTCAACAGCTATTCAACAATCATACAGTTTGTTATTATAGCTATGTCAATAGCTATTGTATAAAATGTCAATAATCTTAAAACTTTAAACACATCCATCTCTCCTGATTCTACCATCACTAATCAACAAAAAAATTCAGCAGAGATCGAATTCATAAGAAAACAAATGCAGATGTGTTTTAATTCACTAAAATCGAAGTAATATACTTAAAATTTGAATCAATTTCTTAACCTGAATCAATTACTTAAAATTTAAAAATTCAAGCTTTCACTGCTTATTACCAATCAAAATATCAAGAACAAACACTTTCCTGAAACGATCTGTGAAAATAAATTTCAATTAAATGACAAAATAAACCTCAAATTTTCCAATGCCCTCAAGAACCAGGTCGCAATGAAAGATTCCTAATTACTACCAGATCGCCTACAAAATTTAAAAGAAATGTCAAAAAAGTAAATGTAGAGACTCACCACTCCACTATCAGCTAAAAATATTTCAACAAAATCACATAAACAAACCTAAAAAACAGAACACAAATTAAACTAATTAAAAAATGAGAAAAGACGATCAGACTTTATTCTCAGCAATTGAACACCAGAAAATCAGGGCATTGCACAAGAATCATCAGACAGTTCAAAATCAAAATGACTACACAAATAATTAAAAAGAAGACATATAACACGGAAAAAAAAATCGAATCTCTAACTTGAGTGAAGAAAAAAAGTGAAAGTCCGAGCCAAAACTGAAAGTATCAATCGATGAACCGGAACAGAAATGTAGAAACAACGCTAGTCAAATCCACTTCTCCGCCTTCATCTCTCATGATCTCCGCCGATTTGGAATGCCGATTCTCTTCGATCGTTGCTTCAGCCGATTCAGCTACAATCGACACTTCAGCCGATTGTCTTCGATTGTGCTCTTCGATCGTCATTGAAGAAAACTGTTCGATTTTGCTCTTCGATTTTGAAGGTCTACGAATTGAAATTTGAAGACCAGCTGATTTTTCAGTGGGATTTTGAAGGTTTTCAATTTTGCACAATTGTGTGAATTGTATGAAGATTTGCAGATTTGCAGATTTGAAGGTCTTCGAAATTAGAAAATGATTTGAAATACAATTTTATGTTTTCCCCCATTTTATTAATAAAATTATAATTATACCCTTGTGTTGACATAATGTGCTAGCTGTTGACATTTCATGAATCTTATGGATTAGTGGCCCATATTGCATCTCATTTCTCAATTAAGGTAAATAATCTCAACCTAACAAGACCCTATATATATATATATATAGAGTCCCATTATCCACAAATCCACTCTTAAAGACCGAACCACCGAACCCTACCAAATTAAAGCTTTTAGATCTAGTTTTTTTTAGGATAAGATACATAAATTTATAAATTATTTTCGCCTTCATCACGAGCCTATTTTAATTCATACGAAGGTAAATAAGTCATACTAACATGCTACGAAGATTTAACTTCGTTCCAGAATATATTACTTCATTCTAGTAGGTTTTTACTTCATTCTAGTAGGTTTTTACTTCATTCCAGTACGTAAATGTGGTTTCGCCGTCGCGTGCCGTTCTTTCTCTCTACAATATCTATCACCAACGCCATGGCGCTAATATGGTTTAATAAACACATGGAATAATGTAATGAATTATTGGAATGAAGTATGTGTAGAAGCATTTGAAGTACAGAATGAAGTAATAAACCTATATAATGAAGTATAAAACTAGATCTAATGGCCCAGATTTGGTCTCTAGTTCGGTCTTTAAAATTGGTTCGACATTGATCACAACTCTATATATATATATATAGGGGAGCATTAAGGTCCTATTGCCCCATTAGTGTCTATTTCCTTCTTAATATCAACCATTAGAATAGTATGATGGACGGACTAGATGAAGCCTCACAAAATCATCCCGTGTTGCATTATTAGGTTCATTCTGTGCATTTTATGGGTAAAATTGTAAAACAGCCTTGAATTAAAACGGCATGAGCGAGATATAAGCAATCCTTCCATATGCTCACTCTCTCTCTCACTCCAAACGTCTCTTCCCATCAGCCCACGATTCTTAAATCGTCTCCCCCATTTCCAAATAGGAAAAACCCTAGCCGCTACTCAAATTGAAGAGACACCACCACTCGCGCCGATTTTTCACCGTGAAAAGCACCGCCGGTCGACGATTCATAGTTCTAATGTGATTCCTTCGCCACGCGATTATAGATTTACAGTCGACAACAAGGCGGGTTTCAAAAGTTCCGATTTTTGGTAAGAAACACTTCTAATCGTCAATTTTCGTCATTAAAACAGTGACGATTTTGTCACACATTTGGTCGACACATTTAATGATTCAATTTTTCGTAATACCCACTGTTAATCGCCTATTTTCACAGCCGACACACCACCTAATCGTCGATTCAATATTTTCTCCTAAACAATATCACGTTTTTCACACTTGTTTTGGTCAAGATTTTCGTAAATCGTAAAATCGTGTTCATTTTTGATAGGGTTCTGTCATTATTGAAGTTTGTAGTGAATGACTGATTTCCAATTTGTTTTGGGCGATTTGGTAGATGAAATCGTATCTGGGTTGATTTTTGGTTTGTCTTGTATTAGCCTTTATGTTTATTCGTGTATTATTTGATACAATGTGTACATTATTGTAGGTAGTGGCGTGCATTACTTTTTTGATTGAATCTACATCAGTCGGTTTGATAAAATTCCTGAAAATTGAGTGAAATTTGTATTCATATTTGCATTATTTGTTTCAATTTGTACATTATTGTAGGGAGTGGTGTAAATTATTGTATGGAGTGGTGTACATTATGTTTTTTGTTTTACTTTAAATGCATCGGTTTTATAAAAGGTCAATGGTTGATAGAATGTAATATTCATTGGTGCATTATTTGCTTACTTTTGTACATTATACAGTTAGTATTGTGCATTAATGCGATACATTATTGATTTTTGGGCAGCGGCGAAGCAGCCTAGGTTAGATATTGACGAAGCGGTGGATGATGTTCTTCCACTTGCGATTGCGCAAAAGTTCAGGGAGAGCTTGGTTGAGCAGCAAAGGTCCTATTGCCTCCCGTCTGATTTCCAAGAGGGAAAAGGCTATAAAGGAGGCTACTAGGCCTCTTAGACGGTGCAAGGCTTGTGATGAGATGGGACATCACGACTCTAGAAACTGTCCAATGTTTAAAGAGACGGTGAAAGATAAAGAGCTTCATAAGGGAAAGAGGAAATCTTGATGTATCTTGTACCTAAAAACGTTATTAGTTCTAGTTTTCGGTTTAGTCTTAGTTATCATTTCGTTTCGAATGTTATTAATCCTACCACTTTTAACAATTTATGCATAATAATTTTACATTTTTAGTCTGTTAATGTACATTATTAGTAACGAAATTGTACATTATTGTCTACAAGCACTTAACTTTCTGTACGTAATTATTGAAGTAGAGTTCATTATTAGATACATTTTGTACATTACACATAATATGATTCCATTATTAAACTGTTAACCTACATTATTATTCATGAAGATGTACATTATTGTACGCAATGACATAACTTGGTGTATATTACATTTCCGGGGCAGTTCATTAATAAGCACATTCTGTACATTATTCATCTAATTTCATCCATTATACAATTTCTTGTTATAGCCTAGCCCCATGGGTTGCTAAACCCAAGGGGAATGATTCAAACTCTCTGCCCTTTGTGATGGTTCCGTTTGTGAGTGGGTACTACAACCTAGTCCCATGGATTGTTAAACCCAAAGGGCATGAATTCAATTTCCTTTCAACATTAATCTATTCAATCTGCACATTATTAGATACTATTAGTACATTATTTACTGTACCAAATCTTAAACGCATTAAAAAATAAAATTTAACTCATGTGGTGGTGCTATAGCCTATCCCCATGGGTTGCTAAACCCAAGGGGAATGATTCAAACTCGCTTCCCTTTGTGATGGTTCCCTTTGTGAGTGGGTACTACTAACCTAGCCCCATGGATTACTAAACCCAAAGGGGAATGGATTCAACTTCTGTCACACATTAAACCCATTGTAATGTACATTATTCAAAGCTTGCATGTACATTATACAACCATAATCGTACATTAATACAATCTACATTATATACTTAATTTAGTACATTACTTGTCGAAAATTTACAAGCTGTAACTTACGACAAGAAAACACTAAAATCTGTAAACAATGGATGATTTCATGAAAATAAAACGACAATTGATGCAAATTAAAACTAAATACAACAACAAACTAATCACAAACAAATAGAGAAAACCATAGAGGTCAATTACACACTTAATACAATAACTTTCTACAAAAATTTATCAATAATCAATAATCAAAATAAAAACAGACGTCTTCAATTGAAAAAAGACGACATCAATTTCTTGAGAAGGTCTTCAATGGAGAAAAAACGATGAGGAAGAGAAGAAAAAACGATGAGGGAGAGAAGAAAGATTGTAGCGTCGACTCTGGCGCCGACCTTGGCGGCTTTCTTCCTTACGGAGGCGGCGGAGATATCATTTTTCCATTAAATTGGACTAGAACGCCTTCTTCCATAGTTGAAAATATTTAAATCAATGAAGGAATACTAAACTAACTTCTGGAATAAGAACTACATAATTGCTTCTATGAATTGCAGAAGATACCGTAAAACATGAAAATAGAATATATTTAATTAAGGAAAATAGAGCTGATTATTATTTACCAAACTAGAAGGAGAGAATTAAGGAATGAAATTAACCGTGCAAATCTGTGCTCCCAAATCTGCCCTTTTTGAATTAAATTAATCATTTTAATAATTCAATTTAACATGAAAATCAGCCATTAGATCTTGAAAATGAATGGTGGAGATTGAGAAGGAAATAGAACAAAAGATGGAAAAAGGATATGAATACTTCCATATATATATATATATATATATATATAGGGTTTTGATCTATGAAGACCAGATTTAAATACAGAAACGCAGAACACGATCATACGTAGGGCATGTTTAGGTCATAGTTAGTTTATTTTTAGGTCATGCTAACAAAGCATGACCTAAAATGATCTTAACATGACATAAACCCAAATCTTATAATATGACCTAAAACTATTTAATTATGACCTTTCGTGTTTTGGATTAATTATTGACCATTAGATCATCTAATCCTAGGGCCAAGATTTGGGCTGCATTTCTGGATTTAAATGCATTCTTATTTTGATCATCTCCCTATATATATATATATATATATATATATATATATATAGGGGTGCATTATAATGATAACCCCAATTTGTATGATAACCCTATAACTAAATCTCCACCACACATTTTTAAAATATGTGGTCTAGATTTAATCTAACAAAACTATCATTTTATCAAATAAAACTATCATTTTCGGATATATTAAGGGCAAAATTGTCATTTCGTTTTAAAAGGAAACTTGACTCAAACGTTCCATTCGATTTCTCACACACTCAAACCCTGCATCAATTTCTCTCACAATCAAACCCTCTGAATCGCGTTTCAAAGCCTTCGAATCGAAGGAAAAATCATCCGATTCTGGAAAATGTCGAAGGAAAACGATCAAGCATCATCGAAGAAAGGTTGGATGAAGTTTATTACTTATTTCACTTTTGATTTTGCTCGATTTATCATTTTGCTGGAGATTTTCTCGATTTTTTTAGATTCTGTAGTTTTTTAGTGTAGATATTTCTTATATTTATACAATATCATTCATGCATAACAATATTGAGAACAATCTATATATTTAGATTTACATTTTGCTGTGTGTGCTGCTGGTGTGTGTTTTTCTGTGTTTGTGTGTGTGTTTTGCTTTGTTTATGTGTGTTTTGCTATGTGTGTGTGTTGCTATGTGTTTGGATGATCTGTTTAAATGTAGAAATTGTGCTTTTGCTTGATAAAATGATACTTTGGGTGCATAAAATGATAATTTCTGAAAATGATAAAATGATACTTTGTGAATAGTGTTTTGTTCTACTTAAGTGACAAGTTATGCCCTCTCTGCTTTTTTGAACTCATTGAAATTTAGAAAATGATAGTTTCAGAAGATAAAATGATAATTGCCATTGATAAAATGATAGTTTCATGGGATAAAATGATAGTTTCATGGGATAAAATGATAGTTTCAGATTATAAAATGATAGTTGATAAAATGATAATTGCCCTTGATAAAATGATAGTTTCAGAAGATAAAATGATAGTTTCATGGGATAAAATGATAGTTTCAGATTATAAAATGATAGTTTCATGGGATAATATGATACTTTATGTTTGTGTGTGTGTGTATCTTGAGGCTACTGCTGCTGTGTTTGTGTGTGTTGTTGTGTGTGTCTCTGTGTTTTTGTGTGTGTGTGTGTGTTGCTATGTGTTTGGATGATCTGTTTAAATGTAGAAATTGTGCTTTTGCTTGATAAAATGATACTTTGGGTGCATAAAATGATAGTTTCTGAAAATGATAAAATGATAATTTGTGAATACTTTGACTTTATATAATTACATAAACTGTTTAACACACTGAAATCTTTTGTTTATTAGGTAAGAACATCCGTGATGTTGAATTCTTCTTTCTAGATTTTTCTGCTTCCTGAATATTTTGGTGCTTATTGCTTCCGCAGCCTTCGAAGAGTCCTGCGGCTCAAACGAGAAAGAAGTCCGCCACAAAGCGGAAGAAAACAGAAGCTGTTGTCGCTGACAGTGAACAGCCAGTGCCTGCTGTTAATGGCGCCCGGGAAGATGCCGCCCAACAGGCATGAAGTGCGTAGATGGTGAAGCCAAGCGCGAGCATGATAGGATCTCTAACTGAAACTCAGCGCTTGTTTGAATTACCATACTCCAGCATAGATTTTGTTGGTAGACATTTACTTATGTAGGCTTTAAACATTATTTTGCCATTGTTTGTGGTTCAATTTGAACTAGATTAGACTTTTCATTTGTAGGTCTGTGCAATGTGAAGAGAACTCTTCTGTATTGTTCAATTGAAATTATTTTGGAAGCCCTCTTCAAAGATAGTTTGTCATAGAAGTTTCCTTGTAGATGTAAACCGTTGTAGAAACTCTGTTCCAAGGTTGCTCATTTTATCAGCCAAAAAGTATCATGTTATCAGCCAAAAGTATCATTTTATTAGTAAGAAGTATCATTTTATCAACTACTATGACTATCATTTTATCAGCCAAAAGTATCATTTTATCAGATATCACTATCATTTTATCAGCCAAAAGTATCATTTTATCAGCTATGACTATCATTTTATCAGCCAAAAGTATCATTTTATCACCTAGGACTATCATTTTATCAGCTATGACACGTCTGAAAAGTATCATTTTATCAGCTATGACACGTCTGAAAAGTATCATTTTATCAGCTATGACTATCATTTTATCAGCCCAAAGTATCATTTTATCATAGTATCATTTTATCCGACAAAACTATCATGTTATGCAGTAAACCTAATATTTATAAGCCAAAAGTATCATTTTAACACATAATCGACAATACATAATATAATCAAATAAGAATTTCAGTACATCAGAAACATAAACCAATCGACAACTAATATTAATCTAAAATCAAATTCAATACATGAATATGAACACAATCAATAATGATTGTTACCTTCGTTATTTGCTACAGATTCCATCGAAGCAAATTTTCACAGCAATTGAAGAGATAATCAATGAAAATAAGAACGCAAAATTCAAAACATCTTCCCGATCACAATTATGCGAGAAATATGGAAACAAAATCTGGAGACTACGGAATAATGAACAAATCGAAGAAAATCTGGAGATGTTGAAATAAAATAGGCGAGAAATATGGAAGATGAAGATGAGAGAATCGATCTGTTAATTGTGAAGATGAAGATGAAGATGAAGGTGAGAGAATTGAGTTCAAACAGAATGAAAGCGTGTATCGCGCGTTTAGAGTAAAATTCAGAAATTAAATGAGGAAATTACATTTTTACCCCTCTGCGCCTTTTTTATGAAGTAAATCTACGTTTGAATCTCAACCACAAGATTATCAAATATGTGTGGTCCAGATTTGGTTATAGAGTTATTATGTGATTTGGGGATTATGATATGATCACATCTATATATATATATATATATATATTTTAACTTTTTATATTTTTCTAGCCTAACCACAGTTTTTTTTTATAATTTTTCAATAACGACTCAATTACATTATTATAGTATATTTTATACTATAATTTATCAACAACCTATACAGTTTACTTGGTTTTATAGGGCCAGTCTCCATCGTCTATTAGTATTACAATATTATCGCCATTATTAGTACTCCTATTACTATTTCAAAATATTTAAATCGATTATTTGGTAGAGACAATTCATTCACCAAGATTTTATTATATTAAGATTTTATCAATATTAAATTCATTATGTATTGAGATTATGTTTATTTCAAAATCAAATAGATTAGATAATTTGTCACTTTTTCGTTCTTTAAGTAATTAATTTACATCTTTTTATTTTTCAATATTTCTAATGACTAACTATTTACTACTTCCATCTCTTAAAAATAGAAACTATTTCTATTTGAGTTCGTTCCTTAATAGAAACTTTCTAAACTTTACGGAATGTTAATATTGGATATGAAATATAAATATTTGGGAATGTTAATATTGGATATGAAATATAAATATTTGATAATGGACTATGAAGTGTTGATATTGGATAACCGGCTGAAAAGTTGATATTGGATATGAAATACTATAAATATTGGATAATCGGCTAATGATGAACTTTTGAATTAAAATTGTAGATGCATAATTATACCGTTTTATCCCGATGTAGATCAGCCACTAAATGGAACTGAAGCACAATAGTCAATTGCAACTATATCCATTAATGACAAATGAAATAAATTGAGAATGTGGATATAATTACTGAGAGCATGATTAACGCTGGGGCTGGGCCGCAGTTCCAGCCCGTCCCCCGTCCTGCCGCGATGGAGCACGCCTATTTCCGGCCCGGGCTGGTCCCCAGGATGCAGTCGCGGCCTGGGGACGCTCCTGGGGTCCATCCCGGCCCAGCGTTAACCATGTCCGTGCCCCACTTCGTGCGTCCCGGCCCGGCGTTGGATGGTTTCCGGGCCCGGCAACAAGTCCCCACCATTGTTTTTTTATTTTTTTTTTGTTTTATTGCCTATATATATTCCATTTGTGCATCATTTTCCACACCTTCTCAATTTCAATTCTCTTGTATTCCACCTGAACAATTTTATTGCCTATATATATTCCAATTTTCTTTTTCTAGGATTTTTAAATTTCTTCTTCTAGGATTTTTAATTTTCTTTTTTTAGGATTTGCAATTTTCTTTTTTTTCCGACTGAACAATGAATTTTCCCAATTTGAATTGTTCAACATTTTCAATTTTTACAAGTAAAATAGGTTGAAGTGGTGAATAGTGCATTTTAATAGTTGTGGCTCGGGTTAGGGCCTACAGGGTTAGAGGAGTTTTGGGCCTGGACTCAAATTTAGGGGAATGATGACGTGGAGGGGACTTGGGGCCTAAATTCGGGTCAGGGTTAATGATGCTCTGACGTTTGAGAAACAATAAACAAAAAGTATAAGAAGACGTTTCTTTTCATTATTGATAACATTCAAGACACCACATTCATGTATACCATCAATTTCACTGATACCCATTTAGCCAATTTCATCCTCCCTTCTCCAATGTTACAAGAAAAACTATTTTTAAATTTTTATACTTTTGGAAACCTTCTTTATCTACAATATCTATTTTGGCGAAGCAGGTGGACAACGAGATAGTGCGGAAGAGATCTGGCGAGGCACCTGAGTGACAATGCGACAAGGTATGGCAGTGGAGCAGCGAGGTAGGCTAATGGTAAGGTGGTCAGGAGGTGACGCAGGATGGAGGTGCGGCGTGTGAGGCAATTTTTTTAACTTTGAAGTGATGATTTCCAACCCTAACCTATTCGGTTAGTATCAATTGGGCGAATCGTCTTCTTATTATAGTATGTTTATGAAAACTTGAAGCTAACTTGTAATAGAAATATCTAAGAATAAATAGATAATATAAGAAAAAAGTAGAGAATTCTAGAAGAGAAAAAAATAGGATGAAAACTTTAGAACAAATACATATGTAGATGTTAAGTCTAGTTTGATATATTATGTAACGACCCGCCCATCTAGGGTATAATAAATGCTGCGAGCGTTAACTAGGCAGACTTAAATGCATCAAAGATCATAGGCTAGGGTTCCATTTAAAAAGGGATTTAACCAAAGCATTTAATGAACAATTAAATAGGAGAAGAATAATGCCTTAGCAAAGAAATCCAACAAAAGGTTATCGCAATAAATGCTCATCAGAGTTTCCAAAATAATTCCAACTGTTTCATATCCAAAATATTCCCACGAAATAAAAGTATTCATCCCAACCAAAAGATAACAATTTTTTCATAAAATAGCGGAAGCGACCAAGAAAGAAGTGAAGCTATGTATGGAGACACAACGACACTTAGAGTTCCAACAGATCATCTTATTATTTCCTACTCAACACCGCCGCCCGCTCGCCACCGCTCCAACTGCACATAGGGAAAACACATGCAGGGCTGAGTACTATAAACATACTCAGTGGACTCATGCCGAAAACAGTTTTTATCACAATTATAGTTATCATCATCATGCCATTTTCAAGTGTCCATCGGGGTTTTAACTTTAGAAAGACCCGAGGCACCAAAATATCTTCTTTCTCAAATATCACGGTCGCGCAACCATTTTTCTCATTGACGTTTACCATATCCTCATTCTACATGACAAGGACTGCGGCCGCAATCCAGGTCACTAGACCGGCCGACCCGTACGCCAGCACTCGGTCTAACATTGGTGTACACTAACCCAAGTAGAGTTTGCGGCTCTACGAGGATCCGAATTCGATTAAATCAATAGTGGCATAGCCACGAGGGATAGGCACGACAAAACAAATCAAGGCATGATAACACATATCTCATTCTCATCAATATCAGTTTAGGACAATGTCCTTATTTTAAAAGAAAGCCCACCTCGTCGGCTTAGCTTGATAGTATTCTCTTCTCCTCGTTTATCACGCTGAGAGCGCGAAGTATCACCTTTAAATTAGGCGTATCACAAATCAGTTTCAATCATTGATCTCAAATCATGCATGTCTCCCATATTTCCCTTTTCCCATTGATTACTTTCAAAATCATCAATCAAAATCAAAGTATGTTTGGCATATCATTTTTATTCAATGAACAACTCCAAATTCACCATTAACTCGTGTCACGCATGAGTGTTCCACACACACCACACACGTATACGATCACCACACATGTGCACGCTGACCGAGGTGTGCACACACACACACGGTCTCGCACACACACACTTGCACACATATATCCCAAAATTCATCAATTTAATTCCCCTTCACTCATCTAAATGCATGTGGACTCAAGAATACCGATTAATCGGTAGAAGAAGAGGGGATCAATAATTAAAGTACCTTTTCCAAAAGAACGAACGGTAGAAACAAGGAATTAGTCTTGATTCTTCAATAATCTCTTGAATTTCACTTGAATTCTTCTCAATTGATGAAGAAATCTTGAAGAAAACTTGAAGAAAACTTGGAGAGAGTGGGGGAGAGAATTTCGAAAATTATGGGGGAGTGGGCGCCGGTTTTGTGATCTCTAGGGTTAGGGTTTCTCTCCTATTTATAGAGTCACAAATAATAATATCCCATAATTAAATAAATCAAGATTTGGAAGATATGGAGAGATATGTTGGTTGAAATTGGCGTGAAGTAGGGGAGAGATATAGGGAATTCGAAATTCTTGGCTATATTATTAGCCTATGATTTATTTCAAATATTTCACGGAGTAGAATAATATATCACGGAGTAAGAATAAATAATTAAATCTCCCCAATTATAGCCAAAAGTGGCGTGTATTTTCCTCTTCCAACAAGGAATAAATTCAAATCCTAATTTAATTAGGATATGGCAATATCTTCTTAGATATGACAAGATATAGTGGGATATTTTAGCATATTTATATTTATTCATGGAATAGAATAAATAAGAGATCAAATAAATAAATAATTCCCTCTTCTCCAATATATGAGATTTTCGAAATCTCATGGGAAAAATTAAAGGTGGAGTTCGAAAATTTCATGTAAGAATTTATAGAGTATTTGGACTTTGGATTTAATTTGGATAATTATCCCAAACAAATAATTAAATCCAAGAAAAAATAGGATTTCTTCTCCAATAAACATGATGGCCGAAAATTCCACATTTTTCAATAATGCTCCTATTTAATTCTCACTCATCCCTTAGGAAAATAATTCACCCACAATTATATTTCTCCGCATCAAAAATTCATACCCAATCAATCATCTCCTTATTTCCTCTTCTTTTCTCCTCGCATTGACCTTTTAACGGCCACGTCATATTTTCCCATCTTTGACTATTCAATAGCCACGTCAACATTTCAACAAGTTGACTATTCAACTCAATCTCAATTCTCAAACACAATTAGGTCACAAAGACACTATGCAATTAATTACTCATCAAATAATCCACATATCATAGCATTTAAGGCATTTAATGCAAAAATTTTATAACCCGAAAATTAGGGTTTGAAAAAGTGGGGCGTTACATATTATACTAGTTTTTGTAAAATTAATTGAACCGTGTATTACTACTACAAAACAACGCAAATTAGTGACGGAAGTAGTGACAACAACAAAAATTTGAAGAAGTAGAGACGGATAAGTGACTGAAAAGCGTCAGTCACTAATTAGTGACAGATAGGGGTGTGCATTCGAGTTTTGGTCCGTTTTTTGTACAAACCGAACTGAACCGAAAAACTAAATTTAGTTGAAACACGAAACTGAACCGAAACCGAAAAATCGAAAAACCAAACTAAACAGAAAAAACCGAAATTGTATGAAATTTCTAAAAACCGAAAACCTAAACCGAAAAACCAAAAAAAACTAACATATAAAATTTGGATTAATGTTCCAAAGTAATTAGTAAATGAAATTAGTGTTCCAAAGTAATTAGGGCATGGTTATCCTAAACATACAACTGTTAGAGTTTGTATACTAGAAATCACCTTTCGAGTGATTGAATACTGTTAAAACTCTTATTTTATTTTCCAAATGAATAAACAGATTATTTTTGTCGTAATGTTGTTATGTTTTACATTTAATAGATATTTATTGCATATTTAGATGTATAAGTAACTTAACAAAGTCTAAGTCTTTGTTTTAGTAGACCTGTTGTGGGCGTCGTTCACTTTAAGGTAACACGGTCAGTTCTAAACAAAGAAAAAGAATAATTTCACAACCTAGATAGGCTTAGACTACCTGTTGTGGGCGTCGTTCACTTTAAGGTAACACGGTCAGTTCTAACAGCGAGACAGTCTTTATGCAATCTACTGAAAGACGAGGTCTCGTAAATTATTTCTCAATCAATGTACGTTAGCATTGAGCATACGGTATTGATTATGCACTACTTTGACTTACCAAATGGTGCGGGTTTTTCGCAACCCAATAAGCCTGGTATATTGGGTAGTGGTGATTAATATCTAGCGGTGCTAGGATTGCTATTATGTTGAATCGTGCTCGAGGTGAGTCTCGTTTGATAACATCCTTAAGAGAAGCTTGAAATAAGGTTTTATTATTCGGAACCTAGCTAGTTGGAGTTTAATTACTCTATGAATAATAAATAAGAATTTCTTGCTGAGTCATCTCTTGGAATAAATAAGATATTGATTAATTAAGTCCATAGCAGACAATAATTAATTAATGGATGTTTCTATCTTAAGCGCGGGAAATAAATATAAAGTATTGGAAACCCGAAGTACTTATAATTTCGGATTTGGATGGGGAGTGCAGTATTACTTCTGTAGTGGCTGCTCGTAATATTCCAATTTCAAGCTTATATTAAATTGGGCTTAATTTAATTAGTAAAAAGCTAATTGGAGGAGCCCATATCCAAAGCCTTCCATAGATCTCTGACAGGGCCCAATATGCGACTTATTATAAATAGGAGAATAAATGAGACATAAAATACACTTAATTTTTCTCTAAAATTTTCGGCCCCCCTACTCCTAGTGGTGGTCGAATTTTCTCTCCTCCGAGGGAAAGGATTTCTTTCTTCTTTATTTAAGTCCTAGTGCACTGGTGAGATCAGCCCACCCTGATATCAGTTCACAGTCCGGGAACCAGTCAGAAGATCCGTGGTTTTGTACTAAAGATCTTCACGTGGAGAAGGCGCTAGCCATCTTCGATTCTTTGGAGAATCATCAAGGTATAATGGCTGAACCTTAGAAAAGCATGTTTTAGGTTTCAATTAATTTAAAGCATGTTATTATTTGAGTTATGAGCATGATACGTGAGATAATTACGCGAGTAGAATTCTTCAAAATAATCCGCTAAATAGATCTGAATTATCTGTAATTGATTTATATGAGCGCTTCCGCTGCCAACCCCTTCAATTGGTATCAGAGCCAGTCTTTGGCTCTGATTATTTGGATTTAAATTTCGCGAAATTCATGTATGCATGCGTTTTTGTTTTCGAAGCATGTTCTTGTTTTTAGTTGTTATCTTTTAATGCATGATGAACTCAAGAACTATCGAAACAAAGAACTCAAATTGTTGGAACGCACGAGATGTGCGATTCGTCGGCGCTTGCGCCGAGACGAATCGCGCGACATGCGATTCAAACTAGGGTTGTCGAGCGAGTGAGATTGGAGGGTGATTGGCCGGCGACACACGGACGAGAGAGGTCTCGTGTGCGTCGCCGGCGTGACCACCAGTTCCGCGGTCTCCGAGCACTAGTCGCCGATCGAGTGGAAGCTAGGGCGCGATCATGCGGCGATGCGAATACGAGCGTGGGCTCGTCTGCGCCGCCGGCAAGACCGCGGCACCTTCTCCTTGGTTTAGACGGCAATCGACGATGGCGATGGTCGACAGGAGCCGCGGCTCGTCCGAGAGCAGCGGCGGTTCCACCGCCTAGAAACCCTAACCCTAGCCTAAACCCTAACCCTAGTCGACCTATGACTGATCGTCGCCAATCCGAGAGCTGCGGCGCTGCTTCCGGCGTTGACGGCTGGGGCGAGGGTGATCGGCGCTGGAGGCAATTCGCCGGTGCTGCGCGGCGTCAGCCGCGCGCTGCGCGACGACAACGGAGGGAGTAGCAGCGCGTTCGCGCCGCAGTGGGAGAAGCGGGAGCAGCCGCTCCTCGCGCGGGCTGCCGGAGATGGCTGGGCGGCGCATTCGTCGTTCCGGCGGATCAGCTCCGGTGTATCTTCGTCGTTCGTCGTACATGCCAACCTCGTGCGACGAGATAACGATGAAATATTATTTTAATGATTATTTGATTCATAAATTAAAAGATATCATTAAAATATTATTATTTAATTGAAATAAAATATTTTAGGAAGATTTCCCTAGATTTTAGGAATATTTAGATTATTGACCATATCTAGGGATATCTTCTAATCCTAGATGATGTGGACAAGAATAATTTAATAGTTTCTTAATTATAATTATATTATATATCTAGAATCCTAATAAGGATAGATATGTAGGATTTCATTAAATAATAAAATATATTATTATCTTCACAATCTTAATAAGGAATTAATTTAAGTTTATTTATTCATGTCCGTAAAAGATATAAATAATTAATTATTTTAGATAAATCTTATAGAAGACATGAATATGGATTAAACTTTAATAATTAATATATTATCCTTTAATAAGATGTTTAAAAGATTATAAAAGATTTAATTATCCAGTCAATTAAATACCAACAGAATTTAATTAAGCCTTTAATCTTCCCTAAGGCTAAGGATAATTAATGTAAAACCATAACTTAAATATCTAAGCGATAATTACGAACTAAGTTTGTATATGGTCTCCATCGATTGGTCCACAACTTATGAAGCTAATTTCTGAATCTTATCGCCACCCATGCCCCATGCTGTGGGGACAATAATCCTAAGAAATAGCGAGTTCATATAGGTGGACTTCTCAATTGTAAATAGTATGGACTAGAAAGTAGTTTCCAATATTATCGCCACCCATGCTGTGGGGACAATAATCCTAAGAAATTACAAGTTTCAGAAGTCTAAACAGAATTTACGAGATAGCTTGGTCTTGTTATCAACGCATGAGCACTGTTATGGGAGTGTGTTGTAGAAACGAGATTCTGTAATGCTAAATCTGATGGTCGTGCTTAGGCAACATTTGGTGGCCATGCCGTGCTGCGGTCTCTGGACTATTCGTCGGTGTTGTGACCAGTAAAAATGTTAAAATTTTAATGCGTATTGACCTCTGCTTGAGGGTACAAAATTTTAATTTTATAGTTGTGAGAATTTGAAAAGTTTTATGGTTAATCTACTCAATTTCATCACATAAGTTTATGACAAATAGTAAATATTATGTTTTGCAAGTGCAACCTAAATCATCAACATGTCACTCAATCCTCTTTCTGCAATTCTTAAAGAAAACAAACTCGAGGGCCAAAATTACATAGAATGGAAACAAAATTTGGACATCGTTCTCACGGCTGATGAGTACAAGTTTGTGCTCACTACTCCACGGCCCCCAATGTCGGTGGCTAACGCCGCGCAGGCAGCGCGAGATGCCCATAGACGGTGGCACAAGGCGAATGAGATGGCTAAGTGTTATATGTTGGCCTCCATGTCAACAGTGCTTAGACATCAGCATGCCGCCATGGCTACTGCCACCGAGATTATGGAAAATCTCACAAATCTTTTTGGTACTCAGAATCGAACAGCTAAGTCTCAAGCTTTTCGGAGTATCATGTGCAAGTCTATGAAGGAAGGCTCGTCTGTGAGGGACCATGTCCTCGAGATGATGAGCCACCTCAATCAAATTGAGGTTTTGGGAGGCGTCATTGATGCCGAGTCCCAATTTACTATTATACTTCAGAGTCTGCCTCCTAGCTTCCAGCAGTTCAAGCTCAACTTTGAGATGAACAAAAGGAATTACACCTTGGCTGAGTTGTTGACTGAACTTCAGTCGGCAGAGGATCTCATGAACCAAGCTAAGGCTGCGATGGTTAGTTCGTCACATCGTTCCTCTGGCCCTAGGCCTGGCGCAGGAAAGAAGAAAGTGACGAACCAGGTCGCAGCTAAGGAAGCTAAGGGAAAGAAAAAGAGGAAGTCAGGAAAGAAGCAAACCGGAAAGTGTTTCAAGTGTGGAGAGAAGGGGCATTGGAAGCCAGACTGCCCTAAAAAGGGCAAGGCTAGAGGTATGCACCAAGCTTTTGTTGTCGAATCTTGTTTAGCTTCGACTTCATCTCATACTTGGGTTATAGACACTGGAGCTACTGATCATATTTGTTTTGATCCTGACTTAATGCAGGTGACAAGACGGCTATATGATGGAGAGATCGAAGTCCAGTTGGGCGACGCTACTAAAGTGGCGGCCGTTGTAGTGGGAGACGTTTATTTGCATTTTAGTAGTGATAGATTTTTGGTTATGAAGAATGTTTTGTTGATACCTTCTTTTAGAAGAAATTTAATTTCAGTTTCTAAATTGGTTTTTGATGGATATTCGATTTCTTTTAATGATAGTTGTGTTATTAAGAAAGATGGTTCATATATTTGTCATGGTATCATGGAAAACAATCTGTACACAATCATATCTACACAATTTAATAATCGCAAATTAGAACTCAATAATGCATCGAAAATTTCCAAGAAGAGAAAAGAACCTTCAAGTTCAATGAACGAAACGTACTTATGGCACCTTAGACTTGGTCATGCCAACCAATAGAGGATTCAAACTCTCGTGGATCAAGACCTTCTTAAAGGCCTAGATACTGAATCATTTTCTACGTGTGAATCCTGTTTGGAAGGCAAGATTACTAAGAGACCTTTTAGGGTGAAAGGTAATAGGGCCAAGGAAGCACTAGAACTCGTTCATACTGATGTGTGTGAACCAATGTCAACCGAGGCAAGAGGCGGCTTTCGCTATTTCATCACTTTTATTGATGATTACTCGAAAGTCGGATATGTTTATTTGATGCGCTTTAAGTCTGAAACTTTTGACAAGTTCAAGGAGTTTAAGACTTATGCGGAGACGCATCATGGAAAACGTATCAAGAGCCAGCGATCTGATCGCGGAGGCGAATACCTCAGTGCCGAGTTTTTGGACTACTTATTAGTAGAGGGAATTGAATCCCAAATGACTGCACCGGGCACACCCCAGCAGAATGGCGTAGCTGAAAGAAGGAATAGGACCTTGTTAAACATGGCCCGATCGATGATGCGTTATGAACGACTGCCTATTTCGTTTTGGGGACATTCCTTGCTTTCCGCGAGTCATATTTTAGACAATTTACCGTCAAATTTTGTTCCTGCTACTCCATATGAGTTTTGGACTGGGCGTAAGCCCAATCTAGAACATCTCAAGATATGGGGGTGTCCAACTCATGTTTTGGAAAAGGATCCAACTAAGCTGGGCTCAAGGACAGAGGTATGTTTGTTTATAGGGTACCCCAAAGGCTCGAAAGTTTATGAATTCTGTAGTCTCTGAGACAAGAAAGTCATTGTGAGTACTCACGCGACATTCTTAGAGGAAGACTTTGTTTTGAATCATAAACCCAGCAGTGAGGTAGCTCTAGAAGAGCTCACTTCAGTCACAAGTTCCATTAACCAAGAACAAGTACAAATCGTACAACCTATTCCCGAACCTTCAACTTCTACACCTAATGTTGTAGTGCCGCGCCGCAGTGGGAGGGTATCTCATGAGCCCGAAAGGTACATTGGTTTGGGGGAATCCATGGATCACTCCTCGGACAACAATGTACTAGATCCCTGGAATTTTGTAGAGGCGCGGGCGGATGTCGATCATTGCGAATGGGTGAAAGCGATGGATTCAGAACTACAATCTATGATAGACAAAGACGTCTACGATTTGTCCGTCCTACCCGAAGGCTGTACTGCTATTGGGAGCAAGTGGATATACAAATGTAATCGTGGACCCGATGGACGAGTTAAAGTCTTTAAGGCAAGACTAGTGGCTAAGGGGTATACCCAAAAGGAAGGTGTCGATTACGACGAGACCTTCTCCCCAGTGGCCATGCTCAAATCGATCCGGATTCTATTGTCTATAGCAGCTTATATGGATTGGGATGTATGGCAGATGGACGTTAAGACTGCGTTCTTGAACGGTAGTCTTGAGGAGACCATCTACATGGAACAACCCGAGGGTTATGCCATGAAGGGCAAAGAGCACATGGTTTGGAAGCTTAAGAAGGCCATTTATGGCCTCAAGCAAGCATCTAGATCATGGAATCAGTGCTTCGATCAAACTGTTCATAAGTTTGGATTCGAAAAATGCCCTAACGAGAGTTGCGTGTACAAGAAGGTAGAAAAAGGGAATTTGGTGTTCTTAGTTTTATATGTAGATGACATTCTTCTAATTGGAAACAATAAAAAGATGTTGTCATCAGTTCGAACTTGGTTGTCAAACCAGTTCAAGATGAAGGATATGGGAGATGCGGGACACATCCTAGGTATCAAGGTCCTTAGGGATCGTGAGAAAAGGATGTTGTGCTTATCCCAAGAACCCTACATCGATACTGTACTTAGTCGTTTTAGCATGCAAGATGCCAAGAAAGGTTTCTTACCTTTTAGACATGACATCCATTTATCTCAAGAGATGTGTCCTAAGACTGCATCTGAGATAGCAGAGATGAGAAGGATACCATACGCTTCGGCAGTTGGTAGTCTCATGTATGCTATGCTTTGTACAAGGCCTGATATTTGCTTTGTTGTTGGCATGATAGCAAGATATCAGTCAAATCCGGGCCAAGGACATTGGACTGCAGTAAAGAACATACTCAAGTACCTTAAACGGACTAAGGACTATGTTCTAGTTTACAAAGCAGGCGAGCTATGTCCTTTGGGATATACTGATTCAGACTTTCAAGCTGATCAGGACTCGAGAAAATCTACTTCTGGTTATGTGTTTACCTTAGGAGGTGGAGCCGTAATTTGGAAGAGTGTAAAGCAGAAATGCATTGCAGACTCTACCATGGAAGCCGAATATGTGGCCGCTTCGGAGGCTGCAAAGGAGGCTGTATATGTGTGGTTACAAATCTGCCCAAGAGCATCACCATTTATTGTGACAATTCTGGTGCTGTGGCAAATTTGAAGGAACCAAGAGCTCACAAAGCGAGCAAACACATTGAGAGGAAGTATCATATCATCAGAGATATAGTGCAGAGAGGAGACATACAAGTGGTCAAGATTGCATCAGAGAACAACCTGGCAGATCCTTTTACTAAGGCATTGGCGGTCAAACCGTTCGAGTGCCATGTAGAAGGAATGGGAGTTCGACTTGCTCGAGACCCCAACTCGCTTTCAGTATAAGTGGGAGAATTGGACGTAGTGCACATATTTTTGTATACTCGAAAGCTGTTTTGAGTATAAGTGGGAGATTGTTAGAGTTTGTATACTAGAAATCACCTTTCGAGTGATTGAATACTGTTAAAACTCTTATTTTATTTTCCAAATGAATAAACATATTATTTTTGTCATAATGTTGTTATGTTTTACATTTAATGGATGTTTATTGCATATTTAAATGTATAAGTAACTTAACAAAGTCTAAGTCTTTGTTTTAGTAGACCGGTTGTGGGCGTCGTTCATTTTAAGGTAACACAATCAGTTCTAAACAAAGAAAAAGAATAATTTCACAACCTAGATAGGCTTAGAATACCTATCGTGAAAGGTTGCAATGTCAGTCCGATTATTTCTAAGCCTTACTGAAATAAGATGACGTTGGTGTGGTATAGCACTGAATGGATCTAACAGCGAGACAGTCTTTATGCTATCTACTGAAAGATGAGGTCTCGTAAATTATTTCTCAATCAATGTACGTTAGCATTGAGCATACGGTATTGATTATGCACTACTTTGACTTACCAAATGGTGCAGGTTTTTCGCAACCCAATAAGCCTGGTATATTGGGTAGTGGTGATTAATATCTAGCGGTGCTAGGATTGCTATTATGTTGAATCGTGCTCGAGGTGAGTCTCGTTTGATAACATCCTCAAGAGAAGCTTGAAATAAGGTTTTATTATTCGGAACCTAGCTAGTTGGAGTTTAATTACTCTATGAATAATAAATAAGAATTTCCTACTGAGTCATCTCTTGGAATAAATAAGATATTGATTAATTAAGTCCATAGCAGACAATAATTAATTAATGGATGTTTCTATCTTAAGCGCGGAAAATAAATATAAAGTATTGGAAACCCGAAGTACTTATAATTTCGGATTTGGATGGGGAGTGCAGTATTACTTCTGTAGTGGCTGCTCGTAATATTCCAATTTCAAGCTTATATTAAATTGGGCTTAATTTAATTAGTAAAAAGCTAATTGGAGGAGCCCATATCCAAAGCCTTCCATAGATCTCTGACAGGGCCCAATATGTGACTTATTATAAATAGGAGAATAAATGAGACATAAAATACACTTAATTTTTCTCTAACATTTTCGGCCCCCCTACTCCTAGTGGTGGTCGAATTTTCTCTCCTCCGAGGGAAAGGATTTCTTTCTTCTTTATTTAAGTCCTAGTGCACTGGTGAGATCAGCCCACCTTGATATCAGTTCACAGTCCGGGAACCAGTCAGATGATCCGTGGTTTTGTACTAAAGATCTTCACGTGGAGAAGGCGCTAGCCATCTTCGATTCTTTGGAGAATCATCAAGGTATAATGGCTGAACCTTAGAAAAACATGTTTTAGGTTTCAATTAATTTAAAGCATGTTATTATTTGAGTTATGAGCATGATACGTGAGATAATTACGCGAATAGAATTCTTCAAAATAATCCGCTAAATAGATCTGAATTATCTGTAATTGATTTATATGAGCGCTTCCGCTGCCAACCCCTTCAACAACAACTAGCCAAATCTGAACAGTGAACATACAACAACTAATTTTGAAATTTCAAATTAGTGGATAGGAGGTTTGATGCTTCCAGTTTCGTCGTAGCTGGTAGGGAAACATACGATTAATCAAAATTAGTCAATTAATCAACTAAGTAAACATAAAATTCCTATCAACTAAGTGAAGACATATGATTCCTAGTCAATAAGGGCGGCGTGGGTGGAAGGGCGATGGGCCGGAGCTGTAGTAGGTGGACATCTGGAGGCGCGAGCGACTGATGTGGATGGCTGGACGTTGGAGGGCGTGGCAGGACAGCACAACCGGAGGCTTGGTGTTGAAGGTGGAGAGATTAGGATTAGAGAAGAATAATTGAATCTTTTCAAAATCGAACCGAACCGAACCGAACCAAAAAACTAAACCGAAGTTTAAAATTTTGGTTTGGTTCGGTTTGGATATTCGGTTTTCGGGTTTTTTGCTCACCCCTAGAGACTGAATAATCGATCACTAATTCGAATTTACCATGGTGGCCTCCTTTGATTTCCGTTATTGTAAATTTAGTGATTGATTCGTCCGTCGCTAATATTTTTTACTGACAAGCTTTGTATGGACGGATCTGTTGATACTTATAACCTGTCACTAATCTGTTAAGTGCCTAAATTTCGCGGATTAGTGACAGATAATTTCGTTACTAAATTGTGAGTTTTTTGTAGTGTACAATGGAGCAAATACTAATTACGTATAATTATACAATAGTCTTAAACTAATTGTTAGGAGTACTTTTTACGTGTATTAATTTAACTGAAATAGTATTAAATACAACAATTTTTGTTTATGTTATGACTGTTTAGCATTACTTTATACAAATAGAGAATGAGCTACAGAGCCATCGTTGCCTTAGTCGATGTATTGAAACTGAACTGGCTGACTACTTCCAAAGAATGGTATAACTTGTGAAAATGGGAGAACAACAAACAGAAGAAATTAATAAAGATGGAAGAAACTGCTATTGGATGAGGAAAAACAATAGACCAAAAAGAGAGATATAGGTACAAAATACCTATTAATAAAGTCTTAAACTAATTTCTTCGTATATTTTTATTTTCAATTTTAACATTAATTCAGCGTTGTCGTATCTCTCGTTTCCGCATTTCTTAGTTCACATATATATTTTCTTTAATTTTATGGTTCACAACATTTGTTTTCTTTAGTTTTATGTTACCCTCTTTATCTGTTGTTGGTCGTCGGCGTTGGGCGTATACCACTATTTACGAACACATATCGGACTTGTCTGCACTTCTACTTTGATTGCATTTGGGTGGGGCACCGACGCAATTGCAATTGCATGGCTTTTTGAATTGTAAATATGTAGGACTATGAATTTTTTTCAAATAAATTTATTTAATGTTTAATTGTTAATTTTGAAACAATTTGATATGTCTATAGTTGCCTCTGGCTATGTTCTTGGAGCAACTACAATTGCAACTATTTGTTCGTTCTTGGCACGAAAAGTTGCTCCAAGTGTTGGAAAACTTAACTGGATAGCTGCTGCCTTTTTTCTTGTTGCATATTATCCCCTGATGTCCTTGGCAAATATTACCTCTGTCCCACAATAGGAGTCCACATTCGACTCGACACAGATTTTAAAAAATGTAAAGAAAAGTAAGTTGAAAAAGTTAGTGAAGTAAGGGTCTCACTTAATACATTAGTTTTATAATTAAATGTCAGTGGAATGAGTTAGTGGAATATGAAGCCTACATACTATTTATAGTAAAAATGAAAGTGGACTCTTATTGTGGGACGGACTAAAATGGCAAAAATGAACTTTTATTGTGGGACGGAGGTAGTAGTAACATCTTTGGAGGGGCGTTTACACCTAAGGGCCTATTTCAGGTAACTTTTTTTATAAGAGTATTTTCTTGCATATATTTTATTTTTAATATATAACCAATTTTTATCATGACTGATGATGTTCCTCACTGTGGGTTGGATGACATACGTCAACTGGTATGCTGTTGGGATTAAAAAGGGATATCCCCATTTTGGGCATCATGTTCTATTCATGGTATGGAGTAGGGCTGGGTCGATACGGTATATTGTACCAAAAATTTTGTATCATTATCGTATCAAAAATATCGATATGAAAGAATTTCATATCGTTATCGTATCGAAAGTTTCGGTATACATGGATAATATCTATACCCTTACCATGTCGAAATTTCGGTATATTGTACCGTATTTCGGTATACTGTTATGAACGATATATCGAAATTAAATGGATATCTATTTATGATTTTAGGGTTTTCAATAAATATTTTTGAATATATAAATAAATTAAATGAATATCTATTTATGATTTTAAATTTTAAATTTAAAAAAATTAAATTTATTATTATTATTATTATTATTATTATTATTATTATTATTATTATTATTATTATTATAAACGGAATGAATCGATAATTCAATACGTATTGATTTTCGATATATTTCAGTATACCAATAATATCAATATATATCTTATATTCGATATAAAACAGTATATTGCAGTATAAGAAAATCCATATCGTTATCGTATTGAAAACTTACGATACGATATTGTATCATATCGAAAATTCGATATATTTCAATACGATACGATCAATATACCATTTTCTGGGTAAATAGGTTGCCTCAGTTTATGCATGCTTTTCCTTTTTCATGTTCGCCAATTCAATGATACACGACTAATTGATAATGTCATTTTTTCCTGCACTTCCACAAGACCACCTTGAGCAAGAAAGATATGTCAAGCTAAAGACATAAAACAAGTGCTTGTTGGGAGGTAACCCAACACTTTATCATGTTTTATTTTGTTTTCTAAATTTTTTTTACACTTATTTTTGCTTTGTTTTTGATCTTATTGAAATTTCGCAGCTTCTGGACCGAACCCAGCGACCGCTGGCGTGTCATTGGAACGGTTTAGACTCTTCCCAGCGACCGTCGGACCCTTCCAGCGGTCCGCTGGCTTTCACTGCACTCCAGCCGCATTTTTTGAAATTATTTGAATTATTGCCCCGTCTAGCCTCAGCACGAAATTTCAAGATATCTTTACTGCTTTCATAGTTTACTCACGTCCCTACCGACTCTACAAACTTATTTTACACTTTGTTGCAAATAAGTTTGGGGGGATGAAGTGGTGGACCGTGAGTTTAGGTTTTTTTTTTAGGTTTTTAGTTTATGTTTTTCTTTTGAAAAACCCGAAGGTGAAATTTCTTGAAAATATGTCATGGACTTAGCATGAAGAACTTAGAAACACGCATGCTTAGGGACACTGTAGACCGAGTTGCCAATGATATTTAATTTCATCTATGTTTGAGTATGGCTTGACGTCTTGATTTGATGGTTTGGTTAAAAGGTGCATAATTAGTGAATTGTTTGTTCGCCTTGATTCATGCTTATACCTTGTGAGAATTGAGCCTATTGTGTGATTTATCTGCATTGTTTAAGTACCCAGAATTGTTTAAGTGACATAAGCAAATTTCGGGATGAAATTTTCGTTAAGGAGGGTAGAATGTAATACCCGCTTCTTTATTTATCCTTTCCATTGTTGATTAAGGTCGAACTAGGGAATTTTTTTTCACACCCTTGACTCGGGTGTCTTTCGGAACTCGTTATTTCTTTTCTTTTGATGGTTAATGTTGTTAGTTCGCGCAACAAAAGGGTAAAGAAATAATTGAATGAACTAAAACAAGCAAATGTATATTGTAATAAAAAAAAATCACGAATTTTCGAATAACAATTCTTATACAATAAACGAACAACTAACTTTCAAAATACTACAATACTAAGAACAAGGCTTCCAATAAAAGGGAAAGGTAAAATGTGCATGGAACAAATGGCATCGGGCCTCTTCCTTCGGGCGGAGAGTTCACGGCTGTAGCCGATCAACCGTGGAGCCCGAAGCACCGATCCGCCCCGGGCAGCAGCTCGGCGGCCAACACCCCCTCCCAACCTGCAATAAAGAGACTAGCATAAGCTACCAAGAAAAGAACAAAAAGAATTTAGTGCTACTAATTAAAGAAATGGGACAACATCTCTTTTGATAAGAGACCAAAGACTGCCAAAAGGGGTAGGTCCAGCTTCAAGCAACCAAGCCCAGCCACAAGCAAACAGAGAGGATTAGCGGCCGAGTACTAGGTACTCATTTAGAGCCAATCCTCAAGTATAACTTGCTGCAGGATTATAGTCAAAAAGGGAACCCTCTGCAAGAAGGAAATAAGGTAGTATAACAGCCATATTAATTCCTCACAAGTACACCACATTCAGCCCATAAAAATCCCCTCCACACCACATTCAACTCCCTCTCACACATCACAAACTCCGGCAGAAACTCTAGGGAGAAACAAGAACCAACAGTGGCAAGTGTGAGAAGGAGAAGAACGGAGGCCGGAGGCAGAGCTTTTGAGACAGCCAAAAACAACCGAGAGGTAAACCTCCCTAAAACCTCAACACATTATCTTGCATCATGTCTAGATCAACCACAACATAGTGTAAGAACTTAGGGGCACAAGTAGAACCACATTAAGTTCAGCATCACACAAGTAGCAAGCCCCATAATCAAGAGATCAACTCTCTTAGCCGAACACATAGAGTAATTCAGGACTAGTAAAACTCCAATCATAGAAACAACAAGCTTAACAACATAATCCACCATCTAGTCTTCCAAATAGCAAGGCATCTTCTCACATATCGCCAAGCTCAATAAATAAAAACCAAGGCAGAATCCTACCGCACTAACAACTAGAAAGAATGAGGGAAACTTATCTCGTAGCACGAATCTGCCGGATCTTCGGCGAGGACTCTACGGCAGCCCGGAGTCGACAATAATACCACACCTCAAACCCATCACTAAAGCCACAGCCCTTACAAACCTACATAGTGGAAATTTCGAAACTTGTAAAGCTGGAACCTAAAATTTTATGAAAATAAGACGAGGATGGAAGGTTAATTTCATCACCTCATCCGTCGACAACGGCGGTGCGAGGCGTGGAGTGGGCCAAAGCCGCCGCCTGTGCATGCACAGTAGCGGCGGCAGAGCAGTACAGAGAGAGGGCGGCGGCAGATGGCGGTGATACTCCCTCTCCTTCTCCGACGGCGTCGAGCGCAGCGCGAAGCGATGGCGCCTCGAGCCCGCCGCGTCTTTGATATTGGCGGCGGAAGTAGCTGGGGAGGAAGGGAGAGACAGGGATGATGGCACCACCACGGCGGCGTTTCCTGGCGAAGGCGGCGGAGAGCGCTTGCCAGCCGGGCTGAGATGGCGGAGCTACTAACACGAGCCGCCGCGTTTCACCACCGATTTAGGGTTTGTGTGTGTTTTGATTTGGGGTTTTTGTTCAAAAAAAAAAGAAAGAGATTGAGACCGAGGATTCGTGGGGAAGGGCATTTGAAACCTCCGGCGACGCAAGGGAGGCGCCGACCGGAGCTTCTAGCGACGGGCGACGAGGAGGCGCCGCCTCCTTCTTCCGCTTAGGGTTTCGGTTGAGAGAGTGCAGAAATGAGAGAGAGATGTCGATGGGTTATGGTTAAAGATTGGGCCTCCCCTACCTCTCTCATCTTTTCTTTGTTTTGGGCCTCTCTAGTAATAGATTGGGCCACCAATTAATTAAAGTATGGACTAAGAATTTATCTAAATCATGGGCCTTTTCAATGTTATGGATTTAATAATTAATAGCCCGCAAATAAATTCCACGAAGATAAGTCTAATTTTTCCGGAAATTAGCAAGAGTGCTCAAATGATTAATTTTAAGAAATTACGATACGCTAACGAGTATTTAGACCTCGAGCCAAATTTTTAGTATGTTTAAATAAATGGCATGGGAGGTAGCACCCTCTAGTTAATTGAACAATTTTACTAATTTAATTAAATCTACTGATTTAATTAATAGTCAAGAATTTTAGAACTCTTCTAGAAAATTAGAGAAAGAATAAAATGATCATCGCACTTAGGATGCATTCATGTTTAAGCTTAATGGATATCTCAAAATCTAATTAAGTATCATTTTATTTTCCTAAAGGGACGTCTTCGAACGTCATCTAAGACCAAGTTAAGGAAAATTCGGAAGGAGCTTTAGCTTTTGAGGTGGGCATTCTTTCAAAATGTGATTTCAGTATGAAAATGTGAATCTTTGCTCAAGTATGTTGTCATGCCATGTTTTGTTTTATGATTACCTATCTGCTTGGCTATGCCAACTTAAGTTAAATCGAATTCGGGTCCCAGTAGGGCCGCAAACCCTACTCGGACTAGTGTACACATAAGGGGACCGTGAGCTAACAAAAGGGGTTGGCCGGTCCAGTGACCGTCGTGGAATGTGGCCACATTCCCGGTTCACACAATGATCAGATATGGTATATCTATGTTACGTGATTGCGCAATCAAAATCTTTATGAAAGGAAAAGTATTTAGAGACTCGGGCCTTTTAAATAAAAACCCCGTGAATCTCTCAACTGTGGCTTGACAATTAAAATCAAAACTGTTTTTGGCAATGTGCTCACTGAGTATATCAAATACTCAGCCCTGCATGTTTCTTTTTAAATGTGCAGGTTGAACGTGGACGGGCAGGCGATGGTGTTGGGCATGAATCCTCGAATAAGTCAATAGGTAGCCCAGGGTAGTATGTCTCCATACATACTGCCTTGTCTTGGACGTTTCCGCTGTAATAGGATTCTATGTTAGAAGGATTGTGAACCTAGACCGCACTCTGACTTTATGTTGTCCCATTTCACTTTCACCTGCGAGACTTTTGTCCTAGGCTTCTTCTTATAAATCATGTTTATTTTTCATCCCTTGACTCTAAGGTGCTATTGAATCACGTTTAGATGCAGTCACTATCATTAGGAAATTTGTGGTCGTGACAGAGTGGTATCAGAGCACCGTTCTTTCGCTCTGGACCCAAGAACCTTCTTTCAAGCCTTAGTCTAGAATGATAGCACTAGGCTAGAACATGACTTAAATGGAAAGTTAAAGGACCCAACACCTCGACTCGTCACGTTCAACCGCAGCAATGAGGTAAGAAAGAAGTTCTTACCAGAAAATTTTCAGTTATTTATGAAAGGACTTGATAAAAGGGAAAATGATTTCTTTTAAAGATATTTCAAAAATATTCAAGGATTTCAAGGAAAAGCATGTAAATTCCATTTTTTTCTACGAACCAGAGAATTTCAAGTTTAAAATGTTAAGCATAAGGATGTCATACAAATGCTAAAGTATTATTAGTTATGCATGCCTGATTATGTGAAGTATGATGATAGATCGAGGAAGTTTTTAGAAAGTTACGAAATGACTAATGCATGCAAACCTAGAACGCCTAAGGAGGTACATTAGGCTAGAGTATCTATGAACGAATAGTTGTGAATGACGACTCTTACACCGCTTCCAAGAGCGATGAAATCAACAGAAAGATGCAAGATAGGGCGAACCCCTAACTTGTCTTGAAAATGGAACTTTAAATGCGAACTACGGCGTACTGTATTACGACCTTTACGTTTAAAAGGAGGAAGAACGTCCAAAAATTATGAGGGCCCACGTGTCTCTCAAACGAATGCTAATACGATCTACCCTATCAGAGAAAAACCCTAATAGGTTATCGATACGACGGCTAGTACTATATATATTTCACTATGCATATTACTTCTATACCTTATTCTCTCTTTTCGCGTTTTGAGAGCCCATTCTTTCGTACAGATGGCACGACAGCGCTACACCCATCGCAGGCCGCTCCGACCTGGCGCGGATTCCGAGGCAGTGGTTCGCTATTTCCGGTCCTACCGCCGCTGCCATGGGGATACGTTGGCGGAGTTCGTGGCACATTACGCGAAGTTATGGGAGGAGGCCAACTGTCACGGGGTGAAGCCCTACGAGGGTATCATGAGGCTCGTCGGTCTGTTTCCTGAGGAGTGGCAGAGTTGGATGACGGCCACTGCCGAGTTGTACACGTCGTCCCCGCCTCCCACGTATGAGCCTATTGGGGATATGCCCGGCTTCCTGAGTGCGGTCTCAGCAGGGTGCTTCCACTTCGGTGATGGGCCCCCACCAGAGATGCAGGCGCCCGGGAGCGAGGGATTCCGCAGGTTGCCACCCTTGGCCCTCATGCGGGGTGCAGGCGGAGTATTCGAGGAGGGGCAGTCGTCTCGAGCTCCCGCCCGCGAGAGGGGCCGAGTAGAGGTTACGCCTGACTCGAGTGATAAGACCGGGTCTGTGGGGAGCAGCGCGGCGGATGAGGATGACGACGAGAACTCGGAGGAAGAGGGCGTAGACGACGATGAGGTCAGTGAAGAGGACTCGGATGAGGAGCCCGAGGAAGTTTTGGAGTGGGGCGAGATGCAGGAGGATGGTTCCGCTGAGGAGGAGCCACAGATTGGCGGCCTCGCTGATTTGGAGTTGGAGTTCATTCCCCCACCACCAGCCGGACCACCACCAGAGATACCTCCACCCCCAGTGGAGCCCCACCCGGAGACGCTACGGTTGTCCCAGCAACCGATAGATTTGACTTCTTTCAGCAAGCTGTATCAACGCATTCGGCGTATGCGCAGAGAGTTGGCCGCCGGGACCGATATTCCCTTTGCACCAGTGGCAGCCCCGGGGCCATCATAGCCGGTGGCAGTGCCGGAGCACCCCGAGGAGCCGGTGCCTCCGATCGAGATGTCCCATCAGGGGACTAGTCATGGCGACCCGATGTGGATCAGCAGCGACTCTGAGCAGGACTGATTGAGCAGGCCTCAGGCGTGTTTATCGTAGTAGCTTAGCATCATGTTTTCTCTTTCCATGTATCGAACCTTTTAGGAGCTTTCTTATTTTCCTTATTGCCCTCACATGTATCAGATTTTAAGTCCTCGCTAGAGGCAATTTTCATTGATTATGACATGTGATGTTTCTTGGCTACGTTACTTGCCCTTGGTATTATTGCTCCTTGTATTCAAGAAAATGGTGTATTTAATGAATCCAATGCATAAGATTTATGACATTCGACGAGTATAAATCCATGTTAACCTTGTTATCCTTAGAACAGAATGCCACCAAGGAGACGTGCCGGACGGCCAAGAAGGAATGGCGAGGTGCCACAAAATGTACCACGAGGAAATGGAGCGGGAAGAGGGATGACCCCACCACCTCCTCCGCCGCCTCCACCTCCACAGGAGCGGCGAGTAGAGGAACTTTTTCTGAGACAAAACCCTCCGGTTTTCAATGGTTTAGGGGACCCAGTTGTGGCTGAAAACTGGATACGCGCCATGGAACGTATCTTCAACTTCCTGCACTGCAACGATCAGGAACGCTTGACTTGTGTGACCTTCCAACTGTCAGGATCAGCTGATTTCTGGTGGGAGGCACGAAAGAAAATTTTAACCCCGGAACAACTGGCTCAGATGACTTGGGAGGAGTTCAAAACTGGAATGTATGACAAGTACATCCCGAAGAGTTACCGTAAGGCTAAGGAAGTGGAATTTTATAATCTGAAACAAGGACGGATGTCCGTTACTGAGTATGATAGAATGTTCTGCGACATGTCTCGCTATGCGCCTGACCAAGTCGATACTGATGAGAAGATGGCTGAGAAGTTTTGTGCCGGTCTGAGGTACGAAATAAAGATGGCCCTGGCAAGCCTTGGAGGGTTGTCGTACCCTGAATCACTGAGTCGAGCCTTGGACATCGAGGCAGCTATGCCCAAAGAGAAGTCAACTGTACTTGTTGCCGCAGCACCACCTCAACAACAGCAAAACTTCCGAGAGAAAAGGAGGTGGGATGGAGATCGTGCTCCAAACGAAGTTAAGAGGCCACAACTTGCCCTGAAGCCACCGCAGAATGGTGGAAGGCAAACTGCTCCAAGTCAGATGATGGAGTACAGACCTAGAGCCCCTCCCTGTGCCAAGTGCTCGAAGAATCATCATGGGGAGTGCAAGGCTGGGACTGATAGGTGCTTCTACTGTGGCAAGGGCGGACATTTCTCCCGAGAATGCCCGGATAGGAACGCTGGAGTCAGAGGGAGGCAGAACTATCAAGGGCAGCGTCCACAACTGCGGGCACTTCAAGCTGAGCCGAAAGGAAAAGCGGCCCTACCCCAAGCTCCGCAACACCAGCGGCAGTTACGGCAGAGGCTTCCCACTCAAGCCAGAGCTTTTGCACTGAGACAGAGGCAGCCTAAGACGGAGCCAGGGAACCAAGAGCAGGGCAATCTGGCAGGTATGGGAACCCTCCTCAACATACCTATTGCCATTTTGTTTGATACTGGTGCATCACACTCGTTCATATCAGCACCTTGTGTGGATACTTTAGAACTGCCTACTGACGAAGTAAAACATAAGATGAGGGTGTCCTCACCCGTAGGAGGCCTTATAGACATCACCCGAACTTGCTCAAACGTAGAATTTACTATGGGAAACCTTAAGTTAGTGGCTCACAATTTGCATGTGATGTTGATGTGGAGCGTCGACATCATATTGGGAATGGATTGGCTAGCTGCAAACTACGCTACCATTCTTTGTAAGGAAAGACAGATCTCGCTGCAATACCCAGGAAAGGAACTCGCAATCTTCCACGGAATCTCCATGAGGCGACAGAAGTTCATAATTTCTGCACTACAAGCAACCACTATGATAAGGAAAGGATACCCTGCATACCTCGTTTATCTGAATGGAGAAGAGAAAGAGGACCGTAAGATTGAGGATGTAGCAGTGGTACGAGAATTTCCAGATGTCTTCCCAGACGCACTACCTGGATTGCCGCCAGACAGGCAGTTAGAATTCACAATAGATCTCGAACCAGGATCGGCCCCAGTATCAAAGGCACCATACAGAATGGCGCCTAAAGAGTTAGAAGAACTCAAAATACAGCTACAGGAATTTTTAGACCTTGGTTTCATCCGACCTAGTGTGTCACCATAGGGCGCACCAGTGCTCTTCGTGAAGAAGAAGGACGGAACGTTGAGAATGTGTATCGACTACCGAGAGTTGAACAAACTGACGCTCAAAAACAAGTACCCTCTACCAAGGATTGACGACCTGTTTGACCAACTTCGAGGGGCTGGTGTATTCTCGAAAATGGACTTGAGATCAGGTTATCACCAACTGAAAGTCCGACATGACGATGTACCCAAGACAGCATTCCGCACCAGATACGGCCATTACGAATTCACTTTAATGCCATTCGGACTCACAAATGCCCCGGCAGTGTTCATGGACTTAATGAACCGCGTGTTCCACCCATACTTGGACAAGTTCGTCCTAGTCTTTATAGACGATGTACTCATCTACTCGAAGAACGAGAAGGAACACGAGGAACATCTGAGAACCACCTTAGAGACGTTGAGGGCCGAGAAGCTCTATGCTAAGTTTAGCAAATGCGAGTTCTGGCTCAATGAGGTGAACTTCCTAGGACACATAGTAACGGCAGAAGGGATCCGAGTGGACCCTGCCAAGGTGGAGGCAGTACAACGTTGGCAGTCACCGACAACACCGAGTGAAATTCGAAGTTTCTTAGGTTTGGCTGGATATTATCGGAGGTTCATCGAAGGATTTTCTAAAATAGCCAGACCATTGACTCAGCAGCTCAAGAAAGGAGCTAAGGTCAATTGGACGCCGGAGTGCGAAGCGAGCTTCCAACTATTAAAAGAAAAGTTGACCACCGCACCAGTCCTAGCCGTGCCAGCACCAGAAGCAGGCTATGTAGTGTACACCGATGCTTCAAAAGTCGGACTTGGATGCGTATTGATGCAGAATGGCAAGGTGATCGCATACGCGTCACGCCAACTCAGGCCACACGAGTTAAACTACCCCACTCATGATTTGGAACTAGCGGCAGTGGTACATGCCTTGAAGATTTGGAGACATCATCTCTACGGAGTTCGATGTGAGATCTTCACGGACCACAAGAGCCTTAAGTACTTTTTCGAGCAGAAGGATTTAAATATGCGACAACGTAGATGGCTCGAATTAGTCAAGGATTATGACTGTGGCATAAATTACCACCCAGGCAAGGCTAATGTAGTGGCAGATGCCTTGAGCAGGAAGACCATTCCCCAAGTGGCCACTTTCCTCACACAGAATGAGGAGCTCATACGAGAATTTTCCAAGATGCGGCTAGAAATAGTGGGAGCACCAGAGACGGTGGAAAGTAGGATCGCCACTCTAAAGATTGAGCCAGACTTAAGAGCCAGAATTGTTGAGGCTCAAAGGAGTGATGAAGCATTAGAGAAAATTCGACTTAAAGTGAGGACGGGAAAAGAGGTGAGTTATCGCGAAGAGGCGGATAACGCTCTCACGTTTGAAGGAAGATTATGTGTGCCCAATGACGAGACTCTCAGGAATGAGATCATGAGCGAAGCTCACGAAACACCCTACACTGCCCACCCAGGAGGTACGAAAATGTATTAAGATATGAAGAAGCATTTTTGGTGGGATGGCATGAAGAGGAGCATAGCGTCGTTTGTAGAAAGGTGCCTAGCATGTCAACAAGTGAAGGCTCTACATCAACGACCCTATGGAAAATTGCAACCCCTGGAAATTCCAGAGTGGAAATGGGAGCACATTGCAATGGATTTCGTGACAGGATTGCCAAAGTCACAACGAGGGAATACTGCTATTTGGGTGATTATAGATCGCCTCACTAAGAGCGCCCACTTTGTACCAGTTCGTATCACTTACGGATCGGACAAGTTAGCTCAGATCTATGTACAAGAGATCATACGGTTACATGGAATACCGGTGACGATCACATCAGACAGAGACCCAAAATTTACTTCTAGATTCTGGATAAGCCTACAGCAAGAACTAGGCACCAGGTTGAATTTCAGTACGGCATTCCATCCACAGACTGATGGGCAGTCTGAGAGGACAATCCAAACCTTAGAAGAGATGTTGAGGGCCGTAGTGCTCGACCGCGGAGGAAAATGGGAGCCAGTATTGCCACTTATAGAGTTTGCTTACAACAACAGTTATCAGGCAACCATAAACATGGCCCCATATGAAGCACTGTATGGGAGAAAATGTAGATCACCACTTTATTGGGATGAGGTCGGTGAGAGAAAGACGCTGGGACCGGATTCAGTAGAGGAGATGATAGAGATCGTCCGCCAGATCCGTGAGAGAATCAAGGAAGCTCAAGACAGGCAGAAGTCTTACGCGGATGCTCACCGAACCGACCTGCAGTTCAAGGCGGGAGACAAGGTTTTTCTAAAAGTATCTCCGTCTAAAGGGATTACAAGATTCGGCGTCAAAGGCAAGCTAAGGCCACGTTTCATCGGACCCTATGAAATTCTAGAAGAAGTGGGTCCTGTGGCGTACAGATTGGCACTCCCACCGAATTTCGGGAACGTGCACAATGTTTTTCACGTATCTCAATTGAGGAAATATGTGTTCGACCCAAAACATATAATCCACCAAGAGGAGATGGTTTTGGAACCAGACTTAAGCTATGAGGAGAAGCCAGAGGCAATCTTGGATAGGAAGGTCAAGGAATTGAGGAATAAATCTATTGTAACAGTGAAAGTGCTGTGGAAACATCATAGTCACGAGGAAGCTACATGGGAATTGGAAGACAAGATGAAAGAAAAGTACCCAGAATTGTTTAAGTGACATAAGCAAATTTCGGGATGAAATTTTCGTTAAGGAGGGTAGAATGTAATACCCGCTTCTTTATTTATCCTTTCCATTGTTGATTAAGGTCGAACTAGGGAATTTTTTTTCACACCCTTGACTCGGGTGTCTTTCGGAACTCGTTATTTCTTTTCTTTTGATGGTTAATGTTGTTAGTTCGCGCAACAAAAGGGTAAAGAAATAATTGAATGAACTAAAACAAGCAAATGTATATTGTAATAAAAAAAAATCACGAATTTTCGAATAACAATTCTTATACAATAAACGAACAACTAACTTTCAAAATACTACAATACTAAGAACAAGGCTTCCAATAAAAGGGAAAGGTAAAATGTGCATGGAACAAATGGCATCGGGCCTCTTCCTTCGGGCGGAGAGTTCACGGCTGTAGCCGATCAACCGTGGAGCCCGAAGCACCGATCCGCCCCGGGCAGCAGCTCGGCGGCCAACACCCCCTCCCAACCTGCAATAAAGAGACTAGCATAAGCTACCAAGAAAAGAACAAAAAGAATTTAGTGCTACTAATTAAAGAAATGGGACAACATCTCTTTTGATAAGAGACCAAAGACTGCCAAAAGGGGTAGGTCCAGCTTCAAGCAACCAAGCTCAGCCACAAGCAAACAGAGAGGATTAACGGCCGAGTACTAGGTACTCATTTAGAGCCAATCCTCAAGTATAACTTGCTGCAGGATTATAGTCAAAAAGGGAACCCTCTGCAAGAAGGAAATAAGGTAGTATAACAGCCATATTAATTCCTCACAAGTACACCACATTCAGCCCATAAAAATCCCCTCCACACCACATTCAACTCCCTCTCACACATCACAAACTCCGGCAGAAACTCTAGGGAGAAACAAGAACCAACAGTGGCAAGTGTGAGAAGGAGAAGAACGGAGGCCGGAGGCAGAGCTTTTGAGACAGCCAAAAACAACCGAGAGGTAAACCTCCCTAAAACCTCAACACATTATCTTGCATCATGTCTAGATCAACCACAACATAGTGTAAGAACTTAGGGGCACAAGTAGAACCACATTAAGTTCAGCATCACACAAGTAGCAAGCCCCATAATCAAGAGATCAACTCTCTTAGCCGAACACATAGAGTAATTCAGGACTAGTAAAACTCCAATCATAGAAACAACAAGCTTAACAACATAATCCACCATGTAGTCTTCCAAATAGCAAGGCATCTTCTCACATATCGCCAAGCTCAATAAATAAAAACCAAGGCAGAATCCTACCGCACTAACAACTAGAAAGAATGAGGGAAACTTATCTCGTAGCACGAATCTGCCGGATCTTCGGCGAGGACTCTACGGCAGCCCGGAGTCGACAATAACACCACACCTCAAACCCATCACTAAAGCCACAGCCCTTACAAACCTACATAGTGGAAATTTCGAAACTTGTAAAGCTGGAACCTAAAATTTTAAGAAAATAAGACGAGGATGGAAGGTTAATTTCATCACCTCATCCGTCGACAACGGCGGTGCGAGGCATGGAGTGGGCCAAAGCCGCCGCCTGTGCATGCACAGTAGCGGCGGCAGAGCAGTACAGAGAGAGGGCGGCGGCAGATGGCGGTGATACTCCCTCTCCTTCTCCGACGGCGTCGAGCGCAGCGCGAAGCGATGGCGCCTCGAGCCTGCCGCGTCTTGGATATTGACGGCGGAAGTAGCTGGGGAGGAAGGGAGAGACAGGGATGATGGCACCACCACGGCGGCGTTTCCTGGCGAAGGCGGCGGAGAGCGCTTGCCAGCCGGGCTGAGATGGCGGAGCTACTAACACGAGCCGCCGCGTTTCACCACCGATTTAGGGTTTGTGTGTGTTTTGATTTGGGGTTTTTGTTCAAAAAAAAAAAAAGAGATTGAGACCGAGGATTCGTGGGGAAGGGCATTTGAAACCTCCGGCGACGCAAGGGAGGCGCCGACCGGAGCTTCTAGCGACGGGCGACGAGGAGGCGCCGCCTCCTTCTTCCGCTTAGGGTTTCGGTCGAGAGAGTGCAGAAATGAGAGAGAGATGTCGATGGGTTATGGTTAAAGATTGGGCCTCCCCTACCTCTCTCATCTTTTCTTTGTTTTGGGCCTCTCTAGTAATAGATTGGGCCACCAATTAATTAAAGTATGGACTAAGAATTTATCTAAATCATGGGCCTTTTCAATGTTATGGATTTAATAATTAATAGCCCGCAAATAAATTCCACGAAGATAAGTCTAATTTTTCCGGAAATTAGCAAGAGTGCTCAAATGATTAATTTTAAGAAATTACGATACGCTAACGAGTATTTAGACCTCGAGCCAAATTTTTAGTATGTTTAAATAAATGGCATGGGAGGTAGCACCCTCTAGTTAATTGAACAATTTTACTAATTTAATTAAATCTACTGATTTAATTAATAGTCAAGAATTTTAGAACTCTTCTAGAAAATTAGAGAAAGAATAAAATGATCATCGCACTTAGGATGCATTCATATTTAAGCTTAATGGATATCTCAAAATCTAATTAAGTATCATTTTATTTTCCTAAAGGGACGTCTTCGAACGTCATCTAAGACCAAGTTAAGGAAAATTCGGAAGGAGCTTTAGCTTTTGAGGTGGGCATTCTTTCAAAATGTGATTTCAGTATGAAAATGTGAATCTTTGCTCAAGTATGTTGTCATGCCATGTTTTGTTTTATGATTACCTATCTGCTTGGCTATGCCAACTTAAGTTAAATCGAATTCGGGTCCCAGTAGGGCCGCAAACCCTACTCGGACTAGTGTACACATAAGGGGACCGTGAGCTAACAAAAGGGGTTGGCCGGTCCAGTGACCGTCGTGGAATGTGACCACATTCCCGGTTCACACAATGATCAGATATGGTATATCTATGTTACGTGATTGCGCAATCAAAATCTTTATGAAAGGAAAAGTATTTAGAGACTCGGGCCTTTTAAATAAAAACCCCGTGAATCTCTCAACTGTGGCTTGACAATTAAAATCAAAACTGTTTTTGGCAATGTGCTCACTGAGTATATCAAATACTCAGCCCTGCATGTTTCTTTTTAAATGTGCAGGTTGAACGTGGACGGGCAGGCGATGGTGTTGGGCATGAATCCTCGAATAAGTCAATAGGTAGCCCAGGGTAGTATGTCTCCATACATACTGCCTTGTCTTGGACGTTTCCGCTGTAATAGGATTCTATGTTAGAAGGATTGTGAACCTAGACCGCACTCTGACTTTATGTTGTCCCATTTCACTTTCACCTGCGAGACTTTTGTCCTAGGCTTCTTCTTATAAATCATGTTTATTTTTCATCCCTTGACTCTAAGGTGCTATTGAATCACGTTTAGATGCAGTCACTATCATTAGGAAATTTGTGGTCGTGACAGAGTGGTATCAGAGCACCGTTCTTTCGCTCTGGACCCAAGAACCTTCTTTCAAGCCTTAGTCTAGAATGATAGCACTAGGCTAGAACATGACTTAAATGGAAAGTTAAAGGACCCAACACCTCGACTCGTCACGTTCAACCGCAGCAATGAGGTAAGAAAGAAGTTCTTACCAGAAAATTTTCAAAAATATTCAAGGATTTCAAGGAAAAGCATGTAAATTCCATTTTTTTCTACGAACCAGAGAATTTCAAGTTTAAAATGTTAAGCATAAGGATGTCATACAAATGTTAAAGTATTATTAGTTATGCATGCCTGATTATGTGAAGTATGATGATAGATCGAGGAAGTGTTTAGAAAGTTACGAAATGACTAATGCATGCAAACCTAGAACGCCTAAGGAGGTACATTAGGCTAGAGTATCTATGAACGAATAGTCGTGAATGACGACTCTTACACCGCTTCCAAGAGCGATGAAATCAACAGAAAGATGCAAGATAGGGCGAACCCCTAACTTGTCTTGAAAATGGAACTTTAAATGCGAACTACGGCGTACTGTATTACGACCTTTACGTTTAAAAGGAGGAAGAACGTCCAAAAATTATGAGGGCCCACGTGTCTCTCAAACGAATGCTAATACGATCTACCCTATCAGAGAAAAACCCTAATAGGTTATCGATACGACGGCTAGTACTATATATATTTCACTATGCATATTACTTCTATACCTTATTCTCTCTTTTCGCGTTTTGAGAGCCCATTCTTTCGTACAGATGGCACGACAGCGCTACACCCATCGCAGGCCGCTCCGAGCTGGCGCGGATTCCGAGGCAGTGGTTCGCTATTTCCGGTCCTACCGCCGCTGCCATGGGGATACGTTGGCGGAGTTCGTGGCACATTACGCGAAGTTATGGGAGGAGGCCAACTGTCACGGGGTGAAGCCCTACGAGGGTATCATGAGGCTCGTCGGTCTGTTTCCTGAGGAGTGGCAGAGTTGGATGACGGCCACTGCCGAGTTGTACACGTCGTCCCCGCCTCCCACGTATGAGCCTATTGGGGATATGCCCGGCTTCCTGAGTGCGGTCTCAGCAGGGTGCTTCCACTTCGGTGATGGGCCCCCACCAGAGATGCAGGCGCCCGGGAGCGAGGGATTCCGCAGGTTGCCACCCTTGGCCCTCATGCGGGGTGCAGGCGGAGTATTCGAGGAGGGGCAGTCGTCTCGAGCTCCCGCCCGCGAGAGGGGCCGAGTAGAGGTTACGCCCGACTCGAGTGATAAGACCGGGTCTGTGGGGAGCAGCGCGGCGGATGAGGATGACGACGAGAACTCGGAGGAAGAGGGCGTAGACGACGATGACTTTATATTTAACTGCTTGGTTGTTACTTTGATTATTGTTAATCTCTTATCGGTGATAACTTTGAGTGATTTATATTTTATGTGTCAATGCAATATTTGTGACATGAGTGTTGATACACGATAGGAATAACTCCTAATAGAGCTTGAGTCAGATGAACATAGAACTAAATAATTAGAATTACTAGTGAGTTGATGAAATCACTACCCTAGGATTCCCTTGTCTCACCTGCTTTCTCAAACCAAGTTAACTGCAAACTGCGAAGTTGTTTTACTTTTTTCATTTAATTGCTTTCTTTACTTTCTTTTATTTTCTGTTTTTCTTAGTTTAATCAAATCTCAACTGTGTGTCCAAATAGTATATGAGACTGAGTATGTGGTAGACAGTCTGTAAATTTATTCCCCGTGTTTGATATCCCAGTACTAACCTTTAGCTATACTAGAACTACTCTGTATACTTGCAGATATTTTTAGTGCTAATAAAAAGTGCATCAGGTTGCTCATCGGTTTTTGACATAGTTTACTATTTTGACAGGATCTGTCGGGTTTTGGTTAAGAGGTCGAGATTTGTCCGAGACAGTGATGAGACTACTCTGAGTCTCACCTCTGCTTTGATAAAAATCCATGGGTTCCATCCTAAAACTAATTGGTGATAGGTGAAGGGACTCATGAGACTTATATAGCGGATTAAGCTCTTTTAGTACACCGATGTGGGCTATTTTTTACATTCATTTTATGTTTCAATTGCCAACACCCTCCCTCAAACCCTTCAAGGTGAACCTTGGAGGGGTTGGACTTTTTTATGATCGGTTGGACCACTAGCCCAAATTTTAAGCCTAGATATATTGCTGGGTCAGTCATTTTTTTCGGTTTCAGCCCAGATATTCTGCTGGGTCAATTAAATTTGACCCACAGTCGGTTACCCACTCTGATATCATCTTGAATGGTGTATCAGGCATGGTTAGGAGGAATGTAGGAGAAAAAGAGTGTTTATTGTGTATTCCTTGATGATTTCTACTTCACATATTGCACCCTTTTTATAGGTGTTATACGAGTATATACAAGGCATGGTATCAATTATATCAATCTACATTTAATGATATCGCTCTATTTTTCCTGATTGTATGGAGTATCAATGTGATTGGCAGCTCACAATCTTTTCTTTGTTTAACGAAAACAAACGATAAAAAAAATGTTGCGCACCACCGTATTAGAATCGGAAACATGGCGGACTTGAGTGGGCTGATTTGTGAAGAAGAATCCATGGGGAATGAAAACGCAAACACCAATCCCAATCGCCGCAATAATCCGTGATCCGCAGATTGAGAGCATCCACATCAAGAACACGAATGTGGGCTTGGACCCACCTTTATTCATTTTTTATTCGTTGTTCTTCCACAAAAGCACAACACCGACACACCCACATCAATGCTCTTCCGCAAGAGTATGTTCTTACACTATTCAAGGTCCCACCATTCTATTATTTAATTTAAATACTTCAATTACAAAAAATATTTCGACAATATTAAAATGCATTCAAAATACCAAAATACTAGTATTACAAATTACTCAAAAATTAAAATTTACATAATTAAAATACTACAAATTTAAAATTACATAATTAAATTCATAAAATTAAAACTACATAACTAAAATCATAAAATTAAAAAATGGATGATGAATATGGGTATTTATAATGGATTTTGGGATTAAAAATAAAAATAAAAAAATTTGAAAAAAATGATCAAAAAACAGCTATAGTTTTGGGAATCCAAATTTTTTTTTCCAGATTATTTTTGATTTTTTATGAATTTTTTTAAAAAATTTTAAATTTAACGGAATAAAAATGAGGGCAATCACGCATAGGGCGATTGGGCGTCCCAACCAGAAGCTGCCATGTCGTCTGATCTTCCGCAAGAGTACGTACATGTCGTCGGCAAGAGCGCAGCGGCGAGCACGACTCTTGTCGTGCCATCGGCACGGCAGATGCTCTTGTCCAAGACCAATGATGTGGATGCTCTGATGACTGAAAATTCTTGTCCCCCTGCCCCAGGCAACGCCATTTCAAAAATAAATCAATTTTCAATTTTAGGGATTTTCAAAACAGCATCACGTGAATTTCACTCAACATGATTTTTTTCCAAATTTTCTTTCTTATTGAGAGCATGGGCTGAGCGATCGGCCCCCAACCGGCTCCCATTATGGAGAGGGAGCTGATGGCCACTCCCCATTGCCTCCGCCCCAAGGCCGCATGTTAAGGGAGTTTCCCTTAACAAGCACCGACGGCGAGTTTCGCTCGGCGGTGGAGATAAATTTCCGGCGGCCAACATGCTTGGCAGACGATGCCAGAGTTTCTGTGCGCGAGAGTCGCTCCCATCGGGCAGATAACTTGGCGGCTGATAGAATACTCCGACGTTCAATTAGTATCGGCGGAGGGAATCCAAAATTAGGATTGGAAAACACACGATATGGTGTGCAAAAATATTTCATTAATTGATTGAATAAAATGATAACAATCTCTCCTATTTATAATACTCTAATACTACTACCTTGACTTATTGAACAAGAAACAAATATCTAAACAAATATGGAAAAGATATGGTAAATCAAAATATAACTAAATAATTGGGAGATAGGATCGTATCAACTTCCCGATGGTTGAAATCCACCTTGTCCTCAAGGTGGGAACCATAAAACCACAAAGAGAGTTGAAAGTAGAAGCTTTGGCGCGGTATCTCCTCCTGGATCAAATGCCCACCAAATAGTTGTGCGTCTCCCTCCACCATTTCCACCCGAAATCACCAATAAAGAACCGTGTTGGGTATAAGATATGACGGACACCCCCGCCACATTGTTTTGCCACACCTCCATGAATGCTCAAACACGGCGTGTCATTTCCCGGAGGAATCAACCTTGCATCGGTGTCGAGCAACGGTAATCGAGGATTCATACTTGTAACATTACTGACATTCACATCAACATAGACACAAGCATGTGCTTGCAAACCGGAGTGAGCATCCTCTGTCATACCCAATTCTTCCGCTTTTAATTTAAGCTCATCTTCAAACAACTTTCACTTCTCTTCCATTTCCTCTTGATTGTCCTGTTTTTTCATACCAAATCAAGTCTGGATGTCATTAACAAGGCTATGATTCTCCATGCTCTCTCTCTTGCTCGACTTCTCAGTCAACACACTGAAATCTTTTTCTTTCGGCTCTAAACTATATCGAAGGGCTTTGGCTTTATTTTCTTTCTCCAGCAAAGCCGCTATATCTTCTTTCATCTTCAATTCCTTATGTGTTGGAACACTAAGATCATCAATCTTCTCATCATATGCCCCAACGAGTACTTGCAGCAACGTATTTTCGGTCTTGACGATCTCTTCAAAGGACTCGTCATTTGGTACAACGAGATTAGCACCCCCATTGTGAGCAACACTGTTGGGAACATGCTCAGCTAGATTATCATCATCAATATTCTCCTCAAACAATGCATTCACGCGGGCGAGAAGGGCGGCTTGCTCCAATCTATAAACACGCAGTTTCTCGTTGTAATCACTTACAGTGGCTAATTGGGCTGGGCAAGGTGAACGAACCATAAGATTGGTAGTATTGGGCAGATCACACTGCTTCCCCAAATCAATAAACTTGTTGGACTGTTGTGGTCGGTGCGTGAAGCCGGACCGTGGCGAGGCAACGGCATGCAACAGAGCTGTCGTGACTCACCAATCGGTCGGACTGCGGTGACCGGTACGTAGGCTGCTCGGCGCGGCCATTATGAAGATGTTGGTGTGGCCTCGGATACTCCTCAAAACCCTGTCGCTGATGGTGGTATCTGCGATCGTCCCACCCCCCTTGATCCCAATTGTTAGCAATGGTTCGCGGATGAGGTTGGTCGTGAAAGCGCCCCCGATACCACGCGTTAGGATGTCGTGGAAGAGTTGGTCCATCTGCAAGCGGGAGCGGCGATGGGTCTCGCCATGGTTGTCTTGCACTTCCATGCTCTCCCCCGTCGGGAGCCGGCTCAGGTCGTGGCAGAGCATATAATCTTCCGATACGACAATCCTTAGCATCCCACTTATTCTCCAACTTATCAAACGCATCAAGGAGATGATCCATCTTGGCATGAATCTCTTACCCGCGTGCGGTCTCTGCTATTCTAAGAATCGCCCAGCGGTTGTACCTGTCCGGCTGGTAGAGCGGCTGCTGTGGGTGGTCGAATTACGAGGGCTCTCCTCCCTCGGCCTTCCAAGCTGCTGGAACACATTTGGGTAGCAGCTGAAAGCTGTTAAACCCGTGTGGCAGCGCTTTGTGATTACGGAACTCCAGATCGGGCAGTGGCTGTGTATGCTTGTGAATGAAATGGCGATTGTGATTGTGTGTCATGATGACGGATCGAGGCGTGGTTGTGGTGGATGATGATCGTCTGACTTCAACGCGGCACGCGGGAATCCTTCCCGTCGGGCGTTGCAGAAGTAGAGTTGTCCGACGGCTAGAGCTCGGCGGACAGGCGAGACTCGAAAAGCAAAGCAGTTGCTGTGCGCGGAATGTTTTTCATCGGGCAGCTGTGTAGCTTCGGTTCGAGATGGTGGGAGGGTGAGATCACGATGAAAGGACCAGTTGTTAAGGGTGTTTCCCTTAACAAGCACCGACGGCGAGTTTCGCTCGGCGGTGGAGATAAATTTCCGGCGGCCAACAGGCTTGGCGGACGATGGCGGAGTTTCTGTGCGTGGGAGTCGCTCCCGTCGGGCAGATAACTTGGCGGCTGATAGAATAAATGAAGTGATGTAGTGGTTGCTGGAGTGTGTAATAATTGAAGTGAGATAGTGGAAAGTGAGACCCTTTTGACTTTTTGTATGTTTAGAAATTTGTTTTATTTTATTTATATGAAAGTAATGGCATTTGAGTGTAAATTTGATGAATAATGAGGTTAAATTTTATGTCCAAATATGGTAGATTCTAAATGTGACTCTTAAACTGGGATGGACTTAAATGACAAAATGAGACTTTTAAACTGGGACGGAGGGAGTAACCTTTTTCATAATAGCTCTTGTTGGAAATAAATCTAAAGACAATCAAATCAAAGAGGAATAAATCGAAGAGATTGGTGATTGATACTCCCTCCGTCCCATTGAAGATGATCTACTTTTCTTTTTAGTTTGTCCCAACTAAGATGACCCATTACTTAAAATGGAAACACTTTTATCTCTACTTTATTCTCTCTCTCTTTTACTCTTTCAACACACAAAATAAAGTCGCATAAAATCCCGTGCCGCCCAAGAAAGGGGTCATCTTCCTTGGGACGGATGGAGTACTATAATTGATTCTTACCGTGTAATAGACAATCACAGTTAGGATAAATCTTTCCCTTAATCATCTTACTCCTAAGCCTATTTAAAGGCGTGTAAAACTATAGAACAAAATTGATTAGAATAACAATGAAAATTCCACAGCTCTACTACATTCATGAAGCCTGTCATAGTAATTTTAATAAATGACATATAAAAGTCCTGCTAATTGAAATGTTCTTGTAGATGTTTTTCTCGGATTAATTTATGCCTTTTACTATCGTTTAAGGGTTTGATTTTTTAAGATGGTTTAGATATCGGAGAATCATTTATTTTGCAGGCTTTTGTTGAATTTTGTTTAATGGTGTACAATAGTATTCCATTTAGCCAACGATAAGAGTCACACTTTATTATTTCGGTCTATTTTACAATAAGAGTCACATTTTATATTTACTATAAATGGTAAGTAGATCCACATTCTACTAACTCATTTTACTCACATTCTATTATATAAAATCAATATAAAAAAATGGACCCTATATTCCATTAACTTTTTCAACTCACTATTCTTGACATTTCTTAAAATTCATGCCACGCAAATGTAATTTTTATTATGGGACCGGGGATACTACTCTCTTCATCGGCCATTAGAAGTCTAATTTGATGTCCGCCATTAGAAGTCTCATTATTTGAGTTCAACACGAGTTATATAAAAGTGAGTGAAAAAAAGATAGCATAATATTTGACTTATTTTTATATATTAGTTTTATAATAAAATATGAGTACTACCTACCATTTATAATAAAAGTGAATTGAAACTAAAATGGTAAATCAAAATTTCTAATAACGGATGGACTAAAACGATAAACTAAGACTCATAATAGCGAACAGGAAATATTAGCCATTCATTTTTGCTTATTCACGTGTTGATGTAGTAACTTAGTTGGTTGTACTTTAAACTTGCGTGTTGAGCTGCAATTTACTTTCTCCGTCCTTAAAAAGCATGAACTATTTATTTTTTTAGTCCATCCCTAAAAAGTACTTCCTTCATCCCATAAAAAATTGTCTCACATTTTTTTTAAGTTTGTCCCACTAAAGATATCAAATTTTCATTTTTAGAAAAAGTTATCTCTCACAATAATATAAGTATTATATATTTTCTTTTCACCCAACACACAAAACAAAACCTCCTAAAATCTCGTGTCGTCCCACAAATGTGACATCTTTTATGGAACGAATGGAATATGAAATTTCTTACTACTATTTGTTAACTCTTTTCTATTTAATGAGATGAAAACCCACTATTCACTAAAATACTTTAGTTACTTTTCTTTCTATTTCATTCTTACTTTATCAATTATGCATTATAATCATTCTATTTCATTCTTACTTTATCAATTATGCATTATAATCAGTGTCGAACCAAATATTCATATTTTTAAAAAACGGAGAGAGTAATATTTAATGAATACAAAAATATAAATATTAAAAAGGAAAAATAAAGTTAATTTATGATAAAACACTGCACATATTTTTTTCCTTTTTCTAATTTTTTTATAGAACATCTTTTTAATAATTTAGTCCCCTAGTTGTTGGAATGGAGTGATAAGGCTCGTTTCATGCATTGGTTTAGGGTTAAAATTCTGTGTATTTGGGGCGCTAATGTGCGTTTATGAGTTCAGGTTCGTAGTAAATCTGCCGGACCTAGGAGTTGCTGTTACCGGACCTAGCAGATGTAAAAGAGATGGAATTGAAGTAAAAATCAGAAGTCGTCGTTTGGACCTGGGAGAATCAAAAGTTGGCGACAGGAGCAGAATGGAGCGAGAGCAGATTATTTTAAAGAGTCTTACTCAAGGGCAAGAGCGTCAAATCACCAGAGGGATACCCTAGGGATCAGAGCCTCACATATATAAAGAGCTCAACCTTGAAGAACAAGACAACCACTTCTACTCGCACTTTAGCTTAAGCTCTCATTCCATTCCTTAGTTCCACACTTCAAATTTCTCATTTCGTTTGCTGCGCACTTGGAGATGGAGGATTCTGGCCACCGTAGTTCTCATCATCGTTATTTTGCTGTTGTGTAACACCGCCTTGTGAAGGCGAAGAAACAATATTTACTTGCTTTCGTTTAGTACTTGTTGGTTTTTAAGTTTCATAACTCTAGTTTTTGCTTTGATCCACTGGATTCGAACCTATTTCTCTTTATTATGGAAGTTTATGTTGGTTTCTGTTGCATATCGCTGAGTTGATGTTTATTTCTTGCTTTTAGCTTTCGTTATTGCTGATTGTTGGATGTTTGGAGTTGAGATCTGTTGGTTTGTTGTTGGAGGTTGGGGATTTGCGTATGGAGATGTTGAATCGTGGTGTATTTGAGTTGAAGTTTCGCGTATTTGGTGTTTGTTGTTCACGTTGTGCATGATTATGGCTATTTACTTTCTGTTTCTGCATCCTTTAGGTCCAGTAGCGTAGATCTGTTAGTCTAGGCTTTAATTTCTCGTTTTAAGTTTAGATCTAAAGTTTGCTCTGTGTTCATAGTGTTCAATACTCTGTTTTACCTGCTATTCTCGTTTGATTCCCGAAGAAGATGAAATTGTTGGTAGTTAGAATCAGATCTGCTTTATGTCAGTACTTTTCAGCATGTACTTTACTTTTCTGCATTGTTCTCCAGACCCTGTCAGTATGATCTGCTTTGTCCTTTTACTTTTCTGCATGCTTTTCCAGACCCTGGTAGTTTAAGGAAACTTGTCTTTACTTTTCGCTTTATGCTTGTCTGTCCAAATTAGGAAAGTCTGTCTGGTTAAGTTTACTCCAGGTGTCTTAGAACTTTAAAATATCTCAGTTTCTCTAAGTCATGCATGTTCCGTACGCTCTCGTTTCTTAGACCCAGTAGGTAGAGTAAAGTTCTTCTATCTCTCAGACCCAATAGTTTTAAGTTCTCGACCCACAAAATTGCGTGGCAGCAGCCAACCCCTTTACCCAAAACATCCTCAAATGCAGTTTCGTAACACCTTCGTCCTCGTGGGATCGATCCTTTACTTCCCTGTGCTAAGTTGTAGTATAGTGGGTTGAGGTTTTTGAAGGAATAGAGTGCACCCAACGACCCCTTTCTGATAGTTTCATGATCTTCTAGCCTCTGAAGTCTAGTCGAATCCTCTGGACCTGTTAGATCGAGTGATATCACACACAACGCAAAACTGCACGTCTACTCTAGTCACTTCAAAATGGCACCGTTGCCGGGGATGCATGGTGTTATTTGTGTGTTTGCGAATGTTTTGGTGTGAATAGTTTATTTACTATGTTTTCTTTTGTTTCTTTTTTCAGTTTATGAACAGGAGCTACCGGTTCGGACACTGGAACAACTCACCTGGTTGGAGAAGCGTCCAGACTAGTTGGCGGGTCAAGGAAGCGATATTCCCAGTTACCACCAGATCGGGGCTTACAACAGGGGATCCAGTTCACCTATGTTCGGAGAGCGACGAGGAGTCAACTTCGTCAGTTAAAACGGAACCAAAGTCAACCTCAGAAACAGAAGAGGAAAGCGTTGAAGATATGGCCAACGCAGGCGACGACGACCCGGAGATCGGCTGGCTCACTGTCCATTTGGATGGCGAGCCCGCCCAGGCTATCGTCTCTACCCAGCGCCAGAGGGCGATCGACATCAAAACTAATGTGATGGGTATTCTACCCAATTTCTCGGGTCGGAGGAATGAATATCCATACGAATTCCTCAACGATGCAACAGAGGAGGATTACCGACTACGCGCGATCCCGTTTGCGCTGAAGGGAGAGGCTAACACTTGGTTGTTAAGGTTGCCACCCGACTCGATCCATACATTGAAGGATTTCAAGTTGGAATTCCTGGATTACTTTTTTCCTTCTAACAAAACGAATGCTCTTAAGAAGGAGATCCAGGAACACAAGCAAGAATATGATGAATCGTTGAGTCAATACTGGTCTAGATTTAAGGGGCTGCTCGATGCTTGCCCAAACCACAGGATGATGGAAGGCGAAACCTACTATCTATTCTATGAAGGGGAAAAACCTGGGTCCAAAGACCTGATAAATACCGCTAGTGGAGGAAATTTCACCAAGAGGAAGGTGAGCGAGGCCCGAGAGATACTGGGAAGATTAATTGATGCAAAAAAGGCATACGATTCACCTCGTACCATCCTAAGGAGAGGAAGTGCAGATGCAGTAACAGTGCAAATTGAAGAAAGAGAGGATGCCCGAGTGTTAGAATGGAGCAGCTGGAGAAGACTATTCTAACTGCCCTGGGGGAGAACGATTCACCTGAAACAACAGAAAAGGATAAACAAGCACTGGGTCCAGAGGAAGGTTACAATTATTGCGGATCTCAAGGAGGGATGGATTGTCCAGCCCATATAAATGCTGTGGGAAATTGGAGCCAAAATAATCATGGCAGTAATTGGAACCAGTGGAAGATTAAAGACGCTCCATGGAGGGACAACCCATGCTTCAGGTGGTCCGATGGGAATCAAAACCCTCCACTCCAGATTACTAACTCAGAAGGAAACCAAGGGAACCAATCTAACTGGTCCGGAAGGAATCAAGAGGGATAGGGCAACTGGAATCAAGGAGCACAAGGTAATTGGAGTCAGGGAGTTCAAGGAAATCAACCCAGCTGGAACAATAAGAATCAAAATAACCAAAAAACCTCATATGTACCCCCACACCAAAGGAACAACAACTATCACGGACCAGGGAATCAGTACAACAATAACCAAGGAGGTCAAGGAAACTTTCGCCCGCATCAAGGGGGTGGACCAAATCATGGTCAAAGGCCAAGTGGCAGTCAACCGAACTCCAGGACCCAGAGGAATCTGGATGATATGGTCCATGACCTAGTGAGTTCTCAACAGCGCATGCAGAACAACTTGCTGGCAAATAATGACGTAGTCCACAAGCTCCAGGATGCTCAGCAGGAACACAAAGCCGCGATGGATCTGATGTCAAAGCAATTATCTCATATCACGACATCCCTGAGCGACATGCCAGTGCGGAAGAACGAGGATGTTATCCACCCGGTCCAACAAAAAGAAGAAGTTAGAGTAGAGGATGATATCCAAGCTGGTGATTTGGGAGGATCGTTACCTCGGATGGCTGACCCATTTTTCTTAGATCCGGAGCCTGAGGTAGATATTGAAAAAGAGAAAGGAGAGGCGGAAGAACCCTCTAAGGAAGATCCTACCAATGCAACAAAGAGGGTGAAACGTTTTCCCTACCGAGGGGATGCCAAGAAGAAAAAGGACAACCCCGTGGATTTCATGGAGATCTTTGGAAAGCTGGATATCAATCTCCCGTTCCTGGAGGCTTTGAAGCTGCCCCCGTTCAGCAAATTCATTAAAGAGTTCATTGCGGGCAAGGCAAAATCTGATGGAAAGATCGTGATCGGGGAGAATGTATCTGCAGTAATCCAGAAGAGGATAATGCCGTCGAAGCAGACTGACCCAGGTATGTTTACCTTAACTATCACTATAGGGGGTGTCAAAGTCGAGCATGATATGTGTGATCTAGGTGCGTCTATTAATGTGTTACCGCTTTTCATATATAAAAAACTGGTAGGAGCAAGAATGACTGATACGAAAGTGGTGATCCAGTTAGCTGATAGATCATGCATTAGCCCTGAAGGAGTGTTAGAAAATGTGATAGTAAAAGTTCATGATTTTCTATACCCTGCTGATTTTCATGTGATAAAGATGAGTGACAACGAAACTGCTGAGTCTAGTGGCGTTCTTTTAGGAAGACCATTTTTGAGGACCGCTAAGACTATAATTGATGTTTTTGATGGCACCATCTGTTTAGATTACAATGGGGAGAAATTCACTTTTAGCATTGATGAAGCTATGAGGAAACCACTTGACGTGGAAAATCTCCATTTCGTTGATGTCATTAACCCCCTGGTCCAGGAGTTTCTTGAGACCGAACTATTGCAGGAACAGGCTGATACCTCGGAAATGACTGAAGATATGAGAAAAGAAGTTGCAGGATGGTGTGAAGCAGTTATTAAGCAAGGGCTATCTGATGAAGAAATCACAAAGGCAATAATGGACTTCTGTTGCGAGGCAGGATCTCCTGGGTCCAAGGGATCAGTCCAACTGGCCAGTGTGGAAAAGTTGCCAGGGTTGGACGAGCTGGTCAAGAAAGGTATGGAGAAGAATCCGTTGCCCCCTGAAGTACCCCCTCCAAAGAAAGAGTTGAAGAACCTTCCTTCGGGTCTGAAGTATGCCTACCTAGGCGAAGGCGAATCTCTGCCTATCATAATCAACAGCCTTCTGACCCAGGAGCAGGAAGTCAAGCTATTAGAAGTGCTGGGGAGGAACCAGAAAGCAATAGGGTGGACTCTATCTGACGTAGTGGGGATCAGCCCCGATCTATGTATGAACCACATCCGTTTGGAAGAAGGAGCCAAGGCACACCGGGATCTCCAGAGGAAACTCAATCCCAACATGAGAGAGGAAGTCTTAAAGGAAGTATTGAAGCTGCTGGCCCTAAGAATCATATACTACATTCCAGATAGTGAGTGGGTGAGTCCTGTCCACATGGTGCCGAAGAAATCAGGAATACAAGTAGTCAAGAATGACCGCAACGAGCTTGTGCCCACAAGTTAGTCACGGGGTGGAGAATGTGCATAGACTACAGAAAACTTAATGCGGCCACACGAAAAGATCATTTCCCACTACCCTTCATCGACCAAATGCTGGAAAGGTTGGCGGGAAAGCAATACTTCATCTTTCTAGATGGCTATAGTGGATACTTCCAAATCTATGTCAATCCGGAGGATCAGGAGAAGACCACATTTACCTTCCCCTTTGGAACATATGCCTACTGGAGAATGCCTTTTGGTCTGTGCAACGCACCTGCGACATTTCAGCGATGCATGATGAGCATTTTCTCGGATCTACTGGAGGACTGCATAGAAATTTTTATGGATGATTTCACCGTTTATGGAGATTCTTTCGAGACTTGCCTGGGGCACCTGGATATTGTTTTGGAGAGATGCAGGAAGAAGAACCTGGTGCTGAAGTATGAGAAATGCCACTTTATGGTCAAGGAAGGGATAGTACTGGGACATGTTGTATCTGAGTGGGGCATCGGGGTAGATCAAGCAAAGGTGGAGGTAATCTCTAAGCTTCCACAGGAAATTCGAGGATTCTTGGGGCATGCAGGGTTCTACCGAAGGTTCATTAAAGACTTCGCAAAAATTGCCCAGCCCCTGACAAGACTTCTCCAGAATAATGTGGAGTTTGAGTTTGATGATAAGTGTAAAAAAGCCTTCCAGCTACTCAAGGATCGTCTGGTCACAGCTCCGATAATCCGCCCGCCCAACTGGGATTACCCCTTCGAGGTAATGTGCGACGCAAGTGACTTTGCAATAGGAGCGGTGTTGGGCCAGAGGATCGAAGGAAAAAGTTATGTCATATTTTATGCCTCAAAGACTCTCAACCAGGCCTAGAAGAACGATAACACCACCGAGAAGGAGATGTTGGCTGTGGTGTACTCATTTGAAAATTTCCGACCATATCTACTGGGGTCGAGGGTAATAGTGTTCACTGACCATGCAGCCATTAAATATCTCCTAGCCAAGAAGGAATCTAAGCCAAGGCTAATCCGATGGGTACTGCTATTGCAAGAGTTCGACTGGGAAGTCAGAGATAAGAGAGGGACCAAGAATAGAGTGGCTGACCACTTAAGCAGGATTACCCAAGGAGAAGATGAGAAAGCCGTACCCGATGCTTTTCCAGAAGAGCACTTGTATTACTTAGGGGGGTCCACTAGACCAATCCGATGGGTAGCAGTGCTAGCGTTAACTGGGCCCGAGGAGTCGGAGAAACGGAAAGGTAAACCGAATGACGAGCCTTGGTTCGTGGACCTGGCAAATTATTTAGTTACTGGAGAACTACCTGCCGCACAAGAAATCACTAGGGCCCAGAGGATGAAAATTAAAAGTGAATCCAAGTACTACTTTTGGGATGACCCATACCTCTGGAAGATGGGTTCAGATCAAGTGATAAGAAGGTGTATTCCAGAGTGGGAGCAAAGAGACGTACTGAACCATTGCCATGCACTAGCGTGTGGTGGCCACTTCGGCCCAAGGAAAACGGCAAGGAAAGTTCTGGATAGCGGTTTCTACTGGCCTTCGCTGAATAGGGATGCTTATGAGTTCTGCCAGAATTGCAATAGGTGCCAACTGACCATAGGGATTTCTATGAGAGATGAGATGCCACAGACTCATATAATAGTCTGCGAGATCTTTGATGTTTGGGGCATGGACTTCATGGGCCCATTCCCATCTTCATATGGAAATACGTATATATTGGTTGCTGTGGATTACGTATCCAAATGGATAGAGGCCAAGGCTACAAGTTCAAGCGACGCGAAGGAAGTTTCAAAGTTTCTAAAGGCCAATATATTCAACCGATATGGCGTGCCCCGAGCGATCATCTCAGACCAAAGGACTCACTTCTGTAATAGGACGATTGAAGCACTGATGAGAAAATATGGAGTCCACCATCGGTTATCTACTCCGTATCATCCCCAGTCAAATGGGCAGGCTGAAATCTCAAATCGAGAAATCAAGGGCATCCTAGAGAAGACGGTGAATACCTCGAGGAAGGACTGGAGTAAGCGTCTAGATGATGCTCTCTGGGCCTATAGAACCGCTTATAAGACACCTATAGGAATGTCACCCTATAGATTGGTATTTGGAAAAATGTGTCACCTGCCCGTGGAGATAGAGCACAAGGCGTATTGGGCAGTCAAGGAAATGAATATGAAGGCTCATGCCTGTGAGGAAGAGAGGAAGATGCAACTGCAGGAGCTAGAGGAGTTGAGGCTGGAGTCATATGATTCAGCCATGTGGTACAAGGAGAGGACCAAACTCTGGCATGACAAAAATCTTTGGGTCAAGGAGAGTCAAGTCAGACAGAAAGTACTCCTGTTTCAGTCGAAGCTCAAGCTCATGCCTGGAAATCTGAAGTCCAAGTGGATAGGGCCTTACACAATCGTTGGCATTCGAGCGCATGGAGCAGTGGAAATTCAGGGAGTCAATGATAACTCTATTCCTTTCCTTGTTAATGGTCATAGAGTGAAGGTGTTTAGGGATAGCTCGGAGTTGTGTGAAGTGGAAGAAATTCCACTCCACACACCTTCCACTATTGCCTAGTAAAACATGTTTAAATATTCTTCAGGAATTACTGGGTCATGTAGATAGGGTAAAATTTTTGATCAACTGACTGGACCAGTTAGTTCCCAAGAATATTTAAACATTTAGATGTAAATAACTTAAATAAGTTTTTTTTTATGAAAATACAAAAAAAATATATATATAGTTCTAAAACCCAAAAAGATTTTTGAAATGCTGAGCATCTGTGAAAAATGCACAGGTTTGAAAAAACTCATCTCTTTGACCCAGATGTTCAGCAAAATTTTGTTTTTTTTTACCAAGTGTTTAAGATTAGCCGGTCAGAGGGAAGCGGGGAAAATCAGGGGGAAGTTTGAATTTTGAAATTCAAAAAGCTGGCAAGGCGTACGGTTGCTTGCGTCAGGGACGCGACCGTTCGCCTGCAGCCAATCATGATATTCCATTTTATTTTCTTTTCTTTTCCTTTTATTTCTTTTCTTTTATTTTCCTTTTATTTTCTTTTTCCTAAAATAACTTCCCTAAAAAACTAATTAACTTCCCTCACCTACAATAATTTCCTCACAACTCCAAATTCACAAATTCTTTTTCTTTCTCTGCAGTTCCAAAAACTACCACCACCGCCGTAAACAAAGATGCAGAGAAATCCGATGGCGCGCTCAGCCCGCGGGAAGAACCCACCGAAAGAAAGGACCAAAAAGAAGGCAACGGATGCGACGAGTTCGACCCCCACATCCGAGAAAACACCGTCACCGCCACCAGAAGAAAATCCCACACCACCAGAAGTTCCACCGCAGCCGGACATCGGCCAAGACAACCCCGCCGCCGAAATTATCCCCACCGAGGCGGAATCCGACGACGAAGATCTAGACGAAGAGGAGGTCATCAAGGAATTCATGAAGAAGTATGGAAAAATGCCGAAGGCGAGCAAGTTCTTCGCCGAGATGTCGGAGGCATGCCGGAAATAAGAAGAGGTAATTCCTGCCCTAACCCCACTTACAATACCACCAAGGCCCCAAACCTTAATCGAAACAACCATTGCACAAGCCTTACCCACACACCCAGAAAACCCCCAAATTTTACCTGAAACCTAACCCAAGAAACAAACCCCCCAAACACTATTCCTCAAACAGAAACTGAGCCCCTAGCCGAATCCTCTGTAAATAAAGAAGAAACTGGAGAGGAGGAGGGTGATAGGATGGATACTGAGGAATCTGACAGAGAGGAGGAGGGTGAACGAGTTGAGCAAGTGGAAATATTGGAAGAAGAGGCCACTGGGTCAGGGGACGAGGGAGAAAGGAGAGAGGGTATAGATAGTGGGGAGGATGTTGAAGCGAGGGATAACAATGAAGGGGAAACAGGGGATGTAGATGAGACAGAAGGGCAGGATGTGGAGAAGGCTGTAGATGGTGAGAAGGGTAGTGAGGGTAGAGAAGGTGAAGAAGGAGAGGCAGTTGGTGATGAAAACGTAGGTAAAGAACGAGCAAATGATAGGCCTTGAGTAAAATATTGTCTTTGTTTTGATTGGTTGCAATTGGAGATAGTGAATGCTTGAATTGTTGTTGGTTAATCGTGTAGTGAAAGTAGTCGATGAGCTTGACGTGAGATTTGTCGATAGGAATTCGGGGCGTTCGTTTACGAGTGCTTGGAACAATAAAAAGTACTAAAATAAAATACCACAATTTAATTAATGTTCTAAATCAAATATTTGGGCCTAACATCTTATTTATTTATTTTCCTCTAGCCTAATTATCCTTATTTGAATGGGACTACTTTATTTTAGCTATTTATTATCAATATCTGTAGTCAAATTGTTGGTCAACATAAATTCCCTCTCCTAATTTCTTTCCACACGATTTCTTCATCAACCTCGCCACTCCCTAAAATCTCTCCAACAAACAAATCAATCTCTACAAAATTTGTTATATCTTTCCGTCAACAATATCAATCGGTTACTGCTTACAATAATCCCACAAATTCCCATTGTTTCACATCCAAAATTCTGAGAGAAAAATTCAGGAGTGAAGCCATCTTCACTGCAGTTTTCTCCGTCCACCAAAAGATTGAGAGTTCAGCACCGAGAGAGTAGAAAGAAAACTGTGAATTCAAGATTGTGAAATACCTCCCTGCAATCGAAATCGCTCCCTTCCAATCAGAGGTAAACTCCCTTCGATTTCATGAATACGAAATCTCCGCGTATTAATTCTGTAGCCAATTCTGTGATATTACAGTTTGAAACCGAGAGATCCTCCCGTAGTCCCGTTTGCTAACAAGTTTTCTTCTTTCCAAAGGTATACCCATTAACCTCTAAAATTCTCTTCTCTTCATTCCATGATATAGTTTCACACACTCACGGTAGTCCACGGAAACAGATTTGTTGAACTTGATGAAACTGTTGTTTGATAGTTCTTGTTAAAGCCTCGATCTTTAATGCTACTAGAAGTTGCCATTTTGTTCTCTCTTCAACCTTAATTCTGGAAGGTGTTTCTGCATGCCCATTAATATTTGAAACTGAATAATTTGAGAACCTAATAAAAGTTAAGAATGGGAAAGGGGAGATAGAGGCTTACCTGACATGAACGGGCTGGGCAGTGGCGTCGACGGACAGCAGCTCCGTACCGAGCTTGCGGCGGCGACTTTTACCGACGGTGAGGAGAAACCGAAAGGGAGAAAGATGGAGGTAGCTTGTGCTTCTAATATTGGGGATTTGTAATTCTTAAGTTGAGATTTCATTGGAGAGATGAGAGTGGGATTAAGGTTTTGCCAAATTGTGTTTTGTAGAAGAATGGAACAGAGTGAGAGAGCTGCTGTGTTGAGAAAGAGGTGTTAGAATTACAGGAGAGAGAGAGGAAGTATTCGATAGTTTAGAGAAGGGAGTATATAATTATTTTCATTCCACCCCTTTTATTAAAATATGTTGAGTTGGGAATATATACTAATACATACTTGTGTTGAGAAAGGAGTATATACGTGTGGTGCAGGGAGTATATTAGGCTACTGCCTCTTTTCATTGTTTAGTTTTAAGTGTTGGGCTCTAATTGATTTTAGTAATGTTTAATATTTGACTTCTAGTTAGACATGGGCTAATTTAATTATTTGAGTTGGGTCAGCAGTGGGGAGATTTTAGTTCTAGATTGGAAATACTTGATGTTTGAGTGGGGGTTTTGTTTGTTCTTGCTCAATTAATTAATTAATTTCCGAATTGATTTTAGTTCGAGTTTCACGTTAAAGAGCTATGTTTTTCATCTAGCAAACGACAAAGGATATTGTGAGCACACACATAGGATGCATGCATTGTTAAATTAATTTATTTTGCAAAAGTCTGATTTTTGCATATCATGTTATTTTAAAAAGGGTGAGCTCGTGCACGTTGTTTGCGGTGGGAACAGAAAGTGGTTGAGGAGTAAGATTTTGAGGTGGGCTTTCGTTTTAAATAAGGACTATGTTATTTTTATGTGAAAGGAGGTGAAAATTGTTTGTCTTGCCATGTTTTGTGTTTGAATGAACCTATCTGAAGTGGCTATGCCATGTATGTTTAATCGAATTCGGGTCCCAGTAGGGCCGCAAACCCTGCTCGGACTAGTGTACACCCAGTAGATCGTGCGCTATCTCTTTGGAGTTGGCCGGTCTAGTGACTTGGTTCGTGGCCACGTTCCTTGTCATGTATGTTCAGATATGGTGATGGTGATGTGGATGGAAAATGGTTGCAACCGAAATTTATGTGAAAATGCTTTTAGTGACTTGGGTTCTTTTCATTTAAAACCCCCAAGATTACTCGGTATGGCTTGACAAACTGATTTGGCACGTGTCCACTGAGTGTATCAAGTACTCAGCCCTGCATATTTATTTTTCTTAGTGTGCAGATTGAGCGACGACGAGCGTGGAGGATGTTGAGCAGAATTCATGGATTATTTATGTTTGGCTTAATTGTTGGATATGTCGTGTCTTCATACTCGGCATTTTCCGTGTCTTGAACGCTTCCGCTAGGTGTCTTTTCTTTAAAATTGTTTTAGTATTGAGAACGTAACTCTTTTCAAAATTGTCTACTTTCTAGTCTTTATTTCTTAGAATTGGTACTTTGTTGAAATGATACTATGTTGTTTTCTAAGTTATTTCAATTATTTAAATATTTTGGTCAAAGATATGTGTTTCCCCCTTTCTTCCCCGCTTCTTTAATCATCCCCTAGTCGCGATCAACCGTATTTTCTATCCTTAGAAAATACGGGCGTGACAAAGTGGTATCAGAGCAACGTTCTTTTCGCTCTGGACCCAAGAGTCTTCTTTCTGTCGTGATCTAGATTCGTTTCCCTAGATCAAAATAAATAAATAAATAAATTTTAAAGGGTCAATGGCTCAACATCCGCCCGTCACGCTCAACCTGAAAAGAGGTAACGAAATTTTTGAAAGAGGAAGTTGAAAATGTTGGTATAGAAAAGGAAGAATTATTTTGTTGTGTGGAGAAAAGAACGAGTTATGAGTTTTGAAAGAGTTGCATGGTGTTTGCTACTTGTATATAGAAAGGATTTTGATGTGAATGTTTTTCAGTGGTAATGACTAATTGTTTTGGTGGAAATTTGGTTGAGGAAAATATTTATGTTGGGGAAAATTGTTGAAAATTTCAGAAATCTTTGAACATCAAATGTAAGCATGCTAGTTCGTTTCTTTTGGCAAATTGAGATCTTGAAGTGAATGAGAAGTATGACGTTGTTTTGTCTTGAGATGTATAAAGATATGCGTTTATGCATGATTAGCTATGTGGTATATGAACAGCGTTTTAATTAATAGAGTATGGATAGTGAAGTATGAGGTATATTGCGAATTTATTGATAGAATGGATGTATGATGCTATGAACTTTGTACGAAAACATAGAATGCCCAAAATGTCTGTTAGATCGAACGATATCGAACTTAGTTGTAACGACTGCAATATCACTTTTCTGAGTGATAGGACAAATGAAAATATGTGGTGCGAATTCGAACTTAATTGGATAATTACAAATTCACTATTGTCTTTCGGAACGATAAGAATAATGAGAATGCGAAGAGACATTACGTACGATAATGAGTTCAAGAGGAAAAGGTGTGCAAATTGAAGAGAAGTTCCGAACGAGAAAATATTCGAGACAAGAGGAGATGTTAAATGATGTAATCCTACAACTGGGGGAAGATCATACGTGCGATCTAATAAGTTAAACACAATCTTATGTCAAAAGTGGCAATGCGCTGTTATTTCATGTTGAGAGCGGGAGTATAATTACAATGTTTTTAAGAGAATGATGGTTATGACGTGCAAATAATATTATGAAGATATGGATTCTGACCATCGTTATTGGTGGTAACAACACGAAGATCTCAACTTGGAATCCACAGTTTCTTAGAACGATGTTACCATGTTTCGGCTTGTGAGAGATGAATGAGGGGGTGCGACCTTAATAGCTAGAACGAATGATTTTAATCAACAGTACTTACTTGGATTCTAAATAGTTCTTTTTCGGGACCTTTCGAATAACCGTGAGCCCTTGTTTGTTTAACACTTTGTTTGACTCATAATCGCAAGTAATGCCCATTATTTATTTTCCTCCATCGAGTCATGACTCACTTTCAGTTCTTGGAAATTGGGGTTTGCCCTAATTTCGGATACTTTGATTTGTTGTAATCTTCTTTGATTCGTCATTCATAAGAAAAATATTTTGACGTTGTGAGCCTTTGCCATTGAACTTCATTCCTAAAGTTGCTTGTAGATATGTTTTCTATGGAATATTCTTCTTCGAACTTTTATTCAGCTTTTCATTTTATAACCATGTACGTGGAAACTTCTTTCTTATAGAAGTGAAATTCTTTTTAGTCAAGTCCCAATACATATATCGTTTTCATATTAGAACTTTTCTTTTTGCAAAACGAAGTTAAGGCCCACATTCGTACTTTCCCTTAATGGAGTTAATCCACTTGATTATTTTTTCAAAGCCCCCTTGACTATGGCTTCCTTTCACAAACTACACATTGATGTGATATCATTATTCCATACTCTAATTTTCGTTGAACCATGATAGTGCTGCTTTGTGGCAACCACCTACATTTCTAAATCCTCATGGAACTGTTCATTTCTGGTCATGACATGTTTGAATCATTATTCATTGATATATGAGGTCTTTCAAATTAGGTCGGACAACTAAATTATCTTGTTTGGTAGCCTACTACGAGAATTGAAATTCCATTCTAGTTTCATAATCTCTTATGTTCTTTCATGCTCATTGAAAGTAAATTCTCAATCTCTATTGGGATGATCCAAACCAATTGTTGCAAGTTAGTGTTGAGATTAAAAACAAAAGTCGAGTTGAAATTGTAATTCTTGTTTCCTTGAGTGATTTTGGAACTCTTCCAATTTAAAGACATTTCTAGCAGTGTTGTTATAATTTGAAATCGGTCCATATCCAAGTTAAGACTGTTTGATTAAATTTTGAGTTCTTGATACATATTTTGAGTTCTTGATGCAACACTGTAAGGAAAGGCAAAAGCTTGATCTTTTAAGATACACGTGGGAAATAAGTTTTACAAAAGACACGCGCTGAAATGACGCCCTAACTAGGTGTAGACATGACCAATAGAACGAGACGAGGAATATTTTGCATTTACGAACCGCTTGTAACGAACTGCTAAGAAATTGAATGTCGTGTTATGTTCATAGACACTGATATTGGAGAAAAGAATGTTAAAAAAAAAAAAAAAAATAGGCACATAGGCCTGGTTGTCTTGTACAGTGTAGAGATCTATGTGAAAATAGTTGATCAATCGATATGAGGATAATGAATATAACTAACTGAACCAAGAGGAATGAAGTATTTAAATATCGCTGCTACAATACGACAATCATGGAGAAAATACAAATATATTAACAAGGTAACACCATCAACAAAGAGAGAAACGTTCGAGACGAGATATGTCGAGTAGGACAAGCAATCGAAAGAAAGAACGCGTGGTAGCCTTACCACCTCCTCAACCAAAGTAAAGAGTTAGGAATATTATTATAGAAATTTTTGCATAGGAAGAAAATGGATGGAATGTTGGAAGAAGTATTCAATGATATGTTCACACCCAGATGAAGTAGACCAAAAGTGGAAATGACGAAATAAGTTTATCTTTAGGATCGTTATGGAAAGTCGTAGTTTACAACTGATTTGGAGCCAGGATCAACATCGATATCTAAGGCACCATACTGCATGGCACCTAAGGAAGTGGAAAAACTTAAGATGGAATTCTAGTGGACCCTGCAAAGGTGGAAGCTATACAAAAATGGAAATCACCAACCACACCTAATAAAATTCGGAGTTTCTTAGGACTGGCCAGATACTATCAGAGATTCATCGAGGGATTTCCAAATATAGCGAGGCCAAAGACTCAACAACTAAAGAATATGGATTAAGTGAATTGGACACTGGAACGTGAGACGAATTTTAAGTTGTTGAAAGAGAAGTTACCATCGCACCGATTATCGTTGTTCCAGAGCCAGAAACTAACTGTGTGGTGTATAATGATGCATCGAATGTGGGATTTGGATATGTACGCGGAATTGGAAAGCGATTGCGTATGCATCAAAGCAGTTAAGGGCACATAAGTTGAACTACCCGACACATGACTTAGAATTGGCAGCATTAGTACATTGTTTTGAAAATTTAGAGACATCATCATTGTGGAGTTCGGTGTGAGATATATACACAGACCATAAAAGCCTCAAGTACTTCTTTGAACAAAAGGATTTTGACATACGCCAACGTAGATAGCTCGAGTTGGTAAAGGATTAGGATTGTAGTATAAACTACCACCCAGGAAAGGCGAATGCAGTGGGTGATGCCCTAAGTAGAAAGTTTCAACCTCAATTGGCCACTTTTCTCACGAATGAAGAAAACTTGATACAAGAGTTCAGTAATATGCGATTGGAGGTAGTGAGAGCATCCAAGATAGTGGAAGGAAGGATCGCCACCTTGGTGATGGAACCCAGCCTAAGGGTTAGAATTGTGGAAGCTCAAAGATGCGTTACTTTACTAGAGAAAATCCGTGCGGAAGTGAGGACGAGAGAGCAAGAAAATTTTCATGAGGCGGATAATGACCTCACATTCAAGGGAAGGTTGTGTGTGCCTAGAGACGAAGGACTTAGAAATGAAATCATGAGGGAAGTGCATGAAACACCGTATACTGAACATCCGGGGAGTACCAAGATGTATCAAGATATGAAGAGACAGTTTTGATGGAATGGCATGAAAAAAAAAACATGTAGCGGCATTTGTGGAGAGGTGTCTAGCATATCAACAAGTGAAAACTCTGCGTCAACGACCCTATGGGAGACTGCAACCACTTGAAATTCTAGAATGGAAAATGGGAGCACATTGCAACGGATTTTGTGATAGGATTACCGAGATCCCGAGGGAATACTGTTATTTTAGGTGATTATGGATCGTCTCCCCAAGTTCGCTCACTTTGTGTCGATTCGTGATACCTATGGAGCTAATAAGTTGTCTAATATGTATGTACGAGAGATCATACGCTTACATGGAGTACCCATGACCATCACATCCGATCGTGATGCGAAGTTTACTTCTAGATTTTGGATGAGCTTGTAGCGAGAGCTAGGCACTAAGTTGATTTTTCAGCACAATCAGAGAGGGCGATACAGACTTTGGAGGATATGCTGAGAGTCGTAGTGCTAGATCGAGGAGTAGGTTGGGAGGAAGTGTTGCGATTAATAGTTCGGTTACAACAATAGTTATCATGCGACTATTAACATGGCTCGCTCTTTATGAGGCATTGTATGGGAAGAAATATAGATCACCAGACTAAGGGGGAGAAATGATAGAGATTGTTCGAAAAATCCGTGAGAGAATCAAGGAAGCTCAGGATCGACAGAAATCACATGCTGATGTTCGAAGAACCGATCTACAGTTCGAAGGTGGCGATAAAGTTTTTCTGAAGGTAGCTCCGTCAGAAGGAATAACCTGGTTTGGTGTGCAAGGCAAGTTGAGACCATGATTTATTGGACCTTATGAGATTCTTGAATAGAGTGGGTCTCGTAGCGTATCGATTGGCGCTACCACCAAGCTTTGGGAAAGTACACAACGTTTTCCATGTGTCACAATTGAGGAAGTATGTGTTCGACCCTAACCACATAATTCATCAAGAGGAGATGATGCTTTTGAATCCAAACTTGAGTTATGAAGAAGCTATCCTAGATCAGAAGGTACAAGAGTTGAGAAATAAGTCTATTGCATCGGTGAAGGTTCGATGGAGAAATCATGGTGTTGAGGAAGAAGCTACATGGGAGTTAGAAGACAAGATGAAGGAGAAGTACCCGGAACTGTTCAAATGATCTAAGCAAATTTCGGGACGAAATTTTTGTGAAGGTGAGTAGATTGTAACACCCGCTTTTATTATTACCTTTCTACGCTAAGATTTTGTTTTGAGAACGAGCAAATGATAGGCCTTGAGTAAAATATTGTCTTTGTTTTGATTGGTTGCAATTGGAGATAGTGAATGCTTGAATTGTTGTTGGTTAATCGTGTAGTGAAAGTAGTCGATGAGCTTGACATGAGATTTGTCGATAGGAATTCGGGGCGTTCGTTTACGAGTGCTTGGAACAACAAAAAGTACTAAAATAAAACACCACAATTTAATTAATGTTCTAAATCAAATATTTGGGCCTAGCATCTTATTTATTTATTTTCCTCTAGCCTAATTATCCTTATTTGAATGGGACTACTTTATTTTAGCTATTTATTATCAATATCTGCAGTCAAATTGTTGGTCAACATAAATTCCCTCTCCTAATTTCTTTCCACACGATTTCTTCATCAACCTCTCCACTCCCTAAGGATATTGTGAGCACACACATAGGATGCATGCATTGTTAAATTAATTTATTTTGCAAAAGTCTGATTTTTGCATATCATGTTATTTTAAAAAGGGTGAGCTCGTGCACGTTGTTTGCGGTGGGAACAGAAAGTGGTTGAGGAGTAAGCTTTTGAGGTGGGCTTTCGTTTTAAATAAGGACTATGTTATTTTTATGTGAAAGGAGGTGAAAATTGTTTGTCTTGCCATGTTTTGTGTTTGAATGAACCTATCTGAAGTGGCTATGCCATGTATGTTTAATCGAATTCGGGTCCCAGTAGGGCCGCAAACCCTGCTCGGACTAGTGTACACCCAGTAGATCGTGCGCTATCTCTTTGGAGTTGGCCGGTCTAGTGACTTGGTTCGTGGCCACGTTCCTTGTCATGTATGTTCAGATATGGTGATGGTGATGTGGATGGAAAATGGTTGCAACCGAAATTTATGTGAAAATGCTTTTAGTGACTTGGGTTCTTTTCATTTAAAACCCCCAAGATTACTCGGTATGGCTTGACAAACTGATTTGGCACGTGTCCACTGAGTGTATCAAGTACTCAGCCCTGCATATTTATTTTTCTTAGTGTGCAGATTGAGCGACGACGAGCGTGGAGGATGTTGAGCAGAATTCATGGATTATTTATGTTTGGCTTAATTGTTGGATATGGCGTGTCTTCATACTCGGCATTTTCCGTGTCTTGAACGCTTCCGCTAGGTGTCTTTTCTTTAAAATTGTTTTAGTATTGAGAACGTAACTCTTTTCAAAATTGTCTACTTTCTAGTCTTTATTTCTTAGAATTGGTACTTTGTTGAAATGATACTATGTTGTTTTCTAAGTTATTTTAATTATTTAAACATTTTGGTCAAAGATATGTGTTTCCCCCTTTCTTCCCTGCTTCTTTAATCATCCCCTAGTCGCGATCAACCGTATTTTCTATCCTTAGAAAATACGGGCGTGACAGGGATCATCTGGAAAATTTGAATAAAATTTTGCTAGATTTGCGTAATGTTGAAGTTAAAGTAGAAGACGAGGATGCTGCTTTAATTTTGCTTGTGTCTCTGCCTGAATCTTACGAAAATTTTGTTGAGTCTTTTATGACTGGAAAGGAAACTCTTTCGTTGGAGGATGTTCGATCTGCTCTCCACATCAGAGAGGATCGTCAACTGGCAACGAGTTCAGCCACAGAAGATCTGCCATCGGGATTATCTGTTACGGGTAAAGGACAGAAGAAATTCGGACAAAAGAAGCAGAACTCAAAAGGTTCAAAAGGTCCTAAAGGCCCTAAGCCAGATGACATCTGCAGATATTGTAAAGAACCAGGGCATTGGAAGGCTGATTGTCCAAGGATAAAGAAGAAATTGGGCAAGAAGGAAGATGCTAACGGTTATGCAACTGTGGCAGAAGCTGATGACACAAATTCGGAAGAAGAATTGGCCTTGGTTGCGGATGAACAGCCACACTGTAATGATGTGTGGATTTTGGATTCTGGAGCGTCATATCATCTCTGTCCTCACAGGGAGTATTTCAACACTTATGAGCAGATAGATGGAGGCAATGTTACCATGGCCAACAGTGATGTCTGCAAGGTGGTTGGCATCGGCTCAATCAGGGTTAGGACTCATGATGGGGTCTTCTGCACCTTGAACGATGTTAGGCATGTTCCACAGATGACGAAGAATCTGATATCCCTGAGTACATTTGATAGTAAGGGGTTCAGTTTCAAAGGTGAAGGTGGAGTAATGCGTATTTTGAAAGGTTCGAAGGTGGTTCTGACAGCTTTGAAACGGGGTACCTTATATGTTCTGAGAGGTTCCATCGTAGCAAATTCTGCTGATATTGCATCATCCGAGGTTGCAACCAAGGATATGACCAAGCTGTGGCATATGAGGCTCGGTCATATGGGAGAACGTGGCATGAGAATCATGTCGAATCGTGATTTTCTTTTGGGCCATAAGGTGCAGAAACTTGATTTCTGTGAACACTGTGTGTTGGGGAAGCTTCATCGCAGCAAGTTTCCAAAGAAGGGTGTTCATCGAACGAAGGGGACACTTGACTACATTCATATGGATTGTTGGGGTCCCTCACGTGTTGAGTCTATTGGAGGACACAAGTATTTTGTGTCGATGATTGATGACTACTCGAGAATGACTTGGGTGTTTATGATGAAGCATAAAGGTGAGGCATTCAAGAAATTCAAAGAGTGGAAGACTCTAATTGAAAACCAGACTGGGAAGAAGATCAAGCGATTGAGAACATATAACGGTTTGGAATTTTGTTCGTCTGAGTTCGATGAGTTTTGTAGGAGTGAAGGGATCGTTCGCCATCACACCGTTAGACATACACCACAGCAGAATGGTGTGGCAGAACCCATGAATCAGACGTTGTTGGAGAGAGCAAGATGCATGCTCTTCCAAGCCGGTTTGACTAGGAAGTTTTGGGCAGAGGCAGTAAACACGGCTTGTTATCTGATCAACCGTGGACCTCACACTGGCATTGACTGCAAGACACCGTATGAGGTATGGTCTGATTCACCTGCACATTACTCTATGTTGAGAGTTTTTGGGAGTACTGTTTACTATCATGTGAGTGAAGGTAAATTGGAGCCAAGAGCTAAGAAGGGAGTATTTGTTGGTTATGGAGATGGAGTTAAGGGGTACAGAATTTGGTCATCTTCAGAGGGTAGAATTATTCTCAGTCGGAATGTGGTATTTGATGAAAATTCTATGCTTAACTCTACTATGAAGTCTATTGCTACAGAGGATTTGGATGGTGTTGATGAACAAGTGGAGCTGCAAGTCACTCACGATGTGAGTGAATCACAACTCCAAGGTGGAGAAGATCAACACACTACTGTTGAAGTCGCCGATACTTCTAGTTCGGATGTTCATCCACAAGCTCGTCAGAGAAGCATTGCTATTGACAGAGCTAGGAGGACAGATGTGAAGCCTCCGTTGAGGTATGGTTTTGAGGATATGATGGCATATGCATTGCAGGTTGCCAATGAGGTCGAAGATGAGCCTTCGGCAGATGAACCACCTACCTACAAGGAAGCTATTTCAGGCAGTGAGCGTGCCAAGTGGCTCGCTGCAATGCAAGAAGAGATAGAATCACTTTTGAAGAACCTGACTTGGGAATTGGTTCCACGGCCTAAGGGGAGAAAGATTGTCACTTGCAAATGGATTTTCAAGAAGAAGGAAGACACTACACCAGATGAGGGCATTAGATACAAGGCTCGTCTAGTTGCAAGAGGGTTCACGCAAAAGGAGGGGGTTGACTATAAAGAGATATTCTCACCAGTGGTCAGACACACTTCCATCAGAGTGTTACTTGCGATAGTTGCACATTATGATTTGGAGCTTGAGCAACTAGATGTGAAGACGGCTTTCCTACACGGATTGCTTGAGGAGGATATCTACATGACTCAGCCAGAGGGATTTGTGGTTCCGGGCAAGGGGGATTATGTGTGCAAGTTGAAGAAGTCCTTGTATGGACTAAAGCAGTCTCCGAGGCAGTGGTATAAGAGGTTTGACAGTTACATGATCAAGCTGGGATTCGGCAGGAGTCCGTATGATTGTTGTGTCTATCACAACAAAGCTGAAGATGGTTCTATGGTCTATCTTGTTCTATATGTGGATGATATGCTCATAGCTGCGAAGTCGAAGTCTGAAGTACAGAAGTTGAAAGCTCAGCTTAGTGTTGAGTTTGATATGAAGGATTTGGGTGTTGCGAAGAAAATTCTGGGCATGGAGATTTCTAGAGATAGAGAAAAGAAAAAGCATTCTTTGTCACAGAAGAGCTACATTGAGAAGATTTTGTCAAGATTTGGCATGTCTGCATCTAAGGCTATTGATATTCCAAGTGCCACAAACATTCATTTGTCATCTGATCTTGCACCGAAATCCGAAGTTGAGGAGGAGTACATGTCTCGAGTCCCGTACTCTAATGCGGTAGGGAGTTTGATGTACGCCATGGTCTGTACTAGGCCAGATATAGCGCATGCTGTCAGCGTTGTTAGCAGGTTCATGGGAAATCCTGGAAAGGAGCACTGGCAGGCTGTGAAGAGGATTTTTCGTTACTTGAGAGGTACGTCTGATGTTGGTCTCATTTATGGAGGTGATACTCACTGTTTAGTGACTGGTTATTCTGATTCTGACTGCGCTGGAGATGTCGATAGTAGAAGATCTATGACCGGTTATGTTTTCACTCTTAGTGGTTCTGTTGTTAGTTGGAAAGCAACTTTGCAGGCTGCAGTTACTTTGTCTACTACTGAAGCAGAGTATATGGCATTGACAGAAGCTGCTAAAGAGAGAATATGGCTGCAAGGGCTAGTTGGTGATCTTGGTTTACATCAAGATCAAGCTGATGTGTTCTGTGACAGTCAGAGCGCTATTTGTTTAGCCAAGGATCAAGTTCATCATGAAAGGACTAAGCATATTGATGTGAGGTATCATTTTCTAAGAGATGAGAAGAGAATTGAGGTGAAGAAAGTAGGTACTGCTGATAATCCTGCTGATATGTTCACTTAGTCAGTCCCGCAGAGCAAGTTTCAACATTGTTTGGACTTGCTTAATGTCATGAGCTGTTAGTTGCCCGTGGAGGGAAAATCTGAGGCAAGAATGGAGAAGTTTGTTCGTCTGGTGTTATGATGATGCGTCTGCAAGGGAGAATTCAAGTCAAGGTGGAGATTTGTTAGTATGCCTTGAATTTGTATAGGATTAGGTTTCCTAATTGGGATAAGATTATGTTTCCTAGGCCCAGTCTGTCTAATGTGTGCCTATATATATGGCAGTAGTGCACATAATCTGTATCTGAAAACTGCAGTCATAATACAATTTGTTCTCCGTTTTTGCCCGTGGACGTAGCCAACACAACGTTGGTGAACCACGTAAATTCTATGTCTATTTACGTTCTTTTGTTTCTCGATTCACAATTGCCCTATTTGTCATAACATAGACGATACAACTACTAATGACCAAGGGACCCCAACAGATGAGAGGATGACGAGGAGGCAATCCCGTCGGAATAGGAAGCAGGAGGATGAGGCAGAGGCAGGCAAGGCCAAGCGCCTGAGGCTGGAGGACATAGAGGAAACAGGGGATGATATGCCCCTGGTCCAGGAAACTGTGCCAGCTGAGAAGGAGATCTCTCCGGAGGCCCTGGAGACGAGATATGAAGCGGAAAGAAAGAGGAAGGGAAAGCATACTGCTAAGCCCTAAAAGAAGAAATCTCGCCCCGCGAACACCACTGTGGTGATTAGCGAGCCGGAGGTGATCCGTGTGCCATTTGCCCATCCGACAGAAGAAGAGGAGGCTGAGATACCAATCATGGAGGAAAGCCCGTTTGAAACAATGGAGGTCCTTGTGACCAAAAGGTTGTTGGAAGAGATGGTTCAGTTTGAGGACCCAAAGTTGCAGAAAGCATGTGATGGCCGCGCCACGAATGGAATGTCGGTGAAATCTAGAAAGAAGCTGTGCCTCTCGGACTTGAGGGATCTGGGAGTGGAGAAGAAGTTCATCTCCTACTTCAAAAGCATCGGGTTCGAGTGGCTTCTTAACCACATCGAAGAGGAGGTACCGGTAGCTCTGGCGAAGGAGTTCTTCACATCCTTTAAATTCAAACAATCTATAGATCTCGATGCAGACACAATCTCCTTCAGGATGTTCAATGAGGAGATGGAGATGAGTATCACGGAATGGTCGCTGAGAATGGGGCTGCTCACACCCGAGGAGGAGGAAGAAGGAACATGGAACGAGAGAGAGATCGGCGCACCCAAGAATACAGCAGGCTTCGATGCTGAGGAGGCCTGGAGGATTATTTCCCACAAAAAGGTGGCCAAATTCAAGACAAGCACATCGAAGGGGGTACACATTACTGATCCAGTGCTCCGCCTGGCACAAGTGTACATTGGGTACAATCTCCTGGGTCAAGTAGGTGCAACTCTCACTACTCCAGAGTTGTATTTCATGTGGTGTATGCTGAACAATGTGAAGGTCCACCTCGGGTACTGGACTGCCTATGCATGCCAGAGAGTCAGAACTCACTCCGACCGCCATCTCTACACGTGCAACTTACTGGGAGCATACCTCCAGAGGAATGTGTCAATGAAGATAGCCGACTCAGTCGCTAACCTGCCAATGTGTAGCGCCCCAGGATACTTTGATCTCCCATTCTTCTTCAACAAAGGGTTGACGATAATGAAGGATGATGTGCTGAGATTTTACGAAGTAGGGAAATCTGATGGAGTGAAGATAAAGACCGAGAAGGCAGAAGAAGAAGGTGGTGACAGAATGGCGAATGAAGGGTGGCAGACAAGGATGGAGGAAACGATGTTGAAGCTGGACGCAAATACGGTGCAGCAACAGGAGATTTTGCTGAAGCTGCACCAGGAGGCGGTAACTCAGAGGGAGATGATGGCTACGCAAGCTGACAAGATGGCCCAGGCTGTGGCAACTGACTCCGGGAGTGACCCCAGAGAAGCCAGCCTCCAGCGTCCAGGGAATGCCATCAGAAAGGAAGAGGAAGGACAGTGAGACCACCACCAATGTACCAGCGAAGAAGGATACCCCTAGGCCAGGGGAACAGAAGGCCAAGAAAGATGACGAACCCAAACCAAGCCAGAAGAAAGTGAAGACGGTGCCCAAGAAGTCTGGTCCCACGGGGGACCGGAGCCAGAATTGAAAACCCCCCCCCCCCCCCCATAACCAAGTAATTTTAAATTTCAGTTTTTTCTATGTCTTATTATGTTTTAGTTCTTTTTACAAAGCATGCCCGTTTATATGTGTCTGTGAATATTTGTGTTATCATTATGTATATATGTGTTAGCTATCTTCTCCCACTTAGCCCGATGCTCGGTCTAAGTGTGAGAAGTTTATTTTTATATAGCATGCTTTGGTGTCTGTTAAATTGTGTATCTTCTCCCACTTAGCCCGATGCTCGGTCTAACTGTGAGAAGTTTGTTTTTATATAATATGTGTTTTGTGAGTCTGTTAAGTGTCGCACTAACTTAGCCCTGTTTTCCACTTCACCGAAAATGCTTGGGGACAAGCATGGTGAAGTGGGAGGGGGGAGGGACTTAGTGCAAGTTAGTGTCAAACATGTGAGTCTGTTTGCTAGGTCTAGGAGTTAGTAGTAAGTCGTTTAGTAGGAAATTATGTGTTTATGCATAACTGGTAAATAGAAAGCAAAAGCCCCTTAGTGAGAGTAATTGAAGAGAGAATGCATGTCAACTTTGATGCCCTTTTCCTTAATAAATCAAAATCGGTTTGGATGAAGTAAGGATGATAGAATATGCCTCGACTGATCTAGTTGTGAAGCCCTCCATAAAAGTGAGTTATAAACCTTAAACACTTCATACTAACACAAAATGAGAGGGCTGCCACTTGATGCTCAGGGAGAGAACTTAGAAGGAGAAAAGTTTTGGGTGATGGAAATAACCTCTCGGGCCTAGGGAAAGGGTACTGGAGGTATAAGCTGGACGAAGTCCAGGGTCTAAAGAGGAGGAATAGGCTAAAAAAAAAAACTGGAGGTATAAGCTGGACGAAGTCCAGGGAGGTATAAGCTGGACGAAGTCCAGAAGGGAAGGAGAAAAAATTATAATAAGAGCTAAGAGAGGAGAACTCTCTGACCCGAGGCATCAGTGGTATGGAAATATAAGAGCGAACGATCCTAACATCCCTGGTGAGGAATGAGTGATCGAGCGAATCCAACAGTTAGTGAAGTTAGAGGCTATCTTGACAAACTGACAAGCCGATTAAATAGAAGAAGGGAGGGGGAAGATTCGGAGACTGTAGGTTCTTGGATTGACCTTAATCTTGTGGGGGTGGCTGCTAGAAAATGAACCAGTTCTATGCATTTATGTGTCAATGTGTTTTATTATGTGCCTTTGTCTGTTTTCTTTGTCTAAGTCCTTTAGCGTCTAGATCTAGTAGTTTGAGTCTTTTTCTTTTTTTAGTAGAGTCGGTTAAGGGGAAACCATGCATTGAAACTTGCCTTATTCCTTTTTCTTGTCTTTATACTTGAGGACAAGTATGGTTTAAGTATGAGCAGTTTGATAAGGCTAAAATTCTGTGCATTGGGGCGCTAATGTGCGTTTATGAGTTCAGGTGCGTAGTAAATCTGTCAGACCTAGGAGTTGTTGTTACCGGACCTGGCAGATGTAAAAGAGATGGAATTGAAGTAAAAATCAGAAGTCGTCATTCGGATCTGGGAGAATCAAAAGTTGGCGACAGGAGCAGAATGGAGCGAGAGCAGATTATTTTAAAGAGTCTTACTCAAGGGCAAGAGCGTCAAATCACCAGAGGGATACCCTAGGGATCAGAGCCTCGCATATATAAAGATCTCAACCTTGAAGAACAAGACAGCCACTTCTACTCGCACTTTAGCTTAAGCTCTCATTCCATTCCTTAGTTTCACACTTCAAATTTCTCATTCCGTTTGCTGCACACTTGGAGATGGAGGATTCTGGCCACCGTGGTTCTCACCATCGTTATTTTGCTGCTGTGTAACACCGTCTTGTGAAGGCGAAGAAACAATATTTAATTGCTTTCGTTTAGTACTTGTTGGTTTTTAAGTTTCATAACTCTAGTTTTTGCTTTGATCCACTGGATTCGAACCTATTTCTCTTTATTATGGAAGTTTATGTTGGTTTCTGTTGCATATCGCTGAGTTGATGTTTATTTCTTGCTTTTAGCTTTCGTTATTGCTGATTGTTGGATGTTTGGAGCTGAGATCTGTTGGTTTGTTGTTGGAGGTTGGGGATTTGCGTATGGAGATGTTGAATCGTGGTGTATTTGAGTTGGAGTTTCGCGTATTTGGTGTTTGCTGTTCACGTTGTGCATGATTATGGTTGTTTACTTTCTGTTTCTGCATCCTTTAGGTCCAGTAGCGTAGATCTGTTAGTCTAGGCTTTAATTTCTCGTTTTAAGTTTAGATCTAAAGTTTGCTCTGTCTTCATGGTGTTCAATACTCTGTTTTACCTGCTATTCTCGTTTGATTCCCGAAGAAGATGAAATTGTTGGTAGTTAGAATCAGATCTGCTTTATGTCAGTACTTTTCAGCATGTACTTTACTTTTCTGCATTGTTCTCCAGACTCTGTCAGTACGATCTGCTTTGTCCTTTTACTTTTCTGCATGCTTTTCCAGACCTCGGTAGTTTAAGGAAACTTGTCTTTACTTTTCGCTTTATGCTTGTCTGTCCAAATTAGGAAAGTCTGTCTGGTTAAGTTTACTCCAGGTGTCTTAGAACTTTAAAATATCTCAGTTTCTCTAAGTCATGCATGTTCCGTACGCTCTCGTTTCTTAGACCCAGTAGGTAGAGTAAAGTTCTTCTATCTCTCAGACCCAGTAGTTTTAAGTTCTCGACCCACAAAATTGCGTGGCAGCAGCCAACCCCTTTACCCAAAACATCCTTAAATGCAGTTTCGTAACACCTTCGTCCTCGTGGGATCGATCCTTTACTTCCCTGTGCTAAGTTGTAGTATAGTGGGTTGAGGTTTTTGAAGGAATAGAGTGCACCCAACGACCCCTTTCTGATAGTTTCATGATCTTCTAGCCTCTGAAGTCTAGTCGAATCCTCTGGACCTGTTAGATCGAGTGATATCACACACAACGCAAAACTGCACGTCTACTCTAGTCACTTCAAAATGGCACCGTTGCCGGGGATGCATTGTGTTATTTGTGTGTTTGCGAATGTTTTGGTGTGAATAGTTTATTTACTATGTTTTCTTTTGTTTCTTTTTTCAGTTTATGAACAGGAGCTACCGGTTCGGACACTGGAACAACTCACCTGGTTGGAGAAGCGCCCAGACTAGTTGGCGGGTCAAGGAAGCGATATTCCCAGTTACCACCAGATCAGGGCTTACAACAGGGGATCCAGTTCACCTGAGTTCGGAGAGCGACGAGGAATCAACTTCGTCAGTTAAAAAGGAACCAAAGTCAACCTCAGAAACAGAAGAGGAAAGCGTTGAAGATATGGCCAACGCAGGTGACGACGACCCGGAGATCGGCTGGGTCACTGTCCATTTGGATGGCGAGCCCGCCCAGGCTATCGTCTCTACCCAGTGCCAGAGGGCGATCGACATCAAAACTAATGTGATGGGTATTCTACCCAATTTCTCGGGTCGGAGGAATGAATGTCCATACGAATTCCTCAACGATGCAACAGAGGAGGATTACCGACTACGCGCGATCCCGTTTGCGCTGAAGGGAGAGGCTAACACTTGGTTGTTAAGGTTGCCACCCGACTCGATCCATACATGGAAGGATTTCAAGTTGGAATTCCTGGATTACTTTTTTCCTTCTAACAAAACGAATGCTCTTAAGAAGGAGATCCAGGAACGCAAGCAAGAATATGATGAATCGTTGAGTCAATACTGGTCCAGATTTAAGGGGCTGCTCGATGCTTGCCCAAACCACAGGATGATGGAAGTCGAAACCTACTATCTATTCTATGAAGGGGAAAAACCTGGGTCCAAAGACCTGATGAATACCGCTAGTGGAGGAAATTTCACCAAGAGGAAGGTGAGCGAGGCCCGAGAGATACTGGGAAGATTAATTGATGCAAAAAAGGCATACGATTCACCTCGTACCATCCTAAGGAGAGGAAGTGCAGATGGAGCAGCTGGAGAAGACTATTCTAACTGCCCTGGGGGAGAACGATTCACCTGATCCAACAGAAAAGGATAAACAAGCACTGGGTCCAGAGGATGGTTACAATTATTGCGGATCTCAAGGAGGGATGGATTGTCCAGCCCATATAAATGCTGTGGGAAATTGGAGCCAAAATAATCAGGGCAGTAATTGGAACCAGTGGAAGATTAAAGACGCTCTATGGAGGGACAACCCATGCTTCAGGTGGTCCGATGGGAATCAAAACCCTCCACTCCAGATTACTAACTCAGAAGGAAACCAAGGGAACCAATCCAACTGGTCCGGAAGGAATCAAGAGGGACAGGGCAACTGGAATCAAGGAGCACAAGGTAATTGGAGTCAAGGAGTTCAAGGAAATCAACCCAGCTGGAACAAAGGAATCAAAATAACCAAAAAACCTCATATGTACCCCCACACCAAAGGAACAACAACTATCACGGACCAGGGAATCAGTACAACAATAACCAAGGAGGTCAAGGAAACTTTCGCCCGCATCAAGGGGGTGGACCAAATCATGGTCAAAGGCCAAGTGGCAGTCAACCGAACTCCAGGACCCAGAGGAATCTGGATGATATGGTCCATGACCTAGTGAGTTCTCAACAGCGCATGCAGAACAACTTGCTGGCAAATAATGACGTAGTCCACAAGCTCCAGGATGCTCAGCAGGAACACAAAGCCGCGATGGATCTGATGTCAAAGCAATTATCTCATATCACGACATCCCTGAGCGACATGCCAGTGCGGAAGAACGAGGATGTTATCCACCCGGTCCAACAAAAAGAAGAAGTTAGAGTAGAGGATGATATCCAAGCCGGTGATTTGGGAGGATCGTTACCTCGGATGGCTGACCCATTTTTCTTAGATCCGGAGCCTGAGGTAGATATTGAAAAAGAGAAAGGAGAGGCGGAAGAACCCTCTAAGGAAGATCCTACCAACGCAACAAAGAGGGTGAATCGTTTTCCCTACCGAGGGGATGCCAAGAAGAAAAAGGACAACCCCGTGGATTTCATGGAGATCTTTGGAAAGCTGGATATCAATCTCCCGTTCCTGGAGGCTTTGAAGCTGCCCCCGTTCAGCAAATTCATTAAAGAGTTCATTGCGGGCAAGGCAAAATCTGATGGAAAGATCGTGATCGGGGAGAATGTATCTGCAGTAATCCAGAAGAGGATAATGCCGTCGAAGCAGACTGACCCAGGTATGTTTACCTTAACTATCACTATAGGGGGTGTCAGAGTCGATCATGCTATGTGTGATCTAGGTGCGTCAATTAATGTATTACCGCTTTTCATATATAAAAAACTGGTAGGAGCAAGAATGACTGATACGAAAGTGGTGATCCAGTTAGCTGATAGATCATGCATTAGCCCTGAAGGAGTGTTAGAAAATGTGATAGTAAAAGTTCATGATTTTCTATACCCTGCTGATTTTCATGTGGTAAAGATGAGTAACAACGAAACTGCTGAGTCTAGTGGCGTTCTTTTAGGAAGACCATTTTTGAGGACCGCTAAGACTATAATTGATGTTTTTGATGGCACCATCTGTTTAGATTACAATGGGGAGAAATTCACTTTTAGCATTGATGAAGCTATGAGGAAACCACTTGACGTGGAAAATCTCCATTTCATTGATGTCATTAACCCCCTGGTCCAGGAGTTTCTTGAGACCGAACTATTGCAGGAACAGGCTGATACCTCGGAAATGACTGAAGATATGAGAAAAGAAGTTGCAGGATGGTGTGAAACAGTTATTAAGCAAGGGCTATCTGATGAAGAAATCACAAAGGCAATAATGGACTTCTGTGGCGAGGCAGGATCTCCTGGGTCCAAGGGATCAGTCCAACTGGCCAGTGTGGAAACGTTGTCAGGGTTGGACGAGCTGGTCAAGAAAGGTATGGAGAAGAATCCGTTGCCCCCTGAAGTACCCCCTCCAAAGAAAGAGTTGAAGAACCTTCCTCCGGGTCTGAAGTATGCCTACCTAGGCGAAGGCGAATCTCTGCCTATCATAATCAACAGCCTTCTGACCCAGGAGCAGGAAGTCAAGCTATTAGAAGTGCTGGGGAGGAACCAGAAAGCAATAGGGTGGACTCTATCTGACGTAGTGGGGATCAGCCCCGATCTATGTATGCACCACATCCGTTTGGAAGAAGGAGCCAAGGCACACCGGGATCTCCAGAGGAAACTCAATCCCAACATGAGAGAGGAAGTCTTAAAGGAAGTATTGAAGCTGCTGGCCCTAAGAATCATATACTCCATTCCAGATAGTGAGTGGGTGAGTCCTATCCACATGGTGCCGAAGAAATCAGGAATACAAGTAGTCAAGAATGACCGCAACGAGCTTGTGCCCACAAGGTTAGTCACGGGGTGGAGAATGTGCATAGACTACAGGAAACTTAATGCGGCCACACGAAAAGATCATTTCCCACTACCCTTCATCGACCAAATGCTGGAAAGGTTGGCGGGAAAGCAATACTTCAGCTTTCTAGATGGCTATAGTGGATACTTCCAAATCTATGCCAATCCGGAGGATCAGGAGAAGACCACGTTTACCTGCCCCTTTGGAACATATGCCTACCGGAGAATGCCTTTTGGTCTGTGCAACGCACCTGGGACATTTCAGCGATGCATGATGAGCATTTTCTCGGATCTACTGGAGGACTCATAGAAATTTTTATGGATGATTTCACCGTTTATGGAGATTCTTTCGAGATTTGCCTGCAGCACCTGGATATTGTTTTGGAGAGATGCAGGAAGAAGAACCTGGTGCTGAAGTATGAGAAATGCCACTTTATGGTCAAGGAAGGGATAGTACTGGGACATGTTGTATCTGAGTGGGGCATCGGGGTAGATCAAGCAAAGGTGGAGGTAATCTCTAAGCTTCCACACCCAACGAATCAGAAGGAAATTCGAGGATTCTTGGGGCATGCAGGGTTCTACCGAAGGTTCATTAAAGACTTCGCAAAAATCGCCCAGCCCCTGACAAGACTTCTCCAGAATAATGTGGAGTTTGAGTTTGATGATAAGTGTAAAAAAGCCTTCCAGCTACTCAAGGATCGTCTGGTCACAGCTCCGATAATCCGCTCGCCCAACTGGGATTATCCCTTCGAGGTAATGTGCGACGCAAGTGACTTTGCAATAGGAGCGGTGTTGGGCCAGAGGATCGAAGGAAAAAGTTATGTCATATTTTATGCCTCAAAGACTCTCAACCAGGCCCAGAAGAACGATAACACCACCGAGAAGGAGATGTTGGCTGTGGTGTACTCATTTGAAAATTTCCGACCATATCTACTGGGGTCGAGGGTAATAGTGTTCACTGACCATGCAGCCATTAAATATCTCCTAGCCAAGAAGGAATCTAAGCCAAGGCTAATCCGATGGGTACTGCTATTGCAAGAGTTCGACTGGGAAGTCAGAGATAAGAGAGGGACCGAGAATAGAGTGGCTGACCACTTAAGCAGGATTACCCAAGGAGAAGATGAGGAAGCCGTACCCGATGCTTTTCCAGAAGAGCACTTGTATTACTTAGGGGGATCCACTAGACCAATCCGATGGGTAGCAGTGCTAGCGTTAACTGGGCCCGAGGAGTCGGAGAAACGGAAAGGCAAACCGAATGACGAGCCTTGGTTCGCGGACCTGGCAAATTATTTAGTTACTGGAGAACTACCTGCCGCACAAGAAATCACTAGGGCCCAGAGGATGAAAATTAAAAGTGAATCCAAGTACTACTTTTGGGATGACCCATACCTCTGGAAGATGGGTTCAGATCAAGTGATAAGAAGGTGTATTCCAGAGTGGGAGCAAAGAGACGTACTGAACCATTGCCATGCACTAGCGTGTGGTGGCCACTTCAGCCCAAGGAAAACGGCAAGGAAAGTTCTGGATAGCGGTTTCTACTGGCCTTCGCTGAATATGGATGCTTATGAGTTCTGCCAGAATTGCAATAGGTGCCAACTGACCATAGGGATTTCTATGAGAGATGAGATGCCACATACTCCAATAATAGTCTGCGAGATCTTTGATGTTTGGGGCATGGACTTCATGGGCCCATTCCCATCTTCATATGGAAATACGTATATATTGGTTGCTGTGGATTACGTGTCCAAATGGATAGAGGCCAAGGCTACAAGTTCAAGCGACGCGAAGGAAGTTTCAAAGTTTCTAAAGGCCAATATATTCAACCGATATGGCGTGCCTCGAGCGATCATCTCAGACCAAAGGACTCACTTCTGTAATAGGACGATTGAAGCACTGATGAGAAAATATGGAGTCCACCATCGGTTATCTACTCCGTATCATCCCCAGTCAAATGGGCAGGCTGAAATATCAAATCGAGAAATCAAGGGCATCCTAGAGAAGACGGTCAATACCTCGAGGAAGGACTGGAGTAAGCGTCTAGATGATGCTCTCTGGGCCTATAGAACCACTTATAAGACACCTATAGGAATGTCACCCTACAGATTGGTATTTGGAAAAATGTGTCACCTGCCCGTGGAGATAACTGAGATTAGATGTTATTCTTTACGTCCTAATGACATGAATAGTCTAGGTTAGCATTGTCCTTCATGACAATCCAACCACTTAAAAAAATAAATAAATAAATAAATAAATAAAAAGAGTATCTCTAAGCCAACTAAGCAATGGATACATCGCAAGAGAATGTGTCTACAATGTAGATAACGAATCTAGTCATACAATAATAAATAAACAGAAACGGCGTGTTACTAGAACGAGCATATTGATGATCCGAGGGTACCAAAGAGTCGTAATCTTCACCTATGGTCATCTGACGCGATTGGAAGTAAAAGTAGTTTGGAACTAAAGTTTTCGATAATTCATTTAGTATCACCATTATAGTTGACCAGAAAAATTCATCAGTAACACTTACCTGGGTTCCATGAAACTCACTTTTCTCGAAGCCCTCCTCGATCAAAATATTGTATTACCGAATTAAGACCATAAATGATTACTTTTTAATGTGCCACTATCTTCTATATCAAGGTTAGGAACCACTTTTAGTTTACATAAAATGAGCTTACTCTCTCAAGTTTTCAGATAACCTTCAGTAACCACAGTCCCTTTTTACTCATTCTGTATAAAAGCAATATTTGACTCTCTAAAATCTTGCCACCAACCTCCCATACTTGGAGTTGCTTTAACTATGGTCTTCAGAATAATCATGTTTCTTAGACAATCATTTGATCAATGAAAACATATTCTTCAAAGATCATTAGCGGACCTTTATATTTTCAAAAAGTGATGTTGACAAGCTCCTTGTTATATATGAGCCATCCCTTCTTCATAAATCCACTATACTTATTGCATCATGTTTTTAGCTCTTCGGCAGCTCTATGTCTAAAGCTAGCAATTTGCTTTCTCCACGAACTACTTTGCTCCAATTGTCTTCCCTATCAGTTAGTTTCTTTGATTTGCTTATAAACCTTGTGAAATCATTAACATAACCTCGTATCACGATGTTGATTGATCAATTTGGCCAATTGCTTGCTATTCTTCTTCCTCAAATCCACTTGGGATCAATCATTCTTGATCTTACTACATTGGAGTAGCCATCTGGTGAAACCTTAAGCTTTTTATTTTGACCCTTTGTGTTTTGAGATATGTTTGTTGACAAGCTTTATGAGGACCTCATCTTTCGAATTCTAATATGATTATTGTATTTTGAATTGAGCTTTTCTGTAGCTCCAAATTTAATACTGGCAATTTTCTTTTCCCTTGACTAGTTTCTTCTTGTTTCCCTGTCTATGAGTTTTCTTGAGTCGCTTATAAACTTTGAAAATCTCATTGACAAGATCTCCTATCACAATGTTGTTGAGCAAATCACAATTGGTTGTTTTTCCTGTTCCTTTCAAATCCAATTGTGACCAACCATCTCAAGTCTTATCATCTGGGAATACTTGAAGCTTTTGATATTAATTTTGATTATATTATTGGTAACCTATTGTGGAAATCTACATTCAGTTCATTCATACCCTCACTCTCGTAATTTATTTCATCCGGCAAGCTCTTACCACAAGAAAATTCCCAAGTTCTATGAGTATGGCTCAAGCCCTTTGAAGTTGTATCTTTTCTTTTCTTGGAGTGAGTGTAATGAGCCCAATTGAACATAGTCCTTGCACTTCATGAAGAATTATTGTCAAGTTACCAATGTGATTTTATGATGAAACCATATGATCAAGTGTTTGAGCTAGTCATAGTCGTCATGTTTTCTTAACTGACTCATAACCTTCTGAAAACAAGAACCTTTCCAATAATCCTCTTTGAATTCCATATTCAGTTTCTATCTGAGTTAAGACTATTAGATCAACTTTTGACTTGAGATCTCATGGAGGGCAAGACACCGACCTTTGCAAAATACGCCTGAAGGATTAAAGTACCCTGAAATGGACATAGAAGGCGCAATCAAAGAATATGATCAACAAGTGTAGAGCCGGAAAAAGTTGTACGCCGGAGCAAGTCACACGGATTTGACTTTTAGCATAAGAAAAAAAAACGAATATCTATCATTAGTATTAATTTTAAGCCAAAACCTCGATTCGTCGAACAATACGAGATCCTTGAGGAAGAGGGTTCAGTGGTATTCAATTGGCATTACTGCCCAACTTTGGGAACGTATGCAACGTATTCCACGTCTCCCAACTTTGAACGTACGTGTTCGACCCCAAACATGTGATTCGTCACGAAGAAATCGCTCTAGAACCCAACCTGAGTTACGAAGAAAAGCCAGTGGTAATACTACATCTAAAGGTGCAGCAACTTCGGAATAAATCGATTACTACAGTAAAAGTTTTGTGGAAAAAGCACGGACAGGAAAAAGGAAAAAGCAACATGGAGCTAGAAGAGAAAATGAAGAAAAAAAAATATCCCCAGCTTTTGCCTAGATACTTCCTAAATTTCGGGACGAAATTTCTTTTAAGGGGGGTAGAATGTAACAACCCGAACTTTCGCACCTTATTATTATTAATATTAGCCTAAAGAAAAATAAATAAATAAAATAGGTGATTGTTGTAGTATTCGAAACCTTCCCTGTATATTTATAATAATCGATCTTGGAATTATAAAATAATAGTTGCTTCGTTCTCAAACGCACATTTCAAGTACAACAACAAAAAAAAAGTAGTAAGTAACCCCAAATAAAAGTTTATAATGTCTAGTGCATCTCCGAAGTCCGCTAAAGTACTATTATACAAATTTATCAAGTTCCTAATCCATTACAATTAGAGAAATGTGCAAATCCGGACCGCCCTTAAAACGGTCGTGCTCGTATCCAAAGGAAGTCCGATCTGTCAACAAGAATTTGACATGATCTTTAAATAAATCCTATTACCTACATAAGATAGAAAATTCGAGAAGTAAGATATGCTAAAATATGGATAAACCAAATCCTTTAGAAGATTTTAGCCAAGTGGGAATTAAATATAAATCAGAAGAATCAAGGTCTCATATGCTCCCATCACATTTTCAAAATGCTTCTTAGCCATAGGATCAACCAAGGAGATATACATAAAATACTCAAAAGCTGACATACAAATATAACAATGAAGATTAACTTTACCAAGTTAAATATAAATATGAGTAACATGGGAGATTTATCTCCACATCAGATCAAAGATTTCAACAAAGAATAATTAACGTCTAAGATAGTCCCTCCATTCTCAAAATACATTTTGGCCATATGATCCAAAATATCTCTTGCATACTTCCCCTCCAAGCTACACCTCCCCCAGTTGGATTACAACATACAAGGGAGTATATAAACCTTAAGTCTTCTCACTTTCAAGCACCCATCACCATCAAACATTCTCTTCACACACCAACACAACATAGGATTGATAAGGAGTCGAGGAGGGAGAGTTGCAGATAATTGTAGGATTAAGTCCTACAATCCAACAACACTTTTTCACCATTAAAAAGGTAAATCTTAAGCCTTTCTTCTCTTGCACATATGTACAAGCATATGCATACATATAGTGACAAATAGAATCTGTTAAAATGAAATTAACAAATTCACAACAACAAGTTTACCATCTTCCACCATAATCCATCGATATCAGTGAAACAAATGCCCCAAAATCACTAAATTCATGAAGTAGCAGAAGTAAGTATATACTTTAATGAATAAGCCAATTGGGAAACTTATCCCTTTGAGTATGAATCTGCCGGATTCCGGCGAATGGACTTAGACACCCCATCGACACGAGGACTGCCCCCACAACCCAGATATGTCACCGATTCAATGATTTCAAGACCTTTATAAATCTACAAGTTAAAAACACCAAGCATCGAAATTCAAGATTCAATCTTTAGAAATAAAACAAAAGGGGGAATTGATCAAATTGGGCATTCCTTACCTTTCGGAAGTTCGGCTGAGGCGGTGCGTAGCAGCGGTGATCGATGATGGCGGCGGATCCCGAGGGAGAGAAAGACACACCGCTGGAGGAGGCGGCGGCAGCGGCGCCGGAGGGAGGCTGGTCGACGGTCAGCAGCAGGCAGGAAGCGCAGAGCTCTTTTCTGTTCTCCTTCTCGTTAGTCACGATGGAATGAGGGGGGGAGAGGAGAAACTTCTAGTGCTATTATTGGTTCTTTAATTGGGTTAATGAATTTAATGTTTTGGGCTAACATTTTAAATGATGATTGGGCTACTATTTTTTTTGTTTGGGCTAAAAAGTGGAGTGATAAATCTATAAATGGAGGTTGCAGTAAATACATCAAGGCGGCTCGATTTCCAAATTTAATTACTTGGGCTAGAAATTAAAGAAAGACTTGGCCTAGTTTTGGAATTTTTAATTTATTTTGGAGAAAACTACATATTAAATTTTAACCTAACTTTTAAAGTAAGGTTCAATTAATATTTTTATATGGTTTCTTCTAATGGTGTAACTAAGCTAAAATAATTGATATTTTGATTTATTTTAAAGTTTTGCTTGGGAGTAACTTTTCTAAGTAAAAGACGCATAGATCCAATTTAGTCGAAGTTCGAGACTTGTGGAAGTAGAATCATCAAATAATATATGAGTTTTAGGAATTTTTTAAAGATAAGTGAAATAAGAAAAGGGAACTAAGTACGAGGCATGCATTTTAATTAGGTTAGTCCTTCAGTCTAATCGGTATTATTATTTTGTATTGTTTTGAAAAAGGTTATCACTGAAGTTAAGCTTGGAGCGAGAAAATCAAGTTAAGAAAATTAAATGAACGAGGTGAGCTTTCTTATACTAAAAATACAAATTATATTTTATGAAAACTCGAACACATGTTCGTGACTTTTAAAGATGTTGTCTTGCCATAAATGTTTTGTGTATGATGCCTATCTGTTGGCTAAGGCCAAGTGAATTATGAATGATGATATATAAGTCGAATTCGGGTCCCAGTGAGGGTGGTGTCCCCACTCGGACTAGTGTACATAGGATACCTCTGACCGTGAACGGACGGCAGAGAAGGTGACCGTGGAAGGTGGCCACCTTCCCGGCATAAGGATACCTCTGTCATGTTGGGCAGGGAAGGTGACCGTATGAGAACACCATCTCAGCGGCACAAGATGATCAGATATGGCTAAGTACAGGAAAAAGGGCCCAATGTGAATATTTTTAGTAAGCTCAGGTCTTTTCAATAAAACTCCTGAGTGTTACTGTGATGATGGCTTGACAATATTTTTCAAATGTATATGTGTATCTTTCGGCAATGTGTTCACTGAGTACCTCTGTACTCAGCCTTGCATATATTTCTAAATATGCAGGTTAAGCGGAGATGACGAGGGGCGATGTTGAGCAAAGATGGTGAATGTGTTTCACTTGGATAAATGCTTGGATGCATCGTGTCTCCATACATGGTGTCATTCTCTCTTGACTCTTCTGCTGCAATGTAAATAACGAGCTTATGTTCCTTTGTGTCATGCACTCTGATATATTTTGCCAGTTATTCCAATTTAATTTCATTCATATCAGTTTTGCCGAGATTTCCCTTTCTCCCCCGCTTCTTTAATCCTCCCCTAGTCGCGATAAACCATGTTTGCTATCCTTAGCAGAGTGCGGTCGTGACAAGGTAGAGTAAAGTTCTTCTATCTCTCAGACCCAGTAGTTTTAAGTTCTCGACCCACAAAATTGTGTGGCAGCAGCCAACCCCTTTACCCAAAACATCCTCAAATGCAGTTTCGTAACACCTTCGTCCTCATGGGATCGATCCTTTACTTCCCTGTGCTAAGTTGTAGTATAGTGGGTTGAGGTTTTTGAAGGAATAGAGTGCACCCAACGACCCCTTTATGATAGTTTCATGATCTTCTAGCCTCTGAAGTCTAGTCGAATCCTCTGGACCCGTTAGATCGAGTGATATCACACACAGCGCAAAACTGCACGTCTACTCTAGTCACTTCATGGAGAAATCAATTAATTAGAGAACAGTGATGGAGTTATGACAAGAATAATGAAGAAAATCAATTAAATATTATGAAAAATCAAATCAAGAAGATATTAGTATAATTAGAATATACTATTTTCCATATATAACTAGAACTAGAACCTATAAATGGTTGTGTAACCATTGATAGAAACAATTCAAGTCAATCACAATGTAGTCTTTATAGTTCTCCATATATTTTATTTTTTGCAATAGTTTTTTTATTTTCTTCATTTTACTTTTCAACACTCGTCCCATATTAGGAGTCACTTTGAACTTTTCTGCACTCGTTTTATAAAAATGATACTCCCTCCATCTCATAATAGATGTCGCACTTTCCTTTTTAATTTGTCTAAAATATGTCACATTTCATCTTTTAGAAAAAGTTCTCTCTCACATCAATTATAAAATTATATTTTCTCTCACCACTTAACACACAAAATAACATCTCCTAAAATTTCGTGTCATTCCCCAAGTGTGACATCTAATGGGACAAAGGGAGTGATAAATAGTTAAAATGAAGCAATGGTAAAATAAAAGAGAGAATAATGCAGAGAAGAGTTGAAAATGACTTATTACCAAAAGTTAAAAAAAAAATAGATGTAACACCCCAACCTCTCCGACGTATAGATTTTATAATGAACAAATACAAATTTAAATAAAGAAATCACATAACCATCCAAATACTAAAATTACAAAAATTCTAAATCAACACGTATAACCATAAACATTAAGTATCATACACAATTTCACGTCTATATGCATATGCCTCTCTATTCCTCTTTATTATTCTAGGACGGATCAAGACTGGTATCTGCCCTATGACCCGAAGCTCCCTCTGTAATTGGACTCATAGGTCTGTCTGCATTTGACCCGAAGATCCCTTTGTAATTGGAAGTCCCTCTGTAATTTCAGATCCATTGCAAGACCGTCACAGATCCTCTTTAATTATATGATATGAACTTTCAATACCACGTATAAAATACATCAATTCTATCAACTACATATTCATATTATATTCTATCAAATCATTTTAATACAGTTGATAAACATCTCTCTCACACCAATCATATAATCATATTATATTAAATGATATAATTAAAATATTCATTCTAATTTAACAAATAACAATTAACCACATAAATACGTATAATTTAAATGTGTGATTTATGCACACCTCTTATATAAAATTAATCAATTTGAATTTTACTTCTTTCTTCTGTCTACGACCCTCGATCCTTCTTTCTTCTTCCTTCTCTCAACCTCTCTCTCTCCTAATGCATTGTTCATGTTTTTCTTCGAACCTCTGCCTTTTCTTTCCTTTAAAATGAAAAACACTCCTCCATAAGAAATGTGTGTCTGTATATTGGTAGGTAAATAGGTTTTTTTTTTTCTTCCTTCCAATTGATAAAATGAACTCCATATGTATATTTAGCTTTACCTATATTTTAGCACAAAAATTGTTTTATTGCCACGTATAAGTCGTATCATCAAAACTTATCAAAATTATTTAATTTAATATAATAAAGTGCATGACTCATATTTATATTGTGCATGTAATTCTACACTTGCCACGTATTATATTACCTAATACCTCTATTTACACAACATTTATCCTTCCTCTTTTATTTTTCTATAGTAATAAGCTACAAATATGTATATTAGCGTGTGTATATATATCTCATGCATACATACTATAAAAATTGTCATGCATACACAATACTAGGCACACTTTAGTAAATTAGTTAATCTACTAACTGACGCATACATTTTACATATAAAATTAAGCTATTTTAACTAGCTAGCGAACTAATTATACATTTTTATGTTTTTTTTTTAATGGGTTGGGGATGTCACAATAGTATTCCATGAAGTACGTATTAGTGGATCTTAATTTTAAAAAACTAATCCTAAAAAAATGACTAAGAACTAAAGAAAAAAAAAAATTAGTACCTGCAAAAAAGAGTAGGATGCATAAAAAATTAAATTTTTGAAGGAAAAAAAATTATTAATATACTCGTATAACTTACAGTAAATCCTTAGAGATTATGATAATGATATCAATATACGATTTGTTGAACATATAAACATAGAATAGATTTGTTTTCCAAAATTAACATCATTTGTTAAATCCAAGCCCCACGGTTATAGAGTAATACTAGGTTTTAGGGGACGGTTGGAGGCTCTTTTGCTCTTACGATTACAAATTTGATTGGGATTCAATAGTAGTATATGTTATATTTGGTGTGGGATTTTTTGGTTCACTTGAGGTTTAATTAATTTCGTAGGCAATTTGATGAATACGCAGTGTTATATTTGCTTGGATGTGGTGGCTCAAGACCCTATTTTTAGTCGTTGTGGCCACCTCTTCTACTGGCCTTGCCTCTGCGACTGGATTCGTGCCCACTCGTATCCAGTCGAATGCCCCGTTTGTGAGGAGAAATTGGTTCCAACAGATTCATTATCTGGGGGGCTACATGGTATATTCCATCATGGATACCACTTACCAGCAACAACAAGTAGAGTCTAGCTTGAAGCTCCTATTCCTGCTGATCACTGTGGCTTTGGTTTCAACTTTAATTTGGTTCTGAGGTAAATCATCACTTGCTGCTTCAATTTCAAATATTTATTATGTTAGTTCACTTCTTCTTTTGAGTTGTATTTTGCTTCTTTTTTTTTTTGTTGGACAAGTTTAGTTTTTGTAACACGATCTCTCTGATTCTGCCATCTTCTACCACATATTTTGTTTGTCAAGGGTGTATTATAGTACTACAAAATAAATGTGATCTTTTCGTTTCCTTGATCGCGTTCAAATGGTTAGTATTTAAATGGTTTTATCAAATTTATCTCAAATTTTAAAATTTATTCATTTTTAACTCTACTATATAATAATTGTATCAATTATATTTCATTGTTTGCATGTACCAATTCTATCCATTATTTTAACTTGTAACAATTTTTAATTTAACTATTGTAATATCACTAACTTGCAGAATCAGTAATAGTCGAATCGTGACATGACATATCAAAAGATAATTTTTTATTTTTCTTTCAAAAATAAATTTTATATTATTAATATTTATTGTTTTAGGAGTGATTATCTGAAAACAATTAGTAAATTGATACATGTTGAAAAGATTGTGATAATTGGTAGGTAAGCTGAAGATATTACGAAAAACTAGTAACTGATACAATTAATAAATTTTGATAGTGTAATAGGTAATTTGAAGAAAGTGGAATATAATTGATACAATCATAAAAGTTGATGACAAGATTGATATAATTCAAATATTAGAATAAAGTTTATTAAATCATTGCAGATTGAAACAGATTTGATCGTTAATCCCTTTAAACAAAACTTACTAACCGTCAACAAAGACATAGTATTGCTAATTACTCCTACTATCTTATAAATATAGGATTACACAAATCATATACCAAGACCTTGAATCACAAGAAACTATTCTGTTTCTTTTTGGTATAACTTTGAGAGAATTCTATTACTCACTCCTATTGAAAATAACTCACTTTTCTTTTTTAGTTTGTCCCAACCAAGGTTACCCATTACTAAAAATGAAAACACATTTTATCTCTAATTTATCCATCTGTCTTACTTTACTCTCTCCACTTAACACACAAAATAAACTTGTATAAAATCTCATGCCGTCCAAAAAAAGGGTCATCATCCTTGGGACGGAAGGAGTACATTATTTTACTTAGTTCCATTGAGTTAACTACTAGCCACAACCAATCAAGTGATAAAGTCAACTATGCTCGATTAAAACATTATACATGAAACTACGCATTGATCAATCATTTTCCATGTTCATCTGTTGTAGAAGTAGCTTTAGAAGGAAAGAAAATGGAAGCCTACATTTGACTCTCTCAACTAGTCAACTTATTTGAGAATAATTGGATCTCTAGTTCAAATAGAACAAAGAAAAATCTATAGAATTTTAATTTGAGGTGTGAGCGTCAACATTAAGTCACATAGACAGATATTACCTCAATTTCACTGATTACCAATTTCCTCCCCCATTCCATTCTCCAACATTACAAGAAGGAATAAAAAGCAAATACATTCAAATGTCTGCATTACTTAATCAAATATTCAGTGGTTCTTTTCTGTCAACATTAATCACAGACTGAGATATTACCTCAAATCTTACATTAAGCAAGACTTCAGTCACTCTCCTCTCACTAAACCCTAAACCCATAGCCAATCATTCAAACTTTTCCTCAATCCTGCAATTCCAAAGAGCATAAATTAAAGATGGTTATGAGTATTGAGTATATAATCAGCGATATTTAGAAGAAGAAGAATATCAAAATGAAAATTCTTATGTCCTCGCTGCCTGCTTGGCCAGAGTTTATGTGTCTTTACCCTGAATCGTTTCCTGCGCGCATCCTCAGGGCTAAGTCGGGAACCTTGTGACTGCCATCCAGAACCTTCGCTTTTATAACTTCCAGCACCAGCTGTTGGTGTCCATCTTTTACCTTGTTCAGCTCGGCTTCTACCATTTCTAAAGAATCCATCTCTGTCCCAGGTGACATCATAATCGGCTCTCATGCGTGATCCTTGCTGCATTATTAGCAATTTTTTTGCAAAGTAAATACTTATTCCATGCCAGCCAAACACATATACGGCATCTCTAAGAGACGAGAACTCCGAAAAATGGCATAATGTGTCTACCTTATTTAAGGAACGGCCACATAAAACCTTCAAGGCATTACAGAAGTCCTTGTGACCTTCAAACCGAACTACAATCTTGCAGTGGAGACCTGAAATTAGATCCCCACTGTCTTCATCCCCAGCTTCACCTATGTCATTGTCCTCACCAACATCAAGATTCCTATGGATAAAGAAGAATATATTGGTGCAACAATGAGAAAAACAAAATAATGATGTACTGCACAGGCATTAATAGGATTATAGTTAGCAAAGTTGTAAGAAAATAACTATCCCCGGGCCCAACACAAGCACAACAAACATGCTGAAATGCAATGGGACCCCACAAAAATCATACTCCTTCCATCCCTCTGTAGTAGAGGCGTTTCCTTTCGGCACGGGATTTAAGAAAAGTTGTGTTAAGTGAGGTAAGTAAATGAATTATGAAGTAGAAAATGAAAAAGGTAGAGAGATGAAGAAAGAATAAAGTAAGAGACAGTAAAGTAAGAGAGAATAAAAGTTGTTGCTTTTTGCCACAAAAGGAAATGATTCAGCTACAGCGGGACAACCCAAAAAGGAATACGACTCAGCTATAGAGGGACGGAGGGAGTACAATGTTCCATGTAGGTTTTCTTTAGGTTTTCAGACTTTTCTTATCTCCTTTAACTTCTTGATTAAGGCTGTGGTCCCCACCCACTTCATATTTTAGGCGAAAACATGAAAGCCCGAAATTGTTTTGAACCATAATAGGCCAAAGAGCTGGAAGGAAAATTACTTCAAACACATAAAACGTGAGGTGCCCCCTTAGATTCGTTTTTCTGGCACCTCAAGTAACTAAAGATCAAGATAATTTTTGTTCATCAAGTGGCTATGTCAAGAAAGAGATGAAACTGATGAATAAGGTTAGAAACAACATGTAAGCTTTTTCTATTTTTATAGAACTTTTTATCAAGGGTATTCAAACATATTTAAATGAATTCGAAAGGGGAAGAAATGAGGATGACCGAGCATCAAAACATGTGGATCATGCCACCCCTGAAGATTATCCTACATTCTATGCCAGCACCACAGCACAGACTTATCTATACCTAGGCAGATTTATATAGAAAAGATACCTGACTGAGGAGCTGAGCATTTATTTTGGTTTTAATATTTTAATTATCTGCCTGAACCTTTTCGTTTTAACAATTTATACCAAATGAAGGACCTAGATCCTGGAATTTTTCATGTCTGTGAACGTTCAACAATGAATTATAACTGGTTCTGCAAATTATTTAGGATCCAAGTATTGTAGATGAGAGCCATTCACATTTTCAATTTAGAGAAACAATGGAGTCAACAGAATTAAGCAAAAATATGAAATCAAAATATTCTTTATGTGAAATCGGAAAATGCAATAGATATTAACACAAAACATTCAATATAGTATAATTTTTATGAATAAAGAACAAAAAAATGCACTACATTTAACCTCTTAATCCTTTTGCTACAGACAAGGAAGGCACTTAAAGCTAATAAAGAACACACCTTATCTTTCCAAGAGCTGAAAAAATTGTATGAGTAACTAGCATTGAAGGTTTGGATGAAACCCGAGGCTCAGCAAACCACCTAGAAGGCACACCTCTCAATACAATTGTATCAGGCTGCTGCTTATCACTCCTTGAATATCCTACAAGCACATTGAATTCAATAGGCATCTCATATTTGTGTTAAACGTAAAAACATGGTCTAAAATCATCACTGTAAAAGCTGGAGACTTATCCAGCTACTCAGAAGCAACCATAAAAACAATACTAAAGGTAGACCTAAAATCAAGTACTCCTATGAAGTTATGAACCAGAAGAACCATTTCCTATAAATAAGGTTAGGATAAAAATTATGCAAAATTCATCAAAATGTTCAGTTGTAAGTAAGACAGCCATTCGGTGAAGCACAATATAGAGTTTCTTTTGACAAGTGACTGAATGTTAGTGATATACTTTGGGGTGATTGGGCCTCAATAGATGAACTTTCCTTCACCAAATTTCATTTTTCCACATGAACTAAAAGTTTTGCCTCCAAAACATTCAGTTATTCTAATTTTTCGCATGGTTATCAACAGCTGCTGTAGTAAATAATGCAGTTGAATGTTGCCCCTTCAGCTAGATATGATTGCTTTAACTTGCCACTTCAACTTTGCCAGCAATGGATGACCATGTAAAGCTCACTGACTGAAACTTGTATACATGAAGCAGAATTTTTAGGTCATTTTACAAAACCATAATTGGGTGAAAGTTAGTGAATTTCGCATGTGATTGTAACTCATAAAGAAGTTACTCAATATCAATTTAGCAGATTATACATGGATTTCTCGATTGCAAATTTATATCATCCACATTGTTACATTACCATTATCATTCCTAAATAAACTCAATTTGGGGCTAATCTTCTCACGCATTCATGCTGAAACTCAAATAGATCAAGCAATCAACATACCTCTCGATCCAAATGCCGCAATCTCCTCCCATTCCTTCCGCATCCCTTCAAAATCATCAGCTTTCGGCACCTCAACACTCAGCTTAAACTTCACACCCTCCAAATTCAACTCCATTCCATCCATCTCCGCCACAATCCCCTTCCTCCACTCCGTGAACTCTCGCTCCACTTCATCCTCGCCGCAAAACCTCAATTTCTTCGATAGGAATTCAAAATCTAACACGAACAAGCTCCCTCGCGCCACGGGATCCTCACGCTTCCGCTTCTTCAGGTCTCTGTACTTGAACACTTTGATGTCTTCTTCAGGAACGGAAATTGAGTGGGACTTTTTGAGATATTCGATTAAAGAGCGCTTGAGCTTCCACTCGTCAATTAGGGCTACGGATTTGTCCGCGCGGTGAATTGTTAGGTTGAGCCTGACTCGGGGGATGAGGGAGAGGCCTGATTCGAGTTCGAATGGCTCGGTTGGGAGCAGAGATTTGAGCGGTTCGCGGTGGTTCATGGCTGAGCGCAGTCACAACGGCGGGGAAATTTGTAAAGGGTGTAGTTTGTCTTCTTCTTTTGAGCAAGCTAATGAATTTAATTAAATTGGTAATTTGAAAATTAAGGTTAGATTTTATTAAAATTAGAGTATTAAAAATGAGAACCAAAAACAAAAAGAAAGAGGGAAAAGATATAGTAGAGCATCATCTTGACCCATCCCAAACCCCAGCTCAACCCGCAGATCTCAATCCTCCCCAATGGCATCCAATAATCTATTTTATTATATGCTTGATTCTTAATCACGCCTTTTCTATCTGTCTTTGTTGTAGTTTGTATCCTCTCTGTGGTTCAAAACCCTAATTTAATTCGATGGACCGATTTCAGAACCCTGTGCCTCTGAGCAGCGTGGGTTTCAGCAAGCCTCCACCAATCCAGAGCGACGGCGCAGGTAAGAAGCCACTTCCGCCTTTGCTTCTCGATAGATTTAGGGCCATGATCAAGGATCTCGAGGAAGAACTTAAGGTTTTTGATGGTGCAGCTGTTTTGCCGTCGGAAACCGACGAAATTGTTCAGCTTTATGAGATTATTTTGTCGGAGCTCACTGTCAATTCGAAGCCAATGATTACTGATCTCACTGTACTTGCCGAAGAGCAGCGAGCACACGGCGAGGCCATTGCTGGTGCCATTTGCTCCCGGATTATTGAGGTATAGCACTTAGGGTACGACAGCTCTGGTAGTTCTTGTAATCTTTCTCGTGCAATTTTCCAATTCTCCCCCAGTGTATTGTAGTTGATGCAAATGGAATTGTAGTTTTGAAAGTTTGATTCACCTGGATGCATCTTCTCCTTTTTATTTATTTTTCCTGTTTCTTCTGTTGAAGGTTTTTGTTCCTATTTTTATTATCTCCTAAATCTGGAGGTTTAAACAAACTACGATCTGGTGATAAGTGATAACACAGATTGAATTGAAATATCTGGTCGAATTGATCATCATAATATAAAATTGATGAAAAGACAGCACTAATCAAGCTTCAAAATCAAATATAAGTAACCTCATAAAACAATTATGCAATCTTGAGATGGATCAACCCTTTTGTACTTCAAATTTTGTGAGTTGGAAAATCATGCTTGATCTTCTCAGCGAGTATACATTGGTAAAGAGCAAAGAAATCAAGGGAAGCCTATTTCCACTTGTCATACTTGTTGCAAAGAAAGCTTGTTGTTTTTATCTTTTTTCTGCTAATCAGTAATGAAAATATGTTGTGTACCCTGTTGAAGACCATTCATTTATGTGGTCCTGTATTTTCTCATCTAATTAGAGATGGGTGGACTCATCTATATTTGTTATGTTCTTTGTGATATCTTGCTATTGTATTCTCTTGGTGTTTGATGCCTTGTGATGAAATATTGTTTCTAGGCTCTACTTTTTTATTTCTGCTCAGGATGGCATCATAATTGACTTGTAGGTATTGGCTAGATAAAAGGAAGCACTTTAAATTTCTAATGTCACTTAAGGGTGAAACGTTTAACCTTGGACATTTCTTGCATATAAAAATGTTTGTTACATACATATGTTACATTACATTTCTACACTTTTATCTCATAGCTTAAAAGCTGCACGTCTTCTCCACTGGTTGAAGAGAGGAGTAACAAATTTGAGTCATCTGATCATATTTGTGCTTTTTATTATGTTACTTGTCTAGGTATTGATTTTGAGCTTTACTTTTCTTCTCATGTTCTACCTGTAGATGTATATTGTTGTACACCCTTCAGCTGAGTTGCTAATTGCGGGTTAGCCTTGTATTCTGTAATTATCTTTGTTCACGGTAAAAATGCTATGTTGGAGTTATAAATGCTTTGTGCATTCATTTTTTTGGCAATCCATTGTACTGTTTTGATATCTCTAATCTGTGTGCATTTCTTTCTAATTGTTTTCTATATCGTGGCAAAGATATTGTATGACTTCCAGTGTTATTTACTTTAAAATTTCTCAATTTCATTCTCTGATAGTTGATTTCTATATTGTTACTCATATAGGGATTGATTTTGAGCTTTTCTTTTCTTCTCATGTAACATGTTTGACCTGTGGATGTAATACTGTTGTATACCCTTCAGCTGGTAGCTGCAAATTTCTAGCTAGCCTTGTATTCTCTATAATTATCTTTGTTCTCAGTAAAAATGCTATGTTGGATTTATAAATGCTTTGTGCCTTCATTTTTTTGGCAATCCATTTTACTCTTTTGAAATTTCTAATATGTGTGCATTTCCTTTCATTTGTTGTTTTCTATATCATGGCAAAGATATTGTATGACTTCCAGTTGTTATTTACTTTAAATTTCTCAATTTCATCCTCTGATAGTTGATTTCTTTCAGGTTTCTGTTGATTATAAACTGCCTTCTTTATACCTTTTGGATAGCATCGTGAAGAACATAGGCAAGGAATACATTAAATTCTTCTCTGCTCGGTTGCCTGAGGTCAGACCAATTTGACTGCATGGCAGTTAATGTCTTCCTTATTGTTCTCGAACAGTTCTGTGATTGTTTTTTTTTCATTTAATAGGTTTTCTGTGAGGCTTACACACAAGTCCACCCCAACATGCACAAAGCAATGCGCCATCTGTTTGGGACATGGTCTACAGTTTTCCCAGTGTCAGTGCTTCAAAAGATTGGGACAAAGTTAAAGTTTTCTCCTCCTGTAAATGGTCATTCTTCTGGAGTAAGCTCTTCAAGAGCTTCTGAATCTCCTCGACCAGCACATGGGATACACATAAACCCCAAGTATTTGGAAGCACAACGGCAGTTTGGACAATCATCAGTAGATCCTGTAAGCTTCAGCTAGATCTTGGTTCTTTCTATTTCAATCCCTATTCTGAGTCCTGACTCCCTCCATTGCCTGCTCATGTACAATCTTTTCAAGAGTTTGTGGGTTTGTTTCTTTGGTATCTATTATATTTACTATCTTGTTTATTGGATTCATAAAATTGGATATCAATGCATGATCATCATTCATTCACTTAATGTATTAGTGGTTTGAAGATAGGCAGATGTGTAATTTTTTTAAGATAATAGGGGCTGTAATGGCTGATAAGGATGCTCAAAACTTTTGAATTGCCAAATGTCATAACAGGAACAGGCAAATATAAGGACCAATTGTTCTTTCCTTCTTTAAACTCTTTTGGTGTCCTTTCTACTAGTGAAAGTGATAATGTGACTCCCAATACCTAACCTTCCCCCTGTATTGGAATTTTTCTCACATTTTTGGCTTGTATGATCAAATTTTAAGGCTATCAAATATTGGTCAAAGTTGGAGGAAATCGACAAACTAGCTTTACTGTTCAACTTTGCATCCATATGTACTATTGTAGTTTCTATGTTTCTTGGCTGCATGATGGTTTTTATAAGCAAAAGTTGCAATTTCTTATAACTCAGCCTTACTTCTAAATTGTACTAATGTTTTGTTTTTATCTGTTGGTTATGTCTCGTTTGGCTTGTTTTTTTTAACTGACGTTTGGTGGAACTTTAGGTTTTTAACTGAGCAAATCCTATTTGAGGCACAGTGAGTATCTTTCTCATAATTCCAAGTATTTACTTTGCAGTTTAGAACTGAAGGAGTGAGTTCAACTGGTCGTACAGGCCTTACAGCTTCTGGTGTAGATGCTGTAAAAGTGTCTCTCTCATCAGCTTCTAGGATAAAAAGGTCCTCCCCTCCTTGTGGACTTGGGCCTGCAGGATCATTGTCTCCTGCTGGTCCTTCAATCAAGGATTTTGGCATGGATAGTTCCACAAAGAGACTCACTGTTAGGCAGTCACCATCTCATCCTGGAAGTGATTATGGGCCAAGCAAAGTGGTGATCAAAGAGGAGGAGACAAGTGAGTGGCGGAAAAGAAATCTGCAGGGCAATCCCAAACCACAGCTTAAAGCAGTAGCAGCAGCTGCTGCGTATAAATGTAGTGGTGGTATTGATCTTCGAGGACCGAGAGCATTGATTAGTGCCTATGGGATGGATGAACGAGAAAAACATTTAAACAATAAACATCATAAAGCTGAGGAGTTGGATTCACATGGTGCTGAGCAAAAGATAGGTATCAGGACATGGCAAAACACTGAAGAGGAAGAATTTGATTGGGAAGACATGACCCCATCTTTAGCAGATCGGATGCAGTCTAGTGATACGTATTCATCTCTTCCATCTCTAGGTAACTTGACCGGAAGACAGAGTGTTGTTGCAGACCATGCTGCACGTTTGGTGAGTAATTAAGAGGAAACTCATCCAAGGCTTACTCTTCTGTTATAATCCTCTCTTTTTAGCATGTTTCTCATATAAATGAGCTGTTAACTTCCCACTATTGTGGCATTGTTAAATTTTTTCATCCCTTGTATTATAAACTTATGAAGTTCATCAGTAATGAAGCATAAGCAGATGATTATGTTCTCATTTTTATGAGTAAGCATCTGTAATGGCACATTCTTTTAATTGGTGAATCCATGTAACAAGTACAAGATCTAAATGGGAATTACAACTTTGTCTTTCGTAATCATTAGTGTAATAGTTAGACCCCATACTTGACTATATTTTGAAGCAGTAGTTTGATGTTTCTTCTAGACTCAACCCATGACCTTATGCTTGTTTTTCTGACAGTCTGCTCCTGGATCTGTTAACAATGTTGCTGGCGCCAGTAATTTTATGAGCCATATTCCTCCTAATTTTGGCCGAGAATCCTTGATTTTACCGCCACAGCAGTCTCAGGGCCAATTTAATGCCAACGGAAGTGGTTCTCTAGCTGAAAGTAGAAACGTTTTAACTGGTGGTGAGCAAAAGAGCCAAGCTGGAAATTTCTCAAATATTGATTGGAAGTCTGGTCGGCCTGCTGGTGTTGTTTCAACATTTGGCTCCACCTACGACTCACTGGCTCCTGAGATTCGATCAGGTGATGCTGCTTTAGGAAATACATGGAATCCTGCAAATTTTCAAAACTCACAGATTATGCCATCGCACTCTAGTCTTCCTCAACAAATGCTATTTAGAGGTCAGTTTGGTATGAAGAATGCTTCCAATATTGCCGATCAAATGCATTCTGATCCTGGTAGCAGTAGAAGCATGCCACCGGTGACCTTGTCCCAAATTTCTAGCATTCGTCCTGGAATGGTTCCTGTAAATTTGCATGGTGCAACACAGCCAAACTTTTCAATGGCTCGAGAGTCCAGACAAAATTTGCACTTGCCTTATTCAGTTCCTGGTTCATCAAATACAATGGTACCACCTTTGAACTATAGATACTTAGCTCAAGGGCAGGGTCCTGCTGGCACTACTCCACATATGTCATTTCAAGTACCCGGGGCAACCTTACAGCCTCCACCAAGGGGTCCTCATCCAGGGACAACTCAAGCATTTCCTATTGGTCGAAATAATGGGCAAGTTGCTCCTAATGGCTCCGTGAGGAATGGGCTTTCAGGGTTAATATCTTCTTTAATGGTCCAAGGTTTAATATCTTTACCAAAGCAGGTCTGTTCCCTTTGTTGTATCCTTTTTTTCATCATTACCTATTTGATGTGGATTTTTCTTCATTTTCAATATATGCAATTCCAGGATTCTGTTGGAGTGGAGTTTGATCAAGACAGTCTTAAGGTGCGTCATGAGAGCGCAATTACGTCTTTATATACTGATCTTCCAAGGCAATGCAGAACTTGTGGCCATCGGTTTAAAGACCAAGAAGAGCACAGCAAGCATATGGATTGGCATGTAAACAAGAACCGAACTCTAAAAAACCGCAAGACAAAACCTTCTCCGAAGTGGTTTGTAGACATAAACATGTGGCTCAGTGGCACAGAATCCTTGGGAACTGAATCAGCTCCAGGTTTTTTGCCCATTGAAAATACTGTAGAAAAGGAGGAGGATGAAGAAATGGCTGTTCCTGCTGATGATAGCCAGAAGGCTTGCGCACTATGTGGAGAGCCCTTTGATGATTTCTATAGTGACGAAATGGAAGAATGGATGTATAGGGGAGCCGTATACATGTATGCACCAGCTGGGTTAACAGTTGGAATGGACACATCGCAATTAGGTCCTATAGTGCATGCCAAATGTAGACCTGACTCACATGGGGTTTCATCGGAAAATTATGAGGATGAAACGGTATGCCTTTTTCTGCTCCTCTTTCTTGAATCTTAAATACATTTACTAGCTTGCCGATAAAGTTTTCATTTCTCATGCAGTTATTTCCATGTTTAATAGTAGTAGATGTCTTGATTTGCATTTTCATTTCTTTTGTTTCTTTTTTTACTTGTAACAAAAGGTCAGTCCTCTTATTACTTTCCATGTGCAGGAATCAACTAAAGAAGGTAGTAAAAGGAAAAAACTGCGAAGTCATTCCTGATATTTGCAGGTCACATGTAACTTCGGTTTTGAGTTATTATTAATTCATTTCATTCATCTATAATAGCTTGTAGCCTGCCAGAAAATGTGTACATGAGTAGTGGACTTGTTTTAACAGTCTTGTGGAAAAGAAAAAAGAGTTAGAGCAGACACACTTCACGTCCCTTGCTTTCGTGAATTTTCTAGCATTCTTTACCTAGCTTTCTTCAAGTAGTGGTTGGAGCTTCAATTTGTGTTGAAGCCGTTGCTTCAAAATAATAATATGGTTGTGTGAGAGGGGTTGTTTGTTCGATGATTGTGTGGGGGCTATATTTGCTTAAATTTTGCAGGAGCTCGTGTAATTGTATTCTGTGGGCAGGCTAATTGAGTTGAAGAAAGATCAATTTCAGCTGCATCTGTTTTATTAGCTCTAACTTGTGGTTTTTGGTTAGCATTTTCAAGTAGAGCCAACCAACTTTTGATTTAATTTTATAGTTAGCCATAGTAATGTTTTATTCTTCTGTTCCCTTGGGGGGAATTTTCATTATAGTGTAGCATGTTTTACTCTGTAACTGCATAACTATGAATTGCAGATTATATTGTTATCAGCTTATTATGATTGGATTTTGTTCAGTGCTATTTCTATGGAATATTTCATGTTTTCCAACCTTTTATCAAATTTTCATTGCTATTTTTTTACTTGGATTCGTTATTATGAATAGGTTTGTTGTTGTACACAACATAATTTTCATTCTTAGTAATTTGTTAGTACAAAACAAGTTAAGAGTACAATATTAATTTCTGTATTTTTTTCAATTCAACTGTCAAAAAAAAAAGTAAGAACACACTACATTCTAAGGAAATGTTTTAAAAATCAAATTATAATTACAAATAAGTATTACTCCCTTCGTCCGCAAAAAATAGATCACATTTGCCATTTTGGGACGTCCACAAAAAATAGATCATTTTCTAAAAATGGAAAATTTATCTCTCATACTTTTCCCACTTTTTCTTCCCTCTCTCATACTTTATTCATATATCTCTTACTTTAGCAGTAATAAATGCAATGGTAGAAAATGAATTTTATTTAATAAATAATCAAATTTAAACAAAAATATAATCAAAGCTCACCATCGATAGTTCTTTAATATACTATAATAATTTAATTACTAATTGCGTTCCGTCAACTGATTTAAGACTTTTAAGAATAAGCTAACGACCAAGTCAATCAATCAATAACCGTAAAGTTTTAAGTGAACTCGTAAACCCAATTTTTCTCTAAGTACATGGGTGAAATCTTAGAATTGTGGCTTTTATGATTTAAAACCACTATAACTTTATTAAGGATAACTTTTCTTTTTTTATTTTATTGGTAATAATAACCGATAATTTAAGTTAATTAAGTTAAAAGTAAAATTTGTAAGAACCTTCCCCGCACGCGTTAAAAGCTGAGACACCTCACACGTGCTGTCGCGATTGGGATTCTGTACGGCTATCCACGTGGCACCTTCTTCCCTCTCCTCTCCGTTTATATTCTTCCCTTCCTTTTCACTCCCCATTCTGTTTATAAGTAGTACCTATCTCTCAAAACGCCGTCGTTTTCGTCTGCCCTTTCCCCCAAAACACAAAATAAAAGGTCCAAATTAGTGAATCCCAATTTCCCGGCAATGATCGCGGATTGATCCAACCATGGATTCCGATTCAGTGAAATCGAGCTTCACCTACATGGGCCGCAAGTTCACCGATCTCAGCCTCAACGACTCCTCCTCCTCCGCCTTCAGCGACTGCAACAGCGACAGATCCGGCGAGTTCCCCACCGCCTCTTCGCAGAGCCGCCGCCTCTTCCTCTCCTGCGCCTCCGATAACTCCGACGAGCTCATCTCTCAGCTCGTCTCCGCCCTCGACTCCGACAGCATCGACGAGCAGAAGCAAGCCGCCATGGAATTGCGCCTCATGGCCAAGAACAAACCGGAGAATCGGATCAAAATCGCCAGAGCCGGAGCGATCAAGCCGCTGATCTCGATCATCTCCTCCAACGATCCGCAGCTGCAGGAGTACGGCGTCACGGCGGTGCTAAACCTCTCGCTCTGCGACGAGAACAAGGAGGAGATCGCCTACTCCGGCGCGATCAAGCCGCTGGTCCGCGCTCTCAAATCCGGCACCTCCACCGCCAGGGAGAACGCCGCCTGCGCGCTCCTCCGCCTCTCGCAAATCGAGGAGAACAAAGTCGCGATCGGGAGGTCCGGCGCGATTCCGCCGCTGGTGGACCTCCTCGAGAGCGGCAACTTCCGCGGCATGAAGGACGCGTGCACCGCGCTCTACTCGCTGTGCACGGTGAGGGAGAATAAAATTAGGGCGGTGCAGGCTGGGATTTTGAAACCCTTGGTTGAGCTGATGTCCGATTTAGGATCGAATATGGTGGACAAATCGGCGTTCGTGCTGAGTCTCCTGATGTCGGTGCCGGAGGCGCGCGCGGCGCTGGTGGATGAGGGCGGCATACCCGTGCTTGTGGAGATCGTGGAGGTCGGGACGCAGCGGCAGAAGGAGATCGCCGCTGCCATACTTTTGCAGTTGTGCGAGGATTGCTTGGCCTACCGAACTATGGTGGCCCGCGAAGGAGCCATTCCCCCCCTGGTGGCTCTGTCGCAGACCGGGACCACCCGCGCCAAACAAAAGGTAAATGGACTAACAAATTAACTAATTTATTTTCTTTTATTCATCTGTTACAGTTTCACCCTAATTTTGGATTTAGGGTAGAAAGCAATTCATAAATCCAGTCTGTAGTGTAGTGCAATTATCTATCCAGAGTTACACAATAGTGCATTTGGGAATGAATTACTTATAAATTTTAGAATATTATGTCTGCTGTGGTGGGTTGTCAATCAATGATCTTAGGATATTTAATGTGATGGAGTTGAATGTGGTCTGATTAATAATTGGTTAAAATAGTTGGAACAAATTTGCTATTGGTTGTTAATTGGTTTGTAAATGTTTCACCATAGGAAGAATCGCTTGCAAGTTGGCATCATCTAATAATCAATTGTGAAACATGAGTTGACACTGAAGAATTATTTATTTATTATATATGATACTGTATAACAAAGTGTGTTGCTTAGTAGGATTTAGGTAGGATTAGTTTAAAGAAGGTTTATTGGAGAGAGGGGACGATCACCAAATCTGAGTTTAGCGTGTAGAGTTTAGGCCTAATCCGACGGCCCTCGTTGGATTTGATTAAATTAATATCACCCCTTTTTGTATGTTTCCAAAGGGATGATTGGTGCAGATTCTTTGCAGAAATTGAAATAAGTTGCATAGATGATGATGACAGAGGTGATGTAGATTGTATGACTATTATATTGGCAGCTAGTTTGTCAATTACACCGCAACTGTTTTTGATGAAATCAAAATCTACAGCCTCAAATTGACTAAAAATTAAACTATTTTATGTTTGTTGTTTGATCTGAAACTAGGTTTCCAGGAAGGAAAAGCTTGTTGCTTTATGAAAAGTCTTGATATTTTGATTTTGATTTTGATGTCATAAGATACATATGCATAAGAATGAAAAAGGGTGACTAATGGGCATGGGACACTGGTTGTGTGTATGGACAGGCGGAAGCACTGATTGAGCTTTTACGGCAGCCAAGATCCACCAACGGCGCTGCGAGGGACATATGAATATGATCTGTCGCTATCTTCCATCCCCACATGATGCCCCAACCCCCACTTCCACAAGAGGACAAAATAGATACACAGATACAGGTAAAAAAATACCCATAAATATCAAAGAGGTAGGGGCAGAACTGTAAATACTCAATGCTGTAACAGTGTCATTTGTGATGAAGCTTTGTAAATTTGCCTCCCCAATCCCACCTCGATTTTGATCTTGGTAAAAAAATAAAAATGGAAAAAAGAAAAAAAGTGTTTCATTCCGATACTTCAACGTTTGTTCCCTTGGTTTTGCCTATTCTATTTTTTGAGTGTAAGTTTTTGTGTTTGAAGGGATTTTGTATTTAATATATGGTCCCAATTCCCAGAGGCAGAGCCTTAATTTCTCTTTGTTCTTGTTTTTAATTTTTAATCCGTGGTAAACGTGCAATACTCGTGCGAACCTTGGACTACAAATAGGTGTTTTCATAATCTAACATTTTTTTTAAATGTGTGATTTATATAAATGACTATAGGAATGTGATCAAATGAAAACTCTAAATATGGTACAAACTCAAAACTATTATCTGGACTATTGAAAAATGTCAACAGATCAAAAAAAACATCAATAGAAAAATGTCAATAGAATTTCAATGGTAGTCAATGATTGATGTTGTGTTAATATTGTGTTGATACTGTGTTGACACTAAAATCTTGAAATTTTACACTGTGTTGATATTGTATTGAAACTCTGTTGAAGTTGTGTCGAGAAGTTTTGAATTTGTACAATACATAAGTTTGCATTTTATTACTATCCAATGACTATTACTCCTATTATCTACGTCATTTGTTGTAGTTGTCTACTCTTTGTTCAAGATTATCTAAATAATAAACTACTAAAACAAATTGTGTAGTCGGAAGCTAGAATCCTTCATGGCCAATAGAACTAAAATGGTGTATGAGAGCTCATAATCTTTACCTGCAATGAATTACTTGTTTTAATGTGAATTTAACGTTACAATCTTTAAGATAGAACATTGTTTATGTCTATCTAGCTGGTGAATCTTACCTTTCTTTTAAGATTAACCAACTAAAAGATCTTTTCGTATCATTACCCTTCAGCTTACAATTTAGAAAAATGACTTTTTTGTTTTGGCAGTTTATAGTACTCCATGTGATTGGAATAACTTCTTCTCATTAGTTTTAGAATTAGATTTTACTCCCTCCGGTCCTTAAAAAGTATAAACTATTTTATTTTAGTCTGTTCCTAAAATGTATGAATTTATTAATTTTAAAAATTCTTCTCTCTAAAGAAGTGTAACTTGTTCTCCACTAACAATGTTTTAATTACTCTTTCTTTCTATCTATATCTTATTTTATCAATTATGCATTAAAATTCATATCGAACCAAATATTCATACTTTTCAAATACAGAGGGAGTCCGTAACATGTTTTTCAATATTAACATCTAAAGAGAGGGAATGAAAGAATGCAACGGTAAGGCAAAAGCATAAAAAATAAGAGGAAGAAGGCTGGCGGGATGAGATGCATCTCATATCACAATCTTAGCCAGCCCATCACCTAGGTCGCGGTCCGACAACCCATCCTCAATTCCCCACCCGCACCCCCTCCCTTCCAGATCAAATTGGGACCCATTATGGGTGCAATTTGCAATAAGTGATCGCATTCTTGATCTCCATAGTATACCTTGCAAGTTAGATAGGAGTAGCATTTCAATCAGGTTTTCACAATGTTTTTAATTACTACTTCAAACGAGGAAAGGTGAAATTAGAGCCATAAATATGTGTATATACACAATTTGGTACTCGTAGCATTTAGTGTTTCCGAATAAACATCTTCCAAATAGTTGGGAGCACATTTATGGTTGCGCATATGACATTAAAAACTCTTTTGCTATCAAATCCGAGGAGAAAACAGATCTCTGTCTTAGTGCCACCTTTCACGATTATATATATGAGTAGAGTCATATGGAGTATATGGTATTGGACATTAAAACGTGGCCACTTACTTGCCTTCCATCTTAAAAGAGAAACAAAAGAGAGAAAAAAGAAATCCCACTAAAACACTTTTCAACAAAATAGTAGTACTAATAAATTAATTAAAGCAATAGTATAGTGGAGTAGTATATTCTCCTTTTTAGTGTTTTATAAGTCAGACCGGATAATCCGGCTGCGAACCTTCTTAGCGACATATCATATTTACCAACAAAATATTACTAATGTTTAGGTTTTATAATCTAATTATGAATTCCAATGCTATTTGCTAAAGTTTAGTACTTTATCAATCACTAAATTTTAATATTTTCATAATAAATATATTTAGTTACTTATTTTAGGTATATATTTATTTAATATATATTAAATGATGGGCTAGTTTACCGGATTATTATTAGATTAAGTTTTTATTAGTTGTTGTAATTTTAATTAGTATTCGTCTATTTTTATTTTATGTATTATGTATTTGGCTTATGTTTCTCTATTTTAGAATTTTCATATTATGTATCGTTTTAATTATTAGTATTTAACTATTATTTGTTATATTTGATAGTATATTTAGTTTGACATTAGGCATTACATAATATTAGTTTAAAATTAATGATTCTATCAATTTTCAAACTAAATAAACAATCCATAATATTGAAAATTACGTACGTGATGTATTATGAATAATATTAATGTATTGTGAAAAATATTAGTTTAACTTTTCCAATTATGTACATGTAGTATTATGAATAATATTAATTTAACTAATTAATAAAAAAATGTGTATTTATATTAATATGATCCAACCCACTAATTAATACTCCTAAACAAATACTACCTCTATTTTTTTTAAAATAACAACTCTTTCCTTTTTAATCCGTTCCTTAAAAATAGCAACTTTCAAACTTTCCATTTTAGGAAATTTTTACACCCTTACCCTTAATAAAATGGACTCCATCATCCACTAACATTAATTTCATTATACTTTTTTCCCCTCTCTCTCTCTTACTTTACCATTTTTTCTCCCCCTCTCTTATTTTATCAAATTATGCATTAAAACTCATACCGTTACAAACCTCCCTATTTTTAAAAAACGAAGGTAGTATTAATAGAATTAAATTAGGTTATTATTTCATATCTTCTTCTTCTCCATGCCAATGTGCTTTTTCCTGTAAGTTTTCTGTCTCCCTGTATTTAATTTTTCTTCCTTTCCTTTTTCTATTTTGATAAATATAAAATTATTTAGATTTAAACGCAATAAATCAAAATCAGAAAAAAAAATGGTATAGCTTTAGTATAGATTTGAAGATAGGTATTTTTTCTTCAAAAACCTATAATATGATTGATTTTGTACTATTGTTGGATGTATTTATGTAATGCATTTTAAGTTTTGTAGTACTGTTGAAAATGGTCGAAATTAGAATTATGAAATATCAAAATTAATTTTCATATATAGAGTTAAAATTTGTTAATTACTTACACCAGATAAAGCTCATGATAGTAATTCACCGAAATTAACTCGTTTGATAAAAAAAGATAGGATATGAGAAGATATGTAAAATAAAATAATAAATACGGACTTCATGTCAAGATATGCAAAGATATGATTTTTTTTCATTGTTATTTGATAGAATATAAATTATCTAAATTTGTATAGTATATTAAATAACATGACTTAACTTGACAAATTAATGAGTTACATAAACATGGTTAAAGTTATAATTTTGGTAAGATTGGGGAGGGCCCTTGTCTTAGATTGGGCTTTGAGTTAACCTTAACTATGATATCAAACAATTAAAAATGTCCATATATAATTCTTTATCTTGGTATTACTAACTTATCAAATACACAATTTCACTATCAAAGGTTTTTATTAAAAATATTTAATATTAAATATAAAGGTATAAAGACGAATATCTTGTCTTTTTTTTTGAGAAATACTAATAAGAGCATCCACAGCGGTATAAAAAAAGCCGGCCGTCAGTCCGTGCCAACGGCAAGGACGAGTTCGTCCGCCGCTGCAAGCCGTCCGTCCGTGCCGCTGAGCCCTACGTGGCACGATTTGATTGGTCGTTGGCAAAATTGATTTTACTTTTTTTTAAAAAAAATCAAAAATAATTCGAAATAATACCAAAAATTAAAAAATATATATTTTTGGATTCCCAAAAAATATAGTCGTTTATAGACGTTTTTTTGGATTTTTTTTTATCCCAATTCATCTATAAATACACACATTCATCATCCACTTTTCACATCAAATTATCTCTCATTCATACTTTTTCATACTAAATCATCTACATCTTCCTCTCTCACTCAAACCCTCTCTAAAAAATTCAAAAATCGATTTCACCGATCTCATTGCGGAAGCGGAGCGCGAAGAACAAGAATACCAGGAACAATATCGTGCCGCCTATGAAGCCTATGTCGCCGCCAATACCCCTGCCCCTCCTCCTCAACCAACTAGATCAAAGCGTCGCTACATCCATCGTGATCGGGAGCGAGCCCACGAAAGGCTCGTTGCTGACTATTTTTCCGACTAGCCGCGGTATCCAGAAGATTACTTTCGGCCTCGTTTTCGCATGTCAAAACGGTTGTTTATGCGTATTGTCAACATATTGTCCACCCGTGTTGAATACTTTCAATCAGGTGTAGACGCAACCGGTCGGCAAAGTCTCTCGACGTTGCAAAAGTGTACTTGTGCCATCCGACAACTTGCTACTAGGCAAATGGCTGACCTCTTCGACGAGTATTTGCATGTAGGTGAGTCAACTGGAATCCTATGCCTAAATTTTTTTTGCGAAGACGTTCGTTCTGCTTTCGGCGATGAATCCCTTCGAGCACCCACCACCGAAGATTGTCAACGGTTGCTTCATCTTCACGAAGCAGTCCACGGTTTTCCCAGTATGCTAGGCAGCATTGACTGCATGCATTGGAAGTGGAAGAATTGCCCGACTGCTTGGAGGGGGCAATACTTAAACGGCCACAAAGGCGGCGGCCCAACGCTTATCCTTGAAGCGGTCGCCGACTACCGCCTATGGATTTGGCATGCATATTTCGGTGTTTCCGGATCCAACAACGACTTGAACGTGCTCTATTCTTCACCACTCTTCGATGATGTTTTGAATGATGTAGCACCGACGATCGACTTCACCATCAACGGAAATGCGTACCACATGGGTTACTATCTCGTCGATGGTATCTACCCAAGGTGGTCGACTTTCGTGAAGACGTTCAGCAATCCGCAAGACCCAAGATGGATTATTTTTGCGGAGCATCAAGAGTGTGCTCGGAAAGACGTCGAAAGAGCTTTTGGGGTCCTTCAAGGCCGATTCAACATTGTGAAGGCCCCGTCTCAGCTGTGGTACGTTAAGAATATCGCCGACATCATGTACACGTGTATTATCTTGCATAATATGGTTATAGCTGACGAAGGACCGAGGGCGGCTAACTTATACGACGAGGATGAAGCCGGAAGCTCAACCGCAAGGTCTCCCACACGCCGAGGTGTGCATACGACGGTGAACGAGAGGATCGAAAGAAGACACACAATGCGCGATACAAGAGCCCACATTGAGCTACAAAAAGATTAATCAATCATATTTGAGCGAAATTCGGCAACAAGTAGTGGGTCTTTTTAATTTTATGAATTTAATTATGGATTTTTTAATTTTTAGGATTTTAATTATGTACTTAATTTTTAATTTTTAGGATTTGAATTATGTAATTTTAATTTTTTTTTGTAATTTGTAATAGTATTCCGGATTTTTTTAATGAATTTTAATATTGTGGAAATGTTTTTATTTAAATGAAATAGTGGAATGGTGGGACCCTTGAGCTTGTCCTTAGCTAAGAGTACGGATGTGGGTGTTATGCTCTTAGCTAGAAAAAAGAGTAAAAGTAGATCCGGGTCTATCTCCGTGCTCTTAAATAAGAGCACGGATAGGGATGCTCTAAACAACACGGACAACATAACTAAAAAAATGCGCACGCACACCACGAGTGCAACTATTCAACTTTTTAAAAACCTAACACATACCTTACATTTTTTATGTGAAATGCTGCTTCAGACAAATCCATTAGAATTTTTTTTTTTTTTTTTAGAAGTTACACACAAATCACACAAGAGAAGTTGAAACCTGGCTTGACCAATTGTTATTCCTAGTTTAGTTCTACTACTATGTTATTGCACTGTTCCATGGCATATATGACTTGTGAATGAGCTACAACGTTTTCTATTTTTAAAATTTACTGATTAAATGAGCAAAGATTCAATAAAAAAGTCATAATGTCATAATATAAAATTTATAAACTTTGAACAAAAAGTTAAATAAACGAGATCATGGGCCAGTATATTAAAGGGCAAGCTAGCGGTCCATATATATGACTGAAAATTGAGAGCCCAATAAACATGTGAGGCACTATTTAATAGTTTTGTCAATCAAGCCCATTTACTTTAATTAAACCCATTTACTCTGATACTTTCATACTTTGACTCTGAAATCATTCGACTCAATCAAACCCATTTACTTTGATATTTTTCATAACTCTAACTCTCTAACTATGAAATCATTGAGAGTCAATCAAATTCAGGAGTGTAATCGAGTAACATGAGACTAGTTTGTCCTTAATCAAATGAATAAAGGATCGATCCATGTTTAAGGTTATGGAGCAACTTTAAATTCTTTGTCTCACGTTCGAGGTGCCTACTAATTAACACGTGAAATAGCCACGCTAGCGGATACCCTTGATCTAATAAAAAATTCATTTCAGTTATTGCTTTCATATTTTGTTTCTCATGAAAGGAGCAGCATGTTTTCGTTTTCATTCATAATCATTTTCACTTAATATTTTTTAGTTACATTTCATGTCAAAATTAAATTTTGAACACATTATAATCAATTGTTCAAAAATTAAAGGTCATGTTTTGATAGTTCTTTAACAACAAATTCAAGACATGCAACCTCTAACTCAGGTTTGATTTCCACTAGAACTGAATTTCGTGAGAAGCATCAGAACAAATAAAGTCTATGTAATGTCATTTAAAATTCATTTATTTAGGACTGGTAGTCAAATTGAGATTAACCGAATTAACTATAAACTATGATGATTTATTTAATTTTGATGAGTCAGATGTATTTGATATGGAAAATCAAAAGAGCATTTAATTAGACAATAACTGTATTTACTAGTATTTAGTATAGAGGGAACATCTTTTTTAGTCCACGAACTTTGCCAAAGTATCATTTTAGGTTCGTGAACTTTGAAAATATCATTTTAGGTCCATCAACTATGGGTTAATATCATTTGGAGTACTTTTTAACTATTTCCAAGTTTTTTTGGACAAAAATACCCTTGATACCTTAAATGGCATATATTTTTAATAAACTTATCCTATACTCATATTTTTTATAAATATCTTTACTATATATTTTTAATGAATTTTCAAAATATAATTTGACCTTCAATATTATCACTTAATTTTGTAATTAAGTGACATGCAAGAAAAGATCCTTATTAAATTTTTTATTATTAAAGAAAAGTTCTTTATTCAATTTTAAAATTCTTTAATATAAAAATTGAAGAAGCAATTTTACTTGCATGTCACATAATTAAGTGATAATATTGAAGGTCAAATTATATTTAGAAAATTCGTCAAAAATATATTGTAAAGATATTTATAAAAAATATGAGTATATGATAAGTTTATTAAAAATATATACCCTTTAAGGTATCGAGGGTATTTTCGTCCAAAAAAACTTGGAAATAGTAAAAAAGTACTTCAAATGATATTAACCCATAGTTGATGGACCTGAAATAATATTTTCAAAGTTCATGGACCTAAAATGATACTTTGGCTAAGTTCGTGGACTAAAAAAGATGTTCCCTCTTTAGTATAAATTGCAATTGGACAAAACTAATCCCAATAAAACCTACTGAAGTATTTATTCGATTTCTGGACACTGTTTCCAGCTCCAACAATTTCATTTCCATTCTCGGTCATCATTAAAAAAAAATTGTCTGATTAATTCATATTCCCCAATATGGAAACTTATAACCAAGAAAATAATTTGTATTAAAATCATCTTCCAATTAATTATTATCCATCCCCTGTCATATCCCTAACAAAACTTAAAATAGGGGGGAAATATAAGGGTAATTTTGGAATTAATTTAGCACAACAAAATATAGAAGTAAGGTTCTAACTGGTCACACATGCAGACAAATTAAATTAACTGCAAATTAAACAATTAATAGAATTAGGATAAATCTATATATGCTAATGAAACATGCCTAACAAATTCAAATATTAGTAATTGACTGAAAAATGTTAGCTTAATAGTAATACTATCTTTTTATAGACGTAGAGGTACACGATTCAACAAAAACATCCTAGAAACATGGTGTACAATCACGCGTGCATTATGGATTGCAATTATGTTCTCTCCATATTGAAACAATCATTAGAACTCTGAATAATCCATCCTCTAATAATCCATCATTACCTCCCTTTTAACCCAATTATATCCTATCCATATTCCAACAATTATTTTATAAGTGTCTCATTTCATAATTTGTTGATAAAGTAGACTAAAATATCATGACTAATACATATATATTTTGCGATATTTTATTTAATATATATTTGTGTGTTTCCTCTTAAAATACATTGTATTTTTGTTATCGTTCTCTAAATTTTCTCGCACAAGTATGTGTAAGAACGAAAAGGGCCGAAGCAAGAATCCATTAACATTCTAAATTATTAGGGCATCCACAGTAGGGCGGAGGATACGACGCCCTAAGTCCCGCCTTATATGCTGTCACATCAGCATTTTATCCTCCGCCCCTTCCACCTGCAATGAGGCGGACTATAGGTCGCCTTAAGCCCCGCCCTAAGTATTTTATTTATTATTTGAATATTTAAACACTACAATATTTATTTTTTATGTTTGCAAACATATCAATTAGCAAGAATAAATATAAAAACACTATAAATTAAAGGCAAATCCTATTGTCAATATTTATTTTTTATTTTTTATTTTTTGTGCTTGCAAAAATGAAAAATTGTCAGAATTCATTATTGAATTTAGAGAGAAATTGAGATGAGGAAGAGAGTGGAGTGAAAAATATGAAATGAAGTAAAAATATTGGTGATATATATAGAAGAATATACGAAAAAATTAAAAATTACAATAAAAATGTGTGCATCCTCCATATCATAGTCCGCGGATAATGTATAGGGCGCGGAGGATAAAATGTGCATAGTCCCTGGTGCTCTCGTCAAAAAGTAAATAGGAGTAGTATTTAACCACTGACACATACCAACTTAATCTATAAGATAAGTGGAAGGATGACAAAATTACTTTCCTAACCACCTCCATAAAAATGTACTACTACTACCTTTTTAGTCACTTTTGATGGTATCGCAAAATTGTCAAAAGAGAGAGAAAAAAGGAAATGAAAATGAGAGATGTATTTTTGGAATAACCATTACAAGTGGATTAATAGAAACGTAGGTTTATCTTATTGACTGGCAAGAAAAAAAAAGTGATTCCTAACAATAGTCCTTCTTATTTTAAATTATCCAGGCATACTTTTGTAACTTTATATTTTTAACTTTAATTAAAACATATACATTGTACTTTATATTTTATATAAGCATCATTCTTGTTTAGTTCATTTTAGCAATATTTGTTTTGCTTTATATTGATTCTGATGCCCTAAATATTATTATTGATGTGATTAATTTTTAAAATTACATATCTATTTTCTTTATACATTTACATGAATAAATAAAATTAGTACAAATTAAGATCAGTAAATATATAATTTGTAAAATTAATCATGTATGTCCCTACGAACATAATACGACAGGGATGAAAGATATGCAAAGGACCATAAAAGTTTACTAAAATAAAATATATGATATAAAGAACTATTTAGTAAATTAAGAATAATTTTGTTCCATTTGATACTTTATTTCTTAATAATCATTCATACGAATAGAATCAAACGTTGGCCATTTTAGCAATATTTGTTTTGCTTGAGCATTGGTCGTTGGAGCTTTGGATATTGCTTTTGCTAGTAATTTGTCCGATCTTGTTGGTTTGGGTGTGTGTTTAGTTTGCGTATTGAGATTTTTTTTTTAGCCTTTTGTTGTTGGCCCTTGCTTCTTGAGCTCGATTAACTTTTTTTCACTGTTGCCCGTTTGTATCTACACTTACTCATTTTATGTGGTTTGAATCTTTATTTTTATCGAAAAAACTACATTTTCATGAAGCCAATATATTTTTTTTAAAAAAAATAAAGGTTCAAACCAAATAATGATGAGCAAGAGCCCAACAACACAACCTAGTCAAGTCCAATGAAAAAACCTAGTGCTAACGAAGACCAAAAAGCAGATAAAAAGGGCACACACCACACAAATCAAAACCACATAGCAAACAAGGTCAAGGATAAAAGTACTACACAATAAACTGAAGGCAAGGAAATGTAACGTCTTTAGTCGTCTTAGATTGCACCTTTGGTCCTATGTTTGTTATTAGTCCACCCTCTAATATTGATAAATTTCTTATACATTTATCTCAGTATGAAGGAAAACTTTGGATATCATCCTTTAATCCACGAACTTAGCCTCCACAATGAAATCCTCTTCCCAACCACTTAATTATTGACCATCTTCTCATAATTTTGTTCATAAGCCACCAGATCAACCACATTGTCACATGGAAGAGGAAGCTCCATATCAAATTTGACGAAAGATGCGTCCATCTAGCTGAGGAAGCACGAGATTGGATCTTTGGACAAACAAAAGCATGAATTCCAACAGCCAAAACAAAAATACCACAACCTGCATCCAAAGATGACGTCATCATCCGTCTCTAATTCCTCTTTGCGAAAGACACATAAGTCATCTTTAATCCCGAATAACCTAAATCTGAATATTATGTCCATCAAACTGAGTCTCTTTTATGTCATAAATTACTTTCAATTATTGGAAGAGGGCCAATCGCGTAGTAATTTACGTTGTAAATTCATTAATTTTATACATCAAATACATACTTACATATTCATGATCAAAAGAAATTCATAATAACCACACGCTATGTACTAACAAAGTCAATATTTGATATTTTATAAAAGTAGCAGGAAAAAATAATATAAGTGAAAAGGATGTGTAGAATGTGACAGTAGAGATAAGGTTAATCCAAGAGGGGTTGAGTCATATCTCATTATTGGAACATTCACATCCACACCAACCTAAGGCTGTGCTTGTACGAAATCTGCACCCGCATATGTACTGTTCTTCTTCAATATCCAATCCTCTATTTTCTTTAAAAAAATGATTTGCTACAAAAATCGTTTTTATACAATTGAATATTTATATAGGTGGCCTTTGATAAATTTTATTAGCAAAAATTGTCTCTAAGTATCTTTTGTAGGAGTATTATAGTATCATTTTTTTTTGCTATGTTTCATTTTTTTAATCATTCCTTATTATTAAAATTTATCAGAAATCTTGTAACTCTTATCAATTTAGTAAATCACAATTAAAATTTTTTAAATAATTAGATTTCACATTGGATGGATAAGCTTTTGTAGGGACCATTTTCTTGTCGACATATTTTCATGAATTAAGTGGTCAAGTGTGATGCAACACATCGACGAGACACATTTTCATAAATAAGTTAGGGTGCGTCATATTAGGAATATTTCGATGTTTTATGTGTTATTTCAGTTGATATGACTAATATCGTTATATTAAATTAACTAGTGATAACATTAAAAATATATCATAATTTAAAAGTTTAAAATAACAGAGGGAAAAATTAAAGGAAGAAAGGTTTTTTTTTTGTGTGTGTTAAATTATATGTCCCGATTGAGCCACGCAATTTCCAGACATATCGACATAATATGACACGTAAAATTTGATTTAACATTAAAAAATTTACACAATCCTTCACAACAGTTTATAACTTTAGAGCATGTACAACGCTGCTTTAGCTATGAGTGAAGCTTGTGCCGTCAGCAAGGCACGCTGCATCTTGCAGAGAATGCCGCTCATTGGAACGGATTCATGCGAAAAAATCAGATGAAATTCAATTTTTTTTCACTTCCCGAAATATGGCTATTTTATTATCATTCTTTTCAATTATTTCATTTATTTTCTTTTTTCTTTTTAATCCCAATTCATCCAAATTCGTCAATGAGTAGTCGGTTCCACTAAAATTTGAATTTATTTGCTTGTATTTTTTATTTTAGGATTTAAAGTATGCACTTTAAAATTTTTAAGACATAAATTATGTAATTTTTTAAATTTTAGAAATTTGTAATGTCATTTCAGGTCTTTTTAATAAAATTTATTATTAATGAAATCTTTTAGTAATTCTAATTTTTAAATTGAATAATAGATAGTGGTACCAATGAATAATGAAAAGCATGCTCTTGGGAAAGAATATGAGCAACTAGGCATCCACTATAGGGGCGGCGCGCCGGCCGCCCCCTTCCCGGCTACGCCGCGGCGGCGTATAGTGGACTAGGCGTCCGCCCCGGGGGCGGACGAATTGGCTGGGGCGGAAGGGCCATCGCCGGCTTTGCGGCGAGGACGAGCCGCATGAGAGAGAAGCGCGGCGGCCGCCGCGCCTATCTATTGCGCGGCGAAACCGCCGCGGCGGTCGCCGGCTTTTCTTTTTTTATTTCGAATTTATAAATGTTTTTTTTATAAATATTCCTCCCATTTTCATCGTCTCTCCACACACTTCTTCACTCTCTATCCAAATTTTCTATCTCTAAAACTTTTCAATTTATGGATGATTTGTGGAATCAAGCATGGGATTCTTTGATTCAAGAGGTGCAGAGGGAGGCCGACGAGGAGGCGGCGGCGATCCCTCGTGAGATTCGTCATCGTCGGACAATCCCACGAGACCATGTCGGAGCGGCTGAGCGGCTTATGGCCGACTACTTTAGCGATGAGCCTCGTTACCCGGCTGAGATTTTTCGTCGGCGTTTCAGAATGTCGCGACCGCTATTCACCCATATAGCGACGACATTGGCGGACCGGTTCGGGTGCTTCACGCTCCGGAGGGATTGCACTTGCCGGATCGGGCTTTCTACTTTGCAGAAATGCACCTCTGCAATTAGGCAGCTTGTCTATGCCGGACCGGCTGATATGTTCGACGAATACCTACAGATGGGTGAGACGACTAGTCTAACTGTGCTCCGGCAGTTTTGTAAGGGCATTCGGCAAGTCTTTGGTCCGGAGTTCCTACGAAAGCCAACCCCTGATGAGTGCCAGAGACTGCTAGATATGCACGGTGCGGTGCACAGTTTCCCCGGGATGATGGGCAGCATTGATTGCATGCATTGGGAGTGGAGAAACTGCCCGGTGGCGTGGAAAGGCCAGTTCACTACCGGTTTCAAGCAGAAACATCCGTCGATGATCCTCGAAGCCGTTGCTGACTACCGTTTGCGGATCTGGCATGCATATTTCGGTGTTGCAGGTTCGAACAACGACATCAACGTTCTGCAGTCGTCGCCTATCTTCAATGATGAGTGCCGGGGAGAGGGTCCAGAGATCAGTTTTGTAGCAAACGGCACGCAGTATCGCAGGGGATACTATTTGGCAGATGGAATATACCCTCGTTGGCCCGTATTCGTCAAGACACTTCGGCAACCGGCTGGCGCGAAGAGACAATATTTTGCGCGCAAACAAGAGGCCGCTAGCTTTTGGTGTGCTCCAAGCGCGATGGGCCATTCTACGCTGCCCCGCACGAGTGTGGCACGAAGATGATGTCGCGGATATCATGGTAGCGTGTATCATATTGCACAATATGATAATAGAAGATGAAGGATTCGCTGCAGAACGTTGGGCGCCGGAAGATGGTGCAAGTACAAGTCACGGTGTTGCCTCCGCGCCGATACAGATGGGTGTACCACGTAGTAATGAATATCTGATCCAACGTTTCGCTGATATACGCCGGAGCACAGCACATGACCAACTCCAGGTCGATTTGATTGAAGAGATCTGGGCACGTAGGGGAGGCGGCGTAGCATGAACAACATGTGTGATTTCCGTAGATCAAATTTTCGTTGTAATTTTCCTCTCACTTTAATCCGACGAAAATTTAGTTTCAATTTTAATTTTATTGCACTAGCCGTTTATCTCAAATTATTTTTAGTCCGATAATTTGTAATTGAATTAAAATATACAACAAGAAAAATAAAGTGAAAGTTGTCCACTAAAAAGTGTCCACTATTGCTGTGGACACTTTTTTTTGTGGCTGTGGACAAATAAAATGGGGCTATGGACAAAAAAAAAAAGCTGTCCACCAAAAGTTGTCCACCTATAATGAATGCTCTTATGCCTTAGCTAAGATCATGGAATAAAATATGAATGAAAGTGGAGTGATCATGCTCTACACAAAGAGCACAGTTATAGATACTCTTAGCTACCAACTCTTAAGTTTGATAGAAAAATCAGAAAGTGGGGTTATATATTCATGTTATCAGCGGCTATCACCTCTATGTATAATAGTAGTATATTATTATCTACGTTCATGATAAATAGCTATAGTTATTTTAATAAGTTCATTCGACATAATTAGTTACCTATTTATGATAAGTTTATGTTTTTAATGAGGTTAGATTCCACTAGTTGAGCCGTATTCCTTTTTTGGTTGTCATATGGAATAATTTCCATTTACAGTAAAAATATTATTTCATCTCTTATTTTATTCTTTGTTCATCTCTCTTGCTTTATTCTCTCTCTTACTTTACTATATCCACTTTAACATTTAATATATTAATTTTTTAAATTATATGCCCAAAAGAAGTGGCTCAATTACCTTGGAACGGACATAGTATTATTAAAATCCGGTCATCCATTACATAGAGTAAGACAGTTCTTTTTAGACATAGGTAGAAGTAAAAGAAAATTCAGGGCTACATGTATACCTAGCGCTGCCCACTCTTCATCAATCAGTACATATATGACTCTTTTTGCATCATTATTTGTAGCTAGTTTCTTTTTTTAATTTGGAGTTTGTATAATATTTACAATTTACATTTATTGTATACCCTCATAAAGAATAAAGAAATAATACCTTCATAAGAATAAATATACATATATAGGTCTGTGTTAAAATGACAACTCCTCTTAAAATGACACCGTGGCACCACTTATACAGCAATAGTATAAAGGCTACACAACAATATTACAAACACTACACAACAATCTATAGATTGTTGTATAGTGTGTCGGATATTGCTGGACAAGAAATATTGTTGGATAAAGACCAACAAATTGCTGACCGTCTTTTTCAGTTTTTTTTTCCACGTGACAGCTTATTATTCGTCCACATGTACAAATGATTGGCTAGGAATGGTGGAATTGTGTTATTTTAAGGGGTGGTGGCACCCTAACATACCCTATATATATATATATATATATATATATATATATATATATAACTATATAGAGTCTCATTATCCACAAACCCACTCTTAAAGACCGAACCACCGAACCATACCAAATTAGGGCTTTTAGATCTAGTTTTTATGGATGAGATTCACAAATTTATAAATTATTTTCTCCTTCATCACCAGTCTATTTTAATTCATCCGAAGGTAAATAAGTCATACTAACACGTTAGGAAGATTTAACTTCTTTTCAGAATATATTACTTCATTCCAATAGGTTTTTACTTCATTCTAATAGGATTATTACTTCATTCTAGTACGTAAATGCAGTTTCGCCGTCTCGTGCCGTACTTTCTCTCTACAATATCTATCACCACCGCTACGGCGCTGATATGATGTAATAAACACATGGAATAATATAATAAATTATTTGATTGAAGTATGTGTAGAAGCATTTGAAGTCCTACTGGAATGAAGTAAAAACCTTATCCAATGAAGTAATAACGTTTCTGAATGAAGTAATAAACTCACTTGAATAAATTGCATTTTTTTAATGTGAATAAAGTAAAAGCTCATGTCAATGAATTCGAATGAATCATATGTTGAATCATTTCAAAACCTACTTGAAGCAAGTAAAAACATGTTGTAGTTTCAATATATTACCTATGTAATGAAGTAATAAACCTATACAATGAAGTAAAATTGGCTTGTAATGAAGAGCGAAAAAAATTTACACAGCAGCATATCCCATCAAAAAACTAGATCTTATGGCCCAGATTTGGTCTCTAGTTCGGTCTTTAAGAAAGGTTCGACATTGATTACAACTCTATATATATATATTGTATACGCATATAATATTCTGAAACTTTAATTTATTTTTATTATATTACATATTAATTTTGTTTTAGTTATATTGTTATATAGCAATATAAAAGAAATTATATGTAAATTTTATAACAAATTTTGACATGATTTCTAACTTGATTCAAAATAATTATACGTTATACAATTAAAATAATAGTAGCTTTTTTCTTAAATTTGTTAATATTAATTTAAAATTTTAATATTTTCTTATATTGTTTTGGAATGATTAGCTTGTTATTTATTTTATGTTAATTCATATTTATAAATTGATTTTTAATGTAAAATATCAAAAAAGTTAGATTAGGTAGAATTTATGAATATTTATCACTATCTGTACTTTAAATGAGGTTACTTTTGTAAAATAAGATTTCAAAACAATTCAAATTAAAAACATTGGCTTTATTTCGGGATATTGTAAAAGAAAAGTTTGCCATATAACTAGTACTCCGTATTTAATGTGGAATAAGTTCTTTTTTCCCCAATGAAATAGTTCAACTCAAATGAAATGCTTACACCTTCAAATCTTCTATACTTTTACTTGGAGTTAGTGTTAATTTATCGATATTGATTATGATAGGAATTAATATGGAGAAATTATATGAAAAGAGATTAGAGAGGGTGGAAACTAGCGTGACTTTGAGAGATTTGAGAGAACTGTCGGTTTCTCCAAGAGGGAGAACCGGAGGAGAGAACGAGATTAATAATTTAATTCTTCATTCTGCTTGATAATAATAAAAGACTCCACACATATTTATAATATGTGTGGTACAAAAAGATCTCTATAAACTAGGTAAACAAATCAAAAGCAAATCAAATCCTAACCACTATGGAAAGTAAATAAAATCATAATAACTAAATAATACTAAAACATAAATAAACTAAATACATATACGGAGAGAATATCAGCTCCCTTCCGGAATAAAATAGAATATTAGGTCTCTATCCAATTTGATAGGAATTAATATGGGATTAATTCCTATCTAGAGAAATTATATGAAAAGAGATTAGAGAGGGTGGAAACTAGCGTGACTTTGAGAGATTTGAGAGAACTGGCGGTTTCTCCGAGAGGGAGAACCGGAGGAGAGAACGAGATTAATAATTTAATTCTTCATTCTGCTTGATAATAATAAAAGACTCCACACATACTTATAATATGTGTGTACAAAAAGATCTCTATAAACTAGGAAAACAAATCAAAAGCAAATCAAATCTTAACCACAATGGAAAGTAAATAAAATCATAATAACTAAATAATACTAAAACATAAATAAACTAAATACATCTACGAAGAGAATATCAGCTCCCTTCTAAAATAAAATCCCTTCTAAAATAAAATAGAATATTAGGTCTCTATCATATTACCATATTAGTGTGAAATATGAATTAATTTTGTGATATGATTATTAAGACAAAACTAGTAAGTATTCCATATTTTTCTGAATAGAATGTGACAAAATGGATGTAGCAATCAAGTGCCTTAGAATGTGCGATATAATTTATACTTATAGAGTATGTAGTTGGGATGTGGACCAAAATGTCTCTTTATCTTTTGAGCTGTTGTGATGTTGAATATCTCCTCTCCAATTAAAGATTTTTTTTTGTATTTGCCATTAACTTCATTCGTCTTAGTACTCAGATCTAAATTAAGGATTTTGTGGAAACTTCGTTGTTCGTACTATAAGAAATTTCTTAGTAGTTTCGTCAGTTACATGGAAATGAACAAACAACTCAAGGCTGAAATATATTATAATCAGCTGGCGTATCCTTTCATCGGTCATTTTCAACCATTTACATAGTGACAAACACAGAATTTTAATAGTGGGAGATCCATATTACTATTAACAATTGTTGTATATTTTCGTTGTCAACTACAGCAAAAACAATTGTAACTTCAACGGTACATAGCTGAAGTAAAAATGGATAATATGAGAAAAAATTAAGAATGAATAACATAAGTTAAAGATACATATATTGATAGTGTCGTATCGAAATATGAGGTGGTAATATACTTTTTTAAAAGTAAACATAATTTAGTTAAATTTACTACTATTATATGATATATATGCAAAATAATTTAGTTAAATTTACTACTATTATATGATATATATGCAAATTTATGGAGCTAGGAGTACTAAGAACGTTCCTTTGTGATCTTACAGTAATACTAAGTAATTTACTCAAATAGGAAAGCAAACAGATACCATTACACAAATTAAATTACTAGAAATAACATAAATAAATTTGTAATTATTAAATAATGAATTAAAATGAAAATCATATGCATGATTTAATTAGTAAACAAGTAAATTAATATAGGCATTTATCTAGCTATGAAAAAATCTGCTAGTGTGTTAAAAACATAAATGAAATTCAAGAAATAATAATACTATATTACAAGTTACTAAAAAATAGCTATGGCAAAGACAAAATGTTACGCGCTATAAATGGGAAGTGAACACTGTATGAGACTATGACAAAGAAAAAATGATAAGGGCAATGAGTGGGTCGAACACAGGCTCTGCTTATTGCGTCTCTCAGTTCCAACCACCTGTGCTAGGTAGTCATTTGTAATAATCAGTACGAATACTGTTACGGACTCGGGACTCAATTCTCACATCGGTTGTAAGAACAACTGGTGTGGGGTATATAGACTATATGAGCTCTTTCTCCTAACAGTCTAGTCTTTTGGGATGAATTCTCTTGTTTGGTCTCGACCCTCCTTTATGGACCAACGTTCTCGTTGGTCACGACTAGTTCTTTGCCAGACCACCATTCCGTGGGCCACCACTCTGAGTTCTCGTTGGTCACGACCACGTTGGTTACGACGAATTCTTTGCCCGGCCACCACTCCGAGTCGGCCCCAAATGTACTCGTTGGTCACGGCGAGTTCTTTGTCCGGCCACCACTCCAAGCTGTTTGGGCTCTCAATGAAAGCACCAATTGATACAGACTGAAGAGAACACAACTAGTGTGTGGGTAGTCACTGTGTGCACAGAAAGAAATAACAGGTTTCCTAGGTCCAGCAAATCCGCTAGATCACACGGTCTAGGAACTCATTGGTCGTCGGAAAATCCTGGTCATCGGACACACAGAGCACTTCTTCAAAAACCCTCAACCACTTTACTAAAACCTAGCACAGAGAAGTAGGGATCGATCCCACGGGGATGGATGCGTAATAATCATGCTCAAGGATTTGGAAATTGTGTTTGGGTTGGCTGCTGCCACGCATTTTTTTTTTGGGTTGAGGAAATTAAACTTAAACTTGGGATTTTAAACTGTCACGCTAACAGTTAGATCTAGGCGAAACAACAAAAGCATGCACGTAAACTAGAACCGAAACAATCACTAGATCTGAGAAACTATCCTAATTACCTAGATCTGGGAAATAAACTGACGGTGGGGACCATAACTGAAAAAACAGAGTACGGACGAAAAGTTGAAAAAGAAAACAACTAACTAAGGTACTAACTAACAGCGACATCATCTTCTCCAACCAATTTGCATAAAAAACTCAGAAGAAACAGCATGAGCGCAATCGGAACAGAGCAGACTGGATTTTAACGATTTAATGAAGAACAATTAAGAACTAAGCAAATCTACGGATGCTAGACGAAGCAAAACAGAAAGCAAACAGAAAACTCAAAATCCATGCATAACTCGACTTCCCCTGTTCAGATCCAACCTCGGACGCTAAATCCCCTCCGGATCCAAGCATCCGACACAAACTCCAACCAAAAGAAACATTTCATAACTTCAGATTCAACCAACAACCTCCGATCAACAACAACACCGCAGATCTACAGCCAAATTCCCAGATCGAGCACCATAATGACAGAAACAGAGATCAACATGCAACTCGCCGAAATAAAAACTCTTAACAGCAGGATCAACGTAGATCAACACGAAATAACACAAATATAACGAAAACTAAGAAATGCATAGATAATCAGTAACATCAACAGCCAAATCGACTTCCAAAAGTGAAGTTCGAACGAAATAGAATGCAAAAGAACTGAAAGTAAATAGATTGTATCTTCGTCCTCACGCGGACGGTGTTACGACGGAACTTCCCTGAAGAATTGACCCCTTGAACCCTAAAACTACCCCAGAACTCCCATTTCCCAAGTGTGTGTTGTGTGTGTGCTAAGAGTGAACGAAAAAGAGTGATATCTTGTGTGTTGCATGCTCCTCTATTTATAGGCGTTGAGGTGGGGCCCAGCGAGGTATAGATAGATTTTGTTGCCCTCAGCTATTGACTCCCTTCTTCTAGCCTTCTTTTCCTTAGGTTCTGCTCACTTCTACTTCATTTCTTCGCTAGACTGTTTCCTCCAGCATCTCCTGGATCTAGCGATTCTGTCACACACCTGGCTTAGAAACCGTGTTAGACCCAGCAAAATGTAATGCTTTTCACTATATAACCGATGCATGAAATTAGCCTTATCAAACTGCTCACACTTAAACCATACTTGTCCTCAAGTATAAAGACAAGAAAGAGAATAAGGCGAATTTCAAGCAAGGTTATCCCCTGACCGACTCTTTAGACTCTAGACACAATTTGAAACTAAAACACTTAAAGAAAAACATACAAACACATAAACACATAGACACATATGCATGAGCTAGCTTCAACTTTTAGGCAACCATCCCCACAAGATTAAGGTCAATCCAACAGGCTGCACTCCTCCAAATAGGCCATTTCCCTTCCTCTACCTAGCCAATCTGTCAGTTCGTCAAGATAGCCTTTTACTTACCCAATCATTGGATTCACTCGATCACTCATTCCTCACCAGGGATGTTAGGATCGATTCTCTCTTAAGTTATTGCCACACCACTGAAGCGTCGGGTTATGAGAGTTCCTCCTTTTTTCCTGGGTCAGGTTATTATTGTTCCTGCCCCTTAAACAACTTCCCCCTGGACTTCGTCCAGTTTATTCCTCCTTCTTTTTATATCTTTTTTTTTATATTTTCTCCCTTTTTTGCTTTCCTCTCTTCTTTTTTTTTCTCTCTGGACTTTGTCCAGCTTATTCCTCCATTTTCCTCCTCTCTTCTGGACTTCGTCCAGCTTATAACACCTTACCCTGGACTTCGTCCAGCTTATACCTTCATAACTCTTCTCCCTAAGCATTCAGTGGCGGCCCTTTAACATGTGTTAGCTCGAAATTATTTAAGGCTTATAACTCGCTATTATAGTAGGGCTTCACAACTAAGTAAGTAAAGGCATCCTCTATCGTTCTCGCTTCACTCAGATTGACTTGGCTTATTAAAGGAAAAGGCTTCTAAGTTGAAATACCTCCTATTTTCAATTACTTTCACTAAGGGGATCATGTCGTATTATATTCACTGGCTCATGCGACACAACAAAACTAGACCTAAAGACTCTTATCATGCGGACAAATACATGCATTGACTCCTCTCCCCCTCCCACTTCACTCAAGCTTGTCCCCAAGCCATCGTCGTGAAGGAGGGAAACAGAGAGATCAATGCAACAACAACAACAGTTTATGTATAAAAATAAAAAACTTCTCACACTTAGACCAAGCATTGGGCTAAGTGGGAGAAAACACAACAAAACAGAAAATACAAACTACTCACACTTAGACCAAGCAGTGGGCTGAGTGGGAGAAAACACAGAAAAATACATAACACAAATAGGCAACAAAAACAAAAACAGATAGCTGAAAGCAGAAAAAAAATAAAATTTACTTGGCCATGGGGTGATTCACTTCTAGGGCTGGCTCCCTCAAGAGCCAGACTGGGGTGGGATTCCGGGTCGGGTCATTTTCACCTTCTTCTTCGCCGGCTGCTCCGGCTCTTCTTCTTCCTGTTCTGGCTGGTCGGGTACTGGCTTCTTCATCAGATACTTTGATTTTGTTGGGACTGACACTTGCTTGGGAACGGGTGGGGAGATCAACTGCTTGAGCGGTTGCTGTGGTCGCTTGACGGAGGGACTGCTCTGGACGGGCTGCTTGACTTCGCTGCTGGACCCAGGAGTTACCTTCGACTGGGTCAAGGGGAGTGTTTGCTGCAACCACTTCAACATCTTCATTGAAAGCTCCACCGCCTCCGTCATTCGCTCATTTTGTTTGGCAGACTTCACCGCCAAATCTGCAATATTGCCCCCAGGGTCTTCACTTCCTCCCGGCTTCCGTTCAATTCCTTTCTAATCCCCCCAAGTTCTTTCACCATTTCTTTCCTCATCAACTGTTCAATATCTTCACTTGACATGGCCTCCTCGGCTTCTCCAGTCTCCGCCTTTACCTTGTCTCCTATCGAGTAGAAGAAGGTTTTGGCGCCATGAGCTTGTAACAACCCCTTGTTGAAAAAATAATCAACACTGAAAATCTCTGGGAGTTCGCACATGACTACCAAAGGAGCGGTCTTGGAAATCTTCATTTCGATGTTCCGTTGGAGGTAAGCGCCGAGGAGGTGGCAGGTAACATATGACGTGCAGGGTTGCTCGCCATTTGGTGGCATGCCTGAGCCAGCCAATAACCTAGGTGCACCTTCACGCCCTTCGCCATGCACCAAGTGAAGTAAAGGTCGGTAGTTGTAAGAGTTGAATTAGCGGTTCCCATCAAGTTGTAGCTAATAAACGTCTGAGCAAAGCGGAGGATTCGGTCTTCGATGTGAGAGGCTTTGGAGTAGCTGGACTTAAACGTTCCCGCCTTGGAGTGGGAGATCAGTTCCCATGTTGTTTGCACTTTGAAACCTGGCGTATTCTTCGGCACACCGATCATCCTATCATTCCATATCCCCTCATCATCCTCGGCTTGGGTGAACAACCCCATTCTCAAAGACCATTCCCGGATGCTCATCTCATGTTCTTCATTAAAAAGTTATGGAGTCCGCGTCAAGATCAGTGGTGTATTTCAATCGAAAGGTGGAGAAAAACTCCCTTGCTAGGTCCACCGGCACCCTCTCCTGGCTATGCTTCAGTAACCACTCAAATCCGATCGAATAGATACAAGCGCGGAAATCCTCGTCACATGCAATCATTTTAAGCTCTTTGGGGCTGTACTGCTTCACAGACTTAGCCATCTTCCCGGCGCTACATCTTTCCTTGTACACCGTGGTCCTTTTCTGATCGTCGAACTGCCTCATCGCCTCTAGCAGCTCTTTAGTCAGCCAAACTTCCGGGCGTCCTGGAATAAACTCTTCTTCAGCTTCTTCAGATTCATAGTCGGGTTCATGGGTAGGCTCGTTTTGTTCCTCGGCAGAGGGATCTTCGGTCACTGGGGAAAGGGTCTCCTCAACCTCCTTGACGGAGGGAACTTTCCTTGACTGGGTAGATGAGGTCGCCACTGCCTTTCCTTTTCTTGCCCTCTCCGTGGCCAGGCGACGTTCCTCTGCTTCCGCAGCATCAGGAACTAAGTCATCAACTTCGTCGAGCAGACTCCTCCTGGTTCGTCTCCTCTCTGCCCTCTCGTCTATCTGGGGTTCGTCTTCCTCCTGGTCATCCACCAGGTCCACAATCAAGTTCAGCCCCCCCTCAGCGGGCTCCGGTACTCCAGTCACATGTAGATCTGTTTCTTCCATCAATTTTTCCGGGGTTTCCCCCTCATTATCCACCATCGGGGTTTCCCCCTCAATATAAATGGGGTTCTCCCCCCTGACATCACTTGGGGTTGCCCCCTCTTCCATGGGTTTAGGGGTCGCACCCCTGAAATCAGTTGGGGTCCCATCCCCAGTTTCCATAGGGGTTTCCCCCTCAGTTACCTCTTCCGCAACAGGGGTTTCCCCCTCAACAGTACTGTCCACAATAGGGGTTTCCCCCTCCACAACGTCATCTATAACAGGGGTTTCCCCCTAACCATATTCCTTACTCTCAGAACTAGGGTTTTCGTCACCTTGCTTCTCGGTCTCCACCTCTGCTCCGCTGTTCGTCTGTCCACCATCCTCCGGCCGTTCGTGCACCGCCTCTTCTTTTTCCGCCTCCCGTGAAGCGATTTCTGCATGTTGAGATCCAGAGTCTCGAGGCCCTTCTTCATGGAGAACTGCCGGTTGTGCCGCCGAATCTGCCGGAATCGTCAGTGGTGGTATGACCGCCACGGATGTCATTAGGCTAGCGGAGAACAAGGCGTATACTTCTTTTGCTTTCTCGACGCTCCCCAATTTCTGTGTCAATTCTGCCAACAGGGCTGCGCCGTACACCGTTTGCTGCAAACTTCCGGTGAGTTGGGTTGAATCCATTAATTGGGTCGAATTCTGGTTAGGGTTTGTGTTCCAGAGAGAGAACGAAAAGTAGATAGAAGGGAGAGTAATTTCGGTTTTTTCGTCGATTGGGATTATTGGAGAAAGAGAGGCGACGGTTGCCTTTTCTGATGAAAAGATGGTGCGGTTGCAGGCGTGATGTAAGCAACCGTACAACTCCCATAAATATCGGCCAAATTTTGAAATTCAAATTATCTCCATCCCTCCTTGACTTCTTCCTCCAGATTACCTTCCTCTAACTGATTTCCCTGACCATGACCCTATAAAAAAAAAATTGAAGACGCCAGACTCCTAGGTCAAGGTTAGAATGTAAGGCATCGGTTCCCGTCGGAGTCTGGTGTTTCGAAAATATTTTTGGAAGATTTTAAATTGTATGTACTCCATTTTTTTGGATTTTCTTTAGTTAGCAAAGCAATTAAACTATTTACACATTCCCTTTGAGTATCCTCGAGATCCCCTGGTTCAGCATATATTTTCAAAAATGTCAACCATTTACCTGACCCAGGAATTCAACGAGAATACCTCCTCGTCCGTCTAGGTGATAGTAGAGAGTGCGTGTAGTGGAACTTCATCCACCACACACAGCTCAGAATTATCCCTATAGACTTTCACTCTATGACCATTAACAAGAAAAGGAACAGAGTCAGAGGCACTTCCCTGGATCTCCACTGCTCCGTTCGCGCGGAGGCCGACGATGGTATATGGGCCGATCCATTTAAACTTCAATTTTCCTGGCATCAGCTTGAGCCGGGATTGGAAAAGGAGCACCTTCTGTCTCACATGAAGTTCCTTGACCCGGAGATTCTTGTCATGCCATAACTTCGTCCTTTCTTTGTACCACATGGCAGACTCAAATGACTCCAGCCTAAGTTCCTCCAGTTCTTGTAATTGTAACTTCCTCTCTTCTTCGCAAGCTATAGGTTTCATGTTCAACTCTTTCACTGCCCAGTACGCCTTGTGCTCAATACCCACAGGTAAGTGGCACACCTTGCCAAACACAAGCCTGTAAGGCGACATTCCAATAGACGTTTTAAAGGCAGTTCTGTAGGCCCACAATGCGTCACCGAGCCTCTTGCTTCAGTCCTTCCTTGACGGATTAACTGTCTTCTCCAATATCGCTTTGATCTCGCGATTAGAAATCTCTGCTTGGCCATTAGACTGAGAGTGGTACGGAGTCGACACTCTATGAAAATATTGGCCTTCAAAAATTTTGCCACCTCCTTCGATTCACATGTTGTGGTGGCCTTAGCTTCTATCCACTTAGACACATAGTCTACTGCAACCAATATATAAGTGTTCCCACAGGATGATGGGAACGGTCCCATGAAGTCCATTCCCCACACGTCGAAAATTTCGCACACGGTCACCGGGACCTGAGGCATCTCGTCCCTCCTTGAAATTCCCCCCGTCTGTTGGCATCTCTCGCAACACTGGCAAAACTCAAAGGCATCCTTATTTAATGTCGGCCAATAAAAACCGCTGTCCAGAACCTTCCTTGCTGTCTTCCTTGGTCCAAAGTGACCTCCACATGCCAAAGTGTGGCAATGAATTAGCACATCTTTTTGTTCTCATTTTGGGAATGCAGCGTCTAATCACTTGATCTGAGCACATCTTCCACAGGTAGGGGTCGTCCCAAAAGTAATATTTGGCTTCGCTTTTAATTTTCATCTTCTGGGCCCGGGAAACTTCGTCTGAGCTTGGCACCTCTCCCATGACCAAGTAGTTGGCTAAGTCAGCAAACCACGGTTCTGCGTTAAGTGTGCGCTTCTCTTTATCAGATTCCCCTAGACCGGTTAAAGCCAAAACTGTTTTCCAGTCAATTGGTCTAGGAAATTTCTCCAGAAAGTACAAATGCTCTTCAGGGAAGGCATCGGGTATGGCCTCTTCTGTTTCCCCTTGATATATTCTGCTTAAGTGATCGGCTACTCTATTCTCCGTTCCTCTTTTGTCTCTCACTTCCCAATCAAACTCCTGCAAGAGCAACACCCAACGGATTAACCTCGGCTTAGACTCCTTCTTAGCCAGTAAGTACTTTATCGCTGCGTGATCCGTGAAGACTATAACCCTCGACCCAAGAAGGTAGGGTCGGAATTTTTCAAACGAGTATACGACAGCTAGGGGTGGCGAAACGGGTTACCCGCGGGTACCCGCACCCGACAAGTCGGGTACCCGTACCCGATTTTAGCTAAATTGGTTGTCCCAATACCCGCCCCGTGATATACCGGGATTACCCGATACCCGTGTCGGGTATCCCGTACCCGGCATTGCGGGTACCCGTACCCGACCCGAAATTCGAATAAAAATTTTGAAACCATGATAATCGTCAATGTTCCCTAATTTACTTAATTAATATTGATGGTAAACTTTGAATAGATTAAGAATAAAAGTGAGGGGACTCTATAGCTAGTTCCGATGAGTTTTCAATTGTATGTTCGTCGGAATATAAAAATGTTTCAAAAGAACTCTTAGAAAAATTTCATTTTCTTCACTCATTTTGGAAAAATAATAATATAAATACTCTTCTCTACATTATTATCTCTCTTACTTTATTTTTTCTCCATTCTAACTATTTATTTTTAATTTTTCAAAATGAATGTGTATATGGCTATTATTATTTAACTATTTATTTTTTTCTCTAATTTAACTATTTGGAACGCCTCTATTAATATGGAATGGAAGGAGTATTAAAAATGATATATGGCTCTAATACTAACAATAACGGGTATTAACGGGACTAACGGGTATACCCGTACGGGTAGTGGGTATACCCGCTACCCGCAAAACTCTAAAACACACTACCCGATCCCGCCCCATTTCCCGTTATCATCGGGTATCGGGTACCCGATACCCGGCGGGTAGCGGGTCGAAATGGGAATTACCCATTACCCGCTACCCATTTTGCCACCCCTAACGACAACCAATAACTATACAATACACATGCATATTTGGTATTGTTTCATATAAAAATGCAAGAATAATACACATGCATATTTGGTATTGTTTCATATAAAAATGCAAGAATGAGTTTGGGTTTGCAATATGTATATATACCAAAAGTGAGATTTAATGTATGCTTGATTGAAGATAGTCTTAGCTCTTCAATTACAAGATTTAAGGATCAAAATTCCACTGTTTTCGTTTTCGAATGAAAATAACAATAAAAATAATTTTTTTCAAATGTTAATAATGAATCTTTATTTCTATTATACAGGTGATGACGAGTCAAACTGTCAACCTATTAAAAAAGGAATGTCATATCAACTAAATTGTGATTCATTGGCGTTTAAGTAGTGCCTTGTTTAATAAAAAAACTTAGTAGTTCCTCAGTCCTCACCAAATCTTATAGGAATATGCATTCGATTATCAGATAGGATTTTCGCCTAACATGAACCGATTAAGAAAATATAATATGTACATGTCACAGAAATCCTTAAATTACCGAAATTCAAAATTATTAATATTATTAAATATCCAAAAAACTAATAAAATCGAAATAGGTGTTATATTTATTAATATTTAAAATATTTAAATAAAAATTTTATTCAATATAATAATAAAAATGTAATTTTATAAATATAATTCATATTTTCAAATTTTTTAACAAATCTAAATGGTGCGCAAAATTTCACTTATATTGGTTTATTGCGGTAAAAGGCGATTCCGTCTACTTGGCGGCCCCCACACTCCGGCCAAACATTACGTGAGATGGTTCAATTAGGTTAGGATCCACATTAGCCACATTTATATTGGTTTATTGAAATTACATATTGCACCTTATATTCACCACTCCTCTATAGACTGACTAGTCTATGAAACAGACGGAGGCCAACTATTGTTTCCATTCACTTTGTCTGGTAACGAATGTGGTATGGACCCTTCGCTTTGCTTTTAATGTGTGTATTTATTTTAATAAAAATATTTATATATAAGTGAATGGGTCCAAAACTCCTAGTATAAAGTCTACATCAGAAAAAATATAACTTGGTGACCACAAAAAAATGCACATTCTAGATTCAGCTCACTTTACTATACTGAAAAAATTAAATGAAAAACTCATCCAATGAAGAGAAGATGAGATGCATAGATATTAGTTAGCTTTCACCTAATATAAATACCCACTTCCACACTCCACAAAAACCAATATCTTTTTCAAATATTTTTTCAACTACCAAAACTAAATTATCAAATCATTTTTTTTTAATTTTCTTTTTTTGGCGATGGGGCATAGTCTACTGGAGGCGTTGAATGTGCGAGTGGTGGGCTCCGGCGAGAAGATCCTCGTCCTCGCCCACGGCTTCGGCACCGATCAGTCGGCGTGGCAGCGCATTCTCCCCTTCTTCCGCCACGATCACCGGATTGTTCTCTTCGATCTCGTCTGCGCTGGCACCGTCAACCCCGATTACTTCGACTTCCGCCGCTACACCTCCCTCGACGCCTACGTCGACGACCTCCTCTGCATCCTCGACGCCCTCCGCATCGACCGTTGCACCTACGTCGGCCACTCCGTCTCCGCCACCATCGGAATCCTCGCCTCCATCAAACGCCCCCAGCTATTCAACAAGCTCGTCCTCGTCGGCTTCTCCCCTAGGTCATATCTCTCAAATTCAGAAAACCTAATTTCGTAATTTTTCCCCAAATTTTGGAAATTCAACTTCTGCAGACGACCTAATTTCAAAAAATTGCCGATACCTAGATGGTAACTGGTTCAATTTCTGCAGATACCTAATTTAAAAAAAAAAAAAACAATTCCGCAAAAATCGGAATAACTGGTTGAATTTGTGCAGATTCCTGAACGATCACAATTACCACGGGGGATTCGAGCAGGGGGAGATCGAGCAGGTGTTCTCGGCGATGGAGGCGAACTACGAGGCGTGGGTGAACGGATTCGCGCCGCTGGCGGTGGGGGCGGACGTGCCGGAGGCGGTGAGGGAGTTCAGCCGGACGCTGTTCAACATGAGGCCGGACATAACTCTGTTCGTGTCTCGGACCGTGTTCAACAGCGACCTCCGCGGCGTGCTAGGGCTGGTGAGGGTGCCGTGCTCCATAATCCAGACGGCGAAGGACGTGTCGGTGCCGGCGTCGGTAGCGGCGTACGTGAAGAATCACCTGGGAGGCCGGAGCACGGTGCACATGCTGAACATCGAGGGGCACCTGCCCCACCTGTCCGCCCCCAATCTGCTGGCGCAGGAGCTCCGGCGAGCGCTGCCTAGATAAAAATCCGGAGGAATAAATGAGGGACAGTTGGCGAATAATTGTGGACTCTAAATTAAGGGGATGTTTTCTTTTGGATAAGGATTTTGAATACCCATGTGATTGTCACCTTTTCTCTAACTTCTTTTTTTTCTTTTTCTTTCGCTTCTTAATGTTTTTTTTTTTGTGATTGTGAGCTTTAAAGAGTCATTATTTCCATGAGAAAGGATCCGTCGCCGCAACTTATCTGGTTTACCCATTTTTGTTGCGATTTAAGTTATCCCCATTTTGTGGATGGCCCACTACTTGATTCCTGTGTTTTCTTTCCTTTTTGTTTTTTTGTGATAAGATTTTATACAAGGCTATGCTTTTCATTCGTTTAAATGTCGAGGTTAACTTGTCATGCGTTGTGGAAGAGGTCGTGTGACTGTGGACTGTAAAGATTATTATGATGCATTATAGAATCTTCAAGTTGAAGAGTTGTGTGCTGCAGGCTTATATTTAGTACCGTTAATAAAAGATAGACTAATTTTATCATTTTAAAGTGTCTATTAAAATTAAATCAATTCAAAATCTGAAAAACATTAAATGAATATTAACCTTACTAATTTCTAAATATGGATCTCATAATCCACTAACACTACTTTAATCATTTTTGTCTTCCTTCTTTCTTGTTTTTGTTTTATCAATTGCGCATTAAAATTCAGGTCATTTATAACTTTGTCTATTTTTTTAAAGACGGAAGTAGTAATTAACATAGAATATATAATTTAAAATTATAGAATTGAGAGCTTTATTAATTATATATTTAAGTATTTATCAACATTAGATTTGGAATTTCATAATTATAAATTTAATTCAAATTTCACGCCCTCAAATTTTTTAACACCAAACATAACGTTTTATTTAAACAAGCCTAAAACGATTATACTGCGAATAAAAATTGGAATGCAATTCAACCAATATATACTTGCTATCAATAAAACCTGGAGCCCAGTGCAAGCGTGTAATCTACTGGATTCACTGATCACCTTACAAATCTCGTAGATGATCTAAAAACCTCTTTCAAGTTGACGACGTTGTCCCACCACTGCACCAAATATAGATTCATCTTTCCGTATAACTGCCACCACGAGTACTACCATCTGAGCATCCATCTCGAACTCTATCTCTTTACATCCCTTTCTTTTGACCCAACTCAACTCCTCTCTCAAGCTACGAAGCACATCCATGGTTGGGACAACCAATCTCCCCACCTGACCACATTACCGCCACCACCGTGCCTTCAAAATCTCGAACAACCGCACAACATCCAACATTCCTCTGACCTCAAACACAGTAACATATATTGTATTTTAGCAGCTTCACCCATTTGTCCTTCGGCTAAAGTCCCTCGGCCCGAGCCTTATTGTCATTTTGAATTTGAGCTTCTCTCTAATCCTTTAGACAACTACAGGTTGCACCAATGTTTTCTGCAATTGACTCATTCTCATTTTGCCATAAAATGGTGTTTCTATTAAACCATAGACGTTATAACACAACCACTTATGCGCGAAACTCGAAATCCGATTTGACAACCCTATCCTTATGCGAGACCCTATGTTTAAATACATACTCCCTCCGTCTGCCATTAGGAGTCCCGATTAACCATTTTAGTCTGTTTGTCATTAGGAGTCTCGGTTCAATTTTACTATAAATAATAGGTAGACTTCATTTTTTTCACTAATTTATTTTACTCACATTCTATTATAAAATTAATACTCCCTCCGCCCCCAAAAAGTATGAATTTTGGGTTCAGCACAGGTTTTAATGCATTATTGGTAAAGTAAGAGAGAGATAGATAGAGAAAGTTTTTTTAAGTATTGTTAGTGGAGAATTGGTCTCACCTTATTAGAGAGAAGAGAGTTTCCAAAATTGGAATGTTCATACTCTTTAGAGGCGGAAGGAAAAGGAAATAGTGCATACTTTTTAGGGACGGCGAGAGTATATAAAAATAGGCCCCACATTCTATTATCTTTTCTCACCGTTTTCTTATACATTTCTTAAAACTTGTGTTGAACTCAAATAAAACTCCTGACGACGGGCAGAGAGAATATTTCATATTCCTTTAAATTTCGGTCATCCTATACATCCAACGACCAATAAACAATCTTAGTAGTTAAACTCTAAAAAGAGTAAATGCAATGTAACACATCCCCATATATTCTTTTAGATTCCTGCATGGTTTTCAATTTGAATAAGTCCATGTAGTTTTGTTGGATTAATGTAGATTCAGGTTCTAATCTCGGAACAAGAGAAACAATGATTACATAGTAATTGATTTTCATAGTGATGCATATCCTTTATAATATATTGAATTATAAGTATCTCACATTATCAAATATTCAACATAACCCTATATATAAATTAAATACAATATCTTTAATAGGATGAACTAGAGTTAATCCTCTATGTAACTATGGCTAGTGAGACTGCGTTGATGTTGAGCCCAGCCCAATTGGTGATAGAAACCAAATATTTGTTGCTTTGGGCTCAATAATCGAGCTTTGGTGGAACTTGTTTGAACAATTTTAACTATTTCCACGAAAATGTACACACCAAATTCAGCAATATTGAGTCCACACATAAGCGTAAACAAATAGCATGAGCAAACATAACTAACCTCTCGAGTAATATGTTGCAATCAACAAAATTGACGTAAAAAACTCTATTATATTCTACCTACAGTTTAAATTTTGAATCTGATAAATTTGTGTGGACCACCGGATTCAAGATGTTAATTTTTTTAAACTGTGGTCTGTCTAAAAACACGACAAACAAACAAAAAACAAATTTCAATAGTGTGAAGATGAAATCAAAGGACTATGCCACTATGGAGAGTATGGGGTAACTAGTTTCTTTTAGCAGAAATTAAAGGTGAAAGATACCATAAAAGTGCCACCATTAATTACTGTTTTCACAAGTTAAGCACTTATGCAGCCTTTAATCTTTCACTAAAAATTCATAATTCTAAATTCCAATATTGTCACGTTCATGCCCAAAGAAATCATATACAACTTGTTTCAGAGTTTTAGAAATAGTCATAATACATTTCGAAATCAACGAATTTGGGCCGAGAAACCTATATAGTCCAATATGTATTTTATCATCAAATACATTTTTTAGTCGGAAATGTATTTTAATATCAATTTCTACCATGTTATTACAAACTCTTAATTTCCTTCTAACTATCCCTAACCAAGCTAACCAAGCTCAATAGAAATTCTTAATTTCATATGGCATCCTAATTCATATTATTAGTAAACTATCATTGTACTGAAATACTGTACAGTTTGGCCTTCCTATTTCATATGGCATCCTATTAATACTACTACAATAGCATTCAATTTTACACATCAAAACTAGACCACATAGCATAGTAGAATACAGATCAATCTTAAATTTTGAAATTTCATAATTGAAGTAGATAATGGTGTAGCACTAGCATCCTTTTAAGTTTCATAATTCAAGTAAATAACTAAGTGGACCCTTTTGAAAGTAGGATAGCCAAACCACAACACACACACACAGAAGAAACATTCTTGGTTGGAAAGAAAGTAAAGTACAGCAATACAATGCTAAGAGTACAATCCTCATGGGACATAAGCAAAACATGAAGAGTTCCATCAAATAGAGAGAACAAAGCAAAATCTGAGGTTCCCTCATTCCTCAACACAATATGGGCAAGAAAAAAAAGGCTCCCAATCTTTATGCAAAACTTCATTTCTGATGGGAATTCTTGCAACACAAGTGTATCAAATCAAAGAGACAGCAGACAGCCCTCTTCTTCACTCACACTTTTTTTCTTCACCTTTTCAAAGACTTTAAAAAAAAAAAAAAAAGAGCACACCCTCTAAAATCTAGGGCTGCATGTGGCTATTATGAGCTATATAAACAGAAATATGTAGTTAAAAATAATCAATCAAACAAATTGGATTTTCAACAAAAACAAGACTTGTTAAACTTGTGTGAAAGTAATCTTTCTGAGCTTCATTTCCTTTGCTTTTTCCCTCTCCTTATCACAGCTGAGCTTTCAGACCTTTTCATGTTCTCTTGCCAAACTTTTATTGCTTATTTTTTTTCTTTTCCCAAAAGAATATATTTCTGCTTGCTCTTTCTACTTTGTGTCCAATCAACTCCAAAATTCATACAGAAACATGAAAATTAGCATGCTCATTAGGCCAAGTATCTTTATAAGCATAATTCTCACCCAAGAAAACTGATGATGCTTGCTTTCAGCTTTCAGGCTTTGGCTTCTTCATCTCATCCACATTGGAGGACTTTTCATCAATCTGGTCGAACACGAGCCGCTTCCGCTTCGCGGAATTTGCAGAAGAACTTCCATATGTTTGTAATTGGGCAGGGGATAAAACAGGAGATTCAATGGCTTTGCTTCGATTCAATCTCTCAATCTCCATTTCTTGGAAAGAGTTGTAGCAGGAAATGATGCTCTCCTACAAGATTATAAATCTCATTCCACTAAACAAATCTGATGTAAAGAAATCCATCAAAATCTGCAAGATTATAATGACTCACAATATTGAAAGAGTGAGAAGCTGTTGTTAAGCAACCAATTTTAAGCTGCAATGCTTCTTTTGTCAATTCTTGATCCAATACAAACAATGTGGCAGCTGCTGCTATCACAGATGGCCCATGACACATTATTTTTGCATCTACATTCAAAATCCAAGATCAATCAACAGATCCTAAAGAACCCAACTTTCAAGAAAAAGGGGAAAAGATACTAACCTCTCACTGAGCTTAAAATGGCTTCCACAATTCTTGAAAACCAGTCTTTTGGTGGAGACTTATCAAAAAACTTTCTTGCAAAGAATGAGGTGAAATTGAAAGGGGTTAGGGATCCCATTTTCCATCCTAATGCCTTCAACACCAAAAGCTCCATCCTCATTATCACACTGCTCTCAAAATTGTAATCTTCAACACAAAACTCTGACAATGCAGGCACCCTAATTTCCTCCACTTTGGCAGCCAGTGATAGACAAACCATGGACAAAAGCCTTATGGCCCAAGATTGCTCTGCCTATTTTCATAAAAAAAAAATCATAAAAATGATGGCTACATGATCAATTATTTTTATGCCAAAAATCACTCAACTTACATCAACAGATCTTCTTGAGAGAAATCTATCAAGATATGTAACTGATGCATAGGCAGTTTGTACTCCAAATCCAAGAACTTCCCTTTTCTGCATAAAAAGCAACAAAAGATTCAATCATCATCACCCCTTCATCAACAAAATCAAACACATTGCAAGAATCTCTGCATAAAAAACAAATGCCCAAAAAAGATTCAATCTTCACAAACCCTGAGAATGTAATCAATCCCCTCCAAACGAGCCCTTTGAATCCAAGAATTCTGGAAAAGATGTTCCATTTCTCGCCGATCAACTTCGACTTCTCTGTCAAGAAGAGTTTGAATGTAGGCATCATCGTTTTCATCAACTACAATTTCTTCTTCATCTTCAGAATCTAAACTTCCCAAATCCTCTCCGCAGAGGAGACTACTAGGAGAGAACAAAGATTGAGAGCTACTCTCCATTACTACAATTTTTCTTGAGTGTGTGTGTCAGTGTGTGAGTTTAATTTTCTTTTTACTCAATCTATGCAAGAGTTGGAAAGAATCTATTGTGGGGATATGTATGAAATGGAGTGGGAGAGATTTGTGCCGCCAAAACACGCGGGTATTTGATAATGGTGGTCGTGTCTTCTAATTAGGCATGTGATGAGAAGATATTACCCATATTTATTTTTACTTGTTTTGTTAATTTATTTTTTCGATTTAGGGGTGAGAAAGTTAGGTTTCAATCCTGTATCTCTTTATTATACACATATTTATTGTGGTCCACCACTTAATTAAATTGAAATTTTACTATTACATTATACTGTACTATACTCTAACTAGGTACAATAAACCATTGATAGCAAGTATACAAGCCAACTAAGGTATAAATGTTGGAATTAAAAAATATGTGAAAAATAATTGATATATGCAATGAAAACAACTCCATAATTAGCATTATTATTTTATGCATTATGATATATAAATATAAGCTTGCTAAATCCACAAGCAATCTTGGGCTTCAAATTAGTTTAGGGATTGTGGACAGGTGGTGGTGGTACTGGTAAGTGGGGGAGAGGGAGATGTTTAAGTTTTTTATTTTCAAGTTAAAATTGAGCTTAATTGCTCATTCCAGCGTGTACCAATAGTGTTGGGCCACGTGGACTTGCTCTTAACTTGTTCAATTGATATTGCTCGTATTGATAATTCAGTTTTCCGATTTAATACTATTTCAAAGAAAAAATATGGTCGAATTAATCGAATATGTGTATGGTAAATCATAGTCTAGATTTGTAATTCAATGCATTGGATTGATCATTTGGAGGAAATTAATGTATGATAAGTTCAAATTTATTTGATCTACTCCTACTAAAATGTCGTACAACGTACATTCGTTCTTAAAAAATAGACAAACTTGTAAATGACATAATTTTTAATGTTTAATCGGTAGCGTAAGGGAGCAATGTGAAAAGGTTAGAGAGTGAGAGAGAGGGAAAAGTTAGTGGAAGTAATTTTAGTAGATTGTGAGCTCACATTATAAATGATGCGCAGAATTATTATTTGTTTGAAAACATTTAATATTTAGACTTTGTTAAATTTTTGGGAAATGACACAAAATAGTAAAATTAGTCTATTTCTTTATGAAGGAGGGAGTATATGATAAATATAGTAGTGAATGGGTTTAAAACAATATAGTAGTAGTACTTAGTATTAATCTCCCCCGTCTCATGCAACATGACATTTTATGATTTTAATAATCTTATAGTACTATTATTTACATCATTTTATATCACTTTTAAAGTTTGATAATAAATGTGCTTAAAATTTTATTGACATTAATAATAAAGTGAACGGAGTATTTTATTTTTATTTATGAAAACAATATATTCGGATATTAGGGAAAAAAACACAAGACATTGAGAGTAATAGTTTTAATTACATTTTTTTAATGATTGATATGGTATATTTTAGAATTTATCTCGTTTTAATACAAAGAGTATACGTGCCATTATTTGATTGGGTTGTGGATTATTAACTTAGGATTCAATAATACTGTAGGACTGGTCAAAGAAGAACATGGGTTGGGCCATCATGGCGTCACTTCATATACATAAGCAGAGTAGTTAAATTATTTTTCTTGATTCTCCAGCCTATTATTATTTATAGTACGAGTATTAAATAAAAATTTATAATTCCAACTTAAATTGAGTACCCATTTTCACTCATAATGCATTTTTGTTTTTACTAGAAATAAGAACCAACTTCAAACATCATTGAAATAAGACTAATTTAATCTGTACTACTTATTATGATTTTTTTTTGTAATATTTAGTTTTTCTAGTTAGATCATATTTTAAAGACATGTTTTTTTTATAGATAGAGTGAAGTACAAATAAGCTAATCATATTTTGTGATTCTTATCTTTACAAAAATCATGACAGGTAATCATATCTTTTGAGGCAGTTTTGCTTTTTTAAAATGAAAATGTCATTTTGTCCCCTTCTTCACATTCTATCCTCTTATTAATTTGTTATATACTAGTACCATAATAATTAATAGGTTTAAGCATAGTTTAGTCATTTAATTACATTTTGCTTATGTCAACTACGTACTATAACCTTTAATTTTATTCTTACTCTGGAGTCTGGAATCTACTGGTTCTATTAAATAACGTATTGAGTTTAATGAAAAAAATGGAGAGATTGTGATGTAGTAATTATAATTAGACCAAATAATAACTACAGATCATACAATGGCGAAAATATTAATGGAATATAATAACTTAGGGTAGTCCGTGTCTAGTGTTGCATTAAATGTCAGTCAAGCTGGATCCACTGATATATTTAGCAATCAGCATATGCTCTTATAAAATGACTACAAACAATATTATATTTTGAGTAAAAAAAATTACTCCTTCCGATTCCTTAAACTATAGTAATATCTAAAATATTATATTCTGTCCTCTCTATTTCTGGGTTATGAATTTTTTGCGTTCTAAATTTTGGTACTAGTTATTTTTCAAGAAATTTCAAAAGTAATTATATTTTTATCCTTAAAAAGATAAGTTTTTGTAGAACATATATCCATAATGGGGCGCCCTAAGGTCCGCCCTATAGGGCGCCCTATGCTCCGCCACGTCAGCATTTTGTCCTCCTACCCTTTCACCTGCACTGGGGCGCCTTAAAGTCCACCCTATAGTTTTTACTTCTATTTTATATTTAATTTACGTTTACAAATATATCAAGCGGAATAAATATTAAAAAAAGACACCACAATTAAAAGGAAAATCCTACATTTACTTAGTTAAAAAAAAGTTACAAAATAGAAATAAAAAAAAAGGTGCACTACATATAATAAAAATGCTAGTCTAAAGCATTCACAACTTGCGGCGGAGGTGCTCGATCATATCCTTGAGTTATTCGACTTGAGTCGGATCGTCCGTCTGCCAGAGGGCGTTGTGTGTGTCCAACAACGTCCTAAAGTCGGCGGAGGCCACCAACTCAGTGTAGGTATGTCCCGCAGTCGAAGTCGGGGCCGTGGCCGCGCTCGGGGTCGGGGCCGGCGGCAGCGCCTGTGAGGATGTCGCCTTCGCCTTGCCCTTGCTCTTGGCAGTCTTGACGCCGGAGGGATGCCGGGAGGACATCGGTGTGCCGGAACTCTCATCCTCGTACAACGGATGGTTGAGGTCCATTGGAGTTGCGCCGCTGTCGCTGCTCGTATAGTCACCGGCGAAGGCGTTCTTCGCCCTCTTCGCCGCAGAGGATAGGGGCAGAATCCCTCCTTGGAACTTCTACTTCTCCTTCAAAAGGTGCCAGGACTGGTAGTGCTTGAAATCGCCGTACAATGAAGTGTACATCGCGATCGTCTTATCGCACACATCCGCCATACTCTCGTCGCTTTCCTGCTCCCTCTTCCACTTCTCGTACTCCGCCGAGAACAAATTGACATGCTTCTTAATCTGATCTCAGTGCTTGCGGAGCTGCTCCCTCTGGCGCTTGTAGGTGGCCGACGGCTTGCTCTCGTTGGATTTATTAGCGATGCGCTCCCACTACGCGATTAGCCTCTGGTTGTTGGCGAACACCGGGTCCTCAGATATATCAATCCAACACCTCGTCAGGACGATGAATTCATCCGGGTTGTAGCTCATCCTCCCCGGGGCGAACTCTTTGTTGTTCACCGGAAGCGGCAACTTCTGGGCCCTTGCCTTGGTCCGCTTCTTTTAGGTGGCGGAGCCCGAGGCGGCGGCGGAGGAGGAGCGGTCACGGGGTGGGGCGGGTGCGTGGGTGGGAGAAGGCTCCATGTCTGACAGCTCGTACGAATCCGTGCTGAACTCAGGATCGTATTGGATGTTGGAGTCGAAGGGCCGGTACTCATTGGATTCTGTACCCAGCCACCACCATGCACCACACCGAACATCGGACTATTCGGACTTGGGTAATCTCGGCGATTCATTCTAGTGAAATAGAGCGAGTGAGAAATAGAGAGAATTAAGAGTGGAAGAGTGAAATAGAATGAAAAATGTGAGATATATATATAGTGTTTGATGAATTAAAAAATTAAAAAAATAATAAAAAAATGTGTCGCATCGTCCGCGTCGCCCATAGTGGGACGGACGAATTGCGGACGATGCATGGTAGAAGGCATATCGTTTGCAGATGATCTATCGGGCGCGGACGATGGATAACCCATCGTCCGCTATGCTACAGTGACGGACGATTGTAGATGCCCTAAGGCACACTTATGTATGCACATGTGTCAAACTTGATCTAGACTCGAGTTTGACTTTCGACCAGTTTCTAAATTTACATTTTTTTATTAATATTTATTCATTAGTAAGAAGTGCAATCATTAAAATTAGTAGTATGACTTTTGTTCAAAATAAATTGTGATTTTTATTTATAAGAATTGATCACATTTATTTATAACATATAATATTCATTTTTATTGAAATAATATTAATTTTTAATAAATTACTTACTTTTTAAGTACAAGGTCAATATTTTTCGGAGACCTCTTGAAATAAAGCTCATACAAGTTTTTGTTATCATCCATACCACACTAGGATAATGTGTTGTTCAATTGCATTAATTTATTACCATATACTCCCTCCGTCCCACATTTGGAGTCACTTATTGTTATGGCTCGGATTTTAAAAAAGAGTTGAAGTGTAATAAATGATGTGAGATGGTGAAGTGTGTAATAAATGAAGTGAGATGGTAGAGTTGGTTGAAGGTGAGTCCCTTTTGACTTTTGATTTTTGTTTTGGTTTATTTTAATTTAGATAATGACATTTTGATGTAATTTTGATGAAGAATAGGGTAAAATTGTATGACCAAATATGGAAAATTCTAAAAGTGACTCTTAAACTGGAATGGACTTTTATGGCAAAAAATGACTTTTAATCTGGGACGGAGGGAGTAATTGTTTATCTAAAATTAAATTATGGGATTATTATAGTTACAGGAGAGTGATTATAATTAATTATCATGATACTATACATTTAGAATTAGGTTGTGAGATTCAATCTAATGAACCAACACAATACATATTTAATCATGAGACTTAATCTTCAAATCAAACTACCCTAAAATATATAAAAAATAATGTATAGACGGATATTCGGTTTGCAAGATTGTATCTCGGATTAAATTTGTATTGTGTTTGGTTCACTAGATTCAATCCTAGATAATCATGTAATAATTAGTCATAACTAATCTCCTATGACTAAAATAATCTCACAACTCAGTCATAAATTGTATCTTAGTATTATTTTATTTAAGAAACTGAACGCCACCTAAATAAAATTGATTTTAAATAGGTATGGCTTACTCCATAATTTAATAGTCATACCAATAGTGTTTGTCGTTTAATTGACATGAAATGTACTCCATTTGTTTGTTAATAGATCAATGCGGATACTAATTAGCCAGTATATAGACAAGATACCATTTCACTGCCCAAAATATTCAGAACAATCTTAATTAAACCATATAATTTAGCATAATCTATGTAACGCAAGATCCAATACCGATTTTTATGTTAATCAAAGACTTCATCTTTAATTAACTTCTTAAAATTTTAAAGCGATACCTTTTGTCTACATTATCACATTAGTAATTTCTCCGAGTAGTCCTAAGGAGTAGTTTAAATTATTGGATTATCCTCCTGCATCGGGTCGATCCAGAAAAAAATAAATGTCCTTCATTCTAATTAAGTCAAATCGTATTTCTCTTTAAAATACCCCAACAAAGTTAGAGTCTTTTTTTAACATAAAACAAAACATGTAACCAATCTTACTTCATTATCTCACCTATTTTGCTCTCTTTTATCTCACATTTTTTTTCTTTACTCTTATTTTACTTTATTTTTAATTAACTCATTCAACTAGTATTTCTTAATTTCCTCGTCTCATTCCTTATTTTGGGTTTGAGTCTGTATCTTCCAAAATCCAAAACCAGATATGTCGAATTTCTCCACAACAATCTTCCTAAGTTCCTATCCATCCCATCGTGAATTTTGTCTCTTGAACCTACGCTCTTAGTAATAGTTGTTGGATAATAACACAAATAATCACAAATTTAAGAGATGTATCTACACTTGGATACGATGTTAAACTAGAAATTTCACTATATAATTTTTGGATACTTTTGAGAATGAAAGAGCACTTCTAGTTATAAGTAAAAAAATCCTCTGATTTTAGTCATATTATGAGACATATCCCTCATATAATATAGGAGATATTCTTTTTCCATATTTAACCTAAACTCCCATACTTTATTTTGTGATAATAATCTTTATGGTTGTTCAGTTTGCTAGATCAAATAATTTTGAAATGTAGTATGGGATGGAACTGTGAAATTATTTTAAGTTAGGGAGTGGCTATAACAAATTATCATATGATTATCCATCCAGGACTGAATTGTGAAATTCAATCTTATAAATCAAACACAATATATAATTAATCACGATATATAATTTTACGAACCGAACGACCTTTTTATATTAATTAGCCATTCATCCAAGATCAAGGTTTAAACTATCATTATATTTTTAGAAAAAGTGACTAGATAAATACCCCATCTGTATGAAGATGGCATTCACATATCCCTATACAACTTTTTTCTTTTATTTTATTTTCTTTTCTTTCTGTATTTTATAAATAAACGAATAGTTTGTATACAATGTTGTGGAGCATAGTGTCATGTATGGAATAGAGACATGTGAGATAGGAGTAGAGCATGCATGGGTAAGTGGGTCACAAAGAGTATAATTCTCAGCATTTGTCAATTAGAACACAGGAAATGGGCAGTGCTCTGCTCTATCATCAAGCCCTAACCACCTATTTCTCTTTCACATACAAAAGTTGATGCTGACAGACTACAAATTTTCTCTGGCTCCAAAAACAATTGGCCAACCAGTTTGATGGCTATCAAATTACCCCTCCACTTCCATCGGAAACTACTAATGTAACAACAAAAATAGGACAAAAGTAAATTGTTGTGGTAATATGACTTCTGTGTTTTATCTAAAAGATAGACTTAAATTTTCTTCACCACAAATAATATTACTAGTAAGTATTAATTTAGTTGTCAGATGTTAGTAAATTTTTGTACACGTTATAAATAAACTTATAAGTTGCAGTGCGGAATAAAACTAGCTAGACTACTAGTTAATAATTAAAGTTTTGATGATGGATATATATATAGGTAATCATTCCCGATTTATATATTTGTCAATTGTATCACTAAAGATAGACAAGAGTAACGACCTTATTTCTTTCTTCTGATTAACTTAAAGAACTCTAGTTCTAAGTGAGACTAAAACGATATTATATAATCTAAATTTATAATAATGGAACATAATGAATTTGTTGTGCAAAATTATAAATTGAAAAAAAAGGACTTTTAGCCTTAAAAAGTTGAATCGTGAATTTCCAATTCACTCAGCGACTTGGATCAATTATCAACGACAGACATTTATGATGGAAGGGCTCAAAATGATTCCTATTTTTTACAACGTACTCCATAATCGAACTTCCTTAAACCACTCCCCATTTCATCGTCCCTCTTTTATTCGGATAAGAAAATATTCATCACTTTTTAAATAAGACTTGATTTATTGATCTCCATGGTTTAGTGTTTTATATAATGAGATCATTAATGTGTTATTGCAAGTAACTAATTAATTCCATATTTATGATGGAAAAACTCTATTTGAATTTTGATGTGTGTGCGTGGAAAAAATTAAATTTTCCAAATGGTCGCATAAAAACAAAAAAGTATGAAAAATAAAATAAAATGGATTCGCATATATTCTCATTTAGAATATTGAATACGTGCATGTCATTAAAGAAGTTAATTCACCAGCTTTCACTTTTACATTTTCTTCCTTTTACCTTTTTACCGAAAACATCAAAACCTTTCTTAAATTATTCTTCGCACGTTATCTTCGTATGCTATTTTTATGAAGGTTAATTATATTGCCATAAAGCTACACATGATGGTGATTTAACTAAGTCATGCATAAAATAAAGACTCGAGATAAATATATAAAACATAATATTTCATCGAATAAAAAATTCAATATGAGATTTTTTCCTTCCTCTATTGGAGAAAATGTTTTGATCATGGAATAGTTTACTCAAGCAAATGGACGTAAAGTTGGACAAAAATAAGCTTCATCAAGATGTGTGCCATATTATTTTAGCGATATCCCCACAAAGCTAATAAAATTAAATATCACCTATTATTTTCAATTAATAACTTTTTCCATAGGTCTAGTACTGTCTCTGGCATTAAGTGCATTTGGTATTTAACTAGTTAAACAAATCATTTGGCATTAAGTATGACCATAAAAGAGGGATGTATTTTTAATTAAATTTATGCATCCATTTAGATAATCTTTTAGTTTTCTTATTTAATTTCTTAATTTCACGTTCATCAAATAATTTCCTTTTCCCATAAACCCCTTCGATAAAAGGTTGCATTAATTTATTCGTATTATTTTATTTCTCTCGGAAATACTAATATTCCTTAATGAAATTTAGTAATTTACACTATTCCGTCGTTACATACGTGAAGCCCACATATTGCTTTTGGATATCTAAATTAGTAAAAAGGCACATTATTTTCTCTTTGCACAAACGGTCCAAAACGACCCCGTAAAGTTGCTGCAAACTTTTATTTTTATTTTCAAAACAGGAAATTAAAGGGAAAATTTAAAGCGGATCATCACATCTCTTCTGCAAATTATTTTTTTCAAAAGTGAAATTAAATTAAAAAGGGATAAAGGGTTATTAGTTTAATACGAGTAATTAGCAAAGTGGTTAAGCACCTCGTTACTGCCAAGAATTCTGTTAAAAATCAAAATACAATGAGCAGTGCTGCAGAGAAGACAAGATGGAATAAAGATCAATGAATTCTGTGCCAGTCAACATCTTTGACTGAATTTTCCAGAACTCACTTTTTATATTTATTAAATTAATACGTTATCAGCTAATTACTTTTTAAACGTAAAACTAATCGAAAATAATTATAAAAAATTGAAAATTTTGGTTTGTCGCCCCACTTCAAAATTTAATCAATAATTATCTGTAAAATTTAACGTTATTTGTAATCATCCTATAGTAAAATATTTAGGTCGTTCACATGGAGTATAACTGATATAATGTACTCCCTCCGTTTCTTTATAATTGAGGCGAAATTTTTCGGCACGGAGTTATAGAAAGGAATGTTGAGTATGTTAAATAAATAGATAATAAAAGTAAGAGAGAGGAAAAGGTAAAGAGAATAAAGTATAAAGTGAATAAAGTAGGAGAGAGTAAAGTAGAAAAGTGAAAAAAGTTACCATATATGGAAATGACTCAACTATGAAAAAACTTTTCGAAATGGAAAGATGACTAAACTATGAATGAACGGAGGGAGTATATACGTCAGAAATTGATAATGTGATCGAGTATATGTTAATCACTTAATTGTGCTTTCAAACTTGTAAAAATTCAGATATATGAAATTGATGTTTAGATATAAACTTATATTTTGACTGTCGCATTAAATACAAATTCACTCAAATAACTAAATAATATGAAATTGATGTTAAGATATAAACTTATATTTTTCCAGTCTATTTGTCAGTTGAAGGACAAAACTTGACTATATTTCGTGAACTTTAAAAGTCAATACTACCTTTAAAATTGATCGAACCTTTTTTTTCTGAAATTTTAATTTCTGCATGTGTAAGATTATATTAGAAATTTTGTGCACATTTTTATATTAAAGAAATTAGTCTTATACATGTAGTAGTGCAAAATTAACAAGAATATTTATTGCAATTGAGAATTTGAAAATCGTTTTAAATTCAATACATGACTAAATATATGCTAAATGCCTTACCTTTATATTTTTGTGCAATACCTCACATTCTCACGACAAATGTATTTCTAAGTTCTGACTAAAACCAAGCCCCTGTGTATGTTGAATTAATGGCCTCCATATGTTGGTTCTAAGACATTTTTAGATAATATTCACTGTATTTGATTCAAATTTCTTTATCATTGGTTTTTATTTAGATATAGCCACATTAGGAATTTGTTTGAGTCTCTGCTGTAAAGAAATTACAAATAATATATCAGTGGAGTACAAATTATAATACGCACTTTTGCAGTAACAATTGCCAAAGTTCTTTTTATTCTGCCATCTCTTCTTCTTTCGAGATATATAAAGAGAGAGACTGTATTTGTCTACGAAACGTTTCCTTCTTTTATTTTCAGTGACTTAGGTTTTTTTTGGAAATCGGCAAAAAAAAATTGAACACCTAATGTTTCAACTTTTTTTTAGAAAAGCTAGGGCTTTTTATTCCATAATTTTATGCACGTGCATACACGGTAAACATAAAAGTTAATTCAATAAAATTAAATTTTAATTTCAAAATTTTTACTATTATGCTAAAATATGAAGTACAAATATGAGTAGAGATGATAAAAAGTAAACATGTTTTCAGAAATTGTTACTCTTGCGCATATATTCATATATTTAATCCCCAAATCACAAAAAAAATTGAAAATATTTTTAATATATATAATATAGTAGTATTGAACTTTAGATACAATTTTATTTTGAATTCGTTTCTACGCATGATTTAAATTAAATATTTCATTTTTTATAAGTTTTGTATTACTAATATCTGAGTGTATAGATTTAAATTTATTCTTTTTCCATTCTTCATCCAAAACAAATTTAAAAGATTTTCGTATGAGTTATGCGAATAATGAGAGAAGAACAAAAATTTGAAAACCAAACACTTGACTTCTTTCTGCAAAAGTACATCCATATTAAAAAAAATTACAATATTAAACCATATTTATGAAAATGTACAAAGAGATAAGCAAACAAGAAAATAAAATACTTTTTATTCTGAAAACAAGAAACAAATAAATGAAACAGCAAAAATTAATTAATTAGAAGAACAAAAATTTGAAAACCAAACACTTGACTTCTTTCTGCAAAAGTACATCCATATTAAAAAATTTACAATATTAAACCATATTTATGAAAATGTACAAAGAGATAAGCAAACAAGAAAATAAAATACTTTTTATTCTGAAAACAAGAAACAAATAAATGAAACAGCAAAAATTAATTAATTAATTAAATATTAAATTATCATAAAGGTCCATATTGAATATTGAGAAGAGTTTAACACATGCGAAATAGTTGGTATCAGACGTCTAAGTCGTTATTGGATCACAACAGCCAAAAATGAAAAAACAGTATCATTAGTATTAAATTTTTATATTTTTAATACAATGGTGGGCCGCTATTGGAAAATTACAACTGCCAAAAAAGTGCATTTATCATTATTTAAAATTTAAAATTTAAAATTTAAAATTTAATTTTATGGGGGCAGTTTAGAATAGTATGGTGAGGGCCAGTATCTGGGAACTTGATAAGAAAAAATCATTGTTAGCAAGGAAAAAATGAGAACTTGTTTTCGTGTATTTGGATTTCATTTCTGAAGATCGCGTCAAGATGATTTTAGATTTAAATTTTGATTATGAAAATTTTGGATCCAACACATTAATTTACTCTACTATTAGATTAACATAAATATGCTACTATCATTTTGCTATGTGAATATATATAATTCTTAAAAAAATTGATCATTATACTTGTGTGATCTAATTTTACTTGTATTTCATGCTTCGTATCTATGATTCCTTTTGCAAAAATTTCAACGCATTTAACGTAATCAGTTTAAGAAAATTAAATAAAACGAAGTTGGCTAAAATAAAAACATCTTCTATAACAAAAACTAGCAATCATTGTTATGGGAGGCCACAATTCATAATCTAAGCCTAAGACTATTCTTGAATTGCATTATCCTAAAATCAAGTATCTGAGGTATTATTAATATTTTTAATTTTCCCATTTTGCATGTTGTTAGTGTTGGCCCACATAAACTAGATAGCACTCTAGTGAGAAGGCCGGTGGGAACACTGTAACAGCTCTCTATATAGAGAGAGATGTATATAGATGTGATCATTCTTTATTAAAAGAGAAATGAATTTTGATGACAGAAATACCTGTGGAAAAAATAAAAGACACTAACTCCCATGCCCATCTCCTCAGCTCTGCGATTAATCTTACCTTGTACTGATTAATTTAGTTATAGTACTTTATATATGTACCACACATCATATTTTACACAAAAAGATAGGTACATAAAAACAAGAATTAAATGACAAGTAAAATCAAGAGAGATAGGTTGGATTCCCAAAGTTTTGACTGAACTTCACTGCGCCACATTGGGGCCCAGTCCAACTTTGCAAGCTGCCACTCTTTAATCTCTTACTTACTCTCTCTGCATAGCATAGTCTCATAGCTTTTTCAAACCAACTGATTGTGACGAATAAAATTACTCATGGTATATAAGTATATAACCACTGCAGCTTATAACACTAGCTGCAAATACATTTCAAATTGGGGAACACCTCTTTTTTTATTAAAATAAAAATTACTATGTCTAAGTTCATACACTTGTACACAATAACAAATGTATAGGATCATGCTTGTTGGGGACCTATAAACGCTATCAATAGAAAAAAAGCACTTTCAATCAAACCTAAATACACTACATTAATTACACCCAAGGATCAATATTAATTTTGGTTCAAAATAGGTTGCCATTATACTTAGTTGTTGCGTCATAGCATTCAAATTATGTTTTATTGATTTCTAGGTAAAATTATTTAGAATTTCCACAGATCATTTATGTGTGTTTCAGGATCTAGATATTTTATTGCAAAATACTACTAGTATATTTTCTAGTTAATGTAGGAGTTGGAATTTATAGATTTTAATTTTATTTTTGTTGGGGTTAATTTTAATTCAAATATTATAACTCATAGTACCGGCCTTGTTACATTAGTTATCGAGTTCACGAGGGTCTAAATTAATTTCTTTCCGAATCAAATAACTAAAGCCCAAATTTGGTTTGTTGTCCGATTAACTTCAAAATAGAAGCTTTTACTTGTCGGCCCAAACTATTTTTTCTTCAGAGCCCAGTTTTTCTGTTACCTAAATTTCAATACACCAAAACACACAAAATTTCGTAGGAGTTATACTTTAATAATCCAATTCATCAAAAACTTTAGTAATTTTATCAATTCTCACATAATCTTTGAAATCTATTGATTTTATTAAAATTTAGCAAATGTTCAAGGTTATAGCAATCTTCTCAATCTATGATTTCTGTCCTAATCTTTTGAAGTTGTATCGTCATAATATTACTTCAACAATTGAGTCGTGACACGATGTATCAGAGAATAGTCTATTTGTTTTTTTTCTCCAAAAATAAGTTGAATACAAAGATATCAGTTTTCACTTTAAATTTATTTTTCAAAACAATTATTCAAAAATTGATTAATATAACTATTACGGTTTGAAATTGAGATTGATAAGTTGAAAATATTGGCACGTAGGGGAGTGATCAATAATCACAAATTAAGATCAAATCTTATCTACTAGATTAGAAGATCTAGTTGAAATAATACCACATGGATATTTTAAATTAAAAAATTATTAAATAAACTTAAAAGGTATCAATGTCAATTCTCTCATCAAAATCATCTTAAAATTTTAAATTTACGTAACTCTCTCGATTTAAATTATTTTTTTCACAAAAAATATACCAAATTAAAGATAATTTTATAAGGATTCCAACGATATCTTAATTGCATATGTTCCGATGATATTCGGGTGATGAAATTTGATAAATTATATTTCAATTTTCGTATGATGTTGATAAGCAGATTTTATCAACAAATACAAAAAAAATCTCAATATAGTGTATGCAAAATCTCAATATAAAGTAGGTAAAATATCAATAAAATTGTATTGATATTTCTTGTAATTGTGTTGATATTCTCATGTCATATTGTTGATATTTGTAATATACTATGTTGATATAAAAAAACACCCACGAAAATTATCATATGATAACATAATGACAATATTACCCTTTTGTTGATATTTTGTCTACTATTTATTGAAATTTGTGAGCTTTAATCTTATTAACTCATTTCAAAATCTAAGGGTGTAGATTTAGTCTTAGTTTTGGATTATGATGTTATAAGCATTAGACGAGGACCCATGGAATGTAGTAGATAAAATTTCCAAAATATATGAAGAAATCGATAATTTTTAAAGGTTGGGATTAATTTTTAATTAGAAACTATTGGCATATTCTAATGAATATTCATTAGCCGATTCCTGATTATTAATCTCTACTTAGCGTTAAACAATTCATTAATTACCAAAAAGGCACGCAATAAACATAAGTTGTATGCACACAAAAATGAAAGAAGCCACACAAATCTCCTAACTATATTCATCATTTTCAATGCCAAATGTCAAACTTCCACCCTACACAAGCCATAATTAAATTTTGAACATAAGTAGTCAATCTCAATCCTTGATGAATGAGAATTAATAAGCCGGATGCACCGTCATTCAAGTTTCCGCGTAGAAATTATTTTATTCAATTTGATCCTGAATTTAAATATGTGATAGTAGAAATAAATTAATAGTAACACAATACTTTTGCAAATGATTGACCATAGAGTATTTGATTATTTAACATAACACGTTTTCTTTTCTCTAGCGGAGTTTTTTGGCCAAAATATTTCAAAGTCAGTACTCAGTAGGGTGTTCCTGAACCTGCCACGTCATCTGATCGGTTGTAAATCCACGTGCGCTCTACTTGAATCAATGACAATTGACGGTCTCGATCTATCCACGTAGGCTTCCCTATCAAGAGATCTATGCTTTGTACACAACATCTAAATCTATACTCTTTTTTCTAGTAGTAGTAGTAGTTTTTGTACTGATGATCAATTTATTGTATAACATGGAATTTTAAGTTTGAGTTGTGCTGTGGATTACATTACAATAAAAGAAAAAGTGTGGTTATATATTTGAATCAGGAGATAGAAGACAGAAATTTTATTTTAATGATGAAAAGTGACATTTTTTTGTTTCCTTGAATATAAGAGCATCCATATTAGTAAGGTTGTCCGTCCTTGCTGCTGGCAAGGACGCCACTGCTCACTAATGTACGTTATCTGTCCTTGCCAGCAACAGGGCGGTGCTCTTAAATAAGAGCACGTCCTTGTCGTTGAGCAGGCTTACGTGGCGGGCTGCAATTGGACAACGACATAGATTTTGTTGTTTTCTTTTTTTAAAAAAAATTCGAAATTAATTTAAAAAACGTTTTTAAATTAAAAAATATATTTTTCCACTTCTCAATAAAGTATATCCGTTTTCTACACACTTTTAATTTATTTTTCAATTTTTCCAATTATACGGGGTCTCCGAAGAACATTGGGGATAGAGGACTAGTCTTCCACGGGGGTATTTTTTAGTCTTTAATTATGTGGTTTTTAATTTGTAGGATTTTAATTATGTATTTTTTTATTTTTTAGGATTTTAATTATGTATTTTTATGTTTTAGGATTTTAATTATGTAATTTTTATTTTTTAGGATTTTAATTATGTAATTTTTATTTTTTAATATATTTTTATATCATAGAAATATTTTTACTAATTGAAGTATTTAAATTGAATAATAGAATGGTGGGAACTTTGAGCTTGTCCTTGCGGAAGAGCATGCATGTGGGTGTTGTGCTCTTGCTTAAGGACAAGGAGTGAAAATGGATCCGGGCCTATCTTCGTGCTCTTATTTAAGAGCACGGATGGGGATGCTCTAATAATTGGTGAAAATTTACTTCTGTATGTAAGTTTTGTGTCTCACATATGTGACATGTGATAGAATCTTAAATGGAATTGAATTTTTAATATAATACATTAACTTGGTATAAGACACATTTTTCCCTAATTAATTAGCTATCAATAGCTATTAATATAATGGGCCGTTTTCGTAAACTATAATCATTCAATTAGGCATAATATATTCTCTAAATTTGTTATTAAGTTTGAATAAATATATGTTCTTATACTAATAAGGAAAAGGAGAATATATTAACACATTATAGTATATGTATTTGATTTAGTAATTAAGTGAAGGATTATTTGATTCCTTTGATTATTAATGGACGCATGAATATATTTACGGTTTGATATGTTATGGACTACAAAAATCAAATTAAATTGTTATGAACAATTATTTAATTTGATTTTGGTATTACTTGGTAAAAAAGAAACGTCTTAATTAAATAGCCACTTTGATGGAAAGGGCTTTAACGTTTTATAATTAGGGTTTGTCATCTCTCTGCTTATATATACAAGTGTGGCGATCCCATCAAATCACACACATTATAGAGAACACATAAACGAGGGAAAGAGAGAGAAACAAATCCTTGGAGTTGGAGCTGCGCTACTATGCCAAAGAAAGTCCGAGGAAGTTCTCTCCGTCTTCCCCAATCGCTTCCGCTATGGATCACCAAGGTATATCTCGATCCTATTATATTTATGGTTTACGTGAAATACATATTTTTCGAAGATCTTGCTTTATTTATATTCAATTATGTATTCAAGAATACATGATAGAAAAATAATTTCCTAACACTGTATCCTATCGAAAACATTTTTACTCATGGTCATGGACGATGATATTGTGTGACATTTCTTACATGTTCATAAAATGCATAAATAAATAGCGTGTGATTTAAAATACTATTTAGGCTCAATAAATTCATATAAATGATTCTAAAATGCTTGAATTCAAAATACGATGAGTGTAGGGACATGTAAGAATTATGAATGTGAACTTTGACATAATTTATAGAGTAAAATAAATTTTGTTAAAACATTATAATAATGCAAAATTAGTGAAATACTAAAAGATATAAAAAAATATTTTAACTGAAGATGTGTTTCACTGTGTGTACTAACAATATTGTTTAAATAGCATAATATTTTGTCCGTATGGGGAGTGATCAATTGCTAACTCATCATTTAATTGCTAACTACAACTAATTTAAGGCTATAGGATTTTAGAAAACGTGTGATCTACAATTTGCTACGTGTAATTTTCATTTTTATTAATTAAATAAAAAAAGATAAAAAAAAAACTCCAAATTAGGGTTTTGGATGAAAATATCAACACAATGCTTTGAGAATGTCAACACAATGCTTTAAGAATGTTAACCAATTGCTTATATTGATATTCTACATGTATTATATTGACATATTTTATGTAGTATTGTTGTAATCAGAGAAGCACTCGAACAAGAAAGCTAAAGTAAGTATGGAAAGAGGGTTGTAGAAGAAGAGATGTTGCAGAGAATGTAAACTTATTGAATGATCGAGAGAGAAAACTAAATGAAGTTACAACTACAGAACTACTTCTCAATGAATCTATTTACACTACTTATACTCTAGCTAAAATAAGAGTGTATGAGAGCTACACTCAATCGGTTACAACAGCTAGAGCAACCAACTTCCAACGGCTAGATGCCAGCTCAAAAGTTAGCCTAAGTCTTGATTCCATATGCTGCAGCTCCACCTTGCTCCCATGCACCATCAGCTGTTGTGCATGACCATAATCCGTAACAAGTATTTTGACATTTCTGCTTGTACGAAAAAAATTAAAAAAATTTGCAATTTTTTTCAAATTTTGACGTCGGAACATATGCATGTATGATATCGTTGGAATCCTTATGAAATTATCTTTAAGTTGATATATGTTATATGAATTTAAAGTTTTGGGATTTCTTTTAAAAGTTAGTTATAACTAAACATGTAGTTAATTGACATTAATACCCCTATTGATATTTTTTGGAATTAATCCTATGGCCTTATTGATGTTTTTCGTTGATCGTATTGACATTTAGGGATTAATGATCTAAGCTCTTGATTTGAATATCTATTGGCTATTATTTAGTTGTAGTTAGCAATATAACACTCCCCTTGTCCGTATAGTATTTTTCATCTTACATATTATATATAATTTCCACCAAATAAGTAAGAGAGATAGAAAGAATTTTTTTTAAAAGTATGGTTAGTGGATAATGGATCCTTCCTCATTAGAAACAAAAAAAGTTTTCAAAACTAGAAAGTTTATACTCCCTCCGTCCCATAAAGATTGTCCCTTTTTTCTATTTCCGTCTGTCCCACAAAGTTTGTCCCATTTCACTTTTACCATTTTTGGTAGTGGACCCCATATTCCACCAACTCATTCCTACTCACATTTTATTATAAAACTAATACTTTAAAAGTAGGACCCACATCCCACCAACTTTTTCAACTCACTTTTCATTACATTTCTTAAAACACGTGTCAGGTCAAAGTGGGACTATCTTTGTGGGACGGAGGGAGTATTTTTTAGGAATAGAATAAAAAGAAAATAGTTCATACTTTTTACTTTTTTAGAGACTGGGAGAGTACTAGGGGTGAGCAAAAAAGTCGAAAACCGAATATCCGAACCGAAATTCTGAAATTTTGTTCGATTTTTTCGGTTCGGTTCAGTTTTGAAAATACAAATATTTCAGTTTTTCGGTTCGGTTCGGGTGAAAAAAAAAACCAAAAAACCAAATAATCGAATTATATTTTAAATATAATATTATATATATTCTATTGATTTAATATATTCTATTATATAATATATCTATATTCTTTTAATATATTCTATATAATATTTATTATATATATTCTATTAATTTTATAATATATTTTATAGATATATATTCTATTATATAAATTAAAATATATTATATTAAGTATAGAAATAATTTTTTTTAAAGTATGGTTAGTGGATAATGGATCCCACCTCATTAGAAACAAAAAAAGTTTCCAAAACTAGAAAGTTTATATTTTTTAGGAACAGAATAAAAAGAAAATAGTTCATACTTTTTACTTTTTTAGAGACTAGGAGAGTACTAGGGATGAGCAAAAAAGCCGAAAACCGAATATTCGAAGCGAAATTCTAAAATTATGTTCAATTTTTTCGGTTAATACAAATATTTCGGTTTTCCGGTTCGGTTCGGGTGAAAAAAAAACCAAATAATCGAATTATATTTTAAATAATATTATATATATTCTATTATTTAATATATTATATTATATAATATATCTATATTCTTTTAATATATTCTATATAATATTTATTATATATATTCTATTAATTTTATAATATATTTGATAGATATATATTCTATTATATAAATTAAAATATATTATATTAATATAGAAAGATTTTTTTTAAAAGTATGGTTAGTGGATAATGGATCCTACCTCATTAGAAATAAAAAAAGTTTCCAAAACTAGAAAGTTTATATTTTTTAGGAACGGAATAAAAAGAAAATAGTTCATACTTTTTACTTTTTTAGAGACTGGGAGAGTACCAGGGGTGTGCAAAAAAAGCCGAAAACCGAATATCCGAACCGAAATTCTGAAATCCAGTTCGGTTTTGAAAATACAAATATTTCGGTTTTTCTGTCCGGTTCGATTCGGGTGAAAAAAAAACTAAAAAACCAAATAATCGAATTATAGTTTAAATATAATATTATATATATTCTATTGATTTAATATATTATATTATTTAATATATCTATATTCTTTTAATATATTCTATATGATATTTATTATATATATTCTATTAATTTTATAGTATATTTTATAGATATGTATTCTATTATATAAATTAAAATATTATATATATATATATAGGGGTGCGATCATATCATAACTCATATTTATGTGATAACCTAATAACCCTATCATTTTATGGGTCAAAAGTATCATTTTTACTAAAAATGATATTTGTACACGATAAAATGATATTTTTTCAGCATGCATAAAATGATACTTTTATTCCATAAAATGATATTCTGTTCCATAAAATGATATTTTTCGTCCATAAAATGAGGGTTATTAGGTTATCACCATAAATATTGGTTATGATATGATCACATCCTTATATATATATGTATGTATATAGGGTCTTGTTAGAATGAGATTTTTGGGCATAATTGAGAAATGAGATGCAATCTCAGCCACTAATTCACAAGATTAACTTAATGTCAACAACTATCACATTATGTCAACATGGGGGGTATAATTATCTTTTCATTAAATTGTATTTGAAATCATTTTCTAAAATCCTCCCTAAGGCCATCCGCAACGCTATCTCTTATCCGTCTCTTAACCGTCTCATCTCTTCACTATTCATGGGCCCCACTGTACTTTTCAGCTCATCTCTTAACTAAGAGACAACACCTGCAACCCTCCATCTCTTAACCATCTCTTAACTATTCATTCAATTTCATTTTTTATTTTTAATTCCAACAAATTCAATTAATAAAAAACACACTTCATTATAAATAAAATAAAATTACAATTTAAAATACATAAAAAAATAAAAAAGACATAATTAAAAAACTAGAAATTACAAATTGCACACTTAAACTCAAATAAAAAAAAATGGAGGCAAAGAAGCAGAAGAAGGAGTTCTCTAGTGACGATCATCTAATGGTTGCCAAATTTTGCCCAAATGTGCTCCATTAGATCCTCCTGGAGTTGGGCGTGGGCGGTAGAAACACGTGTCCTTGCCCGAATAGACAACCGCTCTTGCAAAGACGGATGCACTCCCGTTCGAGGCGAACTACTTGCGGTTGAGCTTCCCGGGGTTTCAGGGTCGAACCAATTTCCCGCCCCAGGTCCTTCGTCGGCGACAATCATGTTGTGCAAGATTATGCACGTATACATGATGTCGACCATATTCTCTATAAACCACTGTCGAGCCGGGGCTTTGATAATGTTCCATCGAGCTTGGAGAACCCCGAACGCTCTCTCCACATCCTTGCGAGCAGACTCTTGCTTCAGCGCAAAAAGAGACTGCTTTTCGTCCGTAGGCCTGTTGAACGTCTTCACGAAGGTTGGCCACTTCGGATAGATGCCGTCGGCAAGATAGTACCCCATTTTATACTGGCGATTGTTAGCGACGAAGTTGATGGCCGGCGCTTTACCATTCAGAACTTCAACGAAGAGGTCGGAGTTGTTGAGCACGTTGATGTCGTTGTTCGAGCCGGGGACCCCGAAATACGCATGCCAAATCCATAGCCGGTAGTCGGCGACGGCCTCGAGTATAACGGTGGGGTGGGTGCCTTTGTGGCCGCTCGTGTATGACCCCTTCAACGCCACAGGGAAATTCTTCCATTGCCAATGCATGCAATCGACACTCCCGAGCATCCCGGGGAATCCGTGCACTTGTTCGTGAAGACGGAGCAGAAACTGACAATCTGCGGTAGTTGGCTTCTTCAGAAATTCGGCGGTGAAGGCTGCCCGGACGCCTTTGCAGAAGTTCAACAAACAAAGTCGCCCAGTGGATTCTCCGACGTGCAGGTATTCGTCGAACGCATCCGCCGTTTGTCCAGTAGCAAGCTGACGGATCGCCGCAGTACATTTCTGGAGCGTCGTGTGGCTAGGACGGCCAACAGCGTCGAACCCTTCTCTGAAGAACTCTTCCCGTGCCGCCAATGTATTCGCGATATGCAAAAATAGCGGGCGTGACATACGAAAACGGCGACGGAAGTAGATATCTCCCCACACCGGGTTCGGACTGAAGTAATCACGTTCCAACCTTGCGGCGGCTTCCTCCCGGTTACGGTGGATGTATGTCCGGCGTCGCCTAGGAGGCGCGGCGGCTTCCTCCTCCCTACGTCGATCTGCTTCTAGCGATTTTCCATTATTCGACGCATTTGCTCAAATGGATCCATAATTGATTAAATTTGGGAGAAGAAAAAAATAAAGGAATGATTTTATAGAAGTGATTGGAGAGGAAAGAAAGAGAGATGAGAGAATAAATGTGTGTTTGTGTGTAAAATGGAGAATGGAGAAGAGTATATATAGAATATATATAAAAAAAAAAAAAAATTAAAAATATTACCGTTCAACGGTAATATTACCGTTTTTTATTTTAAATTTTTTTTTTGAAAAATCTGATTTAAAAAAAAAATTGAATTATGACGTCATAAATCCGACTCGCGAGTGGGCGTCACGCCAGCAGCCCGCGCGCGCCACGTGGCGCCGGGCGCGTGTCTCGCGAGCTCGAGACTTGTCTCGCCGGGATGCGTCGGGCGTCGAGACATCTCGTCTCGTCGAGACAAGACGGGAGCCGCAACGCTGTCTCGATGCCGTCTCGTCTCGTCGAGACGAGATCGAGTCCGCAACGAGGCAGCGTTGCAGATGCTCTAAAACTCTAGCTGCAAAGTCTTCAAATCTTCAAATCTTCAACATTCAAATCTTTAAATTTTCAACATTCAAATCTTCAAATCTTCAACCTTCAAATCTTCAAATCTTCAACATTCAAATCTTCAAATCTTCAAATCTTCAACATTCAATAAAATAACACTTATTAAAATGTCAACAATTAAAAAATAACACTTATAATTCATACATCAATACCGAGAATATCGAATGTCAACAACTCATATTAAAATGTCAACAACTAAAAATTAACACTTACAATTCACATATCAATACCGAGAATATCGAATGTCAACAACTCATATTAAAATGTCAGCAACTAACAAATAACACTTACATTTCACATATCAATACCGAGAATATCGAATGTCAACAACTCGTATTAAAATGTCAACAACTAACAAATAACACTTACTATTCACATATCAATATCGAGAATATCGAATGTCAACAACTCGTATTAAAATGTCAACAACTAAAAAATAACACTTACAATTCGCATATCAATACCGAGAATATCGAATGTCAACAACTCGTATTAAAATGTCAACAACTAAAAAATAACACTTACAATTCGCATATCAATACCGAGAATATCGAATGTCAACAACTCGTATTAAAATATCAACAACTAACAAATAACACTTACAATTCACATATCAATACCTAGAATATCGAATGTCAACAACTTATAGTTGACATTATATGTGTATAGTTTGACAAGAATTGTATATGTAGTTGACATGGATTGTACACATAGTTGATGTTATATGTGGGTAGTACATATGAATTATATAGGAAGTTGACATTATATGTGTGTAGTTGACATAAATTATATATGTAGTTGACATAGATTATATATGCAGTTGACATAGATTATCGGCCCAAGGATTTAATTAAGTTTGGCCCAAGACTTATTATTTACTTAGCCCACCTTAGAGTGTCCACTATAGTTGGCCGGGCCAAGCCACAAAGTGTGGCCAGGCCACAAAATCGTGGCCGGGCCACCAATGCCCATGTTTCCTACTATAGTGGACATGACCAAGCCACTAAAAAGTTTGATTTTTTTTTTCATTTTGTTTATATTTTAATTCTACTTCAATAAAAGTTATTGGACTATAATAATTGAAAAAATGCATAAGAACTAAAATTAAAACAAAATCTTCGTTGTATTATACAAAGAGGTAAAATTATACAACGAAAATTTTCGACCTCTCATAAACTACCTCCCTAACGCATTCCCAACGCATATCACACTCGACCCCCTCCTCCCCTACGATTCCAAACCTCTTCGATCATATCAGCCTGCAGTGTCGTATGTGATGTTTCCCTCCGCATATCGGCGAACCATTGGATCAAGTATGCATCACTACGCGGTACACCCATCTGCAGTGGGGCGGTTGCAACACCGTGGCTCGTACTTGCACCCTCTTCCGGTGCCCAGTTCTCTGCAGAATATCCTTCATCCTCTATTATCATATTGTGCAATATGATACATGCATACATGATGGAGGCGACATCATTTTCGTGCCATTGTCGAACCGGGCACCGTAGAATGGCCCATCGCGATTGGAGGACACCAAAAGCATGCTCAACGTCCTTCCTAGCACTCTCTTGTTTGGCCGCGAAATAGGATTGTTTCGGCCCAACCGGCTGCCGGATCGTCTTAACAAACACGGGCCAACGAGGGTATATCCCATTGGCTAAGTAGTATGCCTTGTTGTACTGCGTCCCGTTGGTAGTGAATCTGACAGTCGGACCCTCACCCTGACACTCATCATTGAAGAGATGAGACGAATCCAGTACGTTGATGTCGTTGTTCGACCATGCCAGATTTGCAATCGGTAGTCAGCAACAGCTTCCAGTATCATTGTTGGGTGTCTCCCTTTGAATCCAGATGTGAACTGCCCCTTCCAAGCAACCGGGCAGTTCCTCCATTCCCAGTGCATGCAATCAATGCTGCCCAATATCCCCGGAAAAGTATGCACTCTCCCGTGCATATCTATCAATCTGTGGCACTCATTGGCAGTTGGCTTCCGTAGATACTCCGGACCAAAGATGGCCTGGATACAATTACAAAACTTCCTCAGCGTCGTTAGGGCAGTTGTTTCGCCCAACTGTAGGTATTCGTCGAACATATCAGCAGGTCCGGCATAGGCAAGCTGCCTAATTGCAGCGGTACACTTCTGATATGTTGACAACCCGGGTGAATAACCGTTGCGACATTCTGAAGCGGCGACGGAAAATCTCTGCTGGGTAACGGGGGTTGTCGCCAAAGTAGTCTTCCATCAACCGCTGGTGTGCCCCGACATGGTCACGGCTGATGGTCCGCCGATGATAGAACGGGCGAACGAACGCCGTCGCCGCCACCTCCTCCTCTTTCTCTTCTGCTTCCCGTTGCACCTCTTGAACGAGTTCATCGAACTCCCTATCCACCAATTGTTGGAACTCATCGTCAGAACTCATTTTTCAAAAGCAGAATTGGTGATAAAATGAAAAGAATGGAGATTGGAATGGTGTAAAAAATTGAGGAAAATGGGTATTTTTATAGAATTAATAAAAAAAAAATCGAAATAGGGGAGCCGCGGCTCGTGGCCAATGCAATAGGAGGGCCGCGGCTCGCGCCCAAGCGCCGCGGCCAAGCCACGATCGTGGCGCTCCCGTGTCCACCCCCCCGCCGCGGCTGCCCACCCCAGTCACTATAGGGAGCCGCGGCTCGCGGCTCTCCCGTGGCCTGACCGCAGCTCCCCTATAGTGGACACTCTTATTCCTCCAATTAAATTAAAAGCCCAATTAATAACTCAAAGGAGGCCCAAATTAAAAGAAACAAAGTCAACCCATGTTCTCCCTTCTCCTTCCCGATCAATCTGCCTCACTCACCCATTTCACCTCCTTCTTCCCCAAATCAAGTCCTTCACTCCCGTCGCCTTCCTCAATTCGCCGGAGATGGCGACTGCTTCCACCTCCACCTCTCTCTTACAAGTTGAGGATCCCCAATTTTGAGAAAAATATCCCCAAATCAAAATCCCCAATTTGAACGAGCCTCAAATTCGGTCGGTTCCTCCAGATTTCACACCGGCGGCCATCGCTCGACCATTCCTCCGTCGTCGGCTCGAAATTCCGACCGCCTACTCCAACACCTGCCAATTCCCTCACTATCGCCACCAACGTCTGCTCGAAATCGATGAATCGCTCTCTGCAGTGGTTAGGTTGCATAGATTCTGAAGTAGATCTGGTTGATAGGCGATTTTCTTCTCCGATTCAGGATTTAACGCGATTTCACCTTCGATTCGGTGTTTCCTTTCCGCAAAACTGTCGCGAACGAAGATAGACAATCGGGGAACTCAAAATGAGCTCGTTCAGCCTCTCTCTCACGAATTTCTCCGACGAGATCAGATCGAAAACCTCAACAATCTGCTCGCGAATCCTAACGCAAAAATCTATTTATTCTCAGAATTGAAGCAAGAATCAGGAAAAAAGTGTGGGAATGAAGAATTGAGAAAAAGAAAAAGTACGAACAGAAAATTCTAACGTTGTGAGCAAATTACCATTATACCCTTTCATAATAAATTAATCTAAAATTATTTTTTATGTGGCAAAATCTGGACCACTCATTTAATAAAAATGATTGGCTGATATTGAATCTCATTTCTCAATTAGCCTAAAAAATCTCAATTGATCACAACCCTATGCATGTATATGTGTGTGATTTTTTCGATTTTTCATATAATTTCAGTTATTTTGATTTTGTTCGGTTTTTGAAGTTCGTTTTTCGATTTTTCGGGTTCGGTTTAGTTTGGGTTTTGAAAAAAATTCGATCTTTCGATTTTGGTTTAATTTAGGTAAAAGACGGAACCGAAATCCCAATGCTCACCCCTAGAGAGTATAATTTATCAGTTTTAAAGGATTGACCACAAAATTGCAAAATTGGTAATTATTCCAGCTATTTTTTGGCCTAAGAATCTCAATTTTTAAGTTAGGAATATGCTTCCTTAAAAACAAAAGAAAAAAGGATATGGTAATATTTATATAGAGAGAACGTTATTATTTATAGTGATGCTGTTAAGAAATCTGGCAATTTGCCTCTGAATTTTTTCCTCCACAGGCCCTGCAATTCTCTCTCTTCCCCTTCTCCATAATCTCCAATCTCCAAATTCTTTTCATGGATACTTCCTTTCTCGATTCAATTCAGTTATTCAGTTCAAAGCTCTATTACTATCCAATTCACCATTCTTACTTATTAGCTGCTTGTTTTCATCATTCAGATTTTAGTCGTCCTTGTATTGTTTCTCAATAACTAAGTTACCGCCGCTTATAGCTTTCGGATTCGGATCCGGATTTTGATTTCGATTTGCATCACTCCATGGGTAAAAGTGAGTTTCCCCCCTTTCTTTTTCCACTGTTTTTTTGTTTCGTTTCGGAAACTCGAAAATTGCTGCGGCAAGAAGTTAATTTCCGAGCGTGCTTGTTCTTTTGGTGTAGTTAATTACGCATGGAAAAATCAAATTAATCGATCTTGGTTCAAGAATTAACCTTCGGAGCTTTCTTTAGCTATATTGCAATCGAGGTTGAACACCTTTTTCATTTAATAATAGAGTATACTTGGACTTTGACGGTAAATTATTAACTTATGCTTTTATGGAAAAAAAACTCAAATTGTGATATGTGACGTTTCACTAGTTTATGCGCATGTTTTAATGTATATTTTGATCAACTTTACGAGTGGATTGAACAGTTTGAAAGCCGATTACTGTGACGCATTTATGTTAGAGAATTTGGGGTTTGTATTTTTTGTTTTTGGTGGTGAATCAGGATTAAGGGAGTTGCAAGCCTGTAAATTATTCTCCATATTGTAACTAATTTAATAAAATGATGATTCAAGTTATGAATTGTTGAGTGGCAATGTTGGTGTACTTTCTGAATGCCTCAAATTAAACATTGTTTCTTCTAAATTTTTTTGCTCATAACAAGTTTTATTAGTATTAGATGTACTTGAACTGAATTTGGAAATAATTGCTGAACAATTTTGTTATGGGCATTATAGAAAGTTCTCAGAAGAAATTTGCTACCATGCTGGATAGCGATGATACAGATAGTCTGAGCTCATCGACCTCGTCCATGCGCTTAGACAATATGACAGAGAATGGTCTCAATGAAGTTCAGGTTGATAAGGATGATTTGCTTGATCAGTGCTTGGATGCTTTGTACGAGAAGAGGTAATCCTTTTTAGTTTCATGTATAAGATACTTAGATACTAGGAACTGTCTTTTAATCTTTATTGTTCTAAAAGTGATTATTTCATATTGTATTATTATTGCATAATGATGTATATGTAATGCATGTCGATAGTCTATTAAAAAGTTTCCTCATGTCTGGATAATGTATGTGATGAATCATGTATGGTTTAAGTGTTTCTTTTTTTAACAGAAATAAATCATCATTTGAGTTTCTCCTGAAGAGGGGTATGTGAAGACTTCTATAAATTTTGATTCTACTTTCCTATCATCCTGATATTATATCTGTATATTATTTTCATACAGGGGGTCCACTAGAGAAAAGGCTTTGGCATCTATTATTGAGTCATTCAATAGCAGCTTGCAGAATGAATTTGTCGAAACAAAGTAAGAATTCAGTGGTGTTTCTGTATCATTCTAAACTCTATTGTATTGGTTTTGCATAAATTTGAGTTTGAATCATGTATTTTTTACAACCAATTAACTAGTTAAACTTTTACCAAATCTTTCCATTTTCAAGCATTTTCATTGAACAAAATTCTTTAGATGTATATTGAAGGTTAATAACGTCTTAAATATTGTGTTCTAAGCATCTTCAGTATTATGTTCTAAAGTTTTAGTTCGATACTGTCTTTTGTTTCTCCACCTAGATTTGCTACATTCCTGCAGCAGTGCCTCAATTCAATTAAAAAGGGTTCTGCAAAGGAGGTTTCCCTGGCATCTCATGCAATAGGTTTCACCTTGCCTTCGACATATTGTATCTAGCCTTTCATTGTTTGGCTAGTATTTGGTGAACTTAATTACTTTGTACACTTTTACAGGACTTTTAGCAGTGACTGTGGGTCCTGGGGAGAAGGCTCAAGAGATCTTGGAAGAATCACTCTCCCCTATATCGGATGCTCTGAGAATGCGGCCTGAGACATCTAAGATTCTGTCGGTATGTTATGTTTCAATAGCTCAGCTAAGCAAGTTGTTGCCTTGGATGCCTAATTTGATGCTGGATATTGCTATATGTTCACAGTTGCTCCAATGTTTGGCTGTTATTACTTTTGTTGGCGGTGAAGATCCAGAACAAACGGAAAAATCAATGCACATAATGTGGCAAGTGGCTCATCCAAAATTGGGTGCCAATGTATGCATCCTTTCTGTTAACTGATCCAAGATGTTTTGTATTCTTTTCAATATTATACATATATATTTATTTTTATATGAATAGGTAGAGAATGAAACATAAACTTTCCGTGCCATGGTATGTAAAAGTCACTCTGGACCATTGTGATCTATGGTTTTCATGAAATGATGCATTATTGCCATGCAAAGACCAATGATCCAAATTAGATTTGACACACTGCATGACCATCCTGTTTGATCCTGGGCCTATATTAATATATCTGTGTCTGTAAGCATACAAAACTACAGCAGATACCGTTCAGTATGATATAGTCTGTAATCTTGTTTCTTGTTATCAGTATGGTCGTGTGCTTTACTTTTTCGCCTCTTGTCACCATGCAATGTTAAGTGGTGCATATACTCAGTGCAGTTCAATCGAGCCGTGGATATAAGAGTGCAATGTGTCAGCTATTTATTCTTGTCAGCTATTTATTCTTCTGTTAGTCTGTGCTGTTCAATCATATATTCTAAAACTGATATCTACATTCAGGTGGCTGCCTTTAAACCTTCGCCAGCAGTGATAGCGATGATGGTCTCTTCCTGGTCATTTTTACTCACTACTGTGAATGGCTGGGCGCTGAACCCTAAGAGTTGGCAAGAGTAAGTATTAATATCAAATATTTAGTTAAGCTTGCTATTCCATATCATGAAGACATTAGTTCTGGAAGTATGTCGGGTTCAAAGAACTTTAAGTGTTTTACTTGAAATAATTCAGGACAATCTTGTACTTCTCTACACTGTTGGACAAGGATGACAGAGCACTGCGTATTGCAGCTGGTGAAGCACTTGCTTTAATCTTTGAGATAGGGAGCCTGGACAAATTCTGTGGCGAAACTAAGGACTCTTCTGAGCCCACTATTGATGAAGGGAAGGATTCCCGAAAATTGATGTACTTACATGGATTGAGAACTAAAGTACTTGGTCAAGTGCGGGGCCTCTCTGCTGAGGCCGGTGGTAAAGGTTCTGCCAAGAAAGATCTCAATAGTCAGAGGCACACATTCTGTGATATCCTAGACTTCCTTGAGGTATGCAGTATGCTTCTATTAGTTTAATCTCCGTAGATTTGGTTTCTAGACAGCTTGAAGTTTATTTATATCAAATGCCAGGATGGTTATACACCCGAGACCTCGATGAAGATAGGTGGAGATCCTCTGAACACAAGCTCATGGACTCAATTGATACAGGTAATGCTATCTTCTCTACATATTTTAGCACATTATTGTATTGGCTTCTAACATTTTCTAATATCTTTCTGCGTTATAGTTGAACTTCCTGAAACATTTCCTTGGAGGAGGATTTGTGAAGCACATGCAGGTACTTATTTGCCAGTAGTCCTGCTATAATCGACTCTTTTACAGGTTATCATAATCTGTTATTTATCATGTGTATGGCAGGAGAACCAATTTCTCCATGATGTGTTTGGTTTCACGCCCAAGAAGAAGCTCCTATCAGGGACCGAACAGCGTATGTCAGGGCGCGAAAAGGTTAGTTGGATCTGAATTTTCTTGGTGTTAGAACCGCTGGCCAAGTACATTTGTTGATACATATTTGATTGAATGTAATGTGAGATAGGATTTGTAATACATTAGTGCATTGCAAGTTCTGAAGGGGTTATTTCATGGTACACTTTCATGACTCTTCAAGATGATCATGTTTCTGATGTTTGATTGCATGTCTTTTGATGAACCTTTTTAAGTTACAGTATATGGATTAAGAATTGCTATGTCTATTAAACTTTGTAACATCTAAATACGTGGTTGCACCTAGCCTTGTGTGACATTTGATGTAAATTCTGAAGTAAGGATTAGTTTCCTTGAGGTGGGGATGAGTATGAAATACAGTATTGAGACTTGAGATGCATCATTAAGGCGATTTTGCTCATGTTTACCCTCTTTGTTGACAGAGAATGTACAAGTCCCCTAACTCAGCTCTCAACAAGGCACGGACGCAGTTACTGAACAAACAACGGGCATTGGCCCAGGTAAGTTGTTCATCTCTCGAAAGCCAAACTACTTCTCCTTTCTCTTGTCAGGGAGGGGACTGATCATCGAGCTTTTTCTTGTTCATTCTTCTGGGATGAGTAATTTGATGTTGGTGTTTTTGTGGTGCAGGGGAGGAACGCAGGCCACTTTGCAGTCGATGAGTAAAAGAGGATCAAGCACTCTCGGGGATAAATAACATTTGTCGCACCCTTTTTGCCTGCACATTCGCACGATACTAGTTTTATCATTTGTTCACAGATTGGGAATCCACTGTATTAGCACTCCATTTTTTCACTATAATCTTATCAGAGGCAAATGCTATTAATCTTATTATAGCAATCCTCATTTTACTGTTTTCATATTGAAAGGAATTAGAATTATACCTGTGATATACTCCCTCTGTCCTATTAGAAATGAAACGTTTGCTTTTTCACACATATTTTGAAAAAATAATAATAAATAGTTAAAGTAGAGAAAAAATTAAGTAAAAAAGAGAATAATATAAAGGGGACTCTCATCTACATTATTCTCTCTTATACTTTATTTTTTCACCACTTTAGTTATTTATTATAATTTTTTCAAAATAAGTGTGCAAAAGTAAACGTTGCATTTTTAATGGGACGGAGGGAGTACTAGTTTACAGTGGCAGAGCTAGGTATTTTATTATGGAGGTTCAAAAAATCATTTCACAACTTTCTCATTCAAAACAAAAATCGAACTCAATTTAAATCCATCAAGATTTTAGAATTATATTTTTATGTCATTAATTTTAAAACAAAGAGAGAGAAATGAATTGGCCATCAGATGAAAGCTTCGATATTAAATAAATTCTTGATCAACAAAACACGGGGTACATAATAAAATTATGTTCTTGTAAAAACAAAGTCAAGCAATGTAAAAGCTGAGTCCTCGTTCCCTGATACAAATTTGGTTGCCACAAAAGTGGATTTGACAAAGCTACAAAATTGGCCAAAGTCTATACAAAAAGAGGGTCTAACATATTGAATTGAGCAAGAAGAAACATATGTGATTAGTTGTAATGAGCAGGTAATCCACCTAGATGCTTACTCATTGCTCTGTCTTTCCTGAAGTTGCTCCTTCCCCTGCCGCCGCCACCCCCTCTCCTTCCTCCACCTCTCCCAAAGCCTCCCCTAACTCCAACTCCATCGTTTTCTTGTCCTTCTTGCTGCTCATTTGATTCTGGGGGTGACCCGCTGCCACCCCCTCTCCTTCCTCCGCCTCTCCCAAAGCCTCCCCTAACTCCAGCTCCGTTGTTTTCTTGTCCTTCTTGCTGCTCATTTGATTCTGGGGGTGACCTATTATTCATTGTACTGGACATAAAACCTCGTCTTCCTCGACCTCTACCGAAGCCTCCCCTTCCCCCAGTTCTGTCATTTTCTTGCCCTTCTTGCTGCTGCTCATTTGATTTAGGAGAAGACCTATTGGTGATAAAAAGTCCTCTTTCTCTACCCCTGTAAGTACCTCGTCCTCCTCGTCTTCCGCCTTCATCACCATCAGATTTTTTGTTCTGCTCGTCTTTCGAATCTGATAAACTTTTAACAGCGCCCAAGGGGAGGTTTCCACCTCGTCCAAGGCCATGGATAAGTTCCTTTTGTGCTAGATTAACCAATTTTGCCTCGTTTTGATTGGCCACAGCAACAGAACCTTCCACTTTATAGCTGTAGTTCTTACCGTCTTTGACATAAAACTGTGGGGTTTTCCGCGAGACCCACTTTGAACTGTCGGCACCAGAAGTCGAGCTGCCTGTGTCAGCTTCTGTAGCTCTTCTCCCCTGTATATGTTTCTCCCCCAGGGTCTCAGATTCGTCCAATCCTGAATCACCAACACTCAAACCCAGATCATCAAAGGAGTCATCATACTCATCTTCATACTCGAGTTGAGATGCAAGAGCTGCAGTTTTTGCTAGTGCCTCTTCGTTTTTGGCATTTAGGGTCTCAGAATCAGACAAGTCATTCATATTCTTCCGCGTAAACCTCCCAAATGAAGACGACGACGAAACTGAAGATGCTCCAGGTTGGTATTTTGTGACAGTGGGTCCCACGATTTCCGGAGGAGATATTGCAGACACCACTAGTTTCCCCTTACCCTTGTCTTGACTACTAACCAGTAACGTGGACTTTGAGGGAGGCATTGTTTCTAATGAAATGTCGAGAGATTGCAATTCTTCATGAAGAGTTCCCTCGAGGATTCTCTGAATCACCATTTCTGTATCTTGGTTGTAGGCTTCGAGACATGCTACTAGGAAGCCTCTACCGTAATCTGGAAACAGTTCCTTGATTTGACTAATTTTTGACTCTACAATTGCCACACCTTCATCTGTCTGGGCCTTGTCACTGCTAGCTGGTAATGAAGTAGAAGATTTCTGCTTGATATCAGCTCGCATTGAAGTCCGCATAATCATAGCAAGAAATTGATTTTGTTCATCATCCATTGATAACCAACCTTCATTCCACCCAGACAAAAAATTATTAGTTGAATGGGATTCATGGATAGAGGGTGAAATAAAGACAAAGAACAATGGAAAAGCCACAAGGTGTATCAAAAGATAAAACTTGCAAACAGGACAATAACCTCAGTTGGATGCTCCAAAACAACTTAAAAACTAAAGATCATCCAAAAACATTCAAAAACTCGTGTAGGAAGTGGTGTAAAATATAATACGAAATGATTCAGCAGTCAATCGTTTTGATATACAAGCATCCAAGTGTGTATATGATTATATATCTTGAGTTTCACATTAGTTTATGCACTCAGAAACCTTGAAGGAGCTGAGCTTTCATACTGAGACAATGAAATTGAACAATACATATACAAGAAGTAGAAGGAAAATGAATATATATTTGTCACAGAAATTCTTACCTGTTTCCCGTAATAATTCAATCCTACTCATCATTTTGTGATTCTTCTCAATTTCCTGGATAAGTGTTCCCCACGTCTGTCCTCCAGGACCATCGGTGTGATCAATAGAGAGATCTCTTATTGTTTGTATTAGAATATCAGCCCTAACAACAGGATCCTCCACATTTGCTGGAAACATCTTCATTGAAACTGGAAGAGAATAACTATTTTCAAATGCCTCATCACTAAGATAGCATGAATAAAGTGATCTCCATCCAAATTTTGCAATCCTCGTTGACAATATCTTCAGACTAGTAAAAGCACTTGAAAGCAAATCACTTGATATTTCCTTGTTTCTATCTTCAGCTACTCCAGAAAGAATATTGAAGCCTCGTAGCAACGATGGAAGAAATGAGTCATGTAGCCTTACAAGGGTGGTGAGTAATTCTTCATTCCCATAACTGCAGAGACAACAAAATTTTGACAGACCCTCTAATGGAGTATGAAAAGGGACAGTGAGCCAAGCAGTTGGAAATTGACTTCTTTACCCAAGATAATCAAACACCTCTCATTTATAGGATTCTTCTCTCAGTATAAAAGATATTCTTAACCAATGAGTCAAATTCACATTGGAAATTACAAGATCCTTTTGAAAAATCCAACCACGTTGTTGCTCAAATGTTTAATGAATTTTTGTAACAAGACAACCTCAACTAGATAGCAGCAGTTTGACATGCTGAACTACTTGTGCTTGATTTGCTAAAGTTCTGGTCAAATTTGAAATAATGGCCAAAGACAGAGATGTACTATGCAATTATCTCTTTTTTATAATAAGCTTTCCTTCATACTGCAGTAGCTCAATTTGGATCATGGCCATAAGAGGAAGACCAGTAAAGAAAAGGTTGAGACAGCCATGAAATATACTCAATGGCTGTAAAACCTGCCTTTATTTACCTACATTCTCTTGGTCTTGGAGCTGTTTAATTTTCACGTGATCCAATTAAGTACAAGTTTCAAATATTATATCATTAGTTTCTAGATCATATAATTGTTACTAGTGCAGTAGGGGTGCATTTGAAGCAAGAAAACTTCCAGCAGACCCAAGAATAGGTTATACGATGATATGGCATAAACTTTAAACTTAAAACTTTAGAAATTTTGAAGAACTGTCAGTAAATTAACTGAACTAGTTCAGTTAGTAGTAAGTGTAGTACCTCAGTTCAACTGGGGAAGAGAAGAAAACAGCTGCAGGTTTATGTGCATTAACAAATGAATCCAACGATACAACTGAATCATTTATGAAGTCCATAACCTATGAAATAAAGTACATAAGGCAAGTCACAGAATAAAATTGATACATCTATCAGGCCAGAACACAAATTGCAGCCAAATTTAGTTAAGACTAGAGTTTTGATAATGGATGTGCATATTGGAAGAACTTGATCCTGGTTTGGAACAAAAGATTCTGTTAAGCTGACTGTTTCGCACTGATGACTGAAAGATAAGGAGCCAGATGGGGTAATACAACATAGAATTAAGAGTACCTCCAGATAGTCGAGATGAAGACGACTGGATCCTCGGTCTTGATGGCCACCAGAACTAAGCAAACCCTGTGTGCCAAGCCCCAAATGAAAAAAAAAATAGCAGTATGTATGATATAGTATTTAGAAAGTGGAGATTACTTCTAGTGTATTTAACCACTTTTCAGAACTTTTAGTTCAACCACTGAATCTGAGACCAAGAAACTACTAGACTGACCAAAGAAGCAAACAAAAACTTATGAAAATTAATGCTAATTCCTGCCATATGCATATACATCAGGTCAAGACAAAGAAACCAATGTAGCCTTTGCAGTCCCAAGCTTGAATTCTTCACGTGTAATTTGCAGGATGCAAGTTGCAATCACTTAAGACAGATATATCCAGGGGCTCAATTTTCTATTTAATGTCCTTACACTTGCTAAGTATGAATGTCAAAGCTGGAAAAATCAACTTAGTCGACATATTGAAGACACATAGCAAATCATTCAAATCAATTTCAAAAACTATGAATATGGAATGTTACAAAAAGCTTGATGTACTGTCAAGGTAAAATTCCAACAATAGAAAAAGCACCTCTAAAGTTGAGTTGCAACGTTGATACATGGTCTGGACAATGCTAATGAAGTGCGATATCAGAGCAGGAAAATCATCCTGGATGTATGGTTGGGCCTTTATTACATTTGTCACCTTAAAAAAAGATGTAAGCATCACATGTGAGATTGGCAGAAAGAAGAGTCCTGGGGAAGGGATAAAGGATAGAATCAATAGTAGTAAGCTGTTTATACATACATACCAGTTTTTGGGACAATTCTTCATTTTCGTGACCGTATATGGCACATATATCCAACAATTTTGGTAATTCAAGCAACTTCTTTTTCTGCAGAAGGGCTACCACATACAACTCGTAAAAAGAGTATACAAGTAACAAATTATTCAAACAAAATATTTTTCACATACTTGGCAAGCAAGTAAGAAAACCACTTCCTTAGAAATTATTCTGAGCGAGAAATCAATTAGGCTCTTGAAGAAATATTATTGAGCCTAACCTACCTTCCTCCTTGGTCTATGCAAACCAAGCTACTGGTTTCAGGCTTTTACATCCCTAGTCTTCACTCATAGTAAGCTAACAAGCTTCTTAATGGTTCAATCTGCTTTATCCCATAAATTACTTGGCACATACTACATGTATACCTAGTATATTTTCTTCATGCAGTAGAAGGATCCAAGTTATGCAAACCTTTTGCAACAAAAAAATGTATCGCATTCTTGCATATAATATTCATGATTCTAATGAGGACAAGGTGTAATCAAATTCCTTTTTCTTTTTCTTTTTCTTTCATGACCTCATAATGTATGCATTTTTGTGGTAAAATGTAGATATGCAGGCATCCTTTCTAAATGGCCAGGCTTCATATTGTAAGATCAAAAGTACAAGGTCAGACCAGAGCTATATGTAGAAATGATTTACATAAATAAAATAAAGCATTAAACAACATACAAGTCAAGTTAAAATGCAATCAGAAATTATTATATTTCCATGGTAAATGTGCAGAAATGGACCAGTCAGACTATCGGGGATGCATAAACACACCAATGTGCAATAAAAAACAGCAAAAGAAAACAACATAAAACACACGCTGTATTATTATTGCTGGAATTAAAGAGAACCACACACCCTCATGATCTTTTGCACTCAATGAGTCAGCAGCCTTAGCCCCAGGATCCCGGTTGGATGATCTGTAGCAAGAAGTTTCACATTCATTTAAACCAGAGACAAAAAACAAAACAACATAAACGAAAAAAGAGTTCCCATGTAACTTACAAACGGTACAAGACCATGAAGACACGCCGACACAGCTCAAACTCACCAACAATTACTCCAGAAACTATTCCTCGGGCTCCACGGTGAGGGAAATCATACCACCTACTTCTGAATTTCAGAAAACTTTCAAGAAAGGCATCCAGTGATTCATCAGTGGCCACTGCAAACAAATTGGAAGAATGTCTTTTTCAAATGATACTGCAGAATACAATCAACTATGTTGTGCTCAGGAATTTGGATTTTGGAAGCACTGGACATATAACTTGAGACATATCACATCACTTCCAATACTTCATAGTGATATTTAACATCCTTCTGAGAATTATCTCATTTTGTTCCATAGTGAAACATCTAGATATTCATCCAATCAAACGAATCAGCTCAAAAGAAGATAAAGTCAAGCAGCGAATTACAAATCGAACATAACCAACCAATATTAAGATTTGCTTCATATAGCTTCAACAAGTGCAATGAAAAAATAACAACCTTCTCTCCAGAAATCTCTAGGGCGCAATTTCAGCAACCGAGACAACTCCCTATTGAGCAGATCAACAACGCGCTGAGACTCGACGGGATCCAATCCCCCCTCCTCGAGGCCAGCCGCCACAGCTTCATCCTGGGGCAAGTAAATTACAAAATTGCCACTCGTGGAGGCTCTATTAACCCCATCCTCCCCCGTCCGCACTCTGCTAGCCGAGGCCGCCACGGTATCGGCAGTAGGGGTGTTTGTGGTGGCGCGGAGGGTGTTAGAGAGGGTTTGGTGAGTGTTAGGGTTCTGGAAATCCCTCTTCGGAACAAACTTCTTCTGCGATTTTGCGGAACTTGTGTAATCATTCCTGTTCTGGTTAACGGATCGGTTTGACATATCGGAAATTCGATAATTTCTTATGTGCGTGTGTTTTTATGTATGTATATATATGCAGCAATTTGTAGCAGCATAAACTGGAAGGAGATTTGGATGATTGAGAACTGGGAGAAGCAGGCGTTGATGCGTCGTCACTCCAAATTCAGCCCCCAATTTCCAAAGGGTTTTGCATTTGCGTCCGTGCACATTTACGTTTTTGGACAATGGACTTGACAACCACACAAGACAGGTATATAACATTATGCAACGTTTAATAACCAAATATTTCGTGGCTGTATAGTAAATTTTTTGTAGTTAACATGTCTTTTAAAATAGATATTTATGCAGTGACACAAGTTTACAATTGAAATTGGTGCAGTGCGGTTTTGATATATGCAAAATTATTTTTAATATAAAAATACAGAACCAAGGATATGGAGGTTATTTTTAAGTAATCGTAAGTTTATTTTTATGTCATTATTATAAGGATGACATAAAAGGATCTTAAAATGACCTCAACCCCAAAGTTTATAATATGACCTAAAACTGCTTTATAATGACCCTCCGTGTTTTTCTTTAATTATTGACCATTAGATTGTCAAATCTCATGGTCATGATTTGGTCTGGATTTTGTATTGGGATCAATTTTTGTATTTATCATTTTTCTATATAATATATTTTTATGGGACGGATGGAGTAAATGAAAGAATTAATCGTGGAAGTGTGATAAAGAAAATTTACACCAATTAATTGTGGAGGATTGTTGACAAAAGGAGTAGTACTTTATAGAAAACCCTCTACCCAATAATAATATTACTCTAATTTTGTGATCAACTCATTTAAAATATACCAAGAAAGAAATATTACTAATAAAGTTGAATAAATAAGGGCTTTGCGAAGCTGAATAACCTTTCCAATATAAATATTTGAACCTACTTTATACAATAAGGCCCGTCTGGTAGCTCACATAATTATTTTCAGGGATTTGTTGAAAATGGGCTTTTCCAAAGTTGATGGGCAAAGTTATGAGCTGTTTGGTTCAGCCCACCCAGATTGTTGAGCCCAATTCAATCGTTTGGTTCAACTTGAGAACCCTTGAAAACAATTATGCCATGACTAAACTAACCCTCCTCTTCCTTCTCTCCCTCGCCTCCGCATTATCAGAAAATCCCCCCGCCAAGCCCTCCAACTCCACCGTCCAGATCAATTCCAACTCCGTCCTCGTCGCCTCCTAGACTCATACTACACTGAGCTCTCAAAGCTGATCGAGAAGGCCCTCCTCCTCCAGACCCTCGAAGAAGCCGTCGCCAAACACAAACATCAATATTTTCGCACGAGGCCCTGGAGCGGGAATTGGATCCTAATCGAGGTAAAACTCCACAGATCGAAATTGCGTCTGTCGGAGAAGTGCACTTTACCAGCTCAATTGTGCACGAAAGGGGGCGACGGTTGCTTCGATTGGAGAATTCGGAGGGTAAAAATGGGTATACACCACCGTGTCTGAATTTGCGTCAAACCGGAGCTCTGAATTTGTGTCGAACCAGAGCTCCACACCGTCAATCGGAGGTACTGGACAACAGCGATTGGAGAATTCCAAAGGGTAAAAATGGACATACACAACAGTTTCAGCACAATCGGAAAAAGCCCTCCCCTAATACCTGCTCAAGGCCGTAAAAGTGTTGACAGGAGTGCGCCGATAGTAGTATGTGTGGGGTGGAACCCCGGAAGATTGTACCGGGTTGGCGGATTGATTTGGTAGCTACCAAACACTGGTTAAAAGGCTGTGAAAAGTGCCTTTTCAAGCCTACCAGACTAAACCTAAGTGTTAAATTGAAGTAAAATAATTAAACTATGTTTAATACACTAAAATTACTAACAGAAGTAGAACATGTGATATAGGCCTAGCCTATAGACAGGGGACTTGCCATTTGCCAATTTAACTATTATTATATTAATTTAATCAGTCTCTGTTTATCTCATCTTCTTCCTTAAGTAGCAACGAGCCAACAACGACAACCATTTTTTTCTAAACTTTCTTCTGCAATTTCAAATTTCAATTTCAGCCCCTCATTCTTACTCAGTTTTTTACATTTTAGACTTCACATACAGTAGTTTGGTGAAGGCTGAAGACACTTTTTAGAAATTTCAAAACTTTTTAAAGTACAAAATATTTTTAAAAAAAAAATTGGGAGAGGGCATAAGCCCTTCCTCCCTTGGTTGTGTGTCCGCTAATGTTAATAAGGGTTTTAAGAAATGCGAATAAAAGTATGTTGAAAAAGTTAATGGAATGAGAATTCCACATTTATACGATACTACTCCCTCCATCCACATTCCTTGAAGCGTTTCTTTTCGGCACGAAATTTAAGAAAGTTGTGTTTAATAAGTTAAATAAAATAGATGAGAAAATAAAGTAAGAGAAAGAATTACTTGAAGCGTTTCTTTTCGGCACGAGATTTAAAAAAGTTGTGTTTAATAAGTTAAATAAAATAGATGAGAAAATAAAGTAAGAGAAAGAAGAGAGAGTAAATGAAAAGAAAGAATAAAGGAGGTGAGATTAAATGCTTTGTTTTTAGCTAAAAAGAGAAATGACTCAAGTAACTTGGGACAACCTAAAAAGGAATACGACTTAAGTAACTAGGGACGGAGCGAGTATTATAATATAATGTCGGTGTAAAAAGTTAGTGAAAGTGGGATCCATTCACTAAAATGACAAAACTAAACAATATTTCACGGACAGAGGGAATACAAATAAGGATATGGCAGTTGTCCAATCTATCATTGGTGTATCCAGTATAGGAACCAGGGGTACAGTTGTACTCCAAAATTTGAGATTTTTGCTATATATTGTCAAAACTTTGTAAGAATAGCTCTATTGGTCTACTGAGGTGTCTCCAAATCAGCGTAGGGAATAGTCACTTACTCATCGGTGAATACCCTGGATAATTACCAAAAAAATTGTTACTACAAACTGACAACATCAAACTTATAGAAAAATATGTAAAGTTAAAAAACAATCCGAAAGTTTGTTCTATGCAAAATACCCAAAAACTACAAAGATTAGTCCTACAAATTTTACCATTCAATTTAATTCATTGAAGACGGAGGTTTTTGAAGTCACCACGACGTTCATTTAGTAAGGATCGATGGAATGGATTTGTTTGATTCATATTGTACTGCTAGTTGATAAGTCACAATTTCCTATATGTCGAGGCATATTAAAGTAATGTATCTGTTTCTATTCACATAAACTTGATGAATAATCTAGTGTCAATTTTTTCAGCCCAAACGTGCAAGAGTGTGTTGAAGGCTTGAAGCTATGACGTCTGCTAAATCGACTTGATAAAGGAGTATTATTTCATCTACGTAAATTATGGAGTATGTTTATTGCATCTACTTCCCAATTCAATTTCTTTGGCCATGAACGCAATTTCCATAGATAATCTAGATTATGGATTATAAATAGCATAAGTAAAAAAAACCCCAACCACGAAAGGTTGGGCCGGAGCTAGAAATCTTAACAAAATAGTGATAATAAATTAATAATGTTGGGATTAATTATATGATGGTGTCATAAATTTGGAGCATTATAAAGGCCCATGTCCATCTCATTGTAAGCAATTGGAGCATGCATCCACATATCATCAGAGCTTTGCAACTGCAAATAAACACCAAAAACACATGCTTAATTATCAATTAACTAATTAAACCAAATTTGGCAGTGTCAACAATAAGTAAAATTACGTTTAAAAAAAGGAAATAATAAATCACAAATGGTCAATCCCAAGAGTTCATTAATTTTAATTAAAAATAACTTAAAATGAATGCAATGTATGTATAAACCAAATTTGGCACTTTATAAAAAGCAAGCCACCCATGAAATGATATTTAGAAAGATAAGTTTTGATATTCATTATTGAACAAATTACAATCATAATATAATTAAATCAAGAAGCAAAAAACCTGAAAAAACATCTGTCGTCTATCAAATAATGTTTTTAAAACTAAGTACTGTTTAAAATGTGAATGTAATTTCACGTATCTAAACATATTCTTATAATTACAAACATATATAATAAATATAATGCTGTCTAACCATTACTAAATTCTAGCTTGGAACTTGTTCGTTGATAAAGAATGCCTTATAAACTTATGTGAAATTTCTTTTTGAGTCACGGTCATACTACAATGATTTGAGCTTTCGATTAACATGATGATACGGTTTCGTGATTTCGTGAACGAAATTGAGATTGGTGAAAGTGAAAAAAAGAAGAAGAAATTAGAGCATCCGCAATGGTCGGCTAGCGACCGGCTAGCCGATTCGTCGCGCTAGCCGATCGGCTAGCCGAACCATTGCAGTCGGCGAGAGCGAAATCGGCGAGCGGATCGGCGTGGGCTGGCCGATCACTCGTCGCTGGCCGAAGCGCTGGCCGATCGGCTAGCCGCCAATGTGGCGGCCAGATCGGCCAGCGCCGATTTTTGATTTTTTTTTTAAAAAAAAAAAAAACCTATATAAACGCGATTTTCGTTTCATTTTCATTTGCACCACTTGTTTTAACGAGTTTTCTCTCTCTCTAACTTTCTGTACAAAAGCATCATCGCGCGATGAGTAACGCGGGTGGTAGCGGTGGTGGTAGTGGTGGTAGTGGTGGGGATGCTGAGGAGTACGAACGGAGGATGAACGAGGCTATGGATGCCTACATGAACCGCGAGATGGAGCGGTACATGCGTATGGTGGAACAGCAGGCGATACCTCGCCCTCCACGAGTTGTCCACCACCGAGCAGTGATTGATCGGGATCACGTAGCTGCACATCAGCGGCTGTACGACGACTACTTTTCAGAGAACCCACGGTTTCCCGCCAACATGTTCCGGCGGCGTTTTAGAATGCGCAGGGAGTTGTTTATGCGCATCGTTGGGGCATTAGAGCGTCACTATCTGTGTTTCCGCTTCAGGCACGATGCGGCTGGCAGACCCGGCCACACCCCTATTCAAAAGTGCACGGCGGCAATCAGGCAGTTGGCCTACGGAGGCGCGGCAGACATGTGGGACGAGTACCTCCACATCGGTGAGTCGACAACCCTGAAATGTCTGAAGGAGTTCTGTGGGGGCGTGATAAGCGTTTTCGGTGAGCAGTACCTTCGAAGCCCTACTCCCGAAGATTGTCAGAATTTGATGCAGATGCACGGGGAGAAGCATGGGTTCCCCGGGATGTTAGGCAGCATAGATTGTATGCATTGGGAGTGGAAGAACTGTCCGACTGCCTGGAAGGGGGCCTACACGACCGGCTACAAGTCAAAGAACCCCACGATAATCCTCGAGGCCGTAGCTGATTACCGGCTGTGGATCTGGCATGCGTATTTTGGGGTAGCCGGGTCGAACAACGACCTCAACGTCCTGAACTTGTCTCCCCTCTTCAACGAGAAGTGCCAGGGCGTCGGTCCAGCCGTCTCATTTGTGGCCAACGGCAACCGGCATGATATGGGCTACTACTTGGCGGATGGGATATACCCTCGGTGGCCGGTCTTTGTGAAGACGATCCGACAAACAAGTGATGAAAAGAAGGCCTACTTTGCGCAACGACAGGAGTCGGCGCGCAAGGACGTGGAGCGCGCATTTGGTGTGCTCCAGTCTCGATGGGCGGCAATTAAGGGTCCAACGCGTTTGTGGGATGTCGGATGCGTTTCCCAGATAATGTACGCATGCATTATCCTTCACAACATGATCGTCGAAGACGAAGGCGTACAACTGACTAGTTGGGTCAGTGACGATGAAGCCGGTCCAAGCCACGGAACGGCTACCCCTAGTGTACGACGTGGGGTACCTCTCGATGAAGCCGACCGCCTTCAGGAATTTGCCAACATGCGCCAAGTGGATGCTCATATTCAACTCCAAAAGGATATAATTGAAGAGTTGTGGGCACGGAGGATTGCACGGCGATAGTTTTTTTTCTTTATTATGCATGTACTTTTTTTTATATATGTAACTTTTTTAAATGCAATTAATGAATTTTCCCGTATATGTGTCGTAAATTTAATTCCGTAATTTAATCGTAATTTTAATTCCGTAAATGTAGTATAATTTGAATTATTTTTATTGCGGCTGACCTATGGCTGGCCTAAATCTGATGTGGCAGGTGGATTTTTTAGTGTTGCTGACGTGGCATGGGAGAGAATGGCTGGCCTATGGCTGGCCTAAGTACCATTGCGGATGCTCTTAAGTAGTGAAGAAATGGGAAAACGTGGATTAAATAGAATTTGTGGATAAAATAAAAAGGATGAATGAGTTTGGCATCGGGCATCTCCACTTACATATATTGAACGAATATTAACATGAATATATAGTTGAATCTGAAAGTCATGCACATGAAATTTTCAGTTTACTTGGAAAATAGACCTTTATCAATACATTATCACTTCCCGGTAAAAATTCTCTTTAAAATGAGGAAACAAATAAGACCACTTAGGGCATTGGCATTAGTAATGGTGGCCGATCTACGGAGCCCATCGCAGAGCCTATCTCTATTTTTTTCTTGCCACGTAAGCAGACTCATCTCAGAGCCTATCTCAGGGCCTATCTCCATTTTCTCCTGCCACGTCAGCAGATCCATCTCAGAGCCCATCTCCCTGCAATGAGAGTTCATCCCAGAGTCTATCTCATAACCTATCTCTTTTCCACATCATCACTATTTTATATTTTTTACTTTTGATTTAGTGTGAAATAAAGTGATATAAAACAACAAGAAATAAATACAACTCAATAAAAAAAATCATTAAAAAGAAAACATCCTACATTTAAAAAAAATATAGAAAAAACAAACTAAAAATATTGATAAAAATATTGAAAACATTGTGACTATAGAGAGAAGTAAAATGTAGGGTGAGATAAAATGAATTGGGACGAATGTGAATAATTGGTTGGGAATGAGGTATATATAGGGGATGAAAAATGAATAAAAAAAGAAGAGGAATCGGCCTTGGGGAGAAGCCCATGGTGAGTGGTCATCGGCCCTTGCTCCACAATGGGGGCCTTTGAGAGCCCTGGGGGCATTCGCTCGGGCCAAGCGATCGACACTCATTGCTAATGCTCTTAATTCTATAATTAAATCATTAGATTATTACACAACCAATTTTACGTACTGAGGAAATGTGTCTTCCGTGATAAATTTAATTACTTATACTCTTCTAGATAGCTGACGTCATCTATTTGAAAAAATGCAGCTGTATAAATAGATGAAGAATTGTATAAGTAGATGAAGAATTGAAGAAGGATGCACATATATGAGAGGTTAACTGTGTAGTATTTGATTAGTAATAGTAAAAGTTGAGATCTATTTTCACGAGAAAGTAGTGATAAAACATAATTAAATCTTGTGCCGACTAGTCTAAATCTATGTTCAATTAATGAGATTATAAAGAAGAGTAAGTAAGGATACCTAAATTATTAATCAAAGTCATACAGACATACACGAAGAAGGAGAGATGTTGTAAAAATGCAATGATGATAAACTTTAGCAATATAAGTATGAGTTAACTAAGGTGGTTGAGAAATTTAATTAGTATCTAACCGGCACATGATGGAATGTTTAGCAATCTATATCATTGTACCCTAAAAACGTAAAGGCTTTATTTATGTCTCAACAGCATGCATTTATGAACATTGAAACTATAAATAGGATCGAAGATTTTGAACAATGAATCACAAGAATATTTGCTTGCAGTTATCTCCATCTATTCTTCTTAACCTGAAAGATGGGGATGAATTTCAGAAACGGTAGGGTGTTGGTAATGATCTTGTTGCTAGGGTTGGTTCTGGTGCAGATGGCCAATGCCCGGAAGCTAGAGAAAGAAACATTTGGAGGTGACAAAGGAGATGGGTTTGGTGGCAAAGAGGGTGGGTTCCATTTCAATGGTGGGTTTGGTGGTAATGTTGGATTTGGAGGTGGTGAAGGAGGAGGGCATGGAGGTGGTGAAGGAGGAGAGCACGGTGGTGGATGTGGAGGTGGCCAAGGAGGAGGGCATGGTGGAGGTGGAGGTGGAGGTGACCAAGGAGGAGAGCATGGTGGAGGTGGAGGAGGGCATGGTGGAGGTGGCCAAGGAGGAGAGCATGGTGGAGGTGGAGGTGGAGGTGGAGGTGGCGGTGGAGGTGGAGGAGGGCATGGTGGAGGTGGCCAAGGAGGAGAGCATGGTGGAGGTGGAGGTGGCCAAGGAGGAGAGCATGGTGGAGGTGGAGGAGGAGGAGAGCATGGTGGAGGTGGAGGTGGCCAAGGAGGAGGGCATGGTGGAGGTGGCCAAGGAGGAGAGCATGGTGGAGGTGGAGGTGGGGGTGGAGGTGGCGGTGGCGGTGGTGGATATGGAGGAGGCGGACAAGGAGGGCACAACGGAGGATATGAAGGTGGCAAAGGAGGAGGGCATGGTGGTGGATATGGAGGTGATGAAGCAATGTATGGTGGAGGTGGCGGCCAAAATTAATGAATTCGCCTTATGATAAATAATTATGAAATATATATATATATATATATAGTTGTATGTGTGTGCATCCATGGCATGGTCTATTCTGTTGGTGTAAGCTGTAATTCTCTTTTCTTGAATGAACAAAGGGAATGAATAATTAACTTAAATTGCGAATGCGTGTTGCTTGTGGTAAACAACTTAATATGGTTCTTGACTCATTGTTGTGGCGTTACTTAACTGGTATTATTGATTCATTGAAAGGTCAAAGGCTGAAGAGAAGGTGATACTAATTCATTTCTTTATTCATGATGATTTAGTTAGTAGGGGTTGGAATACGGTGTCTGTGGATATCCGACCCGAAAAAATCAGGTATCCAAACCCGAAAATTATTTAAAATGTCCACCCGATACCCGACCCGATATATTTTCGGGTAATCCAATACCCGCCCCGGGTATCCAAACCCGACGAATCGGGTACCCAAATACCTGACTCTTCCACATGTGTTAATAACTAATAAAAAAATTCAAATTATAATTATATTAATATAACTACAGAAAATATTTAAATAGACTAATATCTTTAATGTTGTATTTATTTTGTAGTATAAAACTATAAAAAAATGGCTCACTTTTATTTTAAAGTACACGATTATATTTATGAGGATTGGTTATGTAAGTAAAACAGTAAAAGTTACACATTTAACTAAAATGTAGAAGTAGTGACCTAGAGTAAGAGAGATTGACTTATTTATCCTACTAAGTTTAGAGAAAGTTATAATTAGTAAATAAATTAGCTTGGCTCTTGAAGCCCGAAATGACTAAACCTAATTTATAAAAATACTTAAAATAATAAATTGGGTATTCGGGTAATTCCCGATACCCATTCGGGCTACCCAATACCTGAATTATATTAAATTTCAATACCCAACCCCATACCCAATCCCATAAAAGTGGATATTGGATACCCAATACTCGACGGGTATCGGGTCGAGTACGGGTAAACCCAATACCCGATATTCATATTCCCACCCCTATTAGTTAGTAAGGCTAATTACGATGATAATATTGCTAAGTTTTTCTGAAGTACAATTATTACTATTGTTTTATGACCTCTAATTGTTATGAACAATCGCCGCAATTTATTTCGGGCCAACCCCCCATTTCGCACCTCTAGTTAGAAGGAAAACTAAGGATTGTTACAAAAAAAAAAATGGATAGAGGGCACCAAAATCTACAGGCAAATTAGAAATCTGTAAATAAATAGTACTACTAGTACCTAAAACTAAATTGTACTACATATTAAGAAAATCTCATCTTCGAAAACCATGTCACCTTCGTGGACTGCAATCTTCAAAATATTTTACATATTTAAATGGCCCAATATTTTCATATCAACCCAAATAAGAGTATTTCGTGAGCACATAGAATTAGGCACAGCCTCTGGTATTTCTTGTAGGAATATAGCAAATACAGTAGTTATGTGTGGGGCAAGGCAGCATTCTTTCTTACCTCAAGTCTCGCTCACGAGAACAAACAGCGGGTTGTCCCCTAATTTCTCCCGACCCTAAAATCAACACCAACGAGTTACTAACAAACTAAAAACTAGTAACATCCAAACACAAATCAAATAAGATATAACGAGATTTAGAAAGCAAGTAAATGGCAGGAAAAAAAGGTAACCACTTGAGTTCAATGTTGAGAGTAAGTAAACAAAGTTTAGTTTGATTTTCAGTCAGTCTAGGTGTATTGTCTGTAGACTAACTCTATTTCAGTCGCTTAAGTATTGTCTGCCGAGTTCCATTTATTAAGGGATGCACCTTTTCTACCTTCCTTAAGCATGGAGAAACCAATCAGCCAACAAAACCGAGCACCTCATATAAAGCAAGCCATCGGCCACTATTGCTCATATCATTGCTAGGTAGAGATAATCATAAGGCCCAACTGTGTGTCCTTATTTCAATTCATATTGGTCGATAATAGAATCTTTCAAATTGTGTCCATCTTGCTTTATGAATTTGCTAAGTTTAGTGCCTCTCTGTTTCAGGGAAATTTGGTAAAAAAAACTGTTGCAATGCGAGGGCTAGTCATGTTGACTGTTGAGTGCTTAAGATAGTCCAATTTTGTAGAAGAAACTTGCCAACTAAATCATCCAAACTTGGAAAAATGGTTGAGCAGTGATTAAGATAGCTTAGTATCTACAGAGTAGGAGCTCTATTTCCTGCAATTAGACGTATACTGAAGTATGGACAAGTTCCAATCTATTTAATTAGCAAGCACCTTAAAAATGCTAAAGGAATAATAAAAATGTGCCACCTTAACTTGGAGAGGAATTACATATACCTTCAGTTCCTTCAATTCAATGACACAAGCACACTCAACCACAGTGGCCCCAACACGTCCTGCATTAAGATTATACTTAGAAATTTCAATTATCTGATAACACTAGTCAACTGGTTATAATTAACTTAACATTTCTCCTAAAAATGGTAAACCAAGAAAAGTACACTGTCGCCTGCAGGAAAGAAATTAAAGCAACATTGGAATGTCGATTGTAATTTTAACAAACAAGGTACTTGACATGTACACATGTGGCACGCTGAACTGAAACATAGAATAATTGATTAGATAAGAATATCACAACTAAGTATGCTGCATTTTGGAAATAAAGTGAAGATATGCTGCATTTTGGAAATAAAGTGAAGCTACGCTGCATTTTGGCAATACTAAGAAATTTTAATTTCTTTTGTTGAATGCAATTCAAAAGAAAATCGCTGATACCTTCTTTCCAAGGCTAACTTCAAATTTCTAACAAAAGGAATATAGAAAGCACATGGACAAACACACAGAAATGCACATGCACAGAAGAAAGCCAATGCATACCAAGCAAGCTTATTGCAGCATTTAAGGTACCCCCTGTAGCAATAAGATCATCTACTATAACTGCATTTTCACCAGGTTGTACAGCTCCAACATGCATCTCCATTATGTCAGTTCCATACTCCAAAGAGTACTCTTCTGATATTACCTCCCCTGTCAGGATTACTTTTATTAGGTGCTCATGTGAAACGGATCAGCTGATATGCTAATCAATCTAATAACTAGAAAAAGGTAGATAACACTTAAAAAGGGAACTAACTACAGAGAAAATAAAGTCCAATTCATATTATATAACAAATGTCTAATGATATTCAACAACCCTAAATTTTTAGAAAGGCTTCTTCCATCAAAACAGAATTGATTAGCAGCAGATATCGCAATGAACAAAAAACAATATTAAACTCAAAATTTATAAAGGAATGATGCATATAAATCAAAGATGCAAAGCGAAACAAAACTGTTGCAATGTAAACAAAAAAATCAATGTTATTGGCAGCCTAATTGACTTTGCGTGAGCATCCCATCTAACTTAGAATGAAAAAACGACTTGAATCTGTGATTAAAGCAGTAAACATTTTGAATCTCTCTGATCTGCCAACCGAACTAGAGGTGTAAAGCAGTAAGGAAACAAGCTTGAGAACATCCCTTTTTCACTCATAACATAACATGTCATCAAAGAAAGCACATATCAAGAAGATTGCACTAAGATTACTCAGCCGTACCAGGTAGTTTTTTGGGCTTTCTCATTGGAACAAATTTTGCACCAATAGCCAATGCAATCGGAGGACCGAATATAAAACCTCTTGCTTCAATGCCTGTGAAAAGTCTGATGATGTTACAAGATCATCACTGATTTCTTAGGTAAGAAGCTTTCTACTGATAAGAGAATTAATTTTAGAACCCACTTCACCTCTGTGCATTTCGATGAGATGACTATACACACCTTGAATAAGTCCCCCCACTAACACAGTTATCACAGACCATCTAAATATTCACTAAGACCATCAATAGTCTACATCTGTTATAACAACTTTTTTTGGTCTTTTAACATTAATCTCATCTATTATAACTAAACAAATGGCAAGATAGTATGGCTCTCTTTAGTTAGAAAACAATCTCATCTAAAGCACAAATCACATCATCTTTGTACAATTGCATTTCATACACAATTTTTCACTGGAACATATCCAAACAGAGCCTCAAATTTTAAGACCTGCCTACACATTTTCTGGTTTGGTTTGAGGAAAGCTTTTGTGCAGCCCTACCTTCAAATACATCGCAATTTCTTTTCAATTTACCTCTAAAACAAATTCAAACATCAGCAAAATTTTACTCCTATAAAACTTTCTCTATCGTTCAAGCTTAGCTTGTTGCAGTGACAACTGACAAGCACGAACAAATTAAAACTACTTTCCGAGCTTCAGCTTACAGTTTGAAGACCTAATTTTTGGAAAGCTAACAACATAAACTGCAACTACGCAAGGATATGAAAATACACTACTAGAAAACAGAGAGATCGAGCGGAGACGTAACCTACCCGCAATAACATTAATATTTTTATCTTTATATCTCTCAACAAACAAATCGATGGTATCCTTAAACGCCTTAGGATCAAGCAGCAACGTCGTTATATCCTGAAACAAAATCCCTGCCCACATTTTTCCGAAAAATCAATTCCAATTCAATCATGTATTCCAAAATCGAAGATCAAAATCCAGGTGCCTGACCAGGTTTGGGGAAATCAGGTATGACCCGAATAGTGGAGGCGATCCGAGCAATGCGATCGTCGGTACCGCCGACGTTCGATGTGGCCATAGCTGCTCCGCTGATTCTCCGCCGCTCCGGTATGGTTGCGCCACCAGTGAAGCGGGTGTAGATAAGCGGATCGCTTCTGCTGGGTGGTGCAGTGTTAGGTGTGAAGAAATCTTTGGTGAAGACTGAAGTGCGCAGCGACGAGACGTCGCTAATTTTGAGAGGAGGCGGCTGAGAGAGCGCATTCATCACAAGGTTTAAAATGTGCAAATTTGAGATTTTGACATAATTACATAAAGTGTGCCTCAAAGTTGAATTCTACTTTTGTATTTTAGGTAGGGCGATAAAGGACTCCAGTCTCCACTCCAAGCTGAATTTTAGTCGATCATATTTGAGCTTGAACTCGAGCTAGGCTGCTAGTTAAAAGATCGCGAAAGACTGATCCTATTAGAGAATTTACGAGGAGAAAAGAGAAAGGTAAATTGAGAAGGTATATTTCTCATTTAACTTCTTAAAAATATAATTATGCCTTCTCAACAAGGAATGGGCTCCAATGGAAGAAGGTAAATAAAAAAAGGCAAATAAAAATAACTAACTTTTTACCTTTTATTTTTAAAAAAATGTCAAAATACCTTCTCAAATAAAAGAATGTATAATAGCTTCTTAAATACCCACCCTTGAATAATAAAATTTTATATAGAAGAGGTAACTATGGTAGTTATTTCTCTTTACTTCTCCATTTACCTCTTCCTTTGTAGATGCTCGATTTGGCGCCCGATCGCGTGAGATCGGGCTCGGGCGTCCTCGGGCTTTCATTGCAGGAGCCCGATGGATCGGGCGCCTGAGTGAGTCAACCGAAAGATCGGTCGTCCCACTCGGGCGCCCATTGCAGGGACGTGCCCGAGCCCGATCTCGACGATTTTGTAATTTTTTTTATTTTTTTATTCTTTAGTAAACCAATATAAATACCTTAAACCCTCGTTCACTTTTCACACACTTTACACACAATACTCTCTAGTAATTTGTGGTGTAGTTTGAGTAATTTAGTTTTTTTTTAGTTAAGTATGATGTAGTTTTTTTAAAAAATTAAGTAATGTAGTTGTTTTTTAAAATTTGTGGTGTTTAATAATATATTTTAGTATTTTTGTAATTAATAACAAAAAACAATAAATAATAATAATAAAAATTAAATGCAAATTGAGTTTAATAGATATGACGAACATTAGGGCGAAACCATTGCAAAAAGAAGGGACGGACTCAGAAATGCTGATGTGGCAACCATTAGGACGCCCACCAAAGCATTCATTGTGGATGCTCTTAAAAATTTACTTATGATCAATCTAGTAATTTAATTAAGGGGGTCAAGATTCGTTAACATGCAAACTCAATGATTTGGAAACTTTTATCCGTCATTACATTCAAACTATTTACATTTACTGGGATGAAGTATGTTTGCAATTAATTTATGTATGGTTTATAATTGTGTGACAAACATACTAATTCAAAAGACAATATATATGGCAAAAGATAAGAACACAAAAACAACAATTATGTAATAGATTTAAATATATTATTATTCGGCAGGCTTTGTTTTGCAATGTGTAATTGTATTATTTAAAAATTTAGATATTGATCTAGCTCCATATATAATCGGTATGGAGATTGCTCGTGTAGTTGTATTATATTTTCGATGTGTTGGGTACCTATAACCTCATTAAAAATTTTACCTCTAAAAATGTGAACTTTCTGCCTCCAAATCCATATGATTCTAACTAGAATATAGTTTTGTTGAAGATAAATCTCCCATGAAATAGTTGAATGAGAAAAAGTCATATTCCTACCAAGATTTAGGCGGTTCGTCAGCATGAAGTGTTGAGTCATTGCTTAGCTAATCATTATTTGGACATTTTAAACTGTCTATAACCAAACAAGCTGAATGTGGCGCCGCCACCAATTAAAGGAAGCTTCGCTTTTGATCATTCCTTAGTCCTTACCCACTATGCCAGAGTAATAATTTTCCTTTAAAAAATTACTACACTATTAATGTTTCCCATTTAACACCTAAACCTATAAGTTATTTAATTGAAGAGCCAGTCTTTGATCCTGTATTTAATTCTGAGTTTCAACTGTGTAGCATCTTAAATATGAAATTTAAAAGCACCACTTTCCCTTAAAATAACTACTCTGATTAAAAGTGTTAGCGAAAGAGGTAAGGAAAATCCCATACGATACTATGTTTGATGCCCAAAGACTAAAAAACATAAATAAATAAAAAAATAAACATAAAGACTCGTAAAATATATACTCATATAGTACTATTTAAATTGCACAACTCACTCCTCCGCGTTGATCTGAGTTCACTGAATTCAAAATATTTTCAAAAGTTGGGTGAGCATATAAACGTGGTGAAATAGATATGAATGCATCTACAAGTTGAGATATGAATGTATCTAGTAGATGAATCATGAATGTATTAAGAAAGCAAGAAGAAATAGTAGTGTAGTGTACTTGGCCAAACTCAAAAGAAAAAAGACCAAAGGTTGGTGCTAGACGCTTTAGACTGAGTTTGCAAGGGGGTGACCCCATGTTATATGTCCAAATTCATCTATTAAGTCCATAACCAATCAATTTAGGTAGTTTGGTATGGATTTAGCTACTTTTGCCCAGATTCTTGCAATTGGTGTGGAGACATTAAATAGTAGTACAAAATATCATTATATACTATGCCCATACAAACAAAATCATATATTTTCCTTCTAATCGGATCTCAACTGAAATTGCACTTATTTAACTCGAAATCGAGTTAAATATAATATAAACATCCAGTAATTGTTGTGCACATTATTGTTACATAACTTAAACAATCACAATCCAAAATGTGAACTACTAAGGTATGAAGTAGCCTAAATTGAAACTTAAGATCGTTCAAAACTTCTCCATTTGACCATTGAACAAGTTGGTAAATTATGACCAGTCCAAAGTTAGTTTTTTAAAGTCGACGATTGGATAGATTAGTGAAATAGGTTAATGAGTTTTAAGTGTTACTTATGAATTATGGAAAAAGTCAAGAGTCGTATTTAATTAAATAGTAGAATGGGTTAAGTTCATGAACTTATAAAAAGCCGCCGCCTACGAAATGCTACCTTAACAGGAAAATACCCACTTGCTTTTGCTCTCTTCGCTGGCTGCTACTCTGTTACAACTTACAACCATGCCCACCGCTTTCTTCCTAAGCACGCATTAACTCTAAATTAAATTTATTTGGCCCTTTTCCAACATTATCCTATTATTCAAATTTTTACCAGCAAAATAAAGCGATAAGTATTGAGTCATTGAGAAGTCACCATAGATAAACGTGTGAGTGTTCATATTCGGTTATTTCACTCTTTTATAAATTAGGTAGTTCAGCACTCCGGATCGCCTAATGCATTCCCTAATCCATTTCCTACGCCACTCCTCACAAATATATTATATTATAGTGGGGTCCACTCTCATGTATGTGAGGGGTGGAGTAGGAAATGAATTAGGGAATGCATTAGGTGATCCAGATTGCTATCCAGTCCGAGGGTCACACCTGCTCGAGATGAGGTGATGAATACACGGGAAATACAATCCCGATCGCACCATTTATCCTGTATTTTGTTTTTCTTTATTTGTTACCTTTTTTATTTGTTTTATTAATTTTAAATTTAAAATATAGTTTAGCTTAGAAAAGCGGATGTGATACCTGAACTGCTTTGATAAAGGTGTATACAAAAGCAATCATACATTTATCTACTATTTACAACTAATACAATACTTATGTGATAGGGGACCAATCTTTTTCTTAATTATACATTTATTAAAATTTGTTAAAATAATACTATGAGCAAATTTATAAGGAATGATAGTAGTATCTTTATGTCTTATTTTTAAAATCATATTTTGAATAAAAGAACTTTCGCATATCTCTTTAATGTTTGTTAGTATACTAGTACTCCCTCCATCCCGGAGTATTAGACTCACTTCTTTTGGACACATGATTTAAGGAATTGATATTTAAATAGTTAAAGTGGAGAAAGTAAAGTATGAGAGAGGGAAAAAGTAGGGGAGAGAAGAGAGAAAAAAGTAGGTGGAGAATAAAATAAGATAGATGTTTTTTTCTAAAAAATGAAATGAGTCTAATATGTTGGGACATCCTTAAAAGGAAAGTTGGTCTAATACCTTGAGACGGAGGGAGTACTAATTGACTTTTCTCCACAAAGATAAGTTTCTTTGTATAGTAGTAGTAACTAGCAGGTGCTTGAGAGTGAGGCCATTATTACATCATGATCACATTAAAGTTAGAATAGCATCTGAGGACTTGCCCTTTGCAGAAATGAAAATAACACGTAGAAGGTTTGACCCGACCAAGTCGGCCAACCACACTCTACTTCTCTCACTCTCTCTTTCTCTCTCCAACCGACTTCATTACTCCAGTAGCTTCCACTTGGCCACCAAGCATTTCCTCTTGTTGAACTAAACGTGTTTTAGTCTACTCTTTTCAGACTTGTCACGCAACTTCCATCCTCACTCCCATCATATATATATACCCAATTTCACTCCTCAAATTCACATCTCAATCTTCTTCATCACAACAACAACTACTACTACTACTTTCCCTCTCTCTACAAAAACACTCTTCCAAATTTCACAAGAAATGGCACTAGAAGCTCTGAGCTCTCCCACCGCAGCGGCGCCTTCGTTCGATTTCGAAAGCGCCGCGTCTCTCCCGTGGAGCAAGGGCAAGCGCAGCAAGCGCCCCCGCACCCACGACCCCACCGAGGAGGAATACTTGGCTCTCTGCCTCATCATGCTCGCTCGCGGCGGCCCCACCTCCACCTCCACCTCCACAGCCCCTCCGCCGCCGCAAAAAAGAGCTCCTCTTTCTCCACCGGATGCTTCTAAACTCATCTACAAGTGCTCCGTCTGCAACAAGGCTTTCGGGTCCTACCAGGCCCTGGGAGGGCACAAGGCCAGCCACCGCAAGCTCAGCGGCGGAGGCGGAGATCACGACCACTCCGCCTCCGCCGTGGCGGCGCCGAGCGGCGGCGGAAGGACGCATGAGTGCTCCATATGCCACAGGAGCTTCCCCACGGGGCAGGCCTTGGGGGGCCACAAGCGCCGCCACTACGACGGCGGGGCGGCCAGCGGCAACGGCGGCGTGACGTCATCGGAGGGGGCGGGGTCAACGGGCTCGCTCAGGAATTTCGACTTGAACTTACCGGCTATGCCGGAATTGTGGATGGGATTTGGCGCCGGCGCCGACGAAGAAGTGGAGAGCCCCCACCCCTTTAAGAAGTCCCGCCTCTCCTTGCCGCCGGCGAAGTTGGAACAAACCTTAACCAACTGAAAATTCCATTTTTATTTTTAATTGTTTGAGAAATTCAATATTTTCTTTTTGTATTAATTATTTGTTGGTGATAATGTTTTTGGTGTACATACGACTACATGGTGAAGATTAATTCATTCATTTATTTATAAATTATTGAGTTTATCATCATTGTTGAATTTATTTTAGCTTAAATCCATTTTATGGGTTTCAAAGGAGCATTTATTGAATGTGAGTCAATTCGTCATGCAAAAGTAAATTTACATTTTTCTTTTAAAATTTTACACTTTTTTTAATTAGTAAAGGGACGTTGACAATGTGGGTGAATAATTAGGGAGTGTAGGGTCTTATCTTACGCGTTGCACCACATGCTCATTTTAGCATATTCTCTCTCTTCATTTCTTTGCACGTTCTTCGGGCCATCGGCGAATTAGGTTCTCTTTCTATAATGGAAAAATACCATAGATAAAAATTATTTTAGAGAATCTAAAATGAAAAAATATGATGAATTTTCGACGGAAACGTTTGAGAAAAGAGGTACTAGTATATAAAGTTGAATTTAGCTCAATTCCGCTTTTTAGTATTGTAGTGAGTCTTGTGACCATATATTTCTGTTCACACACTATTTTATATAGTTGTGTACTCATTATTAAAAGGTCAAATGTTTGAGCTATATAACTATTTAAAATACAATTCAACCTATGCTAATTCAGCTGATAAATCACCACACGCCACACAAATTTGTAGTAGTAATAGACTTTCTAACACACTAATACTAGTATTTTTTTTAATGAATATACCAAATACTTGTAGTATCATATAGTACTCCACTAGTTTGATCCTCAATAAATGGACCTAACTAAAGGTGAAAAAATCAATCCCTCCCCAATTACAGATTAATGTAGTGAAACTTATTCCATATCAATCGCGTAAGATAAGGTTTATAGATCAAATGATCAGTTTTCTCTTAGACATTTTTTTAGATAAATTCTTTTATTTGGTTTATAATTAAGATTGATACTTCAATGAAAACTAAAACTAATAGTACTACAATTATTGTGTAAGATAGTCTAGTTTTCAAGGTGGGCTCTCCTATTTGGTTTGCCGCCCCTTAACTTGAGGAGAATAGAATCGAATATTTGAGATAAGAATAATAAAAATATAACTAGATTAGGATGAAAATTAATCCACAATCCTTTTTTTTCTCTTTGGTAGCCGATTAGGATGACACATGGCCTATCCTTTTTTAATTCAATTAATTAATGACCAAGTGTTGCTACTCACCTACTTATACATATCTTGCTTGAAATAATTAATTGTTCTTGTGTGCCACGTACCTACATTTGATTTGGTTTTGCATCAAAGAAAAATATATACGCAATTTCACTAGCTAGCTTTTGTCATTCAAAACTATATTCCCATTGGGGAGGGGATAAAGATTTCATTTTTAAATCACATGGATAGCCATAGTTGAAAAAACGTTGGAAACTCAAATATGAAATAAATACATATTGCACACACATTTATTAGGTGGACTATATTTTAGAGTCGACAGAGCTGACAAAGTTTAAATTTGACTATCTAAGATATTTTTTGTAGGCGGTAGCCACCATTGACACAGAAACTACTTCTCAAGGGAGTCGGCTGCAAAAAAAAAAGATCAGTCCAACTATACTTCTAACTAATACATTGCATTATTGTAATGTTGTCTTGTTATAACACTAGATTTGGGCACTAACTGACCACCACTTGGGAATTAAAAAACATATATACAAAAATTACACTAATATGAAATGTACAGTAGTAGATATGATCGGAAGAATTTTGTGATAATGAAGAACTATTTCAACTATTCGCTCTTGATGATCCACTGTGTGTGAATTCGTGGAAGCATATTCTTGCGTAATATACATTCAATAAGGATAATTTTTTGGTGCAGTTAATTTCACTTTTAAAAAAAAATTATTTAATTATATATTCAAGATAATATTGTCACGTTGTTGTAGAGTTTTTAAAATAGCCAAAATCGTGTGTGTTTGTTGCCAATTGGATGGTCCAAATTTTGATTGTGATGTTAGTAATACTTATTTGTCGACCTAGACTTAATAATCAGCCAGTGAAAGTGTGGTGGCCGCCACAAGATGCAATTTTCTCCACCATTTTTTATGCTCTATTAGTCGGTCATTTTGTTTCTTATTTCATGTAGTATTATTATTATGGATCATAAGAAGGACGAGATTATAAATAAACTCCTAAGAAAGGAGGAAATTACAACTGATGTCAAGAGGATTCGAACTCGGCACCTCATACATTGATGTCTAAGGGTGTCTTCGGTGGCGCCCCTCCCACTAGGACCTCCACTAGCCCTTCCCACAAAAACTGTCTGCCACATCAGCACTAGCCCTTCTCATTCCACTGCCACATCACTAGCCCTTCCCACTGCACTAGCCCCTCCCACTAGGACTTCCACTAGCCCTTCCCACAATTATTCAATTTACGGACTAAAAATTTACGGAATTATTAATACGTCGAAACGAAATACGGGAAAATTCAAAAACTTCATTAAAAAAATTACATTAAAAAAAAATTACATAATTTAAAAAAAAAACATAGTTTAAAAATAAAATTACATAATACCCTCGGCTCTCACTCCTCCTCCTCGTCCTCGTCCCCATCGCCCGTGCCACTGCCGCCTCCGACGTCCCCGCCCCCGATCTCGACGCCATAATCATCAATGGGTGGCAGCCTTAAATCGCGCCGACATTGGTCGACCACCTCCTTGCACAGCCTTTTCAACACTGGATCCTGCGTGTTATACCACTTCATAGTGCTCTGCATCAGGGTCTTCGTTTGCTGCGCGCGGGCGAGGACGCCGTCCTCTGGGCCTCCTGGGGCCTCCGATTCGACCTCGTAGGACCCGCTGCCGCTGCCGCTGCCGCTTCCCCTCGCCATCCGCTGCGCAGCCTGTTGCCCCATCGAGCGCCGACGACGGCGAGAGTCTGTTCGTGGTAACGGGGCCTCTTCCTTGGCTTCAGGGAGCTCGTGCGAACCAGCACTGCTGCTGTACTCACCGGAAGAGTTGATCTTCGTCCGCTTCCAGCCCGATTCAACACCAATCGCAAACTTTGGCGAATCCTTGACCACGAGAAAAGCCTCCCACTGGTCAAACTCTTTGATGTTCAAATCTCGGTTGGGGTACTGGGCCAAGGTTTGTCTCTCCACATCATCCTCAGACATGCCGCTGGTTACCATGCGCATGTTGTTTTGGTAGAGGGCGGCAAAACGACTGAATTTAGGCCTCAACCGAAGCCACTGTTTCCGGCATTGCTCGGGTATGCGAGGCTTCGCCCCAGGAGGTTTGACGTTGCGGTAGGCGGCACTAATGCGATGCCACATTCGGTCAACATACTGGTTCGCCCCGACATAAGGATCCTCTACAACACCGATCCATGCCTTCGCAAGCGCGGCATTTTCCCACACGGACCAGATCGTCCTCCTCTCAGTCTCATCCCCGCCCTCCTCCTCCTCTGCCCCCGTGTGCGAGGAAGAGCTCGGGACTTTGTCCTTGCCCTTGCCCCTACCCCCGCCTCTGGCCTTGCCCTTGCCTTTGCTCCTGCCCCTTGCAGCTGGCTCCGCCTCATCGGGAGTCTCACGGATCGGCGATAGCCCCAGATCCTCAAAAGAGAAAGTCTCGATGCCGGCGTACTGAGTCTCCGGAACAGTACTAGGGGAATCATCGGCCAACAAATCTATATATGGCCGATACACAGATTCCCTAGGCGTCCTCGGGCTCCGCCTCTCCATCGACCCACCCACCGACATATTTGGCGGCGTACCGCCCATCCCCACTGCCCCGGGCATCATCCCTCCCACCCCCGCCATATTTGGCGGCATACCGCCCATCCCCGCTGCCCCTGGCATCGTCCCACCCATCCCCGACATATTTGTCGGCATACCCGCTGCCCCTGGCATCATCTGACCCATCTGACTCATCCAAGTGTACATAGTGTAGAACATTTGGGGAGTCATCGCCGGCATACCGCCCATCCCTGCCATCTGGGGATTCATCCCCGCAAAATTTCCCACTGATCCGATGGGAATCGAGGGTGTGTTTCCTCCGCTCGTGGTGGGGGAGTTTCTATTGTACTCCATTATAGTAGAAATGAAATTTGTAGATTTAGAGAGAGAAACTTGTCAACACAAGTGGTGTGAATGAAATGAAGTTGGGGAGCCCTATCTATAGAGTTTTTTTTTTTTTTAAAAAAACAAAAAATTAAAAATGTCGGACGTCGACGCGAGGGGCGAGCCCATCGCAGGGGCACTCGGGACGGGCGTGGGCGGACGTCCCGCTCACTACGGCGGACGTCCGGTCGCCCGTCGCCGACGGGCGAACAGGAAGGGCGACGGTGGAGACACCCTAAGCTCCTTTTCACTAGGACAAAGGCTCTGGACGGATGCAGGAAAAAATATTAATAGAGAATGGATTGCACTATATTTTTACGGACAGGTCACAAGTATATACATATAAACATATACTCCACCATCCTCGTGGGCATCCCAGGTAGCTCCGCTGCCACCTCCAAAGCACCAGGCCCCCGGCCGGACCCAGGTGCGGTCCAACCCCTCTTTTTCTTCTAGCGATGTGAGTAGTTGTTAAAACTATTAAATCTTGTCCCACATCGACTTGGTGATAATTCCTTCTCATCTATGTAAGGATGATCCTCTCCTTAGAAGGCCTTTTAAGGGTGGGTGTTGCATTTCTAACAATATTCTAATTAACTTTTCTACACATGGAGTATTAAAATAGAGTAATGTCAAAATGAACATGTTTACAGTTTGCACTTAATTGGAAGCTTTATAAATTAGTAAAGCTTATTTAAATCAAGAATTGTCAGGTATCCTTCTACAGTATAGTATTGTTGGTTAAATATGAAAGAAATTATGTGGCAGCAGGCCAACGCTGTAAAAAAAAACAAATGAAACGCTGCTTCGAATCATTATGTTTCCTCTATTATATGTATGTACGTATATTTTGTTACTACTCCATAAAATACTCGTTTTTGTTAAACTCCCACTAATGGAGTACTATAAAATTCGATTAACGATAACTTCGAATACTTGTAATTCTTACAAGTAACAATGATTTCATTTTCTGTTTTATATTGTATTTTTTGAAATATTTTTATTCTGTTATCCGAAACTCTTTCTATTCATTAGAAGTAAAAGCTAGTATTTGATTTTAGTAGTAATGATTTACAATTGAATCAAATTAAAACTAAATGGTCTTTTTCAGTTTAACGAGAAGCAAATATATCTCAAAGTTGGGTGATGATATCCAAAAATCTGGGCTTATAGGAGCAGTATTAATGATTTTAACAAATCCCGCGAACACAATTTGTTGGCATCTTTGATCTCACTCAATGGACTCGTCTGTGTGGATCTTCGTCGAGTCAATGCGGATATTGAAGCAAACAAGGAAATCATAAAGAGGCTCGAAAACTCAAATGCAACAATCAAAGAGCGTCTACTGCGGGACAAGATTCGGCTAAAGGAGGCGGAGTTCCAACTTAAACGGGAACTCTCCAAGCAAAAAGCTATGGATAAACGTCAGGATCTAATGCCTCCGCCGCCAAATCCATTCTGATTTAGGTCATTTCTTTAAACATTTCTTCATACCTTGAATTATTATGTTCTATGGAAAACTTGGAAGGGAAATTTGAGACTAAAAATAGGTTATAAAAATATCTAGGCATCTATCTATCTTAATCTAAAGTCACAGTTTGATGAAAATACATTTTTATTCTTTTTGGAGGAAAAATTTAAAGCTATTTTTATTTACCCTTTTAGTCATTTTAAGAAATAGCAAGCAACCATTGGATAGAAAAAAAGGCAGCTGGAAGAAGAGGATGAAGACTGATAAAAACCATAATAATATATTATCATTATTCCAGTAACTTTTTAACGTGCATCACACTATTGATTAGTTTCAAAATTATGTTAAAATGAAACTAACTTACATTTTGTTCAATTTAATTTTTTATTTTATTTCGTATTTAGCACTGCACCTTTAATTCTTTTTAAGAACTGTTTTTTTGTTAATATTCAATTTTCTTCTTTCTTTCCTCTTCAGTTTTAATTAAATTATTCAAAAACTCACAAAATAAAAAATAAAATTCCCTATTGAATAGGAAACGCTCTACTTAGATTGGGACCTTACATTATTTTTTATTTTTAAGTGTAAATAATGATATTATATCTTATTTATACTTAATTATCCTATTTTAATTAACACATATTCTTTATTCTTTAGTCACACATCTTCTTTTTTGCCATTAATTTTATATTACTTTTACTCTACTTAAATTATAAATTAAAATTGTAAAAATGTTTTATTCATTAGAATGAGACAAGATAAGTACATTTTTGTTTTTATTTTTTTAATTCTTAACATTGGTTTGAAATATTAACATTGCTTTAGATTTTTTTGAAATATTGAAATATAGTAATTTATGATATTTAGTTTAGAAGTTTTTTATTAAATAAATGAAATTTAAATATTAAGTTATTTAATATTTCTTTATTTCTCTTCAAGTATATTGCAATATTGTTTGGAATTTTTGTTTAATATTTAGTGGGCTTTTTGGAATTTATTGTATATTGTTTGGAATTTTTGTGTAATATTTAGTGAGCTTTTAGTGTGTTGGATTTTGGAGTATAATTTAGATTTCAAATAGTAGTATTGTAAAACTATGTAATCAATTTATTGTAGTACATCTTTCTTGATTAAATATAGTTTTTAATTAAAATTTTAATATATATATATATATATATATATATATATATATATATATATATAGGGGCACACTATGGTGCCACCTATATTAAAGTGACAATGTAACTCCATTCTTAACCGTCAGATCTCCTATATAGATGACTAAGATTGGATTGAAGAAATAGAGTTTATATTGCTTGGTTGTGATTATTGTGTTGCTTACCAGGGTAATTGTGTCTTTTTTTGTTGGAATTAAATTCGAAACGGAAAGGAAACTCCGGGTGTTTTTTGGCGCTGATTCACTCTCTCTCTCTTCCACTCAGCTATAACGCACGCCCACTCCGTGAAAAACTGAATCGATTCTCTCTCCAAATCTCTCAAATACTATCATCTGCCGATTTTTTTCATATATTTAATCAAACCCTAGTCTGCGAGCGATTTGTGTCTCTTCTTCTCTGCGAGCGATTGTCACACCCGCGGTTTCTTTCTGCATATCTCACCAAAACTCTCCGTCAGCGATTTCTGTCTCTTCTTCTCTGCGAGCGATTGTCACACCGGCGGTTTCTCCAAAAAATCAGCGCTTGAAGTTTGCAGCCAGTCTCTTCAACCGCCGTCTTCTCCATCCAAGCGTTTTGTGTTTCATTATTGGTTAGTCTGACTGCTTATTGAAGGTTGAGGGTTTATTGAGTAGTGATTATCCTCATTTGGGTTAATTTCGGACCTGTTTTCACCAACATTATTCCAAAATTCTGGGTTGAATATTCGTTTTTTTTTCTGGGTTATTTAATTGAATGAATCGTACTCAGTTGCTGGAATGCATTTGTATGAATCGGTTTTTGCTTGGTTAATCTTCTGAAATACTGTATTGGATGCTTTGGTCTAGTTTATTTTTTGCTTTGTTCTATGTTGTTGTTTGCTTGGGTGTCATTAAAATTTATTTGTTTGCTTATTGAAGATTAATATTTTGCTTATTCTAATGTTAGGAAGTGCTGGGTGTCATTAAAATGTATTTGTTTACTTATTGAAGATTGATTATTTGCTTATTCTAAAGTTAGAAAATGCTTGGTCTCATGACAAACTCTGTTTCATACGTTTTTGTTACGTTTTTTGATCATTTAGAATTGCTTGTTTTTATTGTTTTTGTTGCTTTGTTCTATGTTGTTGTTTGCTTGGGTATCATTAAAGTGTATGTGTTTGCCTATTGAAGATTGATATTTTGCTTATTCTAGATTTAGGAAATGCTGGGTGTTATTAAAATGCATTTCATTGCTTATTGAAGATTGATTTCTTTGCTTATTCTAGAGTTAGAAAATGATTGGTCTCATGATAGACCCTGTTTCCTTAGGGTTCTTTTGGTGATTTATACTTGATCTGTTTCTGGATTGCATTTGTATGAATCGGTGTTTGTTTGTTATTAGGAATTGTTGTGTTGGGCAGTAGGAATTGCTTGCTTTCATTGTAGATATGGTTCATGCGAATTGTTGTGATGAGCATTAAAAATTGCTGTGTTGAGCAGTAGGAACTGCTTGCTTCATTGTAGTCATGGTTCCTGTGAATTGCTGTGATGAGCATTAACAATTGCTTGTTTTTATTGTGTTGGTTACTTTGTTGGAAGAAGATTTTGTACACATTTTATTAACGGGGTGCCGTCGGGATTCATACATATTAATGGCACGTTGTTACCTTGTAAGTGCTTTGTTTTAATGTAATTCTTGCTTGTCTTGATACAGAGACATCACCGTGTGTAATTCTGATGAGATGTGTTTTGTTCTATCTAATTCTTTGCTTGGTTGTGCCCTAATTTGCTGTGATTGCTTGTTACTGACTGACCAATTGCTTGGTCAAAAGTTATTATATGCTTGTTCTAAAATAAAATCTTTTTTTTTTCTTATTTATTTTAGGACACGATTATACAATGGTGAGAAAGACGCCCGAAGAGGGATGCCAAAGACAATCCGCTGAACCTCGTCGTCGGATAGGAAATTAGTTAGTAATTTTAGGGAACTATTATTTCATTTTGTTGTGTTACTTCACTTTTATTGCTGAACATTGTATCTCAGTTGCATATTATTACGCTAGAATGTTCTCTTATTTGAGTATATTTTATTATTTCATTTCGGATGTAGAATATCAGCTGTTTTGCTTGAAGCTTATTTATTGGTGGGTTGGACGTTTAGAATTGCTTAGCAGTGGAGTGTACTAAATTCGTCATTACTATTGCAAACAAAATGAATGATCGCACATTGCATGTTATTTTATACTGAATTGCTTTTTAATAATGTTCTGTCGCATACTATGGATACACTTTGACTAGCCATTATTGCTTCATCCCGCTTTATGATTAAGACAAACAATTTGTGCTAAGGAATACCTGTATTGGAAGAAGGTTTAGATAGTACGTATAACCTATTGCTCGGTTACATTTATTTTACTGCTTGATTCTTATTCCAGAATAGCATTACAAATATAGCATGCCCATCTGTAATTACTTCAATTCGAATAGTTCTTGATGTACTTTCACAATTAACATAGAGTTAGCATTGCAACTGCCTTGGATTTATAAGTTTATTTCCGTTGGCTATGTTTATGGATTTGCTTGGTTTGTAAAACATTAATTTATTTTGCTTGCATATATTAAAGTGTTAACATATTTTTCAATACGGAAAAAAGCACAACCAACCAAAAATCAGTATATACTCCACAGATAAGCAAATTTAAATGGCCAACCAAGCAATAAATAAGCTTGAAATAAAGTAGCTGATATTCACCATCCAAAGCGGAAAACCAAATTCTAAAACCAAGCAATCCGTAAACCAAAACAAAGCAATATTCTGAACACATCCAAATCAAAACAAAGTTATTATCATTTTTATAAAACAATGACAGTCACCATTCAAGGTTTGGGGAACTCTGCCACCATCTTTTCAACATCAACGGGTCCCTTCTTCCATGCCTCTTCAAGGTGGTCGTTTGCGCTTTTTAATGAATCCTTCACGTGTATGAATGTGATCCATTTCAATCCCATGCTTCAGCCCTTCCCTGTTGCACACAATATATTGCCAAGTAACACACTCACGTGAAGATTTGGTTCCATGTTTCCGTGTGTCGATTCACGAGCATAAACGTCATAGAAAGCAATTTCGTAGTCCAAGGTGTAATACCCGCACCATTAGTTTGCTTTCGATATATTAATATGGAACTAGAAATGTAACGTCCTCCCTTTTCGTGAAGTTTTAGTGGTTCTCGAGCCTTTAATGAAACTTAATCTTTTTAGTTGCGAAGTAAAAACTAAAGAAGTAAGTGAGCAAGTTAAAACAGACTAAAGACACACTTCGGAAAAATAAATTGTTTCGAATGGTTTACATAGGCAACAAAATGAACAACTAATGGAATAGGTTACATGGATCAAAGTCCTTAAAGAAAGAAAACAAGGAAAGGAAAATATAAATTGTGGAGTGCATTTCGGGCCTTTTCTCCAGGCCCAATTTAGGGCCCGTTTCGGGCAGCCCGTCGGCCCAGACATCAAATCCAGGCCCGCTCGAAGTGCAGCTAGGTGGGAGCTAAGATTCCTCTCTCACCTGCAAGATAAAAACAAGTTTTAATGGCCATGGGACAAGAGTAATTAATGGAATACTTATAGAGGGGAAGAAACAACCTTTCTTTTCCTATGAAGACCAAGGACTTACCCAAAAAGGGGGCAAGTCCAGCCTGCAAAGCCCTTCACTAATGCAGCACCTGTTATACCTAGCCACAATCAAACAATGGGATTTATTCACCAAGTACCAAGTACCCAAACTAGCCAACAAACTACATTAAGACAAAGGGGCTGCATGATCAGAAAAAGAGAGATATGTTGTGATATGAAGACAAGAGAGATCAGCCCCATTTAATTCCCCCATAGTACGCCAAAGCCCAGCCTATAAAATCCCCTCCACACCACATTCAACTCCCTTTCACACATGGCAAATTTCAGCAGAAACTTTAGGGAGAACCAAGATCCAACAGTAGCAAGTGTGAGAGGGAGAAGAACCGAGGCCAGAGGCAGAGCTTTTGAAGCAGCCGTAGAACTGAGAGGTAAAACTCCCCAAAATCTCAACACCTTATCTTGCATCATGACTAGATCAACCACAACATAGTATAAGAGCTTAGGGGCACAAGTATAACCACTTTAAGTTCAGCATCACACAAGTAGCAAGCACCATCAACTTTCTTAGCCAAAACCATAGGGCTTCATCAGATTAGTGAAGTTCCAACCCTTGAAATCATAGAAACAACACTTAACATAGCAAGTTAACCAAGCTCAATCTCATTCCAGTGAGTTAAGCTCCACAATCAAGTCGTTAGTCACATAACTACTACACCAAGTTTTAAACGAAATTCTTAATAATGAAAGGAAGTATAAGAACGTAGCTTTAAGGCCGAGGGGCTCCCTCGGAGACCACCGTAGACGGCGAGGCCAGGAGGGCAGCCGCGGGGACTCCACGGGCAGCGACGGCACCAGCTCGGCGTCGTGCTAGAGCTGGCGACTGCTGGAGGTGCTGCACCACCGCGTAACAGCCGAGACGGGGGAATCACGGAGGCAACGCCTACTCCTCTGTTCCGACGAGCTGCGCGGGATGGCTATCTGTGCGAGACGAAGGCCGAAGATCCCACGACGGTGGTAGGAAACGTCAGGCGCCCTTCAACGGAGCGACCTTCCGCCTGAATCGACCAAATCTCGACCAGTTGGAGGGAACGCCGAGGTGCTGCGTTGAGGTCCCGGCGTCGAGGTCTCAACTAGGTGTCGAGGCGACGACGGTGGTGGTAGCGTGGCTGGAGATCGCACAAGGTGAAGCTACCTCTATGAAGAATTCGGAAATTGAGAACGGAACGGGAAGGAGGAAATCGAATTCCCGGCGGCGCGAGGAGAAGCGCTGACCGGAGCAGCGAGCGGCGAATTCGGCGAACGCCGGAGAGAAGAGAGGCGCCGCCGGTCTTCCCTCCCAAACTAGGGTTTAGATTTTGGGAATGAGTTTTAGAGAGAGGGGAGGGGGGGAGCCGATAGTTTTGAGAATGAGGTAGGGGCCGATGGGTTATGTGAAGAGTTTTGGGCTTCTCTTCTCTTATTTTGTTTGGGCCTCAATTAAATTAATAAGATGGGCTGGTGATGTAGGTATTAATTTGAGCCTCTAATTAATTTGAAGTAGGTATGAAGAACCTAATTAAATCATGGGCCCTTCGATGTTATGAACTTAATAATTAATAGTCCGCAAATTAATTCTACGAAGATAAGTCTAATTTTTCCGGAAATTAGCAAGAGTGCTCAAATGATTAATTTTAAGAAATTACGATACGCTAACGATGAATAGACCTCGAGCTTTTAGTGTGCTCAAATAAATGGCATAGGAGGTAGCACCCTCTGGTTAAGTGGATAATTTTCTCTAATTTAATTAAATCTACATTTAATTAATATTCAAGAATTCTAGAACTCTTCTAGAAAATTTAGAGGAAGAATAAAGTGATCCCGCACCTAGGATGCATTCATGTTTAAGCTTAACGGATATCTCAAAATCTAATTAAGTATCTTTTTATTTCCTAAAGGGACGTCTTCGAACGTCATCTAAGACCAAGTTAAGGAAATTTCGGAAGGAGCTTTAGCTTTTGAGGTGGGCATTCTTTCAAAACGTGATTTCAGTATGAAAATGTGAATCTTTGCTCAAGTATATTGTCATGCCATGTTTTGTTTTATGATTACCTATCTGCTTGGCTATGCCAATTTAGTTAAATCGAATTCGGGTCCCAGTAGGGCCGCAAACCCTACTCGGACTAGTGTACACATGAGGGGACCGTGAGCTAACAAAGGAGTTGGCCGGTCCAGTGACCGTCGTGGAATGTGGCCACATTCCCGGTTCACATCAGTTTCAGATATGGTATATCTATGTTACGTGATTGCGCAATCAAATCTTTACTAAAGGAAAAGTATTTTAGTGGCTCGGGTCTTTTAAGTAAAACCCCGTGATCACTCAACTGTGGCATTGACAATTAAAGATAGAACCATTTTTGGCAATGTGCCCACTGAGTATATCAAATACTCAGCCCTGCATGTTATTTTTCAAATGTGCAGGTTGAACGTGGACGAGCAGGCGAAGGTGTTGGGACAAGCTTTTTAAATAAGTAGTTAGGTAGCCCAAAGTAGCATGTCTTCATACGTGCTATTTTGTCTTGGACTCTTCCGCTGCAAATCTAGAATTATGTGCTAGAAAGCTATGAACTTAGTCTTGATACTCTGAACACGTTTTGACTATGTACCCATATGCCTTTGATACTATTGATTTAAGTGATTTCATCCTTTTTATTGTTGTTCCTTGATTACTGAGAATTGTTTAGTCGCGAAATAGCTACGCTCACTAGCACTAGGGAGTTGTGGTCGTGACACAAGGTGTCGAATTTCTTGCCAACGAATGGTTTTAATTTGTCATCGCAATCGGGCACACAAGGAACTGCGTAGGATATAGAATAAGCTATAGCTACAAATGAGGCAAGCAATACATGGTATTAGCGCACATGCGATGCAAAATCAGTGAAATGAATATCGGCAGAAACATCTTCTCCATGGATTGACTACTGACTAAAGATTGAAGGAAAAATCACAGAGAACTGAATGCAAATACCGCAGAAGATAAAAAGAATTGCAGAGACTGGATATAGCGGTGGCGGTTTTTGGCTAAAGATTTGATAGATTAATGCTGAAAATAGAAGAAAGAGAGAAGGAAGAGAAAGATCGTAATTGGCGTGAAGAGAGAAACGGCTGGAATTGTTATTCCCAGTTATAGCCTTTTGCAATTTTTTAATTACTTTTTTAAGAAAATTGAGTCTGCCAGGTGTCATGTTAAAAATGCATCTTGTCCAAGATCTAACGGCTGAGAGTGGTGGTATGGTGTCATCACAAATAGCGTTGTCATTTTAACATCTCCCTATATATATATATATATATATATATAGGATCTTGTTAGGTTGAGATTTTTTAACCTAATTAAGAATTGAGATGCAATCTCAACCACTCATCTAGAATATTTATGAAATGTTAACAACATGTAGTTTATGTCAACTAGGGGGTATTATCGTCAATAGCCTGCACATCAAATGTCAACAACTTTATTCAATAAATATTTTTTTTTAATTATTTTTTATTATTATTTTTAATTATTTTTTAAAAAAATTTAAAAAAATTTTAAAAAAAAAATTTTAAAAAATTTATTATTTTTTAATTTTTTTTTTTAATTTTTTTTTTGTCAACTACATATACAATTCATGTCAACTACATATCAAATGTCAACAACTTTATTCAATAAATACTTTTTTACATGAATTGTACATGTAGTTCACATTATATTGTGTAGTTGACATGAATTGTATATGTAGTTGACATAGATTGTACACATAGTTGACATTATATGTGTGTAGTTGACATGAATTGTGTATGTAGTTGACATTATATGTGTATAGTTGACATAAATTGTATATGTAGTTGACATGGATTGTACACATAGTTGACATGAATTGTACATGTAGTTGACATTATTAGTGTGTAATTGACATGAATTGTATATGTAGTTGAAAAATTAAAAAAAAATTAAATTATTTTTTGAAAAAAAATTTAAAAAAATTAAAATGAAATATAAAAAAAAAATATTTATTGAAAATGTACCATGATTTTACCATTCTGCCATTTCATAATTAATTAATCTAAAAATATTTTCCATGTGGCAAAATCTGGACCACTCATTTAATAAAAATGAGTGGCTGATATTGCATCTTATTTCTCAATTACCCTAAAAAATCTCAATTGATCACAATCCTATATATATATTTTTTAAATTGTTTTTTCCAATAAGTAATTAAGTCTATATATAGTTAGAATTGAGTTGACTTTGATTTACTATGTGTTAGTTTCTTGATGTTAGATCGTACACTTGGTGTTACTTCTACTCGATGGGAAATATATTTTTGAAGTCTTTTTACTAAGTAATTAAAGTCATAGTACATAGTTAGAATTGAGTTAACTTTGATTACTCATATTTCTCTTTTTAGATTTACTAATATATTTATATTCTTTTTACTTCTCAAAAATTTGAAATATGTTTATATTGAATTCAAATGTGGCTAAATCAAGTAATTATGAAATACCAATAAATAATGATATAAAGTGAAACTAAATTAATATTATTATCAAACAAAGAACAATATTGCATAACATTAATTGTTGTTGTGTACTTTTATTTGACTACTTCTATTTATTCTTTCAAATAGTTTGCTTTTTTTATTCTTTTGTAAATAGTACTAGTATTATATTTTTCTTTCTTTGTATGTCTTATTCTATTTCATCCACACATCTCCTCTTTTGTTAAAACTTTTATTTTATACTACACTCATATCGAATATTAAAAAAGTATATAATCATCTATACTAAAATATGAAATGTTGTTGAGAGTGGGTTGAGAGAAGTATAATTGTACAAATAATTTTTTGTTGATGTTTATAATATTACAAGTACTTATTTAAATTAGTTCTTATCTGTAAATATATTTTTATACTTTTTTACTCTATATTCTTTATTTTAAGTTAATATATTTTCATTATTTAAAAATCTTTTGTCATGTACATAACACAGGTGTTAACACTAGTGTACTTTAAAATAGACTTCTGTCATGTTTAAAATTTCTTGTTTTCTTCTTCTTTTGCAGGTGTGCCATCATGTGTAGCCTGGTGAAGAAGAAGAGTTGGGACGTTGTTGATGTTTTTTTCTTTTTGTTAAAAAATGTTCTTGACTATATTTGGTAATTAAAATATTCCTGAATATCAAAAATCCATCTCACAGAACAGAGGAGGAGAGTTCGACAGCAAGAAGCACCAATTTGATCAGAGAAATTATTTGAGAAAAGATTCTCAATGATAAATATTAATTTAATTCATTCTTTTTGATAATAATAAAAGACTTCACACATATTTATAACATGTGTGGTACAAAAAGATCTTCTATAAAGGAGGAACAAATCAAATCTTAACCACTATTTAAAGTAAATAAAAATATAACAACTTAATAATACTAAAACATAAATAAACTAAATAAATAAAATATATCATCCTTGTCTCTATGAATGAACGAATATGTTTTGCTTCGTATAATTGCAATTGTTTGGATGCGTGACTAAATCTTGGAATCAAAATCTTAACATGCAAATTTTGAATTTTTATTTTTTGTGCTGAAATGGTAAATTGTTAGATTATTTGTCCTGATTATAGGAGCAGCTTGGGCATATGTGTTGAAATGGTAAAAATGCGCTGAATTATTTTTGTGCCCAAAAATAATCCAGAAAATTGGATGCTTGAAATTTTGTAATGTGTTGTAGGGTGTGTTGTGATATATAGTGAAGCTATTTAATTTTATGACTATTTAAAATTTTAATTTTTTATTTTTGATATCAAAATCAAGTAATTGAAATATTTGGGATTGCAATTCATATCCAAGTTCAAATATTTTTGTGATATCAAATATTGAATTTGGAATTGAAGGTTCCAATTCTACTCCCCCAATTCTATGATTTCAAACGGAGCGTTAAAATACTTGTAATTCTAAACAAGCAGTAACATTGATTTCATTTTCTGTTTTATAGTACTAGTGTATTGTTTGAAACACATTTTCTTATTGAAATATTATTATTCTATTTTCTGAAACACTTTTCTATTTATTAAATAATAAAAGTATTTGATTTTAGTAGTAATGATTTTCAATTGAATAAAATTACAACTAAAATTGTAACGGAGTCTATTTAGAATTAAAGAGAAGCAAATATTAGTATATCCAAAAATCTGGGCGCCCAAACTCGTATATGTAGAGGTGCTGGATTTATGATTTTCCCCTTCTTCCAACAAATCCCATAAACACAATTTCTTCGCATCTTTCAATCTCACACTACTTGGCCTGGCGTCATGGACTTATTCGAGGCTCTTCGTCGACTCGATGCGGAGATTGAAGCAGCCGATGCAGAGAGGAAGAGGCTCGCAAACTCAACTGCAAAACTCCGAGAGCGTATAGCGCGTGACGAGATTCGTCTAAAGGAGGCGGAATTGCAACTGAAAAAGGAACGGAAGAAGGAAAAATCTTTGGAGAAACGTCTGGCTAAGTGTCGACAGAATTTGAAAGGAAAGCCGGTTTTTGTGACAGAGCAAGCGGACATTGACCTTCTTGCTACTGAAGGTTTGACTCTTCACGTCCAAATCCTCGCAGATCGCCAGGAGATACTTGAATCGGCGAGGAAGAATGGCTTCCAGTGCGATCTAATCTCTCCGCCGGCGAATCCACTCTGAATTAGGTAATTTCTTTCAAGGATTTTTTATTCTGAATTAGGTAATTTCTTTAAAGGTATTTTGATTCTCAATTAGGCTATTTCTTTAAAGGTTTCTTGATTCTGAATTAGGTACTAATTCTTGTAAGGCTTCTTGATACCTAAGGTTTCTTGATAGATTTAGTAAGCGTATTAAACGTATTTGTATCTACTGTGTGCTGTTGTTTCAAAGCAGTTAAACTTTGTGGATGAATAGTAGTATTAAATAAGGGTGTGTTCTATGGCTTCGTGGCGGAAGGAAACTTGGAGGGGAAATTCAAGATTTAAAATAGGTTATTAAAATATCTAAAATGTTCTTGTCATGTCATTTAAAATAGACTTCTTTCATGTTTAAAATTTCTTGTTTTCTTCTTCTTTTGCAGGTGTGCAATGTAGATGTAGCCAGTGGAAGAGTTGGGACGTTTTTCGATCGGTTGTTTTTGTAAAAAAAAAATTCTTGATACTTGGTAACCATTCAAAGGCCAAAAGCTTAAACCATTGGCATTGATGCCATCCGAACGAATATGTTTTGCGTCGTATAATTGCAATTGTTTGAATGTGTGACTAAATCTTGGAATTTGTTGTTTTACAAGTTTGAATTTTTATTTTTTGTGCTGATTCTGAAATGGTAAAATGTTAGTAGAATATTGGTCGCATTTGTGTCTCTTGCTGTTCATATTGCTGCAAAGAAAGTGCTTCGTGGATGTTGTTTCGGTTGGCTTAAAATGTTTGGCTTATGTGAACCTTTTAGCTGCATAGAATCTCAGGGTACAGCAATGTATTCATTAGATCTTAGAGCATCCGCAATGGTAGGCTAGCCACCGGCTAGCCGATTGACGTGGCTAGCCGATCGGCTAGCCGAACCATTGGAGTAGGCTAGCCGAATTTCGGCGAAAAAATCGGCGTGGGCTAGCCGATCGCGTGTGGCTAGCCGATGCGCTGGCCGATGCGCTGGCCGCCATTGTGGCGGCCCGATCGGCCAGCGCTATTTTTTATTTTTTTTTATTTTTTTTTTAATTCTTTTTTTTAAAATTTTTTTTAATTCTTTTTTTTTATTTTTGAAAAACTATATAAACGCGATTTTCTCTATCTCTAAATTTCTGTACAAGAGCAACATCTAGCGATAAACAACAATAACTAGCCCAATACAAAATTAAGACCTAAAACAGAAACATGTCATACTAACATTTTTTAATGTATTTTTTTAATAAATTAGTGAGGAGTAGAGTGGGGTGGTGGCTCGTGTGTGGAAGCCCGGATTTTTTTTTATTATGTAATTTTTTTGATTTTTAGTTAATGTACTTTTTTTAAAAAAATAAAATTAATGAATTTTCCCGTATATGTCTCGTAAATTTAATTCGGTTATTTAATCGTGATTTTAATTCCGTAAATGTAGTATATGTTGAATTATTTTTATTGCGGCTGACCTAAATCTGATGTGGCAGGTGGATTTTTTAGTGTTGCTGACGTGGCAGGGGAGAGAATGGCTGGCCTATTGCTGGCCTAAGCACCATTGCGGATGCTTTTAGCATTGAGAAATCAGTAATGCAATTTGTTGTTCACCTTGAGTAATGCATTTTATTGTTTCTATATAGAAGTAGTAGTATAAGAGCATCCGCAATGGTGCTTAGGCCAGCAATAGGCCAGCCATTCTCTCACCTGCCACGTTAGCAACACTAAAAAATCCACCTGCCACATCAGATTTAGGCCAGCCATAGGCCAGCCATAGGCCAGCCGCAATAAAAATAATTCAAAATATACTACATTTACGGAATTAAAATTACGATTAAATTACGGAATTAAATTTACGAGACATATACGGGAAAATTCATTAATTGCATTTAAAAAAGGTACATAGATAAAAAAAATTACATTTAAGAAGGTACATAATAAAGAAAAAAAACTATCGCCGTGCAATCCTCCGTGCCCACAACTCTTCAATTATATCCTTTTGGAGTTGAATATGAGCATCCACTTGGCGCATGTTGGCAAATTCCTTGAGGCGGCTGACTTCATCGAGAGGTACCCCACGTCGTACACTAGGGGTGGCCGTTCCGTGGCTTGGACCGGCTTCATCGTCATTGACCCAACTAGTCAGTTGTACGCCTTCATCTTCGACGATCATGTTGTGCAGGATAATGCAGGCGTACATTATCTGGGAAACGCATCTGACATCCCACAAACGCGTTGGACCCTTAATTGCCGCCCATCGAGACTGGAGCACACCAAATGCGCGCTCCACGTCCTTGCGCGCCGACTCCTGTCGTTCCGCAAAGTAGGCCTTCTTTTCATCACTTGTTTGTCTGATCGTCTTCACAAAGACCGGCCACCGAGGGTATATCCCATCCGCCAAGTAGTAGCCCATATCATGTCGGTTGCCGTTGGCCACAAATGAGACGGCTGGACCGACGCCCTGGCACTTCTCGTTGAAGAGGGGAGACGAGTTCAGGACGTTGAGGTCGTTGTTCGACCCGGCTACCCCAAAATACGCATGCCAGATCCACAGCCGGTAATCAGCTACGGCCTCGAGGATTATCGTGGGATTCTTTGACTTGTAGCCGGTCGTGTAGGCCCCTTTCCAGGCAGTCGAACAGTTCTTCCACTCCCAATGCATACAATCTATGCTGCCTAACATCCCGGGGAACCCATGCTTCTCCCCGTGCATCTGCATCAAATTCTGACAATCTTCGGGAGTAGGGCTTCGAAGGTACTGCTCACCGAAAACGCTTATCACGCCCCCACAGAACTCCTTCAGGCATTTCAGGGCTGTCGACTCACCGATGTGGAGGTACTTGTCCCACATGTCTGCCGCGCCTCCGTAGGCCAACTGCCTGATTGCCGCCGTGCACTTTTGAATAGGGGTGTGGCCGGGTCTGCCAGCCGCATCGTGCCTGAAGCGAAAACACAGATATTGACGTTCTAATGCCCCAACGATGCGCATAAACAACTCCCTGCGCATTCTAAAACGCCGCCGGAACATGTTGGCGGGAAACCGCGGGTTCTCTGAAAAGTAGTCGTCGTACAGCCGCTGATGTGCAGCTACGTGATCCCGATCAATCACTGCTCGGCTGTGGACAACTCGTGGAGGGCGAGGTATCGCCTACTGTTCCACCCTACGCATGTACCGCTCCATCTCGCGGTTCATGTAGGCATTCATAGCCTCGTTCATCCTCCGTTCGTACTCCTCAGCATCCCCACCACTACCACCCGCGTTACTCATCGCGCGATGATGCTCTTGTACAGAAAGTTAGAGAAAGAGAAAACTCGTTAAAACAAGTGGTGCAAATGAAAATGAAACGAAAATTGCGTTTATATAGGTTTGTAAAAAAAATACAAAAATCGGCGCTGGCCAATCGCTGGCCGATCGGGCCGCCACAATGGCGGCTAGCCGATCGGCTAGCGCATCGGCCAGCGCCCACCAATCGGCCAGCCCACGCCGATCGGCTGGCCAGTATACCGCTCGCCGCCTACAATGGTTCGGCTAGCCGACCGGCCAGCGCGAAGAATCGGCTAGCCGGTCGCTAGCCAACCATTGCGGATGCTCTAAGTTTCAGTTTCAGCTTTCTGCAATGTGGTTTACTGTGTGTGATTTGACTCCCTCCCCACCACACAAAGTTAGTAGTCATATTTTCTTCTCAAGAAATATTTGATTATTCTATCTGCTTCAAACTTAGTTTGGTTCTGAATTCTTTGTCAGTGATATTCCGTTATTCCCATATAAGTAGCATTCTGTATTTTATATTGAATGGAATCCCAAAGCTGCTATCCCCAGTACATACATAATTTATGATGATTCAAGAAAATGGTGTATTTTTTCCTTTTGAGCAAAATGATTATATGATCAAACCTGTTTCAGTTATGTCACAACTAACACGAGTGACTAGTGCTGGATCTGCAGCTATACCTATCGAGTTAGGTTGCTAGAAACTGAACAATATTGGAGAGGATGTTCTTCTCTAAATGCGGAGTAATTTTCAAATGTAATCTGTTAGCATTATTTGTTGAAGACTTCTATTCTTTACTTTTATCTAATTGTGGTTTTTCACTGTATCCACATTAGTACTTTGCTGAAGTTATTGGTTTCAGGTATGAAGGTCTTTTGGAAAAGTTTTTGGATAGTCATGTACCATATATTTGATGCCATACTGCAAGTGGTTACTTGTGAATGAGAAATCATTCAGACACCCGAAGAAATTTTTGATAGAAGAAATTTTTGATGCTTCATAAATCATAATCAAATCAGCCTTACTGAATAGGTAAATTGGAAGGTTGAGAACTTGAACTCATAGTAGTATTATTTTAACAGCTACACAATATTGACTTTTTGTTTAGCTTGAGATGAATGACAGACAAAAGTCTCATCCTAAAGAAATACTCCTAGAAAGGAATAAAAAGAAGAGGGTTAACTGTTCCAAAAAGTAGGAACTTTGGTATTTTCCATCAATTTCAAATGTTGCACCGAAAATCACGAACTTTGTCTAAGTGCTCCGATTTCCCAAGTCGGATTTTTCGGCTAAGTAGTGTGCTGACGTATGTATATATCTGACGTGGTGATGTGGATGGTGATGTGGATGGTGACGTGGAATAAAAATTAGAATAAAATTAACACATCAGTGTTACTCCATTACAGCAAATCACATTCGGCAAAATTACATTCGGCAATTAAAGCCGGCGGAACATCAGCGTTACTCCATTACGGCAATCTCGCGAAATCGGAATCAATCGATTCAGCAATGTCGAGAGTTGCGGTAGCGGAATCGGCAAAGAGACAGCCGCTGCTGACAACGGCGGCGGCGTCGCCGAGCCAGCGCGGCGGCGCGAAAATCAGAAGGAGGGAGAGCAAGATGGGGGAGACGGCGGGGGAGTGCGCGGCAGTGTGACGGGATTTTGGGGATTTCTCTGTTTGGTATCTCCGTCGGGCGAGGGAGATAGCGGAGAAGGGAGACTCTCGGTACTTCTCCGATGGCGGTGACGGGCCGGCGGTAGATGATGGTGGAGGTGGAAGGCGACGGAATTGGGTGAAGTGAAGTGAGGAGAGTGGAGAAGGGAGTTGACTGATTTTTTGAATTTTTTTTTTCAAAACACAAAACGACGTCGGCTGCCACGTAAGATAAGTTTACACCGGAAAACTATAGGGTCGGGTTGGATGGGAAATTTGCACAGCCTGGCAAAGTTCGTGATTTTTGGTGTAATATTTGAAGTTGATGGGAAATACCAAACTTTTTGCAAAGTTCATGCTTTTTGGAGCAGTTAACCCAAATGAAAATACTAAAATCGAACAGCTAATATTCGTCCGCTCCAAAAAGACGCGGCGACACGGATCCGATCACATCCATAGTTGGAATCTGGTATTCTCATTCCATCACTCCTTCATGTCACATCATGAACCAAATACTCGTTTGGCTGGTTTCTAGCAGAATTGGATTACTTAGAGCACGGAGGTGAGCCCAGACCCACTTTTACTCCTTGTCCTTAGGCAAGAGCACAACACCCACATCCGTGCTCTTCCGCAAGAACAAGCTCAAGGGTCTCATTATTCTATTATTCAATTTAAATACTTCAATTACTAAAAACATTTCTAAAATATAAAATTATATTAAAATATAAAAATTACATAATTAAATTCTAAAAAATAAAAATTACATAATTAAAATCCTAAAAAATAAAAATACATAATTAAAATGTGAATTTTGGGGGAAAATTTTGAAAAATAAATTAAAAGTGCGTAGAAGACGGATATAATTTATTGAAAAGTGGGAAAATATTTTTTTTTATTTAAAAATGATTTTTTAAATTAAATTCGAATTTTTTAAAAAAAATTACAAAAAAAACGAAATTATCGTTGGCCAATCGCGTGCCGCCACATAAGGCAACTCAGAGGCACGGACGGACGAACTGCAGTGGCGGACGGACGTGTCCTTACCAGCGGCACGGACGGACGAGCATGCCGCTGCGGATGCTCTTAGCATTATTTATATTTCAATTACTATTTTGAATTAAGATAATTTTTTCCCAGGTTAGGAATTTTTTTCTAGCAAAATTTCGTCTAGTCATTATTAAGTGTCCCATTTTACTTTTATCATAATACTAGTATTCAGTAAGTGGATTACATATTTCACTAACTTATTCCGCTCACAAATATTATAAAACCAATGGACTAATTTTATAAATAATTGCAAAACTATTGCACTTATAATATCATTATTAATTTGTATAATAAAAAAAGTATTATTACTTATTTATTTTCACTAATATTAAGTATAATTCATAATTTTAAAATTATATTTTTTAATCAGTAGTTATAAAAACCGGGAATAAGAATCTTGGAAAAATGAACTAGTATTATTTTATCGTTATTCGGATTTTGATTACTTTTATTGTTTGATTAAAAGTTAAACAAATATTGAAATTTAAAAATAAAATAATCAGACTACTTTCTAGATAAAATCCTACAAACAAATACATTACAAAAGATTTACTATCATTTATAAACACAAAAAAGTAGATGCAATAACTTATATTGGAAAATTTTGAAAAATGTTTATATAATTATGACGCAAAAGAAAGCCTCCATAATTTTAGTTGAACCACCATGAACACAAATTAGCATGTCTTAATGGCATGTCCAGCAATTTTTTTGATATTGAGATGACTTAGAAAGAATTTTATTGTAAAATAAAACTAGTAAATTACAAAATTAGAAGCTAAATTTCCATCCATGATGCCAACCCTAGTTATTTTTAAGGAGTCTATAAAACCCCCCCAAACCTTACACCATTGTTCTCTCTCCTCCTTTTTGTTTGGGTTGAAGAACAAAAAAAGCATTTATTTAGAGAGGCAAGATGAGCTGCAATGGGTGCCGAGTCCTTCGCAGAGGCTGCAGCGATGAATGCATCCTAAGGCCGTGTTTGGATTGGATCGAATCCCCTCAAGCCCAAGCCCAAGCCACCCTCTTCGTCTCCAAATTCTTCGGCCGCTCCGACCTCATGTCCCTCGTTGCCGCCGTCCCCCATTCCCAACGCTCCGGTAACTGCATGTTTGTTAGCTTAGCTCCCTTCTTTTACTAATATACTTATTTGTTTGCTAATCGATCAATCGGCAGTGCTCTTTCAATCGCTCCTCTTCGAGGCCTGCGGCCGCAAGGTCAATCCGGTCAACGGCGCCGTGGGGCTGCTCATCACCGGCAACTGGCACATTTGCCGGGCGGCGGTCGAGACCGTGCTCGCCGGCGGCGTCATCACCCCCATTTCCCCGCCGGATGGGGTCGTGAAGTGCATGGAGACGGAGGCGTCGGAGATATCGGAGGTGTCGCCGGAATCCGGTGAGAGTGACAAGGAGCCAAAGCTGCTCAACCTTTTTGCTTAATCATGGAAATGTATGGAAGGAGACTTGATTAGTTTTAATCATCCTTTTTCTTTTACTAAGTGGGAGTGGGACTAACCTTTTTTGGACCAAGTGACTAGAAAATTGACTTTTCTTTAGTCCATGTTTAAATCGGAAATTGTACTATCCCTTTTTCTAGGAGAGTGCTATTTTGATAAATTAATAAAAATATTTTCTCATATTTGTGTTTGAAAATGTTGTGATACATGTATAATTGTTTTGTTGTCATTGAATGTAACGAGAGTAGCCGAATCTTCAACTTTTCTCTATAGAAAAATAAAGTAAAAAACGTACTTACAACATGTGAAAGTGAAACCGAATCCCGTAGTTAAAGAATCACTATGTGTTTGTTGAATGAAATACCCATATTTTAGTTATTGTTTCTAGATTAATTATTTGCTTAAGTAATTAATTTAAAAAATTTGATAAATGGTGTGACAGACTACTCTTCCAACCTAAGACGACCAAATATCAGTGTAAGATTTGTAGTTAATTTAAAAGACAACATTGGAATATGTATGGAGATATTGAAGGGAGTGATGTCTTCTGTGGCAGAGTATTTGCTTTGGATTTTGTGGCCAGTATTCTATTCTAGCCCCCAAGTATATGAGAGTACTATATACTATATTCTTCATATGATATCTACTTTTACCATTTTTTAGGGGGGTGACAATTCTTTTATTGTAGTATATGTGGGATTGTAACAACTTACTTTTGTTCTCTAATTATTATTACAAGGCTACAAGGTTGGACGAATCAAAGTTAAAGGTTTGTATGTCAAAATTGAAAAAAAATACAAAATACAATATGAATAAAATAATTTTAATAAATTACCAGGGTGATCATCCGGCTGTACCCGGGCCGGGGGGATTATCTTTATCCCTGGTGAGTTTATACTATAATTAAGATTGCATAATTATTTCTCATCTAATATATGGAATCCAATTTTACAAGATTGTATTTTCTTTCAAAAGACTCATTTATACCTACCAATATATAGGGTTCAATCCAAATCAGAAGTGGGTGATTTTCTAAAAATAACGTATGTAATGTGGACAATGAAAGAAAGAAACTTACCATGGTTTTTCTATTGTTCTTCAAATTAAGGTGTGGTAACTCAATCTCTTCATCTTAATTATCTTATTGGATATTAAAGTATTAATGTTGCATTCTCAAACTTCCCCTGCAAAAGCGGGTGTTTTTATGTTTGAACGCAATAAGTGTTTCCTTACATATAAAATAATAGTAGTAAATAAAAGGGAGTAATTAATTGCTAACTCATTATTTAATTGTTAATTATAACTAATTTAAGGTCATAAGATTTTTGAAAATGTGTGGTCTACAATTTGCCATGTGTAATTTTTGTTTTTATTAATTAAATCGAAAAAGATATAAAAAAAACTCCAAATTAGGATTTTGGATGAAAATGTCAATATAGTGTTCCGAAAATATCAACACAATGCTTTGAGAATGTCAACACAATGCTTTGATTATATTAACACATTGCTTATATTGACATTCTACATGTATTATATTTACATACTCCTATTTTATATAGTATGTTGACATTTCTGTTGTATGAAAAAATTAAAAAAATTTGATTTTTTTTTCAAATTTTGACGTCGGAAGATATGCATGTAGGATATCGTTGGAATTCTTATAAAATTATCTTTAATTTGATATGTGTTATATGAATTTAAAGTTTTGGGATTTCTTTTAAAAGTTAGTTATAACTAATTTTTAGTTAATTGACATTAATACCCCTATTGATATTTTTTGGAATTAATAATATGGCCTTATTGACGTTTTTTGTTGATCGTATTGACATTTCAGAGTTGATGATCTAGGCCTTTAGTTTGAATATCTAATGGCTATTATTTAGTTGTAGTTAGCAATTAAGTATTGAGTTAGCAATATAACACTCCCCAACAAATAAATATATATTTTGTTCATAATTAAAAACAACACATACTACATAATTATATAATGATTTTTAAGAAAATTATGTCAATGTATATTATTAAAATAAATGTATAAATCAAATGTAATATTTACCTATATTGTTTTAATGAAAACAGATATATAAATATCTGTTGATTACATAAGACAAAAGCTCAGTTACATCCTTACATCCCATTTTATGCTTTAATATAATGAAAGGCGTGTGAAGGGATAACATTTTCCATCTGCATAATGAATGATAACAAAGAGTTACGACCTGAAAATTGAAAAAAAGTCGGTCTATTTTGCTCGTTAGAGTTTCTAATGGAATATGGCCTTAAATTAACATCAACTATTTGAGATGTCAAAACATACACATGAAATTTTACAAGAAAACATATCTCTTTTCCTCTCATGAGTTATATTTGCTTGACTGATAATTTCACATGAATTTTGAAAAAATTTAAAATACTAGTAGTAAAATTTTAAATAAACAATGTCCTAATATGTTTATTACTACTATTTGTTTTAACGACCAATTAATTCAGAACATAATTTTGCCTCAATTTTTTTTTAATCTGTCCATAATATGACATTTTTTGGGACAAATAAAATATTGCAATCTAGTGCAAGTGTAGATAAAATTTTAGTGGTATTGTTGTAATTAAGTGTAATTACTGGGGTGTGAAATGAGAGGAGGAAGAGGTTTGGGATCCACGTCATCAGGGCCCACAGAAATGAGGGCGTCCACTAGGAGTGGGATCCACGTCATCAGATGGGTATAATTTCATTCTTATAAATAATGAGGAGAATGGGTTTCATTGGTTCATTTATTTGTTCTTGTGGGGATTAAAAAGGAAGAGGGACCCGCTTATATTGTTGCGTTTCTCCGCATCTGCACTTTTTTTTTCACTTCATAAACTAAAAAGATTCCAATTTTTGTTTAATAGTAAGAAAAAGTATGAAATAGATATTTGTCAACAAATGTTACTACTGGAGTAGTTTTTTAAAATTATGTTCTTATATAAAAATTGTGGATTAGATAATGATGGACAAGAAGATTTTGAGAAGCTATCCAAATTATATTCCGTAGTACTACATAGATTGTGTAAATCTCTAATATAGTACTAGTACTAAATACTACTCCATAATCTCTATGATACTTTAATAATGTCTCAAAAGGTATAAATTAAAAGGATGCCACTTATTAAATCACTTGGAATTTTAGATATTATAAATAAAATAAGATCCACTTATTGAGTCACTTGAAATTTCAGATATTATAAATAAAATAAGATAACCCAAAAGTGATTTTAGGAACATTACAAGTTAGTTCTTGTTTATACTGAGGGAGTATATATTATTGTGATTAATATTATTATCATATTTATATATAATCATAATCAACTTTTTACAAACATCACATATTAAGAATTCTTAGATTAAAAGACAATTAATCTCAAATAATCTTAGCTCAATTCATTCTCAGAATAAATCATATATTGTTTTACTTGCGTCTCCTGATTTAACAAAGATGGTATTTTCAATATAGATGAGAACATGGCATTTATTCGACACATACTAGATAAATCACACCAACAAAGAAGCAATAAGCAGTTACTTCTTTTTGGAAAAAATCACCAAAGATATATGCTGATCTCTTCTATACTATTTTCTTGTCATATTTTGTGATTTAGACTATTATTGGATCTTGTATAGTTGTATTATATCCCATCAATTACTAAAAAAAATGATGGTTTAGGAAAAAAATACGGGTAGAACAACCTCAAAATTAACATAGCTAATTCGCCACTTCACATTTCGTATATAATTTTAAGAAGTTTGTATGCATAAAGTATTACATGAGAGAGTTCATTAGTGATTACCCTTTATAAATGAGATAATATACAAACTATTCCATACATTTAAAACCTCAAATTCATCAGGTCAATTAGCCAATAAGAATATTTTTTTTTAAAACCTCAAATTCAAAATTTTGTAAATTTAGCCTTAGAAATCTCATCAAATTTTGTTTTTTCGCCCACCCCTGCAGGCTGCATATAGGTGTGACTTATGATTTTCGGCATAATACAGCGTTAAAAAACTTTACAATGAACATATGCTTTTCTATTCCAAGCTTATCATTTGTATACCTAATTATGAAATCTAATTGTGTCACCTCACCTATATAGCAAGTCCACCACTTCAATTTGACTGCTGAGAAATGAGTGAGTCGTGTTTAACAATGCACTATTTTGGGTGGCTAAGCTTGAAAGAATTGTTCCCACTTCCCACTATACATCCATTTGCCGCAAAAGTTGGGATGGTCTTGTCTTATACTGTATGCACTTTCTTAACATATCATCTCACCTTTTTCATTTTCTCTGGCACAATTCATTGCTAGGACTTAGCTAATAATATGATGCATGCATCGTCTTAGATTTATGATCACGAATTTAGGTAAGACGTTTCCTCTCTAAGACTAAAAGGCTCAGGACCACGGTGATAAATAGGGAACCATTATCACTTAATGTAGTACTACTATATAATATATTCATGTCAAGATGGGTGAAACATTGTTCAGTACAGAGGATCTAAAAGATGGTCACTGTTACACATATTAGTGTGAAACAGATGTGCCCTGTACAAGGATTCCTACGAGATGATAAGCATCCGCATCAAAGTGTAATACCAAACTTATAGCATGCCTAATTATCCTTCATCTATAGAGGACATAGTCACTTAAGGAAACTCACCGTCCTTCGTTTCACTGGGAGGAGGAGAAGGCTCCGGGATGTAGGGCATCAGAGGAGTGCCGTGCTGGATAGGACCGTGTCTTATAGAAGCTGTTGAGCTTGGAGTTGGATCAATAGGGTGGTAGTCTTCCAAATGAGCACTGCCCTCAACGTCTGCCACTTTGCTAGGATGATCTATGCCTTGCTGCTGATCATAACCAGAAATGATATTAACATATTCTGAATCTACTTTTATTGGTTTATACCAGTATATTAAATAATTTGAATGATCTTGGCTTAAGCAATTGTACCTTGACCTTCCTTCTTTTCGTCGTCAAAGCCATGACATTCATGCTGCCTATTGAAACAATACCTAAACCCAGTGGGAGCAGTGTGAAGGAAACAAATTCTAGAATTCACCACTCAAATTAATTACATAAATATGCTGCATAAGAGTGCGAAAAATGAAAAGTGCATTTCTCTCTTTATGAAATCAGCTTATGCATCTAAGTGATTGACAGATCTAAGCATCCCAAAAAGAGAGTTGATATCTGGGTTAAGTTCAATCTTGTGATTATCTTTTCAAAATACAACGAGGCATCCCAAATAGTATAGTTAAAAATGTATATTCAAAATGAAGTTAGCAATCACCTCAGAATGAAATTTTAAGATTGGGATATAACAAGTATTGACATAGGAACTGCAGAAGCCACATATGAGCTTAGGAAGGGGTTTAGATAGGGAGGGAACATTCAAAATTGATCTGTATTCAGTATCATGCAACTGCATCTGCTAAGTCGAGTGGTTTGCCAAAGTTAAGCGTTCTTGATGTTTGTATAGAATCCAAAATACAGTTAAAGGTTTTCTTATGCTGAAATTTGCAAGGTAGTAATATGCAATGACATAACAAGTTTTTCAAGAAATTTATATTTCCATTTTTCACTCAAAATTATAGCTTCTCCCATGATCCAAGATGGCCTTATGAATAAGATATCAAAACCAAACATTTTAGAAACTCTTGAAGCGGCTAAACCAACAAAGACAAATTGATCTGTTCATAGTTCGAACCTTATATCAAAGAGGCCAATTACATGAACAATATACTAATATGATAGAGACATGGACCAAACTAATTACTCAAATTGCTCTGCTTAACAAACATGTTCATACACATTGATTTGTTCAATCTTTAAAAGCTCAAAATGACGAAAACAGTAGGTTTAGCTTACATGACAAAATTGTTAAATGGAATTGAATTCATGAATCTTTGTAGTATGCAGTATTTTTACCTCATTCTTCATAGATACTAGATTCTGCATTCACCCAAAAAAGGTTTACCTGGATCAATGATAGTTTTTTCTTTGCTGGGAAAACTAAGGTACAAAGAAGCAGCTGCTCCAATCAACAACAGCATGAACAAGAAGCCCAAATTCCTCATTATTACAGGAGTAAATGGCTTTCAATTTCTCTCTCAAAATCCAAATGTGAACTCAAGCTAGATGGGGAGAAATTGTGAAAAAAGGAAAAGGAATGGAAATATCCTCAGCAGCAGTGTTTCGTCACCGTTTCTAAAATTCAGAAATCCTACCCGAAAATCCGAGGAGATAACAAAATAAAAAATTGCTACAATCCCCAAATGCACGCATATATACAAACATAAAATACTGAGATGCACAATATAATAAATTAAATAGACGATCGGAACATAATAAAATAACATAATTTAGCTGAAAAATCTCATGTGCGATCGTTGTCATTGCGCCGTTGCTACAGTGAGGATGGTAAATTGAAGAGTAATTGTTGCTTAGCTGAAGAGGATGAGTAAATGCAGCAGAGAAAGAAATAAATGCAGAAGTTGCGGTGGAATGCGAGCTCTTGCTCTACGATTGTCGCCACTGCCTCCGCCAACACTGTTTCCTGTGTAATCCATTCCTCAACTTTTCACTTTAAAAAAACAAATTTAATCAACCACCATTTTTGAAATGTGGAGTAGGAGATCCATTCCGCCATTTTTGGGAGAACATATCTAATTAGGAGTAGTATTTGGTCAATTGCCATTTGCCACCGATAATAGTATTAGGAATTTAAGATAATAGCCATCTAAATCACTGATAAAATTATGGTTTGTCCTTGGAATATTAAATTATAAAGTTTAAATTTTTTTCAATTATTATATCTATGCATAAATCAAATTTTTTTATGTTGAAAATGAAAATATTTCAATAAAATAAAAGGAGAAATTAGAAAATACATTAATTTAAAAGAAAAATACTTATTTTAATGAACACGACGATTTGAATAACATTAATAGATGACATTTTATGCATGAAAGAGTCAGTTGAAAAAAATGAAACTTCGTGATTTAATATTTACATGAAGCTGTGTGACTTAAATGACCATAGACACAATAATATTTTATCAACTTTATTAAGATTGGGATACACATTATCTAGTGATAAACAAAAAACATAATTCATGTTAATTAAGTTATTAAAAAAATTTATGGCAAAACACAATTAAATGTCCTTGTATTAATATATTATTTCATTAGCTCATTCTAAAAAATTTTGGTTAATTAGGTCTTTGTACTGCTCAATTTTATTTTATTATGTTCTTTTATACAAATTTTTTATTTCAGTAGATCCTTATACTAATACATTTTTTAAGAGATTTTATATTTTTATATTAATTTAGTTAGATTTTTATTCAGCAGACAATTATAGCCTTCATAATTTAATTAACTTTTATTCTACTTATATTTTTTGTCAGAATCTAAACTATTTTATGTCGTTCCATTAGAAAAAAAGGAATCGTAAAAAAACAATAGCTCCAAATATTAACTCGCACCGCGTTATTGGCCGGAAGGGATCACCTCATACATTTGCATACTACATTTTATAATACACCATTAAATAGTTGACAAATGGATCTTATTTTATGATTAAAAAAGTTATTCTACAAATTATTTCCTTCACTTTCTTATATACCATATTTAATTAAAATAATTTTGTTAACTCTTGTTAAAAATATCATAGGTTAAATTTTACTTTTAAAAAAGATTTATATAAAATCAACGTCTCTCTTATATAAGATAAACTAAAGCTTTGACCAAATTTTATGTTTTATGTAGCTATTATCTCAATATAAATACAATTCTTTTTTATTATATATATTCTATAAAAATAATTATAAAATTTTATTAAGTTAAAAAAGTTGGCATAATTAGTTGACTATATTTTTTTAAAACCCGGTCTCATTATAATAGAATCAACTAATTATGTCAAACTTTTTTTTAATTAAATTAAAATTTTGCAATTATTTTTATGGAGTACTATATTTTGTATATTATTTTGTTTATTGATAATAGCTATATAAAATATGAAATTTGGTCAAATTTTAGTTAAGTACATTTTTATATAAGATCGACATCTTTTACAGATATTAAAAATTAAACAATCTCAATAAAATTAGAAAAAGAAATTAAAAATAATTTTTTTAAAATTTTTTAGAATACATAAAAATTTAATCTTTTTATATAAATATTTTGAAGTAAATAAAATTTGACTTATTAAATATTTTTAACAACAGTTACGTAATATGATTACATATAATAAGCAAAATTGCATGAAATAACAAAACTATTTTGATTTACTGTAATAATGAGAAAGTCAAGGAAAATTTTTAGAAATAACTTTTTTACCATAAAATGGGATCCACTTGTCAAATATTTAGTAGTGTATTATAAAATGTCGTATGCTTTGTATGAGGTGATCCCTTTCGGTTATCGGCCAATGTAGGAAGCCCATTTATGGGCCCACAATATAAGGGTGGAAGCCCGCCGCTTTTGCTTCTATGCAAACTCTTAAACAGATTTTATTTTTGAGCGCGCAGCAAATTCCGGTTTTCAGCTTTTCTGGCCAGGTTAACGATTTTTGACAATTGAAGCAGTATATTTATTTTTTCCGATTATTTTAGGTGTTTGGTTTATATAGTTATTGTGTTTCTCAGCTGTAAGCTAACATCAATTTTAGTGCCTCGTTCCCGTTTGTTTATGAGCTTGAATTTGTTTATTTGCTTGATTTAGTAGCTAGCTCGACTGAATTTCGGCGTTTTTTTGTGATGTCCTATTGGATTATCTCTGTTGCATGAATGGAATTGGTATCTTAAGTTGCCATTTTTGTTTGGACAAATAGTACTCTACTGAAGAATTTAGTGTAGCTAATCACAGTTTTTATGAACGGTTTAGGGCTCTGTGTGTTGAAGTGAGTGGTATGGTGTCTGTTGGTTTTAGAGCATTGGCATTGAGAAACCATAACTCACATAATTCATCTCAGAACGGCTTGATTACCGACCAAGGTAAAACTTCGTTTACGCGCAGGAAAATGGGCAGGAAAGGAAGCAAGAAAGATAGTGGATTTCATCGCAATGATTCAAACATGGATGAATCTGGCGGTGCAACGGGAAGAGCTCGGTCACGGGACAAGGGAGGCGCAGCGCCTCACGCTGAGTCTCAGGCGTCGTTTGTTAGGTTGCTTTTCTTGTTTGGGGATTTATTCATGTGTGCTATTTTCATTGTGTGCGTGCCTCATTTAGATGCATTATTGTGAATGATTTTATTGTAGAAAGCAGGTTGATCCAGAGACAGCTAAGTACTTCTCGGAGATTACAAATGTTATAGAAGGTACAGAGGTGGACATGGAGGAGCGATCTGTTATATGCGGTACTGCATTGGAAGAAGCCAGAGGCAAAGAAGTGGAGCTTGCAACTGATTATATTATTAGCCACACTATGCAAACTCTTCTTGAAGGCTGCACGTTGGACTGCCTTTGTTCTTTTCTGCGCAGCTCAGCCGGTGAATTTTCCCAGATTTGTATGGATAGGTCCGGTTCCCATGTAGCTGAAACGGCTCTCAAGTCTTTGGCCAGGCACCTTGAGGATACCGAGAGCCACCCTATCATTGAAGAGACACTATCCGTATTGTGCGAGGTATTGCTACTGACATGAGTTCGGAGGAAATGCCCTATGCTTAAAATTTAATTCCTTTACTCTTGGGAGGCGGTTACTGTTAATACGAAGTAATAATCGTCTTGCATACAATTAGAGATGCATTTCCTGGTGAAATATAGAGCTAGCTGATAGCATTTGCAACATTAGTATCAAAGTATTTAAATGGTTTCTCATTTATATTTCTTCTTACCAGGCAATTGTGGCAAATCCCGTTGATATAATGTGCAATTGTTACGGATCTCATGTCCTTCGGAGACTTCTTTGTCTCTGTAAAGGAGTTCCCATGGACTCGTTGGAATTTCATAGCACAAACCCGTCTGCCGTGCTGGCAGAACGTTTGAATCTGCGATCATCTCATGCGGACAGTCATAACGCACCACAGAACCAGCCATTCCCGAATCAACTAAAATTTCTCATATCAGAGATGGTCGATCCTTCAAGGGCAGACATGGCAACCCTACAAGCTAATCAATATAGTAGTTTGGTTCTGCAGGCATGTGTTTTTTGCTAAGGTTCTGTTTTATTGCAGAGGAACGGTGTTGACACGTTAATGATTTGACCTTTTTTGTGCAATCACTTTGTTTCATATGCACCACCATGGCATCCACTGCTTTTATGTTATTTTTGTTCAATAGTTTCCAGATCAACTCGCTTAAATCTGATGAAATACAAATCTTCAAATGGCAGACTGCTTTGAAATTATTAGCTGGGCAAGAGGAGGAACTGTTCCGTTTGATTCCCATTCTCCTTGGCTGCCCTATTGATGCTGTATCAGAAGAAAGCTTCATTGAAGTTAAGACAGCTAAAAAAGTTCGACGTTTAGTGGAAGAAAATGCATAGTCATTTGATGGAGGTAAGAACTTTAACACAATTTACTTGTGGGACATGTCATTTTGCTCTGTACTAATGACCTCTCCTCCAAATTTTTTTATCACCCATATTTACAGGTCATCTTGGCAGTGGCACCTGATACAATTTACAATGGCATATTCACAAAAATCTTCAAGAATTCTTTATTTAGACTGTCATCGCATTTCTGTGGAAACTTTGTCATACAAGCATTGATATCTCATGCAAGAGGGCAAGAACATGTAAGTTGATTGGCTATTGAAGCTTCCTAACAAGTTTAGATTCTGTGAAGTTCTAAATCAACCAGCGTAGTTACTATATCACTCTAATCTAATTAATGTGCATGTCTAATCATTGTAAAATTTGTTACTGTGGCATCTTATTGTCTATTATCTATAAACAATGCCACACAGAATTCTTTAAGATACATAATGTAGGAATAAAAATACTCTAAAATCGGAAAAATTATTGACAATGTCAACGTAAAGTCTTTATATGGAAACCATCTCTACATTTAGCATTTCATTGATGTGACTTCACAAAGCATGCAATTTTTTTTATGTTTTTTATTTTTTAATTTTTATCATAGTCCTATTCCTTAACTTTCAGTTTTATTAGTATTGTAATCTAAATGAATGCTTATGGGTCCAGATAAAGTTGATATTTGAGGAACTGGGGCCGAAATTTAGAGATCTTCTTGAGTTGGGAAGGGCTGGAGTTGTGGCAGCTCTTGTTGCTTCCAGTCAAAGACTTCAGGGCAATCAGCATGAGGTATTCTTTTATATATGTATGTGCATAATTGTTCATTTCATTGAACACAGCTCTTTGCTACTCTCATTGTTCATTAATTTTGGTTCTGTTATTGATTCTGACAGTGTTGTCAAGCCCTTGCTGATGCTGTTTGTTTGAGTGCCGAGTCTTCTGTGTGCATTGTTCCGCGGCTATTATTTCTTGAAAATTACATCTATTCTGTAGATAAAGACAACTGGGGTTGGCCAAGTGGTTTTAAAATGCATGTTTTGGGCTCTTTGATGCTGCAGTCGATTTTCAGATACCCCAGTGTAAGTGGCTTATCTCTAATAATATTTTCTGCTTTGAATTAACAGCCATCTTTGACTGTTTAAAGAAGCCTAACCAGCTAAATCAATATTTTCCTGATGAGATAAAACTTATAACATGACTAATAAGTAGCATTAAGATAGATTAATGACTAAAGAGCTAAGTTTTCTATATTTGTTGGCCCTAAAATTGGCTTGCTTGATTTTTTGTTGTCATCTTAAACGCCCCAAATGTAAATTTTTGTGTATATGGTTATTCGCACCTTGTATTAGTTCTTTGACTTTTTATATGTTTTCCTATGATTTTAAAAGGCAATACAATTGGTTGCTTCTGTATTACAGGAATTCGTAAAATCATATATCAACAGTATCACATCTTTAGAGGATAAACATGTTCTCGAAGTGTCAAAAGATCCTGCTGGGGCCCGTGTTATCGAGGCTTTTCTTGTTTCAAGCATTTCTGCTAAGCAAAAGTACAAGATAGTTGGCAAGTATGATGAGATTATGAGAAGCTGGATTATTTGTTTCCTTACCCTAACCCTAGCCTGTTTGTGCTGTTTTAATTCAATGCACGATCCTCACGGTGGTTAGACGTTTTTATTTTATGTGTGACATTAATCATATTTTTTTCTGCTTGTAATTGAAGGCTTCGAGGACATTTTGGAGAGCTCGCTGTGCTTCCATCAGGCGCATTTACCATCGAGAAATGCTTCCATGCCTGCAACTTGTCTATGAAGGAAACAATTGTGTCGGAACTATTATCTTTCAAAGCAGAGCTGTCTAAGAGTAGACAGGGCCCGTATCTCTTGAAGAAACTTGACATTGAGGGGTAAATATATATGTTAAGTACTTTTCTAGATTGCATGCTCCGTCTTGGTATATTTCGTCTTCATCGTTCGTGCTCTTATCTTCCTAACATTTTTTCCTGCTTCCTCGATTCACTGGATGTGAAATACCATGACAGCTTGTCTCGTTTTATATATATGACTACATTTTTTGAATTTGACAAACAAGTTACTTTGTTGGTATAATGAACCTTATTAAGTTGCTTTGTTAATAGATTTGCAAGACGACCAGAGCAATGGAGATCTAGGCTAACTTCCAAAGAATCCGTCTTCAACGAATTCTACGAAGCATTCGGACAAAAGGATGCCAAATCTTCTCGAGGCGGCAACTTTCTTTCGGATTCTTATAAAAACACTCAGGCGGAAAAGTTCAAGGGCATAAGGAAAGAGATAGATGATGGCCTTTCTTCCGGTTCTATTTCTAAATCAGGCACTCCCTTTCTGGCTCATCAGGGGTCAACTAAAGTGAAAAAATCAGGGGATAAGAAATCAAAAGTTCGAGGTTTCTCCCAAGACAATAACGATGAATTCTCAAAAAGCAAAAAGCATAAAACATCAAAAGATGGAGACAGTGCTAAGAATGAGAAGAAACGACGTAAAAAAGATGGATTGTCAGAAACTTCGAACAAGAAGCTCAAGGCTGGGATCAGTGATTAACTCAATCTACTCTCTACAGGTATTTATTTATTTATTGCATTTTGTAGCATATTTTTTGTCACATTGAAGAAACGGAATCAACTGGATGAAAAGCTCTTGTATTCACATGTCTAAGCTAAGAATTACTTCAGAAAAACATATTGCAGTTACAGCAAAACTGGTTGCAATCCGAAGTTGCAACAAAGTGGTCCTCTCCTAGAAGAAACGGCGAATCCTAACTGTCAAAGACAGGTTCTATCTTCTCTACCCGATCCTTTGGACACTCATCCTATGGATGATTAGACCTGGCATAACAACACAACACATCTGAGTGAAACTCGGTGTGGAAAGGAAAATGCTTTTACTCTTTTGGAAGTTAGAAGTTACTTATTTTGTGTGGGATTTGATCTGCTAGGAGGTATTCTTCTGAAGCTCGACTTCTCGTTCTTGTATGGAATCTTCTGTTTTACATCCAATCCCTTTAAAGACTTTGTAGCCGAGGTAGATGCACTCTCTCTCTCCAGAAGGGTTCTCCTGGCTCGAGCTCCTTGCACGTTGGCATGCAAAATCAACACCAGTGCAAGAAGCAACGATGCCACCACACTCAGGTTGGACTTCATTGTGTTGCAGTGTTTGTTCGCGTGGATACAATAACGATGGAGTTTGGCTTTTGTAGTGAGATTTATAGTGTGGTTGAGCTCATCCAGTCCATTCAGTCATATATATGTGTGTGTGTGTGCAAGATCTTGTTGGAATCATATGCATGTTGGATCATGTGATGTTTGTTTGACTATGATGGTGTGAGTCTGACTTGCAGATTAGTTGTTGCAGTTTCGGTGTGACCATGTGACTTAAGCACGTGATCATATATTAATCCTGCCAAATTTAGTACTCTAATCTCTCTTTTTTTAATTTTTTAAAAGTATATTTAAACAAATTTGATTGAAAAACACAACTTCGTATTTGCTCCAATCTGTGGATTCTAAGATTTTTTATAAAGTAATCACAACTGGTACATCTTTCACAGTCGTTTTTTTAACGTGTCATTTGTAGTGGTATAGTATATTTATAAATTACTCCATAAGTAAGGTGTGACGTGCTTTTTTTTCAATGTCTTATCGATGATGATCTTTATAGATAAAATACAGTACTTGCAACTTGTATCGTAGATTTGTGGAGTAGTAACTATCGATTGGGAAAAGGAAGTTTTTTTAAAAATTTATCAATATTAAAAAGTGTCTGTGACACCTGTAAGAATTTAGTAGGCGGGAAGTTGGAAAATTCAAAAAATGTTAGTAAGAGTTCACATTAATCCTAAGTCTTTAATCAGGTTAACATAAAATTTATTTTGAAATATGCTTATACTCTCAGGCCTTTTTAATCTTTAATAGCGTCAAATAGTGGGCTTAAAATGATGAGTGCAATCTGAGTAGAAAAATAGTTGGTTCCTTGTTATGTTTTAGAATGCAGTGTTGGCTAAATGGAATACTACTATTTTCCATTAATCGTATGACGATTTTCTTCAAATTTTAATCGTAAAGATATTTTCATCGAAGTTTAAGACAGTTAATTCAAAAGTTGATTTCTATGACTAAAGTAAATCGTGGTGTACTGCGCTGAGGTTTACAAAATATGAGTAAAAATTAAATATTCAACTAACAAAAAGTGCAATCCATGTGCTTTTGATCTCGACCATTCATTTCAAAAATACAAACCAATCTTGGTCATCTATTAAAAGTATAAAACACAAAAGCACAATCCATGTGCTTTTGATCTCACTCATTCATAAAAAAAGGTACTCCCTCCGTCCCGGAGTATTAGACTCACTTCTTTTGGGCACATGATTTAAGGAAGTGATATTTAAATAGTTAAAGTGGAGAGAGTAAAGTATGAGAGAGGGAAAAAGTAGGGGAGATAAGAGAGAAAAAAGTAGGTGGAGAATAAAATAAGATAAATGTTTTTTTGCTAAAAAAGGAAATGAGTCTAATATGTTGGGACATCCCAAAAAGGAAAGTTGGTCTAATACCTTGGGACGGAGGGAGTACAAATTAATCTTAGTCGTCGATTTAAAAGCTCACAAATCATTTCCTATATCTATAAATACAAGAGCTCACAACATCATAGATTCACAAATACCTCAACTCCAACATTTTCACACAAAATGTCTTCTCGTCAAAAAAACTATGCAAATGACGAAGACATCCTTTTATGTCAAGTTTATATGCAAATTTTACAAGACCCAATTATAGGGACTTATGAATCATCAAATCTATTATGGAAGCGTGTGGAAGATGCATTCATCAAAGATAAAGACCCGGCTTGGCCACGACGTACGCAAAGATCTATGCAGGCTCGTATTCAAACCATCGAGAAAGCAACAAAGAAATTCCGTGAATGTATTCAAGCAGCTGAAGCAAGAAATCAAAATGGAGCTTCATACGTAGACATAGTGAGTACTTAATCATATTTTAATGTATATTTTTCTTTTTTTCTGAGTTATTTATTCATTATAACTTCTTGTAGATGAAAGAAGCTGCACAAACACTCAAGGATGATCCAAATTCAAAATTGGATTGGAAATTTTCTCATGTTTGGGAAGTGATAAAAAATTTTGAAAAATTTCAAGATTGTGCAGAGAGCTCTAGACAACCATCACATGAAATTCAATCTTCTGATTCAGAAAGTCAGACTCATAATTCACAAGCCTTACTAGCTTTATCTTCATTTCCTATGTGTTTTGATAATGATGATGACGCACAAGCCCGTGATGGTTCCTCTTCATCAAAGTCCAAACGAGTAAAGAAAGCAAAACAGAAGACAAAAATATTTGAAGATACGACATCTGTGATCATGGCTCTAGAAAAACAAAATGAGCTTCTAAGGGATGGCATGGAAAAAGCAAACTCGCAAATGAATCTATTCTTGGAAAATCAAAAGGCGAGCATCAAACTCAAGCAAATGAAGGAAGAAAATAAAATATTATCTATGAATTTGAGCTCCATAACCGATCCCCAAAGTCGTGCATTTTTCAGGCTGAAAAAGAACGCATTTTACGGAAAAAAGCTCAACAAGAAGATCAAACAAATGACTATGCAGTTAGAACATATTCTTCGGACTTCAATGATATTAGAGGAGATTTACCGGATTATTAGATTAGGTTTTTATTTAGTCACTTGTAATTTTATTTTTAGTACTCCTATTTGAAATGTGTTTTTTAATTTGTAGGTTTATGTATTATGCTCTGTGTTTTTTTTAATTATTTTTTTGTTAAGTACATATGTAATTATATAAGTGAGGTTAATTAAATTCATTAGCTCAAACCCATTGATTGAATAATTTGAAACAAGTGCATCCGACCACAACCCAAACAATTCTAACGCGCTGCCATCTTCTTCGCCGCTGCAGTTCATTTTTCCTGGTAAATTTCCTTCTTTCTCTTTTCAAATTTATGTTTTTGGGTTTGGATTTGGCGCAAATTTGGTTTTGCGTATCTGTTGGAGATGGTCTGATGCCATGTTTAGAGTTAACGAAGGGAAATTATGGTTAATTCCCATCAAGTGTTCGACGAATTCAGAAGAAAAAGATTGTATTTTACAATTTCTATTGAAATTAGATTCGAGCATGTATATGACGAATTAGCTAGGTTTCGAATAAATGCAGGGAAACTGTGATTTTCTCTTTATACTCCAATCTTACAAACTCACAATATTACTAAAAAATAATTCTCTGTTTAGGGAAATTATGGTTAATCAGGGAGGAGGAGGAGCAGTAGCCGTTGCGCAAATACCAACGAGCTTTGGGCATGAGCTGAGAGCCTGCCTTCGCTGCCGGCTTGTCAAGACCTATGACCAGGTTGGCTTAACCTCCAAATGCAATCACTCCTTTTACTCTTTCTGTTGATTAATTGCTATTAATATGAGATATGCAGTTTAGGGAATCTGGGTGTGAGAACTGCCCCTTCTTTCAGATGGAAGACGATCATGAAAGAGTTGTTGACTGCACAACCCCCAATTTCACAGGGTTCTTACTCTAACTCTTTGCCTCAAAACAATAGCCTCACTCAAATTACAACCTCGTTTCTAAATCTAGTAGTATTAATTTTGACTGGGTACAGGTTAATCTCTGTCATGGACCCGACTAGAAGTTGGGCCGCGCGTTGGCTCCGTATTGGTATGCTTCTTTAATTGTTACTGCTCCCTTTCAACATTGCTAGTTCATTGTGTCCCTGTCATGAATGAAAATGATGATCATTCTGACTTCTAAATATGTAAAACTATGAATCTTATCATTCTTATGACATGAAATGTGTGCTTTATATTTGGAAATAAAAGGTCCTTTTCTGACTGATAATATTTCCTTGTCCAGTCATTTTTCGTGCTTGAGATTTTCATGTTTTTGCTACACCCTGCACGATCTACTATATAATACTCCCTCCGTCCACGATTAAGTCCCATTTTTAAATGGCGCGGGTATTAAGAAATGTTAAGAAAACTGGGTGGAAGAAAGTTAGTGGAATAAGGGTCCCACTTGTATATATTAGTTTTAATGATATGTGAGTGGAATTAGTTAGTGGAATGTGGGGTCTCTTCACCATTTATGGTAATTATGAACTGGGACTCTTATTCGTGGACGGACCAAAATGGAAAAACGGGACTCTTATTCGTGGACGGAGGGAGTAGTATATTGATTTTTTATGTTCGAGAATTTATTTTTACCTATTAGTTGAGCACCGTTATTGTTTTTAGCCCTTAGGAGCATTTCCAGAAACATTATCCCAAAACTGCAATTCAAGGGCAGGTATATGCCGTGTTTCCTGTTCGCATCTCTTAAGGTTGCAGCCCTTTCTCTATATTGCTAATGCTGGCTTCAATATGAAATTAGATAAGGCTCATAAGGGAATAAAAAAACTGCTCTGGTTTTCTTTAGGCAGGGCTTTCATCTGATTTCAGTTGTATAGATTAGTAGACAAAATATGTTAATGTGTCTATGCTTGACTATCTACCCGCATGCAGCTTCTGTAGTTATTTGAACTGGCCAGTGGCATGCTTTGAATTATACAAATATTTACATTGTTAGAAGTCTTGGGTAACCAAGATAAACACAAGGTTATCAATAATTAATAACTTAAATAATGTGGCAGTAATAAAACTGTGCAGATGATGACGCAGTTCTAGTAAACTTGCTTGAAGGATTATCTCTGTGTAGACAGCTGTATTATTTGATAATCACTTAATTGTCAATAGACAAAAGGTGTTTTCATTGTTTGAGAACATGTGAAATTTTCTGAGTTCAGTTCTTTCATCCAAGATTCATTTTTCGTAGATTTTTAGACTTTGACTGCAGATAACATACTGACTCACAGATAATATTCTGAATATACACTTCCTTACATGAAACGATTCTTTAAAAAAAGTGAATCCATTTTCATTTTACATGCCTATATGCTATAGTTCCATATGCATGAACGATATCGCAAAACACCATTTTAAACCCATTTCGGTTGATTCCTTGTTATTGCTCAAAGGGTCAGTAATAGGTAGGGAAGGCGGGATTTGAACCTGTGCTATTTTAATCCAAAACAAGTGCGCTACAGAGCTGTGCCACATCCCTTCAATTGTTCTACAGTGTGTTTTAAATATACCTGTCTAGTATTCTGTTGTTATTATTGAAGATAAAAAGTTTGGACTCTGATCGTCTCAATCAACATGTATCTGTTCCAACTTGTTCAGGAAAATTTGCTCCTGGTTGCTATACGCTTGCGGTCTCTGAAGCACTGAATCCCGACTTGCAGGTAAGCTATTTAACATCCACCTTCAAGAAAACTGAATCCCACTGCATTACGTTGTTGTTACCCTTCTATCTCTCTGTCTCATAAGCATCACAATTGGAATCCCCATGTTGAATCTGAAGCTCTTCATTGCAGCCTTAGCAGTGTGTTTTTTCTATATTGCCTGTCTCCATTAGTATGAATCTGCACCCAATTGTTTTCGATCTCTACTGTTCGCAGATTAATAACCAACTTCATGTCTATATGAAAGCGAGCATATTTCTGATAAGTAGTGTTTTATGGTGCAGAATATATGTGAAGAAGAGCACGTGCCTTACGTTCTTCCTAAACGTGTCTGACTCGCTACTTGATTGTGCGTCCAGCTGATCTTCCTTTCCCCTAGTCTGTCTACCTGTTTAATATGCCTTCCACCCTCTCCCTAGAAAACTCAACGTAGAATATGATAGACAGAGACCTGCTACAGTGTAAACATTTCACTATCGACGAATTTATCTTGTGATGTGTGGATTTGTAGTTTTTGCAGATTGAGGTAATTTGTGTCAAGTTTCAAGCATGATAGGTTGATACTGATCTCTTTTTGACCCTTACAAATGTTTCAGATGGTTCTATATATCCATGTTTCAGATGGGATATAGTCCATTTTTTATTACAAGTGTCATTTTTAGGCTGATTAACTAAAATTACCTATATTTATTGGGTACGAGCATTAAGGAAAAGATGAGCAGTATATTAATTATCAGAAAACTTAAACTTATACAATTAAAAGCTCTTTCTATTCTAAAATGAAATGAGACCTTGGAAATAGAACGACTCAATTGACTTAGTCTAAGTTTGTGTACCATACATGAAGGAATATAAAAACCATTTTGATACTACTAAGCTAAAAAATTGTGTACTAACGAACATAGTTAGTGCAGTGGTTCAGCAAATAAAAATAATTGCGTTTTGAGAAATTTTCCTGTATATCACTTCTTGAAATTTTTTGTAGTTGGAAGTTGAGAGTATAATCAAAATTTCAAAACTCCCATGATAAATATCTATATATTAAAGAAATCAGCAGGGAAAGTTGAGAGATGAGATGATTGAACATATACCAATACCATATAAAGTTTCAAGCCACTCAGTCAGTACAGTAATCTCAGAACCAACACCCAAATAGCTTCATACAAAACACATTGACAGAACATAAAAGGGTACCAAAACCCATCTTTGGTGATAAAATTAATAAGTTTTGCATCATTTCTTGAGGTGGGGAAAACAAGTGAAGAGGTCAGCTTTCGGATGCTTTGCTTCAGCATGCTCCTTGCATTTAACCTCCGACGTCGTGCAGATAAACGTTTGCATGCAAACCTTGCACTGCGAACAAGATTTGAACCGCAACAGTTTAGAAAAGACGGTTGCGACACAATACAAGCTTACAGAATAAAGCATAATAGGACACAACACTATCCGTACACCAAAGATGGACAATAAGTATGCGCGATGAGCTGCTCATTTTCAAGTACATGCCATTTCACATGGTAAAAGTAATGCTTGTTCTTTTTCTTTCCTGATTTTCAATCATTTGTTTGAGATATTTACATATTTCAATGAATCCCTAAAAGTCTTCTACGTGATCAAAGAAGAAATTATCACAAGCATAAATTTTCAAGACAAAGTGACTTTCATGATTCGTACTTATTCAACTAACTACATCAGATATCTGATTGATATCTGACTGATATTAATTATAATATCTGACTGATATTAATTATAATATCTGACTGACAAACATACTTCACATTGAAACCTAAAAATTTAATTCATTTCCGCAAGCAAAGTTCCACATGCACAGCTCGCTGATGACTGTTTATTAAGTATTAACAAAGTATTACTCAAGAGAGAAGGATGCGTTCCCTAGATAAGTAGTCAAGACTGGTGAAGAGCACACTTATTAGTATTCACATTATTAATGGGAAACACAGATCACAGACAATCGTGTTAACTCCATCATCACCAAGTCTAAGTAAAAGCTATGTGATGAAAAGCAGCTCCATTCCAAATGCACATAACACTGAATCCTTCTATTACTATTCAGGATCCTGTAATTTTTTCAACATATGGATTCTTCAAGCATAACCCTTTCAACAAGATATGAATCAAGAAAGTTATCTCAAACTGTAGAGATGATCAAGGGCTTTAATATGTGCCATGTTTTATCCCATCTTGCTAAACACCAAATTCAATCTATGTAGGGGCTATTCGGTTTGCAAGATTATATCTCGGGATTAAATATGTATTGTGTTTGGTTCATGAGATTGAATCTCATAACTCAAGCCTAAGTGGATAATACATAATTAGTCATAGCCACCCCTTCCAATTAAAATATCATAACTCAATCCTAGACTATATCTCGTGATTATTTTGTCTAACAAACTGAACAGCCACGTAGACTATTAATCTTAAATAGAAAATCAGGAGTGATGTTGACAAAACGCATGTTTGTTACTGTATGTTCTGAATAAAACCCCTCCCCAGAAGCAGTGAAATCACCACTTCATCTCCTTCAAATCACATCTCTATCATTGATCAAAATCACAAATTTACAATACTTTTATCTCTCCCAACCTTCTAACATTTCCTCTTGATAATCAGAATGAAAGTAACAACAGTCAGTTTGAATCACATGCTTTCATAATATTAAACCAAGTTTAGATGCTGAGCAAAACCGAAAGGGGAAGAACAAAACAAAACAGCCAATAACCCCAAAGCAACCCAAGTTCAAAACTGTATTAGAAAAATCTGGAAATTGGGGATTTAAACTTATAGGTGGAGATAAACAAAAGAAAACAACACAAAACATGAAGAGAGAGGAACCTGAATGCTCATGGCCTTCTTGTTGGCGTCAAGTTGACTTCCTGAACCTAAACCACAGACGGAAGTTTCAGTACATCCACCTAATCACCCCTTCCGATCAAACAATACATATCAACGAAACAGAAATTGGGGAAATAAATGGAAAATATACCCTTTGCGCCTTTCATTTTTTCCTGATTCTTTTCCCGAGCCATTTTGGTTTTCTGGGCATTGCCACCTCCCATCCTTTCTCCCTACTCTCTTGAAGCCTGCGCGGAGAAGCACGAAATTCTGGTAATTGGAAACCCTAATTGAATGAGAGAAAGGTAAGTGATTTGGGGAAGAAAAGTTACAGTGCAATACGCGTGAGCCACAAATCAACGTGCTGACTGCTGACGCAATACTTTCTTTTCAATTAATTTATCATGAATATATCATAAATTAACTTAAATCCATCCTACTTCCTACATCTTGTAATTATTTTTTATTTGCTATACACCAATTTTTGGTGAATTACAATAAAATGTTAAAAATGTGTATTTATTGAAAAAAATGATAAATTAATTTCATGAATATGGAAAATTATCTTTGATAGGCGATTAAGTTCTAACCTATGGTTGCTCCCCCTATCCCCATTATTTTCCATGTATATAGCTTGGTTTCAAACTTGTATTCACCAAATCCCTTCTACCATCCTTTAAGTAAACACAATTATTACATTTTGTATTTATTATTAGTTTAATCAATATTTTACGAGTAACTATTATAAATTGGATGGCTATAGTGTATATGTATAGCGATACAAAACATGCATATATTGTCATTATTTGTCATACTACATAATTGAGAGAGAGAGAGAGAGAGATTGATCATGGAGTTTTTGCAAGAACTGATTTTTACTGCTTTTTTAGCTCTTTTGTTATCTTATCTTGTTGCAAAGATTATAACTTTTGTCATTTCTAACACAAGCCCTGATGTTGATTCTGTTGCTAGTGAAGGTATAGCAGAAAAAGGTGTGATCTTGGAGAGAGGTTTAGAGGTGGTCAGTAGAGGGAAAGCCGAAAGGAGAAAAAATAGTGAAGTTTGTGGATGAGACTGTGATCAAGAGGGTTGATCGTTATGAGGGGTCGGAAAATCTTGTGTTGTTGGATGATGTTGAGGAGGTTATTGCTAAGGATGAAATGGTTGATCAATTTGGGGGTGATGTAGATTCTGGAGTGAGAGAGAGTGAGGAAGAATGTTGTGATGAGAGAGAATTGGATGAATATGATGCCAATGTTGAAGGTTGCGAGAAAATTGAAATGCTGCTTGAAACAGAGGGATTTGGAGGTGATAGGGATGGTGAGAATGTTGTGAAATGTGTGGGTGATGATATGGTGATTCATGAGAGAGAAGGGAATGAGGGGAAGAAAGTGAGATGTGAGAGTGATGATGATTGGGAGGGAGTGGAGAGGAGTGAGTTGGAGAAGAGCTTTGCAGAAGCTGTGAACTATGTGGAGTGTGGAGTAAGGGGAGAGAGGATGATCATTTAGTTGATCATTTGGTGAGATGGGGGGTGATATTCGGATGCAGCTCTATGGGCTGCACAAGGTTGCTCTCGAGGGGCCTTGCCTCGAACCTCAGCCTATGGCGCTCAAGGTCTCTGCTCGTACGAAATGGTACTTGATCTTTACATGGATCTTATTTTACAAAATTATTTTGTAGTATGACTGTATCCATGTTCTTGAGCATTTCTTGTTTTCCATGTGTACAACTCTCACAATGCTAAGGACCTTTTAAGTAATGATCTATATTTGGAACTATGCTATTACTAGTTTTTAAGGCATTGATAAATACTGTAGGGCATAGCTATCTCGTGTTTCCCTTGTTGTCGTGAATATCATTGAGCACTATATACTATATAGTGCTCTTTCATTTCGTGGAACTGTGATTTCTTTGTTGGTTTCTGGATTTACAAGATATAAGCCGGGCGTAATACAACCCAAAAGAAGGAATACAAATGAACTAACTGAATCGAAATTACAACGGAAATTTCGAAACAAATAAATCGTAAAAGGAATTTAGCCGAGTCGAGGAGGCCTCTTTCTGCAAGACAAGATACGCCCCGGTAGTGCTCTTCGGATTGTCGTTTCGTCCTCAAAGATAAAATGACTGCGTCTCTGGTGAAGCAGCACCGCTATCAACAGAGCTCCGGCGAACTGGATGGAGGAGAGGGCAGAGCTTCGACAGAAGAACAATGCAGAGAGAGGAGAGAGTGTATGATGCAGAGTGTGGATTCTAGTTTCTGGTGTGTAGAATGCTAGAATGACTAGCCTATTTATAGGCCCAGTCCACTGTAGGGGTCAACGCAGCCTTGATGGCCGTCATCAATGTCAGACCGTAACGGTCGTCGGTTACGAGCTGTAACGTTCGGGCGTTACACGCTCAGAGCTAGAGAGGTTGAATCTAGACGCTTCTAGATTCAGTCATGACGTGGACTGTCACGTGTCAGCCACGCTGGCTTACAGCGTCATACTGACGAGGTGTCATCCCGCTTGGCTCGCTGACGTGGAAACGGTGGTGGTCTAAAAAAAGAATTAGACCCTAGACCCACTAGCCCAAAGACCAATTGCCAAGATCCAAGTCCAAGGACAAGGGCACGGGCTCGAGGCTCGCGGCGGGGCGGGCGGCGGCGCGCGCGTGTGGGCTCTACAGCCCATCTTGGTCCACTATAATTATTTTATGTAATAATCCTTCTTATTAAATACTCCCTCCGTCCCAGATAATTCGTCCCAGTTCATTTTTTACACTCGTTTTGCAAAAATAATAATAAATAGGTAAAGTTGAGAGAAAGTAAAATAAGAGAAACAATAATATAGATAAGACTATTCTCTACATTATTCTCTCTTTTACTTTACTTTTTCTCCACTTTAACTATTTATTATTATTTTTGCAAAATGAGTGTAAAAAGGGAACTGGGACGAATTATTTGGGACGGAGGGAGTACTAGTTTAATAAGGTTGTAACTTCCAATGTGGGATAATTAACTCTCTTAATTATTCCCTAAGCTTCTCTCATAGCTCATTAAGTTTGCAATTTTGCACAACTTTTATCCCTTATTTCTCACTCACCGGGAATCAGATTTGAGAAAATGAATATACTACGGTCATCTACTCCGAACGTAGATCGATGCTATATCATTTAATTTCACAAAATTAAATGTCTCGTTGAAATTATAATTGGTCAAAGTTCATTAACCGGGCATAGATTCCAACAATCCCCCACATGAGTGGAAATAGCCAAATGCAAATGCATGCAGACACAAGCTCAACCCTCGAGAGGTATATAAGTATAAGGATAGATAGCTTTTAGCTTTGAACCTTCCATATTCAACGCCATCGGATACATAGGCGGCCTAGTAGCGCGATGCTTTGAACTAGTCCCCCACGGCGTGCACCGAGACAATGGTGTTGACACTTAAACACCTCAACCTCATCCGTTCTCACGTTTTGTGTCCTTTGCGGCCTTGGACACCACTTTGGATTCATAAGTGTGTAATTTGAAGCGGCCACACTTCACACTTACATAGGTGATTCCTGCTCGAGTATCTTGCCCTACTCGGTCTCTTTGAGAACTTAATCTCCTTGAGATCCTTAGGAATCATTAAAAGTCATAGACTTATCCTCAGCACAAGGCAAGTTTTCAAACACTCTATTGCTCTTTAGGGAATAGATGTAGATGAGTGTTTCTCACGAACTCTCATAGCTTAGTTTTTCCATTGAACCAAGTTCTTGGGATCTCCAGTCATCATGGTTGGGTTACCACTATGACAATTCTTTAGTTTGTGGATTTCAAACCCATTCCCTCTAGCAACTTATTCGTCTGATCACGGTTTAACCCTTTGGTTAGCGGATCCGCTAGATTATCTATTGACTTCACATAGTCAATTGTAATCACGCCTGTTGTGATCAAAAGTCTTACAGTATTATGTCGTCGACGAATATGTCGAGACTTACCATTATATAATCAATTATTTGCCCTCCCGATAGCGGCTTGGCTATCACAGTGAATCAACACTGGAGGCACTGGCTTACACCAACCTGGAATATCCTCAAGGAAGTTCTTAAGCCATTCGGCTTCTTCCCCAGCTTTATCTAAAGCTATGAATTCTGATTCCATAGTTGAACGGGCTATACATGTCTGTTTCATGGATTTCCACGAGACAGCACCACCCCCAATAGTAAAGACGTATCCACTTGTTGAAAGTGAGTCCTTATTGTCGGATATCCAATTCGCATCACAGTACCCTTCAAGTACCGGGGGGTATCTCGAAAAGTGTAGCCCATGATTTTGAGTATGTTTTAGATATCTCAAAACTCTTACAAGAGCTCTCCAATGCTCTTTGCTTGGATTACTCGTGTAGCGACTCAACTTGTTCACGGCACAACGACATCAAACAGAAACTGCCCGGTGGCGTGGAAAGGCCAGGTCACTACCGGTTTCAAGCAGAAACATCCGTCGATGATCCTCGAAGCCGTTGCTGACTACCGTTTGCGGATCTGGCATGCGTATTTCGGTGTTGCAGGTTCGAACAACGACATCAACGTTCTGCAGTCGTCGCCTATCTTCAATGATGAGTGCCGGGGAGAGGGTCCAGAGATCAGTTTTGTAGCAAATGGCACGCAGTATCGCAGGGGATACTATTTGGCAGATGGAATATACCCTCGTTGGCCCGTATTCGTCAAGACACTTCGCCAACCGGCTGGAGCGAAGAGACAATATTTTGCGCGAAAACAAGAGGCCGCTAGAAAAGATGTTGAGCGAGCTTTTGGTGTGCTCCAAGCACGATGGGCCAATCTACGCTGCCCGACACGAGTTTGGCACGAAGATGATGTCGCGAATATTATGGTAGCATGTATCATATTGCACAACATGATAATAGAAGATGAAGGATTTGCTGCAGAACGTTGGGCGCCGAAAGATGGTGCAAGTACAAGTCATGGCGTTGCCTCCGCGCCGATACAGATGGGTGTACCACGTAGTAATGAATATCTGATCCAACGTTTTGCTGATATACGCAGGAGCACAGCACATGACCAACTCCAGGTCGATTTGATTGAAGAGGTCTGGGCACGTAGGGGAGGCGGCGTAGCCTGAAGAACATGTGTGATTTTCCGTAGATCAAATTTTCGTTGTAATTTTCCCCTCACTTTAATCCGACGAAAATTTAGTTTTCAATTTTAATTTTATTGCACTAGCCGTTTTTCTCTAATTATTTTTAATCCGATAATTTTAATTGTAATTGAATTAAAATATACAAAAAAAAAATAAAGTGAAATTTGTCCACCATAAAGTGTCCACTATTGCTGCGGACACTTTTTTTTGTGGCTGTGGACAAATAAAATTGGGCTATGGACAAAAAATAAAGTTGTCCACCAACTCACACCGGTGATTCTACCACTAGCCAGAGCTCTACGGATAAGGTAACTACAGCTTACACTGTAACGACGTTCGCTTTAGGGTCTTCTTAATAAACATGCTACTACTGAAAATTTTTCTCTGATATCATCTTCATGTTTTTCTGATGTATTTCAAGCATAAGACTGATAATCTTTCATGTACAGTGAGAGTAAATTGTTTGTTAGTACTTATCAAATAATTTACTTTCGAATTCTCTTAGTATTATGTTTTGTATTCCATAAATTGAATGATTTCTACGGTATCAAACAATCAATAAACAGGGTGAAGGGCCCGAGATTTAGTGGTGGCCTTGAAGTATCTTCGTCTTTTGCTATATTTTCTTCCATGTAAACACTTGTGATATTGCCAATCATAATTAGACACACGCTTAAGCCATAACACAAGTCATAATGAATTTCAAAGACTCATTATTAGAAATTCATTTTCCCACATCACATAAACATAACAATATAGAGATTATTAAACAAAGTATTAATTATATATCTACCACTACAAGATGATGAACAGAGACACAATTCTTGATATTACATCGCAAATTAACCCAACTTGCAACAGCACATTCCGCTGAAAAAAAAACAGCCCACAACTGAACTCTTGAGAAATTGAGAAGAAAGAGTGAAAAAACACTCATTTATGACTCTATATACAGATTCATAGCATAAACTGTAAAAATCCCCTTCTGAATTCGAGGAAGGCCCTTCATTGCTACTTCAATTCGTCAGTCTGTAGTCTGTACCAAGGAAAACTATCCTTAAAGCTTTTGCGAAAAGAAGAAACAGCTACCTGAGACTCGGGTGCACGGCAACCTTGGCCCTGTATGCGGTTGCTGCTGCAGCGTTCTTCGCCCTCCCTTGTTGAGGGAGCTCACACGATTCCCCAATGGAGGCGAGCTTAAGCTCAGCAGGTGGAATGAAGCAGTCACCAGAGAGGCCAGGAACGTTAAACGCTACTTCCTCAATCGTCCACACCTCCTCCATCCTAGTCTTGGTGTGGCTCATTGCGGTTTCACCAAACCTAAAAAGGGTCACCACGGACCGGCCAGAGTGGGCTACCATCACGCCCTCGACAGGCCGGTAGTCATCAAGAACTGAATTTATGGTAGTCTCCCAGTACACAGCATCGCCCCCATTGGTCTGTATCCGGGTCAAGTGAGAGTCCTCCAGATGCACGAGGAGTCCCGTTTTCTGGCTGAAGTAGCCGAACAGCACGTGCCTTATGATCTCCGCAGGCCCTTCGCTTCTTGATTTCAGTGTGTGAGGATCAGCACAGAGCTTGAGAATGAAGCAATCCTCCCCGTTGATCTTCTTCTCCCCTGTGCACCTCGCGTTCACAAACATGTTGGCCGTCGTACCCGGATCAAGGCCCTGCAAGTAAAAACCAAACCAACATGAATCAATGAGCAATAAAGAGATGCTACATTGCTTCCAAAGTAAAATATAGCAATCTATCAACCTGTAGGGCACGGCGAAGAGGCCGGACAGGCCCTTTGGCTAAATGTGCACCAAGCCACGGAGTATGCCTCCAGACGAGCTTGCCGTTGCAACCAGCGTGAATCTTGCTGCCACCAAGAGCGAGCTCTACATACCACATATCGGGATTCATTTGCCAGAGGACAAAACCCCCAGACTCCACTGCTTTGGAGGAATTCCGAGTCTTGATCACCTTGCTTGCGGTCTCGATATCGGATGCCAGCATCTTGACCTTCCCCATTGCGTAGGCATTCCGTATACAGTTTTGAACCTTCTGGCCCCCAGATGCTGCCAGATATTGCTGCAGAATGTACTGAGCTGAGGAACTTTCCTGCATCCAAATAAATTTTCATTTTTGTATTTTAATCAAGTAGAAAAATAAAGAAATCAACAAGAAAGGACCACCATGTGCATCATGATCTATTTATCATTTTTCATCCTCATAATTTTCAAGAATTTATGAGCACAGTGACTGTCTACCAACCAAAAAGATATGGTCAACAGTTCCAATCCGCAGATGACTCTCGATATTTTAAACACATTTCATGTCTCTATTCAACAATGTCATTTCTATATTTCTATAATATCCAAGAATCCAAACTATCTATATAAAAATAAAAATAAAATAAGAAACAATTTTACAGTGTCATAAAAATCATTCAAGTGTCATCCACGAAATATTATATTAAAGTAAATCGGAAAAAAACCCACAAAGATACAGAAGAAAACAATTAAAATAGATAGTACTCCCTATAATGGAGTGTATAAACAGAGCAAAGGAAAATCGCAATCAAGTAATTTCAGCATGAACAAAACTGCTCAAAAAAGGGAAAAGGGTTTCATTCTATTTTATCTTTTTCCTCCACAAATCAACAACGACATAGTCAATTTCCACACAAAATGCCGAGTAAAAATTGACACACCGAAATGCAGGAAAAGAAAACCCTGAAAACAACAAAAAAATGTTCAATTTAAAAAAAAACAGGGAGAGGAAACTAACAATAGGAGTATCTTTAATAGAGAGGTGCGGCAGAGGTTCGTTGTTGCTAACGTGCACCGGCGCCAGCGGGGCGCCAAGCACACCGAGGAGCAGGCGCAGATCGGACTTCGAGCAGCCCGACCCGGAATTGGAAAGCGTCGGAGCCCTACAGAGCCAATTCGCCCAGCTATCAGCCCTCGGATCACCCGAATCATCCGGACCCTCCCTCAGCGGCGACAGAGCCTCCGCCCCAGGCCTCACACTACTCGATCTCGACACATACATTTCCGGAGGCGCGACGCTGCTTCCCCTCCTCCGACGCATTAATCCCGACCGCGACGGCGACTGGCTCCGCCCCCTCCTGGACCGCGATGGAGACAGTCCCCGCGCCATTTCCTCCTTCAAAGCCGCGAAAAAACCTTGCTTCCGCTCCATCACTGTGGAGGGGAAGAATTAACTCAAAATTGAATCAAATTGGGGACAATTGATGAGAACGTTGGATGAATTGAATTGAACTGGAAATCGGAGAGGCGAAGAGATAACCAAAAATTGATTAAAATTTGGTGAAAATTGATGAGAATGTAGGAGGAATTGAAGTGGAAATCGGATAGGCGAAGAGTTGCTTGAAAGTTAAAACTGAAATTGATCCGAATGAGGTAGAATTGGTGAGAATGTGGAGGAAATGGAGATGGAAATCGAAGCGGCGGCGAGCAGAATCGGCAGTGAGCTGCTGTTGGAGGATGGGAGGAGACAAGAGAGAGAGAAGAGCATGACGTTAAGTTGAAGCAAACTTTTTCATTATACATAAATCGAATTAAATTTATAAGCCATGTTAATGATTTAAAAACTTATGTAATTCATTTTTTTTCATTTAATATGTAAGTAAATAAAAAAGGGTTAAAATTAGTAATCTACACTTTATTCCTCTAGAAATAAATGCTTGTATGAATTTTGTAGTTACGACAACCAAATAAAGTAAAATTTTATCATAAAAACTAAATTTAAGGCATCTTAATTTTTTTTTGTTTTTCAATTTCTCAATCAATATCATTACTAAATAGGAGTACTGCATTAGGCTATGAATGCATTAATTTGTAATACGGAGTATTAAAATTTTTTAAGTGCACTAATAAATTTATGGTAATACAGCTAAACTGTAATCAATCTGTATATGCGAGTAAATAAATATTTGTATTATATTTACTACTATGTGTGTGTTCTTGGTAACATAATTTGGGTATTTTGCCTTGGAAATTAATTAAATTGTGAGTATCGTTAGAGACTTAGAGTACGACCACAGGCAAATGTGGTTGTTGAGTATTTTGCTTTCGAAAATTGTTAATGCAAATTTCTTCTCATTACTTGCAACTTACTTTGATTTAATTTCACCTAATTTTCATTTCACAAAAATGCACTCAGTTATTTCGGTAGTTGTGTAGTTAATTAATGTCCAATGAAAATTATTGTACTAATTCAATCAGTTTTCATTATCAGTTGAGCTTAATAAAATTCATTGACTTGGACATATATAAATTGTGAGAGAATATCAATAACAAACTGAATTGCAGTGTCGTGAAAGACTCCATAGCATTCCATAAATGATTATCATAATTCATTCATAGATAATGTTTTCAAATATTTTATCATACTCACAAATATTTCCTTTGAAAAAACAATTCATATGGTCGAAGGGACGAAAATATTTTATCATTCTCATAAATAGTTATTATTTAAATCCATCTACAATCAGGAGTCTTGATTTAGTTTTATTATACTAAATGATAAATAGATTTTACATTTTTACTCAAACATCCATTTATTAAGTACTCCTTCCGTCACATTAAAAATGACCCACTTTCCTTTTTAGTTTGTCCCAATTAAGATGACCCATTTGAAAACATCTTTATCTCTACTTTATTCTCTCTCTCTTATTTTACTCTCTCATCTCAACACACAAAATGAATTTGCATAAAATCTCGTGCCGTCCAAGAAATGAGTCATTTTTCTTGGGACGGAGGGAGTAAGAAATTCAAAGTGTGTACTATGTACTAGTGATACTAGTAGTATGGAAATAGCACTATACCAAATTCGGGTCATTTGATACGTTCATAAAATTCAGTTAACTTTTTTATAGGCACTATCCGCAATATTATTTCTAAGAAATAAATTATTTATATTTTCTATTATTTGATTCACGACTATCTCTACAGTGTATTTATTACTCCAAAAGGTTAAAATAAGGAGGGGAGAATGAAGAAAGACAAAAGTTAATTATGCAAAAAGAGAGCCAGTGGGCAAAATATATAAATTTCCTGTGTTGGACCCTTGTTAATTGAGTCTGCATTGACCACAAGTGACCACTGTCCCATTTCGAATTTTACACCAATATATTTTCCTTTTTCTGATTTCAATTAAATTGTTCGTTTGAATACAAGTTTTATGAAATTATTAATATGTCATGAAGACACCTTTCTCTATATTCATCATATCCGACTGGAATACATTAGAAAATATAAATAATTTATATGATTCATACGTAGATTCATACGTAGATTTATAAACAATATTATTTCATAGACGCCTTGCGTGTGGAGTTCAATAAATAAATGTGATGGAAAAATGGCTCCAACCATTTCCCCACATCCCATTTTATTTAATAGAACTCGACTGATTTTTTCTTACTTTTCTCTAACTATATTCCAGCAACATATATTCCATTTCATTTTAAAGGAAAAACACATTAACAAAGTAAAATGTTGTTGTTTTATATTTGAAATAATTATAGTCGCAATTTATTGGATAGATAGTGGAGAAAACACTGCAGCTAGTTGTATCCGTTAATTGTTGCGCCTATCACGTCCCTCGTTTATATAGTAGCCGCTTACCTAATTTTAAAAATATGTGTATGAATATTCGAATGTATTCAATTATGAGTTGCTAACACATTCTATCATCTTAATTAAAAAAATACTGTGATACAATTCTTGAAGGCCTTGCTCCAGATGATATTTTCGTTTGGGTTGTTTGATTTTTTTAAGTTCGCTTTCTCTTAATGTTTTTTTGTGTTGGTGTGATGTCTTGGTAGCTTTTGGATATTCTCTAGTTGCTCATTTTATTGCTTCCACTGATGAAGTTTTGCTAAGTTGGATAGCCTTTATACTTAGACTTACTGCTTCGTGAACTTAAACTCTTCATTCATTCCTTTTATGAAAAAATATTAGCAATTCATATTTATGGGGGATCCAAGATCCAGTTAGACCGATTACAACATGGGCAAGAAATCAATAGACATAGGCTCAAGATATGCAAGCAAGCCCATTTAAGATATATTTGTCGCCCACGGTTCCTCATTGACTACTTGGTCCAATTAAGGCCTTCGTTTAAAAATATTAGTAGTATGAAATTTATGCCTTATTAGATTGTGGACTGTTTCCTTTATGTATAGGAATATTTCATTATTGATAAATGATAATGAATAAATAGAGATTAATTTTCATAAATGAACTTAATGAAAGGATGTGACTATTTTTAATGGTAAGTTGTGTTGATAGTTTATAACTGTTCGACCTTTTAAATTAATTGTTAGAATATTTATGAATTTTAATTAACTCTATTTTTGCATTTTTATAATTGCTGCAATAACAACTCCACTACTTGATTAGTATCAAAATAGACATTTCAATCTAAATCTTCTTGAGTGACGTTCGGTTTAATGAGCAAGATAATAATAAGATACTGAGATAAATGTAAGATGGATAATGGAACTGAATAAGAAATAATAATAGGCATGACCTCTAGTCACTAGTAAACACGATAATTTTATACCCCCTATAAGTCTTTAACGTCGTCCAACTCATGTTCAATTCAACTATTCAGTTTGTTCGAATGAAAACTCAAGTGCGGACGTCTAAAATAAAACTCTATGTTTCAATACATTTTTCCATTGTATTGAATGTGATGTGTAATCTAATGAGTACATTAAATTTTAATTTTATAAACAATCAGCAGTGGTCGAATGTAGTAATCAACTTCCCGCAGGTTCTGGAGATAAAATTCCTCCAAATGATGTAATTTCCCAAATCATGGGGAAGGACAAACCAAGTCATGTAAGGATGATGGGTAAAGGAATCTGCCCCACAGATGTATGGAATGAAACACCTAGAAGCACATCGAACCTTCTACTAATAGAATATAAAGAAAAAAAATTCACGACTAAAAGCAATGCTTGCAACACAACAAAGACCTCATGCTTCACAAGTAGACACAAGACGAGATGTGATAAGGGTGTTAAATTGTTATTGTTTACTCGTGACTAAAAGTCATTAATATATCATGGCAATTGAACCCCCCTATTACATCTCGCCTTGTATCTACTTGCGAAGAATGAGAACTTTGTTGTGTTGTACCATTGCTTCTAGTCGTGATTTTTTTTCTTTATATTCTATTAGTAGAAGGTCCGATGTGCTTCTAAGTGTTCCATTCCATACATCTGTGGGGGCACACTCCTTGACCCATCATCATCACATGACCAGGTTTGTCTTTCCCCATGATTTGGGCGAATACATTATTTGGAGCAATTTCATCTTTAGAGTCGTCGAAAAGTTTATTATTGCATTCAAGATTGTTGGATGTCTATAAATTTATAAATTAATGTACACATTGAAATGGCATATTACATTTAATACAAATGGAAAATGTATTGAAACATACAATTTTACTTTAGACATCCTTACTTGAGTTTCCATTCGGATAAAAAAACACGACCTAAATAGTTGAACGTCCCTGTTTCTCTTTGTCTATGAATATGTATATTGATTGGTTACTAATATGTCATAAAATAATGAAGAGCTTAAACATATAACAAACAAGCATTACCCAAATGATCTATACAAGAGGCAATCTAGAAAAGACCTTTGCATCTTCTATTCTCTAATAAGCAAGAAGTTTGATTACTATTCTTCTAAAACTCTATCATCAAGTAATAAATACTCAGCCAGCTACAATATTTTGTTTCAAGCAATGCTGCCAATTTCTCCATTTAAGTCCGATGAAATCCAAAACTCACTTCACAACAATGCTAGGGACATTAAATCATAACTACATAATACATAGCCCGACAATATTGTAAATACATATATATGATTGTCAATGACTAGAATAATAATAAAATTGGTCCAGAAGCATCAAATGTATAAAAACAAGATTAATTAAATAACCTTAACTCTTTTCATATGTAATAATCTTTATGACTAAGCATCTCAGTTTTTTTCACCTTTCTCATAGCATGCCAATTATTAAAATTTATTGGGCAATATTTACTATTTCTTTGCTACAGAACCTTAGAAATGGCCCAGCTTGCTATTTTCACCAATTATAGGTTGACCAACCTCATTGTATTCAATATAGACGAGTGGTAGGTTTGGAGAGCGGCACCCAAATATTAGTTATAAAGGTAGGGCCTCAACTTTCCATTTCAATATTTTTACCTCTTAGCAAAAAAATAAAAATAAATATATAATTGGTCTATTATTTAAAATATTATGCAACTTATTATAATGTTTGATTGTCCATTACCTTTTCCATCTTGTTTGGTGCCAACTCTCATCTCCTCATTTTACAATGGTCCGAATGTGTGACCATGTATATTTATGCTATAAATTCTTCTACTCAATTATAGTTCTAGGTGTGAAACTTGTAAGTCATTATAAAATTTATATTAAAATACATAATACTTTACTGTAGTATGCTATATGTAACTCATATAACAGCCTGAGTGTTGGCTTTATTTTAAATATTCATAAGTTATGGGATGAATTGGATATTTATAAATATTAAGCCTAATCAATGTACAAAATTTTGTTAAGAATAAATAAGATGTAAATGGAGGTTACAAATCTTTACGATTATAAGAGGACTATGAATCAATGTACAATATTTTTTTAAGACCAAATAAGATTAAAATGGAGGTTACAAATCTTTATGATTATAAGAGGACTATGATTTGTAACTTCCAATCATATCCATTCATTTTTTTTCAAATGCGTAACTGTCAAAAAGAATTAGGTTATTGACAATAATAAATGTAAACCAAAATTTTCATATTGGTGAATGTGTGGAATATTAAGCTTTCTATGATGTATACTCCTCATGTTATCTTTTAAGATTGTTAATAGTTGTGTTCACTTTGACGGGAGGTTGGATTGATAATAGGTTGAACACAGTCACTATCTGTGTAATAATGCCTAGTCAAGTGTAATAATGCATAGTCAATAAACTCTTTTATGTCGTGCCACTATTTAATTTGTATTTCATAAATATTATATATTTTTATAAAGTTTATATAATTTTATTTGCTTCATAAACCATGAAATTCAAAAATATTATGGGACATATTTGAGGAAGTATGTAAGTTGAGGAAGTGCGTATATTGTAATGATACATGTCGTAATTAACAAATATTTTTATGTTGTTCAATTTAAAATTTATTTATATCTATAATTATTTAACATATTATTCTATATAGTACTATATTTTTTTTATTTTTTACTCTTATGTAATGATGATATTTTAAATTTATTTAATTTATTCAAAATATCTAATTAATAGAACAAAAATATTATGTGTTGCGCATAGCGCATGGGCTAACACTAGTATATATAAAAATCGACTCAATCTTTTATTATAGAGAAACCTTAACAACTAAAATACCTACTCCTAATTATGAAGTCTTCTTGTTCAAAATGAAAATTCTAATATACGATTAAGTATCAAGAAACATAACATGATTTCCCTTTCCTACAATCATCTAGAAATCGAGCATTTTTTACCTTCACTAGTTGTCAATCATCTTGCAAACGAGCACTTTTTTTTACGTTGCTTCTCTTATTTAGAAACCATATATAACTGCACACATTGGAGTGAAAATAAGGGATATTTTTTGGATAAAACAAAAAATGATATGGTAAAACTTGAGATCATTTCATCAAAGGGATAAAACAAAAATTACTTCAAACTTGAGCACATCGCATATTTAAATTCAATTAAAACCTATATTTTGTAAGTGATTAATTTTTTTTTTGAGATTTAGGATAAAGAAAAGATGATGATGTGTTGACCTGAGAGAGAGGAGACAAAGCACTATTGTTGGGTGGCGGCACGACAACCCTTCGAAGAGAGGAATTGGTTTCATTTGGAGTCAAATAGAATGATAGATAGAGAATGATATAGAGCAGTCGGCAGAGTGGGTTAAGCCTAATTTAGCGGCTTCTGTTAGGGTGATTACGTTAGGGCTCACGTAATTAATGTAACTTTGACAATTTGCTATGAAGCCCAATATTCAGAGTAAAAATTAACATACCAAGTGGCAATATGACTTGGTATGTCCAACTAATAAAATTTTGACAACTTGAACTCTAAAAATGTTATATTTCATATGCATATGGTAAGTATTGGGTGGGATGCTAATTAGAGCTATTGTCTTAAATTATGGAAATTTCTCCAAGATTTTCTAAACCTTCCTCATATACACGTATATAATAATATCCTCCTCTACACATTATGCTCCATATAAACTAAAAATCTACACAGTTAATTAAATATGACCGTAAATTAAATTTTATAGTATTTACTAATATTTATTAGAAAAATGTTTTATAGACATAATATCTTCAACCCATAATGTCATAATGAGGTTAAAATAGTCATTTTAGATTGTATTATATTTTTATTTAAATTTATGTTTTATACATATACCATACTACCCTTATGCATATAAAACATTTATTTGTATTTAAGAATTAATTATTTAGAAAAATTGGGATCGTGATTTCTCCTTCCTCCACATTAACCAACCTCTCATCATCCGTCACCCACCTTTTTTTTTAGACTCAACTTCATTATTTCTCTCTCATCTCTACCATTTCTCTTTACAAAATTGATGCTCCAGATCTCATTCTCTTCTTTTTTCCTTTTCCCTCTATCTTTCTTCTCACTTAATCATTTGCTTTGTCATTCTTATTGTGAATTTCCAATAATTGTATACCTATCCTTTAGCACACTTTAGCACACTTCCAATCATTGTGAATTTCCTTTTCCCTCTTTCTATGTGAATTTTAAGCTTTTCTATTTTAATCCTTTAGCACACTTCCATATCTCCATATTATGTTTCCTGGAGTACTTTTTTTTTTTTTACGACAACCTTCAACTGCTACCTCTCTCGCTTTCTCTTGATGAATTGTGGTTTAAGAATTAATAAGAAAAATTGGAATTCAAATAGAAAGATGAGTGATAGGAATTGTGATTCAGTGAAAGTTTGTCTATTTGCCATATTTTGCATCTTTTGAATTCGGATTTCAATGGAGTAGTAGCCTGAACTTGGAGATTTGGTGAGATTTGTAAGACAATTATGTTATATTTCTGCTAACTGTGGAATGGAAGGATAAAATCTTCAATTTTGTAGAAGAATGGTGGAGATAGATTATGAAGAAAAATGAAGATTGCGTTTCTTGATTGAATAAAATAACAGTAGTGGAACGGTGTTGACGGAAGGTGAGGTAATTTGACGGAAGAGTGGCGCTCACAGTCACTCAAAACTTTTCCCTCAACATATCAAATCTAAGTAAATATATACTCAAATCTTCAAACAAAAGTATTGACTTTAATTTTACTTTTTATTTAGGAAGTGTACATAAATTTTGAAATTTTAATTACTTCAATAATGCTAAATTTTGAATTATTCTTTATTTTTTGTTTAGGAAGTGTACATAAACTTCAATCACGTAATATTAGTTTATTTAAATATAATTTAATATAATGAATTAACCTTTATTCAAGGTAAAAGAGTGTAATTTAATATGAGTTTGACTTTTGATAATAATTTGATTGATGTATATTTAGATAAAAGATATTAATTTGATATGAATTATCTTTCCTTTTTATGATTAATTGATATATATTCATTTATTTAATTATTATTTAATTTAAAATAAGGGTATATTAATTCATATTATAATTGGATTATGGCAAAGTGACATAATACCCTTATGGCTTGGAGACATTATGTCTCTAAACCACTACTCTATTTATTAATTAATTTCAGTTTTTGGCTTTTTCATAGCTCTAAATATGACTGTAAATTAAATTTTATAGCTCTAATTAGCTTCCCACCCGATACTTACCATATGCACATGAAATATAACATTTTTAATACATTTTCAGTAGCATGTCAAAAATTCAAAAAATATTCAAAAAAAGAAAATAAAATCATCGAAGGCATGGAATATTCATAAAGTCTTTATTGTAGAATAGCTAGTATATACAAATAATTAATTTGATTGATAATGATGAGATGGTTTGATACCTTGTTGGAGTACGTAATATTTTAAAAAAAAAACAAAACAAGAAAAACCTTAGTACATAATATTTCAAGTTATGGCCACATGTATTTTTCATTCATATATATATAACACATAATAAAAAAAAATAAAGGTACGCATAAGATCCCAAATTAAGAGTGTATAATTGCATATCAGTATAAAAATTGTACTCCCTCCGTCCCAAGATAAGTGACCTATTTCTTTTGGGCACGAGATTTAAGGAATGGTATTTAAATAAGTTAAAGTGGAGAGAGTAAAGTATGAGAGAGGGAAAAGTAGAGGAGAGAAGAGAGAATAAAGTAGTGGAAAATAAAGTAAGAGAGATGACTTTTTGCTAAAAATGGAAATAGGTCACTTATAGTGGGACACCCCAAAAAGGAATACAAGTCACTTATCTTGGGACGGAGGGAGTATAAGGAAGACCCGGCAATTTTGGGAGAAGTTTCCATATTAAAAAATAATGAATCTATTTATATTTACACTAATTAGTTTCTAATTCACATAATACTTTCATAATTCCATTGGTCAAAATGTTATTAGTTGGACATACCAAAATCATATTGCCACTTGGTATGTAGGACCATGGAATTTTTATTCCAATATTCAATTCAAATGAAAAAACCTGCAAATTAATTTAGACGAGTGAATTTAATATCAACTCAACCAAATCAATGACGGAATCATGGACGACTGAATCGAATCATGTACTCCATAATAAGTACTAATGAATTTAATATCTTATGGAGTATAAATTTAGGCTTAAATATTCAGTATTATAATTATCAATATACTAAAGTCTCATTTTGGTCCTTAACACATTGTGATTTTATGATTTTGATCCAAAACATTATCTTTTGAATTATTCGGTCTCTTACAAATTAAAACGGGTCACATTTGGTCCAAATTTGACGGAACTGTTAAAAGTTAACATTCAACGTGAATTAAGATCCATTTTGACTGAATTAGCTTAAGAAATCCATGATTAATTAATAACTTCAAGAATAGTCTTAATCTACGACGGTGAAGCTCACGCTCGCGACGAAATCGCAGAAATTCGAGGTAATGTTACTCTGCGTGTCGCATTTTCGCAAAACCTTGGCCGTGAAATTGGATTTGTGGTAGTTATTGGTGACATCGGCGAGCTTCGGTGAAGAAGAAGAAGAAGAAGAAGAAGAAGAAGAAGAAGAAGAAGAAGAAGAAGAAGAAGAAGAAGAAGGCATCATTTCCTCGTGCTCGGCGACCGCCCGTTTAATATCGCACAATTCGGCCTGCATGTATTTGATCTTCTCTTCATATTTCTGATTCTGGTTGGTCAATTCCATGTGCAAAAACTCGTTCTTGTTCCTCAGCCGCTCATTCTCCACCTCCAAGCACTCGATCTTCTTCCTAAACCACAATTTCACAATTCTCCACCTCCAGCGTTTGCTCCACGACGACGACAGCGGAAGACGACCCATCGCCATTGTAATTTCCTCCGCCGCCAAGATTGAGCTGCGTGCGAGAGTTGCAGAGAATGAAGGTGGAGAAGGTCTGAAATTGCAACGCTGCTCATGGTGAGTGGTCGCCGAGAGCAACGAGAAAATAAAATCAAAGAATTTTGTTTTCTAGAGAGAGATCTCCATTGTTAGATGAGTTTCAGTCTTATCCAATTTGAAGAAAATGAAACCCAAAACTCAAATGACGAGGAAATATCGAATCTTTATGAGCACAGAAATTTGAAATTGAGAAGACGAAGCTGTTCATACCCTAATAAGCAAAAAATTTCATCTTCTTCCACAAATTGGAGCGATGGGGATTATTTCAATGATTTTCATGTCGATTCAAGCCGGAGCTCAGATTTGGTGGAGCTTCACCACCGCTGCCACCACTGGAGCTTGGAGCAAGTTGAAATTCCGATTTCACCGTCGTAGATTAAGACTATTCTTGAAGTTGTTAATTAATCACGGATTTCTTAAGCTAATTTAGTCAAAATGGATCTTAATTCACGTTGACTGTTAAATTTTAACAGTTCCGTCATATTCAGACCAAATGTGACCCGTTTTAATTTGTGAGGGACCGAATAATTCAAAAGATAAAGTTTTGGACTAAAATTGTAAAATCGCGATATGTTAAGGACCAAAATGAGACTTTAGTCTTATCAATACACAGTTTTTAAAAAGTTAAATATATTATTTTTGTAACAAAAAATAAAAGTTACTAGTACTATTTTGGTTGTCTAGTCTCATGTTCAAATCCTCTAAATGCGGTCTTTAAATTTAAATTTTTTATCCATTTAAAAAAAAAAGTTATTTAGGTATCTTATTTAAACAATATGCCATTTGTCATATTTTTTTTAAGAAATTGTAAACTAAAATAAATATAATAATTACAGATAAAAATTATCACATTATCTTTTATTTTATTTTTTACTATTAAATGTACATTTACAAAACTATAGCCAAATTAGGCGTTTAAATAAATAGTATCACGCCTGTGCACAGATTAATATATTTTTAAAATATTAATTTTTAATTTTAAATTAATTAAACAAATTAGAATCAATATTAACAATGAACAATATGAGTAACAATTTTAGTTATATGAGAATAAAAAATTTATACAAATCAACATTGGAGCATAATAAATTTGAAACAAATCACATAATATAATGTTTATACAATAAATCATGGAGTAGGAAGATAAAATACAATGGATAATTACTCATCATTTTTAAAACTTCTTTATACACTACATTAACTTTAAAATTAAAATCAATCTCATCATTATAAATTAATTAAAACCTTCAATTCTTCACACTTCGTCACTCTTCAACAGAACTCGTAGGTAAAGCCGTCTGCCTCGCCTAAAATTATAATAAAATAAAGAACAAAATCAATTTGCAATGCACAAAATCAATAATCAATATGTATTGAAATGATCATCCGTAGAGCAAAACATAAGATGTATGAGACCCATGAAAGTACACAATCGAACAATTCACACCACATAATTTTGTGGAGGCTTCCCTAGCCATCCAAATCAAGAAGAGAAAGCTATAGTAACTACAAATTAACATCAATCAAAGTGACAAATAGAGAATAAAAGTATTTATTTACCTGGGAATGGGGAAGGGAGATGAATAGGTATACTGGGTGAGAATATATATATATATATATATATATATATATATAGGGATGTATTCAGGTCAGAACGCTAAGTATAAGTAAAACTCAAAACACTTGCAGTCCATTGGATCTTATGATCTAATAGTTAGATTAATGCCACGTGTCATCTAATGATGTAGAATTTTAGACTAATAATGTAGCTCGGATAATAATGTAGCATTTTAGTTTAATAATGTACAGTTTTAGTCTTACAATGTACATTTCTAGTCTAATAATGTACCTCGGCTAATAATGTAGATTTTTAGTATGATAATGTAACTAATCACAACCATCCAATCTAATGATCCAAGGGCTGTGATTAGTGCTGTATTTTACACTAAGATGCTGTAAGGACCCTAACACACCCCTATATATATATATATATATATATATATATATATATATATATGATTTTGACCAAAACAAAAATGGCTTTAAATAAAGAAATACAGGCCAACTTTCAGCCTTAGGATCTGGCGAGATCATCTTATAATTAAAACATCTAATGGCTCAATTAATTCACTAAATCTTATTACTTTATTCACTAAAAATCCAATAAGGTTACTAAAGTCATTAGCTACCTCTCGATTGTTATGGCAACTCCTATAATCTTGCAATTTCTCTTTCCACTAACAAATCATATGCGTGAATTATGATTTAACATTCCTCAACTTCATCTCCTTCGTATCTTCATCTTCTTCAGCCACTGTACCATCAAACTTCCATTATACTTGTTCCAGATTAATTTGTTCCATTCTCAATTCTATATCATCATCGTTGGCAAATCCAAACTCCAAGCGTGTTCCATATTAATCTGTTCCATTTTCAATTCTATATCATCGTCGTTGGCAGATCCTAACACCAAAAATGGAATCCGACACACATTCTACTTCGCACGTAGATAATCAATCATACTCTGATGACGTTCTTGAGAATACAGGTTATGGTTATTGTTTTCTACTTCATTTGTTTGTTATGCTCCAATTCATATATTTGTATCTGTGTTTGTCATGGTCTTCTGTTGTATGAATATTTTCACCAATACTATTTGATTGATTTTTCCTATGCTTCGATTTGTGTTTAGTATGACCCATTTCCGTATAAAATAGTTATAATTGTTGTATGCCGCGATTTCATCCTATTATGACCTATTATCATTCTAAATCCAGTAGATGAAAACTTGTCTTTACTTCATCATCGTTAGTTTTTAGGTGTGTTCTGATTATTAATTCTTACAGATTTAAATACACCAGAATGCCCTATAGAGCTTAAACCTTTTGTTGGTCGTAGTTTCTCCACATTAGACAACGCCATTGAATTTTACGAGAACTATGGTTGCCGTGTTGGTTTTGACACAAGGAAGAACGGTTCAAAGAAGGTTGATGATCTCACCATATGGTTTTACATGGTGTGTAACAGAGAAGGTGAACAAAACTTTAGCGATCAAAAACTCAAACGACGACGTAAATCGAAAAAATGTGGATGTTGGTTTATTATGACACAAATTAACCATACGATGCTATGACCCAAATATTCATTTATTATGACCCAATGTATGAATTCTCAGATACTATTATTTTTTTTGCCTAATTATGCTCATTATAACTCTTACATGCATATATTATGATATGAACTGCTAATTTACATAATCAATTTTTTCTCACAAGTTGCTTAGTTACTTTACAAATATTGCCACAACAAATTAATGATTTTATTTTTATCTTTTTTGCACAAAATGACTCTAACATCTACGAAATATGACACGGAGTCATCTTATACTATGTTTTTACTTTTCAGAAGAGATCAAACAACTAGCACATTTTATCTTAGTCATAGAGTCTGAAAAATAATTCATATTAAAATCTAATTTGAAGAAACAATAAAATCCAATGTCATTTTAAAGTATCACCCATTGACAAAATGTTTGAAAATCCATATGTTAAATACGCATATAATTATATCAATGAAACATACTTTAAATCCAAAATTTATTACATGGCCATTACAAAAGCTTTGTAGCTTGCTACCATCTTTTCAACATCGATCATCATTTTCTTGTTGTCCGTTGCATAATTTTTGGATGTCAATGTTTTATTGGAAAGGGAGCTGTGATTATTTTCAGCTAACTTCAACACAATAGTTTTTAGCTCTTAAATACTGAAGCACGCCCTTATATCTAGTCGATAGTCCACAATTCCAATGGTCTTCTCTCACCCATGTTGACTTCCATCTGAGAAAATAAACATTGCAGTCACTTATGACATAAAAGTGATACAAACATGACCCAATTCATATATTTCATTTATGACATAAAAGTGATACAAACATGATCTAATTCATATATTGCTATACTACGTAACCCATAAAACTATTCCAATGCTAATCAGTGACCATACATTTATTTTAGGTGATTCCAAATTGAATACAACTTATAGAAACAATAACAGTTTGTAAACATGACACAAAACTGTTACATATATGACCTAATATGTTTCATGTATATGAAATGAAATTTTGAGAGACATTCTGAGTTTTCTCTGTAAATCTATTACCCATTTCCAACAAAAAATATTAAAGTTTAGTTCACATTTCTCCATTACTGAAAAAGACATCTCGGTAAGTACCTTTTTCAGGACCATTCATATTTGCTTAGGCCTCGCCTTTGCCATTAATGATTCCCTCTCAATTGTTCTTCAAAGTTCGCCAACCAGATTGAGCGGCTATTCGAAACACAACAAAGGTTAGAAAATTAGGGCAAAATTTAAACATCCAAACAATCGACACCGAAATGACCCAAATCTAGGTGGCCAAATACCATTTTTCGGAGGTTGGTTTTGTGTTTCTTTCTTGTTCACCTTCATCCTTTCATACACTTATGGATAGCGAATAAAAATACCAGAAATCGTGAATTAATTTTGACCCAAAACTAAAAATAGAAATTATTAGAAAGTTTAATTAACCTTTACCGTCCACGATCCTTGCTCCGGCAGAGCGAGTGGTCGTCGTCGCTAAAGAAGCGTCGCTGTTGAGAGATATCGCCGATTTCGTTGAAGCGTGTGAAATAAATTACTAGGGTTTTTTTGTTTAGGAGTGAATGATTTTGTGTTATTTGGTTTGAAGAAATGATAAACCTTTTCTCTCTCTCACCTAATATCTAGCGTAGGAAATGAAAATGTAAGTTGTTGTCAATATTAATAAATCCCATAAAATCCGCCCATTAAAACAGTAGGTGACGGTTCCTAATTTTTTTGATTCCTAATTTGCCCCTCACATGACACAAATCCGTCTTATTATGATCCAACAAAAACGATGAGTCATTCCAGATCGTGGCCATTAATCTCCAAATCTAACGGTTCATATATGGTCTGTATTTCTATACTTAGGGACTTCTTTTGGTAGATGAAAACCCTATATATATATATATATATATATATATATAGGGGTGCGTTAAAATGACAACACTCTTAAAATGACACTGTGACACCACGCTAGACTGCAATATTATGTATGCTAGACTGCAATAGTATAAATGCTACACTGCAATCTATAAATTGCAGTCTAGCGTATTGGATATTGCAGTCGGGAAAAATTGCAGTCTAGTGTATTGGATATTGCAGTCCGTGAAAATTTATCCTTGAACAATTTTTATGATTGCCACATGGCAGCTTATTATTCGTCCACATGTACAAATGATTGGCTAGGAATGGTGGTATGGTGTTACTTTAAGAGATGTTGTCATTTTAACACAATCCTATATATATATATATATATATATATATATATATAGTCCCATTATCCACAAATCCACTCTTAAAGACCGAACCACCGAACCCTACCAAATTAGGGCTTTTAGATCTAGTTTTTTATGGATAAGATACAGAAATTTATAAATTATTTTCGCCTTCATCACGAGCCTATTTTAATTCATCTGAAGGTAAATAAGTCATACTAACATGTTACGAAGATTTAACTTCGTTCCAGAATATATTACTTCATTCTAGTAGGTTTTTACTTCATTCCAGTACGTAAATGTGGTTTCGCCGTCGCGTGCCGTTCTTTCTCTCTACAATATCCATCACCAACGCCATGGCGCTAATATGGTTTAATAAACACATGGAATAATGTAATAAATTATTGGAATGAAGTATGTGTAGAAACATTTGAAGTCCTACGGGAATGAAGTAAAAATCTTATCCAATGAAGTAATAACGTTTCTGAATGAATTAATAAACTCACTTGAATAAATTGCATTTTTAAATGTTAATCAAGCAAAAACCCACGTCAATGAATTTGAATGAAGCATATGTTGAATCATTTCGAAACCTATTGGAAGCAAGTAAAAACATGTTGTAGTTTCAAGGTATTACGTACAGAATGAAGTAATAAACCTATATAATGAAGTAAAATGGGCTTGTAATGAAGCCGAAAAAATTTTCACAGCAGCACATCTCATCAAAAAAACTAGATCTAATGGCCCAGATTTGGTCTCTAGTTCGGTCATTAAAATTGGTTCGACATTGATCACAACTCTATATATATATATATATATATATATATATATAGGGGAGCATTAAGCTCCTTTTACCCCTTTAGATACTATTTCCTTCTTAATATCATCCATTAGATTGATAAAATGGATGGACTAGATTAAAAGGGGAAAATTGACCCCGTGTTGCATTATTAGGTTCATTCTGTGCATTATATGGGTATAATTGTAAAACAACAATGAATAAAAACGGAAAAAGCGAGAATTCAGCGCCATTTTCCATCTACTCACTCTCTCTCTCACTCCAACCGCCTCACTCCTCAAACCCACGATTAAATTTCGTTTCCTCTAATTCCCCCCATTTCCAAACTCTAGCCGCTACTCCAAGCCACCGGAAATCAACACTACCGTCGATTTTCGCCGTTAAATCAAGCTTCTGCCGCCGTTTCACAGTCGAAACCTCACTCCCTTCGCGCGCGACCTTCCAGTTCAAGTCGACAACAAGGTAGAGCTTTAATGATTCAATTTTTCGTAATACCCACTCTTAATCGCCTATTTTCACCGCTGACACACCACCTAATCGTCGATTCAATGTTTTCTCCCAAACAGTTTCAGGTTTTTCGCACCTGTTTTGGTCGATTTTTTTATAAATCGTAAAATTGTGTTATTTTGTGTTAGGTTTCTGTCCATTATTAAAGTTTGTAGTTAATAACTGGTTTACAATTGTGTATTGGGCGATTTTGGAGAGAAGATTGTATCCCGATTTGATTTTTGGTTTGTGTCACAGATCTAGGATGACGAAACGAGGAAGGCCCTTCAGATGCCAACCAACCCAGACTGCAGGTGAGCAATGTGGACAGCCTGTAATTGAGTGTATCTTGTATTTATTTGTGCATTATTTGATGCAATGTGTACATTATTGTATGAATTGTTGTGTATTATGTTTTTGTTTGAAGCTACATAAACCAGTTTGATAAAATGCATGTAAATGAGTGAATGTTGTTATCGTCGGTGCATTGTATGGTCCTATTTGTTCAGTATTGTAGGGAGTTGTTAACAAAATTTGTTATTGGTTTAATATTCATTTGTGCATAACTAGGTATACATTATGGATTTTTGTTGAGTGAATGTTATATTATGTCGTGCATTATTTGATGGAATGTATACATTATTGTAGGAAGTTCTGTGCATTAAGTTTTAGATTGAAGCTACATCCGTCTGTTTAATCCAGATGTTAAATGTACATTATGATTTTAATTTGTGCATTATTTGATGCTATATGTACATTATTGTAGGGACTGATATACATTATGAATTTAGTTTTAATTCAGATGCATTATTTGATTATCTTTGTACATTATACAGTTAGTGTTGTGCATTAATGCGATACATTAATTCACAAATGCGATACATTAATTCATTGGTGAATTATTTGATTACCTTTGTACATTATACAGTTAGTGTTGTGCATTAATGCGATACATTACTGATTTTTGGACAGCAGCGAAGCTGCCAAGGTTGGATATTGACGAAGCAGTGGATGATCTTCTTGCAATTGCAATTGCCCAAATGTTCAGGGAGAGATTGGCTGAACAGCAAAGGGCCGAGGCTAGTTCGTCTCATGAAGACGCAGAGAAGAGGAAGCCGAGGGGAAAGAAAGTCGATCACCTCTACTGTCGACAAACCCCCACCGAGTTCATTGCCTGTATAAAAAGCCTAACTCCACGGCAGAAGGAAGCCGTGAATGAACTGGATTGATCGTATAGATAATCATTGGAAATGCTATTTATATTACTTTTAGCATTATGTTTTTTTGGATAACTAATTTTGGTAGGGAAAAAAATGACTTGTTGCCATGTCTGTTTTGATCCATACATAGTATGCGGAACTACTTGCTAACAGAAGCATATTTTGGTACTAGTATCTGATGTCGTAAACACAACATATATAATGGATGTAATGAACCGAGTAATGCACATAATAGCATTATTAATGCAAGGCTATTATTCGATAATGCACATTAACAAAGTAATGGAATAATGGTATAAATAAAGGGAGTAATGCACAGAAAATCATTATTAATGCAAAGCTATTATTCGATAATGCATGTTAACAAAGTAATGGAATAATGGTATAAATAAAGGGAGTAATGCACAGAAAATCATTATTAATGCAAGGCTATTATTCGATAATGCACGTTAACTCCCGAAAAATGCAAATTTATTATGCATAAAATGTTCACAGCGCTAGAAATAATAAAACTAAGACAACGAAACAAATAATAAAACTGAATACAAGACGAAAACTAATTTTTTAGGTACAAAACACATCAAACTTTCCTCTTGCCTTTACTAAGCTCTTTCTCCTTCGCCATCTCTTTAAGCATTGGACAGTTTCTAGAGTCGTGATGGCCTAACTCATCGCACGCCTTACAACGTCTAAGAGGCCTAATAGCCTCCTTTACAGCCTTTTCTCTCTTTGAAATCAGTCGGCTCGCGGAGCTGCTAGCATGACCCTTGGTCTTTACAACATCCGAAGGATGGACCTCTACTACTTCAATCATGCACCTCTTTTCAAAGGCCGACGTTGGAGGAGTTCCAGCTTGAAGAGAATTACGAAGTTCTTCCAAACCACCTACAAATGCACGAAGCACGTCAATGTCCGTTTCAAACCGTCGAATAAAACCGTAGAAAAGCGATACCCCTTGATTTGAAACAGTGTAACGAACACTATACATAAATAAAAGCATATCAGAATTTATTTTCATTATATGATATCAACCATACATTACATATAAGAAAGAATGCATTATACATTGCTATTCGTACATTATATAAATCCAGAATTACAACATAACAGAGGCGAGAAAACAAAATAAACACTAAACCCTAATACACGAGACTTGTCGCCTAAGCAAAATACTAAACCACATCCACCAATTACTGCTAAAGCCTACTGGACTAACTTCTTCCATTGTTGAACGACACGAATTCGATAATATGGCACGATACGGAGCTGCTCCAATACAGAAAAGACTACTATTCGTACATCATAACACAGCAGCCGAGAAAACAAAATAAACACTAAACCCTAAACCACATCCACCAATTACCGGTAAAGCCTACTGGATAGTTTCAAGTTACATAATCAATTTAATAACAACTTACCTTCTTCCATTGTTGAAGAACACGAAAACGATAATATGGCACGATACGGGGCTGCTCCAATATGGCGACGACGAGAAGTATAAAAAAAAAAAGAAAAAATCGACATCAGTTCTAACACAATGATTTTCGTAACTGGGAGAATGATGGAAGAATAGAGGTAAAAGAGAAGAAATATTTTCTAGAATCAACATAAGAATTACTTAAATTACCTTCTTCCATTGTTGAAGAAAACAAGAAGAATACACGCTTGCTCCAATAAAAGCGAATTTGACAGAACAACGGCTTTGACAGAAGGAGGAAGGACGGCGGCTTTGAGAGAAGGAGGCAGAACGGCGGCTTTGTGCAATGGAGAATGTTAGGAGAAAAAACGATGAAAGAGAAGAAAGATTTGTGAAATCGTAGAAAATAACCGCTGCAATCTTTTGATGGAGATAATTAAGCAAGTTACCATAACCAACTCCAATGAGAATACCATTTAGTCCCTTTTCGATTTTTTTAATGATTAAAATTGAATTAATCAGCCTCTATTTTGGGCCATCAGATCTATAAAATGGAGGGTCAAGATTAAAAAGGAGAATAGAACAAAAGATGAGAAAATGATATGAATACATCCCTCTATATATATATATATCATAAATGATTCCATGAATGTAACCAAAAGAAGCGTCAATAAGAAGCAAATCCAAAACTCAACCTGTTAATTTCACCAAAAACAAATATAAATATAGTATCAATTGTATACTATCAAATTAAAGAAAAGAATATTAATTAGAAAGAGAAATAAAAGTACCCCATAGCCAAACTTGAGGAAAACACCGAGCGATAATGTCCATGAAAGTTGTTGTTCCCATTTTTCTTCTCTTTGTGGTCAAGTAGGTCATTTAGCTGCAAATTGTGAAGGGAAGGCAAAGAGAAAGGCTGAGAATATGATGAGAAAGGTGATGCAGAAATTGTGCCTAAAAAGCCTTATCAAGTAAGTTGGAAATTACATGATAGAGCATCATAAGTATACTTGTGAGTGTAAATTCAAATGCTAATGTGTCCTTTCATGCAGTTCTTGAACATTTGGACTCTTTGTGAATCGTGAATATCTGGAATTTGAGATGAGGCTCCCTAATCTTTCTTTTGAGATTGATTTCGAATGTATTATAGACGATTTCATTTTCATGTGCTTCTTTGTTGGTAATGACTTTATACCTGACAAAATGAACACAACATTATTATTAACCCACTTGACAACATGATCTATATATCATCTCCTTCCCACTTCTCCCTCAATCGTTTATGACAATGTAACGATAGCAAATGATAATAAAACTCATACCATATGATCACATATATAATTAGTACACTAATGCATATTATAGCCAATGGTGGAATAATCTTGATCACGAACCCCACGCGTTGAATGTGCAGAGTGGAGTGAGTGGAGTTGGAATGAAGTAATGGAAATGAAAATGAAGAAGACGTGGGAATTATGAACAGATTTATTTGTTTTAGCTTTTAATCTAAAGTTTATACATTTTTAATTTAATTTTTTAAAATTAAATGGCAATCTTGTATATTTTATATTAATTGCATTTACATCCCTCATCATAAAATAATTATTCAAAACCTACTAAAACTACCCTTTTATATATGGTATAGATTCTTAATGTGGCAATTACCAAAAAATTATTAATAACATAATTAAGATTACTTTGTAAGTACTTCATAATCTTTTGTAATCACGCAGAAACTTTAGCATTTTAGACATATGTATAAGATTACTTGGTATTCTAATGTTATTGTAGATAAACAATTGAGACCTATTTTTGTTGATCTTCCACCATTAAATGTGAGAGAAAAAAAAGTTGTGCAACTGTATTTTTTTACCTGAACTATTAATCAAGAAAAATTCATTTTAGTTGGCTCAAATTCTACTTAAAGTTTATGATACATATTTTATCAATTTAGAAACCACAAAGAAAATGCGTAATATATATTTATCAGTTTTAGAAACCAAAAAAATTAATATGACAGTGACCAAATAAAAATCATTGCATTATATTTTATTTCAATATTAAATGTACATAATACAAATTCATAGCCAAATTAGGTTTTAAAATGAACTAAACTAGTGTAACACCCGTGAAGAGAGGTGTATGCAGTTGGAATAGAGATTGAAGCTGCAGATATATAGAGTAGGAAGCTAGGTTAGTGGATATATGAATTTGAGAAGAGAAGCAGATTTGAAATTGAATGAATATTAAGTAAGGGAAGCTCATATCCTTGGCTGGTTCAGGTATGCATATTTGCTCTTGGTCCACCTGCATATATATGCATCAACAATTCATTTTATTAATCAAAGTTGATCTTACCAGTCCTTCACTCCCGCAGATTTACTCCTCTCGTCATTCTCCGTCAAGGACTCTTCGAATTGCAGGTAACCACGCTCCTATAATTGATTGAAATTTGAGAATTTAAGGAGAAAAAGAGTTACATAGAAAGAGCGCATGAGAGAGAGATACAGAGAGATTCGGAGCTGCAGCCTTGAGGGCGGCGAAGAGGTGATCTTGTTCTAGGATGTGGCGTTGCTTCCAATAACGCGCAATCTCTTCATTTGTCACACTTTGCACCACCACCATTTTTGTTGCGCAACTACAATAATCCAATTTCATTATTTATAAAACAAATTCATTACCAAGTCTCTTAATTATTAATTTAAAATGAATGACACTCAATATTGCCCCCTAGGGCACTAATATCACTTAACTTGCCGATGTATTACTGTCTTACTAAATTTATTTATATATATGAAAGTAGTAGTTATTGATTAAGATTAATTATTTCACCCTATTTATACAACAAATTCATACCAAAGTCTCTTAATTTATAAACAGCCAATAAAAATAGATTTTTTAATTTAAAATGACTAGCACTCAATATTGTCGCCTAGGGCACTAATTTTGACTTAATTTGCTGATGTATTACTGTCTTACTAAATTTATTTATATATAGACATATAGTACTCCATATTGCATGAAATTTAGTAGTTAGATAACCTTATTGTATAAATTTAGGTTATTGATTAAGATTCCAGCAGCCATTGACCATCCAAAAACCTTATCATGTTAATATTTTTAATTATATACTAACGTATAGTATTGCACACTTTTATAGCCAATAATTTATTTTATCTAAAAATATTGATAAGCTTTTAAAAAGTCAGAAGAAGAAGAAGAAGTAAATGTATGCATGTACACTATATTTTTGTTTTTATACACGTTAGAGCACTCCCAATGGTTAGGCGTTAGGGTCGGCGAAAAATCGCCGAATATCGCCGGATTATCGCCGGGCGTTGGGGTGAATTCGGCGATAATTCGGCGTTAAATCTCCCGATTCATCGCCAACTCCCGATTCATCGCCGGATTATCGCCGAATTATCGCCGACCACTGTGGGCGATAATTCGGCGATAAAAATATTTTTTGTTTTTTTTTTTTAATTTCCCCCCTATAAATACACACCTTCTCTTCATTCTCTCCCCATCCTCATCCCTTTTCTCTCTTGAATTTTTTTACTTTGAATTTTTTTTTTCCATTCTTGTACTATTTTTTTTTATTAATTTTCGTCGTTGTAATGTTTACTCGTGTTTAATACAACGAACTTTATTACTATTATTTGTTTAGTCTTATAAATTAAATTACCTAGCTTTATTATATACAAAAATAAAACAATTAAATTACTAATGATGTAAAAATGAAATGTTGAGTTAGGGAGAAATAAGGGAGAAATAAGGGAGAAACCATTGGAGCAGTTGGCTAAAAGTTGGCTAAAAACTGGGGATAAATTATGGTGCTGATGTGGCGCTGATGTGGCAGGAGTTAGGGAGAAATAAGAGAGTTTTTAGCCGGACCATTGGGAGTGCCCTTAGGTGTAGAACTTTTTAAAATAATTGTGTTCGGTAGTTGTTAGCTACACTCAATGTTGGATTTCATTAGCAAGTTGCATCGTAGAAATATATTCATGCTGGATAAAATCCAAGTTGACAAGTTTGAAATTTTAGAATTATATCAATAATCTTTGGATTCAGTAGTTAATTTGATGTTCAAATTCCACTTTTATAAGTCACAGACTTCTAATTCAGCAGTGTTAATTTGGAAATTGATTTGGGCTCATCTGCATGTTTTTGAATAAAAATGTTTTTATCTTCTTTTCTTCTTCTCTTTCTCTTGTCAACCTAACTCCAATGCCTTTTTTTGTCATCTTTCTCCTCTTTCTCACATCGAATAATTTTCTTAGTTCACTCTAGTAGTAGTTGAGATTTGAGTCTTGATAGGGATTTATTCGTGTGTGATCATATAAGAAAATATTATGATGGGAGATAGATAACTGATCAATATAAAACATTTTTTTTTCTTAAAATGGCATCACATTTGAATTTTTTCGAAGCTTAATTTGACTAGAAAAGAAAAGAGGCTGCCTTAAATATGATTAGAACTCACTAAAACTCTTTTTATTTTTTTATTCTTTATTATTGAATAAAAATGAACTAATACATCCTCTGCAAGATTATTAAAGTACAAATGAATATTGGTGAATTTATGATTACAACATGATTGATCTACCGTTAGCTGCAGCATATACAAATACGCCTTTTTTTTCCTATTCTCTCTTTAGATGGATCAACAGAAAAACATCACTTTGTTCTGCTCTAAATTATTTCAATGTTCATATACATTTCGGAGGTGCAAAACGTCAGCATTTGGGATCGACCAAATCTGGACCGTGTTAGAGAAACACCGTCTTGTGGAAGAACCCCCTCGATGTTGGTTCCACTCAGACAAATTCCCAGAACCCGAAAGTAGTAAAGAAGTATTGGCTCAGTTAATTACCACAACAAGCAGATGTATTGGGAATGAATCGGCTTAGCCAGTTAGATAGCTCACAGTCGCTACGTGAAATGAGATATACCACGAAAGCAATGTACGCTGCAGTGCCAGTGGAGACGAGGGATCCAATCAACAAACCATCGACTTCGGAGAGGAAAAAGTGGAGCAAAAGGTATCCATTGATCACCATCACTAGCCCAGCCACCGTCCACGCGGCCCTCTACAGTGCAACAGCAGTGTATTAGCTACTTCAGTTATACTAACTTCAAAATTAAGGAGACATGCATTTCAACAACCAAGAAACTAGCATTTAAGCAGTTAAGTCGATAAAACATTGTACTGTTCAATTCTTGTCACATTAAAAGCCTCCAAGGGTCTCCTTTCACACAATAAGAATGTCATGTTTTGTTAACCGTAAGCAAATAATTTCTATCGAAAAACACGATATCTCATTAAAAGCATATTTTCAAAAGGCATGTCGATGAGTTACACCGTATGCAATAATTTTCTATAGAAAAACACGATATCTCATTAAAAGCAAATTTTCAAAAGGCATGTCGATGAGTTACTTTAGCATTAGACGATTGGAGAATATACTATCCAAGGCCCACTAAATTCCAATAGTTGCAATAGAATTAGGGTGATAATGGATTTTTGACTTACCCCAAGTAAAGGTCCAATCTTGAATGCTCCCATAAGTTGTTCCTTCGACACCAAGGTGAGAAGAGGGATAAGGGCAAAGGGTATCTGTATAGACTGTAGCACGTTGAGCCACTCATTCAGTATATCTAGGGATGATTCTGATTTGTTAAAAACCAATGCCACTATTATAGTTGGTACAATAGCACAACTTCGAGTGATCAAGGCCCTTAGTGACTTCTTTAGACGGAGATTGAGAAAACCTCCCATTATGAATTGTCCAGCATATGTCCCAGTTATTGTACTACTCGTCCCAGCTGCCAATAACCCAATGCCCCATATGTAGAGGATTGGAAAAAGACCACCACCATACTTCTCCTCTAGATACTGTCCTGCATTTACTAGGCCTATATATTCTGCCTGTTTGCTTCCACTGAAACCCTTAGCAAACACGGTTGTCACACATAAGTTGATCAAGAAGGAGACGAAGAGGGCAGCTGAGGACTCGATAGAGTAATAGTTGAGCGCCTCTTGGACCTGATCCTTCTTGTCCGGGTCAATTTTCCTTGATTGTACAAGAGCAGAGTGCAAAAACACATTGTGAGGCATTATCACACAACCCACAACTCCCACAGCCTGCCGGATAGTTCTTGAACTAAGCCGTGGAACCAAAAGACCTGTTAAGAGCACGATTATACAGTTTGACCAAGTCATTCCTTTAAAATGTTTTAAGTAGTATTTTCTATGAGATAAATTTCCCATTTCAGATTTGAGCAATGAGATCATGATAGAGCTTCTAACCTACTATAAGCTCCTTTCTGCTTGGCTTAGCATCAGCAAACATCCAAGCAAATGATAGGCCCATAGTTGAGATAAGAACTGCAAACACAGCTTCCAACTTCCTCACTCCATAGTTTTCAAGAAGTAAAAATATAAAGCTGTAAAGCAATTTCAGACAAAAAATATCAGTCACCAACTCATCACCTAGCAGACAAACAGATAGACGTGTGTAGCACTAAATCTAACACCCTTTCCAGCCAAATATTGCTTTTTCCCAAGAAAAGAACATTTCTAGCCTAGAATATATGGAAAAGGTTGGATCTTTCTCACTCTCAGCAACCAATTTATTAGGCATAAAGGTAATATCCTACGTGTGAAGATAACAAATTCTACTTCAAAAGTAACCATTATGCAGAAATGAATACGATTTCCACCCAAATCTAAAGTTAGTGACGTTAGAAGCATGAAAAAACATATGGTGGTTTCCACATAAGACAAACTAGCTTAACAGACACTTCGTTGAAAGAGCAAAAATTACCAAAAAAATCGCAGTAAAAATTATATTCTGGAGTTACAAGTTAGTAAAATACTCCCTCCGTCCCAAGGAAGATGACCCCTTTCTTGGGCGGCATGGGATTTTATGCAACTTTATTTTGTGTGTTAAATGGAGAGAGTAAAGTAAGAGAGAGGGGATAAAGTAGAGATAAAAGGGGTTTCCATTTTAAGTAATGGGTCTTCTTAGTTGGGACAAACCAAAAAGGAAAGTGGGTCATCTTTAATGGGACGGAGTGAGTAGTAAAACTAACATTTCTACCTTCTCAAAAGATTCGGTTTTTTTTTACCATATGATTTTATCCAGCTTCAATCTCCTATGCTGTCTAATTCAATTTTTTAGGCACACAAGTAAAAACTTCAAAAATATCGATTAAATGAGTGCAGAAAAAGAAATTACCAATCAGCAGCAGTAATTAGAACACCAGCCCAGAGAGGAAGAAACCCTCGGCTCAAAATCTGAATAGCAATGGCGCTTCCGATCACCTCCTGAATATCAGCCCCAATCAGAGCCACCTCCGCCATGAACCACAGCACAATCCTCGCCCAATCCGGATACTCATCGCGGCAGAGCTCCGCCAAGTGCTGCCCCGTGGCAACCCCTAATCTCGCCGACAGCAGCTGAATCAGCAGCCCCATCGCCGTCGCCCACATCAGCAGCCACAGCAGGGAGTATCCCGCAATGGCGCCGGCCTGAAGATCCCCCTCGAGATTCCCGGGATCTAGAAACGCTATGCTCATGAGGAACCCCGGACCGGTGAACATCCACAGCTTCTTCCACGAGAACGGCGGGGCCCCCGAGTAATTGGGGGTATCCAATTCGAAATCGGAGATCAGAATCTTCTGCCGCGCATCGTACGCCGCTTCCTCGTCGTCGTCGAGTTCGGATTGGATCGGAACGGCGTCGGATTTCGGCGAGGCGGATAGGGGCAGCAATCGGCGGGATTCGTTCTCGTCTGCTTGCAGCAGCTGCGCTTCTGATTGGGAATTCCGAGGTGCATGGTTGTCTGGCGGGGTGGTTGAGTTCATTGGATTCTCCGAATTGCGGCTGAGCTTATCTATTTGGTTGGACGCAGTGGTGCCTACGGTGGCAGGCGGTGGCGCGTGAGAGAGAAATCGGATTCGATGAAGGGAGTGGCGAAGCTACTGAATTTATAGATTAGTATAAAAGCATCGGGGCGGTATTGTCATTTCGAAACATACCATTGCCCTTTGTGGTTGCTAAATTCAGTGGTTTTGCTTTTTAACCATTGTAACTATTTTTATTTATGCGAATGCAAATTAATTTTTTAAGTAGGAGTATTGTTTAGAAGAATTTGCGGTAAAGTGTCGTCATAACGAGGCTCTCTCTTTTGATTGAATTTTTCCTAGTCTGGATGTTTGTCATTTGCTATGTAAACGTGGAGTCTGTTCAAAAAGTATACCTTTCACTAGGGGTGAGAATACGGATATCGGGTATTGGGTTTAGCCGTACCCGACCTAATATCCGTCGGGTATTGGATACCCAATATCCAATTTTATAGGATTGGGTATGGATTTGGGTATTGAAATTTAAGATATATCGGGTATTGGGTAACCCGAATGTGTATCGAATACCCGAATATCCAATTTATTATTTAAAGTATTTTTTATATTAGATTTAGCCATTTTTGGCTTCAAGAGCTGGCTAATTTATTTACTAATTACAACTTACTAGGTTAACTTTCTCTAAATTTATATAAATAAGTCAATCTCTCTTACTCTAGGTCACGACTTCTCCAAACTCTCAAATTTTACATATTGCATAACTAACTCATGTGGTTTTTATATTTTAATTAAATGTGTAACTTTTATTATTTTACTTACATATTGCATAATCAATCCCCATAAATATAATCATATACTTTAAAATAAAAGTGACGCATTTTTTTTAATAGTTTTATACTGCAAAATAAAAGCAACATTAAAGAGTCAATTTGAATATTTCTATATTTATAGTTATATTAATATATAAAATTTAAATTTTTTTATTAGTAAAGAGTCGGATATTTTGGTACCCGATACGTCGGATATGGATATCCGGGCCGGATATTGAAGTACCTGAAAATGTATCGGGTCGGGTTTTGGATAGACATTTAGGTGATTTTCGAGTTTGGGTACCCGGTTTTTTCGGGTCGGATATCCACGGATACCCGTATTCCCACCCCTACCTTTGATAGAGATTGTATTCTTACATTTTATTTGAACAAATTAAAAGAAAATGGAGTATACTTCTTTGTTGTATTTTCAATAGATAAAGATTTCATCAAAATACTCACAACTTAGACAAAATGTTATTCATTCTCCTCGAAAAATAGTCAAGATTTTTCATTTTCATATCTATGCTAAATTTCTATGTATATCTAATTAAGTCTATTTTTTCACTAACTAGTATTATCAACCGTGCTATGCACGAGTAATAATATTTTCAAATAATTCTAAGAGTAGATTGAAATACAAAAATAAAGAGTATATAATACTAATGTTTATAGTTAAAAATAAATGTTAATTAAAATAAATATTCATAACATTATAAACAATTCAAAACATCATAAACAATAACAAAAGGACATGTATTTCTCTCATCCACTCTAAATGAAATATTTCACATTCGACAAACAATTTTACACATTTTAATTTCCGATTTGAGTAGAGTAAAATATAATAAAACATAGGACAAATAGGAGATAATGATGCTTATATTTAAGAACATGCATGTATTAATCAAAATAAGATATACAAATAAAGGCAAATGTGTGACTAAGAATCAAAGAGGAAATATAGAATGAAACTTTATTACATATAATATAAATTAACATATTTGAAGAGTTTCAAAATAAAAAATTAATCGTACCAAGTCTAATATTTTTTAAATTTCAAATAAAAGTAAAAACTCATAGTTAGGAAACATGTATATAATACGAAAAAAATAAGAAAATAAAAAGTATAGTTAATAAAAATTTATACAATTTGAATAAATGAATAAATTGTATTATTAATATTTTTCAATTATATAACTAATTCATTTAATATAAATTTTGATTTTTTAAAATTTGAAAATTCACTTGGCATATTTAAATTAGACTTTTAACAAAATATTTAACCCAAATATTACTTAGTGAAGGTCATTTAGCATCCAATTTGATGCATCAACATTTAATACATTGAAACGTAATTCATGTGCCGTCCTCTCTTCTTCTCCATTATTCCCCATCTTAGTATTTCTCAATATTTCCATATAATAAATTTTGGTATTACTATGTTATTAAATACGTTCTTAGTATAAGAAATTCATATCATTGTAATATAGTACAATTAAGTGTAGAAGAATTTGTATATATTTATGATTACAATTACTTTTATTGTGCATACCTTTTTTATTTATTTATTATTATTAGTATTATTATTAGATTTAAAATAGAAAATTCAAAAAGGAATTCGTAAATAAGTCACACTGTTTTTGCTGCATCCGAAGCACTATTTGAATTTGACGTATAACACTATGTTTCCCATTCTTCTCTTCCAACAATCTTTCTTATATAGTTTAAGATTAATAGTACTACAAATTATCGATAGATTGAGTTATAAAAGATTTACAAATTGAAATAATTAAATAGATATGTGTAAGTAATAATGGATTCCATTTTGATGTAATCAATATGTTTAAAAAATAGATTTCAGTAATTGTCGGACACCATTTATGTTACGCAATATTAGTATTAGTATATTACTTATATTAATTACTACTAATTCTTTACTGAATAATTGGACTTAAAAAATTAAAATCGGTCCTTTTTAGATGTACAGAATTTTAGGGTAAAGTTAATGAAGTAAGTAAATGTCAAAATTTAAGAGTTTAAACGGCACCCTCTTTTCTAATTCCAGACTCTCCCACAGAGCAGTGCCTCCTTTGAAATTATTCACCAGGCCTCTTCTACCTCTTTCTTTTTTTACTTTGTTTTAACACTCTTTCATTTCACGATCTTACTTATATTTTCAACCGTTATCATATTTCATTTCCTTTTAAAATTTTGCAATTACCAATTTAATTACAATGGATAAAGAATCTGCCTAAAAATAAAAAATCGTGATAGCATCCAGTTTTTAAACTATTTATCTAATGTATTTCTCGAGTTCCATTTCTACATTTTGAAAAAAGTCAATTTTTTAGGATGATTTTCGCAGGAAGAACTGTTCTTCGTTTATAAAAATTTGATTTTATCGGGGATAGCACGATTGTTCAAATTTATTTTCTACCAGTATTATTTTTCCGTGTTTGTTTTTTATGTTTGTTCAGATTGGAGAAATTTATGTCCCATCCTTTCTATGTTATATTTTCAATTTTTTGTTTTACTATTTTTTGTACTACTCCATTTTTTACTGCAAATCAACACTCATTATTATATTTTTTTTGTATTTTTATTTGTACATAACCATTTTATATTTCAATCTAGATATTATGTTCTTATTTTCAAAAAGTGATTTATGGGCATGTGGTCTGACCATATTTTGGATTGATCCTTATCACATGTTTTCAACATTAAAATCTAGAAATTCTCATTCACAATTAGATCATTCTGTAAGCCATATTTCAACTTTAATGATTTCGATAATGAAATCTAATTCTAGATTTGAATTAATTCAACCACAACACATAGACTATAAAGTGGAGATAGATCACTAACCTCCATCCATGCTTTTCTTGTTTTGAAGAAGATGTTGAATCCACCTTTGATGATTCTCCTCTCCTTGACCTCAAGCTTTCTTATTTGATTCCTTTAATGGACAAAGAATCAAGAGCACTTTTCTATATATATTATATATAACTATATATGTGTGTATATGTTATTTGTTGGTGTGTTTATTTCATGCACACACCATCTCTTTATATAGGCAATAAGTGACTCTTCGTGAAGGGACCAACGGAGGTGTCTTCCCATTAGGAAACCATACTACTTTAATATGGAAATCGACACGCCGATTCGGTAGAATCAGTTTGAAACTGATTAGAAACTAATTCTTCACAATACACTTATGCACGTCTATATTCATTCATATACATGCAATAATTATATATATAACAGTTAATCTATAATAACTGCCATAATAATATATAATCAACTTTAGTGCATGTACGACAACACACACATATATAATCAATTCATACGTACATATATTTGTATTCTTTTCATATAATATATATATATATATATAATATTATATTTGTAACACTATAATTAGAGGTAAGAGAGGAGGGTTATCAATACACCCGATTCTAATTCTTTAATCGAAACCGATCCATTACAGTGTCGTCTTTAATATTAGAATCCCTTTTAACTATCAATATTTTAAACTTGAACTTTAATTTAAACCAATAGATACATAGGTCATATAAGAATATAAATATTCTTACATTCTCCCACTTGACCTTTGTATCGTCTTGATGGTTTAATAACCATAATGCGCACTTTTATATCAAGTTCAAAATATCCTTTAAATACCATGATAAAATTAGAATTGATCGAATCATGGCGGTCACACATCATTAAGCGACATGATTCCTTCCATGTATCACAAATCAATTCCAACTTTACATTGTCCTTTCATTGAGATGAACTTTTATTCTCAATTCATCATATGTTATCCAACAACCATAATTGTATACAAACTATAATGATAACATATTTAATAAACAGAAACATAAGTTTTATTGAATTCAAAGTGTCTTACACTTTACAAGCATAATACAACTAAAATAGCAAGGCTTTATCTATAATACCCATACGCTCTACATGGCCAATAAACATTTTGGTAGTCCTTTAGTTAACGGATCCGCTACCATCATATCCGTCCTAATATGCTCAAAGAACACTCTTTGTTTCTGCACTTCTTCTTTAACAGATAAGTATTTTAGCTCCATGTGCTTAGCCCCTTTCGAGTACTTATCATTCTTTGAAAAGAAGATAGCTGCGGAATTATCACAATATATTTTCAGCGGCCTAGCTATAGAGTCGACAATTTTAAGCCCTGAAATAAAGTTCCGCAACCACAATTCGTGAACAGTGGCCTCAAAGCATGCCACAAATTCGGCTTCCATAGTGGAAGTAGCAATGACAGACTGCTTTCCACTTTTCCATGATACTGCCCCCTCGGCTAAAAGGAACAAGTAGCCAAACGTCGATTTTCTACTATCAACGCACCCGGCATAGTCTGAATCTGAATATCCAATGACCTCTAGATTATCGGATCTTCTATACGTAAGCATGTGCTCTTTAGTGCCTTGCAAGTACCTGAGGACTTTCTTTGCAGCCTTCCAGTGATCCATTCCGGGATTACTTTGATATCGACCAAACATACCAACCGCAAAGGTGATATCTGGTCGCGTACATGTTTGAACATAGTTCAAACTCCCAACCACTGATGCATATGGAATTCTTTCCATTTCCTTACGCTCCAATTCATTTTTAGGACATTGCATTTTACTAAACTTGTCTCCCTTCTGAATTGGAGCAATCCCTACAGAGCACTTTTCCATTCTATATCTCTCTAAAATCTTATTGATATATCCTTTCCAAGATAAACTTAATAATCCTTGTGACTTATCTTGAAATATTTTTATTCCGATCACATAAGATGCATCTCCCATATCTTTCATTTCAAAGTTCTTAGAGAGATATTTCTTCACATCATGTAACATACCCATGTCATTTGCAGCAAGCAAAATATCATTAACATATAAGACTAAAATTATAAACTTACTCCCACTGATTTTTACATAGATATATCGATCAACAATGATCTCTACAAAACCATATGATACAATGATATCATTAAACTTTATATACCATTGTCTAGAAGCTTGTTTTAGTCCATATATTGACTTCCTCAACTTACATACTAAGTGTTCTTGTCCCGTTGCCAAAATCCTTCGGGCTGGTTCATATAAACTTCCTCTTCAAGTTCTCCATTTAGAAAGGCGGTCTTTACATCCATTTGGTGTAGCTCGAGATCATAATGAGCCACCAAAGCCAAAACAATTCTTAAAGAATCCTTCTTTGCAACTGGAGAGAAGGTTTCTTTATAGTCAATGCCATCCTTTTGGGTGAAGCCTTTAGCAACAAGGCGAGCCTTGTATCTTTCGATGTTACCTTTCGAATCACGTTATGTTTTAAAAATCCATTTAGAACCAATGGTTTAAAAACCTTTAGGCAATTCTACTAAGTCCCAAACTTTGTTATCACCCATAGATTTTATTTCATCTTTTGCGGCAATCAACCACTTTTCAGAATCTTCACTTTCCATGGCTTGTCGGAATGAGATTGGATCTTCATCAAGGCTTAAGTCACATTCACTTTCAATACTGTAAACCACATAGTCATTTGAAATGACAGATCTTCTTTCCCTTACCGATCGCCTCAAAGTTTCTTGTGGTTCACTATTCGCTTCTTGAATTGTAACAGGTTCAATTACTTCATTTTCGGTTAGTGAGTTTTGCACATTATCATGTTGTTCTATTGTGTCATTTGATTGTGATACAATAGGAACAATAATATTTGGTGCAACAACATGTGGATGAACCTTATCGTGGATTTCTTGAATATCCACCTTTCTAGGTTCACCACTCCCACTAATTTCCCCGTTTTCAATGAACCTAGCATTTCCCGTCTCAACTATTCTCGTACTATGGTTAGGACAATAAAAAGTATACCCCTTTGATTTGTCCGGATAGCCAATGAAAAATCCACTGACGGTCCTTGAATCAAGTTTCTTTTCATGTGGATTATACAACATTACTTCTGCTGGGCAACCCCAAATACGAATATGCCTTAAGCTAGGTTTCCTTCCCGTCCACAGTTCAAAAGGTGTCTTAGGAACTGCCTTACTAGGAACCCGATTAAGCATATAAGTTGCAGTGTTTAAAGCATAAATCCACAATGAAAGGGGTAAAGTACAACCACTTAACATACTTCTAACCATTTCCATCAATGTACGATTCCGCCTCTCCGCTACACCATTCTGTTGCGGAGTACCGGGCATTGTATACTGTGCACAAATGCCTCTACTTTCGAGTAACTTTGCAAATGGGCCCGGACATTGTCCAGTCTCATTATACTTTCCATAGAACTCACCACCTCTATCCGATCTCACAATTTTAACTTTTCTATCTAACTGTCTTTCCACCTCGTCAATGAATATTTTCAGCACATTCACTGACTCAGATTTTTCATGCAGTAGATATATGTAACCATAACGTGAGTAATCGTCAATAAATGTGATAAAGTATTTTCGACCATCCCACGAAGGAGCATCAAAAGGACCACATATATCAGTATGTATTAACTCAAGAAGCTGAGTGCTTCTCGTGGCTGATTTCTTTACAATGTGTTTAATTTGCTTTCCTTTAATGCAATCTACACACATATTTAGGTCACTAATATCCAATCGAGGAAGAATTTCATTCTTTACCAACCTCATAATCCTTTCTTTAGAAATATGACCTAATCTTTGATGCCACAAGTAAGCCGAACTTTCACTTGACGCATTACGCTTAATGCCTCGACTTTCAACATTAAATAAGGATTCACGAAATTTTGCATCAAGATTGAATCTATAAAGTGAATCATACAAAGTACCACTACCATAAAAGTAATCGTTTCGGTACAAAGAGAATACACCATTTACAATCTTAACTTTAAAACCTAAATCATCCAATCTACTTACAGAAACAAGATTTCTAGCACATTCAGGTACATAAAGACAATCTATAAGATCTACATGACATCTTGTGTCCAAGATCAATCTGTAGGTCCCAATGCCTTCAATCAGTGCTTTCATCCTATTTCCCATGAACAAATATTGTTCAACCCCTTTTATAGGTTGGATCGAACTGAATCCCTGTTTAATATGAGACACATGAGTTGTAGCACCAGAATCTAACCACCAAGTATTATTAGGCACTTCAATAAGATTCAATTCAAAGCAAACAAGAGTATTATGTTTACCTTTCTTATTAAACCAGGCCTTCCTTTTAGGACAATCTTTCTTGAAGTGTCCCGTTTCCCTGCAAAAGAAACACTTCCTTTCCTTTTGGATTTTCTTCTCCGGACCTTTCAGAAAAGATTTATCCTTCTTCTTGTCCTTCTTACTTGATTTTCCTTTACTGGAGCTAGCACCTCCATGACCTATGAGATTCGCAACTTGACCATTCATCTTCTTTAATCTCCCTTCCTCTTGAACCAACATAGCCTTTAATTCCTTAAAGTCCCATTTATCTTTGATGGTGTTATAATTCACCTGGAACTGGCTAAATTCAATAGGTAGGGAGTTCATGATAAATTGGACCAGAAATTGCTCATGAACCTCCATTCCCAAGGTCGTTAGCTTTGCCGCCAAGTTAGACATGTTTGTCACATGATCATGAATTGGTTGTGACCAGTCAAACTTCTTTGTACTAAGTTCACTCATTAAGCTTCCTACAATTGACTTATCAGCCAATTCAGATTGTGAACACTCCTTAATTTTCTCAATTAATTCCCTTGCACTTTCTGTCTTGGGCATCAATGGCTTAAAATTTTCTGCCATCGTCATCCTCATAAGATTCAAGCTCAACCGGTTAGATCGCTCCCAAGTCTCATGTTGAGACTTTTCAGTTTCGGAGCTCTCATCTGTTATGGCTGAAGGTTCATCTTCTGTTAGTATGGCATGGTCCAACGCCATTACACCCAGTGAAAACCGGATCTGTTCAGACCATTCACCATAGTTTTGCCCATTGAATTTAATGACAGAGTTTGCAGATGCATACAAATTCGCTGAGGCTGCAACATTTATACATACTTATCTATTAGTGCTTGAGTCCTTAATACAGATTCATAAACAGTAATACCTTAAATAACATGCATTCATGTAACCTTTGGGCAATACTTAAATACACATACTTTCAACGATGCTAAAATCATAGTACTTTAACAATTAATCAAATCATACATATATCAAATAAGCATGCTGCCTTTGGGTATACATACTACATAAGACACATAGTATACATGATTAATCCCTTTCGTATTATTAAATATATACAATGATCCACCTTTGGGTGATCTCCAAGCATATAAATGATAATAAATAATAATTTAATTGATCAATCAAACTTTTATGTCATTCATAGCATCTCTTTAATCATGATAAATTAACTAACATTTATCATTTTCAATAAATAAATACAATATAACAAGACCACTTTGGTGATAAACAAGTTATATATTATTTAAATATTGAAATCTTTAATGGGTAGAATATCCTAATATTTTAATATTTCATAAAACAATTACCCAACACATAAGCGGAAGCATATTTAATCAAAATCAAAAAATCCATGACCATTCAAATTTCGATTTTGAAATCACATAAATGGTGAATTAACCAAATCTAGATTGGCTCTGATACCAACTGTAAGCCATATTTCAACTTTAATGATTTCGATAATGAAATCTAATTCTAGATTTGAATTAATTCAACCACAACACATAGACTATAAAGTGGAGATAGATCACTAACCTCCATCCATGCTTTTCTTGTTTTGAAGAAGATGTTGAATCCACCTTTGATGATTCTCCTCTCCTTGACCTCAAGCTTTCTTATTTGATTCCTTTAATGGACAAAGAATCAAGAGCACTTTTCTATATATATTGTATATAACTATATATGTGTGTATATGTTATTTGTTGGTGTGTTTATTTCATGCACACACCATCTCTTTATATAGGCAATAAGTGCCTCTTCGTGAAGGGACCAACGGAGGTGTCTTCCCATTAGGAAATCATACTACTTTAATATGGAAATCGACAAGCCGATTCGGTAGAATTAGTTTTGAAACTGATTAGAAACTAATTCTTCACAATACACTTATGCACGTCTATATTCATTCATATACATGCAATAATTATATATATTACAGTTAATCTATAATAACTGCCATAATAATATATAATCAACTTTAGTGCATGTACGACAACACACACATATATAATCAATTCATACATACATATATTTGTATTCTTTTCATATAATATATATATATATAATATATTATATTTGTAACACTATAATTAGAGGTAAAAGAGGAGGGTTATCAATACACCCGATTCTAATTCTTTAATCGAAACCGATCCATTACAGTGTCGTCTTTAATATTAGAATCCCTTTTAACTATCAATATTTTAAACTTGAACTTTAATTTAAACCAATAGATACATAGGTCATATAAGAATATAAATATTCTTACACATTTAATCGTTGTTGATCACATGCCTACATTCAATGAGCTTCAGATGGATTGGTTGGCGTTAGTAGCAGCCTCATCTGGACGTGTGATTGCCAACAGTTCCAACTCCTTAAATCTGTCCAAGGTGATCATTCTTCTCGCAATATTAGGCTCATACCTTTTAACCATGTGAAAACTTATTTTTGTTTCTGTCAAACCTAAATTACATAAATGCGTGTAAGTTTTTGAGGAGGTATGGACACTGAATTCGTTTTTCTTTTGAATTTTTCCTTCTTTTTTGGTCGACCTCCTTATCATTTGCTTTCTTGCCATTTTTATAAGTGCAGATTCACTGGAAAATATTGTTAGTAAAAAAATTTAACTGTCAAAATCTTTTGTATATGATACTATTACTCACTGTTCTTCTCTTCTTTCTCTACTCTTCTGCACTTCTACTCCTCTCATTCTCTTTTTTGCCAACTTAATATCTGACCTGCATGGCTCAACAATTGTACTATTTAGAATTTATTGACTAGAAATATTTAGTCATACCATTTTCACATGATGAGGTATTGGTGTCTTCTTCTCTTCATAGCTTCTCACACGTTCCCCTTTTGCTCTATTATTTACAGGTGACTGCAAAAATGTCATGAAGATGTTGTATAAGTTATTTGTGAATAAAATAACAAAACATAAGACAACACACTAAGAAAAATATAAATTGAAGTAAGATGAGAAACATGTCAATGAACATGAATAACCAAGTATATTAGAATGGGAGAGAAAAGTTTAATTGTATTTGTAAATTCGTCATGGCTGTATTATCATGGTATTTATAGAGGCCCAAATCTTTGTCAGTAGTTACTCCCTCCGTCCGCCATTAGGAGTCAGTCTCATTCATGGGCGGCACGAGTTTTAAGAAATGTTAAAAAAAATGGATAGAAAAAAATTAGTGGAATAAGGGTCCCACTTGTATACATTAGTTTTAAATGAAATGTGAGTGGAATGAGTTAGTGGAAGGTGGGACCCTATTACCATTTATGGTAAAATTAAATCGGACTCTTATTCACGGACGGACTAAAATAGAAAAACGGAACTCTTATTTTTGGACGGAGGGAGTAGTACACTAATTCAATGTGTTGTACATGTATAGCGGTCATTGCATTCTAAATAACTAACTGTGCTTGTTGTTTAACCAATGGTCAATTTTGCTGATAAACTTGTGTATTTTAGATTGTTCTAATTGAAAAAAATCATATCTTCTCTTGGACTTGGAAGCTTATTTTGGCATGTGAAGTGAACGTGGCCAAGCCATAAAATCATGGTCGGGCCACCAACGCCCATGTTTTACACTATAGTGGACATGCCCAAGCCACCAAATAATTTATTTTTTTCATTTTTGTGTATATTTTAATTAAAAACGGGTATATTTATAGAATTTGTGTAGGAATGAGGTAAAAAAATGTGTATACTTATAGAATTTAAAAAAAAATCAAAAAATATGGAGAGCCGCGGCTCGTGGCCAATACAATAGGAGGGCCACGGCTCCCGCCCAGGAGCCGCGGCCGGGCCACGATCGTGGCGCTCCCGTGTCCAACCCCCCCCCCCCCCCCCCCCCCCCCCGCGGCGGCTGCCCACCCCAGTTACTATAGGGAGCCACGGCTCGCGGCTCTCCCGTGGCCCGGCCGCGGCTCCCTTATAGTGGACACTCTTAGATTATCTTCATGGAATAGTATTTTCTTATCATTTTTCATTTTCGTAAATTAGAGCTGTCAATCACTTTTTTTTATTTCATTGCAAAATGTCAGTTTACTTTTTTTTCTTGTCCATTCACATCAACTTGTTATTGTCAATAAATATAAAGCAAATTGTATAAATATATTTATCACATTATCCAATGTGCAAAACATTTTTATTCATTGGGTAGTAATTATATTTATCATATTTGGTGTATATTAGTGTATTGCATGATCAAAAGATAGTGATATAATATTTTAAGATAACGTCAAATAAAAAGAAATAAACTTTTGGCAACATTTAATTAAGTGGGGCGCCAAAATTATCTTGCCAAAAACTCGTGACTTTATATATTTATAGATAATATTTAAATTATATTTTTCTATCTCTTAGTATTTTATCAATTTTATATTAAATTTTGTACTTCCCTCTGTCCCTGAAAATTTATCACATATTTCCTTTTTCGTCTATCCCTAAAAATTTGTCACCTTTCAATTTTATCATTTTTAGTAGTGGTTCCTACATTCCACTAACTCATTTACAATCACATTTTATTATAAAATTAATTTATAAAAATAGGACTCACATGCTACCAACTTTTTCAACCCAATTTCTATAATATTTCTTAAAACCCGTGCCGGGTCAAATGATGACGAATTATTAAGGACGGATGGAGTAATTATTCACTATCAACTCAAATATATAAAGATAGTTGCAAGGAATAGTTTTTACTTAAACAAGAGATGTTTATAAGATTAAAATATATTTATATTTAAATTTTTTAATGTTTATATTTTTGGGTAACACTGAATATAATACTTATAGCATATTATGGGGTGTGATAAATTGCTAACTCATCCTTTAATTGCTGACTACAACTATTCTAAGACTAAAGAAGTTTGGAGCTCTAATAGTCTATAAATTGTCATGTGTAATTGGCTGAGCCGATGCTCATATCGGCCCTGCGATGTGCCTCCATTGCGGGAACTCGGGCCGATCATGGAACCGATATTCCTTTTTATTTTTTAATTTTTTTTATAAATTTTAATAAATTTTTAATCCACTATGTATGCTTCATCACCCATCAATTCACATTTTCCCAATCCAATCTTAGTTTCAATTTCAATTTCCGTTGTTTTTTATGTTTTTATCTTTTTTTTTTTGTTTTTTTAATGTTGGATGTTTTATTTATGTTTTCTTTCGTTTTTAAATAAAGTTTATTTTTTGTCATATATTATGTTATCTTTTAATTACACAAACAATTAAAAGAGAAATATTAAAATAATGATGATGTGGAAATGAGATGAGCTTTGAGATAGGCTCTGGAATGGGCTCTCATTGTAGGGAGATAGGCTCTGAGATGAGCTTGCTGACGTGGCAGGAGAAAATGGAGATAGGCCCTGAGATGGGCTCCGGAGAGAGGTAACCACTGTCCACTGCTAGTGCTCTTAATACCCTTAATTGACATTTTTTTTGCACTATATTGGTACTCGTGGCTTAATGATCTCGTACCTTGATTTAATGATTTAATGTCTATCATTTAGTTATAATTAACAATTTAAGGGTGGATTAACAATATAACACATCCCCATAGCATATAGTATAACATTAGTGGAAAAATGGATATATAAAAGGAATTTGTAAATTTTCCTAATGATTAGAAATCAAAAAACATGTATATACATTTCAGAATATAAAATTTGAAAAAGAATATCACCTTCTTTGTGGATAATGAAAAAGAATATCGAAAATCTTTAGCAATTTTCCGACTTAATGAACGAAACCATAATTTTGTTATTTAATAAAATCGGATTTGACAATAAAAAGTTATTTTTGGATTTTCCAGTGTAATGAAAGTTCAAAATGCAGGATTTGAACAAAAATCTGAAATCAAACTAGTAATGTATCAATTAGGAGTATTTAGATATGAGGACTACTTTGGACTAAAGTGCTTACTATTATATTAATCTAAAACCATAATCAAAGTTGAGAAAGAACATGAACCATGGTTGAGTTAGGCCAACACCTAGCCAAGAGTGGGTGAGCCTTGGCTGTAACAACTCCTCCACTTTCACTCATATCCTCAAAATCATCACCACTAATTCTTTGCCAATCAAAACATTGAATAAGTGATCCCAACCCCAACCCAATCATACTCATTGCTAAGGCCTCTCCGGGGCACCCTCTCCTTCCTGCCCCAAAAGGAACATGCTCCAATCTTTCTTTATTGATGCCTCGTTCCTCGTGCATAAACCTCCCGGGCCTGAACTCGAGGGGGTCCTCCCAAATATCGGGATCATTGTGTATAGCCCGCACATTGATTTGCACCATTGTCCCACGTGGTATGTGGAACCCTCCGATAGTGCAGTCCTCAGACGATTCGTGGGGAAGGAGCAACGGAATCACAGGGTATAACCTTAGGGTTTCACTTATTATGCACCGGAGGTAGGGAAGCCCCGGTAGATCGGAATCATCGAGCATGCGGCTGTCACCTACAAGATTGTGTATTTCTAGTTGAGCCTTGTTTAGGACTGATGGATTGTTGAGTAGGAGTGCCATTGCCCACTCCATTGTAGCCACTGAAGTGTCACTGCCTGCTTGAAGAAGTACCTAAGGAACACATATACCTACATCATATACCATAAACAACAAGACTTTTGCAACAAAATAAATGTAACAGTCAACAATCGACAAAACATCTCTATGCAATGATCTGGCAATATTTGTGGAAAGTCCAATGATCTCAAAATCATCCAAATACGATTAATAAGGAGTTAAGAAAATACTGTTCATCTTCTTCAATTCTGGATAAGAAATTAGCTCTACATCTATTAAATCAAACAGGAAAATCCAATTCGGTTCGATTTCATTGTCACAGCCTTTGTGACTCACTCATGTCCTCTGTTAAATTCGTTATTTTGTACTCATTCTGATCGCAATAAAATACTACTGTGATTGATTTTATTATTTTGATACATACAGATCTTTTCTCATCATTTAAATGTTAGGACTTAGGAATATAAAATGTGTACAATAAAGGTCAAGTTGGAGACAAAGAAGGTACCGCGGCGAGGCTCCTGATGATCTCATCGGTGTAGTATTGAGGATCGGTTTGTTGAAGCGAAAACAGTACTTCGATCATCGTTTTCCCCTGCGGTTTTTCACCTCGCTCACGAATTCCTTCTATCAAATTCTGCAATAGTTTGTCCCTTCTCTCATGTACGCCTTTACATGGATCTTCCGATCTCCCCAACCATCTGAGGAACGGGAAAAAATCCACCGCCGGCGATTTTCCGGCCACCTTATGCATCTCATCGATAATCTCTCGAAACTCCCTAGCCTCCTCTGAATCGATTTCGTTCCGGCCATAGTATCTCTTCCCGAGAATCATCCTCGTCATCGAATTGAACAGGAGCTCGAAGATGGCCGTCCGCATCTCGATGGCGCCGCCCGGATCGGCGGCGTAGAGAGCGCGGAGGAGGCGCCGGATCTCGTCGGATCGGATCTGAGACAGCGATTGGATGCGGTGAGAGGAGAGGAGCTCGATCGACGAGATCCGGCGGAGGTTCCTCCAGTGGTCGCCGTAGGGGGCCCACACGATGCTGGTGTAGTTGTATCCTAGGTGTTTTCCGACGGAGAGGCGCGGTCGGTTGGCGAGGACGGCGTCGTTGGCCGTGCAGAGGCACTCCGCCGCGGCGGGATCCGAGCTGCAGTGAGAGAATCGGGCCGTGGTTTCGGGAGAGGGCGGTTAGGGTTTTGTGGAGAGGCTTCTTCAGCAAGTACACGTGGCCGATGACGGGGAGGTTTATCCATGGAGATGGCGGCAGATTTCGCAGCTTGTTGAGCAGATATTGAGTTGCGAAATACAGAAACAAAAATAATGGCAAGAATATGATCACAAACATTATTTCCATGGCATCTAGTAATTTTTTGTCAACACTTGGTAGAAATTTGATGATACCCTTATCCTTGTGAACTGCTCCCTAATTGTATACCATGGGCATATTATAATCTTGAACCAATGACCATCTTTTGACTTTTGGTTGCGTTGAGAATGTCACAACTTGCAAGGCAATTAGTTCACATATTAAGTTGAACATTAGTATGAGAGGAACGTGAATGAAAAAGATGATATTTGGGCCTCCTATATGATAGTATTTTGATTAATTGAGTTGAGCTTATTCAAATTAATTAATTATCAAGGGCATTAAATCCAAAGATTTAATCGTCAAGAGCATCAATTTCTTTAATCTCAACGAAATATAATATGTCATGTATAGATGAGACACTAGTTCTATTTTAAAGGTTGGCTCTCACTTGTATCAATCTGGGTTTTAGCGTTTCAGATGGCGACAAAAAATATTTAAACAATTTTTTTTTATCGACAGACTCAACAGTTTTAGATGCAAAATGTATACAAATTGGAAATTTACCACTATATCATATGCTCAATAATTTAGAAGGTACATGTCTGACATAAACAAGCTGCATTTTTTTCTGCTTCAAAAACTGTCATGTATCAAAGCAATTCCAAATCCGTAGAATGATAAATGAAAACTGATCAATTTAAGTTCACAAACAAATATCAACACGAAAAAAGACTTGACTAACTTAGGGGATAAACACAAAAAGAGGGCAATCAACGTATAGAACTATTTACTTAATAGTAACCTTAAAGTTGGAACTTGCCAACTCTTGCACCGCTTTAGCTTCATCTTCATCAAATTTTGAAACTGCAACACTTACATGAAGGTCTGGTTGGTCTCCATGTAATTCTTCTTGCTCGTCTAAGATCCGTTTAGCTGACAACATCACTGATTCATTGCAACGGTGCAATTCAATTGATTTGAATGTGGGTATTTCTCCAATTTCAGAAGGGATCTCCTTCAATTCTTTAAACAGACCAAGATAAAGCTCTTGAAGAACAGGAAAGTGGGAGCTCTCTAACATTATCCATTTTTCTAGATCATTACACTCCCACAATTTTAATGACTTGAGACTGGGAACTGACCTTCAATTGTTTCCCACTTGCGTGTTCTCAATCGACCATAATTTAATATGAGCTCCTGAAGAAGTGGTAAGGAACCTATCGTTGGTAGTATGTCTTCCCATTCAGAAGTAATTGGGATACAAAGATTTAACTTCTTAAGGGAGGGTGGAAAACTCATCTTCAGCAGATCCTTTTTCCCCCTCGAGTAGGCAACCGAGAGCTTCAAGGATTCCAGTTTACTAAAACATTCAAGATAGCTGGCATAACTCACTCTCTCAAGTAGTTCTGCATTGCATACCATTTGCAGTTTCTTGATATTGGGAATTCTTTTAACAACATCTTCACTTATACTGGGATCATCCACTCCTTTGAGCACTTCGAGATTCTCCATGATAATAATATCATTGTTGATGCTCGGAGATGCAAATTCCTTGAGGAAAACTCAACATGCCTAAGTTTATGCATTTCCCAAATTTCAATTGGTGCAATAAATATTTTAGTACACTTAATAATTAGTGTATGTAGATTCCAAAGCAGGTTGATCGAAGGAATCACAGACTCCCAATTAGCCCAACAACGAAGGTACCGTGAATTCATCATAGTAAACACATTTTCAAGGGAATAAAAGTAGCAGGAACTTGTATATGTGTTATCACATGCATATAGTGTCCTCAAAAACCTAGAATTTGGCAATTCTGAAACTCCATATATATGACGTACATTAGACCGAACATGTGACATAGAGTCCAAGGAATTGCGGATATTTTCCTTTGAAGTGTAACTCGGAATAACAATGCGGTGTTGCCTAATTGCTCCTTGATGACTCTGTTCTCTCAAAATATAAAAAAAACCTCTGTTTTTTAGCTTCTTTCGTAGATAGATCTCTTAGTAAGTCATGAATTTTCCAATATTTTACATTCCCATGTAACCCCAACTCATCAACTAGAATGAGATTTCTATCAATTAACTCCTTGAAGCACTCTTTGCCAATTGTTGTCAAGCTTTTATTATCTATCGGTTTTATATATCCTTCAGAAATCCATAGCTTGACAATTGTTGAAGCACTAATTGCATGGTCTTCCTCAAACACTCCCATATATAGAAAACAAGGCTTTAGATGTACAAGCAAATGATTATAACTCAGTTTCAATATTCTCAAGCAATAATCATCACTATCGGAATTCACGATTGAACTTAAGTTTTTCTCTATGTATTCCCAATATTTTAGTGTGTGTTCGGACTTTGTCATTAGACCGCCTGTCACAGCAATCGCCAAAGGAAGTCCGTTACACTTTTTCACAATTTTCTTTCCAATTTGCTCAAGATGAGTAGGAAAACTTTGGTCTTTAAATACAGTTTTGGAGAACAAAGTCCAACTACTAACCTCGTCCAGAAATCTCATTTTAAAAAGGCCATAGGAAGTAGTCAAATGGGCAGCCAAATTCGACATCCTAGTTGTGACTACTACCCGACTACCCTCACTTCTGCAATCAGGAAAGGAAAATTTCAACCTATCCCACACATCTATACTCCACATATCATCAAATATAGTGAGATACCTCTTACCCCATAAACACCCACCATCCTCTTGTTCTCTTCCTTCTCCCTCGTTATCAAAGGCGCCTCTTTTGTGATCAAATCAATTTCTTCTATCACATTTTGCATATCGCTATAGAAGTTGATGCAATTGATTTGTTCATCACCGCCACCGCCATTCGCAGCTGTGGCTGCAGAAAGGTGAATAGTGTCAATTATATATGACTCAATCACATCTTCAGCCGCATGAGCTGCATCTACAATGCGCATCTCCAAAGGATCTGCTTCGTTGCTGTATGCAAAAGGAGAGTTATAACTTTCGAGGAATTCCTGCAAAAAGACAAGTTTATTAGTGAGAGATTCAACTTGTTGTTTATCGAGAGAAATTGGAGGGGATGGATGAGTTTCAATATCGTCTATCACTCTCATAAGAGAAATCAGAGATGCATAAGCCGCCATGCTAAGAGGCTGAATGTATGAAAAGTGTGAACAAAAATGGGATAAATTTGTAGAGATGAAAGTAGAAGACTAGTGTGATATAAGATAGAAATATTTTGAAGCTTTCTTGAATTAGATTAACAATGCAATAGTAAGGATATAGACTTTTGAATTCAAGAATGACCCTACATGGCTACATAGCAATTATTCATGAATCTTTGCAGCTGCCTTCCACTACCTAAACGACACAAATACTGCTACTTCCCCACTCACAATTTCCTTTTAGCTAAACAACAAATAAACATAAAGCTGCTTGCTTTTCTGCATGTGAATAACAATCACATAATTGAAATATAAAAATTCACTCAGCGTATTTTTAAATTAAAATTTGCCCTTAAAAATGATTTAAATTCGGTAACCATTAGAAAATAGCATCCCAACAACTTCTCACAAACTAATACTAGTAGTAAAATTCTTAGCCGATAAATCCATGTGAAATATTGGACATATGGAAGGTAAATCAAATAAACTCTGTAGTTGATACATTTCTTTTGATCATGAAATATAATAGTATACTCCATATAGATGGGATGTAATCAGTTGCTAACTAATTACCGATCCTAAATTGAGATCAATTTTCAACCATTAGATTAGAAGATCTTGTGGTTAATATGATGCCAAGTGTAATATATTTTAAATTTAAATAATTATTAATTAAATTAAAAAGATATTAATGTCAAATCCTATATATAGTAATTATAACTAACTACTTTCTCTCTCCTCAAAATCATCTCAAATCTTTAAATTTACGTAACTCTCTCAATTCAAATTATTTTTTCGCAAAAAATATATCAAATTAAAGATAATTTAATAAGGATTCCAACGAGATCTCAATTGCATATGTTCCGACGATGTTCGGGTGATGAAATTTGATCAATTATATTTCAATTTTCGTACATGTTGATAAGCAGCTATTTTCAACAAATGCAACAAAAAATCTCAATATATTGTAGGCAAAATCTCAATATTATGCATGTCCAATTTCAATAAAAATGAGTTGATATTCCAATGTCATATTGTTGATATTTGTAATACACAATGTTGATATAAAAAACACTCACGAAAATTATCATATGATAACATAATGACGATATTACCCTTTTGTTGATATTTTGTCTACTATTTATTGAGATTTTGTGAGCTTTAATCTCATCCACTCATTTTAAAATCCAAGGGTGGAGATTTAGTCTTGATTTTGGATTAGGGTGCTAAAAGCATTAGAATAGGACCCCGTATAAATAGAGTAAATTAGGAGAAATACTGCTCATATTATAAAGTTAAAGAGATTGATTGTATTTATTTTTGTAATAACAGAATAACCTAAAATGAGTACGTACTGATTTATTTGTGATGAAAAAAATGTTTCTTTTCATCGTGTCAATGAGTGGTAGGGCCACATTATAATTTAGCTGTCGGCAATAATTTGCAATTAAAGGTAAAAAAAGCAATTAGAGAATAGTTAAGGCAATTAGAGATCTACTTTCGTCAATCAGCACTCGAACAGAGAATAGTTTTTTATTTTGTTTTTCGGTAAAACTATTTGCCTTTGTGAAGAACCACTAATAAACAGTAAGGCCAAGATAGAGATAGAGATAGAGATAGAGATAGAGATAGAGATAGAGATAATGATGAAATGGGTTTCGACTTTGGAGTTTGGATACACGACATATAGTGCACCTAATTAATTTAAACAGTTTGCAGTACAATTTTATTTATCAAGTTTACTTATCAATACAGTTCTGTCTCTTTTAATAATATTGTTATTCACAGGCTCACAAGTCACAGCTTTTTTTCAAAAGACACATCACCGCCTAATTAACATGATGTTTTAAAAATTAAAACCAATCCTGTATCGTTTTCGGAACTTTTCTATTCTTAATAATTTTTCTTTTTAATTTTACTTGTCTTATTTAAAAATATAATCCTATTATATTAACATAATTTTACTATTTTTTTTATTTTATTTCTACTTTTGATTTTACGGTTTTCTAAAGATTATTTTTTCGCGTATTTCAGTATTTCAATCTTAATTTTATATGCAATATATGATATTTGAATTTTTTGCAAAATAAGTGTAACAATATAAGTTTATTTAAAGAAAAAATGTACGTCAATAGATTTAATAATCTCATTTTATTCATTTCACTATTTGTAGCTACCAACATTCAGTTGAATTTCCTCAAAGTCATATCCATATGTCACTAAAAAATTATTCATTCAATGTATTATTAATTGATAAAAATAATTATTATCGTTTTCGGTTAAAATATTCTTTTTAACTAAAGTATTTAAAAGTTCAAGCATGGTTAAATAAAATTTTGAAAATTGACAAAAATAGAATTTAAAAAAAAACAATGGAAAATAATTGATACAGTAAAGAAGAAACAAAAAATTTAAAGATAAATTTAAGTTTTATATAAAATCAATACTCACAAAATTATTTAATATCGAGGATACAAGTTCAAAGAAAAAGAAAATGTTTATTAATGTGTTTATAAATAGCATAAGGATAATGTGGAAACTAAAAAAATAGGAGAATTGGAATAAAATGACATAGTCTATATAAAAAAAGCACCACGTTCTCTAAAAGATCTCTAAGGAAAATAATATGTAAATAAAAAAGATATATTTCTTATTTCCTTTATTTTAAATGTAAAATATATCTTCTTAAAAATAGTGAATTGCAAGGAATCGAAGAAAATAAATTAAAAATGGTATAAAAAACAACTACATATTTACCTTTTGTGTAGAAAAGAGGTTAGGGCATCTGCAACGGTGCTTGCCGGTGGCTCGGTCTCATCTCGCCGGGGCGATACTGTTAGAGTTTGTATACTAGAAATCATGTTTCGAGTGATTGAATACTGTAAAACTCTTATTTTATTTTCCAATAAATAAAACAGATTATTTTTTGTCATAATGTTGTTATGTTTTACATTTAATGGATGTTAATGCATGTTTAAATGCTTAAGTTAACCTAACAAAGTCTAAGTCTTTGTTTTAGTAGACCGGTTGTGGGCGTCGTCCACTTTAAGGTAATACGGTCAGTTCTAAACAAAGAAAAAGATGAATTTCACAACCTAGTTGGAATTTGACTATCCAACGAGAAAGGTTGCAATGTCAGTCCGCATATTCTAAGCCTTACTGAAATAAGATGACATTGGTGTGGTATAGCACTGAACGGATCTAACAGCAAGACTTGCCTTAGGCTATCTACTGAAAAGCGAGGTCTTGATAAATATTTATTTCTTAGTCAATGTAGGTTAGCATTGAGCATACGGTATTGATTATGCACTGCTTTGACTTATCAAATAGTGCGGGTTTTTCATAACCCAATTATCCTGATATATTGGGTAGTGGTGATCAATATCTAGCGGTGCTAGGATTGCTATTATATTGAATCGTGCGCGAGCTGAGTCTCGTTTGATAATGTCCTCTCAAGAGGAGCGCGAAACAAGGTTTTATTATTCGGAACCTAGCTAGTTGGAGTGTGATTACTCTATGAATAATAAATAAGCGTTTCATGCTAAGTCCACTCTTGGAATTAATAAGAAGTTAATCAATTAAGTCTATAGCAAATATTAATTAATTAATGGACATTTTTATCTTAAGCGCGGGAAATGAAAGATGAACGGAAACCCGGATTACTTGTAATTTCGGATTTGGATGGGGAGAGTTCAATATTACTTCTGTAGTGGCTGCTCGTAATATTCCAATTATAACTTATATTAAATTGTGGGTTCAATTTAATTAGTAAAAAGTAAATTGGATGAGCCCATATCCAAAACCTTCCATAGATCCCTGTCTGGGCCCAAAAGGAACTTAATATAAATAGGAGAATAAAGGAGACAGAAAAACACAATTTTTATTATTGTAATTTTCGAAAATTCCCCTTCCCGGCTGAGGAGATTTTCGAATTCCTCTCCTATTCCAAAAAGGATTTCTTCTTTCTTCTTTATTTAAGTCCTAGTATTCCAGTAAGATCAGCCCACACTGATATTGGGATACAGTTCGAGAACCAGAGAGAAGATTTGTGGTCTAGTACTCAAAGCATCACGTGGAGAAGAAGCTAGCCATCTTCAATTCTTTGGAGAATTAATTAGGTATTTTTCTGCTCCGTAGAAAAGCATGTTTTAGATTTCATTATTCTTAAAGCATGATTAATTCAAGTTATGAGCATGATACGAGTGATAATTACGCGAATAGGTTTTGTCTAAATAATCTGCTAAATAGATCTGATTATTATGTGATTGTTATTTACGCGCCCGCTTCTGCTGCCAGTTCCAACAGATACATTGTTGCACGAGTCTCGTCCCAAAGAGCTTCGCGCGGGGGAATGAACGATCCAGCGTCTCCTCTCTGGCGCGCTACGTTGTTTTGTGAACCCCATTCGCCGGAGTGGCGTTGTTTATAAACGTTGAATTTTTTTAATAAAATATTAATTAAACAATTAATAAAATTTCCACTTCTCCAAATATTGTTTTATCATTGTTTTATTTTTTTCATTTTCTTTATCCTCTAACTCTTCCAAAAATCGTACTTTAATATCTCATTCATCACATAAATTTTTTCTAACATTTTCTGATTTTCATCCAACAAATAATTCCACCCAAATCAAAGTTGCTATGTAGCACACTTGGCACATTGCCACCTATATGGTGAAAGATGTCAAATCCATATGACATATTATTAGCTTGCAAGTATACTAACTTTCTACATTTTCTTATTTTTTCCAAAACTTTACATCTTTCCAATTTAAATACACAAACTTTGAGATATTTTATTTTTTCCCAATAAACAATTTCAATCATAGTAATATTATTTTGTGAATTTCTCTAGTTCTATCATTTTTTTCTTTGTAATTCTTAGTTGTTTTAGCAGAAAAATATTTTAAATTATACTCTATTGAACTATGATATCTTGTAAAATTATCAAATTTTAAAAGATATTGCGAATTGAGATATTTGTAAATTTTGTCTTTCAAATTGGATTTGGTTAGAATGCTTATTGTTTTCATTTTGATATATCAATGTTTTATTTTTATGATTTAACCTGACTATGTACAAATTCACATAAATTTTAAAATACAATAAATATATTTATTCATATTGAATTAAATCTAATAAGTCATGAAAAATATCAAATTTTGATTAAAAATCATGATTTTAAGAGCATCCACATCGCGTCTCGATGCGGGCTCGGTCTCGGGGGAGACGAGACCGCATCGAGATAGCGATGCAAGCCTCTCCATCTCGTCGTTGTCTCGTTCCGTGTCTCGCCCGGGAGATGCAGCTGGCGAGCGTTGGCGCTAGGCGTGACGCCCACTCGCAGGCCCGCGAGTGGGCGTCATCATGCTGACGCATTTTTTTTTTAAATTCGATTTTTAGATTTTTTTTAATAAAACGGTAATATTACCATTGTAACGGTAATAATTTTATTTCTTTTTTTATTCTATAAATACTCCTATCCTCTTTCATTCTCATTCTACACACAAACACATATCTATTATTCTTCTCAAATCATCTCTCTTTCATCTCCAATTTCTGTAAAAATGTTCGGTGACGGAAACTCTAACGGCTTTGACTTGAACGCGTTTGGCGACGGGGGGCATGTACAATGTTTTGGGTGGTTCCGGTTCCGATTCATCGCCGGGCACCCAAGGGTCGTCGACGCCGGCGGCGTACCAAACACCATATTTTGATGTGGATGCATACTATCGTCCCTCTGCCCCGAGGTATGGGCAAACGCAGGGATTATCCCAAATTAGGAAAATTTTTCCAGATGAACACACTTCGGAAAACCTTCTGATAGGAGCTAGAAGAGGAGGAGACGGAGGAGGACGAGGCGGTGGAAGCTCCGGGGGTCACGAATTCGATGCCGTGGAGGACAAGGAGGACGAGGAGGATCTAGGTCGTCATCCATACAGCCGCAAGGAGACAATGACTCTGTTCTGCTGGGGTTTGGTGCCCCTTGCACAGCGGAAGTCATGCATAAACAAATAAATCATGCATCCAGATCTATTTGACTGATTATGGGATCAATTAACCACATGTTAAACAATCAAAAATGCATACAAGAACGCACATAAATCATGCTTTAAGGAATTAAACCCTAATTCATGATATTCTACGGATTAGGGTTACCGATCTGATTCTCCAAAGAATCGACGATTGCTTGCTCCTTCTCCACATGAAGATCTTCGTACTCGACCACAAATCTTCTAATCTGTATCCCGAACTCAGATAATGACCTTTGGGTGGACAAAGCTTGTCAGAATCGAAAAGGGCTTGAATAGAAAGAAGACAGAATATCAGTTTTTGAGAAAACTGACTTTTCGTCCACTCCCAGAGGGGAGCACGAAAATTTATGTGTTAAATCACATTAAATCTCCTTTCTAATCTCCTTTTATATTGAGTTATGATGGGCCAGATTAGGGATCCATGGAGGTTGGACTTGGGCCAAACCTGTTGGACTTTTACTAATTAAATTGAGTCCCAATTTAATACAAGTCCAAACAGAATATTATTATCATCCACTATAGTATAATAATATTGACTGCCCGTCCAATCCCAAATTACGAGTAATCCGGGCTTTTACCTCTTTAATTTATTATTTCCCATGTTAAAGATATAAATATCCATTAATCAATTTAAGTCTGCTATTTGACTTTAATTAATTAATATATTTTTCCAAGAGTTGTCTAGTTCAAAATCTTTATTTATTATTCTGGAATAAATTCCAACCGGCCGGGTTTCTGAATAATAAAACCTTTTCCGAACACCTCTTGAGGATATTACAAACTGGACTCACCCAGCACACGATTCATTGCAATAACAATACTAGCACCTCTAGACATTGATCACCACTATCCAAGATATCAGGATTCTTGGATAGCAAAAAAAATCCGCACCATTTGATAAATCAAAGTAGTGCATAATCAATATCGTATGCTCAATGTTATGTCAACAATGATTAAGAAATAACAATCACCGAGACCTCGTCTTTCAGTAAATAGCAAGAAAGACTTATCTCACTGTTAGATCCTTCAGTGCTATACCACATCAGTGTCGTTTATTTCCTAAAGTATGGAAACATGCGGAGTGACACTGCAACCTTTCACGATAGGTAGCCAAAGCCTATCTAGGTTGTGAAATTCTATTTCTCTTCTACAAAGAACCGACTGCGTCACCTTCTGTGAACGTTGTTCACGACCAGTCTACTATGTAGAAGAATTAGACTTATTTGCTTCTTATACATTTAAATGTTTGAGAAACATCTTATAAATGCACAAGCAAACATCAATGCGATAAAATTACTTCTTCTCGCCTTGGGTTAAAAGTGGATTGTAGAATTTATTGTATACAAGCAATTCTATCCGTGCAACATGCTCGAAATATGCTTTTCAGTATACCAATCCTAACAATCTCCCACTTATACTCAAAATCATGCTTTCGAGTATACCCACTGCCAAAACTCTCCCACTTATACTCTAAGCAGGTCTCAGACCATGATATATCGAACTACCATACTTTTCACCTCATGTGTAAAACATGTTGCCATACAGGCATTTTGTGAATAATTCTGTCAGGTTGTTCTCTGATGATATCTTGGTAACCATAATGTCACGCTGCGCACTTTTTCCTTAATTAATTTCATACTTCCTCTCTATATGATTGCTTAGCTTTATCAGATCGTGTTTCCCTCGAGTTAGACACATGTCTAGAGTAACCATAATAAAATATAATACTCATAGGCATACTCGGAATCACGGTCAAAGCTATTAGAAAGTAACTGAGATGAACATCTACCTTAGCAGTTTCCTATGAAACCACACTTGTAATTATCATGATAGAGCCTGTGATGTAATCACACTCCTTCAAGACTCAGTTTTCAACTCCTAACGTGAACACATAGTCAGAGGAGGCAACACCTCAGAAGAGGTTTGGGGCCCGACAGCCGATGTAAGAGGCTCCTCCGATACATGACGTCGGCTGCAAGGGACCAAGGCGGCGAAGGCGGTTAGAGGGAGGGGGAGGGGCCGAAGCGAATCAAGGCAGGCCGGCTCCCAAGGGCTGCCGAACACCCTAATGTCCACGTACTTCACCACCACGATGGCGGACACTTCACGCATGACGCCTATCCAATTTCAAGCCCATCATAATGACATTGTGTATCTAGCGGGACAACTTGGTATTACGCCCCCACCGCCTTTGCGGGATGATTCGCCGGCGGAGTAGTTTTTTTATCTATTTTTAGGATTTTAAATTGTATTTTAAATTATGTCTTTTTTATTATTTTAGGATTTTAATTATGTGTATATTTTATTTTTTTAATTTTAAATTGTAATTTTATTTTATTTAATGAATTGTGTTTTTATTAATTGAATTTGTTGGAAATAAAAATAAAAAATGAAATTGAATGAATAGTTAAGACATGAGATGATTAAGAGATGGAGGGATGCAAGTGATGTCTCTTGGTTACGAGATGAGGAGAAAAGTACAATGAGACCATGAATAGTAAAGAGATGGACGGTATTATAACGGTTAAGAGGTTAAGAGACAGTAGATGATTAATGACCAATATTCCTAAATAAAAATATTTGAGATGTGACAAGGTGTAAAGGATCCATTATTGGAGTTCCGTTATAAAATTAAGAATATAAAATCCAATCAAATATTCCCACATTCGGATTATTCAAATATTTAAATCATGACTTTTTAGGATAGTAATCAAACACAACCGGGAAAACAGGAAACCTAAGAATTCTCTCCGCTTCAACATTTTCAAAACATTTTACGCCTCTCTCTCAAAATTCCACCTCTCCCCCCAAAATCCCCAAATACCCAAATCTCCAAATTTCAACTTTTCAGTCAAGATTTCTTCACAAGAGCGCCCCCGCTCGCTCTAACCAAATTCAAACCTCCGCATCAATGGCGGCATTCCCATTTCCACCTTATATACTCAATCCTATTTGCTATCTCTCACCAACAACATCTCACCTCCCATTATTCTCCTGAGCTCTCTCTCTCCCCTCTCTAGTTTTTCCTCGCCCCTCCATTTCCGCATCCTGCAATGGCGGACCAAGGGAACACCAGGAGGGTCACGCGCTTGGCTGCGAGGAAGAGAGCTGCCGATGATACAATGGTCGCCGAGAATAGCAAGAAGAAGAGGGTTGTGTTGGGCGAGATTCAGAATGTCTTGTCTTCTCGCGATCAGAATGTTCGTGCTGTGAATGATAAGCCGAAAGGCAAAGCCCGGAGGAATTTGAAACTAGGGGAAGCTAAGGAGGCGAAGACTGAGACCGATCCCGCCATTGATTTGGACGGGAAATCTGATGATCCGCAGATGTGTGGAGCTTACGCTTCCGATATCTATGAATATCTTCACAGTATGGAGGTCAGTACTGATTAATTTAGTTTGTATTTGTTCAATTTTCGCTTTGTAAATGAGAGATGTTAATACGAATCTGGTTCTGATTCCTTACTATATTCCGATTTGTGATACATTATAAGGTCTAGTTCTCTATTTACCTGTCAATTTGATTAGGGATTTAGGGCTTTCTGCGCCATTGATATGAGAAATGATATAGGGTTGATTTGTTTGATGAAGTGATTCTCTTAGTAATTCCATAGATCTGTTTAAATCAATTTCAATTCTGTGGCTTTAAGCTAATATGATGTTTAATTCAGATGGAGGCTAAGAGGAGACCGTTGTCGGATTACTTAGAGAAAATTCAGAAAGACTTAACTGCAAACATGAGAGGGGTTTTGATTGATTGGTTGGTTGAGGTGGCTGAGGAATACAAGCTTCTGCCGGATACATTGTATCTCACTGTGTCCTACATTGACAGATTCTTGTCGTGCAATGCTCTTAACAGACAAAAGCTTCAGCTGCTCGGCGTTTCTTCAATGCTCATTGCCTCGTAAGTGGCATACTGTTGCTCTTGATTCAGATCTATGTTTTTCAAGTAGCAAATGTTGAATGTGTTTTGCATCACTGCAGGAAATATGAAGAGATTACTCCTCCACATGTGGATGACTTTTGTTACATAACAGATAATACATACTCGAAGGAAGATGTGGTGAAAATGGAGGCTGATGTGCTTAAGTCCCTCCGGTTTGAAATGGGAAATCCCACAGTGAAGGCATTTCTTAGAAAATTCACCAGAATCTCTCAAGAACATAGTGATGTAAGCTTCAATGTGTTCATCTATTTACCAATATAGATTCATTATTGAAGATAAGTGATTCTAATGTATGCTCAATCTTTTGCAGACATTGAACTTGCAACTAGAGTTCTTGGCTTATTATATAGCAGAGTTGAGTTTGCTGGATTATGGATGTGTAAAGTTCTTGCCTTCTATGGTGGCTGCATCAGTCATGTTCCTAGCAAGGTTTACACTTCAGCCAGAACAAAGTCCATGGGTACGAATGACCAACACTTTTTTTGGAGTTCTTCAACTGATCTGATTGATCTGATCATTCTCTAAGCTAATTGTGTGATTTTCTTTCTACAGAATGTGGAACTAGAATCTAGTTCAGGATACAAAGCTGCGGATCTTAAAGAATGCGTTACCATCCTTCATGATCTGCAATTGAGCAAACGAGGGGGCTCTTTGGTTGCCATAAGGGAGAAATACAATCATCACAAGGTTTGTACATCTAATCAGTCACCAGACTCATCACTACGTGTTTTTTGGATTGGATTCTAAGACTAACTCTGTAAATTACCTTCTCTTAACAGTTCAAATGTGTGTCGGTGTTGTCCTCGCCTGCAGAAATCCCAGAGTCCTTTTTCCACCAGTAAAAAAGCTTACCACAAGTCTTGAAGCCTTGAACATCAAAGAAGTGTACATAAAAGACCTAGAATTTTCATCAGTGATTAGTTTTGTATTTAGTGAAATTAGTGACAGTGCTAACAAGGTAGGCTTCAGCATGTTCTCTTATCAGTAGAAGTATGGAGCTTTTTTTGTTGCTCTGCTTAGGATTTTTGATCTAGGCTTGGTATATTGGAAAGATGTAAGACTTTGTCTCTTGAATTCGTATTGATATTTCTTGTGATGATCTTGTATTCAATTTTTTGGTATTTTTATTTTCAATAAAGAATAGATTGAGACTTGAGAGCAGTAGTAGCTGACTAGCTGCAGATTCAGAATATGGAATGTTAAGTTTGAATTTTAAATAGTTAAATAAGCAAAACCATCTCCACACATTGTTCAATGATTCAATCGATTTCAAATTTATGAACTTTCGTGCCGAAACATAGCTAGTACTAGTAAAATATTTTCCCATAACTTGTAGATCAAGAGTTTGATGTGTGTTTTTACAAACAAATACACTATTGTATTGCATTGGGCTTGGGTAATGATTATAGTATAATCATAATAGTAGGAACAAGTGAAATAGAGAGTCCAAACCTCCAATGTTTGGAATTGCTGTCTTCTCATAATTTTCTTACTATTTCAAAATAAAGGTCCAAAATCCCATTTTTTTTTAACAAAATGATTTATTTGTAAGAGCATCTCCAACGGCAGACGTTGCGGTAGAACGTCGCGGAAGTCCTACCCGACGTCCGCCATTGTGGAGCAAAAGGTCGGACGTCCAGGTCGGACGTCGGAGTTAAAATTTAATTTATTTTAAAAAAAAACTCTATAAATACGACTCTATATATACGGCTAGGGATGTCAATCGGGTCAGCCCACCGGGTTTCGGGCCAATCCTATTCGGGTTACGGGTCAATCGGGTGCGGGCTAACCGGGCTGTGATTTTTTCGGGTTATAAAAGTTCAACCCTAACCCTAAAAGCTCGGGTTTCGGGCTAGCCCAACGGGCTAATCGGGTTGCTACCTATAAAATTAACATGCGTTCAATCGAATAAATAATGGTAAAAATTAGTTATATTTATAAAATGTATAATATTTAATTATGATAAATTTGAGATACATGCTTTAAACTCAAACATAAACATGATCAAACACTAATATTTGAGATTTATGCAAAAAAAACAAAAACATCAAGAAATTTGAAAGCATGTTTTAGAAATTTAAATATATTTTTTAGTGAATTTGAAGTTTCTAATTTATATATCTATTATTATGTTAATAAAAATTTAATATATAATTTATATATTTAATATATAAAATTGAAAGTTATTTTTTTAGTAATCTATATTATAAAATAACCAATGAAGTGTCGAATTAGAGTCAAACAAATAGAACGATAGAAATTTTATCGGGTTTTCGGGCCAGTCCATCGGGTTTTCAGATTTGGCCCTAACGAGTTACGGGTTAATCGGGTGCGGACTAATCGGACTGTAATTTTATCGGGCTAGAATTTTTCAGCCCTAACCCTGTAAAATTGGCGGGCTATTCGGGCCAGCCCACGGGCTGCGGGTTACATTGACATCCCTATATACGGCTAGTTAAATTTCGTAAATTTGAAACGTATAAATTGAATAATTGTGATTTTATTTTATTGCGGGAAGTTCTAGTGGAAGTCCTACATTGTGCAGTGGGATGAGAAGTCCTAGTGACGTGGTAGGAGGTTTTTGTGAAAGTCCTAGTGGGAAGGGCGCCACCGGAGATGCTCTAAGAGCATCTCCAACGGCGGACGTCGCTGTAGGACGTCGCGGATGTCCGACCGGACGTCCGCCGTAGTGAACGAAATACTAGGACACGGACGTCCCGTGCGCCCGTCGGATGGGCTCGGATATCCGGCCGACGGGCGGAAGTCCGCCACCGTGGCGTGGGTAGGACGTCGAGGTCGGACGTCCGACCGAAAATTAATTTTATTTTATTTTTATTTTTAAACTCTATAAATACGGCTCGTTGAACTTCATTTCATTCACACCACTTGTGTTGACAAGTTTCTCTCTCTAAACTCTATTTTCAAGTATATCTAGAATGACTAGTAGTCGTGCGGGTGGTAGTGGCTGGGGCGCTAGTGATAGTGATAATTAATTGGATCTCGCTGTGGAAGGGGCGATTGATCGATTGCTACGGCAGAGGCAGCAGCGGCGGCAGCAGGCAGCGGTACCTCGGCCGATCCATCGCCGACGTCATGTACCCCGGGACCACATTGCTGCACATATTCGGTTGTATCAGGACTACTTCGCTCCGCAGCCGCGTTTTGGGGATTCCTTATTCCGGCGACGTTTTAGGATGCATCGTCTTTTGTTTATGCATATCGTGGGTGCTTTAGAGAGAAGATACGAGTATTTCAGGATTAGAGAGGATGCGGCTGGCAAACCCGGACACACGCCCTTACAGAAGTGCACTGCCGCAATCAGGCAACTGGCGTACGGTGGCCCGACCGACATGTTCGACGAGTACCTCCACATTGGCGAGTCGTTAGCCGTCGAGTGTCTGCAGAATTTTTGCGCGGACGTTAGAGAGATATTCGGGGATCGCTATCTTTGGAGTCCGAGCCTCCAAAACTGCCAGCAGCTGATAAATATGCATGGGTTCCCTGGGATGTTTGGCAGCATAGATTGTATGCATTGGGAGTGGAAGAACTACCCCGCCGCCTGGAAAGGGATCCACACTTCCGGCTTCAAAGCCAAGCATCCCCCGATGATCCTTGAAGTTGTAGCTGACTAACGGCTGTGGATATGGCATGCTTATTTTGGAGTCGCCGGGTCGAACAACGACCTCAACGTCCTCCAGTCGTCGCTCATGTTCAACGATCAGTGCAATGGCATTGGTCCCGCCATCAGTTTCGTCGCCAACGGCAACCAGCACAATATGTGATACTATTTGGTGGATGGGATATATCCAAACTGGCCCGTCTTTGTGAAGACGATCAAGCATGCGACCAGACCAAAGAAGTCCTACTTTGCGAGCCGTCAGGAGGCAGCGCGCAAGGATGTTGAGCGGACATTTGGTGTGCTCCAAAGTCGATTGGCGATGGTGATGGGTCCTTCACGGATGTGGTATATTCCCAACATCGGCGACATCATGTACGCATGTATCATTTTGCACAACATGATTGTCGAAAGTGAAGGTGATGAACTGATTCAGTGGACCAACGAAGATGATACGGGTGCCGGTCCAAGCCACGGCGTGATCAGCGCGAATGTGTACATGGGGGTACCTCATGGAGAGGTTGAGCGGTTGCGCGCATTTGCCGACATGCGGCAAAGAGATGCCCATATTCGACTTCAGGAGGATATCATCAAAGAGGTTTGGATGCGGGGGGATCGACGTTGATGTGGTTAATTTTTTATTATCTACTATGTAATTTTTTTTTTCTGAATAATGTATGTTTTTTCAATGAAATATTCGCATTTCCCCGTTCGTATTCGTGCCGAAATTTTAATTCCGTAAATTTTAATTTTAATTGTGAATTTAATTTTATTGCGGGAAGTCCTAGTGGGAAGTCCCAGTGCAGGGAGAAGTTCTAGTGATGTGGCAGTGGAATGGAAAGTCTAGTGATAACGTGGCAGGAAGTTTTTGTGGGAAGTCCTAGTGGGAAGGGCGTCACCGGATATTACATTTTTCTTTACATATTTTAGTATTATCGGAGGATTTATTACTGGAGTAAAAAGCTTATATTATGTGAGACAAAATTGAATCCCCAAATCAAAATCAAGATCTTCCGCCCTCAGCAGCCCTCATCGCCATGGCCGAAACCGAGCAATCGCCGCCCAATGCCACCGCCTCCGACAAATACTCCAACGTTTCCTTCAGCATCTGGCCACCTACTGACCGCACGCGCGAGGCCGTCAAGAACCGCCTCATTGAGACCCTCTCCTCCCCATCCATTCTCTCCAAGCGCTACGGCACCGTTTCGCGCGACGAAGCGGTTGAAGCCGCCAAGCTCATCGAGCAGGAGGCCTTCGAGGTCGCCGGAAAAGCGGCGTCCACTGATGAAGACGGGATCGAGATTTTGCAGGTCTATTCCAAGGAAATTAGCAAGCGGATGCTTGAAACTGTAAAGGCCAGATCTGGAGAGTCGGCGCCCGCTCCGGAGACTGCGACGGAGACCGACGAGCCGCACAAGGCGGAGGAGGAGGATGCAGGGTCAACCGCGCCGCCGCAGAGTGAGAAAACCGAGTCTATTGCCGATGATGAATGAGTAATCGAAATATTGTTAAATTTTCGCTTTGATTTCTATTTTCTAATTTTGCTAGTGATATCATGCCGATGTATTTTTATGTTGAGATTGGGGATCTACTTGGTATTGCTGTTATGTGGATGCCTTGTTCTTAAATATATTACTATTAGGTTATTTAGCTCTTTATCACAATTGCCTCTTGATTTTTTATTTTGTGCTTTAATTAAACTAGCATTTCCATATTATTCTAGAAATCTGTTGAAGTGATGATGCTAATTGTTGATAATTGGTAGTGTAATGGACTGCAACTTGTCTTGTGTAGCTCTGAGTTTGAGTACGAATTTGTTTAATCATTGCATATAGCTGTAAAGATTGTTTCTTTGGCATTGTAGGCCATGGCATTAGCGGTGCATAATTATTCACCTCATTGGTGCCTGTCACTTGTGCATTTGCAGTGAATAAGTTCCAAATGCATATGTATGTGGAGGGACCCTGACCTGATATCATGTTGAATCTATATTATAGTACTAATTCTTGTGAGGAGTGATCTGCCCGTTTATCTAATCCGTTGGATGGATTGGCTGTCAAACCCATCCATCCAAAAACTTCATCTTGTTATACAGTACATTGTAGTTAGCTAGTCTGGTTAACTGTGTAGGGTGATACTGGCCTTTGCATTTGGTCTTAGTTCATGTCTGAGTACGCATTAAGTTGGGTCGCTTGTTAACTTTAAACTGAGGTAGTGGGCTGTGGTTCAGGTGGATTAGTGACTTGTATTTAAAAACTTACCGTTGTCGTTGTGACTCTTTAGCGAGTAAAATGCCTTTATTAGAGCAAGATGTGTTATACTTTCTTCTTTGTTTGGCAAGCTGAAAATATTCTAAGCCTTCACTTAAAGTTTACTCCTTTCTCAGCAAGACTATCATAGGGAGCCATATCCTATTTAAGTAACGGGCATAGTTTAGATGATTCAGAAGTGTGGTGGATTGATTCATAACCTGCATTTGGCCAGTAGGACTTAAAAATGGCATAGAAGAATGAGAAATAGTGAATATTGTTGACTGTAAACTGTAAAGTCGAGTGTAATCGCCTCCCAGTCTTGGTTGATGGACCGAGTGTAGGAAATTAGTTAAATTTATTGTGTCTATGAAAGGTGAGACGGGCACAGTGCACAGATATGTTTGCCTGTGAGTCTGTGACCTTTGACAGCAGGGTTTAGATAATCAATACTGACTGTGATATAGAGTCTAAAATTCTAACTAGCACAACTTAATTGCCTCTTTCTTAACTTAGAAGGTGGTTTTCTTGTACCAATCTTCTGTTGAAGAGTGGTGTTATAGCTTAGAGTGCAATTCAAGAAGTAAATTACTGAATTTAATTCTATTTTAGTGTCTTTAAAGTAACTTTAGCTATCAATGATTAGGTCTATCCCGCTTCTAAGATTTTCTTAAATGGGCTTAGACTAATAACCCTTGCACCAATTTGCATTAAAAATATGTACGATTTTAACAAAGTATCTAATACTTATACTCGGGCAAATTAGGCTCCAAAAACTTGGGCAAATTGAATTCGATATTTACCTAGAGAGACGGAACCCCATCGGCATTACCTCTACACGTGCCTGTGGCACGCGGTTCTCAGCACCCACAACACGGGTGGGCGTAAATTTTTGGCATGCTTTTGCAACAATTTTTGAATGTTTTTTCTTTTCATTTTATTTTATTTCTTTTATTATATCGTCTTCAAAACACAACCTTTATTCGTCTTTTATACAGTTTTAGTCCATGGATTTTATTAATATAAATTATTTGTGGCTCCTATTCTTTAAAATTATCGCTACACATATCTAAACTTTAATCTAAGAGCATCCACAATGGGTCCCGATCCCACGCCCGATCGCTCGAGGTCGGGCTCGGGCGTCGTCGGGCGCGCCCGACGACGATCGACCGATCTCTCGCCCGATCCATCGGGCGTGAGATCGGGCATCCATTCTAGCCCGACGCTCGAGCCCGAGCGGGCGTTTTTTCCTTTTTTTTTAAATTTTTTATTTTTAATTCTTTAAACCCTAATTAAACCACTATAAATACCCAACTTTCTCTTCACTTTTCACACACAAATACTTTCCACTCCTCTCACTTTCTATTCTCTATTCTCATTTTCACTCTTTCAAGAATGGATCCGAGCCAATTTCCAAACCCTCATAGTTTCGATGATGATATGCCGATGTTTGGCGGCGGCGGAGGCGGTGGTGGCGCCGGGTGGCCTGGTCACGAAGACAACCGGGTTGAGACGTCTGGATCTGTAGGATCCACTTTCGTTTCAGACTCTGAGTTCGATCTGTTCTTCGACACCGACGCGTATCGGGTTGAGGACATGGAGCCTAGTTGTGGGCAACCTCCTGCCCCTGAGCCGCCGAGGAGGAGGAAGAAGATGACGCAGAAGGAAAAGGCGCCATCGGTCCCAGTCCCACTCCCATCCGACGATCCCAACAAAGAGTACGCAACAGGGCGTACTGACTACGAGTTGGAGGAGTACGTGAAGGTGGTTCAGTGTTGGGTTGATATATCGGAGGATTTGATATCCTCCAACAACCAGACTTCGGCCAGGATGTGGGATCACATTGAGGCACGCTACAACAAGGTGAAACTGAGTTGGGCGTTTACGGACCAAGGTTCAGTTGCGCAAGTGTTAGGATCAGATCAAGCTCCACGTCAACAACTTCTGCTATATCTACAACAGGAGTAGGGACGCAAGGGCTAGCGGTAGAGCATGGAGGATGTCCTCAACAAGTCGATGTTCGAGTACCATTCGCGGTTCGGGCAGTTCAAGCTGTACAGTGTTTGGCTGATCTTGAAGGACAAGACGAAGTTCAACGGAGGATACCGGTTGGATCCTCGGCTGCGAAGCGGACGAAGAACACCGCCACTGGCGGTTACACCAGCAGCGGCCCATCTCCTGGGAATCTGAACGCTGAGCCGGAAGGGAGTTCCGGCACGCCTACGTCTTTTAGACGTCCCATTGGCACCAAGGTTGCCAAAGCCCAGGCCAAAGGGAAGGCGAAGGTGGCCGCGTCTGGATCGGCTCCCCCACAGGCTGCGCCTCCTCTATCTGCTCAGCTGATGGCCTCAACGATCGAGGAGTTCAGAGGTTTTCGCGAGGTGGTTGAGTATAGGTTTATACTTGACGCCCAAAACAGCCTTCGTCAGGAAATCGATCCGAAAGCCCGATAGAGGACTGAGAAGATGATCAAGAATTTGAGCCAGAGGTTAGATTTAGATGACTAGCTTGGTTTTTTTATTTTTTTTATTTTTTATTTTTAATTTAGTAATTTAGTTTAATGTATTTTTTTTTTGCATTTGTGGTGGTTAATATAATATATTTTGGTATTTTAGTAATTAATAACAACATTAAAAAATAATAAATGAAAAATAGATAAGAGATAGGGCATCCATTAGGGTTTCACCATTGCAGAAAGATAGGACATGTTGATGTGGCAACCACTAGGCTCTCACTAGGCAATGGGGATCACCTGCAACTTTTCCTACTCCACCCCTCACAAACATAAAATATGATGGTACGCCTATTTCTTATGTTTGTGAGGGGTGGAGTAGGAAAAGTTGTAAGTGATCCATTCCGCTCACTAGGACATTACAGAAAGTTTTTTTGCTTTTTATGACTTTTTTATTGGACAAAAATGCCTTTAGCAGTTACTTTTATCAAAATTCTTTACTTTTTAGCTCTATCTCCCTTCTATATTTATATATACCATATGTGGTGTGTAATATACTAATATATCCATCTAAATTAATAATAGAATATGAAATATGATAGATTTTTTAAAATTATTTAATTCTAAAGAAGAGAGAGGAAAGGGGGATAAAAAGTAAAGAAATTTGACAAAAAATAACTCGTAATGGTTGAAGTGCATTTTGGTAAAAAAAGGGGTCCAAAAAGCACAAAATTCCTTCCAACAATATTACATTAAAATTCATGTATGCGTGTTGATATTTTAAAACAATGACTGCAAATGATACTATAAATGTAATTTTCTCTACTTAAAAAAGGCCATTTTTATTCAAGGTTCGCATACTTAAAAAAAATCAATTTCCAAACACCCTCACAATGCATCCCTTGAATGCACCGGCGGAACCAGCATAGGCCAAGTCCCCGCTTGAACGGGGGTTTTGCGGAAGCCGTCCGCCTGTTTATACAGAGAATGAGAGTGTCCGCCATTTTCACATAGAAGCTTAAAAATGGGAGAGAGAAGGGCTTTGATGGGAGGGAGTGCGGTAAGGATCTCCTCATCTACTTTTCCTATTCCACTCCTCATCCACCTCTCACAATACAATAAAATAATATTATAATTATAACCAATTTTAATAAGTGATGATGGTTATTTTATTGCATTGTTAGAGGTGGATGAGGAGTGGAGTAGGAAAAGTGGATGAGGAGATCCTTGCCGGAATGAAAGGAGAGGGTGAACTGGGAAGAGAAGAGAGAGTGAAATACCCTATCTAGTTGCAAACTTTTAATTTTTTAATACATTTTGTGGATATTAGTGTCATAGAGTAGGGGATATTTTTATTTATAAAACTTTATCCTATGGTTAGAGTAAGGGAAATCATTTTATAATTTTATCTTTTTATACTTTAAACCAAGTGTCGATTTAATGGATGGGATATACATATATTTTTTTCTTAATAAATTATCCTATATTTATGTTTTTTCGATGACCATTTGGGAATTTATTATAATAATACTCCTCTTATATTGATTCATTATATCTATATTTTATACTCCCTCTTCACTTTAAGTGAACCATTTTCCTTTTTGGAATATCCCACTTTAAAAATAGAAACTTTATTCCCTCTCTCGTACTTTATTCTCTCTACTTAACTCACAAAATAACACTATATAAAATCTCGCGTCGAAAATGAAATTCTCCACTTAGAGTGGAACAAAGGGAGTAGTATATTTTACTCCCATTTCGTAAAACTTTCACAATATCACAATATCTATGTCTGTGTATGTACTAGTATAAGTACTATTAATATTTGCTTCACACCCATAAATTGATAATTATGATACGTCATGGCGGACAACTAGTACGGCTAGAATTGGCTATCCACTCTCGAAGATAAGAAGAGAGTTGGTGTCGTGTTGTTTTATTGTTAAATTTCAGCACCGGCTTCTTTAAATTCCTGGTTCCACTGCTGCTTGCATGTCACACGATGCAGAACGAGCTAGACCCTCCGCGTTGTGGATGCTCCGAGGTGTGTTTACTTTTTTCTTTTTCTTATACTTCTATTTCTTGTTTTTGTTTTTTTATTCATCTTTTTGTTTCTTTTTCAATAATTTTGGGATTTCAGTTATGTTTTATATGTAACTTTATTTCGTATAGTATTTAAGATAGTAAATGTTATGTGGTATAGCAATTAATTTTTTTCACAAAAATAAATTGATTTTAATTATATATTTTTAACTTCTTCCAAATTTATGGGTTTTTTTTTTTTAATTTTTCACACAAATAAATGTTGTAGTATACTTTTATAATATCACTTCTTCCAGTTTATTGGTTTTTATTTTTAACAAAAATAAATTACTTTTTAATCATATTATTATTACTGTTATACATAATTCATTCATATAAATATCTTAAAAAATTAGCGTTATGAGATTAGAGTCCACAAAATAGTTAAAACTTAAAAGTGAGTAGCAACGTATATAGTGGGGAATATTTATTATAGTGAAAAATAAGATGGTTGGTATTTGGAAATGTGACACAAATGAGAGAGCATTACAAGCAAGTAATTAAGTATCGATAATATTGGACGAATCACGAATGCACCAATATTTTTTAACGAATCACGAATGAGCCAATATTTTTTCATAGAAATTATTTAAATTAATCTTCAAACTTTTTTCTTTATTTGGCTAAATAATGAACAAATAATAAAAAAAAAAAAACAGATTTGACTGTCTTGTAGAAAAACTGGCACCAGAAAACATGCTTGGGAATAAACTTTCTCCGTAGGGCTGACATTAATTTTGAATTTATTCTCATCTATATACTCTGAATATAAAATAAGGTAGGTCCAAAATCCTCGGTTACAAAATATTGGTATAGCATCAAAAGTTTGAATTATTAGAGTTGTATACTAAATTATTAGGTACTTTTATTTCCTCTTTTAACGGCCGAGCCGACAATTTATCGCTTCACTTTTCCCTTTATTTTTGGCCCATGAATATTTATAGGTTGGTTAACAAATGGGTGGCACAAGCAAATTCAAAGATTTTTTATAACTATTTTAGGATTGAAGTATTGTTTACTTCTACAACCACAACCAACAACGATTTTGAAGCAAAAATGGTAAATTAGGAGAGAAAATATAATTGAACTATTTAGAAGTGAATAAGTAGGAAATAGAGAAAAATCGATGAGTTATATTGGTAAAATGTACTATTAGGGTAAAGTATTGTGAAAATTTACTAAAAATGGAACAATAATCAGTAATCACTTGTACTACATTAATTTTTGTGAATAAATTAGTACTAGTGTGAAAGAAAGGATGGTATTTTGATGGAGTAGATTGATTTGATTGTATAATCGAACTGAATTCTATTTTATGCTTTTGACAATTGTACTTGATCATAATTCATAAACATCAACTCATTTGTAATATGATTCGTCATTTATACCTACTATATGTGTTCACGTTTAAAAAGATACAGATTTTATTATAGTTTTACAAGAAAGTTAGATTCAAAATAAATAATTCTTTACTCATTTTATTACACTAGTTTTTACAAGATACTCCCTCCGTCCCTTATTAGGAGTCACTCTTTGATCGGACACGGATTTTAAAAAATGTAAAGAAAAGTTGGTTGAAAAAGTTAGTGGAACGTGAGATTCATTTTTTTATATTGGTTTTATAATAAAATGTGAGTGAATTGAGTTAGTAGAATGTGAGACCTATTTACTATTTATGGTAAAAATGAAGTGTGACTCTTAATTGGGGACAGACCAAAATGGAAAAGTGTGACTCTTAATGGACGACAGAAGGAGTAGTAAACAATATATATTAGACTCATTTCATACTTCATCTACCGTGATCAACTTGACTCATTTTTATAATATTGACATACTTATTTATCGTAAAAGCTAATAATGTTGCAACAAATTAAAACAGATTTGAAATTTTAACTTAAATATTTGTATATTTAAAAATAATAATAGTATTTTTAGCTAAATATTGTATAATTAATTCAAATCAAGCTCGAAATCGTGTTACAGTTTGGCATAAAGTTTGTATATCGTTCCTTTCTTATTGCTACAAAATAGTATAACAAATAACAAAATTAATTTTTAATTAAATTCAATTAAATCTAAAGATTAAGGATATTAAGTACATTTATCTTTACTCTTTTTTTTTTTTTTTGTTAGTTCATTTTTTCACCCTCTCCTATTTTTTCTCCACCTCTTATTTATCCACTTTCAATTAGTCAATTGTTTCGTTTTTCTCTCTATTTAATTTTGTATACTTTATTATAAAGAATATTGATAATTGACTAAGATAACAGGGGCATTGTATTTTCTGAATATAAAAAAACATAACACACCATGCTTTTCTTCGAAGTCCATCGCCGCGTGTGAATGCATCGTGTGCGCGTATGCTCATCAACGGCTGTTGTTGACATAAAAAGAAAAACGTGTGCACCGCGACTCCAGCAGATCCCACACTCTGAGGTTGTAAAAGTGAAGACTAATATACGCTTTTGCAGATTCCATTCTTTCAAATTGCTTACTAAATATAGCATAATCTATATCATTACCTGTAATTAAGTCTACTTAGTTATAATAGTCAATTTGCAACACCTAAAAAGTAGACTTACCTCTTCTTGTTTGGGAGCTAGCTGATATCCGGACATGTTCAACTTCATTGTTACCCCCTTTTCCCATGTGAGTTTGGACTGGAAATTTAGCCATCCATCTAATTAATCTTAAAAACTTAAATTTGATTGATGATGGCTATTGCCTATTGGTGCCCATCGTTCGGCTTGCATCATTTATTGTTACTTGTATTGTCGGAAGTATGGGATGATAATTAAGTTAGAAAATAACAGTTTTTTTCTACATTCTCCAATCCAAATCTTTGAAAATAGACGTATTCCTTTTTAGGCCGTCCCACTATAAGTGAAATATTTCTTTATGCAAAAAGTAACACTCCATCATCTCTCCTACTTCATCATCTCTCCTACTTTTTCTCTCTATTTTTTTTCACTCCTAAAACTTATGTCTAACATAAATATCTCATATGTAATGGGATACAAGGACATACTAGACAAGAACAGATTCAATGTATAATGAGAATAGGCAAATGCCCCCTCGGCTATAATTTCCCGGCTCCGTCCCAGATACTAGAGACCTTCCTACCTACAAACTATAGCCTAATACACGGCCAAATCTTATAAACATACACAACGAAGTCAAAATGCAAATTCACACCAATACACTCACATTGTATTAATAAACGTCTAAACCTACACAACAAAGTCAAAATACACATTCTGACATTCAACCAAAACCTTCACATAGTCATACTAAATTTTCCACCTCATAGGAAAAGGAGAGTTGTAGCGGCGTTAGGCCCCACTCCAAAAGGCCTCCACCGTCCCCTCTCCAAAATAAAAAACCCCTATAAATACACATTCCACACTTGATATTTCATCAAACTACCTCAACAATATCCCAAAAAATGGAAAATAGTAGATCATCAATATTCATGCTTTTCACAACAGTGTTATTGATCATGAGCTTGCAGTCTTCTCCGGCCGACTGTCGAAGCCTCCAGCTAGCCACGGCCGCAGCTGCTGGTGGCGGAAAGGAAGGAGCAAGCAACACCATCAGCATGGAAACATCATCACTACTTTCTTCAGAAAATTTAAGAAGAACGATTGATAATCGCATATCGGTGAGAGGTTTGATGATCATTTTGGCCTCAGGCCCCAGCAAGAGAGGCCCGGGTCATTAGAAATATTTGTTCATACATTTTTTAAACTTCTTTTTCTTTTGTTCCTGGTAGAGTTTAAACCAGGTTCAGAGATTACTTGTTCAAAGTCATGTTGTTGTAGGTTGGCATATACTTGTATGAACTTTCTGTACATTGAATTGTTAGCCAAGAAGATATATGGTAGTAATATTTTTATTCATTTTTTCATGTAATTTTAATTAGTTATGATATAGTTTGTCTGCTTAGCTTTGTTTGGTGATATGTCTACTAAAATTTATTTGATTTTTTTTTTCGTTTGGCTTCATTTAGATCATTGGCAAGAGGTTTTGTATAATTAATTAATAATATATTCCTATGGATATAACTGCATAATAAAATAAGTGTCCTTTCGAGAATACCAAATGGTGCAAATTTTTGTTAATAACAGAGGCCTATGGATGAATTGAAGCCCCTCGCTCATTTAGAAAGTTAAAAAATATACTCCCACCGTCCCAAGTAATCCCAAGTTACTTGAGTAATGCAATTTCAGCACTTCTTATATATCCTCCAACCTCGAGCAATTTGGTCACCAATAATATCAACTTAGTAAAATGAAGAGGATGAAGAGATTGACAAGAGCTTAAGCCCCTCCCCTTGCACGTGTCGTAAACTAAAGTTCGAAATCAGTTGGAATTTAAAAGAACCAAGCTCTTAGAAATTACTCATAATTAATCAGATGCATTACTCCTACATTTTGTTTTGGTCGGTAAAATAAAACACAAAAAATTATATAAAAATTTGTCACAGACCATCACGATCTGTACCATAATAATATCTTTCTAAGAGTCTAAATCTATATTTGACGGAATATATGGTGCTTGGCTATGTTTGAATGATATGATGAGACGATGTTACATAAAATTCTCTCAAATAATGTAGGCGTGATAGTTTCAAACCTCGTTATAAATTGGTGTCCATTCCTTCACTGTGGGATTATTCATGGGAGAATGGAGTCGATTAAAGCTGTCTTATCACGCCTTTATGGAAAATCATAAGATGTTGAAGTTTTCTTACAAGATGTCGTTTGTGGAAAAGAGTGATGTTTTAGTATGTTAAACATAAGTTTTCTTCTCAAGTATCTGGTCAAACATTACATTTTGAAGGTCCCAATTATCGTCTCATTACCAATACTACCTAATTTTATTTGAAGGGTATTACAATATACTCCCTCCGTTCCAAGGAAGATGATCCCTTTTTTGGGTGGCACGAGATTTTATGCAGTTATATTTTGTGTATTAAGAGGAGAGAGTACAGTAAGAGAGAAGGAATAAAGTAGAGATAAATGTATTTCCATTTTAAGTAATGGGTCATCTTAGTTGAGACAAACCAAAAAGAAAAGTGAGTCATCTTCAATGGGACGGAGGGAATACTTTCCTTAAACATTTACGCTGGTCTTAAAAATTAACATACTATAAAATTATTATGATCAACTTGTTTAGTTACAAAGCTCATTTTTCTAATCTAATTCTCACTTCGTTCTGAAAATTTATCATTTATTTTCATTTTCATTCGTCACTATAAATTTATCACATTTCACTTTTACTATTTTGGTAGTGGACCCTAAATTCTATTAATTCATTCACACTCATATTTTATAATTCTATAAAACTAAGTATATAAAAATAGGACTCACATACCACTCACTTTTTCAACTCCTTTTCTATTACTTTTCTTAAAACTAATGCCAGATCAAATAGTGACAAATTATAAGGTAACGGAGGAAGTAATCGACAAGGTAAGAGTTTGATGTCTAGTTAAGTTACATAACTCATTTTCTAATCTAATTCTTAATTTATGATTTTATCTACATTCTATCATTTGAGTCGCGTTTGATCGATGGTAAATTTTTATCTTTTCGAGAATAAGTTAGTAAGCTCAAATAGGATTTTTCATTTTATTTCATTAATAAAAAAGACTAGTAGAAAGCCTTTGAATCTTTATCACCAAAGACCATCTAATGTAGAGCCTACATAAGAAAGTCCCATGCAAATTGCAATCACCAAACCGGAATCATCGGCGCCACCACAATGGGACTCCTCACACTGTGCCCTCCACTTTCCTCTTCCCAAATAATCGACCCAAACTCCACCACTCCACTCGTGTTTCCACTATAAGCAACCCTCAGCGAATAGCTCTGCTTCTCATATTTCTTCCCGAATTGAAGAGTAGTCGGCGCCACCGTCACCGCCGCACCGCTCGGCGCATTCACTCTCACCTTGTACGACGTCGTTTCTCCCCCCACATTCGTCACCGTCCGGTTGAACTCCTGAACCACACCGTACTCGGTGTTGTTTTGGTACAAGGCTATGAACGATGGATAATTCAAGTCGGAGCTCGGGTCGGTGCATGTGTAAGCGGATCGGGTTATGGTCCAGATCTGGTTCTTTGTGTAGTTCATTGAGCAGAGGAGATTCACATAGTCTTGCGGCGTGGCGTCGTAAACAAGACCCGGGTCGGCAGCCCGGTTCGGGTCGACCTGACCCGACCCCATAGCTAGTGGAGTGGCAATCTCGTAACTGAAAAACGAGTCCTTAATGTACTCCCGCGTGTTGTCGAGAGGGTCGGCCGTGGTCATCATGGCCGACCGGATAGCCGCGGGGCTCCACTCGGGGTGGGCCCCTTTCAGAAGGGCCGCGACCCCGGAGGCGTGCGGGCAGGCCATAGACGTGCCCGACGCCAGGATAAAATCACTCGTTAGACCAATGTTGGACCCGATGATATTCGTCAGGGTGTTGGGGATCCACGACGCAAGCACTAGCGAACCCGGCGCCATCACGTCGGGCTTCAGAACGCCCGGGTGGCTTGGCGCCGGGCCGCGCGAGGTGTAGGACGCCACGGTCGGAGCAGGCTTTGCTCCGACCAGCGTCTGCTGGAAGTTGATGGTGGCGGTCGCGCTGCCATTGCGTTTGGTGACGTAGTTTAGCAGAGTTTGGGCGTTTTTGGTGGAGACGACGACGCCGGGGTATGGGAAGTCGGTGAACTCGAGTACGTCGGGGTCGTCGGAGATGTAGATTGCGGCGGCGACGCTTGAGGTGGAGAAGTATTGCATTTGGTTGAAAACAGAGCCTTTCTCGCATATGACTATGGCGTAACCAACCGTTGCCAGAGCTGCGGTTGAATTGCAAGAAGATATATTCTTTTTATAAATGAGGGGCAAATCTTTCACAAGAGCCGGCGCCGGAAAAGTCGTCCAGCCGGTGATTTTCTCCCCGTTTCCCAAAGTCAAACCTCCGGCGAAGAAACGGTCAATGGACCCTGCCGCGACGGTCAACACCCACGGAATCCCATTATGCAAAGTTCCTAAATTTCCTTCGTTCCCGGCCGATGAGGAGACTAATACGCCCTTCTCCATAGCTCCGAAAGAAGCTATGGCGATTGGGTCCTCGTACAACGGGACATCGTCGAATCCCATTGAGATCGAAATCACATCGACTCCGTCAGCGACGGCCTGATCCATACCGGCAAGAACGTCGGAGGCATACCGCCCTTCCTCCCAAATGACCTTGTACATTGCCACGTGTGCGCGAGGGGCAATGCCCCTCGCAGTCCCCGAGGCGTACCCGAAAAACGAGGCGCCTGCGACATAGTTTCCTGCAGCAGTGGAGGACGTGTGGGTCCCGTGCCCCTCCGTGTCCCTGCCAGAGTTCATGCTGATGGTGACGTTCGGGTTCGCGGCGATGACGCCCTTGTTGAAGTATCTGACTCCGATCAGTTTCTTGTTGCATAGAGAGGAGTTGAATTCTTGACCGGCCTCACACGTGCCTTTCCACCTCGAGGGTATTTCCGACATTCCGTCGTCTTTGTAGCTAGGGCTCTCGGGCCAGACGCCGGTGTCGATGACGCCAATGATCACGTCCTTTCCGTACTCAGAGGCCGGCCATAGGCCCGCGTAGGGGTTGAGAGAGAGGAACTCGAACGTGTGGGTGGTGTCAACCGTGACGCTTCTGTCAGGGTAGGCGGAGACGAAGCCCGGGGTTTTCTTCAGGGCTTCGACTTCGTCTTTGGACATCACTGCGCTGAATCCGTGGAAGACGTTGTCGTAAGTGTAGAGTAGGTTAAGTGGCTTGTGGTGATGATCGAATGAGTTTGTGGTGGTGGGCTTGAGGGAGCTAACGGTGAAAGAATACCAATGGTTGTGTGTAGGAAAAACTTTAGGCATCAAGGATTTGTCCATATGGACAATGTAGCTTGATCTTTCTCCGAAGACCAACTTAGCATGGTAAGAAAGTAATGTGAAAAGAAATAGGAAAGGGAGGTGTTTGATTAGCTCCATGCTTATCTATTTCTTGATGTGTTTAGGAGTTGACAGTGTTATGTTCTTATATATATGTACATAAGGATTGGTGTGATGACAGTGTGATTAGTGAAGTTGAAGAAAATAGTTAGTATAAAACGTGACGCCCTAAGACGGCCTTTGTGGCTTTGTTATTTGGGGCCTTCGATACTGTTTGATTTGTGGTGGTCTACGGAGGAAACAAGGTCAATTATTTTATTAATTACTTAATTAATCCAAACAAGTTTTCATAACTTGGTCTTATTAAATTTATTTAAATTCTAGTAGCACTTTATCTCTATGGAAATTGCTGTTTGGCGTAGACTGGACCTTTTCTATTAGATAACAACTCGGATTAAGTTCCAATTCATACCTATTGGTGTTTATATCGACTAATCATAAAATATAGAGTAAAGTTTAAATTTGGTTCTGTATATTTGCCCAAATATTTCTTGTCCTATATATGAACAATTTGATAGAATAAATAAATAAATAAAATATTATAAATACATATTTTAAATCATTCTTGGTCATTTATGAACAAAAATGACATTTTTGCTAATAAAATTTCATCCCCAGATGAGTTATCTCCCCTACCAAACATGACATATGTGTTACGATTATTTTTTTGATACAAATATATGTTTTGGTCCATATTTAATGATGTCAAAAATTGCTAGTCAATCATATTTTGATCTAATGGATGAGTTAAATATAGACTAAAACATAACGAAATTCTTAAAAGAGGCCCGTTGGAAATCCATATCCAAAACATGCCATTTTTTTTTTCATTTCTGGAATTTTAACTCCCTTCCTACAGTTTTTCATTTCCTCAGTTTTTTTTAATTCCTCCAAGACATTTCACTATGGATTCAAGAAAACATTACACAGTTTTCCAAAAAACGAGTATGTGATTAAAGATTTATATTATCTACTTTTAATAGTTACATCCAAGAAGAAGGATTTGTGTTCATAGTCTTTTCTCTGCTCTGCATTAGTGCCATTGCCGGCTTTATATATGAGATTTGTCAAACCAAACTATATATTTTGATTCAATAGTAGTATTTTTTTAGTAGACTTGTCTTTGTGTAATTGTCCCCTTCCGTTTAAAGCATGAGTAGCTAGTTTAATCGTCTTAAATAGATGATAATTAGGAGATATCAATTTTGAAGATTGGAGAAATTTCTATGGCAGTCACTTCGTTATTGAGATACGATTTCAAAAGTTTCAGTACTATTATAGGCAAGACACTAAAATTTAAAACTAAAAGAAGAGGATGAGAAAGATGACGAAGACTCTTTTATTTAAATACTCCCTAATAATGTTGGAGTGTGATACCTAAATGTATGCAATAGATAGTAGAATTATTTACATTGGCTGCATAAAAGAAGAGAATAAGTAAGTCGATGAAGACTATTTTATTTAAATAATAATGTTGTTTGTTGGAGTGCGAAACATAAATATACCATACTTTAAAAGTTATTTCACTCATATACCACAAAATTCACTCATTTCACGCATATTTCACAAATTCATACAAAATTAATTAATAAAATAATTTTGACTTCTACAAAATTTATGAAATTAAAAATTTCGATAACATTTTATTATCTAATCGAATCAAACTAAATATATAAAACAAAACAAACAACGTTAAACGTGCTTCGAAATTATCTAATCGAATCAAACTAAATATATAAAACAAAACAAACAACGTTAAACGTGCTTCGAAAGACAGAGACAGTGACATTCACATAAGAAGCTCATAATATACCATTTCCCTAAATTAATATACTCACATTCTGTAAAAATTTTCATCCAAATTCTTCTTCATATTTCTTAATATTGACATTTTATTGTAATTTTTTTATACACATTCAGTAATACATTTCTAAAAATCTATTTCAAAAAATGAAATTTATCATGAATATCAAATAGTAGACATTTTATCGTATACAAACGGAGTAGTAAATTTTGTCCAAATTATCTCTTTTATCTGATATATATTTAAATTAGTAACGAGCAACAGAGCATTCAAACATGAATGATAAATGCCAAGACAAATAAAAATGGTTAAAAAACAAACTACTGTATAAAATAAAAGCACATCAAATGATCAAACAAAAACATTTAACTTCCATAATCTAATGTTAATTCGACTAAGGCTCGACTTTCATTCAAAAATAAAATAAATGTAATATGATCCTCCGCATAAAGAGGGCATGATAAATTTCTTTCCTTTCTTTTTTTGCTTCCTTGAATTTATATGGATGGAGTCGAGTGAAGAGGCATACCAGAAGCAAAATCCACAAGGTCCTTTTTTTTTTACCTTCAAATGGCTCAAAGATAAAGAAAAAACCGTGTTGAAGATCAGCTAGACGAGATGGCACGCTTGCCTTCGTTTCATGTAGACAGTCCCTCCGTCTTGCATATGGGGCATAAGTTCTTCTGCATGAGCCATTGTTTCACGCAGTCCCTGTGAAAATCATGCCCGCATTCCAACGTGCCAAGATCTTCCCCGTCATTGTACTCCTCCTGCATCAAGTAACGCAGAGTCTCGATCAAGGGTGGATGCAGAAAAAAACAAGGGAGGGGCTTAAGCAGTTATAGTTGAATCATATCAAGTGGAAGGAAAGAGGTTAGTACTCGACAGATACTGCACGGCTCCGTCTCAGCCTGCTCTGCTTGTCTTTCAGCATATTTACGTTGCTTCAAACGAGCCATTATTGTTTCTTCATTCAATCCAGTGGATACGTTTCCGATGCGCTCCTCCAAGGCCAGAAGCTCCTGGGATTTGAAACGAAAAATTGTAATTTTGACAAAAAAGAAAATTTTGGAGTGAAGTGTAAAAATGGAAAAATGAACGTAACGCGCCTCACCTCATAAGACATATTGTCTACATCCAGTCTCATGTCCCGGTGACGATCGTGTATATCACCCATCCCAAAGAAGACCGAGTGATCAAGAAGCATCATATCCTAGCAAACGAGCATAGAAGAGAGTATTAAGTTTGGAAATTTCAACTGCATTTTTCTCAAATTACAGCCTTGTCGTGGGTCACGACCAGCAAATTTTTAGATCTCGAATTGAGAAATACAAACAAAGAGGAGAATAACTAACCTCGAGTCTCAAGCCCTCTCCCCTTCGCATGAGATCCAAGACGTGGCGAATCTGCTAAAAAACGAAATTTAAATTACTAAATGCATTTGCAAACATGATATTTTCATATACTTACCTTGAAATGTTCATTATCATAAAATGCAGAAGTAGCAAAACCTTACAAGCAAGACGAATCAAATGAGTGATTATAATCTAGTGACATCCACTGACCAAGATAAAGCATAGTACAAGTAACATATAAGCACATTGTAAATTATCAATATCATTGTTATCAGAAAAGAACTAGGTCAACCTAGTACTATTAGACTGTCAAAGAGTATGTCATACTTTATATAATTGTTATGCAACTTTTCACTCAGTCTAGATAGTTTGGGGTCCATTCTACTTGTGAACATATTAACGGTGGTATTGCGGGTGCCATTGTAGTTGCAACGTTTAAATGTCATGTAAAAATTACAATCTAGGATAAAGCTTGTGTGCAGTTCGATTTGTCATGCATATATGAGGCAACCATGAGGTGTGAAATAAACTCACACAATTAGTAGTGAGTTAAGATACATTTTACTCTCAAGAATGATCCTTTTTTCTCAATGGAGATGCAACATTTTTTGTTTGTAAATATTTCAATTTTATATACTTCTACTCCATTACTCATGAATACCCAGTGATGGAACTTCAATCCACAAAAGCAAGGTGTAATCTACTTCGCAAATTCTCTAGCGCCTTGCACAGTCATCTAGCTATTCCATTGTGATCGAATAGTTACTTTCAAGAAAACTAGTAAAATGAAACTATTCTGTCATAAACTTACACTTATAATTAAAAGAAAAATAATTATAGTGTATATATATAAGTTAAACATATGGGAAGGTTACACGTTGGGTAAACAAGATCTATTACCTCAACCTTTAACCAACTGGCTTTAAGAATTTCCTCTACGTGTCCCAAACCTAATTAGTTCGGCCATACCACTTCAAGTAGGCCTACGACATGATTTACCCGTACCCATATACATCACTAACTAGATTGCAAATCAGATATCATACCCAAGTCAGATATAATTGAGTACATAGCACAACTACATGCAGCATGAGTAAAATGAAAAACATCATGGGAAGCTGTGACATGATTCATGCACAACTATTCACACTTGACACTTGCATAATAAGAATGAAAATACAGATATTTAACACATAAATGTACCTCGGACATCGCACTGCCTCTTCCTTCAATATCATCAGCCATGCTCCGAAGCGAATGAGGTAAAGCAAAAGGACTATCCAGGTGTCTCTCCAACAATGCTGACCTTGTGTTTGATCCAGATGGAAGTCCTGTTTCTTGTGATGTACCGGGTGCTGTGCTACTTTGACCTCCAGGTTCGGTACCTGCTGCAGATAATAGAGATCTTCGAACAATTTCAGATAATCTACGAGGATGTTGTGGATAGCTCCTATGAGACCAAGTAGGTGAAGGTAAAGACAAATTAATCCCTGAAGTGGAGCCTGCCCGAGAAGCAGGTGCGGCATTCTCAGGAGCGTAGTTAACCCCACTGGATAAGTTCCAGTTTGGAGGTTGTTGAGACCGACCCTCCATCTCACTTGGAGGAATAAACATAGGATGCTCTGAAATGTTTCTGGGGATATTTGAAATAGATTCTTCGTAAAGCATAGGATCCCTCTCCCTTTCTAGAGATATACCAGCAGAAGATGAATTGTTCGTTCTTGAGCTAGAGGCTCCACTCCATCTAGAATGAGGATTTTGACGGACAGAAGGAATACGCTGAAGAATTGATTGACCATGAAGACTTTCATTCTCCACAGGAGGGTTTGGGTTCAAGTCAAGCAGACGATTACGAAGAAATACCCTTGATGAATGCCTAGAAGAGGAAGGTACATTTGCTTCTCTTGGTAATGGGGCACCAGGTGCGTAACCCAATTGATGAGTGTTACTGAAGCGCAAACGTAAGTTTCTGCGAGAACTTCCAGCAGTTTCTCTAGCATTTGAAGGCAAAGGATTTGAGGAAACAGCTTCTCCAACTTCAAGCCGAATTCTTGAGTTTCGGTGCTCTGACACATTGCTAAAGACAGGGTTATCTGTCGGTGGAGTTGACATACCTATAGTACTAGCAGCAGAAATCTGAGGAGGGGCAGATGCTACAGCATGCCGTTGACTTCTTTCGGCATGTTCGAAACAATTTGAACTTCCTGCTCCAGAAGACTGTCCAACTTGTACATCAAGGGCTTTTCTCTTGCAAGATAGACGTCGACCATCCAAAGAACGACACCCGGAAGACATACCAAGAGCATCAGAGGAGCTACCAGTAGATGGCATTTTCTCATTCGATGATCCAACAGATATGTGTCTATTGGGATGCTCAATTTCCTGAAAGTCGCCACCTTCTTGGCCTCCAAACTCCGAACACATGTTAAGATCCTGAGTGATAGAATCAGGTGCAGCAATCTGCAAAAGGGAGATGTTTGATGTCTGATTGTCTTGCCCATTGACAACAACATTATCCACTGGGGTAATATTAGATGATTCAACCTGACATTCATCCAAGTCGAGAGCAGCTCGAGAGGGGACACTCCGTCTGTGCTCTCTTTTTCGCTCGCTACGATCAGATTGACATTGTGCAGCACCAGAACTAGTTTCACCTGAACTCCACTGACTGTGCCCTATATGATGCGAATACTGAGTGTTGGTCTCACTTGACGGACTTTTGTACTCTGGTAGCCGAGCTTCTGCAGAAGTCTGCATATTATTCCAGGGCACTTGGGAATCTATGCCGGCATCAGTTGACGTAGAACCATGATCAAAACTTATATTTTCGGGCAATGTACTAACAGAATTCCTTTGCCCTTGCATTAGGGCTCCCAATGAGTTTACCCAACTAATCAAAAACAGAAGAAACGAATGGACGACTGATTATCTAGAACTTCCGTTCTCAGAGAACCTGCAAGGAATAAACACAAAAGGTGAGTACCATGTAAGTGCTCAATAAATTTATAGAAGCAGATGTGCCTTGTAGCATAGTGAAATGAAAGAGCTAAAAAAACAAATAAACCGGAACGAATCAAGAAAGGGTTAATTGAACTTAGTAAAAACCTTGTTCAAATCAAATAGCAGTACCTCACCACTGGTACAAGGTTTAAGGTCTCCTCATAAGATGTTTATGGGGTTTCTACTGAATACTAGGTTCTTTTTATGTTAAATACATGGCATGGTTCTCACCATGGTTAGGCAACTAGAAGCTCTTTTTAAGATGACTTTTCACATATCAACGTTTTCACAACTGACCAATGCCAGAAGGTCATGCTTCAGAGGATCTTTTCAAACATGCACCAACATCATATTATGAGCAATGTGAAACCAGAGACATCGGCAAGAATTTCCATTAAACATCATAAGATAAAGGGAGGAGCGATAAATGAAACAATATGCTAGCTAGCATAGGATTCAAAGAAAATTACTTGTCGAAGTGAAAAATGATATAGCCCCACACATTCAGATTCTAACTTATGCAACAATATGAAATGCAAATGCTATGAGCAACAAGATATGAAGCCAAAAGGTAGAAATAAATTTTTTTAAAACCTCACCAACTTAACACTAATGTAAAAGCAAAGAAAGTGAGCTAGAAGCATGACCAACCAAACAGCAACATTGAGCTATGATTGTTCAAAGAAAAAGAGGAAACAAAACACACTAACACTCAAAGACGAGTACACAGTCTTGGAGAATTTCACTCTTTTATCACCAGTTTTAGCTGATGGTAAATCACTAGTGTGAGGACAAGAAACACTATTATGTTAGACAAATGAATAGGAACATGATATAAAACACTATTGAGATTAATTAAAGACTCAACTTGCATCGAATGAATCCTCAACCAACCAGATATACATAGACCATCTTCTAAGAGCATAAACCAGAAATAAAGAAGGATTCTAAAGCAGGAGTTATTCATAATTTACTCAAGAAACAGACAGAAAAGATGCTAAACCCATCCAATTTTTTGCAAAATCAACCAAATAAAAGGGTGAATCCCGTGAAAGCAAGAAAAAACACAGAACAAAAAAGACTCAATTTTTAACCAAGAAGAAACTAGTTTACATAGGATCAATCAAAGATCACACAAAGATGAGAGAATCTGGCAAATATTACCAGTCAGAGATAAGCAGATAAGGCCGTAGATCTATCGCGATACCTGAACAAAGCCAAAAACAATCATCAAAACAATGTTCCTCTAAATTAGCAAGCTTTTAATAGATGATTAAAAAAAATCCATAGTCACCACCTCTCCCCTCCTTAGACAAAGCAGAAATGGCTAAGATGTGAACACAAACCTCAACTCAGACACAATATATAATCAAGAAAAGAAAAAAAGGAGAATTCTGAATAGACAGAGAGAGAGAGAGGGGGTGGGGAATGAAACTGTTGGGTGGTGTGGTGTGAAAAATGAGAGATGGGTGGAGGGATTAATGAGGGCAGTAATCTTTAAGCTTTATTTTACTCAAAACACCCCACCAATAAGCCCACAGCCATAGGGCCACAGGCGACATAATTTGAACACAAACCAACAGTGCCCAAATAAATGTAATCAACGAGCTAATTCCTCTCTCTCACGCTCGCAGCAGTTTCCATAGATGGGATGGATACGAAATAAGAGTAAAGTGAAACAAGAAAACAGAATAATCAAAAGGGGAAAAAGATAAAGATTGAATTTTTACGGTGGTGTTAAAATAATGGGGTCTATGTGTTGTGAAATCAAGCTCACAAAATGACCTGTGTCACCTGCCTGTTTGTTCTAAGACCGAGACCGCGCCGAATGCAAATGGCACATGATTTTTGGGTGTCTTTTTTATTTATGGTTTCCGAATTCCTCACGCCAAGCACCTCTCTCTTTCTCCCGCATTGGATTCATCACATGCTTGATGGATCTTTCCTTCTCTCACTTGTAAATGAGAGGGCCACTTGCTTGGAATATTAAGCCAAATCCTTGACTACATATTAATGAATCCAAAATAGCTATTAAGTCTTTCCATATTTTTATCAGCATTGATACTATTTCCTTTGATACATTAAATGGCTAAAATTATTTATTATTTCTATATCTTCCATATTAGTTGGGATCAATTTTTCTCAAAATTTGATCCTCCAATTAATCCTACGGCGTGATTTTTTGTTATGGAATAAAATTTTGATGATATCATCGAAGTTTCAATAGTAATAGTTGAGGATCGAGACAACTTGTTACAAGAAATACTCTCTTTGTCCTACTAGAAATGAAATGTTTTCATCTTTTATCTGTCCCAATAAAAATAAAACATTTCTAAAAATGAAAATAATACTCTCTCTACTTTTTCTTCTCTCTTACTTTACTATCTCTTTATTTACTCACAAAACAACACTGCATAAAATCTCGTGCCGAAAAACAAATGTTGCATTTTTAATGGAACGGAGGGAGTATATGTTAGAATCCCCTCGCTTCTTTCCCCATTAATTGACATTGTTTGATTTGACATTAATTTTAAGAAATATAGTGAAAAAAATTAGTCCTATTTTTATATATATTAATTTTATATTAAAATGTAAGTGGAATGAATTAATGAAATATATGGTCCATTACCAAAAGTATGGAGTAAAATATAAGGGTGTGGATGTCAATCAATTGGGAGCAAACGAAAAAGAAAATTAGTATCAATTAATGAGGGACGGAGGGAGTAACTCAGACAATATAGTTTGACTGGATCGTACGAGTGATGAAAGTTTTGATTTTATGAAATTAAATAATCTATGTTCCAAGTTAATGATAATAGTATATTCAGTTTCTCAACATCCATTCTCGTTGAAAGAGAAATAATGAATTGCGGTTTGCCACATGAATATGAATTTATGATATTAACTAGTGATTTTGAAAGGCTAAATTATTACTTGTAATAATTACGTGCGCAAGTGACGGGTTGTAAAGTCTACGCACACACACACGCTCCGCAACCACCTACCTCACTGCGACCGTGTGCTGAGAGCTGGGCTCGGGACCTTGGATCTTGGACTTGGACTCAGGATCTTGGACCTTGGTTTTTGGATTGTTCTTTGGGTATGGTCGACTAGGGCTTTGGTCGGGCCCCAATTTAATCCTTTTGGACAACGAAAATGCACCAAATGGTTCATATGTGTGCACATAGTAGTCCATGTGTGTAACGAACAACGATGTTAGACATGTCTAGATACATCAGTCATATTTACACTCTGCAGGCGTCCAAGACATATTCATGAATGATGCTTGTAATGTTGTAATTTCAGGCCATTACGCGCCAATCCAGGCAAACTTGACTTTACTTTTACTCCACAATCAACTTATACCCAAATATTTTGAACATAGGCGGACACACATGGAGAAAGGGTAGGGCTTTAAGCCCTTACCCAATTTTTTTTTCCCTTTTAGTTTACTACAATTTTTTTAAAGAATTTTAAAAATCAAAATTGAGCCCTTAACAAGAATGAGAAAAAAATGTATATATGCATATATACTTCAGCTCCTATTGCAATTTTTTTTTCTGCGTCCGCCCTTTATTTCGAATATCAAGTATGTAGAATTGAATATGACTATATAGTAATGTTAATGCGCTCTAATTATCCGCCCACTAAATCAATTTAGGGATTTTACATTATGACTATCTACTCATAATTTCAACTTAAATGAAATGTAGTTTACCCTTCACAACAATAATTGATACCACGCAACAAATGAAGGAAAAAAAAAAAAAACTACTCCACATTCAATAGAAGAATAATTTAAGATGCAATGTTCAGAATTATTGGGTTTATTAGTTAAGAATATAGTACACTTGTTAAACTTGAATTAATTATTAAAATGTTAGGGCGCTTCCAGTATTTCTTAATTCACATGCTGTCTTTGGGTACCTAAATGAATAGAGCTCATAAAAAAACCCCAACATTATCATTGTGATTTAAAAAATTTACATTAATATATCGTGCAATCATGATTTACAAATCAATATCAATATAGTAGTAACAATTAACATTAGAGAAATGTAATAGATATTTAGTTAATCCACAAGTCACAAGAACTGACTGGACGCAGGTATCCGTATTGGATATTAGAGTTTCTGCAGGACTCAACAGGTTTAAAGCGAATATCAGTATTGTGTACTTGCGATGCCGCAAAACTGCAGCTACCCAGAAAACCCTATGAGACTACTCGTTAGGGAGTAACTACTAATTTTGGTTTGGTGGGCCCAACTAATTTGATGATGGAGCCAACACTCTAAACTTATCAAACTAATTAGCATGCTCTATAAAATGATGAAACACAAATACACATTTAAAAACAAAACACACGCAAAATGTAACAATGTTAGTATATATTAAGCGGTATCACTAAAAACATATTGCAAAATAAAATAAAAATATCAACACTCACCCCAATTCTGGAGCCCAATAAAAGCCTCAAACAATAATATCTCATTAATTTCCATGCATACCTATATAAAGTACATCTGGTAAATTTTATGAAATTTTTTCCAAATATTTGGGTATAAGTTGATTGGGCTTGGGGCTTTGGAGCAGGGATTGGGCTTACACCGATCCTAAATGAATTTTATTGACAGGCCGATTGACATAAAATGAAATTAGGCCCTTAATGTAACAATACAGAAAATTGAAGAGAGAGAAAAATCATCTCTCAACTCAAGTATTAGAAAACCACACGCAGCCGCAGAAAAGAGAAAGCAATGTAACAAAAACTAGCCGTAATTATCAACTCCGCCGGAAATCACAATCGGACTTCTTACTCTTAACGATGGTAATCGAGAGAGGCGAGATTCATAGGGCTAAACATATTGATAGAGAGTTTTGGGAGTAGAAGATTGTTGTATTTCTCTGTTATGTTTACAATAGAATTCAACACCTCAATTTATAGGTGTGAATATTTCCTATCTAGGGAAACACAATTATTTTGTAATCAATCTATTCTAGGACATTATGTAATTGTATCATCACTTTATTCTTCACAATTATTCTCCAATCTTCTCTTCATTTATTATGTTTTGACACTCCCCCTCAAGTTGAGCGACGATATCTCCGATGCTTAACTTGCCCAATATCTCTTTGAAGGCCTTTGAGTGAACTGCTTTGGCCAATATGTCTGCAAGTTGGTCTTCAGAACAGACAAATGGGAATTCAACAATGCCTCCTTCCAGTTTTTCTTTGATGAAGTGCCGATCAACTTCCACGTGCTTCGTCCTGTCATGTTGTACTGGATTTTCTGAGATACTAAAGGCCGCCTTGTTGTCACAGAACAGTTGACTCTTCCGAGTAGGTGGGAAGCCAATTTCTGTGAGCAATCTCCTTAGCCATAGGATTTCCATGAGTCCACTTTTCATTCCTCGGAACTCAGCCTCGGCACTAGATAAAGCTACAGCCTTCTGTTTCTTACTCCTCCAAGTAACCAAGTTGCCCCCGATGAAGGTAAAGTATCCTCCTGTAGATTTTCTATCTACTGGATTGCTTGCCCAGTCAGCATCAGTGTATCCATCAATCTCTAAGTCATCTCTTTTAGCTAGAAACACTCCATAGCCTACCGTGCCTTTTAGATATCGCATGATTCTTAATGCAGCCTCCATGTGATTGGTTTGAGGTCGGTGCATGAACTGACTCACAATGCCAACAGCGTACGAGATATCTGGTCTGGTATGTGAGAGATAGATGAGTTTTCCGACAAGTCGTTGATATCTTTCCCTATCTGCAAACTTGACCCCTTCTTCCATCTTCAAACCATGGTTGGGAATCATTGGAGTGTCTGTTGGTTTGCAGTCGAGAAGACCAGTTTCTGCCAGCAGGTCTAGGACGTACTTCTTCTGTCTAAGGAATATCCCGTGTCTGGATCTCAACACTTCTATCCCCAAGAAATATTTCAGCGCTCTTAGATCTTTCATCTCGAATTCTCTAAATAAGTTTTCCTTTAGACTCTGGATTTCTTCTACATCATCTCCAGTAATGATCATGTCATCAATATATATAATCAAACATGTTACCTTGTCACCTCTCCTTTTTGTGAAGAGTGTATGGTCGGATTGGCTTTGCTTGAATCCATGTTTGAACATTGCTTGGCAGAACCTTCCGAACCAGATCCGTGGAGACTGCTTCAAACCATACAAAGTTTTTCGTAGTCGGCAGACTTCTCCTCCTCCAAATTCTTCAGAGAATCCTGGTGGAACTTCCATATACACCTCCTTGTTTTGCTCTAACTCTCCATGGATGAAGGCGTTGGTAACATCGAACTGATGTAGTGGCCAGTCTTTGCATACTGCCACAGACAGTAAGGCCCGCACTGTATCCATTTTAGCAACTGGGGAAAAGGTTTCCTCATAATCTACTCCATACACCTGGGTGTATCCTTTTGCCACAAGTCTCGCCTTATATCTCTCGATTGAACCATCTGCTCTTTTTTTTATGGTGAATATCCATCTACATCCAACTGGCTTATTCCCTTTAGGCAATGCGCATTTCTCCCATGTGCCATTTTTGACCAGGGCATCTATCTCCTTTTTCATGGCTTCTCTTCAATGTTTGTGCTTTCTTGCCTCTTCAAATGATTGTGGGATTTCTTCCTCCTCATATAGGGCAGCTTCGAAGGCCCGTGCCATTTCAGAAAGATGGCCTTGGGCAATGTTTGACACTCCATATTTCGCCTTCGTTCCCTTCCAGTCTGGCGAGTATCTTTTAGGAGGAATTCCTATCGTACTCCTGTGAGGCAACTCAAATGGTTCTCCTGTATCTCCACTTCTTCCACTGGTTCCACATTCTTTGTTATTGCCCCTATCAAGATTAGTGCGTTCTGAAGGCATATTATCAAAATCTGAATTGTTTACCTCAGGAATCGAAGCCGGGGTTGATGGCCGGACAATGTCACCTTGTTTTTCGTTCTGTACTGCAGGACGTGACAGCTCGGCGGTGCCACTAACTTCCTCAGGTGGACCAACGTCTGTGACAGGACTTGGCTGTGACTCTCCCCCTATCTGGTGTTCCCTTGGATGTGGCTCTCCTCCTAAGTGGTGGTCCCCAATATCTGGTAGCCAATCTAGGAGGTCATTGTTTGGACTATCGTCTAAAGGTATCTCCCCCTGACTATTAGATTGGCTGTAAAAGTATTCTCCCTCCACAAAATCACAGTTCATGGTGGTGTGCATTCTACGGGTTGTTGGATCATAACACTTGTAGCCTTTTTGATTTTTTTCCATAGCCAAGGAAGACACATTTGAGGGCACAAGGATCAAATTTGGAGCGTTCGTGCTTCGCTATGTGAACAAAGACAGAACAACCGAACACCCTAGGCTCAAGGGATAAGGAGGATGGGATTTCAAAGTGGTTGGAAAAAGTATCCATAGGTGTTTTAAAGTTAAGGATTCCAGTGGGTAGACGATTCATAAGGTATACTGCGGTGGCTATAGCTTCGGGCCAAAGTGAGTTTGGTACTTTAGATTCAATTAGGAGAGCTCGGGTAATCTCAAGAATATATCGGTTCTTTCTTTCGGCTACCCCATTTTGTTCCGGAGTGTAAGCACACGAGGTTTGATGGACTAAACCCTTTTTCCTAAAAAATTCTTGCATATTTTTATTGATAAACTCCCCCCTCCCCCCCCATTGTCAGATCTAAGAATTTGGATGCTATGATTATACCGAGTTTGAATTAGCTCATAGAAATCAACGAATTTATCAAAAACTTCATGCTTATTCTTCAAAAAATAGATCCAAGTCATGCGAGAGTAATCATCAATAAAAAGAACAAAGTAACGAAAACCTTGTCCCCCAGTGACGGGAGCCGGGCCCCAAACATCAGAATGTACTAAAGCAAAAGGAGATTTCATTCGTGTATTGTTCAACTTGAAAGAATGTCTATGGTTTTTGGCCAATACATAAGTATACAATGAAAAGAGTTTATAGAAGTAACTAAATTAGGAAAAAGTAGGCGAAAATATCCTAAGGATGGGTGCCCTAACCGACGATGCCAAAGCCAAGCCTGCCTGTCTGTCGGTCCGAGAGTTAGTATCATCGCAGCACTCTGTTGGGTTATCTCGTCCACGTAGTATAGTCCGCATCGCTCAGTGCCACGCCCAACTATCGTCCCCGTCTTGATATCCTGTCACATGCAAAATTGAGGTTGCATTAGTAATTTGCAGTTCAACTCCTTGGTCACGTGACTGATAGATAAGAGTTTATGTGACAATGAAGGGACATAAAGACAATTAGATAGACATAGAGTGGGCGAAATGTTTATCGTGCCCGCCCCCATGACTGGTGCTAGGTCCCCACTAGCGGTTTGGACATGAGACTTATTTGACGTTGAGATGGATACAAAATCTGAGGCTTCAAAGGAAATTGTATCTATTGCCCCACAATCAAAGATCTAGTGAGGGTCTATTGGGCCGGTTATGGATGTAGAGGAGCATGCTAAGGCATCAAAGGAGTTTTGACACGATATACTAGGTTGAAATGTGATAATTGTGGAAAGCTGGGGGGTAATATGTAAAGTCTTGGCTATGTGGGGGTTATCATGATATTTTCCGAAAATATGGGGTGGATGATGTGGTTTTGATATAGGGTTGGGGTTTGGTGGGAATTTTCGAGAGTTGGGTGGTTTGTGAGAGTAGGCTGATTTTATGGGGTTGGTTTGTGATATCTGGGAATTGGGAGTATTTAGGGAAAATTCTCCCCCAAATTGAAGAACCCTAGCTTCCGCTGCTCCTTCTTCTCCACGAACCCTAGCCGCCGTGGGGACCTTCTCCATCGTGATTTCATTCTCTCCGGTGGCGTTGGTCGCTGGAATCTCACCTTCTGACCATACCCTCGCCATTGATACCGACGCCATGGTTGATTTCTCCTCTGGCCGATTCTCCCCTCCGTCTGTGGCTGATGAGCCGACACCGCCCGCCGGTTTCTCAGCGTAGGTGGCTCGGTCTACGGCGAATGCCGCCGATGCCCTACCGCCTCCACTGCTCCGGTTCACGTTTCGGGCCTGGCGGGCCTTCTTCATCTCCTCCCACCACTCCGGGAATCCATGGATGTGAAAACACGTCTCTTTGGTGTGTTTCTTGCCTCCACAATGGCTGCACACCAATTTGCTCTTATCTTCGTCCTTTCGGAGATTAGGGTTCCTCGGCAGTGGTGGTTGGTGATTCTGTGTTCGATTTCTGTCGAATACTGCGAGTCCTACTCCGATTCCAGACTCCTTGGGTTCTGGATTTAGCAGCTTTTCATTGACGGCCTCCCGCCTGACCAGTCCGTATGCTTTCCTCGCCGTTGGGATTGGATCCATATTTAGGATTTCTCGTTTGATTTTTTCGTATCGGTGGTCATCTAATGCCCATATGAATTGATACAACCTGGGTCTCTGTGTGTGTTGGTTGTATTTTTCGATGCTGGACGGAGTGTCCATTGGATTTGGATCCTTGGTATCAATGAAGATCCATAAATCTTGGAATTTCTGCCATAGGTTTTCCAGTGATAAGTTTCCTTGTTTTAAACTGTATGCTTGCCTATGCAGGTCGGAGATTTGGAACTGATCGGCGCCGCTCCCGTACGTTGTGGCCAGGCTTTCCCACAGGTCATAGGCCGTTTCGTACTGTGAGACTTCGTTGACGATGTTGGAGTCGACGTTGTTGATGATCCAGTTGAAACAACAATCATCTCGTTGCTGCCATCGGTTGTAATTTTGGTCCGTCGGCAGGGGAGGGTCTGTAACTCCATTTATGTGAGATGCCAGACCTTTCCCCCGGATGGCTCGTCTTATCAGTTTCACCCATAGGGGATAATTGTCCCCGTTAAGTTTCTCTGTTAGGCGCACCTCGCCTAATGACTCCACAGATGAAGGCTGATGGTTTGAGTTTTTATGAGACATGCTCATTCTCATGAATTCAGCGAATTGTTCGGCTGAAAGGGTTATGGGTTGGTTGGTTTTTGGAGGGGTATCTGGTTCAGAATCTGGCATCTTGTTGGTTGTGTTTGTGCAGGGATCAAAAGGTCGGGAAAGGTACTCGAGACGGTGATGATATTTTTCTGAGCCTCAAGCCCGAATAAACCTGCTCTGATACCATCTTAACGATGGTAATCGAGAGAGGCGAGATTCATAGGGCTAAACATATTGATAGAGAGTTTTGGGAGTAGAAGATTGTTGTATTTCTCTGTTATGTTTACAATAGAATTCAACACCTCAATTTATAGGTGTGAATATTTCCTATCTATGGAAACACAATTATTTTGTAATCAATCTATTCTAGGACACTATGTAATTGTATCATCACTTTATTCTTCACAATTATTCTCCCATCTTCTCTTCTTTTATTATGTTTTGACGCTTACAACATACTTGCCGGTCTCCTCGATCCACGTCAGCGATCCATGTCTCATGTCTGACCCCCGTCCCAATATCTCCCATATACCGAATGCGCAACGAATAGCTCTGCTTCTCATATTTCTTCTTGAATACCAGAGTCCTCCGTGATACCGTCACCGTCACAGTAGAATTCTCCGGTTTCTCCAGTTTCATTCTATACGTGGCGGCGCCACTACCAACATTCGTCAAAGTCCGCTTGAACCTTTTAGTCAACGTCACTCCTCTCTGGTCTAAGTTATACAGCGCTATGAACGAAGGGTAGTTCAGATCAGGCGACGCCCTCGAGCAATTGTAGCTCGACCTTATGATCCCCCGAATCTGCTCGCGACTGAAGTTCATCGAGCAGACTAGATCTGCAAGATCTTGCGGCGTGTGGTCGTACACAAGACCTGGATCAAGCGCCCGGTTCGGATCCACCTGACCCGACCCAATACCCAATGGGGAAGCAACAATAGGAGGTCTGAAGAAGCCTGCCCGCTTGATTGGCTGTTTTGTCGCATCGAGATGATTAGCAGTTGTCATCATCGCGGACTGTATAGCTGCCGGAGATGTGAGGGGCGGCCATCGATGTGCCGGACACTAGAGCGTAATCCGTTGACAGGAAGGAATTTTCTCCAACTCGTGGACCAAGGCCGATAGGACTGTACGCGCCTAGAATTAGCACTCCCGGCGCCATAATGTCGGGCTTCAGGATCTCCTGGTAGCTGTGGGAGGGGCCTCTGGAAGAGGACTCTGATAGGGCTGGAGCTGGCACGCCCCGTGGCAGATTTGGCCCGATTATTGTTTGCTGGAAATCTATGGTGGCAGTCGGTGAAGCACTGGTGGTTGCGTACTCGATCAATTCTACGGCTGATCACGGTCCCTGGAAAAGGAAAATCTGCTGATTTGAGTAGGCTCGTATCGTCTGAAATCATGACAGCTGCTGCAACGTTGGAGTTGGAACCGATCAGATAGTCATCGTAGATTAGACTGTGACAATACTTCAGTAGAGTTGCAGACAGAGAGGGTCTGGTTATAGATGAGAGGCAAGTTGATGACAGAGGCCCTTAGCTGAAACATGGTAAATCCGGTTATGGTTTTGCCGTTTCCGAGTGTGATCGTCCCTGCAAACCATCGGTCAATGGTCCCGGATGCCACCACAAATTCAAGGGATCCCGTTTCTAATTGTGGCGATGCTGGAGCCAGTGTTTCCTGCGGATTTACAAACAACGATCCCTTTTTCCCTGGCACCGAAGGTGGCTGTTGCGATTGGATTGTCAAACAGAGTGGCTACTTCGTATCGTAAGGATATGGATATAATATGGACACCATCTGCGATGGCCTGGTCGATGCAGGCTAATGTGTCGCATCATTGCTTCCGGTCTTGTATGCTGCAATCCTAGCTCTTGGGGCAACTCCCGTTGCAGTTCCAAGGGCATATCCAAAGTGGGAAACGTTGTTCACAAAATTCCCGGCAGCTATGGACGCGACGTTGGTGCCGTGGCCACTGGTGTCCCTAGGCGAAGTAAAGAAATTCTCTGGATATTCTGCTCGAGATGCTGCATCGAAAAATCTGGCTCCGATGAGTTTCTTGTTGCACACTGATGAATTGAAATCTGGGCCTTGTTGACAGATTCCCTTCCACCCGGGAGGGATTTCGGTCATCCCGTCATCGTTGAAGCTCGGGCTCTCTGGCCAAATGCCGCTGTCGATGATGCCGATGATCACATCCTTTCCGTAGTTTGAAGCAGGCCAGAGTCCGGTGGCGGTGCTGAGGCCGAGGAAATCGACGGAATGTGTGGTGTCAAAAGTGACAGCTTTGCTTACGGAGGCAGAAACAAACCCTTCGGACTTCTTTAGAGCCTGCAATTCGTGTGTCGACAATACAGCGCTGAATCCATGGAAGGCGTGGTCGTAGGTGTAGATGAGCTTCGCCTCTGCTGAAGTGGCAGATTTGAGAAGGGAAGAATACCAGTAATGGTGAGTGGAGAAGGCCTTGGGCATGGAGGGTTTATCCATGTGGATAATGTAGGTGGATCTTTTCGATGAAGCATGATTGGTCCATAGAAGAAATGAGAAGAGAATCAAACAAACTGAGAAATGAAACTGCATATTTGGGAGCTCTTCTGTGAAATAGATGAATGAATGGATTATAGATTTTTGTAATATCTTATCCACATGATAGTACTCGTTAATTTGTATAATTATCTAGCCAAAAATATCTTCATTTCAAATTTTAAACGATGCCTTTGTTTGTTAGATTAAAAATTAAGACTTTTCAACAGTTGCAGGGATAAGATGATTGAAAGAAGCCAATCTTGAAAATTCTTGAAGACAGAGCATTAATGTGGTAGACCACCTTCCCACCATATAAATCTCTTTCTATGCCATTGATCTACAGTTCCTTTAGCTCTAGGGACGGGCCCAAAAATAAATGATGTTAGAAACTTCAATGTAAATTATTCTATTACATATTTTATATGAAAAATATCATACTATAAAAATAACAATCATAATTATAAAAAATGCATAAAATGTTAATACACAAAACCTTTTTTTTACTGATTCAACAATTAGTTACTTACGGGAGATGAACAACCACTTTAATATAGCCCTCCGTCACCTTTAAGAGTCTCAGTTGAGTTTGACACAGTCCCAGTTGAGTTTGACACGGATTTTAAGAAAGGTAAAGAAAAGTTGGTGAAAAAAGATAGTGGAACGTGAGTCATATTTTTTTATATTGGTTTTATAATAAAATGTGAGCGGAAAAAATGTTGGTGGAATGTGGGGTCTAATACCATTTATGGAATATTCCAACCGTAACTCCTAAAATGAACACTTAAAAATGGTAAACCGAGACTTCTAAAGTGGGACGGAAGGAGTATTTTTTTATGAACTGTCCATCTTCTATTAATATTAACTCAATTTTATTAATAATTTAAACTTTTGGAGGGTAAGTTTATTTTTTCACCATGTCATTGACATACATAGGAAAAATCTCCCAACACAATAAATTACTAAAAAAAGGGAGTTTTGCGATACTGAATTCGAAAAGAAAAGAATAAATAAGAAAAAAAAATTTGAACTTGTTGATTAATTGGTTGCTGCCGAAAAAAAAACTTACGAAGTTATTAACCCTCTCAAGTCTCAACTAAAACATTTTGCATTTTAGTTTAGAATAAAAAAAAATTCCCCACTTGAGTCATTTCCTTTTTTTTTGCTCGTTTTAGAAATATAATATTCTCTCTCCTATAATAGATGTCACACTTTCCTTTTTAGTTTGTTCCACAATAGATGTCATATTTCATTTTTTGAAATGGTTCTCTCTCACATTAATATATGGTAGTACTATATATTTTCTATCTTTACTTAACACACAAAACTATATCTTCTAATAATAAAATAGTTGAAGTAGCGAAATAATAAAGTAAGATAAGATGCAAAGAAAATGTCCTACTTTTTCTTTCTAATTTATTACACATAAGATATGCCATTTCCTTTATTTACAAAAAATTTCTCTCTCATTCATATATAAAAACATACTGACACTATTTTCAGTTTCATTGGTACCCAAAACACACATCTAAAAGGACGGAGGAATACTTGGATTTCAATGACATAGCTTTGGAAGGTGGGAGTTTGGTCCACCCCTTTAATTACTTTATCTTCGTGCACTTTTATGATTGGTTTTTCTTGATCTTCCTATTTTATTCTAGTTTTTGTTGAAAAGTCTTAATATGTAAATATGTACTTCCTCTATTTTAAGGAAGATGATCCCTTCATAAATGACATAAAATTTCATGGAATTATTTTATGTGTTAAGTAGAGAGAGTAAAATAATACGAAGTAGTGTATTTTTATTTTTAGTAATGTATTATTTTGATTGTGACAACAACAAAAATAAAATGAGCCATGTAATGGAGAGAGTAACTAACAAAGGTAGTAATATTCTAAAGTAGAATATTCGATCTTAGTCGGTGGTATATTAGTATACAATCATTTTATATGGATTGATAGAATTACACATGTAGACATAGTGAATGATGGACTTGCATTTTGAATTTCTTGCGCTATTACATTCGTTATATGGAGGTTCAACATAGAGTATTGAGTGGATAACGAACTGTACACCAACAGCTTGGTAAATTTATAGGTGTGAATTATTCAACACTAAACTCACGCACACACCCTATTCGAACAATGACTCAAAAAGCACAACTGAATATTAAGGGAATCGGCGCCTCTGCGATGTCCTTGGCCAAAGCTAATTCAAACTACACTTGAAAACATCCTTCACCTCTTCAACAAATTAAAATAAAAGATAACATTTCTACTCAATCTTGTTCAGCTTCAGCTCTGAGTCTCGACTGCCCCAAAAGTCTTAGTCCACGTTTGTAGACCTCAATCCGTGATCATTATGATGGGCAAACATCTAAAATACCACTTGTTATTCTGCAATATTAAGCCTTAAAAACCAATAGCAGATAGGTAGATTTGGAATTAAAAGTGGGCAATTTGGTAAAGTGAAATGGGGCAAGGATTTAATATTAACCAATAATTTCACATTGATGTACAATGTGGATAAGATAGTAGAATAATCTATATATACCTTTCATGTATTTCATATGATAGAGCAGAGCACCAATCCAAAAATGCAGCTTCCTTTCTCAGTTTGTTTAATTCTCTTCTCATTTCTTCTATGGACCAATCATGCTTCATCGAAAAGATCCACCTACATTATCCACATGGATAAACCCTCCATGCCCAAGGCCTTCTCCACTCACCATTACTGGTATTCTTCCCTTCTCAAATCTGCCACTTCAGCAGAGGCGAAACTCATCTACACCTACGACCATGCCTTCCATGGATTCAGCGCTGTATTGTCGACACACGAATTGCAGGCTTTAAAGAAGTCCGAAGGGTTTGTTTCCGCCTCCGTAAGCAAAGCTGTCACTTTTGACACTACACATTCCGTCGATTTCATCGGCCTCAACACCGCCACCGGACTCTGGCCTGCTTCAAACTACGGAAAGGATGTGATCATCGGCATCATCGACAGCGGCATTTGGCCAGAGAGCCCGAGCTTCAACGATGACGGGATGACCGAAATCCCTCCCGGGTGGAAGGGAATCTGCCAACAAGGACCAGATTTCAATTCATCACTATGCAACAAGAAACTTATCGGAGCCAGATTTTTCGATGCAGCATCTCGAGCAGAAGATCCAGAGAGATTCTTTATTTCGGCTAGGGACACCGATGGCCACGGCACCCACGTCGCGTCCATAGCTGCCGGGAATTTTGTGAACAACGTCTCCTACTTCGGATATGCCCCCGGAACTGCAAGGGGAGTTGCTCCAAGAGCTAGGATTGCAGCATACAAGACCGGAAGCAATGATGCCGACGCATTAGCCGCCATCGACCAGGCCGTTGCAGATGGTGTCCATATAATATCCATATCCTTAGGAGACGAAACAGCCAATCTGTTTGACAATCCAATCGCAGCAGCTACCTTTGGTGCCAGGGAGAAGGGGATCGTCGTTTGTAAATCGGCGGGAAACAGAGGCCCCAGCATCGCCACAATGACAGCAGGGATCCCTTGGGAGATTGTGGTGGCATCCGGGACCATTGACCGATGGTTTGCAGGGACGATCACACTCGGAAACGGCAAAACCATCACCGGATTTACCATGTTTCCGGCAAGGGCCTCTGTGATCGACTTGCCAATCATCTACAACGAGACTGTCCTTGCCTGCGACTCAAGTGAACTAATATCACAGTCGTTTGAGTTTCTAAGCCGAATCGTTGTCTGCAATATTACAAACGAAGACGGACCTGTAGATTTCTTTGCTGTAATGCAAAATCTGATCAATTCCAACGCTAGAGCAGCTGTCATAATTTCAGAAGAATCCATGAGACTCCGTTCAACATACTTTCCTTTCCCAGGGGCCGTGATCACCTCAGGACAAGCCGTAGAATTGATCGAGTATGCAACCACCAGTGCTTCACCGACTGCAACCATAGATTTCCAGCAAACAATAATCGGGCCGAATCTGCCACGAGGCTCGGTAGCTCCAGCCCTATCAGGATCCTCATCCAGAGGCCCCTCCAAGACCTACCAGGAGATCCTGAAGCCAGACATTATGGCGCCGGGAGTGCTTATTCTAGCCGCGTACAGTCCTATCGGCCCTGGATCACAAATTGGCGACAGAATCTTGCTGTCAACAGATTACGCTCTAGAGTCTGGAACATCGATGGCCACTCCTCACATCGCCGGGGTGGCGGCCCTGGTAAAGGCCGTGCACCCAGAATGGAGCCCAGCAGCTATACAGTCGGCGATGATGACAACTGCTAATCATCTCGATGAAACCAAACAGCCCATCAAGGACCAGAGCTTCTTCGCTTACAGAGTTGCTTCCCCACTGGGGATGGGGTCCGGTCAGGTAGACCCGAATCGGGCACTTGATCCTGGCCTCGTCTATGACTCCACACCGCAAGATCTTGCAGATCTAGTCTGCTCGATGAACTACACCCGCGAGCAGATCCGGGCAATCATAAGATCGAGCTACAATTGCTCGAGGCGGTCGCCAGATCTGAATTACCCTTCATTCATAGCGCTGTTTAACTCTGACCAGAGAGGAATGACGTTCACGAGAACGTTCAAGCGGACTGTCACGAATGTTGGGAGTGGCGCGGCCACGTATAGAATGCAACTTGAGAAACCGGAGAATTCGACAGTGACGGTGACGCCGACGACTCTGGTTTTCGGGAAGAAATATGAAAAGCGAAGCTACTCGTTGAGCATACATTATCGGGGAGATATTGAGTCGACATACAGACAGGGGTCACTGACGTGGATTGAGGAGACCGGCAAGTATGTCGTGAGAAGTCCGATTGTCATTTCTGGTGGAGTTGATAATTACGGCTAATTTGTGTAATGCTTTCATGTTTCTGTGGTTGCCTGCTGATATGTGATTTCAATTATATGGTTGTGAGGTGTGAAATTATGTAATAACTGTTGAGGCTGATGCGCTTCTCTATTTTCAGCAATAATGGAGTTTCTGGTTGGTTCTGCAATTTTAAAATCCGTGAGAAAACCAATAAAGTTTAACATGATTCGCAATCAGAAACCAATAAAGTTTAACAGGATTCGCAATTATCTTACGGAGAAATATCTAGGACACCTATGTATAGTATATTGTTGATATGGTGAGAGTAAACTCGTGTGATGACCATAGTTAGTATAGTCTGAAATGATCAGGGGATGAATAGATACTTATTAATCTGAAGGTATTCAATATTTGTTGTTGAATTTATGTGGACCATTATTCTTTGGGCTTGATTTAATTTGTGTCTGGGTTTTTATCCTCGCTGGACTCAGCCCAGAAGCCCAATCGCTTAAGTGATGCCTCTGGATTTCTGCCACGTGTCCCCTTCACTCGGATTGTGCTCCTCAGCCGTTGGATCGAGGGTTTGTTTGGTGTGTTTGTTTATGTGAGAGGGTGAGCCGCTTTCCTTTCTCATTCGATACACTTCTCTTTCTCTTTCTACTCTCTGAACTCTCTGTCTTCTCTCTACTTCTCCGATGGCTTCTCCGGTTGATTCCTTGAGATTCTTCACCATTCTTGTGTGAATAATCGAGTGTTGAGTTGTTAGGAAGACAACTGTTTCGGTTGCTTGTGGTGTGAGAATTAGGGTTTCTGTTCAAAGGTGGTTTCAGTGATCTAATCCGGTGTGAAGGGGCTGTGTGGTGAAGGTATTGACGGTGCGAGGGTAGACTCCAGTCGATTCATCGGTGCTCCCTTGGATTTGGTTCTAGTTGAATAGATCTGGGCTATGTGGCGGGTTCTGAGCCATATTTTGTGATCTATTCTGATTTGCTCTGTTTTCTCTTGTTAGTTGTTGTTTAGATCCGCAAGGATCTTGTGTTGTTATACTAACAAGTTTCTTGAGTATGCAGGTGAATCAAGAAGCCAAGATTACTCAAGAACCCTAGCTAGAACTAGTTACTGTGCTTGTAATAGCTGTAAGGGGTTTTTCCTTGTAATCTGTGGTACATATCAGTCGCTTGGTTGGAGTTTGTCTGAGCTCCCTTAATGAAGAACAAAGAGGTCTTGGTAATTAGTGAATCCGTCCTTAGTCTGATCCCTACATTTGTTATACGAATCCTTGATATGTCACAATACTAGAAAATCTGCAAATGTAAATATATATCCTAATACATATATCCCTATTTATTGTATTCCAATCACGATATCAACATAAAACATACTCCCTATGTGTTAAGGGCTTTCCCCTTAACGGTGGCCGGCGTTAACGCACGGCGGCCAAGGCGGTTGCGGCGCCCTGTCGTAGGGTCGACGGAAGATCAGTTTCAGGCTGTGCGCGAGGTTCTTCTCGTCGGGCAGCGTGAGAACTAAGGTTCGAAGATCAATCACGATAAGTTTGGGCAAATAATGTTTTCATTCATAATTGTGAAGTATGAACAAATGCCTTATTTATAGACTAAGGACCCTAGGGTTGATTCGACCTAATCCTATTCATCTCAGGAAAGAATCAATAAAGAAAACCCGAAACGGAGCTTATAACTACGCTCGACACTTTATGCAAAGTCAATAATAAAGTACTAATATTCAAAAAGGAAATAAAAGGAAATAAAAGAAAATAACCTAAACTAACTGAACGTCTAACTTACTTGGTGACGAAGTCGCCAAGCTTCTCCGGGGGCGTGCATTCCTCTTCGACTTTGATGTTGCGATCGAAGTTGGTCTCGCTGCTTTCTGATCTTCGATCAGCACCTTCCTCGTTCCCTCACTCCGCTCAGCCGGTGTTGTTGGTGGCGGTTGCGGGACCGTATCAACCCCCCCTCCAAAGCAACATCCTTGTCCTCAAGGAGCATGTTCGGAAATCTGCCCTTGATCACATCCAGCGGCTCCCACTACTTAAAAATAGGCGTAATATGGCACTCAAAAATGTCAGTAGAAAAATGATATCATGGCACTACATCTATAATGGCATACTATGCAAGTGCAACACACAGTAGGTGTGGTAGTCCAGAGCCATTGCCCTAGCGGTAAAAAGCTTAGACATCAATGTATGAGGTGCCGAGTTCGAGCCCTGTTGACATCATTGTAATTTCCTCCTTCGTATAGGAGTTTAATATTTATAAAAAAAAAAAAACACACACACACAGTAGGTGTGGTAATAGGTGAAATGTAATAATTTAATTATCATAACTACACCTAAAAACTGCCGTAAAACAATATGCCTGCTGACATTTAAAAGTGCCAGCAAATGTGATATGTGATTACATTGATTAATACAATTGAAAATTACAAACAACCACCTATAGATTTTTACAATTACATTTTGCCTCTGCAAATTTCATAATTTACATTTTTCATCTGTAAATAGCATAATTTATAGGTTGCTCCTTCAAATATATAAAAATTATTTTATTCTTCAAATATTTTAACTTTCTTCCTTTAAATAAATATAATTGCATTTTCATTTCCAAAATACTATTATTAATCACGTATAATAAAGTTAACTAGTTTACAAAATTAACAATTAAGTTTAACATTAAAAATACCTTGAAATATACAAACTATCAAATCAATATTTTACATAATACTAATACTAATATAATAAATTCGAACTCACACAATACTAAAATACGAAGTGTAAAAAATCCTACAAAACTCCATTGGAAGATCGCTTAACCTCACTACTCTAAATAAAGCCTCCAGTCACATATTCTTCCAAATATTTGACCATTATGATAGTCCAGGCAGCTTAATTTCCCTGCATCCAACACAATTAAATTGAAATATAAACAAAACCATGCAAAGGAAATAGGGCAATATGTTGACATGGGACTCCTTGGTGTTACCTGTTGAAACCAACTACACATTGGTATGAAGCACATCAAACAATTGCAAGCGGAATAGAGGAACATCGAGCTCATCTGCAGTCGGTCTTAAGCCATCTACTTTATGCAGCACATCACAAGAAAATAGTGAAGCACATGCAAACACTAAATTAAATTTGCATTATTGGAAAAAACAAAACAAAACAGAGAGTCATTTACTGTGTAGAAGCAGCTAAATAGTTGTACACTCTCATGGCCATTTGGCAACAACATATGCATAATCCAACCCAGAAACTGAAATTATATAACAACGAGTTAAATTCTATTGAAACATAATTAGATGGATAAGAAAAGATCATTTAAAAGCCTCATGGAGATAGAAACCACAAACCTCACAACAATAACTTCAATGTATAGAGATGTGCAAGTTGCCAGCACACAAGATCATGGAACAAAATGGTGAAATAAATTTTCAATAAGAAGTTGAAGCTACCAATATTTTCCCTAATGGTTTTCCTATGCAAACCAAACCTACTATCCCAATTTGTACTCGCCATTAGAGCTGCAGATGCAAGTGGACTCCACATCGTGAGGCCGATACCATAGTTCTTAGACAGTGGAAAAAACTCAGTATTGGCATGGAGAATAAACAGACCACAATTCCTTATACAAAGTCCCCAACATAGTACTATAGAACGTGTAAAATATAGTCAAAGAACATAACTGGATAACGGGTTGCTTGAACTTACGAACCAAGTCGTACATGGTAATCCAAATGAAAACAACTAAAGTCCAGAGAAATTTGTTATAGAACCTCCTACATAACAAAATAAGGCAATTAAATTACCTATAGCCAAATGTTAGACGAAAAAAACATAAAAATAATTATTGCTTCTGAGGAACAATTCATATAAAATCTTTAAACAACCTACTGCCATTGGGACAACAATTATCTATAGAGTAATCATTTGTCAAGGCTTTTACCAAGCCAAAACCTTCCAAGTTCAGTAAATTAATAAGCTCTATACCAATGTATGACATTGTAATTGAATAGCAACAAAGAAAACCAGTCATATGCTCTTTACGAGAATTGAAATTTCAGTTTTGGTAGAGAGAATCTGAAGAGAAACCGTAGTAAATCAACACCATTAAATAAGAGATGAGATCTTTAATCATGTTACAAAAATTGAACCTGAAAGCCAACGAAAGCCGCTAATACTGAGAATTCTATTCTCCGGAAAGTTAAAGGTAATCCTCTGCAACGAAATTATGATCTAAAGAGAAATCAATCTCCCGATGAAATTGGGATTTCGTGGGAAAGGAAACTACGATTATTGGTGGAGGATTTTGAACCGAGGGAGTTGTAAATTTTGGGGGTGGATTTGAAGCGTAGGGTTGGGCGTGAATTTGAGGGGAGGGGGAAATGAAATTTTGTTTTGGGTAAAATTAGCGGTTAAATAAATTTAGGTACTACTCCAGAATTTAATATTTATTAATAGGATTAATTATTATAGGTTGAAGTGTGGTTTAATGTGGCTCACTATGACAATTGCTTGGAATGCAACATTAGTATGTGAAATAAACACAACATTAGTATGTGAAAATTCAGGGTATAGTTTGATCTTTAATGGCATTGTTTTGAAAATGCCACGAACATGGTGTAGTAATAGGCTATTATTCTAGTAGTCCCAAGTAGGCGAATCTGATCCGTCTGACCATCGGACCAGCACATGCTCTCGGGGCTTATCGTTGTGCCAAAGGACCCGTTTATCCAACACTCTTATCGGGTAAACCAATGGCCTGATCCATACCTGTTGCCGACTCACCACCTTCTACAAACGGACGAAGAAGACCCACGTGGAAGACACTTGTCCAATCCGCTCGATTATCTCGAATGGGCCATAATATCTGCGCGCCAGCTTAGCCGATAAGGGCCTGGCCACCGAATGTTGCCTGTAAGGTTGTAACTTTAACAAAACCTCGTCACCCACCTTGAACTCGACATCGCGTCGATGTTTATTTGCGGAATCACGCATCCTCTGCTGGGCTCGCTCCAAATTCCGACGAAGTTCCACTAGTAACTCTCCTCGTTGGCGGATTAGCTCTGCCGCAGACGGCGGTGTTGCAGCCGAAGGCGGCGCAAACACCAAACTCGGCGGTTCTCGTCCATGGAGTGCCTTGAACGGAGACATTCCCAATCCTGCGTGGTGAAAGCTGTTGAGAGCCAATTCTGCCCATGGTAAAAAATTCACCCACTTAGACGGACGATCCGCCGTAAATGCTCGTAGATACTGCTTGAGGCCCCTATTCCGCACCTCTGTCTGCCCATCTGACTAGGGATGATATGCAGTCGAAAAATTCAGCTTTGTACCGCTCAAACGCATTATATCTTCCCATACTTTATTCAAAAATACCGGATCCCGGTCCGAGACAAGCTTCTTGGGAAAACCGTGATGACGCACCACTGTGCTAACGAATAAATAAGCCACCCTTAAGGCATCAAAACGGGGCGGAAGTGCGGCAAAGTATGCATATTTGGATAGCCTATCCACCACCACCATTATTGTCGTATAACCCCGCGATTGCGGAAGGCCTGTAATAAAATCCATCGATACCTCTTCCCAAACCTGCGAAGGGATCGACAAAAGTTGCAGCAAGCCTGCGGGTTTCTGAGTAGAATATTTGGTCGTTTGACAAACCACATAAGCCTCGACAAACCGGCGTACCTCCTTTTTCATTTTTGGCTAGTAGAACTCTGCAGATATACGTCGAAGGGTGCGTTCAAAACCCGGATATCCAGCTGACTGAGAACTATGATATTCGTCCAAGATAGGCGCCCTTGCTAGTGAACGCGATCCAACGAAAATTCTCCGCTTGTAGTAAACCAAGCCATCGATCCAAGTGAGGTGTGGTGGAACGCGACCCTCCTTAATCTCCTTTGTGATCTCCCTCATCTCGGGGGACGACGCCGTTTCGTTGCGCAAAAGCTCTAGTAAGTGGGGAATGGGATGCGCGGCCCCTAACAGAAGATCACATAGGTGCTCCGGACTATCCGAGTTAGAATCGTCAGACGCCGGACCTGCGTCGCGCGCCTGCTCCTCGCGGCGGGACAATGCATCTGCCGCCTTATTGGAAGAGCCCTTCTTATACTCGATAGAGAATTTGTACCCCATAAGTTTCCAAACGTATAACTGCTGATCTGGTGTCTGCACCCCCTGTTGGAGCAATTTCTTTAAACTCTTCTGGTCGCTCCGAATAACAAACTCGCGACCCAAAAGGTAATGGCACCACTTCTGGACCGCCTCCACGATTGCATATAATTCTTTGTGATATGTGGACGCGACCCGGCGACGAGGACCCAACTTCTTACTGAAATAAAGCTTTCAATGATCCTTCACCGATCAAATGACCGAAGTACTCTACTATAGTGTTGCAGAAGGAGCATTTTGATAGTTTCACAAAGAAGCTGTGGCGTTGCGAAACCCCTAACACTGCCGCCAGGTGCTCCCCGTGAGTCTTCGCAGACGGGCTATAGACCAAGATATCATCGAAGAAGACGATGACAAATCGTCGGAGCATCGGACGGAAAATCTCGTTCATCGCTGCCTGGAACGTTGAAGGAACATTCGTCAATCAGAACGGCATTACTAGGAAGTCAAAGTGTCTATCGTGGGTGCGAAAAGCTGTTTTGAATATATCCTCGTCATGCATCCTGATTTGATGATAGCCAGAACGCTGATCCAATTTAGTGAACACTCGAGCCTTTCCTAACTCATCAAATAACCCGTCAGCCGTTGGGATAGGGAAGTGATCCGGGATGGTAACATTGTTTAACGCTCAGTAATCAATATAGAAACGGAATGTACCATCCTTTTTGCGGATGAGGAGGACCGGCGACGAAAATGGACTGCTGCTCCGTCGAATTATCCCCTAGTCGAACATTTCGCGGACCTGCCGTTCAATCTCCGTTTTCTGAAAATATGGATAACGGTAAGATCGGACATTGACGGGATTGGTACCCGGCAATAGGTGCACACCGTGGTCAAATGGCCGCTTGGGCGGCATGCCTTCGGGCACGCTGAACACCGGCCGGTACTTCTCTAACGCTGCTGCCACACTCGGCGGGAGGTTGGGCGAAAAGTCCTCATGCGCCGAGGCCGTAGACTGTTGCTGTTCTGGCTGGAGGAGCAGAAATTTCATAAAATTCCAGCGTATCTCGTGCTGGAATCAGAGATAGCAACGATTGTAGAGAGATTCGCCCTGGTGGCGGAAGGATCCCTTTCAAAACAATTGCCTTGCCCGCTTGCTTGAATTCCAATGTTTTGCTTGCGATGTCTGCAGTGGTCTTTCCTAGAGATTCCAACCAATCCATTCCTAGTATGATGTCCGGGCCATGAATAGGCAAGATATAGAGGTCTACCGTGAAAACCGTGCCTTGGATCACCAATTTCGTCTATCTTGCGACATGGGTGCAAAGGAGCGCTGCCCCGTTGCCAACGAGGACTCGAAATGGCCAGATTGGTGATAGTGGAAGGTGTAAAGCTTCGACAACCTGTGGTGCAGAAAGTCCCGGTCGCTTCTTGTGTTACGGTGGCCGGCGTTAACGCACAGCGGCCAAAGCGGTCCCGGCGCCCTGTCGTAGGGTCGGCGGAAGATCAATTTCAGGCTGTGCGCGAGGTTCTTCTCATCGGGCAGCGTGAGAACAAAGGTTTGAAGATCAATCACCATAAGTTTGGGCAAATAATATTTTCACTCATAATTGTGAAGTATGAACAAAAGCCCTATTTATATACTAAGGACCATAGGGTTGATTCGACCTAATCCTATTCATTTCGGGAAAGAATCAACAAAGAAAATCCGAAACGGAGCTTATAACTATGCTCGTCACTTTATGCAAAATAAATAATAAAATACTAATATTCAAAAAGAAAATAAAAGGAAATGAAAGAAAATAACCTAAACTAATTGAACATCTAACTCTACTTGGTGACGAAGTCGCCAAGCTTCTCCCGGGGACGTGCATTCCTCTTCGGCTTTGATGTTGCGATCGAAGTTTGTCTTGCTGCCTTCTGATCTTCGATTAGCACCTTCCTTGTTCCCTCACTCCGCTCAGCTGGTGTTGTTGGTGGCGGTTGCGGGACCGTATCACTCTATCCCTCAATTAAGAAAATCAAGTTTGAGTGTAGAACTCCCTACCTTGTAGGCCCAACACTTCTCTAATATCGTGATCATTTTTCATAAAATAACTACAAATACTGTATAGTTCTAACTTTTAAGTTTTTCTATATTTCAACCTACTTCACTCGCTCTTAGCTACTCCATTAATTAACAATCAACAAGCTAAACAGTTGGGTATTTGTGGCTGATCCTGGAGCCCAACTAATGAAAGGCCCACATGTGTTTGAGCCCAAAATGAGTAGGCCCAAGGCAGCAGCTCAAGCGTCTATTTTGAGTGAGCTCAACACCTCAGCTCATTCTATTACACAGCAAACTGCCGATCTCTTTTTCCCCCCTTTTTGTATCTAGCTAAGATTTGAGGAGTTAGAGAGAGTGAGTGATTTTACACTTTACAATTCATGTTAGTTAGCTAAGTGAGTTTTCGCAGTCGAGCGGAGATCTTCGATTGAGTAGCTAGCTTGAGAGATTGTGATTGTTGTAATCGTTTTTGGTTTGTGTTCACAATAAACGCTTCAGCTTTGTCCGTGGATGTAGATCTGTTGTGGATCGAACCACGTAATTCTTGGGTTGTTCATCTATTGCTAATTGCAACATCTGCATCATCAAATTGGTGTCGTCTGTGGGAAAAGGATGACGACGCCAAGAATTGAAGCTGAAAAGTTCACGGGGCACAACGATTTCGGATTGTGGCGAATCAAGATGAAGGCCTTGTTAATCCAACAAGGGTTAGCTGATGCGATCAAGTCCAAGACGCCGGTGGCTGAAGCCGATGAAGATGCGAAGGTCACGGCTAAGAGAGAGGAGATGTTTGAAAAGGCACACAATGCTATCGTTCTTTGTCTCGGAGATAAAGTCCTCCGAGATGTTGCGAAGGAGACTACGGTGGCTGGTGTTTGGTCGAGATTGGAAAACCTCTACATGACAAAGTCCCTTGCTAACCGCCTCTACATAAAGCAACGACTATATTCGTATAGGTTTGTCGAAGCGAAGGCGGTTGGAGAACAACTCGATGAATTCAACAAGGCCATCGACGACCTCGAGAATATAGATGTAAATCTTGATGATGAGGATAAGGCCATTCTCTTGTTGAATGCTCTTCCGAAGTCATACTGTTAGTATGCCTTGAATTTGTATAGGATTAGGTTTCCTAGTTGGGATAGGATTATGTTTCCTAGGCCCAGTCTGTCTAATGTGTGTCTATATATATGGGAGTAGAGCATATAAATCTGTATCTGAAAACCGCAGTCATAATACAATTTGTTCTCCGTTTTTGCTCGTGGACGTAGCCAACACAACGTTGGTGAACAACGTAAATTCTGTGTCTATTTACGTTCTTTTGTTTCTCAATTCACAATTGCCCTATTTGTCATAACACATACGACCATTTGAAGGATGCAATGTTTTATGGAAGGGAGAAGGCCATTACACTTGATGAAGTCCAGTGTGTTTTGAAAGCGAAGGAACTGCAGAAAGCATCTTCGTCGGGGGCAGATCAAGCTTCAGAATCCCTTGTTGTGAAAAAGTTTAAGCCCAAGAAGCATTCTAAGGGTAAAGAAAATCAAGGAAACAAGTCTCAGAATGCGAATCAGAAGCCGAGTGATCCATTTGATGATGCAGATGTTGCAATTAGCAATAGATGAACAACCCAAGAATTACGTGGTTCGATCCACAACAGATCTACATCCACGGACAAAGATGAAGCGTTTATTGTGAACACAATCCAAAAACGATTACAACAATCACAATCTCTCAAGCTAGCTACTCAATCGAAGATCTCCGCTCGACTATGAAAACTCACTTAGCTAACTAACATGAATTGTAAAGTGTAAAATCACTCACTCTCTCTAACTCCTCAAATCTTAGCTAGATACAAAAAGGGGGGAAAAAAGAGATCGGCAGTTTGCTGTGTAACAGAATGAGCTGAGGTGTTGAGCTCACTCTAAACATACGCTTAAGCTGCTGCCTTGGGCCTACTCATTTTGGGCTCAAACACATGTGGGCCTTTCATTAGTTGGGCTCCAGGATCAGCCACAAATACCCAACAAACTCCACCTTGGCTGTATCCAACAAAACAACTCCACCTTCATCTAAGTTTCCTCATCTTCGAGCAGTCACATTAACTAAGTCCAAGCAATGCTCGAACTTAGCACTTGGCAGAGCCTTAGTCAGCATATCAGCTGCGTTCTCAGAGGTGTGAACCATTTTCACTGCCACTACCCCTTTGCCAATCTCATTCCTTACAAAATGTAACTTGATATCAATGTGCTTACTCCTTTCATGAAAAGCTTGGTGCTTAGCTAGGCTAATGGCATTGTTGCTATCACAAAGTATTGTAACTGGTTCTTGAACAACCCCAAAGTCATTGAGTATCCCCTTTAACCATTTTACTTCCTTAACTGCCTTTGCCAATGAGATATATTCTTCTTCAGTCGTGGAAAAAGCAACCACTGACTAAAGATTGGACTTCCAACTAATGGCAGTCCCATATAGCTTGAATATGTATACAGACTGAGACTTTCTATTATCAATGTTGGCTGCATAATCCGAATCACAATAGCCAATGAGCACATACTCATCCTTCTGAGTGCCAAACAACAGCCCAAGATCTTGTGTGCCCACTAGATATTTCAGAATCCACTTCAATGCTTGCAAATGCTCACTGCCCGGGTCAGCCATAAATCTGCTTGTTAAACTGATAGCATGTGATAAATCAGGCCTTGTACACAGCATCATGTACATTATGCTTCCTACTACTTTTTTAATAGGGGACCTTAGACATCTGCTTCCTTTCCATCTCAGATGCAGGCTTCTGACTGATGGAGAGCTTGAAATGTTGGCTTGTTGGTGTTAACAATTTTCTGGAATCAATCATCTGAAATTTGGTCAACATCTTCTTGATATAGCTATGCTGCATTAACCATAGCTTCTTGGCATTCCTATCCCTGACAATGTCCATGCCATGCCAAGTATTCTCTTGGCATTGCCTAAGTCCTTCATTTCAAAAGCTTTCTCCAAATCCTCTCTCACCTTGCTTATCTCAGCCTACTCGGTCCTGCCACAAGCATATCATCCACATAAAGCAGTAAATAGGCAACTGCTGCGTTCCCTATATACCTTATGTATACACAGTTATCATAAGCAGATTTTATAAACCCCATCTTCTCCATCTGCTTATCAAAAGCCAAGTACCACTGTCTGCTACTTTGCTTGAGGCCCTAGATACTTCTTTTCAAACAGCAGACTTTCCCCTCATTACCTAGCTTTACAGAGCCTTGTGGTTGCTCCATGTAAATTGTCTCCTCTAACTCTCCATGTAGAAATGTTGTCTTGACATCCAACTGTTGGAGTTCCCAATTCCTTCGCAGCTACAATTGCTAGCAATATCCTGATTGAGCTATATTTCACAACAGGAGAAAAAACTTCAGTGTAATCAATCCCCTCCTCTTGTGTGAAACCCCTTGCAACCAATCTAGCCTTGAACCTCACACTATCATTTTCAGAAGCCTCCACCTTTTTCTTGTAAATCCATTTGCAAGAGATTAGTCTTTGCTGAATTTGTGACCTGTGAACAAGAACCCAAGTCTTGTTTTTCAACAAAGAATCTATTTCTTCATTCATGGCCTTTATCCATTTCTCCTTATCTCTACTCCCAATGGCCTCTTTGTATGTGATCGGCTCTGATATCTCCAATTCTTCAGCAACACAAAGTGCATAATAGACAAAATCAGCATCTCTGTACCTAGCTGGTGGTCTGAGGTCTCTTCTTATTCAATCTCTGGCCAACAAGTAATTGTCAAGATTAAATGGATCCTGACTTGATTCAACAGGCTCAGTAGGCTCTACTTGTTCTTCATCTGAGGAAAAAGTCTCATCCACCTGAGTAGCATCCTTATTGTTACTCTGATTATGAGGTTGGAGCTACTCCAAATTAACATCTGTGTGAGGTGGAGCTTCTGATACTCTATTATGTTCAGTAGATCTATAAGGCATCACTGATTCATCAAATATCACATCCCTACTGAGAATAATCTTCCGGTTCCCAACCTCTATGCACCATAATCGATAGCCCTTGACCCCATCTTGGTATCCAAAGAAAACACACCTCAAGGCCCTAGGCTCAAGTTTCCCTTGCCTTATGTAAGCAAAGGTTCTGCAGCCAAAAATCCTAAGCTTTTGGTATCCACCAAGGCTTCCATACCACCTGTTATCTGGTGTGTCACTACCAATGGCTGAGCTTGGACACTTATTGGTATGTTTTTTTGCAGTAGAGACAGCTTCTGCCCAGAAACTCTTAGGTACACCAGATGTGATAATCATACACCTCACCCTTTCAAGTAAGGTTCTATTCATTCGCTCTGCAACTTCGTTTTGTTGTGGATTTCCTGGTGAGGTTCTATGCCTCTTAATGCCCTTCAATTTGCAGAAAAGATCAAATTCCTTTGATAAGAATTCTAGCCCGTTCTCAGACATTTGAGACCATGCCCTTTTTCAACTTCAACTGCCTTACACCATGTTTTGAACTTATCAAAAGTATCTGACTTCTCTTTCAGGATCCATGCCCAGACCTTTCCTGCTGAAATCATCCACAATGCTCAAGAAATACCTCCGTCCACCAGTTGATTTCTCTGAACTAGGACCCAATAAGTCACTGTGACAATAATCCAATGGTTTACTGGAGTTGTGTTTTCCTGGGCCATAGGGTAATTTCTTCCCCTTTCCAAGCAGACAAGTTTCACACATTTTTACTGTTTCTTGCTGATTACAGCTGAAGAGCCCCTTTGTTAATCAGTTCCTTCAGCCCCTTTTCACCAACATGTCCAAGCCTCTTATGCCATAAAGCCAAACTCTCATCCACAGCAGCACAAGAACTACCAACGATTACCTCAGCTTGCAGATAGTACAGCCTATTCCTCCTAGATGCAGTCATAGTAGTAGAATTTCCCAAAAGAACTTTCATACACCCCTCATAACAAGTTAAAGAATACCCCTTTAACTCTAACATACCAAGAGATATAAGATTTCTTTTAATGCTAGGTATGTATTTAACACCAGTCAACAGTTTAACAGAGCCATCATTCATTTTAAAACGAATGTTTCCTATTCTTTTGATAGAACATACCTCATTGTTGCATAGCAACATTGATCCTTCTGCAGCAATGAGCCCCTCGAACCAGTTTTTGTGAGAGCATATATGAAAAGAACATTCACTGTCCATGATCCAAGATTTTGTAATCTGCTTCTCTGTTACATTCATCACATGCGCTGCCTCCAACTCAGTGCACAATCAGCCGTGTTCTGATCAAGATTGCCTTCAGCCTGCTTTCTTTTCCAAGCAAAGCAGTTTTTCTTGAGGTGGCCTGGCTTTTGACACCAATGACACTTCCTGATCTGCCCCCGACGTAGATGCTTTCTACATAAACCAAGCTAGTAAATGTTCTTTTTAGTTTTACACAAACACTTCAATATTTCACCTTTCAACATGTTTCAGAATTTTGCAGATTATTGCACTACCTTTGAAAGTCATTTCGATTGACTCAAAAGTCAAAAATAACGAAACCAGTGGAAAATGAAAGTTATGGAAGTCTAGTTTATAGAGACCAATTTTAAACATGAAACTGCTGTTTAGGATTTATGACCATTTTCCCTCAATCTGCCAGAATAGGCAGTATCTTTAGAAAAATTATAACAAATTCATTTCATTAGATGGAAGCTGAATTTTGGTGAGAAGGCATAAGACACCTAGAGCTATATTCCATAAAAAATACGACATGAAAAGGAGTTCATTTAGTCTGATAAATTGGTCTCACAACATGCTGCCAGAACATGGCATGCTTGACTATTTCACAACCTCATTCTAAACTGAAAATCTTATTATCTTTAAAGTACTTTTAGACAACAACAGCCAAAACAAAATTCACCATTTTAATTCAAGATGTGATCATTTTAATTTTCTTCACAACTTCATATCATAAACTCTTATAAGCAAATCCAATATAGATATAAACAATTAGTTCAGAAAAAATCCTGCTATTAATTTATCAACATGAAATTCAAGAACTTGAAGTACAAAGCAAATGAATTATACAAACTTCAATTATTCAGTGAGGGATGATCACATTTGTTAAATTTCTAAGCTAGAAGCACAATATACTAGTATTAACTACCTTTCTTTGCCACTTTCATCTTCAACCTAATTTGACCCATTTTATAATGTTATTATCCAATCTATCCATGCTTCATTACTTAGAAAAAACTTAAAATTAATTATGTCTCCATTGGCCAAGATATTCGACAAAAATGAAAACAGAAAAAACTATGTTAAGTGCATTCCATTCCATTCCAAAAGCATGATTATTCTCCATAATTTATAAAAATGAAGGAAAGGCTAGTTAATAGTAATCAATCAAGTCAATTAAGAAGCAAGCACAACTTCCGAAATTCAAACCTAGAAAAATTGGGCAGATTTACGTTCTTCAATATTCTCCAACCCAAAATGAAAAATCATCAAACTAGGTATCAATACTATGGAGAAAGATTAGCTTAATTACGAGAGAGAGAGAGAGAAATCTAACCTCTATTGTTAGAGTTTGTGGTGGTCTGGTGGATTTGGAGTTCGAAATAGATGAAGGTTGAGAGGAATGTAGAGGCGGAGGCGTAGGAGTTAGCCGTTACTTACCCAATCATATATGGGGTGGCAAAATGGGTAGCGGGTAATGGGTAATTCCCATCTCGACCCGCTACCCGCCCGGTATCGGGTACCTATTACCCGACGAAAACGGGAAACGGAGCACAGTCGGGTAGTGTGTTTTAGAGTTTTGCGGGTATCAGGTATACCCATTATTCGCGCGGGTATACCCGTTAGTCCCGATAATACCCGTTATTATTAGTATTAGTCATATATCATCTCTTAATACTCCCTTTGTTCCATATTAATAGAAGCATTCAAATAGTTAAAGTGGAGAAAAAAAAAGTAAATAGTTAAATAATAATAGCCATATACGCACTCATTTTGAAAAATAAAAAAATAAATAGTTAGAATGGAGAAAAAAATAAAGCAAGAGAGATAATAATGTAGAGAAGAGTATTTATATTATTATTTTTCTAAAATGAATGTAGAAAATGAAATGCCTCTATTAAGACAGAACAATGAGAGTACTTTATATAATCTAAGAGTTCTTTTGAAACATTTTTATATTCCAACAAACATACAATTGAAAACTCACCGGAACTAGCTATAGAATGTCCCCTCACTTTTATTCTCAATCTATTTAATGTTTATCATCGATATTAATAAAGCAAATCAGGGAACATTGACGGTTATTATGGTTTTCAAATTTTTTATTAGGATTTCGGGTCGGGTACGAGATACCCGACATGGGTATCGGGTAATCCCGGTATGTCGTGGGGCGGGTATTGGGACAATGGCTAAAATCGGGTACGGGAACCTGACTTGTCGGATGCGGGTACCTGTGGGTAACCCATTTCGCCACCCCTAATATATACGACGGGCTCGTTTAACTTCAAATCTAATTTCTAGTACTCCCTTACTTCATCCCAAGATGAGCTACAACGCTTGTTTTTTCACTTGTTGATTCACTTGGATTTTACATGATTTTAGAGGGTAGTTTTACTTGGTTTTGATAATATATTATGTACTTTGAGATATGGTTATAGATACTTCTCTATTATGTTGGTATTTTGACCATTTTGTGAAGAATGTGTAGAAAAATGTACAAAATATGTGGATGTGCAGCTGCTCAATGTTCGAGACAGCTTTTCTGGAGATTTTGAAGTCCGATTCGCATGTAATGCATACCATTCTCTTCTTATTCGAAAGAGCTTCGCGTGGATATCTTAAACATCTCAATCGGAGTTCGGTCAAAGAAGTTATGGCCATTTTACCAAGACTGCGCAGAGCAGTGACATAGCTGGCGACCCGCCAGGTTCGCATGCAAACGAACCTGGCGACCCGCCAACAAAAGACGAAAAAAACGCCGTAAGCAGCTGGCGACTCGCCAGCTTCGACGCACACCCAACCTGGCGACCCGCCAGCTTCGTCGGACAGCTTATTTCGGGCCCAAAGTCAACCCTAGGTATATATATGCCTAGGAAACGCCTCCAAACATCAACTTACACGCCTTCAACCCCAAAAATACTACTTTTTCACCTAGGAAGAAGAAAAGAACGAGCAGAGGACGAATATTCATCGCAAGATTGAAGACGAGACCTCCAATCCGCCCAATCTAATTCTAGGAGTTTCTACTTTTAGTTTTATTCTTGTTCAAACCATGTTTTTGAATATTTCTTTGACTTTTGTGATGAACATGAGTAGCTAAATCCTTCGTAGATTTCTATGGGGGAGATACAATGATTCTTATGTTTAATTGATTTCCTTTTTCTATGTCTTGGCTCTTGTGGTTATTTTGATTTCTTCTGTACTTATACATTTATTTGACTGATCACCTTATAAATGCATGTGGGTTTTACTACAAGAACTGAGAAGTGAGTAGTTTAATTTGAAAGAGAAGAAATTGACGTCTTTGCCTATATAATCGAGAGATTTGAGCCTTTGAATGAAGCTAAGTACCTTAGGAGCTATTAGGAGTTGTTGCCTTAGTTCTAGGAAGGAGACTTCGGTTCTAGGTAGCAATCTACAAATTATATGCTTTGAGAAAAGATATAGTATTACCTTAGTGCTAGCTTAATAACCCTTGAGACCCTTTGTTGGCATAGTTAGGAAATTAGTTGAGCATAGGATAATTGTTATCGATCCCATAGGATTCTATCATTCTCATCCTTGATCTACATCCGTTTTCTTATTTGCTCTTAGTTCTATAGTTGTTTTTAATTGTTTTTACCTTGCTTTTAAGTAGATTTAGAAAACCCAAACTTTCCGATTCATCTAGATAGTAGTTGAGGTTGGTTCGTGGTAATTAGGTTGACACTCATTGTCTCTGTGGATACGATACTCTTTGCTTACTATTTGCTACATTAGTCCCGTACACTTGCGGGTATACTTGTGTTAAAAATAAGTTGAGTCACTTGTTTTGCGAAAATATCTCCCTCTGTCTTAATTAAGGTGGTGTTCGATTTTCAAGATAAAATAATACAAGATACAATCTAGGATTTAATTGTGAGATTATTTTAGTCATAGGGGGTTAGCTATGACTAATTATCCCATGATTATCCATCTAAGATTGATTTATGAGGTTGAATCTCATGAACCAAACATACTACAAATTTGATCTCGTATACAATCTTGCAAACCGAACACCCCCTAAGTTGAGTCGTAATCTTTTTTGGATATCACAACTAAGTTGAGTACTACTATAAAATAATTATATGAAGAGAGAATAAAATAAGATAGATAACACAATATTCTCTCTCTTACTTTGTCTGTACTTTAATTATTTTATACTCTCTTTGTTCCAAGGTAGTTGAGTTGTACTCTCTCTGTTCCATATTAGTGGAGTCATTTTGCTATTTTGGTACTTCCTTCGTCCCCTCATAATTGAGGCAAAATTTTTCGGCATGGAGTTTAAGAATATCTCATTAATATCCATCCATTAATATATAAAGTACTTCATCTGTCCCTTATAATTTGTTACCATTTGACCTGAAACAAATTATAGGAAATGTAATAAAAAGTGAGTTAAAAAAAGTTAGTGATATGTGGGTTCTACGTTTATATATTAGTTTCATAATAAAATGTGAGTGAATATAAATTAGTTTTATAATAAAATATGAATGAGAATAAGTTAGTGGAATATGAAGTTTATTACTAAAAATGGTAAAAATGAAAGGTAAGTTAGGGACATACGAAAATGAAAATAAACGTAAATTTTCAGGGACTGGAGAGTAGTAAAATATCTGGCAAATTTTATGAAATACTCCCTCCGTCCCAATAAATATGAAACGTTTGCTTTTCGGCACATGATTTTATGTAGTGTTGTTTTGTGAGTTAAAGAAGAGAGAGTAAAGTAAGAGAGAGAGAAAAGTAGAAATAAAGTTATTTCTATTTTAAGAAATGTTTCATTTTTAATGGGACAAACCAAAAAGGAAAACGTTTCATTTCTAGTGGGATGAAGGGAGTATATATTTGGGTATAAGTTGATCGGGCTTGGCTATGGAGCAAGAATTGGGCTTACACCGACCCTAAATTAACTTTGTTGACAGGCCGATAGACATAAAAGGAAGTTGGTTCCTAACATATTCAATATACAGCATGTATCGATATTTCATTAAAGAAATAAATCGTACAAACTCTCTCAACTCAAGTTGAACCACTATTATAGTAGGAGAGAGTTGAACCACTATTACAGTAGGAGAGACTAAGTGAGTTGAATATTTTAATTGAAGTGAAAAAAAAGTGGTTGGGTGGTATTAATTAGAGAGAGAAGATTACTAAAAATATAAACGTGTTATCTTATTTGGGACAAACTAAAAAAGAAAGTGTGTCATTTTAACTGGGACGAAGGGAGTACCACTTATGTTACTTGTTTATTTAGCTTAAAACAAGCATAACTAGGACTTTTTTTATTGCTCCTAATATGTAAAAAGGATATGAATGTGATGCTGGATATTTTAGTGTAATTGGATTAACTTGATTGATCAATATTGTTATAATGATACATCATTTAAGTATGGAGGTGTGAAGTGCACGCTTATTTGAATTCATTATGATGTTAGGGGCGAAGCCCCTAAACAGATGAACGGGGGTCCGGGGGCAGCGCCCCCGGGTAGCGGGGTCCAAGGGGCAGAGCCCTTGGCTGGGGTCAGCTTGGAAATATTTTATTTCCAACGAAATTGTTTTATAAGAAATTCATCCGAAAATGTAATTTCTTAAAATCAAAGGACTAATTTGCAATTTCGAAAACTTTGAAAATCAGTTAAATTCGGTTAAGAATTTAACAGATGCAACTTTTCGAAATTAACAGCTGCAACTCTTCATCTTTATTAAGAACTGATCAGTTCTTTGGTTCGTATTACTCTCAAATATATATATGATATTTCTGTATTCTCTGAATTTTATCCGATCAAATAGTTTGGTTGAACCACCGAAATTGATTTGATCTGAAAGTGATTTATCACGACTTTCAGATAGATTATCCGTTTTTCTGTTCTGTATATTGAATCTCCTATTGACAAAATAATTGGTTTAAGCTAAGTTGTGATTCTCTTTTATAAGTGGAACTTTTACCGTTCATAGTCTTTATTGGTGAAATCTTTGGCCATTGGTTTAAGCTATGTTGTCATTCTCTTTTATGTGTGGAACTTTAATATATCATGTCTAAAATCTTTGGCTGTCGTTGTAGTTGTAATACGTACTCCTATTAGAGACATTTGATTACACTTAATGCTTATTTGCCTGTTGAAAAGAATTCTAATTTACACATCCGTGTTCTTTTTTTTCGTCGCCATTTGCTAAAGTAAGGAGATGGAAAAACGGCATGTTATCTATATTGAGCCTATGATCTTAATAATGTTTATTTAATGGATGCTTACCTTGTTCCCTGATCCACATAAAGCTCACCGTTTAGTTTTAGAGAAAACGCATAAAGTTACAGAGAGTGGGGGACAACTTATTAAAGTAAAGGGACAAAGAGAGAGCACTATTCGTAATTATCAACTCCGCCGGAAATGACAATCGGACTTCTTACAGTATACTTGCCGGTCTCCTCGATCCACGTCAGCGACCCATGTCTGGCCCCCGTCGCAATATCTCCCGTATACCGAATGCTCAACGAATAGCTCTGCTTCTCATATTTCTTCTTGAAAACCAGAGTCCTCCGCGACACCGTCACCGTTGTATTCTCCGGTATCTCCAGTTTCATTCTATACGTGGCCGCGCCAGTCCCAACATTCGTCAAAGTCCGCTTGAACCTTTTGGTCAACGTCACTCCTCTCTGGTCAAAGTTGAATAGCGCTATGAATGAAGGGTAGTTCAGATCCGGCGACGGCCTCGAGCAATTGTAGCTCGACCTTATGATCCCCCGAATCTGCTCGCGAGTGAAGTTCATCGAGCAGACTAGGTCAGCAAGATCTTGCGGCGTGTGGTCATAGACAAGACCTGGATCAAGCGCCCGGTTCGGGTCTACATGACCCGACCCAATCCCCAGTGGGGAAGCAACTCTGTAAGTGTAGTAGCTCTGGTCCTTGATGGGCTGTTTGGTTGCATCGAGATGATTAGCAGTTGTCATCATCGCCGACTGTATAGCTGCCGGACTCCACTCTGGGTGCGCGGCCTTTAAAAGGGCCGCGACTCCAGAGATGTGAGGAGCGGCCATCGATGTGCCGGACACTAGAGCATAATCCATTGACAGGAAGATATTGTTTCCAACTTGTGGACCAGGGCCGATAGGACTGTACGCGCCTAGAATTAGCACTCCCGGCGCCATAATGTCGGGCTTGAGGATCTCCTGGTAGGTCTTGGAGGGGCCTCTGGATGAGCCACCTGATAGGGCTGGAGCTACCGTGCCCCGTGGAAGATTTGGCCCGATTATTGTTTGCTGGAAATCTATGGTTGCAGTTGGTGAAGCACTGGTGGTTGCATACTCGATCAATTCTACTGCTTGTCCTGAGTTGATCACGGTCCCCGGGAAAGGATAGTCTGTTAAACGGAGTCTTATGGAATCTTCTGCAATTATGACAGCTGCTCTAGCGTTGGAATTGATCAGATTTCGCATTACAGCATCGAAATTTACAGGTCCGTCTTCGTCTGTAATGTTGCAGATGACGATTCGGCTTAGAAACTCAAACGACTGTGATATTAGTTCACTTGAGTCGCAGGGAAGGACAGTCTCGTTGTAGATGAGAGGCAAGTTGATGACAGAGGCCCTTAGCGGAAACATGGTAAATCCGGTGATGGTTTTGCCGTTTCCGAGTGTGATCGTCCCTGCAAACCATCGGTCAATGACCCCAGATGCCACCACTATCTCCCAAGGGATCCCGTCTCTAATTGTGGCGGTCAAAGGGCCTCTGTTTCCCCCGGATTTACAAACCACGATCCCCTTTTCCCTGGCACCAAAGGTAGCTGTTGCGATTGGATTGTCAAACAGAGTGGCTGCTTCGTATCCTAAGGATATGGATATTATATGGACACCATCTGCGACGGCCTGGTCGATGCAGGCTAATGTGTCGGCATCATTGCTCCCGGTCTTGTATGCTGCAATCCTAGCTCTTGGGGCAACTCCCCTTGCAGTTCCGGGGGCGTATCCGAAGAAGGAAACGTTCTTCACAAAATTCCCGGCAGCTATGGACGCGACGTTGGTGCCGTGGCCACTGGTGTCCCTAGGCGAAATAAGGAAATCCTCTGGATATTCCACTCGAGATGCTGCATCGAAAAATCTGGCTCCGATGAGTTTCTTGTTGCACACTGAAGAATTGAAATCTGGGCCTTGTTGGCAGATTCCCTTCCACCCGGGAGGGATTTCGGTCATCCCGTCATCGTTGAAGCTCGGGCTCTCTGGCCAAATGCCGCTGTCGATGATGCCGATGATCACATCCTTTCCGTAGTTTGAAGCAGGCCAGAGTCCGGTGGCGGTGTTGAGGCCGATGAAATCGACGGAATGTGTAGTGTCAAAAGTGACAGCTTTGCTTACGGAGGCGGAAACAAACCCTTTGGACTTCTTTAAAGCCTGCAATTCGTCTGTCGACAATACAGCGCTAAATCCATGGAAGGCGTGGTCGTAGGTGTAGATGAGCTTCGCCTCTGCTGAAGTGGCAGATTTGAGAAGGGAAGAATACCAGTAATGGTGAGTGGAGAAGGCCTTGGGCATGGAGGGTTTATCCATGTGGATAATGTAGGTGGATTTTTTCGATGAAGCATGATTGGTCCATAGAAGAAATGAGAAGAGAATTAAACAAAATGAGAGAGGAAACTGCATTTTTCGGATTGGTGCTCTAACATATGAAATACATGAACTATATATAGATTATTAATTTAGTATCTTATCCACATTGTATATCAATATTAAATTATTTGTTAATATTAAATCCTTGGCCCAATTTCACTTTACCGAAGACAGGGCATTTAATGTGGTAGACCTCCTTCCCACCTTATAAATCTCTTTCTATGTCATTGATCCACAGTTAATATAGCTCTAGGGACGGGCCAAAAAATAAACGTTGTTAGAAACTTCAATGTAAATTATTCTACTACTCTCTCGATCCATTAACAATTATCCACTTTAGTTTCAGACACATTTTAAGAAATATAAAGAAAAATAAATTTAAAAGTTAATTGAATATAAGCCACACTTTTATATATTACTAGTTTTATAATAAAATAAGAGAGAAATGAGTTAGTAAAATGGGGAGCATACTTATTATTTACAGTAAAAAGTGAAAGTGGACAATTAATTAGTGATGGATGGAAATAAAAAAAGTGAACAATTAATAGGAGACGAAAGGAGTAGTATTTAATAGTACATATTTTATATGAAAAATATCATAGTATAAAAAATAACAATCAAAATTATAAAAAATGCATAAAATGTTACTCCATCTGTCCCACAAGAATATACACTTTTTCCTTTTAATCCATCCCACAATAATACTTTAACTACTTTTTCTCTTACTTTATCAATTTTGCATTAAAATCCGTGCGAACGCAAAGTTCATATTTTTTAGGGATGAAGGGAGTAATACATAAAACTTTTATTTTATTGATTCAACAATTGGTTACTTAAAGAAGATGAACAACCACTTTAGTATAGTACTCTATTTGTCCGTGTTACTTGCACTTTTCTATTTTGGTTCGTCCCAAATTACTTACTATATTTCTTCTTTAAGTAAGAATTAAACCATTTATTTAATATATTAGAATTGATTAAGTGTTTCATTATTACGTGATATCTCATTATATTTAAAATACTAATTTAATTACACTAAAAAATTAATTCTGAATTATGACAAATGAAAAGTGCGAGTAAGTGCGAGTAACATGAGATGGAGGGTTTTTTTTATGAATCGTTCCATCTTCTATTAATACTAACTCAATTTTATTAACAATTTAAACGTTTGGAGGGTAAGTTTATTTTTCATCATGTCATTGAAATACATAAGAAAAATCTCCAACACAAGAAATTACTATAAAAATGAGTTTTGCGATAATGAATTCGAAAAGAAAAGAATAAATAAGAAAAAGAATTGAACTTAATTGATTAATTGGTTGCTGCCGAAAAAGAAAAACTTACTACTACGTTATTAACCCTCTCAACTTAAAACATAAAATTGTATCTTAGAGTAGAATAAAAAAATATTCCCCTACTTGAGTGATTTCTCTTTTCACTTGTTTTAAAAAATATAATATTCCCCCTTTCATATAATAGAAGTCATACTTTTCTTTTTAATTTATTCCACAATAGATGTCAGATTTCTTTTTTAGAAATAATTTTCCCTCTCATATTATTAATATACGGTATTATTTTCTTTCTCTATATAACACACAAAACAATATCGCCTAAAATCTCGTCATTAGCCAGGTACTGTGACATCTATTATGAGACGGATGGAATAATACATATGCAAAGTGAAGAGAGAATAAAGTAAGATAGAATGCAAGGAGAATGTCTCACTTTTTTTTTTTAGTTTATCACACAAAAGATGTCATATTTTCTTTATAGAATTTCTTTTTTCTCACCTTCATACATAAAAACATACTATAGTATTTTCGCTCTTTAATTAATACACAAAATACACATATAAAAGGATAATACTTGGGTTGGGTCTCAATGACATAGCTTTGGAAGGTGGGAGTTTGGTCCGCCCCTTAAATTACTTTATCTTCATGTACTTTTATGATTGGTTTCTCTCGATCTTTCTATTATCATGGCTTTTGTTGAAAAGTCTTAATATGTAAATACTTATTTACTTCATTTCAAGGAAGACGATATATTTTTTAGGCTACATAAAATTTCATGTAACTTTATTTGTTAAGTAAACAGAATAAAGTTAGAAAAGAGGAATAAAATATAAATAAATATATCATTTTGATTGAGACAAACCAAATAGGAAAATGCGTCATCTTTAATGAGACAGAAGTAACTAACAAAGGCAGTAATATTTTAAAGTAGAATATTCGATCTTAGATTATTTGTCTGTTGTTTATTTCTAGTATACAATCATTTTATCCGGATTGATAGAATTACACATAGATAGAGTGAATGATGGACTTGCATTTTAATTTTCTCGCACTATTACATTAGTATTCACATTTCAGGTAACATAGAGGTTCAACATAGAATGTTGAGTGGATAACGAACTGCACACCAACTGCTTGGTAAACTTAGAGAGGATAATAGGTGTGAATTATTCAAGACAAACTCACGCACACACCTTGTTCGAACGAATGACTCATAAAGCACAACTGACTATAAAGGGAAATGGCGCCTCTTGCAATGTCCTTGGCCAAAGCCAATTCAAACTACACTTGAAAACATCCTTCACCTCTTCCTCTGGAACTCAAGGGTATTTAAACTATAAATCTAAAAACTCATTGCAACTAAAATAAATAGTAGCTTCAACAAATTAAAATTAACTACTAAAAGATAAGAATTCTACTCAATCTTGTTCAGCTTCAGCTCTGAGTCTCGATTGCCCAAAGTCTTGGTCCACGTTTGTAGACCTCAAATCCGTGATCATTATGATGGGTGAACATCAAAAATACCACTTGTCATTTTGCAACATTATTCCGCCTTAAAAGCTAATAGCAGATAGGTAGATTTGGAATTAAAAGCGGGCAATTCGGCAAAGTGAAATGGAGCCAAGGATTTAATATAAACAAATAATTTCACATTGATGTACAATGTGGAAAAGATAGTAGAATAATCTATAATGTAATAAACAATAACATTTACTCAATTAAGAAAATCGAGTTCGAGTGTAGAACTTCCTACCTTGTATGCCTAACACTTCTCTAATATCGTGATCATGTCAGATTGTTACTTCTGAATTTTTCTTTCCTCGGCTACTAAATCGAGGCAAGATAACCTGGAACAAATACTGTATAGTTCTAACATTAAGTTTTTCTATATTTTAAACCTACTTCACTCGCTCTTAGCTATTAATTAATAATCAACAAGCCAAACCAAGCTAGTAAATGTGCTTTTAGTTATACAAAAAACACTTTAACATTTCACCTTTCAACATGTTTCAGAATTTTGCAGAAAATTGCACTACCTTTGAAAATCATTTCTATTGACTCAAAAGGCGAAAATAACGAAACCAGTGGCAAATGAAAGTTATGTTTATAGAGATCAATTATAAATATGAAACTCCTAGCTGTTTAGGATTTATGACCATTTTTCCTCAATCTGCCAGAATAGGCAGTATCTTTAAAAAATTATAACAAATTCATTTCATTAGATGGAAGCTGAGTTTGGTGAGAAGGCGTAAGACACCTAGAGCTATATTCCATAAAAATATGACCTGACAAGGAGTTCATTTAGTCTGATAAATTGGTCTCACAACATGCTGCAAGAACATGGCATGCTTTATTGAATAATCAGATATTGAACATTGGAGAAGATTGTTTATTCACTGAATTGTGTTTATTTGATACATTGTAGATTGGTATTTATAGGGCAAGAGATATAAATGTACATATTGACTAGAATATTGGGACTCTACATTATAAATGATATATCCTCTTTCCAATGGGTTGGAACTTCATACTTTCTCTTCCCCACATTCTTGGATACTTCAAGTTGTCTTTCCAACACTCCCCCTCAAGTTAAGTAATGGGATTCCCGATACTTAACTTGCCAAGTATAACCGAGAAATCTCTTGTGCCAACTGTCTTAGTCAATATGTTTGCAAGTTGATCTTTGGATCGAACAAAAGGGAATTCAACGATTCCTGCCTCATTTTTTCCTTGATGAAGTGTTTGTCAACTTCAACATATTTTTTTCGATCATGTTGAACTGGATTTTCTGATATACTAATGGCAGCTTTGTTATCACAAAAAAGCTGACATGTTTTATGTGAAAATAACCCCAATTCTTCCATTAGTCTTCGTAAACATAAGAGTTCTGGCAATCCATTTCTAATACCTCTAAATTGTGCTTCTGCGCTTGAGAGTGCCACAACTTTCCGTTTCTTACTTTTCCAGGTGACCAAATTTCCCCCAAAGAATGTAGGTCATGTTTGGTTGTCAGGATTTTGTCTGAGAAAGTAATTTGATTCCTTAAATTTTGAATTCATGTGTTTGTTTTGGTTTTTAATCAAACTGGGAAAGCAATCAAAATCCGAGAACAAGGAAAGTTAGTACAACTTTCTAGGATTCTAAATCCTAACTATTTTCAGGTATTCTTTTTCCTAGTTTTAGGATTTTTGCATATTTAATGTAATATAATATAGTTCTACTATTATTATTATTATTATTATTATTATTATTATTATTTTGCTAAAAATGGAAATAGGTCACTTATAGTGGGACACTCTAAAAAGGAATACAAGTCACTTATCTTGGGACAGAGGGAGTAGTACTTAATTTCAGTATAATAAATAACTACGATTAAAATTATCGTAATTATAGCTATATTTAATAATATTTCATAATAGTAATTAATAATTTATTAAATAATTAAAATATAATTATATAATATAAATCGTATAATCAATAATAATTATTATATTTTATAAATTAATAATTAATCAATAAAGTCGTATTGAAATTTTAAATTATAAAATTTATTCAATTATAATATACATAAATATAATAAATATAATAATAATAATAATAATAATAATAATAATAATAATAATAATATTTATTATTATTATAATAAATGAGTATAATACTCTATGTAACTATATTTATAATTATATTATTATATATCATGGTGGACAATCCATATTTAAACTATATAATAAATATAATAATATAATTATTATTATTTGTAATTAATAATTTATTAAAATTTTATATTATTATTATTTTTTATAAATAAAAAAGTAATAAGCATATTTTTAGTTTAGTATTTAAATTAACATATAAAATCTTGATATTTTCCAAACACATGAAAGTAAAGTTACTAGGATTCATATTCCCGGGATTCATTTTCCCAGGAATCATTTTTCTTGCCAACTTTACTTTCCCGTCAACCAAACATGACCGTAAAGTAACCAAAAGTGGATCTCCTGTCAACAGGATTCCCTGCCCAATCTGCATCAGTGTACCCATGAATTTCTAAATGGTCATTTTTTTTTAACATGATCCCGTGATCAAATGTTCCTTTCAGATATCTCACGATCCTTAGTGCTGCTTCAAGATGCTTTTGATGAGGATGGTGCATAAACTGACTTACTATATTGACTGCGTATGCAATATCAGGTCTAGTATGAGATAAGTAGATTAGCTTCCCCACAAGCCTTTGGTAACTTTCTCGGTCAGTCAGTTGAGCACCTTCTTCAATTTGTAGACCATGGTTGACAATGCTGGGTGTTTCTGCTAGTTTACAATCCATTATCCCTATTTCTGCCAATAGATCAAGGATATATTTCCTTTGGTTGATGAAGACCCCTTTCCTTGATCTTAATACTTCTACTCCAAGAAAGTATTTCAATGCTCCTAGTACAACGGAAGACTTGTACAAAACAAAAAAATCAGACGTATGATCTATTTGACCGATTATGCGATTAATCAATTCACATGTTAAACAGATAATTGCATGCTACAACGCAAATAATTCATGCTCAAAGAAAGTAAATCCTAAAACATGAATTCTACGGTTTAGAGTTACCGATTTGATTCTCCAAAGAATCGTCGATTGCTCGCGCCTTCTCCACGATGATCTTCAATACTAGACCACAGATCTTCTCTCTGGTTCCCGAACTGTATCTCGATATCAGAGTGGACTGATCTTATCAAAATACTAGGACTCGAATAAAGAAGACAGAAGAAATCTTTCTCCAATTAGGAGAGAAATTCGAACTCCTCTAGATAGAGGGAGACGAAAAATATGAGTAAATAATAATGAATGATTTCTGTCTCCTTTATTCTCCTATTTATATTATGTTCCTTTTGAGCCCAGACAGGGATCTGTGGAAGGTTTTGGATATGGGCTCCCACAATTAGCTTTTTACTAATTAAATTGAACCCACAATTTAATACAAGCTTATATTGGAATATTACGAGCAGCCACTACAGAAGTAATATTGAACTCTCCCCATCCAAATCCGAAATTACAAGTAATTCGGGTTTCCACTTTGTTTATTAATTATTTCCCGCGCTTAAGATATAAATGTCCATTAATTAATTAATGTCTGCTATGGACTTAATAAATTAATATCTTATTAATTCCAAGAGTGGACTTTTAGCAAGAAACATTTATTTATTATTCATAGAGTAATAAAACTCCAACTGACCAGTTTTCCGAATAATAAAACCTTGTTCGAGCTCCTCTTGAGGACATTATCAAACGAGACTCCCTCGCGCACGTTTCAACATAATAGCAATCCTAGCACCGCTAGATATTAATCACCACTACCCAATATATCAGGATTATTGGGTTGCGAAAAACCCGCACCATTTGATAAGTCAAAGTAGTGCATAATCAATACCGTATGCTCAATGCTAACATATGTAGATTAAGAAATAGTATTTTATCAAGACCTAGTCTTTCAGTAGATAGCATAAAGACACGTCTTGCTGTTAGATCCGTTCAGTGCTATACCACACCAATGTCATCTTATTTCAGTAAGGCTTAGAAATATGCGGACTGACATTCCAACCTTTCACGATAGGTAGCCAAAGCCTATCTAGGTTGTGAAATTCTTCTTTTTCTTTTGCAAAGCATTGCATATATCTGACCGTGTTACCTTAAAGTGGACGACGCCCACAACCGGTCTACTAAGCAAAAGACTTAGACTTTGTTTACTTCTTATGCATTTAATTGTTTGTAAAACATCTTATAATGCACAAGCAAACACAATGTAATAATAATAATAGTGATTCTATTCGTGCGAGACTGCTCGAATAATACTGAATCGGGTTAAAAGTGAATTGTAGAGTTTTACGTATACAAGCAAGATTCTATTCGCGCGAAACTTGCTCGAAACATGCTTTTTTCAGTATACCAAACCTAACACCTAGATCTTTCATCTCAAATTCAGTTGCTAGATTTTTCTTGAGTTGATCGATCTCCTCTTCATCGTTTCCTGTTATGATCATATCGTTAACATAGATCAGTGGCAAGTAATCTATTCTCCTTTCCTTTTTAGGAACAAGGTGTGATCTTCATTGCCTCACTGAATCTACCAAACCATGCTCTTGGAGACTGTTTTAGTCCATACAAAGTTTTCTTCAGTCAGCATACCTCCCCTTCTTTGAATTCTCAATCAAAGCCAGGAGGGCTCTCCATATAGACTTCTTTCTTCAACTCTCCATGTAGAAAGATATTTGTAACGTCGAATTGAGTTAGCCTTCACTAGAGTAATCAAAATAATACTCATAAGCATACTCAAACTTACGATTAAAGCTATTCGGAAGGTATTCCCAAGGTAAACACATATTTAGAGGATGACTTACTCGATCACTGATTAGTCATAAAACTAAGACAGTGTAACCCCAAGGACATTGCATGAATGACTGGTAAACTAGAATATAGTTACTAACCTTTCTCAAGCACTAGGGTATATTCATTACCTCAATCAAAATCCTTTGCCTTGGTTAATATGATATATACTTGCTATGCAAAAGCACAACTAATATCAAACTTAGTACACATTATAGCATACATGAGACATCTATCTCCAAAACTAGTCTCATTATTCTTGATCTCACTAAGTGTCAAACGACACTTGACTAGAGACAAGACAATTCCATATTGAAAGGTATAAACCTTTTCATGGAATTTCTAATGCTAAAATGTTCCAAGCAATGTATAGATATAGGATTCCTAAGAGAAACTCAACATTCTTTCTAGTAATCTTAAAAGGACTTGGATGCTAAGAATGTAATTAGTTTCTCCAAAATCATTTATCTTAAACTGGGCAGACAACCAGTTTCCTACGCCAGATGCCAATCTTAGTTGTTTGCAACTTTTGTAGATTTCATCATCGTAGAGTACCAATAATACCATATGTAATGCACTTTCAACTTCCTTGTGCTTACGACACTGTTAAGGACACAAGTCAAATTCCAAATATTTGACAATTTTGATAAAACACATATACTCTGATTTAGATGTTTGCCTAAGACCACGAAGGTCTATATAAGCTTCCAATCATGCGTTTCTTGCCCTTAATTACATATCCATTAGAATGTTCTAGTAGATGATTTCGTCAAGACTTCTATTTATAGAAGGCTGTCTTGACAATCATAATACATACATTCTAATTTATGTAAGTTCTAATAGACAATATGATCGAATAAATCCTGGCACAACGATAAAGAGAAGATAATTCTCTTTGGGCATAACCCATTGTCATTGTCTAGCCATTTGAGATCCACATTTACACTTGCAAAGATACTTGCTCCCACTGACTGACACAGCCTGTAGGTAGTATTGCAAGTCTTGTAAAAAATTTTGTCTATCTTAGATTGTAATATGGAATCTATCACCTTTTCAAAGATGATTATCCAAATTAACCAATACTATATTGTAGTTAAAGGGATTATGTTCAAGTTAATCCAAGACTGAGTCTTACGACACTCTTACACCCATGAACTTGTTGTGTTCCAGTGGAACGCTCCCACTATGATATGGTTCTTACAATCTTAGGTACTGAAGTTGATTTTATTAGTGCAAAAGTTTCTAATGGTATGACTTCTTGGTAATGTGAAAAATCCGATATCTCTCTCTTTATTTTGAGAGTTATCACGCTGTTAGGCTTGTAGTTCATCTCTTGATCTTCATACAAGAATTATATCTTTGAAGATTACAGAACTTATAACCTTACATCATTTGGGACAAACCTTAAAACATGCCTCAGTACTCAACTCCAATTTCTTGGACATTTTTCCAACACGTGTTGGAACAACATTACACCTTGACATGTGCTAGACTAGAGACGCTCTAGCCCACAACTTGTGTTTTGTAGAAGGTACTGATGTTGGTAGTTTCCTTAATGTTTATCCCATCAATGATAAGATTTTAATGAGTACAACTCATCACATAATCAAACTTGTCTTAGAAAGACTTCGATTCCTTCTTACATGACTATCCCATTCATTAGATGAATGCTTGGATTCGTTAATGGAGATTAGACTCCCACTACTGATCATAACCCTTTGCTCGTCTCCTTATGGTGTAAACCATTAAGACTTGCTTGTCTTTCTATGTTGCACTTCTATAAGTATTCTGAATCTCTTGAAAAATCAAATGATTCTAACTCATAGTGCATCAAATAGACTTTCTCAACTCTCAAGCTATTTAACGAAATATTAAAATCTTGATAGTCTAGATCAGTTCGAACAATTTCTAAGTATTTTCTTGGCCTTATGGCTAAGAGCCATAAATACTTTATCATTCAATGATTAAGAAGTTGATGTGTTGTTGAATACTCAACATTGTCGCACTTATATTATTTTAATACTATGATGCCTTAAGCATCAACCATAAAACAACAGTTGAGCATTAATAGCTCCCACTGCTACAAAAACCTAACTGGATCAAGATCTCTTACTTAGAAGTTGCATTGTCATGTAAGTCATTGTCCTTCTATAAAATAGGTCAATCCAACTCACAAAGCATCTTTTCTCGCTTTAAACAAACTTCGATGACAATCCAGGCTCTCCCATTTCCATATCTAGTCTTTTGTTCAAATTAGGGGTGGGAATACGGGTATCCGTGGATACCCGACCCGAAAAAACCGGGTATCCAAACCCGAAAATCATCAAAATGTCTATCCAAAACCCGCCCCGGGTATCCATATCCGACGTATCGGGTATCCAAATACCCGACTCTTTACATGTGTTAATAATTAATAAAAAAATTAAAATTTATATATTAATAGAAATATTGAAATATCTAAATTGACTAATATCTTTAATGTTTCATTTATTTTGTGGTATAAAACTAAAAAAAATGGATAACTTTTATTTTAAAGTATAAGATTATAATTAATGCAAAATGGCTAAACCCGCTTTAAAATATGCTTTAAATAATAAATTGGATATTCGGGTAATACCCGATACCCATTCGGGTTATCTAATACCCGATTTATCTTATATTTCAATACCCAATCCCACACCCAATCACATAAAATTGGATATTGGGTATCCAAATCCGGCGGATATCGGGTCGAGTACGGGTAAATCCAATACCCGATATCCGTATTCCCACCCCTAGTTCAAATGAACTAGGACTTAAGAAAAATGCAGCCTTTATAAATTCGTCATCTATCATGTTACTTTCCTCTAATAGTAACACAACGACAATTATTCTGAAGATTTTCTACTTTTCAGTTAAACCTTCTTATAGTCATTTCTTGTTACTTTAGGCGATGACTTGTGTCCGAAACTATTTGAGTGATCAAAAGATCCTCAAAACATTCTGTCACTCTAGGATATTCCAATCGAATCATCTTGACAGATTCTATTGATATCCATCTTTCATCGTCATTAACCAAGACTTGTCGAGCTACTTAAAGGAAAATAGCTTGACCTTATTCCTCTAAGAGCTTGTCAAGTACATGCATAATGCATTCTCGAACATTCTTCGTGGAATTATGTCGAGGAAATGGATGACATGAATCATTGAGTATAAACTCCAAGCTTTCAGCGATGGGAATTTTATCCATTTTTGTTTCCGGTCTACATAATTTAGGCATTCGAGTTTTCTTTCTTTAAGGATCGCAGACAAATATTAAATGACATAATAAAGATTTGGCAAAGAAACTTATTATCACACTCATATTCAATACACAATCACAAATAACCACAAAACAATTATGTATCTTACAACAGCAAAATTAATAAATTGTATCCTCCTTTGGAGGTTAATACGCATTAAAATTTTGACAATTTTACTGGTCACAACACCGACGCATTAAATTGTATCCTCCTTTGGAGGTTAATACGCCTAATGTTGCCTAAGCACGACCATCTGATTTAGCATTACAGAATTTTATCTCTACAACACACTCCCATGACAATGTTCATGTGCTAATAACAAAACCAAACTATCTCATAAATTCTGATTGAACCCTGAAACTCGCAGTTCCTTAGGATTATTGTCCCTACTTTGCAGGTGACAATAATATTGGGAACCACTTTATAGTTCATTCTGTTTATTATGTGAGAAGTCCGCCCTTATGAACTTACTGTTTTCGTAGGATTATTGTCCCTACTTTGCAGGTGGCAATAATATTGGAAAATCAGCTTCACAAAATTTGGCAGTCCAACCGATGGAGACCATATACAACGCACTTGTTGTAATCATCACTTAGATATTTTGTATGGTTTTTGCATAATTATCACATAAGCAGATAAAGCAGATAATCCACTTAAAATAGATAAACACCAAATAAACAGATAAATCCATTTAATGCATGGCATTTAAACACACATGATAATTAACGACAATTATTTAATCTAGTCAAGGGAGAATCAATTAAATAATTAAGTTTTATATTGGATCATAATTATCCAATTACTGATAGGATTTATCAAGATAGAGTTAACTATCTAAATCCATTTAGGATTATTCAAGATTTTATTTCGATATAATCAAATCCTACAATTCAAGATAACGTTGATCTAGGATTATCATTATTTAAATCATACTAGTATATTACTAGATAAAAACAATTCCACCATTATCCACAAGATAAAAATAAAATCCTATCAACCAAGATTTATACAAATCTAATTTTATTTAGAATAGACATCCAGAATATATCAAACATATTTTAGGATTTCTTAGATAAATAAATTTATCTAAATCCAATTAAATAAGGATTTCTTATATATCATCTTTATCCTAATCTATCTAGGATATAAATCCAAAGGATAAGGATAAATTTGATTAATACTTATTTTAATCCATCTAAGATTTGGCTCAATAGAATTAAATCTATTCAAATCCATAGGATAAAATAAATTAATATAAATGTTTATCCTAATTCATCTAGGATTTATCTTGGAATAAATCCATAAATCCATAAAATAAGATAATATTATATTATAATTATTCAAATCTATCCAAGATTTATCTAGGAACAAATCCATATAAATCTATATGATAAGAATAAAATATTATATTATCACTATCCAAATCCATCTAGAATTTATCTATGAATAAATTCATATAAACTCATAAGATAAGAATAAAATAATATTATCATCATCTAAATCCAACTAGGATTTTTCTAGGGATAAATCCACATTAATCCATAGGATATATATAAATATTAGATTGTCATTATCCTAATTTAACTAGCTAGGATTTTCGTCTAGAAATTAAATCCCTACAAATCCATAAAATAAGGATAAAATCTATAATTAATCCATGATTTAATACAAAATCAAATCTTATATAATATATAAAATCCACAAAACATATATTCAAATCTTATTTCCAAATTAATCTTGAATTCTTTCCAAAATTAATTCCAAGGGTTAGGAACCCTAATTAATTTTGGAAGGCGAAGTCACGAGAACGAGGCATAGGGAAACCCCTAGTCTAGCACTCCGTCGGACTCCCACTGCTCTGCAGCCTCTGCCTTATTTCCGGCAGCCCGTGCACCGCTGCTGCTGCGTCATCTCTTCTGCGTTCTCTGTTCCGCGTTACCTCCGGCAGTACAGCTGACTGATTTGCCCGGTTACGCAACAGATTGCCCAAGACGTCGCTGCACGCTGCTGCGCCTTTGCAGCGGCTGCTGCACCGTTGACTCGCGATGACTCCCAGCCTGCTCCAACCCCGACTGCTCACGAAGGGCGCTGTCTTTCAAGCCCGGGAATTGCCCCGAAGGGCTCCCACTAAGACCGCCATCGCTGCCGGAGTCGTTTCTGCGGCTGCTGTCTTGGCAATCTCCGACGCCGCTGTCGCACACGTCGCCGCCAGCCCGCCCCCGCTGCTGCGCAGCCACCGGGGATGACTCCAAATTGCCGACGTATTGAATCGATTCAAGATTCACGCAAAAGAAAAATATTTGCATACATGAGAAGTCATCAACAATTTGATTCACATATAACATAATTGGAACAATCATTACGTGAATTGGAGTGATCAAGGAATGTACTCATTACTCAATTAATATATAAACTAGAATTACATTCCTCCGACGTCAAAGTTGTTTTCGTTCTTTTATGTACGGACTTTGTCTCCATAAGAAATATCATATAAACAGCGAACATAAAACGAAAAAATATATCCATTCAAGCGATTCACATAACATGAAATTAATCACATAATCAGAGCCAAAAATTGGCTCTGATACAAATTGATGGGGTTTGGTGCCCCTTGCACAGCGGAAGACTTGTACAAAACAAATAAATCAGACGTAGGATCTATTTGACCGATTATGCGATTAATCAATTCACATGTTAAACAGATAATTGCATGCTACAACGCAAATAATTCATGCTCAAAGAAAGTAAATCCTAAAACATGAATTCTACGGTTTAGAGTTACCGATTTGATTCTCCAAAGAATCGTCGATTGCTCGCGCCTTCTCCACGATGATCTTCAATACTAGACCACGGATCTTCTCTCTGGTTCCCGAACTGTATCTCGATATCAGGGTGGGTTGATCTTATCAAAATACTAGTACTCGAATAAAGAAGACAGAAGAAATCCTTCTCCAATTAGAAGAGAAATTCGAACTCCTCTAGATAGAGGGAGACGAAAAATATGAGTAAATAATAATGAATGATTTATGTCTCCTTTATTCTCTTATTTATATTAAGTTCCTTTTGGGCCCAGACAGGGATCTATGGAAGGTTTTGGATATAGGCTCCCCCAATTAGCTTTTTACTAATTAAATTGAATCCACAATTTAATACAAGCTTTTATTGGAATATTACGAGCAGCCAATACAGAAGTAATATTGAACTCTCCCCATCCAAATCCGAAATTACAAGTAATCCGGGTTTCCACTTTGTTTATTATTTATTTCCCGCGCTTAAGATATAAATGTCCATTAATTAATTAATGTCTGCTATGGACTTAATTAATTAATATCTTATTAATTCCAAGAGTGGACTTAGCAAGAAACATTTATTTATTATTCACAGAGTAATAAAACTCCAACTGGCCAGTTTTTCGAATAATAAAACCTTGTTCGAGCTCCTCTTGAGGACATTATCAAACGAGACTCACCTCGCGCACGTTTCAACATAATAGCAATCCTAGCACCGCTAGATATTAATCACCACTACCCAATATATCAGGATTATTGGGTTGCGAAAAATTCGCACCATTTGATAAGTCAAAGTAGTGCATAATCAATACCGTATGCTCAATGCTAACATATGTAGATTAAGAAATAGTATTTTATCAAGACCTAGTCTTTCAGTAGATAGCATAAAGACACGTCTTGCTGTTAGATCCGTTCAGTGCTATACCACACCAATGTCATCTTATTTCAGTAAGGCTTAGAAATATGCGAACTGACATTCCAACCTTTCACGATAGGTAGCCAAAGCCTATCTAGGTTGTGAAATTCTTCTTTTTCTTTTGCAAAGCATTGCATATATCTGACCGTGTTACCTTAAAGTGGACGACGCCCACAACCGGTCTACTAAGCAAAAGACTTAGACTTTGTTTACTTCTTATGCATTTAATTGTTTGTAAAACATCTTATAATGCACAAGCAAACACAATGTAATAATAATAATAGTGATTCTATTCGTGCGAGACTGCTCGAATAATACTGAATCGGGTTAAAAGTGAATTGTAGAGTTTTACGTATACAAGCAAGATTCTATTCGCGCGAAACTTGCTCGAAACATGCTTTTTTCAGTATACCAAACCTAACACCTAGATCTTTCATCTCAAATTCAGTTGCTAGATTTTTCTTGAGTTGATCGATCTCCTCTTCATCGTTTCCTGTTATGATCATATCGTTAACATAGATCAGTGGCAAGTAATCTATTCTCCTTTCCTTTTTAGGAACAAGGTGTGATCTTCATTGCCTCACTGAATCTACCAAACCATGCTCTTGGAGACTGTTTTAGTCCATACAAAGTTTTCTTCAGTCGGCATACCTCCCCTTCTTTGAATTCTCAATCAAAGCCAGGAGGGCTCTCCATATAGACTTCTTTCTTCAACTCTCCATGTAGAAAGACATTTGTAACTTCGAATTGATGTAAAGGCCAATCTTTGTTTGCTGCAATTGAGAGTAATACTCGAACTGTATCCATCTTGGCTATTAGGGAGAAGGTTTCTGAATAATCCACTCCATAGGTTTGAGTGTATCCTTTTGCTACAAGTCGGGCTTTGTACCTTTCAATGGATCCATTTGGTCGTCGTTTGATTGTGAATACCTATCTACATCCCACTGCGATTTTCCCTTCTGGGAGCAGACATTTTTCCCAAGTATGATTCCTTGCAAGCGCCTATTCTATCTGCATTTCTTCTCTCCACTTTTTATTTTTCATGGCTTCTTCGACTGACTGGGAAATCTCCTCTTCCTCATATAATGCTTCTTCAAAAGCTCTAGCCATTTTTGTCAAGTTTGCCCTGGCTATATTCCCTATTGAGTATCTTGCTTTCCCCCTTCTTTCCGGCGAATATCTTTTGGGTGGGACACCTCGATTACTCCGGTAAGGTAGGATGTATTGTCCAGTGTATCCATCTACTGGGTAATATTCAGAAGTATCATCAGTAATAACATGAATTTCAATTGCAGTATTGTTTACCTCAGGCGTAGGACGGGTTATTGGTGAGTCACCGGGTTCCACAAGTTGTATAGTGTGCAAGACTTGCTCGGGGGCAGTATTAGCTGGCTCGGGTGGACCCTCAGTAGGATCCGTTGTGTATGGCATAGGTGACAAACTTAGGAATTCTGTCGTATTTCCCTCCCCCTGACTTGGAAGTTGGGAACCGTAAAAGAACTCATTTTCCAAAAAATGACAGTTCATTGTGGTAATGACTTGTCGACTGTTAGGATCATAGCATCTATATCCTTTTTGGTTTATGCCATATCCTACAAAAACACATTTTAGGGCACAGGGAGACAGTTTGGTACGGTCATTTTCGGAATATGAACAAATACTGAACATCCAAAAATACGGGGTTCAAGAGATAGAGCAGATGGGACTGTTGTTAAGGAAGGCAAGACTTGGAGAGGAGATCTCATGTTTAAACTGCGAGTAGGAAGACGATTGAGGAGATAAATGGAAGTAGCTACAGCCTCTAACCAAATATATTTTGGAACCTTGGAATCAAGGAGAAGTGCCCTAGTCAATTCTAGGACGACCCTATTTTTCCGTTCGGCTACCCCATTTTACTCAGGCGTATAGGCACAAGATGTTTGATGTAATAAGCCTTTTTCAGCACAAAAATCTTTCATTTTTGAGTTCACGAATTCTCCCCCATTATCAGACCGAAGAATTTGAATTTTGGTTTGGAATTGGGTAAGAATCATCAAGTAGAAATCAACAAACTTTGAAAAAACATCAGATTTATTTTTAAAAAAATAGACCCACGTCATTCGAGTGCAATCATCAATGAATAAGACAAAATAGCGGAACCCATGTCCCCCGGTAATAGAAGACGGACCCCACACATCAAAATGTATTAATGAAAACATAGTCCCAACTCTAGTATCGACAGAAGGAAAAGATTGTATGTGGCTCTTGGCCAAAACACAAGTTTCGCAATACAAATGTTGAATTTGAAACAAGACTAGGAAATAAAATTTTCAAATAACCCGAAGAAGGATGCCCGAACCGCCTATGCCATAACATCATTTCCTGTTCTGAAGTTCTTTGAGGCAACATTACTTTTCCGGTTAAGCTATCTCATCCACGTAGTACAACCCATAGCTTTCAGTGACACGCCCAATAATCGCTCCCGTCCGAATACCCTGTAGAACAATTTGTTACATGGCTGACAGACATCAACTTTTGGCATAGAGACGGAACATAAAGACAATTTGATAGAGTTAATAACTGAGAAATTCGAATAGTGCCAACCCCTTCTACCCGAGCTAGTTCTCCGCTAGCAGTTTCAACATATTTTCGCCGTGACGTAGTTAAGTTACACAAATCTGCTAAATCATACGTCATTGTATCAGTAGCACCACAATAAAAAATCCATCGCTTATCTTTCTTACCCTCCGTGGATTGAACATGACGTATTCGAGCCAAATATGGATCGTCTAAGGTAGAACAATTTTTATGGCCGAAAACAGGATTAATGAGCTTTGGGGGGCTGTTTCATATATGTCGGGAGTTTGAGGTCCAGTTTGAAAGATATTACTAGAATGAGGTGGTTTTTATAAATTATTAAAAATAGAGGGGGTGGGGTGGATTTTGTAATAAGTTAAAAAGAGGAGGGTTTGGGATTAAAATCCCAAACCCTTTACCTTCATTCGCATTCCCACACCGAGCCTTTGCTATTTTGGTGTCGTTGCCGGCGTAGGCGGCCTTTTGGCTACCCGCAGTGGCGACGACTCCGGTGCTCTCCTCTCGCCCCACCGCTGATTTTCCTTTCGCAGTTCCATTCCGATTCAATTTGTGGCCGTCCTCCCACCACTCCGGATATCCAATGCTTTTGAAGCATGTCTCCATTGTGTGTTTGTTCATACCATAGTGTACAGTAAGCTTGGATTTTTCGATTTATGGTGGACGATTCTGGGTGTACCCATGTGGTTGTGGTGGTTGTTGGTCGCGGGTGTGTGGTGGAGCGGGTGTTCTGTTCTGAGCGGGTGGCGGCGGTTGCCTGAACCGGGCACCAAAACCGGCTCCAATTCCGACCTCCCCTGAGTCAGTAGTCGGCTTGACCGATGGCTTCCAAACCGTGGTCCGCCCTTCTTCTTGTTTGACGATGCCAAAAGCTTCTTCGGCTGTTGTGTCGTCCCCAAGTTTTAGGATTTCTCTCCGGAGGCTGTCGTATTTGTCATTGAGGCCACCGAGAAACTGGTGTAACCTTTGACTATTCGTCTCCTTCATGTAAATTTCGATTACCTTGTCACAGTAGGTGTAGCGACATGGTTTTCTTGCATCAAAATTGATCCAATGTTTCTGGAGTTCTCCTCAGTAGAACTCGAGTGTGTTATCTCCTTGAATCGTCTTGATTGTTGTCATTTCGAGATCATAGATTTGGACTCGATCGGCCCTCACGCCGAAGGTTGTGACCAAGCTTTTCCACATGGCCTTGGCCGTCTGATGTTGGGCAAACTGCATGACGAGCCGGGTCTCCATGTTTTGGATCAGCCATGAGAACACCGTGTAGTCAGCGGCCTGCCATTCTTTGAATTTTGGATCGTCGGACTTGGGAGGAATGGCGTCCCCCTCAAGATGGTCCAGCTTGTCTCTGCTGCCGACGGCTACGAGCATGAGTTTGGACCAAATAGGGAAGTTTTTCCCATCGAGTTTGAATCCTATTGAAACTGATTCAATTGATTTGGCCATTTGAATTGGATCTCACTTGATTTTGGTTTGCAGGTTTGAGATTGGAAGAAAAAAAAGAATTGTATATTGCTAGATCTTGGTCGGAGGGTTGGAAAGGTACTGAACAATGATGAAAAAAAAATCTGAGTTCGAAAAAGGTGTTTTCTGATTTTGGATTGAAAAAACTAGGATCGAAACATTGCTCGTGATACCATGTTGAATAATCAGATATTGAACATTGGAGAAGATTGTTTATTCACTGAATTGTGTTTATTTGATACATTGTACATTGGTATTTATAGGGCAAGAGATATAAATGTACATAGGGACTAGACTATTGGGACTCTACATTATAAATGTTATATCCTATTTCCAATGGGTTAGAACTTCATACTTTCTCTTCCCCACATTCTTGGTCTTGGATACTTCAAGTTGTCTTTCCAACATGCTTAACTATTTCACAACTTCATTCTAAACTGAAAATCTTATTATCTTTAAAGAACTTTAGACATCAACAGCCAAAACAAAATTCACCATTTTGATTCAAGATGTGATTTTATTTTTCTTCTCAATTTTCTATCATAAAATTTATAAGCAAATCCAATATAGAAGATCAGAAAATATCCTCCTATTGATTTATCAACATGATATTCAAGAACTTGAAGTACAAAGCAAACGAATTATACAAATTTCAATTATTCAGTGAGGGATGATCAAATTTGTTAAATTTCTTAGCTAGAAGCACAATATACTAGCTAGTATTAACTACCTTTCTTTGCCACTTTCCTCTTCAACCTAATTTGACCCATTTTATAATGTCATTATCCAATCTATCCATGTTCCATCTACAGATCTACTTAGCAAAAACTTAAAATTAATGATATCTCCATTGGCCAAGATATTCGACAAGAATGAAAACAGAAAAAAACTATGTTAAGTCCATTCCATTCCATTCCATTCCAAAAACATGATTATTCTCCTTAATTTATAAAAATGAAGAAAAGGCTATTTAATACTCCCTACGTCCCAAGGAAGATGACCCCTTCCTTGGCGGCACGAGATTTTATGCAACTTTATTTTGTGTGTTAAGTGGAGAGAGTAAAGTAAGAGAGAGGGAATAAAGTAGAGATAAATGTATTTCCATTTTAAGTAATGGGTCATCTTGATTGGGACAAACTAAAAAGGAAAGTGGGTCATCTTCAATGGGACGGAGGGAGTAGTAATCAATCAAGTCAATTAAGTGGCAAGCATAACTTCCGAAATTCAAACCTAGAAAAGTTGGGCATATTTACGTTCTTCAATTTTCTCCTGCCCAAAATGAAATATCATCAAACCAGGTATCAATAGTATGTCTGAAAAAAAGATTAGCTTAATTACAAGCGAAAGAAATCGAACCTCCATTGTTAATTTTAGGCCCTTCTTGGTACGGTGGAATGGAATAGAGGAATGGAATGCCTACCTCCATTCCACATGGGAATACCCATTCCATCCATTTAGCTGAGGAATGGTCATTCCATTCCATTCCATACATTTCACACACTACACACACTTTACACACTACACATACTACACACACTTCACACACTACACATATTTCACACACTACACATTTCACACACTACACATTTCACACACTACACACACTATGCACACTACACACACTTCACACACTATGCACACTACACATTTCACATACTACACACACTACACACATTTCATACACTACACACACTACACACAGTTCACACACTACACACACTACACACACTTTACACACTACACATACTACACACATTTCACACACTACACACGGTTCACATACTACACACACTTCACACATTTCACAAACTACACACAGTACACAAATTCAAAAATAGAATGCTTGAAATGTGTTAAATGTGAGTAGTGTTTGTAGTGTGTGAAAAGTGTGTAGTGTGTGAAATGTGTGTAATGTGTGAAACGTGTAAAGTGTGTGAAATGTGTGAAATGTGTGTAGTGTGTAGTGTGTGAAATGTGTGTAGTGTGTGAAGTGTGTGTAGTGTGTGAAGTGCATGTAGTGCTTTTTTTGGTAGAATCAACATATTAATTATTCATATTTCATTCCATTCCATTTCTATATTAATTTGTAGATATCAAACATAGGAATGGAATCAATCAAGGAATAATAATTCCATTTTTTTTGCATTCCTTGTGCTTACCAAGCACAAACCATTCTCACCTTCATTTCATTCCCATCTCCATTCCATTCCCTCCCCATTCCATTCCATCCTACCAAGTAGGGTTTAAGAGTCTGTGGTGAATTTGGAGTTCGAAATAGAAGAAGGTTGAGAGGGATGTAGAGGCGGAGGCTTAGTAGTCAGCCGTTACAATAATCACTAGCTTAGTCACTCCAAATGCCACATTATAGTTGCCCAATCATATATACTACGGGCTCGTTTAACTTCAACTTAATTTCTAGCTAGTACTCACTTCCTTCATCCCAAAATAAGCAAAGAGTTTGGTTTTTTCCACTCGTACTAACTAAGTTGAGTCGTAATCTTTTTTTATGTCACAACTAAGTTAAGTTATTTCCTTTAAGACAATAATCAATCACTCTTAATTTTTTTTTAATTCACCTACTTTATTCTCACTTTATCTTTTCCATTTTTATTCTTCTTTCCTACTTTTCATCACAATTCCGTAATCTCTGTTACCAAAAGTTTGGACTAAACTTAATCATGGGACAAAGGGAGTACTATAAAATAGTTAGAATGGAGAAATAGTAAAATAAGATAGAGAATGATGTAGAGAAAAGAGTGTTCTCTACATTATTCTCTCTCTTACTTTACTCTTTACTCTGTCTCCACTTTAATTATTTTATACTTTCTCCTTCCCAAGGTAGTTGAGTTATAGTATTCCTTTTTAGAACATGCATGTGCTCACCGCTGTGCTCTTGCACGGCCGTGCTATAGCTAAGAGCACCACCGTGCCGACGGCAAGAGCACGAGGAATCGACGTGGCATGCTTTGATTGGCCAACGTTGGTTTATCATTTTTTCATTTTTATTTTTTAAAAATTTCAAAAAGATCTGAAAAATTCAGATTTAAAAAAAAAAAAAAATTCTCACTTCCCAATTAAATATATTTGTTTTTTCCACACTTTTAATTTATTTTTCCATTATTTTTACCCTGAAATTCACACTTTCATCTATAAATACCCCCATTTCAACATAAAAAATCACACTACACCATACAACTCTCTCAATCTCAATTTTTAGGATTTTAATTATGTAATTTTTAATTTTTTAGGATTTTATTATGTAATATTTTAATTTTTTAGTAATTTGTAATAGTATTACGGGTATTTTAAATGCATTTTAATATGTGGAAATGTTTTTAGTAATTGAAGTATTTTAATTGAATAATAGAATTAATGGTGAGACCCTTGAGCATGCTCTTGCAGAAGAGCGGAGAGTTAAAAATGAATAAAAGTGGATTCAGACCCACATCTATGCTCTTGGCAAGAACATGGATGTGGATGCTCTTAAGCTGTGTCAAGGTAGTTGAATCATTTTCTTATTTGACAAAAACTTTTTCCTCTCTTATATAACTCTCTTTTCCTCATTCTTATTTTATTTCCTCTCTTACTTTACTCTCTCCACACTAACCTTTAACATATCAGTTTCTTAAATCTCGTAACCAAAAGAAATGCCTCAACTACCTTGGAACGGATGAAATATTATTTTTTCTAAAATGAGTAAAAACAAAGAAATGCCTCACTTATATATCTCTTGGGACGGTGGTAGTAAGTATTTTCTTTTCAAAAATCCTTACCGGACACTAATTATTAGAAAATTCTTCACACAATCCTTTAGTTAAATTGTTTTTTTTCTTAAACTTTTATCGTTATAAAATTTGAATTTTCAAACTGTTACAAATATAAACTTAAATTATTATCGTCATAGTATAATTTCACTCAATTAAAACATGCGTGACAATTGAAAAAATAAACACTAACTTTTACAAATTTACAGGCTGGTTTTTATAGTTGCACATAATTTTATAAAATTTTAGTACTATAATTTTTCTAACCATTTGTCTCAACTTTAATACTCCCTCCGTCCAACAAAGATTGTCCCATTTTTCTATTTTTGTCCGTCCCACAAAGTTTGTCCCATTTCACTTTTTATTATTTTTAGTAGTAGACCTCATATTCTACTAACTCATTCCTACTCACACTTTATTATAAAACTAATATATAAAAGTAGAATTCACGTTCCACTAACCTTTTCAACTCACTTTCTATTACATTTCTTAAAACTCGTGCCGGGTCAAAGTGGGACTATCTTTGTGGGTCGGAGGGAGTAATGAAATAGGAATGATCAAATTTATCCTTCGTTAATAATTTAATAAATTTTATTTTGAACTTTATTAGTTTTAACATGGAGTAGTATTTGTATCAATTTTAGCCTATATTTTTCGCCTTACCAATTCTATCTTCATCTTTATCAAGTTAATCATTCTTTTTATTTATAATTATTTCTAAAACTATCATTCCATTTTTTTAAAAATAAAAGTCACCTATGACATCTCATACTACACACATAAATATAAGTGAGTGATCTCACCATCACTTTTATGTTTGTCTATGCAGTACTTATAGATAATCTCCCCTGCAAAAAGCATTCAGCTTATTGTTAGAAGAAAAATATTAGATCTTCCTACATATCATGTCACGATTTCACTATTGAAGTGGAACTACAATATTAGAAATTGATATAAATTGAAAGTTAGAGATATAATTTGTAAGTTTAAAACATTGGAATATGATTCATCATACAATTATTGGAGTCTATAAACAAATTTGATTAATTTTCAAAGGTTGAAAAAAATAGTAGTATAATAAAACCACTAAAGATGAGCACATTAGAGATCCAATAGTCAATGCTTAATTAAACAAACCGGTTTGTTTTGTGATTGTGATCAAGCTACTGTCTCATAAACATTAATGTCTCAGTATGTATAACATATAGTAGTATGCCTTTTTTTCTCGGGAACACAAAATAAGGGGATAGGATAATTGAATAAATTCTTGGCAAAAATAATTTCATTTGAATATTCGTTGCTGAAATGTGAAGATTATAATATTCCAAGCTTGTGGATTGAATTGGAATGAATAAAGTGTTGGCAAGGCAAGTATAAAGGGAAATAGGGAGTAGTAGTACTAGTAAAGGAGTTGAGAAGAATAGTATTCTCCGTATTAAGAAAGAGGCGCGGGAAAAGGAGGAGGTGGTTCTTGATCATTCCGCCCATCTTCATCCACTCATTCTGACCAAATCAGCTAGCATTGATGGAGCAGACCATTATTGTTATGGCTGTGAGAAGTACATCTTCTCCGGAGAGGCGATCTACAGATGCCGTGACGAACACTACACGAAGTATGCGCAGAAATGCCGGCAGAGATCACCTTCTCCTTGCACCCTCAACACACCCTCGTCCAAAGGCCCAAAGGAGTGTGGTCCCACCCATGTGCCATCTGTGAATATGGGGGTGTTTCAAATTGGGTACAACAGCAGTAGCTCATGCCAATTCCGGGTCCACTTCGGCTGCGTAAACAGCATGGACGTGATGGCTGCAGCTGCTTCCGGATCCACCAAACATCCGAGCCATCCGCGCCATGAGCTGACTCTTCTGTGGAAGCCCGGTCGAGCTGCCTCCTTAAGGTGCGATGCTTGTGGCGCCATACACCGAGGGAACTCCTATTTCTGCACCCTTTGTCAATACTGCATCAGCCAGAGCTGCGCGGCCTTACCTGCCAGTCTCGACCGCCACCACCTCCACAACCACCCGCTCTCCTTGGCTTATCGTCTCCCACTTGAATATCTCAAGTACCATTTCAAGTGTGATGTGTGCCTCAAGGTGTTGCTCCCTCGATATTGGGTCTATCACTGTAGGATTTGCAGATATGTTGCCCATCTCAACTGCACCATCTCAACATCTCCCTTCATCACGTAAGATCCCAACCGTCAAATGTTTTGTTATTGAGTAATTGAGTCAAAAAAGGCGCAAATGTTATATGATTATTCATCTATAATTAAGTTGTGAGATTATTTTAGTGGGAGATGTGGCTATGACTCATTGTTATCATATCATTATTCAATCATGATATCTATATAGGGATGTACTAGTATAACAACTAATTTTAAAGTTACAACGTACATCCAATCTGGTGTTGCCATGTGGCACAAAAAATGCAATATTGTAAACACTAAAATGCAATATATATTTGTAGAAGCTATAAATGAATTTCGGCAGATTGCATTTTTGTTATATGCACATTGCATTTTTTATTGTTGAGTTTTGCATTTTAGATATTAACTGTTTAATTTGCATTTTCTATATAGACGGATTGCATTTATATATGTGAAAATGCAAAACTTAACAATATAAAATGCAATTTATGTGAAAATGCAAAACTCAACACTATAAATGCAATTTACCTACAACTAAAATGCAATCTGCGGAAATGCATATACAACTAGATTGCATTTTTGTGTTTAAAATATTGCATGTTTTGTGTCATATGGCAGTACCAAATTGGATGTACGTTGTGACTCTAAATAAGGGGCACCCTAGTGCTCCCCTATCTATATATACACCATAGTTTCTAAATCTATTTGCCCCATCTTATCTTATTAATATAAAATTTATTTATTTGAATTTTTTCCTAGGAGCAATATGAACGTGGATGCAAATGTCACTGTGTTTCCAATAGAAGATGCAGCTGAAGAGCTTATTGGACCTCTCGTTGCAAAATTAGGAGTAACGACTATCTCTCATGATAATGAGATCATCAAAGGCAACTTCAAACTTCATAATACAAACCATCTGTTACGCCTAATCTCATCATTGCATTATCCGGAACTAAACGACCATGTCGTCGATGATGATGATGAAGAAGAAGATGTTGATCTTAACTATGGCTTGAATGGAAAATTAGTAGTGATGGATGCACCACACCAATTTCATCAACAGATAAATACTACTCCCTCCGTCCCAGAGAAGTTGGCACACTTTCCTTTTTAATTTGTCCCACAAAAGATGTCACATTTCCCTTTTTGAAAAAAGTTCTCTCTCACATGAATATAAAAATTATATTTTCTATCTCCATTTAACACACAAAACAAAACCTCCTAAAATCCCGTACCATTTTCAAAGTATGCCAACTTCTCTGGGACGGAGGGAGTACATAAGTTGTGGTGAATGCAACTACCTTCTCCACTTAAGTTGCTGCCAATTACCACTGGAGCTCCCCCCTCATCCACTCCACAGAAAACCTCATCACATCCTATCCCTTGAAGCATCTCCCAAACTGTTCAACTTTGGTTTTTTGCAAAATCTGTCGTTTTTATACAAACGGGCTCTTCTATAAGTGCAAATCGTGCAACTTCAGCATAGATATAAAGTGCGCTTCTCTACCCAACACCATAAAACATTTAGCTCACCCACCCCATCATCTCAACTTGGTCGCTCCAGAGATAACGATGGAATATAGCACTTTTCACAACTGCAGTGCGTGTGGTGCTAATACATTTGCTCAAGCCTACTACAACTGTGATGTCTGCCAAATCAGATTGCATTCTCAATGTGCCATGTTGCCGCCACAAGTGAGTAATCGTAGATGGGATAAGCACGTGTTGGCGCTAACGTTCAATGCTAGCATTAACCACCCAAGTAGCTTCTACTGCGAAGTCTGTGAAGGAGAGATGAATCCCAAAAGGTGGATGTATCATTGTTCAGAATGCGATGTTTCCATCCATCCCACGTGCTTGCCGACAACGTCGGGCAAGTATCGGAACTTCAAGTTTGGACAGCGATATAATGTACGGGCACTTCACCACCACCATGTCGCGCATCAACTAACCAATAGGTTGCGTTACAGCATCTGTGGAAAAAGAAAGGTACATGGTACTCGTGGATTTCAGTGTGTTTCACACGGTGGCGGATGGGGTGGGGGTGGGGGGGGGGGGCAGGAGGGGGCGGTTTCACACAAAGTGACTTCTTCGTGTGTCCAAACCGCTGTGGTTAAAACTTAAAATGACGAAGTTAATTGAGGATACATACTTCAACCGCTTGTAATTAAGAATTGCATGGTAGTGTATTTTTTTTTCTCTGCTTTGAGTTATATCCATCTTTGTTGTATGATATCCAATGTGTAATTTGAAGTTTTATTTCGAATTAATGTGATTTGCTATAGAAATAAAATAAACTAAATTTATAGAATTACAACTGATATGAACATAAGATAATCTTATGTCCATTTGAATGTCATTATCAATTACATAAAATATTCATGATTCTCACATTTTAAAATATATATTTTTCTTATATAAATCTTAATTCCACAATATTGCCACGTGTCAATCATCCAAGAATGTAACCGAATATTTGAATTTATGTGTTTAACAATTATGACCATTACATTACATTGCATGGCCCCGTTTGTTTGTCAGGATTTTAACCAGTAAAGTAATCTGAGATTTTAAAATCCAGCGTTTGTTGCAATAATAAGAGAACAAGGAAAATAATCTTATTCCTAAAATCAGAGAAAGTTAGTGAAAAAACTGGGATTCTGATTCCTCAGTCTAAAGCTGGTATTCTTTTTTCCTGATTTGAGGATTTTAAAAATTACGGAACAAAAGATGTGATACCTGATTTCTCTTCTAGGTATTTCACTTCTGTCGATTTCTGCTCTCACCTCTACCGAGTTATCTTCACCCTTTAAATCTATCAATTTCATGGTTATATCCATTATCAGGTAAAGTTCTCAATGAGACTTTTTTTCAATTCATAAATTTCGTGTATGTAATCTGTTCTTAGTTGCCTACATATAATTTGTCATGTGCAAGTGATTAATTTGTGTAATTGACTGTAATTGACACTCAAAAACTCAAATAGCACATACACCCACATCTTTGTGCGTATATTGTCATCAAAAAATATTTGTGTAATTACCTGCAGTTGGTTGGTTCATCTTGTACCGTTTAATTGTTAACTTTTGTGTAGATTGATTCATTTATGTACTGTTTAATTGTTAACTTTGTGTAGATTGAATGTAATTTGCTTCTAGACGCAGCTACTCATATTGATGAATTATTGTTTATGAAACACAATAATTCTTCCTTTCGTTTTCCTTTCCTTTTCTCTTTCTTTTTTTTGTTCTAATCAATTTCGTATATTTTCTTTGGATGTCAAGCAGGCTAGGCATATTTTATATTTACATTCATGCATCTTTGTTTGGGTTAAATTTTCCTCAGTTAAGTTATGGTATCAAACTATCAATTACTATGTTTCTTCAATTTCATAGAGTTTGTGTGAGCATGTATATTGTCACCCACAATTTTATATGCTGCTGCTTCAATGTTTGTATGCATATATTGATCAAGCTTCCTGTTTTTTATTCCAAGCTCTTATATACTTTGTTCCTTATTAGATTATGCTTGAGAACTTTATTATATTTACTTTCATTTTTCAGGATGTCTTAAAAAGATGACAACAATAAAATCAAATTCAAAGAAACTTCTTTTTCTTATAGTTTGTAAAAAAGAGAATGATCATATTGAAGCTAATAATGTTTGTGATTAAAACTATCACTACTCATTATTATCGAAAATATTATATAAAGGCCCTACGTTTTGTGAATGAGATTGACCGATCACGCTACCTTCATAGATTGATCTATGAGAGTGTTGCCACATGTTATGAAGAATTGTTTTAGGATAAATACACGTTTAGATAATTCATCATGCTTGAAACGATTGGAAGACTAAGTCCTACTATTAATCTAACTGTCGATGAGCAAGTTGGTATTTTCTTGTACCTTATAGCACATCATCAAAAGAATCGTGCAATGAAACTAATTTCGTGATAATAATGTTGATAATATACATTTTTTGCATATAATTATAATAAATTAACTATTATATTTCTTAATTTACTTTTTATATTAAAATATAAAATTCAAAATATTGTCATGTTTCCAAACACAGGAAAGTAAAGTCATCAGAAATCATATTCTTAGGATTCATATTCCCAGGAATCATTTTCCCTGACAACTTTACTTTCGTGACAAACAAACAGGGCGTATAGTATATTAGTTAGGAAATTTTGAAAATAAATTTATGATTGTAGCATCTTAACATGTCATTATATACACTCTCTGTTTCATAACACTTCGTAACACTAGTAGTAATATTTTTCCTTTCATTTTGGTATTTACAAAATTAGTAGTACTACATTCATTTGGGCAAATTGCCCCACAGTACTCTAACAACATTTCAATCCATTTTTAATCTATCTCTCCTACTTCAATAAAATTAAACCCCTAAATTTAATAAAATTATATGCTGGATTAAATAACTCCGTTCTTCTGTAGCTGAGTCATATTTCTTTTTGGGTTGTCCCATTGTAGCTGAGTCATTTCCGTTTTTGACAAAAAGTTACTTTTACTCTCTCTTACTTTACCTCTCTTCATATTTCTACATTTTTCCTTTCTACTTTATTCTCCTTTTATTTAACTTATTTAAAACAATTTTTCTTAAATCTCGTGCTGAAAAGAAATGTCCCTACTACAGAGGGATGGAGGGAGTACTATTATTATTTTGTTAAATTTCATTGATTTATTTCAATTTCTAGTTCCATCACTTACCATAGTTCGACCTCAAACTGTGGCGTTTAGCAAAAAAAAATGAAACAAAGAGGAATTTTCATGCAATTCGATACGAGGCCGCTAACATATAAAAGGTGCAGTGATTTGGACAGATAAAACTGGCAAATATAGAGTGAGATGCCCGATAATGGTATGTGTATCATCTGATCATTTTGGCTAAGCTGTTCGGGTATAACTTAGAAATAAAAATATTTCATTACTTGATGATTTTATGCCTAAGAGAGTGATATGTTACTCTATTTGTAGTAATGCGATTTTGAATATCAAGCCATCACAATTTGACCATTTTATACACCAGTAATTCAAATCCCAAGTTTTACTATTATTATAAAACACCCAACCACTAACGTATACTACGTAATTCACATCAAATTGAAGAGACTCCATATGCATTGGTTTGAAAGTTGTAAACTCTAGAATGATCGAGCTGGTAAAAAAACTACTAGTTGATTTACTAAGCTCAGAGGCGGCTTCTCCCTCAATAAATACCAAAAGGTTCCACCACAATTTCTCATAATTTGAAAAAATTCTCTCTGAAAGGAAAGGCATGGGTCCATCGATAATAAGCCGCCAGCCCTGTCAAGTGGGTGTTCGGATAGGCTACTATTTAAAAGATCACAAGCATATTTTATTTTCCATCTTATATTTTTTTTCAATTTTACTTAACTCACTAAATAACACTTCCATAATTCTAGTACCAAAAACGAGTAATTCTTTGCTATTTGTTCTGTGTAGCAGATACATAATAATTGAGCAAAAAGATGAAAAATAATAAGCCGCCAGCCCTGCCAAGTTGAGGTTTGGAATTGGAGTATAAAAGAGGATATTCATATCTTAGTTCAATAGCACACTGGTATTTCAGTTTGACTGATATACCAGTCACATTCCAAATGGAGCTTCATACTGCAACAATGACTCTGTTTCTGCTGCTATGCTTTTTCTTGGCTAATGCAGCTTCATCACATAAAAAATCCACCTACATTGTCCACATGGATAAAACCTCCATGCCCAAACCTTTCTCCTCTCACCATTTCTGGTATTCCTCCCTTCTCAAATCCACCAATCCCAACCCAAAGCTTCTATACATTTACGACCACGCTTTCTGCGGATTCAGCGTCTCCATCTCCCAAACTGAGCTCCAATCACTAAAGCACTCCCCAGGATTCGTGTCCGCTTACCCCGACTCTGCTGTCACCCCAGACACCACCCACACCCCTGACTTCCTCTCCCTCAACTCAGCCTCCGGTCTCTGGCCGGCCTCACACTACGGCAAAGACGTCATAATCGGAGTCATCGACTCCGGAATCTGGCCCGAGAGCCCCAGCTTCAGCGATCGTGGGATAACTACTCAAGCCCCTGCTAAATGGAAGGGAGTCTGCGACGGCGGTGCAGGATTCAACTCTTCGCTCTGCAACAACAAAATCATCGGAGCTAGATACTTCAATCAAGGCTGGAAAGTGTCGGGCACCTTTGAGGTGCCCGACACTGCAAGGGACGACGACGGCCACGGCAGCCACGTCTCGTCCATTGCAGCCGGAAACTTCGTGGAGGAGGCCTCCTTCTTCGGGTACGCCACTGGGACCGCGAGAGGGATGGCGCCGCGGGCCAGGCTGGCCGTGTACAAGGCCCTCTGGGGCGGCAGCAGCGTCTCGTCGGATGTACTCGCGGCGATGGACCAGGCTGTGGCGGATGGAGTCGATATACTCTCGATTTCTTTGGGTGTTCTAGAAATTAATTTGTATGAGAGCCCTCTTTCAATAGCTAGCTTCGGAGCGAGGGAGAAGGGAATCGTGGTTTGTATATCGGCTGGAAATCGAGGCCCGGGTTCTCGGACTATCCGATCGGGAATCCCCTGGGCGGTGATAGTTGCTTCGGGCACCGTTGATCGTTGGTTTGCCGGAAATTTGACTCTAGGAAATGGGAAAACGATCACCGGATGGACCACATTCCCGGCTAGGGCGATAGTCCGCAACCTGCCTATCGTGTACAACCAGAGCTTATTCGGTTGCACCGCAGCTGAGCTAGCGGAGGCGCCGGAAAATAGCATCATTGTCTGCAACATCACCGTCGGAGACACGGATTTCGACACCGTTATGGGAGACTTATCCGATTCCAATGTGAAAGCGGCTATAGTGATAACGGAAGACGCATCCATTTTCCGATTCAACGCGTTTCCTCACCCTGGAGTCGTGATCACGGCTGCGCAAGGACGACAAGTGGCGGATTACGCGCTGAGCAGCGCTACCCCGACAGCGAGCATCGATTTCAAACAGACCATTCTCGGCAAAGAGCCGAGAGCCGCGCCGGCTCTCTCAGATGACTCGTCGAGAGGCCCGGGGCTAAACTATGAGGGCATCCTGAAGCCCGACTTGATGGCGCCGGGAGTATTGATCTTGGCAGCGTTTCATCCTCAGCTTATGGCCGCAAGTATCGGTAGAAATATCGACCTCGCAACCGACTACAACCTCCTGGCGGGCACGTCAATGGCGTGCCCGCATATCTCAGGGGTCGCGGCGCTTCTCAAAGCCGCGCACCCTGAGTGGAGCCCCGCAATGATACAATCTGCTATGATGACCACCGCCAATCCTCTGGATAATACCAACCAGCCCATTCGGGCACATGATGGCTCGGTGGCCACACCGTTTGGCATCGGGTCGGGTCAAGTTGACCCGAACCGGGCGCTTGACCCGGGCCTTGTTTATGACGCTTCCTTGCAAGATCTTGTGAATCTAGTTTGTTCCATGAACTTCGCTCGCAATCAGACTCAGACGATCATAAGGTCGAGCTACAATTGTTCGAATCCATCCTCGGACCTCAATTATCCGTCGTTCGTGGCTCTGATTCGTGCAGCGGAGATCGGGAGGACGCTAACTCGGTGGTTCCGTAGAAACGTGACAAATGTAGGCGATGCGGCCACATATAGAGTTATGGTGGAGGCGCCGGTGAACACAACAGTCGTAGTTCGGCCTCAAACTTTGGTGTTTAAGAAGAAATACGAGACAATTAGCTATTATCTCACGATTCAATACAACGCTGACATAAGGATTCAACACAGGGAAGGTGCAGTGATTTGGATCGACCAAGCTGGCAAGTACCGAGTGAGAAGTCCGATTATGGTCGCCGCCGCCGCCGACAACTTCGAATAATGCGACAATAATTACAAGTCCAATCATGGTCTATTTTAACCAATAATGATGTTATAAAATGTACTACTCCATTACTTAAAATAATTCAGAGCAAGTTACATAAAATATTCCCAAAATAGAATGCTTTGTATCTAATTTTCTCATGCACAAGAAATTCCAGTGAATATCGGTCTTTCTATTTTCAATTTAGAGTTCAATAATTTTCTTTTAAAGTTATAACTCACATTAGTCACATATACTAAGCAGGTATTCCCTCCGTCCCATATTAGATACTCCCTCCGTCCACGAAAATTTGTCCCAGTTTTCCATTTCCGTCCGTCCCCCAAAATTTGTCCCATTTCACTTTTACCATTTTTGGTAGTGGACTCCACATTCTACTAACTCATTCCTACTCACATTTTATTATAAAACTAATATATAAAAGTAGGACCCACAATCCACTAACTTTTTCAACTCACTTTCCATTACATTTCTTAAAACACGTGCTCGGTCAAACTGGGACGAATTTTCGTGGACGGAGGGAGTAATAGTTAAAGAATGACACAAGATTTTATGAGATGTTTTGTGTGTTAGATAAAGAAAGAAAATAATATATACTTATTTATATTAATGTGAGAGAGAATAATTTTTTCATAAAAATAAATATGACATTTTTTTAGGATAAACTAAAAAAAAATATGTGACATTTATCATGGGAAGTTAATTCGATGAAAAAACTTCTTACCGAGGAGTAAATTGCATTTCATTTTGTGCAAAACTAATTCGGGCCTCTTTAATATGTAGCCCATCAAAAAGCCCAAAGCAAGCGTAAACTCGCATCGCACAAATTGACAAAATCCCTCTTTCCTAACAGGGTTTAGGGTTTAACCTCTGCTGCATTCATCTCCTTCAATCTCTAGCGGTTTTGGCATCTGAAATTTCTCAATATTTGTGCTTACTTCTCAGAGTTCAATTAAGCTGGAATGGCGAAGAAGCGAAAGCACAGCGAAACTAAGGTGGCAGAAAATGAGAACAAGGAAGAAACCGCGCCGGAAAGGCCGAAAAGAACTCTTTTCGGATTTAAAACCAGTCCTGAAGATGTAAAGGAGAATGATTCTACCCCTTTTTTCCGAAACAAAGAGAAAGTTTTGGTTACTTGTTCTCGCCGCATTAGTTTCAGGTTTGGTTCCTATAGTTATATGCAGTATTTGATGAGTTGAGCTTTGCTAGTTTTTGGCGTTAGACCAAAATTGAGTTCGTACCATGTTTCTATTTGATTGCTCTTTTTATTGGAAATGTTGAATGTGTGGTTTTAGGTATAGGCAGTTATATTACTCTTTTTTTTATTGGATTGTTGAATTAATTATTTTAGGTATTGGAATTTATTCAGTTAGCTGTTATGTTTGCATTTGATTACATTTTTAATTGAAAATGTTGAGTGAGGGATTTTAGGCATTGGCGTTTATTCAGTTGCTCAGTGTTATGTTTATATTGGATTGGATTACTCTTTTTATTGGATTAGTTAATTGTGTGATTTTAGGTATCGGCATTTGATGTTGAACTTGGTTGATTTATTGCCTCATTGTAAGAAAGATAACAAGGTCGAGTCCAAGGGGAGCAAAGGCACAGATCTGAATGAGCTTGTCGAGCTCAGGAGCTGCTCCTCATGCTTGTTTTTTGAGGTACTATGAGTTTCACAACTTATCTTCTGATAGTTTTTGATAGAAACATCAATGGTTGTGTAACAGCAATGCTTGCTCTCTGCAGTGCAGGAAAGGTAAAGATCTCTACTTATGGATGGCTAAGTGCCCCAATGGTCCCTCTGTCAAGTTTTTGGTTAATGCAGGTATGGCCAGCTATAGTTGTTGACTTTTAGACATTCGACCCTCCCAATGCCCCATAATCCTTTACTCTGCCTTTTAGATTGGTTGTAATTATGTTTATTGTGTGTCGATGTCTGAAGTGCACACAATGGAGGAACTGAAACTTACTGGAAATCATCTCAAGGGTTCGCGTCCTATCCTGACATTTTCAGCCAACTTCGATAAAAGCCCTCATTGGAAGCTTTTAAAGGAGATGATCACTCAGGTAGGTCTTCCTAGTAGCAAGACCTTGTTTATGCATGAATTTCTTTCATTTTGCCCTATTCCATATGTTTATTGCTTTTTGCTGTCATGAGTGTCTTACCATCTTTATATATTGATTTATGATTTCAAATTTTTGTACTTTGCTTTATGTATTTCAGATATTTGCCACACCAAAGGATCATAGGAAATCTAAACCATACCATGACCATGTATATGTCTTCTCAATAGCCGATGACCACATATGGTTCCGTAATTACCAGGTTTGTCATGTTTCTTTAAGTTAAATAATTGGATATTAATAATATCAAAATGCTAAGCATAGAGCACTAAAGAGGCTAGCTGTGATTAGCTACAACTATGTTAGTGCATCAAATATACTCGGTTGTTAGTCTTTCTCCACGAGAGGAATTTATCTTAGTATCTTCATTTTCGTGAAGCAGATATCAACCGACCATACTGGTACAGCACAAAAGTTAGACCGTGGAGACTTGGAAAATATGACGTTGATTGAGGTTTGTGAAGATACACCACATCTGTACACCTAATGTTTACATTGCAAAAATTTGTGTTAACATATTTCTTGTGCAGGTTGGTCCAAGGTTCTGCTTAAACCCAATCAAGATATTTAGTGGGAGCTTTGGCGGCCCAACATTGTACGAGAATCCTTTCTACGTTTCACCCAACACGGTTAGTTCTTGCAGTATTTCTTCATGGTATTGCCAAAATTCATTGCATGGTTCTGTTGAATGAAACCTTTTAATTATCCTTTCTCTATACCGTCCCCAGATACGCTCTATGGAGAAAAGGCAGAAGGCTGGGAAATATGCAAAGAAGGTTAAAGCCAAAACCAGGAAGAAGATGCATGAGCTGGAAAATCCCCTCGAAGTCGATGAGTTTGCTGATATGTGGAAGGAGTAAGGATATAATAACTTTGGCACCTCTTTTTATTTGCTTCCTATAGTGAAAAAGGTGTTTGATTATCTATAGTTGTTTTTGGTTGCAATGATCATCAAATCATCATGTTCAAATCTGTATCCTATCTTGAATTGTTTTTTATTTCATATAAACTGTGTTTGTTCTGTGCTCAACCATCTTCCTGAATATAGATGGAAACCAAAGGCTTATCCACACTGTTTGGAGATTTTTGAAGATATGTATTGTAGTAGTACTTTTGAAGATAATATATTAGATTCGTAATTGGGTAAATTAATCGAACTAAATGGCATAAATGCATTTTTACAAAATGGTAAATTATAAAAATAGTAGAAGGCGATAATTAAAGATACTCTTAGGCAAAAACAATTTTGATTTGGATATATTCTTTGCTCACATGTGAGCTTAATAATATTCTAACTTGTGGAGTTAATTCGAACATATATTTCCTCTTCGGTGAAGGCAAAGATTATAAAATAAAGTGCTGGTAAGTGAAAACTTAACAAGGCAAGTATCAAAGTGGAGTGACAGTACTAATCACACTTGATGCAATATATATAGAGGGTGAAATCTTAATTTATCATATCAATTCAAATAAAATCAAACAGACATTGTTTGTTTGTGAATTGAGAAGAGTAAAAAGAGAGAAAATATGAGTGAGAATGAGTTTATTCTTCTTGATCATCCCATCCATCACCATCAACTCATTCTTACCGAATTTGATGGCACTAGAAGAAACCAATGTGAAGGCTGCCTGAGGTGCTTCTTCTACGGCGAGGCGATCTACGTATGCACTCACCGCTGCAGCTACCCACTCTTACATGAAGCATGTGCAGAAATGCCGCGAGAGATCACTCTCTCCTTGCACCCTCAACACACCCTCGTCCAAAAGCAAAGCTATTGTATTTGCGCAGTCTGCGACTATGGGATCAACTTTGGCTACTGCTGCAGTATTAGCTCTTGCAGATTCGAAATCCACCCAGTTTGCGCGAGGAGCATCGAAGTGATGGGTGCAAGTGAACGCAGCTGCATCAAACACCCGAGCCATCCGCACCATGAGCTGACACTGCTGTGGAGGCCTGGCCGCGCTGCTTGGATAAGGTGCGATGCTTGTGGATCCATACACCGAGGGAACTCCTATCTCTGCATCCTTTGTCAATACTCCATCAACGAGAGCTGTGCAGCTTTACCTGCCACCCTCGACCGCTACCACCTCCACGACCACCCGCTCTCCCTTGCTTATGGCCTCCCACTTGAATACATCGAGTACCATTTGGAGGAGTGTCAAGTGTGTTACAAGGAGTTGCTACCTAGATATTGGGTCTACCATTGTGGGCTTTGCAAATATGTTTCCCATATCAATTGCGCCCTGTCAACAACTGCCCTCATGATGCAAGTATAAGTATAACATCCTCCATTTTCCAACATTTGAGTACAATTAACTAATTTCAAGTTATTTGTTTTATTTTCTAGGAGCAATACTGACGACGATACGAATGTTGTCGCGTTTCCTATAAATGACGCATCGGAAGAGATCATTGGACCTTTTGTTGCTAAATTAGGAATACCGGCCATCTCTCATGATAATGAGATCGTTAAAGGTAAATACAAACTCCATAATCCCGACCATCAGTTACGTTTAATCTCACCATCACTGCATGATCAAGAAGAAAACGATAATAGTGATGATGATGTTGATCTTAACTGTGGCTTAAAATCAAAATTAGTATGTGATGGATGCACCGGACCAATATCATCGTTAAATAAGTACGTAAGTTGTGGTGAATGCAATTACATTGTCCACTTAACTTGCTTCCAGTTACCGGTAGAGCTCTCCTCTCACCCATTCCACCAAGAACCTCATCACATCTTAACCCTTCAAACTCCTCCCACACTCGACTCTGTTTTTTGCAACATTTGTCAATTTTATACAAATGGGCACTTTTATGGTTGCACAAAGTGCGACTTCAAAGTGGATATAAAGTGTGTTTCTCTGCCCGATACCATAAAACACGAAACTCACCTACGCCATAACCTCAAGCTGCAAACTGAAGAGATAACGAGATTCGGTTACATCCGCCCCTGCAGAGCATGTAATTGGAGTACATGGGATCGAGTCTCCTACAAATGTGATGTCTGCCATATCATGTTTCACGCTGAGTGTGCACTGCTGCCGAAACAAGTGAGTAATCGTAGATGGGATAAGCACCTGTTGCTGCTAACGTACAATGCTAGCGCCAACCATCCAAGTAAATTCTACTGCGAAATCTGCGAAGAATATATGAATCCAAAGTGGTGGATGTATCACTGCAGATAATCCGATGTTTCCATCCATACAAAATGCTTGCCCACAACGTCGGGGGAGTATCGGAACGTCAAGTTTGGGCAGCGATATGATTTAGGGGAACATCACTCACACCCCGTCGTGCATCAACTAACCACCAGGTTGCGTTGCAGCGCCTGTTGTAAAAGGAAGGTTTATGGTACCCTTGGATTTCAGTGTGCTTCGGACAAATGTGACTTCTTCATGTGTTTACAATGGTGGTGTGGAAAAAAACACAAAGATAACATACGTGCTATTGATGGAAGAAACAGTGTGGAGTGTTCCATAGAGGAGTAATTTTTAGCAAATAACTACTCCTATGTACTACTGTTTTCTTAGTTTGTGATGAATCCATCTTTGTCCACTTAAATATTTGGTGTGTCATTTGAAGTTTGGTTACGAATTTACTGTGGTTATCTATTGTTGTAAAATAAAATATACTAGTATCATTTGACTTAAATCTGAAAGCTTTGTAATAAAATTTCCGGTTTGCAATTTACGTTGTTTATAATCAGTCTGAGTTATAATGTGAAATTTTAGTATAAAAATTTATAGGATCAAACGCTTCAAATGTTACAAGTTGTTGGGAGGGAGAACATAATTCTATGCACAATGGATAACCAAGCATAGTCAATTTGCAAGAATATATTAGAAGCACAATTTATTTGCATTCAATGTAGACGAGTTAAGGTGATAATAATGAGAAACGAGAACAAAGATAGCAACATCAAGATTTTACTTGGAAAACCGTCTCCAACATGAAGAGGTAAAAACCACAAGACTCATCGATCTACAAATCCACTATCATCAAGGAGATAATACAACCAAGAAGTTTACCTATGATATCTAGTCCTTAACAATACAACGAAAGTACTAGATAATGCACAATTGGTAAAATAAATTACTCCCTCCGTCCCGCTTTAGGAGTCCCGGTTGATCAATTTTGGGCGTCCCGCTTTAGGAGTTCCGGTTGAGATAAATTAATAAAAAATATCTACAAAGTGTTAAAAGTGGGTCCCAACATCCACTACAATTAATAAAAAAGTGTTAAATGTGGGTCCCAACATCAACTACAACATTTATTTATTGGACACTCAATTAAAAGTGGGTCCCAACATCCACTACAATATTTATTTATTACACACTCAAACAATTTTTTCTTAAAACATGTGCCCGACTCAACCGGGACTCCTAATGCGGGACAGAGGGAGTATAAGAATTGGTAAAGTAAGAGAGAGGAAAGGAAAAAGTAGTGAAAGTAGAGTTAGTGGATTGTAGGGTCGATGTCATAAAATAGAAAGATTCTAAAGTTTTTATTGTTAAGGAACGGCCCAAAATGAAAAATATTTGTAGATAGTACATATTTGGAAGATCATAAGATTGGAAATATATACTCCATATTTGAAGGGCTACTAGTTAGTAGGTAGTGAGTATAATGAGAGTCTTCATTCTCCGGTGGCTGTATTATTTAATCTAAGATTCCCGTCGTCCTATTTGAATAAACAATTGGATTGGCGTCAGCTGTTGAATAAATTGATAATTTTTCAAATCTAATCAATACAGTCATCGTTCTCCTTGAATAATTAATTATTTAAGCAAGATTTCGGTCAATGTAGTCCGCCCCATGCAGCTAGTGAGTCGAATAAGACACTCTTCCCTTCTCCTTGTATAAATTCATGATTATTTTCAAATCTACAAATTGACTAAATCATGGCTCTCTCACTCTTGATCGCAATAATCGTATCGATTTTGGCATGGTCCCATTTCCGCCGCCGCCACCAGAACCTCCCGCCGGGGCCATACCCGTTTCCGATCATCGGAAACATCCTCCAACTCGGCCGTAATCCCCACAAGTCCCTCTCCGACCTCTCCAAAACCTACGGCCCTCTGATGTCTCTCAAGCTCGGAAGCATCCACACCGTCGTCGTATCATCCCCGGATTTCGCCAGACTGGTGCTGCAAGAGCACGACCAAGCCTTCTCCGGCCGCACCATCCCTGCCGCCGCCGAAGCCCATGGCTTCGACAAGGTTTCAGTCGGGCTCATACCCGTCGGAGAGAGGTGGAGAAAACTAAGGAGACTGTGCAAAGAGCAGATGTTCTCGGCGCGGCGCCTCGACGGCGGCGCGGGCAACCGGCGCGAGAAGGTTTCGAGGCTGGTGGATTACTTGCGCGAGTGCAGCGCGAGGGGGCGAGCCGTGGACTTGGGGCAGGCGGCGTTTGTGACGTCGTTTAATCTTCTCAGCGCTACATTTTTCTCGGTGGATTTGATTGAGTTTGGATCCGATGCGACGCAGCAGCTGAAGGAGACGATCCAGGGCGTGACGAAGACTTTGGGGACTCCGAATGTTGCCGACTTTTTTCCGATTCTGAAGCGGTTGGATCCGCAGGGGATCAAGAAGCGGTCGGAGTTTTACTTTGGGAGATTGCTTGGTGTTTTGGGAGGGATAATTGATGAGAGGATGGAATCAAGATCTATGGAGACGAAGAATGATTTGCTGGCTGCGCTTCTTGATCTCATGGACGGATCTGACTATGACTTGACCTGCAAGGACATTCAACATTTGTTTCTGGTGAGTTATCATGCGTTTCACAAACTCATTTCATTCACGTATTTTTAAAACTCGTGTCCGTTATATGGCTTTTGATGGTCTTTGGTCTGGTTTGAAAAATAGTTCAATTAAAGTTCATATTCAGTTAGTTTGTGGCGTAAGAGATGTTAATTCAAATTCTGTCTCCACATATATTAGGACTTATTTGTGGGAGGATCAGACTCGACTCAATGCACAGTTGAATGGGCAATGACAGAATTGTTAGCTAATCCGGAGAAAATGAGTAATGCAAAGAATGAGCTTAGAAGTGTGATAGGAGAAAAGAATCAAATTGAAGAATCGGACATATCAAGGCTCCCATACTTGCAAGCACTAATCAAAGAGACCTTACGACTCCACACTCCCGGTCCATTTCTTGTTCCTCGACGGGCGGTTCGTGATGTCGAGATTGGAGGTTACATAATCCCCCAACACTCCCAAATATTCGTCAATGCTTGGGCTATAGGCAGAGATTCGAGCGTCTGGCCCTACCCTACTTCGTTCGAGCCTGAAAGATTCTTAAACAACAATATAGGGTTCAAGGGCCAAAATTTTGAACTTATTCCATTTGGGTCGGGGAGAAGAATGTGCCCGGGGTTGCCTCTAGCTGATAGAATGTTGTTTCTGATGTTGGGCTCTATGCTTCACAATTTTGAATGGGAAATGGAAGGAGGGGTGAGACCTGACACCACCGAGGAATTCGGAATGGCATTGCACAAGGCGGTTCCTCTCAAGGCCATTCCACTTAGTTGTTTCTGAAATTTGGACTTCTTTTTTTACTTGAAAATTGGATGAGATATTGTGCGTTGTATCTTTATCCCTACTTTAATAAAATATGGTTTGGTACATGGTTGTAATTCGATGAACATCCAATTTAGTTTGTTACATTTAAGGCGGTTGGATGATGCATCTTCCTCATCCAAAAAGAAATGATGTAATCTCTCCGTCCACGATTAGAAGTCTCGTTTTAGCTTATTTGCCAATAAGAGTCTCAATTCACCTTTACTATAATGGTAGGTCTCACATTCAATTAAGAGCATCCGTAACGGTGCCCACAGGTGTCTCGGTCTCGTCTCGCCGGCCGAAACGAGATGCCGGCGAGACACCATTGCAAGTGTCTCGCGAGGGGAGGTGCATTAATCGAGAAAGTGTGCCACCCCCTTCCCACATGGCGCGATTTCTTTGAGCAGTGACGCCCACTTGCAATATTAATTTTTTTAAAATCAAATAAAATTAGCATTTAAAGAAAATTTTCCACTTCCCCAAATATCAATGTTTTTTATCCAATTTTTTTAATTTTTTTAATTTTTTTAACTTCCATCTTATCATAAAATCATCTATAAATAACTCATTTATCACATTTTTCACACTATAAACACTCTATCTTCATTTCTCACTCATATTTCTGTCCAAATTATCATTTTAAATTGTGCAAATATGGTCGGTCAACTCGGATTGAATTTGTGAGCCTCAATCTCCAACAACAATAAGGTTTTGTCACTGGATTATCCGAGTTTGAGTACCCCAGACTCGGCGACACCCACCAGAGGCTACAGACACCAACTAAGGACTTTTACCAACCTTACATGTCGCACATGCCCCACATGAAGTACGGGGCGATGCCCAATTGCCAGAGGTCACAAACTCCAACTAAGGACTTATACCGACCTTACATGTCTCATGCCCCACATGAAGTGCAGGGCGATGCCCTACGGGTCGTCGCAATCGTTGTCCAAAATTCAGGAAGATAACGGCCAAAATCCGGAAGAAAATTTGGAAGCTGGCGGCCAATCCGAGGTTGGTGTCCGTCATCCTTACACTGCCGGCAAGATGAAGAAATTGTTTGTAATATGGGTTGCCACTACGGAGAATCCGATCGTGGGAACTAACAAAACTGGAATTTTTTGGGTGAGGATGACTGAAACCTACAACAACGTGCTGCCAGCAAGAACTCCCCCGCATGTGAAAGATGCTTCAGAGTCATTTCAACCAAGTGAGCGCGGATATCCAAAGATTCTCTAGCATCAACAGGAGTAGAGAAAGGCGACTCAAAAAGTAGCGAATGAAACCGTCATTATGAGATCAGTTAGGATGATCTACTAACAAAAGACACTGGTTAATTTTTTGGATTTAAATAATGAATTTTTTATTTTTTAGAAATCTATAATGTAACTTTTTTATTTTTTTAATGAATATTTTTTAATTAATTGTATTTTGAAATTATTGAAATGGATTAGTGGAATACATAAAAAGGTAAAAGAAGAGATAGTTAAGAGATGAATAATTACAAATGTTATAAGTATTACTACCTCCGTCCACCAAAATTTGTCCCACTTTGACCCGGCATGGGTTTTAAGAAATGCAATGAAAAGTGAGTTGAAAAAATTAGTGGATTGTGGGTCCTACTTTTATAGATTAGTTTTATAAAAATGTGAGTAGGAATGAGTTGGTGGAATATGGGGTCCATGAAGAGTCTAGAAACGTGCAGTGCAGTGTGTGATATCTCTCAATCTAACAGGTCCAGAGGATTCGACTAGATCTCAGAGGCTAGACGATCATGAAACTATTAGATAGAGGTCATTGGATGCACTCTATTTCTTCAAAAAACCTCAACCAACTATACTACAACTAGCACAGGGAAGTAAAGGATCGATCCCACGAGGACGGACGTGTTATGAAACTGCATTTGGGATGTTTTGGAAAAGGGGGTTGGCTGCTGCCACGCAATTTTTGGGGTTGAGAACTTAAAACTCTACTGGGTTGAGAGATTTAAAAATTACTTTACTCTACCTACTGGGTCTAGGAAATGAGAACGTACGGAACATGCATGACTTTGAGAAACGAAATATTTGAAAGTTTTAAAACCGGAGTTAACGGACTAGACGTACTTTCCTAATTTAGACAAACAAAAGTAAAGCAAACAGTGGGGACCAATTTCCTTAAATGACCAGGGTCTGGAAAAACTGCAGAAAAGCAATAAGACATGCAGAAAGTACTGACAAAAGCAGATTTAATTCTAACTACCAACAAACTTCATCTTCTTCGGAAAACAAACGAGAATAGCAGATAAAACAGAGCATTTAACACCATAAAAACATAGCAAACTTCATATCTAAGCTTAAAACGAGAAATTAAAGCCGAAACTAATAGATCTACGCTACTGGACCTAGAGAATGCAGAAACAGAACGTAAATAGCCATAATCATGCAGAATTTAAACAACACACACCAGATCTACAAAACTCCAACTCAAATCCACCACAATTCAACAGATCCAAACATCTCCATATGTAAATCCACAGCCTCCAACAACAAACCAATAGATCTTAGCTCTAAACATCCAACAATCAACAATAACGAAAGCAAAAAGTAAGAAATAAACATCAACTCAGCGAGATCCAACAAAACCAACATAAACTTCCATAATAACGTGAAATAGGTTCGAATCCAGTAGATCAAAGTCAGAAACTAAAGTTACGAAACTAAAAACCAACAAGTACTTGAAACAAAAAGCAAACTAAACAAAGCAAGGTAAATATTGTTTCTTCGCCTTCACAAGGCGGTGTTACACGACAACAAAATGATGAGAACCACGATGGCAGCCAGAATTCACCCCATCTCCAAGTGCGCAGCAAGTGAAACGAGTATTTGAAGTGTGAAAAACAGGAATGGAACAAGGAGCCTCCAAAAGTGAGCTAAGAGAGTGTGTGTAGAAGTGATGATTTCTTCCTTAAGGTTGAGCTCTTTATATAGGTGAGGCTCTTATCCCTAGGGCATCCTTTTGGTGATTTGACGCTTGTGCCCTTGAATAAGATGCTCTAAATATCTGCTCTTTGCTCTTTTCTGCTCCTGTCGCCAACTTCTGATCCTCCAGGTCTGAACGACGACATCTGAATTTCACTTCAATTTCATCTCTTTTGCATCTGCCAGGTCAGGTAACAACAACTCCTTGGTCCGGCAGATTTATTACGCACCTGAACTCAGAAATATAGATTAGCGCCTCAAATGCACAGAATTTTCACCTAAAACCAATGCATGAAACGAGCCTTATCAGTCCACTACCAAAAATGAAAAAAGTGAAATTAGACAAATTTTGGGGGACGGATGGAAATAGAAAAAGAGACAAATTTTGGTAGACGAGGTAGTAGAAAAGATTTTTAATGACCTTGAATAGTGTAGTTACTGTTGTGAATAAGGACTTGATTATTTAAGTAACACATCCTTTTTCTCCTATCACAGAATTAACTGAATGGCTCTCTCACTCTTGATCGCAATAATCGTATCGATTTTGGCATGGTCCCATTTCCGCAGCCGCCGCCAGAACCTTCCCCCGGGGCCATACCCGTTTCCTATCATCGGAAACATCCTCCAGCTAGGGTGGAACCCCCACAAGTCCCTCGCCGACCTCTCCAAAACCTACAGCCCCCTGATGTCTCTCAAGCTCGGTAGCATCAACACCGTCGTCGTATCATCCCCGGATTCCGCCAGACTGGTGCTGCAAGAGCACGACCAAGCCTTCTCCAGCCGCACCATCCCCGCCGCGGCCGAAGCCCACGGCTTCGACAAGATTTCAATCGGGCTCATACCGGTGGGTGAGAGGTGGAGAAAACTAAGGAAGTTGTGCAAAGAGCGGATGTTCTCGGCGCGGCGCCTCAACGGCGGCGCGGGAGTGCAGCGCGAGCGGGCGGGCCATGGACTTGGGGCAGGCGGCGTTTGTGACGACGTTTAATCTTCTCAGCGCGACGTTTTTCTCGGTGGATTTGATTGAGTTTGATTCCGGCACGACGCAGCAGCTGAAGGAGACGGTTGAGGGCGTGATGATGACTTTGGGGACTCCTAATGTGGCCGACTTTTTCCCGTTTCTCAAGTGGTTGGATCCGCAGAGGATCAAGAAGAGGTCAGAGTTTTACTTGGGGAGATTGCTTGGTGTGTTGTAAGGGATAATTGATGAGAGGTTTGAATCAAGATCTATGGAATTGAAAGGAAGAATGATTTGTTGGCTGCACTTTTCGATCTCATGGAGGGATTTGATGAGTATGACTTTAACTTCAAGGACATTCAACATCTGTTTTTGGTGACATCTCTCTTTCTCTCTCTAACATTTGTTTCAATATTATGCTACTCCCTCCGTCCCACCATAAGTGATGGATTTCTTTTGGACACGAGATTTAAGAAAATGATACTCCCTCAATCCGCGACTATGAGTCCCGTTTTTCATTTTAGTCCATCCGCGAATAAGAGTCCCGGTTAATTTTTACCATAAATGATACTCCCTCCGTCCGCAAATAGGAGTCTCATTTTTCCATTTTAGTCCGTTCGCGAATAGGAGTCACGGTTCATTATTACTATAAATAATAAAGAGACACCACATTCCACCAACTCATTCCTCTCACATATCATTTAAAACTAATATATACAAGTGGACCTCATATTCCATTAACTTTCTTCCACCCACTTTTCTTAACATTTCTTAAAACTCGTGTCAAAATGGAATGAGACTCCTATTCGCGGACGGAGGGAGTAATAGGGTCCCACTTTCACCTAACTCATTCCACTCACATTTTATTTAAAACTAATATATACAAGTGGACCCCTATTCCACTAACCTTTTCCACCCACTTTCTTAACATTTTTTAAAACCCGCGCTGCCAAGGAATGAGACTCCTAATGGTGGACGAATGGAGTATATATTAAGTTAAAGTGGAGAGAATAAAGTATGAGAGATGAAAAAATAAGAAAGTTAAAGAGAGAATAAAGTAAGAAGGAGAGAATAGAGTAAAAGAGAGTTAAAGTTTTGTTTTTTGTTAAAAATTGAAATTGATCACTTACGGTGGGACAATCCAAAATAGAAAATTGATCACTTGTAGTGGGACGGAGGGAGTAGTATATTCTAAAAACTTACAAGGTTGCACAATTTATATAGGACTTATTTCTGGGAGGATCAGACACGACTCAAAGCACAATGGAATGGGCAATGATAGAACTGCTAGCTAATTTGGATAAGATGAATGATGCAAAGAATGAGCTAAAAAGTGTGATTGAAGAGAACAAGCAAGTTTAAGAATCACACATATCAACACTCCCATACTTGCAGGCACTGATCAAAGAGACCTTACGGCTGTTAGAGTTTGTATACTAGAAATCACCTTTCGAGTGATTGAATACTGTTAAAACTCTTATTCTATTTTCCAAAGGAATAAACATATTATTTTTGTCATAATGTTATGTTTTACATTTAATGGATGTTTATTACATGTTTAAATGTATAAGTAACTTAACACAGTCTAAGTCTTTGTTTTAGTAGACCGGTTGTGGGCGTCGCTCACTTTAAGGTAACACGATCAGTTCTGAACAAAGAAAAAGAAGAATTTCACAACCTAGATAGGCTTAGACTACCTATCGTGAAAGGTTGCAATGTCATTCCGATTATTTCAAAGCCTTACTGAAATAAGATGACGTTGGTGTGGTATAACACTGAATGGATCTAACAGCGAGACAGTCTTTATGCTATCTATTGAAAGACGAGGTCTTGTAAATTATTGTTTCTTAATCAATGTACGTTAGCAATGAGCATACGGTATTGATTATGCACTACTTTGACTTACCAAATGGTGCGAGTTTTTCGCAACTCAATAAGACTGGTATATTGGGTAGTGGTGATTAATATCTAGCGGTGCTAGGATTGCTATTATGTTGAATCGTGTGCGAGGTGAGTCTCGTTTGATAACATCCTCAAGAAGAGCTTGAAATAAGGTTTTATTATTCGGAACCTAACTAGTTGGAGTTTGATTACTCTAAGAATAATAAATAAGAATTTCTTGGTGAGTCCACTCTTGGAATAAATAAGATGATAATTAATTAAGTCCATAGCAGACAATAATTAATTAATGGATGTTTCTATTTTAAGCGCGGGAAATAAATATCAAGCAATGGAAACCCGAAGTACTTATAATTTTGGATTTGGATGGGGAGTGCAATATTACTTCTGTAGTGGCTTCTCGTAATATTCCAATTATAAGCTTATATTAAATTGGGTTTAATTTAATTAGTAAAAAGCTAATTGGAGGAGCCCATATCCAAAACCTTCCATAGATCCCTGTCTGGGCCCAATATGTGTCTTAATATAAATAGGAGAATAAAGGAGACAGAAAACACACTTGTTTTTATTCAAAATATTCGTCCCCCTCTCCACATAGTGATACGCTCGGATTTTGCACGGTTTTAAGGCCATTATTTGGCCCGTTTTTAAGGTCAAAGTTGCAATACATGTCCATTATTTGCATATTTCGTCTATTTTGGTATTTTGACATGTTTTGTGAAAAATGTGCATATTTGAGCCGAAAAAGGGAGTTAAAACGCGAAGTAGGGAATCTGGAGCTTCTCCGGCGACCGCCGGCACTTAGCGGAGACAAAGACACGCCCGGCGACCGCCGGGAAGTGCGTGGCGACCGCCACAAGTAGTCAGAAGCTACTGGACTGCGCGCGGCGACCGCCGGCAAAGGTGCGGCGGCCCGCCACAGAAACGCGGCGCGCGACAGTTGTCTTCAAACTCATTATTCCGGCTATACTGAAGTCCGATCGGAGCGTTCTATACACCATTCTCTTCGTCTTGAAAAGAGCTTCAAGATGGTTCAAGAATTATCTCAATCAGAATTCTGTGGAGAGAGTTATGGCCGTTCTACCAAAGTCGCGCAAAGCTGTCAGCTGCAGTCTATGCGGGAATTTGAAGAAGGAAAGAAGATATTACCTTGTGAAACCAAATCTTTTCCTTCTACAATGGGGAACGAAAATTACATATTTCCTAATGCTTGGAGGACACTTATTACCAAATTTAAATCCTTCTAAAGCCTATATACACCCCATAACCTCATTGATAGAATTCAACCCTTCCTTAGCCCCCAAAAGGGTAGCTTTCATAGCTCCTCCTCCAACCCTAATCTTTCATCTTCTTTTTGCCAATTACTTCCATAGCATAAATTTGAGAGTTCTTCATTGTGCAAGGGGTTGGAGAAAGAAGCAACAACATCAAGAACGACAAGGATTCAACCTACGGGTTTTATTTGCTTTAGTTTTATGTTCCAATTGTTTTCACTCCAATCTATGTTTTTAGCTTATTCAATTATGTCTAACTAAATTCATAGGATTCTTTGGATGTGTTAGTAACTTTTATTGGTTTATACAAGTTCCGTTTTCTATTTAATATCCGTTTTGTTTTTACTTTGTTTCTTCCCTAAGTTAATCTTGATACTTCATGATTGAGTGACACAATCGTGTATGATTTAATATAACTTGCTTCATAACTGTGACAGAGTTCTAGCGAGTTAGATCCACTTAGTAGACGCTACAGTTAGCTTCCCTTAAAACGACACTGTTAATTGAGAGTGATGACTTTTCAGGGGTCTTAGGAGCTTTTTGGAGTTACGTGTTAGGTTTGACAACCCTAATCTTGTAATCAATGTTTGCATCGCATAAGCATAAGCTAGGTGACTCGTTCTATCAAAGTAATAACTGTGCTAGGGTATTGTAGTTTGAAATTTGTATAACCCTAATTGTGAACGCACATCTATGGAATTCTCTTATCTCTCATATTTTATCTTTGTGATTTAATTGCATTTAGTTGTTTGATTGCTTTTAATTGTTTTTACTTTCAAAAACCCAAAACTTCTCTTGTTTCTCTAGATAGTATTTGACTCTTAGTACATAATAGCCAGTTGCAATTATATTTCCCGTGTTCGATATCCGGTACTGACCTTTAGCTATACTAGATCTACTCTGTATACTTGCAGGTTTATTTAGTGCTAATAAAAAGTGCATCACATAGAAGAGGGACGATTTTTCTCCTTCGTGCGAAAGGATTTCCGTCTTCTTTATTTAAGTCCTAGTATACTGGTGAGATCAGCCCACCCTGATATCAGTTTACAGTCCGAGAACCAGACAGAAGATCCGTGGTTTTGTACTAAAGATCTTCACGTGGAGAAGGCGCTAGCTATCTTCGATTAATTTAATTTAAAGCATATTTTAGGTTTTAATTAATTTAAAGCATGATTTATTTGAGTTATGAGCATGATACATGTAATAATTACGCGAATAGAATTTGTCTAAATAATCTGCTAAATAGATCAGGATTATTATGTAATCGATTTATGTGAGCGCTTCCGCTGCAAGTTCCTTCAATTGGTATCAGAGCCAGTCTTTGGCTCTGATTATTTGGATTTAAATTTCGCAAAATTCATGTATGCATGCGTTTTTGTTTTCGAAGCATGTTCTTGTTTTTAGTTGTTATTTTTTTTTTCATGCATGACGGACTCAAGAACAATCGAAACAAAGAACTCAAATATTTCGAACGCACGAGATGTGCGATTCGTCGGCGCTTGCGCCGAGACGAATCACGCTACATGCGATCGATGTAGGGTTGTCGAGCGAGTGGGAGCGAGGGAGGTGATCAGCCGGCGACGCGCTGACGAGGGTGGACTCGTGCACCCCGCCGGAGAGAGCACTGAACCCCAAGAAGACGCGGCCGAACAGTGGGAGCAACGAAGCGATCGGTTGACGACGTGAATACGAGCGAGGGCTCGTCCACGCCGCCGGCCAGACCGCATCGCAGGTCTTCCTGCAACTGTCGGCGATCGACGGTCATGGTAGGCGAACCTGATCGCTGCTCGTCCGAGAGCAGCGGCGGTTCATCCATGGCAGAACCCTAACCCTAACCCTAACCCTAATCCTAACCCTAGTCGAACCCAGCCCTAGCGACGCCGTTCGCGACTGCTGCTGGTTTGCGCGAGGTCGTCTGGGCGGAGGGAGGCGTCGGAGCTGCGCGGCGGTGACTACGTGGCTGGACGACGTCGACGGAGGAGGAACTCGTCGCTTTCGCGATGGGTAGAGGGAGAAAGGAAGCAGTCGCGCGAACCGCGCGCTGCCGGTGGTGGCTGGACGGCGGAATCGTCGTTCCGGCGGGAATATCGCCGGCGGATCTTTCGTCGTCATTGATCGTGCGAATCTCGATCACGAGATAACGATGAAATATTATTTTAATGATTATTTGATTCATAAATTAAAAGATATCATTAATATATTATTATTTAATGGAAATAAAATATTTTCGGAAGATTTCCCAAGATTTTAGAAATATTTAGATTATTGACTATATCTATGGATATAAATATATTTATTTTATTCCTAGATGATATGGACAAGAATAATTTAATGGTTTCCTAATTATATTATGTATCTAGAATCCTAATAAGGATAGATATGTAGGATTTCATGTCAGTCCAAGATATAAATAATTAATTATTTTAGATAAATCTGATAGAAGACATGAATATGGATTAAACTTTAGTAATTAATGTATTATCCTTTAATAAGATGATTAAAAGATTATAAAAGATTTAATTATCTAGTCAATTAAATACCAACAGAATTTAGTTAAGCCTTTAAATCTGCACTAAGGCTAAGGATAATTAATTAAAAACCATAACCCAAATATCTAAGCGAAAATTACGAACTAAGTTTGCACTAAGTCCACAACTTACGAAGCTACTTTCTGAATCTTATCTCCACCCATGCTGTGGGGACAATAATCCTAAGAAATAGTGAGTTCTTATAGGTGGACTTCTCATATGTAAATAGTATGGACTAGAAAGTAATTTTCAATATTATCGCTACCCATGCTGTGGGGACAATTGTGACATCCCTAACCCAAAACATGCACTATTTTGCATATTATCATATTATATTGTCATTGCATATTAAATTGTCATTTTAACTCCAAAGATAGTAAGTGTATCATAGAAAATATATTTATTGTTATGACGACTCAATATAATCGAATATATAGATAGTTTTGATTTATAAGAATTGTTAAAATGGATGTGTATATATTATTTTATTATATAAATTAGTATATATATATATTAGTTATGTAAATGTTTGTGCATGTGTACCATGTAGTACTACTGTACTAGTATTTATGTACGTACATATATATATATATAGATATTAATTAAATAGATAATGATAGTGATCAAAACTAATATAATATAAATAATAGTACTAGCTTATCTTGAAATATAAATGTGCTAGTATGTACGTGGTCACTAGTTAATAGTGTCACTAATCTTATTTTGGACAAATGTCAAAGAATGGACTATATAGTATGCATGCTGCTTTATATTGTAATATGTATAATTGATATCAGTTGTTTTAAGTAAATTTTTAATAACCGTCTTTGCATGTTTATATATATACGCAGAGATAGTGAGTTTGGAATAAGAAAAGAAAAGGAGAAAAGGAAAAATGAAATAAGAGAAAGAAAAATAGAATAGTAGTTGGAGACGGGAGCAAAAATTAGAAGAAGAAATAAGAGTCGTAGCTCACAAAGCATAATTGGGATTTTAGTTAAATTACTTATCTTAAGGTACGTATAAATCATACTTTTAATTTTACATATATTATGTGATTGATTGCTATGTGTTAAATTGGAGTAAATATTTGAATTATATGATGTGAGCCTGAAATGGTTATGTGTGGAGTATTTGATATTGATGTTGTGAATGATGGATATGTGATTTTTGCAATGAATATGTTTATCTATAGTATTATAGTTATTGATGGATTATATGGATATGTAATTGGTGCAACGGATATGTTTGATGTATGGTATTGGAATTATTCGAGTCATGAGATTAAAGAGGATATGTGACTGTCTTGCTCTGGATCTGATATACAATGGCAAAAGACCTACGGCTCATATACAATGATAATGGACTTACGGGTCAAAGAAAATATGCAAAGAGGGGCCTTCGTGGAAAGGTCAAATAATTAAAAAGGAACCTGCAGGTCGTATACAATGGAAATCCCGGGCAGATACCAGGCTTGATGTGTCACAGAATAATAAAAAGCACGGAGAGGCATATGCATATGGATATTAAATTGTTTATGATATTTATTACTTTCGGTGATATATGTTGGTGAATGAATGTGTTTGATATTTGTATGTGAAATTAAAGGTAAAGTTTATATACACTGAGTTGTGGCTCATATAAACCATTATAATTTTTTAGGAATAAGATATCAGTGAAATTATTCGTTGACATGGGTCGTAGGAACTCCACATGTTATCAGGGTCGGTGGCTGACGCATTTTGGCAACTTTTCTTCCTCATCATTTTTGCATGTAGATAAATGTGTAGTATATAGAGTGGTGAGAGGGTCCCACTATGGTTTAGAATGTTTTGGAATATGTACTTGATAAATGTTGGTTTTTGAAATAATAAAATGTGCGTTTCATTTACTCGGCGTGTGGATTATTTATTTTAAATTTTGAATTTATTTATAGTAAGTGCATACGTCATAAGGGTTGAGGTGTAACAGGAATAATCCTAAGAAATTACGAGTTTCAGAAGTCCAAACAGAATTAACGAGATAGCTTGGTCCAGTTATCAATCCATGAGCATTTTTATGGGAGTGGGTTGTAGAAACTAGATTCTGTAATGCTAAATCTGATGGTCGTACTTAGGCAACATTTGGCGGCCATGCCGTGCTGCCGTCTCAGACTATTCGTCGGTGTTGTGACCAGTAAAAATGTTAAAATTTTAATGCGTATTGACCTCTGCTTGAGGGTACAAAATTTTAATTTTACAGTTGTGAGAATTTGAAAAGTTTTATGGTTAATCTCCTCAATTTCATCACATAAGTTTATGACAAATAGTAAATATTTTGTTTTGAAGTGCAAACTAAATCGTCAAAATGTCACTCAATCCTCTTTCTGCAATTCTTAAAGAAAACAAACTCGAGGGCCAAAATTACATAGAATGGAAACAAAATTTGGACATCGTTCTCACGGCTGATGAGTACAAGTTTGTGATCACTACTCCACGACCTCCAGTGCCGGCGGCTAATGCCGCGCAGGCAGTGCGAGATGCGCATAGACGGTGGCATAAGGAGAATGAGATAAACCCATGCCGCTATGGCGACTGCCACCGATATTATGCAAAATCTCACAAACCTCTTTGGTACTCAGAATCGAACGGCTAAGTCTCAAGCCTTTCGGAGTATCATGTGCATGACTATGAAGGAGGGCTTATCTGTGCGGGACGATGTCCTCGAGATGATGAGCCACCTCAATCAAATTGAGGTTTTGGGAGGCGTCATTGATGCCGAGTCCCAAGTTACTATCATCCTTCAGAGTTTGTCCCCTAGCTTTCAGCAGTTCAAGCTCAACTTTGAGATGAACAAAAGAAATTACACCTTGGCTGAGTTGTTGACTGAACTTCAGTCAGCAGAGGGTCTAATGAACCAAGCCAAGGCTGCGATGGTTAGTTCGTCACATCGTTCCTCTGGCCCTAGGCCTGGCGCAGGAAAGAAGAAAGTGATGAACCAAGTCGCAGCAAAGGAAGCTAAGGGAAAGAAAAAGAGGAGGTCGGGAAAGAAGCAAATAGGAAAGTGTTTCAAGTGTGGAGAGAAGGGGCATTGGAAGCCAGACTGCCCTAAAAAGGGTAAGGCTACAGGTATGCATCAAGCTCTAGTTGTCGAGTCATGTCTGGCTTCGACTTCATCTCATACTTGGGTTATAGACAGTGGAGCAAATGATCATATGTGTTTTGATCCTGACTTAATGCATGTGACAAGACGGCTATATGATGGAGAGATCAAAGTCCAGCTGGGCGACGCTACTAAAGTGGCGGCCGTTGCAGTGGGAGACGTTTACTTGCATTTTAGTAGTGATAGATTATTGGTTTTGAAGAATGTTTTGTTGATACCTTCTTTTAGAAGAAATTTAATTTTAGTTTCTAAATTGGTTTTTGATGGATGTTCAATTTCTTTCAATGACAGTTGTGTTATTAAGGAAGATGGTTCTTATATCTGTCGTGGTATCATGGAAAGCAATCTGTACACAATCATATCTACACAATTTAATAATCGCAAATTAGAACTCAATAATGCATCGAAAATTTTAAAGAACAGAAAAGAACCTTCAACTTCAATGAAAGAAACGTACTTATGGCACCTAAGACTTGGTCATGCCAACCAAAGAAGGATTCAAACTCTAGTGGATCAAGACCTTCTTAAAGGTCTAGATACTGAGTCGTTTTCCACATGTGAATCCTGCTTAGAAGGCAAGATGACTAAGAGACCTTTTAGGGTGAAAGGAAATAGGGCCAAGGAATTACTAGAACTCATTCATACTGATGTGTGTGGACCAATGTCAACCGAGGCAAAAGGCGGCTTTTGCTATTTCATCACCTTTATTGATGATTACTCGAAAGTCGGATGTGTTTATTTGATGCGCTTTATGTCTGAAGCTTTTGACAAGTTCAAGGAGTTTAAGGCTTATGCGGAGACGCATCATGGAAAACGTATCAAAAGCCTGCGATCTGATCGCGGAGGCGAATACCTCAATGCCGAGTTTTTGGACTACCTATCGGTAGAGGGAATTGAATCCCAACTGACTGCGCCGGGCACACCCCAGCAGAATGGCGTAGCTGAAAGAAGGAACAAGACCTTGTTAAACATGGTCCGATCGATGATGAGTTATGCACGACTGTCTATTTCGTTTTGGGGACATGCCTTGCTTTCCGCGAGCCATATTTTAGACAATTTACCATCAAAATCTGTTCTTGCCACTCCATATGAGTTATGGAATGGGCGCAAGCCCAATCTAGAGCATCTCAAGATATGGGGGTGTCCAGCTCATGTTTTGGAAAAAGATCCGACTAAGCTGGACACAAGGACAAAGGTATGTTTGTTTATATTTTACCCCAAAGTTTTTCGAAAGCTTATGCGTTCTATAGTCTCCGAGACAAGAAACTCATTGTGAGCACTCACGCGACATTCTTAAAGGAAGACTTTGCAATGAATCATAAACCCAGCAGTGAGGTGGCTCTAGAAGAGCTCACTTCAGTCACAAGTTCCATTAACCGAGAACAAGTACGGATTGTACAACCAATTCCCGAACCTTCAACTTCTACACCTAATGTTGTAGTGCCGCGCCGCAGTGGGAGGGTCTCTCATTAGCCCGATAGGTACATTGGTTTGGGAGAATCTATGGATCAATCTTCGGACAGCAATGTACTAGATCTCTGAATTTTGGAGAGGCGCATGCGGATGTCGATCATTGCCAATGGGTAAAGGCAATGGATTCGGAACTACAATCTATGATAGACAAAGACGTCTACGATTTGTCAGTCCTACCCGAAGGTTGTACTGCCATTGGGAGTAAGTGGATATACAAGCGTAAGTGTGGAACCGATGGACGAGTTAAAGTCTTTAAGGCAAGACTAGTGGCTAAGGGGTACACCCAAAAGGAAGGTGTCGATTACAACGAGACCTTCTTCCCAGTGGCCATGCTCAAATCGATTCGGATTCTATTGTCTATAGCAGCTTACATGGATTGGGATGTATGGCAGATGAACGTTAAGACTGCGTTCTTGAACGGTAGTCTTGAGTAGACCATCTACATGGAACAACCCAAGGGTTATGCCGTCAAGGGCAAAGAGCACATGGTTTGGAAGCTTAAGAAGGCCATTTATGGCCTCAAGCAAGCATCTAGATCATGAAATCAGTGCTTCGATCAAGCTGTTCACAAGTTTGGATTCGAAAAATGCCCTAACGAGAGCTGCGTGTACAAGAAGGTTGAGAAGGGGAATGTGGTGTTCTTAGTTTTATATGTAGATGACATTCTTCTAATTGGAAACAATAAAAAGATGTTGTCATCAGTACGAACGTGGTTGTCAAACCAGTTCGAGATGAAGGATATGGGAGACGCGGGACACATTCTAGGATGTTGTGCTTATCTCAAGAACCTTACATCGACACTGTACTTAGTCGCTTTAGCATGCAAGATGCCAAGAAAGGTTTCTTACCTTTTAGACATGGCATCCATTTATCTCAAGAGATGTGTCATAAGACAACATCTGAGATAGCAGAGATGAGAAGGATATCATACGCTTCGGCAGTTGGAAGTCTCACGTATGCTATGCTTTGTACAAGGCCTGATATTTGCTTTGCTGTTGGCATGGTAGCAAGATATCAGTCGAATCCGGGCCAAGGACATTGGACTGCAGTAAAGAACATACTCAAGTACCTTAAACGGACTAAGGACTATGTTCTAGTTTACCAAGCAGGCGAGCTCTGTCCTTTGAGATATACTGATTCAGACTTTCAAGTTGATCAAGACTCGAGGAAATGTACTTCTGGTTATATGTTTACCTTAGGAGGTGGAACCGTAATTTGGAAGAGTGTAAAGCAGAAATGAGGCTTTATGGCTCAAGAACTTTCTTATGGACATGGAAGCCGAATATGTGGCCGAATATGGACATGGAAATGAGTGTAATTTGGAAGACTCTACCATGGAAGCCGAATATGTGGCCGCTTCGGAAGCTGCAAAGGAGGATTTATGGCTCAAGAACTTTCTTATGGACATAGGTGTGGTTACGAATCTGCCTAAGAGCATCACCATTTATTGTGACAATTCTGGTGTTGTGGCGAATTCGAAGGAATCAAGTGCTCACAAAGCAAGCAAACACATAGAGAGGAAGTACCATATCATCAGAGATATAGTGTAGAGAGGAGACATATAAGTGGTCAAGATTGCGTCAGAGAACAACCTGGCAAATCCCTTTACAAAGGCATTGGCAGTGAAACCGTACGAGCGCCATGTAGAAAGAATGGGAGTTCGACTCGCTCGAGACCTCAACTCGCTTTCAGTATAAGTGGGAGAATTAGACGTAATGCACATTTTTTTTGTATACTCGAAAACTGTTTTGAGTATAAGTGGGAGATTGTTAGAGTTTGTATACTAGAAATCACCTTTCGAGTGATTGAAAACTGTTAAAACTCTTATTCTATTTTCCAAAGGAATAAACAGATTATTTTTGTCATAATGTTGTTATGTTTTACATTTAATGGATGTTTATTACATGTTTAAATGTATAAGTAACTTAACAAATTCTAAGTCTTTGTTTTAGTAGACTGGTTGTGGGCGTCGTTCACTTTATGGTAACACGGTCAGTTCTGAACAAAGAAAAAGAATAATTTCACAACCTAGATAGGCTTAGACTACCTATCGTGAAAGGTTGCAATGTCAGTCCAATTATTTCTAAGCCTTATTGAAATAAGATGATGTTGGTGTGGTATAGCACTGAATGGATCTAACAGCGAGACAGTCATTATGCTATCTACTGAAAGACGAGATCTTGTAAATTATTATTTCTTAATAAGTGTACGTTGGCATTGAGCATACAGTATTGATAATGCACTACTTTGATTTACCAAATCGTGCGCGAGGTGAGTCTTGTTTGATAACATCCTCAAGAGGAGCTTGAAATAAGGTTTTATTATTCGGAACCTAGCTAGTTGGAGTTTGATTACTCTAAGAATAATAAATAAGAATTTCTTGCTGAGTCCACTCTTGGAATAAATAAGATATTAATTAATTAAGTCCATAGCATACAATAATTAATTAATGGATGTTTCTATCTTAAGCGCAGGAAATAAATATCAAGCAATGGAAACCCGAAGTACTTATAATTTCAGATTTGGATGGAGAGTGCAATATTACTTCTGTAGTGGTTGCTCGTAATATTCCAATTATAAGCTTATATTAAATTGGGTTTAATTTAATTAGTAAAAAGCTAATTGGAGGAGCTCATATCCAAAACCTTTCATAGATCCCTGTCTAGGCCCAATATGTGACTTAATATATATAGAAGAATAAAGGAGACAGAAAACACACTTGTTTTTATTCAAAATTTTTGTCCCCCTCTCTACATAGAAGATGGACAATTTTTCTCCTTCGTGGGAAAGGATTTCCGTCTTCTTTATTTAAGTCCTAGTATACTGGTGAGATCAAACCACCCTGATATCAGTTTACAGTCCGGGAACCAGACAGAAGATCCGTGGTTTTGTACTAAAGATCTTCACGTGGAGAAAGCGCTAGCTATCTACGATTATTTGGAGAATCATAAAGGTATAATAGCTAAACCGTAGAAAGCATGTTTTAGGTTTTAATTAATTTAAAGCATGATTTATTTGAGTTATGAGCATGATACATGTGATAATTTCGCGAATAGAATTTGTCTAAATAATCTGCTAAGTAGATTAGAATTATTATGTAATCGATTTATGTGAGCGCTTCCGCTGCCAGTTCCTTCAGCGGCTCCACCGTCCCACTCCGTTTCTGGTTCCTCAACAGGTGGATCGTGAGGTCAAGATTGGGGATTACATAATTCCCCAACACTCCCAGGTATTCGTTAACGCTTGGGCTATAGACAGAGATTCGAGCATCTGGCCCTATTGGGAAGAAACCAAACAACCAAAACCTGCGTAAGCACAAATGGTGTTCTTTCTCTCCCAATAATACAAGTCGGTATTTATTTCTAACACAATGTGGCACGATAATATCAACGACAAATAATCAGCAGAAATATAAACTGAGACAACAATTTTTACGTTGAAAACCCTTTCGAAGCAAAAGGGAAAAACCACGGGACTTGAGAGTCCACTCAAAAGCTCCACTATAATATGTTTTTGCTACAAGATCAAATATCCAACCTCTAAAATAAGTATAAACTCCAACTAGGTTAATAAAACAGACTTAAGCAAAATACCCAAAACAAGACAAGCAAAATACCCAAAACAAGATGAGAAAATCACCAAAACAGAGGCTAACTTCGACAGCAGAAAATCTGACCTTACTGTTCACAGATCAACAATCCCACCGTACAAAATCCAGATCTTCAAGTCGACTACCCACTGTCCGAATTTCAGCTCAATCAGACTACGGCTGAATACCCGATCGAAGCCTCGAACAGAACTGCACCAAGCTGAAAATCTGCACTCACCTTCTTTCACAAAATGGAGTTCCGTTGCCACTCTCAATCTCTCAATTCTGACTCTGAATTGATGATACAACAGATGACTCTCACCCTCTTTTCTCTTCTCCACCGTCTCAATTTTTGTGTTTCACCCAAATCAAAAGATGTGCTGTCAATTTCTAATTAAACACACACACTAATTAGCATTAAGGAAAAAAGAAATATGCCCATTTAGTTTGGGCCAGCTTGAGTTGGGCTCCCACATAATGGGACCAGCCCAACAAATCTCTCCATCCCGGCGATCGCGACAAACTTCAAACTTCCCTCCCGGTAAAGATTTGTTGAACATATCTGCACCATTATCATCGGTGTGAATCTTCTCAAGCTCTAACAATTTAGCCTCAAGAACTTCTCGTATCTAATGATATCTCACATCAATATGCTTCGATCTTGAATGAAAGGTCGAATTTTTACGAGATGAATTGCACTTTGGCTATCACAAAACAAGACATACCTTTCTTGAGTAAAGTCGTGCTCTTGCATAAACTTCTTCATCCAAAGAAACTCCTTGCATTCTTCGGTCACCGCAATGAACTCAGACTCAGTAGTAGACAAAGCAACACACTTTTGCAACTTAGATTGGCATGACATAGCTCCCCCTGCACAAGTAATCAAGTAACCTGAAGTAGATCTTCTTGAGTCAATATCTCCGGCCATATCTGCATTTGTATAACCAACTAGAACAGGTTTCTCAATGTCGAAACATAGTTTCAAGTGGGAAGTTCCACGAAGATATCTCATAATCCACTTCACTGCATTCCAATGATCCTTGCCCGGATTAGAAAGAAATCGACTAACTGCACCAACAGAAAAGGCTAAGTCCGGACTCGTGCATACCATCACATACATCAAACTACCCACGACTGAAGAATATGGAACTTTCTACATCTCTTACTTCTCTTTATCTGTGGAGGGAGTTTTGCTTCACGCTCAATCTAAAATGTGGAGCAAGAGGGATGCTCACCTTTTTATCTTTATACATACTAAACCTTTCAAGTACTTTTTCAATGTACCTCTCCTGTGATAACCATAATTTCTTGGCATTTCTGTCACGTGTCGATTGCATGCCAAGAATCTGCTTTGCCGGCCCCAAGTCCTTCATTGCAAAGGACTTACTCAATTCCTTCTTCAACAAATTGATTCTAGAAGTATTGCAGCCAAAAATAAGCATATCATCAACATTGAGCGGTAGAATAATAAAATCATCATCAGAGAATTTCTTAACAAAAACACAATGATCAGAAGCAGTTCTCTTATATCCTTGCTCCCCCATAACAAACTCAAACTTCTTATACCATTGGCAGGAAGCTTGCTTAAGACCGTACAAACTCTTCTTCAATCTGCACACATAATCTTCTTTTCCTTGTGCAATAAATCCCTCTGGTTGCTCCATGTAAAGCTCTTTCTCCAAATCCCCATGAAGAAAATCGGTTTTTACATCCATCTGTTCAACCTCTAAATTATAATAAGCTGCCAAACTCAAAACGGTTTTGATAGAAGACATCTTTACAACCGGAGAAAATATTTGTTCAAAATCAATCCCCTTTTTCTGACTATAACCTTTGACGACCAATCTGGCTTTGTTTCGTGGAGCTGCAGAATATTCTTCTCGTTTTAACATGTAAACTAGAGGTGGCCACGGTTCGAAAGCTTGAACCGTAACCGGCTCGGATACCGGTTATCCGGTTCCGGTTTAACCGCCGGTTACCGCCGGTTCCGGTTCCGGTTAATAACCGCCGGTTTTTCACCGGTTCCAGGCCGGTTCCGGTTCAGTTCCGGTTCAGTTTTTATTTTTTATTTTTTTTAAATCTTAGAATTATTTAAATCTTAGAGTTATAACTTTTATTGCAATTCTATAGTAAAATCCAAAGAGAATTGATAACGATAACGATAAAGAATTGCAATTTTATTGATTTGAAACTTTGAATGTAAATTTCTACAATACAATTACAAGTTACAAAATACAACAATACAAGTACAACTTAAGTAAACAAGTAGAGAGCAAATTGAGAGAATGAGGTAGAGAATAGAGAATTGGAGATTGAGAGAGAAATACTTGTTAACACAAGAATGGGGTGAGTAGAAGTGATGAAGAAGGGGGTATTTATAGATGAAAAATGGGGGGAAAATCTGATATACAAAAAAAAAAAAAAAAAAATTGAATTTCAAATTTGAAAACTGTCGAAAACCGTCGGTTTTCTGACCGAACCGCCGGTTTGTGTCAGAAAACCGTCGGTTTCTCACCGAAAACCGGCGGTTTTCGACACCTTTTCAGACCCTACGCTGCAACCCTACACGCCTACGCCTGAACCTAGCCCTGAACCGTCGGGAACCGGCGGTTTTGTGTCAAAAACCGCCGGTTTTCCGACACAAACCGCCAGTTTTCCAGCCTTTTTCAGCCCTACGCCTGCAACCCTAGGAACCTACCGGCGACAACTACATATTCCCGGTTAACCGGCGGTTAACCGCTTAACCGGTGGTTCCAAACCGGCGGTTAACCGCCGGTTCCGATTTCGTATTTTTGAAACCGTAACCGAACCGTTATAATCGTGAAACCGGATTTCGAACCGGAACCGTCGTCCGGTTCCGGTTCCGGTTCCGACCCGCCGGTTGGGAACCGGCAGTCCGGTTTGGTTTGGCCACCTCTAATGTAAACCCACCGATTTTTCAAAGCTCGTTTACCCTTAGGCAGTTTCACCAACTCAAAAGTATGGTTGTCATACAAGGATTGAAGATCATCTTTCATAGCCTCAACCCACTTATTTTTGCTTTCACTTTCCATAGCCTCATCATAACATTCAGGTTCTCCCCCGTCAGTTAAAAGAACATACCCTTCGAAGTATACTTCACATTAGAACATTAGAACGTCGATCTCTAATAGATCTCCGAAGTGGAACTGTTGGTGGAGCTATATGTGCTTGGTGTTGATCATTCCCATCATCATCCATAGGAGCATCAACATCATCTATACCTTACTGGTCATCAACAATGTCATCTTGCACGTGATCCTGAACAGGATATGGCAAATGACCTAGAGGGACGGGATCCATGTTAGTCAAGTCACTAGTTTTTTCTGGATCCTTTTTCTCGCCTCGTCAATATTATCAACAGTTTGATCCTCAAGGAACATCACATCCCAACATCTCATCAACTTTCTTTTAACTGGATCATAAAGTCTATACCCAAATTCAAATTGACCATAACCAATAAAGATGCATTGTCGAGTCTTGGCATCTAGCTTAGATCTCTCATCCTTAGGAATGTGAACAAATGCTTTACAGCCGAACACACGGAGTTGATCATATGACACGTCTTTACCAAACCAAACCTTATCTAGTACATCACTTTGCAAAGGAACACTAGGAGAAAGATCAATCACATGAGCTACAGTAGACATAGCTTCTGCCCAAAAGCTTCTAGGCAACTTTGCATCATGAAGCAAACATCTAACTCTCTCAATCAGTGTTCGATTCATTCGTTCAACCAATCCATTCAGTTGTGGAGTTTTCGGTGGTGTCTTTTGATGTCTGATTCCTGCACATGACAATAATCATCAAAAGGACCACAATATTCACCACCATTATCAGTACAGATGCACTTTAGCTTCTTCCCTATTTGCCTTTCAACTGAAGCTTGAAACTGTTTGAACACATCAAGAACTTGGTCTTTTGTTTTCAAAACATAAACCCAAAGTTTTCTAGAACAATCATCAACGAAAGTAACAAAATAAAGTGCACCACCATGTGATCTTACCTTCAATGGACCACAAACATCGGAGTGAACCAACTCTAGCAGGTCAGACTTTCTCGGCGGAGGATGACGCTTAAATGAAACTCTTCTTTGTTTTCCTACAACACAATGAGCATAATTCTTCAGTAAAGTACTCTTCAAACCCGAAAGTAAGTTCTTTTTAGCTAAACAATTAAGGCCCTTCTCACTTATGTGACTAAATCTTATGTGCCATAGCTCAGTTGAGCTATCATTCTCTGTCACATTTACAATGGTACTTGAAGTCGAAGCTTGCATCAAGTACAAATTCGCATTCTTAGTTCCTCGAGCCACAACTAAAGAACCTTTAGTCAATTTCCACTGCCCTTCACTGAATGTATTACAGAATCCCTCATCATCTAGCTTTCCTGCAGATATCAAATTCAAACGAATATCCGGGGCATGCCTGACATCTCTGAGTGTAAACTTTGTTCCATTATTAGTAACTAAGCAAACATCTCTTGTGCCAACAACCTTCACTAAACCATCATTGCCCATCTTTGATACTCCAAAATCACCTGAAGTATTAGATGTGAAGAACTCCTTCTTTGACGTGACATGAAGTGAAGCACCGGTATCAATCACCCAACTCGTCTCGTCGTATGCTAGGTTGATCACATTTTTATCACAAACAACTAGCAAATCATCATCATAAGTGGTAGTAGCAACAGAATCAGATTTTTCATCTTCTTTTCTTTCTGATTTATCTTGGCCAGCTTTGTTCTCTTTCCTCCACTTGAAGCAGTTTTTCTTAATATGGCCAGGCTTACCACAATGGTAACATTCTATATTCTTGTATCTTGATTTTGATTTGCCCCGACTTTTATCTCTGTCCTTTTTGCCTTTATTTTTGCTTCTCCCCCTGTCTTCGGTAACCAAAACCTCTAACAGCGATGAAGAACCCTGCGACCGTCTTCTCACCTCTTCATTTAACACACCATTCTTGGCTATTTCCAAAGTCACAATACCACTAGGAGCTGAATTAATAAGTGAAATCCTAAGAGTTTCCCAAGAATCTGGTAGAGTAGAAAGAAACCAAAGTCCTACAATCTCATCATCTAATGTGACCCCCAATGCCGAGTAATTGAGTTAATGAACTCTGAAACTCACTCACATGATCATCTATAGATGTTTCATCTTTGTATCTCAACATCATCATCTTCTTAAGTGAGAATAACTTCTTATTACCTGACTTGGAAGCATACAAATTTTCAAGCTTATCCCATAGTGTGTGAGTGTGTCGCTTAATCAACGTGGTGATAAACATTCTCTTCAACAATTTACCAAATAAAGCCACACACTTGATGATGTTCAAACTCACATTCTTCATCACTTTTAGACTAGGATTTTTGAGTAGCAAAAACTGGAAGATGCAAAGCTTTTACAAAAAGCAAGTCCTTCATCTTATTTCGCCAAAGTTGATAATTTGTGCCGTTCAACATAATCATTCTGCTTATGCTAATTTCCATAATTACTGAACACAATAACCGTAGCTCTGGATACCAGTTTGTTGGGAAGAAACCAAACAACCAAAACCTGCGGAAGCACAAATGGTGTTCTTTCTCTCCCAATAATACAAGTCCATAATTATTTCTAACACAATGTGGCACGATAATATCAACGACAAACAATAGGCAGAAATATAAACTGATACAACAATTTTTACGTGGAAAACCCTTTCGAAGCAAAAGGGAAAAACCACGGGACTTGAGAGTTCACTCAAAAGCTCCACTGTAATATATTTTTTCTACAAGATCAAAATATCCAACCTCTACAACAAGTATAAACTCCAACTAGGCTGATAAAACAATCTTAAGCAATATACCCAAACAAGATAAGAAAATCACCAAAACAGGGGCTGACTTCGACAGCAGAAAATCTGACCTTACTGTTCACGGAATAACAATCCCACCGTACAAAATCAAGATCTTCAAGTCGACTACCCACTGTCCAAATTTCAGCTCAATCAGACCACAGATGAATACCCGATCAAAGCCTCGAACAGAACTGCACCAAGCTGAAAATCTACACTCACCTTCTTTCACAAAATGGAGTTCCGTTGCCTCTCTCAATCTCTCAATTCTGACTCTGAATTGATAATACACCAGCTGACTCTCACCCTCTTTTCTCTTCTCCACCGTCTCAATTTTTTGTGATTCACCCAAATCAAAAGATGTGCTGTCAATTTCTAATTAAATACACACACTAATTAGCATTAAGGAAAAAAGAAATATGCCCATTTAGTTTGGGCCAGCTTGAGTTGGGCTCCCACATAATGGGGCCAGCCCAACGGGCCCAACCCTAGTTTGTTTAAACCTGAATGATTCTTAAATAACAATATGGGGTTCAAGTGCCAAGATTTCGAGTTTGTTCCATTTGGGTCGGGGAGAAGAATGTGCCCAGGTTTGCCTTTGGCTGATAGAATGTTTTCTCTTCTGTTGGGATCTACACTTCACAATTTTGAATGGGAAATGGAAGGAGAGGTGACATCTGACACCACGGAGGAATTCGGAATGACATTGCACAAGGCAGTTCCTCTCAAGGCCATTCCACTTTGTTGTTTCTGAATTTTGGACCTCTTCTTTTACTTTAAAATTTTGGATGAGATCTGGTGTGTCGTATCTTCATCCCTACTTTAATAAAAATTTAGTTTGGTTTGTTTACAATTCAACGAACATTCACTTAAGTTTGTTAGATTTAAGGAGGGTTGGATGATGCATCTTCATGTCCAAAAAGAAGGGATGTATAGAATCCATATGCGGTGTGCCAATATGTGATAGGAATTGGTTGCAATTGCAGTAGATCGTTCCAGTGCATGAAAATTGGATAATTTATAGAGTTCACTCTTTTAAGTGATAAAATGCTTAGCATGCTCTAAGGAGCCTGAATTTTACTCCTCCCTTATGACATTAAATATTACATTTTGAACTAGTACAGATTTTAAGAAATACTCTCTTCATCCCACAAAAGATATCACACTTGTAAAATGGTATGGAATTTTAGGAGGTTTTTTTTGTGTATTATGTGAAAATAGAAAATATAATGTTTATATTATTGTGAGAGATAATTATTTTTAAAAATGAAAATGTCAATGTGACAAACTAAAAAGGAAAGTGAGACATCTTTTGTGGGACAGTGGGAGTATATAATTGAAAGTGAGTGGAAAAAGTTAATGGAATGTGAGTTTTACTTTTATATACTTCATCCATCCTGAAAAGTACTATGAATTATTTGAGGGTATTTAAGTTTCAATTACCTAATTTCAATTTATTTGTTTTTTTACTAGGAGCAACACTGATGCCGATACGAATGTTGTCGCGTTTCCTAAAAATGACGTATCAGAAGAGATCATTGGACCTTTCGTTGCTAAATTAGGAATAACGACCATCTCTCATGATAATGAGATCGTGAAAGGTAAATACAAACTCCATAATCCCGACCATGAGTTACGTTTAATCTCACAATCACTGCATGATCAAGAAGAAAACGATAATAGTGATGATGATGATGATGTTGATCTTAACTATGGCTTAAAATCAAAATTAGTATGTGATGGATGCACCGGATCAATATCATCATCAAATAACTACTCCCTCCGTCCCAGAGAAGTTGGCATACTTTGAAAATGGCACGGGATTTTAGGAGGTTTTGTTTTGTGTGTTAAATGGAGAGAGAAAATATAATTTTTATATTCATGTGAGAGAGAACTTTTTCCAAAAAGGGAAATGTGACATCTTTTGTGGGACAAACTAAAAAGGAAAGTGTGCCATCTTTTGTGGGACGGAGGGAGTACTATATAAGTTGTGGTGAATGCAATTACTTTCTCCACTTAACTTGCTTCTAATTACCGTTAGAGCTCCCCTCTCATCCATTCCCCCAACAACCTCATCACATCTTAACCCTTCAAACTCCCCCCAAACTCGACTCTGTTTTTTGCAACATTTGTCGGTTTTATAAAAATGAGTTATTTTATGGTTGCACAAAGTACACCTTCAAAGTGGATGTAAAGTGTGTTTCTCTGCCCGATACCATAAAACACGAAGCTCACCGACACCATCACCTCAAGCTGCAAACTGAAGAGATGACGAGAGTGGGTTACATCCAGCCCTGCAGCGCATGTGATAGGAGTACATGGGATCGAGCCTGGTACAAATGTGATGTCTGCCATATCATGTTTTACGCTGAGTGCGCACTGCTGTCGAAACAAGTGAGTAACCGAAGATGGGATAAGCACCTGTTGCTGCTAACGTACAATGCTAGCGCCAACCATCCAAGTAGATTCTACTGCAAAGTCTGTGAGGAATATATGAATCCAATGTGGTGGATGTATCACTGCAGAGAATGCGATGTTTCCATCCATACAAAATGCTTGCCCACAACGTCGGGTGAGTTTCGGAACATCAAGTTCGGGCAGCGATATGATTTAGGGGAACTTCACCCACACCCAGGCGTGTATCAACTAACCAATAGGTTGCGTTGCAGCGTCTGTTGTAAAAGGAAGCTTTATGATACTCTTGGATTTCAGTGTGTTTCGGACAAATGTAACTTCTTCATGTGTTTAAAATGGTGGTGTGGAGGAAGTCACAAAGATGACATACGTGCTATTAATAAGGGATTTTGATTTGTTTCTAAATTTTCACTTCTCTCTTAAAATTATTTCCTTCATATCATTTGTGAATTGAACAAATTATCCACCCTCTTCCTCCTCCCTTTCACCCATACATACCTTTCACGACAACTAAAACCCAGAATAACATGGATAATTAAATTGAAGCAATGCTAAAAAGAAGAAAAGCATAAACTAAAAATTGTGGAAATGCACTGCTTTGCGAGGCTGTATTGAAGAGTAGAATATTGTTGTGAATGAATTTTCCTTATATTTGCCTGTTCGGATTCAGCCCTAATTTTATAAAAGTAAGACAACAATCTTACTCCAGTCTTGGAAACCATAGCAATTGGAGTTTGGGAGCTGAATAAAATGGCCAGAAACAGAGCCACGAGCTCGGCAATTAGTGATTGAGGAGGGTGGAGACAGTTAAGAGAGAAGGAGAGTGGAGGCAAGTGGTGAAGAGAGGAAGGTGAGGGCAGGCGGTGAAGGAGGAGGGTGGAAGGTGGATAGTTTGGTCCATCTGTAATAGTTGGAAAGGAAAAATAAGAAAAAAAGAAGAGAGATCTAGAAAAAAGCCAAAATCCCTTTGTCACGACCGCACTTACCAGTGATAGCAAGATTGGCTATATCATGACTAAATATAAGGTGAAAGGGGAAAGTGAAACATTTATACGACTAGTAATACTGAAATGACATTCATAGGAAGTTCAAGAGGTTCATCATAAGGTGTTCGATTAGCAATGACAAATTTCGGAAATCCTAACATAAAGAGAAGTACATTTGTAGCGGAAGTGTTCCACACAATACATCACGTATGAAGACATGATGTATTGGATCATGTCTAACTTATTAACGCCAATTGCTCAACACCACCTCTCGCTCGTTCACGTCGATTTCTTCCGTCGTGACAGTCAACCGCCGGCTCTGGATCGACGACGAGGTGGTGTCGTCGCTGCCACGCGGCCAGCTCCACCGCCCTTTCTCCCTACTTCTGGAGCAGCATCTACTTCGAGGGTGGTTCACGGCGTCTGGTCGACGCCGAACCATTCCTCCGTCCATCGGCTCGTCGTTGCCTCGCAGTCAGCGACGCTCGGAAAGAGGAGGAGGCATCGCCTCCCTCCGTTCTCTCTCTCTCGGCTACTACACAACGGTGCAGTACTGTTTCCCTTCCCGCCGTTGCCGCGCTATTGAGACCTCGCCGGCAGCCTCCGCCGGCATGCTTGCTGCCGCCACCGCTCGTGAGCCACGCCGCTTCGTCAGGCAATAGCTGTTAGGGAGATTCAATATATAGAACAGAAAAACGTATATCTGAAAGTCGTGATAATCACTTTCATATCAAATCAATTTCGGTGGTTCTAAAAAAGTTATTTGATCGGATAAAATTCAGAGAATGCAGAAGATTCATATGTGTATTCGAGATACAGAACCAGAAGAATTGATCAGATTATGAAGAAGACGAACAGGTGCAGCTGCTGACGAAACAGTGCATCCGTTGGGAAAAATTAACCGAAAATAACTAATTTTCAAAGGTTTCCGAAATTGCAAAATAGTCCTTTGACTTTCAGAAATTATATTTTCGGATGAATTTCTAATACAACAAAATTAGCTCGACCCCTGCCAGGGGCTCTGCCCCTTGGACCCCGCTACCCGGGGGCGCTGTCCCCGGACCCCCGTTCATCTGTTTAGGTAACATCATAATGAATTCAAATAAGCGTGCACTCCGCACCTCCATACTTAAATGATGCATCATTATAACAAATACTGATCAATCAAGTTAATCCTTGATTAACTAAACAAGTCATCTCAAACATTCAAACTTTTGCATAAATGAAATATCGTAACGATTGAATTCCATATTAGTACATTACACATTCCAAATATTTGAATACCTCGGGTGTCTCTAAGGATTGAACCCTGGGGACTCACATTGAATACACGAAGATAATGTACACAAAAGATTACATACGAATATGTTCTATCTTGGCACTATATTTTACTAGCCTATGTTCTTATCCTTCATAAACACGTCGAAACCAAGTCCCAGTTTCTTGAAGCGGCTAAACTTCATGCTTATATGGATAGCTCCTTTATTCTTGCACCTACATTTGCAATTTTTCAAAAGAACTATTAAGAATATATACATTCAACCTCCTTAACTTGTAGGTCCGAACACATAACTTGGGACGATTTTCAAATGTGTTCCAATCTTCAAATATTAAGTCTTCCACATTGAATTCTGCATCTAGTATCATACTAAATGGGAATTGGGTATCTTAATATCAAAGATTTGTAGTGGACTTTAATCCCATCCCTATAGCCGATTTGTGCACAAGATCTCTACTTAACCCTTTGGTTAAATGATCGGCTAAGTTATCATGAGTTCTTACAAACTCCACAGATATCACACCATCCATAATAAGTTCACGAATCATGCTATGTCTAACACCTAAGTGTCTTGACTTTCCATTATACACTTGACTATATGCCTTAGCCAAGGTAGCTGCACTATCACATCTGATAGATATAGGTGATATCGGTTTAGGCCACAATGGAATTTCATATATTAGATTTCTTAGCCATTCAGCCTCTTTACCAGCTGCTGCTAATGCCACAAACTCTGATTCCATTGTTGAATTTGTGATACAAGTTTGTTTCTTTGATGCCTAACATATAGCACCACCTCCAAGTCGGAATACCCAACCACTTGTGGAATAATGATCTTCCATATTGGTGATCCAACTTGCATCCGAATAACCTTCAAGAACAGAAGGAAATCCAGAATAAGTCAACTTATAATCCATGGTTCCTTTTAAGTACTTAAATACTCGATTCATTGCTTGCCAATGGATTAAACTTGGATTATGAGTATATCGACTCAATTTTCCAACTGCAAAGGCTATATCGGGTCTAGTACTAATCATAGCATACATTAGTGATCCAATAGCCTTTGAATACTCAAGCTGATTCACAACAACTCCTTTATTAGGCACGAGTTTTGCACTAGGATCAAAAGGAGTCTTAACTGAAGAACAATCTTTGAAGTTGAACTTTTCCAACACTTTCTCAAGATAATGTGATTAAGAAATGGAAATTCCTTGTTCTCCATGTATGATCTTAATTCCAATAATCACATCAGCCTTCCCCATGTCTTTCATTTCAAACTTAGATGACAAAAATTCCCTTGTTTTGTCAACTTGATCTTGGTCAGTACCAAAGATCAACATGTCATCCACATATAGGCAAATGATAACCCCTTTACCGGTAGCATCAAATTTGCTATATACACACTTGTCTGCTTGGTTTAATACAAAACCATTCGACAACACCACGTCATCAAACTTTTGATGCCATTGCTTGGGGGCTTGCTTTAGTCCATAAAGAGATTTTACCAACTTACAAACCTTATGTTCATTACCAGGCATGACAAAGCCTTCTGGTTGTTTGACATAAATCTCTTCATTTAATTCACCATTCAAGAATGCAGTCTTAACATCCATTTGGTGAATTACAAGATTATGTATAGCAGCAAGTGCTAACAATAATCTAATTGTGGAAATCCTCGCAACAGGAGCATAGGTATCAAAGTAATCAATGCCTTCCCTTTGTCTAAAGCCTTGGATAACCAATCTGGCTTTATATTTGTCTATGCTTCCATCCACCTTCATCTTCGTTTTGAAGATCCATTTGCTATTTAAAGCTTCACAACCGGGTGGTAAATCCGTCAGTATCCAAGTACCATTTTCGATTATAGAATCCATCTCCTCTTGGATTGCCTCTTTCCAAAATGTAGAATCTCTTGAAGCCATAGCTTCTTTGTAGGTCCTTGGATCATCACCAATAGTAAAGCAATATTGATATTGAAAATTAATTTCATTTCTTGATCCTTCAAGTAAGTACAATTGGAAATTATTTCCAAAAGACTTAGCTTTTCTTGCTCTACTACTTCGCCTAGCCTCAGGAGGTGTATCCATCACTTTTTCAGTTACATCATCAGAGTTACTAGACCTTGCAATCATGCCTCCAGGTTTAGGTATAGACGTGAATCTATCCTCATTACCAAATTCAGCATCTCTTGACTCAAAAATAGAGTGCACAGATACATAGTCATTGGGTTCTAAGACATAGAACCTATAACAAACAGAATTTTCTGAATACCCCAGAAACACACAATCTATACCTCTTTGACCTATAGTTTTCATTTTAGGGTCAGTTAGTCTTACCACTGCTCGACAACCCCAAACTCTGAGATAACTCAATTTTGGTGGTTTCTTATGCCAAAGTTCATAAGGGGTTATCTTGTTCCTTTTGTTAGGAACTCTATTCAACAAATAACAGGCTGTTAACATAGCCTCACCCCAAAATCTTTCACTTAGGCCAGAATAGCACAACATTGAATTAATCATTTCTTTCAACGTTCTATTCTTTCTTTCAGCTACACCATTTTGTTGTGGTGTATATGGAGCAGTCGTTTGATGTACTATACCTGTCGATTCAAAATACGCTGGATCATAATACTCACCTCCCCTATCAGTGCGAAGAGTTTTAATCTTCACACCATGATAAAGCTCTACACTTTCTTTAAAGTCTTTAAATTTATCAAGAGCTTCATCTTTTGAATGACAGAGATAGACATGGAAAAATCTAGTAGCATCATCAATAAAAGTAACTACATACTTTTTATTACCAAGTGATGGAGTTGAATGAAAATCACACAAATCACTATGTATAAGTTCTAAAACCTTAGTAACTTTATTGACATTCTTATTGAAAGGTTGTCTAGTTATTTTAGTTAACATGCAAGTTTTACACTTTTCATTGTTCAACTCGAAAGCTGGTATTAAACTCATTTTCGACATATCTTTCAATCTCTTATAATGTACATGTCTAAGTCTAGCATGCCACAATTCTAATTTACTAACATAATTACTAATACTTGTAGAAGTCATGCAAACCGAATTATTAACAAAAGAGACATCTAGATTCAACCTAAACATGCCACATAGATAACCAAATCCAATAAAATTATCATGCCTTGACAGAATGTATTTGTCACTTTCTAACACTTGTTTATATCCACAATTATTTAATACAATGCCAGAAACTAGATTCTTACGAATACCCGGTACATACACAACATTTTCTAATACTAAGGAATTTCCAGAAGTAAATACTAGGCTAACAGTTCCTATTCCCTTGATTGGTTCAGTTGCAACGTTGCCCATCTTCAACGAAGATCCATCTTCAATTGGTTTAAAATCCTTGAACCATTGACGATCTTTGCATACATGACATGTTGCACCGAATCAATCCACCATGACAGATCATCATCCTGCACATAAAATGCTTCAGAGATTATTGATGCATAATAATTCTCAACAGAATGATTATTAGGTAAAGAAAACGAACCTGATTGCTTTTCAGGATCCTTGGATCCACTTGAACCAGCCTCGTTTTTCCCTTTTCCTCCACCCTTTCCAGACTTACAATCCTTCTTGAAATGCCCAGATTTGCCACACTTCCAGCAAGTCAGTTTAGGCTTCTTATTTCCATCCTTACTGTTATACCCTTGAAACTTCCGTTTCCCTTGAAACTTACGTTTCTCTTTACCAGCCTTTGAGGATTCACCCTCTTCCACCATGTTCACAGAAGAACCAACCATGTTTTTAGTATTACCAACAGAACTCTTTTCCATATCTCGTATGGACTGTTCAATCTGGAAATCACTTCCAAGTTCGACCAAGTTCAACTCCTTCTTCTTGTGTTTCAGATTATTTTTAAAATCCTTCCAAGAAGGTGGCAGTTTATCAATAATACTAGAGACAAAAATGGATTCATCCATTTTCATATTATATTGGGAAAACTGTCCCAATATCCTCAACAATTCGTTGTATTGTTCCATGACAGGCCTCGAATCAACCATTTTATAGTTAATAAAATTACCAACAAGAAATTTCTTGCTAGAGGCATCTTCTGCCATATATTTGGCTTCAAGGGAATCCCACAATTCCTTAGCAGACTCAACATTTTGATACACATCAAATAGGGAATCAGACATACCGTTTAAAATGTGACCCCGACATATGTAGTCATCGTTCTCCCACTTCATCCGCCTCCTCGTCAGTTCCAGAGTTTCGTTTTCAACAGCATCGGGCATGGGAGTACTCAAAACGTACACCACCTTGAGATTTGTCAGCATGAAATGCATCTTCTTTTGCCAGCGTCTAAAGTCCTGGCCAGCAAACTTATCCAACTTCGCGAAACCTTTCGCTCCTTCCTTCATCGTTTCTTTGTTCGACATTTTGATTTGATCTTTGTTAGGGAGATTCAATATATAGCACAGGAAAACGGATATCTGAAAGTCGTGATAATCACTTTCAGATCAAATCAATTTCGGTGGTTCTACCAAAGTTATTTGATCGGATAAAATTCAGAGAATGCAGAAGATTCATATGTGTATTCGAGATACAGAACCAGAAGAATTGATCAGATTATGAAGAAGACGAACAGGTGCAGCTGCTGACGAAACAGCTCGACCCCAGCCAGGGGCTGCCGCCCCTTGGACCCCGCTACCCGGGGTCGCTGCCCCCGGACCCCCGTTCATCTGTTTAGGGGCTTCGCCCCTAACATCATAATGAATTCAAATAAGCGTGCACTCCGCACCTCCATACTTAAATAATGTATCATTATAACAAATACTGATCAATCAAGTTAATCCAATTACACTAAAATATCCAACAGTAGCTAAGTGCTTAACCTCTCTTCCTTAGTCTCACCTTCTCTTTTATTTTCTTAAGTTAAGGGGTGAGTTGGGAGGCAGTAGTATACTTATTTGGGTTGGGGTTTATTTATTATGTAAAGTTAGCACCTTTCTTTTGAACTCACAGTCTGCTGTCAAAAATTGCAATGGTATATCTATTGGGATGTTGAGGGAGCTTTAAGTTTCATTATAAAAAGTATATGCTTAGGCAGATTGTGGTTTAAGTTTTATGCTTCTACGGATGAAACATGACAGCTGAGGAAGAAGTGATTACAGATTTCATTTAGGACTTAGCATGTTGTTCCATAGAGTTTCCCTTTGTGAAAACTTCTTATGATTTTGAAATCGTAATATGTTGTGCCTATTTATTCTCAAGTATTCATGCTTTCATGTTTCTATCATATGTTGGAAAGAGTGTTACCTCTTGAAGGTAGCTACTCCTAGACTCAAAGTTCACCAGCCTACTTTGAAGTTCCTAGTTGCAGTGAAAGGGAAAGGGGTGAGCTTGAATTTTTAGCATGAAGGAATCGTGGGAAGAGAGGAATGGCGTTACCTATGGAGAGTAGGAACTGCCTGCAAGAATTCTGCAGAAACTCTACTCCAAGCTCTATCACCCTCAAACTTGCTATTGTGGCTAAAACTTCAAAGTGTGTGGGAGGAGAATTTGTTGCGGGTGAGGGGGGTTTTTATAGGCAAGCTATGGTGTACTTAGGAGAATTAAATGGAGCTGTTATATTACTTTGTTCTCTTCTTGCAGCAAATCCTTTTTATTATGATTCTGCAGCAAAATAATAACTTAAAATTGGCTCCATATGGGTACCTAGTACTTAGTTAATAAATGGAATTTGTTTGTTGTGGCAGGTGCATAGGCATAATGCAGGTGCTGCTATGAGAAGTGGAGGTTGCAGGATTTGACTTGATCTCTTTGGTGAGTCTTTGGTCCTCCATAGCTAAAGAGGGGTTGTCGCATTTCCTCTAATGAGAGCTTCTTTAATTTCCCTTGTTCCATAGTCATTAAAACTTGTTTTATCTTGCAGGTGAGGGAAAGACTTGGCTGCCACGTTGCTGTCCAAAACATGGGCTTGCTGCCTTGGGCCCGACAGGCTGATCGGACAAGGGTCGTGGTGGGGTGTGATTTGGGCTTGGGAAAAAGAGGCCCAAAGTGCAATTAATATAAGATTTTAGTTTCTTAAGCCCTTTAGCCCATTCATGAGTATTTTGTAATAGTATAGTATCCCATATTCTTTTCTTTCCATTCATAAATCACACGTGAGGTGATCATATAGGTTAATGTATTATTCGAGATGTAAGCGAACGCTTTTGTTCGGGAAGGACATCTTCACTTTCTTTCTCAACGTTCATTATATTTCATAAACATACATTAGATTGCTTTAGTTAGTTCGATTATCACTTTAACTTTTGTTTCGCGAACTAACAACACTAAGTATCAACAAAAGGGTAACAAGTTCCATTTATTTCAGTGAAGCTAAAAAGCGACTGTTCTCTAATTCGACATTAAACATGAAGAAAAAGGTTAATAAAGAGCGGGTATTACATTCTACCCTCTAACGAAAATTTCGTCCCGAAATTTGCTTATGTCACTTAAAAAGCTCCGGGTACTTCATTTTCATCTTGTCTTCCAACTTCCATGTAGCTTCTTCGTGGCCGTGATGCTTCCACAGTGCATCACTGTTACAACAAATTTATTCATCAGCTCTTTTACTTTCCGGTCCAAGATTGCCTCTGGCTTTTCTTCATAACTTAAATCTGGTTCCAACACCATTTCTTCTTGGTGAACTACGTGTTTGGGGTCGAACACATACTTCCTCAATTGTTACACATGAAAAACATTGTGCACATGATGGTAGCGCCAATCTATACGCTACAGGACCGACTTCTTCTAGAATTTCATAGGTTCCAATGAAACGCGGCCTTAGCTTGCCTTTAACACCGAACCTTGTTATCCCTTTTGATGGGGATACCTTCAAAAAACTTTATCTCCAGCCTTGAACTGCAGGTCAGTTCTGCGAACATCCGTATACGACTTTTGTCTATCTTGAGTTTCCTTGATTCTTCTACGGATCTGTCGGACAATTTCTGTCATCTCCTCTAGAGAATCCGGTCCAAGAATCTTTCTTTCACCAACTTCGTCCCAGTAAAATGGTGATCTACATTTCTTTCCGTATAATGCTTCATACGGGGCCATGTGTATGGTTGCCTGATAACTGTTGTTGTAGGCAAACTCTATGAGTGGTAATGTTGGCTCCCAGTTTCCTCCACGGTCGAGCATTATGGCTCTCAACATATCTTTCAATGTTTGGATCGTCCTTTCAGACTGCCCATCGGTCTGCGAATGGAACGCAGTACTGAAATTCAATCGGGTGCCCAACTCTCGTTGTAGGCTTATCCAAAATCTAGAAGTAAATTTCGAATCACTGTCTGAAGTGATCGACACTGATACTCCATGTAGGCGTATGATCTCTTGTACATAGCTCTGAGCTAACTTTTCGGATCCGTAAGTGATACGAATTGGTATAAAGTGAGCACTTTTGGTGAGGCGATCTATAATCACCAAATAGCAGTGTTTTCTCGTTGCGACTATGGCAAACCTAAGGGCTGTAAATTTCCATAGGATCGTTGATGTAGAGCCTTCACTTCCTGACATGTCAGGTATCTTTCTACAAATGACGTTATGCTCCTCTTCATGGCATCCCACCAAAATTGTTCTTCATATCTTGGTACATTTTTGTGCCTCCGGGGTGGGCAGTGTATGGTGTTTCATGTGCTTCACTCATGATCTCATTTCTGATTTCTGAGTGCCTCGCCATTGGGCACAAACAATCTTCCTTCAAAAGTGAGGGCGTTATCCACCTCTTCGCGGTAACTCACCTCTTTCCTCTTCCTCACTTTAAGACAGATTTTCTCCAATGCTTCATCACTCCTTTGAGCCTCAACGATTTTGGCCCTTAGGTCTGATTCGATCACCATGTTGGCGATCCTACTTTCCACCGTCTCTGGTGCTCTAACTACTTCCAATCGCATTCTACCAAACTCACGTATTAGATCTTCCTTCTGTGTGTGAGAAAGGTTGTCAATTGGGGTGCAGTCTTTCTGCTCACGGCGTCTGCCACTACGCTTGCCTTGGCTGGATGGTAATTTATACCACAGTTATAATCTTTTACTAACTCGAGCCGTCTGCGTTGTCGCATGTTCAAATCCTTTTGCTCAAAGAATTATTTGAGACTTTTGTGATACGTGAAGATTTCACATCGAACTCCGTAGAGATGATGTCTCTAAATCTTCAAGGCATGTACCACTGCCGCCAACTCAAAGTCGTGCGTTGGGTAGTTTAGCTCGTGCGACTTCAACTCTAATGATATCTAGTCCTTAATAATACAACGAAGGTGGATAATGAATACAACTCTAAAATAGATTATATTACTCGCTCCGTTTGCTATTAAATATCACAAATTGACCTGGCTTAATTTTAAGAGTTGTAAAGGAAGTGTATGGACAATTGACAAAGTTAGTTAAATATGAGTCATACTTTTATGGAGTATACCCGCTTAAGATGATACGTTTTCCTTTTTAGTTTGTCCGAACTAAGATGACATATTTCCTTTTTTGGACTTTCTCTCTCCAATTAATACACCCAACTACTTTTTCTCACTCCTATTAAATTATCCATCTTTCTTTTTCTCACTCCCATAAAATATCCATCTTTCTTTTTCTCACTCCTATTAAAATATTCATCTTTCTTTCTCTCTCTATACTTATATTTTCTATCTCCAATTAAACACTTTAATCAATAACTTCTAAAACTTTATGCCGGCTAAGAAATGTGTCATATTAGTTGGGTCGGAGGGAGTAATTTCATAATAAAATCAAAGAAGATTGAGTTAACCGACGAGATTATTATCAAAAGTAGTAAAAGATAATAATAAATATAACAAATATCGACTAACAGAAAGAAACGAAGTTAGTTACAAATAATGTCAGATTGAAAGAGCAATAAATATCTAAAAATACAACAATTTATAACTTAATATCTAACCAGTTTCGGGACCATGAAACACTAGTTGCAAAAAAATGCACATATTTTAAGAAAAATATTTGTAAATATATATTTCAAATATCATAAGAAAAATACTTTGGAGAGAGAGTGACTAATAAGGACGGTCTTCGTTCTCTGGGTTCTGTGTTCTATCTGTACTTGAAAATTTATCATTTATTTCTTTTTTTTTATATCTAAAACTTTATTACATTTTACTTTTATTATTTTTGGTAATAGATCTCACATTTCACTAAGTTATTCTCATTCATATTTTATTTTAGAGTTAATACTCCCTCCGTCCCATGTTACATGAGTCGTATTCAATTTTGGATTGTCTCAAGTTATTTGAGTCATTTATCTTTTTAGCTAAAAACAAAACATCTAATCATACTTATTTTATTCTTTCTTTTACTTTATTCACTCCCCTCTCTCTTACTTTATTCACTCCTCTAATTTATTTAACTTGTTAAATCTCGTGCTGAAAAGAAATGCCTCAAATAATATAGGATAAAGAGAGTATATAAAAATATGAGTGAACTACATAAATGGTACCTGAAATTCACTTTCGCACATAAATGGTACCTGATCTTTATTTTATATCATTTTTGGTACCTGATGCAATTTTTACCCCAAAATACCCTCTAAACAAATTCAATTTTCCATTTGTGCCATAAAGGATATTTTGGGCATTGACGAAATTAGTATCAAAAGTGATATTATAATATCTTCTCTCATTCTCCTCATTCTTTATACTATTATTATTAATCAATATTAATATTATTATTTTGATGTTATAAATTAATAAATAATTTAGTTTTTAATATCATTTAAATATAATTAATCATAATTGTAGTTATAATTATATTTAATTATTATAATAATAGTAAAAATTATTAATTAATAAATAATAATAATCATTTTATATTGAATTAATAACTAATCAATATTGAATTAATAACTAATCAATATAGTCTTAATCAAAATTTAAAATTGTGAATTGTATTCATAATGATAAAGAATTGAATATTTTTAGTTAGGTGTTTCAACCCTAAAATGAGTATAAATAATTTAATTAAAAATATTTCAATTGATTTAATTATTTGAAATAATTAATTTAATTAGGTGTTTTATTATTGATTTATATTATGAATGCAATTAGATGTATGTATAAAACATTAAAAAGAAAGAAGAAAAAGAAGAGAAATGAAAAAAGAGGAAACATAAACTAAGGAGAAAAAAGAAAGAAGAAAGGAAGATAAAATACTAAAAAGAAAGAAGAATAAACTAAAGAAGAAAAAAAGAAATAAGAAAGAAAGAAAAAAATCACATATTTGGTCCTATTTAATTGAAATTTCCAAAAATATTCCCCATAACAAAAAAAATCATATGTTTGATACCTAGGGTTATTTTTGTCATGGGGTTCTAAAATCGATATAAAATAAAGATCAGGTATCATTAATGTGCGAAAGTGAAAGATTAGATATCATTTATATACTTCACTCTAAAAATAAAACTTCACTAACTTTTTCAACCCACTTTTATTATATATTTTAAAACTCATATGATTCAAATAGTGCCAAATTTAAAAGGACGGAATATTTAATCCAAGATTCCCATCATCGTATTGAGTAAACAATAGGATTAAAGACACTCTTCCCTTCTCCTTGTATAAATTTCAAATCTACGGATTGAAGAAATCATGGCTCTCTCACTCTTGATTGCAATAATCGTATCGATTTTGGCATGGTCCCATTTCCGCCGCCGCCGCCAGAACCTTTCCCCGGGGCCATACCCGTTTCCAATCATCGGAAACATCCTCCAACTCGGCCGTAACCCCCACAAGTCCCTCACCCACCTCTCCGAAACCTATGGCCCTCTGATGTCTCTTAAACTTGGAAGCATGCACACCGTCGTCGTATCGTCGCCGGATTCCGCCAGACTGGTTCTGCAAGAGCACGACCAAGCCTTCTCCGGCCGCACCATCCCCGCCGCGGCTGAAGCTCACGGCTTCGACAAAATTTCAGTCGGGCTCATACCGGTCGGAGAGAGGTGGAGAAAACTAAGGAAACTGTGCAAAGAGCAGATGTTCTCGGCGCGGCGCCTCGACGGCGGCGCGGGAGTCCGGCGCGAGAAGGTCCAGAGGCTGATAGATTACTTGCGCTTGTGCTGCGAGAGCGGGCGGGCCGTGGACTTGGGGCAGGCAGCGTTTGTGACGACGTTTAATCTTCTCAGCGCCACCTTTTTCTCGGTGGATTTGATTGAGTTTGAATCCGATACGACGCAGCAGCTGAAGGAGACGATCGAGGGCGTGACCAAGATTTTGGGATCTCCAAATGTGGCTGACTTTTTTCCGATTCTGAAGCGGTTGGATGCGCAGAGAATCAAGAAGCGGTCGGAGTTTTACTTTGGGAGATTGCTTGGTGTGTTGGGAAAGATAATTGATGAGAGGATGGAATCAAGATCTATGGAGACCAAGAATGATTTGCTGGCTGCGCTTTTTGATCTCATGGACGGATCTGATGAGTATGACTTGAGCTATAAGGATATTCAACATTTGTTTCTGGTGATACCTCTCTCTCTCTCATACACAAACACATGTACTCCCTCCGTCCCAAGGAAGATGGCCTCTTTCTTGAGCGACACGGAATTTTATGCAGTTATATTTTGTGTGGATTATTTAGCTAAATTGAAAAATGAGATGCAATATGGGTCACTAATCCACAAGATTAACAAAATGTCAACAAATACCACATTATGTCAACAAAGAGGTATAATTGTCTTTTCATTAAATTCTGTTTGAAATCATTTTCTAAAATTCTCTCTAAAACTCTAACTGCAAAGTCTTCAAATCTTCAAATCTTCAACATTCATATCTTCAAATCTTCAACATTCTTCAAATCTCTTCAACATTCAAATCTTCAAATCTTCAATATTCATATATTCAAATCTTCAACATTCAAATCTTCAACATTCTTCAAATCTTCAAATCTTCGAATTTTCAAATCTTCAACATTCAAATCTTCAAATCACTTCAACATTCAAATCTTCAACATTCTTCAAATCTTCAAATCTTCAACATTCAATAAATAACACTTATTAAAATGTCAACAACTAACAAATAACACTTACAATTCACATATCAATACCGAGAATATCGAATGTCAACAACTCGTAATAAAATGTCAACAACTAACAAATAACACTTACAATTCACATATCAATACCGAGAATATCAAATGTCAACAACACGTATTAAAATGTCAACAACTAACAAATACTCCCTCCGTCCACGAATAAATGTCCCGGTCACTTTTTTACACTTGTTTTGTAAAAATGACAATAAATAGTTAAAGTGGAGAAATGATATAGTAAGATAGAGAATAATGTAGATAAGAGTCTTATCTACATTATTCTCTATCTTACTTTATCATTTTATCACTTTGACTGTTTATTATCATTTTTACAAAACAAGTGTAAAAAAGTGACCGGGACATTTATTCGTGGACGGAGGGAGTAACACTTACAATTCACATATCAATACCGAGAATATCGAATGTCAACAACTCGTAATAAAATGTCAACAACTAACAAATAACACTTACAATTCACATATCAACTACGATGTCAACAACAAACATTATTCATGTCAACAACAAACGTTATTTATGTCAACTATTATGTCAACAACAACATTTTACAAATAATTAATGTCAATAACAAATATTTTCATGTCAACAACCTATATTATTTATGTCAACAACAACGTTTTACATATAATTCATGTCAACAACAATGTTTTACATATAATTTATGTCAACAACATTTTTCATAAAATTTATGCCAACGACCTATATAATTTATGTCAACAACAAACGTTATTATATCAACATCTCATATTAAAATGTCAACAACTAACAAATACTCCCTCCGTCCGCGAATAGAAGTCCCGTTTTTCCATTTTGGTCCGTCCGCAAATAGGAGTCCCGGTTCATAATTACCATAAATGGTAAAGAGGCCTCACATTCCACCAACTCATTCCACTCACATATCATTTAAAACTAATATATACAAGTGGGACCCCTAATCCACTAACTTTCTTCCACTCACTTTTCTTAACATTTCTTAAAACCCGCACCGATAAGAAATGAGACTCCTATTCGTGGACGGAGGGAGTAACATTTATAATTCACATATCAATAGTCAGAATATCAAATGTCAACAACTCGTATTAAAATAACAGTCTTTCTGCTCGTACACGTACTCCTGCGCCGATTTATTCAGCAGCATCACAAAGATCGAGTGATTCAGCAGGAATTTCTTCAAAATAACAGCAGGAATTTTCAGCTCTAAACTAAAATTTGAAAATCATTGCTATTTATTAGAACTTCTGATGGTTGAGAAAATCGGAGAAGCAACTGAAAAGGGGAAAAATTCCTAATTCACTGGTTAGGAGTATCTAAGATCATAACCACACAAGCAATAATTTCATCAATCGATTGAAAATGCTCAAACACAAAATCAAAATAAAAAATGAGGAATCATGTGGATGCAAAATTAAACATGAACTCCACATTTGAAATTAATTTCGGCTGGAGAACGTCACCTTATCGCCGGTGGTGGTGGCGGCTTCCTTCTTCGACGCTGTAAATGAACACTTATCTTTTCACTTATCCTGATTAATTTGTTGTTGCCTACTCTATAGGCTGCAGAAACAATATCAATAAACACAAACATTAAAATAAAATATAAAAGAAACATCTGGAAAAAAAATTAAGATGATCATTAATTGAATATAGATATATGCGATTCGGATTAGTAGATCGCGAATTTAAAAAGTGATTGTTTGATTAAAAGTGAAGTAAATTGTACCTGTACATGAAGATATCGTGGTCAGGTAACATGTACCTGTACATGAAGATATCGTGGCCAGCTCGTGGCTCATTAGCACCATGTATATTGGAATTCCTGCCAATAACAAGGGAAAACACAGCATTGGCTGTCTGTTCTGGCTTCTGGCCGATGGTGCTTCAGATGCGTGGTGTCATTGCTCCCGGTCGCAAATGGGATATTTTGGTGAGATTCAGGAGTGGAATATGTTGAGATTTTTTGTTTGACACGACATATTCTGATGCTTTGAAGCTCTGTGTTGCAAATGGAAATCATCTGTTTTATATTACTAGTATATTTCATAATTTTATACTTGTTGGCCTACAGCATGAAAGTTGATGTTTGATTTTGATGTCCACATGTATGTGATGTGAAACGAAAAGTACAATATACTGAAAAATCCAAACACCAAATCCAAACAAGCTAAACACCAGCCAAATTCATCAATTCTGTATATAAAAAATAGCACTATAGAGTTGAGCAAACCTTGAAAGGCTCATTGTCAGTGCGAAAGACAGTCCCCGGCACATAGTGCAGCCAAACAGGTACACCACTACACAGATAATACACAAAAACATATAAATTTTCCGATTAGACAGAACCAAAGCATGGAGGTCATTTCAAGTCAGTTTTTATTTCATTTTACAAAGGATGAACTAAAAACGCTACGTGTTATCTAAAAATGAGCGTTCTGGTTCATTTTTTTATCACAATCCTAGATATATACTAAAAATATAAGCTACAAAGAGCTACCCGAAGTTCCATTCAGCTGCGACGAATGGACCTATCCGAAGACTCAAATACAAGCCAGCTTCCTGGACTATCTTACAAAATTTCACCAGATCATACCTTCCCCCAAAGTAGTACTGAAATTGAGAACACATCTATTCAATAATTCGGAAAAGGAAGTGTGAAGTATGTAAATGAAGAAGAAAGACTGATATTGTTGGGGGAGAGCTCGTGGCCATTCCAGAAAACATAGGTTTCAAATAAATTGCAACAAATGGAGAAAACGTCAATTATCAATGGAGAAATTGTATGAGTTCGTCAGAAGCAATCCAGGAATAACAAGGTTGAGCTGATAAGCTAACACAGATACCTTGTTAAAGTCGTGGAGCTTGAGATAACAAGCGGCGCGGTTGCTGTGAAGCGCAATCTTCTGCGGCGTGGTCTTGGCCATGGAAAGCGCGTCGGTGTAATACGCCAGTGCTTCGGCATACTTGCCCTCTCAATACATCTGGTGCGCCCTCTCAATCTTATTAATCGCCGGCGATCCCGAAGCCATCGCCGACCACCGCAACTACTAAATAACTCACTCAATTCGAAAAATCTTCAATCGGAAACAACACAGCAGCTGCAGTTTGTGAAGAAACCAAATTCTAATTGAACACCGACAGAGATTTGATTTCTCAGCAAGGTGATGAAACGGCGAGAAGCCAGCGGAAGAGGAGGTTAGATTTGACGCTCCAGATCCTCGAATTGGAATCCTTGCAACCAAAATTTCGCACCTGATTTCAACCAATTTTACGCTCCTAAAGCTGCATTCGCCGAATTCCGCGATCTGCTCAACATATTTCCTCCGCCACCGTCGCTGCTCCCCAATTTTCCCCCCAAATTCTGCCGCTTCTCTGTTTCCTTTGAATCTGCCCCCTCAGCTCTTCTACTCTTTGCCATGAAATTACCATTCTCCTCAGAAGCGTCGACGCTTAATCACAATCTATTTCTTCCAACACTTATTTGCATTCATCGATTCGATTCGGTACTGCGCGGAGCAACGCCGCCAAGGGAGATCATGCAACGATCATCGCAGTAGTGGTGGTAGATTGGTGAATATGGCCTATTACCATTATGCCCTTTCATATTAAATTAATCTAAAAATATTTATTATGTGGCAAAATCTGGACCACTCATTAATAAAAATGAGTGGCTGATATTGCATCTCATTTCTCAATTAGCCTAAATAATCTCAATTGATCACAATCCTATACTCAAAAATGGGTTTGAGTTTGATGTACGATTAAAGAGATTGTCTACACCAAAAATGAGTTTTGGTTTATGATTGGAGATGGTATTAGATTGAGAAAAAAATTATTTTTGGTTCTGGGTTGACTGGTCTTAGTTGACAACTCTAAATTAAAACAAGATTACACAAGTTTTGAAAAAAAAATCAGCCCTGACATTGGATTTATTTGAAAAATATCGTGTTATCAATTGTTCAGTTAGTTTGACAATGGAGTAAGAGATGTTATGAAAGGTATTTTAATAACTGTGGTTAAATTTCGTGTATATATTTTTTTTAATTCTCTTTCTACATATATTAGGCCTTATTTCTGGGAGGATCGGACACGACTCAATGCACAGTTGAATGGGCAATGACAGAACTGTTAGCGAATCCGGAGAAAATGAGTAAGGCAAAGAATGAGCTGAGAAGTGTGATAGGGAAAAGAATCAAGTTGAAGAATCGGACATATCAAGGCTCCCATACTTGCTAGCGCTCATCAAAGAGACCTTACGGCTCCACACTCCCGGACAATTTCTGATTCCTCGACGGGCAGAACGTGAGGTCAAGATTGGGGGTTACATAATCCCCAACACTCTCAAATATTTATCAATGCTTGGGCTATAGGCAGAGATTCGAGCATCTGGCCCAACCCTACTTCTTTCGAGCCTGAAAGATTCTTAAACAACAATATAGAGTTTAAAGGCCAAGATTTCGAGCTTATTCCATTTGGGTCAGGGAGAAGAATGTGCCTGGGTTTGCCTCTGGCCGATAGAAATGTTGTCTCTGATGTTGGGCTCTATGCTTCACAATTTTGAATGGAAAATGGAAGGAGGGGTGAGACCTGACACCACGGAGGAGTTCGGAATGGCATTGCACAAGGCAGTTCCTCTCAAGGCCATTCCACTTTGTTGTTTCTGAAATCTGGACCTCTTGTTTTACTTGAAAATTTGGACGAGATCTTGGTGTGTTGTGTTTCCATCCCTACTTTAATAAAAATTTGGTTTGGTTTTCTATGTACTTTAGTTTGTTAGATTTAAGAAGGTTGGATGATGCATCTTTATGTCCAAAAAGAAGGGAGGTATAGATCCACATGCAGTGTGCCAATATGGGATATGAATTGGTTGCAATTGCCAACATAGATCATATATTGATTTGAGTTCACTCTTTTATAATCCCTCCGTCTCCCATTAAGAGTCACACTTTTCCATTTCGGTCCGTCCCAATTAAGAGTCACACTTCATTTTTACCATAAATAGTAAGTAGGTCTCACATTCCACTAACTCAATTCACTCACATTTTATTATAAAACCAATATAAAAAAAATGGGTCTCACATTCCACTAACTTTTTCAACAACTTTTCTTTACATTTCTTTAAACTCATGCCCGGTAAAAGAGTGACTCCTAATAGGAGACGGAGGGAATATTATTTAATTAATAAAATGCTTTCAGCTGGTGTTGAGCATGCCGCTGTGCATGCTTTAAGGATCCTAAATTATGGAGTAGTACTAGTTAATTAACCTTAATAATATTTAAAATATTAAACATGAATACAGACAAAAACATAAAGGGCCAAGTTCATAAACATTACTACCTTCGTCCCCCAAATTTTGACACAATTTACCATTTCGGTCCGTCCCTAAAAATTTGACACACTTCACTTTTACCAGTTTTGGTAGTTGACCTCATATTCTACTAACTCATTCCTACTCACATTTTATTATAAAACTAATACTTTAAAAGTAGGACCCACATCCCACCAACATTTTCAACTCACTTTCTATTACATTTCTTAAAACTCGTGCCGGGTCAAAGTGTGTCAAAATTTAGGGGACGGAGATAGTAGTATACTTGACGGAGTAAAAAAAAATGACAGCAAGATCATGCAATTAGAGCCAAGAAATGGTAAATTATACTCCAATAATCAAGATTCCGTCGAAGTAATAAAATTGAAAACCATATGCGTGAGCTTTAGAATAAATTATTGATTTCGATTTCAAATCTAAAGATTCATTAGTTAATTCTAACTATTGAAATTAAATGGGCAGAGGAGAGTGAGAATTGAGTTGACTGAACTGAATGGATCTCACAATCGTGATTGCAATAATTGTATCGTTTTTGGCATGGTCCCATTTCCGCCGGCGCCGGCAGAACCTTCCGCCGGGGCCATACCCATTTCCGATCATCGGAAACATCCTCCAGCTCGGCCGGAACCCCCACAGGTCCCTCGCCGACCTCTCCAAAACCCACGGCCCTCTGATGTCTCTCAAGCTCGGAAACTCACTCACCGTCGTCGCCTCGTCGCCGGAAATCGCCAAACTACTCCTGCAGGAGCACGACCAAGCCTTCTCCGGCCGCACCATCCCCGCGGCGGCGGAGGCGCACGACCACCACAAGCACTCGATGGCGCTGATACCGGCGGGGGAGAGGTGGAGGAAGGCGCGCAAGCTCTGCAGGGAGCGGATGTTCTCGACTCGGCAGCTGGACGCCGGCGCGGGGCTCCGGGCGGAGAAGGTGCGGAAGCTGCTGGACTACACGCGCGGGTGCAGCGCGCGTGGGCAGGCCGTTGACGTCGGGGAGGCGGCGTTCGTGACGGCATCGAATCTGCTGACTGCGACGCTCTTCTCCGTTGACCTTATCGAGTTTGAATCGGACGCGACGCAGCAGATGAAGGAGGCGATTGAGGGGGTGACGAAGATTTTGGGGGCTCCGAATGTGGCCGACTTTTTTCCGATTGTGAAGCGGTGGGACCCGCAGGGGATCAAGAAGCGGTCGGAGGTTTGCTTTGGGAAAGTGCTTGGTGTTTTGGGAGGGATAGTTAAGGAGAGATTGGAATGGAGATGTATGCAATTGGAGAGGAAGAATGATTTGCTTGATGCGCTTGTTGATCTCATGGAGGGGACTGAGTATGACTTGAGCTTCAAGGACATTCAACATATACTTCTGGTAACCTCCTTCTCTCTCTCAAACTAAATTTACTCGTGAAAATTATGAATATTATGATTTTTAATGCATAATTGATAAAATTAGAGAAATAAATTGGTTCTCGAATCAAATTTCTAGTTGACTAGTAGAATGGCATTTAGTATCAAATTTCTAGTTGACTAGTAGAATGGCATTTAGTAACTCAAACTTGAAATACCTGTGCATATCATAGGACTTATACCTTGGAGGGTCAGATTCAACTCAATGTACAGTGGAATGGGCAATGACAGAATTACTATCGAATCCCACGAAGATGAGTAATGCCAAGAATGAGCTGAGAAGAGTGATAGGAGAAAAGAAGCAAGTGGAAGAATCGGACATATCAAGACTCCCATACCTGCAAGCACTGATCAAAGAGACCTTACGGCTCCACCCGCCAGGTCCGCTTTTGGTCCCTCGGCGGGCGGATCATGAAGTCGAGATCATCGGTTACAATATCCCAGAGAATGCTCAAATATTCGTCAATGTTTGGGCTATAGGTAGGGACTCGAGTGTTTGGGCCAATCCTAGTTCGTTTGAGCCGGAGAGATTCTTGGACAGCAATATAGGGTTCAAGGGCCATGATTTTGAGCTTATTCCATTCGGATCGGGGAGAAGAATGTGCCCGGGTTTGGCGTTGGCCGATAGAATGTTGCATCTTATGTTGGGGTCATTGCTTCATAGTTTCGATTGGAAAGTGGAAGGAGTGGTTGACACAACGGAGGAGTTTGGAATGGCATTGCATAAGGCAGTCCCCCTCAAGGCTATTCCAGTTCACTGTTAATGAGATGGCTTACTCTTTGTACAAGATGGAGTTGTAGATGGGATGGTGAACCAATTCTTTTGGATGCTATTGAACTCGTGATTATGGCTTGTTTATTTGCCATGTAATATGATTCTGTTATTTTAATTCTTATTATTAAAATGCAAACTATGAATATTAATCTTTTACATTATGTCTATGAATCATACTATGTTTCTGGTGACACCTGACACCTCTCTCTCACACATTTGTTACCATAGCAACAAGAGTTGTTTAATGAGTCTGCGTTAGATGAGCAAAAAATTATTTTTTGTCATACTTGAGTAATTCAAATTTTATATTAGAATATTATAATTAAAAAAATTATACTTAGAGGATTAAAATATTTATAAGATTTTATATTTTCACTATAATTATATATGTATATTTATTAAATAATTTTAGGATTATACTAGTATCAAATATTTATATTCAGATTTACCTTATTGCAATTATTTTTAAGAAAATTCAAATATAAGGAGGAATTTTAAAAATACTATCTCATCCATAAAAATAGTCATGATTTTCTATTTTGGAATATACAAAAATTAGTCTCTAGTAAGTTTTATCTTTATGAGGTGTGTATCATTCTACTAACAACATTTCAATCATTTTTTCACTTTTATCTATCTTTAAACTTTACCAAGGGTAATTAAGTATATAAAAATTTAAAATAAATATATTTATAACATATGTTAAAATTAAAAGAGGAATAATATAGGATTTGAGTTGTAAGTTTTATTTAGGTATGGGTTGGGCAGTGCATGGCCCTAACCTGGGTTGGATTTCTGATAGTCTTTGATCTGAGTTTGAAAAATAGTCTAATTGGAGCTCATTTCAATCTATGAGTTTGGCCTAGGCCCTCTTCATTTTGCTAACAGACAAGCCCATATTGGGTCTGGGTTGACCGGACTTAGTTGACAACTCTTATAATAACATAGTTACACAAGTTTTGGAAAAAAAATCAGCCCCGAAACTACATTGTGTTTATGAGATAAATATAGTGTTGTCAATTATTCAGTTAGTTTAACAATGGACCAAGATATGTTACGAAAGGTATTTTAAAAACCATGCTTAATTTTCGTGTATATTTATTAAAATTCTCTAGCTACTTATATTAGGACTTATTTCTAGGAAGATCAGACACGACTCAATACAGAGTTGTATAAGCATCTACCCACTTTTCTTTATATTTCTTAAAGCAGATCTCGTTCTGATTAGTGCACCCGATGACAAGTAGATTGTCTAAGAGTTGTCTTGATCCGTTGGTCAATGTCTTCCTTGATAATTCTGCACTTATTTGCTACTTCAAAAATTGTGTGCACAAATCAACTTCCGAAACAAAAGAACTAGTTATTTCAACTAGTATAGGGATGAACTAGTTGGATGAACCTACACTAATACACTATATTAATATAGTATTAAGGACAATGACGGACGCAGGATACAAAGTCCGTGGGGTCGGACAGAATACTCATAAAATATTTTAAAAACTAAAAAACTTATTTACGAAAGCCCGAATCCCTATCTCAGTCCAAATTTCAAAATACTAAATCACACTTTTATGGAGTATATTACTTTTATAATAAAATAAATTAATAGAATAATAAATTTATATCTATTTATAGTAAAAGTAAAATAAAACTCTTATAACCGGTTAGAAAAATGTCAAAATGGACTCCTAATGCCGAATAGAAGTTGTATAAATTAAATAATTTTACTTTTATCTTTTGAATTAAATATTTATTTTTAAGAAATTGTATTTAAATAAGCCCACTAGGCCACAAATTTAGCCCATTACGTTAAAAAACAAAAGAGTTGAAACGTTGTCTTCTTCGTCAAAACTGTGTGTGGCTCTCTGCCTCCCCCTTTCCGTCTCTCTCCTCTTTTCTTCCGACTGATTCTCCTCCATCTCCTTTTATTTTCCGGAAATAGACAATAGAGTGCCCTGGTGGGGATCTACCTCACAGGGTCAGGGCAGGGCTGCGTGGGGTCGGAGGTCCATGAAATGAAGATTCCGGCACCTCTTGACGGACTCCGGTGGGGTCGATCGACCCCACTCGACCCCACCTGGTCCGTCATTGATTAAGGATCATTAAATACTTGAGTGAATAAAGAGGTCAAGGATCATTCAATTTTTATTAGTATAGGGATGAACTAGTTGGATGAACCTACACTAATACACTTCATTAATATAGTATTTATGTTATTGAGAATAGATAAATAACTTAATTAGGCTCCAACGGATCCATGAATAGCAAAGGGAAGAGATGGATAAGAGATGAGGTTGCGGATGGCCTAAGTGCATCTGTAACTGTGCCCACCGGTGTGTTGGTCTTGTCTCGCTGGGATGAGAAGTCCGCGAGACACCATTGCAAGTGTCTTGTCTCAAGGTGTTATGCGGGAAGGGGGGGGGGGGTGCATTATTCGAGAAACTGCACCCCCTTCCCCACATGGCGCGTTGGGCTCTATGCTTTACAATTTTCAATGGGAAATGGAAGGAGGGTTGAGACCTGACACCACCGAGGAGTTCGGAATGACAATGCACAAGGCGATTCCTCTCATGGCCATTCCACTTTGTTTTTTCTGAAATTTGGACCTCTTTGTTTACTTAAAATTTGGACAGATATTGGTGTTTTGTATCTACATCTCTACTTTAATCAAATTTGGTTTGGTTTGGTTATAATTTGATAAACATCCAATTTAGTTCGTTAGATTTAAGGAAGTTGTATGATGCATCTTCCTCATCCAAAAAGAATTGATGTACTCTCTCTGTCCCCGATTAGGAGTCCCCTTTTTCTATTTTAGCTTGTCTGCCAATAAGAGTTTCAATTTACTTTTACTATAATGGTAGGTTTCACATTTAACTAACCATTTTCACTCACATTCTATTATACAATTAATATGGAGTGTAAAAATGTGTTCATACTCCGCTATTTTTTTTATATGCGCCGAACTCAAATGGGTCTATTATACTCGGAAGAAGGGAATATAGATCCACATGCAGTTTGCGAAAATGAGATAGCAATTGAATAAAATTGTAGTAGATCCAATTCATGAAATATTGATGCACTTTTTATTAGCACTAAAAGTACCTGCAATTATATAAGGTAGAACTAGTATAGCTAAAGGTCAGTACCGGGATATCGAACACGGGGAATATAGTTGCAATTGGCTATCATGTACTAAGCGTCATATACATCTAGAGAAACAAGAGTTTTGGGTTTAAAATAAATAAAGCAAGTAAACAACTAATTGCAATTAAATCACAAAGATAAAGTATGAGACATAAGGGAATTCCAGGAATGTGCGTTCACAGTTATGGTTATACAAATTCCTACTACAATACCCTAGCACAGTTATTACTTCGATAGAACGAGTCACATAAGTTTTGTTCATGCGGCACAAGCGTAGATTACTAATACTAGGGTTGTCAATCCTAGATCCGTAACTCCCAAAAGCTCCTGAGACCCTTGAAAAGTTCTCACTCTCAATTAACAGTGTCGTTTTAAGGGAAGCTAATTGTAGTGTTTACTAAGTGGACCTAACTCGTCAATCTCCTCTCACGATTATGTAACAAGTTATATTAATTCATCACAGAATGTGTCACTCAAACGTGAAGCATTATCCAACAACTTAGGGAAGAAACGAAGTAAAAATTAAACGGATATTAATAGAAAACGAAATTGTATAATCAAAGTAGTTACTAACACATCCCTAGAATCCTATGAGTTTAGTTACACATGATAGAATAAGCTAAAAACATAGATTGTAGGGAAGTCATAAAGAAAATAAGAACTAAAGTAAATAAAACTCGGTTGAATCTTTGTAGCCTTGATCTTCCCTTGATTCCTTCTTCTCTTGATTCCTTCTTCAACCCCTTGCACTATGAAGTACTCTCAAATTTAAGCTCTGGAATTATTTGGCAAAAAGAAGATCTAGATGTAGGATTAGGGTTAGAGAATGGAGGGGGGGGCCATGAAGGCTCCCCTTTTAGGGCTATGAATTGGTGAGAATTATGAATTAGGTTATGGGGTATTTATAGGCTTGAAAAGGATTTAAACTTGGTAAAAAGTCTCCTCCATGCAATAGTAAATATGGAATTTTCGTGCCCCATAGGTTAAGGAAAATATTTGGCTTCACAAGGTAATGTCTTATTTCCTTCCTTGAATTTCCGCCTAGATTCTGCACTTGACAGTTTTGCACGACTTTGGTAGAACGACCATAACTTTCTGCACAGAACTCCGATTGAGATGGTCAAGGTTCCAACGCGAAGTTCTTTTAAAGACGAAGAGAATGGTATATAGAACGCCATGATCAGACTTCAAAATCGCCAGCAAATTGAGTTTGAACAGAGGCTGTCGTGCGCGATCAGACCCAGCGGACCGCTGGACAGCTCCAGAACTCTCTGGACCTGTTGCAGCGACTGATGGTATGGGTCCAGCGGGCCGCTGGGTTGCGCTTCAGTTCTAACTTCCAAGTTTGACGTTTTTATGCCCTTTTTCAGCTCTATTTTGCACATTTATCACAAAATATGTCAAAATACTAAAATGAATAAAATATGCAAATAATGGATATGTAATGCAACTTTGACACTCCAAAATGGACCAAAAAATGGCCTTAAAATGGTGTAAAATCCGAGCGTATCAAATATGGACTTGAAATTTATGTGGAAGTATTTGAAACAAGAGCATCAAATATAATATTGTACTTTGATCAAATTCTTGTTAAATAATTGTGTACGAAGAGTTCAAGGATAATTCAATTTTTACTAGTATAGGGATGAACTAGTTGTATGAACCTAGAATAATACTCTCTCCGTCCCATAATAATTGTCACTCTCCTCCAATTTTGTTCGTCTCATAATAATTGTCACACTTCAATTTTACCATAAATGGTAAGTAGGTCTCACATTCCACTAACTCACTTCACTCACATTTTATTATAAAACTAATATAAAAAAGTGGGTCTCACATTCCACTAACTTTTCCAATCAACTTTTCTTTACATTTCTTAACACGCGTGCCCACAATAAGAGTGACAGTTAATTTGGAACGGAGGAAGTATAATACACTAATATATTTTTTTTATACAGAATAGATAAATATCAAAATTATGCTCCAACAAACCCATGAATAATGAAGGGAAGAAATTGATAAAATTGATAAAATGATGGATTGTGGATGGCCTAAGAGCATACGTAACGGTGTCCACTGGTGTCTCCGTCTTGTCCCACCAAGACAAGACGCCGGCAAGACACCATTGCATCTCAAGGGGTTTCGCGAGGGGAGATGCATTTTTCGAGAAAGCGCGCCACCCCCATTCCCCACGTGGCACACTTTTGTTGTGCAATGACGCCCACTTTCAATATTAATTTTTAAAAAATCAAATAAAACTAGCATTTAATAAGAAATTTCCACTTTCCCAAATATCAATGTTTTTATCCATTTTTTAAAAAAAAATTCATATTTTTAACTTTCAACTTATCCTAAAAGTCATCTATAAATAATCCATTTATCATATACTCTCTTCGTTCCACAGTAATAGAGGCGTTTCGTTTTGAGCTCTCGTTTTGAAAAAATAATAATAAATAGTTAAAGTTGAGAGAGAGTAAAGTAAGAGAGAGAATAATGTAGTGAAGAGTCTTATCTACAATATTCTATCTCTAACTTTACTCTTTCTCCACTTTAACTATTTATTATTATTTTTTTAAAATGAGTGCTCAAAACGAAACGCCTCTGTTACTGTGCAACGGAGGGAGTATTAATTTTTTCATACTAAAAACACTTTATATATCTTTATCTCTCACTCATATATTTTTTCAAATTATCATTTTCAATTGTGCTAATATGGTCAGCCGACCCAGATGGAAGTTGTGAGCCTCAATCTCAACGACAACAATGTGTTGTCGCTTGATTATCCAATTTCGAGTACCCAAGACCCAGCAACGCCCAACTATCAGAGGCCACAGACTCCAACTAAGGACGTTTACTGACCTTACATGTCGCACATGCCCCACATGCAGTACACGACGCCCTACGGTTCGTCGCAATCGTTGTCCCAAATTTAGGAAGATTACGACCAAAATCCTGAAGAAAATTCAGAATCCGGAATCAGACGACCAATCCAAGAAATTGTTTGAAGTGTGAGTCGCCACTACAGAGGATCCGATCGTGAGAACCAACATAACTGGAATTAATGTTTTTTGTGTGAGGGTGACTGAAACTTACAATAACGTGCGGCCTGCAAGAACTCCCCCCTAGGTTGAAGATGCTTCAGCGTCATTTCGACCAAGTGAGCGCGGATATTCAAAGATTCTCTGCCATCGACGGGATTGAAGAAAGGCGGCTCAAAACGGAATCATTATGAGACCGGTTATGATGATCCAAGACACCAGTTCATTTTTCGGATTTAAATTATGTGATTTTTTATTTTTAAAATTTTATATTGTAATCTTTTATTCCTGTAATGGGATTAATGGGATACACAAAAAAAGTTAAAAGTTAAAAGAAGTTAAAGTTAAAATTTTATATTGTAATCTTTTATTGTAATCTTTTATTCGTGTATTTTTAATTATTGAAATGAATTAATGGAATACACAAAAAAAGTTAAAAGAAAATAGTTAACAGATGAATAGTAGCGGAGGTTATCTTTTCAATTAGTGATGGAGTAAAGTACGCCTGTAAATAGTGTAGTTATTGTTCTGACTAAGAGCAATCATAATAGGAGAGTCCTGCAAAAATTCATAGCCCATCTTAACAAACTCCAATTAGTTCACTTTAATTGTTACTGTTCTCTCCATCTCTGAAAATTTGTCACTTATTTCTATTTTCGTCTGTCCCTAAAAATTTATCACCTTTCACTTTTACCAATTTTAACAGTGGACTTCATATCCCACTAACTCATTATCACTCACATTTTATTATTAAATTAATATATAAAAGTAGGATTCACATGCCATTAACTTTTTCAACTCACTTTCTATTACATTTATTAAAACCTGTGTCGGGTCGAATAGTGACAAATTATGGGGACGGAGGGAGTAATATTTATCAAATATTAAAACAAAAACAAAAAAGAAAAAACAAATTAATTCGCAAAAATAAACATTGAAAACACACTCAAAAGACTTCATTGTATAAATAACACATCTAAGGACTTCATTATTTAAGTAACAAAGGCTTTATGGCCCTCTCACTCTTGATCGCGGTAATTGTATCGATTTTGGCATGGTCTCATTTCCGCCACCGCAGCCGGAACCTTCCACCGGGGCCATACCCGTTCCCGATCATCGGAAACATCCTCCAGCTAGGGCAGAACCCCCACAAGTCTCTCGCCGACCTCTCCAAAACCTACGGCCCTGTGATGTCTCTCAAGCTCGGTAGCATCAACACCGTCGTCATATCGTCGCCAGATTCCGCTAGACTGGTGCTGCAAGAGCACGACCAAGCCTTCTCCGGCCGCACCATCCCAGCGGCATCCGAAGTGCACGGCTTCGACAAGATTTCACTCGGACTCATACCGGTTGGAGAGAGGTGGAGAAAACTAAGGAAACTGTGCAGAGAGCAGATGTTCTCGACGCGGCGCCTCGACGCCGACGCGGGAGTCCGGCGCGAGAAGGTAGAGAGGCTGGTGGATTACTTGCGCGAGTGCAGCGCGAGGGGGCGAGCCGTTGACTTGGGTCAGGCGGTGTTTGTGACGTCGTTTAATCTTCTGAGCGCGACTATTTTCTCAGTGGATTTGATTGAGTTTGAATCCGGCGCGACGCAGCAGCTAAAGGAGACGGTCGAGGGCGTGTTGATGACTTTCGGGTCTCCTAATGTGGCCGACTTTTTCCCGTTTCTCAAGTGGTTGGATCCGCAGAGGATCAAGAAGAGGTCGGAGTTTTACATTGCAAGATTGCTTGGTGTTTTGGGAGGGATAATTGAAGAGAGGTTTGAATCAAGATATATGGAGAGGAAGAATGATTTGTTTGCTGTGATTTTCGATCTCATGGAGGGATCTGATGAGTATGACTTTAACATCAAGGACATTCAACATCTGTTTTTGGTGACACCTCTCTCTCTCTCTAACATTTCTTTCAATATTATACTAGTATATTCTAAAAGCATACATGGTTGCACAACTCATATAGGACTTATTTCTTGGAGGATCAGACACTACTCAAAGCACAGTGGAATGGGCAATGACAGAACCGCTAGTTAATCCGGAGAAGATGAGTAATGCAAAGAATGAGCTGAAAAGTGTGATTGGAGAGAAGAACCAAGTTGATGAATCACACATATCAAGACTCCCATACTTGCAAGCACTGATCAAAGAGACATTACGGCTCCACCCTCCCGCTCCGTTACTGGTTCCTCGAAAGGTGGATCGTGAGGTCAAGATTGGGGATTACATAATTCCCCAACATTCCAAGATATTCGTCAACGCTTGGGCTATAGGCAGAGTTTCGAGCATCTGGCCCAACCCTAGTTTGTTTGAACCTGAAAGATTCTTAAATAACAATATGGGGTTCAAGGGCCAAGATTTCGAGTTTATTCCATTTGGGTCGGGGAGAAGAATGTGCCCAGGTTTGCCTTTGGCTGATAGAATGTTGTCTCTGCTGTTGGGCTCTATACTTCACAATTTTGAATGGGAAATGGAAGGAGGGGCGACATATGACACCACGGAGGAGTTCGGATTGACATTGCACAAGGCAGTTCCTCTCAAGGCCATTCCACTCTGTTGTTCCTGAATTCTAGACCTCTTTTTTACTTTAAAAACTTGGATGAGATCTGGTGTGTCGTATCTCTATCCCTACTTTAATAAAAATAAATTTGGATGAGATCTTGGTGTGTTATATCTCCATCTCTACTTTAATAAATATTTAGTTTGGTTTGTTTATAATTCAACGAACATTCTTAAGGAGGTTGGTGTGTTATTTGCCATGTACTAATATGATTCTGTTATTTTAATTCTTCTTATTAATCTATGAACATTAATCTTTTACATTATGCCCGTGAATCATAATTTAATTTGTTTATAATTATTATTACTATCACTAGGACACATAAACTGATAATAGTTTGATAGTAATAACGACATAACGTACAATAGTGAAACAAGTAACCTGACAGGCCAACATATGTGGACGTCTCAAATCCAAATAAGTGGATAACAATAAAATAAAAAATAAAAAAAAAAAAGGCAAAAATAAGTAAGAATTCAAAGCGACCAGATAGAAAAGTGCACTCACATTAAAATTCAAATTCCAAAATAACCTAATTAAATCCCAAAACCGACAATTTTAAATTAAATCCAGAAAAGGAATCGGAAACCAAAAGGCAAAGAGAGTATCACTGTTGGAAAAATAAGTCATAAAATAGCCGCCCATTACTTATTGTATTAGAGTTCTTAGAACTCTTTTATTATGGTAGATTTCCTAGTTGTGTAGAGTTTCAAAATTGTATTTATTGATGCAGTTGGAGAGCCTCAAATATCCCTTTAAATACTAGGGTAATGAAGCATTTCAAAATACAAGAAATATACACAACAAAGATTTTCCTATCTTCTTCTACTTCCAATGTGTCTTACCAATCTACCTATAAATGGTATCAGAGCAGGATATCAACAAAAAACCTCAAATGGAGGTCAGTCAAATATACACTCTCGAGCTATTGATCGAGACAATCTCAAATCTAATTGATTTGTACAAAGCCAACACAATTGAAAATCAAAATTCCTACTAGCCGAAGAACTTCGGCGTAGAAACTAATCCTCTCCCGCCATAGCCACAACCACTCTCTGCAACTCATTCACACCCAAAAATAATGCAGCAGCTCACTTTCAGGAAGCGCCACAGCTATGCCACTAAGGCCAACCAGCACCTTGTCATCAAGGCTGTCAATGCAACAACAGCCATGAGCCCCTGCATTCCTAAGAAATCCCCAAATGTTGCTAGTGAAGAAAGTAAGGAAACCAATTCTGTTAATGACTCCAACTCGGCTCCCAGCGAAGAAAGTAGAAACATTGTTGAATCTGAAGACGCAACTGATCAAGAAGCTGAAGAAACTCCCGAGATAAAGCTTAAGACTGCACCAACAGACGTTCGTTTCCCTACTCCGAAGAAGACGTACGCAGCGGCGGTGGCTGAAGCAGAGTCGGCGGCGACAGCTGCTCCACCTGTCACAGACAGCAGCGTCGGCAGCGGAAGAAGCAACACCTGTCGGCGGCAGCATACGTCACAGAGCGGCAGCGGCTGAATCATCGTCGGCGACGGCGGAGGCGGTTGAAGCAGTATCAACGACGGCGGGAGAAGCTTTTGTGGGAATGGCTATGGTTGAAAAATCTTCTGTGGGGTTTTCAAATAAACCCCCCCACGCATTGCAGAAAACCCCCTCAATTTATACACCCTCCCAGATCCGACCCCGCCTCAAACATTTCTCACAAACACCCCCCCCCCCCCAGAAAATTCTGAAACTACCAAAGCCATCCCAGAAAATTCAAAAATTTCCTAACCCACCCCAGTGTTTTGAAATATTATACAAAAAACCCACATGTGTCCAAAATACTGAAACACCCCCAAGTCTCAAAAATTCTGAACATAAACCCCATGTTTTTGAATTCCAGCCCTCAATTACTTGTGCAAACACTTTCCAAACACTCGCATTACCTGTGCAAACACTTTCTCCATCTTCCTCGGCTATAGGACCTAAAGACCACCATTGGATTTTTGTTTGTGGGGCAACCGATACCATGTCCTTTGATGCATCAGACTTCCTTGAAATTTCCCATTCTACAAAACAAGGATTTAGCACAAGTACCGGGGGCAGACACTATCACTATTTCACCAACTCTTCACCTCTCAAACTGTCTTTATGTTCCTTCATTGTCCCATAAACTTTTGTCTGTGAGTCATGTCACAAAGGATCTCAATTGCAAATTGCTAATGCAGCCTCGTTTTTGCATGTTATAGGATATCAAGACAGGAACGATAGTTGGGCGTGGCACTGAACGGCATGGCTTGTACTACGTGGATGAGATAGCCCAACAAAGTACTGCGATGCTAACTCATGGGCTTACTGATAGACAAATTTGGTTATTGCATCGCAGGTTAGGGCACCCATCTATAGGATATCTTCACCTTCTCTTTCCTGAGCTAGTCTCTTCTAGGCATGTTTTGAGTTGTGAAACTTGTGTTTTGGCAAAGAGCCATAAACATTCTTTCAAATTAAACAACACTAGAGAAAAATCTCCTTTTGCTTTGGTTCACTCTGATGTGTGGGGTCCTACTCCGGTTACTGGAGGACAAGGGTTTCGATATTTTTTGTTATTTATTGATGATTTTTCTCGTATGACTTGGATTTATTTTTTGAAAACAAAGTCTGAAGTTTTTGAGAAATTCACTCAGTTCTATAGTCTTGTCCAAACCCAGTACAATTCCAAAATTCAAATCCTTAGATCCAATAATGGGAGGGAATATGTGAACTCGAAAATGCAAACCTTCTTCACTGAAAAAGGCCTTGTCCACCAAACATCGTGTGCATATACACCCGAACAGAATGGGGTAGCCGAGCGAAAAAACCGATACATCCTTGAGATCACTCGTGCGCTCCTAATCGAGTCTAACATCCCTAAGTCTTTTTGGCCAGAAGCTATCGCCACAGCCGTATACCTCCTCAATCGTCTTCCCACAGGAATCCTAAACTTCAAAACCCCCCTAGAGGTCTTCTCTTCCCAACATTCAATTCCCTCTTCCCTCACTCTCGAACCCAAAATCTTTGGTTGTACTGTCTTTGTTCACATACCCAAGCATGATCGGGATAAATTCTCACTGTGTGCAGTCAAATGTGTCTTCGTAGGATATGGAAAGAATCAGAAAGGATATAGATGTTATGACCCTTCAACAGATCGCATGTATGTTACTATGAACTGTGACTTTGTTGAGAATGAATATTTCTATAGCCAATGTAGTAGTCGGGGGGAGAGTGGGATAAAAAGTCCAAACAGTGACGCACTAAATTGGCTACCTCTTTGGTGAGAAACCATTCAGGGGGAGTAAAGGGTCGGGGTTTTGCACGTGTGTCATGTGCACGTTTCCCTCCTTTCAACAAGATTTATAATTTTCCCACTAGTGTAACGAATATTACTAAGTATAAGCGGCAAGAGCGGGGTCGAACCACAGAGACTATGGACCTACTCGAGATTGTTTCTACGGCACAAGCGGAAAAGGGGTCGGCTGCTGCAACGCATTCATTGAGTTAAACTAAATCTACTTGACCTGGTGAAATTAAACTGGACTCTATCTACCTGACCTAGAGGATGGGAAAAGTACGGACACTTGCAACTTGTAAACTGGAGTTAAACTGACTAGAACACTTGTAACTGAAGGAACATGCTTAAACTTTCCCAAAATAGGCAGACAAAGATGCAAAAACAAGTGGAGACCATTTTTCCCTAAACAGGCTGGGGCTGGCAGAAAGCTGTGAAAAGCAAAAAACAAAAGCAAAAAACAAAAGCAAAAAGCAGATCTAATTCTCTAACTAACTCCTACTTCATCTTCTCCAAAAAAACCAAGTAAAAACAGAGCATGGGACACAGCTTTAACACCATTGACGAAATAAAACAGAGCATGCATCAAAACGAGACGTAAACACGAAATTCAAGCTAGAACTACCAGATCTACGGTACTGGGTCAAGCAGAAAGCGAAATGAACACAGATTACCTTTCGTGCAGCACCTCAATTAACGGATCTCAAAAATCGAGCACGTGAACAACTAAATCTCATCCTCTAAACTACTGGAAATCATGTAAACAACATAGATCTAAACATCTAAGTCACCAATTGCGAAAAACATCCAAGAAACATAAGTAAATAGCATCAATAACATGAAAATAAACACTGAAGCTTCATAAAACCGAAAATAAGTCGAGATCCAAAGGTGAAGTCGTCAATTCCTCCGATGAAACTACATATTTAAGCCAAGAAAACAACAAACTATCGAACTAAACTAAGAGAGCAGTGGCGTTAAGCGCCTACGAGAGCTTCCTACCTAAACTACGACAGCGTTAAGCGCTACCTCTTCATTGTGGAAAGCTTCTATTTATAGAGTGGCTTTAATTTCAACCCTAAGACAACTTCTTGTCGGTTTTTGACCATTTTACCCTTGCAATAATTGAGGATCTTCATGTCAGCATGCCATTCTGTTTCCTTGACTAGGTAGATGACTTTTTCTGCGCTTCAGCTCCATTCCGCCATTCTGTCTCCTTGACCAGGTAGATGACTTTTTCTGCGCTTTTGCTCCATTTCTACTCTTGTCGTCAACTTCCTGATTCTCCTAGGTCCGAGCGACGACTTTTGGTATTTTACTTCAAAATCAGCTATTTTGCATCTGCCAGGTCAATTAGCACAAACTCCTGGGTCCAGCAGATTTCTGCACACTTAAGCTCAAAATTTGTGCATTATCTCCCCCAAAAGCATATAATATTACCCAAAACCAACGCATGAAACGAGCCTTATCAGGGAGGATATTCAAGAGGGTGATTGTTAGAGTTTGTATACTAGAAATCACGTTTCGAGTGATTGAATATTGTAAAACTCTTATTTTATTTTCCAAGAAATAAAACAGATTATTTTTGTCATAATGTTGTTATGTTTTACATTTAATGGATGTCAATTGCATGTTTAAATATATATGTTAACTTAACAAAGTCTAAGTCTTTGTTTTAGTAGACCGGTTGTGGGCGGCGTCCACTTTAAGGTAACACGGTCAGTCCTAAACAAAGAAAAAGAAGAATTTCACAACCTAGATGGAATTAGAGTATCCATCGTGAAAGGTTGTAATGTCAATCCGCATATTTCTAAGCCTTACTGAAATAAGATGACATTGGTGTGGTAAAGCACTGAATGGATCTATTGGTGTGGTAAAGCACTGAACGGATCTAACAGCAAACAAGACTTGTCCTTGGGCTATCTACTGAAAGGCGAGGTCTTGATAAATATTTGTTTCTTAATCAATGTAGTTTAGCATTGAGCATACGGTATTGATTATGTATTTATGTATTACTTTGACTTATCAAATGGTGCGGATTTTTTGTTACCCAATTATCCTGATATATTGGGTAGTGGTGATTGCTAGTGCTAGGATTGCTATTATATTGAATCGTGCGCGAGGTGAGTCTCGTTTGATAATGTCCTCAGGAGGAGCGCGAAACAAGGTTTTATTATTCGGAACCTAGCTAGTTGGAGTTTGATTACTCTATGAACAATAAATAAGCGTTTCATGATAAGTCCACTCTTGGAATTAATAAGAAATTAATTAATTAAGTCCATAGCAGACATTAATTAATTAATGGATATTTTTATCTTAAGCGCGGGAAATGAAAGTTAAAACGGAAACCCGGATTACTTATAATTTCGGATTTGGATGGAGAGAGTTCAATATTACTTCTGTATTGGCTGCTCGTAATATTCCAATTAAAGCTTATATTAAATTGTGGGTTCAATTTAATTAGTAAAAAGTAAATTGGATGAGCTCATATCCAAAACCATCCATAGATCCTTGTCTGGACCCAAAAGGAACTTAATATAAATAGGAGAATAAAGGAGACAGAAAATACAATTATTCTAGCACAAAATTTTTGTCCCCCTCTTCTAAGTGGAGTTCGAATTTTTCTCCTCCGTGGAGAAGGATTCTTCTGTCTTCTTTATTTAAGTCCTAGTATTCCGGTGAGATCAGCCCACACTGATATTGGAGTACAGTTCGGGAACCAGAAAGAAGATCCGTGGTCTAGTATTCAAAGCGTCACGTGGAGAAGCTGCTAGCCATCATCAATTCTTTGGAGAATTAATTAGGTATTATTTCTGCTCTGTAGAAAAGCATGCTTTAGGTTTCAATATTCTTAAAGCATGATTAATTCAAGTTATGAGCATAATACATGTGAAAATTACGCGAATAGATTTTGTCTAAATAATCTGCTAAATAGATCTAATTATTATGTGATTTATTTGTGCGATTAATAATTATTAAATTATGATAATCTCACGCACGCTTCCGCTATCAGTTCCTTCAGTGACAACCAAACTAACCTCCTAGACCAAAATCCGGCCACAGAGAACAGTCCAACAAAGGATCTTATCAGTACCACAAGGCAGTCAAATCCCCAAGAACAAAACATGTCGCTTCACGACACTGCCGAGCTATCTAACCAGTCTTTGAATCCTGAGGTAAATGCTTCTGATCCCACTATTAGTACCCTGCCTGAAACCACTAACAGTGACAGGAAACCGGAGGGGATACAAATGAGCCACCTACAGAACAAGAAACAGGACACGGCAGATTACCCACAGAAGTATAAGAGGCGTTCCTCCTCGACGATATTCTTCAGACTGGAAGGGAAGGAAATCTAAGTATTCTGTTGCAAATCTTACCCAGGGACACCTTACCGAAATGACTAGGGCATTTGAAGCAGCACTTTACGAAGAAGAAGAAATTCCACGGTCCTTTGAGGAGGCAATGAAACACAAACACTAGAGGGAGGCCATGAAGAAGGAGATCGATGTATTGATAAAAAATGAGACTTGGGAGAAGTGTACTTTGCCCCCCGGAAAGAAACCAGTAGGATGTCGTTGGATCTTCACCATAAAGAGACGTGCAGATGGTTCAATCAAGAGATACAAGGCAAGATTGGTTGCTTAGGGATATACTCAGGTGTATGGAGTAGACTATGAAGAGACTTTTTCCCCCCTGGCCAAACTTAACACAGTAAGAACTCTTCTTTCTATAGCTGCATGTAAGGAATGGCCATTATACCAGTTTGATGTTACAAATGCCTTCCTTCATGGAGAACTTGAGAAAAACAAGGAAGTCTACATGGAGGTTCCCCCAGGTTTTTCTGAACAATTTGGAAGAGGACAAGTGTGCAGACTAAGAAAGACCCTTTATGAGCTAAAACAATCCCTGAGAGTGTGGTTCGGAAGATTCTGCCAGACAATGTTCAAACATGGCTTCAAACAGAGTCATTCGGATCACACGCTATTCCTGAAGATGAGAAATTGGAAAATGACTTGTCTAATCATCTATGTTGACGACATGATCATAACCGGGGATGATGCCGAAGAAATCCAAAATCTAAAGGAGAATCTGTTCAAGGAATTTGAAATGAAGGATATGGGAGCATTGAAGTACTTCCTAGGAATAGAAGTGTTGAGATCCAAGCACGGAATATTCCTAAGGCAGAAGAAGTATGTACTTGATATGCTAGCTGAAACAGGACTACTGGATTGCAAGTCTGCTGAAATTCCAACGGTACCCAACCATGGGTTAAAGATTGTAGATGGAGCTAAGCCTACAGACCGTGAAAGATACCAACGGTTAGTAGGTAAACTTATCTATCTTTCTCATACTAGGCCCGACATCACATATGCAGTTGGAGTTGTCAGTCAATTTATGCATCAGCCTTAGAAAGATCATATGGATGTTGTCATAAGAATTGTGAGATATTTAAAGGGAACAGCCAGTTATGGGATATTCTTGGAGAAAAATGGAGATTTGGAAATTGATGGGTACACCGATGCCGATTGGGCAAGCAACCCGGTCGATAGAAAATCTACTGGAGGATATTTCACCTTTGTTGGAGGGAACTTAGTCACTTGGAGAAGCAAGAAGCAGAAAGTTGTAGCCCTACCAAGTGCTGAAGCCGAATTTCGAGGGATTAGAAGTGGCTTAATGGAGATACTTTGGCTTAGGGGATTGTTAACAGAAATTGGCTTCCCACCTACATGGAAAAGTCAACTTTTCTGTGATAATAAAGCAGCAATTAGCATTTCAGAAAACCCAGTCCAACATGACAGGATTAAACATGTCGAAGTTGATCGCCACTTCATCAAAGAGAAACTTGAGAGTGGCATTATCGAATTCCCATTCGTCAGATCTGAAGAGCAACTTGCGGACATATTGACCAAAGCGCTGAGTCCTAAAGTCTTCAAAGAATTTCTTGGCAAGTTAAGCATCGGAGATACCGTTGCTCAACTTGAGGGGGAGTGTTGGAAAAATAAGTCATAAAACAGTCGTCCATTACTTATTGTACTAGTGTAACACCCATGCTATGCACGGATCATTAATTTTAAGAAATTAATATAAATAAATATGTATGTAATAATAATTTAATCTTATAAAAAAATAATAGTAATAAATTTAATAGATTCATCAGCAATATAACATGCAAATATTGTTTATGATTAATAAACCTAAAATTAGATTAAATTAGATTTTATGTTAATAACAGAATTAAGAATTTAAATTTCATACATTCAATTTATCAGTAGAGTTGGAAATATAAATTATAGTTTAATTCATTTATCACTATAATTAATAATGTACGCATATTTGTTTGTGTACAAAGTGTTTCACATTGATAAAAAAAAAATCACAGGTTAGGCAATGTCCTAATCGATTTGTATGATAAAAATTTGAAATTTTATTCTATTTTTCATTATACTCCATAATTTATTCTTAATTGATTTCTCATTAGTCACCTATATAAATAGGTCATTCTATATTTATTTATAAATGGAAAACCCAAATCCATATGTTAAAACTCAAAACCTAAATCTATCTAGAAAATTATGGAAACCCAAAACCCTAAGACCTAAAACCTTCTAGAATAATTTCTTAGCATTAAATAATTTAGCCGAATACAGTTATACAAATACAAATTAAGCTAATTAGTGTTGTGTTACAGACGTGCTCCGTAACGGTTCCGATTATCTATCTTCCGGTGAGATTTGCTGGTTGTCGGCGGCTCGGTGAACACAGCGGCGGTAATTTGAAAGGCTGGCGCGGGTTTTCCCGTCGACAGCTTAGGGTTTGATGAGTGAATTGCACGATAGCTTGGGCAAAATATTTCATTCATAAAATCAAAAGTCAATGAAATAGCCCTATTTATAGACTAAGGACCCTAGGGTTGGTTCGACTTACCTAATCCATTCGGGAAAGAACCAACAAAGAAAACCCGAACGGGGCTTATAATTTCACCCAACTCAAATTGCAAAATAAAAATAGTTTATCAAAAAATAAAATAAAAAGAAATAACTAAACAAGGAAAAAAAATACTAAAAGACTCCCTCCTACTTCGTAGCAAAGTCGCGATACTTCTCCGGAGGTTTAAGGTTCTCCCTTGGCCTCAATTCCCTCGCCGCCGTCGTGCATGATTTACTTGGTTCCTCGACTCCGTCGCTTGCATCCGGTTCAGCTCCTTCTTCCTCGAATAGCCCCGGTTCTGCCGCGCTCCTCACCACGTTGGTGGTCTCCGCAAGGACGTTGGGGGCGTTCGTAACAAACCCCCCCCCCCCCCCCCCCCCGTTAGAAGCTTCCTTGTCCTCAAGGAAGAGGTCTGGAAAACGCTCCATGATAGAGGACGCTGGCTCCCACGTCGACGTACCCAAGCCATCTGACCAGCGCACGAGAACGTGCTTCGTCGGTTTCCCCTCATGCCATATCACCTTTGAATCCAAAACAGCTTCCGGCGAGACCACCAGACGATCGCCCTCGAACTGATCTGGCAACTTCACACCCTCCGGCGGACCATCACCTGCCACAAACTCCTTTAATATGGATGCGGCTCCCCTCCGGCAAGCGCAAACGATAGGCCACTGGACCCACCCTCGCTAAGACCTCAAATGGACCATAAAACCGCCGACTCAATTTGGCCGATATAGGCCTCGCCACCGAGTGTTGACGATACGGCTGAAGCTTCAACCATACCAAATCACCCACGTCGAACTCCACATGGCGTCGATGACGATTAGCCGTGGCGGCCATGCTTGCGCGCGCACGCTCCAAATTCTGGCGCAGCTCCACGAGCAATTTCCCCCGTTCGCAAATCATGTCGGCCACATTAGGGTGGTCCCTGCCGAGGGAGGCGCCGCCACCAACAATGGCGGCTCCCTACTGTACAAAGCTCGAAACGGCGAAGTGCCCAAAGCGGCATGATGGAAACAATTAAGGGCCAACTCTGCCCAAGGTAGGAAATTCACCCATTTAGAAGGTCTATCGGCCGTGAACGCACGAAGATACTGCTTCAAACCACGGTTGCGCACCTCCGTCTGACCATCCGATTGTGGGTGGTAAGCTGTGATGAATTTGAGCTTCGTACCACTTAACCGCATGATCTCCTCCCAAACTGCATTAAAAAACACCGAGTCCCGATCCGATACGAGTGTTTTGGGAAAACCATGATGCCGCACCACCGTGTTGACAAACAAGTGAGCAATCCGAAGAGCATCAAAACGCGTCGGCAATGGAGCAAAGTGGGCATACTTCGAGAGCCGATCCAACACCACCATAATCACTGTATAATCACGAGACTGCGGTAGCCCTGTAATAAAGTCCATGGACACATCCTCCCATACCTGCGAAGGTACGGGTAACGGTTGTAGCAATCCTGCCGGCTTCTGCGTTGAGTACTTCGTAGACTGGCACACCACACACTCATCGACAAACGTCTTTACATCCTTACGCATCTTAGGCCAAAAGAAGGCCGCAGCCAGCAAGCGAATTGTACGTTCGTGCCCCGGGTGACCCGCCATAGGAGTGCAGTGGTGCTCCCGTAACAAATCGCGCTTTGCCGCCGAACTACCATCCACGAGGATCCTCCTATTGAATTAAATAAGGCCCTCAACCCATGATAAGTGACGAGGAGCCTCGCCCGCCGCAATCTTACGGCTGAGTTCGACCAGCGCCGGAAAGGTCATCGTTTCCTGTCGGATCATCTCCAACACCCGCGGTATGGGCCGCGCTTCCAATGCAAGCAGCGACGTCACCTCCCGAGATTCCGCACCATTGTCATTCTCGCTGCTCTGCCCGGTTACCTTCGCCAGTTCGCCCTCCTCCTTCCAAGATAGGGCATCCGCTGCCTTGTTGGTGATGCCACGCTTATACTCTATCCTGAATTTGAATCCCATTAGTTTCCGGACATACAAATGTTGGTCCGGAGTCTGCACCACCTTGCACCACCTGCTGCAATAATTCCTTCAAACTCTTCTGATCCGTCCTGATGATAAATTCCCGACCGAGAAGGTACTAACGCCATTTCTGGACCGCCTCCACAATTGCATACAATTCTTTATGATATGTAGATGTCACTTCCCGCCGCGGACCCAATTTTTTGCTAAAAAAAGCAATAAGATGGCTGTCTCCGAAGCATCAGTTTCAATGCAGAAAGGAAACGTGCCATCCTTTTTACTGATCAGCAACACCGGAGACGAGAACGGACTCTGACTGCGTTAGATGATGCCTTGCTCGAGCATGTCGCGGACATGTGCCTCGATTTCATTCTTTTGGAAATAGGGGTAACGGTATGGACGAACGTTGATCGGCTTAGTGTTAGGCGCTAAGTGGATCCGATGATCAAATTGGCGCCGCGGCGGCATGCCTCGCGGTAGCGCAAAAACAGCGCGGTGCTCTTCCAACACCTGTCGCACCGAATCTGGGATATCTGGGGGAAAACTCTCCTCAATATCATTCGACGCCCCCCGTCATCATGGTCGATCCTGACCACCTCATAAAGTTCGTGATCCGCAAAATGCGCTGTCAAAAGGGCCAGTGACTGGCGTGATATTTCTGTCGGACCCTGTGCCACTCCTGTCAAGAACACCTTCCTGCCCTCGCGGCTAAACTCCAACATTTTCTTCACAAAGTCAGCCGAAATCTTCCCTAAGGATTCCAGCCAAGCCATGCCTAGAATAACATCTGGCCCATGATGCTCAAGGATGTGTAGGTCGACCGGAAAAAGATTACCCTGCATTGTTAGTTTGGTTTGGCGCGACACGTGGGTGCATAATAAGGACGCACCATTACCCACCAGCACCCTGAAGGGCCTGATTGGCGTCAGCTCCAGTTGTAGTGAGGCCGCTACACGCGGGTGCAGGAAATCCATCGTTGCCCCTGTATCAATCAACACCCGAACCTCCGCCCATGCGATCGCTCCGATTACCATAAATGGTCTAGAGCTCGGGTGCCCGTTCAGTGTGTGTAAGTGCGAAAGATCAACCGTGATCACCTCATCATCCACTGTATTGTCCGGCTGATCTGTCTCCTCAACATCCTCCAACTCCTCACTGATATAGCACAATAATTTCACCTTACAAACGTGCCCAACAACCCACTTTTCGGGGCATTGGTAGCAAAGGCCTCGTCGCGCCCGTTCTGCTTTCTCTGCGTTAGAAACCAGAATCGGCTATACTCGCGGAGTATCCCCTTCGCGTCGACCCCCAGATTTCGCTTGCCCTGTTGGTGTTGGGCTGGGCTGTCCGCTATTCGTCCACTGTTTATTCTCGCGGTTGGGCCATTGCCTACGATTGAAAGATGAGGAGTGTTGTTGTCGTTCCTCCTGCGTTGCCGCCAGCTGGAGAGCCAGTGCCATCGCAGCAGAAAGTGAAGGGGGATCTTGCAACTCGACCTTTTCCTGAATCGACTGCTTTAGGCCCGCAATAAAAATTGGTATGAGCGACCTCTCCGACAAATCCTCTACGCGGTTCAGATAACGCTCAAAGGTCTCATGATATTCCGCAATTGTGCCTGTCTGTACTAGTTTCGCAATGAGGCATGTGTAACTGCGGAAACTTTGCGGATCAAAGCGATGACGAACATCCTCCAAAAACTCCTCCCAGGAAACCAACGGATTATTAGTGTCGTAGTTAAATATCCATTCTGATGCGGTGGATCAAATAACATTACAACATAGTGCAGATGTTCTGACTCTGGTATCCTCACATGATCAAAGTAGTACTGGACTCTAGAAATCCAATTTGGTGCGTCTGAGCCGTCAAAATGTGGCGCGCGCATCTTAATATCTTTTGGGTGATCCCGGTAATGTCGATTATATCTGCCACGTCATTGCGGCGGATCCCAGTTGGTAGGGTCACGGTCATCCCACCGCTCATCATCCTCGTCCCAGTCCTCCAGATTGTGTCGAGGTGCATCCCAATTAGTACGCTGGCGGCGCTGATCATAGTATTGGAGGTCTCGCCCCCCCCCCCCCCCCCCCCCGACGGGGCTGATTTCGTCCCCCTCGGCCTCTGAAGCCGGCCGCCAACGTTGTCTCTCTGCGGCGATGTCGACCCTGGCCTCCGCGGTAACGGAGCCCTACATTATGGTATCGGTCGACTTCGTCGTAATCCCTACGAAATTTGGTGTCATGATTCTCTAACTCCCAATCGTCCTCCTCTCCGTGTGTATATCCCGGTCCCAGGTTGTGATCCTCTGGAGTCTCCGGATCGTCGACACGCCGGTCGGTGCGATATAATCTGGATTCCAACTTATCAAATCTTTGGGTCATCATGTCGAAACCCTGGGTGATTGGGCCAACCACACCTTTTCCAGTGTTACGCGATGTGCCAATCGGAGTGGCGTTCGCGCCGGATGGGCGTGGTGGCGGTGGTGGAGGCGGGTCGGTTAAGCCGACTACGCTTGATGCCATGAGTACTGGATGAAAGCACCACATGTTACAGATGTGCTCCGTAACGGTTCCGATTATCTATCTTACGGTGAGATTTGCTGGTTGCCGGCGGCTCGGTGAGCACGGTGGCGGTAATTTGAAAGGCTGGCGCGGGTTTTCCCGTCGACAGCTTAGGGTTTGATGAGTGAATTGAACGATAGCTTGGGAAAAATATTTCATTCATAAAATCAAAAGTCAATGAAATAGCCCTATTTATAGACTAAGGACCCTAGGGTTGGTTCGACTTACCTAATCCATTCGGGAAAGAACCAACAAAGAAAACCTGAACGGTGCTTATAATTTCGCCCGACTGAAATTGCAAAATAAAAATAGTTTATCAAAAAATAAAATAAAAAGAAATAACTAAACAAGGAAAAAAATACTAAAAGACTCCCTCCTACTTCGTAGCAAAGTCGCGATACTTCTCCGGCGGTTAAAGGTTCTCCCTTGGCCTCAATTCCCTCGCCGCCGTCGTGCATGATTTACTTGGTTCCTCGACTCCGTCGCTTGCATCCGGTTCAGCTCCTTCTTCCTCGCATAGCCCCGGTTCTGCCGCGCTCCTCACCACGTTGGTGGTCTCCGCAGGGACGTCGGGGGCGTTCGTAACATGTTGAAACCCACTAATTGAATTGGGTTAACAATCAAATTGACCTATTTCTATTTAATAGATTCAATTAGGTTAAAAAAATGATAGCTTCCTCTTCTTCATGCTTGAAGAAGCCTCCATCTTCTGTTTGACGCTTAATCTTCTCCAATTTTCAAAATTTAAACCAAGCATGAAATAGTCTAAATAGGATTATGCTAGTATTCACAAGTAATAGATCGTTTATAAGATTTTCAAACATATAAAGAATTGATAAGAAACGAAACACAGTAGGATATGAGCACCATATCCACATCATAGACACAAATCCTATTTGTGTTGTTATCTCCCAACTACTGTCCTTGCAAGACTTTGGCGCTAAATGCTCATTTTTCATTATCGTCGACATGGAGTGCATGCTTATTTGCATTAAGCCTTGCACATGTGAAGGACAACAGAACAAAATTTAGATAATAGAAAAAATAACACCTTCAAAGAATACAGAGATTGTTACCATGCAAAACTTCCTCCTTTTGTTGCTCTCTTTCTTCTTCCTGTGTCATATAAATTGTATTCGAATCAAAATCCCTACTCTCTGAAGGAAGACATAAACACCAATAAACCTAATTAAAAAGGATAAACAAATAAGAAAAGAACAAAAGAGAAACTTAGAAGAAAATAACCATAAAATTGGAGATTGAAAATGAGGACTCGGTATTTAAATATACATTTGAAGCAAAGCGGTGCAATAATTAGGCATTATTAGCATTTACTAATATTAATTTTAATTGCGCAACGGCATCACATTGATTTAATAATTAATATGCAAATTATATTAGCAAAAAAAAACGTGCACAAGGCACTCAATTAAGTTTGCAAATCTGTAACGTTCAAGGGCGCTAAATTTGTTCTATAACAATATTTTTTGTGTGCCACCATTTTTCATTCAGTCATGTAAGTATATTTCATAAATCTTGCTAGACGCGTGTTTAATCTATATGGTTTTTCAGTTATTCAATTACAGAAATTTATTACTTTTTATAAATTAATTAATTAGGATCATATTTCAAAATCTTTCATTCACTCCTTACAATAAGAATAAAAAATCTTTAATTTCCTAATTTTAAAACTATTTTTTTCATATTATACATTAAAAAATGGAATAAAGTTTAATATAATTTCAGCGTGGGAAAATTAATTTTACTATATGGAGTACTAATACAAATTCCTAAACGCATGATTGGGAACATTAATTTTATTACATCGTGGATTACATTTATAGTACATATGAAACTGCCCTACGTGACTTTAAATTTGTATCTAAATTTTAGATTAATTGCAATGGCACCCAAAACTAAATATAGTATTTAAAATTATGCCAAAACTCGCTTTTTATATATGTATACATTAGAGTTCCCAGAACTCTTTTATTATGGTAGATTTCCTAGTTGTGTAGAGTTCCAAAATTGTATTTATTGATGCAGTCTGAGAGCCTCAAATATCCATTTAAATACTAGGGCAAGGCATCTCAAAATACAAGAAATATACACAACAAAGATTTTCCTATGTTCTTCTACTTCCAATATGTCTTACCAATCTACCTATACCTCTCTCGATTACCATCTTTAAGAATCACAAATCCACAAATCCTACATTTTAAAACCCCTTCGCTAGCAAAATGTGGTTCAGACCATCATTTTCAAGAAACAAGGTTGTCGTTGAGCGACAATAAAACAAGTTGGTCGGCAGGGCTGCCAGCCTGCTGAACATTCCTCAGGACATCCATTGCCTCGGAGACCTTTGATTTCAAAGCATCAGGCGACTCAAGCAAATGAAGAACCTCGGTCTTGTCCATCTCCAGAAGCATCCCTGTAACCTTCGCAGCATGCTCGTGCTCAAGTTGATCAACAAGTGGGTACAAGTTCTCACCCAACATCTGTTAAGACTATGAACATTATATACACTATACAAGATAAGAAACAAATACAATTTGTACACTATGGGCAAACTGCTTACCGTCCTCTGTTGTTCAGGTGTTGCATTTGCAAGGGAAGAAGCCAAAGCAGAAATTGGTATAGGCTGTGGAATAGCAGCATCGCGAGGAAGTATGCCAGCCATGTCATATGGAACAGGAAGCACTCCACCAGCAACACCAGGAATGGGTGCATCTGGCACATTACGACCAGCAGGGTACCTATACATCCTTGCCCTTGGTATCATCTGAACAAAATAATACATCAAGATCAGCAAAATACTTAATCACACATGATTAAAAACTTTAGTAAGTTGAGTAGAACCTGCTGTTGCATCATTGGCACAGGTTGCTGATTTTGTTGCCCTGGACCTCCTCGTCTCCCACCTGGTCGTTGGCCCTGCTGACCCTGTTGGACTAGTGGCACAAAGGAATATGGCACGGGAGCACCCCCAGGACGTAGTCCAGGAACAAGCTGCTGCTGATAACCAAAGCCAGCCTAAACCATTTTGCAAATATTAGAATTATCAAATGATGATAGCAAACAACAGATGATGCATATCGAATACAGCATGTGGCTTCAAATAATATAAAAGGATGATTACACTGAAAAACTACTTACCAAAATTGCACCCTGTTCAATTATAAAATGAAAATTTTACAGCTAAAAATACATATAGAACATAGCAAACTCGGAGAATGTCACCTGAGGAGGAATAATAGCAGGGGCTTGCCCATAAAATAGCTGCTGCCCCATACCAGGTGCACCAGGAGCATACATAGGCATACGAGGAGTCATAGAAGGTGGCATTGCTACAGGCCTCATTTGCAAATATTGGGCCTAGACATAAGTCACATAACACAGTTTTCAGAACAAATGATGAAGTCATTATATGAGAAAACTTGAAGCATATATGCAAACACTAAGAATCAATTGTAGTATATTGACAAGGTTGCAAAACTAGATCTGAGCAAATAATTCAAAAATAGTTAATAGAGGGCAGGTATACCCTGGCTTGGATGTTTGTGAGCACGTGTTTTAACTTTATATGATCTCGGAGATTAAAAAAAACAGCTCAGTAGAGGAATAAGTATGTTGACAAATCCTAATTATATTCTGATCGGAAGAAATTTGTGACTTCATAGTCAGATTAGCACAAGACCAAGCCCCCATGTCCTACTGTACATTTCATCATTAATCCAGCGTTGTAAAATTGATTTCGTGGGAGAACCAACCCGGCGGCTCGCCGTTTCTGTTCGTGAACTGGGGCAGCAATACCAACCAGTCGCCAGCTTCGTCAGGCTCCCAACTCGGTGGGTCGCCAATTCTGTTCGGGATTTGCTCTGTCATCAATGGCGAGTTGCCGACTTCATCCTGCATCAGATCCAGCGCGGTGCCGGAGCTGTGAACTGCAAATATCGATCTTCAACCCGGCAGCTTTCCGGTGTTGTCTCTGCTGCAATATTCAGCTGGTGACCGGGGTCGTTGGAGCTCCGAACCGGCTAGGAATTGAAGAGATTCTGGAATGATTCACGAATGGTGTTTCGTCTCCTACACTGAATCAGAAATTTGAATGGAAATGTTGCTGCAAGTGATCAAGTTGGAAAGAATTTCACGTAATGTTCAAGTCAATTATTTTGTTCCCTTGCCAAGTCATTCAAAGTCAAAAGCACGTTCTTGCCACATATTGTTCAATTTGGATCATAAATAATTAAACAATCCACTTAAAGTTAGGAGAAAAGAAATCGAATATTTGATTCGCATCTAATTTCAAGTTATGTGTTTTTTTTCTAGGAGCAATGCTGATGTTGGTACGAATGTTGTTGTGTTTCCTATAAATGACGCATCGGAAGAGATCATTGGACCTTTTGTTGCTAATTAGGAATACCGGCCATCTCTCATGACAATGAGATCGTTAAAGGTAAATACAAACTCCATAATCCCGACCATCAGTTACGTTTAATCTCACCATCACTGCATGATCAAGAAGAAAACGATAATAGTGATGATGATGATGATGATGATGATGATGTTGATCTTAACTATGGCTTAAAATCAAAATTAGTATCTGATGGATGCACCGGATCAATATCATCATCAAAATAACTACTACATAAGTTGTGGAGAATGCAATTACTTTCTCCACTTAACTTGCTTCCAGTTGCCGGTAGAGCTCCCCTCTCATCCATTCCACCAACAACGTCATCACATCTTAACCCTTCAATATGCTTTAGGGGAAGTATCGGAACATCATGTTCGGGCAGCAATATGATTTAGGGGAACTTCACCCGCACCCTGTTGTGCATCAACTAAATAATAGGTTGTGTTGCAGCGTCTGTTGTAAAAGGAAGGTTTATGGTACCCTTGGATTTCAGTGTGCTTCAGACAATTGTGACTTCTTCATGTGTTTAAAATGGTGGTGTGGAGGAAGTCACAAAGATGACATATGTGCTATTGATTAAAGAAATAGCGTGGAGTAACAATGTACTGTTTTCTTTGTTTGTGATGAATCCATCTTTTGTCCACTTAAATATTTGGTGTCATATGAAGTTTGGTTACGAATTTACTGTGGTTATCTATTGTTGTAAAATAAAATATACTATTTGATTTGACTTAAATCTGAAGGCATTGTAATGAAATTTCTGGTTTTGCTATTTACGTTGTTTATAGTCAATCTGAGTTGTAATGTCAAATTTTAGTATAAAAACTAGTATCACACCTGTGCGATGCACAGATTAAATATTTTAAAATAATAATTTTAAATTATAGATTATTTACAAAAAATTTAAAACATTATAAAAAATGTATATAATAACTATGAATTATACGGCTAAAACATATATATTAAACATGAAATAATTAAGAATGAATCATAAAAATTTGGAAAGCTTTGATTCATAATAAATGAATGGAAATTATTTGAAATAACATCATTTCATTAAGTTCTTCAAAGAAAAAAATAAATAATCCATGTATCATGGAGTACTAAATAAAAATACTATTCCTATATTAGAATTAATTGAAAGTATAACATCTCACGAACTACTTTCTATACAAAAATTTCATAATTGTGAATAAATAAATTACAAATCAATATTATTAGACTAATTCAAATTAACTTATTACTATTTTGTTATTAATTGACACACTTAATAACAACAAATTTTAAAAATTGACATGGAATAAATATAAAACAATAGCTAAATGATTCAGGCAATATTAAAGTAAAACTTAAAAAAGAATTAAAAAAGAATTAAGTTATAATATACTATTTAATTTATAAGAGCATTAATACTTCCATAACTCAACTTATATAGATATGTGGAAAAAAAAATACTGATATAGTATAATTTTCTACCATGGGACAGAGGATATAGTAATAACGTCTTATATAAGTGATCCAAAAAGATGGTAATATATATTAGTGAAGGCTATCGCTTAGCCAAATATATAACGGACCAATAATATAGGCAAGCTTAAACTTAAAAGCCTAATAGCTCATCTTTATAACAAAAGGAATAAACTACGGTTCATCAGACTAATACAATTGTTGAAGAAGATTAGACCAAAAATATAAAGACCAATAATATGGGGAAGTCTAAACTTGATGAATAGCCTAATATCCAATCCACAATTAGTAGGACTATTAATAATATTATTATTGAAAAAGACTAAATATGAATATGCAAATTGGACAGGAGTATGCCAGCTGTGATGCTACATAGAAATTTCACCATATCATCGGCCTTCGTCCACACTGTGCCCCTCTACCTCATTCTCTCATACAATTTGTCGTTGTGAACAGTAAAAAAAAAACAAATAAACAAAACAAAACACACAACCACAATGAAAATACAACAAATGATAAACATGAAATTGTACGAAAAAACGTCACTTCCTTAAGTATTGCACCAAACTTTTCGTGTAAACTTCATGGAAAAGTTGCTTGAATGCTAACGCCCTAAGCAAAAAAAATATAATTAATGATTTTATATAATTTGCATACAAACATAAAATAACTCATTAAACAACACACCGCACGGTAATGAAAAACACTATAACCCGATGGCATTGGTTATGGCTCCATGAGCAGTAGCTTCATAAACGTGGATGCAACGAACTTCGATAACAAAATAAATTGTGGAAGGCTCCAGATCATTGAGAAAGGTGAAGAATGATTCCATGATGTCGACCTTTTTTCATAAGATATGAACAAAAATATCAAACTTAAGTGTGAGGTAAGTAGGAATGTGTAGATAGTAAGTCTTCAAATGTCATATTTATAGATAAAAAATTAACCATGAGATGCTTTATAACTTCTCCAAATTAAAGTCATAAATTTGCACCTTTAAATGTGAATAATGAGTTTCAAAAACTGAATAATTAATTAAAAAATTGATTTATGGATGGATATTATATACGGACACACATTAATTTTATAAGAGAATTTAATATTTTGATTTTTTATTCTATTCTCATAGAGAATTCATGATAGCAAATATGTAACGGTAAAATAATGATGAGCATTAATTTTTGGATATTAAATTGAGTGTTACAAAGAAATGAAATGACATTTAATTAAAATAATTTTATATTACTCGATACTTATGAAATTAAAAGAGATAATCTTTTAATCTAAAATGGCAGATAGATGAGTTTTTGATTAAAATTTTTAACCTATGTAATACGCATATATACTTGTTTGGTTCTTAAATGAGAGTTAGTGATTTCCTATGTGCATAAAAATAATTTTGTACGTACATAAATTTTTTTAATATATTGAAATAAATTAAGATACACACGCGGTGTGAAAATTATGTTAATTCATCAATATATACATGGTGGATTTCTATTTATTACTAACGGTTAACCCAACAAAAATTATTTCCCCACACAACAATGTGATTAGATTGTAACTGCCAGTTTAAATTATCATAATTATTACTAATACAATTCTTAATTTTGAAAGAAGTTACAAATCCTATAATTATTATTAATACACTATATTGTTTAATACAAATATATTTTAAAAATATTCTAAATTAGTACTCAAAACACAACTTTTATATGATGAAGATGTATAGATAGATTTTCATTTGTAATACCCAAAATGATATATGGACAAATAAGATGCTTATTAATTATGATTCCCACCTTTATCGGTTATTAAATAATTAATTATTGAATTATAAATACTATATGCATTGATTATCATGTCCAATTATCAAATATTCAAATTAGTCCATAACTTATAAGTATTTCAGAACGAGGACAAAACTTATAAATATTTCAAAGAAAGGCCAAAACTCGCCTTTTATATATGTATAGATTTATAGGATCAAACGCTTCATATGTTACAAGGTGTTGGGAAGGAGTGACCTAATTCAATGCACAATGGATAAACAAACATCATTTCAATTTGCAAGAATATGTTAGGAGCACAATTTATTTGCATCGAATGTAGACGAATTAAAGAGATAATAATCAGAAACGAGAATAAAGATGGCAATATCAAGATTTTACGTGGAAAACTCTCTCCAACATTAAGAGGTAAAGTTAAACCACGAGACTCATCTATCTACAAATCCACTGTCAACAAGGAGATAATACAACCAAAAAGTTTACTAATAATATATCATTGACAATACAACGAATGTACTAGATAATCAATACAACTCTAAAATAGATAATAAAATTACTCCATCCTTCTACATTAATATCTAAGTTCACCAAGATTGAGTTAGAATCGTAAAGAAACCATGTGAAAAAGTATGAGTAAAAATATTTGTAGAAACATATTTGGAAGATCGTAAAATATATCCTCTATATTTGAAGGGCTAGTTAGTAGGTGGTGAGTATAATGAGTCTTCTTTCTCCGGTGGCTGTATTATTTAATCTAAGATTCCCGTCGTCCTATTTGAATAAACAATAGGATTGGCGTCCCTTAAGAATTAAATATTACATCTATCCCTTGAAAATTAAAACTATTTTAGTTTTGGATCGTTACTTAAAAATAAAAATTTTTTAACTTTCTATTTCATGATTTGAACCCCACAATCTGCTAACACTGTTTCCACTACTTTTTCTTACTTTATCCATTTTTCTTTCCCTCTCTGATCTTATTTTACCAATTCTTTTCTCTTATACTTTACAAATTATGCATTAAAACTCTTGTCATTTTAAAAATTTTAATTTTTCAAAGATGAATATAGCCAGGGACTGAGCCACGGTGGAGCCGGGGGGGCTTTGGCCCCCTCACCCATTTGCCTATTTAATATAATATATGTAAGTAGCTTTACAATTATGTAATGCCAGTGCAGTTGGGTAGAACTCTGCCTTCTTGTTCATGGGTACCAGGTTCAAACCCCACTTGGGATTTTTTGATTTTATCTATTTCTTCTATTTTGTATTCAATTATGTTTTATTTGATTTATACATTTGTAAATTTGATTTTAAAGTTATACACATAATTCATTTGCGACTTGTTTTCTTATTTTCTCAAATTAGTAAATTTTGTTAGTTTTCTCATATTCATTTATATTTTATGGATTTTCTCACATAAACTTTTATTGATTTTTTCCCTTAGTAATTTTGTACATAAATCATTTAAATTTATAATCATAAAAAAGAAAGAATTTTACACTTTAAGATTATAAAATGATTCTTCAATTTCATAAATATTGTAAAATATTACTATATGATATTAATAAAATCAATTTTAATGTGAAGCCTATTATGATAAAAAAAAATCTATAATAGTAGATGATAACTCTTTGATCTAATATGAAAATATATCATAAAATATTAGTAGTAAAATATGTGCTATGCTCTATAAATCTATTCACTAATTAATTTTTCCATTATCCATTTCTCACGCGAGGCTTTTATGTTGATCTCGTTCAAGTTGTTTCCGCGTCGTTAGCACTGAACACACTCAATAAATTTTAATGGTAATTTGGGCCTCCCATCGTTAAAATTCTAGCTCCGCCACTGGATGTAGCATATACACATGCAGTCGTTTTTACAACTTAAAATTTTAAAGATGAATTAATAATAAAATACTTGGATGGAATGGATATTATTATTTCGTATTTCGTTGGATGATAACACTAAGAAATTAATAATATATGCATGTAATCGTTTTTATAACTTTGGAATTTTAATTTAGTAATAAAAAAATCAATTAGATGTGGATGACTATTATAATTCTATTAGATAATAAGTTTAAGAAATTAAATATATATACATGCATCCTTTTTTATAATTTAGAATTCTAAATTATAAAGTAATTAAAATATTGTTAGTGGAGAATGAGTCCTCAATAGAGATAAAAGAGTTTCCAAAATTAGAAAGTGCATATTCATGTGGAACGGACTAAAAAGGGAAAAATGCATATCAGGGATAGAGGGAGTATATTTTTTTTTACAAAATAGGTAAATAACTAAATTTTGCAATAGTTGTGTGAATAAAATATTCAAGGATCATTCAATTTTTACTAGTATAGGGAAGAACTAGTTGGATGAACCTAGAATAATAAAATACACTAATATATATTTTTTATGTATAGAATATATAGGTAAATAACTAAATTATTCTCTAACAAATTCATGAATAATGAAAGAAAGAAATTGACAAAAGGATGGGATTGCGGATGGCCTAAGAGCATTCATAACGGTGCCCACCGGCGTCTCGGTCTCATCCCGCCGAGACAAGACGTCTGCAAGACACCGTTGCATGTCAAGGGGTTTCGCAAGGGGAGATGCATTTTTCGAGAAAGCGCGCCACCACAACCCCCCCCCCCCCCCCAACACCCCCCCGGCATGCTTTCGTTGAGTCAGTGACGCCCACTTTCAATATTAATTTTTAAGAAACCGAATAAAATTAGCATTTAATAAGAAATTTCCATTTTCCCAAATATCAATGTTCTTCCCCTTTTTTTTAATATTTTAATTTTCGACTTATCCTAAAATCATCTATAAATAACCCATTTATCATATAGTAATTTTTTTCAAGACTAAAAACACAGTATATCTTAATTTCTCACTCATATATTTCTCTGTTCAAATAATCATTTTCAATTGTGCTAATATGGTCGGCTGTGCTAATATGGTCGGCCAACCCAGATGAAAGTTGAGAGCCTCAATCTCAACAACAATAATGTGTTGTCGCTAGATTATCCGACTTCGAGTACCCAAGACTCAGCAACGCCCAACTACCAGAGGCCACGGACTCCAACTAATGACGTTTACTTGACCTCACATGTTGCACATGCCCCACATGCAGTACATGACGCCCTACGGTTCGTCACAATAGTTGTCCCAAATTTAGGAAGATTACGACCAAAATCCCGAATTCAGAATCTGGAATCTGACAACCAATCCAAGAAATTGTTCGAAGTGTGAGTCGCCACTACAGAGGATCCGATTCGTGAGAACCAACATAACCGGAATATTTTTTGGGTGAGGGTGACTGAAAACTACGTTTTGAAATAATGCTTCAGAGTCGACCAAGTGAGCACGGATATTCAAAGATTCTCTGCCATCAAGAGGATTGAAGAAAGGCAGCTCAAAACGGAGTCATTGTGAGACCGGTTATGATGATCTTATAACAAGACACCGGTTCATTTTTAGGATTTAAATTATGTGATTTTTATTTTTAAAAATTTACTCCCTCCGTCCCTGAAAATTTGTCACCTATTTCCTTTTTCGTCAATCCCTAAAAATTTGTCACCTTTCACTTTTATTATTTTTGGTAATGGATCACATATTCCACTAACTCATTCTCACTCACCTTTTATTTTAAAACTAATATATAAAAGTAGGACCCACATGCCACCAACTTTTTCAACTCACTTTCTATTACATTTCTTAAAACTCGTGTCAGGCCAAATGGTGATGAATTTTGGGGGACGGAAGGAGTATATTGTAATTTTTTTAATTTTTTTAATGAATATTTTTTTATTAATCGTATTTTTAATTTAATGAAATGAATTAATGGGATAAAAAAAGTTCAAAGAGTAAATAGTTAACAGAGGAATAGTCGTAGATGTTATCTTTTGAATTAGTGATGGAGTAAAGTGCAATGTAACGCCCATGAATAGTGTAGTTAGTGTTGTGACTAATAATAGGAGAGTACTCCTAAAAAATCCTATTGCCCCAACTCATAGCCCATCTTAAAACAGTACTCAAAAGTTTCGTTATTTAAGTAACACATGCAAGGACTTGATTATTTAAGTAACAAAGGCTTTCTCTCCTATCACAGAATTGGCTAAAATGGCTCTCTCACTCTTGATCGCAATAATTGTATCGATTTTGGCATGGTCTCATTTCTGCCGCCCCAGCCGGAACTTTCCACCGGGGCCATACCAGTTCCCGATCATCGGAAACATCCTCCAGCTAGGGCGGAACCCCCACAAGTCTCTCGCCGACCTCTCCAAAACCTACGGCCCTGTGATGTCTCTCAAGCTCGGTAGCATCAACACCGTCGTCATATCGTCGCCGGATTCTGCCAGACTGGTGCTGCAAGAGCACGACCAAGCCTTCTCCGGCCGCACCATCTCCGCCGCCGCCGAAGCGCACGGCTTCGACAAGATTTCACTCGCACTCATACCGGTTGGAGAGAGGTGGAGAAAACTGCGAAAGCTGTACAGAGAGCAGATGTTCTCGGCGCGGCGCCTCGACGGCGGCGCGGGAGTCCGGCGCGAGAAGGTCCAGAGGCTGATAGATTACTTGCGCAAGTGCAGCGAGAGCGGGCGGGCCGTGGATTTGGGGCAGGCGGCGTTTGTGACGTCGTTTAATCTTATGAGCGCGACTATTTTCTCTGTGGATTTGATTGAATTTGAATCCGGCACAACGCAGCATCTGAAGGAGACGGTCGAGGGCTTGATGACGACTTTGGGGACTCCTAATGTGGCCGACTTTTTCCCGTTTCTCAAGTGGTTGGATCCGCAGAGGATCAAGAAGAGGTCGGAGTTTTACTTGGGGAGATTGCTTGGTGTTTTGGGAGGGATAATTGATGAGAGGTTTGAATCAAGATCTATGGAATTGGAGAGGAAGAATGATTTGTTGGCTGTGATTTTCGATCTCATGGAGGAATCTGATGAGTATGACTTTAACTTCAAGGACATTCGACATCTGTTTGTGGTGGCACCTCTCTCTCTCTAAAATTTGTTTCAATATGATAGTATATTCTAAAAACTTACATGGTTGCACAATTTATATAGGACTTATTTGTGGGAGGATCAGACACGACTCAATCCACAGTAGAATGGGCAATGACAGAACTGCTAGCTAATCCAGAGAAGATGAGTAATGCAAAGAATGAGCTGAAAAGTGTGATTGGAGAGAAGAAGCAAGTTGAAGAATCACACATATCAAGACTCCCATACTTGCAGGCACTGATCAAAGAGACCTTACGGCTCCATCCTCCCGTTCCGTTTCTGGTTCCTCGACAGGTGGATCGCGAGGTCAAGATTGGGGATTACATAATTCCCCAACACTCCCAGGTATTCGTCAACGCTTGGGCTATAGGCAGTGATTCGAGCATCTGGCCCAACCCTACTTCTTTCAAGCCTGAAAGATTCTTAAACAACAATATAGAGTTTAAGGGCCAAGATTTCGAGCTTATTCCATTTGGGTCAGGGAGAAGAATGTGCCCGGGTTTGCCTCTGGCCGATAGAATGTTGTCTCTAATGTTGGGCTCTATGCTTCACAATTTTGAATGGGAAATGGAAGGAGGGGTGAGACCTGACACCACGGATGAGTTCGGAATGGTACTACACAAGGCAGTTCCTCTCAAGGTCATTCCACTTTGTTGTTTCTGAAATCTGGACCTCTTCTTTTACTTGAAAATTTGGATGAGATCTTGGTGTGTCGTATTTTCATCCCTACTTTAATAAAAATAAATTTGGATGATATCTTGGTCATGTGTTGTATCTCCATTCCTACTTTAATAAAAATTTGGTTTGATTTGTTTATAATTCAACGAACATTCACTTAAGTTTGTTAGATTTAAGGAGGTTGGATGATGCATTTCATGTCCAAAAAGAAGGAATGTATAGATCCTCATGCAGTGTGCCAATATGTGATAGTAATTGGTTGCAATTGCAGTAGATCGATCCAGTGCATGAAAATTGGATAATTTATTGACTTCACTCTTTTAATTAGCATGCCACTACGCATGCTCTAATGAGCCTGTATTGTCAAGCCATCATCACAGTAACACTCAGGGGTTTTATTGAAAGACCTGAGTTTACTAAAAATCATTTTTCGACTGCGGTCCATTTTCTCTCTGTATTTTGACATATCTGACCATCTTGTGCCGCTGAAATGATGTTCTCATACGGTCACCTTCTCTGCCGAACAGGTCAAAGGTATCCTTGTGCCGCTGAGATGGTGTTCTCATACGGTCACCTTCTCTGCCCAAAATGCCAGAGGTTTGTGCCGGGAAGGTGGCCACCTTCCACGGCACTGGCGGATCTAAGTGAGGACAAGGGGGTACGAGTGTACCCCTAAAACAAAATGCTAGTAGTGGTGCAGTGGTAAACATGTCACCTTGCCATTTGATAGACCTGGGTTTGAATCCTATGAATGGCACTTTCATATCTTATGCTTTTTCAGTGTCCTTTTTCTCTGTTTTATTTTTAGTTTCTACCAAACTAGTATTTTTTTTTTCTTTCTGTTTTATAACATAGTAAGTGTCCTTTTTCCCTGTTTTATTTTTAGTGTCTACCAAACTAATATTTTATTTTTTTTCTTTTGGTTTTATAACATAGTATGATATTTTTGCCGATGAATTAAATTTTCTATATTTTGTCTTGTAAAATGTTTTAATGTTTTGAATGCATTTAATTTTGTTTATGCTTTTGTTATTGTACATTCAAAAAAATTATAATTAATCAATTTAATTTTCTCTTATAAACATTATTCGATTCGGTTATCATGCATTTATTTTATCTTTATTATTTCTTGATCCTTTGCAAACAATTTAATTTATTTTAATGCATTTTTAAATATAATACTCTTTCTAATGTTTTTACACTTTCATTTTTTCTATTTTGCAAAATGACTAAATTTTACTTAGATAATTAAAAATATGATTTCTTCATAAAAATAATATATGTTGTTGCTACTCCAAATAAATCATTCATATAATATTTTAAATATTCTCATTTTTTATATACTCATAATGAAGTTTATTATCAAGAAAAAATATAAAATGATTAAAACATCAGTCGAATTTTGAAACTCTAAATCGTTATAACTATTTATCGCACTCTCAGATCGGAAATCCTGGATCCGCCACTGTTCCACGGTCACCTTCTCTGTCGTCCGTTCACGGTCAGAGGTATCCCGTGTACACTAGTCCGAGCGGGGACACCACCCTCACTGGGACCCGAATTTGACTTATATATCATCATTCATAATTCACTTGGCCTTAGCCAACAGATAGGTATCATACACAAAACATTTATGGCAAGACAATATCAAATCACGAACATGTGTTCGAGTTTTCATAAAATATAATTTGTATTTTTAGTATAAGAAAGCTCACCTCGTTCGCTAAATTTCCTTAACTTGAAATTCTCCCTCCGACTTTAACTTGCAAAGATAACCTTTTTGGAAACAAAACAATATAATATGATACACTAATCAGTCTTCAAGAAATTCTTAAACTTTAATAGGAATGCATGCCTCAATTAATTCCTTTTTTCTTATTTCACTTATCTTTAAGGAATTTCTCAACCTTATTTATTATTGGATGATTCTTCTTCCACTATTTTCGGGCTTCGATTAAATTGAATCTATGCGTCTTTTACTTAGAAAATCTACTCTTACGCTAGGTAGATTAATCTTTAAGGAATTTCTCAACCTTATTTATTATTGGATGATTCTTCTTCCACTATTTTCGGGTTTCGATTAAATTGGATCTATGCGTCTTTTACTTAGAAAATCTACTCTTACGTTAGGTAGATTATTTTAGCTTAGTTACACCATTAGAATGAATCATATAAAAATATTAATGAGACCTTAATTTAAAACTTAAGCTAAGATTTAAAATTTCCTCCAAACAAATTATAATTTCGAACTGGGCTAAGACTTCCTCTGATTTTCAGCCCAAGTAATTAAGTTTTGAAATTGGGCCTCTCCAATTTATTCACTGCAGCCCCAACTATTTAAAATGGTGTTGGGCTCGAATTTAATTCTTTCATTTGCTTTATTTAGCCCAAGTAGAGAAATTAAAATGTAGCAGCCCAATACCAAAATGACCCAAATATAAATACTCCATTTCATCTCCCTCACACCTAACCTATAGCCCAAACCAAAATGAGAGAAAGTCTCATCCCCCTCTCTACCTACTACTGACCGTCGGCCAGCCTCCCTCCGGCGGTGTTCTCTCCTCCTCTTCTCCCTCTCTCTCCCGTCTCTCCCTCTTTTCTCTCTTTCTCCCTCCCTTCTCTCTCGGCTCTCCCTCTCTCCACCACACCATCGCCGTCTCAGCTCCGCCGCCACGCCACCGCCGTTTCGCCGATCTCCGACAGGTAGGGGTGATCAACAATTGCGTTCATCTATTTTGTCCCTCTCATTTGCTTATTCACCAAGATTTTATTTTATTACTTCTTTTTTTTTTATGCCAAGCTTTGTAAATTAAAATTTTAGATTTGAATGGGATGAAACAGTGACGATTTTCGGAGCGTGGGCTGTCGATTGTCGGCGACGGAGTGTGGTGCGGAATAGGGGCCTCCGGTGATAGGAACAGAGACCGGTATTGCACCGATACGCACTGAACCACTAGAAGGAGAAGAGAGGGAAGAGAGAGAAACAACTTGCATCAATTCATTCACATAATATCTGAATTACAATCATGATCGGTATATATATAACCTCTCATGTCCACGTAAGCAACAATTAACCAACTATAACAACTTCTAACTGACTAACTAACTTGAATCCTTGCCACGTGTGCGTATGGTGATGTAGATTGTCTGGTTTACGTGCTGCATGCACTCTCGTGCACCTCCGCAACAGCTTATTCTTGTTCTCATCTCGCACTTATTTATCTTCTTTCTCTTTCGTGTATCAGAGTGTCGAGCTCGCTGCCGGACGTCTTTCCGGCAGACTCCTATGTTATTTCAAGTTAAGTTCCTATTTTTCTTTGAGAATCTGCCATTTTTATGTTCTTGAAAGCTACAGCAATTCTGCCTACATGCAATATATTCATCCGATGCTAAATTGGTGTTTTTGGGCAGAGGTCATGCCTTGCCTATATGCAATGTTGCAAGATGTGAAATAAAAAGTGAGGTGTTTTATGGTACTCACCTTTTGTGATGTGGAAAAGATTTGCTGACTATGTCTCTTTGTGGCATGAAAAAGGATCTTGTTAGATTGCCTCTTCTTCCTACTTCGTTGGCTGAATACTGTGGGGAGTATTGTTTATGTGGTGTGGGCATGAAAGTGATGGTTGGGGTAAATATATATATATATATATATATATATATATATATATATATATATGGAAACTAAGCAACTTGGCGGACAAATCCTCTTTGTCATAAGATCATAATCTTCTGCCAGCTTATTACTTGCTGTGTCGGCCACTTTTCATTTTTTTATTTTTTATTTTTCTATTTTTATTTTTATGCATTTTACTTACTCTATTAATTTAATGATTTGGGTTTGGTGTAGGAAAAATCCGGTTCAAGCTCGTGGCTGTGGTGTAGGAAAACAGATGGCATCCACATGGCATCCACAGTTATTCCTGATGATGTACCGGACTTTCTTGAAGTACGAACACGACCGTTGAACGGGCTGCGTGAATTTTTCTCTAAGGGCTCGGGTGGTAGCCTTGAAAAGGGAAGAAAATGTAATGTTCATCATCCTTATCATCCGTTTGGTAGCTCTGAAAATAATCTCCCGACCCGGTAATAAAACTCGGGTTTCACACTCACAGCTATTATTATCAGTGTAGGTAGTGTAACTCAATCACAGTGGGAGGCAGGTATAAGGATCGGTGATTTCAGACATGCTCCTGAAAACAAAGTGTTCTCCCAATTTTGCCCTCGTATCCCTCCAATTTGAAGCTTCTCTTCACGGAATTGACATCGTCTTCGTGAGTATTCGGAATCCGAGAAACAATTTTTCATTTGTTCTCTCTGTTTGGTTGTTTAGTTTTCTCATCTGGGAGGCAGGGGAGGAGGGGAGAAGTTGTTGGGTGTGGAACTGGATGAGAAGGGGGATTTGATTGCAACAGCGGCGGCAGAGACGGAGGTGGCGAGAGGAGGAAGGGGTGTTGTTGTCGTGTTGGAGGAGGAGTTATCGAGGGTGTTGAGGCGTTCGCGGAAGCAGGAATGGCCGAATCCGGTGAACTGCTAGATGGGGTGGCAATCGGAGCTAAAGGATGACCGCGGCGGTTGCTGCGACAGCGGCGGTGGATGTGCAGCGGCGGTCCGCCGTCTGCTGCAGAAGTAGAGATTCATTCCAAAATCTAGCAAGGGGCAGTTTAGTCGGAGGCATCTTATTTTCAGCCATGATCCGTTTCAACCAAACACACACAAATTGGGCTGCAGTAGTTTGTTGGGTTGAACCAAACAACCCACAACTCTATCCACCAAATCAAGATAAGCTCATTTCCCACAAAGCCTGATAATTGTTGTATCCGCTACCACCCGCCCCCTAATTGTAATAGATAAAGATTTGATAAATTTGTACAATAGTACTTTAGCAGACTTCGGAGATATGCCGGACATTATAAACTTTTATTTGGTGTTACTTTTTTTTTGTACTTGAAATGTTCGTTTGAGGACGAAGCAACGATTATTTAAAATTCCAAGATCGATTATTATAAACGTAAAGAGCATGTTTTGAATACTACAACAACCACTTATTATTTATCTTTACGCTAATAATAATAATAGTAATAATAAGGTATGAAAGTTCGGATTGTTACATCGCGAGACAGCTCGCCACGCGCCTTGGCGATGTGGCGTGCTCCCGTTCGTGCGTGACGCCCACTCCCCAGCCCGCGAGTGGGCGTCGTTTATATCCGTTGAAAATGTTTTTTTTTTTTTTAAAGATTCAGGAAAAAATCGAAAATTAAAAAAAAAAGATCCCAAAAATATACTATCTGTTTATTGCCGTTTTTTTCAAATTTTAATTTTTTTTCTATTGTTTTAATCCTCCAGTCACTTCTATAAATACCAAATCATTCCCACAAATTATCTACCACAAAAAAAATCTTTATTCTCACTCAAACACTCTCTACATTCTTTATCTCAAAACATTATTTTTCTCTCAAATTTTAATCCATTCATGGATCCATTTGAGCAAATGCATCGAATAATGGAAGAATCGCTAGAAGAATATCGACGTAGGGAGGAGAAGGAAGCCGCAGTGCGTCAAAAGCGACCCCGAAAATACATCCATTGTAACCGGGAGGAAGCCGCCGCAAGGTTAGTACGCGATTACTTTTGTGCGAACCCAGTATGGGGAGATACCTACTTCCGTCGCCGTTTCCGCATGCGCCGGGAGCTTTTCTGCATATCGCAAATACATTGGCGGCCCAGGAAGAGTACTTCCAAGAAGGGTTCGACGCTATTGGTCGTCCCAGTCATACGACGCTCCAGAAATGTACTGCAGCAATCCATCAGCTTGCTACTGAACAAATGACGGATTTGTTCAACGAATACATGCACGTCGGAGAAAGCACTGGGAGACTTTGTTTGATTAACTTCTGCAAAGGCGTCCGGGCAGCCTTCACCGACGAATTTCTGAAGAAGCCAAGCACCGCAGATTGTTAGTTTTTGCTCCGACTTCACGAACAAGTGCACGGATTCCCCGGGATACTCGGCAGCGTCGATTGCATGCATTGGCAATGGAAGAATTGTCATGTGGCGTGGAGGGGGTCATACACGAGCGGCCACAAAGGCACCCACCCCATCGTTATACTCGAGGCCGTTGCCGACTACCGGCTATGGATTTGGCATGCGTATTTCGGGGTCCCCGGATCAACCAACGACGCCAACGTGCTCAGCGCATCCGACCTCTTCAGCGAATTTCTGAATGGTAAAGCATCGGCCATCAACTTCATCGCTTACAACCGCCATTATAAAATAGGGTACTATCTTGCCGACGGCATCTATCAGAAGTGGCCAACTTTCGTGAACACATTCAGCAGCCCGATGAACAAAAAACATGCTCTTTTTGCGCAGAAGCAAGAGGCTGCTCGCAAGGATGTGATAGAGCGTTCGGGGTTCTCCAAGCTCGATTCAACATTATCAAAGCCCCAGCTCGTACGTGGTTTATGGCGAATATGGTCGACATTATGTATACGTGCATAATCTTGCACAACATGATTGTCGCCGACGAAGGACCTGAGGCGGAAAATTGGTTCATTGAAACCCCAGGAAGCTCTACTGCAAGTAGTCCGCCTCGCAGTGGAGTGCATCCGTCTTTGCAAGAGCGGTTATGTGTTTGGGCAAAGACACGTGATTCTACCGCCCACGCCCAACTCCAGGAGGATCTAATGGAGCACATTTGGGCAAAATTTGGCAATCGTTAGATGATCGTCACTAGAGAACTCCTTCTGCTTCTTTGCCTTCATTTTTTTATGATTTGAGTTTTGAGATTTTGAATTTAAGTGTGCAATTTTTAATTTCTAGTATTTTAAATTATGTTCTTTTTTTTAAGGATTTTAAATTGTAATTTTTTTTAATTTAATAAAGTGTGTTTTTATTAATTGAATTTGTTGGAAATAAAAATAAAAAATGAAATTGAATGAATAGTTAAGGGATGAGATGGTTAAGAGATGGAGGGATGCAGGTGTTGTCTCTTAGTTAAGAGATGGGGTGAAAAGTACAGTGGGGCCCATGAATAGTGAAGAGATGAGACGATAAAAGACATGGATACGGATGGTCTAACACTACTTACTCAACCTTTTATCTCACGCTCTCTTACTTTTCCAATTATATATTGAAACTCGTGTCGAACTAAGTGTTCATAATTTTCAAAGACAGAGAGAGTATTAGTTTTATAGTACTCCCTTCATTCCAACTACATTGAGTAATAAAGTAAGAGATGTTGAAGTTTTTTTTAGCTAAAAAAGAAAATTGATCACTCGTGGTGGGACAACTCAAAATGAAAAGTTGATCACTTGTGATGGGACGGATGGAGTAATATTTATCAAACATTAAAACAACAAAAATAAATCAATTAGCAAAAATAAACATTGAAAACACTGAAACACACTCAAAAGACTTCGTTATTTAAGTAACACATGTAAGGACTTTATTACGAAGTAACAAAGGTTTTCTCTCCTATCACAGAATTGGCTAAAATGGCTCTCTCACTCTTGATCGCAATAATTGTATCGATTTTGGCATGGTCTCATTTCCGCCGCCGCAGCCGGAACCTTCCACCGGGGCCATACCCGTTTCCGATCGTCGGAAACATCCTCCAGCTAGGGCGGAACCCGCACAAGTCTCTCGCCGACCTCTCCAAAACCTACGGCCCTGTGATGTCTCTCAAGCTCGGTAGCATCCACACCGTCGTCATATCGTCGCCGGATTCCGCCAGACTGGTGCTGCAAGAGCACGACCTAGCCTTCTCCGGCCGCACCATCCCAGCGGCATCCGAAGCCCACGGCTTCGACAAGATTTCACTCCCACTCATACCGGTTGGAGAGAGGTGGAGAAAACTGCGAAAGCTGTACAGAGAGCAGATGTTCTCGGCACGGCGCCTCGGCGGCGGCGCGGGAGTCCGGCGCGAGAAGGTCCAGAGGCTGATAGATTACTTGCGCAAGTGCAGCGAGAGCGGGCGGGCCGTGGATTTGGGGCAGGCGGCGTTTGTGACGTCGTTTAATCTTATGAGCGCGACTATTTTCTCTGTGGATTTGATTGAGTTTGAATCCGGCGCGACGCAGCAGCTGAAGGAGACGGTCGAGGGCGTGATGATGGCTTTGGGGACTCCGAATGTGGCCGACTTTTTCCCGTTTCTCAAGTGGTTGGATCCGCAGAGGATCAAGAAGAGGTTGGAGTTTTACTTTGGGAGATTGCTTGGTGTTTTGGGAGGGATAGTTGAAGAGAGGTTTGGAGAGGAAGAATGATTTATTGGCTGTGCTTTTCGATCTCATGGATGGATCTGATGAGTATGAATTTAGCTTCAAGGACATTCAACATCTGTTTTTGGTGATACTTCTCTCTCCCTCTCTCTAACATTTGTTTCAATATTATACTCCCTCCATTCCATACTAATAGAGTTACTTTTCTATTTTGGAACGTTCTAAATTAATTGAGTCATTTCTATTTTTGCCAAAAAGTAACTCTCCTTTTTACATTATTCTCTCTCCAACTCTCTTACTTTATTTCTCTTACTTATTTTACCATCTATCTAACACACTATTCTTAAACTCTATGTCGAAAAGAAATGCTTCTATTAACAAGGAACGGAGGGAGCATATTCTAAAAACTTACATGGTTGCACAATTTATATAGGACTTATTTCTGGGAGGAACAGACACAACTCAAAGCACAGTGGAATGGGCAATGACAGAACTGCTAGCTAATCCGGAGAAGATGAATAATGCAAAGAATGAGCTGAAAAGTGTGATTGGAGAGATGAAGCAAGTTGAAGAATCACATATATCAAGACTCCCATACTTGCAGGCACTGATCAAAGAGACCTTACGGCTCCATCCTCCCGTTCCGTTTCTAGTTCCTCGACAGGTGGATCGTGAGGTCAAGATTGGGGATTACATAATTCCCCAACACTCCCAGGTATTCGTCAACGCTTGGGCTATAGGTAGAGATTCGAGCATCTGGCCCAACCCTAGTTTGTTTGAACCTGAAAGATTCTTAAATAACAATATGGGGTTCCAGGGCCAAGATTTCGAGTTTATTCCATTTGGGTCGGGGAGAAGAATGTGCCCAGGTTTGCCTTTGGCTGATAGAATGTTGTCTCTTCTGTTGGGCTCTATACTTCACAATTTTGAATGGGAAATGGATGGAGGGGTGACATATGACACCACGGAGGAGTTCGGAATGACATTGCACAAGGCAGTTCCTCTCAAGGCCATTCCATTTTGTTGTTTCTGAATTCTGGACCTCTTCTTTTACTTTAAAATTTTGGATGTGATCTGGTGTGTCGTATCTCCATCCCTACTTTTATAAAAATAAATTTGGATGAGATCTTGGTCATGTGTTGTATCTCCATCCCAATTTAAATAAAAATTTTGTTTGGTTTGTTTATAATTCAACGAACATCCACTTAAGTTTGTTAGATTTAATGAGGTTGGATGATGCATTTCATGTCCAAAAAGAAGGGATGTATAGATCCACATGCAGTGTGCCAATATGTGATAGGAATTGGTTGCAATTGCAGTAGATCGATCTAGTGCATGAAAATTGGATAATTTATTGACCTCACTCTTTTAATTAGCATGTCACTACGCATGCTCTAAGGAGCCTGAATTGTACTCCCTCCGTATGACAATAAACATCACATTTTGATCTAGTACAGATTTTAAGAAATACTCCTTTTGTCCCATAAAAGATATCACACTTATGGAACAATATAATAATTTAAGATGTTTTGTTTTGTGTATTAGATGAAAAGAGAAAATATAATATTTATATTATTTTGAGAGAGCACTATATCTAAAAATGAAAATGTGAGTGTGACAAATTAAAAAGAAAAATGAGACTATCTTTTATGGGACGGAGGATGTATATAATTGAAAGTGGGTGGAAAAAATTAATAGAATGTGGGTCATATTTTTATATACTTCCTCCATCCCTGAAAAGTACTATGAATTATTTCTTTGCTAGTATGTCCATGAAAAATACGAACTTTCTATTACTCATAGACATCATTTTATTTACAACTAATAGCATTAAACTACATTACTAACGATGTGTAACTCACTCACCACTAAGGCAATCCGCATCGCGTATCTCGATGTTGTCTCATCCCCATCTCGTCGCGATGCTCGTCTGGGAGAGGCGTCTCGCGAGACAGCTCGCCACACGCCTTGGCGACATGGCGTGCTCCAATTCGTGCGTGATGCCCACTCGCCGGCCCGCGAGTGGGCGTCATTTATATCCGTTGAAAATATTTTTTTTTTGTTTTTTTTTTAAATACATGGAAAATTTGAAAATTAAAAAAAAATCCCAAAAATATACTAGCCGTTTATAGCCGTTTTTTTCAAATTTTTAATTTTTTTTTCTATAATTTTTAATCCTCCAATCACTTCTATAAATATCAAATCATTCCAACAAATTATGAAAGTCATGATAATATTACAAGGAACGTCTTTATCAGAATATTTTTGCTTCCCACTTCGGTCAATTAGCAATAATTTTTCTCATCGGGTCCGGGTTACCGTAAAAAAACTCTATATTCTCACTCAAACACTCTACATTCTTCGTCTCAAAACATTATTTTTTTTCCCAAATTTTAATCCATTCATGGATCCATTTGAGCAAATGCATCAAATAATGGAAGAATCGCTAGAAGAAGATTGGCGTAGGGAGGAAGAAGTCGCGGTGCGTCAAAAACGACCCTGAAAATACATCCATCGTAACCGGGAGGAAGCCGCCGCGAGGTTGGTACGCGATTACTTCTGTGAGAACCCGGTATGGGAAGATACCTACTTATGTCTTTTTTATTTTTTTTAAAGATTTTAATTTATGTGTTCTATTTTATTGTTTTTAGGATTTTAAATTGTACTCCCTCCGTCCATGAATAAGAGTCCCGTTTTTTCATTTTGGTTCGTCCACGAATAAGAGTCCCGGTTCATAATTACCATAAATGGTAAAGAGACCCCACATTCCACTAACTCATTCCACTCACATATCATTTAAAACTAATATATACAAGTGGGACCCCTATTCCACTAACTTTCTTCCACCCACTTTTCTTAACATTTCTTAAAACCCGCGCCATTTAGAAATGGGACTCTTAATCGTGGACGGAGGGTGTAATTTTTTTTATTTAATAAAATGTGTTTTTATTAATTGAATTTGTTGGAAATAAAAATAAAAAATGAAATCGAATGAATAGATAAGGGATGAGATGGTTAAGAAATGGAGGGATGCAAGTGTTGTCTCTCAGTTAAGAGATGGGGTGAAAAGTACAGTGGGGCCCATGAATAGTGAAGAGATGAGACGGTTAAGTGACGGATAAGAGACATGGATGCGGATGGCCTAACACTACTTACATTACCTTTTATCTCGCGCTCTCTTGCTTTACCAATCATACATTGAAACTCGTGTCGAACTAAGTTTCATACTTTTCAAAGACAGAGAGAGTATTAGTTTTATAGTACTTCCTTCATTCCAACTAAATTGAGTTAAAACTTTTTGTCACGAAAAATAAGAAATTGCGTTGAAGAGTAAGAGAAATGAAGAGAGAGTAAATTAAATGATAGAATATAGTAAGAGTGATGGAATATTTTGTTTTTTATCATAAAAGAAAATTACTCAATTTTGTTGGGACATAAAGAATAATAATTGTAAGATGATGAATTAGTGGTATTTGAGGTCTATTAATAAAAATAAGTGTGACAAGTATTGATAGACGAAATGTAAAGGGAAACTAAATAGAATTAAGACAGACGGGGGAGTAGTTAATTAACTTTAATGACAAAAACGTCAAGGGAAAAGTTAAAAACATTTTATGTTTGACGGAGTAAAAAAAGTTTGGCAGCAAGAAACGTGATAGTGTAAAAAGTGACAAGATCATTCACTACTCTACGTTTCTTGTTGGAAGATCATTGTATCACGTTTAAAATCTAATGCCAAGATCTTGACAATATCATGAATCATACTTTAATTTTTTTTTATTATTATTACCATCATTAGGAGATAAAAATTCATAATAGTTTGATAGTAATAACGTAGAGTAGGGAAACAAGAAACGTGACAGACCGACTGTTGAGTACAAATCTATCCCACATCGAAATCTAAGGAAAGTTGGAATGTATATATAATTTCTATACAACCCTGATTAGTTTAAGGTTTTTTCGGAGTGACTCAAAAATAAATCCGTGTGAACTTGATCCAAAGCGGACCATATCAAACTAATACTATCAACGCCGACAATCCTGGCAAGACATATGTGGACCTCTCAAATAATAATAATAATAATAAAATAATAAAAAAGGCAAAAATAATTCAAACTAATACTGTCAACGTGATAGGGTTTAAGTTCCCTATCGAGCGATTTGTAGAGCACGCGAAGATTGAACCGAAAGAAATCGATAATTCCCTAGTTGAAGTTCTAGGGTTTTGGAACAAGAATGAGAAAAGAAGTATTTTATTTCTTAATTCTCAATAATAATAATCTGTGGAGTTCTAGTATTTATAGAATGCATAACCATAGACTCTAATAATATCTTGCAAGATATTGCAAGATACGTGCCAAAATAATATAACAAAATAAGGCAAAATAGTGCAATAAAATAAGGGAAATAAAATAAGAAAACATAATAGTCTTGGACGGCAAGTCATGGCATCTTCGGTGACTCGACTTCTACTTCTGGCGGCAGCTCGGAGTCCCTATCAACTCCCCCGCCGATGAAAATCGCCTTGCCCTCAAGGCGGAGGTCAAGAAAATGCTGCAGCGATGTATCTGCGCAATTAAAGGGAACCATATGATTTTCAGTCGTCGAATTGGCCAAGCAACTGGACCTTACTGCTGATTCAACTTTTTTAGTAGCATTGGAATGCCATATAAGAGAAATAGCAGCAGTTGTAGAGCTGAGGCTGAAAACATGAGAATAATTCACATCAATCGGCGACGCCAAATGTTGAAACTGTGAGTATTTATAGGACCCTCCGAGTGACATTAATGGAACACTAGCAAGATTGTTAAACTGCTTCTTTCTACCAATATCATAGTCAGAAATATGATATAGGCCAGCTTCCTTAGCAATATTGGGAACTTCCGCAAAACAACCAGACTGCAATGTGCAACCAACAAATATGGAAAAACCAAAGCTGACAAAGGGTGCCTTCGCAACCAAATTTCCATCGCTCCCACAAAATATCTTACTCATACTCTTACACAATGCAACGACACCTCCAAAGTAAATATTATCACCTAAATTTACTGCACCAGCATCGAACTTAGTTTTCCACACACCTTTGGAAAGCATCACCAAGCGCCTAGCATCCACCACCGCCGAACTTAATTTTTCCACAAGTTCGTCGTTAGCATCAGCCTCCTCTGCTCCATCAAAATCATAAGCAACAAAATGAGAAGCATCTTCACTCCTCCTCATGAATCTTTTCTTCTGAATCAGACATAAATCCCCCAAGGCTGACAAACCCATATCAGTTTCATCAACACTAAACACTTTCAGCTGTGAATAGCTCTCCCTGTGAACAAGCATGGCCCTCATAGCTTCGGACCCTCTGCCATATTCCTTTAAAAAATACACCTCCTTGTTCTTGATCGAATGGCTCCTCATGTGACCCGAAAGAGCCCTAGAAGAGAAAATTTCCACGCCACCCTCTGTGCCGGAGTTCACAATCACCATCTTTGCAATAAAGGTGTACTTCTTATCTAAAATCCTAAAGGATTTCGCCATATTCCACAGTTTGTAGCTACTGTCATCCTGATTACCATCTTCAAATTCCTCTACATTGATAATTTCTTTGTAGATGGCATCAATGGTGGATTGATTGATGCATCTCTCCATCAGCTGCTGCTCGTCACCAACCGCATCGCCACACCTTTGGTTGATGAATCTATCACGCGGTGGTATAGTGCGGGCATCGCCATATAGAGCAAGGAGACCTGCTGCGCTGCCAGAGACCCCTCGAATATGCCTTACCTCAACCTGTAAATTGCCGTCATCCATCTCGCAATTTGGGAGTGGCAAATCGGCATCCACACTCCAATTGGTAGACGATTTTGGAGTACCAATACAATGGAATGGACCAACATCATTTATTGCATCCATATCAAAATCAATTTCATTAGAAGATATATTGTTCGATTCAAGATTCATGTTCAAACTCCAATTGCTAGTAATTGGCTTGTAACTACTCTTATTAGCAAATATATCGGTAGACGCCACATTCAACGGATGAGTACCAAATTGACTGTCAACAATTACATGTGAAACTTCCTCGTCTGACTCCACAGCAAATTGACGGCCTCCTAATTGTTTTTCATCGTCTACTTCCTTATTTAATTCCGAGTCACCTGTATCATCAAAATCAACGACTTTCTGATTCGTAAGCCAACGAGGATGACTACTGAATGCAGCTTGGATAGCTTTTTGATTGGGTGGATCCCTTGCGTTCTCTGCCGGAACTGAAACAACCAGAGATGAAGGGCCGGTCTCACATAATGAGAATTCAGGTTGGTTCACCCTGTTAAAAACCGGAACAATGTCCTCATCTAAGTCATCTTCACTATTACTGCTATCATTGGACGAAACATCACACCCCTCTGTGAAATTCGATTCTTCGTCGATAGGCAGGGTGGAATCGATCGGAGCAAGCGGAGTCGGATCAACCGAGGCAGGCGGAGGTCGAAAGACACCGACTGAGGACGTCTGTGATAGGCTTGCTACTCTCCCGCCGTAGTCTTCATATAAATAGGGGTCAAATTGTTGTTTAACTGCCAACAAAAAATCATCCCAACCCTTTCCGGCATTACTATCCGTCCAGTTTGCCATCCAGTCTGACGCCGGTGGATCGAACAAGTATTTAGTAAGGTATAGGCGATCAGATAGAGGTGTGTAGCAATGGTTGTAGTACCTCTGTATATTACGAATCCACTCGATGACGTTCTCACCATCGAAACGAGGAGCATCAAATTTAGGGCGAGGGAAGGCCATAGGCATCACTCCTGTCGGCGGTTGTGTGAGCGATGGAGGCAATCTCCACCCGCTTGTGTTCGAAGGAAAAGCCGGTGAGTTAGGCGGTTCGATCGTAGCTTTGTTGCTCGTGTAATCCTCATCGAAATTTGGGTCAAAACGATGCTTGACTGCTATCAAAAAATCATTCTAGCCCTTTCCCGTGTTGTCTTCCTTCCAATATGTTGCCCAATCGGACGCCGGTGGGTCAAATAAGAACGTGACAAGATAGAGGCGATCAGATTCTGGAGTATAAGAGTGATCGAAGTACCTCTGGATCTTGTGAATCCAATTAGAAGCATCCTCACCTGTGAAACGAGGCGGCTTCATGCGAGGGCGGGGACTGGACTTCAGAGTCGTGGTCGGCGGTGCTGTAGTCTGAGATGGCGGTGGCTTCCACACATGCTTCGCTGCCGACGTCTCCATAATCGAGCGATCTGGCGGTTCTTTATGTTTTTCTACAGGAACGTTTCTGCTATAACCCAGGAATTCCAGCTTCCTAACAATTGATTCAGAACCAAAAAACTTTGGCGAGGGTGGGGGCTTCGACACCATCAAATCTGGTGCCATGGTTATCGTTTGTTGAGGGAGAAGAGTAGTTGATGCCATGGTTATCGTGTGTTGAGGGAGAAGAGTAGTCAATGGAAGCACCAATTGATAGGGTTTAAGTTCCCTATCGAGCGATTTGTAGAGCACGCGAAGATTGAACCGAAAGAAATCGATAATTCCCTAGTTGAAGTTCTAGGGTTTTGGAACAAGAATGAGAAAAGAAGTATTTTATTTCTTAATTCTCAATAATAATAATCTGTGGAGTTCTAGTATTTATAGAATGCATAACCATAGACTCTAATAATATCTTGCAAGATATTGCAAGATACGTGCCAAAATAATATAACAAAATAAGGCAAAATAGTGCAATAAAATAAGGGAAATAAAATAAGAAAACATAATAGTCTTGGACGGCAAGTCATGGCATCTTCGGTGACTCGACTTCTACTTCTGGCGGCAGCTCGGAGTCCCTATCACAACGCCGACAATCCTGACAAGACATATGTGGACCTCTCAAATAATAATAATAAAATAATAAAAAAAGGCAAAAATAATAAGAGTTCAGTGCGACCAATAAAAAGTACAATCACATTAAAATTCAACTTCCAAAATAACCTAATTAAATCCCAGAACCGACTATTTTAAGTTAAATCCAGAAAAGGAATCGGAAACCAAAAGGCAAAGTATCACAAATCCAAAAATCCTAGATTTTAAAACCAATTAGGATATTAATGTCAATTAACATTAAATTGGTTTTAATCAACTTTTAAAAAATATCTTAAAACTTTAAATGCATATAATTATCTTGATTTATATTATTATTTCTTCGCACAACATATATTGTTAAAACTTTAAATGCATATAATTATCTTGATTTATATTATTTCTTCGCACAACATATATTGTTAGTGACACGACGAAGGAGTTTGGAATGGCGTTGCATAAGGCAGTCCCCCTCAAGGCTATTCCAGTTTACTGTTAATGAGTTGGCTCACTCTTGTACAGATGGAGTTGTAGATGGGATGGTGAACCAATTCTTTTGGATGCTATTGAACGCTTGTTTATTCGCCATGTAATATGATTTTGTTATTTTAATTCTTCTTATTAAAATGCAAACTATTGAACATTAGTCTTTTACATTATGCCTATGAATCATACTTTAATTTGTTTAATCTTACCAACATTGTACAGATGGAGTTGTAGATGGGATGGTGAACCAATTCTTTTGGATGCTATTGAACGCTTGTTTATTCGCCATGTAATATGATTTTGTTATTTTAATTCTTCTTATTAAAATGCAAACTATTGAACATTAGTCTTTTACATTATGCCTATGAATCATACTTTAATTTGTTTAATCTTACCAACATTAGGAGATATAAATTGATAATAGTTTGATAGTACTTCTTCCGTCCCTGAAAATTTGTCACGTATTTCCTTTTTTGTTTCTTTCCTAAAATTTGTCACATTTCACTTTTACTATTTTTAGTAATGGACCCCATATTCCACTAACTCATTCTCACTCACATTTTATTAGTATAAAACTTAGGACTCACATGCCACTAACTTTTTCAACTCACTTTCTATTACTCCCTCCGTCCCGGAGTATTAGACTCACTTCTTTTGGGCACATGATTTAAGGAATTGATATTTAAATAATTAAAGTGGAGAGAGTAAAGTATGAGAGAGGGAAAAAGTAGGGGAGAGAAGAGAGAAAAAAGTAGGTGGAGAATAAAATAAGATAGATGCCTTTTGCTAAAAAAGGAAATGAGTCTAATATGTTGGGACATCCCAAAAAGGAAAGTTGGTCTAATACCTTGAGACGGAGGAGTACATTCTTAAAATTCGTGCCGAGTCAAACGGTGACAAATTCTGGGGGACGGAGGGAGTAATAACTAATAACGTAGAGTAGTGAAACAAGAAACGTGACAAGCCAACATATGTGTACGTCTCAAATCCAAATAAGTGGATAACAATAAAATTAAAAGGCAAAAATAATAAGAATTAAGTGCGACTAGATAGAAAAGTGCAATCACACTAAAATTCAACTTCCAAATAACCTAATTAAATCCCAGAACAGATTATTTTAAGTTATAGAAAAGGAATCGGAAACCAAAAGGCAAAGTATCACAAATCCAAAAATCCTAGATTTTAAAACCCTTCACTAGCAAAACGTTGGTTCAGACCATCATTTTTAAGAAACAAGGTTGTCGTTGAGCGACAATGAAGCAAGTTGGTCGGCAGGGCCGCCAGCCTGCTGAACATTCCTCAGGACATCCATTGCCTCGGAGACCTTTGATTTCAAAGCATCAGGCGACTCAAGCAAATGAAGAACCTCGGTCTTGTCCATCTCCAGAAGCATCCCTGTAACCTTCGCAGCATGCTCGTGCTCAAGTTGATCAACAAGTGGGTACAAGTTCTCACCCAACATCTGTTAAGACTATGAACATTATATACACTATACAAGATAAGAAACAAATACAATTTGTACACTATGGGCAAACTGCTTACCGTCCTCTGTTGTTCAGGTGTTGCATTTGCAAGGGAAGAAGCCAAAGCAGAAATTGGTATAGGCTGTGGAATAGCAGCATCGCGAGGAAGTATGCCAGCCATGTCATATGGAACAGGAAGCACTCCACCAGCAACACCAGGAATGGGTGCATCTGGCACATTACGACCAGCAGGGTACCTATACATCCTTGCCCTTGGTATCATCTGAACAAAATAATACATCAAGATCAGCAAAATACTTAATCACACATGATTAAAAACTTTAGTAAGTTGAGTAGAACCTGCTGTTGCATCATTGGCACAGGTTGCTGATTTTGTTGCCCTGGACCTCCTCGTCTGCCACCTGGTCGTTGGCCCTGCTGACCCTGTTGGACTAGTGGCACAAAGGAATATGGCACGGGAGCACCCCCAGGACGTAGTCCAGGAACAAGCTGCTGCTGATAACCAAAGCCAGCCTAAACCATTTTGCAAATATTAGAATTATCAAATGATGATAGCAAACAACAGATGATGCATATCGAATACAGCATGTGGCTTCAAATAATATAAAAGGATGATTACACTGAAAAACTACTTACCAAAATTGCACCCTGTTCAATTATAAAATGAAAATTTCACAGCTAAAAATACATATAGAACATAACAAACTCGGAGAATGTCACCTGAGGAGGAATAATAGCAGGGGCTTGCCCATAAAATAGCTGCTGCCCCATACCAGGTGCACCAGGAGCATACATAGGCATACGAGGAGCCATAGAAGGTGGCATTGCTACAGGCCTCATTTGCAAATATTGGGCCTAGACATAAGTCACATAACACAGTTTTCAGAACAAATGATGAAGTCATTATATGAGAAAACTTGAAGCATATATGCAAACACTAAGAATCAATTGTAGTATATTGACAAGGTTTCAAAACTAGATCTGAGCAAATAATTCAAAAATAGTTAACAGAGGGCAGGTATACCCTGGCTTGGATGTTTGTGAGCACGTGTTTTAACTTTATATGAACTTGGAGATTAAAAAAACAGCTCAGTAGAGGAATAAGTATGTTGACAAATCCTAATTATATTCTGATCGGAAGAAATTGTGACTTCATAGTCAGATTAGCACAAGACCAAGCCCCCATGTCCTACTGTACATTTCATCATTATCCAGCATTGTAAAATTGCTTAGGATATAAATCTAGCCAATCAAATAATCTAACAGAATGTAGTCTGGGTGACAATTTTAAGTACTGAAAATGAATAGTAGAAACAAGCAAAGCATAGGGTTATATCTAAGACGACTCATAGCAGACTACAGTTTTCAACAGCAAGTCTACAGCATAATAAGATACACTATCTGTGACAAAATCAGCATGAGTATGAAGTATCTGCAATGGCAATAATATTTTACTGTAATAGAAATCAAATAGGCACTTAGAGGTCCATCTACAAGGCAGGTAATTTGGCTCTCCTGTCTTTCTTGAAAAATAAAAATCCCGTACCTGTAATTTGGCTCTCCTGTCTTCCTTGCGCTGTGCCAAGGCAACATAAAGAGGCTTGCTAATTAAAATTTTCCCATTCATTTCAGCAAGCTAACAATAAAAAACCAATAAATAATTAGTTCCAGCACAACATATTAAGAATTCATCTAAAAACTCATCACAACAGTATTAACTTACAGCTCGGGAAGCTTCTTCTGGTGTTGAAAAGGCAACAAATCCAGAACCTCTGCTTATCCCACTAGGATCACGCATAACCTGCACCCAAATCATAATCACTCAGTAATAGGATAAAATAGGTATCACAAGGTGAAAAAAAATATGTTATTTGTATCCCCTGTAAATAATGAATGTTTAATACCTTACAAGAGGTGATGGTACCAAAACCTGAAAATAGTTCTCTCAGTTTGTCATCATCAATGCTATCATCTATGTTTTTAACATATAAATTAACTCCAGGAAATTTGTCAACAGTTTCTCTGGTAGTCTGCTCAAACCGACTTTTAAGTTCCTGCTCTCTCTCCGACTTCTTCTGGGCTTTCCCAACATACCATTCCTTGTCATCAAATTTCTTTCCATTAAGAGCTTCAACAGCCTTGGCAGCATCATCAGCCTGCTCAAAATTGACAAATCCAAAACATCTCGACTTTCCATCAGCATCCCTCATCACTACTGCACTAGTGATTACACCGTATTCACCAAAAGTTGTTTTTAGATCATCATCTGTAGCGGACTCAGCTAGATTTTTCACAAACACGTTGTTGAACTTGGCATTTTCCTGGGTAGTAGTCCTCTCTTGCTTACGTTGGAAATGCCCAACATAGACTTGCTTATCATTTATGAGCATACCATTTAACTTATCGATAGCACTTTGTGCGGCTTCTTCAGTATCAAATTGCACAAATCCATAACCCTTAGATTGACCATGGGTGTCTGTTGCTATCTTGCACGAAAGGATGTTCCCAAAACTAGAGAAAGTGTCATGCAGTGCTTTGTTATCAATGGATTTGTCCAAATTCTGCAAAAGAGTGTTCATTAGCATGTACATAAAAAAATATTGGTGAAAAACCAATAAAAAACAGCTTAAATATTAAAACATCAGATATGCAGATAACCCAATGACAACTAAGGAATGAAACAGCAGTGGACTTCTCCATGTCAACATAATTGTTAGATTGGTAGAAATTCTGTGCACCACATAGTCATTATCATAATAGCAAAAAATAAGATCTAAGGTCAACTATAAAAGATGCAGTTAACAGAGAATAATCAGGTATGATAGAGCCACTCATCAGATCCTCTTAAAACAAAGACTAGAAACAGAGGCTATATTAATGAAGGAGACAAACCAATCACAATGTGACTGAACAAGACTGGACAATTACCTTGATAAAGATATTGGCCATTCCACTTTTTCTAACACTTGGGTCTCGGTGAGAATACATGACGCGGATTGGCTTGCTATTGAGAGGGGTGAAGTTCAATAATTCCAAAGCTCTTGCAGCTGTTACCATGGTTGACAAAATATTACAATTAGACAATGTTCAATCGCAGCCTTTTGTCTAGGTAGAAAAGAGTAGCGCAGAAAGCATAGGAAAAAAATTATCTGATCTTTAAAGTAATGAGAGCAAAATGATAGAAAATGAAACTTCTTGGTAACCAAACAAATGAAAGAAACCTGCAAAATTATGGTCCACATACATCCTACAAGCTATTCGACATGGCAATGAAACAACAAAGAGAGAATCTATTATCATTGTTGAAAGTCATCACTATCTTCCAATAAAAGCCAAAACGAGCATATAAAGCTTAAGCATTTTATGCAGCATTAATTCAGCAATATTCAAAAGCGATGAGTTATGGAGTATTACAAATAAGAATAGAGTTGCCACACAAGTCTTGGACCTTATCACATTGACACTATTCATTTGTAATTTTGTATTACGAATACACCATCTACATTCCAATTACCAAGCTGTTCTCTCAAAATTAACAACACATACTGTCATTCTATTAATGCATTTGAGTTTGAATTTCATTCAATTAATCATAATCAAAAGCATCACAACCTTGCTTACTGAAGCAGGTACGGGTGTGTGCATGCAAAGAAAGAAACCAAAACTAAGCAATTGATGATACAAATAAAAAAGAATTCGGAAATGCTAACCATCCTGGGGGTTGCTATAGTTGACATAACCATAGCCAAGACTGCGGTGAGAGCCAGTATCGCGGCAAACCCTAACCGAAACAACCTGCCCAACCGAATTGAACAGATCGTAAAGCTGCGAGTCCGTTACGTTGAAATCCAAGTCCCCGACATAGAGAGATGTCGCCTGAAACTGTCCTTCCGGGGCGGTACCACCAGACGCCGCCGCGACTCCATTGGGGGTCGGCGCTGCCGAATTCGGATGTTGCACCTGCGCCATTACTTGAATTTCAGGTAGATTATCGATTTTACTTTATACTTCTCGTCGTTATTAATTCGAGAGAATTGACAGAGAAAAAAGCAAAGGCTGGGAGTGAAAAACAGGTAACTTTTTTTGGGTTTCGGGTAGGTAAAATTGGGGATAATTTGGGATAGAATAGAAAGCTTTAGAGAGAGAAAATTTTTGGTGTTTTTTGGGAGGGCAATGATCTGCACCGCACTCGGTTTAAACAGTAAACTGTGACGTATAAATACGAAAGGAACCCTAGTTGAAGGAAAGTGACGAAATCGCAGCCGTTGAATCTGATGAAGTGTGTGACGTCGTCATATTTTCCACTTGAGAAAATTGCGGTATTTACCTGAAAATAAATTACTCCCTCCCTCCCATAAAAATTGAGACAAAACTTTTTGGTATGGAGATTAAGAATTTATATTAAATAAATAGAAGAGATGAAAAAAAGTAGGAAAGATAAGAGAGAGTAAAGTAAATAATGAAATAAAGTAAAAGTGATTAGATGTTTTGTCTTTTGTTAAAAAAGGAAATGACTCAACTTTGTTGGGACAGACTAAAAAGGAATACGACTCAACTTTTATGGGACGGAGGAAGTAAATGCTACTCCCTCCGTCCGCGCATAGGAGTCCCATTTGTTTCCGGCACGGGTTTTAGAGCATCCGCAATGGTGCTTAGGCCAGCCATTCTCTCCCCTGCCACGTCAGCAACACTAAAAAATCCACCTGCCACATCAGATTTAGGCCAGCCATAGGCCAGCCGCAATAAAAATAATTCAAAATATACTACATTTACGGAATTAAAATTACGATTAAAATACGGAATTAAATTTACGACACATATACGGGAAAAATAATCCATTCCATTAAAAAAAAGTACAAAGATTTAAAAAAAAGTACATGATTTTTTTTTAAAAAAAAAGGGCTTCAACACACGAGCCCCGCCACTGTCTACTCCTCATCGCCGTCGTCGTCGTCCTCGCCGTCGCCGCCGCCGCCGCTGCTGCCGCCGCCGTGGTATCTGAGCCCACGTCGGAACCCCCTAGCCGTGCCCTCGCGATCTCCAAATCAACACGCATTCTCTCGAGCATCTCGTGAAGAATCATCTTCTCCGTGGGGTCAGTGGCGTTCTTCCACTCTTGGAAGACCTTGTACATCTGAGCCCGCGTTTGGTTACGCGAATGGAGAGTGTACTCGAGTGGGACGGGTGGGAGGGCGGAGGACTGGACCTCGTGCGGCGATAGGGGGGATCCGCCCCTCGCAGTCCGCTGCGCCCGCTTCTGTCCAACCGGGCGGGGGCGACCAGTAAATGAAGGAGGGGATGGAAACTCCTCAGCATCCGGGGGGAGGTCGTGGGATCTGCCGCTGCTGCCGCTGTAGTCGCCGCTATAGTTCAGTCGCTGCTTCTTCGGCCACCCAGCGTCGCACCCCGCCCGGAACTTCTCGGAGTCCTTCAACAACAAGAAGCACTCCCAGAAGGTGAACTCCTTATACTTCCCCTCCAAGGGGAACTGACTCGCGGCTATCCTCCGGGCGTCGTCCTCATTCTGCCCACTTCTGAGCTGACGGGGGGCGTTGGCATACAAATTCGCAAAACGGCCCACCGCGGCCCTGGTGCGCTCCCACCCCTTCCGGACCTCCTCGTTGTTAAAGTCCTTCCCGTGCGGGCAGTGCCTCCTATAGGCAGCTCTGATCTTCGACCACATGTTGACGACCCGCTGGTTGTTCGCAACCAGCGGATCGTCGCACACCTCCAACCACCCCTTGGCCACCCCGGCGTACTCATCCCCCGTCCACTTCCTCCGGCCAGGGGCAGCGGGCTGCGATGACTCGCCGACCGCCTTGCCCTTCCCCTTCCCCCTCGTCTTCTTCTTCGGCGCGGCCCGCGTCGCTCGAACGAGAGTATCATCTTCCCCGAGATCGATCCCCATATCGTGCAATGACAGAAGGTCATCGCCAGAGAACTGCGTCTCCACTGGGGTCGACGTGTGAGACGAAGCCGTCAAAAAATCAAGCGAGGGCCGATATACCGTGTCCCCTCCCGGTGACCCATGCACCCCTCCTGCATCCCGGGATGCATACCGTGCTGCATCCCCCCCTGCATCCCGCCCTGCCACATCATCCCCATCATCTGCTGCATCATCGTCTGCTGCTGCATCTGGGGCATACCCTCCCACCCGGGCGATAACTGCCCGCCGCTCCCCTGCCCGCCGCCCGGCATCCCCCACGGCATATCCCCCGGCATACCCCCCCGGTTCCCCCCCATCGCCCCCCCCGGCGCACCAGCCATCATCCCCATCATCTGATTCCAAGGGATGTTAAACCCCGGGCCCATCTGCCCCCACCCAGATCCCACAGGTACCGTGGGAGTCTGAGATCCACTCGTCGCTGGACTGGACTCGTTGTTGTGATCCATCGCTCGATGATGCTCTTGTACAAAGTTAGAGAGAGAGAAAACTCGTTAAAACAAGTGGTGCAAATGAAAATGAAACGAAAATCGCGTTTATATAGGTTTTAAAAAAAAAAAAATCAAAAATCGGCGTTGGCCGATCGAGCCGCCACAACGGCGGCTAGCCGATCGGCCAGCGACGAGCGATCGGCCAGCCCACGCCGATCCGCTAGCCGATTTCGCTCTGGCCGATTGCAATGGTTCAGCTAGCCGGTCGCTAGCCGACCATTGCGGATGCTCTTAAGAAATGTTAAGAAAAGTGGGTAGAAGAAAGTTAGTGGAATAGGGGTCTCACTTGTATATATTAGTTTTAAATGATATGTGAGTGAAAGGAGTTAGGTGGAGGTGGAACCCTAGTACCATTTATAGTAAAAGTGAACCGGGACTCTTATTCACGGACAGACAGACTAAAATGGAAAAACGGGACTCCTATTCACGGACAGAGGGAGTATTTATTTAGGCCTTTTTGACTGTGTAGATACGACATAACAAAAGAGTTAACTTAGTGTTTTAATAATGTTGTTTAGTTGATATTTTAGTCCCCAAAATTATAAATAAATAGGATGTAAAATGACAAAAATATCCTCATTACAAATAGAATGGTTTTTTTTTTTGTTTGAATATAATACGTAGGTCATATTCTATTATAACACCCTAATCCAAAATCAAGACCAAATCTTCATCCTTACATTTTAAAATGAGTGGATGAGATTAAATCTTATGAATCTCAATAAATAGTAGACAAAATATCAACAAAAGGGTAATATCGTCATTATGTTATCATATGATAATTTTCGTGAATGTTTTTTTATATCAACATAGTGTATTACAAATATCAACAATATGACATAAGAATATCAACATTAGCAACACATATTTGTTGAGCTTTTTACATGGTCTTATTGAGATTTTTTGATGTATTTATTGAAAAAAATCTGGTTATCAACATTTATGAAAACTAAAATAAAAAATATCAAATTTCATCATTCGAACATCGTCGGAACATATGCAATTGAGATCTCGTTGGAATCCTTATAAAATTATCTTTAATTTGATATATTTTTTGCGAAAAAATAATTTAAATCGAGAGAGTTGCGTAAATTTAAAGTTTTAAGATGATTTTAATGAGAGGGAATTGACATTAATACCCTCTAATTTTATTTATTACTCCCTCCGTCCCGGCTAAGATGACACATTGCTTAGCCGGCACGAGATTTTAGGAGTTATTGGTTTAAGTGTTTAATTGGATAGAGAGAAGGTGGATGTAAGTATTAAAGTAGAGAGATAAAGAAAAATGGATATTTTAATAGGAGTGAGAAAAAGTGGTTGAGTGTATTAATTGGAGAGAGAAAGTTACTAAAAAGGAAATGTGACATCTTAGTTGGGACAAACTAAAAAAGAAAACGTGTCATCTTAAGCGGGACGGAGGAAGTAATTTTCTTAACATAATCCATATTACATTATTTCAACCACTAAATCTTCTAATCTAATGACTAAGATTTAGTCTTAGTTTGGATTACTAATTAGTTAGCGATTGATCACTCCCCATCATACGTATACTTTGTGCTTAAGTTAGCTTAATTAACAATATTTTATTAATTAAATTAGTTCCATTATCACATGATTAATTATTAAAGACCTAATCAAATATTATTGCAAAGAAGATTTTTAACGAGGAACATTTCTGATACCAATTTTCCAAGAACCCAACGACGACAAATTTTGAAAGAAAGTTTGGCCACAAAATTCACCGTCATCTCCAAATTTCATTGGAGTATCACATTGAACAAGTACTCAAAATCAAGCCAAAATAGAACTTTTTTATTTTTATTTTTTTAAAAAGAAAGAAAGAAAGAAAATTAAACATCAACATGATGCAATTATGATGAAGTAATGGCGGTCGTGGAGTCACCATCGTCAATGGAAACTACAACATGGCAGGTGAGAGGAGGGCGCACGAAGCAAGATACGCTTAAATTTTCGATAGAAATCATTACAACCTCAAAAAAATCGATGCAAATCAAAGAATCGATGGAGGATTTCATTTGGACTCGTCATCGCTCATCGGGTCCAACCCGGTGGCCATGGAGTGGCAACACCCATGGTGCAACGGTGGATGCCAGCGGCACACTAACGACCGTCGGATGACAATGGAGTCATGGGCACGCTTACCGCCGGAGGAGGTGAAGGTTTAAGGAAGTGGGTTGCAGAGAGAAATAAAAAGAAAAATTAATTAAAGTATTATAAGTAGAGAATGGATTCCACCTTAATAGAGAAAAAAAGAATTTTAAATATAGAAAGTGTATACTCTTGTTGAAAGTACCAAAAAGAAAATAGTGCATACTTTTGTGGGACGAATGGACGTGTTTTAATACACAACTTGTAAAGTAAGAAAGAAATAGAAAGAAAAAATAACTAAAGTATTGTAAGGGGAGAATGGATCTCACCTTAATAGAGAGAAAAGTTTCTAAAATTATAAAGTGTATACTCTTGTTGAACATACTAAAATGAAAAAAGTGCACATTCTTGTAGGACGAGGAGCAGTATTTTTTTGTCATTATAAAGGAAATTTTATTTTATGTCATGAGACAAACTAGTTTTTTCAATTTATTTTTTAATCTATATATACTTCAAAGTTTAGCTGTAATTGATAGAATTAGGCTTATTGTGGTGTGGTCAATTATTAACTATAACTATTTTAAGATTATAGCATATTAGAGATCTGATAGTAAATTTCCATGTATAATTTTATTTTTATTTTTTATTAATTAAAAGATAATACTAACAACAATCAAATTTAGGATTTAGGAATAAACTGTCAGGTAGTGTATATGCATTTAAAGTTTTCAGATATTTTTTAAAAGTTAATTAAAAATATTTTTTTTTCATTGATATTAATTTTCTAATTGACATTTTGTGTATATTAATACTCGGGACTGAAATATCTTATTTTTTAAAAAATCAAATGCATATCAATTCAGTTGTAATTATAAATTTAAAGGTGATAGTAATATAACACAAGAGGAATGAATATGCTACATAACTTATGTGGACTCCTTATTAGGAATGTCAATCGGGCTAACCCGTGCGAGTTCGGGCCAGCCCTCTCGGGTCGCCGAGCTATTTGGGTGCGGGCCATTCGGGTTATGGATTTTTCAGGTCATAAATTTTCAGCCCTAACCCTAACCCGTTGGGTTTTAGGCTAACCCACCAGGCTATTCGGGTCTAAAAGCTTTTGAAAATAATCTCTTGTAAATTTTCTTCTATCAAATGATTTTAAATTTTAGATACTTTCTTCTTTTTAGTTTATAATCATATAAAATCTTCGAATTTTCATAGTTTTCTTCAATAATACTTGAAAAAAAGTCTTCCATCTCGATCAACTATAATATAAACTACAGCTTGTGTTCGTGTCATTATTATGACATTGTTTGTAATTAATTCTTTATGAAAATGATAAATAAATTAAAATTTTGATGGGTTAGTTCTTAATTTTATCTTGATTGACTTTGGTGGTGGTAAGACACTAGTAGCAGATGATGGGACGGTGCAATAATGAGTTGAGATGAAACTTAAAAGCTGATATTTTGGGATTGAGTGAAAAAGTATAAAATGAAGATTGAATAAGACTAATGATTGTGTAGAATGAAGATTGAGGATTAAAAAATATAAAAAACCCCTAAAACTTAATATTTTATAATTAAAACTCACAACCCACCGGACCGACCCGCAACCCGTTCGGGCCAACCCGTTTAACCCGCCAACCCATTCGTGCCAACCCATTTAGCCCATTTTGTATTCGGGTGATAAAATTACAGCCCTAACCCGCTCATATTACCGGGTTGTTCGGGCCGGCCCACGGGTTTCGGGTTGAATTGACGTCCCTACTCCTTATGTGAGCACCACTCTCGTTTGACACACGTTTAGCGTTGTTCGTTTCGATTTATCTATTTAGTTTGACTCTAATACAATAAAAAATGTTATTATAATTTTTAATTTCACAAAATTCATAAAAATTAAAGTTTTGCTCGTTTTCTCTATAATTTCAAATAAATGAATAAAATAATAAATCAAGCTTTGACTTTTATGAATTTTGTGAAATTAAAAATTGTAATAATATTTTTTAATGTATTAAAGTCAAACTAAATAGATAAATCGAAAGGAACAACGTTAAACGTGTGTCAAACAAGAGTGGTGCTTACATAAGGAGCCCACATAAGATATGTAGCATATCATTCCTCGTCACAACAGTTCGTGATTTAATTTATAATTTTTCTTATTTCATAATGAATACATGTACACAATCGGATGATCATTCAAATATGAATGCAATATTATAAATGAACAAGTAAACTTAGGTATTGTGTTATAGAGGAATGAAATGTAAGTAAACTTAGGTTTTGTGTTATATATTTAGTTTGACTCTAATATATTAAAAAATGTTATTATAATTTTTAATTTTATAAAATTCATAAAAACCAAAGCTTGATTTAATATTTTATTCATTTATTTGAAATTATGGAGAAAACGAGTAAAACTTTAATTTATGAATTTTGTGAAATTAAAAATTATAATAACATTTTTAACGTATTAGAATCAAACTAAATAGATAAATTGAAACGAACAACTATAAACGCGTGGCAAATAAGAATGATGCTCATATAAAGAGTCGATATAAGTTATGCAACGTGTCATTCCTCTCATTGTGATTCACCAATAAATGATATCCATTCCATTGAGCATACAAGGAATATAAAGCCCAATATAAGTTATGCAACGTGTCATTCCTCTCATTGTGATTCACCAATAAATGATATCCATTCCATTGAGCATACAAGGAATATAAAGCCCATTCTGGGTCCAGACCATTTGAATGATTATCCGTTTCTTTATTTACATCCATACAATATTGCTGTTAACTATAGAAATATGGAGTGTTTTTTATTTAAAAATAATAAGTATGACATTCCTGCTCTGGTCCCACTAAACTTGCTCTTTATTTACCATATTTTTATTTGTTTTGCTTTTCTTCGAAATTTTGGTGACCACACATTATACCAAAAGTTGTAACTTACCTATTTTCTAAATTTTGTCATAGAAGTAGTAGTAATAATATTTTTGCTCCCTGGGTTGCCAAAAGCACTTCCAAATTTAATATAAGTTGTTTTTTAAAAGAAGTGTTGCTATAAGTACTTCAAGATTTATTTTTTATTATTAATATTTTAATTCCTTTTTATTTCTCTTTTATTTTATTTGTTATGCATTAAAATCTACATCTCCATAAAAAATTTTATTTTAGAGCATCCGCAGCGGTGCTATTTTTTCCGTCCGTCCGTCCGGGCCGCGGGAGCTCGTCCGTCCAGCGGCACGATGCTGCTCTTAGCTAAGAGCACGTCCGTGTCGCTGAGCACCATTACGTGGCAGCTTCTGATTGGCTGCCGTTGGCAAATTCGATTTTTTTATTTTTTATTTTTTAAAAAATTTGAAATTTATTTAAAAAAATATTTTTAAATAAAAAAAATATTTTCCCACTTCCCAAAAAATTATATCCGTTTTCTACCCGTTTTCTACCCACTTTTAATTTATTTTTCAATTTTTTTTCCCCAAAATTCACATTTTCATCTATAAATACCCCACTTCAACACAAAAAAAATCACATTCTCATCTATTCTATCATCTACATTCTCTCATCTTTTTTCTCATATTATCTCATCTAAATTCCCACCACACTACACAATGTCCGGCTCCGACGATCACCCATCCGGCAATCTCGATTGGAACCACGATTGGTTCGACTCCGGCGAATTCCCTAGTCCGGAAACGCAATTTACCGCCCATCCTCAAACCCAAGGTTCGCAATTTTTGGGTGGCTACCGTCCTTACCTGGTGCACGACCAAAACGATCGGGAGGGAGCAGCAGCTCTACTCCTACTCCTACTTCTATTCCTACTCCTACTCCTCCTGTTCGTGGCACCCGCACTCTGTACACTCCGGGTGAGATGATGGCGATGTTCAAAGCCTACTTGGCAGTCTCCGAAGATCCGGACGTTGGCACGAACCAAACTGGGGATACGTATTGGTGGCGCATCACTCGCCTTTACAATGAAACCCGACCGGGGGGAACCATCTATCGCAATGAGAGTATGGTGTGCAATTGCTTCTACAGATGCAACTTAGCAATCGGTATGTTCCAGGGGTACTTCCAACAGGAAGAGCGGCCGGCGGGGAGCGGCAAGAGCGAGCTCGACATCATCAGTGCCGCCTTGGCGACCTACCAAAGCTTGGAGTTGATACCGTTCAAGTACCTCGATTGTTGGCAGGAGGGGCGCCGACATCCGAAGTATAGAGGCAGCGTAGTAGCATCCTCCTCCAGCTCCTCTAGCAAACGGTCGAGGTCGGTAGCCCTATCCGACGGTGTCTCCGATGATGTGGCTACCCAGCTTTTCGGAACTAACTTGGGTAGCCCCGACACTGGCCCGAGCAGTTCCCGCCAGCCGCAAGGAAGGAAGAAGGCGACGGCTACCCGCCGTCGCGCCCCGACTCCAGCCGCCCCCGTCCCCGCTCCCTTTGTGCCTCCTCCACCCCGGAACAACTCGTTGTGGACCCTCTTGGGTCAACTCTATTTGAACGATACGTCTAAGATGACTCCGGATCAACTTGCAACACATGAGCAAATGATCCGGGGTCTGAAGAGGCAATTGGGGTTAGAGGACTAGTCTTCCACGTGTGTAATTTTTAATTTGTAGGATTTTAATTATGTATTTTTTTTATTTTCTAGGATTTTAATTATGTATTTTTATTTTTAAAGTATTTTAATTATGTAATTTCTATTTTTTATAATTTTAATTATGTACTAATTTTTATTTTTTAATGTATTTTTATAATGTAGAAATGTTTTTAATAATTGGAGTATTTAAATTGAATAATAGAATGGTGGAACCTTGAGTTTATCCTTAACTAAGAGTACGGATATGGGTGTTGTAGTCTTAGCTAAAGGACAATAGCTAAAGGACAAGAAGTAAAAGTGGATCCGGGCTCACTTCCATACTCTTAGCTAAGAGCACGGACGAGGATGCTCTTAAGAATCAAAGTTTAAGTAATTCCTTTATTGAACATTGATTTTTTTAAAAACACGCAGTTTTATTTTAATGTAATAGATGAAAAAAATAAAATAAGTGAATAATCGACAAATTAAAAATAAAATGGATCTTCTGGACGGAAGCATTAATTTTTAAGGGATAGAGAGATTATAAAATTAATTAATGAGGCGACAATATTAGATGAAATAGAATTAGAAGTGTGTGCGCAACCAATTGTATCTATCTTATCCACCCATCAATTTGCACCTCAACTCACAAAAGTAGGCCATACACCTGTCCTTCATCAAATCCCATTCTACGCATTCAATGGAACAGAGAAAATCACACACAATACATTCCCATCACATAATAAAATACTTACTAATAATCTAATCTAAATTAATGACCATACTTTGATATAAATCCAATGCATAAAAGGAAATTCCATAACTTTTTTATACAATTAACTGTTGATAACACACAATTAAGCTAATCTCTATAAGCTTCTCCTTTACATAAACCCAAATTCAACGCTACAAACCCCTAAAAATTACAGACCCCAAAAAAAAAAAGAAAAACAAAATTAATAAATATTAAAAAAAATGTGATATGAAATCACAAACCGTATTGAGACTAATTCAATTTTCCTCCGAGCTCTCCGGGCTCGGATACTCATTCAAATCGGGCTTCTCGACAGCCCGGCCCGATCCGGAGCGCGCGCTTTGCATCGCGTCGACTCTGGCGCCGACCTCGGTGGCTTTTTTCCTAATCGCGGCGGCGGATAAATCGCGCGGCTCGTCGACGACGTCCTTGACGATGAATTCGGGGAAATTGAGGCGCGCGGAGGGGCCGCGGAGGTGGAACAGGGCGGTGTCGTAGGCACGCGCCGCCGCGACGGGGGAGGAGTAGGAGCCGAGCCAGATTCTGGAGCGTTTATTCGGCTCGCGTATCTCCGCCACCCACTTCCCCCACTTGCGCATCCGTATGCCGCGGTAAGGTTTCTCTTGCTGCCGGCGCTGCCGCTTCGAGATTTCCGAGGGCGACGCCGGTGAGGAAGCTGTGCAGCACGCTCCGTCCATTGATTTCAATCGAAAATTGTGATTTAATTTTTGGGGGAGAATTTATGATTTAGGGTTTGATAGGAGTATTAATTTTGGTGTGGGGGAAGGGAGAGAATCTAAAGTGGAATTCATGCTAGAAAACAACACTTGCTTTGATGCGATGCGTCGGTATTTATACGGAGGTGGAAGGATGGGATTCGGCTTTCTAATTATTTATTCGAGGATTCTTCATCATCCACAAATTAATCAACACATATTTCATCTAATCATGAATCTAAATATACGAAATTAGTATGTATTATATATAAATTAATACTCCTACTATAAATTAAAATAATGTACTACTGTATTATGGTGGACTCAAATCCATCTGAGACCTTTAAGCTTGGGCTTGCATAATATGATTACTAACGACTAATTTTCTTTTATGAAATTCTAAATTTATTTAATATAATTAAAAATATTACAACCTTTCCTAAAAATAATAACACTTTCATTTTCCGTTTATTCAATAAAAATATCCCTTTTCCATTTATTGAAAATTCCCCCAACTCATTACTCATATACTATATCAATTCATTTACAATGTAGTACTCCGTATATCACTAGGACCTACATTGAGCACTAATAATATGGGTCTTACTACTCCACTAACGCTATTTTAATTATCATTCTCCTACTATCTCTTACCTTATTAATTATGTAGTATTAATTTTCATGTCATCCTAAATGGTTTTATTTTTTTTGATGCAGAGGAAGTACTATTGGATTTGTACTACAAAAATCTTGTATTTTAAGATACATAAATTGAGACTTATTTGTGTTGAATTTTTTTTAAAATAGTAACAATATGTTGAGAGGAAAAAAGTTGTCACTAAATTAAAAATAAATTAACTTAACTTTTTATTTTTTGGGACATTTCCATTTGTTGATAATTTCAAGTAATAGAAGTAAAAGTATTACCCATGATAATGATTAATGATGCGTGCAGTTTGAGCACTATGGTGGTTAGTGTTTGATGGTAAATTATAATTTTCTTGTGGTCGGCAGGTTTTTTTAGTTCGATATATAATGACCGGATTTACAATCAGTATATATATTCTCCCGTCACATAAAAATATGTGCACTTTCTATTTTTGTATGTCATAAATATGTTCATTCGATTTCTATTTTTGTATGTCATAAATATGTTCATTCGATTTTTAAAAAGTTGTTTCAATTTATTATCCTTGTACATTAACTTATTTACAAATTATATCACCATTAAACACTACTAATAATGTGAGTATTTGCTAACACTACTTATACTGCCTTTCTCATCCTCTAACTTACTTTATTAATTTTATCTTAGTTCTCGTACATATTATTTATCCATATTTTATGGGACATAGAGAGTGTTGAGCCGATGTTTATACTGTTATATGAAATATTTTCTTCTAGTGTATATATTAAATTAGTCAAATAAAGAATATAGTTATTTCATCAATAATTTTATTACTTTTGTAGTGACTACATGCCATAATCACAAACCATATAGTATAACTGAAACAAAAATTTAAAAGTTTGGATATTTCTAAGACTAACAGTAGTACAAATGAGTAAACGATTAACATTAATAAGAAATTAACAGTGAAAATTAGGAGTGGGTAGATACGTTATACCTTACCGAAATTACTATATTGTATACCTTATCATAAATTCGGTATGCGAAAAAACCATACCTTTACCTTACCAAAATTTTTGGTATACCTTATTTTCGGTAAGAGAAATTTCCATATCGATAATCCGATAACATACCTCATTTTCGGTATGCTATACCGAAATTCGGTATACCGTACTTTTGTGGTATACCTAACTTTCAACGTCAATGAAAATACTAATATTTGAGTTTTATAATATTATTTATATTTTATAATTTTAAAAAAATATTAAATATTCATAAATATATTTATATTTCACATTAGATTTTATAATTTAAAAATATACATAAAATATATTTTATATATTATTATATTTATATTTCACAGTATATACCTTAATTTACGGTGTATACCAAATTTCGGTATGCCGCGGTATATGAAAATTCATACCGTTACCTTACCGAAAATCACGGTATACCAAAAATTCAGTATTTTCGGTATTTTTCGACACTAAGGACGGTATTTCGATATTTCGGCATTTTTCCTTATATCGTTATTTATTGTCATAATGGCATCGTCATGATGTGAGATGAAAATGTATATATATTCTAAACCAATTTTAATAATCTTATGTATAGGTTTTAGAGGCTAAAAATAATGATATTCTGATCTCACTAAATATTTTGCTTATAATGCACCCAAAAGAATCTTAATCGTTTACTATTAGCGACTAGTATAATCCATTACTCCCTATTTATTGATTTAAAATCAATTTTGTATTGTATGAAATCAATCTTTATTGATCTACTCCCCTATTTACTGATTTAAAATCACTCTTAATCGTTTACTATAGGCGACTAGTATAATCCATTACTCACTATTTATTGATTTAAAATCAATCCTGTTATTTGATTAAAATAAATTAGTGTATTAGAAGGACTTAAGCTATTTGTGGAAGAGAATGAAAATGAGTGATGATGGGTGGGGCAGGGATTTGGCCGACACGTGTGTGAGATAGTGATAAGTATACAACTTTGGCCGACACCATATATCGAAAATATCCCAAATGTTGAGAATAATTCCTCTATTAATTACCAGCACAAATTGGAGTATAGTTATACCATCAACCATCACATATATTGTTCCCAATTAGAATGGATGCTTTTTGTACATTCAATCGTTATCTTTTGTGTGTAATAGATAAATTTTCGTAGACGTATAAAAGTCTAAGGGCTCGTTTGTTTTCTATGTTGGCCCAACGTATGTTTAGATATACTAAACTCAAACATCATGATGTAGGTTAGAGTTAGCAATCAACTATCATATGTTTGTTTGTACATATTCATATCACACGTTTCTTATTTTTATGTTTGGTATGAGGCATCCAAACACAAGATACAACCATGTATACAGTATCAAATCTATTCAATCAGATGAAAAAAAATACAAATAAACACACTCCAAACACATATTAAATTTTGCAGTCGGTCATTAGGAACCAACAAAAAAGGCGAGGGTGCTCGACGGGGGAAAATTCTGAAACTTATTTACAAAATCACAGGGGTACACGAATCGCAATATAATCTTCTGTTGCAGGGTTTGAAAAACATTACCTTTTGAATCGCATCTTGGTCAGCCATGGGTCCTCAGTGTTCGATTTTGCCGGTTCAATTGGAATCAACCTACAAACAACGACAAAGACGATAAGATTGGATTCAACCTTCTCAATTTATGATTTAAACCCAACAAGTATTCCCACCAAAATTTTTGAATTGGAGTTTCAAAATTTTCACCGCCGATCTGATTTGTGGAATTTGGAGTGGGTGGAGAATTGAGGTTGTTTGTCTATAGGAGATGGGAGATGGAGTAAATGAAAGGGGTATTAAAGTCATTGGTTGTTGGAAGTTAAATTCAATAAATTATTGATATTGCCCAATCGCTGGTTCTTTTGTAGTTAGAGTTAGCTACATTTTGGAAATAAGAATCGCCGACTGAGTTGGGTTTTGATTTACAAGTCCGGGTCGCATAGAGTGCAAACATGACAAACAAACATGGAAATAAGGGTAAATAAGGAGGGCTATCTATGTCTAACATGTAGTATTATGATAGTACTATCTTTCATTTGCCTAAATCTTATTTTATTATTTTAGTTTGTTTGCAATTAATAGGAGTATTTGTTATTTTAGTTTGTTTGCAATTAATTGCTTGTTATTTTAGTCATAATTACTTATCTTATTCCGATATTGTTATTATAAATTTAGTAATACTCTCTTCATTCCACGATAAATGAGGCGATTCTTTCTGACACAAAAATTAGATAGTGTTATTATGTGGTTAACTAAAAAGAGAATAAAATATCAAAAAGTAAAAAATAAAGCAAAAATATAGAAGAAAGAATAAAGTAAAAAGGTTAAAAATTGTTGTTTTCGCCAATATAGAAAATGCAATACATTAATTGCGACAACCCAAAAAGAAATACTAAGACCTACTTACGGTAGTACAAAGGGAATATATAAAAGTGAAGCTTATAAAATCTTAATATATTAATAGTGATCAAAAGTGATTTTCAAATAATGAAAGCCACTACTTATAAATGGTTTGGAAATTAAAAACTTAAAAGGAAATAAAACAAAATTCTTAAAATCATAAAAAGCTAAAAAATTAATGAAATGATGAGTATGCACCATAAACAATGACTGATGCCCAAAATTCATCGTATGGCGTACGTCAGGGCAAAGACAATGGGTTTGACTTGTCAGTTCGTTATGCAACTGTTGTACGAATTTAACCTCATTATAATATCAATATTTTATGTGTTGTTAGTGTCGACTAATAAAACTAGATCGATTTTATATCATTCGAATAAACAATAAATTTAAAATATTTATTAACATATAAAGTAAGTACTACTATACTACTTAGATAGCTTTAACTTATTTACGTAGTACTCCCTATGTAATACTAGTTACACTTCTGACATCAAATGCAAGAAGATCGAACAAATAAAAGCGTTTGACAAGAAGTTATGGATATTCTTGTTTTATGTTCTATTATGGTCGATTTGATATATCGGAACAAAATGGTTTTCCGATGTTTTGAACCAAACTTGGATTTGGGGGAAAAAATGTTAAATTGTGCCTTAATTTGAGGATTAGAAGTTGGTGCCTAATGTTTGGACTCTAGCTCACCTCAGCAACAAAAGATCTGAGGGCTATCAGAGGGTGGAATAGATATTCTACAAAGGTTGAAACCAATATGAGTGGGGAAAGTGGAAAAGGGCCCATATCCATAATTTACTTATATACATATTCAAACGCCCCCTAAAAGTGATTAGGTGTACATTGCTTTGTGAAGTCTAGTTCTCTTCTTCTTCTTGAATGTTTTCTTGGGATGTCCTGTTGCATGGTTGCTTTTGGTGTTGTTTTAGTGGTTCTATAGGCCTTCTTATCTTGATGGCCTTTGGAATCTCTTTTTTTCATTAAATCTATGCTCACTTTCTAGTTTTGAGACTTCTTGAATACATAAAAAAATATTTTTATAAAATTCCAATATGTAGAACACTGAGTATATACATTTAATTGATCACTTTTCAATATAGGAATCCCACACGTCCACGAGTAGCGACTTCTAATTCATCACTTTTCAATTAGCAACAAAATATAATAATTGAAATCAAAGAAATGTGGGAGAAGACTGTTCAACAAAGTAATCAATTAAAAAAGAATTAATCTAATATAATTATGATTTAGCTTAGTACATTTGTTATTAATATATAATAAAAATTTAGGATGTAATCAAATGCAAACTTTAAATATTATACAAACTCCAAATTATGATCTGGACTGTTAGAAAATGTAAACTTATGACAAAATAGCATCAATAGAGTGTCAATAGTTATCAACAATTGACGTTGTGTTGATATCAAAATCTTGAAATTTTACACTATATTGACATTGCGATAACATTGTGTTGACATTGTTTTGAAGAGTTTGGAGTTTATACACTATATGAAATTTGTATTTTATCACTACCCTAATCAACTATAATATGATATTAATAGATTATTCTATTAATTTTTTTTAAGATTAAAACTTAAAATCATATCAGTTTGTAAATATACATTAATATTAGTTAATTCAATAAAAATATTTGTTTTCGACTAAATATCAAGGACTAATATATTTATAATGCCAACTCGCATTATAATATTAGAGACTGATATATATATATATATTTTTTTCAGCTCTTAAATTTCTCCTTTTTACAAAGTTCCGTAAAAAGATCACTCTCGATCCCAATGATATACTAATTGTTGTGTCGGTTCAAATGTATGAAAATTAAAATAAATATTGGATTCTAGTATTTTCACGTTCCCCTTTTCCGATTTAGGCTTGCTCTAAATTTTTTCAATATGGATTATTTATCCTATTTCAATTACCTTAAAACATGATCCTTTCACTCTCCTTTTGTCATGTTCCAGTTTTATTAAAATTTGATTTTGCATTTTTTTTAATTCATATCAATATGTAGACACATCAAATTAATTCGCGCACTATTAATTGAGTCGATATTTAATTGATTGCTAGTGATATATCATCAACTCCAGCTTTGTTAGCTACCTAATTTATTTATTTTTAAAAAGTTGGGACATTTTTAAAAATAATTATGACAATCAAGTTAAAATATGATTTTTTTTACCTACACAACTTTCTTGCCTTTCTTAGTGTTTTTTTCCTTGGATTTGTTACACACTTTAATTGCTCGCCAATTTGCTCACATTGAGGTTTTCCTTTTTGAAATTAAATTTCATTTGCTTTCATCCGCAACCATGCATGTAATGTAAATGAATGCACCAAACTCATCTCTTTCTTAGCAAAATAGTTCCCATCTATCATACGACTTTGCAACTTCACTTTTTTCCTTGTCGTGCCGCCCCTTACTTGAGAATGGAGAGGACATAAGAGCACTCCCAATGGGTCGGCGTTAAATCCGGCGAAAAATCGCCGATTATCGCCGGATTATCGCCGGGCGTTGGGGAGAATTCGGCGATAATTCGGCGTTAATTCTACCGAATTAACGCCAACTCCTGAAAATTCGCCGGATTATCGCCGGGTTATCGCCGACCACTGTGGGCGATAATCCGGCGATAAAAATAGTTTTTTTTTTTTTTTTAATTTCCCCCCTATAAATACACACCTTCTCTTCATACAAAGGGAGCTTGCTCGAATGCAGCAGCCACCCCAACGGCCAATCCGCAGGCGGCGCCGATACATCCACCGCGACCACGCTGGTGGGCATGATCGGCTGTTCGCCGATTATTTTGCTGAGGAACCACGTTATCCGGCAGATGTATTTCGTCGCCGATTCAGAATGCGCCGCTCCCTCTTCCTGCGCATTGTTAATGCGTTGTCCGCGCGTTACCCCGAGTTTCAGCTCCAGCGAGACGCCACAGAGAAGCTCGGTCTATCACCCCTGCAGAAATGCACTGTTGCCATCCGACAATTGGCATATGGAGGGTCCGCCGACATGTTCGATGAGTATCTGCAATGCGGCGAGACGACTGGCAACGAGTGCCTGAAGAATTTTTGTCAGGGCGTGCGAGAGATATTTGGGGGGCACTACCTTCGCTCGCCGGACGCAGCTGATTGCCAGTTTCTGCTGGATTGGCACTGGAGGACCCACGGCTTTCCGGGGATGCTCGGCAGCATCGACTGTATGCACTGGCAGTGGAAGAACTGCCCAACCGCGTGGCGAGGCCAGTTCACTACCGGCTACAAAGGTACGCATCCCACCATCATTCTTGAAGCCGTTGCCGACCAACGACTTTGGATTTGGCATGCTTATTTTGGTATAGCCGGGTCGAACAACGACCTAAATGTTCTCAATTCGTCGCCCCTTTTCAACGAGCGGATCAACGGGTTAGGCCCCTCCATCGAATTCACGGCCAATGGCAATGTGCATAACATGGGGTACTACCTGGCTGACGGCATCTATCCGCAATGGCCCGTGTTTTTTAAGACGATCAGATGCCCAATCGGAGATAGTAGAAAGTATTTTGCCCGAGCGCAAGAGTCTGCGCGCAAGGATGTGGAGAGGGCGTTTGGGGTGCTCCAATCACGATTTGCACTGGTAAAGGGCCCGACGCGATTTTACTACCAGGGGGATATTGCCGACATCATGTATGCGTGCATCATCATGCATAACATGATCATCGAGGATGAACACGAAGGCGTCCTCAACGTCACCAACGACACCAGTGTTGCATCATCGAGTCACGGTGTCTCAACCGAGTCCGAGTCCGCCCGCCAGGGTGTACCGTACAACGAACATGAACGGTTCAAGGCGTTCATGGACATACACCAAAAGGAGGCCCATCGAGCACTACAACACGATATGATCGAAGAATTGTGGGCAAATAGAAACCGCGCCCACTACCCTTGAATTTTTTTACTTTGAATTTTTTTTTCCGTTCCTGTACTATTTTTTTTTAAATTTTCGTCGTTGTAATTTTTTACTCGTGTTTAATACAACGAACTTTATTACTATTATTTGTCTTGTCTTATAAATTAGCTAGCTTTATTATATACAAAAATAAAACAATTAAATTAGTAATGATGTAAAAATGAAATGTTGAGTTAGGGAGAAATAAGGGAGAAATAAGGGAGAAACCATTGGAGCAATTGGCTAAAAGTTGGCTAAAAACTGGGGATAAATTTTGGTGCTGATGTGGCATGAGTTAGGGAGAAATAAGGGAATTTTTAGCCGGAGCATTGAGAGTCCTCTAATAACATTAGTTAAAATTTCAGGAAACAAAACTCGTCAAAATTTATTGGCCAAAGAAGGTTCCCACTTCCCAGTGACTTGCCTATGTCATTGACCGTTGTTTTGAGCCCATCGAGGATGCATTTTTTCTCCTTTTGTAGCTATCTAAATTATAAAATTATAATTTCTTTAAGATATTTTTTTTATTGTACACCATGATAGAGCATCTCTAAGGGGAGAGGTAAATGAAGAGGTAAACTAATATAACTACCATATTTACCTTTTTTCATGAAAAATCATTCTCTAACAAGAGAGGTATTTGAGAAGGTATTATACTTTTTCCCATTTTGAACAGGTATCTTTACCTCTCCATTGATGGAGAGGTAAAATTTTATAACTACCACATTTGCCTTCTTTTTATGAAAAAACATTCTCCAAGAGAGTAGGTATTTGAGAATGTATCACACTTTATGTTTTTTTAATGCATTTTGTACTATTATTTTATGTTAAAAAAATCATTTACCTTTCTATATACCTTTTTCCTTTGGAGTATGTTTCTTTTTGGAATGGTATATTTAACTTTTTAAGGAGGTATATATATAATATTCCATCCGTCTCACATAATTTTACCCAATATTCCATTTTGGGCCGTCCCACATAATTTTACACACTTCATTTTTACCATTTTTGGTAGTGGACCTCATATTCCACTAACTCATTCTTACTCACATTTTATTATAAAGCTAATACTTTAAAAGTAGGACCCACATCCCACCAACTTTTTCAACTCACTTTTCATTAAATTTCTTAAAATTCGTACCGGGTCCAAGTGAGTAAAATTATATGGGACAAATGGAGTATATCTTTTTTATATACCTTCTCCCCTTGGAGATGCTCTAATATATAGTAGAAGTGGAGGTTGAGTTATAGGTCAGCCGGCCCCACTCAGCCCCATATAAATACTTCCCTATGGTTTATGCAAAAGTAAAAGTAGAACTTCGGAAATATGTTCTAAGAGCACTCCCAATGACACTCCCTTATTTCTCCCTAATTCCTGCCACATCAGCGCCACATCAGCATCACATTTTATCCCCAGTTTTTAGCCAACTGCTACATTGGTTTCTCCCTTATTTCTCCCTAACTCAACATTTCATTTTTACATCATTATTTTTTATATTATTTAATTTTCCCTACAAATGTATTTAATAAATAGACTAATAATGAACAATTCATCGTTGTATTAATCATTGGAAAATATAATACAACGAGAAAAAAAAAACTACAAATAAAAAACGCAAATAAACAAAGATTTAAAAAAAAAAACTAAGACGGAGGGGCCGGAGGGGCGTCGGGATCGAGGCCCATCGTAATCTGTAGGCTTTGGATGCATTTCCAGAGGGCCGCCTTTTCTTCAGGGGTCCCACCGCCGGTGAAGTACAGCGTGTACATCTGCGTCAGATTGACGACATTGCTCGAATAAGTGGCTTTTTCTAAGTCGATGTGGGGTTCCGACTCGACTTCCGACGTTGTGCCCTTCCCCTTCCGTCTCCCCTTCGCCTTCTTCGCTCCCTCCGGGCGCTCGTGCGGACCATCCCCACTCAAGTCGATGTGGGTCGCGCTCCCCTCGCTCTCCGAAACGCTAAGTCGCGAGCGCACCGATTTCCCGTGCAGCGCGCCGTGCATCCCCGTCCGGAATTTGGGGAGATCCTTCAGCTTATCGTAGATGTTCCAATACTTGAACCCCTTTGACAAGTACTGGCCACAATACCTCTGCATGGCCTCATCTCGGACCATATGCTCGTTCTGGTCACTGGGCATGTTCGCCAACAAGTTAGAATAAATACCGTTGAAGTGGCCGCAGTCCCTCATGAGGCGCTCCCAATGCCGACGGATCGCCTCGCTGCCATGGTCCTTCATTGAGGCAGTCTTGTGGCTCCTGTACTTCGCGGCAACCCGCTCCCAGAATATGATCTCAGTCTGGTAGTTGCTGCGCTCCGCGTTCTGTAACATGTCCGCCCAGCAGGTGGCTATCAGCTCGGACTCTTGCAGAGTGTAAGTAGTCCTTACCCGCTTCGGCCTCTCATCGGAACCCGTATCAGTCGCAGCCGACGACGCCGGCGCCTTCCCCCTCCCGCTCCTAGAAGGCGGCTCGGTGGGCGTTTCTTCCACCTCGAAGTCCTCCGCGCTCAGTGTCGCGGCCTGAGATTCTTGGTCGCCTGGGGTTGATCCGGGGGTGTCGAACTGGGGCCGATACACATCGTCGGCTGGAGAGGGCATTCTGCCGGCAGAGTTGAAGTACGGAGAAAGTCTCCGCGCCGGAGGAGTCTGCAAAGGAGACGGACCCGCGTATGGAAGTTGGCCGGGAGGAGAACCCATCGCCAACAACGAGTGCATCCACTGCTCGTTTGCTTCATCCGTGTTGGGAATTTGTGAACTCGACTCTTTCCCCTTACCCTTACCCTTACCCGAGCGGGAATTTTTCTTCCAAAAGCTCATAATTTTTGGAAGATTGATGAAGATTGAAGATTGGGAGAAGAGATTGAAAATGAAGAGAATGAAGATTGTGGGTGATGAATGGAGGAAGTGGAGGAAATATTTATAGGGGTGGGATGTAAAAATAGCCGTTGGGCCGAAAAAAAAAAAAATTAAATTTAAATATCGCTGATTTATCGCCGAGCGTCGCCCACAGTGGCCGGCGATCGCTCGGCGATAATCCGGCGAAAAAACGCCGCTTGGCGAAATAACGGTAAGATTATCGCCGAATTATCGCCGATTTCACCACAACGGCCGGCGATAATCCGGCGATGTTCGGCGATTTTTCGCCGGATTTTCGCCACCCCCATTGGGAGTGCTCTAACATAAGCTTGTGTTGGAATACAGTTTTTTCTCTCACTATAAATATGCAACACGTAAAGATCGAACACATCAAATAAAGATCAATTTTGCAACACATGTACCTAAAATAGTACTAGTAATCAAAATGTTATCATCCTAATTAATCACTCCGTATTGTTTTGGCAGGTGTATTATATGAATACTAAGAAAAAAGTTGATTAGACAAAACTATTCCGTCATTTGAAATCGTGCATCAAGGACAATGAACCATATCCTTCACCAACTATAATATAGTAATTAATAATACATTATACATGTAATTAAAACACTAGAATGTGGTTATTGTATGCTTTAGACACGCGTCACCTAAATAGACCTAGCTTATTGATAAATTATTAGAACATCATTTAATTTAAGATTGCAACTGACTACCTAAATTGTCAAAAGTTAAGAGAATTTACGAAAACTGCCGTTTAGCTCCGATGCACCAATCTTCTTAATTAAACGATCTTGTTCACTTAAAATATGATAATATCTCGATTTTAAACTTCGTTATGATAAATTGATTAAGTTTCTTATGCTTTGAATTTTCTAGTTGGTACTGATTTGCGAAGAACAGATCGTATATAAATACTTGAAAATTGTCAAGTAACACAGTTTTAATATATGATTTAGTTAATGTTTATTGTCTTTGTTTTCTTGCTTTTATGGTTTATCAAATCAATTTTCAGTTGTCATGTTTGAGGAAGCTTATTTTGTCTATTCTATGAAGATTATTTGGACTTGTTGCGTATTGTTGGGTTCTTTTGCAGTGTCTTTATTAAATTTTTGTGCTGGTACTTTTGTAAGTAGTGTTTATTTAATGTTGTTTAGATTGTCATTCCTTGCTTGATTGTTCGTGGAATTGAACAGTTAATTTAGTAATTTACTGATCGGAAAAAAATTGAGAGAATTAATTTTAAAAATATTTAGATTTTTTATTGGGGGAAGCCGGTATTATAATGATGAGGTTATTGGAATTTAAAAAAGGAGATGTTCCGTCCACGCAAGAACCAAACTACGTAGTGGAGACCAAACGATATTCTCTGTCTGCTTCAGTTATAAATCCTAAGTAATTCCTAATCTTGTCACTTTCCTAACTCCTAACTTGTCTACTTCTAATTAATCCAAAGCCAAAATATAGGACTCCTAGTATACTTCTAACCTCTATTTAGAATCACACTTAAAACCATTCCAACTATTTACTCCTATGTTGATTTCAAAATTATGGGTTTGAGTTGAAATCAACATGGTTATGATTTAAATAGTAGTATCCCTAGTGTAAAAATGATTATATTAATTAGTAGTCCGATCAATACATAGGAGTATATTAATTAAAAGAAAAAATAATCTATGGGTTGTTCGATTTGCAAGATTGGATATCGGGATTAAATATGCAGTGTGTTTGGTTCATGAGATTGAATACTACTACAACTCAATCGAGCATGATGAATAATCATGAGATAATTAATCATAGTCAACCTCTTTCAACTAAAATAACCCCAACTTAATTGTAGATTATATCTTAATAATGTTTTATCTAGAAAATCGAACACCCACATGTATAATTTACAAGTGAAAGTTGTCCAAACGGTTTCCCATTCTTGTCATATTGCGATGAGTTTCTTCGAACAAAATAACGATATCAAGTTGTTAAATTTCGGTTACTAATTCTATATTAACGAAATATATAAATTTTCAAACTGCTGTCTAACCATGAGAGTGACCTAACCTCTAACATTTCACAGATCAATAATAAGTTTGGAAACGACAAAATTGAAATAGCCGCAAAGCTAGCTAGCTATCTAGTCAACCTAAATAATTCGACATAAGCCAATAGAGTTGAAAATTTGGTGCTTTTATAATTTTTAATCAAAATTTCTGCATACATGAACATGAATATGAATTTGATAAAAGGCTAGTTGAAGGTGGAGAAATATAGATGGTCACTTTCAAAACATTCAATGTATCATTGGAATGTCTGTGTGACCATTTAGATAATTGTATGTGGTGTAACATTTATCTTTGATACGTCTATTAAATTAAGCAATGTTTTGCGAAGATGCGAAATGATATGTGAATTAAATTATAGTACCAAATTTTTACCCATGTGAATGTTGATATTAGAAAACTAACCTCGTGACACTGTCGGAAAATGTTGGATGCTAGAATGTTTTTGTTACTACGAGAATTAAATGAAAAAATGTCTCCACGTTGACATGTTTTAGTGTTTTTCCTTAATAGAATACGAAGTAAAGTATTTTCTTAAAAGTAGCCGAAATTGGAACAGGCAAAAGGGGACAAAAATATACTACTACTGTCTACTAGTATACGGAAGATAATACTAATAATTATGGATGTCAATCCAACTCGAAATTCGTGGGCCGACGCGAATAACCCGGTAATATGAGCGGGTTAGGGTTGTAATTTTATTACTCGAATACAAAACGGGGTAAATGGGTTGACCCTAATGGGTCGGCCCGAACGGGTTGCGGGTCGGCCCGATGGGTTGTGAGTTTTAATTATAAAATATTACTCCCTCCGTCCACGAAAATTCGTCCCGGTTTGACCGGACACGGGTTTTAAGAAATGTAATGGAAAGTGAGTTGAAAAAGTTAGTGGATTGTGGGTCCTACTTTTATATATTAGTTTTATAATAAAATGTGAGTAGGAATGAGTTAGTGGAATATGGGTCCACTACTAAAAATGGTAAAAGTGAAATGGGACAAATTTTGAGGACGAACGGAAATAGAAAACTGGGACAAATTTTCGTGGACGGAGGGAGTAAGTTTTAGGGATTTTTTATATTTTTGAATCCTCAATCTTCATCCTACACAATCATTAGTCTTATTCAATCTTCATTCTACATTTTTCTACTCGATCCCACAATATCAGCTTTCAAGTTCTATCTCAACTCATTATTGCACCGTCACATCATCTGCTACTAGTGTTTTACCACCTCCAAAGCCAATCAAGACAAAATTAAGAACTAATCTATCAAAATCTTAATATATTTATCGTTTTAATAATGATTCATGTAAGATATGATTTTTAATTTTCATAAAGAATTAGTTACGAACAATGTCATAATAATGACACGAACACAAGCTTTAATTTATATTGTAGTTGATCGAGATGAAAGGCTTCTTTTCAAGTATTATTGAAGAAAACTAAGAAAATTTGAAGATTTTATATGATTCTAAATTAAAAAGGAAAAAGTATCTAAATTTTAAAATCATTATATAGAAGAAAATTTCGATACAAGAGATTATTTTCGAAAGCTTTTAGGCCCGAATAGCCCGATGGGTTAGCCCAAAACCCGACGGGTTAGGGTTCAAAATTTATGACTCAAAAAATTCATAATCCGAATGGTCCGCACCCAAATAGCCTGGCGACCTGAATGGGCTAGCTCGAACCCGAACGGGTTAGCCCAATTGACATCCCTAAAATAATAATAGTGGGAAATATAATGATAAATACAAAAGTGGGAAAAGTGATGGCTATTTGGGGTTTGCCGACATTGCCAAATTAGGACATTTCAGTGTTCGAGCAATAACGACTAAGTACATGTTCGGTTGCCTTTTGTTATATACCACAGTCCACAATAGTGTTGGATTAATTATGTTTATACTCTTAAAACAAATAATTAAGCGTAATGTATTACAATCTCATAATAGATGTAGTTATTTTTGTAGGTATTAGTGATTTCTTATCTATTTCTTTTACTCCGTATTATTGAGTGAAGAAATAGTTAGGGATCATAAAGATGTATTTCTTATTGTTTGATACAATATGTGCTAGGGTTACTTTCTTTATAGGTAGAGATAATTTACATATGGAAAATGAGATTATCGAAGATTCTATTCTAGTTATGGTATACAATCAATTTGGGATCAATCATCTTTAATTCCCTGATTTCTTTCCAACACTCCCCGTCAAGTTAAGCAACGGGATTCCCGATACTTAACTTGCTTAGTACTTCTCTGAAAGACTTCGCGTTCACAGCTTTGGTTAGAATATTTGCTAGCTGATCTTCCGACTTCACATATGGGAATTCAATAATTTTAGCCTCAATCTTATCCCACAACGCCTTGGATGTTTGGTGATGAGCGAAATCGGCAATAATATCATTCTCGATGTTATCGACGACCCAAGAAAAGACTACCAGATCGGTTTCTTCCCAATCCCGATAACATTTGCTGCTTGGTTCCGGCGGTTCATCTTGGATATGGGAGTATCCCCTCCTGCTTCCTATCGCGACTTTCATTAAGCGCGACCACAACGGGTAGTTCTTCCCATTTAATTTGAAGGCCACGGTAACGTTCTTGTTTGTCCTCAACTTTGAGGATTCAACTATTGGCTTCTCCTCGTCTGTGTCTGACATTTTGTATGTGAGAGTTGGGTTCTGTTTTTGGTTTTTGGTAAAAGGCCAAGAATTGGGTATCACACGGCTATGATAAGAATTATCTGAGCCAGAATTCTTCCTGCTCTGACGCCATAAAGAAATAATTAGGGATCGGAAAGATGTATTTCTTATTGCTTGATACAATATGTGCTAGGGTTACTTTCTTTATAGATAGAGATGATTTACATATGGAAAACGAGATCATCGAAGATTCTATTCTAATTATGGTATACAATCAATTTGGGATTAATCGATCTTTAATTCCCTGATTTCTTTCCAACATTGAGTTTGTCATAATTTGTAGTATTAGTGATTTCTTATCTATTTCTGGAGCATTATCGTCATAATTTGATTCGTGAGATGGTCCGATAACTCATATTGAAAAACTGAAAATAATTTTTCTTAACTAGTATAATAATCCTGGAGTTTTATTCGACCTATTCTAATTTTTATCTTTAGATATTTAATAGTAGTAGTATTTTAATTTTCATTACTAAGATAAGTTTGATTGGGTTTATTGGCCTATCCCACACTTGTTTCAAGAAATTTATCAATATATAAGGAGACTCTTTTAGGCGGAAAAATTATTTATTGGGCAAACAAAAGACAGATAAGATATTATTAGATAAAAATTGATAGTTTATAAACTTAAATAGAGACAAAACGCAAACAAAAGGCAGATATTTAAAAAATGGCTTCTTCAACAAGTTTATACACTTAGAGACACCATTAGTGGAATCTGCAACATCCTAAAAAAAAATTGTAAAATAGCCATCTCCATTCACCACTTTATGTTCTGTTCAAAGCTGTGAGGCAAGCGGCATGGGCGGCGAAGCTGTGCGGAAGGAATACCGATGAGACATGGCGGAAGAAGCGCCAGCGCAAACCACAGCGAGGGCGGCGAGGCTGGCGGGAGCAGGCAGGCGGTGAAGCAGCGAGGCGGAGGGAGCGGTGGTCGTAGAAGCACCGATGAGGGAGAGATAGAGAAAACTCAGAAAAGGAAATGGTGGCGCGTAGCGGCACCACTGAGGAGAGAAAGAAAGAGATAGAGATAGGGAAATGGTGGCGCCTCTCTGTACGTAGGTTTAATGGGGGAGTATAGGTTTAGAGAAATATTAGAGCATCCGCAGTGGTGCTTAGGCCAGCCATAGGCCAGCAATAGGCCAGCCATTCTCCCCTCTGCCACGTCAGCAACACTAAAAAATCCACCTGCCACATCAGATTTAGGCCAGCCATAGGCTAGCCATAGGCCAGCCACAATAAAAATAATTCAAAATATACTACATTTACGGAATTAAAATTACGATTAAAATACGGAATTAAATTTACGAGACATATACGGGAAAATTCATTAATTTTATTTAAATAAAAAAAGTACATTAACTAAAAATCATAAAAATAACATAATAAAAAAAAATCTGGGCTTCCACACACGAGCCACCTTGAATCTGTTATAGTTTGTCCATCGCTAGATGTTGCTCTTGTACAGAAATTTAGAGATAGAGAAAATCGCGTTTATATAGTTTTTCAAAAATTAAAAAAAAGAATTAAATTTTTTTAAAAAAAAGAATTAAAAAGAATTAAAAAAAAGAATTAAAAAAAAAAATAAAATTCGGCGCTGGCCGATCGGGCCGCCACAATGGCGGCCAGCGCATCGACGAGCGATCGGCCAGCCCACGCCGATCGGCTCGCCGATTTCGCGCTGGTCGCTAGCCGACCATTGCGGATGCTCTTAGAGTTTGAATAAATAATGTAGTAATGTTTGGGCTTTGTTTTGGGCTTTTAATGTATCATCTGTAATAAATAATAGGAGTGGTAATAGTTGTATTACAATTTTATACTCTACTATGTACTAATTGGTATCGAGCCTTTTTTAACTAAATAGGGCTTTAATTCAGATGTTGAACTCTATTATTATTATTATTATATCTTAAAAGTTGAGTTCTAATTTTAACTTTCAGTATTTGTTGCAATTTTATGAGTTTTTTTAGTATGTTTCACAATTTTTGAGGAAAAAAAAACCCACTAAACTTCCATAGCATAATATATAATACTCCCTCCGTCCCGCTTTAGCAGTCCCATTGACTTTTTTACACTCGTTTTGTAAAAATGATAATAAATAATTAAAGTGGAGAAATAATAAAGTAAAAAAAAAGAATAATGTAGATAAGACTCTTCTCTATATTATTCTCTTTTTTATTTTATTATTTATCCACTTTAATTATTTATTATCATTTTTACAAAATGAGTACAGAAAAGTCAATGGGACTGCTAAAGCGCAACGGAGGGAGTAGTATACTTTAAGAAATGTTAAAACAAATTAATTACACATAATGATAGTGTTTGTTTGATGGAATTTGTCGGTTAAGATTATTACAAAATAATGTGTCGTAATCTTACTCTTTGTGTAGAATAACAAATAAAATTAAATAGATATGAAAATATTAACAAAAATATAATGATTAAAAAAATTACTACATATACATTAAGTATATATCAAGAATACTGCTCTTAATGTTATGTATAAGCAAATTTTTAAAAAATTATAAACTTCATTTTCTTTTATAATATTTGAGTTTACTCTTAATAATAGTAAAACTGAGGAAGTATGATAACGTATGAATTTGTAGGAAGTTAATATGGATAGTAATTAAGGAAGTACCACAAAAAATATGTCTTAGAGTATTGATAAGGTATTCGGAAACTAATTTTATATTGATTGGGTCGACTCAATTTATTTGAAGTGGACTTTTGTTAGTGTGGCTAAATGATATTGAAACTGACAAGCACAAGGTTATTTAATTTTAATAAATATCCATAACAATAGTAATAATAAATTAATAATTTTAATCAATATTCAAATATTTATACATATAGGGGTGGCAAAATGGATAGCGGGTAATGGGTAATTCGCATCTCGACCCGCTATCCGCCGGGTATTGGGTACCCGCTATCCGACGATAATAGGAAACGGGGCGGGATCAGGTAGTGTGTTTTAAAGTTTTGCGGGTAGCGGGTATACCCACTATCCGCGCGGGTATACCCATTAGTCCCGATAATACCCGTTATTATTAGTATTAGTCATATTCCATCTTTTAATACTCCCTCCGTTCCATATTAACAGAGGTGTTTCAAATAGTTAAGTGGAGACAAAAAAAAAGTAAATAGTTATAATAGGCACTCATTTTGAAAAATTAAAAATAAATAGTTCAAACGGAGAAAAAATAAAGTAAGAGATATAATAATGTAGAGAAGAGTATTTATATTATTATTTTTTCAAAATGAGCGAAGAAAATGAAATGCCTTTAGTGGGAGTATTTATATTAGTATTATTTTTCCAAAATCTCGCAGCGTCCAGCCTCTTCACCGTGACTCTCAAGCCGGTATCGAGTTCTGCCTTGTAGGTGGTCCCCACCGTCCCCCTCCCCAGCAGCTCCACCGTGTACGCCGCCGCCTCGCCGGCGCAGAACGCCAGGCTCCCACTCTTCCCCACCACCAGCCGCTGCTTCACTTCCGCCACCTCATGATTCTCATAACCGCTTCGGCATTCTCCGTCACGCTCGGCGAAAATGAACGCGCCGATCGTGAATCCGACAACAAACGCTGCTCTCTTATGCCGCCGGCTCGGCTCCATTCAATTGCTCTGGAATGGGAACATTCAACTCCTGTGCATTTGCAGAATGCCAAGGCAGTTTTAGGCGAAAATTTAATTTATTTCCCAAATCAGCATTGGATTTGAAATGGAGCAGAGCAGCTGCATCGTTGGGATTGATATGTGAGAAGAAGAGAATGCGAGAATGAGGTGATGGTGGAGAAGTAAAATGAGGAGAAGCGGTTTCAGTTTCATCGTCTTCTTCAATCAAACTCTAATTTTGTTTTCTGTTGACACCTCAGATTCATCATTTGGCTCAAGCTATTTCTTTTTTATTCAAATTATTTATGAAATCGAATTTGAATTTGAGATATGACTCTTATGATTAAGGAAAAATAAATGGATGGACTATGGTGATGTGAAATTAATGTAATTTGCGGAAAACCATATAATGAAAAATGGAATATTGAATACTCTGTATCTCCATTAATTCATATGATAAACTACGTAACTTAATAATGTTGATTTGAGGTATAGTAGTATAATTTTGTAGCCAAATTATCCATCGTATTCGTATCCGTTCTTGCAGACTGCACAAGTGCACCGATACTACTGCTTTTGGATGAAGCTGCATCATGGGTGCAAGGATAGCCTCATCTCTTGTGACATTTCTTGCATTCTTCGTGTGATGTTGGGGGGTGCTGTGCAATCGTCGTTGCGATATCTGTAGAGTGTCCCTCCGTAGAAGATGCATCACATTGAAGGTTGTATATTGTGCCAATTGCTTCGGTGAGAATGAGCGGATGAAATGTCTTTCCCTAGATTATCACTCATCCTCTCTTTCTTTTATTTTCTTCTTCTCAACTTGCAACAAACAGAGTATTTATATTTGCTTTGAACCAATATATAAGTGTACTGCATGGGGCGGCTATGCAGTATCTACGTCACTACATGATCATGCTCCTTAAGTCCTTTCCAAAGTAAATAAGGGCCACTGCCAATATTTATGAGAAATTGAGATTTAACTTCACATCTCAGCGAAAAATATCCAAATAAAATGTTTTTGCCTAAGAATATTTTCTAACTACTAGTTCGATTATTTGTTGGTATTTATTATAATATTACTCCGTGCTAATATGTAGTCGTTGTAGTATAGTGGTAAGTATTCCCGCCTGTCACGCGGGTGACCCGGGTTCGATCCCCGGCAACGGCGTTTTTTCTTTTTCTTTTTCTTTTGTATTTTTATCATATTATTTTTTTTAATCCTAAACTTTTAGTTGGGTGGTTGATCACCAACACGTAATTAATTCAACACCAATGGCAATTACAATGAATCAAAATCATGCACTGCTCACTTTACTCGTTTCACACCACCCAAGGCCAACACTATGAAACCCCATGCGAATCTTCCGATACCAAAACTCACCCACAACCACAATTACATTCCAAACCAACCAAAAATTGAACAACCAACCAATTTACAAAAACAGTCTCTTCTGTGGTTCTGTTCATTGTTGTAGGCCTCGTAATCTCGTATCCATCCCTGTTCGCTGCCAGCAAATGAAGAGATTGGGCTATTCTTATATAAATATATTATTGGGCTATATATATTGTGGGTTCCTTAATTTTTCATGTTGGGCCAATTGCTTGGTTACTCGAAAATAACAAACTGGATCACGGCCACAATAATAATAAGAAAAAACTTTACACTGGATTATTATTATTATTTTGCTTTGTGCTTATGGGAACTTCTTATGATATTGTGAATTTGTGATATATGTGATATTGATGTTGAATATTTTTGTTTGATGAAATCCATTTAAACACTATTAGAATACATTATCACCATTCACCAAACAAACATGAATCACAGATTAATTAACCTTAAATAATGAGAGTTGAAATCATCATATTAGCTGGCCTTTGACATTTTGAAATATTTATATCTTAAAAATCAAATTAACTTTTTGTTGACTTCCTGAAGTACTTTAAACATCACATGGATTTGGAATATTAAAGCTCGTTTACTCTATTTTATAGTAGGATTTTAAACAATAGAAATCAGTCATCGGGAGGAGACAGAACGAGTACAGTATCAGGATAGATATACTATATTACTATATAATAAATTTCTGCACCCACAAATACGAGTCATCACATTATAATTAATCGTTCACACATAGATTTATAAATTTTTGACAGTGATTCGTTAATAGTATATATATATATATATATATATATATATATATATATAATTAATTCGCCGAATGTTTAATTTATCCGTTCACACATTGACTAGTCTTATAAATGTGGGACAATTTTTCAATGAGAGTTTATCATAGTTATCAAACTATAAGTATGTATATTAATTACTATTATATCATAGTAATACTAATATAATATTCATTATGTTATTACAAAGATAAAATAGAAGTGTTCAATAAGATAAAAACAATAAAGAAATAGTTATGATTTGGTTTAAAATTCCTTTTTAATAGCTTCGTTTTAAAAATATGAAGTTACGCAGACACGAATTATTGCGAAATAAAGTTAATTCCCGACTTATAAACATTGAGGTCGAATTAGTACTCCATCTGTTTTATAATATAATAGTGGTTGCATTTTTTTTCAACACAAATATTAAGAAAAAAGTTTGTAATGTATTAAATACTACAAAGATAATAAAGTACTAGGAAAGAGTAAATGGCACTGTACTACTCTCTTTGTCCGACTCTAAGTGACACATTTTTCATATTTAGATGTCCATCTGAACAACACGTTTCTAAATATAGAAACATCACTCTCTACTTTTTCTCCTTCTATTACTTTATTCTCTCAACTTTACTGACCAAACAAAACTACATAAAAATCTCATGCTGAATTAGAAATGTTCCACTTAGAATAAGATGAAGGGAGGAAGTATATTTTATTTTATACTTCAATTTAAAAAAAGAAAAAGAAATAAAGAGCTGGGCCCCTAAAATTAAATCGAAACTTTTTCTCAATGTATCAAAATGAGGATAATTTCGAAAAAAAATGTCAGATGGGGACAAAGATCATATACATGCAAGTGTGATGTGTGAAATTCATTATAAACAACATTAAACAATGACGGACAATTCATTATAAACAACAATAAACAATGAAGAACAATTCATTCTAAACAACAGTAAACAACGAGGGACAACTACTACAACTCGTCTACATTTCCTCCAATCGCGGGACCACCACCACCACCACAAATACACAATAGCCGATCAAAATAGTCTTTTGAGAAGAAATTTATTTAAAAAAAAAAAAAAACTGCAAGGTTTTGGAGAATATGTATATCGTTTCGTATGTTTTTATCTTAAACACTCAGGCTTGATCCACCTAACAAAAGTACATAGGAATAATTGTTCCAAACATAATAAAAAAAATGCTAGGTAGACTAGTCGGATTTAACGATTTACTCTTCGTGGAAAAATAACTTAGTTTGTAAAATTTGTGATACTCCATTTAATAGTATCACTTTCAAAAATTTTGAGAACTTTTGAGTAATTCAAACGAAGTTACCTTATAAAATGTGATTAATCATATGATTATCTGATAATAATTTGATTTCAATTCTAACTACCTAATAAGAAATTAATTTTATATTTTCAATGTATGGTATAATATGAATATTTACTTGAAGAGATAATTAAATATGACAGCTGCCACCTTGTCACCTTGTTGATATTATAATTACGACATATGAGTTAATAATTGAAAATAAGTTAGATAAAAAGTTGAGGCTATGTGGAGTTGGGTAACTTTAATAATACTCTTATTATATTATTATTTGAAAATACACCCATATAACTTCATAATAAATGATCAAATGTGTATTAAAATTATTGGCGTAGACTTTAAGTGGCCTGCAGTCCTTTACTTTAATTTAATCAATTAGTTTATTATAGCGACATATAACAATAGCATATACAATATCAATTCCCAATACGCACAAAAGAGAGAGCATCGGCCTACTAATTTGACTTCAGATAAATAAATTAATAATATCACAAATATAGAGTGGTATTCCACTCTGAGACTACATATGTTATGGATATCTATTAATGTGAGATTATTAAACAAATAAAATTAATAAGCATCATTTCACAAATAGAGTTATCATTTATCCGTGAGCTACTTTTAATATCTATAAATTGGGTGGATTGTTGTAAATATTATATTTTAAAAATAATTATTCAAATTTATTGTGTCTCAGTTAATGGAGTATTATGGTCGATTATTCTGGAAAAAGATATTCAGTTTATTAAATCATTAATTTCGCCCAATTAAAATCAATTAAATTTAGTAAAATGGTTGCTTACTAAGCTAGCTTTCGTTTGTGGTGTACACCACATGTGAAACGGTTTTACTATTAATTAAGTTTTCTTTTACTTGCCCATTAAAAGATATACTCGAATCACACCACTCATAATTAATAAGTAACGTATAAAGTTGATTAACTATACAATGTGTTTGGAATCATATTTTCATATCTTCTTTCATATCCTATGAAAATATGATTCCAAACAATTTGTTTTTTTAATAAAAAGGGACCATTTTGTATAACCTTCCACATACGCATAGGATACCATGAAAAGAGGTTACTAAGCTTTTTGACCACATCCACAATTTTAAGATTAGATAAATGGTATTTTCTTGACGAGAGTTTGGCCCATGTGAGGCAGCCCCAACATCTAGAAATGTGTATATTTTAATAAGGTCAAGGCTACATCAATTTTATAAAAAATGCAACAAACAAGGAATATAAATCTTTCATAATCTGAAATAAAATAATATAAAGAAGCAAAAACAGAATAAAGGAGGCTTAATTAGGCATCTTTACACTCCAATCAAACAAAAACATTTTCTTGTGAACTTTGACTTTTGATTAGGCATCTCACCTGTGCCAAATACGATCGTAAAAAATATCTTAAATCCATATATATAGAGAATTAGAACCATTAATTCACTTAAATTGCTACGGATATTTCAAGTTAAACTATAGCAATTCCCTCCACCTTTGTCATGGTTCATCATAAATGGAGTACTACAACTTGATTCCTCATCTACACTTTCCTGGTCTCCTTCCTCCGTTATTAATAATATTACTAGTGTGATAGTACTCTTTGGTTCGACATTAGAAGTCTCATTTTTTAGCGCCACAAATTTTTAGAAATGTGAATAAAAATGAGTGGAAGAAGTTAGTGAAATATGGATCTCATTTGTATATATTAAGGACTCGTTTGATAAAAAAGATGGGATATGAGAAGATATGTAGAATAAGATAAGAAATACGGGCTTTATGTCAAGATATGTAAAGATATGATTTTTATTTTTGTTGTTTGATAGAACAGAAATTATCCAAATTTGTATACTATATTAAATAACATGGCTTAACTTGACAAATTGATGGGTTAGTGGAATGTGAGACAAATTTATAGCAAAATTAAATTAACTAAGACTCATATTCGCAAACGGACTAAAACAAAAAAAATAGGACTTCTATTCACGAACAGTCACGGACAGAGAGAAGTACTATATTTTAACTTGATTAACTAAAGTATTGAGTGGAAAATGAATCACGACCAAATGTTGCATTTAATAAGTTTAATCACCCCAAAAAGTCCAAGTTTGATGAGTAATCAATTGAATAGGTTCCACCTCCACCCACCATTATTTATCACATAATAATGGTCAATTAGTCAACCGTCCCATACACGACACGTTCCAATTAATATAATTCCACCAATTCTTTAATCACTCATTACTCCAATTGACTAACACAAAGATTTGTTTTCAAACATTAGTCTTGTAGAAATAAAAAAATCAAAACTTACTCCAAAGAAGTATAATAGGCCTGCTACATAAGAACCCACTACCATTTAAAAATCAAATAAAAGCACCAAATAACCAAAATACATAATCATCATCACCAAAAAAAAAACATTTTTATATTTCCCAATTTGCAAGAACAAGGAACAAGAAAAGTAGAAAACCCACTACTTCAACTTGGGTGATTCAATTCCCACCAAATCCACTCCTCTCTCTCATCTCTCACTCTCCCTTTCATTTGAATCAAGAGATTGGAGTGCTAAAGAAATGAAAAGAAAAAAGAGAGTCCAAAAAATCAAACAAAATGGGGCCCCAAAGTTTTGTTCCTATCTCCACCGTTGACTATCTGTTCACACCCCTTGGACGGTGGTGATTGATTGAGACTTGCTAGGCGAATCCTCAGCCGTCAGATTGAGATCAAGATGATTCAAGAACTAGCGCCGGTGGTTCTATATTAGAAACGGCGTGATTGTGGTCTCCTTCATACGTTACGATCAGCATCGTTGGGTCGTCCAAGGCCCGCTCCACATGCTTTCGGGCCGGGCATCCTCTTACACTACTACATTTGTAATAACCCCTGAAAATTTAACATGCCAATATTAATTTTCGACAAAAGTTCAATTCATCCACCCTATTTTTGGAGGAATTCCATTAAATTGATACATATATTCACCAAAACAAGGAAAAAACAAGTCCTAGACGAAACATCTTACAAGTGGCTTGAAAACTAGGTCACATATCCAAGTCACTAGATTGAAAGAATTAATTGCCTACAAAGACACTCACCGAAGAGCCATAGACCATAAATTCGTAATAGACCTATACTATTTACATATCACGTCAACGTTTCAAATAACATCTAATCATCCACATTTTACATGCTACAAATATTCAAAAAAGAAAATCAAAATTCAATCGTTCTAATCCATATTCACGCCTTAAACCCGACCAAATGTTGTCAACAATTGGATGTGTACCAAATATACAATACAAATTTCTAATGATACGTGTACAAATCCAACCAAATACAGATGGATTTAATGACATCAATTAATAACTTTCCAATGTTGTTTTCGTTTAGGCAAAAATATAGAGCTAGTTTATTAAAAATAAAAATTAGAGTATAGTTATTTGAAATTGATTTTCTATAATAAAAGAGAGTTACCTAGGATGAGGGGAACCTTTGATGGGTTTTTGACCATATTTTCTCCAAGAGTAGTCATCTGGTGGAATATCAGCCATCTTCATACTAATTGCAGGAACTCTCACCACTCTCTTCAATCTTGATTTCCTGTTCAAAATTAATTATAATTAAACCCCAATAAAAAACAATAATCACTAATTAATTTCTTCAAATTCAATTTCTGACCTTTTCTTGGGGCAGTGGCAACGAGACGAGCCGCCGCTGCACTTGGCGGTGGCGGCGTCATCCATGGAGCTGCACTTCCTCTTAAACGACGACGTCGACAGCGGCGGCCGCCCCGCGGAGGAGACCTGCGACAGATTAGTGATCTGAAACCCCGAGGACATCGACGGCTGCAGGCTGTCGGTGTCGCCGGTTAAGGAGGAGATATAGGAGGTCGCCGGTGACGAGAAGTTTATCGTCGTCGATGACTCCTTCCTCTCGAGCCCTGCCTTCGGCTGCGGCAGCGGCAGTGGCGGAAGGCGCTGAATCGGCGTGGGGCAGTAGATTCTCGAACCGGGAGCGGTCTCCTCTGTTTTAGGGGATGGACCGGCCGGTTCGGTTTTCTGCGGCTGGAGAGGGGGATTCTGGACCGGTCCGCGGCGGAACCGGGCGTGGCCGGTCCGAGGAGTCCGGTCGATCAGGGAGATGAATTTCTTGAATTTGTGGACGGCGGCATCGGCCGCGGTCTGGTAATCGGCGGCGGCGGAGGCGGTTTGTTGGTGGGAAATTAATCTCATGAGGTTCTCGACGCTTTGGAGGCCGGCCGCCGCCGCTTCTTGGGCGGCGCTGACTTCCATCTTGGAAGTCAAATTGTATCCCGGCATCAATTCCACTGCCATCTCCCACAATTTAGAGAGAGAAAATAGAGAGTGAAAGGGATAAAATAGGGGGAAATGGTATGCAGAGTCAAATTGATGATGCAATTTGTCTATCTTTATGGCCTGCTTGCCGTCAAAGGAAAGCGCGAATCATGGCCTGACACGTAGGCAGGAGTTGGGTGCAAAAGTCAAAAGGGTATTAATGAGCCGTTGGATTAGAGAGAGGAAAAACGGCCCACAGCCAGTGAGGTAGAGTTGACTTTTTAACAGCTTTAAATATAAAAGTCTATCTGAAGGGGTTGGGGATTGGGACCCACGACCTTACTGGAAATCGGGTGTTATTATTATTTTTTTCTTTTCCTTTTTCAAAGTATGGATGTTGATGGTGGAGAAATGGTAACCATTTGAATGAATTCTTGATTTGACTCTGCACTTTTGTTTGCCACTCCCATTTTACATTAGTGTAAGAAGTGAAGTGGGTGAATTCGATTATGATTATTATTAGTATCATTAATTGTTTTGATTCGATTGTATACGTATTAGTTAGGACTTAATTAGGTATCAATCTTTTAATTTTAAAAATACTCAAAGAGATAGTGCTACATGCTTTATAATTTAATTTCTTTATGGGAGTAATAGTTAGGACTTAATGGGGTACCATCTTGCTACCTCCTACGTTGAGAAGAACACTAATAATTTTTTTTGCTTATGCTTATGCTTATGGTTAGTCTCTTCGTTATGATTTATGAATGAGAATGAGAATGAGGTCATATTTCTTGACCGGTCATCTCAAAATATAAATTTTACAATTTTCCTAATAAAGTTTCTTTTGACACCGAAACAAAAATTTAATTATATAAACAAAAATTTTGTCAAATTTTTTGAAGGCTTATCCTGATTATAACTATTTTATAGTATTAATTTTAAAACAAGTAGTATAAATAGTAAAGAAAGATATATGAATCAGCCATAAAGTTAAAGCTCCATAGAACGAATTCCACATTGTCAAATTTAATTACTTCTTTAACAAGCCCTTTTGTAGCTGAGGCTCATTTTTAATACTGTAGATGAAAAAGAAAATAGGTAATTTCTATCAAATTAGCTCAATGAAACACAAATCAACTATAAAGAGTGTTTGGTTGATAATGATAGAAATAAGAAATCCATGGAGTTCTATTCTAAAATTAATTGGTGACGAAGAAGAGACTCGTGAAACGTAATACATAATGGTTCCATTTCTCTCTTTACACTAATGTAGAATAAGGAGTAATATTTATTTTTAGTTTCAACTAACAACAAATATCTTATAAACTTTTTAAAATAAAATAAGCTCTTGAAAACTATATTATACTGATTCCTAAAACTTTTCAAAATAACACTCAATTGCTCGTAGAAGTTTCTTTTCAACAAATAACAACAATGATTTACCATTTATCTCTGTAGTGATTTGAACCTCTATCATTTATAGTAATGATTTTTTAAAAAATCAATTTACTCGGCGTTGTGGAATTGAATAAAGATAGAACACAAATACAAGTGATCAGAACTAAACTTTAGAGTAATCCATAGTGAGAAAAAATTCTACGGACTTGACATACTAAGGTGAAAATATTATGTGGTGTGTCTTACCACTAATATATTGACACATGGAAATTTAGAGGCCCCAACTTCCAGCTGGGATATTACGTATTCACATTGCTAACGAACAAAATTTATCATATGGAAATTTTAAAGTATCCCATAAATATACTCACGCATAATATATACACCATCTTTCTATGATTTATCTATCATCGTCTTCAAATCAATTAAAAGAATTCTTCATTGACACCATTTTACATGACATCAATTCAACCTGGTTATGCCCAACCTATCTCCTTTACTTCATTATTGACCAGACATAGTTTTATGTTTATAGGTTGATATATTCTATATATTTTAGTTTGTCTTTTTATATACCCTCTTTTTTGGTTTGGCTTTATAGGACTATCAAAGTGTGACAAGTGTACCTGAAAATACGTTTTCGAGTGATTGCCTGCCATGATTTTCTCAAGTTAGAAAAGTGATTCAAATTGGAGAAATTTGAGTTGGATCATGTTGCTATAATATTAATAATGCACTTTGGAAGAGAGTATTGTGATCATTTTAAGTTTGAAATAGTTTTTGTTTCTTTTATTTGAAAAAAAAATTGTAGTATCTATAGAATAATTTTGATAGGATTAAACTTTTTGATTGGTGATCACTTTGACTATGGTTGTTTTTCTAAAATTTAATTTCTAAATACTATGACAATAATTTACTGTATTTTGTTTTATATTTTTTATGGTCTATTGATGAAAAATTAATATAGTAATTAACTATTTTTTTATCATCTTGATATTAATAGCTACCGACATTGTATTTTAATATAGCATAAGAACATTATATAATAGTGATTAATATACACAAGTAATATAAATTACTATTAAGCTATATAATCATAATTTATTGTGTTCAATGCCATCAATAAAAAAGAAGGTATTCACATGAAACGTGATTACAGTAAATAATGAAATAGTTAGTTTATAATTGCAGCAATAATTTTTCTATTATGTAAAAGATATAGTGGGACTGTGGCAGATTTAAGTCGGAACCTATATATTATGCATAGTGTATATATGGTTACGTATGGTAATTATGGGATCATTTATAATTTTCATATGAGAAAGTTTGTTCATTAGGAGTGTGAATACATAATATCCCAGCCGGAAGTTGGGGCCTCTAAATTTTTATGTGTCAATGTATTAGTGGTAAGACACACCATATAATATTTCCACCTTGGTATGTCAAGTCCATGAAATTTTTTTGGTAATCCATAATACTAAGAAATAGGCGTATAAACTAATTGGTACGGGCCCATTCTACGAATTTGGGCTTTAATTTGTAAGTACGCATATTAATTGATATAACTAATTTATTTAGTTGACTAAGTACAAAAATAGTACCTGAATAATTGCAATAAATTATGATCCTCAATTAATTTTATTAGTATGAACAACTTTTGGTCATAAAGATAATTTCGACTCCATAATTTAAGTCCTTTTGCATCATTTTATAATAATCTTTCCTTTTTTTCTTTTTGAGTTTGTGGATATTTTGTTTTACCCTTTTTCAGTCAATTAGTAAAATTGTCTTCCCACATAGTATTTTTTAATAAATTATGTCTTTCCTGGAAATCATTCTATAATCTCTCTCTTTAATCTCTGATACATCAACCATTGCTGCTTGGTGGTATTTTTATTACTTTCAAGTTTTGATTTTCGGAATTTGACAGCGCTGATGACTGATTTTTTCAACTTCACAATTATTTTAAGTGTGGAAAAATAATTTGAAATGGTGTAGAAATTATGTCTTTAGAACTCCTATATCTTAAAATAAAAGTATAAAGGGATATTGACATCTAATATCATAGAACTTTTAAAAAGTTGGATTTTTCCACGAACTTTGAAATTGATAAATAATATCACGAACTTGACAGCGCTGATAACTGATTTTTGATACATCAACCATTGCTGCTTGGTGGTATTTTTATTAGTTTCGAGTTTTGATTTTCGGAATTTGACAGCGCTTATGACTAATTTTTCAACTTCACAATTATTTGAAGTGTGGAAAATTAATTTGAAATGGTGTAGAAATTATGTCTTTAGAACTCCTATATCTTAAAATAAAAGTATAAAGAGATATTGACATCTAATATCGTGGAACTTTTAAAAAGTTGGATTTTTTCCACGAACTTTGAAATTGGCAAATAATATCACGAACTTTACCTCGAGTTTGTTATTTCCAACCAAAGAAAAAATTCCGGCAAATAATATCATGATATAGATTTTTTTTTTTCGTAATTTCTCGACAACAACTTCGAGAGCTTCAAGTTTTTCAATCTTTGAGGATAGTTTTTCTTGAAGCACACCCTCCAAAATTGTTCTTCAATCTATTAATATAGCCCAATTTTTTTTTATTGGTGGGAAATAACAAACTCGGGATAAAGTTCGTGATATTATTTGTCAATTTTAAAGTTCGTGGGAAAAACTCAATTTTTTTGAAAGTTTCATGACGTTAGGTGCCAATATCCCTAATAAAATACTCACTAAGTAATACAAATAAATATCCTATCTGTAAGAGATCAACATCACTTATAAATATCCTAAAAAATTAAATTATACATGAACAGTAAGAGAGTAACACCGGGAATAATAAATAAGGGTTGATTCCATCCCTATATATAGGGGTGTGTTAGGGTCCTTACAGCATCTTAGCGTAAAACACAGCACAAATCAACAGCCCTTGGATCATTAGATTGGATGGCTGTGATTTGTTACATTATGATACTAAAAATCTACATTATTAGGCGAGTTACATTATTAGACTAGAAATGTACATTGTAAGACTAAATCTGTACATTTCTAAACTAAAATGCTACATTATTAAACTAAAATGCTACATTATTATCCGAGCTACATTATTAGTCTAAAATTCTACATTATTAGATGACACGTGACATTAATCTAACTATTAGATCATATGATCCAATGGACTGCAAGTGTTTTGAGTTTTACTTATACTTAGTGTTCTGACCTGAATACATCCCTATATATATATATATATAGGGTCTTGTTAGGATGAGATTTTTGGGCATAATTGAGAAATGAGATGCAATCTCAGCCACTAATTCACAAGATTAACTTAATGTTAACAACTATCATGTTATGTCAACACGGGGGTATAATTGTCTTTTCATTAAATTGTATTTGAAATCATTTTCTAAAATCCTCTCTAAAACTCTAGCTTCAAATCTTCAATATTCAGATCTTCAAATCTCTACAACATTCAAATCTTCAAATCTTCAACGTTCAAATCTTCAAATCTTTAAATCTTCAACATTCAAATCTTCAAATCTCTTCAACATTCAAATCTTCAAATCTTCAAATCTTCAACATTCAATAAAATAACACTTATTAAAATGTCAACAACTAAAAAAATAACACTTATAATTCACATATCAATACCGAGAATATCGAATGTCAATAACTCGTATTAAAATGTCAACAACTAAAAAGTAACACTTACAATTCACATATCAATACCGAGAATATCGAATGTCAACAACTCATATTAAAATGTCAACAACTAACAAATAACACTTACAATTCACATATCAATACCGAAAATATCGAATGTCAACAACTCGTATTAAAATGTCAACAACTAACAAATAACACTTACTATTCACATATCAATACCGAAAATATCGAATGTCAACAACTCGTATAAAATGTCAACAACTCGCGCGATGTCAACTACGGAGACATTATGTCAACTACGATGTCAACAGTAAACGTTATTTATGTCAACTACGATGTCAACAACAAACTTTATTTATGTCAACTATTATGTCAACAACAACATTTTACAAATAATCAATGTCAACAACAAATATTTTCATGTCAACGACATATTATTTGTGTCAACAACAACGATTTACATATAATTTATGTCAACAACAAACGTTATTATGTCAACGAACTATATAATTCATGTCAACGACCTATATAATTAATGTCAACGAACTTGCGAAAATTGGAATTTCCCCCAATTTTCTCTCTCTCTCTCTCATGACAACCTAACCATGGCTGGTTAATAAAGAGAGAGTGATGAAAATTGAAAATAGATATCCAAAAAATGCAAAACCAAATTCAGCTCAAAGAATCAAAAGAAACTCAACTCCTGTTGCAGATTAAGAATTGCAGCTCTAAGTGTCAACAACTCAAAAACAATTCTTGCAATTAAAAACTAACAACTATTTTCTTTTCTTCTTCTTCTTCTTCCTCCATTCCACTTTTTCTCTTCTGCGATTAAAAACTAACATTACACACACAAGCAATCAAAAACTAAAGGAATATACCAGCAAAGCCAAACTTCGTGATAAAATACACAATTTATTGATTTACAATTCCTACAGAATGGCCTAATAGTTTGATTGCAATTAATTCATCAAATTCAACAGCCGATCGGAAAATTCATCATAGCAGGATAACTAATTGAGAATGAATTGAGAGGGTTTAGCTGCTCACCGCTTCATAGAGGGGTGCCTCCGCCGCATCTCGCGCCATTTCAGCAATTCGCTCGTGATGGTGCAGAAGCTGAAGAAGAAAAAAGGCAGGAAATTGCTCAATTCGGAGGAGGAGCAATTCGTCGAGTACGAGAAAATGCGCGGAGAATTTCCGGCGTGGCTGAGTAGATCGGATCGGAGGCTGCTGCAGGCGGCAACGAACGAGTTCCGCGCTGGCGGAGGCAGAATCAGGCGGAGGAGGTAGAGAATCAGAGCGCGGCGGCGGCGCGGCGTTGGTGGTGGCGATGAATTTGAGGGATCCGTTCCTGGATTTTAGCCTTTTAGGGATTTGATGGCGGAGATGGTAGAGGGCGGCGGGGAGAGGGATTGGGAGTTTTTGGTGAAGATGAAGAATCTAATTAAAACACGAAATGACTATTATACCCTTTCATAATAAATCAATCTAAAAATATTTTTTGTGTGGCAAAATCTGGACCACTCATTTAATAAAAATGAGTGGCTGATATTGCATCTCATTTCTCAATTAGCCTAAAAAATCTCAATTTATCATGGACATATATATATATACATATATATATATAGGGTAGTGATAAAATGCAAACTTATGTATTGTACAAACTCAAAACTCTTCAACACAGCTTCAACACTGTTTCAATACAATATCAACACAGTGTAAAATTTCAAGATTTTAATGTCAATACAGTATCAACACAATATCAACACGGCATCAATCATTGACTACCGTTGAAATTCTGTTGACGTTTTCCTGTTGATGCTTTTTTGTGATCTATTGACATTTTTCAATGGTCCAGATCACAGTTTTAAGTTTGTACAATATTTAGAGTTTTCATTTGATCACATCCCTATATATATATATATATATATAAATATATATAGGGAGATGATCAAAATAAGTATGTGTTTAAATCCAGAAATGCAGCCCAAATCTTGGCCTTAGGATTAGATGATCCAATGGTCAATAATTAATCAAAAACACGTAAGGTCATAATTTAGTAGTTTTAGGCCATATTATAAGATTTGACTTTATGTCATGTTAAAGCATGACCTAAAACTAAACTAACTATGACCTAAAAATGCCCTACGTATGACTTTGTTCTGCATTTCTGTATTTAAATCTAGTCTTCATAGATCAAAGCCCTATATATATATATATATATATATATATATATATATATATATATATATATATAGGGATGTATTCAAATCCTTTTCATATCTTTTGTCATTTTTCCTTCTTAATCCTAGCCCCACGATTTTGTCATCTGACGGTTAGATTAATGCCACGTGTCATTTAATAATGCACATTTTCATTCTAATAATGCACAGCGGCTAATAATGCAACATTATAGACTAATAATGCACATTTTCATTCTAATAATGCACAACGGCTAATAATGCAACATTATAGACTAATAATGCATTGATCACAACCATCCAATTCAAGGATCCAAGGGCTGAGATTAAGAAGGAAATAGGACACTTAGGGTGCAAAGGAGCCTAACACACCCCTATATATATATAGAGTAGTGATATAGGGCAAGTGCCCATTAAGTAAATAACTAGAGAACAATTCACAGCCACAAGATCAAGAAAATCAAGGGCTAGTATTAACACATGTGATTTTTGAATTTGAAGGAGAAATCAGTTCACTCTACCACAAATTTACTTCACTATAAGAAGGCGGGGGTATAATGGATATTTCACAAATAAAATTAGGGTTAACATTTGAATTAATTTCTCATTTACGAATTCATCTCCCGCCATCACTCCTCTTCCCGTCTTCTCCTCCTATTCTCGAAATTTCATCGCTGCAATCGTTGTCATCTTCCCGTCACTGCAATCGCCGTCGCAATATTTCATGGTTGTCAACATTCTGTCGCTTCCATCCGTCGTCGAACAGATGGATTCAAATCAGAAATGTTGAAAGTGAAGAATGGAGGAGATCTTGTGCAAATGCAACTGAGAAATGAGCTCGAGTATGAGGAACAAAAGAGCCATTGGATTTTGAGGCAAAAGAGCCGTTGGTGCTGACGTGGCTCAGAAGTTAGTCGGCAGGTTGTTTTTGTGAGCAATAATCAACTACTTGCAGCTGAATTAGTGATCTAGTTAGCTTGCTTTTCATTGGTTACTTTATTATAGAATGCATACTCTCCCTAGTATAAAAGGAATGATCTTTTCATTGTGAACGATTGATTTTTGAGTGATATAGAAATCTCTCTTTCTCATATTTTTCATCCATGTTTCTTATATGCTTATATACATATTTGGTGTATCATTTTCTACATGGTATCATTGAAAATTTGTTGATTTCCGCAGTTATTCTCTGATCCTCTTCTTTTCTGATGCCTCCTCGTGGCGGTAACCAAATCCTGCCGGCGGAGGATTCTTCGAGTCCTTATTATCTTTATTCGAGTGATAATCCCAGTCTTCGATTGGTATCTCAGTTGCTTGTCGGTTCCAATTACATCAATTGGAGTCGATCTATGTCTACTGCTCTTCTAGCTAAGAATAAATTGCCTTTTGTCAATGGTGTGTTGCTAAGAATAAAGTAAAGTATTCCAGTGTTAGAGTGAAGTGTTTGTTACCCATGCTTATAGTGCTTTGTTTTTTCATTCCAGTGAAGTAAAACATGCTTAGAGTGAAGTGTTTGTCATCCATGCTTATAGTGCTTTGTTTTTCCATTTCAGTGAAGTAAAACATGCTTAGAGTGAAGTATTCTAGTGTTAGAAGTGTTTGTCATCCATGCTTATAGTGCACTAGTTTCTCATTTTAGTGAAGTAAAACGTGCTTAGGGTGAAGTATTTCATGCTTAGAGTGAAGTGTCTTGTGTTCATGCTTATATTGCTCTGTTTTTTCATTTCAGTGAAGTAAAATGTGATTGTAGTGAAGTATTCCATGGTTAGAGTGAAGTGTTTGTGATCCATACTTATAGTGCACTATTTTATCATTTCAGTGAAGTAAAACGTGCTTAGAGTGAAGTATTCCATAGTTAGAGTGAAGTGTTTGTGATCCATGTTTATATTGCACTATTTTATCATTTCAGTGAAGTAAAACGTGTTTAGAGTGAAGTGTTTGTGAGCTACGCCTATATTGCCCTGTTTTTTCATTTCAGTGAAGTAAAACGTGATTAGAGTGAAGTGTTTGTGATTCATGCTTATAGTGCACTATTTTTTCATTTTAGTGAAGTAAAATATGCTTACAGTGAAGTATATTCTTCTTATAGTGAAGTACTCCCTCCGTCCCCGAATAAGAGTTACTAATTTCCATTTTGGTCCGTCCTCAATTAAGAGTAGCACTTCATTTTTTACCATAAATGGTAAGTGGGTCCCACATTCCACTAACTAATTTCACTCACATTTTATTACAAAACCAATATAAAAAAGTGGGTCTCATATTCCACTAACTTTTTCAACCAACTCTTCTTTACATTTCTTAAAATCTGTGCCCGGTTCGAAGTGCTACTCCTAATAGGGGACGGAGGGAGTATATTACATTTACATCGAATCATATAATGCTTACAGTGAACCATATTATGCTTACCGTGAAGTATATTGTGTTTATAGTGAACTAGGTTATTCGCATGTGAGTGTAATATTTTTGCATTTGAGTGATTTATATTTTGCTTATAGTGAAGTATATTTTGTTTATAGTGAACTAGTGTATTAACATGTGAGTGTACTGTTTTGCCACTTGATGAAGTATATTATGCTTACAATGAATGAAGTATATTGTGTTTATAGTGAAATATATATTGTTTATAGTGAATTGTTTTGGTTGTATATTTAATTTTATTATTAATCCTTTTTTAAAAATTTGTATAAATAATAGGACAGTTTGTTAATCTTTCGAAAGCCGCTAAAGAAAGATGAAGAGAAAGATCTAGAGCAACAAAGCAGAGGCTAAGTTGATGATTGAAACCTTGGCGTTTGAAGGCGAAGATGATACCACACTGATATAGTTCATAACATGTTTCATTTAGTCCATTATAAACCCTATTCGGTTCATTTAAATTCAATAGTCAATTCATAACTAACATCGATATTCTATTTAAATTTTTTATCTCTTTAGTTCATAGCTATGTTGTTTCAGTTGAATTTTACTAGTAGCTATTTTATTATAAATGAAATACTTGTTATTTATCTTATCACGAATTAACTAATGTATAAAACAGTGACTAATTCGTACTTACAGTGAGCTAAAATTTGTACGAAGTGAACTAGTTCGCACTTTTAGTGAACCCAAAAATAAGTTTGCAATTAAATAAGTATGCAGAACGAAAAAAAACATATGCCATGTGTACTTCACTGTATTGGTATGCTTCACAATATGATTCCATGTAAGAATTATATACATCACTATAAGCATAGTATAATTATGTGTAAAGGTAATATACTTCACCATAAACAAATACTGGTTCACTATATGCACAATATACATCACTATATTCTCAATATACTTCACTGAATTAAAAAAAAATAGTACACTATAAGGCATGCAGAATATACTTCATTGTAAAAATATACTAGTTCATTATATTCACAATATACATCACTATATGCTCAATATACATCACTAAAAGCATATACCAGTTCACTATATGCACAATTTACTCCACTGTAAGCATAATACTAGTTCACTATATGCACAATATACTTCACTGTAAGCATATATACTAGTTCACTATATGCACAATATACATCACAATATTCACTTCACTATAAGAAATATTCACCTCATCATAAGAAATGTTTATTTCATTATAACAAATATTCACTTCAAATGGTCTCACTTTAAGTCATATACTTATACACCATTGTACTTCACTATAAGTCTTATTTATTTCACTATAAGAAATATTCACTTCATAATGTTTCAGTATACAAGCTAACTGTTATACTTCACTATAAGAAATATTCACTTCCATAATGTTTTAGTTACTGATATATGCCATACACTTAGGAACCGATGTACTTCACTGTCAGATTTACTTCACTATAAAAAATATTCACTTCATACGAAGATGAATCATATTCGAATTAGGCTTCGTCTAGAATTGGTATCGAATCCATTTGATCGATTGAAGACATGTGGCTTGTGTGAAGTAGCAGATTTGCAGATCGTGAATTTGACAGTTGACGATGGAGAAATCAGTTCTTGCGATGAAGAATCTGCAATTGATGAACATGAGCGCGAGCTATGTAGATTGTATAATTGGCTAGGGAGATCACAACAAATCAACGTGAGTGATGGAGATAGGAAACATCTCAACATTAGCGATAAAAATCTATAGAATCTACGTGAGTATAGCGAATTTGCAGATTGTGAAATCGATAATTGACGATGGAGTAGATCAGTTCTTGCGATGAAGATTCTTCAATTGACGATGGAGATTGTTGAGCATGAGTAGGAGCAAGAGGCGACGAGGGCACAAGTGTAGAGATATTGTCGGGTGCCCGCGAGAGGAGGTGAGCCGTACTCCGCGAGAGGCAGACCGGAGGAGGGGCCTACAGATAGGGAGACAACCGTGAGAGACAGGCAGGCCGGAGGAGGGTGTCGCCAGAGTGGAGGTGCAAGTGTGCTCTGCCACCTCCGTCGTGAGAAAAAGAGAGAGTGTGTGTTTGTGTGTGTAAGCGTGAATGGTGTGTGTATGTGAAAATATGAGAACAAAGTGGATTTCCTAAAATACCCCTATGCAATTTTTATTAACTAAAAATATTTACTTAGTTTAGTCATTGGTTTAAGATAATATGAGATTTATTCTCTAGTTATACATTTAAAATTAGTTAGACCTTGATCACTCATCTCTCTCTCTCTCTATATATATATATAGAGTTGTGATCAATGTCGAACCATTATTAAAGATCGAACTAGAGACCAAATCTGGGCCATTAGATCTAGTGTTTTTGATGAGATGTGCTGCTGTGTAATTTTTTTTTGCTTCATTACAAGCCCATTTTACTTCATTGTATAGGTTTATTACTTCATTCCGTACGTAATACCTTGAAACTACAACATGTTTTTACTTGCTTCCAGTAGGTTTTGAAACGATTCACCATATGCTTCATTCAAATTCATTGACTTGGGTTTTTACTTGATTAACATTTTAAAAAGCAATTTATTCAAGTGGGTTTATTACTTCATTCAGAAACATTATTACTTCATTGGATAAGATTTTTACTTCATTCTAGTAGGATTTCAAATGCTTCTACACATACTTCATTCCAATAATTTATTACATTATTCCATGTGTTTATTAAACCATATCATCGCTGTGGAGGTGGTGATAGATATTGTAGAGAGAAGAATGACACGCGATGGCGAAACCGCATTTACGTACTGGAATGAAGTAATAATCCTATTGGAATGAAGTAAAAACCTTCAGGAATGAAGTAATATATTCTGGAATGAAGTTAAATCTTCGTAACATGTTAGTATGACTTATTTACCTTCGGATGAATTAAAATAGGCTCGTGATGAAGGCGAAAATAATTTATAAATTTGTGTATCTCATCCATAAAAATTAGATCTAAAAACCCTAATTTGATATGATTCGGTGGTTCGATCTTTAAGAGTGGATTTGTGGATAATACAACTGTCTCTATATATATATATATGCGCAGATGGAATGCAACTACCTAAGAATAAATTAAAAAGGTATAAAAACAAAGTTAAAGGATAGACAATAAAACAAAATAAATAAATAAGATAAACAGATAGTACCAAAAAGAGACAAATCCTACACCTAACTTGAGAATTGTTTTAACCTATTTCATCAAATTCATTCTTAAGTAATTCTAGTCAATTAAGGATCCAAAATGATCAACTTATTTTAATGTACCATTACCTAACAAATTGGTTTTAAAGTTTCCATTTTTAGAATTAATTTAATTTTATTGACGGACCAACATGACAAAACTAGTAGCTATAATTTTTATGGACGGAGGGAGTATTAATTACATCAGCCATAATTGGACATATTGTTAAGATCCACTAGAACCCACTAATGGACGGAGGGAGTATTAATTACATCAGCCATAATTGGACATATTGTTACAATCCACTAGAACCCACTAGAACCCACTATTCATATGCGGATATGCCGTTTTGCTGGTTTCTTTATTTTTTTTCTTCCCCCGTGCTTTAAATATAGAAATATTTAAAACAACACGTGTTTTAATGCAAATTGGTAACGTAAGAGAGAGAAAAAAAAGAGTGTTAGCGAAAAATATGTCTCACATCACTAGAGAGGACGGCTCAAAAAAGGAATGAATTTCTATTTTTTGAGAACGGAGCAGGGATATTAGCTAATTTGACATCAATGATATTTTATTATTAACAACATTATTTTCTATTTATGCGAATTTCTGAATCCAAACACATTTTGGGAGTTTATTATTTTCAGGTATAAATCATTAAAATGTAGTCCATGTGAATTTTTGCATCCACACACATTTTGCATTCATTTATCCATCTTCCATTATCTTTTAAACGACTAGAACATAGATGTGGAAGTAGCTTATCTTCCATGCACATGCACCACTCATTTATATATATGCACGTCTACTTGCATCATTTGATATTTATGAACTGAAAAAATCAATACCGAATAATCGCTCTATTATCTACTAAAAACATATGAAACTATCAAAATTTAAGGATGACAAAAAATGAAGAGAAAAACAAGAATTATGTCATATACTAAAAACCAATATTAGAAGACCAAGACCTCGTTATGAACGTAATCGAAGGCCGACCAGTTCTCATTATATAGGAAAAAAATATCACCATATTTTCACTACAACATCGCTGCGCCAACCACAAACACTCACCTTCATTATCTCTCCTAGAAAGAAAAAAAAAACATAGAAATCAAGAAAAAGTAAAAAATTTCACAAAAAAGAACATGAGCGCCTCGGATAAAGAATCGCAACTCCCCTCTCCGCCGCCTTACCACGGCCACAGCCGGCAGCGCAGCCAATTCCGCAAGGTCTCTTCCGTCATCTACAACACCCTCTCCCAACCGCGCGCCTACATAATCCTCCTCATCCTCACCTTCACCGCCGGCTACCTCTCCCACTCTCAGGTCAGTGCCACAAACCCTAAATCACACCACACTATGTTTCAATTCAAAAATATAATTTTGAAATTATTCATGTTTTATGTTTCCAATTTTGAGTGTTTAAAATTTATACTTTCTCTTTAAAAATCAGTGAAGATTGATTATTATTTTCTCTTTTTCTAACACGCGATCTAATATGGCATCGAGAATATCCTAAAAGATCAGCGAGCCGACTCATCATTCCGTTATCGAAATATGTCAAGCAAATTATAGTACTAGTATTTTTTTTTGCAAACTTAAGCTTAGGATATTTTCGAAAAATCACTAAAAGTTACGTACACAAAAACATGAAAGAACGTTATTTTTTATTTTAAAAAAGAAAAATGTCAAATTACTATGTTTTTTTGCGTCCGCCTCTGCGTCCATAATTTTTTTCTTGGAAACATAAACTCAAGATATTTTTTGTAAAAGCACTAAAAGTTAGGTACACAAAAACATGAATAATCATTACTAGTACTATTATTTTTTTTTTCTAAAAAGGAAATTCTCAAACAATATTTTTCTGCGTCCGCCTCTATTATTCTCAGGTAGTGCAACCCCTCTTGTCAGAGGACATCGGTGACCTAGCCAAGCACAACACCTTCTCAACCCGTTGCTCGGACCCAGTCCCCTCCTCCGCCACCCGCCAAACCCTCCTGGACCACGTCCACGGGGGCGTGTCCCCCTGGGACGGTTTCCCGCCTCCCCAGGTCGGCCCGCTCCTGTGGACGGACTGGAACAAGGGTTGGGACTCGAGTGCGGCCGTGTTCGAGCACCTGATCGAGAAGGTCCGGCCGAGAGTGATCATCGAGGTGGGGACGTTCCTGGGCGCGTCGGCCACGCACATGGCGCGTCTGACGCGCCGCATGGGGCTTCAAACCCTAATCGTCTGCATCGACGACTTCCGCGGCTGGCCGGGGTACTACGACCAGGAGAAGAGCGCGAAGATGCTCAACGGAGACAGCATGCTGCTCTTCCAGTTCATGTACAACGTGCAGAAGGCGAACGCGACGGATTCGATCCTCTTCCTCCCGTTCTCGACAAACACGGCCCTTGGGGGGCTATGCAGCTGGGGCGTGTACGGAGACCTGATCGAGGTGGACGCAGCGCATGACTTCCACTCGGCGTGGATGGATATCAACAACGCGTATAAGATACTGCGGCCGGGTGGGGTGCTTTTCGGGCATGACTATGCGTGGGATGGGGTCAGGAGAGCCGTCCACTCCTTTGCGAGGCTCAATGGCTTGAGAGTCAAGCTTGATGGTAAGCATTGGGTGCTCTACTAATGAACTCACTTCCAAGAATTTGCTAGTCTTGTCTTTTACTTGGGAGAAATATATACTTCCAATTTTGTGTTTTTGATTTTTGTTTTAATTGAACATGGAATGGAAGAATTAGTCATTAGCTATATATGATCATAAATTGATAATTTGTGCCGTTTTGATTTTGGTTCATATTTAAAGCCGTCCAATCCATGACGATATTTAGATACTTCAATTACAAGTACTAACGACTAGCGTAACGACTAACGAGCGTCACTCCTACAAGTGAAAGCTAGCGGGTTGTCCATGGAATATTTTACTATCTTTACAATTTTTGGTCAGCCCATTTTGTTTGGAGTGATTTTGGTTATCCATTGGTGTTAAGGTTCCCATCAACCATACCTCTTTTTTTTTCTAAAATTGTTTTTTTTTTTCGTGTATTTGCATTTTTTTTTTGTTTAAAAATTGTTATTTTCAAAATTTTTATTATCATGTGAATTTAATTAAGATATTAATTCGATAAGGATATTGATTTAAAAACTTTCATTACTTTTTCTTTATTTAAATTTCATATTTTTTAATTGAATATAAATTTAATTGAATTAAAAAAATATAATAAATGCAAATAAAATAAGAAAATTAAAGAACAAAAGAATATAAAATTAAATAGTAGACTTACAAATAGTCAAAGGAAAAAATGATAGGTTTTAGGTGTCGCTTTTATTTATTTATTAATTACCAAAGGTATCCACTAGCGGACGCAGTGACTAATCCACGTGCTGATTTGTAGCCACCTTAATAGGTGCGACAGCTGGCCCAAGGATTTAAAGTTTCTCCTTGTGCCAGTTGTCTCTTGCTTTTTAAATAAGCAATATAGTAAAAATTTTGATGTTTTATTGGATCATAGGGAAGGAACTAGTGTTGTGGATCAATTGATAGTCTAAAATTAGGGTTGACAATTTTTGATAAGACACAGACTCGCACGAAGTTGACATAAAACGGATTGGGCCGGGTCAGGTTGGGGTCGGGTTTGAGTTATACGTTAAGAAAAAGATAATAATTGTTTTTATTAATTAAAAAATTACTATTAAACTTTAATTTTAGCTATTTTTGTTGATTAAAAAATATTATAATTTTATTTTAATTAATTAAAAAATACTATATTTTAATTTTATTTAATTTAAAAAATGCTATATTTTAATTTTATTAATTAAAAAATATTAATTAATTTTTTAAAAAATTAAAAAAATATTGTACCAAGATTTTATTAAAATTTATTTTTTTTAATTATTTAATTTTATATTTAGATTTAAGATCACTATACTTTAATTTTATTATTTTAAATTTTTTATTTTATCGTGTAATACATGTTTAAATCGTATAATAACATCATGTTTAAGTTGTTATCGTGTCGTGTCAAGCTAACTTACTATCTTTAACAGAGGGTTGTCTTTTTTTGGGTACACGATAACACGCACGAATTCGACACCAACTTATTAGGTTGGGACCTGATAAGAACTCGATGATTTGGATTGAGTTGGGTCGATAATGGGTTGACACGTTAACGACCTAACCCACATGACCTATCTAAAATATGTTTCATTTATACTTTCTTGAATGAATCTCCGACACTTAAAGAGGGGATTCTTTATGTTCCATATATTTATTTGTAATGAAAAGCTCACATTTTTAACTGAAGAAAATATTAAAAAATCCATTAGTTGACCACTTTGAGAAAAATAGAAGGCAAATTGTACTATGCCAATGCAATGATTTGGGCCTGGGACTAGGACTGGGCCTGTTAGAAATAATTATAGTTCGTGGATCGGTCATGTTCGTTTCTATATTCAGTAAACCATAGAAAAAGACTTTCAAAGTCAAAATAGTGATTTTATTGATAATAAATTTTTTAACCCTATCAAAATTGCCAAATTTTGGGCTAGTCCAACGGGCTAGTGAAGATTAACTCTAAGGTCTCGTTTGGTAGTCAAGGTGTTGAATGATGACATTAAAAAAATATGTTATGGTGAATCATAACATGTTAAAAATTTATTTTAGAATTTATAAAATTAAAATGAAATTACAAAAATGAATTTTGATAAATTTTAAAATATGAAATTGTAAGTTTTGTATCTCACATATGTGACATGTGATAAAATCCTAAATAGAATTGGATTTTAGTATAATACATTATTTGGTATAAGACACATTTTACCCTAGTCAATTAATTATTGTCACATATCAATTAATTAAATAATCATATTATATTTCTCCAAAGAGAATATATGTTCACATATATATAGGTTCATGATCAATTGAGATTTTTTAAGGTAATTGAGAAATGAGATGCAATATCAGCCATTCATTTTTATTAAATGAGTGGTCCAGATTTTGCCACACAAAATATATTTTAAAATTAATTTATTATGAAAGGGTAGAATAGTAATTTCATAATAATTTGCCAATCTCACCTACCTTCCATCGTCTTCCCTCCCCAATCTCCAAAACCTCTCCAGTTCATTCTCCCGCCACCAATCGCCGCCGCCAAATCCATCCAGAGGCTCGACCTCAGCCGTTCATTCTCCGCACCAGTCATCTCTCCCTTTCGTTTTCCGCACCAGCCATCTCTCTTCTTCTCAAAATTTCCATTTTTCCCAAATCACTACCGCTAATCGGTCCTCCATCTTCGTCTACCTCTCTCTCTGCATATTGATAGTAATCAATCAATTTCGTTTCGGCATTCCAAATTCAAACGCAGACGTTGATATTAAGCTCTTCAATCGGATAACGGCGGTGACTCTGTTTCACAACGTATAGTATTAGCGGATTCAAAATAGGAGGTGAGAGAAAGTGGATCTGCAGTCATTTATCTGATTCCAGATCTCGAATTCATCATCTCTACCATCCAATTTGCTCTTCAATCCGGAAAATTCCGCCCTCGATTCCTCCAGATCGCGATGCAGCCTTGAAATCTCGCCTTCGAGATCAGTTTGATTCTTCAAATCGGCAAGTCCAGAGCTCAATTCGTCGACGAATGTCATGAGATCGTTTGTTTGGTGCAGGTAATCCATGTTTTCCTGAATGATATTGTGATTCTCCTCCTCGAGTTTGCTGATCTTTTGATGGAGAACTGCGATCTCATCGGAATCTGCATTGTCAGCATCAGCAAATTCGTTGCCGGAGGTTGAATTCGCGGAGGTGTTCGATTCCGCTCTCAATTTGATCAGAGAGAGGTTCAATTCGAACATTCCTTTTCTCTAGAAGATCAATGGCGCCCTAGGTTTGGGGAAGGAGAAGAAGCTGGGGGGGGGGGATCGATGAGGTTCGTGAATTCGAACCTCATCCTTGCCGGAAGAGACACCACATCGGCGGCGCTGACGTTGTTCTTCTAGCTGCTGTTGACATTTAATATACAAGTTGTTGACATTTGATATGTAGAATATTGATATGTGAATTATAAGTCTTATTTTAGTTGTTGACATTTTAATACGAGTTTAGGTTGAGAAGGGTTGAGTTTAGGTTGTATTTTATGAAAAATGTTGTTGACATAAATTATATGTAAAACATTATTGTTGACATGAATTATAAGTAAAACATTGTTGTTGACATAAATAATATACGTCGTTGACATGAAAATATTTGTTGTTGACATAATAGTTGACATAAATAAAGTTGTTGTTGACATCGTAGTTGACATAAATAAAGTTTGTTGTTGACATAAATAATATTTGTTGTTGACATTCGATTTTCTCGCTATTGATATGTGAATTATAAGTGTTATTTGTTAGTTGTTGACATTTTGATACGAGTTGTTGACATTCGATATTCTCGCTATTGATATGTGAATTATAAGTGTTATTTGTTAGTTGTTGACATTTTAATACGTGTTGTTGACATTTGATATTCTCGGTATTGATATGTCAATTGTAAGTGTTATTTTTTAGTTGTTGACATTTTAATACGAGTTGTTGACATTCTATATTCTCGGTATTGATATGTGAATTATAAGTGTTATTTGTTAGTTGTTGACATTTTAATACGAGTTGTTGACATTCGATATTCTCGATATTGACATGTGAATAGTAAGTGTTATTGTTAGTTGTTGACATTTTAGTACGAGTTGTTGACATTTGATATTCTCGGTATTGATATGTCAATTGTAAGTGTTATTTTTTAGTTGTTGACATTCTATATTCTCGGTATTGATATGTCAATTGTAAGTGTTATTTTTTAGTTGTTGACATTTTAATACGAGTTGTTGACATTCTATATTCTCGGTATTGATATGTCAATTGTAAGTGTTATTTTTTAGTTGTTGACATTTTAAAACGTGTTGTTGACATTGGATATTCTCGGTATTGATATGTCAATTGTAAGTGTTATTTTTTAGTTGTTGACATTTTAATACGAGTTGTTGACATTCGATATTCTCGGTATTGATATGTGAATTATAAGTGTTATTTTATTGAATGTTGATTGTTGAAGATTCGAAGATTTGAAGATTTGAATGTTGAAGATTTGAATGTTGAAGATTCGAAGATTTGAAGATTTGAATGTTGAAGATTTGAGGATTTGAAGATTTGAATGTTGAAGATTTGAAGATTTGAATGTTCAAGATTTGAAGATTTGAAGATTTGAATGTTGAAGAGATTTGAAGATTCGAAGATTTGAATGTTGAAGATTTGAAGATTTGAAGATATGAATGTTGAAGATTTGAAGATTTGAATGTTGAAGATTTGAAGATATGAATGTTGAAGATTTGAAGATTTGAATGTTGAAGATTTGAAGATTTGAATGTTCAAGATTTGAAGATTTGAAGATTTGAAGATTTGAATGTTGAAGAGATTTGAAGATTCGAAGATTTGAACATTTGAATGTTGAAGATTTGAAGATTTGAAGATATGAATGTTGAAGATTTGAAGATATGAATGTTGAAGATTTGAAGATTTGAAGATTTGAATGTTGAAGCTAGAGTTTTAGAGAGGATTTTAGAAAATGATTTCAAACACAATTTAATGAAAAGACAATTATATCCCCTTGTTGACATAATGTGGTATTTGTTGACATTTTGTTAATCTTGTGGATTAGTGGCCCATATTGCATCTCATTTCTCAATTTAGCTAAATAATCTCAACCTAACAAGACCATATATATATATATATATATTATATATATATATATATATATATATATATATATATATATAGGATCATGATCAATTGAGATTATTTAGGCTAATTGAGAAATGAGATGCAATATTAGCCACTCATTTTTATTAAATGAGTGGTCCAGATTTTGTCACACAAAAAATATTTTTAGATTAATTAATTATAGAAGGGCATAATGGTAATTTCGTTTAAACCCAATTGAAAACAAAGAGCAGCAACTTCTCCCCTCCATTTCGTCGCCGTCAAATCCGTCGTCGTTTCTGGCTCTTTGTTATCTTCCCCAACCTTCCTCTTCTCTGCACTCTCCCTCTCTTTCGCAAATCGCTTCGATTGAATCATAAATCTGTGAGAGGAAGCTTCTAGAGCAGACATGATGATGGGGAAGAGAGGTCGGGCGCCGATGAAGAGGACTACGAGCATGACCGAATTCACCTTGGAACTCAACGGCGGAGCTGTGGCGCAGCTCTATCAGCCGTCGGATCCTCACAATCCGTTCAACGGCGACCTAAATCAACACTACATGGCCTCCGCTGCGGCTGCTCCGAGGCTCCAGCGGCGCAATTCGGCGGATTACGTTCAAACTGCTAGTTTTCTGAGGGTTTGCTCCTTCTGCAACAGCCGCCTCATCCCTGGCCACGATATCTTCATGTACATGTACAGTTTACTTCACTTTTAATCAAACAACCACTTTTTAAATTCGCGATCTACTAATCTGAATCCCATATATCTATATTCAATTGATGATCATCTTAATTTTTTTTCCAGACATTTCTTTCATATTTTATTTTAATGTTTGTGTTTATTGATATTGTTTCTGCAGTCTATAGAGTAGGCAGCAGCAAATTAATCAGGATAAGAGAAAAGATAAGTGTTCATTTACGGCGGCGAAGAAGGAAGCCGCCACCACCGGCGATAAGGTGACGTTCTCCAGCCGAAATTGATTTCAAATGTGGAGTTCATGTTTAATTTTGCATCCACATGATTCCTCATTTTTTATTTTGATTTTATGTTTGAGCATTTTCAATCGATCGATGAAATTATTGCTTGTGTGGTTATGATCTTAGATATTCCTAACCAGTGAATTAGGAATTTTTCCCCTTTTTAGTTGCTTCTCCGATTTTCTCAACCATCGGAAGTTCTAATAAATAGCAATGTTTTTCAAATTTTAGTTTAGAGCTGAAAATTCATGTTGTTATTTTGAAGAAATTCCTGCTGAATCACTCGATCCTTGTGATGCTGCTGAATAAATCGGCGCAGGAGTACGTGTATGAGCAGAAAGACTGTTATTTTAATACGAGTTGTTGACATTTGATATTGTTGACATTTTAATATGAGATGTTGATATAATAACGTTTGTTGTTGACATAAATTATATAGGTCGTTGGCATAAATTTTATGAAAAATGTTGTTGACATAAATTATATGTAAAACATTGTTGACATGAATTATATGTAAAACGTTGTTGTTGACATAAATAATATAGATCGTTGACATGAAAATATTTGTTATTGACATTAATTATTTGTAAAATGTTGTTGTTGACATAAATAACGTTTGTTGTTGACATCGTAGTTGACATGAATAATGTTTGCTGTTGACATCGTAGTTGATATGAATAATGTTTGTTGTTGACATCGTAGTTGATATGTGAATTATAAGTGTTATTTTTTAGTTGTTGACATTTTAATACGAGTTGTTGACATTCGATATTCTCGGTATTGATATGTGAATTATAAGTGTTATTTGTTAGTTGTTGATATTTTAATGCGAGTTGTTGACATTCGATATTCTCGCTATTGATATGTGAATTATAAGTGTTATTTTGTTAGTTGTTGACATTTTAATACGAGTTGTTGACATTCGATATTCACGGTATTGATATATGAATTATAAGTGTTATTTTTTAGTTGTTGACATATGCAAAGAGAATCTACTTTTGTGGTATATGATTGTTGATGATGCAAAGAGATAATAAGTGATTGTTGTGTTCATATGTTGAGCAATAAATGAAGTGTTTGTTTACTGTAAAAATTGAATAGAAATAGTGTGATTGGTGGTGGAGAAAGATGTGGAGAATCATATTGTGGAAGGTGTGGGAGTTGTGGATGAGATGGAGCTGTGGGTGATGGTGAGAAGGGTTGAGTTTAGGTTGTATTTTATGAAAAATGTTGTTGACATAAATTATATGTAAAACATTGTTGTTGACATGAATTATAAGTAAAACAGTGTTGTTTACATAAATAATATACGTCGTTGACATGAAAATATTTGTTGTTGACATAATAGTTGACATAAATAAAGTTGTTGTTGACATCGTAGTTGACATAAATAAAGTTTGTTGTTGACATTGTAGTTGACATAAATAATGTTTGTTGTTGACATCGTAGTTGATATGTGAATTATAAGTGTTATTTTTTAGTTGGTGACATTTTAATACGAGTTGTTGACATTCGATATTCTCGCTATTGATATGTGAATTATAAGTGTTATTTGTTAGTTGTTGACATTTTAATACAAGTTGTTGACATTCGATATTCTCGATATTGACATGTGAATAGTAAGTGTTATTTGTTAGTTGTTGACATTTTAATACGAGTTGTTGACATTTGATATTCTCGGTATTGATATGTAAATTGTAAGTGTTATTTTTTAGTTGTTGACATTTTAATATTTGTTATTGACATTCGATATTCTCGGTATTGATATGTGAAGTAAGACGTTGGTTTTGGGATGAATTCGACCTGAAATTGGTGATTTTGTTTTTATTACACGACCCTGGAAGTAAGACGTTGATTTTGTTGGTTCTGTAGACTAATTTGGTGCGGTTTTGCTGTAGTATCTGTTTGATTTGCGGTGTCAAAGAGAGGACGGCCTTTCAAAAGCCAGCCGACGCAAACCGAAGGTGAGACTGCTGCGCCATTTCTAAGAAACTGATTGTGTGCTTTTCCTTATTTTGGTACATTATGGAACGTTTTCTATACATTTGTTGCCTTTATTTTTTGCATTACAAGTCTAGTTTCTCTCTGTATTATGATTGCCTAAGTGGTGTTCTTTTTTTTGCATTAGACAGTTCAATTTCTGCATCATTTGTTTTGTCTGCACCTTTACTGATATCTGTGTTTAGTAGTAGTGAGCATTTGTTTGGAGGTGTCTACTGCTGAGTAGTGAGATTTAAGAACTAGTAGGTTTGTTGTAGTCTAGTTTGATGCATTATGTACCAGTATTTGTACATTTGTAGCCTTTATTTGTGCAGTAAAAGTCTATTGCAGATCTGTTATGTTCTTTCCAAAATGTGGGTCCATTTTGTTCACATTATTGAAATATGGGTGTTGTAGTATTGGACATTTTTGGTTGGAATTGTCCATTTTTCTCCTTAAATTTTGCATGACAAGTCCATTGGAACTCTGTTTTGAACTTATCTCAAGTGGTGTCAGTATTAAGTCACATTATTCTGTACACTTGTTGCATTATAATGTATAGTTGTTGCATTTTATAGTTATTTTCACTCATTTGGACTTGTGATTCCTTGCCAAAACAATGACTGCTACATCCGGCAGGATGGAATCATGCATTATTAGGTTTGAATTGTACATTATTGGTTTGGAATTGTCCATTATTGAGTACTGATTGTTAGGTTGATATTCTGCACTAATACATGCTCTGTTAACCTTATTGTAATGTCAGTTATGAACATTATACAGTTATTGTTATGCATTATTCAATTTCCCTACTGTTTTTAAACATGATCAGATTTGCACATTATACAGTTAATGTTTTGCATTATTGGTATGTGCAGCATTATTTGGTTGGATTTGCACATTATACGGTTATTGTGTTGCATTCATGATATTCAGCACTGTTTTTTTCTCCAGCAAAGAAGCATCCAAGGTTGGTCGTTGATGATGCAGTGGATGATGTTCTTCCACTAGCAATTGCCCAAAAATTTCGAGAAAGACTTGAGCAACGGAACACGGCCGAGGCTGGTACCTCAGATCAAGACCCAGATAAGAGGAAGCAGAGAGGAAAAAAAGTAGACCACCTATACAGCCGAAGCACTACAGAATTCCTGAACTGTTTGAAAGGCCTGACTCCACGGCAGAAGGAAGCCGTGCATGAATTGGCTTTGGCGCTGTACTCCACTTCAACATCAAGGAGATCCCTGGTTACATTGCCTACTGGGTTCTCAACTCGTTAAATCTAGCTAGGTGCCAGATTCCTTTGTGTGGTGGTGGGGCCTTGACGCTTGATGAGGAGGACGTCCATTTGACCCTAGGTTTTCCCAGAGGCCCCACACCAATCTCAAGGCCAGATGATAAACAGACGGAGTTTCGGTTCAACGACTACGTTGCAGATAAGTGTGGTAAGAGTCGGTACAAAATGACGGCTAAAGACATTGCCAAACTGATCATGGCCGAGGTGAATGGTGGTCCAGATTTCAAGCGCATGTTTATGTTCATGCTAGAGAATATACTGATAGAGACACCTGCAGACGGTAATCTTAAGCCCAAAATTCTACAGTTCATCAACGACGTTGATGAGATTAGAATTTACAATTGGTGTGGGTACGTCTTATCCGTGTTGGAGGCCACGTATCCTACGTGGAAGAGAGGTGAAACCATATATTTCACGGGACCTATCCACTTTCTATTGGTTAGTGAAACAATGATTGAATGTTTAGATCTTTTACATTGATTACTTACATAGTAGAACATGCATTATTGATCTCTTTTTATGTTTGATCATGTTTCAATATTCCTTTTAAGTATGCATTACTGATAGTTGTTCTGTTGCATTATATATATTATTCAATACATTACAGACCATTTGGCAAACTTTGTTTATTGTCAGTGTGCGTATGTGGACCGCGTAGTTCACATACGAAGGCGTGTCATCCGTGCATGGCCAACAATGAAGGGCTGGACAACAGAAACCCTAAAACAATGAGAGGATGCCGAGCGTGATCAGTTCCGTACTGGAAGGTTGGAGGACCGTGTTGATAAGGAAAAGTATTTGATGGATGAGGAAGCTAGGAGGTTGCAGGCTGTGAACAGAGGAGATGGTGCAGTACCAAGCACAAACAGAGCTAAACGTATACGAGATAAGTTCATCGCTTCAAGTGTGCTGATGGGCCATGCCATCACGACGTGGGTAGAGGATTTCAAGATGATACCCGTTGAACAGCTGGAGGATAAGGGCATCCGAGTAGGGAGTCAGATAGGGAAGAAGTTGCTGGGATTAGAGGATGAGATTGTAGTTCAAGATGAAGAAATAGTTACGCAATTGACTCAGGCAAGGCAAGACGAAGAGGAGTACAGTCCAGAGTGGATTGAAGAGATGGAAAAAATGATGTCGGCGTATGACAAGAAGAAGGAGATTGCAAGAGGCTTCGATAGGCCATCTTTTGTGCTTGAGGGTTTTGAATGTCCTGACCCGTTTGCGTCACAGCAAACACAGCCGACAGACATGGCTGGTGGTTCAGGAACAACGAACAATGATGATAATGCCCAAGATGAGCCGGTTGGTGCTGCTGACCAAGGAGGGGACATGCCCATACAAGATCAAATAGGCAGTGATATCCTGATAACACAGCAGGAGATGCTCGGTGCACGGGTTGAGAAACCTTCCCGTTTGCATAGGTCAGGAGCAGCAACTGAGGTATGCACCAAGAAAATAAATGATTAAGTGTTATTAGTTAGTAACATTATTACACATTTTTTATATGTGTTACATTGTTTGCAGGTGCGTGGAAGCAATGTTGTAGATGATGGGAAGGACAGGGAGGATGCAGCGTCCAAGAGTAAAGCCGGGAAAGATAAAGACAAATCAAAGAGTGCAGCCGTAGAGGACACTGTCAAGGTAAATATATGCCCCAAGCATTACTTGCATTGGGTAATAAAAAACTTTCATTATATGCCCCAAGCTGTACATTATATGTATATATTACTGCATTAATCAGTTCATTTTGTTTAACTATTTTTTAAAATAACCCAGACAACCAAAGGGAGACGCATTGAGGTTCCAGCAGCCAAGAGAAAACAGCCAGCTAGGGAGGGAACTTCGAAGGCAGCAAAGGGCAAACAGATGGACATTCGGCAAGAGGTTGAATATCTAAATGGAGACACAATTTTATGCATTATTACGTTGATGTCATGCATTGTTGAATTGTAATATTTTTTTCTTGTTTACAGGTACAGACTGCTGCACCCCTTAAGGGCGTACAGATTGGTGTTGCGCGAACAAATGAGCCACTACAACCTGTAGTTCCTAAACATGGTGGTCGAAAGGTTGGTGATCAAGAAAAAGCGAGAGGGAAACACATCGCACAAGAGTCGGATGCGGATGAGGTATCGAATAGCGTAGTTAATTCAAAAATTAAAGTAATTGATCCACTAATTGCTTTATATGTGTCTTTATTTTTTTCAAGAAGGGAACATGACGAATGAAGAAGCCTAGTCTGGCTGCCCGGTCTCCATTCAACGAGAGAGCGGTTAGACTAACGGCAAAACCACACACAGTGGACAAGCAAATCTACTACTGGGTTCTTAACACTGCGGAGAAGAACAGGTAAAAATTATACTTTAGATATTCTCATTTTTGGGACTTGTCAATTTGTTTTAACTGGCTAAACATATACAGGGATTCAGTTGTCTACCACGACAACTTTAAGAGTACTGTGCAGATCGAGATGCAGTCATTAGCGCCATTCAAGCCAGTGAGCCCCGATGTTATCGACACATGGAGCTCTTACCTGAATACAATGGAAAGGAACAAGGCACCGGAGACAGTTTCCAGGCTTTTCTTCTTAACAAGACCATGCGTGAGTGTACACCGTTCTTTGCATGTTTCTGACAAGTTTGATACGGCTAACCCAAACAAACTACATATTCAGTCAATGGTGGACGCACAACCCAAATGGACCGAAGAATTCAAGTTTGATACGTTCTGGACCAGGGTGTTGGAGGAAACAATTGGATCGGGCAGCTATCAGTGGGACAAGTATGAAATGGTGAGTTATTGTGAAATAATGTAGTTGTTTCGTAGATGTAATGGAGATAATAATGTGTTGCAATGGTCCTTCCGTTGTGCAGTTCTTCTTCCCAGTTTGGAGAGCATCCCATCAGTATGTGGTCTGTTTTGATCTTCGAGATTCTAATATGAACATCATTGATCACACCTTGGCGGAGACATACGGGACCTTTGGAGAAAAATATGGGGAGACACCCTCTCTTCTGGTAATATAGATTACAGCACATAATTTCTGAATTATACAACACAAATTCTGCATTACACATCCAAAATTGCACATTATATTCCAGTTTCTTATTCTCCATTTCTGAATTATACAACCCAATTTCTGCATTACATATCACAAATTAAACATTATATTCCAGTGTTAATTTGTTATTTTTTTTGCCGTGTAGAAATAATTCTTTGCGGCACAGGTCAGAAAATGTAGTGCGCATGTCGTGACAATGCCGTGGAGGAACAACAGTGCCACCATGGACACGGGGGTGTATGTGATGAGGCATATGGAGACGTACTTCGGAGAGAGGGAGAAGGATTGGGACTGTGGTCTAACTGGCAAAGGAACGAAGAGCCTGGAATTGTTGCGAATGAAGTTTACAACTGCTCTGCTAACTTCTCCACACAACTCGAAGACTGGGACCAACCAAACACAAGCCACGAAGCATTGGATGGATAAGCCGACTAAATTCAGCTTTGAAAGGTGGCTCGAGAATTATGGGATCGAGTGAAGTAGATGGGTTTTGATTTTGATATGAACTAGATGTTTTTTTTATGATGGAAGGGTGAACATTGAAGTTGAGGGTCCGAATGCTTTGGATATGGTGGATTGTTTTGGATATGTTGGTACTAAATGTTTTGGATACCCCTGAACTAGGTGATTTAGAATGTTTTGGAAATGTTGGTACTATATGCTTGCTGCACAAAACTGGTAATGGCTTCCTATAACTTAGTAATTACAAATTATTGCCTAATAATGTACAATATTCAGGGAATAATGTATTAGAAAACTACAATGCATATAAGTAAACAAATAATGTAAATAACTCGATTTATAATGCACTTTTCCGTGATTTTTGTGAAGTTACATACCAATGCATATAACACAATAATGTAACACTTATGCATGGATAATGTTTGTAAATATCCATATAATGCACGGTGATTCACATTATGGAAAATACTATGACTCCAAAACACCCGACTCCTGTAATAAATCAGAATACATTGCACGTAGTAAATTCAAATAATGTAAAAAATAGATAACAATAATGCACAAAAAAACTTTAATAATGAACAATCATTTGAAAATCCTTGTTCAAGGTGGGAAGAAATAGACTTAAACACTGCGCATAAAACGCAAAACAAAGAAAAATAATGCTGTTTGAATGATAATAAATCAACATTTCCTCTTTCCCTTACGCAGCTCATTCTCCATTTCAAGCTCTTTAAGCATTGGACAATTTTTAGAGTCATGATGGCACAACTCATCGCACGCCTTACACAGTCTAAGGGGCCTAGTAGCATCCTTGATAGCCTTTTCTCTCTTGGAAATCAGACAACTAGCGGAGCTGCTCGCGTGCCCCTTCGTCTTTACCACATCCGGAGGGTGGACCTCGACGACTTTCGGCCTTTGCATTCCATAAAACTGTTCAATCATGCGCCTCTTCTCCGAAACGGATGTTAAAGGAGTTCCAGCTTGAAGTGAATTGCTCAGTTCCTCTAGTCCACCTAGGAATGCACAAAGCATATCAATGTCCGTCTCAAAACGACGAAGAAAACCATAGAACAGTGAGATCCCTTGCTTTGAAACGTTTTGCCTTTCATCAACAAAGGACTGTGTAGGTAAAGTCTCATCAACATGTCCATGGACAACCTTAGCTAGCGGGGTCTTCAGCCATCTACTTGCACAGTAGTCATCCGGAATCTTTTTCACTTCATTGTTCCTAAACAAAAAGAATATATGACTGCACAGATATCCCTGCCTAATGAAAAGTTTGCAATCGCAAGAGTATGACTCGTCACTCTTATCATGTCTCACAAAGTACGAATTGCGAAGGCTGTCTCCGAGTTTGTAGGTGTCCACCATGTCTGCAGACGAGAAGTCCAAAACGCGGCATCTGTCATTTCTCTCAACAATCTCCTCTTGTATTTTCTTGAACATACTATCTGTGTATAGAGTAGAAGCATGTTTCTCGAAAGGAAGAGCAGTGGCCAATATAGGTAGGGCAGTCGCGTCTTGGTAGTCCAACTTTGTTCTACTATTCCGCTGGAAATCCACAGCTTGGTTGAAATTCAAGTAGAATTCGGCAATGTTGTTGCGTGGCTTCAGAAATTTTTTATAGAAGTTGTTCTCTGACTCAGAAATAGAGGTGGTCCTAATCATCGAGACCATCGGGAAATCTCTGAAGTATGCAGGTATCCATAATTGTCTGTAGTCGTACAATGTCTTCAACCAACCATGGTCTTCCAGGTCGTAACGTTCAAGTACTCCATTCCACTCTTCTTCGAACTCGTCGGGTTCTAGCAGATCCGACCAGACGCAGGCATTGAACTCTTTCTTGAAATCTTCGTCCCGCAACAACCGACCAGGAACTTTATTGGCCAACTTATGCATGATATGCCACATACACCATCTGTGGCGAGTCCCAACAAGAATCTCTTCAATAGCCGATCTCATCCCCAAATCTTGATCTGTAACAATCATCTTCGGAGCAACACCCATACATTGGAAAAAATGTCTAAACAGCCATGCAAAAGCGCCTGTCTTCTCGTTGCTTACTAAACCAGCAGCGAAAGTTACTGGTCTTCCATGATTGTCCTTTCCCGTGAATGGCGCGAAGATCATACAATACCTGTATAACATAAGCCAGCTTAATTCAAGCAAAAAACATGTATAATGCATAAATAGTATATTTAAATGCATTCAGTAATGTACATATTAAACTGTTATAATGCACGACAGGTATACCTATTGGTGTTGTAGGTGGTGTCAAAAGCCACAATATCACCGAACATGTGGTAATTCCTCTTCATCAAACCATCACACCAAAACAGAGCAACCAGCTGGTTGCTAGCATTAACCTCGTACTCATATGTGAATGCCTCGGACATCTCCTTCTTCCTAGCCATATCATCCAAAACCATTTGTACGTCAATACCATGAACGTATGCTTTGATGTCTCGTGAAGCATTCCTTATATCCCCAACATTGCAGCCAACGAGCTGAAAACCAAAGAGAATTTCCTTCAGCACGTTAAACGTGAGTGTGGGGCCTATGTTAGCCTTTGAACAATCAAGGATAAATTGATGATGTACATCGTCCAACTTTCGATTGATTGACATAAACTGCTGATGCTCTGTCCCAACCATGTAATGGTTATGAACTTCGTTAAACTCGTCGACAGTATAACCTGAAACTCCTCCATCGGAGAAGAACTTGAATGAGATACTGGCTTTACAACCACAACGCTTTGATAAACGTCGACGTTTAATCGAAAAATCAGACCGTGCATTTGCTTGGTCATCGTCGCTCGACTTTTTGCTGCCTTCCCTGTTGCAAACCACGTTATACCAAGTAATTATACCATCAGTTTTCCTCATTTGTGATTTGCGAGTATCAAAACCCACAACACGGGCATACACATCGTAGAACGCAAAACAAAAATCCAGAGATTTGAACTTCTGCCCAACCACAGGCTTCAAATCTTTCGAGCAGTCAGGTACAACAACCACTGCACACAATAAAAAAAAAACAATCTCAGCTAATAAACAATAAAACGTGCATTATCTATCTATTAATTTACATTATACAGTAATGAATCTACATTATATGTATCTAATAACACAACACCTAGTGTAATTAACGAGTCTCCACCATAAACAATACAAAATAAAACGTGCATTATCTTTATAATCATTTACATTATACTGTATTAAATCTACATTATTTGTATCTAATAACACAACACCCTATATTACTTAACGTGTGTAAACCAAAAGCAAGACCAAATAAAACTTGGAACATTTATTCGAATCTGTACATTATCTACTAATGAATGAACATTAAGATTAACAAATAATACAACATCCCAGCCGCCGTTTCTAAACCCTAGCCCATGCAAACTCAATTCTAAACCCTAGTAGACCCATACAACAAATTTATGGAACGTCAGTTTCTAAACCCTAGCCCATGCAAATACAGTTATGGAACGTCAATTTTGGAAGTAATGAAACGTGGATACAATAAACTATGAGTTTTCGAACAAATTTACTTTCGTCCATGTTTGAATCGTAAGCTTCGTCCATTGTTGAAGAACCATTTTCTTCCATTGTTTGGCACGAACGACGGCTTTGTTAAAGCCGGAATTTAAAACCGAAATTTTAATGACCAAATAACGAAGAAAGATAAAAGAGAAGAAAGATGGAAGAAAGGAAGAAGGACGACAGAGAAGAAAGAATTCTGGGATACTATGAAAAAACCGCTGCAAGATCTTTTGAGGGAGAAAATCATGGACTTACCATAACCAACGATTTTGTCATTCCCTTAAAAGCCCTTCACCAATTTTTTAATGAATAAAATTAATTCAATCAGGCCCTAATCTCTTCCATTAGATCTTGATAATGAATGGTGGAGATTAAGAAGGAAAAAGCATCAAATATAGGAAAAGTATATGAATACACCTCTCTATATATATATGTGTGCCGATTGATTGCCAATGAATGGAAAAGATTGATTACATAATCTTATTATGGAATGAATATTCATTCCCTTGGCCATCAAGTAAAAGAAATGTGCATATATATTATTAAAATTTGATTAGAATTGATTGTGATGAATTAGTAATATTAATAGACGAAAGATTATATTCTTGGTCAATAAGAAACGTTTTACTAATTATTTTGGGTCTCTTAGATGGAAAGGAATTTTAGGGCTTTTATAATTAAGTGTGAGATCCCATCAAATCACACACATTATAGAGAACACATAAATGAGGGAAAGAGAGAGAAACAAATCCTTGGAGTTGCAGCTGCGCTACTACGCCAAAGAAAGTCCGAGGAAGTTCTCTTCGTCTTCTCCAATCGCTTCCGCTATGGATCATAAAGGTTAGTTTTCGATCCTATTATGTTTATGGTTTTACGTGAAATACATGATGTTCAAAGATCTTGCTTTATTTATATTCAATTATGTATTCTTGAATATATTATGATAAATAATGTCCAACATGTGGTATTAGAGCATGGTTGAGAACTCATGTATTTTCGTATTATGAAAAACCATATTTTTGAATTTATTTTGATAAATTACTATGAATTAATCTACTGTTTTTAAAACATGTTTTAAGCATATTATGACTTCAAATTCGAGAATTATGTATCCTTGTATTTTTTTGGTTTCGGTAAATCTCTTTCGGCTAATGGATTATGATTTCAAATAAAGTTGATTCAAATTGTGTATTACGTTTTTGTGGTGTACATCAATTCATATGACTAATTTAACAACTATGTTTTGATTGGCTCTCTTTATGAAATAATAATTGTTTCCGTATGAATCCACACAGTACGATGGAATTGGTAATTTAATTTTGTTCGCATAATTTGTTTGTGAACTGTATTGGTATAATTACTTTATTAATTGAAGACTTTTTTTTATATACTTGATATATATTTGCATGATGTAGTGTATATGAATGATCGTTGGTTGTTTCTGAATTGATTTTATCTATGTATATGGAATAGATTTGAGTATACTGATCGTGTAAATACCGTATGTAAATTGAGTGTGAATATATATATTGGTGAATTGAGATTTCAATTAAATGTTTCATGATTATGAATCTACAGAGAAGGTGGAATGAATGATTTCAAAATTCACTTCATGTTTTAATATATAACTTATTATGTTTATTTTGCAATCACCAAAGTGAGGCAAAATAGGGAGAGTCTATAATCCAACTCGTATGAAAATTTGTTTAAGCAATTAATCACTATATGTTCTTGATTATATTATGTTTATTTTACAATCACCAAAGTGAGGTAAAATAATAAGAGTTTATAATCAAATTAAGTGAAAATATACTTAAGCAATTAATCACTATACATTCTTGATTATATTATGTTTGTTTTGCAATCACCAAAGCGAGGTAAAATAAGAAGAGTTTATAATCAAGTTAATATGAAAATCTGTTTATGCAATTAATCATTATGCTTGTTGTGACTATTCATTATCTAAATAGTTTGTTTGTCATAAAAGGTCTAGATTTTCAAAGGAAATAGTCTTTGCGACATAATGAACACTAATGGAGTTAATAATTTAAATTGGTGTCGATTACCCAAAGGTACGCCAATTTATTTTTACTCAATTATTGAATTAAGATATAGATATTAAAAGCATGATTTTTATTATTGTATGAAGACTACCCAAATGAGTTTTCATAATTGCCTCATGATATGGGTTTTCAAATTAATGTTCGTGTTATTATTCAAAGCTTTTATATGTGAGCATTCATCTTTTAATTGCTCTCATAATGTAAAAACATATTTTTTTCTAATAGTATGTGTATCTCAAATTTTCCCGCACTTAATGGAACTAACTTCTCTGAATGGAAAGAGAAACTTGAGTTCACTCTTGATGTAATGGACTTGGACCTAACACTGTTGAATGATAAGTCAATGATCTTATGATCAAAGTAGTTTGGCTGATTGCCCATAATGCTTGGGAAAAATCTAACAGGACTAAGTTTATAGTTCATTAGAATGGTTGTTGCAGATAAAGTTTCTCAACGATTGACATTGCAAAAGAATGTTTGCAGAATGTTGAGGATCGCTTCACAACTGCATGTAAGTCTATTGCAGGAAAACTTATGAAGGATCTCATGAGCATGCAATATAATGGTTCTCGGACTATGTACGAGCATATGATGGACATAAATAACATATCTTCTAAGCTGAAATTAGGATTATAGGTGGATGGGGATTTCCTTGTCCAATTCACCCTAACTTCCTTACCTCCTCAATATGGACCATTCCAAATTGATTCACTATAAAAGATTAGTGGAATCTTAAAGAATTGAGAAACGTATTGGTCTAAGAGGAGCATAAGATGAAGAAGTATGTGATGGGTGCATCTCATGCTTAAATTGCAACCGAAGGAGCATCTAAAGGATAATATTCATTCGAATTTATCATTCTTATGGCATAAAGGAACTGGATCATATTTCTGGTGAAAGAATTAAGAGGCTTATAAAGGATAATATTCATTTGAATTTAGACTTTACAAGCATTACCGTTTGTGTGGATTGTATTAAATGTAAACAAACCAAACACAATACTAAAAATGCCACAAGAAGCAATGAGCTCCTTCAAATTATACATACAGATATTTGCAGAACTTTTGATGTCTCGACTTTTGGTAGAGAAAAAATATTTTTTTCACCTTTATTGACGATTTTTTTTCGCGTTATGGATTTACTTATTGCAAGAAAAATCTCAGGCACGGTTGAACATTTTATGACTGAGGTTGAAAGGCAATTAAATAGAAAGGTGAAAATTATTCGATCTGATAGATGTGGTGAATTTTATGGTCGTACCACTAAAATAAGTCAATTACATGGACCTTTTGCCAAATACTTAAGAAAGCATGGCATTTATGCTTAATATACTATGCCAAGTATGCCACATCAGAATGTTGTTGCTGAGAGACGAAATCGAACTCTCATGGAAATGGTTAGAAGTATGATAATTCTACCTTACCCATAACGTTGTGAATTTATGCTCTTAGAACCGCTATTTATGTATTAAACTGAGTTTTTAGTAAGATTGTACCAAAGACTCTCTTATGAACTTTGGACTGGTAGAAAATCCAGTTTGCAGCACCTTCATGTTTGGGGTTGTCCAGCGGAAACTAGAGTATACTCTTCGCAAAAAAAGAAATTAGATTTTAGACAGATAGTGGTTATTTTGTGGGTTACCAGAAAAATCCAAAGGGTACATAGGTTTTATTGTCCTAATGATAGCACGAGAATTGTGGAAACTGGAAATATATGATTCTTTGAGAATGGTGAGATCAGTGGGAGTTTTAACACTCATAATGCGGTCATTAGTGAAATAAGGGTAGATTTCCCTCTTCCCTCATTTCCTCAAGAATTAAGTGTGCCAAATATTGTTGAACAGCCTAACAATATTTGAATGACCAACCACTTAATGATGATGCCAAAGTCATTGAACATAGGTTGGAAGACGCCTCTCCAGAAGTGCCACTAATGCTTTCTTAATGAGAACGAAGGTGGCCATTTCTGATGACTATGTGGCACATCTCCAAGAATCCGAATGTGATATATGAATACGTAATGATCCAGTTTCATATTCACTAGCCATTAAGTGTAATAATTCTAATAAATAGATTGATGCATGATAGAAGAGTTAAAATCTATGGATTATAATAAAGTCTGGAACCTTGTCGAATTACCTGATAGACAAAAGTGTATTGGTGTAAATGGGTCTTCAAGACCAAATTCGACATAAATGGTTTAATCGAAAGATTTAAAGCCATACTTGTTGCCAAAGATTATACTCAGAAAAGATAACATTGATTATAAAGAGACTTTCTCTCAAGTATCAAAGAAGGGCTCACTTAGAACCATTTTGGCACTTGTAGCCCATTTTAACTTGGAACTACATCAAATGGATGTGAAAATTGCTTTTCTAAATTATGATTTGGAAGAAGAAGTCTACATGAAACAACTTGAAGACTTCATTAAGAAAGAGAATGAAAATTTAGGTTGCAAACTTAAGACATCAATTTATGGACTGAAACATGCTTCTCGACAATGGTATTTTAAAATCCATGACACTATTACTGCTTTTGGTTTTAAAGAAAACACTACTGATCGGTGTATATACCTCAAGGTTAGTGGGAGCAAGTTCATATTTTTGGTTCTGTATGTTGATGATATATTGCTTGCTAGTAGTGACCTTGGATTACTACATGACACTAAGAATTATCTCTCTAAAATTTTTGACATGAAAGATATGGGTGAGACATCCAACGTGTTTGGAATGGAAATATCACGTGATCGATCACGTGGAATGTTAGGATGTATCAGAAAAACTACATAGATCGAATTTTAGAGAGATGTGGAATGAGTGCATGTTCTCCAAGTGTTATTCCAATTCATAAAGGTGACAAATTCAGTTTGGATCAATGTCCAAAAACTGAATTGGAACATAAAGAGATGGAAAATATTCCTTATGCATCTATTGTGAGAAGTTTGATGTATGCTCAAGTCTGTACTAGACCAGACATCAACTTTGCAGTTGGAATGCTAGGCTGTTACCAAAGTTACCCTGGTGTTGAACATTAGAGAGCTGCAAGATAATAACGAGATACTTAAAGGAAACAAAAGATTTTATGCTCACGTTAAGAAAATCTGATCAACTAGAAATGATTGGATTTCCATTAAAGCTAAATTTATGGCTTGCTTTGAAGCATTAATGATTGCAAAAGTTTATTTCAGGTCTTGGTATTGTCTCCTCAATATCCAAGCCCTTGAAATATATTGTGATAATAGTGCAATCGTATCTTTCTCTAAGAATGACAAGTATTCAAAGGAGCTAAACCCATGGAATTAAAGTTTCTTGTCATGAAAGATTAAGTTCGGGAACAAATAATATCTATAGAATGGATAAGCACACAACTTATAGTTGCTGACCCATTGACTAAGGCGTTACCACCTAAGACATTTATGAAATAAGTTAACATGATGGGTCTTGGGTATGGAAATGTCTGATCTTTATGTTTCCATGTTGGTTCAGACACTTATGTTATGGATATTTTGAATTCAATAAATGTTGTTTCTACTTTTCATGCATATACATATTATTTGATAAGCATATGTACGTTTTTAGTATTAATGCGGGAGGTCTTGAAATAAGACAATTACGGACGCGGTGTCACTTATAGATTATATTAGAGTGGATATTGGTGATGTGGTACATGGAAGGAACTATATCGATCGAATGATATACGCCCACCATGACCCGCATTAGTAGTCTCTCTAATATAATACTTTCTAATATAATACTTATGTTTGCCAATGATGAAAGTATTTATAAAGTCCAATATTATGCGCGCCTTATGTTTATTATGTCTATTTTATTGTGGCTCTGTCAAGTGTGACAAGTGGGAGAATCGAAAACTTTGTGTCTCACGTGTTCGCCAAGTGGGAGAATGTAAGTTTTGTGTCTCACATATGTGACATGTGATAGAATCCTAAATAGAATTGGATTTTAGTATAATACATTATTTGGTATAAGACACATTTTACCCTAATTAATTGACTATCAATTAATTATTGTCACATATCAATTAATTAAATAATCATATTATATTTCTCCAAAGAGAATATATGTTCATATATATATATATATATATATATATATATATATATATATATAGGGATGTGATCAAATGCAAACTCTAAATATTGTACAAACTCCAAACTATGATCTGGACCGTTAGAAAATATCAACAGATCATGAAATAATAGCAACAAAAAATGTCAACACAATGTCAACGGTTGATGTTGTGTTGAAATTGTGTTGACATTGTATTGATATTGTGTTGACATCAAAATCTGGAAATTTTATACTGTGTTGACATTGTGTTGATATTGTGTTGAAAAAGTTTGGAGTTTGTACAATATATGAGTTTGCATTTTATCACTACTATATATATATATATATATATATATATATATATATTGTACAAATGCAAACTCTAAATATTGTACAAACTCCAAACTATGATCTGGACCGTTAGAAAATATCAACAGATCATGAAATAATAGCAACAAAAAATGTCAACACAATGTCAACGGTTGATGTTGTGTTGAAATTGTGTTGACATTGTATTGATATTGTGTTGATATCAGAATCTTGAAATTTTATATTGTGTTGACATTATGTTGATATTGTGTTGAAAAAGTTTGGAGTTTGTACAATATATGAGTTTGCATTTTATCACTACCCTATATATATATATATATATATCAACATAATGTCAACACAATATCAACACAATATTTCAACACAATATCAACATAATGTCAACACAGTATAAAATTTCAAGATTCGATATCAACACAATATCAATACAATGTCAACACAATTTCAACACAACATCAACCGTTGACATTGTGTTGACATTTTTTGTTGCTATTATTTCATGATCTGTTGATATTTTCTAACGGTCCAGATCATAGTTTGGAGTTTGTACAATATTTAGAGTTTGCATTTGATCACATCCCTATATATATATATATATATATAGGAGAGCATTAGGGTCCAAGTGATTAACTTGATGGACAGATTAGATGTAAAGTATATATCGTACCCCGAGTTACATTATTTAGGAGTTCTGGTTACATTATGGGGGAATTGATACATCTTATTTAGGATTCAGTTTTAAAACAGCAGGTGCGAAATATCAGCTATTTCTCTCAATTTCTCTCTCCCATTTACCCCAAATCGACGAAAACCTAATTTCTCACTTTTGCTCTCTATATTCAATCCTAGTTTGTGGCGATTCCTTATCCACTGAAGAAGGAGACCTCAACCCATCGTGCAAATGTGGAAGACGACGCTTATATCAACATCGACGACCGAAATTGTGGTGTAAACGTGAATTTGGTAAAAGCTATGCCGAGTTTCGTAGGCTTGAAACTTTCAGTTGAAGCCTCCATTTTTCGATCAGTTTAAGGTAATTTCGACATGGGTTTCTCTCAATCATCTCTGATATACATTTGTTACTCAAATGCCCGATTAGAATTGTCCAATTTTATGTTTACATTACCGAGATGATTCCTAGAATTTTTGTGAAAAGAATCGATTTTTAGGTAAAGATACGTTTGTTGCCGGTATCATACTTCATTTCTCTTGTTCGTATTTCATTACTATGCAAGGTTATGTACATTATTGATGTTCATTGTTTGTAAATGTCTATTAGTAGTTGTCGTTGCATTATTCATGGTTGTTGTATACATTATTGCTTAGTCAGCATACGTTAGTCGCCATGTTTGTACTACATTATTATGAATTGTTATGTACATTATTTGTGTTTTATAATTTACATTATTTACCCCAGTTGGGTACATTATAACAGATTCATTATGTAGTAATGTATGCTCTCTACGGCAATAATGTAAACGACATAAGTCTTCATGTTGGTGTGTGATACATTATTCATTTGGTGATGTAACATTATTCATTTTCATAATGTCTTTATTTTAACACATATATGACGTACATTGTTCAGTATGCGATTGTAATCTCACTTTTATTATAAACTTTTGAACATGTCGTAGAGGACAAGAGTAGATTATGAAGATGACTTTGACGATTACCTTGAGGAGATGGATGTAGAGGATGTAGGGGACGGAGGTCGTCGAAAGAGGGAACATACTCTATTTTAGGAGAACATGAACAGTGTAGCAAGATTTTGTACTCCGTTTAGTATTGCAAATGTAATGTATATAATAGTTTCTGTGTTGACGTCATTCATGGAACATGTTACATTATTTAACAGATTATGTTTCAGTATAACATATTCATCATGTATAAAAGTTTGTTATCTAAAATAATGTAAATCTACATTATCAATAATGTAAGTCGTTACAGCTTAGTAATGTGGAATTATATACTTGGTTGAACAATAATGGAATACCAAGATACCAGTATAAAATATCAGTGTAGAATTCATTTTAATAAAATAAGAAATGGTAAATGAAAGAATGTCTATGTTGCAATCTATATTTGAAATATATATAATGATCTGACTAAATTAATTAAGATAACTAATCTCGAAGTTGATTAAAAATAAAATCACGTACTGGTTTGAATAATGAGAGAATTAAGGGATTGGAAATAACCGTCCAATATGTAATCTCCCATATATGCCCTTTTTTATTTTTTTAATAATTTTTAGCAATTCCACGTGGCAAAATACAGGAAATTAGATTAATAAATTGAATGGATGAGATTTGCATGGATCTTTGACATAAATTGGGTTATTGATTTGAGCACTCCCCTATATATATATATATATATATATATATATATAGGGATGTATTCAAATACTTTTCATATATTTTGTCCTTTTTCCTTCTTAATCCTAGCCCCACGATTTTGTCATCTGACGGTTGGATTAATGCCACGTGTTATTTAATAATGCACATTTTCATTCTAATAATGCACAACGGCTAATAATGCAACATTATGGACTAATAATGCACATTTTCATTCTAATAATGCACAACGACTAATAATGCAACATTATAGACTAATAATGCATTGATCACAACCATCTAATTCAAGGATCCAAGGGCTGAGATTAAGAAGGAAATAGGACACTTTGGGTGCAAAGGAATATATATATATATATATATATATATATATATATATATATATATATAGGGAGATGATCAAAACAAGTATGTGTTTAAATCCAGAAATGCAGCCCAAATCTTGGCCCTAGGATTAGATGATCTAATGGTCAATAATTAATCCAAAACACGGAAGGTCATAATTAAGTAGTTTTAGGTCATATTATAAGATTTTGATTTATGTCATGTTAAGATCATTTTAGGTCATGCTTTGTTAGCATGACCTAAAAATAAACTAACTATGACCTAAAAATGACTTACGTATGACCGTGTTCTGCATTTCTGTATTTAAATCTGGTCTTCATAGATCAAAACCCTATATATATATATATATATATATATATATATATATATATAGGGGCGCACTATGGTCCATAAGGCAAATTCTGTCAAAAATCAAAGCAAATCTCAGCCCTTGGATCCTGAGATTGGATGGTTGTGATCATGTTACCCGAACTACATTGTTACAGTAAAAGCGTTACATTATTAACTAGGCTACATTATTAGACTGCATAATCTACATTATTAGACTAAACCACGTTACATTATTAGCCGAGCTACATTATTAGACTACGCAATCTACATTATTAGATGACACGTGGCATTAATCTAACGGTTACATCACAGGATCCAATGGCTGAGATTTGCTTTGATTTTTGACAGAATTTCACTTATGGACCTGATCACATCCCTATATATATATATATATATGTAAAGTCCCATTATCCACAAATCCATTCTTAAAGACCGAACCACCGAACCCTACCAAATTAGGGCTTTTAGATCTAGTTTTTTTTGGATAAGATACAAAAATTTATAAATTATTTTCTAATAAACATCACGAGCCTATTTTAATTCATCCAAAGGTAAATAAGTCATACTAACATGTTACGAAGATTTAACTTCGTTCCAGAATATATTACTTCATTCTAGTAGGTTTTTACTTCATTCCAGTAGGTTTTTACTTCATTCCAGTACGTAAATGTGGTTTCGCCGTCGCGTGCCATTCTTTCTCTTCACAATATCTATCACCACCGCCATGGCGCTAATATTGGTTTAATAAACACATGGAATAATGTAATAAATTATTGGAATGAAGTATGTGTAGAAGCATTTGAAATCCTACTGGAATGAAGTAAAAATCTTATCCAATGAAGTAATAACATTCCTGAATGAAGTAATAAACTCACTTGAATAAATTGCATTTTTAAATGTTAATCATGCAAAAATCCACGTCAATGAATTTGAATGAAACATATGTTGAATCATTTCAAAACCTACTGGAAGCAAGTAAAAACATGTTGTAGTTTCAAGGTATTAGGTACAGAATGAAGTAATAAACCTATACAATGAAGTAAAATGGGCTAGTAATGAAGCAGAAAAAATTTTCACAGCAGCACATCTCATCAAAAAAACTAGATCTAATGGCCCAGATTTGGTATCTAGTTCGGTCTTTAAAATTGGTTCGACATTGATCACAACTCTATATATATATATATATGTGTGTGTGTGTGTGTGTGCCGATTGATTGTCAATGAATGGAAAAGATTGATTACATAATCTTTTTATGGAATGAATATTCATTCCCTTGGCCATCAAGTAAAAGAAACGTGCATATGTATTATTAAGATTTGATTAGAATTGATTGTAATCAATTAGTAATATTAATAAACGGAAGATTATATTCTTGGTCAATAAGAAACGTATTACTAATTATTTTGGGCCTCTTTGATGGAAAGGGCTTTTAGGATTTTATAATTAGGGTTTGTCCTCTCTCTGCCTATAAATACATGTGTGAGATCCCATCAAATCACACACATTATAGAGAACAAATAAATGGGGAAAGAGAGAGAAACAAATCCTTGGAGTTGCAGCTGCGCTACTACGCCAAAGAAAGTCCGAGGAAGTTCTCTTCGTCTTCTCTAATCGCTTCCGCTATGGATCATAAAGGTTAGTTTTCTATCCTATTATGTTTATGGTTTTACGTGAAATACATGATGTTCAAAGATCTTATTTTATTTATATTCAATTATGTATTCTTGAATATATTATGATAAATAATGTTCAACATAATATTCTTAGTAAACTTGAATTTTCTTATTTTCTATGCGTGGGATGGAGTCAGGAGAGCCGTCCACTCCTTTGCAAGGCTCAATGGCTTGAGAGTGAAACTCGATGGTAAGCATTGGGTGCTCTACTAATGAACTCACTTCCAAGATTTCCTAGTCTTCTTGTCTTTTACTAGTACTTGGGAGAAATGTATTACTTCCTATTTTGTGTTTTTGATTTTGTTTCAATTGAACGTGGAATGGAAGAATGGGTCATTAGCTATGATCTTAAGTTGATAATTTGTGTGTCTTTTTAAATTTGAACTGCACGTGTTTTAATAAAACATTGATAAAGTAAGAAAAAGTGTGTTAGTGAAAAATAAGTCATACCGCATAGAAAGAAATAACTTTCCTAAAATAGAGTGTTTTCATTTTTAGAAAATGACCCGAAAAGAAAAGTTTTTATTTTTAGGAAACGGAGAGAGTACCGTGTATTAAATTGTCAACTTTTGTATAAATGAAGTTTGTCCTTAAGGAATATTAAATAAAATTAAATAATAATATTTCAATTATCTTTTCTTTTTATTTATTATATATTAAAACCAGTGTGATCATGCTATTTTTGTATGGAGGATCGAGTATATTTTTTCACTTAAAATCACATCATTGTGACAATTATAATGATGTTTGGATGGCTGATTGACATTTGTTTCAACTCCCATTCATATTGTATGTATTTGAAGTCATGTCTATCACCAAAGTTGCTAGAAATAGAATGAGGGTAGGACAAAAATGGCATTAAGATTAGTATTTTTGTAAAAAAAAAATTGTAATTACAAAGTAGTGACCTCAACTCCATGAAAATCGAATTCTCGAATATATGAGCAACCACGAAGACAGAATATTAGGCAAAGTAGGAGTTGAAGTGTTCCATAAATCAGAGATGTGTTCCAGACAACCAGCATTTGAAATTTTCCTTGCATTTTGCCTATTCATATTGTGAGAGTTGTGGGACAAAAAGTCTATATTGTGTAGCTCTAAAAATAATGCTATGAGTTCAAGTCCTCAACGTTCCAATTCAACAAGGCTGATTTGGTTATGATGTTAGAATAATTGAATGAACAATTACATAAAGCTCTCTATGATGATTAACCGAGAACGACGAAGAAGGAGCATAAACTGTAGAGCGGAAGCGTACCTTGATTCATAACGAATTGAACGGCGGAATTGCTTTGCAGCGGCTATGGATCTTCCAAACGATCAGAGACATTCTTCGCAATAGTCTGCCGAGAGAATACAGAGATATCGAATGTTCTTCTGACGTCTGGGGACCATAACCCTAGCTTATATTTATATTAAATATAAACCCCTTTATTTCCTATTCGGTCCCTCATCAAATAGAAAATCACTTTATGGTATCTACATTTATTTCCATAACAAAATAAATACACTTTAGCCCAAACTTTAATCTTTATTGGATCACTTTAATTGGACAACTGAAAGATAGCCATACACATTAAATTAGTCATGTGGAAGCCCAAATTTCTAACAATCTCCCACTTGGGCAACACATGACACCAAATAAATGTGTACAAACCGAATTAGCGCTCAAAAGTGCTATCACATAGTGTATTTCCGAACAATCTTATTATCAACCATATCGACATAGGACTAAAGGGGCAGTCACCATATTTTTTCATGATTAAACCCATCAGTAATCACATATGCACATATAATCAACAACAGATCAATTATGGAGTGTAGCATGGAAATTTCATGCAAGGTGATCATACATGCCTATTTCCAACTGGTCCTCCCAAAGTGAGATCAAACCAAAAATAATGGACAAAAACATAATACTTTATTTCTGCAGAAAATAACATGAGTTTTATAACTACACGTTCAACACACAATATAGAGCAATAACCAAAACTACTCCCACTGATCGAAAGTATCCTTAAAACAACATAACACCCATTTAGGCTACATGCCCATGAAAGACCTTGGGTGATAGTCCCTTAATGACTAGATTTGTAATCATCAAATCCATTCCCTTATGCTCTATATGTATTTGTCCATTCCGAACCATTTATTTAACAACCAGGAAGCTCCTGTTGTTTTAGAATATAATACTGCAGAGTTATTATTGTCACAATATAACTTGAGTGGTCTTTCAATACCTTACAATATGCAGCCTAGTGACAAAATTTCACAGTCATATTCATTTACTAGATGCCCCAAAACAAGTTACGAATTCTGTTGTCATGGCAGAAGTAGCTACAAGTGTTTGCTCAGCACTTCTCCACGAAATGGCTCTACAACCAACAGACACACGTAACCTAAAATGGATCCTTTACTGTATTGGCATCTAACAAAATCAGTATCAAAATGCCTAAAGATCTCTCCAAATGATCTGATTTTCTGTATGCGAGCATGTAATGCTTAGGTCTCTATAAATATCTTATAACCTGTTTTGCTGCTTCTTAATGATCCATATCGGGTTATTGAAATATCTGCCCAACATATAAACAATTGAAACCAAATTGGGTCTGATACACACTTGAGCACACATTAGGCTCACAATCACCGAAGCATATGGAAGCTTCTGCATTTTCTAAATCTCAAGATTTATCTTATGGCACTGAATGAGACTAGGTTTGTCTCCTTTAGTCATAGGGGTATTTCTTTACTTGCAATTATGCATCTCAAATACTTTAGGCACCTTTTCACTATATCCCTTCTGTGACAATCGAAAATTATTTCATTTGATTCCAAATACAAAAGAGGCTTCCCTAAGATCTTTCACCTCAAATTTCTTCGAGAGTAATTCTTGGTGTTGCGCAATATTCCTTATCATTAATTGCAATCAATATGTCATCGATATGCAATACCAACAAGATGAATTTGCTCCCACTGAACTTGTGATACACACAACCATCAATAGCATTCTTTCTGAATCCAAATGAAAGAACTACTTCATAAAATTTGTGGTACCATTGACGAGAGTCTTAATTGAGGTTGTTGAGATTGACTTTAAATGATATCATCCGCATGAGATTGAATGTTTACAACAATATCATCTTGAGGTTCTTAATATGCTTCTTCTTCAATGATAGTAATTGATACCTGATCATTGTCAGAAGCAGTAGTAGGTGTCTATACAGACTCCTCCTCAAAAGTAATGTTCCTTAACACATTCTTCCCCCCAAACTCAACATCCTCAAGGAATACTATATTTCTCGTCCCAAAAATTAGTTCCTTTTGTGGGATCATAAAATTAAAAAACCCCTAAATTTTTCTAGAATACCAAAGTGAGAATATATGCTACAGTCTTTAATGCCTCTCCCTAAAGCGAATGCGACAAGGAAGAATGATAAATCATACCCCTTCACATATCTTTAAGAGTTTTATTTCGTCTGTTAGCTACACCACTCATGCTAGGCGATCCCGGCATGGTGTACAAAACGACGATCTCACACTCTTCCAAATAAAAGGCAAAAGGTCTTTGACATTGTTCACATGTGTAGTCATTTCTTTCGTAGTATTCACCACCACGGTTAGATTTGACTTTCTTAATGCCTTTGTTGAGTTGGAGCTCAAGATCAACCCTGAATATTTTGAACTTGTCTAAAGCCTCAGACTTTTAATAGATTAAATGTAGGTGCCTAGAACAAGAATATTCATTTGTGAATGATATAAAATATTGTTGATCATTCCAAGAAACCGAAGTGAATGAACCACAAATGTCCGTATATATCAATTCTAAAATGTATAGCTCTATTGACACCTAATTTCTTAAGTTTGGTCTGCTTTCCTTAGATACATTAAATACACAAATCAAGTTCTGAAAAGATAAGTGTATTCAATACAACATATGACACAAGTCTCACAATCCTTTATTTTGAGATATAACCAAAACACTTGTGTCATAAATTAACCAAATTCTAGTTTGCTTAGTCCCTTTTGATTCAACATGTAAAGCTTCTGAATATGAAGTAACATAATTGAGCATACAAAGATTGTTATATGCACTTAAGGAAACAGTGCCCACAATACTAGAATTATTTGAAGGAAGAGCTTTACTATTTCTGAATGAACAAGAGAAACCAAATTTGTCCAAAGCAGAAATAAAAACCAAATTTTGTCTAAAAGACAGTACAATAAAGTATCCTTCAAAGACAGAATAATTCCAGTCTTTAATAACAATCTATAATGCCCAATAGTCTCTACTTCCACCGATTTGTCATGTTCCACATAGATGTATCTTTCACCATCAATTGACTTTCGGTAGCTCAGACAGCCTTGCACTGATAACCATATGTGAGTAGTAGCATCAGAATCTACCCACTAAATACCATTAGAGATTAAATCCAAATTAACTTTAGAACAGACCAAAACAAGAATTGTAACTTCCTTTGCACGTCATGCGCGATATTTACAATTCTTCTTTTTATATCCATGTTTACCACAAAAGAAACAACTATCATTATCTTTATGTTGTTTCTTTTGTGATCAACCCTTATCCATAGTAGCATTCTCAATACACTCTCTTAATGCCCTTTTACTTTATTTCTTGAGATACTGACCAGATGTGCAACACCAAATGCACAAGCAAGTCTTTAAAGTTCAAGCTTTAGTGAAGCAACGTGAGACATTTGCATAATGTGCTCCCTTATGTTGCCCTTGCCCTTATACTTTATTGAGATCAAGCATGCTTGTCTCAACCTTATCGTTTTTCGCAAAACGTTCCTTAATTTTGGCAAGGTATTCACTTGGCCGTAGTGATATACTTTGATGCAGTGCCTCGAAAGGCTTCTGGGATGCTACACCTAATGATCAATAGACTTACACGATTAGAGTATTCCCACTTCTCATAGTTTCTCCTTTGATAAGAAGCACTATAGTCCGTAGGAGAAGTAGGTTGCTCAATCCTCAGCGCGTAATCTAGATCAATGCAACCCAGAGCAATCAAAAATACAATCTTTGCAATCCTTAAAATTTGACCCATTCAACACTAACATATTGTTCATGTTGGAAGAAACTGCAAAACCAGACATCATAATTGAATAGAGAACAAAACCAAATTAATTGTCATGCTCACATCATAAAATTCAAATAAAATGGTAGCAACTCGAGGTACCGGCACAACATTCAAATCAAGTCTGTGGACAGTAATATGAACTTGCAAGTGGTAACCTTTTGTAGTAATCAAACACTGACAATAAGATCATGTCAAGCAATGTCCACCTGTGGGCATCACATTTACTCACACGAAAACTGGAAAATCATCACGTATTTATCACCACAGGTATGTGTGTATCTCGTGCCAAATATTGATCTTCCTGCATTAATCTTCCTGTGGGCCGACTAACATCCGCATTAAAATACGCACACACTTACCGTCCTAACATTCGCAGTAAAGAAGTCTAGACAAGAGAGGTTACTGTTGCAACGTCTTATTTCGACTAATCTATTTGAACATTAGTAAACCATATCGAGGTACCGAGCACAACATTCACAATAAGTCCTTTGACACTAATGTGAATTTGTAAGTGGTATTCTCTTTATAATGATCAAACACTGACAATAAGATCATGTTAAGCAGTGTCCACCTGTGGGCATCACACATTACTTACACGAAAACTGAATAATTGTCACGTATTTATCACTAAAGGTTTGTATGTATCTCGTGCCAAATATTAATCTTCCTGTGGGCCGACTAATATCCGCATTAAAATACACACATTAACAAAAGGAACATGAGATGCACCAAAATTATTGAATTTAAAATTTTAAGACTGAATATAAACGCTTGCAAGCAAGTCGTTGTTAACTGTCTGGAATATAGTGGCTAGCCAACGAGTCACTGGGATTCTATATAACTCCTGACGGCCCACCCTACAATTCCCCAATAAATCGCAAATTGCTGACTCCTAATGGGATTCCATATAATTTTTCCAAATCCGATTTTCACTAAAATCGACAAAATATCCGAATTTTGATGTTCCCCAAGATCGTAACAAACGAACATAAACACACCAAAAACAACATCAAAACAACCAAACAAATTCACGAAACACACGAACCATATATTTCAACGATTCACCATGACAATGACAAGTCAACATATACAGATTAATATATGTACGCATACAAATTGAATTCTCAGTCAGTGTGTATATCACACAATGCAAAAGTCAAATTCATCCACCAAAACCATGCGTGCATAATTACATGAATCGCAAAATCAAAACCTTCAACCAGAATTATCGAGACATGTAGAAGCATGAATTCACGAGGCAGAACATAACTCAATTAATCAACCATAATTAGATTTCTCAATTCTCGGTGTTTGCACATGTATACAAGAATTGAATTATTCAATTCATCATCAAAAGTCATTCCATATACATAAAAACCTCAACTAATTTCATTTCACATGCATAATCAATTATGCGTAATAATTAACATGAATCATAAAATTTCATATACACAGTAACCTAATATTCCAAAATAAATTTCGACGCTACTGTGTAAATAGGAAACAAAAAAATTCTATTCCAGGTTTTGAATTACTTGAATTAATGAATCACTTCAGAACGGAATATTTAACCAGATCCATAAAATACAAAAACTAAATTTTATGGATTCAACCAAATCAAGTTAGAACAAAATCCCTAATTCTCCTTTTCCAATTCTCAGAGAATCATCAATAGAGTGGCTCTGATACCACTTGTTAGAATAATTGAATGAACAATTACATAAAGCTCTCTATGATGATTAACCGAGAACGACGAAGAAGGAGCATAAACTGTAGAGTGGAAGCGTACCTTGATTCATAACGAATTGAACGGCGGAATTGCTTTGCAGCAGCTATGGATCTTCCAAACGATCAGAGACATTCTTCGCAATAGTCTGCCGAGAGAATACAGAGATATCGAATGTTCTTCTGACGTCTGGGGACCATAACCCTAACTTATATTTATATTAAATATAAACCCCTTTATTTTCTATTCGGTCCCTCATCAAATAGAAAATCACTTTATGGTATCTACACTTATTTCCATAACAAAATAAATACACTTTAGCCCAAACTTTAATCTTTATTGGATCACTTTAATTGGACAACTAAAAGATAGCCATACACATTAAATTAGTCATGTGGAAGCCCAAATTTCTAACATATGAAGCATCAAAAAATTTCTCATTCATAACTAATTAACCACTTGCAGTATAACATAAAACACAGATAAAAATGTTTACAAGAGATTCAGAAAGATCGAGGATTGCCAAATCAAATATGCCAACTAACCTCACAACTATCACACATATATAATCTGATGAGAATGATAGATATTATAAGAATAACCCACTGAAATCAGATTTCTCAAAGAGCCTCCTTTGATATTCCATTCAATCTAAAATACATAGGAATGATGGAATATCACTGATACTCATACAGATGCTAAACTTTAAGTAAAAATAAAGAAACCAGAACCAAACTAAATTTGAAGTAGACAAAATAATCAAATATAAGAACTAGACTTCTTCCCTTTCTTTTACTAACTTCATTTCCACTTGAAAAGAAATTACTACTATGACTACTAACTTTGTGTGGTGGGGAGGGAGTCAAATCACACATACTAAACCACATTACAGAAAGCTGGAACTAATGCTACCTCTTTGTTACTACATTCGATAATAACCATCCCAACTCTTTCTCAAACAACAGACTGCATTACTCAAGGTGAACAACAAATCGCATTAACGCTTTCTCAATGCTAAGATCTGCTGCAGATGAATCAATGAATCCATTGCTGCACCTTCAGATTTTATGCAGCTAAAGGTTCACATAAACCAACTTAAACAACATCCACGAAGCACTTTCTTTGCAGCAATATGAACAGCAAGAGAGACAAATGCGAGCAATATTCTACTAACATTTTACCATTTCAGCACAGAATAAAAATTCACACTTGTAAAACAACAAATTCCAAGATTTAGTCAAGCATTCAAACAATTGCAATTATAAGACGCAAAACACATTTGTCCGGATGGCATCAACACCAATGGTTAGGCTTTCGGCCTTTGAATGGTTACCAAATACTATCAAGAATTTTTTTTACAAAAAGAACAGATGAAAACAAAAACTATAACAACGTCCCAACTGTTCCACTGGCTACATATGCACACCTGCAAAAGAAGAAGAAAACAAGAAAATTTTAGACATTTTAATAATCTGTTTTAAATCTTGAATTTTCCCTCCAAGTTTGCCATAGAACACACATATTCATCCATCTACACCAAGTTTAACTGCTTTGGAACAACAGCAAACAGTAGATACAAATACGTTTAAAATGCCTAATCTTTTCATACGCTTAGTAAATCTATCAAGAAAGAAATTACTCCCTAATTCAGAATCAAGAAACCTTTAAAGAAATTACCTAATTCAGAGTGGATTTGGCGGCGGAGGGATGAGATCGCAGTGCAAGCCATTGTTGTTGGCCGATTCAAGTATATCCGGCGATCTGTGAGGATTTGGACGTGAAGATTAAAGCCTGGGGTAGCAAGAAGGTCAATGTCCGCTTGCTCTGTCACAAAAAGCGACTTTCCTTGCAGATTTTTTCGACACTTTGCCAGACGTTTTTCCAAAGCATTTTCCTTCTTCCGTTCCATTTTGAGTAGTAATTCCACCTCTTGTAGCCGAATCTCGTCCCGCGCCATACGCTCTTTGAGTTTTGCATTTGAGTTGGCGAGCCTCTCTATCTCTGCATCGGCTGCATCAATCTCCGCATCCACTCGAATAAGAGCCTGCAACAAGTCCATGAGTGTGAGACTCTGAGATGCCAACAAATTGAGAGATGTTTGAGGGATTCGTTGGAAAAGGGGGAAAATCACAAATCCTGCACCTATATATAATAGTACGAGGTTGGACGCCCAGAATTTCGGATATCATCACGGGATATTTGCTTCTCAAGTAACAATTTAGTTATAAATTTTTTTAATTAAAAATTTAATCTAATAAAAATATTTTAAAAAGAAATGTGTTTTAGTACAGGGGCTAACTAATTCTCAATCCAGAACCCTGAACTTCAACATTATGTTGGAAATTTCTCAACATATAGATATAACTTTATCAACATAACATGTAAATTTAAATCTCAACACAAAGATATAATTTTATCAACACAAATCTATTGAGAAAGTTTTGTCTTTGTGTTGATAATTTTAATACATAATATTGAGATAGTTCTGGGTTCTGGATTAGAAGGTTGGTTTTATTTTAACGCGACCCTTAGTACATGTATTTTAAGATATCGTCAATTGAATTTTATACTACTCCACTATTCAGAGTTTTTTTTTTTTTTTTTTTTTTAAGTACTCACTTCGTCCGTAAAATGTTGTCTAGTTTACCATTTTTCATCCATCCGCGAAATGTTGTCTACTTTGCATTTTTTCCATTTTTGGTAATGGACTCACTTTCTACTAACTCATTACACTCGCATTCTATTATAAAACCAATATATAAATGTGAGACCTATATTCCACTAACTTTTTCCACCCACTTTTCTTCGCACTTCTTAAAACCTGTCTCGAGTTAAATATAGACAACATTTTGCGAAAGGAGGGAGTACTCTATTAAACTATACAGTAACTTTTGATTACTTTTAGTTTATTCTATAGCTAAGTCAATTAAAGCACAATTTTTATAAATTCCTCAATTGTCCTATAAAATTAATTTTTTTATGAAATTTATTGTTACTTTTATGGAGTATTTTTTATTATTATATATTAGTGTTATAATAAATTATACATACAAAAGTTAATAGAGCATGTGTTCGCATATTAAGAATGAAAAAATAGTAAAATAATTTTTTTAAATAGTAGACAATCTAAAATAATAAAATAAATATTTAAATGATAGACGAAAGGGGTATTATTAATTGACTTGATCAGCCCATTCTGTTTAGAGTGATTTTGGTAACCCATTGGTGTTAAGGTTCCCAACTTCCCATCAACCATACCTCTTTTTTTTTCCTAATATTGTTTTTTTTGTATATTTGCATTTTTTGTTTTAAAATTGTTATTTTCAAATATTTTATTATCTTATGAATTTAATTAAGATATTAATTCAATTGGGATATTGACTTAACAATTTTCATTATTTTTTCTTTAATTAAATTTAAAATTTTTAAAATTTCATATTATTTTAATTGAACACAATTTAATTGAATTAAAAAATGTAATATATACAAATAAAATAAGAAAATGAATGAAAAAAGTATATAAAAAAAAAGAGACTTATAAATAGTTTAAGGAAATGAGGACTCTACTTACCTTTTGCTCGAATCGCATGACTCTTTTGTGAGGTGAAACTCACAAAAAGAATTTATCAAGACCGAGATAGTAAATACGGATCTCTGTCAATATATAAGATAGTAGAATACCACATAAGCATTCCTACAGATAATGATGACAAATCTTCAAAGCAAAATAATGTCGCTAATAACAGATTTTGAAAAGAATAAGAAACTTCATGTACTTGCGATTGTTACGATACATAAGCAATAAACTTTCCGTTAAGTCAAAAGATAACCAAATCCATGTTTCTGCGCATCAGTATAAATAACATAATATCTTGTACCTGCGGAGATAACCAAAATAGGTGACATATTCAACCGATGCTTCCACTCATTAAAACTCTTTTGATATCACTCCATATAAAAGAAGAATTTTGTCGTACTAAATTCATTATCAATTGAATAATAATAGAGAAATATTTCCACTTGAAAACCAGCTCAATCTTTTATAGATCCACTTCTGTTCCAAAACTTGACACCACGTGTCCCAACAATACCATATGCTCTTGCAAAAACTCACATTTACTCAACTTAGCATTGAATTGTTCATCTCGCCGAATAAGAAATACTGACTGTAAGTGATTAACACGCTCATCTGTAATTCATGAATATACAAGCAAGTCGCCAATAAAATGAACTACTAACTGTTCCGGTAATGGTTGAGAGACTCTGTTCATCAATGGATTAAAAATTATAGGTGCATTTGTTGATTCGAAAGGCATAAGCAAAACTCATAATGACTGTATTGAGTTCGAAATGTTGTCTCTTCAAACTGATCAAACAATTCTTCGATTCTCGGTAATGAATATTTATTCTTCACTGTCACATGATTCAACATTCAATAGTGTATATAAAGTCACAATGTGCAGTCTTTATTCTTCAAATATGATATTGGTGCACTCCAAGATGAAACACTGGGTCATATAAATCTCCTACCAGACAACTCTTGTAACTGATTCTTAAATTCTTGAAACTCTAATGAAGACAACTGATAAGTAGAAATAAAAATAAATGCAGTGCTCAATAGAGAAATATGTCTCCTGATAAGGTGAAATATAAAGTCACAATGTGCAGTCTTTATTCTTCAAATATGATATTGGTGCACTTCAAGATGAAACACGGGGTCATATAAATCTCCTACCAGACAACTCTTGTAACTGATTCTTAAATTCTTGAAACTCTAATGAAGACAACTGATAAGTAGAAATAAAAATAAATGCAGTGCTCAATAGAGAAATATGTCTCCTGATAAGGTGAAAATCCAGATAAATCTGCACTTCCAATAAATCAAAAAAAGGATCAAGATAATATAAGAAAACCTGGAACAATATATTGATTACTGTAAAATATCACTCCATCCCGTCTCGATGACTGTATTACCATTTCTTTTACTTGACAAGCTACCTTGGTTCGATGAAGTGAAAACCAATCTATACCCATAATAATATCAAAACTTGTGTATGAATAAGAGAATCAATATCCGCTGGCAGCTCAACTGAATTAACTTGCAACACCTTCTCTAGAAAACTGTGTATATTGAAATAATGTCAGCTCATAATCAACAAACATAGTTCCTTGATTAAAGACAAAACCTTCTCTGCTTCTTATCACAATACACTTCTTTGCATATATTTAACATTGAGTTCTCTAGAAAAATCATCTGAACTGAATAACAGAGGTTGCATCATAGCTTGTGGGACTGTTTCCCAACAAGAGTAAGTATTGCTTCAAAGAAGAGATACCCTATAATCAAAACCTTCTTCTGACATACAACTCATCTGATTGAACACCGGTTCTATCACTTTTAGCTATATCCCAGCCTCAGTCAGAATAGTCACATAAAATCAACAACTTTTACTTTTTCGGGCTCATTAAATTTTCTACCACTTTACCTCACCATTGGTCCATGTACCAAAAATCCCAATATGATGCACCTTGTTTATGAGATGTTTATACAATTAATTGATGATGTAGGGCGGTTGACCCTTCTCTCCTTAATGACACATGTTTATGATAATACAAAGGCAAACGGAACTTATAACCAAAATGAATCCTACCATATGCTTGAATGCTATGTTCCAGCGGGATTCTATCCCCCCTCTGATACCATCTAAACTGTCACACCTCTACCCTTATGACTTATGCACATACTATAAATAAATTCAAAATTTAAAATAAATAATCCTCGTGTCAACTACATAAAATCCACATATTATATCAGGTACATATTTCAAAATATTCTAAACTGTAGTGGGACCCTCTCACCTCTCTATATACTATATATTTATCTACATGCAAAAATGATGAGGAAGAGAAGTTGCCAAAATGCGTCAGCCGCCGAACCTTATAATAATTGTAACTCACATCAACCCACGCATCATTGATATCTTATTCCTGAAAAATATCAGTGGTTTATATGAGCCACGACTCAGTGCATATAAACTTTACCTTTAATTTCACACACAAATATCAAACACATTCTTTCATCAAAATATATCACCGGAAGTAATAAATACACTGAATTTATGTAACTAAATGAATGTATGTTATGAAGTAATTTTTCGCATTCATTATACACTGAATTTACTTCAACTGAAAGATAATTATGTCATAACACATTATGAAGTAATAAACTAATGAAATGAAGTACTAAACTAATGAAATGAAGTAATAACATAACTGAATGAAGTAATAGACTAACGGAATGAAGTAATAGCATGACTAAAGGAAGTAATAAACAACGGAATGAAGTACTCCCTCCGTCCCAATGAAGATGACCCCTTTCTTGGGCGGCACGGGATTTTATGCAACTTTATTTTGTGTGTTGAAAGAAGAGAGTAAAGTAAGAGAGAGAATAAAGTAGAGATAAAGATGTTTCCATTTTAAGTAATGGGTCATCTTAGTTGGGACAAACTAAAGAGGAAAGTGGGTCATCTTCAATGGGACGGAGGGAGTACTAAACTAATAGAATGAAGTAATAACATGACTGAATGAAGTAATAAACTAACGGAATGAAATAATCACATGACTGAATGAAGTGATAAACTAACGGAATCAAGTAATAACCCTAAACCCAACTGAAAGATAATTATGTCATAACACATTATGAAGTAATAAACTAATGGAATGAAGTAATAGCATGACTGAATGAAGTAATAAACTAACGGAATGAAGTAATAAACTAACAGAATGAAGTAATAGCATGAATAAATGAAGTAATAAACTAACGGAATGAAGTAATAGCACGACTGAATGAAGTAATAAGTTCTTAACAATAACATGACTGAATGAAGTAATAAACTAACGGAATGAAGTAATAGCATGACTGAATGAAGTAATAAACTAACGGAATGAAGTAATAACCCTAAACCCAACTGAAAGATAATTATGTCATACCACATTATGAAGTAATAAACTAATGGAATGAAGTAATATCATGACTGAATGAAGTAATAAACTAATAGAATGAAGTAATAAACTAACAGAATGAAGTAATAGCACGACTGGATGAAGTAATAAGTTCATAACATACATTCATTTTCTCCAGCAAGGTTTTATAGAATAAAAAAAATTAAAAACAAATTTTAAAAAAATTAAAAAAATTAGCTACAAATCCACCCTTAAAGACCAAACTAGAGACCAAATTAGGGCCACTCATTTTTCTTAATCTTATGGTTATGATTAATTTACAATTAATTTAATATTTAATTAAATAAAAACGTTTTGTTTTTAAAAAAATTAAATTTTTTTAAAATTTTTTTTTTACTTTATTTATTTATTTATTTATTTATTTTTATTTTTTTTATACGATAAAAACTTGTTGGAGTAAATAATGAACTATATTCACTACATAATGAACTAAATGAATGTATGTTATGAACTTATTACTTCATTCAGTCGTGCTATTACTTCATTCCGTTAGTTTATTACTTCATTTATTCATGTTATTGCTTCAATCCGTTAGTTTATTACTTCATTCAGTCATGCTATTACTTCATTCAATTAGTTTATTACTTCATAATGTGTTATGACATAATTATCTTTTAGTTGGATTTAGGGTTATTACTTCATTCCGTTAGTTTATTACTTCATTCAGTCATGTTATTACTTCATTCCACTAGTTTATTACTTCATTCAGTCATGTTATTGTTATGAACTTATTACTTTATTCAGTCGTGCTATTACTTCATTCCGTTAGTTTATTACTTCATTTATTCATGCTATTACTTCATTCTGTTAGTTTATTACTTCATTTCGTTAGTTCATTACTTCATTCAGTCATGCTATTACTTCATTCCATTAGTTTATTACTCCCTCCGTCCCAAGGAAGATGACCCCTTCCTTGGGCGGCACGGAATTTTATGCAGTTAATTTTTGTGTATTAAGAGGAGAGAGTAAAGTAAGAGAGAGAATAAAGTAGAGATAAAAGTGTTTCCATTTTAAGTAATGGGTCATCTTGGTTGGGACAAACCAAAAAGGAAAGTGAGTCATCTTCAATGGGACGGAGGGAGTACTTCATAATGTGTTATGACATAATTATCTTTCAGTTGGGTTAGGGTTATTACTTCATTCCGTTTGTTTATCACTTCATTCAGTCATGTTATTATTTCATTCCGTTAGTTTATTACTTCATTCAATCATGTTATTACTTCATTCTGTTAGTTTATTACTTTATTCAGTCATGCTATTACTTCATTCCCTTAGTTTATTACTTCATTCAGTTATGTTATTACTTCATTTCATTAGTTTAGTACTCCATTTCATTAGTTTATTACTTCATAATGCGTTATGACATAATTATCTTTCAGTTGAAGTAAATTCAGTATATAATGAATACGAAAAATTATTTCATAACATACATTCATTTAGTTCATTATATAGTGAATATAGTTAATTATTTACTCCAACAAGATATTATCGAATAAAAAAAATTATAAAAAAAAATTATAAAAAAAATTATAAAAAATAATAATTTTTTTTAAAAAAATTATAAAATAAATTAAAAACGTTTTTATTTTATAAAATATTAAATTAATTCTAAATTAATTATAACCATAAGATTAAGAAAAATGAGTAGCCCAAATTTGGTCTCTAGTTCAGTCATTAAGAAGGGTTCGACATTGATCACAACTCTATATATATATATATATAGGGTAGTGATATAATGAAAACCATATATATAATGAAAACTTAAAACTTTAATCGTAGCCGCTGAATATTAGTAATCAACAATTATTATGTTTTCACTTGAAAATATCAATAACTCTTACAAATTTGTCAACAAAGGATATAAAGGACATTTTACTGATACAGTGAATCATATTCAATCCCGAATTTTCATCATTCTCTCTCCCACTATTCACATAATTAAAACCACTTTAATTCTTCTCCCCCATTCCAACCCTCTTTCTCTTCCATTATTCACGTAATTAAAACCACTTCAATTCTTCTACCTCATTCCAACCCTCTTTCTCTTCCACTATTCACGTGATTTGTGAAGCAGCGGCGGTGGCAATTGCAATGAGTTCTCGGGGGCAAATACCAGTGCAACATCCGGCGGAGTCCTCGAAAAGTGAGATTTTTTGCATCGTTGAGTCTTTGTTGATGTTAAATTTTGTGTTGAAAACCTAGATTTTTTCTTTTCCCCTGAGTTCTGTCAACATGATTTTCTGTTCTCGGAGGCAAAATCAGTAGATTTTCTGATTTGGTGGAAAATTTCTTGAATTTTGTGTTGAAACTGCGCAAATTTTGCGCCGATACTGCTCAGTTGAATCCTGTTGAATTTTGTGTTGAAATGGAGTTGAATCTTTGTGGCGATTGAATTTCATATTGAATCCTTGACACTTTGTTGATGTCCAATTTTGTGTTGAAATGACATTGAAGCTGTATGGAAATTTTGTGCTGAATGGTCGACTCTTTTGTTCTGATGTTGTTTTTTCTCGATGAAATTGTGTTGACTATTTTGTTCCACAGCTATTGAATTTTATGTTGAAAACTTGTTGATGCTATACTGATTCTAAAATCGTTGTTGAAATCATGTTGATTTGTGTTGAAATGGCGTTGAATCTTTGTGGCTATTGAATTTCATACTGAATATTTGACACTTTGTTGATGTCGAATTTTGCGTTGAAATGACATTGAAGCTTTGTGGAAATTTCGTGCTGAATGGTCGACTCTTTTGCTCTGTTGTTGTTTTTTCCCCGATGAAGTTGTGTTGACTATTTTGTTTCACGGCTGTTGAATTTTATGTTGGAAACTTGTTGATGCTATACTGATTCTAAAATCGTTGTTGAAATCGTGTTGATTCTATGCTGATTTTAAAATCGCTATTGATTTTATCGAGGTTCTTTGTTGATTTTTTTTTTTTGGAAGTGTCCATTGTCTACCCATATTTTTAGTTGATCCACGAATTTTGTTATGATTTTGTTATAAAAAAACATACTTATGTTGCTTATTTCCGTTCTGCTGATTTTGTGTTAAATTTGGAATGTTGAGATTTTGATGATGTGATGAATTTGGTTTGTTTTCCATATTGTAATCTGTGTTGATTTTGTGAAAATGGTTCTTTTTGCAGGAAAGGCAAAATCTGTTGAAGAGGGTGGAACAAATATGAGAAAAACCCTTCAACAGATGGTGCGGTGTCAAGACAATCAGGGGAATATTCCAACAACCACGACAAACATGCGACCAAAAAATTGTTGAAGATTAAAAGAACAACTAGGTTCTTTTTGAGCAATCTTAGTTCGCTCACAGATATGCAGAAGGCAGCAGTTAGGGAACTAGGATTTGGAGCTCTTTTAGACTACTATAAAGTAGGTTGTGTGCCTACAACTTTAGCCTTTTGGTTATTGGAAAATTTTGACCATCTCAAGTGCACTCTCAAATTGCCAACTGGTGATGAAATTCTTATTGAAGATAAGGATGTCGAACTCGTGTTGGGTTTTCCTAGAGGGGAAACTGAATTTAATAGAAGTGACCGAATGACCGGGATCAATTATTTGAAGAATGTACCTTTCGAGGAGGAAGTAGATATTCTATATACAACAACAAAGGTGTTGGAAAAAGTTTTGAAGAAAGACGCAGAGGGTGGTGTGTGGTTCAGAAAAATCTTCTTAATGTTGATGGAGACTGCGTTGATCAAGACATCAGCATGTGGATACGTGAAGCCAAGAATTGTGGAGGTGATTGATGATTTGGCCAATATAAAGACGTATAACTGGTGTCAATATCTGCTGGATAACCTTATGAGGACGCATAAGTTGTGGTCCAATAACAAGTCAAAGGTTTTTAGCGGGCCAATTGTGTTCCTTGTGGTATGTTTTTTTGGTTTGCTGAAATTGTATTGAATTATTACTGAAATTGTATTGCTAAAGAGTGGTTGATAATCTGCTGATGTTAGGATACTATTGTTGTTTGATTATGTTCTAACACTATCATTTGTCTTTATGCAGATTTTATATGTAGACAGAGTTGTACACAGCAAAAGACTTGTGCATCGTGTTATTCCAAGGATGAAGGGTTGGACGGACTTACTATTGAAACAACGTGAAGAGAATGAAGGCCAAGAGAGGGATTTCGGTCTTGGTCGTGTTGCTGGGCAATATGAGCCGCATGAAGTGGACAGTGCAATTAGGTCCAGAGCTGTGGATAGTGTTGCTGCTACTGATAAGCAAGCTGATGGTGATGTTGATAGCATGAAGGGTGTGTGGGATGCAACAAAGTATATAGGGGATGGACTGAAGATGCTCGCAACAGAGTTAAACAAAGCTGGTCCCGAACTTAAGAAGAAGGACGACTTTAAAATTACATGTGACACCCTTAGAAAAGCATTTAGGCTGGATAACATTGAATTTCATCCTGTTGGATCAATGACGCAATCTAAGTCTGCCAATGATTCCGAATCAGAAGATTGGGCACACTCCCTCAAATCACTGATTGAAGCTGCAAACCATATGGAGATGCTTGAGAACAAAGACGAGTTTCCAAGCTTCAGCCTTGGTTTCGAATCTGATCAAGTTAAGCACGAGTTTTACATGTTGTTTAACCTTTAGAATGCACTTTCCCATTGTAGTATATTGTTACTTGAATGACTGTATATATAATTGCTACTTTGTACGAGGATGTCATGGGTAATAGTGGTGGTGCTGCTCAGCAAAATGCAAACACGATGGACATTCTGGATGATGAAGAGGTATGCTGACATATGTGACTTCAATTTAATTGGGTTAAAAGATTTCTAACTCACCAACGATGTAGATGTTGGACTTGTTGACATTACTGACACAGTGTATTGAAATGTATTGTTTTTGTGTTGCTTTTCGGTTGATATGTTGATGATATTGTGTTGATGTCATGTGTTTTGAAATTTATTGATTTTGTGTTGCTTTCCAATTGATATGTTGATGATGTTGTGTTGATGATATTGTGTTGATGTCTGTAGACATGATTATTGAAATTTATTGATTTTGGGTTGGTTTCCAGTTGATATGTTGATGATGTTGTGTTGATGATGTCTGTAAACTTTTTCCTCGGTTGTAGGGTGGGGTGTCAGACTTTGACATAAGAGAGCCAGCTGATCTGTGTTTCAGCGGCGAGGAATCTGAAACAGCTGATGTAAACCTAGATAACATTGATGGATTTGGTGAAGATGTTTTCCGATTAAATGCAGCTGATGATGTCAACCTAAATTCAGATGTTACTCCCGAAAATGCTATGCAAATAGCAGGTTCCATAGCTCGGGCAGTTGCTTCAGAGGTAGGTCTGAAATATTGTACCAAACATTGTTGACAGAGAATTGCTATTATTCACTTGTTATTGACATGAGATGACTAACAACTTATTGTTTTGCAGCACGACGAAGATGTCATAGCCTACTGCTTTGCCTTGGAAGTAGTGTTGGATCTTGGAGATGCTGTCTTCAATACACCTGCCACAGAGACTGCAACTGATGCTGGTCTACCAACTGAGGAGCATAAAGAAGGGGCTCCTCAGGTCGCTGACATCCAACTAGGTCCATCAATGACACTCAGGTCGCTTACAGAAAGACGAGTGGGTGCAGCTCTATGCTCGCCATTCAACATGCGTTCCATTCGTATCAGCACCACTTGGACCAAAGAAGAGAGGGATTGTTACCTGTTTTTACTTGCAACACCAAGGATATGGATGTAAGAACAAAGTGTTTTTATACTAAATGATATAGTTTGGTTGAAAAAAGACACAAAATTCAAGCTGATAGCTTATGTTTTAATTGCAGGTCTCAAATTATCTACGAGGACGCTGCTGTAGAAGCATCAAAAATGAAATTCACCTCATTGAAGCCACATGAACATGTTGACGCTTCGGTTGTTGATGTTTGGGCGTCGTACTTGAATGCAATGGAGATATACAAGTCGTCAGAAGCCCCCTCCATATTGTTTTTGTTCACTACTAGCACAGTAAGTGTATGTGATACAAGGATATGATCTGTGAGATATATTTTACTAATGTTTCATTTGTGACTGCAGTCATACAATGTGGTTGAACGTCGAAATGAATGGGAGGGGGCTAAAGCTGTGGAAGCATTCTGCAAGGAAATAGATTCTCAATTCAAAAATATTGAAACTTTTGACTAGACCAAATATGATTTGGTAATTAGTCTTTAAATATGAAATATCATTAGGTTGTTTTCCCAATATTCGTCTTTTTACTGCAAATTGGTTATTAAAATATTTGAATTGTTTTCAACAGGTTTTTTTCCCAATATGGTCTCCCACTCACTACTATTTGGTATGCTTTTCAATTAATACTAGAATTGCAAATGTCATTGACAATACAGTGCTCAATACCAGTGTTCGATATATGTCAAAATACAGTACAACCTTGAATCTACTAGTAAGTAAAGTTGAACAGATTGCACTAGATATTCTTCTGTATTAATATTGATATTAGATCAGTAGGTAAACTTGTCTCGTTGAATATTTGTTGATATGTTGTTGACTTTTTGTTGGTATCATGAACAAGTGTTGATATTATGTTGAAGTCTTACTGAAACATGTAATTTTTTGTCCATTATGGATATTCGAGTACTGTTTTGTGGAATCTCTAAAAAAATGTGTATATTCTTATTAACTGATTTACTTTTGATGTTGTATCTGTAGAGGGAATTTTTTGTTCGCTATCTCCTAACCAAGTGCCTCAAACACCTTGCTAAAGTGATAAGTAAAGAACGTGGAATCCGGCTGCTGGACTTGCCATGGAAAGCAACTGACAAAGACAAGGACTCTGCGGTCTTCCTGATGAGACATATGGAGACATATATGGGTACGCCTATCAATTTATGGAATACTAGTCTTCAAGGAGTTAGTGTCAGAACATTACAGATTTTGAGGGGGCGCTATTGCAAGGCAATGCTTCTTTCGGAATTCAACAGAGTCAGCGTCCGATTCAAATAGTTCATGAATAGTTACATCGTGACTCCTACGTTTAGAACAGATTTCACGAAGCACGTCAATGGTTTGTTGAGCAAAGATCCCAGTAAAATGCCCAACAAGGAGCCGGCAAAGAAGAAAAGAAAGTGTGTTTGATTTCTTTTTGGGAAAGTTTGTGCTTTTTTTTTGCATGTTCAAGCAACATAATGGTTATTATTAATTAGTTTAGTTGTTGAAACTATTTAGTTTGTTTATGACATTTTTTTTAATACATTACTTTGTTTTGATTTGAACAGGTTCCTTTTTTCAACATCGTTCTTATATAATTCAAAACATTAGGAATGCACTTTTACATGAACATTGTTCTGTTCATTTCAAATTGCTTACATTTTTTGTCTTCATTCTCTTATAAGAATGTCCTACAAATATCTTGAATTATTATTGACATATGTTTGTCGACTGTTGTTGGAAATATGGAACAGAGAACAACAATTAAAAGAAGGGAAACCTGCTTATCAAATAGTTGAAAATTTCAACAAAGCAATTGAAAGAAGGAAGACCTGCTTAGCAAAAATTTGAATAATAGTATTAGTGTTTCATTCATTTCAAATTGATTATATTTTGTGTCTTTAGTATCTTATAATAACGTCCTAAAAATATCTTGAACTTTTATTGAAAAATATTTGTCCAGAGTTGGTGGAAATATTGAACAGACAAAAGCAAATAAAACAACAAAAACCTGCTTATCAAATAGTTAAAAATCTGAGCCATTGTTGAAATGTAGTTGCCAGTCAAGTGGAATGTAAACATTAAAAAAATTAAACTCCACAACAAGAGTGTTGTAAAATTTTTTGAAGAAAGACGCAGAGGGAGGTGTGTTGTTCAGAAAAATCTTCTTAATGCTGATGGAAACTCCACTACTTTTTGGCTTTATCTTTTTCCCTTCCGCGGTTTCTTGAATCATGATGACCAAATTCTCCACATTTTTTTACATTATCGATAAGGCCTTTGTTGTTCCCTCAAAGCCTTCTCTTTATGTGACACAATTCTGCCGCCACTTCCTGAACCCTTTGTCTTCACCACAGCAGGAGGGTGCACAGTTACAACATTAGGTCGAGAAGATCCGTACAGATTCTCAAATCTCTGTTCTTTATCCATCGATGAGAAAGTACCATTGAATAGTTTTTCCCCTAGGGCCTCCATACCGTCAAACCATGCAGTAATGTCATCGTCGTTGTTTTGTGCGCGGTGAAATAAACGAAAATACAACGAGTGCAGTTTTGTTGCAACAACTCTTCTGTTATCAACTTGAGACGCTGTATAAGCACAAAATGTCAAGCATACAACATACAATCATACTATATGCTTACAATGTCAACACAGAATCAACAAATATCAAGTCAACGCATGATCAACATCATAGCAAATGAATATCAATACAGGTTCAACTCCTCTTGTATCAACTTGAGACGATGTGTAAGCACAAAATGTCAAGTGTGCAACATACAATCATACTATATCATTACAATGTCAACACATGATCAACAAATATCATGTCAACGCATGATCAACGTAATAGCAAACGATTATCAATACAGGTTCAACAAAAAATCATCAGAACGATAATAAATTATCAACAAATAGCAACACAGCGCTAACGTAGGAACAACAAAAAACATTTAAAAATCAATGCAGAATCAACAAGCAATCATACAAACAATACACCAAAGCCTATACCAGCGACAAAAATCATCAGAATTGAAATAAAGTGCAAACCTGCAGTAAGCACTGACTCCTCATTAAGATCACTATGGACTTCCTTTAACAACGAGGTCTTCAGCCACCTTGTACGAAAGTATCTGTCTGGTATTAATTTTAGGTCGTGGTTTTTGAAAACCCAAAAAATGTGGCTACACAATATTCCACACCGCAGAAACAACTTGCAATTGCACTCATATGATTCAGTTCCAACCTCATGACGGACAACACATTTGTTGCGGTGGCTATCAATCAATGTGTATATCTCGTAATTATCTGCCACATCACATTGTTTCATACGACACCTTCGATGTCCCTCAACGATCTCATCTTGTACTTGCTGAAAAATACGATCAGTGTACATAGATGCGGCGTGTTTCTCAAATAATAACTCTGTTGACATAATTGGAACTTTGGAGGAATCAACAAAATCAAGTTTTTCTGTTAGGTTCCGTTGTGAATCCAATCCATTGTTGTACTGCATTATAAAGTCAGCAAGATTGTAGTACGGCTTGGTGTACCTTTCGAAGAAGCTATTCTCAGACTCAGAGAATGACGTTGTCTTCAACAATGACCCCATTGGGAAGTCTCTAAAATAAGCTGGTATCCAATATTCTCTTTGCTCAAACATAGTTTTGAACCAAGATTCATCTTGTAAGCCATATTGATCCATAATGGCCAGCCATGTTTCTTTAAATTGCTCCGGTTCTAATAATTCCGACCACACACAAGAATCCAAATCATTCTTCAAATCATCATTAGCATGTATTCTTTTGGGTACCTTGTCAGACAGTTTTAGCATTATGTGCCACATGCACCAACGGTGTCTTGTACCACTTAGCACACGTTCTATAGCAAGCTTCATCCCCCAATCCTGGTCAGTTATCATCAACTTAGGAGCGGCACCCATACATTCTAAGAATTCCCTCAACAACCAAGAGAAAGAGTCTGCGCCTTCATTTGACACAAATCCGGCCCCAAATGCTACTGGACATCCGTGGTTGTCTTTCCCCGTGAATGGACCAAACACCATGAGTACCTAATCATTTGTTGAAAAATGTGAGAAACTACATATACTTGTCATTAGAAAATAGCATCAACTCAATATCAACAACTAGTAATACCTATTTGTGGAATATGTGGTATCAAATGATACAACGTCACCAAACATCTTGTAGTTCTTCCTGGACACAGCATCGCACCAGAAAAGACTAAGTAACTTGCCATCACTAGCTTGTTGAAATTTGTAATGAAACCCGTCGCAGCTAGCCTTCTTTTTCTCCATTTGATTTGAAATCAACTGGACATCAACGTCATTCATTTGCTGCAATGTGTCACGTGTACCATTACGTATGTCAGTCACGGTGCAGCCAACAGAATCGTATCCACCCATGAACTCCTTTAACAAGTTGAAAGTCGTTGTAGGCCCAATATTCGCCTTTGCACAATCCTGCATGAATTTGTAATGAATGTCCCCAAGCTTACGGTTGGATTTCATGTATCGAACATGCTTCTTGTCAATCATCCCGTGATTGTGGTTTTCTATGAAATTGCTAACAACATATCTTGCATTGCCAGAAATGACTACGTATTTCAAGGTAAGTCTCGCACTGCAGAGACATCTTGTAACATCCCCAACTTTTGAACCTTAGTATTATTATTATGATCTTAACTACATATTATAAATAAGTGATCAATGTAGTATTTATAAACTGCCCGTTTGAATTTTTAATATCGATCTTTTGAGTTATAAAGAAATCAAGACGAAATATGCAATAGAAGTTGTTGGTTTTACCACGATTAATTTAAAATAATAAATCCAAATAATACATGATACGAGAAGTCCGATTAAAATATACAATACAACCAAATCCTAATCTTTTACAATAAGAGATAGGCGTGCAAGTTCGGGCAGCCGCTCAACGGTCGTGCTCAAGCTCCGAGGAAAGCCGATACATCGACGAGGATAGCCCATGCTCCATAAATAGATGTTATTTACTACAAAAGAAGAGAATCAGAGAGAGTAATAAAATAAATTGTGGAGTAAATCTTTGAATGGATTAGGGAGTATCAAATGAAATCCAATAGTAGATTTGATGAAATTCATTCCCAAATCCAATCAAAATCTTTGTAAGATTTCAACCAAGTGGACATTAAATGCAAGTGCAGAGATATCAAAGCTTCAAATGCTCCCTCAATTCTCAAGCCATATTTTTAGCCGTAAGATCAAGAAATAGGATCCAAATTAGATCATTGAGGAGATTTTGAGGAGATCTTTTGGCAGTAAACCTCTCCAGATTAAACCTCCCCCATGTTAAACCTTCCCCATTGTTAAACCCCCCTCCACTTGCATAGCAACTTGAAGAAATGGCAACTATATAAACCCCAGCCTTTCCACTCCAGGAAACCCATCACTATCAAACATTCTACAAATTCTCTTCATACACATATATATAGAATAAAGGAGTACGAGGAGGGAGAGTTGCAGAGAGCTGCAGACAATCGTAGGATCAAGCCTACAATCCAACAACACTTTGTTCCCACATCAAAAGGTAAACACCAAGCCTTTCTTTTCTTTCGTATATGTAAGCATATGCATTTATTTAGGAAATAGAATCTGCCACACCAAACTTAACAACGTATTTCACCATAGAGTCTTCCAAATAGCAAGGCATATAATCACAAATCACCAAATTCAGTAAATAGAACCAAAGTAGGAACCTACTGCCTTAATAACTAGAAAGAATGAGGAAGCTTATCTCAAATCTGTCGGATTTCCGGCGGCGGCACTCCGGCAGCCCGCACCACTCACTGCCGAGGACGAGTTCACAATCTCTATAATTTGCAAATTACACACCAAACTTTTAAATCAAAGATTAAATCTTTAGAAATAAAACCAAAAAGGGAATAGAATAGAATTTCCCTAACTTACCTCTCGGGAGTCGGTGAGGAGGCAGTGGCCGGGGCTGGAGTGGCGCCGGGAAGCTGCTCCGGCAGCGTGAGGCGCGGAGAAGAAGCGGCGAAGCCGCTGCCTGTGCATGCACAGCAGCGGGCAGATCGGGAGAGAGAGGGGCAGCGGCGGCGTGAGTAGGGCCAAGAAAGGAAGAGGGAGTGGGGAGAGAAAGAGAGAGAGGGGAGAAGAGAGAGGAAGAGTCGGAGGGAGAGAGATGCCGCCGGAGGCGGCGATGGCAGGGTGGCGGCGGCAGCAGCTGGAAGTGAGAAGGAGGGAGCTTCTCTCACATCAATTTGGGTTTAGAATTATTGTAAGGAAGATGATGACTTAGTATATATATGTGGGTATAATTATATCTTTTGGGCTAGCATTTTAAGTGATGATTGGGCTGCATGTTATTTACTTGGGCTAAGAGGATGAGAGAATTAAAATCCGAGCCCAACTCCTTTTAATAAGTTGGGCTGCAGTAAATTTATTTAAAAAGGTGGCCAAGAATTAATTGGGAGAAATTTTAGATATTTAATTTTTTTAGCCTAAGTTTTCAGTTAAGGTTCAATTAATATTTTTATATGGTTTCCTCTAATGGGGTAACTAAGATAAAATAATTGTTCTTTTGTTTTATTTTAGAGTTTTGCATAAGAGTAAATTTTGAAGTTAAAAGTATAAAGTTCAATTCAATCAAAGTCGAGAATAGTGAAAGAAGAAGCATTAAATAGTATGCAAGCGAGTTTTAGAAATTTCTTAATGATAAGTGAAATAAGAAAAGGAAATTAATTACATGGCATGCATTCCTATTAAAGTTTAAGAATTTCTTGAAATCTGATTTGTGTATTATATTGTGATGTTTTTAAAAAGGTTATCTTCGCAAGTTAAGGTCGGAGAAAGAAATTCAAGTTAAGAAAAAGTAAACGAACGAGGTGGGCTTTCGAACTAAGTATTTTTGTGGGCTTTCTATCCTACATTATTATGTGGTGAAAAATGCTTTCAGTTATTTAAATTCAAAGTATGTTTTGTCTTGCCATGTTTTTGTTTTGAGCATTACCTATCTGTTCGTCTAGAAAGGGGAGCGACCCTACTAGACAAGTTATGTTGTGAATCGAATTCGGGTCTGAGTGTGGGAGTGATTCCCTGCTCAGGCTAGTGTACACCAGGGACCGGGAGCCATCCTTCGAGTTGGCCGGTCATTGTGACCGTGGAATGTGGCCACATTCCCGGCACCAGAATGAAGTTCAGATATGGTATATGTTCCAGGAAAATGGATCGGCCGATCACAGTTTTTAAGAGAAAATGATTTTAGTGTTCTCGGGCATTTTCAATAAAACCCCGGGTTCACTCAGTTATGGCTTGACAAAACCAATTTTTATGAAAATTATATTTCGGACTTGTGTTCACTGAGTACATCAAGTACTCAGCCCTGCATATGTTTTAAAAAAATGTGCAGGTTAAGCGGTGATGACGAAGGGCGGTGTTGAGCAAAGATGGCGAATGGGTTTCAGTATTATAACGCTCGGATGAATCGTGTCTCCATACACGGTGTCATTCTCTCTTGACTCTTCCGCTGCAGTGTAAAAGTTGAACTTATGTTCCTTTGTATCATGCACTCTGATATATTTTGTCAGTTATTCCAATTTGATTTCGTTCATATCAGTTTTGCCGAGATTCCCCTTTCTTTCCCGCTTCTTTAATCCTCCCCTAGTCGCGATAAACCGCGTTTGCTATCCTTAGCAAAGTGCGGTCGTGACACATCTGCTAGAATGTCGTCTACGCTTGATTGCACTACCCTCTGGCAAAGTGACCTCATTTTCGTTGTCATATAATAATTCACCTTGTCTGCTACATACAAGGGTCTGCCATGTTTTGACACCATTTGACAATTTGAAACCAAATTTATGGGTATCAAACCTATAGACATTAGCATATTCTTCATAAAAGGAAACGCCATCTTCTACTGATTCAAAAAGCTAGCCGACATAAGGCTTCAAGTCAGATCTACATTCTGGAATGATTGAGACTGTTGCACAAAGCAGCCTAATGTCAACAGAGATTAAAAAAAATGAACTCAATGAACATCAATATAGAATCAACGAAAATGTCAACGAGGGATCAACATAGGATCAACGTAGAATCAACCTCTTGCAACGGCATATCAACTAAAATAGCATAACATTTCAACACAGGTTCAACAGACAGCGAATATCAACACATGATCAACAAATATCATGTCAACACATAATCAATGTAATAGCAAACACGAATGAAAACCAAAATTCTGAAAATGAAAAATTTTCAACACATGAAAAACACTTCAACACGCAGGAATTAAGAATCATGAATGATTCAAACTACGACTTACTAAAAGCAAACATCCAGAAATGAAAAATCAAAATTCAATTGAACACAGATTACGCCAAATGAAATTACCTTTATCAACGTCAGAACCTTCCATATAATAGAAAACTGTTTTGACACAGATTTCTCAAAATGATTGTATGCAATATGTGATTCGGCAGGATCGGAGTATTATGCAATATGAGATTCAGTCGGTTATTACTCCGATGCTGAACAGACGAAGATATCAATTTAATTGTTGAGATCGTCAACGAAGATGTAAATATTTGCAGATTAGAAAGTGGGAGATTAGCAGTGATGTGAATAATTGCAGTTTATAAATTGGGAGATTAATTAGGAAAGCATAAACCGCTGATCAAATTAAGTTACAAAATTACCCTTTATTGATAAAATATATACTCTTGTTGACATGGGAATTGAACGATATATTAACCATAGATCTGATAAAATTAGCGGTTGGGATAATAGTTTTGAGTTTTCATTATATATATGGTTTTCATTTGATCACATCCATATATATATATGGATGATATATATATATATATATATATATATATATATAGTCCTATTAACCACAAATCCACCCTTAAAGACCGAACTAGAGACCAAATTAGGGCCACTCATTTTTCTTAATCTTATGGTTATGATTAATGTACAATTAATTTAATATTTTATTAAATAAAAACGTTTTTTTTTTTAGATTTTTTAAATTTTTTTTAAATTTTTTTTAAAATTTTTAATTTTTTTTTATTCGATAAAAACTTGCTGGAGTAAATAATGAACTATATTCACTACATAATGAACTAAATGAATGTATTTTATGAACTTATTACTTCATTCAATCGTGTTATTACTTCATTCCGTTAGTTTATTACTTCATTTATTCATGCTATTACTTCATTCTATTAGTTTATTACTTCATTCAGTCATGTTATTACTTCATTCCATTAGTTTATTACTTCATAATGTGTTATGACATAATTATCTTTCAGTTGGGTTTAGGGTTATTACTTCATTCAATAATGTTATTACTTCATTCCGTTAGTTTATTACTTCATTTAGTCATGTTATTGTTATGGACTTATTACTTCATTCAGTTGTGCTATTACTTCATTCCGTTAGTTTATTACTTCATTCAGTCATGTTATTACTTCATTCCATTAGTTTATTACTTCAAAATTTGTTATGACATAATTATCTTTCAGTTGGGTTTAGGGTTATTACTTCATTCTGTTAGTTCATCGCTCCATTCAGTCATGTTATTACTTCATTCTATTAGTTTAGTACTCCATTCCGTTAGTTTATTACTTCATTCAGTCATGCTATTACTTCATTCCGTTAGTTTATTACTTCATTCAGTTATGTTATTACTTCATTTCATTAGTTTACTACTTCATTTCATTAGTTTATTACTTCATTTTATTAGTTTATTACTTCATAATGTGTTATGACATAATTATCTTTCAGTTAAAGTAGATTCAGTATATAATGAATGCGAAAAATTACTTCATAACATACATTCATTTAGTTCATTATGTAGTGAATATAGTTCATTATTTACTCCAGCAAGTTTTTATCGAATAAAAAAAATCGAAAAAAAAAAATTTAAAAAAATTTAAAAAAAATATATTTTTTTAAAATTTTAAAAAAATTAAAAAAAATTAAAAAAAATTAAAAACATTTTTATTTAATAAAATATTAAATTAATTATAAATTAATCATAACCATAAGATAATATCAACAAAAGGGTAATATCGTCATTATTAGGCCTGTCAAATTGGATACCCGATCCGAAATTTTCGGGTACCCGATCCCAAAATTCCCAAATTCCAATACCCGATACCCGACCCGAATTTGATTTCGGGTACCCGGATACCCGACTCTGGTATCCAGTCCCGAAAAATCAGGCATCCAGTCCCAATTGTGATTTTGATATTTTTTTTAAAAAAAAATTAACTACAAACTTTTAGAATTTATTTAATTCAAATTCAATACAAAGTTGAAGTACTAGTATTTCAAGTAAAAATAACTACAAACTTTTAGAAATACAAAATTTTTATAGTAGCTCGAATTTAAGAGAAAATAACTACAAATTTACAGGATTACAAAATTCTTGTTATAGTTCGAATTTAAAAGAAAATAACTACAAACTTTGAAAAATACAAAATTCATTTATACATATTAACATCTTTTATCCATCCACAATAAGTCAATAAGCATCAAAATTCATAAGTTCAAACATTCATCCTTTATAAATTCACAATTTAATAATTCATAAGAATCAAGATCTAACAATAATATCATCAAAAATTCAAAATATCACAGGTCAATGAAATTAAAATATAATTAAAAAATTAAATTACATATCTTATACACTTACTATTAAGTGTTAATTAAACTGTAGTTAAGAAATTAAATTATATTTAATTATAATAAAAAGTAATTTATTAATTATAGAAAATAAATCGGATAATTCGGGTATACCCGATCGGATATCGGGTAACCCGATACCCGATTATCCAAAATTCTCACTACCCGATCCCGATCTGATACCCGAAAAATCGAGTTTCGGGTAATTATCCGATTTTTTCGGGTTTGGATATCGGGTATTGGATACCCGATATCCATTTTGACAGGCCTAGTCATTATGTTATCATATGATAATTTTCGTGAGTATTTTTTTATATCAACATTGTGTATTACAAATATCAACAATATGACATTAGAATATCAATACAAGGACAAGAAAATATCAACACATTTTTATTGAGATTGGATATGCATAATATTGAGATTTTGCCTACAATATATTGAGATTTTTTGTTGCATTTGTTGATAAAAGCTGCTTATCAACATGTACGAAAATTGAAATATAATTTATCAAATTTCATCACCCAAACATCGTCGGAACATATGCAATTGAGATCTCGTTGGAATCCTTATTAAATTATCTTTAATTTGATATATTTTTTGCGAAAAAATAATTTAAATTGAGAGAGTTACGTAAATTTAAAGATTTGAGATGATTTTGAGGAGAGAGAAAGTAGTTAGTTATAATTACTACGTATAGGATTTGACATTAATACCCTTTTAATTTAATTAATAATTATTTAAATTTAAAATATATTACACTTGACATTATATCAACCACAAGATCTTCTAATCTAATGGTTAAAAATTGGTCTCAATTTTGGATTGCTAATTAGTTAGCAATTGATCACCTCCCTATATATATATATATATATATATATTTTATATATATATTTCGTCTCATATTTAGAGAAAGAAGGGGAGGAAAACAAAAGGGAAAAAAAGAAGAAAAATATTTAGGAAACAAAGTTAAAGTGGAGAAATAAAAGTTCTTAGAAGAAAAAGAGGTGAAAGAGAGCTATAACAAATGGAAATGGAAATAGATTAAAGATCAGTGGAAATTAGTAGATGGAATCAGGAGCTCAATTAGATGACATCATATTCAGGTGTGTATAAATCACACTTTTAATTTTACATATTTTATGTGATTGATTGATATGCGTTAAATTGGAGTGAATATTTGAATCATATGATGTGAGTCTGAAATGGTTATGTGTTAGTATTTGATATTGATGGTGTAAATGAGGTGGGTATGTGATTTGTGCAATGAATATGTTTGTCTGTAATATTGGAGTTATTAGTGGAATATATGGATATGTGATTGTTGCAATGGATATGTTTGATGCATGGTATTGGAATTATTTGAATCATGGAATTAAAGAGGATATGTGACGGTCTTGCCCTGCATCTGATATCAATGACAATAGACCTACGGGTCATATACAATGATAATGGACCTACGGGTCAAAGAAAATATGCAAGGAGGGACCTTCGTGGAAATGTCAAATCATAGAGGGGCCTTTGTGGAAAGGTCAAAATGTAAAGAGGGGCCTTCGTGGAAAGGTCAAATCAAAGAGGGACCTTCGTGGAAAGGTCAATACAAAGAGGGGCCTTCCTGGAAAGGTCAAATAAATAAAAGGGACCTTCGGGTCGTATACAATAGAAATCCCGGGCAGATACCAGGCTTGATCTGTCACTATTATAATAAAAAGAACGGAGAGGCATATGCATATGAATATTAAATTGTTTATGATATTTATTATTTCTGGTGATATATTTTGATGAAAGAATGTGTTTGATATTTGTGTGTGAAATTAAAGGTAAGGTTTATATGCACTGAGTTGTGGCTCATTTAAACCACTAATATTTTTCAGGAATAAGATATCAATGATGTGTGGGTTGATGTGAGTTACAGTTATTATAAGGGTCGGCGGCTGACGCATTTTGGCAACTTCTCTTCCTCATCATTTTTGCATATAGATAAATGTATAGTATATAGAGGAGTGAGAGGGTCCCACTACAGTTTAGAATATTTTGAAATATGTACCTGATATATTATGTGGATTTTATGTAGTTGACACGAGGATTATTTATTTTAAATTTTCAATTTATTTATAGTATGTGCATAAGTTATAAGGGTAGAGGTGTGACAGTTTAGGTGGTATCAGAGCGGGGATAGAATCCCCTTGGGACATAACATTTAAGCATATGGTAAGATACATTTTGGTTATAAGTTTCGTTTGCCTTTGTATTATCATAAACATGTGTCATTAAGGAGAGAAGAGTCAACCGTCCTACATCATCAATTAATTGTATAAACTTCTCATATACATGCTGCATCATACTGGGATTTTTGGTACATGGACCAATGATGAGGTAAAGAGGTAGAAAATTTAAAGAGCCCGGAAAAGTAAAAGTTGTTGATTTTATGGGACTAATCTGACTGAGGCTGGGATATAGTTAAAAGTGATAGAACCGGTGTTCAATCAGATGAGTTGTATGTCAGAAGAAGGTTTTGATTATAGGGTATCTCTTCTTTGAAGCAATACTTACTCTTGGTGGGAAACAGTCCCACAAGCTATGATGCAACCTCTGGTATTCAGTTCAGATGATTTTTCTAGAGAACTCAATGCTAAATATATGCAAAGAAGTGTATTGTGAAGTAGCTATAACCATATCTCAAAGTACCAACATAATAGAGAAGTAGCTATAACCATGTTTAAAGTACACAATATTTGATCAAAACCAAGTGAAACTACCCTCTAAAACCATATAAAATTCAAGTGAATCAGTAACTAAATTATTTTGTATTAAATATGATACTACTAACCAAATTTAGGTATCAAAATTAATAGAGCCCGGGATCATTATTTTTTTATAAGTATATGATATTTTTTTAATTGTTCACAGTTTGTACTCATTAGTTATAATTGAGTTGAATTTAATTTATTTTTACTAGAAAAGATAATGTTTTTTTTAAGACTTTGAGTTATATTTCTTTTTTTTATGTTTTTCAAAATATTGTGTTTATAAATATTATTATATTTGAATTTAATTTTGATGAAAGTGAATTTATTCGTTCAAATAAATATTTTTTTAGTATTTAGCAATACATTTTCCTTTATCTGCATATCTTATTCTATTTAATTCACGCATGTCCTTTTTTTTAATTTTTATTTTATTTTACGTTACTACACCTATACTTGATATAAAAATTATATAATTCAATAATATGGTGAATATGAAATGTTACTTTATAATGAGTTGAGAGAATTACAAATATCCGATTGTTGTCGTTTTTAATATTTTTAATACTCCCTCCGTCCACGATTCAAAGAACTCTTTTGTCATTTCGGTTTGTCCACGATTTATAGAACGACAGTACTTTATTACACTTTTAGTATGCAGATCCCACATCCCACCAACTTTTACATTCACAATCCAATATAAAATTAATACTTTAAATGGGTCGCACATTCCACTCAATTTCTTCCTTTACTTTTCTTCACAAAGTCAAACAATTTCTTAAAACCCGTGCCGAGTCAAAATGACTCTTTAAATGGTGGAGGGAGGGAGTACTTTATAATCTTATTAATGGAGTACTATTTTTAATTAATTCATATTCTTAAAAGAATAATTTTATATTATTTTCACTATATTCATTATTTTAATCTATTAAATTGTAAATATATCTTCATTATTCGAAAATATTGTGTCTCGTGCATAGCACGGGTGATAACACTAAGTAAGAAATAAAGTAAAAGTTTTGATGTTTTATTGGATCATAGAGAACGAACTGGTGGTGTTGTGGATCAGTGGATGGTCTAATATATGTTTTGTTTATACTTTCTTGGAATGAATCTCCGACTGAAGAAAATATAAAAATCCATTAGGTGACCAATTTCAGAAGAATAGGTGGCAAATTGTACTATGCCAATGCAATGATTTGGGTCTGGGCCTGTCAGAAAGAATTATAGTTCGTGGATCGGTGCTCTGTTTTCTTCATATTCCTCTCCATATGCAGTAAACCATAGAAAAAGACTTTCAAAGTCAAAATATTGATTTTATTAATAATAACATTTTTAACCCTAATCATAATAGTCATATTTTGGGCTAGTCCAACGGACTAGTGAAGATTAACTCTAAGGCCATTCACAGTGGGAGGGACGATGCGACGGATGATGCATCGTCCGCCACCGTGGCATCGCGGACAATGGGTTAACTATCGTTCGCGCCCGATCGATCATCCGTCGCATCGTCCGCCACTGTGGCGTCGCGGACGATGCGAACGCATTTTTATTTTTTTTTTGAATTTATTCCAAATATTTTTCTTATTTAAACACCACAATTCTCTACCATTTCACACACTCCAATTTCACATCTCTTCAATTATTCTCTCTCATCTTCTCTCAAAAATGAATCCCGCGACTACGATTTGAGTACATTGGATGGCTGCAGACGGGCCTTGACTCGAGCCTTGTTCGATGCCGTTAATGAAGCTGCGGCGGAATGCTTGGCACAAATGCAGCAGGAGCAGACAGCGGCGGAGGCGGTGGCGCGGGTCCCTCGGCCGATACAACGTCGGACGTATGTCCCGCGCGAGCACGACGTAGCTCACGAACGTCTGTTCGCAGATTATTTTGCCGAGCATCCACGGTGGGGCCCGAATGTTTTCACCGCCGTTTTAGAATGAGCCGAGATCTTTTTCTCCGCATTGTGCACACGTTGGAGGGACGTGATGAGTACTTTCGGCATCGACAAACCCGGACTTACGCCGTTGCAGAAGTGCACGGTTGCAATCGGGCAGTTGGCCTATGGCACCACAGCGGATATGTTCGACGAGTACCTTCACGTCGGGGAGACAACTGGCCGCGAATGTCTAAAGACTTTTTGTAAGGTAGTTGTGGAGGCTTTTGGCGACACATATTTGCGACGCCCGACTGCTGATGAGGATGCACGAGACGGTGCACGGCTTCCCTGGGATGCTAGGGAGCATCGACTGTATGCACTGGCAGTGGAAGAACTGTCCGACGGCGTGGAGAGGCCAATTTACCAGCGGCTGCAAGGGCAGCCACCCTACGATGATCCTGGAAGCTGTCGCTGACCACCGCCGCTGGATCTGGCATGCCTACTTCGGTGTAGCCGGGTGGAACAACGACATCAACGTCCTCAACTCGTCCACCCTCTTCGCAGATCAGTGCAGGGGTCGTGGCCCAGCCATCGAGTTCACTGCCAACGGCCGCAGACATCATATGAAGTAATACTTAGCCGATGGCATATACCCAAGGTGGCCTGTTTTTTTTTTTTTTTTGAAGATGATCAGCTGCCCAATTGGTGAGAGGAGAGTCTTGTTTGCGGCAAAGCAGGAGTCTGCGCGGAAGGATGTGGAGCGGGCTTTTGGGGTGCTCCATCGCGGTAGGCAATCGTGAAAGGTCCGGCGCGTTTCTGGTTCAAGGAAGTCATCGTCGACGTCATGTATGCGTGCATCATCATGCATAACATGATAGTCGAACAAGAAGTTGGACATGTCGCCGATTGGGTGGATGATGAAGCCGGATCTAGCTCCAGCACGGCGACCCCACCTGTCGCTCGAGGATTACCGATGGGCTTTGGTGAGGTTCTACAGTGACAGACCTCAATGCGCAACCAACAAGACCATACTTAGCTCATGACCGACATGATTGAAGAAGTTTGGAACCGCAACCGCCGTTGAGAATTTGTAGTTTTTTCACATTCGTAGTGTAATGTTTTAATTTTAATGAAATGAAGTTTTTTTTTTTCTAAATTTTGAAGTATTTAAATATTCAAATAATAGATAAAATGCTTATGGCGTGGCTTAGGGCGTGCTATAGTCCGCCCTATTGCAGGTGGAAGTGGCAGAGGATAAAATGCTGACGTGGCGGTGCATAGGGCGTCGCTTAGTCCGTCCCATTGTGGATGCCCTAAGGTCTCGTTTGGTAGTCGAGGTGTTGAATGATGACATTAAAAAAATATGTTATGGTGAATCATAACATGCTAAAAATTTATTTTTGAATTTATAAAATTAAAATGAACTTACAAAACTGAATTTTGATAAATTTTAAAATATGAAATTCATAATATTCTTAGTAAACTTGAATTTTTTTTATTTTTATCTACTTTATTTTATATTAATAAAAATTTAATGCAAATATATCAACTATAAATTGAAGTGTTAATTAATTTTTTTTTTTAGTTTTTGAATTTATAAAATTAAAATGAACTTACAAAACTGAATTTTGATAAGCAATAGTTTTACACGGGTCACAACTCAACAAGTTAAAGTCTCGCCTTCTCGAATTTTAGGCTAATTAATATATGTATGATGCGGGTTAATTGAGCATGAATTTATAGGGTTAGAAATTTATGATCTTAATCCTCTATATTTTATGACTTATTCAGACATGTCCACAAATTTTAAACTGCACCCGGGATAACAATCAAATTCAATATTTTAATTCTCTCCGATTTATTGGACCTTTTAGCTTTACCACCTTAATATTAGTGAATATGAAGAAGGTATGGAGCAGTCCCAAATCCAATATCTATGGTCTATACATTCCTCCACATATTTCATTTAAACTATCACACAAGCATATATAATATGCATAAATATTACTCCATGTGAGTCAACTTAGCTCTAACATGCTAATTGAAATAGTACTATTTTTGGATTAGTATTAATATTTTTGCTCATTATTAGGGTGAGTTCTTAATTCGTGATTAAGAAACTTAGTGATTATGAATTATAAATAAAATATGAGCAATATGAAAAATAAAGATAATTTGCGACCAAAAATGTTGTTAAGTTATATGATGTCAAACGAATACTCACTTTTCTATGATTTCGAAAATTGAAGATTAATTTCCTATTTTGTAGCTAGCTTTGAATTCTACATTTAGTTGATTCGATTTATTCACTGATATGATATGCCCGTCCCAAGAAGAGAAGACGTTGCATCTATCTTTAAAAAATATCTTAATCATGGGTCCAATTTCAATTGAAATTATATCACTCTCTTTAATCATCATTAAGAGAAAAGGTACCATTTCTTGAATTTCGTCTAACTTTTCACAAAACCCAACCTTATGTTTGAAATTTGATCCGTGCGACCACACATTTTTATATTGACGTTTAAGAAAATCCCACCACTTTCCTCCCCCAAGCTACCAAGTAACAAAATTTATAAATTAATTTTATGATTTCACCATTTTACATAAATAATACTATATACACCAATGGGTGAACAATAATTTTGGTGGGGGTTGATTTTTTTTTGTTACAACGGACAACTAATAAATCTCTTTACGCCTCCACAAAATGAAACCTCATGACATTTATCTTCTTTCTGTGACAGTCCACATAGGTAAGGTCAATCTTTATTTATTCCTCCAGTTGTATCTCTTCAATTATTTTTTTATTATTTGTTTAAAATTCATACATATATACTCCAATCATAATAATAGGAATAACCAACCATACATAGGCTTTACTCAAAGTCTTAACCATATTATTGACGTCAGCCACGTATTTCATTCATTTTTTTATTTTATTTTATCTGCAGAGTAGTATTTTATTCATATCGCGAATTGTGCAGCAAATTATTGGTCTTTAATTATATAAGAGATATTTCAAGTGCAGAGAATCTTTAGCACACCTTATAAGTAATGGATCAAAAGATATAAAATGAACGAACGAAATTGCAACTTGTCCATTTTCTTGCAACCATACTATCATAAGGAATCTCCTATCGCATTAAAAAAATTTGCACAAATATAATGCCAGTATATATGTTGTATAATAGATATAAAAACATCTAATTTACGAATTACTCCAAATAAAAATTAAAATTCAATTTATTTATTTGAATTTATACTTGAAAAAGGGACATACGAAACTTTGATTTTAATGTGGACATCATATGTGGTGATATTTTTTCGAGTTCAGGAACTTAGAACACGTGAAACTCATTATCCAGGGACCAATTTGAAAGTTTACTCTTAGTTTAATCTAAAAAATTGCCAAGAAGGAAAAGAAAGAAAAAGATGTACTCCTATTATTTTAATAAACAATAAAACAATTTTGATATGACAAGTAGTAGAAAAGTGATCACGTATTTTGATTTGATCGTATCTCATTCATAGAGTTTTCGTCCAAGCCCCATTTTTGGTTATGGATAAGGAGATTTTTGTTTCTAGACATGGAGAGTTGTTGACTGGCTTCTTGTTCATAAATTTTTTTGGATATATCATACTCCATCTCCATGTGTGAATTAGTTTTACTTTTACATCATGTAGAAAAATAAAACTTATTTCCTGGTACATGTTCGACCTCAAATTTTTTTAAAATAATGGATACTAAAACTTTCGATTTTATGGAGTACTTTCGGTTGATGCAATGATTAAGGATAAGAACAGTTTAAATTGTTAATTAATTTTTAAATATAATCTTCTAAGAACAAAAAAGTTCTTCAGAAACGAAGAGAGTATGCTTATTTTATTTCCAATCTCAAAAATTCTTTTCGCACGTATACAGTATACTTATATATAGGCTTCTTCTAACTTGGAAAATTTATATCCCCAGTAATTATTCTTCTCAGTGACATGAACTTGTTTATCCATTTAATAGTTTAAAAACTAGTACAGTAGTAGAGGTTAATCCACCCGGTCGATTTAACAAAGGCGGATTTATATTATTAATTTATTATTTATAATGATAAGTATAAGATGCATAAATTAAACTAAACTTGGTTGGCCTAGTTCCCTCAATTTTCTAATTGTGATACTGTATAATTATTAAGATCCACTAATCTTATCGAGAACATTTAGTTTAATACAGTATTAAATACGAAATCAAAAGAAACAGAAGTGAGAATCTTGGATCATGGTCCAGTGAATCCATTCCATAAACAATATTATTCCTATTAAATCTCCTTGTCCTTTAATAACACGTCAAAAGAAGGAACATGGGTTTAGCACTGACATTGGTCATTATTAAATAAATATAAGTATTTTATCATCATTATTTATATTATTGTATATCAGTGTGTGTGTGTTTTAATCGCAATTAACTAAAAAGAAGAGACGTTACGTTGTAAACTAGCCAACGGCCTTTGGACATTTTTGAATAATTTTGGGAAAAAAGTCACACAGAAATGTATTTGTGATGAGAAATATATGCAGTACATTGGTCCTGGATCTATTACAAAATACCAAACCGAAACTGATGAGATCGATTATTTAATGAACCGATATATATTCATTATCATTGATTGCATCGGTATGTTAATTGATTAACTAAATTCGAATTCCTTTCCCTAATTTTATTGATTTGCAAAAAAAGTTATTCGAATAACCAAGTAGAGAATGGAGGCATATTATTATTACATCATGTGTGTCACGAAACATTGAAGATATTTTGTACTCTGTTAGTAGCTATTTTAATATTTTGACTAGATCCGCCGTAGTTGTATGTATGATCATATACTAGTTGCAGAAATGATTTATTTCATCTTTGTCCTACTTCTCATCATACATTCACCACTTGTTCAATTTACATAGTTGATTTACTTGAATAATTTGAATTTGGGTGATGATTGCTTATGATATTTCATTTTCTTTTTTAGTTACTTATTTTTTATATCTCTTATTTTCCTTATGTAATTCTTCCCTAAAATAAAGGATTATGTTGTGACACATGGCCGAGACATTCCATATACCACAATCATATACTCCATATATCTATTGTTTGCTACATGTTTTATCCCAATAATAAATCTAAATATCTAATTTATGTTATCAAAAACTCATTTCATCGTAAGAAAAAGATTAGTATATCCTAGTAGAGCACTCCCAATGGAGTTCCCTAAAAACTCCCTTATTTCTCCCTAACTCCTGCCACATCAGCGCCACATCAGCACCAAAATTTATCCCCAGTTTTTAGCCAAGTGCTACATTGGTTTCTCCCTTATTTCTCCCTTATTTCTCCCTAACTCAACATTTCATTTTTACATCATTATTTTTTATATTATTTAATTTTCCCTACAAATGTATTTAATAAATAGACTAATAATGAACAATTCATCGTTGTATTAATCATTGGAAAATATAATACAACGAGAAAAAAAAAACTACAAATAAAAAACGCAAATAAACAAAGATTTAAAAAAAAAAAATCTAAGACGGAGGGGCCGGAGGGGCGTCGGGATCGAGCCCCAGCGTACTCTGCAGGTGTTGGATGCATTTCCAGAGGGCCGCCTTTTCTTCAGGGGTCCCGCCGCCGGTGAAGTACAGCGTGTACATCTGGGTCAGATTGGCGACATTGCTCGAATAAGTGGCTTTTTCTAAGTCGATGACGGATTCCGACGCGACTTCCGACGTTGCGCCCTTCCCCTTCCGCCTCCCCTTCGCCTTCTTCACTCCCTCCGGGCGCTCGTGCGGACCATCCCCACTCAAGTCGATGTGGGCCGCGCTCCCCTCGCTCTCCGAAACGCTAAGTCGCGAGCGCACCGATTTCCCGTGCAGCGCGTCGTGCATTCCCGTCCGGAATTTGGGGAGATCCTTCAGCTTATCGTAGATGTTCCAATACTTGAAGCCCTTCGTCGACAAGTACTGGCTACTATACATCCGGATGGCCTCATCTCGGACCATGTGCTCGTTCTGGCCACTCGTCATGTGAGTCATCAAGTTAGAATAAATACCGTTGAAGTGCCCGCAGTCCCTCATGAGGCGCTCCCAATGCCGACGGATCGCCTCGCTGCCATGGTCCTTCATTGAGGCAGTCTTGTGGCTCCTGTACTTCGCGGCAATCCGCTCCCAGAATATGATCTCAGTCTGGTAGTTGCTGCGCTCCGCGTCCTGTGACGTGTCCGCCCAGCAGTCGGCTATCAGCTCGGACTCTTGCAGAGTGTAAGTAGTCCTTACCCGCTTCGGCCTCTCATCGGAACCCGTATCAGTCGCAGCCGACGACGCCGGCGCCTTCCCCCTCCCGCTCCTAGAAGGCGGCTCGGTGGGCGTTTCTTCCACCTCGAAGTCCTCCGCGCTCAGTGTCGCGGCCTGAGATTCTTGGTCGCCTGGGGTTGATCCGGGGGTGTCGAACTGGGGCCGATACACATCGTCGGCTGGAAAGGGCATTCTGCCGGCAGAGTTGAAGTACGGAGAAAGTCTCCGCGCCGGAGGAGTCTGCAAAGGAGACGGACCCCCGTATGGAAGTTGGCCGGGAGGAGAACCCATCGCCAACAACGACTGCATCCACTGCTCGTTTGCTTCATCCGTGTTGGGAATTTGTGAACTCGACTCTTTCCCCTTACCCTTATCCTTACCCGATCGGGAACTTTTCTTCCAAAAGCTCATAATTTTGATGAAAATTGAAGATTGGGAGAAGAGATTGAAAATGGAGAGAATGAAGATTGTGGGTGATGAATGGAGGAAGTGGAGGAAATATTTATAGGGGTGGAATGTAAAATAGCCGTTGGGTTCAAAAAAAAAAAAAAAAAATTTTAATTATCGCCGATTATCGCCGAGCGTCGCCACAGTGGCCGGCGATCGCTCGGCGATAATCCGGCGTTAGAACGCCACTCGGCGAAGCAACGGCAACATTATCGCCGAATTATCGCCGACTTCGCCACAATGGCCGGCGATAATTCGGCGATAACCGGCGATTTATCGCCGAGAATTCGCCACCTCCATTGGGAATGCTCGTAGGAGTGTATCTTATGCAACATAGTATTGACTTGCAGAATATCTTTATTTGAAACATGAGTTAAAATTCGATTCAGAAGCTAATAAGTTATAAGTAATCAAGTAGAACTGAAGAAAATATGAAGACTTTTGAAATAAATTATTTATTGGAAAGTGAATCATAGCCCTTCTTATCCCTATTTTGCAGCCTAAAATTATGCAAGTCGCATTTCAATATTATCCCAATATATCTATAAAAAAAATCACAGTTGCGTATATAAATTAATTGCACGAATCTTTTAAATTTGGTAAATGCCGAAAAAGTCCCTCCCCTTTTCACCCTTTATAATCGCTGCTATTCTTCTTTCATCTTCACCCAGAAAAAGAGGAATCTCCTAAAACCTAGCAATGGCTGCAAAATCACTGCTTTTATTCTCTCTCTTCCTCTCTCTCTTCCTCGCCCTAGCATGGGCCGCCGACATGTCGATCATCTCCTACGACGAGGAGCAGCTGAATGCGATGTACGAGTCGTGGAACGTCAAGCACGGCAAGTCCTACAATGCCCTAGGCGAGAAGGAGAAGCGCTTCCAGATTTTTAAGGAGAATTGGAGGTACATCCAGGAGCAGAACGCCGTGGAGGGGCGGACCTACAAGCTAGGTCTCAATCGCTTCGCCGATCTGACCAATCAGGAGTACCGGATGATGCATCTCGGGACGAAGCCGCGTTCGGCGCTGCGGCTCGGCGCGACGAAGAGCGATCGCTACGCCTTGAGAGAAGGCGATTCCTTGCCGGAATCCGTTGACTGGAGAACCAAGGGCGCGGTGGCGCCGGTGAAGGATCAGGGCAGCTGTGGTAATTGATTTTTCATTGCCTCTTCAAATTCTAATGTTTTCATCTTAATTGAAGTGATAATTTATCTATCCAGTTATTAATTTTTACTGTGTGCTATCAAATTATCAAATTTTAGGATCTAAATACAAGTAAATTATTCTAATTGTTTTGATCCGTAGGGCTTCCAGAATTTTTACAGCAGTTTTTATGTGTTTTCACAAATTTATATCCCCAAAATCAAGGTGTTTTGATGAGGAGAAAATTGGGGTTCATAGATGAAACTATTGGTAGTTTAGGTTTGGTGGTATAAAAAATAGGAATTGGTTTGTCTTCTACTCGATTCTTTTTATTTTCTTATTTGAAATGATTATGGATAAGAAGAGACTGTGCTGTTGTTTTTGTCGTCTATTGGTTTGTAGACAAATGAACATGACCTTTTAATTTGGTGGACCTCTTCCAAAGGGCAATTCAACGAATAAATATCTTACAGCGAAAAAGGAGCCTCCTTTTTTGTTGTTTAGTTTTCATGTGTGCCATTGGCTCTTTGATGTATTGAACTCTGATCATTTGTCTTTTCAACATTAAATATATACCTATATGAATGAAATTGCTTACGAATTAAAACACCACAATGCAATAAGAGATACATGTTAACTTGTTTACATACTTACAGTTGGCATCATTTTACAAGTTAGCGTATAAAGGGTGTTTCTTGCTATGTTTTAAAATACAACGAATTTATGTGATCAAATTTTGTACAACCAAAAACTAGTTTATTTGACAAAAAATTAGGTTTATTTATGCATTTAATTAAAATATTTGGATGCATATATAGTACTACATGGATAGAGCATAATATTGTGGTCATATAAATGTTGATTTGTTTTATTTAGAAAAATAAAGATGAATTTTCTTGTGCGAGACATGTTAGTTTGGGTTGAAGTGACTTGTTGTCATTTTAATATATATAATCAAAATCTTGATACTGATGCATCCCGTAAACTGTTGGAATTTTATAGGTAGTTGCTGGGCCTTCTCTACTATTGCTGCTGTGGAAGGTATCAATCAGATCAAAACTGGATCTTTGGTCTCTCTTTCCGAGCAAGAGCTTGTGGATTGTGATACGTCCTATAACCAAGGGTGCAATGGTGGTCTTATGGATTATGCATTCGAGTTTATCATCAAAAATGGTGGCATCGACTCTGATGAGGATTATCCTTACACGGGAAGGGATGGCAAATGTGATACTTACAGGGTTAGTTTTTAAGTATAAATGTTGATTTTTTTGGCAGTTTGTTTGAGGTAATGTAGGTCTCTAGTTCGTCTTTCACTGCAACTAAAGACACACGACATCCCTGGTAATTGATTTGCAGAAAAACGCCAAAGTTGTATCCATTGATGGTTATGAAGACGTACCCGTAAATGATGAGAAGGCGCTGCAGAAGGCGGTTGCGAACCAACCAATTAGCGTTGCCATTGAAGCTGGTGGAAGGGACTTCCAGCTCTATCAATCAGTAAGTTCTGTCTTCAGTAGCACGTTAATACGTCTTATCCATTAGCTGGGCATTGTATAGTAGTTCAATTAGTCTTTGTGGTTTCAGTACATGATCACTTACTTCACCTTCTGAACCTCATCAGGGTATATTCACCGGAAAGTGTGGGACGAACTTGGACCATGGTGTGGTTGCTGTTGGATACGGCACTGAAAACGGTAAGGATTATTGGATCGTAAGGAACTCATGGGGTTCAAGCTGGGGAGAGGAGGGGTATCTTAGGATGGAGCGCAACATTGCAGACAAGACTGGTCTTTGTGGAATCGCTATAGAGCCCTCGTACCCTACCAAGACAGGCGAAAACCCCCCTAACCCGGGTCCATCTCCCCCATCCCCCACCCCAAAACCCTCAGTCTGTGACGAGTACTATGAATGCCCTGAGAGCACAACCTGCTGCTGCATCTATTCGTACGGAAAGTACTGCTTCGCATGGGGATGCTGCCCTCTCGAGGGTGCCACTTGCTGCGAGGACCACTACAGTTGCTGCCCCCATGACTACCCTGTGTGCAACGTCCGCGCTGGTACCTGCTCAATGGTGAGCTGCATTCCGTCCCTGTTTTGCTCTTTTCCCCCCTAATTCTTGTTTGCTTAGTTAGTTGCTCATGTAAATTAACGAAATGTGCAGAGCCAGGAAAACCCGCTCAGCGTGCAGGCGATGAAACGCATTCTCGCCAAACCCATCTCCTTCAGTAGACAAGGCCTCAAGAGTGATCTTTGAGATATTTGGGGATTGAAAGAAGGCAAAGCTCCTCGTTTTGAAATCAGAAGCTATGGGAGCTCTGGTTTGTATATTATTTCTCCATTTGCTGCAAATTTGAATCTCAAGAAACAATGCAGAGGTTCTTGTGTATAGTTTGGATTATTATTTATGATTAAGATGTAACAATTGGTGCTGTGATCAGGAAGTTCGGCTTCGGAGAATTATGATTGTACCTTTTCACTTTACACATTCAAGAAAAACCCTTTTCCATTTGATAAACTATCGATTTGCCTTTCCTCTGTCTTGCCTTTTACTATTATCGTTTGAATTTTGTAGATATGCAAAGTTCAGTATTTTGATGGAATTGAATCATTCGATCCCATCAGGATAAAATCAAGCTTTATAATACTTGCTGCAAGATTTGGATTTTATGGATATAAATATCAAATTTAACCATTGAGTATGTTACTTCTTGAAGCTAATTATCTTTTCCAATTTTCGACTTAGGTGATTTTGCAAACCTAGTAAGAGAATAAGCTCCTAAATCAGTTTGAATTAGTACATTTTTTTGTGCGATTAATTAGCCAACAATTATTTTTCAACCTAAATATAGCTTACTAGTTATGTTATGTCAATTCTAAGTGTAGACTATCATCACTATTCACTAGTAAAAAGTAGAAAGTCGCTAGAGAAAATACACTTTTCCTTAAAAATATCAAGAATGCAATTGTCCAAATCCGTTCAATCACGGGTCACCATAACCAAATTAATTAAAGTTGTTGCTTAAAACTAATCATATGATGTCTCCTAACATCCAAATTATACATGACACTGATGGCTGAATGTTCATAAACATTCCAAAGTGACAACTATTCCTCTCTCTCTAATAATTCTACCAAACCTTATTTGGGTTGTAAACTACATATTCTTGCAGTATGCATAGCAACTTTAATATCTTTGTCTTTGTAAATTTCCAGTTGATTAAATTGTTTCGACACAAATATATATAGAAGAATTGCATAAGCTAATACAATAACAAATAATCGCTTAGTATTATTGCTCTATATATAACAATATGAACAATTCCTTGCACACGATGGCAAAAATAAGCCTAGTACAGTAACAATATAGTGGCATTGGTATCTAACATAAAAATGGATCAAGATTCACAACATTTTTTTTCTGCTCCTCTATGAAGTTCAAATCCTAAAGCCACCACCCCAGCTTCCTCTTCTCGCCCGCCTCCGGCTTCCACCTTAACAACATCAACAGCCCCAATATCACCAAAGGACACGGCGCCTCCATCACCCTCTAACTTGTGAACACCATCGCTCTTTATAGCGATGCTATTGCTATTGAGCAAGACGCCGTCATGACCAAAGCCTTGAGGAGCGTAATATGGAGACGGTGCCTTTGGAAAAAATGGCCCGAGGTTGGAGGGCAGAAGGGGAGGGATAGACCACAACGATGATGCTTCAGCGCTGCAGATTTGTGGGGCGTTGTTGTATCCTAAGTAGAGGGGCTTAGTAGGCGAGGTTTCGTAGTTTTGCCTTTCCAAGCCTATCATCTGTTGCTTGTCATCAGTCGCCTGCATAAGTCTCGGGGCAGAGGTGTAGTCGAGTTGTGGACTGTGGTTCGGATGGTGTGGCCTCTGTATAGTGTATATGCCCGGTAGGCTCTGAAGGTAGCTGAATTTTCTCTGTATGTTTAGCACCATGTTGAGGTCTTCAACAACCTGATTAAAGTCATAAACAAAATCTTGTGTTTTACAAATGTATGATATGGTGTCAACACATTGATTGCTAACAAATACTTATACATACCTTATCAAATGAGCCTAGTTGGATTGCACCTTCTCGAACTGGTATTAGCGCGATAGTCTGTCATGTATAAGTTTTCGTTGAAAAATCTGATGCAAAGAGATAAAAAAGTTTAAGAAAAAGATGCAGCTTCTGACCTCAATGCCTGAGCTGAACTGAGCCTCCCATGCTCTCGGCTTCTGTTGACGAGAGATTCAAGAAATTAAGCAGTGAAATGGAAAGATGTAAAAAGATTGCGGATGTCTCTTACCGGCTCGATGGATACGTTCCATGAGGAAATGAAGCTAGGATCAGTTTCTGCTGGGCTATCTCTAAACACCCATTTATGGCTGTTATCTGATGCAACTTTACCCACCAATCTGTAAAGGGTTGTAAGACTTGAATAACCACTGTATATCTGTGGAAAGTGTGAAGGGATCTTACCCCTCTCCAAAATTGTAGACTTCATGAGACAACTTGAAGAAGATGTCAGCTCCAAACCTTCTCCTCCCGCATCCATTTCCAGCTCGTTCGCACTCACAAAAATCACAGAACCCGTCTTCCCACACAAGAATCCTGATCAATCAAACATGGAAGAGTCAAGAAATCGATTGTTAGCCAACTTGGAAAATTTGGCTGTGAAGCAGGCAATGCATTACCAGTTCCTCTTGTTTCCCTTAGCTCGATCGAGGAGACTGCCTCCATGATCCCACCTGGACAAGATCAAAAGACATGTTCTCACAATAGCAACCACTAAAACAACTGAATCAAGAATCAAAGCAATGATGGCCATAGGAATGTCAGATGTTTCATTTTGTCCTCTATCCTGAGCAAAGAAAAGTTGCTTACTTTGGAGGTGGATAATTTCTCGGAAGGATCCTCCAAAAGACGGCGTACACCCACTTTGAAGGGGTCGGAGAGGAATCGGAACATGCACATAGGCTTCTGAGTGTATGTTGTAACAAGCAGTTGAGCATAGGAAGTCCACCTTCCATTGTTCAATTATGAGAGAGAGAAAAGGAGAGAGAACACCACAGGCTAAAGGAACAAAGACTAGTGCTTGTTGTGGCAGCAATTAAAAGGAAAAGAAATAAGAGCAGTGAAAGAGAGGTTGTGGTACCAAGCCACAAGGATTTGCAATATTTTTGCATTAGCAAATGTGCTAAAACTCCATCACATGCTGTTTTTTTCCCTTAGATATCCTCTTTATCTTGTGGTATATATACCATGTTATGTTTATTGACATTTCTAATCACAGCTTCACAAAATGATGCTGGCCTTATCAATTAATGGAACTATTTGTCTAAATATATATTTCTTGAAACATTTTGACAATGACATTTTTTCTCCTAAACTAAGAAAACCTGACCAGAAATTTACTGCTTTATCATTCACCTTTAACTCTGAGGCATTTCCTCACTGTGCAAGCTAACCAGATGCTATATTCTAACACAAACGACTTCAAATTCAACGTTTTTATCCCAGATCAAACAGACTTTAATCAAGAGTGTTAATCGTCAATGTTGTTTCGGATCATGGAGCTTTAACAGAATGAAGCTATTAGAATTAGTAAGAGTATATACACCACCACTATCCACGACAACGACATCCTCTTCGAACCTGCCCCCTCACAGCACCATTGCAATCCCAGCCACAAGGGTTTAGATCAAATCTCAGATCTGGGATACAGACATAAATCTAAGGAGCACATTAGTACTATATTAGTACACTGACAGCATTATGTTATACAGTATCAATTTCCACTTTGGTTTTAAAAATTTGTTTTGTTTGTGACATTCTAAAAGCTGATGCTGTAATCTAATCTGTCTCAATTATAATGGCCACTTTAAACCTTCATCACCTAAAAAACTCTGGGATAAATATAAGGGCCAAAATATGGGGGCATATCTTGACTGCTACAATGAAGAAAAGACAACATATTGTGGACCAGAAATGAGTAAATTTTCAATCAATGCAAATTTAAGTAGATTTAATTCAACCAACTTCCATACTTCACCCCTGTGTCAAGCATTTAATATTCAGCATTAGTCCATATCAGTATTGACATACGGCACCCTAGTTGCTCAACTTCTCTTAATCACTTGGAACAGGGCAACAACTTGCGTCTTTGTCTCAACCATAGCATGATTCTTCCACCATAAGAACAAATCTCCAAATGGAAGATTGAGAAATTACAAGTTCAAATTTGTATAAATAACACAAAACTATTTTACAGAATAACAACTCAAATGTTGAACTCAACTAAATTTCAACAACCCCGGGAAGAAGATGTAGCTAGGATAGATATAACTGTGGGCGCTGTATGCGAAAGGAAGGATAGAGACACTTAAAGACCTAAAGCAATAATAATAGATTTTTTAATTGAACATCAAAGTGAGGCATTAGAATACAAAAAAAACGGAGTAAACAAACACAATTTGGAGAGCTAAAAATTGAGATGAGCAACATTCCAAATTCTAGAGAGGGGAAGTTGGGGCCGGTCGCACGAGACCAATAAATGGTGGTCCTCCACCCAATCCTTGAGTTAGTGGTGAGAGCATCCATCAAAGGCCCCATACACCTTCTGAGTGCTGCTCTTTTGGGTACAATCCTCATCTTATTCCTAGCTGGTTTATTCCCACAATCTGGATTTACATATATGGCTTCAAACAATGCCGTCACCAACAGGCTTATCACCTAAAAGAGTTATCTTCATCAGCAGTTACCACCATACATCTCTTCAATTCGATGCAACTTGCAAAGCATACACAACAGTTCATAGAAAGAACAAATCTACCAATCAATTTTCTAAATTGAACCAATATTACCAACCCATTATTTCATCAGATATCAAAAACAAAAATGAAATTACGAATAGACTACTCATCCGGATCTCAATTTCCCACTTACCAGGACGTAGAAAAACTCAAGTGCCTTTCTGTCCAGAAGATGTTACATCATGTATCTGAGTTTAAGCTTTTACCGTGCCATTGATGTAAGTATGATTGCTCTGTAGACAGTATGGGAAGAGACTAGATTCCCAGATACATCCCTCATACATAATAGCATACATGGTATTGGTTGCATAGGCAGTAAGCATACTACTTTAGATGGCAATTAGCAAGACTAAATGTCTTTGATTACTGAAGTTTATATAATATGGAACACTCTGATATGACAAGCCAAGGTGAAATAATGCACCCAAATGGAGGCTAGTACAGAGACTTGACAAGTAGGAATAGCAAGGTAGAAGAGTGTGCCACCCCTTTCTACAATGACATCAATAACATGGTCCCTTCCATCCCACCAATAATATCAACCTCCCTACTACCTTCCCTTATCTTTTAGGATAGAGCATTTCAAAGAGGAATTTCTGCCAAGCTAAAGTTTATTTTTCATCTGTTCCAGGAGTAAAAGCTACCGTCCATCTCTTGTGATTTATGAAAACAATATCCTAAGGGTAAGAAACACATATTCACAACCACATAATAGGAACTCACTATAAAAACTACAACTCATATATGCATTGGCATTCTTTTCAGCCAGTGACATGATTCCCCATGCATCAAGATGAAGTTTTTATGAAAGACTGCCATAAAAGGAAAAGCCAACTTAAGCTTGAAACATTTATGCCATCAAGTGGCATCAACAGCAAGTTAAAGTAAAAGCTGACAATACCAGAGAGATTAATTTTGTTTTATTTTTAGGCTGAAAGGTACTTGTCTGAAAGCCTGCACGGAGCACAGACAACTATGATGGTCAGTGGTCACAGTTATGAAGCTGACGTTTTTTTTTATTAGGGGGGAAAGTGAGGACCACAGTTACCATGAGATGCATAAATATCTTTATAATATTCATACACTATTTCAAGACAGGACAGTGCATAGACATGTAGTTGAACAGGAAAGTTTACATAGCGCCAATCAGATAGCGAAAATGAACTTCAAGAACATTCACTAGTCACCTAAGAATTAATTGCTGATGCCAACTCATGAGTCATGAATACTAAAAGAATAAAGTACTTAAAAATCAAATTTAACTGAAAACATGTGTATCTTCAAAATTCTAATGCCCTGATCTACCTTAAGAACTATGGTCTTCTGGTGTTTGCCTCGTCAGTAGGAGCTGTCTTCTTCCCATAACGCTGAAGCAAAAGATTTAGAAATTTAACAGGGGAGGGGGGAACTGGAAAGTTAAACTAAAAGAACAGATTTAGTAGAAAGTTTATAACAATCTATAGACTGAGGACACACCTGCTTCCCAAATGTGAAAGGGACATATTTATACTTGATCATATGCATGATTTGCCTCCTCATAGTTAAAAAGAACAGAACTGACCAGTAAAACATAAGAATGGGCCAAAACACGGGCACATCAAAGGCACTGAAGAATGTCAACAATAGAGCAACACAAAAAGCCTTTATAAGCGAATGCCTACAACAGAGAGAGAAGAAGAGATCAATCTATCCATCCTGTAAATTATGATTAGAAGGGACTACGGTAAAATTCAAAAGATAAAATATTAAAACCACGCAGTTTCCTTTAAACTATAGTGCATAGGAGATCAAATAAATACTCATAGTGAAAAATCCAAGAAGATAAGTTTAACTACGATAAAATATTATAAACTCATTTCCAATAAACTATACAGCATTGGAGATTGAACCAGTATTCATAGCATAGAGGACTAGCAAGATAGACTGAACAGCATTACAAATCGATGATGTTTACTGGTCCAGAAAACGTACATCATTACATGGGTGTAAACTTGACATGAACAGTAAAACCTTGTTGGCTTTCATATCAGTTAAGTACTCCCTCCCCAAAAAAATCTCTTTTTGTCATTTTCGTCCGTCCTATATAATTAGTCCACGTCTATTTTGGGAACTTTTTCAAAACTAAACCCTTACAATAATATGGGTCCCACCATCCACTAACTATACTTCAACCATATTTTCTCTTTCTCTCTCTTACTTTACCAATTTTGCATTAAAACCCGTGTTGTCCCCAAAGCCTCTATTTTTAAGGGGGCGGACGGAGTTTCATCTTACCAATACTAAAATCGACTAAATCAAATATACCACCCCATTCATCTCACAGACACTAGACAATGAGTTTGCGTATAAACATCCATCATCTTGCTTGCTCACTAGTCACTATTAAACTGCAGTCGAAATTGTTAACATAGCAACTGGGGCAGGGAACTATGTTTTGACCAAGAAAATCTGATAGTAGACAACAATAAAGAATTTGGTTAATGAATAGAGATGAGACATTCTCAAAACGTGAGCACAAAGAAAAATATATTAAATCTAGTATCTAGATTAAATTTCTAAAAGGACGCTACCAGTAGTAATGTAGTATAAGTTCAGGGCTTTTACCACACTGATTTCATGCTTATATTGTTCGCAGATTGCTTACTGTTCAAGTGCAGTGAAGATATTACAAAGGGAATGGGGCATGGAACTGTGTTTTGACGAAGAAACCTGATGGAGAACCATAATTAAGCTTTTGGCTAGGCAAGTGAGTGGATAATGCAAGGAGTCTCTTCAATTAAATTCAAATGAACACTTGCAACTTTATGAGGGAAAATGAGCCATTAAGCCAGCAATTTAATTTGCACACTTTTGCCTACTTTCTTCTACAACAATTTCCTAGCAAGAACAGGCATTATTAGCCATGATTCAGTCAGTGAGAATCAAGAGGCATGACATTTGAGGTACGTGTAAATGTGCAAAGCTAACAAAGAGTTGTTTCCAAAGAAATCGACATCTACTATGAATAAAATATGAAAAGTTAAAACTGAAATCATAAGCACAGACACACAGGTAATGCACCATCTCTATTGAGAACTTGCCAATCTACTCTCCCTATCATTAGAAACCAGGAATCTTTATGTTACCCATTCAGAGTTCAGACACACACGGACTACTAGTACAAAAAAGAGCAAGGCTAGGCTTGCCTAAATTCATAGTAAAAATTAAGACGTGAGAGAAATGAAAGAAGAAAACTTAAAATGACTAACTATGCACGATAACATGTTAAGTAGGCAGGTACCAAGTAGTACTTTTATACTTTAAAAAGAGTTTCTATCCTACAACTCCATTAGCATACATACACTCAACTAAATACCATGTCCACTTCACTTGTATAGGGTTTTAACAGTTCTCCTTCCGAGACTTTCTAATCTCTAACACGAACTAACTTAAAACAAGAATAACTCAGATCCTCTTACATCAAGGAACACGTCGAGTAAATACTTATTTTGCAACTCCCACATAAAACTTGATACATATTCAAATCATCGATAATAGAGTCAAGCAAACACTTAGAGATCTTGCTTCTCCTTTCATTGCCTCGCCTGCTACTCCACTCCATAACCTACTAATAAGGCACATGAGAATCTCAGGTTTCTCTCTAACAGTGGTCCCATTGCGGCTTGCAGTAATGATGCAAGTTAACATTTTCACCTCTTGGATTAGCCCTAGACTTGGATACACATAGATCATTGGCACGGAATGACTCTCAATTCCTTATCCCCGTGTAAATGAGCCAAATACACGATCTCAACAATATCATTCCACAAAGTCAAACCGGCACAATCTGAAGTTCTAACACGGTGAATAGTCCCTAGCCTAAAACTTTGTCGAGGATACACTCGGACACATCCTAGATGAGAATGCCATGCTAAATCAAGTCGTCCGCAACTTGTTTTAGTAGGTGCACCCGATACCTTACAATATGACACCAGTAATTTCATATGGAAGATATCACAAACCTATAATTTGGTCCAGGATACACTAGATGAGAATGCCATAGCTAGATTAAGTCTCACACAACTTGATACACTTGTTCTAATGAATCAGTGATTATAAACAATTAAGTGCAAAATCAAGAGACGAAGATAGAAGATCTCATCTTACCAGAACTTAAACTCGGGTAGGCGGCGGACAAAGGGGCGGAACTCCTCGGAGGCGCGCGTGGGGAGGGCGGGGCCGTCGGTGAGCCCCTGGATCTCGGGGTCCACCTGCGGCGAGAGGAATGCGATCAGAAGCTGCAGGATGTAGATTCCAAGGCCATAGGTGATGATGTAGAAACCCTGGACGAAGTAGATGCGCAGCGCGAATACCGCCGCGATCGCCGCCAGGAAGATCCAGCGGTACAGCTCCAGCGGCGTCGATTTGTCGAGGAGATGCTGGTAGCGCCGCCACACCTCGTGGCTCAGTTGCAAGAAAGAGGAGCTGCTCGTGTTCTCGTCGGCAACGCCTGCTCCGCCGCCGGTATTCATTTTTCAGTTTTCTTTTTGCCTATTTATTAATTACTCTATTTATATTTGTTTCTGAAATACTTAAATAATTATTCAACACTCACGAACCAACTTCTGCCTTGCGACTTCGCATTTCCAACTAATCTTATTACTTTAAATGAAGGGAATGAAAGACCGAATCTAAATTTAATACTGAGAGTAAATAAAATCTTATATACTCGTATCCAATTTTCACTGTATTTAATCAGATGTCTACAACTCCACAAAATAATATTTTCTCTTAAAAATACAAACTTCGAGATGGCGATATGAATTTAGTAAAATACTTATGAAATAGATTAAAAAAAAAGTATGATTGCTGTAAAATAGAACCCCAGTCATCAAAAAAGAAAAGCTTGTCAATAATAAAAATGAAGTAGTTTTATAAGATGGATCACATCTACTAATAAGAAAGAAAACTTGTTAATACTAATAGAAATTGATTAATTTTGTGGCAATGAGACATCAAAATGCAAAAGGAAATCATTATTTGAGAACGGGAGGAGTATGTTACGTTTTACCCAAATAAGTTGTGTTTCTCAAACTAATCCTAGATCATCACTTGCCTATACAGATATCATCAATAATGATCTGCATCATCATTGCTCATTTCGCTATATGTGTTTCAACGCACCACTCAACAGCGTTACCAAACTGACAATTATCTGTTGTTTAAAACAGCATTGCTAAATTTGGTACAATTTCAGTATCCAAATCCAAAACCAATGGCATCATGAGGTTGAATCAGTATAGTATTCATCACAAATTGAACTAACACAAGAAATCAAAGCTTCACTTTTCCCCAACAAACAAATGCTATATTCACTTCATAAATCAATCACAATTAATTACTGTAGCAAGGCAAGAATGGCACAATGAATATACACACATGAACAGATGAGTCCATTCCTAATCAGCATACTTTCTCCCCAAGTTACTCCGGAATCTGCTTACAAAGCCCCGCCATCTCCTGATTGAGTCCGTGATGGAGCCAAGCTTCACCTTGAACGACCCTGACCTCCCGATGATGCCCGATTCCACATCAACCACAGCTTGATTGTTGTTATCCCCGTGCACAACTGCATCCACCAACTCGGGCTCAGTAGCATCCAAATTCACTGCAAGCGAGCCTCTGCTCGCCCTCAACCAATCCGCTCCCGCAGAGGTCACACCCCGACACTTTCTCACCTTCACCTTCACCAAATTGGGACACCCTCCAGCCAATGCCTCCATGCCATGATTCGAAACAGGGCAGCTCTTGATGCATAACTTCTTCAAGGCAATGCATTTTGCAGCAATGCACGAGATCTCAGCATCGCCAATGGTTTCGCTGCCACACAATGCCAATCTTTCCAGATTCAAACAGTTAGCAGCCAACTTATTCAAACTCAGATGCGTAGGATTCACACCAATTAAGACCAACTCTTGCAGATTAGGGCAATTAATAGCAATGGCAATTAAACCGTAGTCGCTTATCCTATTCGTTCGATATCCATCAATGCGGAGCTTCCTCAGCAACTTACATTTCTCGGCCACAGCCATAAGCCCTATGTTGGTGCACTCAGTGGTTTTCACCAAATGCAGAATTTCGAGATTTGCAGAGTTTGAAATAGCGGAAAGCCCTAAATCACCGACCTGAATCCTCTCGAAATGAACTTCCACCAGCCCCAACACACCATCAGCAAGCACTCCAAGCAATTCATCCCAATCACCGGAACACCTAAACAGCTTCAAAATCTTCAAATTCTTTGCTGCGGCAATCAGCTTTCCGAAGCACTGCGCGTTGTAGAGATCCTTCAGACAGATCATCTTCAGCGTCGCCGCTGCTTTCCCCGGCCGAATTGACTCGGCTGCGGCTGCATTTGTAATGCCGCGCAGACGCTTCACCGACAACTCCTCGAGTAATGCACAATTCTCGAGCAAAGCGTTCACGCCTTTAACCCCAAAGCTGCAGGATCCGCACGAAAACTTGCGCAAATTCCTGCAATTCTCCGCCAAAGCGGCCACCCCGTCGTCGGTGAGCTCACGGCAGGTCCGGAGCTTCACTCTGGTGAGATTCGGGCAGTTGAGCGAGATCGAAATCAAGGCGTCGTCGCCGATGCTGACGGATTGACGGTCGCATTTCAAAGTCAACTTAGTGACGGCGTCGAATCGAGAAAACAGCCTCGGAACGACGTCGGCCAGCTGCGATTGCGCGTCGAGAGCGAGGCGCTGGCGGCTCTGGCCTTCGATCGTGAGCCAGCGGCGGCAGACCAAGGAGGAGCGCTTCCGATCACCGGCGGCGAGTGAGTGGAAAATTAGGGCCAAGCACTCATCTGGTAGATCCAATGTGTAATCATATCCAGAAACGTCGTCGTCAGCGTCGGAGGTGAGGCGAGAAGCGTTCCCTTCCAATACCGGCGAGATTTGAGGCCTGGGCTTGGAAGCTGATTGACCCATTCTGCACAAATTTGGGGATTTTCTCTAGGTTTGAAGAATTCAGTAGAGGAAAATTTTGGATTAATAATTTTATTGGATTAGGAGAAAATTTGTTCCAATAAAATTGGGAATTTTGTTAGTTGAGTGCGGGCAATCGCAAAATTATCTTGGAGGATTAGCTTCTTCAGATTGCTTTCAATTCCAATTAAGGTTATATTTTATTTCATAAAAAATCATTTCACTTCGTTCAACAAATTGCATTCAAATTTTGATTAAGAGCCCATTAGCTTAAGATAAGATTATTATTATTATTTAATGTATTTTGTAAAAGTGATGTATGTCTATGAGCTACAAGCCTACAACTCTTCTCCCTATTGTGAGGCTAGTCTAAGAGTGTCCATAGTGGTGAATCGTGGCTCTCTATAGGGGAGGACGCGGGCGGCCGAGGCCGGGGGGGAAGAGAGAACACGGGCGCGCCAAGTAGTCGACGAGGACGGGGTGCAGTGACTAGGGCTGCGGGGCGGCAGCGCCGACCACCAAATTTTTTTTTTTTTTTATAAATAATGTGATTTGTGCCAACAATTGATAAAATAACTACTATGTTTTTTTGTTGTGGATAAATCCACTATTAGGCTGACCAAGTTTTTGTGGTTGTGTCATGGGCTTGTCCACATTATTGTGGACAGTGTAGGTGTCAAGTGGGCTGGGCCGGCCCAGCCCGATGAGGTCGGGCGACATTTAGGCCCAGCTCGGCCCAGGCCCATGTCGGTGGCGGTCCGGGCTGGGCCTGGGTTGTGATATACATAATGGACCCAGCCCGGGTCTGAGCCCAGATAGTATGTGGGCTGGGCTAGACTGAGCCAAGTTTAAAACTTTTATAACCAAATGAGATGACACTGTACATATACAAATAAACAAGTTTTATTTACCTAATTTCATATCTGAAAATTTTGCAAATGTGTGTATGTGATATAACAACACACGCATGTAATATACTTATAAAAGTTTAAATGTGGAGTACAATATAAATCCACAAAATCAGAAATAATGATATCTGTAATTATAGAACTATTGCAGCATAATGATAAACAACTACTACTACCTACAATTATGCAAATCAACTAAAGATTAATATCACACAAATCATATGTAATTATGGAAACTCATACGTAATTAATATCTACACACATATAATATATAAAAGTGATATCTGTGTCATGGGCTTGTCCACTGGACACTCTAAGGGTCACCAATCGGATTTCGAATCTTTTGTCCAATCCAATCTGATACAAAAGTCCAAAATTATGAGAAATGAATCTTGTCCAATCTGAATTGTCCAAAAATTCTAAATCCGATTCAATTTGAAAAATCCAAAATCACACAAAAACTATACATAAAAAAATCCATAACCAAAAATCTGAAAATTTGAAAATCTAATACTACCAAATTCTAAAAATCTAATACTCCAAATACCATTATGGTATTGCAAGTGTTCAAAGGTTTTATATTTGTTATATTTATGATTATAATATATTTTTGTAACAATATAAATATATTTGGTTACTTCAAGTTTTAAAATAATTGATCCGAACATTTGAAATTTTTAAATAATCCGATTCGAACCGAACTTTAAATTTTGGTTTGCCTCTGGTCTTGTTCTCAAGTGAGGCTCATGAGTCATGTTTTCTTGTTATCTCATTCTTTTCTTCCGAATTGATAAGCTTTGTATATAAATATGTGTATTCAATTACTACACAAAAAGTGCCATTCACTAAAAGTTCTATGGGATCCAATTTCCATATGTTTGTCTGTTGTGATTTGTGAATGCTCTAATGGGGTCCTATTGATATGGTGATTCAAATCATCTTCTAATGGGGTCCTATTGATATGGTGATTCAAATCATCTATTGATAAATTGGAGGGATTGAGTTATTTGGAGAGTATGATTTCCAAACCTTAGTTTGTATGTCAAGATTTTATAATTCTCCAAAATCATTGGAATGGCATGCTCTTCAAAATTGTTATCAATTTATATCACTTAAGCACTACTCAACATAATAGAGACATTATTATTCTTAGAGCACTAAGGTGCAATCATGGGCGGAGGGAGGGTGGGGCCAGGGGGGCCCATGGTCCCCCCATCAATTCTTAAAAAACCTAGGGGTATTTTAGTAATTTCACTATAATTATAATTTATATTATATATAATATTAGATATAGGTTTCAGAATCTTCGTTCCTCTTAATTTTATATATATAAATATTATATATAGGTTTACCTTCCTCTTAATTTATATATATATAATATTAGTGATAGGTTTCAAAAAATTAGATATAGGTTTCAGAATCTTCGTTCCTCTTAATTTATATATATAAATATTAGTGATAGGTTTACTTTCCTCTTAATTTATATATATATATATATAATATTAGTGATAGGTTTCAAAAAATTTATATCCTTCAGCCGTTCCAATTCTGAAATTGGTTATTTAGAATTAGGTATATTTCAAAACTCAAATATAATTTAATTGATTTTTCTACATAGTTGTATTTTTGTTTGGTTGCAATAATAATTCAAAGGGGGAGAAAGAAGATAGGTATGTAATTCAATGCTATGGTTGTTCTGTTGTTGGAATTTTTTAACCCCAATTCTTTATTTGATGTGTATGTGTTAATAGGTTTATACTATTTGATTTGTGAGTGTGAGTCCCAATGTTATTTCTAAATTATTGTTTGTAATGACAACTTTTTAGATGTGATATTTTGGTTACTCTTTATTCTTTTAGTTGTAAAGTATAAGATGAACTTTATTATGTTTTGTGTAATTGTTTATATTTTTGTGTAATGATTTATATTCTTTTACTAATTATTGTTGACTATTTTTGTAGATATATGGATCGTTATTTCAAGAAACTTTCTTCCGTTGATTCTTCATCAGTTGAACCTTCACTTCTTCAACCTCAAGAATCATCCAATGAAAATAAAAATAAGGTTGATTTAGAGAATCTCCCAAGTGATCCAGGAGAACGACCTGATATAATGAGTTATCCACCAAATTTAATAGAACAAGTTCGCAGAGCTTACTTACTTAAAGGTCCGTGTCAACCACGTAATCATGATTTTCGTCCTACAGTAGATGGAAATCGAAAACGTAAATTTGTCTCACATTGGTTTGATGAATTTAAGGATTGGTTGGAATATAGTGTTACGAAGGAAGCAGCTTTTTGTTTATATTGCTATCTTTTTTCAAGACTCCACGGAAATGGACAAGACGCTTTTGTATCAGGGGGATTTACGGTCTGGCGCAAGAAAGAAAGATTAAGAGATCATGTTGGAAACCATAAAAGTGCTCATAACAGGTGTAGATTAGCATGTGAGGATTTGATGAATCAAGCCCAACACATTGAGGTCTCTTTTGCAAAACAGTCAACACAGTCTAAGCTTGATTACCGCCTGCGATTAAATGCAACGATTATTTCTCTTCGTTATCTTATAATGCAAGGATTGCCTTTCCGCGGTCATGATGAGTCAGAAGAATCATTAAATCAAGGTAATTTTCTTGAGTTCTTGAAAGTTATTTCTTCTTGCAATGAAGAGATAGCTAGTGTTGTGCTAAAAAATGCTCCGGAAAATCTCAATCTTACATCACCAGATATTCAGAGAGATATTATAAATGCATTTGATGTTGAGACAACAAAAGCTATTGTACATGATATGGGAAATGAATTTTTCTCTATATTAGTCGATGAGTGTCGAGATGTATCTGTCAAAGAGCAAATGGGTGTTGTAGTACGATATGTGGACAAGTATGGATGTGTTATAGAACGTTTTCTTGGTGTTGTTCATGTTAGTGATACAGCTGCAACCTCACTTGAGAAAGCACTTGATTATTTGTTATCTACTTATGATTTAAGTATATCTAGTTTGAGAGGTCAAGGATATGATGGCGCAAGCAATATGAGAGGAGAATTCAATGGATTGAAGAGTTTGATACTCAAGAGAAATTCTAGTGCTTATTATGTACATTGCTTCGCTCATCAGCTTCAGCTCACAATTGTTGCTGTTGCTAAAAAACATAAAATTGTCGGGTCTTTTTATAATTCTATCTCTCGTTTGTGTAATACTGTTGGAGGTTCTTGTAAGCGCAGAGATATACTTCGGGAGAAACAGAGAGAGAATATTATTAAAGAGATTGCAAGTGATGAAATAAGCACGGGAAGAGGACTAAATCAAGAAATGTCATTGAAGCGACCTGGAGATACTCGTTGGAGTTCACATTACGGTACTCTTGTCAGCTTGATACATTTATATTCTTCTATTGTTGATGTTCTTGAGTATGTTGGGGAGGATGGTCATGACGATTCAATAAGGGCTGAAGCTGATGATGTGTTAGAAATTATAAATAGTTTTGAGTTTGTCTTTGTGTTACATCTGATGAAGCAAATCTTGGGAATTACACATGAACTCTCTCAAGTGCTACAAAAGAAAGATCAAGACATTGTTAATGCGATGAATCTTGTCAAGGTAGCAAAATCACGTCTGCAAATAATGAGGGAAAAAGATTGGGATATATTGCTTGCTGATGTTTCTAGGTTTTGTAGCAAATATGATCTGGATGTGCTTGACATGGAAGATGAGTTTGTAGCTCGAAAAAAAGGAAGACGTAGAGCTGAGAAAATGAAGAATCTCCACTATTATCGAGTTGAGCTCTTTTGTTCTGTTATTGACTTGCAAGCTCAGGAGTTGAATCAACGTTTTAATGAAGTCAACACAGACTTAGTTTTATGCATGTCATGTTTTGATCCTAGGGATTCATTTTCTGCATTTGATTTGGAGAAGCTGCTTCGTCTTGCACGGTATTATCCTTCTGAATTTTCTGAAGTTGCTTTGTCTGAGCTTGAAAATCAACTTGAGAACTTTATTTTCGATGTGCGCATAGATGAAAAGTTTTCACAAATATCAGGAATCAGTGGTCTTGCTCAAAAGATGGTTTCTACAAGGAAACATGAAGTTTTTCCAATGGTTTATTTATTAGTTAAGCTGTCATTGATTTTACCAGTTGCCACTGCATCAGTAGAAAGAGCCTTTTCAGCAATGAAGATCATCAAGACTTCTCTACGTAATAGCATGTGAGACCAACTATTGAATGATTGCTTAGTTCCTTACATCGAAAAAGATGTGTTTGTTAAAGTTACTAATGAAACTATTATGCAGCGATTTCAGAAGATGAAGAATAGAAGACAAATGTTATGATGTGATTGCATTTAAATTTTACATTTTGAACCTTATAATTTAATTATGTAATTTTTTTTTGAAGTTTAATTTTGGACCCCCCACTATGAAATCTCTGGCTCCGCCACTGGGTGCAATGAAATGTAGTAGGAGAAATAAAATAGTCTCATTATCCAAATGCCGATTTAGCCCAAATAAGAAGTGATGTGAATTATTTTGAAGTTGGATTTCAACACAAGTAATGCGCTCCTCACCTTGATCACGACATGAGGCAATTTCAAAAGAGGCCAAATGGAATGGGCCAAAGTTTTGAGTTGTGTGGATTGAGCCCAAACCTTAAAAATGACGTCCATGAATTAGTTTGTGTGCATGTATGCTCATCATAAGCCCACGTTACATTAACATTTAGACTAGTCTAAGTTTAGTATTTTCTCTGCCCATCTAAAATAGGAGTAGAAATTATTTTTTTTGGGTCCCTTCTCTAAAATAGAAACTTTCCTTTTTAGAAAATTTCCTTCTTTCTAAGAAGGTGGGACTCATTTTTCACTAACACACTTTTCTTTCTATCTTTCTATCATTTTACTAATTTTGCATTAAAATCCTTATCGCTTCAAATGTTTCTATTTATAGGGGATGGAGGGATTATTTTACATTGGTTCTAAAAATATTAAAATTTATAAATATTCATTTACTTTTAGTAAAAATCAAATTGAATTAAAATTTATAAAATATTTACAAATTTCATTTTTATTACATGTAATATTTTATCAATTTTAATTAAATTAAATTTTTATTTATTATTTCATAGGTTTTAATATAATTTTTATTATAGGTATAAAATAGTATATCATAAATTTTAACATTAAATTAATAAGGTTAATCTAGATAATTAGATTCATAATTAAATTATTAATTTGGTCAAAACATGTTTGACCAAAACATATTGTTTGAGATCAAAAGGTAACACAATTAATATACAGGACCAAAAAGTTTTTAGGGTAAATGTAATGGATCAAATTTGAACTTTAGTCTCACATTATTCACAAAGTCAAATAATTTCTTAAAATCTATGCGAAGTTAAAATAGCTCTTTAAATAGTGGATGGAGAGAGTAATTAGTATACTTGATTACATTAGTAAATTATAATGAATCTAACTGAGATTTTTTTAGTTAAATAAATACAAAAATATCTTCTCATTTGAAATTGAAATATAAGACTCGATTTTTTCTATGCATTTTGCACTTAATTTCAAATAAATTTGAGTTATAATTTCGTTGCTCTAATGATTTTTTTTCCCACTCAAAGAACCTGGTCAAAGATGTGCTATTCACTGACCCATATACTTTTAGGTAGTAATAAGTGTTAGTCGATATGCATTCGTATTACCATGATCAGAATTTGATGCAATCATGGCATTGTCAAAAGTGAATTGGTAACACCATAATTTGGCTGCTGTATTGCCATGAGTTACACCCTTTTGCCAAAAAATGGTAATAATGTCAAGTGATTCGCTGTCCCAATTGACAGTTCACATAAGTCATGCAGAAACAGCATCTATGAAAAACTGTGCTACTACCTCAAAATTTAGAATATGGGGTTTTCAAAAGGAGATTGTACGTTGTTTGTTGCGTGAGCTTTTGGTTGCATATGTTATGTACTACTACTATGGGATAGATACATCTCCTCAAGGTGATAGGTGGATTTGACATTGTTGTACATTGTTGTTGGGTCTAATATTTGTGGTGGACGTTGTTTCGCGCTTCTTACTTTGAACACTTTTGTATTTATCGGAGAAGATGGATAAATTAGTAATATTGGGAAGATATGTGCTTGTATATTCATTTGGAGCAATTCAGTGATATATTTATATGAGAATCTTACTTGTTCCTATAAATGTTCACCAAATGAGAAAATTTGCAAATTTATTTATTTAACGGCTTAATTTCTAATTCATGTTCGAAACTGTAATCATATGAAGGTTCGTGTATTTTGGCACAATTACTCATGAAACTAAAATTTCAGGTTTATGTTTCGTAGAATTCTTGATTTGTAGTAACTTTTTTATTGTTAATATTTTATTGTTATTGATTTTTCAGAATTAAGTGATCTTTATGTTAAATGGGCTACAGCTAATTGAACCATTTGTTTCTTGGGCTTAAAGAATAAAAGTTATATCAGTCAAACATCGTGGTTGGGCCCACGTACGTTTCTCAGTTTTGATGAATCGTCAATTTATTTATCAAGCAAAGATTAAAAATCCAGCCATCTTCAACCTTTAGTTTTATGTGAGTTATTATCTTGACGCACTATAATCTATAAATGAAGATATTTCAAATGTTCGCGAAATATTAATTTTTTAAAAACTATAATAATTTTGAATTCAAATACTCAGTATCTCATTTTCATAATTGCTCCATACAAATACTTCTGTTTTCATTTATATTTCTTCGAATTTTCATTAATCTTTTTTTTTCACAAAATAGCTCATCAATTTGTGTTATGTCATGATAAAAATTCAAAATGGCTTCTCATATTAGCTCTAACTACTTACTTCCAATTAACTTTTTAGGTCAATGTTAAAGAATCACAAGAGAACATAGCTCAATTTGTCCAAAATGTCTTGTAAATTTTAAAATACTCCATACTACAATTTGGTGAAAAATTAATTACCAAGACGCTAAACAAATTAATTAAGTTGTTGGCATACGTAGTGTGATGTGATGTCTAAGTTATGGTTATTACTTATTAAATTCTTTAACTTTCTGATACTTATTTATTTTGCGCGCGGCATTTAAGTTTTGACTTATTGATGTATGCCAACAACCCCAACTATTAATTAATCATTGTTAGTTAATTTAATTTCGCGTAACATAATAATGCAACATATTGACACATTTCCGATAGGAAGACACTGGCTGATGTTTCATGAAAATATATAATATTAAAGGTTGGGAAATTATGTGAGAAAATATTTTTTTCGACCGGTCTTCTCATTTCTTCCAACTCGTGAATTTCTTTGTATTTTCTTCCGCTTGATCGTTCATATCTTGGTCAGCTAGCTAGCCTTGTAGAGTTGCACGAGTACTAGTTTATGGCTAGGGTATTCATATATAGATACTACTCATATTTAATTTATCCCTTAAGAAATTTATAAGTGTAAAAACGCTTATAAATGGCTAGCAGAGTTCACCAAGAATCGTGATAATCTAAATAGTTCAAAATCGACACATTCCGTAAACAGTAAATAAAAAACTAACAAGCAACAAACACCAAGTAATATCAGTCCAATTCATTTGCTTCAACAAAATTATCGGTCTTGTAGCACACAGTATATACAACTAACACTCACATAATAGACAATACAATCTCCATAAATATGGCAACCGAATAAGAAACTGAGTTAAAAAACAGCAAGAAAAAAGGAAAATCGTGGCCGAAGTAAAGAACTAAACCATAAAGCATGAATAGTGCTTTCATATTATCAAATATCAATATATGTAATTAAATGTATGCAAGTGTGATTTATAATAAACAAAATAATGTATTCGTGTGTGTTTTATTGGTTGAGTGAAGGGCGATAAACAGTTAATGACTGCTGGATTCAACTTTTCCTGTATCATATCTTAACAATGAATTAATTTGTTTCATAAATTACAAGTGTTAAACTAATTAAATTACTGCTTTAATAAAGAAAATGCGTTAAATTTGTTTCAAAAATAAAATACATGAGCACTAATTGCCCTATTCATTTACCATGTTTTTGAAGAATTTAAAATCATAATTAACTTACTTAATCGATCTATTTTTTTTATATAACGCTACTGGGCTATTAAAAGGGGTCAAATAGCACAAAAAACGAACGTGACGCACAAAGTTTAGTTACATTTTGGTCTCGTGGAATAAAATTTGGAAAGAATTGAGCATGACGTGAACGCTGAGAATGTATGACGTGGACGCTGGAATTGAGCAAGCTTTTTGAGCTTTTGAATATTGATGGTGTCCACGTTGTACGTTCATAAAGTCTATGTGATGCTAAATTTACCTCAAATTAAACTGTAAGGGATAATTCAAAAAATCACTAAGGCCATGTTTGGTTGGCGGGAAAGTAAAGTTGACAAGGAAAATTATTCCTGAAAAAATGAATCCCAGGAATATGATTCCCAGTAACTTTACTTTCCTGTGTTTGGAGAATATCAAAATTTTAAATTTATACTTAATTTAAACACCAAACTAAAAATGTACTTATTATTTTTCTATTTATAAAAAAGAATAATATTGTAAATTTTTTAATAAATTATTAGTTATTTATATTAACAATTATATTATTATATTTTATCATTACAATGGATAGTTTAAATATGGATTATCCATCATAATATATAATAATATAATTATAATTATAGTTACATGGAATATTATACTCATTTATTATAATAATAAATATAATAATTATTATATTATAATTATAATATTTACAGATATTATAATTGAATAAATTTTATAAATTAAAATTACACTACGACTTTATTGATTAATTATTAATTTATAAAATATAATAATTATTATTCATTATACAATTTATATTATATAATTATATTTTAATTATTTAATTAATTATTAAGTAATAAGTATGATGAATTATTATAATGATAATTTTAATTATAGTTATTTATTATAGTGAAATTAAGTATAATTTATAATTTTAAATTATTTTTAAAAATAGTAATTAATAATAATAATAATAATAATAATAATAATAATAATAATAATAATAAAAACTATACTATATTGCTTAAATATGTAAGAATCCTAAAACTGGAAAAAAAATACCTAAGAAAAGTTAGGATTCAGAATCTTGGAAAGTTGTACTAACTTTCCTTGTTCTTGGATTCTGATTACTTTTCCAATTTGATTAAAAACCGAAACAAACACTGGAATTTAAAATTTAAGAAATCAGATTACTTTTCCAAACAGAATCTTGGCAACCAAACATGACCTAAAGTTATTATTTAAATAATTATATTTTAAAATTACAGGTGAGACCAGAATTTTAACAAACATTTTGGATGTTTTTTCCTATTTAACCAAAGTGATAATAATATCATTGTAAAAGATCTGGTACATGTCATTGTAAAAGGATAATGATTACAAATTCATTATTGTGATGACAACTGCCTAATAAGTTGTTAAGATTAACATTTAATTATTATTAAAAAGAGCAGTAATTTTAAACCCTGCCATAATTGTGTGGGCAAAACATAATCATTTCTGAACAACCTATTTTATTATACAAGCTAATTTAAACATATAAAGGTTGTTAGCACACACATTGGCTATAAAAAGAACAAAATAAATTTTGACTTAATTAGGACTGCAAATTAAAGACTATCAATAAATAGCACAAGACACCTTTTTTCTTTATTCAAAACAGTTAGCACAAGGAAAAGCAGTGAATAATAATGTTATTGGAAGGGAGAGTGGTCCACTAGTTTAAATTCAATAACTGTTTCAATTTAAAGTCATCATTTATAGTCGATCTTTCAGTCCTGCTTGAGCAGTTTCATTAATTTTTCTGCCCTCTTTTTATAAAATTGATAAAAAAAATAGTTAAAGAGAAGAAATGGTAAATTAAGAGAGAGAATAATATAGAGAAAAGTCTTATCTCTCTTATTTTACCATTTCTCTACTTTAACTATTTTTTATCATTTTTACAAAAAGAGTTCAGAAAAGTCATTGAGACTGCTAAAGCGGGACGGAGGGAGTAATTAGATGCATTAATATTTACTTCGTTGTTTTTTAAGTACATATCAAAAAATGTTTCTTGCTAATCCAATTTCAGAATTTGAAAGTATTATTAGGGCATTCTTTCCATTACATTTTTTTTAAGTACTTCAATAGTTAATTGGTACTACTGTGTTCACAACGTAAATTAGTAAAGGTTACAAAGATAAATTCCCTATTCATACTTTATACAAATAAAGTGTTTATTCATTAATAAACACTTTTCTTATTTTGGTTTATCCGTAGACGTAATTTCCTTTTATTTTCTATAATTTATTAAATCTAACGAAGTGAGGTAAGTACTTCATTGCCCACTTAAAATATTCTAATCATTTTTTCTTTCTATTATCTCACACTTTAATAATTCTATATTAAAACTAGTCACTCTATAAATATCTATTTTTATGGGACGTAGAGAATATGTTTTAAAATCTTTAAAATTAAAAAATATCATCATAAGAAAAATGAGAAATATCACTATGTCTTTTTACACATGTTGTTTTACTTTAATATTCACTATGCACATATCTTTTTATTCTCTAACTATTTTAGGATGTAGATTTCATTTTCAATTACCAGGAAATAAATTTAATTTATTCTACAATTAATTATTTTATGCTTATAAATTTATTTAAGTATTACTATAACACTTAAATTTTGCATTAATAGGCGTACTATTATTTTGAATTAGTTCCACACTTTTTTTAGTTTTGAATTATTTTTCGGAGTTAAATACTCTCTTCGTCCCACAATAAGAGTCACATTTCACTGTTACCCTAAATAGCAAGCTAAGTAGGTCTCATATTCCACTATCTCACTTTACTCACATTCTATTATAAAATTAATATAAAAAATAAACTTTATATATATTCAACTAGCTAGAGTTTTAATATACTAGTACTATCTTTTACTATATTTCTTAAACCTCGTGCTCATACGACTCGACTCGGACACATGTATTACTATATTTTACAATATAAAATATATATTATGGTGAGTTGGAAAAAGAGGCAGCAGAAGCTGCTTTATTTAGGTTGACTAAAGAGTAGGGAAAGGGTAGAAAGAATTGGGATGAAAAGTTACGTGAGCTAACTTTGACCATACCTCTACGGACAAACAATTATTACCCGCCGTTGGTCGTCGCTTAATTTTGATGACAAGTGCAATACTATTATTATCTTTACTTTTTTACTTTTATGCATGTTATTCAACTTTTTTCTAATAATTAAGATATGAGACCCTTTTTGTTAATCAACTTATTTATAGAATTCAATAAATTAAGTAGTTCTATGAAACTAGATTTTCTTTTTACAACCATGATAATTTGTTATCGCTATTTTATGATGTGAATTTCGTTCATGTTCATGTACAATACCTTTGTGGATCTTATATGGGAGATAAATTATGTCTGAATAATTAAATATGATATACTACTTGTTTAGAAGGTGTTGATATTCTTCGAACATACAATATTTTATCATCACCAATGAAACACCAAATCAGAATTTTTTTTAAACGAGGAAAGATCTAATATTTAATCAAGGTTTGAGGAATAGTTTAGTTTGGGATACTATTTTGAACGTGGGAAACCGTCAAATTTGCAATATGTTCACAATTCACATTCCACAATTAGAAATTATCCATCCTGATAATTTTGGGTAACGTTCTCTCTTGAACATGGTGGAACATATTTTCCATTAAGAATACTCTAATCATTTTTTAATTTCTTTGTCTTTTTTTATTAATTGTTCTTTAAAATCACGTTAATACAAAATGTCTATATCTATTGGACAGATGAATTAGCTAAACTTCGAGTTAACCTGGATTAAATAACTGTTACTCTTTGAATATTTAAGTCCCAAGATTTTTTCAGATAGATGGATTTTTATCCGATTTACTAATATAGATGAAATGGAATAATGAATTTAATTTTAGTTTCAAGAAAAAAGAATATCCCGCGATCTATCTGACCCTGCAATATTGAGCAATTTACATGAGACGTATACCTGCTATTAATAATTGGATACATTATAATTTTCCCGAAATGGAAAATAATATTTTAGCACAGATATTTGAATGGCTATATTCTCTGCACAAATTACCGTTTAATAATTAATATACAGACAGACACATTAAATGATTAAAGTCCTGCCACTAAAATTAACAGTTTCTGCTTATGAAGATGAATATCAATTCGAGCCTTCACTATATTAAATAGTTAGAAAGGGAAAATTGCGGTCAATTAGTTTATTGCACACACTAACACTCACCAATTTCTAGTGTTTACACGTGAATTTAAAATTTCATACAAATTTAACAACAAATGTTACTATGTCACATGGAAGTAGTGTAGTGAAAACAAGATATCTCTCTCCACTATAAACATCAAAGCAACATTGTTACTTTATTTTGTCCCTATTTCACTGTGTGTCTAAGATTTAGGGAGGTAGCCTTGGAGGTCGAGCCTCTTTAAAGATATGTCATAATAGAAGAAGAAGTAGAAGAAGAAGCGATCATAAAAAGCAAAGGAAAAAAGAAAAGAAGGGAAAGCAACACATCGGAGCTCTGTTTCAGCAAACAGCTTAATAGTCTTCATTCTCCTTTACACACTGTAATTAATACTCACTACTGTTTGTAGTATGATCTCAATTGGTCAACTTGCCACCAAATTGATTGGATTGTTGAAGTATTTGGTTACAAATTATTCACATTATATTGATTTGATTTTACTAGTAAATTTTTGGATTTCAAGATAATCGTGGGATCAATGAAATTCGTATTCACAATCGTAGACAACATTTGATCTTGGGCCGTTTGGGCATGTTACGGAGTGATCCACACATCATGGAATCAGTCAGTGCAAGAGCACCATATGTGGCACAGGCTATTTAATTTTTTGAATGATTTAATTTGTGACGAGTGGATTGTGAATGTTTTGAATCTATCCTAAAAATATAATGTGTCAATTGAATTGTCATCTACATATTGCATTTATAAAATGTAGCCACAAAATTTAGAAACAATCACTTTTACCTTCAAAGTTTGATTTGGTACCAATCTAATTCAATAAAATTATGTAGTCAAATAATGATTGCTCACAAGAAACATTTGTAGTAGGTATATATAAATATAATTAATACTTACATATTATTTAATTGTTTAATTTTAGTGATTCGTTAATTTTATGTTGCTAGCTAATTCATGGAGTACTACTACTTTTATTAGACTACTATATAATTTAATATGTTTGTGAGAGAGATAAGATTCATCTCCACTCTGTTTTACTCTTTCAAAAGAAAAGGATATGGGTTGCTGATGAGAAGACCTGTAACTGCTTTTCCTAATACGCTTTTGGTAAATAAAGAAAGATCCATAGAATAGCCCTCCTAAAGAAAATAAAGCGTTTACTCTATTTATCTACTCTTTCATTTTCTAACTATTTTGATTTATTTTCCTAGTTTCAAATAATCCTAGTGATAATTTACTTAATATAGCTAAATAAATATCTATTTATTGCTAAATCAATATTTAAGATGAATTTATTACCGGGTTTAATAAAGTTAAGACGCAACGAAGTACTGCAAACATGAAAACATATGTTCAGGAGAGGCGCAGAAAATTGTCATGATAGAGGTATACATCCAAATTTTGTGTGGGATCATAATTTTCTTATACTTTATTATTTTGATAGGGCTTCTGCATATTAATTCACACATAATACTATCACAACGAAAATATTATACAACTAAAAAAAGTAAAAAATGAAAAATAGTATGGGAAGGGCATAAGCCCTCCCTTAGGCTAATGTGTGTAATTATACTTCCGTTGGGTTCACGCGGTGAAAACACTATTTTTATCGTGAGAATAAAAAATTAATACTGCATCAAATAAATAAAATCGTTGCATTCATATTGAAATAAGTTATATTCGGAAAAAAATATTAGGTAAAGTATTTTTAGATCATAGGAGTCGAATTGAAAACTGTTCTCAATTTCTTAACTGCAACAATTTTGTAATTTGGGGTAATACCAAATTCTTTATGTGGTTTTATTGTATGTCTTACTTTTTTTATTCTGTGCTTTAAGATCCCCTATACTTTTATTTTAATTTTATTACTTTTCTCATAAACATAGCAAGTTAAAAGAGTAAAAGAAATACTATAACTAAAGTTTAAAATATAAATAAAAGTACCGGGAACCAGGAGGTGGGAACAAAGGAGCCTAGAGTCAATAAAAGAAAATTAGTGAAGACAAAATGTGCATTTATCAATATATTTTCTTATCACATAACTTAAATTTTTTTTTGATACACCATTTTCCAATAAGAGCTGGTATTCTATTTCCCCATTTCTTTTATACCCCAACTCAAAATTCAAATATGAAAGACCCTATACTTTGATAACAAATTACTACTGCTATGATAATATTTTGTCACTTCAGTGTTATGTTAGTCTACTCTTTATAGCTGACATGATACTGTTCTAATAATTTTAACATAAAAATATTTATGTTGTGTTTCATAACGTGAATAATAATTTTGTTTTCAATACTTCGAGCTAGTTAATAAACCATCGTGTAAAATTATTCACAACAATTCCTCATGGAGAAGGAATTCAATAATAAAACAACTCTTACATTTATATGCATAAGGATAAAAATAACCAAAAAAAATAGTGAATTTTTCCCAATAGTGTACACTCAATAATTACATTTCAAACCTATCATTTATCAATGTGCCGTAATTCAGATTATAATATTATACCATCATGTACATAATAACAATAATTCTTCAAAACTTGAGTGTTTAAAACTCGACATGTTACATAAATAGTCCATGTTAATCACAATCATCACACGCGAATTAAAACTCTTTGGCGCAATATTAATTATCTATTATTATTTATTTTAAATATAGTTATCCAGCTTACAAATAAATTAGACAACTTTTTGAAAGAATGGGCATGCAGCCTAGGTCAAATAATTGTCCTAGTACTAGTGAGCATTTTCAATAATGATAGTCACGAGTTACAAGCATTTTTTACTTTGGTCATAACATAGATATATAGGTCCACTCCATGTACGTCCAATTGCATCTACAATTCAAATCATTCGACTATACTACTATATTGATTTATTCCATGCGATGCAATATCTTCATTCATGAATTCACAGCCTCTCACGCTTCAATTTATTTTGTCTCTAAACCATGATACAACTCACATAATTTGATGTTTCTCTTCATAATAATTTGATAACTATCAATATAGAATTTAATAGTACATGTAAATAATGAAATGATTATGGTAACAGAGACAATTATTTACACACTGGAATTTCATACGGCGCCGTATATTGTAGTGGAACGTCAATTTTAATATTTAAAGATCCTTTATTCCAATTCATACGGAGTAGTATTTTACAATAATATTATCTTTCAATCATTTTGCATATATGGCCAAATTTTTATTTATTTTTCTAATTTCACAATAATTTATCTCACACCAAAGTCCAAATTACTCTCTTCATTTCGATCTGTCCGTGAAATGTTGTCCATTTTATTTTTTTGGTAAATGAATCACACTTTCTACTATTCATTACACTCACATTCATATAAATGTGAGGCTATATTCCACTAATTTTTTCCATTCAATTTTCTTCACATTTTTCAAAATTCTTGTCGAGTTAAGAGCACTCCCAATGGCGACGGCGAAAATCCGGCGATTTTTCGCCGGATATCGCCGACTTATCGCCGGCCATTGGAAGGATTTCGGCGATTTTTCGGCGAAAATCCTACCGATTTTACGCCAAGCGGCGTTTTAACGCCGGGCTATCGCCGGATCATCGCCGGCCACTGTGGGGAGCTGTTCGGCGATTTTTCGGCGATGATCTTTTTTTTTTTTTTTTTTTTCCTCAACGGTCATATTCTAATTTCCACCCCTATAAATATTTCATCCTCTTCCTCCATTCATCACCCACAAACTTCATTCACACAAATTTTCAATCTTTTTTCTCTCCATCTTTATTAAATGAGTTCTGATTCATCGTCTCGTGCTCAGTCCGACGAGGAAATATCACATTCTTCTTCCGAAGAAGAGGTACCTCCCGCTCCCACCGGATGGGATGTAGCGGGTTTCGCCAACAACCCAATCAACAACTATATCTCCCGCTGCATACAAAGCGAGATCGCTCGAATGCAGCAGCCACCCCCCCAACGGCCAATCCGCCGCCGGCGCCGATACATCCCTCGCAACCACACTGGTGCGCACGATCGGCTGTTCGCCGATTATTTCGCGGAGGAACCACGTTATCCGGCAGATGTATTTCGTCGCCGGTTCAGAATGCGTCGCTCCCTCTTCCTGCGCATTGTTAATGCGTTGTCCGCGCGTTACCCCGAGTTCCGGCTCCAGCGAGACGCAGCAGGGAAGCCCGGACTATCGCCCCTACAGAAATGTACTGTTGCCATCCGGCAGTTGGCATACGGAGGGTCCGCCGACATGTTCGATGAGTATCTGCAATGCGGCGAGACGACTGGCAACGAGTGCCTGAAGAATTTCTGTCAGGGCGTGCGAGAGATATTTGGGGAGCACTACCTTCGCTCGCCGGACGCAGCTGACTGCCAGTTCCTACTGGATTGGCACTGGAGGACCCACGGCTTTCCGGGGATGCTCGGCAGCATCGACTGTATGCACTGGCAGTGGAAGAACTGCCCAACCGCGTGGCGAGGCCAGTTCACCACCGGCTACAAAGGTACGCATCCCACCATCATTCTTGAAGCCGTTGCCGACCAACGGCTTTGGATTTGGCATGCTTATTTTGGTATAGCCGGGTCGAACAACGACCTAAATGTTCTCAATTCCTCGCCCCTTTTCAACGAGCGGATCAACGGGTTAGGCCCCTCCATCGAATTCACGGCCAATGGCAATGTGCATAACATGGGGTACTACCTGGCTGACAGCATCTATCCGCAATGGCCCGTGTTTCTGAAGACGATCAGATGCCCACTCGGAGATAGAAGAAGGTATTTTGCCCGAGCGCAAGAGTCTGCGCGCAAGGATGTGGAGAGGGCATTTGGGGTGCTCCAATCGCGATTTGCACTGGTAAAGGGCCCGACGCGCTTTTTCTACCAGGGGGATATTGCCGATATCATGTATGCGTGCATCATCATGCATAACATGATCATCGATGATGAACACGAAGGCGTCCTCGACGTCACCAACGACCCAAGTGTTGCATCATCGAGTCACGGTGTCTCAACCGAGTCCGCCCGCTAGGGTGTACCGCACAACGAACATGAACGGTTCCAGGCGTTCATGGACATACACCAGAAGGAGGCCCATCAAGCACTACAACACGATATCATCGAAGAATTGTGGGCAAATAGAAACCGCGCCCACCGCCCTTGAATTTTTTTTTCTTTGAATTTTTTTTTTTGATTTTTTTTTTCCATTCGTGTACTTTTTTTTTTTTTTTTTTAATTTTCTTCGTTGTAATGTGTACCCGTGTTTAATACAACGAACTTTATTACTATTATTTGTTTTATCTTATAAATTAAATAAGCTAGCTTTATTATATATAAAAATAAAACAATTAAATTAGTGATGATGTAAAAATGAAATGTTGAGTTAAGGAGAAATAAGGGAGAAATAAGGGAGAAACCATTGCAGAGGTTGGCTAAAAGTTGGCTAAAAACTGGGGATAAATTTTAGTGCTGATGTGACGCTAATGTGGCAGGAGTTAGGGAGAAATAAGGGAGTTTATCCCCAAACCATTGGGAGTGCTCTAAACATGGACAATATTTTGTGGATGGTGGCTAGTTGCTATATTTTCGTTTATATAAATTGGCGCACGACAGCTGCAAAACCACTGAGCAAACAATCACTCATTAATCCATTTCACTCTCACTCATGGTTATCTCAAGGCATCATCTCTGTTTGAGTAGAGAATGAGTGAAGAAGATGCCTTCTCATCATCATCTAACCCCTCAAATCGCCCTCCACTGCGATGAGGAGGAATACTATTGGGACTCCGATAACAATCACACCATCTCTAATTACTATAATACCCCTCACTTTAACTACGACGACGACGACGAGCTCGCCTCTCTACTGCGCAAAGAGCAGGACCACCAACCGCTCGTCAAAATCCCGGCTACGGCGAGAGCCGAGGCGGTTGGCTGGATCCTTAAAGTTGTTCGCTACTATTCCTTCTCCGCGCTCACTGCGGTGCTTGCGGTTAACTACTTCGATCGATTTCAAAATAGCTCTGAATCTCGTGTAGAGAAGCCATGGATGGCGCAATTGACTGCTGTTGCCTGCATTTCCTTGGCTGCCAAAGTGGAGGAGACTCACGTTCCCCTGCTCCTCGATCTCCAAGTATGTATACATTCGACTTTTTTCTCTCTCTCTCTCTCTCTCTCTCTGTTTCTCTGTGTGTATGCGATTGATTGTTGAGATCGGAATCGCAGGTGGTGGAAGAGACCGATTACGTTTTCGAATCGAAAACGATTCAGAGGATGGAGATTTTAGTCCTTTCCACTCTCGATTGGAAGATGAATCCGGTTACTCCAGTTTCGTTTCTCGACTGCATCGCCAGAAAGTTAGGGCTCTTCAGCGAGATCTGCAGACACTTTCTTAGGAGATGTCATTGCCTTCTTCTCTCTCTACTTTCTGGTACTTAAACATCTTCTCTCCATCTCTCTCTCTCTCTTCAATTTCTGCGTATTTACGGTTTGAACATTGAATCGATCTGCAGACTGTAGATTCATGAGCTATCCGCCGTCTGCATTGGCGACCGCCACAATGCTGTATGTAATCAGCAGCGTCGAGCCAACAATCGGCGTCGATTATCACGATCAGCTCATCGGAATTCTCGGAATCGACAAGGTAGCGAAATGAATTTGGAGACTGCAATTGATTGGTGTTGTTTTGTGATTTAATTTGAGAGTGTGATATAATTATAATGGAACAGGATAAGGTGGAGAGTTGTTGTAAGCTGATCGAGGAGGTGGCCACCGGCGACGGCTATTTATACTCGTGTAACAAGAGGAAGCTCCCCGGCAGCCCCAAAGGGGTGGTGGACGTCTACTTCAGCTCCGACGATTCCTCCGCCGCCTCGTCGCCGGAGCACCTCACGAAGAAATTCAAGTCCTCATAATTAATTAACTAATGCATTTTTTCCTCTCTTCATTTATGTCCCTTTTTATTTATCTATTTTTAAATCTCTGTGTAGAATAACATTTTCTACCAAATCTCTGAATGCATTTCCAGCAAAATGACCAACTTCATTTGTAACTTGTGTATTTCGGGAGTATTCGATTCGACACAAGTCAAATCGGATACTAGCCTCTTCTAAAAAGCAATAGTTCTAAAAAAATTTAATACAACAATAACAAAAACAAAATAATGAAGACTATTATTTTTTTTTAGGACGAAGAGAATATCACGATAAATCAATATTCAATTATAAATCTCAATCTTGCTCTTATAACAAGTGAATTAATTTAATTAAGTGTTTAATAACTGATTATCTTAGTTTATACGGAATGATGGATAAAATGCATTTTATTGAGATTTTTAACTAAAATGTCATCTTCAATCATTTATACCAAATTCATTTTTTTAGTGTATATCATCTTAATAAATAGCTAAAATTCAAGCGAAAGAGACGCATTTTACAGAAAAGAGCTCAACAATAAGAACAATCAAATAACATTGCAACTAGAACATATTCTTCGTACTTCGATAATAGTGGAAAATTTAGTTATAATTTACTGGATTCTTAGATTATAATAATTAGGGGTGTCGAAACGGGTAGCGGATAACGGGTAATTCGTATCCCGACCCGATACCCGCCGGGTATCGGGTACCCGCTACCCGACGATAACGGGAAACGGGTCGGGGTTGGGTATTATAATTTTGAGTTTTGCGGGTAACGGGTATACCCGATACCCGTGCGGGTATACCCGAAATACCCGATGCACCTGATTACTATATGGCATTTTAATTTATATTTTAATTAATTTCAGCATTTTAGTTTAGGTTGGGTTTGTTTTTTAAATCTCCTCTTCTCTCTTCTATTCTACTAGTATATTTTTCGTTTTTCCATTCTATTGCTATCACTTTTTGTCTTTCCAACACACGCATACATCGCAGTATATTTCATTTTTTATTTTTCCATTCCAAATCTTTAATGGATTTAAGGTAATTCATTAGTAAGTATGCATACAGTAGTACACACAGTATATATTACTCCTATTATGCAGTATAGCAGGTCCAGTAGCACATTTATATATTATATACTATGTACTCGTATACACATTTTAACTTTTAACAATTAAATATCAAAATATACAAATAAAAAAAAATACATGTTCGGGTCGGGTACCCGCAACGTCGGGTGCGGGATACCCGACTCGGGTATCGGGACTACCCGATATGTAGCGAGACGGGTATCGGGACTGGGTTTATGGGCTAAATCGGGTGCGGGTACCCGCGGGTACCCGTTTCGACACCCCTAATAATAATAGGCTAGTTTGCAAGATCTTATAATTTTTTGTAGTAGCACCATATTTAGTGTTGTTATATAAAAAAATCTAAATATGAATTTGATTTTAGTATATGATTGGAGAAGTTTTCTACATAAAAAAATGAGTTTTAATGTATGGTTGGAGATGAGTCTAATGTGATGGAATGATACTTTATGAGATAAAATTCCGTTAGAAATAGTTTTAACTTATGAATCTTAGTCTTTTTCTATGATAATATTAATTTTAGACTCTTTCAATCTCAAATAATTTTGAAACAAGTTAATGTTAGAATCATTTGAATATGTTTAAATCAATAGACAGTGACCGATATGGAATCTCAAAACAATCTGGATTAGTAGTAAAATTACTACTATTAGATCAATTGAATCTTACAATGAAAAACATTAACTTTGACTTAACCAAACACCAAACATATTACTGGATTTTAGTGTATGGGAGGGAAAGGGACTTGTGTGGGAAAAAATGTAGAATTTGTTTGCATGTGAGGGAAGGAACAAATTGTCGGCCACTAGCTTTATTTTTGCTGGGGATGTTACCGGAGTTCTGACCCTCTCAAGTCTCACCCAACTTAGATGGACTGGAATTTCATTTAATACTATATTTTATTGCTAGTAATATATTTCTGGCTGAATGTCTCCAAAGTCCAAACAGAACTATCAACTTTTCCCCCAATGTGATAAACTTTTCCCCCAATTCATGATTGTTATAAATATAATTATCAAATGCAATTACATACGGAGTATACCATCGGGATTATTTAACCAAAATCAAAATCTCACATTCACATATTTGGTTTGTGAAAGATTTTGTACACCCATCTTTTCCGAAACCTTATTTTACACTATTTAGATATTTGTTACACTTAGTATTTGATAGTATGCGCTACCAAATATCTAGACATTATAACTCGATTATGAAAGTCAATGAGTGATGACATAGAGCATCATTTTTAAACCTTTGCATATGGTTAGTAAGACCCCATCCATTATACGGTGCTTTTCCCAATTTCCCTTTGTCTATGTATGTGTCATTCATTTTTTTAATCTTATTTCAAGCTTCTTTTACTATGTGGCTTCCTGACTTTTACTTTCCTATAGATTCTATTATTATAAATTTACTTTTTCGACAAATGTATATACAGTAACTTATAGGAGTGTATTTTAATTTTCGTATTATATTTTTATTTCAATACAAATAATTAAATGGAAAAAATTATTTGTAAAATTATAGTAATTTTACAAAAAAAATATTATAATAAAATTAAAACATATGATAATATAAAATTAAAACCACTACCACGCACAATATTTATTTTGAATAGAAAATAAAAAATAATGGGAAATAAAAGAGGAAAATTAAAACAAAAAAAAAATTAAAAGAAATTAAGGGGAAAGAAAAAGGAAACAATAAATAAAAAAATGTATAAAAGAAAATTAAAATTTACGTGTGTACATGATGTGGCACTAGGGTTGTGCGTCCGCTTCATAGCACACCTGACTGACTAAGTGGTTGGGCTCATTCGACAGAAAATACAGGGGGAATCACTTTTGCTTCCCCAACCTATTTCTCCATTTCATTTTATCCATAATATAAGGTCCTAATGCTTACAAATATAGTTTTACATTTTTCTTCAAGACAAAAACATGTCTAAGTTCGTTTTTGTTGTATGCTTAATTATTTAAAATATTAGTTTTTATAAATAAAAGTGAATATTTTTGTGAAGTGTGAACATGCACCGTTAAAAATCGGGACGTCGATGACCATATTCTTAGAATACTAATCAAAACTCAAATAATTCAATTGACTAAAGGCATCACCCCTTTATGAAATCTATATGTGAAGGTACAATTTTATTATATGCATGCGTAGGGATGTCAATTTAGCCCGAAACACGCGGGTCGACCCAAATAACCCGGTAAAATCATAGGGTTAGGGCCGAAAAATCATAACTCAAATATATAATAGGGCTACACGGGCTGACCCGTTCAGGTCAGTGGGTTATGCAGGCTGGCTCGGGTGGGTTGCGGGTTAGCCCATGGGTTGAGCATTTAAAATAAAAATATAATTAAAATTTTGGGTTATATACTTATATGAAGTATATATGGTAATTACAATATTAAAAGCAATGTTGATATGAAGTATATATGATAATTACTGTACAATATTAAAGCAGCATTGATATGAAGTATATATGGTAATTATGTATTCTCTCTCAAATTGAAAGTTATGGTTATATGGAATATAGATGTTATTAATATTTACTCATATTAAATGTCGCATTACGTCTTTGCTCTCGAAGAGAATGATCCGGTTGAAGCTTCAAACGTTATTGATGTAGAAGAATATCATTCAACTCCATAGAATTTATTTTTGACATACTGCTATCTATTCTATCTTTTTTAACTACTCAGAATTTACTTTTTGGGTATATAATTAAGAATGTCATTGAACTCCTTATAAATGCATAATTTCCATTTAACTGTAGTAAAATTCACGTGTTCTACTACTTAGCGATATGTTTATGTATTTTGTTTCAATATTCAATTGTTATTATTTTATTTCTCTTGATCACTTTGATAATACTTTACTATCTGCGATAATTTGTACTTATTTTTTTACAAGTTCGAATATTGGATTGGATAGAAAGTAACACATAAGATCACTTTTGACCCGAATAGCCCGTGGATTAGCTCGAAACCCGGAAAGTTAGGGCTAGGGCCGAAAATTTATAGCCCGAAAAATTAACAACCCGAATAACCCGCACCTAAATAGCCCGACATCCCGAGTAGATTGACCCGAACCCGAACGGATTTGCCCAATTGACATTCCTATGCATGTGACTACCATATTGACAATATTATTTGGTTGATGGGATTGATTGCTTGACTTTTTTATGGGTCATGTCACGTACGGAAATATCTTGACATCTCATAAGGAGGTTTAGTTATAGGCGGACATGTTCAAATCGAATTAGACATATCATTAACAATAAGTCTATGCAATCAAATTTTGTACAACCAAAAATTGGTTTATTTGAGAAAAAAAGTAATTTATTTATACATTTAATTAAATAGTATATACATATATATTGTATAGGGAATGTGCATAATATTATGGTATTTGAGTATAATTTTTTAAATTTTTTTGAACTATAAAATATAATTAATGCATACTTTAATTCAAATTTGAAAAATAATGAAAAATAATTCAAATATAAAAATAAAAAATTGAAAATGAGGCCAAAGACTAATAAATTGGTTTTAATTTGTTAACTAACTATATTTATGATTTTATTATTTAATTAACACATCAAAATAGCTAATATAATCTTGTTTTGGTTGTACAAAATTTGGTTGTTTATCATTACTCTATCATTAATTATGCTGTCTCCACCAAATAATTGTTTGATTAGTACTACTATATTTGTTGTTCTTAATTACTCAATACATTTGTAACAACTTATCTCAAGATTACAACAACGTGTGCAACTTGATGGAAGAATATTTATGACCACAATTACAAACTAAGCATAAATCAAACATATCTAAATTTTGAGTTTCAGTCATATGTTTAACCATGGGAAACAATAATTAAATACCTCAATTATGAAAATAAATGGATTAATTCTTTCAAAAGCTAGCAAAACATTTATGTTGATTGTTGATCCGAATGAACATGTATTTTTCAAATTACATCCATTTAGGATTTGTTAATTTGTTAATTCATCCTGTTAATTAAGAGAAGCTACTTGCAGGAAGATGCCCCAGCCAACAGCTAATACTTGAAACATAGAATTAATTATATATATGTAATAACAATATTTAACTACTCAACATAGTAGTATATGTTTAATGTTCTTGAGCATTTATCTATGGAATATCTCAAAAGGGTAAAAGAAATCAGTCCGAATCGAAGCTTGCTTTCCAGAAAAAGACAATGGACAAAATGATTTTGTACAGTGAATCATGAATTCTTCAGAGTTAAATATATACTCCATTGTTACATTAACTACAAAATGCTCAGATTAATAATAAGTGTCAAGTTAAATATTGAAGGTAGCGTGAATGTCGGACCAAGATTTCAGCACACACAGAAAAACATTGTGTATATATTAATTATATCCAAATACATAAATAAATGGGAAAAAAAGTGAGTATGATTGAGTTGGAACTAAGCATGTCAATCCAATTTTGCTAAAGCAATGGCCTGCTCACCTTTTTCTTTGTCATCTTATGTTAAATGGCTGTGGCCAGCCATAAAACATAAAATATTAATAAAAAATTCTACACTCAATGCTGATTTACTCGAAATTAGTAAGTCTCAAAAGTATCAAATTTGTGAGACATACCCTTACATATAAATGTAGTACAATGAAGAGACTAAGTCATTAAATGATTTGAATCCTCTTGGAAATATAAAACTTTAAATACTTAACACCTTAATTCTTAATTTTATGTCGATTTCTTTTCAGTTTTTCTTTTTACTTTAATTTATTGCTTTGTGGAGTACTATTATTAATTTTTATTTAGTCATATGTAAAATTACTTTTAAAATTAGAATATTAATGATGATAAAATTCGATAATTGGTAATTCTGTATTTAGATTCTCTTATAAATGAAATAATTTAAAGTATTGTATTTAAAGTTAATATTTAAATAACTCATAAATAATAGGTGTAAACATTGTATTGTACAAATTTTTTTATAAAATTAATTCAAATTTTTTGAGGAAAGACTGTAAATATCAAAAGTATTTATTTATATATATATATATATATATATATATATATATATAAATTTAGAGTAGTGATATGTGGCAAATGCCCCTTAAGTATATAACTAGAGAACAAATCACAGCCACAAGATTAAGAAAATCAAGGGCTAGTTTTAACACATGTGATTTTTCGAATTTAAAGGAGAAATCAGTTCACTCTAACACAAATTTACTTCACTATACAAGGCGGGGGTATAATGGACATTTCTCTAATAAAATTAGGTTAACAATTTTAATTACGCAAATCAATCGATCCCGCCTTCACTATTCTTCCCGTCGTCTCCATCCATCGTCGCCGTCTTCTCGTTCCTGCAATCGCCGCCGTTTCCATCCATCGCGTCTGCAATCGCCGTCGCCTTCATCCATAGTCGAACAATGAATCCAAATCAGAAAGATTTTTCAAAATGCAAGTTGTTCTACTAGTTTATGATTTAGATTTCTCATGTAATTTAAATTTAGTTTTATAATAAAAGTTAGTTTTGAGAATTCTGCAAATTCAAACATATGAACATCTGCTTACAGTTAATCACTACAGCTAACTACTTCTATTTTTTTGTGTAGGTTTTGATCGAGAGAAAAAAAGAAAAACAACAACCGTAGACTCCGATCGTGAGTATTACATTATTAGTGAAGTATTACATTAACAAATACATACTCTGTTTTTCATTTAGTGAAGTATTACATTATTAGAGTGAAGTGTTTGTGAAGTATTACACTATTCTAGTGCTATAGTGAAGTGGTTGTCATCTATTCTTGTAGTGCTTTGTTTTTCCATTTCAGTGAAGTAAAACATGGTTAGAGTGAAGTAAAACATGGTTAGAGTGAAGTAGTCCAGTGTTAGAGTGAAGTGTCTGTCATCTATGCTTGTAGTGCTCTGTTTTATCAATTCAGTGAAGTAAAACATGGTTAGAGTGAAGTATTTTAGTGTTATAGTGAAGTTTCTGTCATCTATGCTTCTAGTGCTTTGTTTTTCCATTTCAGTGAAGTAAAACATGGTTAGAGTGAAGTAAAACGTGGTTAGAGTGAAGTAGTCCATGGTTAGAGTGAAGTGTTTGTTATCTACAATGAAGTAAAATTTTTTGTATTATGCTTGATATTTCAGTGGAAAAAAGGTTGGCAGAAATTGCGGCTGAGATTGTACCAATCGACATACTTAAAGGTTTCATGAAATAATTTCAGTCTTTTGATTCTATACGCATATGAAAAGAAAGAATATTCTAATTTTATGTATTTCTATAGAACAAATGAAAGGTCATAAAGATTCAGCAAATGAAGCAATTGTTGTCGAGAAAAGAATGAAGAATCGGGAGGATGAAACACTTAATGCCGAGAAAATGATGAAAAATCGGGAGGATAGTGTTAGAGTTTGTATACTAGAAATCACGTTTCGAGTGATTGAATACTGTAAAACTCTTATTTTATTTTCCAATGAATAAAACAGATTATTTTTGTCATAATGTTGTTATGTTTTACATTTAATGGATGTTAATGCATGTTTAAATGTATAAGTTAACTTAACAAAGTCTAAGTCTTTGTTTTAGTAGACCGGTTGTGGGCGTCGTCCACTTTAAGGTAATACGGTCAGTTCTAAACAAAGAAAAATATGAATTTCACAACCTAGATGGAATTAGACTACCCATCGAGAAAGGTTGCAATGTCAGTCCGTATATTTCTAAGCCTTACTGAAATAAGATGACATTGGTGTGGTATAGCACTGAACGGATCTAACAGCAAGACTTGCCTTGGGCTATCTACTGAAAGGCGAGGTCTTGATAAATATTTATTTCTTAATCAATGTAGGTTAGCATTGAGCATACGGTATTGATTATGCATTGCTTTGACTTATCAAATGGTGCGGGTTTTTCGTAGCCCAATTATCCTGATATATTGGGCAGTGGTGATCGATATCTAGCGGTGCTAGGATTGCTATTATATTGAATCGTGCACGAGGTGAGTCTCGTTTGATAATGTCCTCAAGAGGAGCGCGAAACTAAGTTTTATTATTCGGAACCTAGCTAGTTGGAGTATGATTACTCTATGAATAATAAATGAGTGTTTCATGCTAAGTCCACTCTTGGAATTAATAAGAAGTTAATTAATTAAGTCAATAGCAGACATTAATTAATTAATGGACATATTAATCTTAAGCACGGGAAATGAAAGATAAACGGAAACCCGGATTACTTATAATTTCGGATTTGGATGGGGAGAGTTCAATATTACTTCTGTAGTGGCTGCTCGTAATATTCCAATTATAACTTATATTAAATTGTGGGTTCAATTTAATTAGTAAAAAGTAAATTGGATGAGCCCATATCCAAAGCCTTCCATAGATCCCTGTCTGGGCCCAAAAGGAACTTAATATAAATAGGAGAATAAAGGAGACAGAAATTACACAATATCTCATATTGCAATTTTCGAAAATTTCGATCTCTCCCAGCTGTAGGAGATTTCGAATTTGAGTCCTATTCCAAAAAGGATTTCTTCTGTCTTCTTTATTTAAGTCCTAGTATTCTAGTAAGATCAGCCCACACTGATATTAGAGTACAGTTCGGGAACCAGAGAGAAGATTTGTGGTCTAGTACTTAAAGCTACACGTGGAGAAGTCGCTAGCCATCTTCAATTCTTTGGAGAATTAATTAGGTATTATTCTACTCCGTAGAAAAGCATGTTTTAGGTTTTCAATATTCTTAAAGCATGATTAATTCAAGTTATGAGCATGATACATGTGATAATTACGCGAATAGATTTTGTCTAAATAATCTGCTAAATAGATCTGATTATTATGTGATTTATTTACATGCTCTTCCGCTGCGTGCACCAACAATTGGTATCAGAGCCAGTCTTTGGCTCTGATTATTTGGATTTAAATTTCGCGAAATTCATGTATGCATGTCTTGATTGATTACGAAGCATGTTCTTGTGTGTTTTTTTTTTTTTTTTTTATGTTTATGCATGTTGAACTCAAGAACATTCGAATCATAGAACTTGAATTATTCGAACGAACTAGATGTGCGATTCGTCGGCGCTTGCGCCGGGACGAATTGCGCTATGATCGATCGAAGAGGGTTGCCAATCGAGTGGGAGCCGAGGGCGACGGGCATGGGGCGACGCGCCGGCGAGCAAGGGCTCGCGCGCGCCACCGGCCAAGCCCGCCAAACCCTAGCCGGCCCCGATCAAACGCGATGCGACGCGACAGGAGCCGAGGACGTGCGATCACGCGGCGACGCGCATGCGAGCAGGGGCTCGCGCGCGCCGCCGATCGAGACCGCGAGCCCAGGCGGCACCAGACGCGTCGGACGGAGGAAGCCTGGCACGGTGGCTCGTCCGAGAACCACCGAGGCGCCGGTCTTCTTCGCAAAACCCTAACCCTAACCCTAATACCGAAACCCTAGCCGACCCAGCCCTAGCGAGGCGCAACCGAGAGCAGCCGCCGGCTGCTGGTGCGCGCGAGCTCGTCGGGCAGTGGGAGATCGCCGGGAGGTCGTGGCTCTGGCTGCGCCTTCTGGCTCGACGACGACGGAGGGTGAAATCTCGGCGGTTGTCCGCCGGGAGGAAGAAGGGAGAAGGAAGAGCGCGCCGTAAGGCGCGGGTTTTCCGGCGGTCGTCGGGGGGCGAACACGCCGTCCCGGCGAGAATCTCCGGGGATATCTTCGTATCTTCGTTGTGTAGATTCGTGCCAACCTCGAATCTCTAGAAATTGACGAAAGATTATTTTAATGATTATTTAATTGTTTAATTAATAGATATCATTAAAAATAATATTATTTAATGAAATAAAACATTTTGGGAAGATTTCCCTAGATTTTAGGAATATTTGGATTATTTTCTATATCTATGAATATTTTATATCCTAGATGATATAGATAAGAATAATTTAATAGTTTCCTAATTATAATATATATCTAGAATCTATTATAAGATATGATATATATAAGAATACATTAAATAATATAATTGATATTCTTCCTAATCTTGAACTTGGAAATTATATGAATTTGATTTTTCATGTCTAATTAAGATTATAAATAATGTATTTTATTTTAGATATATCTTATAGTAAGACATGAATGAGAATTAAATTCTAGATTAATAGTTTCTATATTAAGATATTAAAGATTATAAAAGATTTAATTATCCAGTAAATTAAATACCAACAGAATTTAATTAGTCTTAATCTGCCTTAAGGCTAAAGGATAATTAATTAAAACCATAACCCAAATATCTAAGCGATAATTATGAACTAATGGTTTATATATGGTCTCCATCGGTTGGACTGCCAAATTTTGTGAAGCTGATTTTCTAATATTATCGCCACCTACAGAGTAGGGACAATAATCCTACGAAAACAGTAAGTTCATAAGGGCGGACTTCTCAAATAATGAATAGAGTGAACTAGAAAGTGATTCCTAATATTATCGCCACCTACAGAGTAGGGACAATAATCCTAAGGAATTGCGAGTTTCAGGGTTCAATCGGAATTTATGAGATAGCTTGATTTTGTTATCAACACATGAACATTGTTATGGGAGTGTGTTGTAGAAATAAAATACTGTAATGCTAAACCAGGTGGTCGTGCTTAGGAAGCATTTGACATGTCAACCTCCAGAGGAGGAAGCTATTGATATGTCGGTGTTGTGACCAGTAAATTGTCGAAATTTTAATGCGTATTAACCTCCTGAGGAGGATACAATTTATTAATTTTGCTGTTGTAAGATTTTGAAAAGTTTTATGGTTAATCTACTCAATTTCCTTACATAAGTTTATGACAAATAGTAAAATCTTCTGTTTGCAGTGCAATAAAATTCGTCAAGATGTCTTTTAATCCTCTTTCTGCCATTCTCAAAGAAAACAAACTCGAAGGCCAAAATTACATCGAATGGAAACAAAACTTGGATATCGTTCTCACAGCAAAAGAGTACAAGTTCGTACTCACTACTCCACGCCCAGCTGTCCCGGCTGCTAGTGCCAGCCAAGCATTGCGAGATGCGCATAGACGGTGGCATAAGGCGAATGAGATGGCTAAGTGCTACATGTTGGCTTCTATGTCATCAGTACTCAAGCATCAGCATTCTGCCATGGAAACTGCCGCCGAGATCATGACAAATCTCGCAAATCTTTTTGGTACTCAGAATCGAACGGCTAAGTCTCAAGCCTTTCGGAGTATCATGACGAAGTCTATGAAGGAAGGCTCGTCTGTGAGGCAACACGTCCTCGAGATGATGAGTCACCTCAACCAGATTGAGGTATTGGGAGGGACGATCGATCCCGAGTCCCAGGTTACTATAATCCTTCAGAGTCTTCCCCCTAGCTTCCAGCAGTTCAAGCTCAACTTTGAGATGAACAAACGGAATTATACTTTAGCAGAGTTGCTGACTGAACTTCAGTCGGCGGAGGACCTTATGGTTCAAGCTAAAGTAGCTATGATGAGTATCGCGCCTAATTCCTCTGGCTCTAAGGCTAGAAGAGGAAAGAAAAAGGCACCGAACCAAGTAGCAGTCAACAATGCTAAGGGAAAGAAGAAACAGCGGGGTGACAAGAAGCAAACTGGAAAATGCTTCAAGTGTGGAGAGAAAGGTCATTGGAAGCCAGATTGTCCTAAAAAGGGCAAGGCTACAGGTATGCACCATGCTCTAGTAGTCGAGTCATGTTTGGCTTTGACATCTACTCATACTTGGGTTATTGATACTGGAGCAACTGATCATATATGTTTTGATCCTGACTTGATGCAGGTGACAAGACGGCTACATGATCGTGAGATAGAGGTCCAGCTGGGCGACGCTACGAAAGTGGCGGCCGTTGCAGTGGGAGACGTTTATTTACGTTTTTCTAGTGATAGATTTTTGATTTTGAAGAATGTTTTGTTGATACCCTCTTTTAGAAGAAATTTAATTTCAGTTTCTAAATTGTCTTATGATGGATATTCGATTTCTTTTAATGACAATTGCGTTATTAAGAAAGATGGTTCTTATATCTGTCGCGGTATCATGGAAAACAATCTGTACACGATCACTTCTACACAATTTAATCAACGTAAATCAGAACTCAATGCTACATCGAAAATTTCTAAGAAAAGAAAAGAACCTTCAACTTCAATGAATGAAACGTACTTATGGCACCTTAGACTTGGTCATGCCAACGAAAGAAGGATTCATGCGATGGTTGATCAAGATCTTATTAAAGGTCTTGAGAAGGAACCGTTTTCGAAGTGTGAGTCCTGTCTCGAAGGCAAGATGACTAAGAGATCTTTTAGATCAAAGGGGAATAGGGCCAAAGAAGTACTTGAGCTCATTCATACTGATGTGTGTGGACCAATGTCAACCGAGGCAAGGGGCGGTTTTCGATATTTCGTCACCTTTACAGATGACTACTCGAAAATCGGATACATCTATTTGATGCGCTACAAGTCTGAAACTTTTGACAAGTTCAAGGAGTTTAAGGCTAAAGTAGAGACGCAACATGGTAAGAGTATCAAATGCCTGCGATCTGATCGCGGAGGCGAATACCTAAGTGCCGAGTTTTTGGACTATTTATCGGTAGCTGGGATTGAATCCCAAACGACTGCGCCGGGCACACCCCAGCAGAATGGCGTGGCTGAAAGAAGGAATAGGACCTTATTAAATATGGTCAGATCGATGATGAGTTATGCACGGTTACCTGTTTCGTTTTGGGGTCATGCTTTGCTTTCTGCAAACTATCTCTTAGACGTCTTACCTTCTAAATCTGTTCCTACTACCCCATATGAGTTGTGGAATGGGCGTAAGCCCAATCTAGAACATCTCAGAGTATGGGGGTGTCCGGCTCATGTATTGGAAAAGGATCCAACTAAGCTGGAATCTAGGACTGAGGTTTGCGTGTTTATAGGATACCCTAGAGGAACGAAAGCTTATGAATTCTATAGTCTCAGAGATCAGAAAGTGATTGTGAGCACTCATGCCACATTCTTAGAGGAAGACTATGTAATGAATCATAAGTCCAGCAGTGAGATTGCTCTAGAAGAGCTAACTCAAGTTTCAACTTCCATTAACCAAGAACAATTACCAAGTGTAACAACAATTCCAGAAACTTCAACTAATACTCCAGATATTGTAGTGCCGCGCCGCAGTGGGAGGGTCTCTCATGAGCCCGATAGATACATTGGTTTGGGTGAGTGTATGGATCACTCCTCGGACAGCAATGTACTGGATCCCTGGAATTTTGCAGAGGCGCAGGCTGATGTCGATCATTGCGAATGGGTGAAAGCAATGGATTCGGAACTACAATCTATGTTAGACAAAGACGTCTACGATTTGTCTGTCCTACCCGAAGGCTGTACTGCCATTGGGAGCAAGTGGATATACAAACGTAAACGTGGACCCGATGGACGAGTTAAAGTCTTCAAGGCAAGACTAGTGGCTAAGGGGTATACCCAAAAGGAAGGTATCGATTACGATGAGACCTTCTCCCCAGTGGCCATGCTCAAATCGATCCGTATACTTTTGTCTATAGCAGCTTACATGGATTGGGAAGTATGGCAGATGGACGTTAAGACTGCGTTTCTAAACGGGAGTCTTGAGGAGACCATCTACATGGAACAACCCGAAGGCTATGTAGTGAAGGGCAAGGAACACATGGTTTGGAAGCTTAAGAAGGCCATTTATGGTCTCAAGCAAGCATCTAGATCATGGAACCAGTGTTTCGATCAAACTGTTCAAAAGTTTGGATTCGAAAAATGCCCTAATGAAAGCTGCGTGTATAAGAAGGTTGAAAAAGGAAATGTTGTGTTCTTAGTTTTGTATGTAGATGACATTCTTCTAATTGGAAACAATAAAAAGATGTTGTCATCAGTGCGAACTTGGTTGTCCAGCCAGTTCGAGATGAAAGATATGGGTGATGCGGGACACATTCTCGGTATCAAGGTTCTTAGGAACCGAGGTAAGAAAATGTTGTGCTTATCCCAAGAATCTTACATCGAAACGGTACTTAGACGCTTTAGCATGCAAGATGCCAAGAAAGGTTTCCTACCTTTTAGACATGGCATCCAGTTGTCTCAAGAGATGTGTCCTAAGACAGCATCTGAGATAGCAGAGATGAGAAGAATACCATATGCCTCGGCAGTTGGTAGTCTCATGTATGCTATGCTTTGTACTAGACCCGATATCTGCTTTGCTGTTGGCATGGTAGCAAGATATCAATCAAATCCCGGCCAAGGACATTGGACTGCCGTAAAGAACATACTCAAGTACCTTAATCGGACTAAGGACTATGTTCTAGTTTACAATGCAGCCGAGCTCTGTCCTTTAGGATATACAGATTCAGACTTTCAGGCTGATCTGGATTCGAGAAAATCAACTTCCGGATATGTGTTTACCTTAGGAGGTGGAGCTATAGTTTGGAAGAGTGTAAAGCAGAAATGCATTGCAGACTCTACCATGGAAGCCGAGTATGTAGCCGCTTCGGAGGCTGCAAAGGAGGCTGTATGGCTTAAGAACTTCCTTCTGGACTTAGGTGTGGTTACGAATATGCCCAAGCGCATCACCGTTTATTGTGATAACTCTGGTGCTGTGGCAAATTCGAGGGAACCACGGGCTCATAAGGCGAGCAAGCACATAGAGAGGAAGTATCATATCATTCGAGATATAGTGCAGAGAGGAGACATACAAGTGGTCAAGATTGAGTCAGAAAACAACCTGGCAGATCCTTTCACGAAGGCGTTAGCGGTAAAGCCGTATGAAAGCCATGTTGAAGGAATGGGAGTTCGACTAATTCAAGACCTCAATCCGCTTTCAGTATAAGTGGGAGATTTAGACGTTAGCACATTTTGTATACTCGAAAGTGTTTTGAGTATAAGTGGGAGATTGTTAGAGTTTGTATACTAGAAATCACGTTTCGAGTGATTGAATACTGTAAAACTCTTATTTTATTTTCCAATGAATAAAACAGATTATTTTTGTCATAATGTTGTTATGTTTTACATTTAATGGATGTTAATGCATGTTTAAATGTATAAGTTAACTTAACAAAGTCTAAGTCTTTGTTTTAGTAGACCGGTTGTGGGCGTCGTCCACTTTAAGGTAATACGGTCAGTTCTAAACAAAGAAAAATATGAATTTCACAACCTAGATGGAATTAGACTACCCATCGAGAAAGGTTGCAATGTCAGTCCGTATATTTCTAAGCCTTACTGAAATAAGATGACATTGGTGTGGTATAGCACTGAACGGATCTAACAGCAAGACTTGCCTTGGGCTATCTACTGAAAGGCGAGGTCTTGATAAATATTTATTTCTTAATCAATGTAGGTTAGCATTGAGCATACGGTATTGATTATGCATTGCTTTGACTTATCAAATGGTGCGGGTTTTTCGTAGCCCAATTATCCTGATATATTGGGCAGTGGTGATCGATATCTAGCGGTGCTAGGATTGCTATTATATTGAATCGTGCACGAGGTGAGTCTCGTTTGATAATGTCCTCAAGAGGAGCGCGAAACTAAGTTTTATTATTCGGAACCTAGCTAGTTGGAGTATGATTACTCTATGAATAATAAATGAGTGTTTCATGCTAAGTCCACTCTTGGAATTAATAAGAAGTTAATTAATTAAGTCAATAGCAGACATTAATTAATTAATGGACATATTAATCTTAAGCACGGGAAATGAAAGATAAACGGAAACCCGGATTACTTATAATTTCGGATTTGGATGGGGAGAGTTCAATATTACTTCTGTAGTGGCTGCTCGTAATATTCCAATTATAACTTATATTAAATTGTGGGTTCAATTTAATTAGTAAAAAGTAAATTGGATGAGCCCATATCCAAAGCCTTCCATAGATCCCTGTCTGGGCCCAAAAGGAACTTAATATAAATAGGAGAATAAAGGAGACAGAAATTACACAATATCTCATATTGCAATTTTCGAAAATTTCGATCTCTCCCAGCTGTAGGAGATTTCGAATTTGAGTCCTATTCCAAAAAGGATTTCTTCTGTCTTCTTTATTTAAGTCCTAGTATTCTAGTAAGATCAGCCCACACTGATATTAGAGTACAGTTCGGGAACCAGAGAGAAGATTTGTGGTCTAGTACTTAAAGCTACACGTGGAGAAGTCGCTAGCCATCTTCAATTCTTTGGAGAATTAATTAGGTATTATTCTACTCCGTAGAAAAGCATGTTTTAGGTTTTCAATATTCTTAAAGCATGATTAATTCAAGTTATGAGCATGATACATGTGATAATTACGCGAATAGATTTTGTCTAAATAATCTGCTAAATAGATCTGATTATTATGTGATTTATTTACATGCTCTTCCGCTGCGTGCACCAACAGATAGACCTTCCAAACAAAAAACTACAGCTTCTACTACAAATGAAGCAGATGTTGCAGAGAAAAGGATGAAGAATAGGGAGGATAAACCTTCCAAACAAAATACTACTGATTATTCTGAAAAGAGGTCGAAGTATATTCATGATAGACCTCAATGTGAGTTATTTAATTATTTAGTATCTTAATGAAATATATTATGTATATGGCACAAATTAGAGTTAAGTGTCTGTCATCTATGCTTGCAGTGCTTTGTTTTTCCATTTCAGTGAAGTATTCCAGTGTTAGAGTGAAGTATTCTAGTGTTATAGTGAAGTGTCTGTCATCTATGATTGTAGTGCTATGTTTTTCCATTCAGTAAAGTAAAACATGGTTAGAGTGAAGTAAAACAAGGCTAGAGTGAAGTATCCCAGTGTTAGAGTGAACTACAATATTTGCTTACAGTGAAGTGTATTGTGCATGCTTGTATTGCTTTGTTTCTCCAGTTCAGTGATGTAAAACATGCTTGTAGTGAAGTATTCCAGTGTTAGAGTGAAGTGTCTGTCATCTATGATTGTAGTGCTCTGTAATTACATTTCAGTGAAGTAAAACATGGTTAGAGTGAAGTAAAACATGGTTAGAGTGAAGTGTCTGTCATCTATGATTGTAGTGCTCTGTAATTACATTTCAGTGAAGTAAAACATGGTTAGAGTGAAGTATTCCAGTGTTAGAGTGAAATGTCTGTAAACTATGATTGTAGTGCTCTGTAATTCCATTTCAGTGAAGTATTCCAGTATTAGAGTGAAGTGTTTGTGATACAGTACAGTGAAGTAATTTTTTTTGTATTATTTCTTCTAGGCTCAAAGAGAAAAGGTTTAAATGATGACAATGAAGAGTCTGCTGCAAAGAAGCAGAATAAGGCTAAAGGAAAGAAAAAAATGGTGTCGGATGATTTTGAAAATATTAAAATCAGGAGACCGAAACTTGTTGTCAAGGTAGGAATTAAAAATCTAGTTGATGCCATAGAGAAGATGAACAAAAGACAACTAGCTGCGCTGGAAGAGATGGGATTCAGGCAGCTTGTCCATCTAAAGATCAGAAGTATTCCTGCAGAAATGGCATTTTCACTCCTGGAGAATTTTAATCTAGACAACTGCACAAGAATCAAGTTAATTGATGATGAGCCGTTGCATATCACTGAGGACGATGTGCATGCGACCTTAGGATTGCCAAGAGGGGAGTGGAAGATAAATATTGAAAAGAAGTATTACATAAACGATGATATGCAGAACATTGCAAAAGCTTTGAAGAAGGACAGAAATTCAATCTACGCAACTGATTTGCAAGACCAGCTTGATACTGATGTAGATGGTGGTGAGTTGTTTAAAAAAGTTTTTCTTGTACTGTTGGACTCTGTGCTGATCTCACCATCTGCAAATGGGATCTGTGATGGAAGAATATTGGACTATATAGACAACATTTCCAATGTGAGAAAGTACAACTGGTGCAACTATGTTTTGAATGTGCTAATCACAGCACATGATAGCTGGAAAAAAAAGAACAAATCCACTCCATTCACTGGACCCATCACTTTCTTATTGGTGAGTTTTATAATTTAAGCACAACTTATAGTGAAGTAAAACATGGTTAGAGTGAAGTATTCCAGTGTTAGAGTGAAGTGTCTGTCATCTATGATTGTAGTGCTTTGTTTTTCCATTTCAGTGAAGTAAAACATGGTTAGAGTGAAGTATTCCAGTGTTAGAGTGAAGTGTTTGTCGTCCCAGCTTATAATCCATGTTTGAACCTTTTTGCAGGCATGCTATATTGATAGGGTTGTCTACAGGACGAGGATGGTGGTTCGAAGATTTCCCACTGTCCGGAACTGGACAACCACCCTTCTTAGGGAAAGAGGTCAGTTGGAATTCAAAAATGGTGGTGTTATAGGCCGAGGAAACATAGAAAGCATTATTGACCCGGTCTCCATTGAAGCTTTATATGTCAATAATGATTCAATCATTGTCACTGCCCCTGTCCCTTCTACCACTGAGAATACTCTCCCACCAAATGATGAAGCTCATGTGAAAACTCTTCCAACAACCGAAGCTCCTTCAACTAATGAAGCTCCTGGGAATACTTTGCCAACAACTGAGGAAGCTTCTTCAAATGATGAAATAAAAAGTTCAATAAGGGAAGCTACAGCTTCTATTAAAAAAATGATGAACTGTATAAAGAATGCTCCGGCAACTAGCAAAGACATCAATTGCTTCAAGGTTGTAGCAGTAACTGCCCTTAGAATGGTGGGTGTCGAGGTTGCTCGAGTAGAACAAGCTGTGTCAAATCTAATTGATAATATGACACATGTTATGGAAGTCGATCAAGAGGATAATCCAGAGTGGATTGATCTCATGGAAAAGATGATGGAAATCTATGATGAAAAGAACAAACTAGTGGCTGAAGGCACATCAATTTTTCCTGATATTAACTTGGAAAAGAAAGATGTAAGTTGAAGTGTTGGAATGATGCAAACAATTTGATTTTGATTTTGGTCTGTTGTGTTTTAAAACTTGACATATGATTCAGGGTGAACTAAAAAAATTTCTATGATGCTGTATTTTAATTTATAATACTTTTTTACTTCTTGTTTATATCTACCTTTTAAGTTTTTGTATTTATGATTAAATACATATCACTATATGCAGGTGACAAAAGAATTTTGTGCTGATCTAACTAAAGGAGGATTACAAAACACACAATTGAAGGTAATACAGATATCTAGTACATTTGTATTGTGGTATTTATATTTGATATTCTTTTCTTGTTATGAAAATAGGATGACAATGTGGATGCCCAAATTGCGTCTGCATTAGAAGCGTTCATGGGGATAGGTGGTGATGATGAATGCATTCAGTCAGAATTGAAAGAAGCTGAACAAAATCGTACAGCCGAATTAGTAGTTTACGATCCGGATATTGTAAGAATTGATAAAATGCTTATTGTGAAGTAAAACGTGACTAGAGTGAAGTATTCAAGGGTTAGAGTGAAGTGTTTGTCATCTATGCTTGTAGTGCTTTGATTTTCGATTGCAGTGAAGTAAAACATGGTTAAAGTGAAGTATTCTAGTGTTAGAGTGAAGTCTCTGTCATCCATGCTTAAAGTGCTTTGTTTTTCCATTTCAGTGAAGTAAAACATGGCTAGAGTGAAGTATTCTAGTGTTAGAGTGAAGTGTCTGTCATCTATGATTGTAGTGCTTTGTTTTTCCATTTCAGTGATGTAAAACATGCTTGTAGTGAAGTAGTCCAGTGTTAGAGTGAAGTGTTCCAGTTATAGAGTGAAGTGTCTGTTTATCCATGCTTGTAGTGCTTTTTTTTCCATTTCAGTAAAACATGGTTATTGTGAAGTAAAACTTGCTCTATTTTTCTATTTCAGTAATGTAAAAATACACATCCAGTGAACTATATGTCTTATAAAGTGAAGTATATAAACAATATAGTGAAGTTTTCATCTCATTCTTGCCCTGACAGGCAAGTGCTAGGATTGAACAAATGGCAATACGTTCAAAAGCTGAGAAGAGAAAAGCCGCTGCTCTGCGATCTCCATTCTATGAAAGAATGGTTCAGGCAAAAACAAAGTTTACCTTGCAAGAGTCACAAATATTTTTTTGGATTATGACAACACCTAAATTAAATGAGTAAGATTTATATTATAGTTCTTATTTAGAAGAAAAAATATACAAAAGAAATCTTAACACACATACATGTTTGAACAGGGACAACATATTGTATGATGATGATGTTGTAATTGTAACAAAAAGAGAATTTTGTTCACTGTTGCCGCATGAGCTAGTAGAAGTGGGTGTGATCAACGCGTGGGCATCTTATTTGAATAACATGGAAGAATACAGGGCTCTATCTTCATCGAGGCGCATGTTTTTTACAACATACCTATGTGTAAGAATAGTATAAATTTTGAAAAATGAACTGATGGTATATGTTCATTATAAAGCATGTTTACTTCACTATATGTTCACTATAGTGAATTATTTATATCCAAATTTGACTTGTCTCATCTTTCAGCTGTATACAGTTGTACAACGGCCTGATGGGGGGGACATCAACACCACAATTGATAGATTCTGTAGCAATCTAGAAGATGAGATTAAACAAATTCCGTATTTCAAGTGGGTCGACGTAGATTTGGTAAATATTGAATATAAAAGATTCTTTGTTATATTCACTGTTGTTTTTATTCTGAAATTGTTATCATCTTTGTAGGTGTTCTTTCCAATTTGTGTTGCGGAACATTACTACACCATATGCTTTAGATTTAGCACTAAAAGCATAGTGGTGATTGACAATTCAAAGAATGGTAGTGATGAGGACATCACAATCAATTATGGTAGCATACCTGAAACTGTGGTAAGTATACATGATATATAGTGAAGTATTTTGTGATTACAGTGAACTAGAATACTCTTTACAGTGAACTACCTCCGTTATTCATGATAATATATTGCAGAGAATGTATTTTTGTCATTATTTGACAAAAATGGGTTATCACGTGCAATGCAAATCAATAAAGGATGTTACCATAAAGAGGCTAAAAATGTCTTGGAGAACAACATCAAATGCAGAAGATTGTGGAGTTTTTTTGATGAGACATATGTAATGTTATTATGGTGAGCGGGAACAAGATTGGAAATGTGGATTATCTACAAGGAGCAAGGGAATACTCCAAAGACTAAGAGCAAAGTATTGCAGCGCATTAATGTTGTCAGAAATAAACCATGAGTCATTAAAAAACATGGTAACAACATCAAAGCATTATAAAGAATGTGAGAAAAACATGGACATAGATGTGGAAAACATGATTGTAAACTTCAAGCGTTCATGAACTATTGTACAAAACTTCATTTAAATTCAATAGTTAGTTCCTATTTACTGTCGAGCTATTTACTTCACTATATGCACAATATAGTTCACTATATGCACAATATACTTCACTATATACACAATGCACATCATTGGAGTGAAGTAAAACAAAGCTAGAGTGAAGTATTACAGTGTTAGAGTGAAGTGTCTGTTTATCCATGCTTGTAGTGCTCTGTAATTCCATTTTAGTGAAGTAAAACATGGTTAGAGTGAAGTACAACATGGTTAAAGTGAAGTAAAACATGGTTAGAGTGAAGTGTCTCATCTATGCTTGCAGTGCTTTGTTTTTCCATTTCAGTGAAGTAAAACATGGTTAGAGTGAAGTATTCCAGTGTTTGAGTGAAGTGTCTGTCATCTATGATAGTGCTCTGTAATTCCATTTCAGTGAAGTAAAACGTGGTTAGAGTGAAGTAAAACATGGTTAGAGTGAAGTGTCTGTCATTTATGCTTGTAGTGCTTTGTTTTTCCATTTCAGTGAAGTAAAACAAGGCTAGAGTGAAGTATTCCAGTGTTAGAGTGAAGTGTCTGTCATCTATGATTGTAGTGCTCTGTAATTCCATTTCAGTGAAGTAAAACATGGTTAGAGTGAAGTGTCTGTCATCTATGCTTGTAGTGCTTTGTTTTTCCATTTCAGTGAAGTAAACCATGGTAAGAGTGAAGTATTCCAATGTTAGAGTGAAGTATTTGTCATCTATTCTTGTTTATTACACGATAATCAATATTACATCACTATAAATGAACCAAAACATGTAATAAGCGAACTAAAGACTTGTAAGCAATAAAACGAACACAAATAAAATTGAATTTATTCGCAATTGAGCTTAACATAAAAACAAAGTTTGAATTGAGATAAAAATCACTCAAAAATGTAATAAAAATGAGTCATTGGTGCTCTAAAAAGGCTACAAAGTGAACTGTTTCTTTCCAAATACTCACTGCCTCTGTTTTGCCTTCTCATTCACCTTTTTGCAGTTCCTGGAATCATGGTGTACAATCACATGACAATTTCCACACTTTCGGCCTGGTTTCATTGCTAATTTCATTGCCGACTCCTTCTTGGATTTTCTCCTACTACCACTTCCCTTTGTACTGACAACATTAGGAGGATGAACTTCAATAATGTTTGGAACTTGTGAGCCATAGAAATCCTCAATCAATGCTCTCTTCTCTGTCGAAGACAGAACAACACTTCCGAGAAGCTGCTTCTTACCTTCTTCAATAATTGCAGTAAATGCATTGATTTGGTCAATGTTCCCTTCAATACTTTGTGCTATTTCAAAGAATAATGCATACAAGTTTTTAAATGCAATCTTCTTCTCGTCCACAACAGAGAGTATTTCTTCATCATCACAAAAGCTTCCATGTATTGGCTTCACAAACTGTGACTTCAACCATCTCCATCCACGCAAATTCTCGGGTATCAACTTAACAAACTTATATTTCAACACACAAAGTATATGGCTGCACAATAGACCAAGTCTCTCAAACTTTTTACATCCACACAAATAGGTGTCATCGCCAATGGAGTAAGTCACTGTCCATGAGTTTGAATCCTTGTCATTTATGTTATATACTTCATTCTCTCTATTGGTAGACATTGCTAGAGTTGAACAAGACAAAGAGAAACATGCATAAACTATCTCCTCTTGAATTGCATTAAAAGCACTACCACTATATATTGTTGACGCATGTTTCTCAATTTCCAATTCTGTTCGCAATATAGGCACTTTTGTTGAATCATAGTATTCAAGCTTTGCGCTATTACTTCTCTGAGCCTCCAAAGCATGGTTATAGTTCATATAAAATAGCATAAGGTTAGCCCGACACTTTGAGTACCTTTCAAAGAAGCTATTCTGTGATTCAGACAAAGATGTTGTCTTTATCAACGAGCTCATCGGTAAATCACGGAAAAAGGCTGGAACCCAAAACTTTCTAGATGCAAACATTGATGAAAACCAGTCATTATTGGCCAGCCCATATCTTTCCATTATAGCATGCCAAGATTCTTCAAATGCATCAGGCTCTATCAACTCCGACCAAACACATGCATTCAATTCCTTCTTTAGTTCTTCACTACCAAGCATGTTCTTTGGCAATTTGTCAGCAACTTTATTCATTATATGCCACATGCACCACCTGTGTCTCGTACTAAGAAGAACCTCTGCAATAGCAACTTTCATTCCTAAATCTTGGTCGGTTACGATTAGCTTTGGAGCCACACCCATACATTTCACAAATTGTTTAAATAACCATGAAAAGGAGTCGGCACTTTCCTTGGATAAAAGGCCAGCAGCAAATGTCACAGGGCGACCATGATTATCCTTGCCCGTAAATGGAGCAAATATCATGCAGTACCTACATGTTAAAATCACTATAAGACATAAATAATAATCACTTCACTCTAACACTGGAATACTTCACTCTAACACTGGAATACTTCACTGAAATGGAAAAAAAAAGCACTACAATCATAGATGACAGACACTTCACTCTAGCCTTGTTTTACTTCACTCTAACCATGTTTTACTTCACTGAAATGGAATTACAGAGCACTACAATCATAGATGACAGACACTTCACTCTAACACTGGAATACTTCACTCTAGCCTTGTTTTACTTCACTCTTACCATGTTTTACTTCACTGAAATGGAAAAACAAAGCACTACAATCATAGATGACAGACACTTCACTCTAACCATGTTTTACTTCACTTTAACCATGTTTTACTTCACTGAAATGTAATTACAGAGCACTACAATCATAGATGACAGACACTTCACTCTAACACTGGAATACTTCACTCTAGCCTTGTTTTACTTCACTGCAATCGAAAATCAAAGCACTACAATCATAGATGACAGACACTTCACTCTAACACTGGAATACTTCACTACAAGCATGTTTTACATCACTGAACTGGAAAAACAAAGCAATACAAGCATGCACAATACACTTCACTGTAAGCAAATATTGTAGTTCACTAAATGCTCATTATACTTCACTAAAATGAATAAAAACAGTACAATATAAGCCATGCTCAATATACTTCACTGTAAGCTTATTGTAGTTCACTAAATGCTCAACAAAGAACAAGGCATGTGAATGTGATTAGTGTGCACATACCTATTTGTTGAGTATGTCGTATCAAAAGAAACAATATCACCATACATATGATAATTTCTCTTGGCAGTTGGATCACACCAAAACAAACGTGTTAGTCTATCCTTTGAGTTGACCTCAAATTCATATGTAAATGCTCCACAAAGTTCCTTTTTCCTGCGCATCTCATTTAATAGCATTTGTGCATCAGCTCCTTCCACGTATGCTCTAAGGTCGCGTCTGTAGTTGCGTACTTCTAAAACAGTACACCCTACATAATCTAATCCACCAAGTACTTCCTTGAGTAAGCTAAAACTTAAAGTTGGACCGATATTTGCATTAGCGCAATCAAGTATGAATTTCTGATGGACTAAATCCAAATTGCGGTTCAACTTCATAAAACGCTTATGGCGTTCCTCAACCATCTCGTGATTATGTTTTTTAACAAAACTTTGTATAACATAACCAACACCCATAAAAAACTTCCAAGACACTTTAGCATTACAAAAGCACTTAATAGAAGAACGCTTGCGTTTCACCTCATGTTGTTCATTTTTTCTTTGCTTTGTACCTTCTCGGCTACACACCACATAAATCCAAGTAATGACATCTTTTTCCTTTTTTGATCCCTTCTTACGGGTGTCAAACCCAACATATCGAGCATAATTATTGTAGAAGTCCAATGCACGATCAAGGGTCATGAGACTTTGTCCAATTTTTGGTTTCAAATCATCGGGACATTTTGGTACGTAAACCACTGTAAGAAATATATACTTCACTGTGAGCAAAAATATACTTCACTCTAACCATGTTTTACATCACTGAAATGGAAAAACAAAGCACTACAAGCATAGATGACAAATACTTCACTCTAGCCTTGTTTTACATCAATGAAATGGAAAAACAAAGCACTACACAGACACTTCACTCTAACCATGTTTTACTTCACTCTAACCATGGACTACTTCACTCTAACCATGTTTTACTTCACTGAATGGAAAAACAGAGCACTACAATCATATATGACAGAAACTTCACTATACACTAGAATACTTCACTCTAACCATGTTTTACTTCATTGAAATGGAAAAACAAAGCACTGCAAGAATAGATGACAGACACTTCACTCTAACCATTTTTTACTTCACCCTAACCATGTTTTACTTCACTGAAATGGAATTACAGAGCACTGCAAGAATAGATGACAGACACTTCACTCTAACCATGTTTTACTTCACTCTAACCATCTTTTACTTCACTCTAACCATGTTTTACTTCACTGAATGGAAAAACAGAGCACTACAATCATAGATGACAGACACTTCACTATAACACATGAATACTTCACTCTAACCATGTTTTACTTCACTTTAACCATGAATCACAAACACTTTACGCTAACACTGGAATACTTCACTTTAATTATGTTATACTTCACTGTAATGAATAATATACTTCAATACAAACAATATTTACTTCAATATAGAGCATATTTACTTCACTGTTCGTCACATATAGTTCACTCTAACGTTTTTTCACATCATACACGATCTAATCATGCTGAGAAACAACACTTAATTGATAATAATTGATAATTACCTTTAGATTCAGTTTCTCCTTCCTCTCCCGATGAAGAGGAATCAAAATCGAAATAATCTTCCGATGAATGTATCGGAATTGAATCCATTTGAAGGAGTCCAGACGTCGCGATGAAGGAATCAAATTGCGTTGGTTAATCCGGAGCGAATTTGATCAGTTGTGATGAATTCAATCAGAATCAAATCACGCTGATCGATCCAAACTAATTCGTGCTGATCGATCCAATCAGATTTGAGAAAATCGCGCTTGAATTCAATCAGAACGAAGCTGAATTTGGTTCAGATCTGAGAAATCGCGCTTGAATTTGATTCAGATCGGGAATTTCATATTTTTGGAAGAAATCCTAAGCTAAATTTGGTTCAGATTGGAGAATGATTTGGGAAGATTTTGACGATAAACTCACGATGGATGATTATAAATTTGATTAATTTATGTTGAAATATTGAATTCCCAAAATGCCCTTAGACAAGTATTTTCTCATAAAAATTTGAAAGTTTGTTTAAACCATAGGATTAATTTGGAGTATTAAGATGTGTGGCTGAGATTTGTTCTCTAGTTATACACTTAAAATTAGTTAGACCTTGATCACTTCCCTATAAATTTATTACTCCCTCCGTCCCGGCTAAGATGACACATTGCTTAGCCGGCACGAGATTTTAGGAGTTATTGATTAAAGTGTTTAATTGGAGAGAGAGAAAGTGGGTGTAAGTAATAAAGTAGAAAGATAAAGAAAGATGATATTTTAATAGGAGTGAGAAAAAGTGGTTGAGTGTATTAATTGGAGAGAGAAAGTTACCAAAAAAGGAAATGTGTCATCTTAGTTGGGACAAACTAAAAAGGAAAACGTGTCATCTTAAGCGGGACGGAGGGAGTATTAAATATCTTTAAAATAAACTGAAATTTTTAATGGTTCATAAAAAAATTGTGACACGGAGTACTATTGCGTAGTCCATAACAAAAAAAAAAAAAGTTCGGTTGAAATCTTCAACAATCAGTTGAAATCATTAACTGAAATATGATCAATTAAAATTCATAATTGTTCAAAAATAAAATCACAAATCAATAGAAACTCTTGTTACTCAATTATTTTCAATTTGAATCCTCAACCGAAGATCATATGAGATACTAAGTAGAAATCAACCAAAATTTCAATTGCCCATAACATAAGCATGCAATTACGCCTTATGTATTTTTTTTCTAGTACGCACTCTTGTCTATGTCAGACAAATTTTAAGACATTTGGAAATCAAATCCTTAAGTTCAAAAATCATATATAATTTTTATTTAAAAAATTAATTTTTTTTAATGGATTGTACCAAGTAAATTGTCATTTAAAGCCACGTGATATTACATTTACAAAATAAGAATACAATATGCTGTTGCAAGCAAAGAATATTTATTGCTATAAACAAACTCAATTAATATGATACTATATACTACAATTGATTCTCTAATATAATATTATATAATATAATATAAATTGAAATTCACAATTGCAAATTTGAATCAACTATAAATGATATCTCACGTGAAAATATATACACAATATGCAGTGTCAATTTTTACATGTATAGTATGATCCTACATTTGTGATACTATTATAGATTAATTATCAATAATTATAATTTTGTTAACAGCTTGTTATATTATATAACTATAGTATGATATTTTATAATTTAATAATATGCTTAATCTACTTATAATTAAACTTCAATTATTTATTTCTAATTGATCTTTAATGTAACTAAAGATTAATTTGATATTCAAATTAATTTTCATTCATTTAAGTAATTTAGATCCTGAGTAGATTTTCGATTTAATTGGGTGTCATCTAGTACTCCTATTGGATTAGATTGGAGATTTGAATTGATATTCAATTTAACGAAGAATTTTTATTGATCTTAAATTTATTTAATAATTTGGGATCAAATATTTTCAAGTATTAAATAACACCACAATGTAAAATCAAAGAAAAACATAAAATTAAAAATAAACGACACTAATAAGAAAAAAAAAATAGACGTAAAAGATGAAATAGAATGTTTAATTGATTTTCCAAGACTTATGATCTACTCCATTATTTTACAATTATTATTTATATTTTATGTATGTATTTGATGTTTTGATTTTTTTTAACATTATTAATATGTTAACGTGCAGTAATTGCTATCCTTTGTATATATCCCCATTGTTGATGTACTTAAAAACAATTAATGTTAAAATTGCAAGCATACATACTAAGTACTTATTAACACAATTTATTTATGATATATTGTGATGTCTCTTAGTTAATAGTTATGATATGATTATTTCCAATACAATTGTGCATATAATTTGACGTAAATTGTGCATAAATTATTATGGAGAGAGAATGTTGTAAATTTAAAATTTTAAGTAAAAAATTGAGAAAAGGGTAATTAAGTAAAATTATCTTAGCACTAACTATTACTATTAATTTATTGCATTGACTTTTATATTTATTTACAAAAATGTCATTGTGTGGCTGGCCACATTATGGCTGCATAGCATTACTCTTTCCTAAATCCTGTGTAACTTTTACATATTATGTGCACTATTGTTATTGTTAGTATGTATTGGCATGGGCTCGTTTCCTAACTAGCATATCGTGATTTGTTTGTTGAGATGTTTCTTTACTGTATAAGATGTTCATGTTCGATAATTTCAAGAATTTATGGAGTATGTGTTTTAGTTGGCAATTAATAGAAAATTTGAAAGTGTAGATTTAGTTAATTTATAGAGCAATGTCTTAAAGAATATTTAAAAAGCTATTTTAGTACTACCACAGCAAACTTGGTAGTCCGGAATCAAGGAAGAAAAAGCTATTTGTAAATATTTAAAATAGTTCTTGTAGTTGCTTCAATGATTGAGAATTACTACTATATTGTAGTAGTAGTAGTTTGGGAATGGACTACGTAAGACGTTATTGAAAGTCGTGCTTGAATCTAAAAGGCGAAATTTCCATATATTTTAGAGCAATTAATTTCGGTCAGAATACTGCTATGACTTTATTCGTGACCAAAAGATATTAAAAGAAGTAGAAAAAAGAAGGCAAAAGGGTTGAAGTAATATTCTTTAGATTAAAGAATAAACGTTGTTTAAGATAATATTAAAAGAGGAATTAGCTACAATTATATTCAAGCAAAGAGAAAAAAAGGGGTTAAAGCATGAAGAATGTTGAAATTTGGGTCACGTTTTCTTTCAATTTTCAGCCCTTTCAATGTGTGCTGCTTTTGGTAGTTTGGAGAATGGAGCTTTAGTATTTTTAAACAAAATCTTATCTGAATAGAGGTTTAAATAAGTTGACGCTAATATGCTAGTTGTTCGATGAAAGCACCAAATGATACAATAAGGAGAGTTGATTTTGAATCAACGTAATCTAATTAACTCAAAAAAAAAAAAAAATTCTAAGAAATATATTGGTGACAGATAAAATTATTTTAATATATTTTGGTAATTTTAATTTATAAGATGCTAGTGGTAATAAACAAATTTTAATTAGGAGTGTAATTCAGTGTATTTCTCACATTTATATAGTGAGTGGGGGTGTGATTTAATAATAATTACGTATATAATAGTACTAATATTATTATAAGAGAATTTCTTTCAACTCGATCTAGTGTGCCACAACTCAACTTTAGCCATTTTAAAGCCATACTTTTTTCCCCCGAAGAATGGTTAAAGATTAAGAAGCCGTAAGATAAAGTGTAAAGAATGAAACTTTAATTTTAGATCTATCGTTTTAAATAAAGATATCAAATTTCATTGAAAAAAACAAGGCTGGCAAATTTGTATATCTATGTTTATTGTGTCACTAAGGGCAAGGGTAAGCGCAACCACACTTCTTAAGCATGTACTAGTGTATTTTACCACTCAAACACTGCGTTGTGGGCCGTTGAGCAGGTTGTGCTCTCATGTTAGGGTGTGTGAAAAAATGCCAATCAATTTTCCAACTAGAACGCTACATTGCATTACTTTAAATTCTAGTGTTCAATTCATTAGTTCTCAAAGGTTGTGGATAGTGCTAAAAAATACATGTACTATATAACATAAGTGTTCAATTATCCTAACAAAATTTATACCTCAATGATGCTCTACTCTAGCTAATCTTCTTACTCACCCCATTTAATATATCAAGGGAAAATAAAAACAAAATTTATACCTCAAATACTCTAGCTAATCTTCTTACACACCCCATTTAATATATCCAGGGAAAATAAAACTATAAGTACATTTAATATTAAAATTAATGTACTCCTATTGTAATTAAATTAATAGTTCCTCAAGAATGATGCAGTGATATGCACATGCTATTGAGTCTATGTACTTAGTTTGTACAACAATTCCTCATCGAAATATGCAGTTTTTACTTTTTATTTATTTCCATTAGAAAATACCACTACTACTATATTCATTAATTGCTGCCATTCTGACCACTTCAACATTTGAGTCCCCAGAGTTCATATGTGAGAAGTCAGAGTTTGTGGACCAAATTTTGATATATGTCCTATCATCTACCTAATTTTCTTAACCAATTAGTAGCTACATATACATATAGTATGTTTTATTTATACACACACTATATTATATGATTTGGGTTGTGTCTGTACTTGTGAAATGGACAATAACATTGATTGCAGTGATATAAGAACATGAGCCATATGATTATTTTGACTATTTTAATTTATTTATTGTTATTGATCATCTTGGTTGATTGTGAGAAGATCTTGCCATCTTAGTAATCAAGATGAAACAAGAAATTAAGCAGACAATAAAGTCCAAAGTCAGTAACAAATACCCACTGAAAGGCTCATGTATATATATATTGTCTTCCTAACCACTGCTAAACTTGTCCTTACATTAATAAATAGTAATAAAACTAAATTTATAGTTCAACATCATTTGGTAAAAGCATGTTCTTGATATTAAATCTACAATCGAAGTCAAGAATGGAGTCCAAGTTCACACTCCTCTTTGATGACTACTGTTGTCGGATAATGTTGGAATGTGTGTTGTTCATTATTTTAGTTCATTTTCGTTCGTTCGTTGATATTTTATGTAATGTTTTTGATAAATAGTTCGTTTTTGTCGATGCAAATGATATATTTTTTCGAACTGCCATTTTATTCTCACCAATTTTTAACTTTGAGCATTTATTTACAAAAAAAAAATCATGCTAAATAAATATGTTGAGATCTGCTCAGAAGGCTTTATAACAAAAGAGGGTTATTCAAATAAAACTTTGAAAGCATGATCTTTATTGAATCAATATGAGGCAAATTTGAGACTTAATTAGGTTTCGTTATGTTTGATAAAAAAACTTTATATTACGATACATACACTCAAATATAAATTAATTTAGGATATCATTCATCATTTCATCTCCAATTAGAGTTTGTTAACATATACTCTAATTATGATTTACTGATACACAATTCGACTAAATGAGAGTGTGTGTATGTGTGTGTGTGTGTTATATTGATAGTGAAGTTTGAACAAACAATGTACTATAATCATGACAACAACTCGATTTGAAATTTTAGCCCTACTTCACACAGTCAAACTCAGTAATAATAATTTGCTTTCCCTTTCTAATCTATTGAATTGATCGTATAACGAATTCAAAAAGAAGGGACAAAAAATTCAAATGTCCATAATAGCATTGACAAATATCAAGGTAAAAGAACACTTTCACAGCACATGTATTTTGCTTATATTTTTCCTATAAAATTGTTAGTATATTTCGGTAGACGTAGCTCGATACATATAGTTCGCATTATTATATTAAGGTACACGGCACGCCTAATATATGTGGTCCGTATTTTATGTTTGGGTGGGCCTCAGCCCAACCATGTTTTAAGACTAATGAACTTTTTATTCCTTTAGATATGCATTGAGACTAATTAGAGATGCATTGAGACTACTCATCTCTGGTGGATGATAATTGACGTATGATGTCTTGCTGATCGTTTATTTCTGAACTGTTTTTATACTATTAGTTTGTCAGCTTTTTAGTTTAAGCGAGTCCCCTACAATAATGAATGTAAAAATGTAGAGGAAAAGGTGCAGGAGAATTGAAGAGAGGTCCCAATATTGAGGAGTTGATAGTAACCAGACTTGGGCAAAGATAAGAGCAATTTCATCAATTTCTTTTGCCATACATATTCCCTGCGTGACTCAAATTATTATCAACCACCCCTCCATCATTATTTAATTTTTGAAAAATTAAAACTCCCCATAGTATGAAATCGTTTAAATCAATAAAAAGTTGAAACTTATATTTATTTGATTTCCAATGCAAAATATGGTTTAAATAAATGCGAAGCATTTGGTTGAGTAGGTTAGACGTGTCTCCATCTTCATGTAATGCCAAATATAAAATTCTAAAATATATCTAAATTTGTGACAATAATGTGTGTTAGTGTTTTTTTCGTGAAAAAAGATCTGATTGGGTTTGGGCCGTACAATGTGGTCCATTTTAACGTGGTCCAACAGATCCTATGTCTTAATCGTCTTGTCTTAATATTATTCAATTTTCAAACTAACGTTTGGAATTTTAGTATTTAACACCTGTATTTTATTTTATTAAATGCCACAGTTGTTATAGATAATTAATTGTGGTCATTGTCGCAAGGATTATTATAAACTCTTTTATCATATAATGTTATTCAACGAAAAAAAACAGACAAGAATACAGATTCATAATTAATACGAGTACTGTGTATTGAACAATTAAAACATGACTTATTGTGTAATTCCTTTCTTCAATATGGTCGAGTTCTGCAAGAAAATCTATTATACTACTTTACAATATTCTACATGTGTATGAGTAGAAATAATTCTCGGTACAAACTCGTCCAATAAAGAGAGCTAGGAAATCACTATTCAAAATGAGTATTTTGTTTGACAAAATAATTCAGTTTCTAACGTCCCAACATCGGTCTCCAACACCCGAATCTAACCGAGTCGCCTAAGACGAAGATATTCCAAGACCATTGAGCAGTGGCGTATCCAGAATTTATGGTTTAGGGTACGAATTGTACAATAAATAATTACGAGATACTATAATATAACAAGAATTTTTATTTGATGTACGAGTTGTATTAAAAATAATATTATATAAAATAATAAAAATAATAGTATAATATAAAAAAACAAAGCTATTAAAAAAAGTAAGAATTTTTTTTAGAATTATGAGTCTTATTATAAGTAATACATAAATGATCAAATATAGTAATAGAATATTATATAGAAAATCAAAGCAATTAAAAAAATAGGCATAATATGAAAAATAAAATAATTAGAACATACTACCAACTATCTAAAAAAGAAAATAGAAGTGCAAATAATTACATAACTAAAAGAACTACTCCCTCCGTCCCAGATAATTTGACCCAATATTCTATTTCGGTCCGTCCCAGATAATTTGACCCATTTTACTTTTACCATTTTTGGTAGTGGACCATATATTCCACTAACTCATTACTACTCACATTTTATTATACAACTAATATATAAAAGTAGGATCCACATCCCACTAACTTTTTCAACTCATTTTTCATTACATTTCTTAAAACTCGTGCCCGGTCAAAGTGAGTCGAATTATCCGGGACGGAAGGAGTAATTTCATAACTAAAAAGAAAAAGAAAACGTGAGTTTAGAAGAAAAACAATAGAAGCGCATATGGAGTAGTAATCATAACTTACAGTACAATAAAAAAACATAAAAAAGAAGAAAAAATATTAAAAATTTCTACTTTTGTGGCCTTGCAGAGTCGAACACGGGACAAGTCGAAATGTGCAACTAAATACCACTGGAGCAACCATGACTTACATAATTATGTACTAAAAATAGTATTAATAGTATGAATTTTCCCCTTGTTCCCACATAAATACGCCACTGCCATTGTGCCGAGACACGTCGATGCCCTCGACGTACCTTGAGAGATGCCTCTAAAAAAATGTTATTTTTGTCCAATTAGCCAAATAAGAGTGCTTGAAATTACTATACAACTTTAAACCTAAATCTTCTTCTACAAAGCCCAAAACCAACTCTTATTTTTCAAAACCCAAAATCATTTCGAAGTCAAATACTGTATTTACTACTATCATAATAAACCCAAAGCTCGAGTCCAATCCCACATTCAACCATGATACTTGAGGCCGTCCTACATGACTACCTATTTTTCATGGTAAATTTTTTTATGTAATCATGTTAATACATATTCGATATCTAACTATCTAAGTGAAGATTTTTGTTAAGGATGAAGTTATAAATTTATAATATTGTTTGCCATATAGTATTATTGCTATTATGCTATAAGCCTTTCCGCTAAATTTCCCTTCCCGTTTCTTTTAGTTGGTGGTAGGGACCGCCTTTTAATTAAATCTTAAGTATTCAGTGAAAATTCATAATCTCGAATTTTTTATGGATAATTAGATAAATCTCACTTGCAGCAAATCTATTAGCATTCGTGATACCAAGTAAAAAGAAGTTCAGCACTTACATTATCCATGTGCTTTTGAGCATGATCCATAAGTTTTAAGCAATAAGAAATTCAATACCTACACTATAGCATTTGCGAAATGGATATTTGACTTCTAGTCTATACAAACACAAAGACATAGCGAGAGAACTAATTATAGTGAGGCAGGAAATATATAGACAATATTATCACGAATATTGTATGCGAATTCAAATGCTTAACTCAAATCAAGGGATGAATATATATAGTACTTGAGTTCCCTAGACCCTATCTCGTCATATCCAATACTCCATGCGTTCCATAATAATGGAGCCATTTCTTTCGACGCGCAATTTAAGAAAGATTGTGTCAAATAAGTTAAGTAAATGAAGAATAAAGTAAGAAATGCAAAAAATATAAAAATGAAGAGAGAAGAAAAGTAAGAGAAAATAATCTGATAAGAAATATGTTAACTTTACTTTAAAACAAATTGAATTAATTATTATGGAATGTGCAATATGTACAATTATTATGTTTTAAATGGTTATCATATCTTAAATTAGCCCGAAAGATTCTTATATTAATTGCAGATAAATTAATTACAGCTATCTGTATGAATATTGAATATAATCCATTACGTGTCACGGTGTCATCAACAATATGTAGGATCGATACCTATCTTTCTTTTTTATGAGGTTGATTTCTCAAAATTCTAGCTCTTTGTTACAATTTTTTTTTCTATATGTAAAACTGATTCACATCTAAATATATGCTGCACTAGAGGTGGTCAGGTGGAGCCGTGTAGGTTAACCATAAGATATTACATTTTTTTCCAAATTTCAAAAAAGGTCAAATTGCAACTAAAATGTCTTAAGTTTTCACAAAATGGGACCTTGTTTCTCTGTTCCTTAAAATCTAAGATGTTGAAAAAAATCCAAAATATAACTCTATATATTTTTATTTATATATATATATATAGAGTCTCATTATCCATATATCCACTCTTAAAGACCGAACCATCGAACCCTGCCAAATTAGGGCTTTTAGATCTAGTTTTTTTATGGATAAGATACAGAAATTTATAAATTATTTTCGCCTTCATCACGAGCCTATTTTAATTCATCCGAAGGTAATTAAGTCATACTAACATGTTACGAAGATTTAACTTCGTTCCAGAATATATTACTTCATTCTAGTAGGTTTTTACTTCATTCCAGTAGGTTTTTACTTCATTCCAGTACGTAAATGTGGTTTCGCCGTTGCGCGCCGTTCTTTCTCTCTACAATATCTATCACCACCACCATGGCGCTAATATTGGTTCAATAAACACATGGAATAATGTAATAAATATTGGAATGAAGTATGTGTAGAAGCATTTGAAATACTACTGGAATGAAGTAAAAATCTTATCCAATGAAGTAATAACGTTCCTGAATGAAGTAATAAACTCACTTGAATAAATTGCATTTTTAAATGTTAATCAAGCAAAAACCCACGTCAATGAATTTGAATGAAACATATGTTGAATCATTTCAAAACCTACTGGAAGCAAGTAAAAACATGTTGTAGTTTCAAGGTATTAGGTACAGAATGAAGTAATAAACCTATACAATGAAGTAAAATGAGCTAGTAATGAAGCAGAAAAATTTTCACAGCAGCACATCTCATCAAAAAAACTAGATCTAATGGCCCAGATTTGGTCTCTAGTTCGGTCTTTAAAATTGGTTCGACATTGATCACAACTCTATACCAAGTAAAATAGAGTTGTGATCAATGTCGAACCAATTTTAAAGACCGAACTAGAGACCAAATCTGGGCCATTAGATCTAGTTTTTTTGATGAGATGTGCTGCTGTGAAAATTTTTCTGCTTCATTACTAGCCCATTTTACTTCATTGTATAGGTTTATTACTTCATTCTGTACCTAATACCTTGAAACTACAACATGTTTTTACTTGCTTCCAGTAGGTTTTGAAATGATTCAACATATGTTTCATTCAAATTCATTGACGTGGGTTTTTGCTTGATTAACATTTAAAAATGCAATTTATTCAAGTGAGTTTATTACTTCATTCAGGAACGTTATTCCTTCATTGGATAAGATTTTTACTTCATTCCAGTAGTATTTCAAATGCTTCTACACATACTTCATTCCAATAATTTATTACATTATTCCATGTGTTTATTAAACCAATATTAGCGCCATGGCAGTGGTGATAGATATTGTAGAGAGAAAGAAGGGCATGCGACGGCGAAACCACATTTACGTACTGGAATGAGGTAAAAACCTACTGGAATGAAGTAAAAACCTACTAGAATGAAGTAATATATTCTGGAACGAAGTTAAATCTTCGTAACATGTTAGTATGACTTATTTACCTTCGGATGAATTAAAATAGGCTCGTGATGAAGGCGAAAATAATTTATAAATTTCTGTATCTTATCCATAAAAAACTAGATCTAAAAGACCTAATTTGGTAGGGTTCGGTGGTTCGATCTTTAAGAGTGGATTTGTGAATAATGGGACTCTCTCTCTATATATATATTTAGGTGTTTATTATAAGGAATTCTTGTATTCATCTAATGAGCGCAGCGGAAATTGCATACAAGAATAACAGATCTAGATTCATAATCATATTGCAAGTTGAGCATGTAAAACACAACGGAATTAAATCTTACTTGTTGTGTCGTTATCTTCCATTGATTGTACGAATCCTGCAAGATGAATATATCCACCACTATCGAGGTCCACGTGTATTCTGATCCGATGCAGGAACAATTCCTCGGTACAATCGTTCTATAAAGAAAGCTAGGAATCTCTTGTTGAACGTACGTATTATTGCGCCGCTTTATTCTCTCAGATAATTAGGTTTTCTATATCTTTTGTTCTCTACAATAGAGCATATATATAATAGAATAATTGTAACATTGGGCCAAGCCCAATAGAATTATTTCCTATTAATCTAATCTAATACATTTTTTTTCAATCTCCCACTTGGACTAGCATTAGATATAATACGCAGCTCTAACTTTGTACCCTTGAGCGAATCAACAATACACTGAAAGTGTGACCCTTTAGGCCCCCATTATCGACGACGATCAAACCGAAGTCTGCACAAAACTCCTAGACTGCGTTGGCAACGTAGCTCGATATATGAAGGACGTTTACGTGAATTCAGTAAACAAGCCTTTACACAAAGTTTATAGTAATATCCTTTCATTCACGAACCACCCGATTGAGCCTAAGATTTGTCACGTGTCATCCAAATAGCTCAATCACTTTATCTCATATTTATTAAATGACCCATTCTATCATATTCAATTACTTTAATCGAATATATCTTTGCATTGGCCAATGACTTAGTGGTCAAGTAATATAGATAATTTGAGTGTTCAGTGGTTTGGCAGTAACTTAAGAGAGGTCCTAACATCCCTGGTGAGGAATGAGTGATCGAGTGAATACAACAGTTGGGAAAGTAAAGGGCTATCTTGACGAACTGACAGATTGATTAGGTGGAGGAAGGGAAAGGGCCTATTTGGAGGTGTGCAGCCTGTTGGATTGACCTCAATCTTGTGGGGACGGTTGCCTAAAAGTTGAAACTAGTTCATGCATATGTGTCTATGTGTTTTCTTTTTAAGTGTTTGTTATTTGTGCATTAGTTGTGTCTAGGTCTAGGAGTCTGTTTAGAGTCTAAAGAGTTGGTCAGGGGATAACCATGCTTTGGAATTCGCCTTATTCTTTTCTTGTTTTTATACTTGAGGACAAGTATGGTTTAAGTGTGAGCAGTTTGATAAGGCTAATTCCGTGCATCGATTATGTGGTAGAAAAACACTTTATTTTGCTGGGTCTAACGCAATTTTTAAGCCAGGTGTGTGAAGGAGACGCTAGATCCAGGGAAAGCTGGAGACAATGGACTACCAGAGGAAATTGAAGGAAAGTGAGCAGAACTGAAGGGAAAATAATGGCTAGAAGAAGGAAGTCAATAGCTGAGGGCAACAAAGACTATTTATACCTCGCTGGGCCCACTTCAACGCCTATAAATAAAGGAGCATGCATCACACGCCAAATACGATTTTGCTCTTAGCTCACACATTCACACACATTTGAAAAATGGGAATTCTGGGGTAGTTTAGGGTTTCTAAGGGTTTCATCTTCAGAGAAAGTCATTCGTAACACCGTCCTTGCGAAGGGCGAAGATACAATCTATTTACATTCTGTTTTTGCACTTTATTTCGTTCGAACTTCATCGTTTTAGAAGTCGATTTGGTTGTTGCTATTTATGTTATGTCGGCGTTTATCTTGTGTTGATTTACGTTGATTCTGTGTTTGTTTGAAGTTTTATTTCGGCAGTTACATGTTAATCTCTGTTTTGGACAATTTTGTGCTTGATCTGAGGAATACGGCTGTGGATCTGAATTGTTGTTGCTGATTGGTGGTTGTTTGTTGAATCTGAAGCTATGGATTTACTTTTGGTCGGAGTTTGTGTCGGATGCTTGATCCGGAGTGGATTTAGCATCCGAGGTTGGAACTGAACAGGGGAATCAAGTTGTGCATGGATTTCAGACTCTTTTGCTCTCTTTGCAATTTACTCCGTCTAGTAGCCGTAGATCTGTTTAGTTTTTAATTGTTCTTTGTTAAATTGCTTAAATCTAGTCTGCTTTGTTTTTCGATTCCGTTTCATCTCTGTTTTTACTGAGTTTTTATGCAATTTGATTTGAAGAAGATGTGTCGCTGTTAGTTAGTACTTTAGTTAGTTGTTTTCCAGCTTTTCGTCCGTACTCTACTTTTTCAGCAAATGGTCCCCACCGTCAGTTTATTTCCCAGGTCTAGGTAATTTAGAATAGTTTCTTAGATCTAGTGATTGTCTTGTTTTCCAGTTTACATGCATGATTTCTGTTCTGCCTAGATCTAGCTGTTAGCATAGAAGATTTCACTCAAGTTAGTCTAATTTCCTCGACCCAAAAATGCGTGGCAGCAGCTAACCCAAAAATAGTCCCGAATCCTTGAGCATGTCTAATTTCGCATCCATCTATGTGGGATCGATCCCTACTTCCCTGTGCTAATTTTAGTATACGTGGTTGAGGGTTTTTGAAGAGGTATTCTGTGTGTCCGACGACCGAGATCTTCCAACGATCCGTGAGTTCCTAGACCTTGTGATCTAGTGGATTCACTGGACCCAGGAGACTTGTTATTCTTTACTGTGCACACAGTCTAAACAACTCTGCATTTCGTAAAAGCGAGCTTCAAATGGCGCCGTTGCCGGGGATGGATGGCGTTTATTGTTATTGTCTTTGAGGATTTGGTGTAAATAGTTTAATTTCTGTTATTTTGTGTTTCTTGACAGTTTATGAACACGGGCTTCCATTCTGGAAATTGGGCTAGTTCATCTGGGTCAGGGAGCGGCCGATACAAGTGGCAAGTCAAAGAGTCTACGTCCACTATCATCACCAGTTCGGGTTTAAGGACAGTGGACCCATTTCCGTTCGAATCAGAAAGTGAGGAGTGGAATTCGTCAGGAAAAGAGGACCCAAAGTCGTCAACAGAAACAGAGCATTTCGAGACTGAGGAGGAGGAAAACCCAAATATGGCTCATTTAGTAGATCCCGATCCAGAGATAGGGTCACTCACCGCACATCTAGACGGTGAACCCGCCCATGCTATAGTCTCAAACCCGCGTCGGAGGTCTATTGATATCAAGACAAATGTGCTCGAAGTTTTGCCCACATTCTCTGGACGAAGGAATGAATGTCCTTACGAATTCCTAAACGTGTTTAGTAAGCTGTGTAGCATTCAAAAGCGACCCAACGAGGCAACTGAGGAGGACTACCGTTTGCGTGCAGTTCCGTTTGCCCTCAAGGGGGAGGCTAATACTTGGCTGCTGAGGCTCCCACCAGACTCGATTAACACATGGAAGGACTTCAAGCTGGAGTTCTTGGATTATTTTTTCCTGTCCAACAAGACGAATGCCTTGAAGAAGGAGATCCAGGAGTGCAAGCAAGAATATGATGAGTCTCTAAGCTCTTATTGGTCCCGGTTTAAGGGACTGTTGGATTCTTGTCCGAACCATAGGTAGATTGAAGCGGAGACTTACTATCTGTTTTACGAAGGTGCAAACCCTGAGTCAAAGGACTTGATGAATTCCTCAAGCGGGGGAAATTTTACCAAAAATAAAGCAAGTGAAGCCAGAGAAACTGTGGGAAGATTGATCGAGGCGAAGAAGGCCTATGATAACCCGCGGAGCATATTAAGGAGGGGGTCAGCCAATGCAGTAACGGAACAAGATGACAAGAAGGTGGAAGACATGATAGATAAATTGGAGAAAGCACTACTGAATGCAATTGAGAAGTACAACCCTCATGCTCCAGCGGAAAATGAGAAACCCCCTGGTCTGGAGGAAAGACAACTTCAGCCTTATTATGGTCAACCGTGTGAAGGGGAATGCCAAGCCCAGGCAAATTCAATGGGAAGCTGGAATCCGGATGGAAGTTGGAACCAAGGAAGACAAAGGGATGCCCCATGGAGGACTCACCCCAATTTTAGATGGACTGACAATGATCAAAGTCAGCCACCCCCACTGCAGCTCACGAATTATGCACACCCTCCAGAGAGGCAGTCCAACTGGCCAGGAAAAAATCAAGAGGGGCAATTGCAACTGGGGTACAGAAATCAGGACCATACTAATTGGGGAAATAGGAATCAGAATAATCCAGGGAGCTCCTATATACCACCTCACCAGAGGAATAACCCAGGGAACTATCAGAATTCTCAACCAAATCACCAAGAGAATCAGGGGTCTAGCAACAAGTACAATACCCACCAAGGAAATCAGGGGAACTATCGACAACCCCAAGGACAATACCAAGGTCAAGGATAAAATTCTAACCAATTCAACTCCAGGCCACAAAGGAGTCTGGAAGACATGGTCCACGACCTAGTGAATTCACAGCAGTTCATGCAGAATAACTTGCATTCCAATAACGACGTGGTGCACAAATTACAAGACGCTCAGTCGGAACAAAAAGCCGCCATGGACATGATGGCAAAACTGCTGTCCCAGATCGCAGTTTCTTTGAATGAGATGCGGGGAAATGAAGGAAAACTTCCTGCCACGGTCAAGCCACCATACCGAGCAAACATTAGTCACATCACCTTGAGGTCTGGGCGGGGCTATGAAGGACCAACGCTGGAGATTGATGAAGAGGTACCCACACAGGCAAGTAAGGGGAAGGAAAGTCAAGTATTTCAAGGAGATAGCCCTAGACCCAGAGAAATTCCTGTTCATGATGACCTCCAGAAAGGAGATTTAGGGGGATCTATACCTCGATCAACTGATCCATTTTTCCTAGATCCAGAGCCTGAGTTAGTAAGTAAGGAAGGAAGTAGGGAAGCTGGTGAAACCCAAGCTGGGAGTTCTACAAATGCAGTGAAGCGAGCAAAACCATTTCCATACTGAGGGGAAGCAAAGAAAAAGAACGATGATACAGAGGATCTCATGGAGATTTTTAGCAAGTTGGAAATCAACCCGCCCTTCTTGCAAGCCCTGAAGATGCCTGCCTTCAGCAAGTTTACCAAGGAATTCATAGCTGGGAAGACTAAACCCGACGGGAAGATTGTGATCGGGGAGAACGTGTCTGCTGTGATACAAAAGAGAAGGATGCCCTCGAAATGCACAGACCCAGGTATGTTCACATTACCCATTTCTCTAGGGGACATCAAAGTCGAGCATGCTATGTGTGATCTAGGGGCGTCTATAAATGTTTTACCGCTTTCGATCTACAAGAAGCTGACGGGGGTTAGGATGGTCGCCACCAAGGTGGTAATCCAGTTAGCAGATAGAACTTGCATTTGTCCTGAAGGTGTGTTGGAAAATGTCATAGTTAAGGTACATGATTTTCTATATCCTGCTGATTTCTATGTTATCAAAATGAATGATAATGAGTCTGCTGAGTCGAGTGGCGTGCTATTAGGAAGACCATTTTTGTGCACGACTAAGACCATTATCGATGTTTTCGATGGAACAATTTGCTTGGATTATAATGGGGAAAAATATACATTTAGCATAGATGAGGGAATGAAACGGACATTGGATGTTGAGAATTTATATGCTATAGATGTTATTAACCCCTTGGTCCAAGAATATCTTGAGACGAAATTGATACAGGAACAGATTGACAACTCGGAGTTGAGCCATTTAACCGACAAAGAAGTTGTGGTGTGGTGTGCAGCAATGAACACAACAGAGTTAACAGATGAGGAACTCACAGAGGCCATCATGGAGTTTTGCAGAAATCCCGAGTCAGCTAGATCTGGGGGATCAGCTCACGTGGCTAGTCTGGAGAATTCTCCTGGGTCTGGGAAGGAAACATCATCGGATATTGCGGAAAAAAATCCCTTGCCCCAGGAGATGAATGACGCGAAGAAGGAACTAAAGACATTTCCACCAGGCCTCAAATATGCTTATTTAGAGAAGAATGAGGCATTCCCAGTAATAGTCAACAGTAACTTGACTGAGGAACAAGAGAAGGAGCTGTTGGAAGTGATCAGGTGGAACAAGAAAGCAATAAGGTGGACCCTCTCTGATTTAGTAGGAACCAGTCCTGATCTCTACATGCACCACATCCGTTTAGAAGAAGGTGTGAAGGCTCACCGAGACGCACAACGGAAACTGAACCCAAACATGCGAGATGAAGTTCTGAAAGAGGTGTTGGAATTGCTCTCTCTAGGGATCATTTACTCTATTCCGGATAGTGAGTGGGTCAGTCCTGTCCATATGGTGCCTAAAAAGTCTGGAATACAGGTTGTCAAGAATGATAAGAACGAATTGGTGCCCACTAGGCTGGTGACGGGGTGGAGGATGTGCATCGACTACAGGAAGCTGAATGAGGCCACAAAGAAGGATCACTTCCCCCTACCTTTCATTGATCAGATGTTCGAAAGAAAGGCTGACAAACAGTATTTTTGTTTCCTTGATGGATACAGTGGCTATTTCCAGATCTACGTTAACCCAGAGGACCAAGGGAAAACCACGTTCACGTGCCCCTTTGGTACATATGCATACCGAAGAATGCCGTTTGGATTTTGTAACGCACCAGGAACGTTCCAGCGGTGTATGATGAGCATTTTTTCGGATCTGCTGGAAGTATGCATTGAGATCTTCATGGATGATTTTACCGTATATGAGAATTCGTTCGACACCTGTTTGGCCAGCCTTGACCTAGTATTGAAAAGATGCCAGGAAAGTTGAAGTCTAAGTGGATCGGTCCATATACCATTATCGGCCTCCGCGCAAATGGAGCAGTAGAGATCCAGGGAAGTACCTCTAACTCTGTTCCTTTCCTTGTTAATGGTCATAGAGTGAAAGTCTATAGGGATAATTCTGAGTTGTGTGTAGTGGAGGAAGTGCCACTACGCGCACTTTCTATTATCACCTAGTCAGACAAGGAGGTATTCTCGATGAATTCCTGGGTCAGGTAAATTGATTGACATTTTTGAATATATACACTGAACCAGGGAATCTCGGGAATACTTAAAAGAAGTTTGTAAATAGTTTTAGTGTTTTTCAAACAAAGGAAAATCCAAAAAAAAATGTATATACGATTTTAATCTTCCGAAATATTTTCGAAGCACCAGACTCCAAAGGAAAACAGATGCTTCATTTTCTAACCTCGACCTAGGAGTCTGGCGTCTTCAATTTTTTTTTTAAGTATAGGGTCATGGCCAGGGAAGTCAGCTAGGGAAGGAGAGCATGGAGGAAGAAGTCAAGGAGGGATCGAGATAATTTGAATTTCAAAATTTGGCCGATATTTATGGGAGGTGTACGGTTGCTTACATCACGCCTGCAACCGCACCATCTTTTCATCAGAAAAGGAAAACCGACACTTCTCTCTCCAATAATCCCAATCGACGAAAACTGCATTTCCTCTTCCTTCTCTCTACTTTCATTCTCTCTCTAGAAACACAAACCCTTACCAATTTCGACCGATTTTTCTTTGTTTTCAGATTTACAGTAATGGATCCAACTCAGGCCACTGGAAGTTCGCAGCCGACGGCGTATGACGCAGTTCTGTTGGCAGAATTGACGCAAAAATTAGGTAGCGTCGAGAAAGCGAAAGAAGTATACGCTTGATAAGTCGTATTCTAAGCCTTGGTTACTGGTCAGTATGTCGTGAAATTCATGTATTATCTGCAAAACAGTTGCTTAAGTGTGCAGGATTGAAGGATCCAAGTCAGTAGGAAACGATTCAGGTGACGCAAGTGAAAAGGGCGCCAGAAGGGTGCGATACTGACCAGGATGCATGCCAGATAAAAGGCTCGAGGTGGAGAAGGAGGATAGTTGGGATGATCATTGACAAGGGCAAAAAGGTCAAAGTGCAGGAGAAGTCTACCCTAAAAGCAAGGGCAAGCCTCCCTATAAAAGAAGCTACTGGGAGAGAGAAAAAGGGGGTTCGGTTCGAAGCTCTCAGTTCGCAGTTCAGAAATTACACTTAGTAGAATTCTCTCTAGAAGATCCATCCTTCAGCATTATCCCACCTCTCATTCCTCGCCACGGCCATGGTCACTTGACGTCCAGAGTTTGCCGGAGAAGTCATCAGTCCGTCGTTCCAGCCAGTTATCGTAGCAGTGTAGTAGTATCATCGCCAGGAGTGGCACAAACAATCTTAATCGCTTTCTTAGTTTAAAGTTTACTTGTTTTCATCATTTAAGTTATTTGCAAACACTCATCGTTGTTGCTCTTTTGAAGTACTTGTTATTTTCCAACGTTTACATTATGAAGTTTCTATTTCGCATGTCACTTTGGTTCGAGTTTGCTTCATTCTGCCTAGGAAAGTTAGATTTAGTTATTGCTTTCAATTTCTAGGTGTTTTCTTATCGAGAGTTGTTGATTCGAAGTTGTAGCTATGTTTAGACAAGTTTTCGTGCATGAGTTTCTTTTCTGCGCCGTGATTACTACCTTGCATGTCAGTCAGTAGAAGTTAAGTTGCAGTTTCACTGTTTAATTTAAGTTTGAGCATTTAAATCGATGGATCTTAAGTTTGAATTTGTGAATCTGAAGTTCAGTCATGGTGTTTGTGTTTATCTGAATTCTGTTAATACTTGGTGAAGAAGAAAACGTCAAAATCAACTTTATTGGACCACTTTTACTTTTAAGTTACTTTTGCTTTTGTTCCCTACTTTTCAGATGTACTATCCAGACCTGTCAGAAACCCCCAGCCAACAGATATACCTTGTAGTCTAAATTTTCTCTTTTAGTAACTGTCCACTTTCCATATGTCTCTGATACACCTTGTCCCCTATTTTCACGAACACTCTCACATGTCTGTTATTTTCCCGCCTACTAGTCAGTAGAGTACCACCTTTATTTCCTGTCTAGGTAAAATCTCAACCCAAGCGTGGTAGCTAACCAAACACCCAGGAAAGTCACCGCAGTTATCAAAACGTGTCCATCCTCGTGGGATTCGACCCTTACCTCCATTATACTAACCAGTAGAAGTGGGTTGAGGAAATTTGTTTGAAGCCAGGTCCCGGTTATCGTACCAACGACTCAGCTGGGTCGGGAATCTCTTCCTGATCAGTTGGATACACTCCAAATTACATACGAAAACCATCACAGCACTCGAGAGAGTGGGGGAGACCTCCGGGCTGTCAACGCTCTGTTCTCCGCCAGCCTGATGACATCCGCGGCGGCCATACCACCACTGACGATTCCAGCGGATTCGGCGGCACAACCCGCAGTTCCCCAAGAAGAAGGGCCTCAAGATTCAACCAGGGTGCCGGACTCTGGATCGCAACGAGCAGAAACCGCTTCACGGGAGACGGATAAAGAAGAGGCAGCGGGAAACCCTTGTTCACGAAACCCCTGTTTTGGTGGAAGTTGTTGAGGGGAAACCCATGTTCACGAAAAAGTTACTGAGGGGGAAACCCTTGTTTTGGTGGAAGTTGTTGAGGGGGAAACCCATGTTCGAGAATTGATGGCTGAGGGGGAAACCCCTATGGAGGCTGGGGATGAAACCCCAAAGGATTTCAGGGGTGCGACCCCTGAACCCATGGAAGAGGGGGTGACCCCGAGTGATGTTAGGGGGGAAACCCCTGTGTATATTGAGGGGGCGACCCCGATGGTGGATGATGCGGGGGAAACCCCGGGAGAACTTGTGGAAGGGACAGATCTATACACTACTGGAGTACCGTAGCCCGCTGAGGAAGGGCTAAATCTAATTGTGGACCTGGTGTTGGGGATAATCGCAGCGGAAATTGCAAGATTAAATAAATCCACAAAAGAATCTATTTAGGTGATTATGTGGGTCGATTCAATTTCATGCTAGAACATGTAGAGACATATTTTTGCGCAATTAATCACATAATTTAAATTAAATTATGATGTTGAATACTTACAACAATGATTCTCCAAAGAATCGAAGTGGCTTGCTACTTCTCCACGTGTAGATCTTGAAGCTTGATTGTGGATGCAAGACCAAAGATCTTCTAGCCTATGACCCTTAACTCTATAGATCTAAATTCCTTGTGGGAGGAATCTCTTAGAAATTATAAGGAACTTGAAGGAGAAGACAAGAAAAACCAATTGCACACTATGCAAATTTCAAAATCTCCTATTAGTAAGGAGCTCGAAAATTGCAAGCTTGGAGGCTAGGTTTAGGTTTTGTGTAATGTATATTGTCTCCTCTCCTTACATCCTTATTTATAGAGTTTATGATGGGCTAGGTTAGGGATCTATGGGGCTTGGATTGGGCCTCCCCAATTGGACCTTCTTTACTAATTAAATTATAACCCATAATTCAATATAAGGCCAATGGAATATTTCTTGTGCCACTATCGAAGAAATACTGACCGCCCATCCAATCCGTGATTACAAGCAATCCGGGTTAACCTCTTTAATATATTATTTCCCGTGTCTAAGACTTTCTATATCCATTAATTAATTTGTAGTCTGCTATAGACTTTAAATTAATTAATATCTTTTTATTTCCAAGAGTTTGTCTAGTACGAGATGTATATCAAAATATACTTTTCCTTTTCTATTTATTCTTGGATTAAATTCAAACCGGCCAGGTTTTCAAATAATAGAACTTCCCTCGAACACCTCTTGGGGATATAGTCAAACCACGCAGGCACATGATTCAATGTAATAATAAAACTGACACCATACTATTTATTAATTACTACTACCCAAGATATCAGGAATATTGGGTTGCGAAAAACCCGCACCTATTGATAAGTCAAAGTAGCGTATGATTAAATAACATGTGTCCTATATTATTACAAAGATTAGGAAATATTAAATCTCCAAGACATCGTCTTACAGTATATAGCAACAAAGACGTGTCTATACTTTAGATCCATTCAATGCTATACCACACCAATGTCACTAGTCATTCTCAAGGTAAAGACGACTTTCGGATGGACACTGCAACCTTTCACGATAGGTAGCCACTGTCTAGGTTGTGAAAAAGATTTACTTCTACAAGGTACCGATTGGGCCACCTACTCTGATGACCTGTTCCACGACCCAACCTTCAATGTAGAAGACTTAGACTGATTTTACTTTCCGGCGCTTTAATTATACAATTTAATATATAATTAAATACGGTCAATGCCCATTAAAGTAAAATACACAGTATGAAGAAAACATTTATTATTCTCATTAAATGAAGAGTGTTTACAATATACAAGCAATTTATCAAATTCAAAATAAACTCGAAAAATGCTTTTTAGTATATATGTTCCAACACCTGGTGGATGACCAGGAGGAAAGTGAACCCCAAGTGGACAAGAGGGCGGAGAGGAGACAAGTCAGGAGGAGTCTGCTCGACGAGGTTGATGACTTGGTTTATGCTGAGAAGGAGGAGTTCCCTGCCCGAGGGACAGATGCTGAAGAGGCAGAGGAACGTCGCCTGGTCAAGGAAAGGGCGAGAAAAGGAAAAGCAGTTGCGACCGGATCAACACGGTCAAGGAAAGCTCCCTCCGTCAAGGAGGTTGAGGAGACCCTTTCCCCAGTGACCGAAGCTCCCTCTACCGAGGAACAAGACAAACCTACTCATGAGTACGACTCTGAACTTGGAGAATCTGAAAAAGAGTTTGTCCCAGGACGTCCGGAGATATGGCTGACTAAGGAACTGCTGGAGTCGATGAGGCAGTTCGACGATCAGAAACGGGCCACAGTGTACAAGGAGCAATGCAGTGCTGAGAAAATGGCCAAGTCAGGCAAGCAGTACAGTCCTAAGGAGCTTCAGATGATTGCATGCGATGAAGACTTCCGTGCATGTATCTATTTAATCGGGTTCGAGTGGTTGCTAAAACACAGCCAGGAGAAAGTGCCGGTGGACCTAGCACGTGAGTTTTTCTCAACATTCCGATTAAAGAACACCTCTGACCTCAACACGGACTCCATAACATGCAGGCTTTTCAATGAAGAACACGAGATGAGCATCCGGGAATGGTCTTTGAAGATGGGGTTGTTTACCCAGGCTGAGGATGATGAAGGAATATGGAACGAGAGGATGATCGGCATGCCGAAGAATACGCCAGGTTTCAAAGTACAAGCAGCATGAGAACTAATCACTCACTCCAAGGCAAGGGAATTCAAGTCAAGCTACTCCAAGGCTTCTCACATCGAGGACAGAATCCTCCGTTTTGCTCAGACGTTTATCAGCTACAACTTAATGGGAACTGCAAATTCAGCTCTGACGACTACCGACCTTTATTTCACTTGGTGCATGGCAAAAGGCGTTAAAGTACATCTGGGTTATTGGCTGGCTCAAGCATGTCATCAAATGACCAGCAACCCTGCTCGACATATGTATACCTGCCATCTCCTAGGCGCCTACCTCCAGCGGAACGTTGAAATGAAGATAGCCAAAGCCGCACCCTTGGTCGTGATGTGCGAACCCCTGGAGACTTTCAGTGTTGAGTACTTTTTCAACAAGGGGTTACTTCAAGCTCACGGAAAACAAACTTTCTTCTACACGGTAGGAGACAAGATGAAGGCGGAGGCTGAGGAGGCTGCGGAGGCAATGCCGAGTGAAGAGGTCGAGGAGCTGAGAAAGGATGTCCAGGATGTGAGAAAAGAAATGCAGGTGATGAGGAAAGAAATTGTGAAAGAACTTGGGGGGATAAGGAAAGAATTGAACGGGAGCCGAGAAGAGGTGAAGACCCTGCGGGGCAATATTGCAGACTTGGCGGTGAAGTCTGCCAAGCAAAACGAGCGGATGATGGAGGTTGTGGAGCTTATAATGAAGATGTTGAAATGGTTGGAGAAGACACTCCCCTTTACCCAGTCGAAGGTAACTCCTGGATCCAGCAGCGAGGTCAAGCAACCAGGCCAGAGCAGTCCCTCCGTCCAGCGACCACCGCACCCGCTCAAGTAAATGGTCACCCCGCCCGTGTCTAAGCCAGTGTCAATCCCAACGAAATCAAAGTCCCTGACGATTAGGAAACCAGTGTCTGATCAACCAGAGAAGGAGGAAGAGGAACCAGCGAGAAGAGTCATGAAGGAGAAAAATAGGGGAATTGGGTTATGAAGGTATAAGCTGGACGAAGTCCAGATTAATGGAGTTATAAGCTGGACGAAGTCCAGAGGAGAGAAGAGGGAAATGGAGGAACAAGCTGGACAAAGTCCAGAGAGTAAAAAATGGTGAATATATATATATATATATATATATATATATATATATATATATAAGGAGGTATAAGCTGGACGAAGTCCAGGGGGAATAGATCTAAGGGCAGGAAGCGACAATAACCTGACCGAGGAAAAAGGGAAAAACTCTCATAACCCGACGCTTCAGTGGTTTGGCAGTAACTTAAGAGAGGTCCTAGCATCCCTGGTGAGGAATGAGTGATCGAGTGAATACAACAGTTGGGAAAGTAAAGGGCTATCTTGACGAACTGACAGATTGATTAGGTGGAGGAAGGGAAAAGGCCTATTTGGAGGTGTGCAGCCTGTTGGATTGACCTCAATCTTGTGGGGACGGTTGCCTAAAAGTTGAAACTAGTTCATGCATATGTGTCTATGTGTTTTCTTTTTAAGTGTTTGTTATTTGTGCATTAGTTGTGTCTAGGTTTAGGAATCTGTTTAGAGTCTAAAGAGTTGGTCAGGGGATAACCATGCTTTGGAATTCGCCTTATTCTTTTCTTGTTTTTATACTTGAGGACAAGTATGGTTTAAGTGTGAGCAGTTTGATAAGGCTAATTCCGTGCATCGGTTATGTGGTAGAAAAACACTTTATTTTGCTGGGTCTAACGCAATTTTTAAGCCAGGTGTGTGAAGGAGACGCTAGATCCAGGGAAAGTTGGAGACAATGGACTAGCAGAGGAAATTGAAGGAAAGTGAGCAGAACTGAAGGGAAAATAATGGCTAGAAGAAGGAAGTCAATAGCTGAGGGCAACAAAGACTATTTATACCTCGCTGGGCCCACTTCAACGCCTATAAATAAAGGAGCATGCATCACACGCCAAATACGATTTTGCTCTTAGCTCACACATTCACACACATTTGAAAAATGAGAATTCTGGGGTAGTTTAGGGTTTCTAAGGGTTTCATCTTCAGAGAAAGTCATTCGTAACACCGTCCTTGCGAAGGGCGAAGATACAATCTATTTACATTCTGTTTTTGCACTTTATTTCGTTCGAACTTCATCGTTTTAGAAGTCGATTTGGTTGTTGCTATTTACCGATTATCTAAGCATTTGGTTTATGTTATGTCGGCGTTTATCTTGTGTTGATTTACGTTGATTCTGTGTTTGTTCGAAGTTTTATTTCGGCAGTTACATGTTAATCTCTGTTTTGGACAATTTTGTGCTTGATCTCAGGAATACGGCTGTGGATCTGAATTGTTGTTGCTGATTGGTGGTTGTTTGTTGAATCTGAAGCTATGGATTTACTTTTGGTCGGAGTTTGTGTCGGATGCTTAGATCCGGAGTGGATTTAGCATCCGAGGTTGGATCTGAACAGGGGAATCAAGTTGTGCATGGATTTCGGACTCTTTTGCTCTCTTTGCAATTTACTCTGTCTAGTAGCCGTAGATCTGTTTAGTTTTTAATTGTTCTTCGTTAAATTGCTTAAATCCAGTCTACTTTGTTTTCTGATTACGTTTCATCTCTGTTTCTACTGAGTTTTTATGCAATTTGAGTTGAGGAAGATGATGTCGCTGTTAGTTAGTACTTTAGTTAGTTGTTTTCCAGCTTTTCGTCCGTACTCTATTTTTTCAGCAAATGGTCCCCACCGTCAGTTTATTTCCTAGGTCTAGGTAATTTAGAATAGTTTCTTAGATCTAGTGATTGTCTTGTTTTCCAGTTTACATGCATGATTTCTGTTCTGCCTAGATCTAGCTGTTAGCATAAAAGATTTCACTCAAGTTAGTCTAATTTCCTCAACCCAATGCGTGGCAGCAGCTAACCCAAAAATAGTCCCGAATCCTTGAGCATGTCTAAATTCGCATCCATCTATGTGGGATCGATCCCAATCCAAGCCCCATAGATCCCTAACCTAGCCCATCATAAACTCTATAAATAAGAATGTAAGGAGAGGAGACATATATGTTATCACAAACCCTAGCCTCCACACTTGGCTTTCTTGTCTTCTCCTTCAAGATTCTTATAATTTCTAAGAGATTCCTCCCACAAGGAATTTAGATCTATAGAGTTAAGGGTCATAGGTTAGAAGATCTTTGGTCATGCATTCATCAAGATCTACACGTGGAGAAGTAGCAAGCCACTTCGATTCTTTGGAGAATCATTGTTGTAAGTATTCAATAACATAATTTAATTTAAATTATGTGATTAATTACGCAATTATATGTTTCTACATGTTCAAGCATGAAATTGAATCGACCCACATAATTACCTAAATAGATTCTAATGTGGATTTATTTGTTTTGCAATTTCCGCTGCGATTATCCCCAACAACTGGTATCAGAGCCATGCTTTTAGGCTCTGATTATGTGGGTTTAATCTTTTTTTTTCAAAATTTACATGGATCAATGAAGAATATTTTAGATCTATAAGTGAATACTCTAGATCGGCTAAAGATCATTCTATATCTATGAATTTTATTCAAGATTGATGAAGAATGTCTTGATCTACAAAAGAGTGCTCCAAGATCTATAGAGCATATTCTAGATCTATTTTATATAGTTGTTAAATGGAATATTCTAGATCTATAAGAATATTCTTAAGAATATTGTAGATCTATGATAGTTTATTCTTGATTTATGTTTATTGTGTTCTACTTGTGTAGATCTACATGTTTGAAAAATGTGATGGATGATTGTTTTCATGCTTGCAATATTGCGTGATTGTTGAATCTTGTTATTCTTCGTTTTATTGTAAACCCACGGGGGTTGACCGTGGTAGATTAGGATTTGTTTTTCCTTGTATATTTCTTTTGTAAACAAATGTAATAGTTAGAATACAAAGAAATGTAATACAATGGAGCAAACAAGACGAAGAACGGAACCGGCGACAATGACCTAGGCGGCGGCCGAAACCCTAGCGGGCTCGGCTGCACGCAGATCTAGGTGGCGGTGGTGGCTGGCTGCTGAGCAAACGGCGGCGGCGGCAGGAAGCCATGTGGCGGCAGCGACTGCTTTACGAAGCAGCCGCAACAGCGCTGCGTCGGCGGCTCCAGGCTGGTGGCGGCGGCGGCAACGGCTGGGCAGCGGCTGGGCTGGCCGCAGTCTCGGCGGCGGCTTCAGCCGCACACAGATCGAGGCAGTGGCGGCTGGCGGCTGACGGCACGGCGGTGGCTCCCGGTGCTCGGCGGCAAGGCAGCCCGATGAAGACGGCGGCGGCACGGATCCCTAGAAGGCGGCGGCGGCTAGTTGTTTTTATTTTAGGAAAAAACCCTAATTAGGATTTTAGATGGCCCGATTAATAGGCAAGGCCCAATGTGTGGTCTTGACCTAATTTTTATGCCCTAGATATTTGTTTTATTCAAATGGGGTATATATTTTATTTAATCCTTTTTATCCGGAGTACCATGGTTCATGGAAAGGATAAATTGTGATTTATTTTAATTATTTAGTTTTAGACATTTAGTGGTTTAAAATCAAATGATTTATTTGATTATATGTGATGTGACAAAGTGTGCAAAATTATTTGCCTATGTGATTTACATCTTATGTGAGTTAAATAAATTATTTGCTTGCATGATAATCAAATGAAAACCATTTTATTAAAATAACTAAGCGATAATTACGAACAGTCATGTTGTATATGGTTTCCACAAATGGTATTCAAATGTGAAGTAAATTAGATAACATTTCGACCTTTCTATAGAGGAGTTGTGTTATTAGTAATATTTACAGTTTTCATAAGATTTGAATAACTAAAATGGTTCTTTTAAATGAAAGGCATATTTCTGAAGGAATATTGTGACCAGTGGGAGCAATATTATCATGAAGTGAGCATTGTTTAAAAGATGTTAACCATGGTCTTAGAATCTTGTTGAGTGGCGTGCGACCTTTCTTTAGAGGAGTATTCAAAGCAAGATAAGATTCTTGAGGACTAGAATTATGGTACTAGCTTAGGCAATATTTGGCAGCCATGTCATTCTTATGGTCTCTGGACTATCTGTCGGTATTGTGACCAAGAAAAACTTTTTAAAATCTAAATAATCCATGACATCTTTTGGTGCTTGTTTATCTAGCGTTTTAATAGCATATGTGATTCTCGAATGTTTAATGGTTTTACATTCCTTTATCATGTATGGTTGTGTGATGAATACCTTTTATTTTTTCTCAGTCAATATCAATTATGTCGCTTTATCCATTATCTGTGATCTTGAAAGAAAACTCGAAGGCCAAAATTTAGTAGACTGGAAATGTAAATGGATACGATTCTCATTGCTAAAAGATTGAAATTTGTATTCACCAAATTTATGTTCTCCATTTCCTCGACAACGCTTCACAAAGGAAGTTTGAGAATGTATTTTATGCATGTACTCAACAAGTTCTTTAAGGAAGAATGTCAAGCTACTTTCTTGGAAGTAGTAGGACAAGTCTTGGTACATACCGATGTTAAAGGGATATCCAATGAGGACGTTGTCCAGATTTTATTGGAAATCCAACAAAGATAGAATGTTTTTGCAGAATCTTATGATTCGGTTACTCAAATAATTCTATACTCATTTCATCGACAATCGTAATAAGATGTGACTATAAGAAGGTTGTTACTGAAAAGTTGGAAGCCTTCAGCATTATATTCACGTTATTACTGTTGGAGAAAAATAACATGATGGTTGACGAATTCATTAAAGCTACATTTTTTTTTTCAAGGGGGTTTCCTACTGCCTTCAGGGTTTGCTACACGCGGTCACCTTGCCCTAGACATCATGTGGTAGTCTCTCTTCTTTTTTTTTTTTCCAGTATTTAGTGGAAAGTAGTTCCACTTTGAGGTTTCTAACTCACCTTTTAAGAGGGCTTTCGTGTCTGACCTAAGGGATGGGTTTTTCCTTCATACTTGCATCATCTATACTGACTAGGGGTTACTGGAGGGGGTGGTTTCTGTTTTCCGGCATGCCTTATTTCCCTCAATTCCCCTCACCGTCAGTTCGAGGCAGTTGAGTTTTAAGCCCATTCATAAAACATAACACATAATTCTTAGACCTAAACAAACCTAAAATAAACTAACATGCACTGATCAAACTCCAACTAGCTAGGTTCCGAATAATAAAACATTGTTTCGCACTCCTCTTGAGGACATTATCAAACGAGACTCACCTCGCGCACGATTCAATATAATAGCAATCCTAGCACCGCTAGATATTAATCACCACTTCCCAATATATCAGGATTATTGGGTTACGAAAAACCCGCACCATTTGATAAGTCAAAGTAATGCATAATCAATAGCGTATGCTCAATGCTAACCTACATTGATTAAGAAACAAATATTTATCCGGACCTTGCCTTTCAGTAGATAGCAAAAGGATAAGTCTTGCTGTTAGATCTGTTCAGTGCTTTACCAAACCAATGTCATCTTATTTCAGTAAGGGTTAGAAATATGTGGACTGACATTGCAACCTTTCATGATGGATAGTCTATTTCCATCTAGGTCGTGAAATTCTTATTTTTGTTTGTTTAGGACTGACCGTGTTACCTTAAAGTGGAGGCCGCCCATAATCGGTCTACTAAAACAAAGACTTAGACTTTGTTAAGTTAACTTATACATTTAAACATACAATTAACATCCATTAAATGTAAAACATAACAACATTATGACAAAAATAATCTGTTTTATTCCTTGGAAAATAAAATAAGAGTTTTACAGTATTCAATCACTCAAAACGTGATTTCTAGTGTACAAACTCTAACAATCTCCCACTTATACCCAAAACACTTTCGAGTATACAAAAAAATGTGCTAACGTCTAATTCTCCCACTTATACTGAAAGCGGATTGAGGTCTTGAATTAGTCCAACACCCATTCCTTCAACATGGCTTTTAAACGGCTTTACCGCTAATGCCTTTGTGAAAGGATCTGCCAGGTTATTTTCTGACTCAATCTTGACCACTTGTATGTCTCCTCTCTGCACTATATCTCTAATGATATGATACTTCCTCTCTATGTGCTTGCTCGCTTCATCAGCCCATGGTTCCCTCGAATTCGCCACAACACCAGAATTGTCACAATAAATGTTGATGCTCTTGGGCATATTCGTAACCACACCTAAGTCCAGAAGAAAGTTCTTAAGCCATACTACCTCTTTTGCAGCCTCCAAAGCGGCCACATATTCGGCTTCCATGGTAGAGTCTGCAATGCATTTCTGCTTTACACTCTTCCAAATTACAGCTCCACTTCCTAAGGTAAACACATAGCCGGAAGTTGATTTTCTCAAATCTACATCAGCTTGAAAGTCTGAATATGTATATCCTAAAGGACAGAGCTCGACTGCATTGTAAACTAGAACATAGTCCTTAGTCCGATTAAGGTACTTGAGTATGTTCTTTACGGCAATCCAATGTTCTTGACCCGGATTTGATTGATATCTTGCTACCATGCCAACAGCAAAGCAAATATCAGGTCTAGTACAAAGCATAGCATACTGATACGCTCGGATTTTGCACGGTTTTAAGGCCATTATTTGGCCCGTTTTTAAGGTCAAAGTTGCATTACATGTCCATTATTTGCATATTTTATCTATTTTGGTATTTTGACATGTTTTGTGAGAAATGTGCATATTTGAGCCAAAAGAGGGAGTTAAAACGCGAAGTAGAGAATCTGGAGCTTCTCCGGCGACCGCCGGCACTTAGCAGAGACAAAGACATGCACGGCGACCGCTGGGAAGTGCGTGGCGACCGCCACAAGGAGTCAGAAGCTACTGGACTGCGTGCGGCAACCACCGGCCAAGGTGCGGCGGCCCGCCACAGAAATACAGCGCGCGACAGCTGTCTTCAAACTCAATTTGCCGGCGATCCAGAAGTCCGATCGGAGCTTCTACAATCCATTCTCTTCGTCTTGAAAATAGCTTCAAGATGGTTCAAGAATCAACTCAATCGGAGTCCTGTGGAGAGAGTTATGTCCGTTCTACCCAATGTTTTAAAAATCGGACCGGCCGGCGAACCGGCGTCGTTACTGGTTCACTGGTTCAACCGGTTCACTGGTCGAACCATTGGTTGAACCGGAATATATAATAAACACATATATTATATATTATTAAGAAATTTAATATTTTTATGTATTAAAATAGATGATGTTTATTAATTTAAGAAAATTTATTTCGTAAAATAATATTATAATTAAATACGAATTAGGTATTAAGTTTAGATAAAAATATTCATTGATGTTAAAAGCTAGGGTATATAAATTAAGTATGTAATATAAAAAATTTATTTATAGTAAATAATGAATCTTATATGGTACTAATAATAATATAGATGGTAAGTAGAGCATCATTAAAATATAGAGGATGATAATTATTTATATTATAATTAACAATTATATTAAAGAATATAAAATTAAAACGAATTATTAGTTTTTGTAGATAAAAATTTAATGGTTAATGTATAAAAATATTTGATGTTCAAATTGTTCAATGAGCTCATGTGGTGGAGTGGTAGAGGTCTTCTTATGTAGAAGAGAGGTCATGAGTTCAACTCCTACCAACAACAAATTTTAAAAATTTATAAACAAAACAATATTAAACCGGTTTCCGGTTCACGGTCCAACCGGTCCGGCCGGCCGGTTCTGCCGGTTCACGGCGGTTCAATGCATTGGTGGTTTAAAGGAGTGAACCGGACCGGACTACCTACCGGTTCCAAAGTCGCGCAAAGCTGCCAGCTTCAGTCTAGGCGGAAATTTGAAGAAGGAAAGAAGATATTAACTTGTGAAGCCAAATCTTTTCCTTCTACTATGGGGAACGAAAATTACATATTTCCTAATGCTTGGAGGACACTTATTACCAAATTTAAATCCATTGCTTTCACCTATTCGCAATGATCGACATCAGCCTGCGCCTCTGCAAGATTCCAGGGATCAAGTACATTGCTGTCCGAGGAGTGATCCATGCATTCTCCCAAACCAATGTATCTTTCGGGCTCATGAGAGACCCTCCCACTGCGACATGGCACTACAACATTTGGAGTAGTAGTTGAAATTTATGGAATTGTTGTTACACTAGGTAGTTGTTCTTCGTTAATGGAACTTGTGACTGAAGTTAGCTCTTCAAGAGCTATCTCACTGTTGGACTTATGATTCATTACAAAGTCTTCCTCTAAGAATATGGCATGTGTGCTCACAATTACTTTCTTATCACGGAGACTATAGAATTCATAAGTTTTTTCGATCCTCTAAGGTAACCTATAAACACACATACCTCCGTCCTAGATTCCAGCTTAGTTGGATTTAAACATACAATTAACATCCATTAAATGTAAAACATAACAACATTATGGCAAAAATAATCTGTTTTATTCCTTGGAAAATAAAATAAGAGTTTTACAGTATTCAATCACTCGAAACATGATTTCTAGTATACAAACTCTAACAATAGGAAGCATCACCCAGATCCTTCATCATAAAGGAACAAGACAATCATTCTTTCACGGATTGCAACATGGAACGATCGCATCCTATAATCAAGATGTCATCAACATATATGATAAGGTATACGACATTTCCATCTTCGCGTTTACTATAAACACATGGATCCTCTTTGCTTCTGACAAAACCAAACGATTTGATTGTCCTCGAAGCTTGCTTAAGTCCATAAATGGATCTTTTTAGCCTGCACACTGCATTCCGCCTTTCTTTCGATACAAAACCTTCATGTTGTGTCATATAGACATCGCCTACTAATTCTACATTGAGAAATGTGGTTTTGACATCCATTTGTCAAATATCAAAGTTGTAGTATGCAGTTATTGCAAGTAATATCCTAATGGACTTGATCTTAGCAACTGGCGAAAAGGTTTCATCATAGTTAGAGATGTCAAGTGGGCCGGCCCAGCCCGGCCCGCTAGCGAAATAAAACGGGCCTAGGCCGGGCTAAGGAGTTTAATCGGGCTCCAATTGGGCTGATTTTTAAACCCTGGACCGGCCTGGACCTAGGACCATCTGAAGCCCGGCCCAGGCCCAGGCCCAGCCCAGGCCCGACTCAGCTTATGTATTTGCCTTATAAGTTATACCTACGTTTTCATACTAGTATCTTTTAAACTATATATAAGCCTATGCAAACTAAATCACCAAAACTATATTAGTACCATGGAGATTTAAATATAACCTTGTGAAATTACAATTCATGATTACCATTAATTATAGGAGATTCATTTTTACATAATTTCTTTCTTCACAGGATAGTATATTCGAGTACTAAAATTAGTTTGCATAATTATAGAGATTAATTCATTCATGATTATAGTGATGAAATAGTTAAATTATATATATATATATATATATATATATATATATATATATATATATATTAGATCGTGTATTATAATATGTGTATGTTACAATATGTATATAGCAGATCGTTATTTTAGTAGATCTCTCTTAAATCCTGATTTTGTGGGATTATATATAATTATGGTATTTGCATATATCCTATACTTGGGATTTGATCAATTGCTAACTAATTATCAATCCAAAATTGAGACCAATTTTTAATCATTAGATTAGAAGATCTTGTGGTTGATATAATGCCAAGAGTAATATATTTTAAATTTAAATAATTATTAATTAAATTAAAAGGGTATTAATGTCAAATCCTATATGTAGTAATTATAACTAACTACTTTCTTTCTCCTCAAAATCATCTCAAATCTTTAAATTTACGTAACTCTTTCAATTTAAATTATTTTTTCGCAAAAAATATATCAAATTAAAGATAATTTAATAAGGATTCCAACGAGATCTCAATTGCATATGTTCCGACGATGTCCGGGAGATGAAATTTGATAAATTATATTTCAATTTTCGTACATGTTGATAAGCAGCTTTTATCAACAAATGCAACAAAAAATCTCAATATATTGTAGGCAAAATCTCAATATTATGCATGTCCAATCTCAATAAAAATGTGTTGATATTTTCTTGTTCTTGTGTTGATATTCTAATGTCATATTGTTGATATTTGTAATACACAATGTTGATATAAAAAACACTCACGAAAATTATCATATGATAACATAATGACGATATTACCCTTTTGTTGATATTTTGTCTACTATTTATTGAGATTTGTGAGCTTTAATCTCATCCACTCATTTTAAAATCTAAGAGTGGAGATTTAGTCTTGATTTTAGATTAGGGTGCTATAAGCATTAGAATAAGACCCTCCTATACCTATATTATATATCCATATACATAGACACGATCACATGCTAATATAGATGGTTAATTATGCATGTGTTAATTATGGAACATCTCTTTTTAGTTCAAATTAATTTTTCAATTAATCTTTCCATCATTTAGCATTTTCCCTATATTCAATATATATTTTCATTCTCTACTTCCAATATTCCATAATTCCAATTAATATTTCCATGATTTTAGTTCCAATTAATATTTGATTTTAGCCGTTTCCTTCTAAATAGTGTATTTTAGTTTCTTGATTCCTAAATTTGTGGGATTATGTAAATCAATAAATTAATACGTAAACAAGTTACTTCTTTCATTTTTAATTTTTAACCTTCTTTATGTAAATATTACAACTCAATTGCCCACGAACTATTTAATAAAAATTATAGATTGATAGTAGTAAATTTGTAACTAAAGCATGAATTAAATTTAGCCCAGCCCAGCCCGGCCCGGCCCGTTTACTAACTGGGCTCGGTTCGGCTGGGCCCATCAACCAAAATCCAGGGCCGGCCTGGCCCACTTGACACCTCTAATCATAGTCAATGCCTTCGCGTTGACTATAACCCTTTGCCGCTAACCTAGCCTTGTAGGTTTGTACTTTGCCATCTGCATCCCTCTTCTTTTTTAAGATCCATTTGCAGCCTATAGGGTAAACCCCATCTGGCAAGTCAACTAGTTCCCAGACCAAGTTGAAGTACATCGAGTCCATTTCAGATATCAAGGCTTCAAGCCACTTCTCTCGATCAGTGTCTGACACCGCCTCGGTATAGGTCTTAGGCTCATCGTCATATAAATCAACTTCATCATCTTGGTTCTCAACCATTAGATTCAGTCTCTCAGGTGGACGACAAAACCTTCTAGGCCTATTGAGTTGGTTTTCTTCTGGCTCGGGCTGTTCATTCTGAATGTGAGTAGGTTCAGGAATATCACTATGATCTTCTTGAGGTAGAGGTGATGCAACTATTGTATCATCTTGTCTTTGATGCATCTCATTGTCTTGAGGAGGTTCTTCGAGAGTCCCTCTAAGGTCTCCTCTAATAGTAATTTCCCTTCCCAATAGATCATCAAAAACTCCCACTGAGTTATTGTTCAAACCATTTGACAATACCTCATCCTCAATGTTATCTTGTGGTTTTTGAATTTCTTCAAGATCTATAATGTTGTGACCTTGTTCCTTTAAGACATAATTGTCTTCAAGAAACGTCACATCCCTAGAGATTATCACCTTGTGATCTCCAGGGCAGTAGAATTCATATCCTCTAGTTTGTTTACGATATCCCACAAAGTAACACTTCTCACTTTTAGATTCCAACTTATCAGTCATTTGTTTCTTAACAAAAGCTGGACAACCCTAGGTCCGCATATAGTTAAGACAAGGCTTTTTGCCATACCATAACTCATATGGTGTTTTCTTAACTAATTTGGATGGAACTATATTCAGAATGTAAATACCAGTCAATAAAGCATGACCCAAGAGAAATAAAGGAAGACTAGCTAAACTCATTATGGATCGAACCATATCTAATAATGTTCGATTTCTCCTTTCAGATGCTCCATTCATTTGTGGTGTACCAGGAGGTGTCCAGTCCGACTGGATTCCATGTGATTTCAAGTAATCAAGAAATTCTCGGCTCAAGTATTCCCCTTCTCGATCTGATCGAAGAGTTTTGATACTTTTCCCAAGTTGTTTCTCAACTTCACACTTAAACTCTTTAAATTTCTCAAAGGCCTCAAATTTGTGTTTCATAAGATACACATATCCATACCTTGTCAAATCATCAGTGAAAGTAATGAAGTACGAATAACCATCTTTTGCTTGGGTTGGAAACGGTCCGCACACATCTGTGTGGATCAACTCTAGCACATCATCAGCACGTCCCCCTTTCCCAGAAAGTGGCTTATTAATCATCTTTCCTTTCAGACATAATTCACAAGCACCATATGATTCAAAATCAAATGAATTTAGATAGTCTAACTTTCTCAATCTCGCTATCCTTTTCTCATTGATATGACCAAGTCTACAATGCCAAAGATAAGTAGCATTATCCGTATTACATAGCTTAAGTCTTTTATTTTGCACATTGAGAATATTCCGTTTACATTCAAGCATATATAATGCATTTTCTAAAGAGGCATTTCCATAATACAATCCATTATTAGAAAACGAGCATCTGCTGTTTGCAAAATGGAAGGAAAAACCTTCGATGTCCAACATAGGAATGGAAATAATATTCTTTGAAATAACTGGAACAAAATAACAATTATGTAAATCTAGTCTATGTCCTGAAGGAAGATCTAATCTATAAGTTCCCCCGCGTTCGGCAACAACTTTTGCTCCATTTCCAACACGTAGATCTACTTCCCCAGGCCTCACTTTCCAGCTGTCAATTAAACCTTGCACATTATTACAAATGTGTGAACCACGAGCGGTATCCAATACCCAAGATTGTGAGTTATTCATAGACATATTTATCTCAATGACAAACATAGCTGAGCTCCCACTCATTGCACCTTGTGCCTTGAAGTTTGGGCAGTCTCTCTGCCACTCCGTGAAATTTGACCTAGTTAATTTGTTTGTTTCCATCATACACTCATAAGATAAGTTTGACCTATTACCTGAACAGAAAATAAAACGAAAAGCAAATTAGAAAAACATACAAAGATCACATTCGCATCACTAATCAAACAAGGGTTTATTTTATTGATTAGATCCCACTAATTTTAACATATATTATACCCCCAAACATAAAATACGAATTTATATCAAATATAAATTTTAGTGGTCCAAGATCCAAGTCTATATAGTTGTAGCCTCTGTGAGGGCTGATGACTACAATAATATCACTAGGTAGGCCTCCAAGCCAACTGTAACAACAATTTTACAATTCTTGGTTTATTAATCTAATTAATATACGTCCATAAATTATTTTGGTTGCGAGAGCTACACAAAATAATTTAAGCAAGTCAACCCCATCACACGATGCCAACCATGCATCTATGAATGAGCCTAAACCTTGTGGATTTAGAGTAAACGCGAGGGCGTAAAACTCATGGTCGAAAAGGCTAGGAACATGAAGAGCGAAGGGAGAGCTTAGTGTGTGTATTGCTGTGTAAAATGGAACTTCCCCGATCCAGAGAATCCACTAGACACTGGGTCTAGGAACTCGGAGAATCCTCGGGTTACCTGTCGTTGGCCACACAATCACTTCCTTCTCTTTTCAAAACCCTCAACCCGTTATGCTAAAAAGATTAGTATAGGGAAGCAGGGATCGAATCCACAGAGACAGATGCGTAAGTAAACATGCTAAAAGACCTGGAAACTATTTTTGGCTGCTGCCATGCAATTTTCTCGGGGTTGAGATTTAATTCCTAGACTCCGGAAATGAAATGCTCTATCCTAACAGCTAGATCTAGGCAGAGATAACAGAACATGCATAATAATGACCAAACACGCTTGAAATTATTGCTAGACCGGGTAAACGGCTTCCTAAGCTAACCTAGACACAGGAACGAACAACATGTGGGGACCATTTCCCTAAACAGCATAATACGACGGAAAAGCTGCAGATTAACCAACTAAAGGACTAACTAACAGCGACATCATCTTCTCTAACTTTTATCACGAAATTTCAGAAGAAAAACAGAGCAAAGTAAGTATCAAAACGGGGCAAACGAGATTAAACCGATTAACGCAATTAACTACCGAAACTAAAGCAAATCTACGATTACTAGACGAGATAAACAAGTAAACAGAATTTAAATATCACAACCATGCAAGCATAAACAAATCTAAATGCTGGATGCTTCATCCACTCCGAATCCAAGCCATCCACAACAAACCAACACAATTTCCATCTCCGATCTTCACAGATTCAACCAGATTCAACCGATCAACTACAAATCTCCATGCAATTTAAACTCCACCTCAGATCAATTAAGAATATCCACCAAAGCAAACAGAAAATGCAACAATAACATAACCGAAACCAAAGTAGCAAATTCCATAGCTAAATAGTGCAATATCCAACGAGAACGTAACAAAACACGACCGAGCTTCAAACTACGAAGACTCGGGAAATACAAAACGTAAACAGAAATCAAATAAAAGGATTGTATCTTCGCCTCCCGTGGAGACGGTGTTACACAATGACTAATTTGAAACGTGAACCCCTAAAATAATTCCCCTAAAGTGTGTGTAGAGAATGAGAAAAGCCGAGCTAAGAGCTGATGATGCAAAAGGAGAACTCCCTTCATGTTGGATGCGTGCTCTTATTTATAAGGGGCGGAGCTTCTAGACTCTTCCTGGTGTTTCTCATTTTCCCTCCTTGTGGATGCTCCTTCGTCTAGTAAACTCTTCCCTTTTTTCTGCTCACTTTTCCCGCCAGCTTCTTCCTCCAGGTAATCCTCTCTTTCTTCCTGGGGCTGGCAATTTCTCTACACACCTGGCTTATAAAACTTTGTTAGACCCAGGAAATCACATGATTTATCCCATAACCAATGCATGAAATTAGTCTTATCAGAACATCAAACAATTGTGATGGATGATGAGTTTGTTTCAAAAACAAGACTTATATTTTATGGGGAAAAAGTGTGATACTAGTTATGTAAATATAATATCCAATATCAAATCTCAAATAATTACTGGGCGCCGCCTGCCCAGACATAGTATAACACGGACTACAAATACTGGGCGCCGCCTACCCAAACATAATATAACATGGTCTCTAACTACTATAGTTAAATAAATAAGCATAAATCAAATAACAAGCTTATCACATAGGATATCAAATAATGCTCAACAAATAAAATCAAATTTTATTTTTTAATTAAATGTGGATTAACCGATTATATCAATTCCTAATTAATTTAATTGCATATTTTAATATTAATTCTAAATTAATAAAAACTATCTTAAAATTTATTAATCTAATTAATAAATTATGTTTCTGTAATTGGTTTTATATAATTAATCTAATTAATTATATGTCTATAGTCATTTCAATTAAAACAGCATCTGAAACAATTACTCATAAAATCATCTTGCTTGGAAAAATTTTGTAAACATTGAATCAGATTTAAACGAAAATTTTGAAACATAATAAAGTTTTCTTTTGTCAGAATATAATTTTCTTTGGAAATACTTAAGAATCAAGAAACAAATCCCAATTCTAATAAGCAATTGTTTTCCATAGTTTCCATAAATGAAATAAGAAATCTAATTTCTCATTCCAACGCAATTACGTAAATCTAATTTTATGCCCAACCATATAAATACGATTAATCCACAAGATCAAGGTCAATCAGATAGTCTACACACTCCAAATCTTCTCATTTCCTTTATCTATCTAGTCGGTTTGTCAGCTCGTCCAGATGGCGTATAGCTTACTAATTGTTGGATTTGCTCGATCACTCATTCCTCACCAGGGATGTTAGGATCGATCACTCTTAGTTATTTCTTGCCACTGATGCCTCGGGTTATGAGAATTTCTCCTTCTTTCCTCATTTCCTATTTTTTTTCTTTCTTTTTTCCCTGGACTTCGTCTAGCTTATACCTCCTTGTTTTCCTGGACTTTGTCTAGCTTATACCTCCTCATTTTCCTGGACTTCGTCCAGCTTATACCTCCAGATGTTTAATCATTTTTTATTTCTTTTTTTTTTTACTTTCCCCTATTTATCTCCTTTCTAAATTCTTCTCCCTAAGCATCAGGTGGCAGCCCCTTTTTAACATGTTAGCACTCAATGTTAAGGCTTATAACTCACTTATGTAGTGGGCCTTCACAACTAGGTCAGCTAAGGCACTTTCTATCGTTCTTGCTTCTTCCAAACCGATTTCAGCTTTTAAAAGAAAGAGGGCTCAAAGTTGTCGTGCATCCTATTCTCAATTACTCTTACTAAGGGAATCTTGTCTTATTATTATCACCAGTTCATGCCAAACACGTAAAATCTAAAAAAAAAAACTAACTCCTAGACCTATTGACTCTTACACATGCTGAGCACAAACTGCACTAACTCTCCTACCCCCTCCCACTTCACTCCAGCTTGTCTCCAAGCTATCCTAGTGAAGAGGGGAAATAAGGGGGTTGGTGCGCACAATCAAAATAAAACACAGAAAACAACATACTCAAAAACACAAACAAACTTCTCACACTTAGACCAGGCAACGGGCTAAGTGGGAGAAGATAAAGATACAAAACAGGAAAATAAAATGCTGATGATACATATAAACTTCTCACACTTAGACCAAGAATTGGGCTAAGTGGGAGAAAATTATAACAGATAAACAACATGCTTACTTAAACAAAAACTTCTCACACTTATTCTAAGGATTGGGCTAAGTGGGAGAACACACATAACAACAACTACACATGCTCAGCACAGATAAAACACAAACATATAAAATAAAAATAAAATAAAACGACTAAAAAAAAAAAAATTACTTGGTCAATGGGGGATTTTCAATTCTGAGTCTGGCCCCGTTGGGAGCCAGACCTGGGTGGTACGTTGGGGCGGTTCACTTTCAACTTCTTCTTTGCCGGCGACGCCGGCGCTTCCTCCTCAGCTATCACAGAGGTTTTTGACAGGGGCTTCTTCGTAGATATAGACGCAAGGGACGGTGATGTCAGTGGGGCTACCAAAGGCTTAGACTAGGGCGGGAGCTGCTGGTGTGATGAGCTTCCCTGACCGGGCTGCCTGACCGCAGTGCCGGGTCTTAGAGGCTGCCTTTGCTGGGTCTGGGAAAGCGTCTCCCCAAGCCATTCTGCCATTTTCTTCATTAAATTGACCGCGTCAGTCGTCCTCTCGTTCTGAGCTGATGATCTGTTAGCCAAGACATCCATGCTTTCCTTAATGGCCCGCAACTCCCCTCTGGCCCCGCCCAATTCTTCTCTTATCGCAACGACCTCCTTCCTTAGCTCCTCCATATCGGCATTCGCCACCTACTCTTCCGGCTCCTTTTTCACCTTGTCCACATTCGCTCCCACATTGTAGAAGCACAACTCATGTCCCTCCATGTATAGGAGCCCCTTATTGAAAAAATATTCCACGCTAAACAGCTCTGGGAGCTCGCACATCGTGACGCTGGGCTCCGCCTTTCCAATTTTCATCACAAAGTTGCGTTCTATGTAGGCGCCCAGGAGATAGCAAGTATACATGTGACGGGAGAGATTGGCTGTCATCTGGTGGCAAGCTTGGGCCAACCAATAGTCGAGGTGGACTTTGATGCGCTTCGACATACACCATGTGAAATAGAGCTCAGTGGTGGTGAGGCTGGAACTGGCAGTGCCCATTAGGTTGTAGCCAATGAATTCCTATGCAAACCGGAGGAGGTGATCAGTGATATGGATTCCTTTCGACACACTGGTCTTGAAGGTTCCTCTCCTAGCGTATGTTATAGACTCCCATGCTGTTTGCGGTGTGAATCCCGACGTGTTCCTTGGTGGGCCGTACACTCTGTCATCCCAAATGCCCTCTTCATCTTCAGCGTTTGTAAATAATCTCATTCTGAGGAACCACTCTCTGACACTCATTGTGTGCTCAATGTTAAAGAGACGGAAGGAGATTGAGTTTACGTCAGGGTGGTTGCCTTGAAGCGAAAAGTGGAGAAGAATTCTTATGCTGCATCTACTGGCACCTCCTGCTCGCTGTGTTTTAGTAGCCACTCGAAACTGATATCCCTGATGTGGTCAAGGAACTCCTCCTCCGACTCTGTCTGCTTCAGAGAATCTAGGTCATATCGCTTCCCAGACTTGGCCAGCTTCCCCACTGCACTCCGGTCCTTGTGTGTCTGTGCTCGCCTGGAGTCATTAAACTTAGCCATAGATCCCAGGAGTTTCTTGGTGATCCAGATTTCTTCCCTCTCGAAGTTGGGGACTTCCTCTTCATCCTCCGACTCTTCCTCTGACTCGCTCTCAGCATTACCAGGTCCAGAATATTTGGGTAGTGTACGAGGAGATTCCCTGACGGAGGAGGGCCTCTGTGACTTCCTGGTCTGAGGATTGGCTACCTTCTTGCCCTTCCTCTTGCGTTCCATAGCCACTCAACGCTCCTTGGTAGCGTCTACCTCTCCTTCCGACCCATGTGTCTCTCCCTCCTGCACACTCCCTGCCCTCGGGGCAAGGAATCCTGATCCCCCGGACTATTCTCCGTCGTCCACCTCATCCAGCGCACTCCTTCACGCCATTCTTCTCGACGCCCTTGGTTTCACCGGCGAGTCCTCTGGCACATCGTCCAGATCCACAATTTCTAATGGCCCGTCATCCGTAGGCCCTTGTTTTTCGGAAATAATGGGGACCTCATCCCCTCCAGGCTTTTTAGGGATTTCTCCCTCAGCAAACATGGTCGGGGTTTCCCCCTTAGATGGTTTCGGAGTTTCCTCCTCAGTGCTTTTCGGGGTTTCCCCCTCAGATTTTTCAGGGATCTCTCCCTCAGCAAACATGGTCGGGGTAGCCCCCTCAGATTAAAACAGAGTCCCCCCCTCAATATACAGACTTGGGGTATCCCCCTCCACAGACTTCAATATAGAGATCCCTCCCTCAACAGACTTTAAAATAGGGGTTTCCCCCTCATCAGACTGTACTACAGATGTATTACCTTCCCTCGTGGCTTCTTCTCAGAGTCGCCCACCGCCATTCTATCAATCTCGTCCGCAAAACCGCTAACGCCCTCTTGTTCCTCCTCAAGTCCGCCACCCTTTTCTTGTTCTCCGATGTCTGGGCTCGGCCCAGTCTCTGCATGTGCTCGATCTAGGGTTTGGGCTCCCTCTGGGTGTGAAATAGGCAGGGGCTTCCTCTTTACTGCCAAATTTCTCCTCCAACTCCTTCAAGAACGCCTCATCCTCAGGATTTCCGACGGTAGGGGATTCTGGAACGGAAGTCGGGTGCCACTCCGAGCGTATATCGAGGACTGGAAAAGTCATCAGAACCGGCGGCTGTTTGGACGAATCGCCGGACGGTGGCTTGGTGGCGGGGTTTTCCTTCCTCGCAGCAGAATCTTGCGCCTTCTCCATGGTTTTTTTCCTGCACAACTCGCAAAAACTAGGGTAAAATTCGGGTTAGGGTTTGAGAGAAATTGGAAGAAATTAGAGAGAGAGAATTATGAGAGTAGAGAGAGAAAAGTCGGTTGAATTTTGATTTGAAAGGAAAGAATAAAGGTAATGGGCTTTTCAGGGTAGGCAGGCGAACGGCTGCATGGTGATGTAAGCAACCGTACGCCCCCTAGAAAAGCGAATTTTGAAATTCGAATAGTTACCGTCTTCCCTCCAAATTCTTACTGTGAAAATTCTTCCTCCCCCTAGCAACTCACAATTCCATACAAAAAAACAAAGGTGAAACATCAGATTCTCGGGTCGAGGAGTATGAGTGACAAAACAATTTTCCTGAAGAGTTTGGTGCTTCGAAAATATTTTTGGAAGATTAATTTTTTTTTCTTTGTTTGGATTTTCTTATATTAGAAAGCAATTAAACTATTTACACTTGCAAACGAGTATTCTCAAGATTCCCTATGTCAGTGTACAGATATACTTTTATTCCCCTTTTTACCTGACCTAGGAGTTCATTGAGAATAGTCATTTGCCTGACTAATTAGGAAATAATAACGGATGCATGCAGTGGCATTTCTTCCACCACATGCAGATCCGCATTATCCCTATATACCTTCACCCGGTGTCCATTGACTAGAAAGGGAACAGAATTCGAGGCGCTTCCTTGGATTTCCACTGCTCCATTTGCTCGAAGGCCAAAGATAGTGTATGGTCCTATCCATTTGGATTTCAACTTCCCAGGCATCAGCTTGATCCGAGATTGGAAAAGAAGTACTTTCTGCCCTACTCGGAGTTCCTTGACCCGGAGGTTCTTGTCATACTCGGAGTTCCTTATACCACATTGTTGTGTCAAATGCTTCTAGCCTTAGCTCCTCCAGTTCTTGTAGTTGCAGCTTCCTTTCTTCTTCATAGGCCGGCGCCTTCATATTCATCTCCTTTATGGCCTAATATGCCTTGTGTTCCACTTCCACGGGCAGATGGCACATTTTCCCGAACACCAATCTATAAGGTGACATCCCGATTGGTGTTTTGTAAGCGGTCTTGTATGCCCATAGAGCATCATCAAGGCGCTTACTCCAATCTTTCCTCGTAGTATGCACCGTTTTTTCCAAAATGCTTTTGATTTTCCTATTCGAGACTTCAGCTTGACCATTTGACTGAGGGTGATATGGTGTAGACAGCCTATGATGCACACCGTATTTCCTCATCAGCGCCTCTATGGTGCGGTTGCAGAAATGTGTTCCCTGGTCTGAGATGATAGCTCTGGGTACCCCATACCGGTTGAAGATGTTCGCCTTCAGAAATTTAGCTACTTCCTTCGATTCACAGGTGGGTGTAGCCTTTGCCTCTATCCATTTGGATACATAGTCCACTACAACCAAGATGTAAGTGTTACCATAAGAAGATGGGAACGGTCCCATAAAGTCCATCCCCCATAAGTCAAAGATCTCGCAAATCACTATAGGCACTTGGGGCATCTCGTCCCTCCTTGAAATTCCTCCTGTCTGTTGACATCTCTCACAGCATTGACAGTATTCAAAAGAATCTTTGTTCAGTGTTGGCCAATAGAATCCACTGTCCAAGACCTTTCTGGCAATCTTCCTAGGTCCAAAGTGACCTCCGCATGCCAGGGCGTGGCAATAATGGAGCACGTCCATCTGTTCCCATTCTGGAATGCATCATCGGATTACTTAGTCTGAGCACATCTTCCAGAGGTAGGGATCGTCCCAAAAGTAGTATTTGGCTTCACTCTTCAACTTCATTCTTTAGGCCCGGGAAACTTCTTGGGATCCTGGCATCTCTCCGGTGACTAAGTAATTAGCCAGGTCAGCGAACCATGGCTCTGTATTCAACGGATGCTTCCCTTTGTCTGCTATTCCTGGACCTGTTACTACCAACACTGTTTCCCAGTTAATAGGTCCAGCAGATCTTCCCAGATAGTAAAGATGTTCCTCGGGGAAGACATCAGGTACGGTCAGAATTTCTCAAATGAGTATACCACGGCCAACATCTCTTTTTCTGTGGTATCATAGTTCTTTTGAGCCTGGTTGAGGGTCTTCGAGGCATAGAAAATGACATAACTCTTCCCTTCAATCCTCTGACCCAGGACCGCTCTTACTGCGAAGTCACTTGCATCACACATTACCTCGAACGGGTGATTCCAATCTGGTGCCCTAATCATTGGTGCAGAGACGAGCTTATCCTTTAACATTTGAAATGCCTTCTTGTAGTCTTCATTAAAGACGAACTCCAAATCATTGTGCAAGAGATGAGTGAGTGGTTGTGCAATCTTTGCAAAGTCTCTGATGAACCTTCTATAGAATCCTGCATGCCCCATGAATCCTCTAACTTCCTTCCGATTCGTAGGGTAGGGCAGCTTCGAGATCACATCCACTTTGGCCTTATCCACTTGGATACCTCTCTCCGAGACCACATGTCCGAGGACTATTCCTTCGGGTACCATGAAATGGCATTTTTCAAAATTTAGGACCAAATTCTTCTCCTGACATCTTCTCAGCACCAGATCCAGATTGGCTAAACAAGAATCAAAGAAATTTCCATACACCGTGAAATCATCCATTAAATCTCAATATACACCTCCAGCAGGTCTGAGAAGATGCTCATCATACAACGCTGGAAGGTGCCTGGTGCATTGCATAGACCAAACGAAATTCTTCTGTATGCATAAGTGCCGAACGGACAGGTAAAGGTTGTCTTCTCTTGGTCTTCAGGATCCACATATATCTGGAAATACCCACTATATCCATCAAGGAAACAGAAATATTCCTTTCCAGCCAATCTTTCCAACATCTGATCGATGAAGGGTAAAGGAAAGTGATCCTTTCTAGTGGCTCCGTTAAGCTTCCGGTAGTCAATGCACATTCTCCATCCAGTCACCAACCGAGTAGATACCAACTCATTCTTATCGTTCTCAATCACTTGTATCCCTGACTTCTATGGCACCATGTGAACTGGGCTGACCCATTCACTGTCTAGAATTGAGTAAATAATACCTAAAGATAGCAACTTCAGGACTTCTTTCAGAACTTCCTCTCTCATGTTCGGGTTCAGCTTACGCTGCGGGTCTCTATGAGCCTTCGCCCCTTCTTCCAATCTGATGTGATGCATACAAAGGTCAGGGCTGAGGTCTGAGAGAGTCCATCATATGGCCTTCTTGTTTCTTCTGATTACTTCCAGTAACTTATCCACTTGTTCAGCTGTTAAATGACTGTTGATTATCACCGGGAAGGTTTCATCTTCTCCAAGGTAGGCACACTTTAGGCTCTCGGGCAATTTCTTTAACTCCTTCTTGGGTGTGATAGTTTCCTGGGGCAGGGGATTCTTTTCCAAGTTCTTAGTTGTCATTTCTCCCAAGTCAGTTGCCTCGTCTGGGCTTTTTTCTTGAACAGAACCAGTTGACTCGAATGATAGTGATTGGTGGGAGAATGCCATGACCGCTTCATTGATCTGTTCGTCTGACATGTCCCGAGTCAATAGGGTCTCACACCATCCTGCTACCTCTTTGTCAATAGAGTGACTTAATTCTGAATTGTTGAATTGTTCCTGCATTAATTCGGTCTCAAGGTATTCCTAGACCAGCGGGTTAATAACATCGATAGCATGCAAATTTTCAACATCCAATGGTTTCTTCATGGCTTCATCAATGCTAAAGGTGTATTTCTCCCCATGATAGTCTAGGCATATAGTCCCGTCAAACACATCAATTATAGTCTTAGCGGTGCGTAGGAATGGTCTTCCTAGAAGCACTCCGCTAGACTCAGCAGATTCGTTCTCACTCATTTTTATTACATGAAAATCAGTTGGGTACAGGAAATCATGCACCTTAACTATCACATTCTCTAGTACACCTTCGGGTGAGATGCATGTTCTATCAGCCAACTGAATGACTACTTTCGTGTCAACCAGACTTACCCCTATCAACTTCTTATATATTGAAAGAGGTAAAACATTTATCGAGGCTCCTAGATCACACATTGCATGCTCAATTTTAATGTCTCCCAAAGAAATGGGCAAGGTGAACATACCTGGCTGGGTCTGTGCATTTTGATGGCATCCTTCTCTTTTGTATTACAGCTGACACGTTCTCTCCAATCACTATCTTCCCGATGGTTTGGTTTTTCCAGCAATAAACACCTTGATGAATTTGCTAAAAGTAGGAAGCTTCAGAGCCTGCAGGAACAGCAGATTGATTTCCAACTTGCCAAAAATCTCCATGAAGTCTTCCGTGTCATCCTTCTTCTTCTTGGCTTCCCCTCGGTGAGGCAATGGCTTCATGCGTTTCAACGCTCCTACTGAACCCCCAGCTGTAGATTCTCTGGTCTCCTTTCTTATGTCTTCAATCTCCACTTCAGGCTCTGGGTCTAGGAAGAATGGATCAGCCATACGGGGCAGTGGCTTTTCCAAATCACCTTTTTAGAGGTCACCTTCTACTCTGGTACTTCTTGTCTCAGTATCCCTTTGATTAGGGGAAGAACTTCATTCCTCCTTGTTCATCATGGGGGGTACATTCTCATCATCCTTCATCAGAGGACCTTCATAACCACATCCCGACCTCAGAGTGATCTGACTGAAGTTTGCCCGGTCAGGTGGTTTTACCGAAGCTGGTATTCTCCCCTCGTTTCCCCTCATCTCATTCAACGAAGTTGCTAATTGAGACATTTGTTTAGCCAACATGTCCATAGCAGACTTTTGCTCCTATTGGGCATCTTGAATTTTGTGTACCACATCATTATTGGCCTGCATGTTGTTCTGCATATGTTGTTGAGAGCTGACTAGGTCATGCATCATGTCATCCAGATTCCTCTGGGGCCTATAATTGGGCTGATTGGAAATTGGCCCTTGGTTGTGATTTGATCCACTCCCTTGACCTTGGTGATAGTTTCCCTGACCTTCCTGATTGTTGTTGAACTGGTTCCCTGACCCTTGATTCCCTTGGTGGTTATGCTGGAAATTCTGATTATTTCCAGTGGCATTCCTCTGGTGCGGTGGCACATAAGAATTCCCTTGGTTACTCTGGATCCTATTGCTCCAATTGGGTTGGTCCCCTTGATAACGGTAGCTCCAGTTATTTGGCCATTCCTGGTTCTTCCCTGACCAGTTTGAGTTGTGCAGTGGTCCTTCTTGATTACGGTTGGGCCAATTCTGCTGGGTCTCTGCTGGACCTGGGTACTGCAGTTGAAGCTGTTGATTTCCATCACCCCATCTGAAACAAGGATTGTCTCTCCACGGGGACTCCTTAATTTTCCACTGATTCCAGCTTGTACTCTGATTATTCTGATTCCAATCCCCCACAGCGTTGACCTGGGCTTGGAATTCTCCATCAGGCGGTTGACCATAGTAGAGTTGGAGTTGATTTTCCTCCGGACCTGGCGGTTTCTCTTTCTACTGCGAGATAGGGGAATTTTTCTTTTCAATTCCACTTAGAAGTGCCTTCTCCAACCGATCTATTCTGTCTCCAACCCCTTCTCCTTCTTGCTCCTTTACTGCATTAACTGAGCTTCTCCTCATAATTGTACGTGGGTTATTGATAAGGCTAATTTCATGCATTGGTTATGGGGATAAATTTTGTGATTTCCTGGGTCTAAGCCAGGTGTGTAGAGAAACCGTCAGCCCCAGGAAAAAGACGAAGATTACCTGGAGGAAGAAGTTGGCGGGAGAAGTGAGCAGAAGAGGGAAGAGTTGCTAGACGAAGGAGCATCCAAACGGAGGGAAAAATGGGAATCACAAGAACAGTATAGAAGCTCTATCTACTATAAATAAGAGCACGCGATCAACATGAAAAGGGACTCCTCTCAACATCGGCTTTTAGCTTAGCTTTTCCATTTTCTCTTCACACACACTAAATCATTTGGGGGTTCACGATTCTGGTTCAGTTGTGGTGTAACACCGTCTCTACGAAGGTGAAGATACAATCCTTTATTGCTTTCTGTTTATATTTCGTATTTCCCGAGTCTTCTCTGTTCGAAGCTCGGTCGTGTTTGTTATTCTCTCGTTAGATACTTCGTATTTTGCTTTGGAAATTGCTATTTTGGTTTCAGTTATGTTGTCATGTTATCTGTTTGTTTTGGTGGATATTGTTGGTTGATCTGAGTTTGGAGTTTGAATTGCATGGAGATTTGTAGTTGATCGGTTGAATCTAGTGGAATCTGTGAAGATCGAAGATGGAAACGGAGTTTGATTGTTGTGGATTGCTTGGATCCGGAGTGGGTAAAGCATCCGACGTGTAGATCTGTTCGCATTTGCATGGTTATGATATTTTGAATTCTATTTACTTGTTTCCTCGTCTAGTAATCGTAGATCTGTCTTAGTTTCAATAGTTAATTTTGTTTACCGGTTTAATTTTGTTCGCCCTGTTTGGATCCTTGCTTGCTCTGTTTTTCACCGTTTATTTCGTGATAAAAGTTAGAGAAGATGATGTCGTTGTTAGTTAGTCCTTTAGTTGGTTAATCTGCAGCTTTTTCCGTCGTACTCTGCCGTTTAAGGAAATGGTTCTCACGTTTAACTTTTCCTCTGTCTAGGCTAGCTTAGGAAGTCGTTTACCCAATCCAGTAGTTGTTTCAAATACTTTTAGTCATTATGCATGTCCCTGCCTAGATCTAGCTGTTAGAGTAGAGTATTTCATTTCCCAAGTCCAGGAATACAATCTCAACCCCGAAAATTACGTGGCAGCAGCCAAAAAATAGCTTCCAGGTCTTTGAGCATGTTTACTTACGCATCTATCTCTGTGGATTCGATCCCTGTTTCCCTGTACTAACCTTTTTAGCAACAGTGGGTTGAGGGTTTTGAAAGGCGAAGGAAGTGATTGTGTGCCCAACGACAGGTAACCCAAGGATTCTCTGAGTTCATAGACCCGGTGTCTAGTGGATTCTCTGGATCGGGAGATTTTAATTCAAACACACCTCGCTGAATTATCGTCTCTTCAAATGGCGTCGTTGTCGGGGATGGATGGCGTAGTTTGTTTACGTGTTTAAAGATTTGGTGTATATAGTTTTAATTTCTGTTATTTGTTTTTCCTGACAGTTTTTGAGCAAGGGCTCACGATTTGGGAACTGGAGTAACCCGTCTGGGTCGAGGGACGCTCAAGTTAGGTGGCAGGTCAAGGAATCAACATCCACAATCACCACTAAATTAGGGTTTACGACTGTAGATCCATTTTCGTTCGAATCAGAAAGTGAAAAAAAGTGGAATTCGTCAGGAGGAGAGGACCCGAAGTCTTCTATAGAAACAGAGCACTCCGAAACAGAGGAGGAGGCAGATGTAGATATGGCACACCTGGAGGATCCTGACCCGGAGATCGGTTCACTCACCGTGCATCTGGATGGTAAACCCGCCCATGCCATAGTCTCGAATCAGCGACAGAGATCTATTGATATTAAGACAAACGTGCTGGGTGTTTTACCTACATTCTCTGGACGGAGGAATGAATGTCCTTACGAGTTCTTAAACGAGTTTAGTAAGCTGTGCAGCATCCAAAAGCGGCCAAACGATGCCACTGAGGAGGACTACCGCCTGTGTGCAGTCCCATTTGCCCTTAAAGGGGAAGCCAATACTTGGCTGCTGAGGCTTCCACCTGACTCGATCAACACATGGAAGGATTTCAAACTAGAATTCCTGGATTATTTCTTCCCGTCCAACAAAATAAACTCCTTAAAGAAGGAGATTCAGGAATGTAAGCAGGACTACGATGAGTCCTTGAGCCAAGACTGGTCTCGGTTTAAGGGGCTGCTCGACGCTTGTCCTAATCATAGGATGATGGAGGCTGAGACTTTTAACTTGTTCTATGAAGGAGTTAATCCTGAGTCTAAGGACTTAATGAATTCCTCGAGCGGGGGATTTTTACCAAGAACAAGGCAAGTGGAGCACGTGAGATTTTGGGAAGGTTGATTGATGCAAAGAAGGCGTACGACAACCCACGTATCATGAGGAGATTTTCGGCTAATGCAGTAAAGGAACAAGAAGGAGAAGGAGTTGGGGACAGGATAGATCGGTTGGAGAAGGCACTTCTGAGTGCAATTGAGAAGAAGAATTCCCCTACCTCGCAGGAGAAAGAGAAACTGCCAGGTCCAGAGGAAAATCAACTCCAGCTCTATTATGGTCCACCGCCCGATGGAGAATTTCAAGCCCAGGTGAATGCATTGGGGAATTGGAATCAAAATAATCAGATTACAAGCTGGAATCAGTGGAGATTAAGGAGGCACAATGGAGAGACAACCCCTGTTTCAGGTGGGCAGATGGGAACCAACAGCTCCAGCTACAGTACCCACGTCCAGCAGAAGCCCAGCAAAGTTGGCCTAACCGCAGTCAAGACGGACCACGGCATAATTCGAACTGGTCGGGGAAGAATCAGAAAGGGCCAAACAACTGGGGTTATCGCAATCAAGGGGACCAACCCAATTGGAACAATTGAAACCAGAATAATCAAGGAATTTCTTATGTGCCACCACACCAGAGGAACGCAAAGGGAAACAATCAGAATTTTCAGCATACACACCAGGGAAATCAAGGATCAGGGGGTCAGTTCAGCAACAATCAAGGAGGTCAAGGGAACTATCGCCCAAATCAGGGGAGTGGACCGGGCCACAATCAAGGGTCGAGTTCAAATCAATCGAACTATAAGCCTCCGAGGAATCTGGATGATATGGTACACGACCTAGTCAGCTCTCAACAACACATGCAGAACAATATGCAGGCAAACAATGATGTGGTACACAAAATTCAAGATGCACAACAAGAGCAGAAGTCTGCCATGGATATGTTGGCCAAGCAAATGTCGCAATTGGCCACTTCGTTGAATGAGATGAGGGGACACGAGGAAAGGATACCAGCTTCAGTAAAACCACCTGACCGGGAAAATATCAGTCAGATTACTCTAAGGTCAGGACGGGGCTATGGGGGGTCCAGTAATGAAAGATGATGAGAGTATACCTCCTATGACAAGCCATGGAGACGGGAAACTGACCACTGATCAAGGGGATACTGAGATAAGGAACACCAGGGTAGAAGATGGTCTTCAAACGGGTGATTTGGAGAAACCACTACCTCGTATGGCTGATCCATTTTTCTTAGACCCAGAGCCTGGAGTGGAGATTAAGGAAGGAAGAAAATAAATCGGGGAATCTTCAGTCGGGGGTCCAGCGGGAACGTTGAAGCGCATGAAGTTATTTCCTCACCGAGGGGAAGCTAGGAAGAAGAAGGATGACACTGAGGACTTCATGGAGATCTTCGGCAAACTGAAAATCAACCTACTCTTCCTACAAGCTTTGAAGCTGCCTACATTCAGTAAATTCATTAAGGAGTTCATAGCTCGAAAAGCTAAGCCCGGCGGGAAGATAGTAATTGGAGAAAATGTGTCGGCTGTGATACAGAAAAGGAGAATGCCATCAAAATGCACAGACCCAGGTATGTTCACTTTGCCCATTTCTCTGGGTGACATAAAAATTGAGCATGCAATGTGTGATTTAGGAGCCTCGATAAATGTTAACCACTTTCGATATATAAGAAGTTGATAGGGGTAAGTCTGGTTGATACGAAAGTAGTAATTCAGCTAGTCGATAGAACATGCATTTCACCTGAGGGTGTGCTGGAGAATGTGATAGTAAAAGTGCATGATTTCCTGTACCCAACTGATTTCCATGTAATAAAAATGAGTGATAACGAATCTGCTGAGTCTAGCAGAGTGCTTTTAGGAAGACCATTCCTACGCACCGCTGAGACTATTATTGATGTGTTTGACGGTACTATATGCCTAGAATACTGATAAGTCGTATTCTAAGCCTTGGTTACTGGTCAGTATGTCATGAAATGCATGTATTATCTGCAAAACAGTTGCTTAAGTGTGCAGGATTAAAGGATCCAAGTCAGTAGGAGATGATTCAGGTGACGCAAGTGAAAAGGGCGCCAGAAGGGTGCGATACTGACCAGGATGCATGCCAGAGAAAAGGCTCGAGATGGAGAAGGAGGATAGCTGGGATGATCATTGACAAGGGCAAAAAGGTCAAAATGCGGGAGAAGTCTACCCTAAAAGCAAGGGGCAAGCCTCCCTATAAAAGAAGCCACTTGGATGAGAGAAACAAAAAGTTCGACAATCACACTTAGAGTTGGTTCCTTAGATTTCGATTAGAAGTTCTCGGTTCTCAACACACTTAGTAGAATTCTGTCTAGAAGATCAGTTCCTTTAGCATTATCCCACCTCTCGTTCCTCGCCACAGCCAAGGTCACTTGACGTCCAAGAGTTTGCCGGAGAAGTCATCAGTCCGCCGTTCCAGCCAGTTATCGTAGCAGTGTAGTAGTATCATCGCCCGGAGTGACACAAACAATCTTAATCGCTTTCTTAGTTTAAAGGTTACTTGTTTTCATCGTTAGTTATTTGCAAACACTCATCGTTGTTGCTCTTTTGAAGTACTTTGTTATTTTCCAACATTTACATTATGAAGTTTCTATTTCGCATGTCACTTTGGTTCGAGTTTGCTTCATTCTGCCTAGGAAAGTTAGATTTAGTTATTGCCTTCAATTTCTAAGTGTTTTCTTATCGGGAGTTGTTGATTCAAAGTTGTAGCTATGTTTAGTCAAGTTTTCGTGCATGAGTTTCTTTTCTGCGCCGTGATTACCACCTTGCATGTCAGTCAGTAGAAGTAAAGTTGCAGTTTCACCGTTTAATTTAAGTTTGAGCATTTAAATCGATGGATCTTGAGTTTGAATTTGTGAATCTGAAGTTCAGTCATGGTGTTTGTGTTTATCTGAATTCTGTTAATACTTGGTGAAGAAGAAAACGTCAAAATCAACTTTAGTTTGAACCACTTTACTTTTAAGTTACTTTTGCTTTTGTTCCCTACTTTTCAGATGTACTGCCCAGACCTGTCAGAGAACCACCCAGCCATCAGATATACCTTGTTGTCTAATTTTCCTCTTTTAGTAACTGTCTACTTTCCATATGTCTTTGAGATACATTGTCCCCTACTTTCACGAACACCACCACATGCCTGTTATTTTTACGCCTACTAGTCAGTAGAGTGCCACCTTTAATTCGTGTCTTGGTAAATTCTCAACCCAAGCGTGGTAGCTAACCGAAACACCCAGGAAAGTCACCGCAGTTATCAAAACGTGTCCATCCTCGTGGGATTCGACCCTTACCTCCATTATACTAACCAGTAGAAGTGGGTTGAGGAAACTTGTTTGAAGCCAGGTCCCGGTTATCGTACCAACGACTCAGCTGGGTCGGGAATCTCTTCCTGATCAGTTGGATACACTCCAATTCACATACGAAAAACCACAAGGGGAAAGGAAAACCTCCGGGCTGTCAACTACCATGGGGAGAAATACACCTTTAGCATTGATGAAGCCATGAAAAAACCATTGGATGTGAAAAATTTGCATGTTGTTGATGTTATTAACCCCCTGGTCCAGGTGTACCTTGAGACCGAATTAATGTAGGAACAGTTCAACAATTCGGAGTTAAGTCAGTCTGTTGACAAGGAGGTGGCAGGGTGGTGTGAAACCCTATTAACTCGGGACATGTCAGACGAACAGATCAATGAAGCGATCATGGCATTCTACCACCAACCATTGTCATTCGAGTCTACAGGGTCTGTTCAAGTGAGGAGCCCAGACGAGGGAACTGACTTGGGTGAAATGGCAACTAGAGGCCTGGAGAAAAATCCCCTGCCCCAAGAAGCCATCACACCAAAGAAGGAGTTGAAGAAACTGCCCGAGACCCTAAAGTATGCCTACCTTGGGGAAGATAAAACATTCCCAGTAATAATCAACAGCCACTTGACAGCGGAGCAGGAGAATGATATACTGGAAGTAATCCGGAGAAACAAGAAGGCCATAGGGTGGACTCTCTCCGACCTGGTGGGAATCAGCCCCAACCTTTGTATGCATCACATCCGACTGGAAGAAGGGGCAAAGGCTCGTAGAGACCCGCAGCGTGAGCTAAATCCAAACATGAGGGAAGAGGTTCTGAAAGAAGTTTTGAAGTTGCTATCCTTGGGTATTATTTACTCTATTCCAGACAGTGAACGGGTCAGCCCAGTTTACATGGTGCCAAAGAAGTCAGGAATACAAGTGATAGAGAACGACAAGAATGAGTTGGTACCTACTAGATTGGTGACTGGATGGAGGATGTGCATTGATTACCGAAAGCTTAATGAAGCCACCAAAAAGGACCACTTTCCTTTACCCTTCATTGACCAGATGTTGGAAAGATTGGCTGGGAAGCAATACTTTTGCTTCCTAGATGGATACAGTGGATACTTCCAGATATGTGTGGATCCTGAAGACCAGGAAAAGACAACCTTTACCTATCCGTTTGGCACTTATGCGTATAGAAGAATGCCGCTTGGTTTATGCAATGCACCAGGCACATTCCAGCGTTGTATGATGAACATATTCTCAGATTTGTTGGAAGTGTATATTGAAATCTTTATGGATGATTTCACGGTGTATGGAAATTCCATTGATTCGTGTTTGGCCAATTTAGATCTGGTATTGAGAAGGTGTCAGGAGAAGAATCTAGCCCTTAATTTCGAGAAATGCCATTTCATGGTGCCAGAAGGAATAGTCCTAGGTCATGTGGTTTCTGAGAGAAGGATTCAAGTGGATAAGGCCAAGGTGGATGTGATCTCGAAACTACCCTACCCCATGAATCAGAATGAGGTTAGAGGGTTCCTGGGTCATGCAGGGTTTTATAGAAGATTCATCAAGGATTTCGCAAAGATTGCCCAGCCACTTACGCATCTCTTGCACAATGATGTGGAGTTTGATTTTGATGAAGGCTGCAAGAATGCTTTCCAATTGTTAAAGGATAGACATGTCTCTGCCCCAATAATTAGAGCACCAGATTGGAACTACCCTTTTGAGGTGATGTGTGATGCAAGTGATTTTGCAGTAGGAGCGGTCCTAGGCCAGAAGATCGACGAGAAAAGCTATATCATTTTCTATGCCTCGAAGACCCTCAACCAGGCTTAGAAGAACTATGATACCACAGAAAAGGAGATGTTAGTAGTGGTATACTCAATCGAGAAGTTTCGACCATACTTGCTAGGGTCGAAGGTGATAGTTTACACTGATCACGCAGCCATTAAGTATTTCCTGGCCAAGAGAGAGTTTAAACCAAGGTTGATTAGGTAGGTGCTACTACTAAAAGAATTTGACTGGGAAGTAAAGGATAAAAAAGGGACAGAGAACAGAGTTGCAGATCATTTAAGTTGAATATTCCAAGGGGACACAGACGAAGCTATATCCGATGCCTTCCCCGAGGAACATCTTTATTATCTATGGAAATATGCTAGACCTATCAACTGGGAAGCAGTGTTGGCGGTAACAGGTCCAGGAACATCAGACAAAGGGAAGCATCCGTTGAATGTAGAGCCATGGTTCGCTGACCTGGCTAATTACTTAGTCACAGGAGAAATGCCAGGTTCCCAAGAAATTTCCCGGGCCCAGAAGATGAAGCTAAGAAGTGAGGCCAGATACTATTACTAGGATGATCCTTATCTTTGGAAGATGTGCTCAGACCAAGTGATTCGACGATGCATACCGGAGTGGGAACAAAGGGATGTGCTCAACCATTGTCACGCCCTGGCGTGTGGAGGTCATTTCGGACCCGGGAAAACTGCCAGAAAGGTTTTGGATAGCGGATTCTATTGGCCAACCCTGAATAAGGATGCTTTCGAATTCTGTCAAGTTTGCGAAAGATGTCAACAAACATGAGGGATTTCAAGGAGAGATGAGATGCCTCAAGTGCCAATAATAGTTTGTGAAATTTTCGACGTCTGGGGAATGGATTTTATGGGACCGTTCCCATCTTCTCATGGTAACACGTACATTTTGGTTGCAGTGGACTATGTATCCAAATGGATAGAGGCAAAGGCTACACCCACCTGTGAATCAAAGGAAGTGGCTAAATTTGTGAAGGCCAACATTTTCAACAGGTATGGGGTACCCAGAGCTATTATCTCAGACCAAGGAACGCATTTCTGCAACCGCACCATAGAGGCTTTGATGAGGAAATACGGTGTCCATCATCGGCTGTCTACACCATATCACCCCTAGTCAAATGGTCAAGCTGAAGTCTCGAATAGGGAAATCAAAAGCATTTTGGAAAAAACGGTGAACATCACGAGGAGAGATTGGAGTAAGCACCTCGACGATGCTCTCTGGGCCTACAGGACTGCTTACAAAGCACCGATCGGGATGTCACCTTATAGGTTGGTGTTCGGGAAAATGTGTCATCTGCCCGTGGAAGTGGAACATAAAGCATACTGGGCCATAAAAGAGATGAATATGAGGGCGTCAGCCTGTGAAGAAGAACAGAAGCTGCAACTACAAGAACTGGAGGAGCTAAGGCTAGAGGCATTTGACTCAGCCATGTGGTATAAAGAAAGAACTAGGTTCTGGCATGATAAAAACCTCTGGGTCAAGGAACTAAGAGTAGGGCAGAAAGTACTTCTTTTTCAATCTCAACTCAAGCTAATGACTGGGAAGTTAAAATCCAAGTGGATAGGAACATACACGATCGTTGGCCTTCGAGCAAATGGAGCAGTGGAGATCCAAGGAAGCGCCCCAAATTCTGTTACTTTCCTAGTCAATGGACACAGGGTGAAGGAATATAGAGATAATGCAGATCTGCATGTGGTGGAAGAGACGCCACTACATGCATCTGCTATTATTTCTTAATTGGTCAGGCAAATGGATATTCTCAATGAACTCCTAGGTCAAGTAAAATGGGAAATAAAACTTTATCTGTACACTGACCTAGGAAATCTTGAGGATACTCATTTGCAAGTGTAAATAATCTAGTTGCTTTCTAATACAAGAAAATTCAAACAAATTAAAAAAAATTTAATCTTCCAAAAATATTTTCGAAGCACCAAACTCTTTGGGGAAATTGTTTTGTCACTCATGATCTCCGACCCAATAATTTGCTGTTTCAATTTTTTAGAAATTGTGAGTTGCTAGGGGGAGGAAGAATTTTCATAGTAAAGATTTGGAGGGAAGGCGGTTACTTTTCGAATTTCAAATTCTGTTTTTCGAGGGGGGGACATATGGTTGCTTACATCATCACGCAACCGTTCGCCTGCCACCATGAAAAGCCAAGAGATCTCTTCAAATCAAAATTAATCAATCTTTTCTCTCTCTACTCTCACAATTCTCTCTCTCAAATTTTCCCCAATTTCTTCAAACCATAACCCGAAATTTACCCTAGCTACTGTAAGTTTTTGCAGAAAAATCATGAAGAAGGCACAAGATACCATCGCAAAGAAGGGAAACCCCGCCACCAAACCACCGTCCGGCGAGTCGTCCAGACAATCGCCGGCTCAGGCGACTTTTCCAGTCCTGGATATACGCTCTGAGTGGCATGCGCCCGCATTACCGGAGCCAACCGTCGTCAGTAACCCTGAAGAAGAGACGTTCTTGAGGGAGTTGGAGGAGAAATTTGGCAGTAAAGAGGAGGCCATGAAACTCTTCTCTCGCTTCTTGGCATTCCGCCAACAACCACAGATGGTTCCTGACGAATCGACGGCGCAGCCACCTAGTTCACACCCAGAAGGATCCCAAACCCTAGATCTGGCACGTACGTAGACTGGGCCGAGCCCAGACATCGAAGAACAGGGAAATGGTGGTGGCGGAACTGAAGAGGAGAGCGTCAGCGGTTTTGCGGACGAGATCTAGGATGGCAGTGGATTACTCTATTGATGAAGCCGCAAGGGAAGGTAACGCATCTGTATTACAATCTGTGGAGGGGAAAATCCTTGTTGTTAAGTCTGTGGAGGGGGAAACCCCTGTTTCGAGGAATATGGATGGGGAAACCACGAGTCTGTATGTCGAGGGGGGAACCCCGTTTGAATCTAAGGGGGCGACCCTGACTTTGTTCGCTGAAGGAGAAATCCCTGGGAATTTTGAGGGGGCAACCCCGACTTTGTTTGTTGAGGGGGAAACCCCAATTGTGTCTGAGGGGAAATCCCTGAAAAACCTGAGGAGGAGACTCCGAAAAAATCTAAGGGGGAAAACCCAGTTATGTTTGCCGAGGGAGAAATCCCTGGGAAATCTGGAGGGGATGAGATCCCCGTTACTGCTGCAGGACAAGGGCCCAAGGAGGACAGGCCATTGGAAGTTATAGATATGGACGCTGTGCCAGAGGACTCGCCGGTTAATCTGCGGGAGTCGAGGAGAATGGCACGGAGAAGCGTGCTGGATGAGGTTGATGAAGGAGACCAGTCTAGGGGATCAGGGTTCCTGGCCCCATGAGCGAGGAGCGTGCAGGAGGGAGAAACTCCTGAGTCGGAGGAAAAGGTGGACGCCGCAGAAGAGCGTCGGGTGGCCAGGGAGCGCAAAAGGAAAGGAAAGACAGTGATCACTCCTCGGCCTAGGAAGTCACAGACACTCCACTCAGTCAGGGAATCTCCTCACACGCTACCCAAAGCTTCTGGACCTGGTGATGTTGACAGCGAGTCAGAGGAAGAGTCAGAGGGAGAAGAGGAAGTCCCCAACTTTGAGCGGGAAGAGATCTGGATCACAAAGAAACTCTTAGGTTCTATGGCTAAATTTAATGACTCCAGGAGGGCACAGACGCACAAGGACCGGAGTGCAGTGGGGAAGCTGGCCAAGTCGGGAAACCGATATGACAGAGACTCTCTGAAGCAGATAGAGTCAGAGGAGGAGTTCCTTGACCACATCAAGGGAATCGGTTTCGAGTGGCTACTAAACCACAACGAGCAGGAGGTGCCAGTGGAAGCAGCACGAGAGTTTTTCTCCACTTTTCGCTTCAAGGAAACTACCGATCCGGACGCAAACTCCATCTCTTTCCGTCTCTTTACCATCGAGCACACAATGAGTGTCAGGGAGTGGTCCCTCAGAATGGGACTATTTACAAACGCTGAAGATGACGAGGGCATTTGGGATAACAGAGTGTACGGCCCACCAAGAGATACGCCTGGATTCACGCCGCAAACAGCTTGGGAGTATTTAACACACGCAAGGAGTGAGACCTTCAAGACCAGTGTGTCGAAAGGGATCCATATCACTGACCACCTCCTCCGGTTTGCCCAGGAATTCATTGGCTACAATTTGATGGGCACTGCTAGATCCAACATCACCACCACTGAGCTCTATTTCACATGGTGTATGTCCAAACGCATCAAAGTCCATCTCGGGTATTGGCTGGCCCAAGCCTGCCATCAGATGACAGCCAACACCTCCCGCCACATGTACACTTACACAAAATTAAATGAAATCAAATTTCATTATGAAACTCCAAAAGTTTTTAGACCGTAGATTTCCAGAAACGAAATAAGAAATCTAATTTCTCATTCCAACGCAATTATGTAAATCTAATTTTATCCCCAACCATATAAATACGATTAATCCACAAGTAATTAGCAAATTCAAATTAATAATGAATCAAGCCATGGGATCTGATATCACTGTTGGTAATCCTTGTATTCATCTAATGAGCGCAACGGAAATTGCATAGAAGAATAACAGATCTAGATTCATAATCATATTGCAAGTTGAGCATGTAATGGAATTAAATCTTACTTGTTGTGTCGTTATCTTCCATTGATTGTACGAATCCTGCAAGATGAATATATCCACCACTATCGAGGTCTACGTGTATTCTGATCCGATACAGAAAAAATTCCTCGGTACAATCTTTCTATAGAGAAAGCTAGGGAATCTCTTGTTGAACGTATGTATTCTTGCGCCTGCCTTATTCTCTCATAGAATTAGGTTTTCTATATCTTTTGTTCTCTACAATAAAGCATATATATAATAGAATAATTGTAACATTGGGTCAAGCCCAATAAAATTGTTTCCTATTAATCTAATCTAGTACATTTTCTTTCATTTATAATATATTCCTAAAAAAATAATATGCATTTAATTCTCGAGCATGATAATTTTTCGAAGTTCATCCTTTATAAAAAAAACCTAGATAACCTTAGACTACTTTGGTTTCCCGAAATCGTAAACACAAGATTTGGACAATTCACTCAAAACACTTAACTTTGTCAAAATTTAGAAAATTTAGACAATTTACTTAAAATTTTGGAAATAAACACCGCATGGTCCGCAAACAAGTGAGATTAAATTCAAAACATCTCACTGGAGATAGTCTCATAACACCTCAACTTTGTCATTTGACTCATTTCAATTGGGGAAAATTGTAAAATAAATCCAAATCATAAAATTTGGTCAAATTCTAGTATATCCTACAATCTTGAAAATTAGCCAAACAAAATGCATAAAGTTTGAATTTATTTTCAACAATCCTTTGGTGAAACATTTTGTGATATGAAACTCGAAAAAAATACATGGACGTCACCGTTGATGAATTAATTAAACAATGTTGTACTCCATATTCATAAAGTAAATTATGTCGTTTGGTTTAAAAATATAAACCATATATTACACGCGGAAACTCAAATTTTCACCATGAAATATTTGAAAATAAATCCATACTTTGACTATCAAACCCAAATTTGATTAAATTTCAAAAATAAAATTTGCAATTTACCTTTTGAATTATACCTCATTATTAATTCGTACAAATACCAAACTCGTAAAATTGTGTCCACTAGATATGGCAAAACGCTTAATATAATATATTTCACGCATGCCATGAAGCTTATCATATCTCAAATTCAATTAATCCTTCCATAACCCATTCCATTCCCAATCCAATACCAAAAAATATTTCTTATTCATATCATTTATAATATTTTATCTTATATAGACATACACTTACCTAAAAAATAATACACGTGCGACACGTTGACTATTATGCAGCATTCCTTCCTTAACTCTATGATTTTTTATTCGGACCAATTCTAAGCTAATCTAAGAATATTAGTGGCATCTTAATCGTCCAACTAAGCAACATCAACCAATCACCATCCTTATCACATCCTAATCATCCTCAATGTTATAATATATCAACTTCCTAATAAGACTATTATTTTTAGAATTATTTCTTTTACTACGATTAATTAATGTTACAAATATATATAGTTATAGATTTAATAGTGTACAACATATGTTTCCATCATATATTCATATCCCTACAAATAAAAATTTACAATGCAATGCTATTGATTACAATGATTTTTATTATAGAAAAAAGTAATACTGTTTTGGAAAATAAAACCATATTTTGTTTTAGAATATTGATTAACAGTTTCAATTGAATAATAAATTATTTTTGTTATGTTAGGCATGAGGTTCATGCACCACGTGTATTTTGTGATATCGTGACAAAAAAATGAGGTTATTTCTTACAGTATCTGGGATTGACACAAGTTTGACATAATTGTAGTCTTGTGCATGTGAACCCAAAACTAATTATAAAACAAATTATTAAATACTCTAATTTAACAAAAAAAAAAAAACAGATGTAAATTTTGTAAAAATGAAATTTGGTTAGATTTTGTTCCATTTCGTAACTTTAACTGAAATACTACGAAGTTTTAACATATTCGCAATTATCCGATTACACAAACATATTTTACATTGATGATACATTGAATAGATAGTTATATTGTAAAATTGATGAAGAGTCCTAATATAAAGATTTGTTTCATCACAACAAATACAATTTTATCTATTTGGACTTTGTAACTGAATTCAAAAGAAATCCAAAATATAATGACGTGTTTCGTAGTAATAAATAGAGATGTGGTAATGGTTGGTTGTGTATAAATAAGGTTAGAGAATGTGGACCTCTCATCGCCTCTTTATATACAAGTAGTACCAAAACGGAATATACAGAAACCGCAAATATATAAAAAAGCACGGTGGAGACGCCGGCATTCACGAGAGAGAAGATGGGCGGTTGGGCTATAGCGGTGCACGGCGGCGCTGGTGTGGACCCAAACCTCCCTATTCAACGTCAGGAAGAGGCCAGGCAACTCCTCACTCGTTGCCTTAACATCGGCATCTCCGCCCTCCGCTCCTCTCTCTCTCCAATTGATGTCGTCGAGCTCGTCGTACGTTTTTTTTTTTTTCTTTTTTTACCATTCAACAATTAATTAATTAATTAACATGCATGTTTTGATTTTGATTTGGGCGTGTAGATTCGAGAATTAGAGAGTGATCCCCTGTTTAATTCTGGCCGTGGATCCGCACTCACGGCGAAAGGGACGGCGGAGATGGAGGCCAGCATCATGGACGGGGTCGGGCGACGCTGCGGTGCCGTCTCCGGCGTCACCACCGTCAAGAATCCCATCTCTCTCGCCCGTCTCGTCATGGACAAATCGCCGCATTCCTATCTTGCTTTCTCCGGCGCCGAGGAATTTGCCAAACAACAGGTAATTATAATCAGGCCAAAGGTCTCAGGTTCGAATTATATAAAAAAAAACGTCTACTGGGAATTTGTGGTATGTATTTTCTCTTCTTAGCCACCTTTTGTTATCTGAAATATAAGTAAAATATATCTATGTCCCAATAAATTGCTATTCCACCTGTCTTAATTATTCCCAAAATCCAAAAGTGCATGCACCGCTTGTTTCATTCTTTTTATCGATTTAATTTGGTGTTTTTGGATTTATTTTAGGGCGTGGAGATGGTTGACAATGACTACTTCATCACCGAGGACAACCTCGGAATGCTCAAATTGGCCAAAGAAGCCAACTCCATCATAGTATGTCACAAATTCTTGATTTAGATTGAATAAATAGAAAATATTTAAATGTGCACTGATTTTTCATGACTAATACTAATCACATTGACAGTTCGATTACCGGATCCCTCTAACCGGGTCGGACATCTGCGAAAAGGCGGCGGACGCTCCGCCGCTGATGATGAACGGCCTTCCGATCAGCGTGTACGCCCCGGAGACGGTGGGGTGCGTGGTGGTGGACGGGCAGGGGCGGTGCGCGGCGGGGACGTCCACGGGCGGGCTGATGAACAAGATGTCGGGCCGGATCGGGGACTCCCCGATAATCGGGTCGGGCACGTACGCGTGCGACGTGTGCGCGGTGTCGTGCACGGGCGAGGGCGAGGCCATCATACGCGGCACCGTGGCGCGTGACGTGGCGGCCGTGATGGAGTACAAGGGCTTGGGGCTGCAGGAGGCGGTGGACTTCGTGATCGAGACGCGGCTCGACGGCGGCGGCCAGGCCGGGCTCATCGCGGTGTCGAGCAAAGGGGAGGTGGTGTGTGGGTTCAATTCCAATGGGATGTTCAGGGGCTGTGCTACTGAAGATGGATTCATGGAAGTTGGGATTTGGAATTAGTACATAAGTATTTTATAGTCTCATTTAGTAGTAGTAGTATTGCTATTGCTAATTTGCTATGTGGTGTTTCCCTCTAAAATAAATTGCCTAGATTCCTAAATTTTGGAAGGGTTAGGTGCGAAACATTTTGTATGTGTTGCAACAGGCCAGGGTTATCACTTGTTTGCCTAAATGTTTTGAATACATCTTTCTTTCCATTTGGTTTTACAATCATATACTCATATGACTCTCTTTTTTGCTTAGCTTTTGTTTTGAATTTTGGTTACTTGGTGCAAGTTGGATGTTGGTACTGTAATTAAAAAATTTCTTATAAAAAATTGAAATATATAAATTATTTAATAATAAGTCCAAATGTATTATTTTAACTAAAGAAATAGTATAGATTATAAAAGTACTTTTAATTTTAATTGGATTATGGGGGAGGATCCGTTAAGGTCATATGGGCTAAGTATTTAGTGGGCCTATAGAAATTAAATGCTTTCAGATTTAGAGTTTTGACTTTTAAATATGGTTAGAAATGGAATTGTAAAAAGTATTCAATATTATGAGCTCAATGTTTACATCGGCAGTAAGAGTAACCAGCGTGAGGTTTCGTGGAGAGCACAAACGGCTCGGAGTTATGGTCGGGTAAAGAAGTCATTGTGACCAACAAGTACATTTGTGGCCGACTCAGAGTGGTGGTCAGACAAAGAACTCGTCGTGACCTACAAGAACTCGGAGTGGTGGTCTTGCAAAGAACCAACCTTGATCAATGAGGACATTGATGGGTTGATTGTTACAGACTTAATGGCCCACATCGGACGTAAGAGTAACTGGTGTGGAGTTTATAGACTAAATGAATTTTCTCTCCTAATAAGCTAATCTTTTAGAATGAGTTATCCGATTTAGCATGTAACATATGCGATGCTATAATAAAAGATAATTTATTTAGTAAATGGTAATAAATTTCTTCTCCAATTAATAAATTTGGAATTTGAGTCACGGCCGCAACGAACAAATGTAAATGAAGAATCATTATTTATCCAAATGAAAAACAACAACTACAACATCTACGATTTGTTTTTAGTTGAGCATATAAAAATATTACTCCATTAAAATACGTTTTATTAATGGGGATATAGATTGGATCATCTCGTCGAATTAAAATTGTCCTTTATTTGAGCAATCGAGTTATTTTTTCTCTATGAAATGGGATAGAATTAATTGTTGATACGAGAAACAATGTGGGTTCAAGTACATATTATAAGAACGTATCATAAAAAATTTGTTTTCTTGAAACCATTACATCATCTAAAATAGTGGAAAAAAATGTATTGTTTCTAAACAATAATTAACACAAATGATCATGATAAGAATGGATCGCTTTTGTTTGGTTCACCACAATTAGTTAAAGCCTTAATCGGCCACAACTTTTTTTCCGGTTGTAACCCACTTTATTTCTGATTTGATATTGACTACTCCATTAGAAAAATATCATATACTAATTTAAAAGGAATATATTTTTAATTTCTTAGCAAAACTCATATTCATAATCATGCTTTTAGCCGTTTTCCCAATTAGATTAAATAGTAAAATAATAATAGGTCCCATGTGTCACTCTTATGCAATACACTTTTCCTTCACATGGTGTGACTTAAACCACGTTATTCACGATTTAAGTTTGTAATATCATAATTAAAAACAGACTCCTATATGCTTCACTTTAACGAAATAAATTGCATTCAATTCTTATTTACCAAATTTATATGTAGGTGTAAGAACCAAATAACTCGAAAAGGAAATGATAATCAATATATGCATTAGACATGGATTATTATTCAACTTTTGTATTAATTAAACCCCATATTTAATTGCTAATTGTAACGCAATCTATGGCTTTTTTTTTAAGAAAGAGATGACACCATACGATTCAGAGAATGTAACTCCTTAATATTTAAGATCTCAAAGATGACGTGGAAAATGAGAGGTGAATAATAGAAATTTATATCATCTCAAGGTAAATGAACGTAATAAATTTGACTACTCATGAAGCAAGAAAAGTCACGAATGACATATATAAATAGGATCCCACAAAAATATTACTACTACTATTACTACTATTATTTAGTGGATAACAACTAAACAATGTGAGATGGTTGAATCTATCGAATGAACCAGCGAGATTAAAATAAATGAATTTCAATTTTGTTCATAAAAATGTCAATCATGATTAAAGTATATGAATATCAACTTGTTACATATCAATTCAGATGAAATAAGACATTGTGTTAACATTATCTGTCATCAATTAACATCAGATCTAGAACGATATAAAAATTATACTACCACTACTAGTTTTATTAGAAAAGATATTATCATTTGATTATATCTTTATGATCATATCTATTAAAACCTAGGAAATAAATATTGTAATACAATATAATTATTTTTATATAAATAAATTACTATTAGAGATTATTCATGTTAATAGGAAAAAAATTATTGTTCATTTAAAAAAAAACAATTATTATTCATGTTAATATATGATTGTAAATGATTTTTTTCTTCAATTTCTTTATATACTCCAATTTATTTAGATATAAGAGTAATTAATAACAAAAATTGCATATTTTGTTGTTTTAGACGGATACTAGTGAATTTTTAGCTGAGTTATCCTCATCCCATTAGTGATAGTGATAATTGAGAGAAATTGATGGAGCTATTAAATCACATTGGAGTGTATAGTGTACATTGGGATCATGAAACAGAGTGATTGGCAAAAGTAGTTGACAAAACTAAAGCTACGAAGCGGTTAGGCCAAAGCAACTAAACGACAAATCACTACCCTTGGGTCCCACTCAACAAACTTCTGACAGGAGATCCGATCCGCTTACTACTTGCTCCGGATCCGAATCCTTAGTGGGTCATCAGCCTTACCCGTATTTTACCGGTAAGGATCACCTACCACAATTCCTCCTCCATCTCCTAATACACACAAAAACATGTATGATGGACCCAACCATCACTTATCATGTTTGTGGTGTGTATTAGGTGATGGAATAGGAAGTGTGGTAGGTGATCCATTCTTGTATTTTACGGGCTATCATTAACCCCATTATCACATACACGTATTACTTTTTGTTTCATCCACTACAAATTTCATTTTCTATTTAAGCTTCGCAATTTTTAATATAGTATCAAATTAGTTTTTTGTATAATGCATGTAGAGACATAATCGGACAAAAAAAAAAAGGGGGAATTACGACACTTTTCAATTTGTCTATTGCTTAATTTACTTGTAAATTTAAAACAACGTTCGTTAGCGCTCTAAATAAGAGGGAAGATGATTTTGAGAATATTACTGTTTAATTACATTACATTGATGACAATAGCAATCAATTTATATACTCTCTTCGTCTACTAATACAAGACCTACTTTGATCAGGTATGGGTTTTAAGAAACATAGTGAAAAAAGTTGATGAAAGATTAGTCTAACTTTGGTATGAGTACTTTATAACGAAAATATGAGTGTGATAAAGTTAGTGGAATGTGATTATGTGAGTCTATTACTAAAAATAGTACAAAAATAAATATGATATTTATTGATTGGTGGACGAAAATGAAAAAATATGACATGAGAGTAAATGCAAATCTAAATGTTTTAAAATCACCTAATCATTACTCAATACATGAAAATATCTAAAATTAAGGTCTCGGTTCTCTCTTTCGACTAAAATTTCCTCTATTAACAGTCAATCCATTCTAACATTATGATCAAAGTCCACTAATTTTGTTATACTATTTATTTGTTTCAATTTGCCAATAGAAAATTCTTTCAAAAGCATGGTTAAATACTTATGTACAATACCTAATTTTGGAATTACCTTTTAGAAGTACATAACTTATTCTAGAGCAACCTTTTAAAAAAAATGAATCATTAATTTAACAACGAATTCATGACCTCTTTGGGGGTGGGGGAGTGTGTGGCAAATGGCAATTCATCCAGCATGCCACCTTGCGGAAACACCTTTATGAAAAATCGACTATGGTTGATGAAGATTTATATTTCAACAAAATATTATTTATGTATAGAATAATATTATTGTTTCATTTTGTAATTTACTATGTGTGCACACATTGGCATGATTATATCTTTGTCTTTACTCAATGCATTACTATGTAGTAATTTAATGTGATTATCACATTATGTGCATCAGTAATGTTTGTAATATTGAATGTTAAAAAAATATACTATATCCGATGAGGGGTGTGATTTTGCAATGACGAATGCATAGTTTGGTTTGGTGGCGTAATATTAATTTGTCAAGATATTGATTTGTACGAGATGAACTGATCAAATTAGTTTTGTTAAGGGAATAGCCTCATAAATCAAGACTAATCATGTGTTATTATTCCGAGATTATCCTATCTACATAATTGAACAATATTCACAAAACTTAGTGCTTTAATTAGTTTATAAAATCGAACACCAAACAATAATATTCTAGTCATTTTGGACGGTATCATTCACAAGACACTCTATATATCTTCTTCGACAATATTGCTAAAGTTGCTTTCACCATTTGTTACTTTATGGGTAAAAGCTATTTACTTCTTGCTTTGTTCTTTTCTTATCCATGAGTGAAACAATAAAGCTGGGATATTTTAATAAAAGGTTAAACTTATCACTCTTGGTCCAAAATTTACAGTTTTCTTAACTCTCAAATTACTTTATTAAGTTATCCGATATAAGGAACATGATGAGTTACGAAACGCACTTACTAAAAAGATGAGTTACGAAAGGCACTTGCTACTTTACTTTTTCCGTCTCATAATAAATGTTACATTTTCATTTTTAGTTTGTTTCATAAAAAATATTATTTATTGTCACATTTACATTTTTTTAGAAAAAGTTTTCTCTCACGTTAATATAAGTACTCTCTTCATCCCATAGTAGATGTCACACTTTTCTTTTTAGTTTGTCCAACAAAAGATATCACATTTTCTTTTTTAGAAAAGGTTCTCTCCCACATTAAATAAATATATTATTTTCTCTTTCCACATAATATACAAAACAACACCTCCTAAAATCTCATGTCAATCCCCAAGTGTGACATCTACATCTACTATGAGACGGAGGGAGTACTATTTTCTCTCTTCCCCTAACACACAAATAACATCTCCTAAAATCCAGTATTATTACTTATTACTCAAGTGTGCTATCTATTATGGGACATATGAAGTAGTATATATTAAGTCGGATTTGAATATTTATATACACATATTGGCAATATTGCAAATTGCAAATCCTAGTGGAATAAAATGTTTTGAGCTTTACCTTTATTTTATAATGTTCATTTAATTATAAGTTGTATTAATATTGTTGGGTAAAATGTATTTTTATAGGTATTTTATCTGCCCACAATAATACATAGAATTTGTAAACTTTTGAGATTGTAGAATTTTTCGCGAACACACCCACAATATATGTGTACTCCATCTGTATCACTAAAAATGAAATATTTTTTCTTTTTTTTATTATTTCATTAAAATTGAAACATTTCTATCTCTATTTTTCTATATCTCTTATTTTACTATCTTTACATTAACTTACAAAATAATACTTTTTCTATATCTCTTATTTTACTATCTTTTCATTAACTTACAAAACAATACTTGATAAAATCCTAATTCTCAATTATTTCGTATTTAATAGGACAGAGGAAGTATATACTTTGTTAATATACACAGTATGAGTATGTGATAAAACCCTTATAAGAACTGAAATTATTTATTACTCCCAAAATGCAGAGAATAATCATTGAAAATTACTTCTACAAGATGAAAAAGATAATTCCTCGCTTGTACTACAGTGTACTTGCCATGAGAGAAAAAGTATATATTCTGATTATAATTGCAATAATTTTTTAATTGGTTAGGTAACCATTGAATCAAGAGCCGCATTAAGAAAATTTTCAGACCTCTATACCTAGCCTAACGATAGTGTGTGCTTTTTTATATATTTTGGGCTATAATAAGAATTGCTACTTTTGATTAAAATAGTAAAAGGAAACAAATAAAGCAAAAATGAAAGTACTACGTGTGGTTCAGTTTTCCGTAGATCCGTATGAACTGTTAAAAATAAATAATCGGGCCATAAACAATAATTAAAAGACAATTTGGCAAAACCATGTGCACTAGACTTGCCTAAAGAAGCTTTCCAAACGTTGGATTCCTATTGCTAATTAGGAATAATTTATAAAAAAACAACATTATAAGAAAAAATTGTTTTGTACTCCAATGATATATCCCACAAATCACACAAATACGAAGAGAAAGGCGTAAACCAATATATGAAAATACCATTTTCTTTTACTCCGTATTAACATTATTTATTTTATTTTGTATATTTATTTTGATTTTAATAAATCCAAATTACACATCACTAATTTTAAAAAAATTCATAAAATCAAAGTTTAAATTGTGCATTTTAACTATAACTCCAAACAATGAATGAAATAATAAAATAAACTTGAATTTTTTAATATTTTGCAAAATTAATGGTGTTAGCAGTAGTAGGAGTAATATTTATTGAGTTATAAGAATCAAACTAAATACTATACTTTATAAACATAAAATAAATAATACTGAGATATGTAACATAATGGAGTATTTCTCTATCACTCTTTAATTTCATTTAGAAGTGTTACATGTCTTAAAATATTTCTGTTTGCTCATGTATGTATAATCCCAGCTACATTAGTTCATTGCCAAACGATAAGCAAGATCTGTGTAAAATTGAGCTAATGATGAGTTGGAATGAAATGAACCAAACTTCAAATACCTATAAATAATGTTATATTTAAAGGGTTGTTTCAGAGATATTACGAGTATGTGAAAGGGCAAATATTATAATTGCATCAAATTAATACTCCTACTTAGAAAACAAAAGAATTAGAGAAAGGATTAAGGGGAATGAGAGACTCGTGTGAAGGAGCAGTGATCACGTGATGGATACGCATGAATTAGCAAGGAATGCACGTGTGAGGTACGGGGAAAGGACATATATGGGTCGTCGGTAGCACGTGACTATGACAATGAAGATAGAGATACAGCTGTAACCGACTAGTAACGGCCGCTCAACTTCTGTCTCACTTCATTAAATAAGCCAAGTTGTTGTTTGCCATTCTATTCAATGTATCTTACTCGTACTGTTCTATTTGAGTAGAAAATAAATATCCAGTTTAATCCGTGTTCTATTTGAGTAGAAAATAAATATCCAGTTTAATCCTTGATTGTATGTAATAATACTCCATTCGTTTCTTCATAGTTAACTTATTTTACCATTTCGAAAAGTTTCTTTATAATTGGATCGTTTCCTTATATGATAACTTTTTCATTTTTGTTACTTTACTCTCTCTTACTTTATTCTCTCTACTTTATTCACTTTATACTTTATTCTCTTCACCATTTCCTCTCTCTTACTTTTTTATCTATTTATTTAACACATCCAACATTTATTTCTAAAACTTCGTATCCAAAAATTCAGCCGTAACTACGAAGAAATGGAGAGAGTACTAATCCCCTCCTAGTTTGAATTTTTTTTTAACGAAATGAGTCATTTTAAATGCATTGGTTAGAAAATGAGAAATTGGGATTCGACTTGAAATCTCTAGCCATCAAAAGAAGGATGATATTAATCACTTAAACTAGATCGTGTTTTGCCAAACAAAACAGTTGAACTCATTTAGTATATTAATTGTAAAAGTGTATGTCATTGCAATATCGAATAGAGTAATTTTATGAAAGATAACACTGATAAAAGCTGACATATAGATACTCATTTTCCTATTCAATTCGTCCAATTTAAGATGATTCATTGCTAAAAATATTTTCGTTCTCATCAATATCATCTCATACTTTATTTTCTAAACTTAACACACAAAATAAAATTGTATTAAATCTCATACTACCTAAAAAAAGTGTCTTCCTTGGAATGGGGAGAGTAATAGTATTTTTCTAAATACATCCCCTTTTTATAAATGAAAAAATCATGACAAAAATTTGTCGATACAATTTTGGGGAAGACTCATTAAGTGAATGATAACTATCAACTTTTGACAAAAATATCAAATTAAAATAATAAATTTAAGAAGCAAATAACGAAATTTAACTGATTAATTAGCCCCAACTAGCCCCAACACTATCAAACAATTTATCTTTATCATAATTTTTTTTACTCAAATCCTTTATAATCTATTTAAATCAACACTCATCAAAACTAAATTGACATCTCTACCACTGAATACTTTACTTTCTTTTTTGTGCCATGGGAGAGTAAGAGGGCGTCCTGAAAAAAAAGCATATATATATATATATATAAAACAAATAAAAAGCTAAACGTAAACTGTTACATTTGACTTATAGTTGAGTTGCATTTTTTAAAAATTGTTCTTTGTAATTAGTATTATTTTTTATAGGATGGAAAAATGGCAACAATTTCATCTCTCTACTTTCTGTTTATATTTGTATATTTTTATTCATTTGAAGTCGTTAAACATTCATTTCCTAATTTTAATTAGGTCCAAGGTTAAGGCTAAACTCGTGAGTAAATTAAGAATGAAAAGGAGCAGTAGTAGGAGAAGAGAGAGAGCGGCACGTGGAGAGGGACACAGTGGGCGTTAGGTTGTGTCAGGCTGGACAGCCTGGCTTCCGCCACACTACTCTTCCTTTCTCTTTCACTCTCTATTTTGTCGTTTCTCTTCTCTCCCAACAAAATGAAAAATAATGGTGTCCAGCCTGGCCTCAGTCAAACCTCGACTTATATTAACTTCCAAAACGGTCGGTGATTTGACACCCCTTCTTCTTTTTTTATTCATCATCAACTTACCCTTGCTTTCACAAAACGTGGTCAGCTAGGTTCCGACGACTCCCCCTCTAGCTGACGCGTGTCCTCTCCCAGCTGTAACTACCTTTCCCCTTCTATAATTTCCACACTCACTCCCTTAATCTATATAAGATCCTTATCAATGTTTGTATTCAAATTTCAGTCTTAATCACCATCACTTTTACCTACATTATTTTAATCTTCCCATATATTTCGAGGATAATCGTCGTTCAAAACTATAAAATACTTTATATATAAGCGATGCTAGGTAATAATATGTCGAAAATGTGACTATAAATAATAAGTGAATGTTAAAAAAAACATGTCTTAATCTCCACTGTAATTCATAATCAAATTAAATACAAGTGCCCCAAAAAATAGTCCTATTTGTATTTTAATTTGTTTGCAAAATTAATTCTCTTTTACTTGAATTATTTTTTCTAAAAGTCATGTTAATTTAAAAATACTTATACAATAAGAAAGTAAAATGATAAGTACAAAACACACAATCCGATGCACAAACGAGCCGCGTCTCGTCGCCGGATTGTTATTAATAATAAATCAAATTCCATAAATCAAGGTTTTCTTTGGCGTTTATCTTTTTAAAATTTGGTTTAACGGCGGTTAACATTATCTCATTAATAAAAGTAAAAAAAAAAAAAGAGTGATAATAGTAATAATTAATAGTAGAACAAATATTTAATCTTTCCCACGCGTCATCCCTATCTTCCTTTCCCCTCACTATAAATACCATTTCTCCTTTCACTTCTCTCATGACATAAGCGAGGCTTTGCCTCTGTTACACTCTCCTCTCACACACAATAAAACTGTATCTCTATTCTCAAATCTGTATCTACATCTTCAATTTTTGGGGAATTTCAAATACAGAGAAGAGAAATGGATCGGATCAAAGGCCCGTGGAGCCCCGAGGAGGACGATCTGCTGCAGAGACTGGTGGAGAAGCACGGCGCCAGAAATTGGTCGCTCATCAGCAAATCAATCCCCGGCAGATCGGGGAAATCGTGCCGGCTGCGGTGGTGCAACCAGTTGTCGCCGCAGGTGGAGCACCGCGCCTTCACGGCGGAGGAGGACGACACCATAATCAAGGCGCACGCCAAATTCGGGAACAAATGGGCGACCATAGCCCGATTCCTCTCGGGTCGGACCGACAACGCCATCAAAAACCACTGGAACTCGACGCTCAAGCGCAAGTGCTTCTCCATGCCGGAGGAGCTCGCTGAATTCGATCCGGAGGCTCAACACCGCCACAAGCGATCCGCCAGCTCCGGCCCGATCTGCTCCGGATTCTGCTTCAACCCGGGCAGCCCGTCCGGGTCGGACGATTCGGGTCATTCCACTCACCATGTGTACCGGCCCGTGGCCCGACCCGCACATATCGTAACCTCTCTCAGTTTATCCTTGCCCGGAACCGATCCCGTACCCGAACCGGTGGCGGATCCGGATCCGAATCCGGTTAGTCAGGTTCAATCGGCGGTGGAGAAGCAGTTTTTCAGCGCGGAATTTCTGGGGGTGATGCAGGAGATAGTGAGGAAGGAGGTGAGGAATTACATGGCGGGGATGGAGATGGGGCAGAAGGGGATGTGTTTGCAGAGTGATGCGGCGATGGTTAATGGCGTGATTAAGCGGATGGGGATGAGCAATGTTGATTGATTTGAATCGGAAAGGAAAGGAGGGAAAATGTTGTTAATTTCGATGTTTTTAGGTTTTGAATAATTTGGGGATAAATGTACAGACGATGAGGAAGAAGAGAAAGAAAATCAAAGAAAAAGAGTAGAGCCTTGAACGTGATGGGCTTCTCATGTTTTACTTATTGATCTTCCTTAATTACTTAATTAATTGAAACCCAAGTAACTAACACACTCATGTATCTTCAAAGACTAATCCAACTGTTTTGCTTGATACAAGGCTATGTCCAACTCACAGTTAATTGGCTTGAAAGATGGACCGAGTCTTGAATTATCAAGATCGAAGTTCAACTTATTATGGATCGACTCTGTGACTTCATATAAGCATAACCTTTCAATTGTTTTTATATTCATAGGGAAAAGAGAATTTAGAAATCAAAAATCAAACTAGTCCTAAAGTTGTTGGGAATTTTTGAATATCTTTTATTAATATATTTGAAAATTTAAAAATAAATAAAATATCCAGATTGCAGACACGGTCTTTGGCTCTAAGAATGTGAAATCTTGCTTTGGGCAGGCACCAAGCACATCCATGTGCCCTTGGCGGCAAAGATGTTTTAGGACTAAATTTTTGAGTAATTAAGTCTTTATTAGGGTGGAAGTTCAAATCATAACAGTAAGTTTTTAAAACAATATTATTAATATTTATGTTTTAGCTGGACTTTATAAGAACAAATACAACACGCCCCCAAATAAGTTGGAAGTTCAAATTTACACCGTAATATTTAAAGAAATAATGTCACTATATTTTTCTCCATTGCACTCGAAAAATAATTTCATTTTTTATTTTAGTTCGTCCTAAAAAAATAAGTCTTGAGAATTTTTTTATATGAAATTTTTTTTAGCATATATTTTTTTTATCCTTTTCTCTTGCTTATCCACTTTTTTCTTTTCTTCTTGTACTTCACTAATTATATATTAGAAACTCGTGTTAGCAAATTAACTATTTTTTATGGACGAATGAAATAGTAGTATTAGTAGGTACAATTAAGGTGACTTTATTAGAAGAATGCACGAAAATATGAGTTAGTCCGGTGGGAAAAAACTCTCAAATCCACGTACAATTTCGACAGCCTACTAAACTAGACTGTTTGGTCGACCCAATCAATATTCAAACATAATTAATTCCCTTATTTTTTTCTATACGTTTGAATTCAACTCGCCTTGAATTCTAAACCTACGCTAGCCGTTAGCACCCATGATTAGGGGTGTCAAAATGGATATCGGGTATTGGATACCCGATATCCAAACCCGAAATATCAGGTTATTGGATAGCCGATATCTGATTTTTTGGATTTCGGAATCGGGTTCGGGTATAGGATTTTTGGATTATTGGATATCGGGTAATCCGATACCCGATCGGATATACCCAAATTACCCGATTTTCTAATTTTATTTTAAATTTAAAATATTATTTTATTTATTCTACTATTTTAAAAATTAAATAATTAAATTTTAGTAGTTTTTTTTTCTCATAACTTCGAACTACTTCAAGTTTGTGTATCAAAATTCAAACTATAATTAAAAAAATAAAAAATAAAAATTCAAAATTGAGACTGGATATCCGGTTTTTCGGGACTGGATACCCAAGTCGGGTATTCGGGTACCCGAAATAAATTTCGAATCGAATATCGGGTATTAGATTTTGAAAAAAAAATTCGGATCGGGTATCTGCAGGTACCCGATTTGATAGGCCATGATTATTAAGTAGTATGATTTACTCTATTGGCATTGTTCATTTTTTCCATTCCATATTACCCCTAAATTCAGTGGTACTTTATTTCATGTTTAACTTGAAAGGAAGCCACTGAGTCTTTTTAACATGGCATCAATTGTGCATTAATTTCAACGGTTTCGTCTCTAAATTGGTTGAGAAGTTCCACACAGCACAATTGTGAAATTCGCCACAAATGGAAGAAATTACGATTGAGAAAAAGGAGAACATAATGTAGATGTGTTGAAAATGAAGTAGGCTAATAGGATTATTTCCAGAAGACAAAATAAATGCAAATATACTCCATTGAAAAGGAAACATTGGGAAGATCATTGATCAACAGCTAGAAACCAATAATTAAATTATATTAAATTTTTAAAAAATGATTTCAACTTTTAAAAAAACATATAAATCAGGCTTTTTAAGCCCAGTCGCAGCAGCACCTGCTGATTGGGCGAAGATTGGACCGGCCCGTGGTGTGCTTTTACACTCTGTAGAGTGTAACCACACCGGGCTCTTCGACCTCCAACGCAGTTCAATTCAGCATGCACACTCAATGTAGTGCGTAAATGTTATGCATCGCTGTTGCTCATAGGATGTGTGGGTGGGGAGAGGGGATATGTTGCAAGACAAGCATATGATAGACAAGAGACATAATCATTTAAAATAGAAGGCAACAATTAGAGAGCTATACAACAGGGTGGTACATAAATAGCAAGGTGTGCATCTTTAGATCCCACATGCTTTCCTTACAACAGCTATTACCTCTGTCCACATTCTTCAATTTTCTTTGTCCTTCACCGCATTATCAATGCCATCCACCTTCTCATAATTCGAGTCGAAGAACTCACGTTGATTGCTCTGGAGGAACCTGCTTCGCAACACAAACAATTCTAGTTTATGTTACAAACATAACCTAAACACAGATGCGCTAAGAAGCACATTCATGCCAGCCGCAAGAATATATCAAGTGTAAAATCTCCTACAGTTGGTCAATGCATACCTTGAATCGAAACGACAAAAATCTTCAGTTTGATGGTTATGCAACAAACAACATATCCTATGTGCATTCTTGCATTTATATATTAACACTAAACATAACATGGATCTCAGATCTTTCAAGACACCTTGATAGCAATCAGATTATCTCTTTAGCTGAATAACTATGAACCTAATTTTTCGAGGTCAATTAGACAAATATATTAAGGTCAGAGACCGAGGTTCGATCCCTACATCCTCCCACCCCCGACTCATAGAAATATAAACAGAGACAAAATCATGTTATGACTGCAGGTTATGTACGGAAGAACAAGTTATTCCAAGCTTAAAATACAAGATCGTAAGACCTGAGGAATTCCAGCAATCTTTGCTGCAGCTCTGACAGTGTCTCCATTTCAATATGCACACATGAGAGCATCTCAGGTAGTTTAACTGTAGTGAGAAACATTGTTTATGTAAGAGCAACAAACCAAGAACAAAACTTTACATTTCAGAATGAAATTTCAAACAATTAACACAATTTCATTTGAGAAACATATTTAGGGAAGTTTTCTTAAATCAGATTATCCAGATAAGTAGAGTCCAGTCTAACCAAAGAGTCTTAACAAATGTTCAGCTCCATATACACCCGAAGGAGAGACATTATCAGCAATCACTTCTTTGTACTGCTGTCGTTCTTCTTTGTAGAGGAGCATTGCAGGTAATGCTTTGTCGAAGTAACAGCGCAGTCCATCTACAATCTCTTTAACAGTCTCCACTATCCTTCACTCACCAAAATCACAAAAACTGTTAATTTAGAATCTACCTTGAGTGGCGTCACCAGAAACTAGTATTAGTAGACTGTAAAACCACTTCATTTTATTCGGATATGATGTCCATAAACAGGAAGTTTGATTATTTTGATGCCAAGTGCAACATGTAATAGATGTCACTGATTTCAGAATATAAAGTTAATTTGAAAGAAAAATAATTGGGTGTGTATAGATTATAATAGCGAAAAAGCACAAATTACAACATAGATTAGGTGGACAAATCCCCTACACATGATATTGCAAAAAAACAAGATATGGAATATGGGCTTACTTGCCATCTTTCTTCACCTGGTAATCCAAATACTTGTTCAGTATCTCACATGCACTAGGATTGCGCGGAAGTTTGACTAGCTGCATAAAAGGGTTTACAGTTGAAAAGCATTTCCAACTGGCATATATTAACTAGCATACAAGGAAAAATAGATTCCATAATATTTGCAGCACAATTTACCTGGCCAAGATGAGTTATAGACTCATGATCGTCAACCAGTTGTTTCTTCAAAATAGATGGAATTTGGAGATTTACATGTTTTTCTGATGGAACAAAACTCTCCTCCTACCAAGCAAAACAACATACAACTTCACTGAACCCTTCAACTAACTAAAACCAAAAGCTTACTCACTGTAACACAAAATTAACACTAACCAACTAGTTATCAAGTCGTATTATACATACAACCAATTTGTACCTTTTTGACAGTTTCATGTTTCCGCTTCCTGCCTCTGACCCCTGTGATCGCATAGCAATCAAGATTTCAGCGCTGAGTTTGTAAACATAATTTGGATTTGAAATTTCATTGTGCCGATGGAAAGGAGAAACCATCTTAACACACATTTATTGGCCTTAGAAATAAGGTACAAATTGGTTAATCCTGGATATAGAAAGGATAGATATAACAATCATGTAATTCATGATTTCAAATGGAGTGAGCACGGAAGAAAGACTCTGAACTGCTTAACACGGAAGAAAGACTCATAACTTTAAGGCCTCCCTGCTTTAGTTGTCAATCAGTCGTTTCATTGGGAAGTTTAACTTGCTAATGATCCACTAAATGACATGTGAAGCTAAATTCTTTAGTTGGAGAAAACATATACTACTGTATTAAGTGCTAGATTTGATGTCAAGGATATCAAATATGTTAATTAAAACACAGATGTCGCAAGCAAATAATTAGCCATTAGAAAGAGCGGCAACAAGCCAACCAGTAGAACTTTTAATTTTATCAAGTGATGGACGCCCAAGCTTCGTATTCTTCTCCAGAGAATGCTTTGCCTTTAAATCCTCTTTCTTTTGAATATTCGCCTCAGTATGTTTTAGCATGTCTTCGACACCCTTCCATTCATCCCAACTGTAGTGTTGCAAAGGAAAAGTTGAGTAACACCCACGAATTCCAATCAAGAGTCAATAGATTCAGAAAACAATACACAGACACTTGGAATATTGATCTAGAGAAATAGTAGTAACTTCCAAATGCGCCGTGTTTTCCTCAAATGCATCAAGCTTCCGAGAAAGCAAAGCATCGAAAGATTATCAGTACAGAGACTAATTTGGAAGCATATGATAACTTGGACAGTCGGAAGTAAAATGCACTTATGATCAACACGAGTTTGCTGAAAAAGCCTGTGCTAATCGAGAGTGAAAAGCAATAATTCACCAAAAGGATAGTTTAATGAAACAAAAATCCCAAATTCCCAAACTTCACGAAATAAATTACTACTAGTCTTCAATGGATACATTAGTCGGAATCCAGAAAATTCAGGTCATCGGAATGTAAGAGATTACGTGCACTCACGTTTTTTTCCATCCCTGGACAATTAAAACATAAGGAACACACAGTTAAACCTTGCAAAATATTAGCCAATAAAACTGCCCAAACATGTTGACCATATCAAAATATGCATCTGAATTGTAACTCATTTTTAGAGTGCAAAAGAAATAGCTAAACAGCTGAAGCAGAAATTAGACGAATATACTTACAGGATAATGAACATAATACCTCCATCCCCCAGAGCACGATTCAACTCTTTGCACCTTGTGAAGCATAACGCACACAATAGAAGGAATTAGGTAATCAATTACTGAAAATCATCCACTGAAGCAAATACAGTACTCCATATAGGAATCAAAGTTGTAGTATCATCCAGTAGAAATCAAATTGGGGATAAAATCTCGAAAAAGTGTATTTGATGAATACTAAGAGACAATTAAAAGAAAAGGCTTTGATTTGAATAATGTAGTTAGGGTTTTGAGTGAAGAAATGAAGAAGGATAATACCTTGGCGTCGTAGAGGCAGGGGCCGTGAAAAGCGAGGACGCGTTCACCTTCTTGGAAAGGGCTTGAATCAACGGCTTCGTCTCTCATCGGGCTATCGGTGACGCTGCTGGTGGTGCCACCTCCGTCGTCGCAGCCGCCGGAGATTGGCGTGGAGCTTTCTATAGCTCCTGAGCTGCTCATTTTTTTTAATTATGTCACAACAGTATTTTGTGATTATATTTATGGAATGTATTAATTATTTATTTGTGTCGGGTGGGAATCAGGAATGAGCACCACCAGCGTAATCAAATTATTATTATTATTATTATTATTATTATTATTATTATTATTATTATTATTATTAGAGTAAACGTCAAAAATTATCCTAAACATATCGCCGAAATACGAATTTGGTCCAAAACAGTCAACACCCGAAATGATATTTTGACCTAATTAATAGTACATGATTATTTTTAAAAAAAAGGGAATTGCAAAATAGACTTGCATCTCTCTCCTCTCCCTCCTTTGTCCAAATCGGTGGTGAAGTGCGATCTGGGAGTAGTGGATCGATTTGGTGGAGCGCGGGGGGGAAGATGTGGGTGGTTGGTTCTGATGTCAGAATTTCTAGAGACGACCAGCTTGACATATTGGTGAGATTTGACATACCTTGATGCAACCCATATTTCTTGCTTATTAGAGCATCTCCAATGCAAACAAATAGGCCAGCCATAGGCCAGTCACTCTCTCTCCCTGCCACATCAGCAACACTAAAAATCCACCTGCCACATCAGATTTAGGCCAGTCATAGGCCAGCCGCAATAAAAATAATTCAAAATATACTATATTTACGGAATTAAAATTACGATTAAATTACGGATTAAATTTACGACATAGATACGGAAAATGTAATTCATTTCATTCAAAAAAGTACAAAGATTTAAAAAAAATACATGATTTTTTTTTTTAAAAAAGGGCTTCCACACACGAGCCCCGCCACTCTCTACTCCTCGTCGCCATCGCCGCCGTCCTCGTCGTCGCCGCCGTCGCTGCCGCCACCCGGGGTATCTGACCCCACGTCGGAACCCCCCATTTGTGCCCTCGCGGTATCCAAATCAACCCGCATGCTCTCGAGCATTGAGTGAAGAAACATCTTCTCCGTGGGGTCAGTGGCGTTCTTCCACTCTTGGACGACCTTGTACATCTGCTCCCGCGTTTTGTTACGCGAATAGAGAGTGTACTCGAGTGGGGCGGGTGGGAGGGCGGCGGACTGGACCTCATGGGGCGATAGGGGGGATCCTCCCCTCGCAGCCCGTTGCGCCCACTTCTGTCCAACCGAGCGAGGGCGACTAGCAAATGAAGGAGGGGATGGAAACTCCTCAGCATCCGGGGGGGAGGTCGTGGGATCCGCCGCTGCTGCCGCTGTAGTCGCCGGTATAGTTCAGCCTCTGCTTCTTCGGCCACCCAGCGTCGCACCCCGCACGGAACTTCTCCGAGTCCTTCAACAACACATAGCACTCCCAGAAGTGGAACTCCTTGTACTTCCCCGCCAAGGGGAACTGACTCTCGGCTATCCTCCGGGCGTCCTCCTCATTCTGCCCACTAGTGAGCTGACGGAGGGCGTTGGCGTACAACGCCGAAAAACGGCCGACCGCGGCCCTGATGCGCTCCCACGCCTTCCGGACCTCCTCCCTGCTGAAATCCTTCCCGTGCGGGCAGTGCCGCCTGTAGGCAGCTCTAATCTTCGCCCACATGTTGACGACCCGCTGGTTGTTCGCAACCAGCGGATCGTCGCACACCTCCAACCACCCCCTGGCCATCCCGGCGTACTCATCCTCCGTCCACTTCCTCCGGCCGGGGGTGTCGTCAACAACGGGCTGCGACGACTCGCCGACCGCCTTGGCCTTCCCCCTCGTCTTCTTCTTCTTCGCCACGGCCGCCCCGCTGGAACGGGAGTGTCCGGATCGCCGAGATCGATCCCCATGTCATGCAATGACAAAAGGTCATCGCCAGTGAACTGCGTCTCCACTGGGGTCGACGTGTGAGACGAAGCGGTCAAAAAATCCAGAGAGGGACGATAAACCGTGTCCCCCCCCCGGTGACCCCTGCATCCCGGGATGCATACCCATCATCTGCTGCTGCATCTGGGGCATACCTCCCCACCCCTGCCCCCGCTGGCCTGTCCGCCGTCCGGCATACCCCACGGCATGTTCCCACCCCCTGGCGCTCCGGCCATCATCCCCATCAGCTGATTCCAAGGGACGTTAAACCCTGGGCCCATCTGCCCGCCCATCTGGCCCCATCCAGATCCCACGGGTACCGTGGGAGTCTTAGATCCACTCGTCGCTGGACTGAACTCGTTGTTGTGATCCATCGCTCGATGATGCTCTTGTACAGAAAGTTAGAGAGAGAGAAAACTCGTTAAAACAAGTGGTGCAAATGAAAATGAAACTAAAATCGCGTTTATATAGGTTTAAAAAAAAATCAAAAATCAAAAATCAAAAATCAAAATTCGGCGCTGGCCGATCGGGCCGCCACAATGGCGGCCAGCGCATCGGCCAGCGCCACGCCAAAAATTTGGCCGATTTCTCGCTCGCCTACTCCAATGGTTCGGCTAGCCGACCGGCTAGCGGCGCGAATCAGCTAGCCGGCATTGGAGATGCTCTTATGACGCTTCGTGTGTTTTTGGAAACATCAAACAAGCTTCCCAAATGCATTCTAATCTATATGTAGTTCATCCAACAATCAATTCACTCATTCTCCGTCACACCAATCATCTGATTCATATCATATGATTGACATGGGTGACATAATCAAGTTTTTTTTTTTTTTTTTTTTTATACACTGTAAGATGACTAAGATGACACATTACTTAACCGGCACGGGGTTTTAGGAGTTATTGGTTAAAGTGTTTAATTGAAGAGAGAGAAGATGAGTGTAAGTATTAAAGTAGAGAGATAAAGAAAGATGACTATTTTAATAGGAGTGAGAAAAAGTGGTTGAGTGTATTAATTAGAGAGAAAAAGTTACCAAAAAAGGAAATGTGTCATCTTAGTTGGGACAAACTAAAAAGGAAAACGTGTCATCTTAAACGGGACGGAGGGAGTAGTAATTATATGCAAAATATATATCATTGCGATAAAATACTTTCACAAAATATGTTCCATGTCGACACCACCACTGCAAAGCATCTAACACAACAAACAAATACAAGGATTGATAAGATGATTCACACTTATCACACACCAATTATAAAATCAATTATTAATATCTTTTTCTATTTTAGCTTATAAGTAGATCTTATAGCTTCAAATAGTATTTCTAATGCATAATTACTTTAAAATCCCTCTCCCGATTAACAAAACTTCATCACCACAAAATTATGTAGAAACAAACATGTTGAATTTCAACAAACAGTGCAATATACTTAAAACTCATATAGGGTACCTAATTCCTCATGTTTGTAAGATTCACAATTGTGTTAATGATATATGATCATCAATGAAAAATAATTCAGTCGATTCAACCAACTTTTCTCAAATCAAATTCTATATATCTAACTTGCCTTTTTTCTAGGAGCCAACAACACAAGAAATATTGGATTCGATCTCCCAATTACTCACATGTTAAGATTTGAACTTCAATATTTCTTTGACGAAAAAGAGAAGAAAAGAAATTAAAAAAATCAGTTCCCACTCGTCGTTGCCGCACTTATTGATCATTTACATGCAACTCGAAATTATAAAATAATAAAATAGAACAAGTGTTTAGGGCATTTAATGGGATTAGTGGAGAATCCAAAATATAATTCTAAGATGGGCGCATAGTAAATAGATTAAATTAGTTGGAAGTCTAATATGAACAAACGGTAGAGGTAGACGACTTTTTTTTAACTCTCAAGGAGTAAGAAAAAATTGATCTTCTTGGTACACAAAATCCACATGTCCTTTACACGAAATCAAACAACAAAGATAATGCTAGTTCTCATCTCCAAAATATTACACCATGAGTTTATACAATAGAGAACTCGTTTATTCTATAAAATCATATGAATTGATCAAAGCTAGTTTCATTTACTGGGTCACTATGAGTCTATGACCCTCTTAAAGGCCGATATTCTCGTTGCCTTGTTGGTCATAGGATCACAACCACGTTGGTCGAGGTTGACTTTTTTACCAGGCTATGGATACTGCTCATTTGATTTATAAACCTCGCACCAATTATATTATGAAATTTATTTGAGACGCTAGAATCCATAACAATAGATGTCGTTAAATGCCAACGTCCTCGTCGGTTATGATCACCTAACTCATGACAAGCCCTTTTCCATACACACCACAAATGTTACAATCAAATGGAGTACGAGAATTTATCATAAAACACTAGTTTACCAAGATAGAGAGAGTTCATTTAGTCTTTAAACTCCACGTCAACTTCCTTACATCATTGACGCGGGATTAAAATTCACATCCAATTACGAAATATGAATTTCAATAGCTGAGGTTTATCAAAAAAATTTAAAATTGTAATTGGACACTACTATAATAAATTTGTGTGATTTAATGGAAGGTCTTTTCCAACTTGAGAATGATTAATGCATAATTAAAATGGTGTCATGTTGTTACGTGTGCAAGGACGAAACTTTAATACTACTAATATTTTAGTGGAAGTCGCAAATGGATTCTCACTTTGAAATACTACTACTTTATGTTGTTGATACAAGTTAAATTGGACTTTGTATATCAATCCACATTCAAAATTTGACTTGCATCATGCATGATTCTATATTTCTCTATATATCACCATCACAAAAGTTACGTCAAACTAGACAACCCCTTTTTCAAAACGAAAAAAATTAAACAATTACGGTCAAAATTCACAACGCATGCAAGGAAATTCTACACTATAAATGCTTCATTCGATCATATATGGATGCACTATTACAAATCCCCTCATAATCTAAGTCTACGGTAACATCACTTATAAAATCACCCGAGTTTATTACTAAAAGATTTTATTAGTAATGTCGAAAACTCTCACATTCCTCGCTCTTCTCCTTCTTCTCTCTTCTGCCATCTCCTGCGACGCTCGTCCCCTGGGAGCCTCTGAACCTAAAAGTGTCATCGAGAGGGAGATAGCGAAGGTTTTGGATGTTCTAAACATTAAAAGTGGAGGGCTAAGAAATAATGGATATGCTTTAACTCTTGAAGGAATCAAGAAATCTGGTCCTAGCCCAGGAGCTGGAAACTAGTTACTAAATTGCTTCACCTTCTTAGATTTTCTCAATCCATATAGCTGGATTTAACAAATATTGAGTTCATTCATTCTTTTTAGGGCACAAACACATATTTCCCATTCCTTATTCTTTAATTTATGTACCACTTGTTTGATTCTTTGTTGTGTTTATTTCTTTCAATTGTGTATCCTATATTGATCTAAATATATAAATTGATATTGTCCCAATTAAATCTTGAGTACTAGTATTTTATAATTATTGTGTTCGATGCTACATATAATAATTATAGAAGATATTAATCGTATCAACGAGAACAAATATGCGACAAAGAATGGCAATCCTGACTATAATAATTTTGATTTCGAAAAAAAGTATACATTAATTAAATTATCCTAGTTTGTACGCATCCAATAAACTAGAAATTAATTATTCATGTCATATACAATTCCGACATGTTATTATTTAGTTCTACTTCTACCATTGTATACATTCAATCTACGAGTCGTTGTGAACAATATACTTATAAAACAGATGATTTTAGTCTAAATTGTCAATCACTCACTACGTTAGGCTTTATCATATTTATTTATTTAAAAATGTCTCGTTTGGGTTTTAGGAAAGAACAGATTAAATTGACTGGATTGCCCACTTACTTTAACATCATAAGGGTCATGAACTCATATCCAATTCTCTAATACTCCACGGACCACTATCTATAATTCATTTACACATAAAAAAATATTATTAAACATAATGTGTTTTAATATAAAATTAGCAAATTAACATAGTAATAAAAAGAAAACATAATTGGAATATTATTTATAACAACTTCAAATTTTAATTTATTTTAAAAAATAAGATTGGTCCTTGAAAGTGCATAAAGTTGTTCAATGTGAAGCTATCTCCAATTTTGTTACTATTTTATAATAATAGTTTATTTTTCAATTGAAAATATGTGATATTTGGATACTAAATTATGAAAATTCGTGATGGCGTATCAATTGTTATGAACCGCATTTGTGGACCTAGAGCATTAGAGCATCTCCAGTGGCGGCTAGTCCACCGGCTAGTCGATTCGCGTCGCTAGCCGGTTGGCTAGTCGAACTATTGAAATCGGTCAGCGCTAAATCGGCGAGAAAATAGGCGAGAGCACGCCGATTTGCGAGCGCTGGCCGATGCGCTCGCCGTCGTGCCGATCGGCCAGCGCTATTTTTTTATTATTTTTTTTTAATTTTTGAAAAACTATATAAACGCGATTTTAGTTTCATTTTCATTTGCACCACTTGTTTTAACGAGTTTTCTCTCTCTCTAAATTTCTGTACAAAAGCAACATCGAGCGATAAGTAACGCGGGTGGTAGCAGTGGTGGTAGTTGTAGTAGTGGTGGAGATGCTGAGGAGTACGAACGGCGGATGAACGAGGCTATGGAGGCCTATATGAACCGCGAGATAGAGCGGTACATGCGAAGGGTCGAACAGCAGACGGTGCCTCGCCCTCCACCCGTTGTCCACCGCCGAGCAGTGATTGATCAGGATCACGTAGCTGCACATCAGCAGCTATATGACGACTACTTCGCTCCGGACCCGCGGTTTCCCGCAAACATGTTCAGGCGGCGTTTTAGAATGCGCAGGGAGTTGTTTATGCGTATCGTTGACGCTTTGAAGCGTCGATATCTGTATTTTCGCTTCAGGCACGATGCGTCTGGCAGACTCGGCCACACCCTATTCAAAAGTGCACGACGACAATCAGGCAGTTGGCCTACGGAGGTGCGGCAGACATGTGGGATGAGTACCTCCACATCGGTGAGTCGACAGCCCTGGAATGTCTGATTTATTTCTGTCAGGGCGTGATTGAAATATTCCGTGATCAGTACCTTCGAAGCCCTACCCCCCAAGATTGTCAGGATCTGATGCAGATGCACGGGCAGCAGCATGGGTTCCCCAGGATGTTAGGCAACATAGATTGTATGCATTGGGAGTAGAAGAACTGTCCGACTGCCTGGAAGGGGGCCTACACGACCGGCTACAAGTCAAAGAATCCCACGATGATCCTCGAGGCCGTAGCTGATTACCGGCTGTGGATCTGACATGCGTATTTTAGGGTAACCGGGTCGAACAACGACCTCAACGTCCTCAACTCGTCGCCCCTCTTCAACGAGCAGTGTCTGGGCATCGGTCCGGCTGTCTCATTTGTGGCCAACGCAACCGGCATGATATGGGCTACTACTTGGCGGATGGTATATACCCTAGGTGGCCAGTTTTTGTGAAGACGATCAGGCACGCAAGTGATGACAAGAAGGCCTACTTTGCGGAACGGCAGGAGTCGGCGCGCAAGGACGTAGAGCGCGCATTTGGTGTGCTCCAGTGTCGATGGGCAGCAATCAAGGGTCCAACGCGTTTGTGTGATGTCGGCTGCATTGGTGATATAATGTACGCCTGCATTATCTTGCACAACATGATCGTCGAAGACGAAGGCGTACAACTGACTAATTGGGCCAATGACGATGAAGCCGATCCAAGCCACGGTGTGGCCACCCCTAACGTACGACGCGGGGTACCTCACGATGAAGCCGGCCGCCTCCAGGCACATGCCGACATGCGCCAAGTGAATGCTTATATTCAACTCCAAAAGGATATAATTGAAGAGTTGTGGGCACGGAAGACTGCACGGCGATAGTTTTTTTTATTATTATGTATTTTTATCTATGTCTCTTTTTTTTATTTAAATGAAATGAATTAATTTTTCCGTATATGTCTCGTAAATTTAATTCCGTAATTTATCGTAAATTTAATTCCGTAAAATGTAGTTGTTTTTTATTTATTTTTATTGCGGCTAGCCTGTGGCTGGCCTTAGGCTAGCCTATTTGCTTAAAATGATAATGTGGCAGGTGAATTTTTAGTGCTGACGACGTGGCAAGGAGAGAGAGTGGCTAGCCTGTGACTGACCTAAAGCCATTGGAGATGCTCTTACTAACATAAATTTTCAAATAATATGTCCTTCAGTCACTCCTTAAATCAGGTTTTAATAATTTATTGGTTTTATACAAAATACTTAAAACTATATTTTACTGATTTTGTTCTACTAGGGGAGTGATCAATTGCTAACGAATTGACAATCCCGAACTAAGACTAAATCTTAGCCATTAGATTAGAAGTTCTAGTGGTTGAAATAATACCACCTGAATTATATTTTTAATTAAGAAAATTAATAAATAAAATTAGAGGGTACTAATGTCAATTCCATCTTATTAAAATCATCTTAAAACTTTAAATTTATTTAACTCTCTCAATTTAAATTATTTTTTCGCAAAAAATATATCAAATTAAAGATAATTTTATAAGGATTCCAACGAGATCTCAATTGCATATGTTCCGACGACGTTCAGATGATGAAATTTGATATTTTTTTATTTTAGTTTTCGTAAATATTGATAACCGGATTTTTCTCAACAAATACATAAAAAAATCTCAATAAAACCATGTAAAAATCTCAATAAAAGCATGTAAAAATCTCAATAAATATGTGTTATATTTTCTTGTACTAGTGTTTGATATTTTTATGTCATATTGTTGATATTTGTAATACACTATGTTGATATAAAAAAAACATTCACGAAAATTATCATATGATAACATAATGGCGATATTACCCTTTTGTTGATATTTTGTCTACTATTTATTGAGATTCGCAAGATTTAATCTCATCCACTCATTTTAAAATCTAAAAGTAGAGATTTGGTCTTGATTTTGAATTAGAGTGCTATAAACGTTACAACTTATATTTAAATATATGGGACGATCAACCTACTCAAATTTATTGATATTTAAATATATGGGACGATCAACCTACTCAAATTTCAAAGCATTCACAATTCTTTTTATCTTTTCCCAAATACCTAATTAGTAACATATAAAATTAGGAGTATTATAATCTTTGTATGATTAATTAATTTCATCTAACCACCAATACAAATGACAAGCAAGAAATTGCTGATTAAACAAAAGAATCATTATTAACATATATTGCTGGTTATAAAAGAGTTGATTTTACAAGTCCAAAAACCAAAAGGACACAGCCCGAAAATCATAAATCAAATTATTACATTTATTGCTGTCCCAAGCATAAATGCATAATAATATGCCTTTGAACCGAAGAAAATTAAAGCAATTTTTGTTGAACACATGAGTATGGGATTCACGTTCCTACATGTGTTACATTTTTTTAAAGCTTATACCATCTTCTTTTCACATGGAGTATTACTTTAATATCGTAACAACTTACCAAATGGAGTATATGATTTGTACACTAAAAACCAACTTAAAGGTAAACGAACTCGACCATTCATTGACATTTTTAATAGTGACGATCTCGAGCTCTTTTCTTTTTAAAAATTTAGTGATATATAGCGGTTGGGAGGCGTCGAACCGTCTTAATTTCTTGTATTTTATCATCTAAAGATTTTTCTTCAAATCCAAACAAAGTCTCTACATATTGTTTATTCAATGTCTCTAACTCTCGACGACATCCAACTTTCCAATAATAAGAAATCCACCGCGATATTTGAGTTTCATACATTGTAAAGGAAAGCATGAGTCTCTTAGAAAACCACCGATGTGATCGTTGAAACCAAAAATATCGTATTTTTGGGATAAAGTTAATTTTGGTACGCACTTGATGAGCCTTGTCCCCAAAGCTAGCACATACATGTTTCAAGGCTATTTTGTTACTCGTATATAAGACCAGAAATATAAAGTTACAACAACTTTGAATCATGAAGAAGAAGTGGACCAAGTGATCACAATATTTTGAAAGTAGGATGTATTCATATCCTTTTTCTATATATTGTTCAAACATTCAACTGAATCTCAGCCCCACGATTTTGTCATCTAACGGTTAGATTAATGTCACGTATCATTTAATAATGCACATTTTCATTCTAATAATGTACACCGACTAATAATGTAGCATTATAATCTAATAATGTAGATTTTCATCCTAATAATGTAAACCGACTAATAATGCAACACTATAGTCTAATAATGCATTGATCACAACGATCTAATTCAAGAATCTAAGGCCTGTAATTTGTTTGAAGCTTAACACCAAAGAGCTGTGAAGGACCCTAATACACCCCTATCTTCATCTATCCCAAGTTAATTGATTTGTGTTTCTTTTGGGGATTTTACAAGCTAAATGGATCATTTTTATTTTGAACAAAATTTAAATGTTATTCAAACTTTTACTACCCTCTCTTCTCATTTCTACTATTTTATCTCATCTCCATATTTAATTTACTAAAACATTTATTTTAATTCTTGTTCCAACTAAAATGTCTTAGTTAAACTGAGACAGAGGACATATATAAAAATACAAAAATAAAAAAATAAAACCATGCATGTTCTCTCTCTCAGTGATCCATACGATATCGCTATGTGCTCTTTTATTAACAAATGACATTGGTCATTTGCCATATTCTAATTGGTGTATTAAAGATAAATCAATATATTATTTTAATTATATTGTAAGTATTAAATAAATTATACTAAAATTCACAATTTTTTATTCTCTATAAATGAAAGCCAAATTTGCTATAGTTTTACACACAAAAAGAATATTTTCTTTTCTCTACATATAGTCTTTCTTAATTACTACTATGTGTTAAAATCCATTTATGAATTTTTCAATTTTGTATCTCTGTAATTTATATATTTGAATTTTTTTATTTTTATATATCTGGTTTCTGTATTTTTCAATTTTTTGCCTTTTTACAAGTTTTGCAGTAATAGTATAATGTTATGATATGGACTAGTAGTTAAATGGTATTGATAAAAAGTGAAGACATTATTAATTAGAAGAAAGTGAAACTAATGAAATAGAACTAGTATAAAAAAGTGATTGACTAGATAGTGTATTTGATCTCTTATAAAAGAAAAAAAGGAAGTAGAAAAAAAGTGAGTTCAAATTTGAATGTAAGTGTAACGGATATTCAATGAAATTAACCAAAGAACAAAAGTATACTCCCTCCGTATCATAGTACTAGCAGAATCATTTTTTTCACATTTTAAGCGTATCATAGTAGTAGAGTTATTTTTATTTTTATTATCTTTACTTTATAGTCTCTCCTATTATTAATTATCTTTTTATTTAATACGTACATTACACACATTTTTGTTAATTTTCTTACCCAAAAAAAATCTCCACTACTATAAAACAAAGAGAGTAAAAAAATCTCCACTACTATAAAACAAAGAGAGTAATATATTACAATGTCCTTTTTCCGTTCTATAAACAGAGATAACTTTGTAATGATATAAATTTTAATACAAACTTAAAAAATAGAAAAAGTATAATAAAAAATAATTGAAATATTATCAATAGTAAACGAGGCTTAAAAGAAAAAATTATCTTAACAGACTAAAATGGAAGAAATCTTTTTTATATGGAGGAAGTTCTATTGTACTCTCTCCGTCTGCCGTTACTTGTTATTAGTTTTTTTCGTCTGTCCACCTATATTTGTCACAATTATTTACTTTTGGTAATAAATAGAATGAGATCTATATTTCAGTAATTCATTTTCATTTACATTTTATTAATAAAACTAAAACTCCGTCCATTTAAAAATATAATCTTATTTTGTCATTTTGGGATGTCCATAATAATTAGTCTCATTTCTAAAAATAAAAAAGTTTATCATCAAAATTTGTCATTAAAAGTTTACCAACTTTTTTGTTCTTTTCTTTCTTTTATTTTACTAATTTTTCATTAAAATTTGTGGCAAAATAAAACTATTTTTTATAGACATATGAAGTACTATAACAATAAAACTACTCCCTCCGTTTGTTATTAAGAATCTCATTTTTTGATAACACGTTTTTAAGAAAAATGAGTGGAAAAATGTGCCACTTATATAGTATATTAGTAGTTTTAAATAAAATGTGAGTGAAATGAATTACTGGAATGTGAGACCCTATTATTATTTATGATAAAAATAAATCGGAACACCTATTTGTAGATGGACTAAAATGTAAAACGAGACTCCTGTTAGCAGACGAATTTATTATATTTTATAGATGGGAGGAGTACTATAAAAATAAGATTTATATTTTATTAATTTTATCTTTATTGACTTTTTAAAAATTCGTGAGGGAGCATAAAATGGAGATTTATCCCAACTGATAAGCGCGGCGCAAACTCAGAAAGAACGCTGTATTGCCAACTCTAACGCAGCTGTCACGAACCAAACATTCATAATCACTTATTGCCATTTTTTTCTTGTCGGTGATATACTACTTTAACTAATCTAAGTTTTTGTCAAAACAAATTCTTCCTAATAACTGAAATCGATATAACATTAGTACTTATTGAAATAACTCATGGTCAACACAAACACTAATTACTCTACATTAATTAATTAATTAATTTAAGAATTTGGAGATGCAGTTTAACCAAGAGATCATGTATTTAAAGTAAAAATAAAAAAATCTTAAAACTCTTTCCTTTCAAGACTTCAGTGATAATACTAATTAAAACTGAAATTGAATAATTGCTGACAGCCATTTTAAAAAAATATAAAAATATTCCAAAAAAGTAGTAAATATTATTTCGATTAATATGAGTAGAAGAAGTAGAGAAAATCCGCTCTAGTCTCTTTCTTGAATATCAGAATCAGAAGTCTCCGAATTTTCACACACTCTTCACCCTCAGAAAAACACACAATGCACGCCAAGACGGATTCGGAAGTGACGAGTCTGGCGCCGTCGTCGCCGGACAACCGGCCGCCGGTGTACTACGTGCAGAGTCCGTCGCGCGACTCGCACGATGGGGAGAAGACGACGACGTCGTTCCACTCTACGCCGGTGCTGGGGAGCCCCATGGGGTCGCCGCCGCGATCGCACTCCTCTGTCGGCCACCACTCCAGGGAGTCGTCCACCAGCCGCTTCTCCGGATCGCTCAAGCCCGGATCGAGGAAGGTATCGCCCAACGACGTCGGATCTGGGGGCAGGGGGCCTCGCAAGGGCGGACAGGGGAATTGGAAGGACTTTGATGTGATTGAAGAAGAAGGATTGCTGGAAGATGAGGAGTCGCAGAAAGGTCTGCCGCGTAGATGCTATTTCCTTGCTTTTGTTGTCGGATTTTTTGTGCTGTTTTCGTTTTTCGCCTTGATTTTGTGGGGAGCTAGCAAACCGCAGAAGCCTAAGATCACGATGAAGGTGAGTTTCTCATTTCACCTCGCTTTTACTGATTTTTAATTGGTTGATTTCTGAGCTCAGAATTAAGTGGAATTGAGAAACAACGCTTGTTAGCTCTAGGATTTGATTACTTATTCTGGAGATATTATTTGTTGATTGTGATTTGTATGGATCAATCTGTATAGTGTTTATGTTTTGGGATGGTAGCAATGTAATTTGTTAGAATTTGAATTGCGTTGATGATGATGATGATATGCACAAATGTGAATATGTTGTGGAGCTGAGAAACAGAGCTAACAAGCTCTGTAATTAGGGTTTGGTTACTTATTGTGATGAAATTGTGTTGAATTGTGATTTGTATGAATCAATTTGCTTAGGGTTTATGATATTTGGGGGCGGTGGGATTGCAGTGTGATAGAATTCAGCTATTGAATTGAGTTAATGACATTTTATTGTCATCAATCAGAGCATTACATTTGAGAGATTCATGGTTCAAGCTGGTTCGGATTCAACGGGTGTATCGACAGACATGATCTCTGTTAACTCGACACTGAAGCTCACCTACCGTAACACAGGCACATTTTTTGGAGTTCACGTTACCTCAACTCCGGTCGCTCTCACCTACTCGCAGCTCACCATTGGCTCTGGCACCGTAAGTTACTACTCTGTAAAACCCTTTTGAGAAATGACTCTGAGTGCCTTTGGATGATTTTGTTCGTGACATTGCATTGCAGGTGAAGAAGTTCTATCAGTCACGGAAGAGCCAGAGGCACATGGTTGTGACCGTATTAGGCGACAAGATCCCGTTGTATGGTAGTGGAGCTAGTTTGAGCACCTCGACTGGGATCACCACGCTCCCTGTGCCGCTCAAACTGGAGTTCACAGTTCGGTCGAGGGCTTCTGTTCTGGGCAAACTGGTGAGGCCGAAATTCTACAAGAAGATCGAATGCCCCATCATTTACGACGTCAAGAAGCTCAATGTGCCCCTCTCCCTCAAGAATTGCACTTACAGTTAAGGGGAGGGGAGGGGAGATCATCATATTTTTCAGCTATTAATACATGGGCTTAGTTAATTAAATAAGAACGCTATCAATTATTCACGTGTCTGTTTATATATTACAGAGGCCATTGTATGGCTTATTAATTTAATTTATTTTTGGTACACATTGAATTTTGATGAATCTATGAACTTTTATAAAAGCAGCATTACCCATTATCAGCGATTCAAAACTGGTTGATCACTATAGTTTTCCTTTTTTTAGTAGTAGTATTGTTTTATTCAAATAGGTGCGTTCGATACATTCATGGTTGCAATGGTCGACGAAATCATGTGTCAGGTTTTTCGCATTTTGTGTTTTTGTACTGATTCAGTTTTCTCATGATGCTTTCCATATAACTGAAATCAATTGTATTATGCATAAATCTTTTTCAAAAAATTCGAACATATGCTGCTTGCAGACAACATGATGTTATCTAGTTGTGTCCGAAATGATCGAACGAACTACGTTTTTTCTTGTTAAATTTGAAGATGTTTAGATCATACTATGATTCAATTGTCCGTTTAAATCTAATAAAATTTCGGAAAATAAAGACAATATTTTTGTGTGAGGCAGCATAGTAATGTTTTTCTCCATTTTCACATTGTTCTGTTTTCATGATTCTTTTGTGAATTTTGGTTATTAAATAAATATGGTGTGTTAAATAATAATGACTCGGTTGTCTATTATTCTAATTAAATTAATTGTAGCATTTGGTTTCTTAAATTGTGTTCGGACATCTAGATAGTGATAAATTTATATAAATTCTACCCTCTCTCCGTCCCACAAAAGATGTCACATTTTCCTTTTTAGTTTGTCTCACAAAAGATGTCACATTTCTCTCTCCGTCCCACAAAAGATGTCACATTTTCCTTTTTAGTTTGTCTCACAAAAGATGTCACATTTCCCTTTCTGAAAAAAGTTATCTCTAACATAAATATAAAAATTATATTTTCTCTCCTCATTTAACACACAAAACAAAACCTCATAAAATCCCGTGCCTTCACAAGTGTGACATCTTTTGTGGGATGGAGGGAGTACATAATTGGATTTTTTTGGGTATTTTGTATTTAAAAATAATTCATTACTTTTAATTGATTTTAAATGAATTAGTATTTTACATCTTTATCCTTTTACATCCGTAATTTTTATCCTAGAGGAAGGTTGTTACTTGTTAGTGATACTCAGAGAATTCTGGTAGCAGACTCATATAATTGATCTTTTGCAGAGCTATACAAGGATTCCACTAGAACCATTACCGGTTTCAACTTATGCAAATTATTACTACATTCATTCAACATAATTTGTACGATACTGATTAAACTGCACAAAAACATGTAGTAAGGACGATCGAATGATCTACAAAATATATATGACTGAGAATCGTATAATTTATAAACTAATTTACAATCAATTTGTTGAATACATTCTCTTATTATCTTGTATTGTGAGTCGTATGTATCACTTCTATGCAAACTTTCGAAATCTAAAGTCGAATTCGGATCATTGTTTAGTTCATTTGCGAACAATGTTTCGTTTTCATCATGAAATCCGAATGTGTTCAAAATAATGTTAGCCATGATCATTACTCAAGTTCCTTCTATCTGTAACGATGTATCACGAGTTTAGTTATATTGTCGTACATGGCAGTGCAAAGATTTGATTACATCGCCAATATCACGTGCAATGTATTATTATACTCCCTCCGTCCCATGCTACTCGCACTTTTCATCTTAGGCCGTAAATTTGAGATTGATTTTTTTGTTTAATTAAATTAGAATTTTAAGTGTAATGAGACGTCACTTAATAAAGGACCTCTTAACTTAAACTAACATATTAATTAAATGCATTAATTCTAACTTAAACTATAAATAATGTAAGGAGTTTGTGACGTTCCGAAAAGTAAAAGTGCAAGTAACATGGGACGGAGGGAGTATAAAGTATAGTAATTCAGAGTAGCAATTGAGTGCGATGACATATTAGATAGGAAAATCGAAAGAATGGAAAAAATAAAAAATTCAGTTATTGCAAATGCCACATGACACCACCGGATTGGTCTTCATTGCGTTGGTCTTTGTCGTGCAGCATGGACAGCTATGCAAATCATGCATGTGGCCCATTTCTAGGTCCACGACCACTCTCACTGTCCATTGCAGGGTCTCACTTTCAAGTTCAACCCATTTTTACGGTAGCTTTTGAAAGCATTTTTACTTTTAGAATTTCTATTTCTATTTTTAATTGACACTACAAGTTTTTATGTATTTCTAGAATTTTTTAAAAATAGATTGTCACCCTATTAGGCATAAAATCATTTTATTTGACTTATGGACAAATCTAAACCAATTTATTTGAAATTAATCTTATGCTAATAACATCCACTAATTTGTCAATAATGATAGACTTGATTGTGGGATAACCAAGGGTTTCACCACCAAGGTGTATCTCCAGAGAGACCTTTGCACCAACCAATTGTCCAAAAAGTCACGGGTTAGACATCATAGTATTGATAATACTTGCCACATACTCCACAAGAATTGGATCACGAGGTATATTAAAATTCCAACATAATATAAAATAATCCAAAATGTTGACAAACCCACTTTTGGAAAGAAGGAACCACATAGTAAAATGTATACCAAACTTAATCAAAGATAATCCACACAACCACACGTCCAACGATCGGATGTGATTCGGGTCCAAGGGCGTTGGGGGTATAGGGCTTGTTAGCCTCCATCTATAAAATATCTGTCAAGTTCTTCATGAGGGATGGATCACCAACTAGTATCGTAAAATCTAAAAAAAGTAAAGAAATAATATCATTAAATTTTGAATAATCTTAAAGAATATATAAAAAAGTTAAATACTTACTACGTGGTATTGACTTGGTAACAGAGAGGAAATAATATAAGTACATTGTTGCACTTAATCCAACACCGAGTTCGTGCATTCTGTAAGAGTATTCAACAAATTCTCCTACCACCAATTGAGAGTAAGACACATCGTAATATCGGCAATAAGTTTTTATATCTTGTGTCATTGTCGTGTGATGTTCAAACATATAACAATATAGTACGTTAATATATATTGGAAATGAAACATCTTAAATGTAAATAATGATTACCTCATTCTCCTTTGATTAAAAAACAGACTCACTAATGGCTGGATCGTCAGCTGGATTACCACTATATTTAACAAGCTTTGTATTTGTGTTGAAGATCCCATGAACGTGGAATCTCTCCTCAAGTTGGGATATTTGGGATCCCGATGTCCCGTGGAGCCAAGAATATGCGAACTGTCCGCTAAAAGGTCATCCCCATATACGTCACAATCAAAATCAAATCGTCTCAAGCATGTACGGAGCCAGGTGGGGTTGCCCGACCCCACCATCTACCTCGTGCTGGGGTTTGGAGCCCCTTGCACAATGGAAGACTTGTACAAAACAAATAAATCAGATAAGGATCTATTTGACCGATTATGCGATTAATCAATTCACATGTTAAACATATAATTGCATGCTAGAGCGCAAATAATTCATGTTTAAAGAAATATAAATTCTAAACATGATTTCTACGGTTTAGGGTTACCGATTTGATTCTCCAAAGAATCGACGATTGCTCGCGCCTTCTCCACGTGATGATCTTCAATACTAGACCACGGATCTTCTCTCTGGTTCCCGAACTGTATCTCGATATCACGGTGGGCTGATCTTATCAAAATATTAGGGCTCGAATAAAGAAGACAGAAAATTCCTCATGGAGGAGGAGTTGAAATTCTCACGGAGGAGAAAATAAGAAAAATACTGTCCCTTCTCTAGAGAGAGATGGACGAAATTTCTCTCTAGTTCCCGAACTGTACTCCGATATCAGTGTGGGCTGATCTCACCAGAATACTAGGACTTAAATAAAGAAGACAGAAGAAATCCTTTTTGGAATAGGAGAAATTTCGAGCTCCTCTTAGACAGAGGGGGACGAAAATTATAGTATATAAAATTATTATTTATGTCTCCTTTATTCCCCTATTTATATTAAGTTCCTTTTGGGCCCAGATAGGGATCTATGGAAGGTTTTAGATATGGGCTCCCCCAATTAGCTTTTTACTAATTAAATTGAACCCACAATTTAATACAAGCTTATATTGGAATATTACGAGCAGCCACTACAGAAGTAATATTGAACTCTCCCCATCCAAATCCGAAATTACAAGTAATCCGGGTTTCCGTAATTCATATTATTATTTCTCACGCTTAAGATATAAATGTCCATTAATCAATTAATGTCTGCTATGGACTTAATTAATTAACATCTTATTAATTCCAAGAGTGGACTTAGCAAGAAACATTTATTTATTATTCATAGAGCGATAAAACTCCAACCGGCTAGTTTTCTGAATAATAAAACCTTGTTCGAGCTCCTCTTGAGGACATTATCAAACGAGACTCACCTCGCGCACGATTCGACATAATAGCAATCCTAGCACCGCTAGATATTAATCACCACTACCCAATATATCAGGATTATTGGGTTGCGAAAAACCCGCACCATTTGATAAGTCAAAGTAGTGCATAATCAATACCGTATGCTCAATGCTAACATATGTAGATTAAGAAATAGTATTTATCAAGACCTAGTCTTTCAGTAGATAGCATAAAGACACGTCTTGCTGTTAGATCCGTTCAGTGCTATACCACACCAATGTCATCTTATTTCAGTAAGGCTTAGAAATATGCGGACTAACATTACAACCTTTCACGATAGGTAGCCAAAGCCTATCTAGGTTGTGAAATTCTTCCTTTTCTTTTGTAAAGCATTGCATAGATCTGACCGTGTTACCTTAAAGTGGACGACGCCCACAACCGGTCTACTAAGCAAAAGACTTAGACTTTGTTTGCTTCTTATACATTTAAATGTTTATAAAACATCTTATAAATGCACAAGTAAACACAATGTAATAATATACTGATTATATTCGTGTGAAACTGCTCGAATAATACGGAATCGGGTTAAAAGTGGATTGTAGAGTTTTTCGTATACAAGCAAGATTCCATTCACGCGAAACTGCTTGAAATCATGCTTTTCAGTATACCAAACCTAACACCCCGGAGTGCCGCCGAAAAGCTCATTCACGAGGAGAGAAGAATGTCATGGAAATAAAATGTCAATGTAGAGAAGAGAAAGAGGGGCAGTGGGTAGACGAGGGCGGATCATTTTGATCCCATAACTTTCACCCGTAACATTCACCGGTGACTTCCACAAAGCATGGGATACGACCGGATTGTGGATAACCAAGGATTTCAACACCAAAGTGTATCTCCGGACAAAACTTTGCATCAACCGGTTATCCAAAAAGTCACAAGTTAGACATCATAGTAGTGAGAATATTTGTCAACTTCTTCACGAGGATTGGATCACCAACTAGTATCGTAAAATCTAAAAAAATGTAAAGAAATAATATCATTAAATTTTGAATAATCTTGAATATCATTAAGTACATTGTTGCACTTAATCCAACACCGAGTCCGTGCATTATGTAAGAGTATTCAACAAATTCTTCTACCGCCAATCGAGAGTGATAAGGCTAATTTCATGCATCGGTTATATGGTGAAAAACACTATATTTTACTGGGTCTAACACAGTTTTTAAGCCAGGTGTGTGAAGGAATCGCTAGATCCAGGAAAGCCGGAGGAAATGGACTAGACGAAGGAAATGAAGGAAAAGTGAGCAGAATTGAAGGAAAAGGAGGCTAGAAGAAGGGAGTCAATAGCTGAGGGCAACAAAGACTATCTATACCTCGCTGGGCCCCACTTCAACGCCTATAAATAAAGGAGCATGCAACACACAAAACACACACGATTTTCGCTCTTAGCTCACACACAACACACACACTTGGGAAATGGGAGTTCTGGGGTAGTTTAGGTTTTTAAGGGTCTCATCTTACGAAAGAAGTCAGTCGTAACACCGTCCGCGTGAAGGGCGAAGAAACAATCTATTTTCATTCTTCTTTTGCACTTTATTTCGCTTGAACTTCGCGTTTGGAAGTCAAATTTGGTTGTTGCTATTACAGATTATTTATGCATTCCTTTAGTTTCTGTTATATTGGTGTTATCTCGTGTTGATCTACGTTGATCCTGTTTGTTTGAAGTTTTATTTCGGCAAGTTGCGTGTTAATCTCTGTTTTTGTCACTTTGGTGCTTGATCTGGGGAATTTGGCTGTAGATATGTGTTGTTGTTGTTGATCGGAGGTTGTTTGTTGAATCTGAAGCTATGGATTTATTTTGGCCGGAGTTTGTGCCGGATGCTTGGATCCGGAGTGGATTTAGCATTCGAGGTTGGATCTAAACAGGGGATTCAAGTTGTGCATGGATTTTTGAGTTTTCTATTTCCTTTTTGTTTTACTTCGTCTAGTAGCCGTAGATCTGTTTAGTCCCTAATTGAGTTTTTTTTTGCTAAATTGTTTAATTCCAGTCTGCTCGTTTTCCGATTACGCTTCACGCCTGTTTCTGCTGAGTTTTGATGCAATTTGATTTGAAGAAGATGATGTCGCTGTTACTTAGTACTTTAGTTAGTTGTTTTCCCAGCTTTTCGTCCGTACTCTGCTTTTTCAGCCATGGTCCCCACCGTCAGTTTATTTCCCATCGTCCCCATCGTTAGTTTATTCTAGGTAATTTAGAATAGTTTCTTAGATCTAGTTATTGTCTCGATTTCAGTTTACATGCATGATTTCTGTTCTGCCTAGATCTAGCTGTTAGCGTAGCAGATTTCAATTCCAAGTTTACTCTAATTTCCTCAACCCAAAAAAATGCGTGGCAGCAGCCAAACCAAAAATAATTTCCAAATCCTTGAGCACATTTAAATTACGCATCCGTCTCTTGGGATCGATCCCTACTTCCCTGTGCTAATTTTTAGTATAAGTGGTTGAGGGTTTTTGAAGAAGTATTCTGTGTGTCCGACGACCGAGATTTTCCAACGACCAGTGAGCTCCTAGACCCTGTGATCTAGTGGATTTACTGGACCCAAGAAACTTGTTATTCTTTTTTGTGCACACAGTCCATACAAAGAGGATCTTCAATTGGCGCCGTTGCCGGGGAATGGATGGCGTTTATTGTTATTGCGTTTGAGGATTTGGTGTAAATAATCTAATTTCTGTTATTTTGTTCTCCTTGACAGTTTATGAACACGGGCTTCCATTCTGGAAGTTGGGCTAGTTCATCTGGGTCAGGGAGCGACCGATACAAGTGACAAGTCAAGGAGTCTACGTCCACTATCACCACCAGATCAGGTTTGAGGACAGTGGACCCATTCCCGTTTGAATCAGAAAGTGAGAAGGAGTGGAATTCGTCAGGAGAAGAAGACCCGAAGTCGTCAACAGAAACAGAGCATTCCGAGACTGAGGAGGAGGAAGACCCAAATTTGACTCATTTAGTAGATCCCGATCCGGAGATAGGGTCACTCACCGCGCATCTCGACGGTGAACCCGCCCATGCTATAGTCTCAAACCCGCGTCGGAGGTCTATTGATATCAAGACAAATGTGCTCGGAGTTTTGCCCACATTCTCTGGACGAAGGAACGAATGTCCTTACGAATTCTTGAACGAGTTTAGTAAGCTGTGTAGCATTCAAAAGCGCCCCAACGAGACGACTGAGGAGGACTACCGTTTACGTGCAGTTCCGTTTGCCCTCAAAGGGGAGGCTAATACTTGGCTGCTGAGGCTTCCACCAGACTCGATTAGCACATGGAAAGATTTCAAGCTGGAGTTCTTGGATTATTTTTTCCCTTCCAACAAGATGAATGCCTTGAAGAAGGAGATTCAGGAGTGCAAGCAGGAATATGATGAGTCTTTGAGTTCTTATTGGTCCCGGTTCAAAGGACTGTTGGATGCTTGCCCGATCCACATGATGATTGAAGCGGAGACTTACTATCTGTTTTACGAAGGAGCAAACCCTGAGTCAAAGGACTTGATAAATTCCTCGAGCGGGGGAAATTTTACCAAGAATAAAGCAAGTGAAGCCAGAGAGACTTTGGGAAGGCTGATTGAGGCGAAGAAGGCCTATGATAACCCGCGAAGCATATTGAGGAGGGGGTCAGCCAATGCAGTAACGGAACAAGATGACAAGAAGGTGGAAGACATGATAGATAAATTGGAGAAAGCACTGCTGAACGCAATTGAGAAATACAACCCTCATGCTCCAGCGGAAAGTGAGAAACCCCCTGGTCCAGAGGAAAGGCAACGTCAGCCTTATTTCGGTCAGCCTTGTGAAGGGGAATGCCAAGCCCAAGCAAATTCGATTGGGGGCTGGAATCCAGATGGAAGTTGGAACCAAGGAAGACAAAGGGATACCCCATGGAGGACTCACCCCAATTTTAGATGGACTGACAACGATCAAAGTCAGCCACCTCCACTGCAGACCACGAATTATGCACACCCTCCGGAGAGGCAGTCCAACTGGTCAGGGAAAAGTCAAGAGGGGCAATTGCAACTGGGGTACAGGAATCAGGACCATACTAATTGGGGAAATAGGAATCAGAACAATCCAGGGAGCTCCTATGTGCCACCTCACCAGAGAAATAACCAGGGGAACTATCAGAATTCCCAACCGAATCACCAAGGGAATCAAGGGTCTAGCAACCAGTACAATAACCACCAAGGAAATCAAGGGAACTATCGGCAGAACCAGGGGCAGAACCAAGGTCAAGGATCAAAGTTTAATCAATTCAACTCCAGGCCACAAAGGAGTTTGGATGACACGGTCCACGACCTAGTGAATTCATAGCAGTTCATGCAGAATAACTTGCATTCCAACAACGACGTGGTGCACAAGTTGCAAGACGCCCAGATGGAACATAAAGCCGCCATGGATATGATGGCGAAGCAACTGTCCCAAATCGTAGTTTCTTTGAATGAGATGCGGGGAAATGAAGGGAAACTTCCTGCCACGGTCAAACCACCGGACCGAGCAAACATTAGTCAAATCACCTTGAGATCCGGGCGGGGCTATTAAGGACCGACCCTGGAAATTGACGAGGAGGTACCCATACAGGCTAGTAAAGGGAAGGAAGGTCAAGTGTTTCAAGGGGATAGCCCTAGACCCAGAGAAGTCCTTGTTCCGGATGACCTCCAGAAGGGAGATTTAGGGGGATCTCTGCCTCGACCAAGTGACCCATTTTTCCTAGATCCAGAACCTGAGGTAGTAAGCAAGGAAGGAAGCAGGGAAGTTGGTGAAACCCAGGCTGGGACTTCCACAAATGCAATAAAGCGAGCAAAACCATTTCCATACTGGGGGGAAGCAAAGAAAAAGAAGGATGACACAGAGGATCTCATGGAAATTTTTAGCAAACTGGAAATCAACTTGCCATTCTTGCAAGCCCTGAAAATGCCTGCCTTTAGTAAGTTCATCAAGGAATTCTCCTGGGTCTGGGAAGGAGGCATTACCGGATATTGCAGAAAAAAATCCCTTGCCCCAGGAGACGAATGCAACAAAGAAGGAACTGAAGACACTTCCACCAGGCCTCAAGTATGCTTACTTGGAGGTGAATGAGACATTCCCAGTAATAGTCAACAGTAACCTGACCAAGGAGCAGGAGAAGGAATTGTTGGAAGTCATCAGACGAAACAAGAAAGCAATAGGGTGGACTCTCTCAGATTTAGTAGGAATCAGCCCTAATCTTTGTATGCACCACATCCGTCTAGAAGAAGGTGCAAAGGCTCATCGAGATGCACAACGGAAACTGAATCCGAACATGCGAGAGGAAGTTCTGAAGGAGGTGTTAAAATTGCTTGCTCTAGGGATCATCTACTCCATTCCGGACAGCGAGTGGGTCAGTCCTGTCCATATGGTACCCAAAAAGTCTGGAATACAAGTTGTCAGGAATGATAAGAACGAATTGGTACCCACTAGGCTGGTAACGGGGTGGAGGATGTGCATCGACTACAGGAAGCTGAATGAGGCCACAAAAAAAGATCACTTTCCTCTACCTTTCATTGATAAGATGTTAAAAAGATTGGCTGGCAAACAGTATTTTTGTTTCCTTGATGGATACAGTGGCTATTTCCAGATCTACGTTAACCCAGAGGACCAAGGGAAGACCACGTTTACGTGCCCCTTTGGTACATATGCGTACCGAAGAATGCCGTTTGGGTTGTGTAATGCACCAGGGACGTTCCAGCGGTGTATGATGAGTATTTTTTCGGATCTGCTGGAAGTATGCATTGAGATATTCATGGACGATTTTACCGTATACGAGAACTCATTCCATACTTGTTTGGCCAGCCTTGATCTAGTGTTGAAAAGATGCCAAGAGAAGCATTTAGTGTTGAATTTCGAAAAATGCCACTTCATGGTGACGAAAGGCATTGTCCTGGGTCACGTGGTTTTTGAGAGAGGAATACAAGTAGACAAAGCAAAGGTAGATGTGATATCAAAGTTACCATACCCCACGAACCAAAAAGAGGTTAGAGGCTTCCTAGGTCACGCAGGTTTTTATAGGAGGTTTATCAAGGATTTCGCGAAAATCGCGCAACCGCTCACTCATTTGTTGCACAACGAGGTGGAATTCGTCTTTGACGAAGGGTGCAAGAAGGCATTTCAGTTGCTCAAAGACAGACTCATGTCAGCACCAATTATCAGGGCGCCAGACTGGAATCACCCTTTTGAGATAATGTGCGACGCGAGTGATTTCGCTGTGGGAGCTGTCCTGGAACAGAAGATTGACGGAAAAAGTTACGTGATCTTCTATGATTCTAAGACTCTGAATCAGGCTCAGAAGAATTATGACACCACGGAGAAGGAAATGTTGGCTGTCGTATACTCGTTTGAAAAATTCCGACCCTACCTTCTTGGGTCGAGGGTTATAGTCTTCACAGATCACGCAGCAATAAAGTACTTACTGGCTAAGAAAGAGTCTAAGTCGAGGTTAATCCGTTGGGTGTTGCTCTTGCAGGAGTTTGATTGGGAAGTGAGAGACAAAAGAGGAACGGAGAATAGAGTAGCCGATCACTTGAGCAGAATATATCAAGGGGAAACAGGAGAGGCCATACTTGATGCTTTCCCTAAAGAACATTTGTATTTTCTGGAGAAATTTCCTAGACCAATTAGCTTGGAAGCAGTTTTGGCTTTAACCGGTCTAGGAGAATCCGATAAAGGAAAGCGCACAGTTAACGCAGAGCCGTGGTTTGCTGATTTAGCCAACTACTTGGTCACGGGAGAGGTGCCAAGTTCAGACGAAGTTTCCCGGGCCCAGAAAATGAAAATTAAAAGCGAAGCCAAATATTACTTTTGGGACGATCCTTACCTGTGGAAGATGTGTTCGGATCAAGTGATTAGGCGCTGCATTCCCGAATGGGAACAAAAAGATGTGCTAATTCATTGCCACACTTTGGCATGTGGAGGTTACTTTGGACCAAGGAAGACAGCAAGGAAGGTTCTGGACAGCGGTTTTTACTGGCCGACACTCAATAAAGATGCCTTTGAATTTTGTCAGTGTTGCGAGAGATACCAACAGACAGGGGGAATTTCAAGGAGGGACTAGATGCCTCAAGTCCCGGTGATTGTGTGCGAAATTTTCGACGTATGGGGGATGGACTTCATGGGACCATTTCCATCATCCTGTGGGAACACATATATATTGGTTGCAGTAGACTATGTGTCTAAGTGGATAGAAGCTAGGGCCACCACAACATTTGAATCAGAGGAGGTGGCAAAATTTCTGAAGGCCAATATTTTCAACAGATATAGAGTTCCTAGAGCCATCGTCTCAGATCAAGGAACACATTTCTGTAATCTCACCATCGAGGCCCTGATGAAGAAATATGGTGTTCACCATAGAGTGTCGACCCCGTACCACCCTCAGTCTAATGGCCAAGCGGAAATTTCTAACCACGAAATCAAGGCAATATTTACTTTGCTTTGTTTAGTTTGCTTTCGGTTTAAAGTACTTGTTGGTTTTTAAGTTTCATAACTCTAGTTCTTGCTTTGATCTACTGGATTCGAACCTATTTCTCGTTATTACGGAAGTCTATGTTGGTTTTTGTTGGATCTTGCTGAGTTGATGTTTATTTCTTGCCTTTTAACTTTCGTTATTGTTTATTGTTAGATATTCGGAGTTGAGATCTGTTGGTTTGTTGTTGGAGGTTATGGATTTGCGTCTGGAGGTGTCTGGAATTGTTGAATCGTGGTGTATTTGAGTTAGAGTTTCGCGTATCTGATGTTTGCTGTTTACGTTTGCATGATTATGGCTATTTACTTTCTGTTTCTGCATCCTTTAGGTCCAGTAGCGTAGATCTGTTAGTTTAGGCTTAAATTTCTCGTTTTAAGTTAGATCCGAAGTTTGCTCTGTTTTCATGGTGTTTAATACTCTGTTTTATCTGCTATTCTCGTTTGATTCCCGAAGAAGATGAAGTTATGGGTAGTTAGAACCAGATCTGCTTTATGTCAGTACTTTTCTGCATGTACTTTACTTTTCTGCATTGTTCTCCAGACCCTGTCAGTACTATCTTCTTTGTCTTTTTACTTTTCTGCATGCTTTTCCAGACCCTAGTAGTTTAAGGAAACTTGTCTCTACTTTTCGCTTTATACTTGTATGTCCAAATTAGGAAAGTTCGTCTAGTTAAGTTAACTCCAGTTGTCTTAGAATGATAAAATATCTCGTTTCTCTAAAGTCATGCATGTTCCGTACGTTCTCATTTCTTAGACCCAGTAGGTAGAGTAAAGTTTTTCTGTCTCTCAGACCCAGTAGTTTAAGTTCTCGACCCACAAAATTGCGTGGCAGCAGCCAACCCCCTTTTCCCAAAACATCCTCAAATGCAGTTTCGTAACACCTTCGTCCTCGTGGGATCGATCCTTTACTTCCCTGTGCTAGTTGTAGTATAGTGGGTTGAGGTTTTTGAAGAAATAGAGTGCACCCAACGATCCCTTTCTGATAGTTTCATGATCTTCTAGCCTCTGAGACCTAGTCGAATCCTCTGGACCTGTTAGATCGAGTGATATCACACACATCACGCACTGCACTCTGGCTGTGGTGTACTCATTTGAAAATTTCCGACCATATCTACTGGGGTCGAGGGCAATAGTGTTCACTAACCATGCAGCCATTAAATATCTCCTAGCCAAGAAGGAATCCAAGCCAAGACTAATCGGATGGGTGTTGCTATTGCAAGAGTTCGACTGGGAAGTCAGAGATAAGAGAGGGACCGAGAATAGAGTGGCTGACCACTTAAGCAGAATTACCCAATGAGAAGATGAGGAAGTTGTACCCGATGCTTTTCCAGAAGAGCATTTGTATTACTTAGGGGGATCCACTAGACCCATCAGATGGGTAGCAGAGTTAGCATTAACTGGGCCCGAGGAGTTAGAGAAACGGAAAGGCAAACCGAATGACGAGCCCTGGTTCGCAGACTTGGCGAATTATTTAGTTACTGGAGAACTACCTGCCTCACAAGAAATCACTAGGGCCCAGAGGATGAAAATTAAAAGTGAATCCAAGTACTACTTTTTGGATGACCCATACCTCTGGAAGATGGGTTCAGATCAAGTGATAAGAAGGTGTATTTCAGAGTGGGAGCAAAGAGACGTGCTAAACCATTGCCATGCACTAGCGTGTGGTGGCCATTTCGGCCCAAGGAAAACTGCAAGGAAAGTTCTGGATAGCGGTTTCTACTGGCCTTCGCTGAATAGGGATGCTTATGAGTTCTGCCAGAATTGCAATAGGTGCCAACTGACCGGAGGGATTTCTATGAGAGATGAGATGCCACAGACTCCGATAATAGTCTGCGAGATCTTTGATGTTTGGGGCATGGACTTCATGGGCCCATTCCCACCTTCATATGGAAATACGTATAATTGGTTGTTGTGGATTATGTGTCCAAATGGATAGAGGCCAAGGCTACAAGTTCAAGCGACGCGAAGGAAGTTTCAAAGTTTCTAAAGGCCAATATATTCAACCGATATGGAGTGCCCCGAGCGATCATCTCAGACCAAGGAACTCACTTCTGTAATAGGACGATTGAGGCACTGATGAGAAAATATGGAGTCCACCATCGGTTATCTACTCCGTATCATCCCCAGTCAAATGGGCAGGCTGAAATCTCAAATCGAGAGATCAAGAGCATCCTAGAGAAGACGGTGAATACCTCGAGGAAGGACTGGAGCAAGCGTCTAGATGATGCTCTCTGGGCCTATAGAACCGCTTATAAGACACCAATAGGAATGTCACCCTATATATTGGTATTTGGAAAAGGGTAATGCTATGCGGCCATATTATGGCGGGCCATAATTGGATATTTTGGTCATTATACGTAAAAAAAACAAATAATAAATTAATAAGTCTATTTAATGCTTACTTATCTTTACAGAATTGCCCTATACTAATAAAATTAATACAGTAATAATTTTTTTAATGAAGTTATGAGTTATGGACTTATGGGAATTCATGTCTAGGGAATGACGGGTCTTAGGAATGGCCGGAGTATTTATAAAGTTTAATCTTTTACTTAGCTTAATTTATTTCTTATTAGGCACTTCCACTGTACCGTTTAAAATAAAAATAACTTTGAAATTAATTTATAATATTAGTGTAATTCCTTATTTTATCATTATCAATTGTTTTAGAGATTATAAATATATCTTCATGGATTAATTAATATACTAGTACTAAGTATTTATATAGGTGTTTACGTGTGTATACTAGTATTTAGTATGAAAATTATAGTATATTATTATTTTATATTTTAATATATTTAAATTTTTATTTATATAATGAAATAGATATTAATCAAAATTTTCTCTGAAATTGAAATTTATATTAAAAATTTATATTTGAATCAGTATCAATTGAGACCCCAAATGTGTTGAATAATCTAATAGTAATATTATTATAACTGTGAAACGACACAACTTAGATTTTCAATTTATTATAATGATCATTATATTTTTTATGAACAGTTGAATTATAAATTGTAATATGTCTCAATGTACTGTAAATAGAGATATTTGCATATATTTTTCTATTTACATTATTATGTTATATTGTAACGAGGTATGTTTATTATGTTGATTCCAGTTAATCGGTTATAGATTTTCGCTCCATATTATCGAAGTCAAAATTGAATCTTAATCGGTTCCTACATTGACTTATCACTTGACAAGTGACTAATTAATATAGGAATCAAAATAATACTAAAAAACCAAACAGTAATATTTAATAATCAACACTTAGAATTCAATAACATACTATGGAATAATATGCAATAATCCCACCTAAAATCTAAAATAAATCAATAAAAACTTAGGAACAAATCCAAAATCATATAAAAATTACAATAGTATGGAAGATTAAATGAGATCTCCAATTGAATTAAAGATCAATCAAAGACTAATCATCGATTCAACAAAAAATAAAAAATTATACTCCCTCCATCTCAGCTTATGACTTATTTTTGCACGTGTTTTGACAAAATGATAATAAATAATTAAAGTGGATAGAAAGTAACGTAAGAGAGATAATAATGTATAGGAAGTCATCTTCTACATCATTATCCTTCTTACTTTCCTTTCGATCCACTTTAACTATTTATTATCGTTTTTTCAAAACAACGATAAAAAAAATTCAATCAGGAACGGAGAGAGTACTTGAATTAATTTCCACATGGAAATATCATTTATCTTTGATTGAGTTTTTGTAATTGGGAATTTCAATATATTATACTAGTATTATATTATATATTCAACTGTATATAATATTGTATTATTGAGTTTGTTTATAACAATAATGATTTGTTGCTTTATAGGAACTTATTGTATTATTTGTACCTTTAAATGACAACTCACTTAGTACAATTTACTAGTTACTATTACATCAGTCTAATATCACTTTCTTTTTTTTCGGCTTGTCCCAAACTACTTGCACTATTATTATTTTAATAGAGTTAATTAAGTATTTTCTTATTAAGTATCCCCTTATTACACTTAAAATATGAATTTAATTACACTAATTACTCAATTTAATTTACAACCAAAAAAAATGTGAATAACATGATACATAGAGAGTAGTATTTACTTTCAAAAATATTTTGATTTTTGAATAACAATTTATATACTGTAGTGTTTGTTGTGGTTTTGAACTTGTGAATTTGATTTACAAATGTAATAAAAGTTGTTCGACATAAATCAAAAGTGTGCACTAGCATAAGTACACAAGGTATAAATGGTTATGTTTTGGTCTATTGAATATTTGATTGATTTTATTTTTAATTTGTTAGTTAAGTATCTCAAATGATCTTCAATTGAGGGTTCAAATTCAATAAAATTAAACAACTGAGAGTTCCTGTTGATTTTTCAGATTTAATTAAAAATTATAAATTTATAATTGATCATTTATTCAATTAATGATTTAATTAATTTTTTATTTAGTTGAATTATTGAGGATTTTTTCAACCGATTTTTTTTCATTATGAACTACACAATAGTCCGTGTGTCAATTTATTTTATGAACTATTCAATATTTCAATTTATTTTAAAGATTTTAATTAATCTCCAACCATCAATTTTATAGTATATTATTTAATAATAATATATTTTCAATATATTCTTTTAATATTGGAATATTTTTTCCTCAAAAAGTTTTTTTTTTAATATTATATAAAATAATTTTATAGTATATTAGTTTACATGTATTTTTTATAAGTTATTTAAATATTAATGTCAAATATAATATAGTTTAAATTATTTCATTTTTAAATGAATCTAAATACATAATTACCAATTATAGAATTTTAATATCATGAAGATATTTATAATTTAATTTAAAAGCAGTTATATAAAAAAAATTAAATAATAATATAGGCCACCTTAATTAAAGTGACAATATAACACCATTTATAGCCATCCGATCTCAAATATAGATGGCTGAGATTGAATTGTAGGAACAGAGTACGGATTGCTTGGTTATTCACAAATTGTTGCTTACAAGGGTAATTCTGTCTTTTAGCTGAAATTAAAACTGATATGGGAATAGAAAATCCCGATATCCACTCCGCAATAACTCTCTCCCACTAAATTGAAAACTGAATCGACCATTCTCTCTCCCCAATTGACCTTTCTCTCTCCACATCATTGATCACCTACCGATTTCATTCCTAAATAACAATAAACCCTAGGTTGATGCTTGTTTCACTCAACTGCGGCACTTTTTGCTGGTGGCGCTGAATGAGCATGGTGGGATATCCATCACTAGTTTGACTTCCATTGCGGTGAAGCTCTGCATTGTTTTTTTTTTTCCGTCGCGTGAAATTCGTCGTCCGACATTGCTGCCCTGCGAATGATCCTTTGGTTCGATTTCCAATTGATTATTGCTTAGTCTGATTACTTAGTGATTATTTAGGTTTTATTGAGTTTTGATTGTTGTTATATTCCTTATTTTCGAACTGCTTAAGCAATCCAAATGTTATATTTGTTTATTGATTCTGTTGATTGGTTGTTGCTTCTATAGCCACGTTAATTGCTTATTGCCAGAACGGACTGTTGCTGGTTTGCATATTAATGTATTCAAAATTGCTTGTTTATTCCTAGTATTTGCTTTGTTTGTGGTTGCTTATTTTAGAATCTATAATTGATGTATAATTAATCAGTTTCTGGATTGCATTTGTATTACTCGGTTTTTGCTTGTTATGTCTTAGAAATTGCTTGATCAAAGGATTGCTACATTTAGAACTTATTCGTACTGGGTCAGATTCTTGTGCTGCAAATCTCGTCTGGTATGGTTTTTTATCAGATATATGTCTCTTGTTTTGAAAGTCAGGATGATGTTGGGTATGGTTCCTACAAACTAATTATGCTTGATCGAGTAGTAATTGTTTGGCTCTATTATATTGTATGCTTGGTTGAGCCATAGTAATTGCTTTGTAATTGCTTGATCGAGTCGTGTAATTACTTGATCAAGCCGGGTGCTATTATATTATTTGCTTGATAAAAGTTGTAGTAATTGCTTGGTTCTAATATAATGTTTGCTTGATCGAGCTGTAGTAATTGCTCCAACAAACTTATGACGCTTGATTGAGCCTTAGTAATTGCTTTGTTCTATTATGTTTTTTGCTTGGTTGAGCATTAGTAATTGCCTGGCTCTATTATATTGTTTGCTTGGTTGAGCCTTAGTAATTGCTTTGTAATTGCTTGATCGAGTCGTCTAATTGCTTGATCAAGCTGGGTGCTATTATATTGTTTGCTTGATAGAGTTGTAGTAATTGCTTGTTTCTAATATATTGTTTGCTTGATCAAGCTGTGTGCTATTATATTGTTTGCTTGATAGAGTTGTAGTAATTGCTTGGTTTTAATATATTGTCTGCTTGATTGAGCTTAGTAATTGCTCAAACAAACTTATGATGCTTGATTGAGTCTTAGTTGGCAATAGATTGAGTCTTATATTATTTTTTTGCTTGGTTGGCAATAGATTCAGTACAATTTGTAAATCTGGTGAGGTGTGCTTGCTTGACAGCACACAAAGTGGAGGCTTTTTGCAACTAGATATGACATTGTGGTTGAAAAACCGGTATGCGCCATGCAAAAAAATTAAGATGAAAATGCATATTGCAATTTGCATGTTGAGTTAACTTTTTTTTTTCTTGCTTGCAGACAACCTTTTTTATACAGTTTTTGGAGCACAACAAGTGTGTGAGCTATGGACGGATGCTGAGAAAAGCTATACCTGAACACCTTGAATTTAAGTGGAAAACAAAAGGTATTACCAACGACTATGGATTGTTCACTATGCGACATATGGAGACGTAGATGGGACTAAAGTTAATGATTGGAAGTGCGACCTTACTAACAAGCCATCCAAGTCATTCTAGTTGCACCTTGAAAAATTCCTCACAGCTGTGGTTTATAGTAATGAAAACAAGTTCGTGGATTACATGACGAGGAAAACAACAAGCCACCTTGAAGAGGCACAAAAGAAGGGACCCTTTGATGTTGAAAAGATGGCGGCAGAGTACCCCAAACCTTGAATGGTGAATGATTTTGTTTTAGAAAAATGAAAATAACTTTGTTCTATTTTGAATTTGTTAGGGATATTGGTTTGTTTTGGTGTAGTCATTGGTGGCTTTAGAATTTCTTTTTTGGTAGTGCCTTTTGCATAATAACATGCATAGAATAATATGTTACAACACTTAAATATAGGCAAGCAAAATAAAGTACTAATGATTTGCAAACCAAGCAAATGCTACAACATAGACAAGCAAAATAAACTTATAAACCAAGCATTGTGTAACACGAATTCAATGAAGATTATGGAAGTACATCAAGCACTAGTCAAATAGAATTAATTTCAAATTGACATGTTATATATGTTAAACAATTCAAAAAGAAGAAGCAAGCAACAAAATAAATGTAACCAAGCAATATGATATTAGAAATATCTAACACCTTCTAATACAAGTAATCTGTTGCACAAATTTTCTGTGTTAATCATAAAGCGGGATGAAGCAAAGTCGTATTAAACCAGATTAATGGGTAGTTGAATTGTATTGATAGTATGTGAAAGACCATTAGTAAAAACCAATACAGTATAAAATGTCATGCAATATGTGATTAATCATTTTGGTTAGAATATTATTGACGAATTCGGAATACAGACCACTGATAAGCAATTTTAAACTAATAATTAAGCAATAATAAACATGTAACCAAGCATGTTGATATTCTACAACTGAATTTAAATAAGAAAGCAAAGAACTAAATTAAGAAAGCAATCTATCACAATGATATACAACTGCGCATTCAGTGGTCAGCAATAAAAATAAAGTAACTTAGCAAACTGATATACGTAGTTCAATGTAATTATTGACTATTTTTTTTCTTTTTGTTTGCCACAATTCTTAGAGTCGTGGTGACATAATTCACGACATTCACACAACTACGCTTTGGTTTGCTTTGCAACATAATAGGCTTCTCTTTTTGCGACACAAGACGGTTGCCAGAGTCGTTGCACGAACCTTTGGTCCTCACCACATCCAGTGGCTGAACTTCAACTACATTCGGTCTTCCAATGAAATAGAAATCTTCAACTCTTTTCCTTTTCTCAGTAACAGGCAAAAACGGGGAGTTGCTCTTTATTCTTTTCCCAAAATCTTGCATTACGGCTGAAAATACTTCGATGGTTTCAACAACAAACACTGCCAAATTACTATAACACATCAAATATGAACTCCCTGAGATTTAGTCACAAATTCATAAACTTCATTTACGAATTCAACTAGGAAGATACAAATTCGATACTTCATATATCAAATTCTTGAAATTGATTTCACATATCAAAATTCACAATTGCACGATTACATAAAATTGAATCACATATCGAAAACCAACAAACTGTAAATATACAATTAGAAGTGCGGTAAGTACACAATTAGAGGTGCTTCTTACCGTCTGCGAAATCATTGAAAAGGATGTCAGCGGGAGCATCATTCTCCATGGATTGATTGATGACTGAAGATTGAATGAAGAATTACAGAGATTGAATATCCACTGAAATTGAAGAAACAAAATGAAAGTGCTTCTTACCGTCTGCAAAATCAGTGAAATGGACACCATTCTCCATGGATTGACTACTGACTGAAGATTGAAGGAAGAATTACAGAGATCAGAATGAAAATAACGCATGAGATTAAAATAATTGCAGAGATTGAAAATAACAATGGAGGTTTTTTTGCTAAAGATTTGATAGATTAATTCTAAAAACAGAAGAAAGAGGGAAGGAGGAAAGCACCCTAAGCTTATTTAATGACTAACACTACCATGCAATTCATGATCCATAAGTAAGCAATACTAATTATTTCACCAAGCATTCTGACATACGACTTCTCCATGGTGTACGAAAACAACTCATGACACAACTCAATACATTTACGAAATTTTAACCGAGAAGATACAAATTAGGTAGTTCAGATATTAAATTCATGAAATTTGGTTTCAAATATCAAAATTCACAATTACACAATTACATGAAATTGAATCACATAGCGAAATCATAAAATTGTAAATGCACAGTTACACGATTACAGATGATTAATCAGGGAGTTCATCTATATAATTCACGATTAAACGTGTTTCTTACCGTCTGGAAAAGCAGCAAAGCCATCATTCTCCATGGATTGAGTGATGATTGAAGATTTAAGGAAGAATTATAGAGATTGAAGTCTGAACGAAATGAAAGTAGCGCATGGATGAAAATGAATTACAGATATCGAGAATAGTGATGGCGATTTTTTGCTATAGAATTTATTGATTAATGCCGAAATAGAAGAAAGAGAGAAGAAGAAAGACCGTGATTTATGTTTTGGGAGAAACTGCTTGAACGTGATTTCCAGATATATCCTTTTGCATTTTTTAATTAATTTTTTTATTAAATTGACTCTGCCAAGTGGCTGGCTAGCAATGAATCTGGTCCAAAATCCAACAGCTCTAGTTGGTGGTATAGTGTCACTCAAAACAGCGTTGTCATCTTAGCATTTCCCTATAGGAATATAAAACATAAATAAAAGTAAAAATTAAAAAGAAAAACCGGAAAGAAATACTATGACACAAAAGAAACGTAATTAGTTACATACACATAGTTCAATGTTTCCAAGATTATTTATTACTCTTTTAATTGTACTCTACTACTATTTATGCACAAGGATAAATTAGTATTTAAAAATTGATACTTTTAAGGTGAATTAGTATCTAGTAAATTAGCAATAAATGTACAAAATTTTATTACTCCCTCCATCCCGTTTTAGGAGTCCCGTTTTACCATTTTTAGATGTCTCACTTTAGAGGTCCCGGTTGAAATATTCCATAAATGGTATTATGCCCCACATTCCACTAACCTTTTCCCACTCACATTTTATTATAAAACTAATATAAAAAAGTAGGACCCACATTCCATTATCTTTTTTCACCTACATTCCTTTGTATTTCTTAAAACCCGTGCCAAACTCAATCGGGACTCCTAAAGTGAGACGGAGGGAGTAATATTTTATTTTTACACATTATGACCATTTAGCATCACTCAAGAGAAAAACACCTAGGGTTCATGGCATTCACTCCAAGCCGCTACAAAAACATTGCCACACTCCTCCAAGAATTTGAGAGAGAGAATTGAAGATTGAAGATTTTATATCGGATGATTGAAGCTTCACTCCATAGATCTGTCTCAGAGGAGCACTTAGTATCTTTTATTCATGTATTCTTATTCATTGGAATTCTTTGTGTTAAACTTGGTTTTCTCCATGGACATGAGTAACTAAACCCTTTTTTTAGAATTCTTGGTTATGATGCACTAATCTCATAGTTTTTATCCGATTAATTTTGTTCTTACCTTGCTCCTATAGTTGTTTGATTATTCTTGGGTTTATTCCTTCCAATTGCTTGATCACCACTTGATTGTGTTGGATTAATTAGATTAATTGGGAGATGAAACAATTAATTTGTAAATAAGAATATTTTACACCTTAATACAATAGAACTCGGAGAGTTGAGGTTTTGAGTCTGGTCTTTGATCTCATCGTGCTTTTGGAGTTAGGGGTTTAGGGTTAGATGGAGAATTCAAATCCTATCATCTAATTCTCATTTCAGGAGGGGGTTTAATCTATAATTATGATCGACTTAATAACTCTAGGGACACTAAAAGGTAAAGCAAATAGATTGGACAAGAGTTAATTGTGCATAGGATCCTTGAGTTCTACATTTCTCCATATAATCTTTTCATATCTCTTTTACTTGTTCGTATCTGTTTACTTGCTTATTATATGTTTTTATTAGTTGTTAGAACAAACCAAACCTTTTCCGTTTGTCTAGATAGTTAATATTTGTTCGTGGTACTTAAAAGTTGGTACAAATTTGTCTATGTGGAATACGATACTATTGCTTACTAACTATTGCACTAGCCTTGTACACTTGTGGGTATTTCTTATGTTAAAATAAGTTGAGTCAATATCCTTGTGCTTACACTTAGCTATACTGCACATCTGCACCTATCTTGTATACTTGCAAGTAGTTGTAGTGCTACAAAATAATGCATCAACCATTAACGTGGTTTTGCCCCCGCCACCACTGGGCCAACATCTTTTTTAATTTCTTGTTAAATTTGATGTTAAAAAAAAGTTAAATTAAAAAATATCATCTGTTATAATTTAAATAATGTGTATCTTAAAATTATTTTATGAATTTTCTAAAATCAACAATATATAAATACTCTCTCCATTTAGAAAAAAAATTTCATTTGTGAATGACACGAGTTTTAATGAGAAATTGGTAAAATAAGAGAAAATGAGAAAAGGTAGGTATAGTAAGAAAAATAGTGAAAAAAGTGGGTAAAGTATAAGAGATTAGGAAAAAATTGGTAAGGTATGAGAAATAAACTTTCTATTTTTAGAAATGAGATTTTTTTTTTGGATATCTTAAAAAAAATAAAATGAGACTACTTTTTGTAGACTAATAGAGTATAATTTTTAAAATAGAAATCCATCACGTCACTTAATCTACTTTATACTATCCTCTTAAAATATGAAACAACCATTAACAATTAATACTTTCTTAAATCTCGTCCAGGAAAAAAAATCGATAACATGTGAAGGGACAGAGGGAGTAGAAGAAGTTTTCCATTTTTTGAGCATAGGTTGTACCATTCGTCCACAATTTAAAGATCCATTTTGGGATATCCATAATTTAAAGAACCATTTGCTTGTTTCCACTTTTTGTATTCGGACCACATATTTTACTAACTTTTTCATATTAATACTAAAATAAGACACACATCCTATTAATTTTTATTTTTTATTTTACATAAAGTCAAACAATTTATTAAAATTTATCAATCAAATAAATATTTAAATGATGAATAGATGGATTATTTGATTCCCCTTTTGGTAGTGTTTATTACTCACTCTCCATTATTATTTGATTCCCCTTTTGGTAGTGTTTATTACTCACTCTCCATTAGTAGTTCCATTTCTTTTTCAGTCCATGCGTGAGTATTTGAGATTGCTCGTTTATCTATGATTAATTGTGATAAGTTGGTTGATATGGGATGCCAAATACCACCCAATAATTGACGCGGGTAAAATAAGACATTAAAATTGTCAATGAAGTAATCAATTACATGCAACAAATATATCGTCGTTGTAAATTGTTATTTTTATGTTCAGAATCTTGGATATGGCATCGAAATAGGAAGCTTGAAAATCGTAGTTCATCTCGAACAAATATGGAGTATCTCTTTCTAGTTTACTTACAAAACATTGAAGTTATTAAAGTAAAATCATAAACTCCGTAGATAAAATTTCTTGTAAATAAAAAATGACAGGAAAAAACAAATTTATTAATATTAAAAAATTTAATTTATCCATAAAATCAATTTATATGACTGTATTTATTCATCAGAATTAGGTACTTTGTGTCCTTAATTAATTTTTTACAAAATTTATTAAACTATTAAAAGATTAAATTACAAAGAAATAGTTTGATACTCACCTTCATTATTATCTAACTAATCTATGTTTTGTGAAATTATTAAACAACTGGTTTGATAATACCGTCAGTACGTAATTCTACCTTCATCCACCATTAGAAATTCTGATTTATTATTTTAGTCTGCATGGCATTAGTAGTCCCAATTCATTTTGCTATAGACAATAAGTATACTTCATATTCAACTAACTCATTCACTTTCATACTTTATTTTAAAACTTATGTTTATAAAATAAGTCTTATACTCCACTACCCTTTTTTCAAATTCATGAACTCAAATGAAAATCTTAATTACAGACAAAGAAAGTAATTAATGTTGTGGCCCATTTCTAGGTCCAGTCCAGCCCATTTTTTCATGAGTGCTTTTTTTCTTTTTAGAACTTTTTTTTATCTATTTTTGATTGAAACTACTCCCTCATTATAATATTTTCATTTTTGCTTAAAAAATCGTTTTATATAGATGTATGGACAGATCTGAACCAATATATTTGTAATTAACATCCACTAATTTATCAATAATGATGACTGGATTTGGATTCACTATGAAAAAGCCTCTCAACTTTATTCCAGAATCAACCACTCCAGCTAATCATTGATCTTAATTCGTTTCAATTTTTTTAAATTCTGAATATCATCGCCAGTAACAAAATCACACTTCAACTTCAACTGCAACATTCATTCCCATTCTCGACAATAAAAAAAAAATAATAAACGTAGACAAACACTCAGATCTAGAAAAATGAAAAGCAAACGAAAGCAAGCAGTAATTGAACAATTCATCGCATTAATGAAAAGGAAAATTGAGGATCGAATGCAGTGAGCAGCTCATCTCCTGCATCTGGTGATGGCGGAGCAGCCTCTGGTGTAGGGATGGACGGGGCCACGGGCTCTGAAGCAGTTGTGAGTGTAGTACGATCTGCCGGAGCGCGGCGGGCACGGCACTCGATTCGCCGACAGCGCGCCATAGGAAATGTAGTACTTCTTCGCGTGCCAGTACAGAGATCTACGCTCTCCGGTTTCTTCTTCCTCCTCGAACTCGAACGGCGATTCCAGCTGGAATTCTAGGGTTTCGTTCCTCAATTGGAGGCCGCCGTCCGCCTCCGCCATTGCGGAGGACAGAGTGAAGAGGAGAGCGAGGATGGGAATTAAGAGTAGCTTTGATTCCATGGCAATGTGTGTGTGATGGTGAAGAGAGAGAGAGAGAGAGAGAATGAAATGAGGAGAGGAGTCACATGGAAGAAGAAAATAATGCGCCGACGGTATTATCTGCTGTACTTGGTTTGTTTTTTCCTTGATTACCGCTTTTTCTGTCTCCTTTTTTTTCAAGTTTAATTGAAGATGAAATTAGGTTGGTTATTAATTTAATTTTTGTTAGATTTATCAAAACGAAATAATTTATGGGCCGAAAAAAATGTTGGTGAAATCTATTTATTGATTATTATGGTCGAACTATTGAGCAGTTTCTGTTTTGTGGTGTTAGCTTTTAATTCAATTGTTTTATAATGTCGAACTATAACAAGTTTTAACAATAAAATGCATTCCCATATCTTGAAAAATGTTACGTGCAAGCAATGAAGCAACTCCTTAATAATATTGACAGCTCATAAATCTTGTGGCATTTAGATTTGAATGGCCGGGTTTTCATTGAGACTATTTTTTTGTTTATTATAGATGAAATTGAAATTATTAATTAATTTTATAAATTTTAAAGATTAAAACTTAATTTACTATAGAACTAGTAGTATTATTTTTCATTTATTGGAGTTATAAAGAAAATAATAAATGGAGCTTTGAGGGAGAATTTAGTTTAAAGTAAAATTGATATAAGACCATCCACAATGCCAGCTAGCCGATTCGCGTCGCTAGCCGGTCGGCTAGCCGAACCATTGTAATCGACCAGCGGCATTTCGGCGAAAAAACCGGCGAGCGCTAGCCGATTTGTAGGCGCTGACTGCCATTGCAGGCTGGCGATCGGCGAGCGATCGGCCAGTGCAATTTTATTTTATTTTTTTGAAATTTTTTGAAACACTATATATACGCGATTTTAGTTTCATTTTCATTCGCACCACTTGTTTTAACGAGTTTTCTCTCTCTCTAACTTTCTGTACAAGAGCAAAATCGAGCGATGGACAACAACGAGTCCAGTCCGGCGACGAGCGGGTCTCAGACTCCCACGGTACCCGTGGGGTTTGGATGGGGGCAGATGGGCGGGGGGTACAACATGTATCATTGGCAACAGTTGATGGGATTGATGGCGGGCGGGCAGGCAATGCCGGGGTGGGGAGGTATGACGCAGATGACGTCGCAGATGATACAACAGATGATGGGGATGATGGCGGTATGGCAGGGGGGGATGCAGCCCGGGGTGCAGGGGTCACCGAGAGGGGGACACGGTCTATCGTCCCACTCTTGACTTTTTGACGGCTTCGTCTCACACATCGACCCCAGTAGAGACGCAGTTCACTGGGGATGACCGTTTGTCATTACATGAGCTGGGGATCGATATCGGGGAGGCGGACACTGCCGTTCCAGCGGAGGGAATAGGGGGGTCGGGTCGCGCCGAAGAAGAAGAAGAAGAGCAAGGGGAAGAGCATGGTGGTCGGCGAGTCATCGCAGCCGGCTGTTGACGACACCACCGCACGGAGGAAGTGGACGGACGATGAGAAAGTCGCCATGTCCAAGGCATGGTTGTCGGTTTGCAAAGATCCTCTGGTTGCGAACAACCAGAGGATCGTCAATATGCGGAGAGTCCGTTCCCCATGCCGGAGAAATATAAGGAGTTCACCTACTGGAACTGTTATCTGGTACTGAAGGACTCCGAGAAGTTCCAGGCGGGGGTCGACGCTGGGTGGCCGAAGAAGCAGAAGCTGAACTATTCCGACGATTACAGCGGCAGCAGCGGCAATTCCCACGACCTCCCCCCGGATGCTGAGGAGTTTCCGTCCCATCCATCGTTTGCTCGCCGCACTCGCCCGGTTGGCCAAAAGCGGGCGCAACGGGCAGCGAGGGGATCCTCCCCCCCTATCGCCCCAGGAGGTCCAGTCGGCACCCTCTCCACCCGCGTACACCTTATTCTCGCGTCAAAAAACATGGGAACAGATGTACAAGGTCTTCCAAGATTGGAGGGCCGCAACTGACCCACGGAGAAGGGGTTTCTTCACTCGATGCTCGAGAGCATGCGAGTCGATTTGGATGCCGCGAGGGCACAGATGGGGGGCTCAGACGCGGGCTCAGATGCCACCGATGTGGAGGTCCCGGGTGGCAGCGGCAACGAGACAAGGACGGCGGCGACGGAGTATAGAGAGGCGGGGCTCGTGTGTGGAAGCCCGTTTTTTTTAATTATGTACTTTTTTTATCTATGTACCTTTTTTTATTTAAATGAAATGAATGAATTTTCCCGTATATGTCTCGTAAATTTAATTCCGTAATTTATCGTAAATTTAATTCCGTAAATGTAGTTGTTTTTGAATTATTTTTATTGCGGCTAGCCTGTGGCTAGCCTTATGCTAGCCTATTTGCTTAAAATGATGATGTGGCAAGTGGAATTTTAGTGTTGATGACGTGGCAGAGAGAGAGTGACTAGCTTGTGCCTGGTCTAAAGTCATTGTGGATGATCTAAGTGAGATGATACTCAACAAATTTCAAATAAGGATTCCACTGTAGTTTTCATTTAATGTACCTATGCTTTGCTACTTGTTAGCATCTTCACTTAATGAAGGCCAACGAAAAGGCATCTTTAAATTTAGAGTAGAAAAACACAGGAATTTCAAGCAGAAAAAATTTATGGTAATGCAAACTCGAGATGTTGCTTATTTATTGCATGAGATGACCAAACCACATCTTATTTACTTCATCAACAAAATCACATCTTAACGAAAAATATAGGACATATTTAACTTTTAAGGGTTAATATTAGAGCATTTTCATCCGTGCTCTTAAATAAAAGCATGGAGGTGGGCCCGGACCCACTTTTACTCTATGTCCATAGGTAAGAGCACAACACCCACATCCGTGTTCTTCCGCAAGGATAAACTCAAAGGTTCCACCATTCTATTATTCAATTTAAATACTTTAATTACTAAAAACATTTATACAATATAAAAAATACATTAAAAATAAAAGTTACATAATTAAAATCCCAAAAAATAAAAGTTACATAAATAAAATCCTAAAAAATAAACATACATAATTAAAATCCTAAAAAATAAAAATTACATAATTAAAATCCTACAAATTAAAAACTAGTACATAATTTTTAATGTTGAAGTGGGAGTATTTATAGATGAAAATGTGAATTTTGGGGAAAAAATTGAAAAATAAATTAAAAGTGTGTAGAAAACGGATATAATTTATTGGGAAGTGGGAAAATATTTTTTTTATTTAAAAATGATTTTTTAAATGAAATTCGAATTGAAAAAAAAAAAGAATTTCCAATGGTTAAGAGTATCCCCATCCGTGCTCTTAGCTAAGAGCACGGAAGTGGGTCCGGACCCACTTTTACTCCTTGTCCTTAGCTAAGAGCATAACACCCACATCCGTGCTCTTAGCTAAGGACAAGCTCAAGGGTCCCACCATTCTATTATTCAATTTAAATACTCCAATTATTAAAAACATTTCTACATTATAAAAATACATTAAAAAATAAAAAATTACTCCCTCCGTCCCAAGAAAGTTGATACAAAACTTTTGGGCACGGGGATTAAGAGTTTATATTAAATAAATAGGAGAGATGGAAAAAGTAGGAAAGATAAGAGAGAGTAAAGTAAATGATGGAATAAAGTAATAGTGATTAGATGTTTTGTCTTTTACTAAGAAAGAAATGACTCAACTTTGTTGGGACGGACTAAAAAGGAATACGGCTCAACTTTCTTGGGACGGAGGGAGTACATAATTAAAATCCTAAAAAATAAAAATTACATAACTAAAATACTAAAAAATAAAAATACATAATTAAAATCCTAGAAAATAAAAAAATACATAATTAAAATCCTACAAATTAAAAATTACACATGTGGAAGACTAGTCCTCTAACCCCAATTACCTCTTGAGACCCCGGATCATTTGCTCATGTGTTGCAAGTTGATCCGGAGTCATCTTAGATGTATCGTTCAAATAGAGTTGACCCAAGAGGGTCCACAACGAGTTGTTCGGGGGTGGAGGAGGCACAAAGGGAGCGGGGGCGGCTAGAGTCGGGCCGCGACGGCGGGTAGCCGTCGCCTTCTTCCTTCCTTGCGGCCGGCGGGAACTGCTCGGGCCAGCGTCGGGGCTACCCAAGTTAGTTCCGGCAAGCTGGGTAGCCACATCATCGGAGGCGCCGTCGGATAGGGCTACCGACCTCGACCGTTTGCTAGAGGAGCTAGAGGAGGATGCTACTACGCTGCCCCTATACTTCGGATGTCGGTGCCCCTCCTGCCAACAATCGAGGTACTTGAACGATATCATCTCCAAGCTTTGGTAGGTCACCAAGGCGGCACTGATGATGTCGAGCTCGCTCGTGCCGCTCCCCGCCACCCGCTCTTCCTGTTGGAAGTACCCCTGGAACTTACTGATTGATAAGTTGCATCTGTAGACGCAATTGCGCACCATACTCTCATTGCGATAGATGGTTCCCGCCGGCTGGGTTTCATTGTAAAGGCGAGTGATGCGCCACCAATACGTATCCCCGGTTTGGTTCGTGCCAACGTCCGGATCTTCGGAGACTGCCAAGTAGGCTTTGAACATCGCCATCATCTCACCCGGAGTGTACGGGGTGCGGGTGCCACGAACAGGAGGAGTAGGAGTAGGAGTAGAGCTGCTGCTCCCTCCCGATCCGGGTTCGGGTGCCTACCCGAACCCGGAGGAGTTTTGGTCGTGTACCAGGTAAGGACGGTAGCCACCTGAAAATTGCGTACCTTGTGTTTGAGGAGGGGCCGTAAATTGCGTTTCCAGATTAGGGAATTCGCCAGAGTCGGAACAAATCGTGGTTCCAACCGCGATTGCCGGAGGGGTGATCGCCGGAGCCGGACATTGTGTAGTGTGGTGGGAGTTTAGATGAGAGAATATGAGAAAAAAGATGAGAGAATGTAGATGATAGAATAGATGAGAATGTGATTTTTTTGTGTTGAAGTGGAGGTATTTATAGATGAAAATGTGAATTTTGGGGGGAAAAAAATTGAAAAATAAATTTAAAGTGGGTAGAAAACGGATATAATTTTTTGGGAAGTGGGAAAATATTTTTTTAAATAAATTTCGAATTTTAAAAAAATAAAAATAAAAAAATCAAATTTGCCAACAGCTATGCCGTTGGCCAATCAGAAGCTGTCACGTAATGGTGCTCAGCGGCACGGACGTGCTCTTAGCTAAAAGCAGCGCCGTGCCGCTGGCACGGACGGACGAGTTCCAGCGGAACGGACGGACGGACGCCAAAAAAATCACCGTTGCGGATGCTCTAAGTCGTTGGCCAATCACAGCCCGCCACGTCGAGCTGCTCAGCGGCACGGACGTGCTCTTAGCTAAGAGCACCGCCCTGCCGCTGGCAAGGACGGATAAGCTGCATTGGCGGACGAGCGGTCCCCGCTGCTGGCAAGGCGCGGACGGGGCACTAATATGGATGCTCTTAGTAGATGTTTTATATGAAAATAGCATTCTTAAAATCCAAATATCGTTCTAAAAGATTGTAGTCGTAATATCATAGACTCATAGTAATTCTGAAAATTGAAATAAAATCTTTTTGTGTCAAATCGTTCGCGGTGAATTAAAATTGTTTTTTTTTTAAATGAAGAATATGACTCTTCAAGATCTTTTGGATTAAAGTTTCAACCAATTTAAATTCAATTCAATATTTATGAAAATAATAAGTGATTTAAAATCTGGAGCCCTTAGAAACTGTAATACAGAACTATAGTGCTTATCTACTGCGTTCTAGAATAATATTGGTTGTAGACTTATGTGATCAATTAATATGATAGACCTTTTAGGTAACTATATTTATTTACATAAAACTAGCCACATTATTAAAATGTTATATATATATATTGATTATGGTGGCTATATACTGCATATAGCATTTATGTGTGGCCGGTCACACTCATGCAACTTTCGTGTTTCCTCTCTTTATTCATTTAACTTCCATTCCAATTTATTGTGTAAGGCCTTTTGATTTGATTACATTTTGAAAAGAGGTTAGAATTAGGTGAATGATTTGTTAGTGTTATACTACTAGTTGAAAATAGGTTATTTAAATATATTGGGTCAAATAATCAATGACCGGGATATCCAAATTTGCATCATACTGTGTAACCATGTGTGATTATTGTTAGTAGCGGGGCTAGAAATTTGACTTGGGATTTCAAGTTACTGTTACTAATTATAAGATATTCATAATAAAGCCACTGTGAAAGATGTGTAATAAAAGATAATTAAATAATTAGATTATAAGCGACAAAAACAAGAGACACGTAGAATTGCTATGTTAAAAGCAATATCAACATCGAAAAAACGACAATAACAATATCAAAACCACTATTAATAACATTCATTCTTTAAACTAAATATGTGTATCACCAATTAAAGTATATATAATATGTTTATCTTTACACCTCAATTGCTAATGTTTCAAACATCAAACTCTACAATATTATTTTGATCATTTTTATAGACATTTTAAAATTAAATTTACTGATATTTAAAAATTGAAGTATCGATTGCATATGAGGTCCCCCTCAAGTTCGAGTAGGGCTGACGGGCCCCTCAAACCGAGACCACATCGAGATACATATATTACGGGCCCGTAAGCCCTACTCGAACTTGGGTCTCTCAAATTGGACAGACCCGACGCCAACCTGGCTCTGATACCAGTTTGTTGTTACAGAGTAGAGCAATTGTGTAATCGAGACAAACAGAAACGTAAAGAAGTCACAAATTTATGTGGTTCACCAACGTTGTTGGCTACGTCCACGGGCAGGAAACAGAGAATAAATTTTATTCAGAGTGTTTTCAGATTATGGCTACAGATTGGATCTGATTGGATTTTAGATCACAGAATAATGTGTCCTACTCCCATATAAATAGGCATACATGAGACAGACTGGGCTTAGGAAACATAATCATATCCCAATTAGGAAACATAATCTATACAGATTCAAGGCATACTAACAAATCTCCACCTTGACTTGAATTCTCCCTTGCAGATGCATCATTACAATGCAGACAAACAGACTTCTCCTTCCTTGCCTCATATTTGCCATAAACCAAAACTATTTCTCCCACTGAATTTGTCGACCTACACATTCAGAGCAGACATCTTGATCGATTAACACAGAAACCCTAACATATGCGGAATTCAAAACCCTAGTCCGAGAACCAGGCTTTGATACCAGTTTGTTGTGACAAAATAGAGCAATTGTGTAATCGAGACAAACAGAAACGTAAAGAAGACACATATTTATGTGGTTCACCAACGTTGTTGGCTACGTCCACGGGCAGCAAACGGAGAACAGATTGTATTCAGAGTGTTTTCAGATTATGGCTACAGATTGGATCTGATTGGATTTCAGATCAGAGAGTTATGTGCCCCTACTCCCATATAAATAGAGTTATGTGCCCCTACTCCCATATAAATAGGCACACATGAGACAGATTGGACCTAGGAAACATAATTCTATCCCAAATAGGAAACATAATCTTATACCGATTCAAGGCATACTAACACTTTAGGTCATCCAAAACGGATGAGATTTTTTTTCTCACAAGCTCATCTCGACTAACTGAGATACGAGAGAGACGCGCTGCAAGCATCTCTTCCCAGCGAGCATCGTGCGACGAAGAAGGGGTCCAACGACCCCCCTCTCCATGTTGCATGCTCTCATTTGGCACGAATGGACATTTGTATAGCTCTTGACTACTCATTACAAAAATAGAAATTAATAACACCCCCCCCCCTAAAAATAGTACTCCATAGTAACTATTTCACTTTGGTTCGTTCCCTAAAAATAGAAATTTTAGAATCTTTCTATTTTAGGACATGGACCCCACAATCCACTAACTCTACTTTCACTACTTTTTCTCTTCCTCTCTCTTACTTAACTCATTTTTCTTTACCCATCTTACTTTACCAATTCTCTTCACTTACTTTACCAATTGTACATTAAAACACGTGTCGTTTCAAATGTTTCTATTTTATTAATACGGAGCGAGTAACAATTATAAAATTATCTCGTTTCTCCCAATATAAACATTATATTATCATTTTTCATTTTTAGTTTTTTCATTATTGTAGCCTCCAATTAACTTCAAAATCTATAATGCCCCATTCATCACATAAAATTTTTCACTATGATACGGGGTGTTCAGGCTCCATTATAGAGGTCGGGAGCCGGTTCACGACGCCGTCTGATTGGGACGAAGACGACAAAGACTCTAAGCAAAAGACGAGACGGACCAAACCAAGCCGTAAATGCCGACACTCGTTGCAAGCCGTAAATGCCGACACTATCCGTATGACGCCAAAAAGAATTAGCACATGACGAGCTTGTTGCATATCTCCAAAGTCAACTGAGTTTTGTCTCGTTGCTGCAACCATAATTTTAAATATGTATTTATTAGAATTTTCAATAATGTTTTTTTCAATTTTTAGGGATTTTAATTATATAATTTTTTATTTTTAATTAAGTAAGTAAATTAAATAAAACATTTTTTAATTAATTGTATTCTTGAATTAAAAGTAAAGTAGTGTGACCCTAAATAGTTAAGAGAAGAAATGGTAGAGAGATGATGAATTGTCGGTATTATCTCTTGAATAAGAATAGTTAACGGAAGAGATGATAGAATGATGGTGGATTGTAGGTGTTATCTCTTTTAATACTCCGTCCCAAGTTTGTTGAACCATTTCTTTTTTATATGTGATTTAAGAAATTGCTTTGTTAAAGGTTGAAGTGTAGAGAGTAACGTACGAGAGGAAAATATAGTAAAATATGAGAGATGATAAAGTTTTTGCCGAAAAAGAAAATGGCTCAACTACCATAGGACAACCCAAAAAGGAATACGACTTAACTATCTTGGAACGAAACCGAGAGACTAAGATAAAAAAAGTGGTATACGGCCCATAAATAATTAAGAGAGAGTGGAGTGATGATAGTTATGAATGCTTTTATTTTTATTAAATGAATAAAGTATACATGAATTTTTTTGGGAGGGGTGAGAGGGCGCCCTTGCTAACGCATTGGCTCCACCTTGATTAAATAATGGGATATTGACATCTAATATCATGAAATTTTTAAAAAGTTGAGATTTTTCCACGAATTTTGAACTGGCAAATAATATCACGGGCTTTATCCCGAGTTTGTTATTTCCTACCAATGAAAAAATTCCAACTATATTAGATTGAATAACAATTTTGGAGGGTGTACTTCAAGAAAAACTATCATCAAAGATTGAAAAACTTGAAGCTCTCGAAGTTGTTGTCGAGAAATTACGAAAAAAAATTTGTATCATGATATTATTTGCCGGAATTTTTTCATTGGTGGAAAATAATAACCCAGGGTAAAGTTCGTGATATTATTTGCCAATTTCAAAGTTCGTGGAAAAAACTCAACTTTTTGAAAGTTTCGTGATATTAGGTGTCAATATCACTTAGGAATAAATAATTTGTTTTATCAGGTTATATACGATCCTACCTAAACAAAAACAAATACTTCATTCGTTTTATATTAGAGGTTCTGATTGAATCTAACATGAGTTTGAAGAAGTACAAAGAAAAATTGATGAAAAAATAGTGAGATGAATGTCAAAGTTTTATATAGTGTGATGTGATTCAATGACAGATCCAGAAAGCATTCGTCGCGAGGTCGAACAAAATAATAACAAATATAGAAATTTGATAAAAATGCAAAACTAATTTTAAATACAAAAACTAAACCTAAACACAAACACTCATTGTTTAATATACGCGAAGTTCATTAATAATTTTTTTAGTTTATTAACTGCAATATGTTTGACACTCATGAGACGAATAAACCATAAAACATAATTTTCTAAAATAAACTAAATACAAATTAATAATGAACTTCGTATTACTTTATAACAATGACCTCCGTGTTATAAATTATGCATTCTACATTTAAAACTAGTTTTTGCAAATAATACATACTGCGTATTAAATAATTATATAATAGTAGTATTAATTTTGATGGGATACTAGGAAGGAGACATTTGAACATAGTAGTTCGATGATACTCCCTCCGTCTCTGATAGTTTATCCGTCAAAATGAGACAAACTATCTAAAACGGAAGGAGTATATAATAAGAATTGAAGAATGTTAAATAAAAAAAGCAAAACAAAATATCACATATTAGCAGTAATACAAAATAATTTTTAAAGTAAATGACAAAAGAAACCAAAATTAGAAACTTGTTAGCATTCACTTTAATGGATCGATAATGAATTAGTTTGATTTTGCCTCATTTGAGCCTCTTAAGAAAATAAACATTAACTAGGTCATTAACCCTACCCCTATCTATTGATAATTGAAACTAAAAAACTACTACTCCCTTCGTCCCGGCTAAGATGACACATTTCTTAGCCGGCACAGGATTTTAGGAGTTGTTGGTTAAAGTGTTTAATTGGAGACAGAAAAGGTGGGTGTAAGTATTAAAATAGAGAGATAAAGAAAGATGGATATTTTAATAGGAGTGAGAAAAGGTGGTTGAGTATATTAATTGGAGAGAGAGAGTTTCCAAAAAAGGAAATGTGTCATCTTAGTTGGGACAAACTAAAAAGGAAAACGTGTCATCTTAAGCGGGACGGAGGAAGTAATATATAATCATTCCACATTAATGTCAAAAGAAAATTAAAATTACTATATAAATATTTTGACACACTAGTCCTATCACCAATTTGTTTTAGAATGCAATTTATAGATTTCTGTCAAAACTCTCCCACGTGGTATCATCTTCTTGTTTCCAAACAACATCCATCTTTTCTATGGCTTCTAATCCTTCTCTAAGAAATAGCGTGGGTCAGAATCACCTTACTATTAAATAGGTGAAACCGTGAAAGGTCTAAAGGCCGAGTGCCGGCCCTCATAGCTGGCGGCAGGGTCGGTCGTGTTAGAGTTTGTATACTAGAAATCACGTTTCGAGTGATTGAATGCTGTAAAACTCTTATTTTATTTTCCAAGGAATAAAACAGATTATTTTTGTCATAATGTTTGTTATGTTTTACATTTAATGGATGTTATTGCATGTTTAAATGTATAAGTTAACTTAACAAAGTCTAAGTCTTTGTTTTAGTAGACCGGTGTAGGCGACGTCCACTTTAAGGTAACACGGTCAGTCCTGAACAAAGAAAAAGAAGAATTTAATGACGTAGATGGAATTAGACTATCCATCGTGAAAGATTGCAATGTTAGTCCGCATATTTCTAAGCCTTACTGAAATAAGATGACATTGGTGTGGTAAAGCACTGAACAGATCTAACAGCAAGATGAGTCTTTATGCTATTTACTGAAAGGCGAGGTCTTGATAAATATTTGTTTCTTAATCAATGTAGGTTAGCATTGAGCATACGGTATTGATTATGCATTACTTTGACTTATCAAATGGTGCGGGTTTTTCGCAACCCAATAATTCTGATATATTGGGTAGTGGTGATTAATATCTAGCAGTGCTAGGATTGCTATTATATTGAATCGTGCGCGAGGCGAGTCTTGTTTGATAATGTCCTCAAGAGGAGCGCGAAACAATGTTTTATTATTCGGAACCTAGCTAGTTGGAGTTTGATTACTCTAAGAATAATAAATAAGCGTTTCATGCTAAGTCCATTCTTGGAATTAATAAGAAGTTAATTAATTAAGTCCATGACAGACATTAATTAATTAATGGATATTTTTATCTTAAGTGCGGGAAATAAAAGTTAAAACGGAAACCCGGATTACTTATAATTTCAGATTTGGATGGGGAGAGTTCAATATTACTTCTGTAGTGGCTGCTCGTAATATTCCAATTAAAGCTTGTATTAAATTGTTGGTTCAATTTAATTAGTAAAAAGTGAATTGGATGAGCCTATATCCAAAACCTTCTATAGATCCCTGTTTGGGCCCAAAAGGAACTTAATATAAATAGGAGACAAAAAATAACATTGTTATTTTCCAAAAATTCCCCCCCCCCCTAGTGTTTTTCGAATTTTTCCTCTCCTTCGTGGAGTCGAATTTCTTTCTCTTTTATTTAAGTCCTAGTATTCCGGTGAGATCAGCCCACACTGATATTGGAGTAGAAGATCCGTGGCCTAGTATTCAAAGCGTCACGTGGAGAAGTAGCTAGCCATCGTCGATTCTTTGGAGAATCAACAAGGTATTATTTCTGCTCCGTAAAAAAGCATGTTTTAGGTTTCAATTATACTTAAAGCATGATTAATTCAAGTTATGAGCATGATACATGTGAAAATTACGCGAATAGAATTTGTCTAATTAATCTGCTAAATAAATCTGAATTTTATGTGATTTATTTGTTTGATATATTTCGAACGCTTCCGTGCTGCCAGTTCCTTCAATTGGAGACGAGCCATTTCTCGTTTTCACGTCGCCGCAAGATCGCTCCTTGCATGACCCCAACTAAATATGTCGTTAGGTATATTACCTTTTATGGAACGAATGAACGACCGACCCTGCCCGACCCCAACTAGATCTGTCAGATTTATTACTCCCTCCGTCCCAAGGAAGATGACCCCTTCCTTGGGCGGCACGAGATTTTATGCAACTTTATTTTGTGTGTTAAGTGGAGAGAGTAAAGTAAGAGAGAAGGAATAAAATAGAGATGAAGGAATTTTCATTTTAAGTAATGAGTCATCTTGATTGGGACAAATCAAAAAGGAAAGTGAGTCATCTTCAATGGGACGGAGGGAGTACTTTTTATAGAATATCCCGACCCTCCCGACCCCAATTAGATCTGTCAGATTTATTACTTTTTATAGAATAGTCCGACCCTGTCTGATTCCAACTAAATCTGTCGTTAGGTATATTACCTTTTATGGAATGAGTGAACCGAGATTCTTACTTGGGACGGGCTAAAATGGATTATCGACTCTCTTGATATAGAATTAAGGGAGTACTACTTGTTATTGCAAACTTTGGATCATACATGTAGGAATAGTATGAGACGACAATTTCCAATTTATTTTAGAAAATGGGATGAGAAGCAGCAATATCTAGAATTCTCCTATACTAGAAGGATCAGCCTGCAAATACAATAGATTCTCTCTCATCCTTCGCAATATTACTTGCAAGAAAACCCCTTTCTTCTTCTCTCTAGGCGTCAGCCATGGCATCTCTCCCCCAAAATCACTTTCAGCAATTTCTTCAGCAGCCATCCTCTCAGCCGCAGCAGCAATCAAATTCATACAGGTATTTACTCAATCATTCAAAATACTAAAACATAACCTTTACAAAAATCAATTCATTTTCTCTTTCACATTCAAAACCCCTCATTTAATCAATTCGCTTCTTTACTTCCTTTCAGGGATATGTATAACGGCAACGTCGACGGCCAGATTTCTCAGCAAGTGCCCTACTTCAATACCCCCAATCTTCTTGATCAGCACCCCCCTTACATTCCTCCTTGTAATTTACCCTAATCTCTCTCTTATTGCCGATTGCTTTCTCTTTTAGTGCGATTTTATTTCAATTTCCTAATTTCTTCTCTAATTTTTCAGTTCAAGTTGCGGGCTTGGCTCTTGGCCCGACCCACGATGAGAACGGGCTGGAATCTCAGTGGAATTTAGGGCTCGAGGCCAAGAAAAAGCGCCCAATTGAACAAGTTTTTCTGGAGAATAATTTGAATAACAACAGCAGCAACAACAATTCCCAGATATCCTCTGTGGATTTGTTGCAGGCCCGCTCAGTGTCAACCGGGCTGGGCCTTTCGTTGGAGAATCCCCGATTGACATCTTCTGGTGACTCGGCGTTGCTAGGACTGGTCGGTGACTCTCTTGATCGTGAGTTGATGAGACAAGATGCTGAGATTGATAGATACATTAAACTTCAGGTGAGAATTTTGGTTTCTTGAAAAACAGTTCCTCCTCTTTTCAGTGTTCAATTGTTTGGTTGAGTTGACTGTGTGTCATGATATCGATGGTCTATAATGGATTGTCATTGCTGGTGTGGATGATTTATGCTTCAATTTTGTAAAATTACGGATCTTTTTAGCTATATGAATAGAATCAAGAGATCATATTTTGGTTGTGTATTGAATTGAGTTAGGTTTAACTTTTAAGCCTAATGTTGTATTGTTGTTGAAGGCATTTTTTTTCTTGTTTTGATGAGAACTGTAATTTTTGACTTTCTATTGCAAAATCACAATCATTTGGACTTGAGTTAGGTTTTGTTTCAAGGCAATCTGGTAATTGTAGATCCTTTCAAAGTGATATTATTTCTTCCTTTTTGGCATTTGATCATTCCTTGCTGCTGTGAAGGTTGTATTTTGCATGCAAAGTGAGATAGAAATATAGAATTAACTTTAGACATCTACCATTGTTTAAATATCATGCCGGATCCATTGTAATTTTCTGCATTCTCCTCAGCTGTGCACTGCTATTTTTTGGTTATGTTGCATGGTAATGCAAGAAACTCTTGTCTTTTAAGTTTTTATTCAAGTTTATGTAGTACTGTAACAAACATACACATGCTTGATACTAGTAAACATTGTGAACATGTCCAAACCTTTGAAATGGACATGGCTGTTTGATTATAATCCTATTGAAGGACCAAAGATCTCGATATCCTTTTTATTCATCTCTCTTGATCTGCAGAGTTCTTTTTTTTTTGCAAATCCTAGAAATATCATATGGATATCACAGCCTTAAAAGTTGCAAACTTCATCTCAGACAAAGAAATGTGCTACTATAAGTTTCATAGCCTGTGTATGTAGTATCACACAAGGAAATTCTTGAGCATGTATAGTTTTCCAATCATTGCTACTGGTAAGATCCAGATTCAAGGCGGAAGTGCTACTCTTTTGCAACTGATTTAATTAACACTGATTGTTTGTTGAACCTTAAACATACTACTACGATTTCGTTAACGTTTTTTTGTGTATATTGCCATTACAAGGAATTCTGTGTCATTAGACAACGGTTTGTTTATTTTTTGACAGGGTGAACGCTTGCGACAAGCTATTCTGGAAAAATTCCAAGCAACCAAAGTCCAGACCATGTCATATGTTGAAGAGAAGGTTCTACAGAAGCTCCGGGAGAAAGAGGCTGAGATGGAAGATATTAACAAAAAGAATGTGGAACTTGAATTACGTTTGGAGCAGCTCGCTCTGGAGGCAAACGCTTGGCAACAACGGGCAAAATATAGCGAGAACATGGTTAACACCCTCAAGCACAACCTACAGCAGGTATACGCACAAAGCAGGGACAGTAAAGAAGGGTGTGGCGATAGCGAGGTTGATGACACAGCATCGTGCTGCAATGGCCAACCGGTCGACTTCCACCTCCTCCGCAAGGACAACAACGAGATGAAGGAGTTGATGACGTGTAAGGTGTGCAGAGCAAACGAAGTGTGCATGCTTTTGTTACCTTGTAAACATGTATGTTTGTGTAAAGATTGTGAAAGCAAGTTGAGTGTGTGTCCCTTGTGTCAGTCCTCCAAGTACATAGGCATGGAGGTTTATATGTAATGGAATTATATGAATCTAACGCTGACTCTGTCTTAATTCTAATAGACTTGGTTCTTGCCTTTAGGACTTGATCATCACCTTTACCATATTTCTCTCTTGGTAATTGGTAACAATATATATTTCTTGTATTCAGTCGATATGTAATTGGTAAAATGTTTTACCAACTAAATTGGAGATTTATGATTTTGTGGTGCATAAATTTGTAGATTCTTTTATAAGTGCATCAATCATTATACACGTTGGAAATTATTTACTCATTATTATAAATTACTCCATATTGAAAGTTGAAAAACCAACCTTCAGAAATGTTGCACCATCGCATATGGGATCCTGATTTTTAAAATATAGTAGTAGCATCCAAATTATTTACTCATTGTAATCTTGCATTTATAATAATAAAAAAAATAATTTGATATATTATATTATACTAATTATAAATTTCAATTTTCAAATTTAACATATTAATGCTGCCATTTATCTCCCTTTCCCGAATATCTTCTTCGATTTACCTTAGTGTCATTAAACAAAATATTTGTTCTAGGATAATGTCATTTTGGGGAATTAATTTATTAAGACCTCATTCCACAATGAATATTCACCAATTAACTTTGAATGTTATTTTGGGGAATTAATTTATTAAGACCTCACCCCACAATGAATATTCATGTGTTTTTTTTTTTTTTTTTGATCCGTGCAAAAAACTGATCAATTTTTGTACATGACTCGCTATTTTTTGATAATATGACCAAACTTCTTCGATCATTGGTGTTTTTTTTTTCTTTTTGGAGAATGAGTATATAAAATAAATTCTCTCTCTTTACTCTACTTATTTAAAAAACTCTTTACCCTACTTAATTAAAAAATACTACTATCTTTTCAATCAAACTGCGATTTATAATTTAAAAAATTTAACATAAGGCTTACATATTTATGCGTAGTAACTAGCCAGCACGTTTTAGTGTATAACAAAAAAAAAATGAAGTCAACTAGAAAAAAGTAAATAAATAAATGAAGTCTAGTAGTACTAACATTTAAAATGAAATTGATGATAGCAGTCCACTAACCAAAACAAGAGGATTTTTTTTACAAAATATCCCAACCAAAAATAATCTTGGTTCACGTTAAATTGTTTATAAATCGATTTTTAATGTTAATTTTTAAAAATAATTAATCCGAAATCTCAAATCTTTAATTTTCTTTTCATTAAGCATGGACCTTTAAGTGGTTGATAATATCTTTAAATAGTGAATCGTAATCTGAATTGATAATTCCCCAGAAATGACTCGCTGATCATATACGAGCATATGACTGATCCAAAATTCACGAAATTCTTTTGCAAAAGCCCTAAAAAGTATTGCTGCAGTATGGAAGTTGATGTTTTAATTTTATAAATTTGTTTGAATCTTGCATGAATTTTGGGAAAATAATAAGAAATAATCAATTTTTCTTTCAAGAGAGAATTAGGGCTGCGGATTTTGTTAAAATCCAAAGAAAAGATTGAAAATTTGCCAAGTTTAAGAGAGGATGTTGAATTTGTGGGTATTTTTGTGCTGCATTTCCTATTTCATGGGTTCTTTCGCAGCTGCTGGAAATGTGGTCATGATTGCAAAGAATGTAACTTTTTCTTTCGACGACATTGAAGCTAACTTTGGTGAGTTTTTATTTTATTTTATGAAATTTTTTCCTTTCCCCTTTTTTCTTTTCATATTTTGTATGGTTCATTTCGTGGAATTTGGTAATTTGGTTTATGGGTGTATTTGAATAATAGTTTCATAAACTTTGCCACTGGTTATTCCTATGCCAAAGGTTATGGTTAACATTTGTTTCAATTTCAAATTATGTTTCTTCTTACATTTCATTGTTTGTGGTTGAAAAATGTATAATGGTGCAACATTTAATCTGTATGGGAAAGAATATATTATAAGTATGCAGTACTTTTGGTACTTGAATTGATTGAGCCTCTTTCATTCTGTTCATTCTACTCATGTGGGTGTTTGTGTGTAGTTTTAAACTTGTGTTGTATCTCGTTTCACGACAGAATTCTCTTAAGTTTACGAACTGTATCTGAGGAGGGAGTTTCAACTGTGATTAAATACTTTTTTTATTGCTGATTGAATAATCAAGAATGTTGTTTTTGCGCCTCTGCATATCCATAGCTTGTGATGGTTTCTCTTTGGTAAACAAAATGATCAAGAATGCTGTTTTTGTGTCTTAGGTATGTCCATAGCTTGTGATGGTTTCTCTTTAGTAGACAAAATGATCAAGAACGCCGTTTTTTGTGCCTGTTGATACATAGCTTCTGATGGTTGCTCTTTAGTTTACAAAATGATCAAGAACCTCGTTTTTGAATCCGTGTATCCATAGCTTCTGACGGTTGCTCTTTAGTAAACAAAGTGACCAAGAATGTTGTTTTGTGTCTCTTGTGTATCCATAGCTTCTGATGGTTTCTCCTTATAAACGAAATGATCAAGAGCATCATTTTTGTCTGTATATATATCCATAGCTTGTGATTGTTTCGCTTTAGTGTACAAAATGGACTGATGATAGATTTCTGTGGTTCTAGCACCCTCGGTGAGAGAGTCTGGAATATGTGGGACAGTGAGCATTGCAGATCCTTTGGATGCTTGCTCGCTGCTGACCAACGAGATAGTTTCGAGTATGAATGGCACCAGATATCCATTCGTGTTGATAATCAGAGGTGGATGTAGCTTTGAGGACAAAATTAGACGAGCACAAGCTGCTGGATTTGAAGCAGCCATTGTCTATGACAACGGAACCAGCGATTTAGTTGCAAGTAATCTTCTCTTTTTCAGCAACTTTTTTAATGAGAAATTCATGGATTTGATGTTGTGTTTTCATTATATAGTGACTATAGTCTTATATCTTATGTGGAATGGCTGGTGGATGAGATTTCAGAGGTTGAAAATTGAGCCATTATGTTTTTTTGTTCATGAATTAAGCTAATTAAGGGGGTTTGAAACTTTATCCCTACCCCTCTCCTACTAAGTGGTAATCACCGGAACCACAGACCTTCCTTTTGCTTTATTCTTTGGTTTTTGACTGCTTGTGAGGTTCAAGCATGTGAAAATATGATTTGTACTTCAATTTAAAATGCAGTGGCTGGAAATCCCGTTGGTATAAATATCAATGCAGTGTTTATCTCGAAAGTTTCCGGGGAAACACTTGCTACATATGCTGGTACAGCTGATTTGCAGCTGTGGATTGTCCCAAGCTATGAGAATCCGTCTTGGTCTATGATAGCTCTGTCATTCATCTCTTTACTCGGTGTCTCAGCCGTGTTAGCTACTTGCTTCTTCGTGAGAAGGCACCGGTTCAGAAGTGAAAGGCCACTAGCACCCCGTGTGAGAGAGTTCCACGGGATAAGCAGTCGTCTGGTGAAGGCGATGCCCAGCCTGATCTTCACAGCTGTTCTTGAGGACAACTGTACCTCTCAAACGTGCGCTATATGTCTCGAAGACTACAGTGTCGGAGAAAAGCTCAGAGTCCTTCCATGTCAACACAGTAAGTCTTCAACTGAAATACTCCTTCCGTCCCATTGATCTTGGCATGTTTCCTTTTTGCGCAATCACTTACACTAACCTAAATAACCGTATGGAAATGAAAGAAGCCTAGTGTAATAATTTTTCGCTAGGCCATCTGCTCAAGTGATTTTTACGTTGCTTTTGACAGAATTCCACGCTGCCTGTGTCGACACCTGGTTAACGTCATGGAGAACCTTCTGCCCCGTCTGCAAGCGAGATGCAAAAACAAAAACCACGAAGCCTCCAGCATCAGAGTCCACACCCTTGCTACCAGCTTCCCTCTCTCCATCTTCGGCTTCTTCACCGGAGTCATCATCGCCTATGCAGATACGGCCATCAGTTTCACTCATCTACAACCTGCATTCTCATCAACCGCCCCAGAGTGATACACCTCCTCTCCAACCCGATAGTGCTTGTGCAGTGACGTCTAACCCAACCACCTACACATCGTTGTCGACTCTCAGTTCCATATACGTCCTGCCCTATGTTCCGGCTGCAGGTAATGTTTCATCGACCTACTTTGGTTCTTCAAGTCACGCGTCGTAGGGAGTCGTTTGCAGCGACTATTGCAAATTGTACATGGTATTATAGGGAAATGTTTTAGCATCTAGAAGTGGATGGAAGGTTGTGACAGTGTATGTATATGTAGGTTGTTCTCGCTCATATCTGTCAATTTTATTCTTCTTTTTTTCATTTTTTTTTCATTTCTTCTTTGTTTGTGTAATTATGTTGTAATTATTGTTGTTGTAACTTTTTTTACTGGGATGATGAAATAAAATGTTTATAGTACCATACTGAAGCAGATTTTTGTAACTTTTTGGCGCTTATTTCACTTTGTTTAGAGATCATATCTAAACTTATTTTTTGGGTAAAACTGAACCTCATTGTTTTATCACGTGAATTTATGACTCTTTTAGAGACAAAATGCAATCTTTTCTTAACCACCCTATTTCATTTCATAATTTGATATTCCATATGCAATCATATAAAACATTTTTTAGTTGAATACTGCTGGATCTATGAGTGTTCTTGCATGAGTGTTCTTGCAGTTGTCTTCTAGCATTTTAATGGTAATCTTTAATAAGTGATGATAGATTATTTTATTGCATTGTGAGGGGTGGATGAGGAGTGGAGTAGGAAAAGTGGATGAGGAGATCCTTACCGCATTTTAATGGCTATTTCTAAAAATAATTTGTGACAATGACAAAGTCAAAAACCATAAAAGACAAATGATTATAGCATTTTTTGCTCTACAACTAGTACAATATGCAGACCAAGTGCAGAAACAATTTTTCACCATAAATAATTTTACATATGGACCAAACATAGTAGTATGGAATAATCTGATGAACACAATCTTCCCAAATTTTTGTTTTCATGTCAAAAAAGCATACAATTAATTCCAGCAAAATCATGAATTATCCCAAATACTAAAGTAGGTGAGAAATATAACTGCATGGGCATAAATTTAAATCAAAATATTACAGAAAATGAAAACCGTATGTCCTCCTTTGATGCTACAAGTATAAGATTTTTGTTATGCTTTAGAGGAATTTCTCAATGTCGATTTCCACAAAGGAGCATGGGTCTGGAATGTCGAAGTTATGCAACACCTGAGTCGAACATGATTTAACACATTTAACAGTTGAAGAATCATATACCCTCAAAACTAGTAAAAAAGCCAAAAATCTGGAAAAGAGAGAGTAATTGGGGAAATGGACCGAATAATCAGCGTACCTGTGGGTGCACAATTCCAAAAGTGCCAATTTTATCTCCTTTGTATATGATGTGTGCTTGTCTACCTTTAAGATACTCCGGTTCCTGCACCCAGGATATTATAGTGAGGATATCATTCGAAAGAAGATCTATACAACAGTCGAGCTAAAACAAGACATACATTTGAACTTTCTATGTAGTAGCCTGTCTTGTCTCCAGGTGATACAAATGGAGTTCCCAACACTTCCATGATTCTATCTACAAGGCCATGTATCAGCTGGAAAAAAAAAGAATCTCATTCAATTACAACGTGGCACGAATAAAGTGACAATCTTTTGTATCTGACAAGCAAACTATCAGATTTTGGAGTTGGATTAAGAAAAAAAGAAAAGGCATAGACAGTGACAAAGCTGAATAGAGGTTACAAATAGGTTGAGGTAATTAAGAGGTTAGATATGGGTTACCTCAAATCCAGAAGTAGATCCACAATGCAAAGCTGCAAGCTTTCGGCGATTGGATGCACCAACATCTTTTTTCTCATCCAATAGCACCACATCACCCACTTCAAAGATCTAAAGCAATACGGCAGTCATGCTCTTTAGCAACGTATAGTGGGAATTTTGTAGAATGGCATTACATGAATGCATATGGACCGTGTCTAAACCACATGATCACAAAGAGTATTGAAATTCATACATGCATAAAAATAGACAGATACAGGCATGCAACACCACCTTCCTTACGGGTAATTATCTAAGGGGATTAAGATACTCATCATTCACATCATCAAAATATTGCATTTGGCAGATAAAACAAACTTTTATTCTTTACTTAGCCACAGCAACATACAAGGGAAAAGTAATTTAATGTTGCACAAAATATATAAAAAGCAGCTGCCACTTTTTTTGCAGACTATATAAGTCAACTGCTTTATCTATTTATTTTTCTTTTTTTGCCTACTCTAGAAGTGGTTCTGTCATTATGAGGCAACTATTCTTGCTAATGTATGCAGAAGAAGCAAGAATGTGGAGTAGAAGTTATCATTACTTTGATTGGTTTTGGATGATCTTTATTGTGCCCAACTGTTTTCAATATGCCGGGCATGAGAGTGGTGCGAACAACCTGTAACAAGTAGATCAAAAAATTAACAAACCAAAATATATATAAGTGGGAAAGAAGTAGGCATTGGAAATTAACTGAACCTCAAAATCAGCTGAGCGAGGATTCCCGTTAATCACTGCAGTTTTGTCTTCCTCCCTGTTAAGCATGGTGGAAATTTCTTTGCTTGAGCATAATATCCAAGTCAAAACCTCCGTGTAGCCAACCGTTGCAATCTAAGAGGTATAAGTACAACATCAGGTCAAAAGCAAGAAACTCCAACTGAAAGTGCTCAACTAACAAGCAGAAAAGACATGTGACAGAATGAATAAAAAATACAAAGAAAAGCATGAATCAGGATGATTAGCTGCAGTTTGCAGAATCGACTTAAGCAGTAAACTGCTGATATAATTTTGTATATCAAGAAAAAGAAACATACGGACTAAGCAGGCATCAAATGTAAGAAGATTATATGGTATTAATCTTTAGAACTAAACATCTAATAAGTAGGTATAAGCAATAGAATACATAATTATAAGATCTGTATCATCCTACCTGTTCTCGAATAAGATCACTGAACTTATTCAATAATTGTGGCTTCACAGATGGAAATGTTATCTTTGGAATTTCATTGTAGCCATAAGCAATAGCCACATCCTAAAACAGAAGGGAAAGGGAAACAATAGTCAGGTAAGTACACAGGCCACAAGGAGAGATATAATCTTGCATAAGATAAAGACGGAACTGGATACCTCAGCCACATCACAAGGATGAAGAATGTCACTTCTAGTGGGAGGAACTGATATTGTGAAGCTGGCTTCATTCTTCTCTGATACTGAGTGCTTGGCATGTAATTGCATTTTATTCAACAGACGAGCAGACTGAAATTTGATATATGTATGTTAGTCTTAAGTGCTTTTTGCTCACTTAGCAGTATCAACATTATAGTTAAATTGGAGCCATTCAGATGAAGAAACACTTAAGATAGAGCCATTCAGATGAAGGGACAAAGGAAAGCAAAGAGAGGCATAAATGACAACAATCAGGAGGGAAATTGATCACCAACAGTATCAAATACCTCATGTGCTGGCAGGGATACCCCAATAAGCTTGGTGATGTAAGATATAGGAACCTCCATTTGGTAAAGAGACAGATCTGGTGACACATATGATCTTCCATCGGTGTATGTCACTTCGACTGGCTCAACCTCATACTTCCTTTCACAATACATAGAGAACATGGTAACCTGCATAAAAGGAAACAATACAACTACTAAGATAAATAGAGATGTCACAATTCAAAAGTTAGACCAGCAGATCTGTTCTACATATACCATTGTGTTCAAAACAATATTGGCCTTTGTTAGGTCTGTGGCAGTGCATTCAATAAAAACATTCTTTGTCTTCAAGGTAATGGCCGAATGTGCACCATTGATAATGGGAGGTAAGGACAAAACAGTTCTGCAGAAAGTGAAGTGGCATGTATCAGATCAAATGTTAATCAAGCAGAACAGCAGCCAGCAACACTAAAAATCTAAGCTTTGTAACTATTAGACATGAAATTTTGAGGAAGAAAGAATATTGGGCAAACAAACAAAGGTAAACAAACTAACATGTCTAGGACACATCAAGTACAGAAGAAGAGTAAAAGACTAACAACAAAATACCCTGTGATTGTGGAAAAGTAGACTACCTTTTCTGGTCATATATGACAGGGTAAACTGGTGAACCCTCAATTATATGCAAGAACTTCTTCAATTTCAGATCTTTCTGTAAAACAATTTAAAGGTATATGGTCACAAATCACAAAAGCATAATCATTTACTAGTGGATACATTCAAAAAGAATTGGTTGCCCAGGAGCAACTCACAACAAGAACTTGATGTGTATAGGTACAATATTACATGTAGTAATCAAGTGTAAGACTCACCTTATAAAATTCCATTAGCTCATCAGCTGAGAAGTTCCTCGTCTGGGAAATTGGAGATTCAACATATTCAGCTTACTATATGAAATGATATTTAAAACATTATCATGCAGCTATTCATAATTAGCAAAAATGGAACGGCTCTAGTCTGAGTCTACAAGTGGTTTTGAGTAATACTCCCTCCGTCCCAGTTTAAGAGTCACATTTTGCCATAAAAGTCCGTCCCAGTTTAGGAGTCACATTTAGAATCTTCCATATTTGGACATAAAATTTTACCCCACTATTCATCAAAACTACACCCAAATGCCATTATCTACATAAAAATAAACCAAAAAAAAGACAGAAAAACCCAAAAGTCAAACCATCTCACTTTCCACCAACTCACTTAATTTATTACACACTCACCATCTCACTTCATTTATTACACACTCCACCAATTTCTTAAAACCCGTGCCATAACTAATTGGCACTCCTAAACTGAGACGGAGGGAGTATTTTAATATGTGAAGGACAGGGGACTGGCAGGTATCTTTATTCCAGTTAGGTATGACGGGTAGCGGGTCCCTGCTACTCAAAGAAATCAGGTGTAAAGTTGGGATAGGGTGCTTGATATCTGAAGCTGTCAATCGGGTAATACCCGCAAACCCACCAGTATTACAGTAACACAGCAGACTTAATTTCTCTTCATCTCCTCTCTACTCTCAAACCCGCCAGGCAATCACCCACTCACGGCCAACACTCGTCGGTCGACGCCTCAACCGCCCTCAGCCCTCACCCGATGGTCGTCACCGCCACGCGCCACGTGTACAACGACGACGGTCCTCTCACAGTCGCACGGTCAGCCCTCACCTCTCACCCGTCGGTCTCCCCCAGCCATCTTCTCCGCCGCTGACGAGATACTGAACACTGAACCAACTCAAGCTTTCTAAAATCTACATGTCCAGCCCTCTCCTCTCACACGGTAGTTGACGACAAGTCATGAGAGGTATACTACTGTTTCCAATGGAACAGTAAATTAAAAGTTTTCATTTGAACTTCAAAAATTGGATTGTTTCATTTAAACTTGAAAATTGAAAACGAAAATTCTAAGCTTGAAGAATAGTGAACACCTCAGATTTTGTAACTTGGAAAATTTGCAAAACTGGAATGGTTAGTTACTCAGTAAAAAAAATTAAATAGGGTCGGGTACTCGGGTATGAGTAACCGGCTCGGATATCGGGACATGGAGGGTCGGTTATTGGGACAGAGATTTCCGGCAAAATCGGGTGTGGGTACCCGTTTCATCAGGGCTAATTCCATTAACACACTTTGATTATAGTATATATTTATCTTTGTAACAAATGTTACTATGTAAGTGGTTACCTTCTAATGCCAATAGTAACATTAAAAGATATGACAAATTGAACATAATCATTTTTACTGAAAAGCTATTTGTGAACTTTGAGACTTTGAGGCCTTTACTACTACCACAACATTCATGAAAATAATAGCTAGATTCACGATAACTCCAAATAAATAAATAGGAATACCTGTTTTAGTGGGGTGAAGTTTATGTCTTTCGGTGCTAATGCCTGAAAATCATTCAGAAAAATTGATTAAATGTTAATTTCATTTCCATCGGAAGGGAAGAGTGCCAACTGCAGTCAGGATGAGACCATCTTTTGGGGTTAAAAACTTGGACTGCAAACTTTACCTAGTTCTTATGTTCAAATTGGAAACAAACCAAAAAGGGTATTTAACCAGTCAAACTAGCACCCTAAAAATCAAGAACGAGTAAAGCAAGGTCATAACTATAAAAGCAGTAGGTCCCATGGGTATTGCAAAAATACGTATAAACTTATACCTCATATGTAAAAGGGCCTTCTATTGTATCCAAATCATGCGTTCCAATTGCAACCAATGTTCTTCGCCTATATACATGCAAGAATAAATGCAAAAGGACCATATGAGAAAATGCTGTAAAGCAGTGATGGTAGTTTTATCCAGCAAATGATACTGAAGGCATGCCAAACCCCACCTTGATAGAGTAACAATCCTAAAATATAATTCATAGAGATAAGCAGTCTGTCACGTCTCAGATAAGATAGCTTTACCGGCAAATATTCTGGTGAAGGCGGTCTTGAAGATCAATGAAGCTATTATATCGAGCTTCATCAAATGTAACACCTCTTAAAACAGCGCACACAACATATGGCCGGATTTGAGATGTCTGTATTGAAAGAAAATTAAATAATCAAGCAGCAATCCAACAAAGTAAATGATAAATAAATAAAAATTTGATGAAACCAACTAGTTTTATGCTGTTCGTACCTCTGGTTTTACATGCATTTTGAGCATAGATTCCTTGCTGATGTTTGCCACAATATAAGTAGGTATCGAATCAAGCCCCGCAAATATCCGCAGTGATTGTGACAACCCCTCAAGGCAAAGTAAATCATATCTGATGTATACATCAAATAAAGAAAATGATAACTCTCTCAATAACTTTCCAAATTACAGTGAATTTTGCTAATACAAATCAATTGAAACTGGTCACACTTAAGTAATCTACTCCACTAGCATGGACTATGTGATTTCCTCACAATAACTAGAAATGAACTCATTTAATCATCTAATTAGACCTACATTGCAGCATCTACATAGCATGATTACAAAAAATACCTATTAGCAGGAACTTCAATTTTGTAAATCACTTCCTCGTCTTCAGAAGGTTCCTCTTCTTCCAAATGCTTCTCTTTTCGTATAATTGCCTTTTCCGTAGTCTAATTTCACATTTATCCAAACAAAAAAAAAAGTCATCAAAACTGAAATACTCCAGTTGTTCTCAAATTTGACTCGTATTTATCAAAATTCATACACACCACATCGTCAAGCTCGATTCCGAACTGAAAGCACAAATCTTCAAACTCTTCTTGAGCTTTATCGTACCCAGAAGTGAAAAATGAGTCAAGATTTGACTAACTTCAACAAGCTTATACAAGTATGTGACGTAAATAGAGAGATAAAAGTGAAATTCCGTACTGTAGGTGCGTTCTAGAGCTGCGAACAGGCGATCTCGGCCTACGCTGACGGTGGGCATGGTGGTTTGCGGCGGCGATTGAATCTGTTTCAACTCTTTCAACGCTGTGAGTTTTTGGCATTATTATTTTCTGCGCTTTGATCAATTCGGGCTGAGAATTTTGGGCTTTGTTTTTATTTATTGGGCTTTCCAGTTAAACGGGCTCTAATTTAGGGCTTATATTTTAAGATGACAAGTCTTTTTCTTTTCTACTCAGTTTTTTCCTTTTAAAGCGTTTTTCGTCTTTAGTTATTCAACTTATAACTTTAATTGTTTTTGGTTCAAAGTAGTTTATAGAATGCAAACCTATTCAATGAAATTAAATATTTACGCGTGATTGCATTTGAACATATTGTATCAAATATTCAAACTACAATATATTATATAATACTGTAATAACATAAATAATAATACGGATGTGATCATATTATAACCCATATTTATAGTGATAACTTAATAACCCTCATTTTATGGACGAAAAATATCATTTTATAAAATAAAAGTATCATTTTATGCATGCTGAAAAAATATCATTTTATCGTGTATAAATATCATTTTTAGTAAAAATGATACTTTTGACCCATAAAATGATAGGGTTATTAGGTTATCACATAAATATGAGTTATGACATGATCGCACCCCAATAAGAATATATATATAGAGAGAGAGAGGTTTGTGTTAAAATGACAACACCCCTTAAGATAACACCATACCACCAATCCTAGCCAATCATTTGTACACATGGACGAATAATCAGCTGTCATGCGGCAATCATAAAAATTGCTCAAGGGTAAATTTTCGCGGACTGCAATATCCAATACGCAAGACTGCAATTTTTCTCGCCTGCAATATCTAATACGCTGGACTGCAATCTATAGATTGCAGTCTAGTGTATTGGATATTGCAGTGTAACGTTTATAATATTGCAGTCTAGCGTGGTGTCACAGTGTCATTTTAAGAGTGTTGTCATTTTAACGCACCCCTATATATATATATATATAGAGAGAGAGAGTCCTATTAACCACAACTCCACTCTTAAAGACCGAACTAGAGACCGAATCTTGACCACATGATCTTGAATTTGATGGATTAGATTAGATAATCCAAGGTTAATTTTCGCACTTCATTATACACTCAATTTACTTCAACTCGGGGGTATTTTTGTAATTTCATAATTAGGGTAAAAATTCAAAAAATTACTCTTACTCTCTCACGCGTTTTTCGCCGGCAAATCTTCTCTCAAAAGCTTCTCTCAAAAACCACTCTCCTCTCAAAACTTCTCTCTAACTTAGTTCATCTTCATCTTCATCTTCCATCGATCGTCACCGGAAGAATACCACTGAAATCGGCTATAAGTTCAACATTTAATCGCTAGATTAAGTAGCAAAATGGTCGATACTCGCAAAACTTCTTCTGGACGCCAGTTGAGTTCTGGCAATATTTCCGATGAAGGTAATACAATTTGAAGCTTTGAAAACTTCTTACACGTAATTTAATTCATCTAATTCCTAACCTAGATTCTTATTTTCGTCAAAATAGTATTGAAATATAAACGCAAGCAGCTGGCAAAAACAGAGACAATCAAAAAGTCAAATCGGAAGCCGGATGAAGTTGCTGGAAAAAAAATTACAGATACAGAAGGTAAACCTAGAATTAAATCGGAAAAATGAAAAATAAATTATGACAATGAGGTAACACATGATCTGTTGGATGCTTGTTGATAGAGGATTTGTTCATTAGTATTCGAACATGAAGTATCATCAGAGAATGTAGGATTAAACTTAACTGTTGTAGGTAAATCTTCCTTGAATGAGTTTAGGATTTTAGAATAAAAATTAACTGCTGCATTGTTTGATGTTTTTGAAATAAGAATTGGTTGTAACTGAGATTGAGCTTGTTGTTATTTGATTTTGTTGTTTATCATTGTTCTTGATCATGAACCAGTTCGGGGTTTGGAGTGAATTGCTTGAATCTTTTGATCTATGTCAAGGTTTGCTTTGTATTTGACTTTGCCTAAAATGCTTTTGATCCTGAATCTCTGATATTATCCTGTAAATGAAGTAATAAAACCTTATACTGAAGTAAATTCCTAATATACTGAAGTAATTTGATAAAATGAAGTTAAAGCCCTAATATAAAAACTATCTTGTTTAGAATGTGTGGCTGAGTATGTTGAGATGCATCTAGTTTTTCCAATATCCAAACTGTAACATGTGCCATCTCTTGCTAAAATGATCTATTACTAAAATGAAGTAATAAAAAAATATAATGAAGTAAATGACACTAAAAATGAAGTAACAAAACATTATAATGAAGTAACATCTTTAACTGATGTATTGTTTGTACATTAAAATAAACTACATATTCTTTTTTATGAAGTAGTAAATTGATATAATGAAGTTAGTTGTGTCTTTAATGAAGTAATATAAATTTAAAATCAAGTAACATAGTATTCTCAGAACTATATGTTGTAAATTTATACTATATTCTTATGTATAGGTGAAAATTCGTCTCAAAAGAAGAAGAATGCAAGAATTTCTTTAGACATCCTCTCAATGTTCATATGCAAGTACTTCATTCATACACCTAATTACTTAATTCATATTAATGCACACATTAATGAACATAGAGACTGTGCTATATACAGGTGACAATAAATTGAAGCCTCCAGATCAAAGTATTATAACCACAGAGAAACTAAAAGGTTTAATTTATAAACTCACATTATATTTTAATTTAATACAACATGTCATTTAATAAATTGGAAAGATGAAGTAATAAATTGATATAATGAAGTAATCTATCTACTAAATGAAGTTATCATCTAAAAGGCTTAGAAATAATTCTGTGCCAGAAATTAAAAAGTGAAATCTAAGTTATATAATGAAGTTAATTGTGTATTTAATGAATAACATAGTATTCTTTGTGAACTATATGTAATTGGGAAGATATATTAACATTGATTATGTATTCATTATATCTATTTACTAAATATGAATTATCTATTTAGGAGGTAAAACTTGCTTGTAATGAAGTGATAGACATTAAATATGAATTATCTATTTACTGTGTTGAATGGGTTTAGGATATTAGGATTAAACTCAGCTACTTTGTTGTTTGCACATTTAAATGACCTATATGCTCTATTAGTTGAAGTAGTAAATTGGTAAAGTGAAGTAATAAATTGATATAATGAAGTAATTTATGTACTAAATGAAGTTATCATGTAAAAGGCTTAGAAATAATTCTGTGCCAGAAAGTAAAAAATGAAATCTAAGCTATATAATGAAGTTAATTGTGTATTTAATGAAGTAACATAGTGTTCATTGAGAAGTATCTGTAATTGATGATGATATCTATATCTATTTTGTAATCTTGTGTTTAGGTGAAAGATCCTTACAAAAGAAGAAGAATGCAAGTATTTCTTTGGAAATTCTCTCAAATTACTTAGGCAATTACTTCATTCATACACTTTATTACTTCATTTATGTTCCATGTTACTTCATTCATACAAACTGTGCTATATGCAGAGGACAAGAAATTGAAAGCTCTAGAAAAGAGTATTATACCAACACAAAAATTACAAGGTTTAATTCATAAACTCACATTATATTTGATTTAATACAACATGTCATTTTATCCATTGACTAAAATAGTCCTCTTTTTTTTTTTCCAGAAATGTTGAAAATGAAAAATGTAGCTGTTGGTGATAATACTTCAAAAGAGCATGCTAATGAAGAATCTGAAGTCCATGATGAATTGCGTACACAGAAAAAACATGACAAGTATCCAGCAGATCGCGAAGGAGATAAAAACAGAGGTATATCAAATTAATGTTGGTTTTTTGTTTCATATTTAATATCTCATTTGATGTTTTATTTAAATTAACTGATAAATCTATAATAGAATTGTGTACTACCATATTGAAGTACTATAGTGCTCTTATTTTTTTCCAGAAATGTTGAGGATGAAGAAATTATCTGGTGGTAATAGCTCTTCAAAGAAGCCTGCTACTCAAAATCTAGATAAAACAATTCAAACATCAGGTTTGCAGCATATGTAAACAAGTTTTAATTATTCAATAAAAAATAATAATATAGGTGACTAACATAGATAAACTGACATGTTTTAATGAAGTTAATGATGAATTGAGAACAAAGAAAAGACATGACAAGCAGCCTGTAGAAGAAGCTCAAAACAGAGGTACTATACAAGTGTTTTCAAATATGATGTTATAAACTATGATCTACTACCCTTGTGTGTGTTTCACTTCCTTGTATCTGGAATTTCTTTACTCGACATTGATTATATTGTAGTGCAGAAAGAGCATTTAAAAATGTGCATTATTGGCATCTCTTTTGACATCATTATTGGATAGTAATGAACTATATTCAATAAATATGAACTAACTTAAGTATGTTATGAAGTATTTTTGACATGTTATTGAATTAGCTTAATGATACAACAAATTTTAGTGTTAAACCTTAAGCGGTAGTAATGAACTTTTATACATTTTATATCATTATCATTATTAATTATAAACATATATTAGGTATGAAGAGGATAAGGGGAATTGAGCAAGAACATACTTCACCTACCGGGGAAGATGTAAACAGAAAGATAGTAAAGAAAGCGTCAAAGAATGTTGATAAAGCTGCTGCAAAGAAGGGCACAGGAGTTTCTGACAGAGTTCTGTGTCTTAAAAGAGGTCCGACAAAGTTTGTTGAAGCAATAAAATCTCTGAATGAGGAACAACAAAAGGCAGTAGAAGATATGGGTTTCGGGAGTCTTCTTCATTTCAATTTGACGTTTATTCCAGCAAAGCTTGCATATGAGATACTAGATAATTTTGATATAGATTCATGCGGAGTAAAGTTCAGACGAGGAATACTACATATCGGCGATGATGATGTCCATGCCACGCTTGGTTTACCAAATGGTCATTTGAAATTTGAAAGGCATCAAAAGTTGGACAAATTCATCAAAGAGATTGCTGAATCTTGTAACCGAGCTAGAAAAAATATGGGTCCTGATATGTTTATGGAAAAAATGTTAAGTGACGTTGAAGGTGGGGAAATGTTCAGGAAGATTTTCTTGATTTTATTCGACACAATCTTGATTAACCCCTCTGGAGAAGGATACTTGACAACACAGATTGAAGAGGTAATCGATGACATTGATAATGTCAAAGATTATAATTGGTGCGGTTATGTGATTGATTCTCTCCTTCATGCCCACAAGGTTTGGGCTAAAGACAAGAGCAAACCATTCACTGGACCTGTTTCATTTCTGGTGGTAAGTAACTAAAATATATATTCTTGAATTAATCTGTTTTAAATATGAAGTATTATTTAGAAGTGATGAACTAATGCTAAGTTTCATTTTGTAGCCATGTTATGTTGATAGGATTGTTCTTCAATCACGGCTCGTCACAAGAACATTCCCAACAATCAAGGGCTGGACAAGCAAACTGCTAAACAAAAGACAGAAAATGGAGCTTGAGCCCGGGCCATTTGGAAGAGGCATTAAGGAGGGTATTTTCAATCCCCAAAGAAGCAATCTGTTTGAATTGGGTGCAAAGCATGACATTGCCAGCTCATCTTGCATAAAAGGAAGTGATATCTCTGCTGCTGCAAAACGTAGAAAGCATTTTTTCAAAGTTATGGGAATTGCAGCTGATGCACTAAGTGAACTTATGAAGAACATAGAAGAAGATGCAGAAGATGTCAAGAAAGATGCATGCTCTAAAGTTGCAGCCAAATGCTCTTTGAAAATGATGGGCGTGCAACAGATGGGACAAGAAGAAGATGACATTGAAATCCAAAACATGTCTCAAGCAATGCAAGATGACGACGTTGATGATCCAGAATTTATCGCTGCAGTTGAGAAAGTAATGAAGGTGGCAGAGCTAAGAAAAAGATGGGAAACTGAAGGTCCTTCGTTTGATTTAGGATTTGAGATTGGAGGAAGGAATGTAAGTGGATGAATGGCTTCTTGGTTGAAAAATTGGATGTTGTAGTATGGGAACTTTGTTTTGTTGTGTTGTAATTCATATAAACAATGGGATGTAACTAACTGACTTATTTTGTTTGGTATTTGGGGATGAACTAAACTTATTTTGTTGTAAAATATGAAATGGTTTTTGTAACTAACATGTTCTATTTAGGCAATGGAGAACAGTTGTTCATTGGGTTTTGTTTGTATTGTTGTTTATAATTGACAGGTTGATAATACACCGTCAAGGGACATATATCCCGGGAACTATATCTTCGAGGCTGTACAATTCATGCCCATATATGATGTGAATAAGGTAAAATTTTACATTGCTTTTTATTAAGTCTGTTTGAAGTAATATTTCAGTATAATGAAGTAATTGTCGTACTGAATGAACTATTTTTTTACCTTGTCCTTTATTAATTCTGTTTGAAGTAATATTTCGGTATGATGAAGTAACTGTCATACTTAATGAACTATTTTTTATATAATACTACTGGCAGGGTCTTAATGTAAAAATGGGAGATGTTACATCGCCATCAAACTTCAGTGTTGTCGCAGGCCTTATGGATAACTTAAAAGCTAATATAATGGAGAAGGTAAAATCTGAATTTTTAGAAGTATACATCTCAAACAATGAAATAGTATGTCTTTGGAATAAATAATTTTCTAAATCAATACCAGGATTTGAATAAATTATGTGTTGTTCAACATGGATCAAATGTGAGATTGCATATAGATGATGAGCCAAAGGATGATGGTACCAAGGTATAAATCTAAATTACATGATTAAAAATCTTTATCACTCTACTACACACAACATACAACCTTGTGACATGATCCATTTACTTGTTTGATCCATGTTTACAAATGTCAAACCTAACAAGCACTGAATACTTTTTACTTCATTATATTAATAATTTGGTTCATTACGTAGAAGACCCAGTTCATTATGAATTAACTATCTTATTTAATGAAGTATTTTGTTATGTTATTCTACATCCAGAATCTTAGTATAAAAAATGGCAGATATTACACAGCCATCAAAGTTCAGTGTTACCTCGCCTCTTATTATCTCTCTTTGAAGTAATATTTCAGTATTATGAAGTAATTGTCGTACTGAATGAACTATTTTCTACCTTACCTTTTATTAACTCGGTTTGAAGTAATATTTCAATATAATGAAGTAACTGTCGTCCTGAATGAACTATTTTTTACCTTGCATTTTATTAACTCTGTTTGAAGTAATATTTCAGTATGATGAAGTAACTGTCATTCTGTATGAACTGTTTTTTATTATAAATCTAAATGTTTCAGTATGATGAAGTATTTTGTTATGTAATTCTACTTCCAGGATCTTAGTATACAAATGGTAGATATTACACAACCATCAAAGTTCAGTGTTGATGCTGGACTTATCGAAAACTTAAGAGTTAATCTAATGGAGAAGGTAAAATAACAATTTGAGAAGTATACATCTTAAATAATGAAGTATCTTGTCCCTGAAATGGATCATTTTCTGAACCACTACCAGAATTTGAATACACCGTGTGTTGATGAGCATAGATCCAATGCGAGATTTCAGAAAGATGATGGAACCAAGGTACAAATCTAATTTACATAATTAAAAATATTTATTCCCCTACTACACACAACATAAAAGCATTGAAATGATCCTTTGCTTTTATTGATATATGTTTATGATTGTCATACTCAAACAGCAGTGCATACTTTGTACTTCATTATATTTACAATTTAGTTCATTATGTAGAATATTAATGTGGATGCGGAAATTCAGTCAGTGTTGAATGCTTATAAGGATATAGACATGGATGATGATTTCATGGAAAGTTGTTTGGTTGGTAAGCCAGTGTCAACTGAGCTCATTGTTTACAACGCCAACAAGGTAAGCTTGTGCAAAGTCATAGATAATTTGAAGTTTGTTCTTTATATGATGAAGCTATAATAATTGATTTATTTATTGCAAACAATAGATCAAAACTTTGAAGGAACAGATAGATGTACGTACTAGAAATGAGAAAACTGTGTCTCATGCGTTGAAATCTCCATTCAATGAACGAGCAGTTAAGATTACAAACAAGCTCAGTAAAGATGAAAAAGAATCATATTACTGGATTCTTACAACACATAAAACAGAAGAGTATGATTTCTAAATTGCTTTCTAACATTGTATCGCATTATTTTTACTAGTATGTGAAATTCTAACATATATTAAAAAATATGCAGACTTGAACTTGTTTATGACGATGACGTTGTAAAAGTTACAAAGATGGAAATGTGTTCCTTGATACCTAGGAAATTAATTGTGGTTGGCGTTATAGATGCATGGGCTTCCTACCTCAACAATATGGAAGAATTCCGATCACTGTACTCATCAAGACGACTATTTTTCACCACTTATCCTTGTGTAAGTAAAATTATTTAAATTAAATAATATTAATTATTGTGAAAATCCTAACTATGTTATTATACAGTTGTATACGATTGTTACAAAGCCTCAAAACATGGATGTCAGCAAAATCATTGCAAACTTCTGCAGCAACTTGGACAGAGAGGTGAAGGAAATACCGTATTTCAAATGGGAACATGTGGACACGGTACAAGCATCATTCTGAAGTATCTTAATTTTTTATAAAGTAGTAATTTGAAAAAATGAAGTTAAAGCTATACTGTATAAACCTATGAAGTAGTTAATTGCCAAAATGAAGTAATAAAACTTAAAAGTGAAGTAATAGACTCTAAATATGAACTATCTATTTACTGTTTTGTATTCAGCTGCTGTGTTGTTTCATATTCTTCAGATATTTAACAATACTTCATTCTCCCAGTTTTTAACTTCATTCGAGTAATCTTTTACTTCATTACATAGGTCTTTTTCCCCATATGTGCGAATGAGCATTATTATGGTATTTGCTTTTGCTTCAAAAGAAATGGAATTGCTGTACTAGATAACTCTGAAAATGGCGACGACAATGATCTCACAACCAATTATAGTGACATTCCAGAGACGCTGGTTTGTATTCTTCACATATGATTTAATTTTATTACACTTACATATGATACACAACTAAAAATAACATATATTTTATTATACATGCAGAGATCATATTTTTGTCAATTCCTCACCAACATTGGTCTTCACAAACAGTGCAAGACAATATCCAATGCTAAAATACAGAGATTCAAAATGCCATGGAGAACTTCTGAAAATGTTGAAGACTGTGGAGTATTTCTAATGCGCCACATGGAAACATACAAGGGTGAGCGCAAAGGTTGTTGGAACTGTGGTTTAAAAAAATCAAGTTCAGGTGTTCTCCAAAGCTTGAGGGCCAAGTATTGCTCTGCATTGATGTTAGCAAATAACAGCCATACAAGCTTCAAGAACAAACAAGTTACCGAAACATACTATAAGGAGGAAAGCAATAGCCATGTAATAGATGTTGAGAAAATGATTGCAGCATATTTAAAGAAAAAATGAAGATTTTAGCAGATTAAGTTTTGATATATACATAGATCTGTTTTGAGCAATTCAAAATAAAGTACTTTGCTTATTAATGTTGTTCTATATTAGATTTAAATGTTGCATTGGATAATAGATATAGTTCATTGGGTAGTTAATTTGTACAATGAAGTAATAAATTATAATAATGAAGTGAAAATCTATAATAATGAAGTATCAGGCTTTTATTATGAAGTATCTATTTACTGCGTTGTATGGGTTTATGGTTTAAATTTAACTGCTGTGATCAAAGTTCAGTGTTACCTTGCCTTTTATTAACTCTATTTGAAGTAATATTTCAGTATTATGAAGTAATTGTCGTAATGAATGAACAAGTTTTACCTTACATTTTATTAACTCTGTTTGAAGTAATATTTCTATATAATGAAGTAAATGTCGTACTGAATGAACTATTTTTTACCTTGCATTTTATTAACTCTGTTTGAGGTAATATTTAAGTATGATGAAGTAACTGTCATACTGTATGAACTGTTTTTTATATAATACTACTAACAGCTGTGTTATTTACTCATATAAATGAACTAAATATTCTCAATCATCTGTCTCTTTGCACTTATAGACGATACATTTCCCTCACCAAGTACTTCTTTTTTCCCTTCAGCCATAATATGTCTAAATGCACGAATTTTATCACCATCTCCCTCTATAAGCCGTGCAATATCATAAAAATCTGCATGCATATCACTGTATTCCTGCTTCGTCTCATCCACAACAATAAATGACTCAATATTATCATCAAAACCAAAATGCACAGGCTTGACAAATTTAGACTTCAACCAGCGTCCTCCATGCAACTCATCAGGGACTAACTTCAATTTTTTGTTTCTCAAGATCCAAAATATGTGACTGTAAACGAGCCCAAGCCTCTCAAACATCTTACAACCACATGCATATGAACCACAAGAAATTGAGTATGAAACTGTCCAGTTCTTTGAGAACTTATCATTCAACACATAAATCTCATTCTCACCAACAGTTGACACTGTCACCATGGTGACATTATCGACTGCTTCCTCAATCTCACTCTGAATTAGTTTGAAACCACCGTCACTATAAATTGTTGATGCATGCTTCTCAAGAGCCGAATTTGTTTTCAAAGTTGGAATTGTGTTAAAATCCAAGTATTCAAGCCTATTATTGTTGCTCCTTTGACCATCCAATGTATTGTTGTAATACATAAGAAATTCAACAAGATTAGATCGAGACTTGGAGTACCTCTTGAAGAATATGTTCTGAGATTCAGATATAGATGTGGTCTTTATCAGTGAACTCATTGGAAAATCCCTAAAATATGCAGGAACCTGTAGTTCATCAAGTAATAAAAATACTTCATTTATTGGCTAATATACTTCAGCAGACAGAAAATGTGTTTCCAAAGGAGGATACATACCCAATATTTTCGTGAGTCAAACATAGAGGTAAACCACTCATTGTCCTTAAGCCCATATTTTTCCATTACATTATTCCAGGATTCTTCAAATTCTTCAGGCTCTATCAACTCAGACCAAACACAACTATTTAACTCCTTTTTCAAATCTTCATTACCAAGTTGACTCTTTGGTAACTTTTCCACAACTTTAAACATGATGTGCCACATGCACCATCGATGTCTTGTATCAACAAGGACTCTTTCCACAGCAACCTTCATTCCCAAATCCTGATCAGTAATAATCAATTTTGGTGCAGAACCCATGCATTTGACAAAACGTTCAAACAACCATGAGAAAGAATCGGCATTTTCCTCAGATAATAAGCCTGCACCAAATGTTACAGGTCTTCCATGGTTGTCTTTTCCTGTGAACGGTGCAAATATCATGCAGTACCTGCATTAAATCAATTCATCAAAAATATTCAGTAAATGTTATGCAGTACATGAATTATAAGTTAGTTCATTCTGTTAATTAAATACTTCATCTTGTCGTAGTTTTACTACATTCAACTAAAAATTCTAAATAATTATGCACTCACTTCATTCCAGTAGACTATTAATTCATTATTGACAGTTACTAGTACCTAAAGTCAATATTTCATGCATATGCAAGTTGATCACATCATAAACAGCATTATAAGTTAGTTCATTTTGTTTGGTAAATACTTCATCTTATCGGAGTTTTACTACATTCAACTAAGAATTCTAAATAATTATGCATTCACTTCATTCCAGTAGACTATTAATTCATTATTGACAGTTACTAGTACCTAAAGTAAATGTTTCATGCATATGCAAGTTGATCACATCAATAATCATTTTACTATAAACAACATACTTCATACCTATTAGTTGAATAGGTTGTGTCAAACGATACTATATCACCGTAGAGATGGAAATTCTTCTTAGCAATGGGATCACACCAGAAAAGATGAGTGAGCCTATCTTTGGAGTTCACCTCAAAATCATAAGTGAATGCCGGACAATTCTCCTTCTTTCGGCTCATTTCATTAATTATCATCTGTGCATCTGCCCCACGAGTAAATGCTCTCAAGTCGCGCCTATAGTTTCGAACTTCTACAACCGTACACCCAACATAATCCAGCCCACCAAGAACCTCATTCAGCAACTTAAAAGTCAACGTAGGACCTATGTTTGCACTTGCACAATCTAATATAAATTTCTGATGCATTAGATCAATGTTGCGATTCAGCCTCATGAATCGCCTATGGCGTCCCTCAACCATATCATGATTATGTTTTTCTTCAAATTGTTTGACAACATAACCAATTCCCTTAGAAAACTTAATCCCAATTTTAGACTTGCAAAAACACTTCCTAGAAGATCGTCTTCGTTTTGACTGCCCTTGCATTTTATTTTTCTTCTCACCTTCTCTACTACACACAACATATAACCATGTGACAAGATCCCCCTCCTTCTTTGATCCATGTTTACGAGTGTCAAACCCAACATACCGTGCATACTTATTATAGAACTCGGTAGCATCTTCAAGTTTAGGAAATATCTGTCCTACATAGGGCTTTAGTTGGGATGGACAGTCAGGTAGGTATGACACTGATATAAAACATGCAAACTACTGTCAGTGGAAAACTAAAACAAACAATTTATGCCTACAAATTTAGTTCATTATAACAACTGTTTAGTTCATTTAGCTGTTTTATTACTTCATTATAACAACAATTTAGTCGAATTAATGGCATACTTTAATGTGCAAACAACACATCAGTTAAAGATGTTACTTCATTATAATATTTTATTAATTCATTTTAACAGTGATTTACTTCATTATTAATATAGGAATTTAATATTCAATAAGAATAGAAGTTCAGTTTTAATGGATATTACTTCAGGATAACTTAATTTTACTTCATGAAGAGTACAAATCGCATATACACTACAATAATATCATAATTTAATATTCAATAAGAACAGAAGTTCAGTTTTACTTGTTATTACTTCAGGATAACAAAACTTTACTTCATTATGAGTACAAATCGCATATACACTACAATAATATCAGAATTTAATATTCAATAAGAATAGAAGTTCAGTTTTAATGGATATTACTTCAGGATAACTTAATTTTACTTCATGAAGAGTACAAATCGCATATACACTACAATAATATCAGAATTTAATATTCAATAAGAACAGAAGTTCAGTTTTACTTGTTATTACTTCAGGATAACAAAACTTTACTTCATTATGAGTACAAATCGCATATACACTACAATAATATCAGAATTTAATATTCAATAAGAATAGAAGTTCAGTTTTAATGGATATTACTTCAGGATAACTTAATTTTACTTCATGAAGAGTACAAATCGCATATACACTACAATAATATCAGAATTTAATATTCAATAAGAACAGAAGTTCAGTTTTACTTGTTATTACTTCAGGATAACAAAACTTTACTTCATTATGAGTACAAATCGCATATACACTACAATAATATCAGAATTTAATATTCAATAAGAATAGAAGTTCAGTTTTAATGGATATTACTTCAGGATAACTTAATTTTACTTCATGAAGAGTACAAATCGCATATACACTACAATAATATCAGAATTTAATATTCAATAAGAACAGAAGTTCAGTTTTACTTGTTATTACTTCAGGATAACAAAACTTTACTTCATTATGAGTACAAATCGCATATACACTACAATAATATAAGCATTTAATATTCAACAAGAACAGAAGTTCAGTTTTTAGCTCATATTTCCGACCATTTACTTCATTATTAATATGTCTACACTACAGACATGAAAAACATCAAAAATAACACATTGCTCGATTGAAAAAAGTTACGAACCTTCAACTGTGGTATTATCTAATTCTGGCTCTAAATCTGAATCAGAATCCGTGTCAAAAAGAGATCCTCCTAGATTAGTAAGATCATCCATAATCGATCCAGTTGAAGTAGATCCAGTTGAAGTAGATCCTAATCCGTCTTCAACCTCGGAATTTGTTGATGTAGTTCCGAATCGGTCGATATTCTCCATGAGGGTCAGAATATTGCCAAATTGGAGCAACACACGATGGTGAATCAAAGGCAGTTCGTAATTTAAAGTAGAACGCGATCGTTCGTGGAAGGCAGATTGAAGAAGATTGTAGAAGAACTTGATTGAAGAATTGAACGCGATCGACGAATTGAAGATCGTGGACCGCAGATCGTGAATTGAACAAGAATTGAAAGAGAATTGAAGGAGAATGACGAATTGCGATTGAACGAGAATTGAAGGAGAACGAGAATTGATTCGTCGACGATGTGAAGGAGAACGTGATCAGCAAGTTTTGCATATTTGGATAGTAATTTGTAATTTCCTAAAATACCTCTGAGCATGTTTTAATTGAATAAAATTAAAAATAAATTGTAAATTAATCCTAGCCACAAGATTAAGAAAATGGAAGGCCCTAATTTAGTCTCTAGTTCGGCCCTTAAGAATGGTTCGACATTGATCACAACTCTATATATATATATATATATATATAGGGAGATGATCAAAATAAGTATGCATTTAAATCAAGAAATGCAGCCCAAATCTGGGCCATAGGATTAGATGATCTAATGGCCAATAATTAACCTAAAATACGAAAGGTCATAATTAAGTAGTTTTAGGTCATATTATAAGATTCGGGTTTATGTCATGTTAAGATCATTTTAGGTCATGCTTTGTTAGCATGACATAAAAATAAACTAACTATGACATAAAAATGGCCTATGTATGATCTTGTTTTGCGTTTCTGTATTTAAATCTAGTCTTTATGGATCAAAACCATATATATATATATATATATATATATAGGGGAGCATTAAGCTCCTTTTACCCCTTTAGATACTATTTCCTTCATAATATTAACCATTAGATTAGAGATTTGAGCGGTCAAAATCAAGATTAAGAACCTGAACCCGTGTTGCATTATTGGTCATATTCTGTGCATTATGAGGGTATAAGAGTAAAAAGGCACTAGATTACAATAATTACGGGATTTATTGGAAAAACTGATTGACATACCATTCTAATTTCATCATTCTACTCTCTCTCATCAACCACGTTCCCTCAATTCTTCTCTCCACAAAAAACCCTAGCCGCCCCAAATTGATGTCGAGAAGAAACTTCCGCCATCGTCTCTCGCCGTAAAAACGTGGTAGAATCATGGGTCATCTCGCCGCAAAAATCAACGTCGGTCGCCAATTCACAGGCCTAAAGGACCGATTTTTAGTTTCACGCGCGCGATTGAGTTTCTGAAGTTCCGATATTGGTTTCTGAAGATTCGATTTTGGGTAATAAACACTTGTAAGCGTCGGTTTTGGGTCAATTTTTCTATAAAAAATGAAATTGTAATCTATTGAACTAGGGTTCTGTCTATTATTTAATTTTTTAGTTTATTGCTGAGTTGTATTTGGTATATGTTCGATTATTGCAGGTGAAACCATACAGATTTTGTATATGTTTCTGGAAATTGTCGATTTTGTGTTCACTGTGTTGTCGATTCTGTCCATTATTGACGATTTGGTTGATTATTGAGTTATATCTATATTTTTTGTCGATTTGGATGAAGGAATTCAACTGATTTCGTTGGTGTGTATTGCAGAACATCAATGATGAAGAGAGGCAAACCCTTCAAGAGTCAACCAACACAGACTGAAGGTTACGTAATTGTTTCCCCTGTATTGATGCATTATTCCTTGGTTGTACTACATTATTGAACATTATCTTGCATTTATACTCTGTATTCATAGATAAATTATGCATTATTGTGAATGTTGTGTGTTTCATGATTTGGTTTGAATATGAAACGATTGGGTCACAATTAGATGAAGCATTATTTGTTGGTTGTGTGACATTATTGACTGTTGGCTGTGTTTTGATGTATGTGGTAATGTTCATGTAATCTGAAGCAATTGTTTCAATTGAATTGATGCATTATTTGGTTGAAAATGAACATTATTTGTTCATTGTGTTTACGGATAATAATATGTACATTGGTTACATTGAAACAGTTTCAAATATGTACATTAACTTATGCATTATTTAGTTGAAAATGTACATTATTAAGTAATGGTGTGTACGTTTTTAAGTATAAGCTAAACTGTACTATTTCTAAGTTTGAATCTTTGTATTAGTTACCCAATTTGTAACAGTAAATATTTGCATTATTAAGTTCATATTATGCATTATTATGCTGATATTATGCATTACATAGTAGACATTTTACATTATTGAGAAAAGGTGTCTATCTATGCATCGGATAAATTGATTTTTATGCATTATTTACTCATTTGTTAACATTAATGTGCAAGATTTTGTGCATTACAGAAAACTCATGGAATACATGTCTCTTTCTTTTTTTTGTCAGCAAGTAAGCAGCGTCGCGTTGATTTTGATGAAGCAGTAGATGATGTAATTCTAATTGTATTAGCCCAGAAGCTTCGGCATAGATTATCGGAGGACAAAGCAGAGACCAGTACATCCCGTAAAGAGTGGATAGGATGTATGGGGTGGAGAAGTATGGGGAGTGATCGTATGGATACTTTATGGATAGCTTAATGTTGGAAGTGATAATATCAGACTTATTGGTTAGCTAGTTGTGAACAATTTCAAGTTTTATGAACTTGTGCAAATTAAGCTTCAATCGTGGAGAACATTCTGGTATAACGAACACTACACATAAAAACAAAACAACATGCATATCAGAATTTATAGTCATTATATGCCATAAATCGTACATTACGGAAAAGATGAATGCATTATAGACTGATATTCGTACATTACATAAATCGTGAAATACAATACAGCAGGTCCTATGAGAAAATAAAGTCTGAAATCTTTTGATGGAGAAAATCAAGCTACTTACCATAACTAAATCAAATGTGAAAGACAATAAGGCCCTTTTCGATTATTTTAATGAATATAATTTAATTAATCAGGCCCTATTTTGGGCCATTAGATCTTGCAAATGGATGGACAAGATTAAAAAGGAAAAAGAACAAAATATGAGAAAAGTATATGAATACATCCCTATATATATATATATATATATAGGGACGTGATCAGGTCCATAACTGAAATTCTGTCAAAAATCAAAGCAAATCTCAGTCATTGGATCTTGTGATGTAACCGTTAGATTAATGACACGTGTCATCTAATAATATAGATTGTGTAGTCTAATAATGTAGCTCGATGAATAATGTAACACGCTTTAGTCTAATAATGTAGATTGTATAGTCTAATAATGTAGCTCGGCTAATAATGTAACGCTTATACTGTAATAATGTAGCTCGGATATTATGATCACGACCATCCAATCTAAGGATCCAAGGGCTGAGATTCGCTTTGATTTTTGACAGGATTCCACTTATGGACCATAGCGCACCCCTATATATATATATATATATATATATATATATATAGGGTCTTGTTAGGTTGAGATTATTTAGCTAAATTGAGAAATGAGATGCAATATGGACCACTAATCCACAAGATTAACAAAATGTCAACAAATACCACATTATGTCAACAAGGGGGTATAATTGTAATTTCAATAATAAAAAAGCTTAAAACATAAAAACGTATTTCAATCCAATTTCTTAAAACCTCTCTTAAACTCTGCTGAAAAATCTTCAAATCTTTATACAATTCATACAATTCGAACCCCTTCAAAATCTGCAAAATCTCGCTGCTCTTCAAAATTCAAACCGTAAACATTCCAACAGAGTTTTCTACAATGACGATAGAAGAGAAAAATCAAAAAGAATCGGTTGAAACATCGATTGAAGCTGAATTGGCTGAAGCAGCGATCGAAGAGAATAGACATTCCAAATCGGCGACGGTTGAAGCGACTTCTTCAGGTTAAGAAATTGATTCAAATTTTAAGTATATTGCTTCGATTTTGGTGTATTAAAACACATCTGGATTTCGTTTTTTATGAATTCGATTCCTGCTAAATTTTTTTGTTGATTAGCGATGGTAGAATCGGAAGAGATGGAAACGAACAATGCTGCTGGAAAAAACGGAAGAGAACAAGCATCACCTTCCAGTTAAGGATTTGTTAAAATTTTTAAGATTATTGACATTTTATATACTAGCTATTGACATAGCTATAATAACATACTGTTGACAGTAGTGTATGCTTGTTTGAATAGGTGTTGACATAATTATATTGACATAGTGTATGCTTTTTTGAATCGCCGCAGTTGATGTTGTGCTCGTCGCAATTTACCTCCCAGAATTTGGCGTCGATCTGGTTGCGACATTGATGTGGAATTGTGGATGATTTCTCTGATTTTCCTTGATTTTGGGGGAATTTTCCTTCTTCGATTTCATTAGTAGTATGATTTTGATGTGATTAATACTAGAATAATTAGTTTTCTTATGAATTCAATTTCTGATGATTTTTTTTGTTGATTAGCAATTGAAGAAGCGCAATTGAACATCAGAGAACATCAAGCATCACCTTTCAGTTAAGGATTTGTTTAAATTTTTAAGATTATTGACATTTTATTCAATAGCTATTGACATAGCTATAAAAGTATACATATGTTAACATGATATCGTATATTGTTGACATAGTGTATGTTTGTTTGAATGGCTGTTGACATAGTTATATTCACATTATAAACAGGATCAATTTCACTAATTAGACTGTGCATTATAAACAGGATATTGACAGAGTGTATGCTTGTTTGAATGACTGTTGACATAGTTATATTCACATTATAAACAGGATCGATTTCACTAATTGATTGTTGACTGTTGATATGGCGCTGGTGGTACCAGTCGTTGCCGTTAGCCATCAAGAGGCCGCGGCCGATGAAATGCTTGGAGCCTTGCTGCTGGAGCCAGGATTTCACGGAGAGGCTGCTGTATTTGGACATAAGCTCTTTGATGAGGTGTGTTTCGGTGAGGCACAGTCGTGGCTCCACTCCGTTCCAAAATATGAAGCGTTTTCCTGAATTAATGAATGAATGAATGAATGATGTGGTACATATATATATATATATATATATATACTGTATGTTTTGGACCAGATGATGTAATGGGGGAGGAGACGGGAGATGATATCGTGGTGGAGAGAAAGGCAGTCGTTGGCGGTGAAGTTGGGTCCATTGAGGAAGAACAAGTGCCTCAACAACAAATGCCTGATGTTGATGACAGTGGTGTTGGGTCTTCCCAGAACCTACTCCCAAAAGAATTCATACAGAATGTTGTGAAAAACATTAATCACATGAATTACGGGAAGATCAATCTTGTCAAGGTCCTTAAAGAAGCTCCCTCACACATCAAATCTAATTTTTTAGTTGGATTGGTGTGTGATATGGTTTGATCTGCACTTGGAAGCCAAACGACTCCACTTGAATCTGTGGCCGACAAGTTTGTTCATTTGTCCAAGATGTTCCTTCAAGACAAGCCTGATACTTTTGATCACTGGAAAACAATATCTGAATCAATAGTTATTGCTGAAAAAGAAAAGAAAGTTCTTGAAGATTTGACTGAATTTCCAACTTTTAAATTTGGACATTTCTTTGATGAAGTAAGTACATCATTTTGTTTACATATGTTTCTCTGAGTTGACATTAGATTACTCCTGCATTTTATATACTAACATTGTAGAACTAATTTACAAGCAGTATGCAGAAGAAAGAAACAGAGAAAATATTCATACATCGCCAGGTTATGATCCTAAAGGGGTTAGCCAATGAATCAGCCTCTCCTATCTCACCACCAGCTGCAGGCCCAATGGATGACGCACAAGTTGAAAGGAACAAAGAAAAACAACAGGAGAAAGGGAAAGAGAAAGAAGAGAATATTGTTAAAATAAAATAACTAAAACTAAGATTAAATAGTATATTGTTTTTATAAAATGACTGAATTGTTGTTGGCATGGCTTGAAAGTGTAGTTGACATTTAGTTATAATTGTTGTTGACATGATTTGTACGTGTTGTTAACATGACTTATAATTGTTGTTGACATGGTTTCTATGTGTAGTTGACATGGCTTATAATTGTTGTTGACATGACTTATAATTGTTGTTAACATGGTTCTATGTGTAGTTGACATAGTATGTAACATAGTTGACATGGCTTGTACGTGTAGTTGACACGATATGTACCGTAGTTGACATGACTTGTATGTGTCGTTGACACGATTTGCACCATAGTTGACATAATTATATTAGTTTTTGACATGACTAGTATATATAGTTGACATGATTTTTAACTGTAACTAACCTTAAAAACATGAATCATAATTGAGCAAAATTAAATTATATGTTTAAGTAATCTTAAATTATATGACTACATCTTCATGTGTAAGTAATCTTAAATTATATAGTTGGATGGGTTTTAAAACTATTATTGTGGATTCTGAATTTTGAACTTAGCAGTTATATCAAATGTTAATCAGTTCAACAAATTGTATTGAAATGTCAACAACATATAACCAAATGTCAACAGCTTGTATAAAGTGTCAACAACTCAGAAAACAAATATTATAATTAATAAAGAAAATTATAAGATAGATGTCATTAGAGAGCAAAATCAAATATCAACAACTAAGAAGATAATGTCAATAACTTTTAGTATATGTTAACAACTAAAAAACAACTCTGATTGTTGTTGACATGGTTTCTATGTATAGTTGACATGGCTTGTACGTGTAGTTGACATAGTGTGTAACATAGTTGACATGGTTTGTACGTGTAGTTGACACGATATGTACCGTAGTTGACATGACTTGTATGTACCGTTGACACGATATGCACCATTGTTGACATGGCTAGTATATATAGTTGACATGATTTTTAATTGTAATTAACCTTAAAAACATGAATTGTAATTGTAATTACCCCTCCAGGCAGGACTGGGGCAGCCTGGACGCCATCATCAGCGAGTAGCACGGAGGCAAGTCTGACTCCAACTTGTATTGAAATGTCAACAACTTATAACCAAATGTAAACAGCTTGTATAAAGTGTGTACAACTCAGAAAACAAATCTTAAAATTAAAAAATAAAATCATACAATAGATGTCAATAGAGAGCAAAATCAAATATCAACAACGGGTCTTGTTAGGTTGGGACTTTTTAGCTTAATTGAGAATTGAGATGCATTTTCAGCCACTCATTCACAATTTTCGCGCAAACATTATGTCAACTAGGGGGCATAATTGTCATTTTCGCGATGTCAACTACGGAGACATTATGTCAACTACGATGTCAACAGCGAACATTATTTATGTCAACTACGATGTCAACAACAAACGTTATTTATGAGAACCACGATGTCAACGGCAAACATTATTTATGTCAACTATTATGTCAACAACAACATTTTACAAATAATTAATGTCAACAACGAATATTTTCATGTCAACGACTTATATTATATATGTCAACAACAACGTTTTACATATAATTCATGTCAACAACAACATTTTACATATAATTCATGTCAACAACAATGTTTTACATATAATTCATGTCGTTGAAGCCGGATTTGACTGCAGAACAATACGGCAACGATCTAAGGGCCTTTGCTGCGAAGTCCACTATACGCTCCTTCACAACTGCTTTAGACTTGTTAAATGTCACCTTCCCATAAAATAGTTCCTGTTTTAATTTTCAATCAATCAATCAATCTTAAGTGTAGTTAGCATGTTATGCAGCATTGCAATCTTCAACTAAGTAATTCGAGCTTTATACTACACAACCGCGCTTGAAAAAAAAGAACCACACACAAAATTTCATGAATTATAAGATCAAGAACTGATGTAGGAGATTCACAATGTACCTGATGGTGGAAAAAGGCTTCCAATACATGGAATGTTGATGAAGAGTTGATCTTATTAGCTATATGCAGAGCCTTAGAAGTTGCAAATGAATTATCATGGTAACTGCAATCCAATCAGATTCATCTCTCAAATTATGCAAATTGTATAAGCAAGCAATCATAAATTGGAATAACAAATCCCACAACATAATGGGAAAATATGTAAACAAACTGAAACAGATAATGTCAACTAGCATATCTTAATTGACCCACACCAGCACCAACATCTCAGACATCATATCATGGACTCTCAACCCTATCCATAACACCTTCCTCCACCAACAAACACCACAGCAGAGGCTATTCAGACATGGGAGGTTGCATTTTGCATACAACTATTTTGTATATCAACAAAATGTCAACAAAGAGTATAGCTACATAGAATATTTAACAGGTAACATACATCAGACATCCTATCATGGACTCTCAACACTATCCATAACCCCTTCCTCCACCAACAAACTGAACAGCAGGGGCTGTTCAGACAGGGGAGGGTTCATTTTGCATAAAACTATTTTGTATATCAACAAAATGTCAACAAAGAGTGTAGCTACATAGAATATTTAACAGATAACATACATAATGCCCACAGATTTCCATTTATGTCAACAGACCATCAATTTAAATATCAACAGTGCATTTATGTCAACAGAGTATAATTCACCAACATAACACAAAAAAATCATGTTAATGAAACAGAATATCAACAAAGAGTATAGCTACAGAGTATAATTCACCAACATAACACAAAATTTGACAGGTAACATACATCATGTCAACAGATTTGCATTTATGTCAACAGAGTATAATTCACCAACACAACACAAAAAAATCATGTTAATGAAAATCAAACCAAATTACCTCCACCATTCGTCGATGTCGACTCGGAATAAGATGAAGAATCCATCAGATGACACTTAGGTGTTGATTATGAAGTGAAATCGAAGCTAAAGATGAAAAAGCGAAAAAATAAAAATTGATTAGGAAGAAATTTGACTGGGCATCAACAAATAAAACATAAAAACAGAATCAAAGTAGATAAAATCGACCTAAAAACTTCAGATTCAACACCAAAATCCATCGATTTGTCTTTTGATTTTCGAAAATTGATATCCTGAGGAATCGTCGAATCAGATATCGTTCAAATCGTTGAAATCGTCTGCGTTCTAATTTTTGAGTCAATTGAATCAGAAATCGATTCAATCAATTGAATCAGAGATCTCACGAAATCGTAATTCTCACCAAAATCGCAATTGAAAGCTGAAGAACTTCAAAATCGGTAAAATCGACCGAAAAACTTTCGAACTGGTCGTCTGTTTTTCGAAAATTGAATCGCAAATCAGATATCGTTGAAATCGTCTAAGTCTAATTTTCGAATCAATTGAATCATAAATCGTTAAAATAGATTCAATCAGTGATCTGACGGAAATCGCAAAATCTCACAAGAATCGCCAATCTCACGGTAATATGCTGAAGAACCCTAGATTAAAACGCGAAAAGACAGTTTTACCCTTTCATATTAAATTAATCTGAAAATATTTATTGTATGGCAAAATCTGGACCACTCATTTAATAAAAATGAGTGACTAATATTGCATCTCATTTCCCAATTAGCCTAAATAATCTCAATTGATCACAATCCTATATATATATATATATATATATATATATATATATATATGGGTGCGATCATATCATAACTCATATTTATGTGATAACCTAATAACCCTATCATTTTATGAGTCAAAAGTATCATTTTTACTAAAAAATGATATTTATACACGATAAAATGATATTTTTTCAACAAGCATAAAATGATACTTTTATTCTATAAAATGATATTCTGTTCCATAAAATGATATTTTTCGTCCATAAAATGAGGGTTATTATATGGATTATACAGAGAATTAGTATATTCAATATCAACACACACAACAGCGACTTCTAAACAATTTTTTCACGTATCCTACCAAGTTTGAATTTCAATAACCACTGTTCCTCAGAAATGAACATTAGAAAAACAAATACTGTAATAAATAAACAAAAACTATTTGTCATAGCCATTTCAAGTTGTGGATAGAGGAAAAACATCAATCCTCCTTGAAAGGGCCAAGTAGTTCTTCGGATTCTTGGTGAAGGGAGGAGCTCCTTTGCTCGACAACCTTATCCCGAGTGCCAACAGTTAGAGGTTCGTCTTGCACCATTGCAACGATCAGCACCACAGCCAGCACAACACAGATAAGAAGGAGAGCAACTATGATTGCCACTTTTGAATTCATGAGACTCAGTAGTGATGGACCAATGATTCTTTTGTGTATCACTCTTCCTTCTCTGTAACCCTCGAGGAATCTTGAGACTTGGGAGGCCATGTCTGTTTTGTCTCCATTTTCTGAACCAGTAACCTGTTGAGTGAGGGATCAATATCATGAACAGGATAATGTTACATGGAATAGAGCATTGTCAATGTTGGAGTTTGAATTAGAAATATCAAAACCATTGCATAAAAGCAACAGTTTTGTGGAATACAAGCATGTTTTACGTACTAAATGCATCATTCTCTCTGTATTATTCACAAGGAATTGCTCAGATTCTAAAATATTAAGATTTGTCATATTGTTAAAGTCGTTTGAGTGAAGGTAGCTTCTGAAAATAAAGAATCACCTACCAGATAATAATTCTCGTTGCCATCCCATACAACCATCCTCGGAAACTCAGTTTTCATGTCCACTTCGAATGATTGAGCAAAATCCTCCCACTGTTGTAAGCCAACATAACCAAACACCAAATCGCGATTTGCAGATGCAGCAGCCTTAAGAACTTGGAATAGTTCCCTAGATTTCTCTTCCTTCTCATCCTTGATAATAGTTAGAAGAACTTTCCTTTCATCATCTTGCAGTAACTTCAGTGAACCTTGACTTATAGGAAATACAAGTGGGAGCAAACTCTTGCTTATGTAATCTTCAAGGGATTTTTCTGCATTCAGCGCAAAAAAAACAATATGTTCACCGTGATGTCTGAGGTCATCCTTGTTCTATTAGTTGAAATGACACATGTTAAAAGGTTGAAATTTTCAGCAAATCATTATAAACTGTAAATAAATATCTAACTTGGATCTATAGTTCTATATGGGCTGTTTGGAATGATCCACCCGGGCAAGATGGAGAGCAAACAACTAAGAACTACTGAACTAGCATAGCAGAGATTCTACAAAAAGAGCTCAATTTAATTGAATGAGTCAACTGTCACCCAAGTTACAATAGCATTCAATTGAGCAACTTTTCCACTAGAGTCAGATAAGGCCTAACCTTTGCTATCCCTGCTTAACTTAAACGATTAGATGCTTACAGCAGTTCATGAGATCGCTGTGGTCCTATGACATTTGCAGAACAACAAAAGATAAATGTAATGATGCATCCCAGTCAGTGATTATAACAGGAGCCACAATATTAAGTGAAAGCCATTGATTTGACAGTCAGATAAGGCCTAACCTTCAAATGGCCCATAAAAGACGCTCTTTTCATCATAGGCCGGATAAATTGCAAGCAAAGCAGGAACCTTATTTAAACCATATGATGTCACAATTTCATCAGAGAAACCATTAGCAACAGAAAACCATGCTTTCTTCTTATTCTTAACGGCTGAATCCAATATCACCCACTCGTTCAAGCCAAAGCCTATGAATATCGGAAAATCAAAACCTGCTGCTTTAACAAAGTCTCTGACATCAGAATCCGAACTCAGTACAGAAACATCAGGAGCGACGAACTTTGCCAGCGATTGAACAAGTAAATCAGCTTTCCTAGGTCCATAGTATTCTGTGGGGACTCCATGCATAAACATCTTTAGAGTTGGAAATCCACTGCATTGAACGTAACAAAATACTATCACTCTTCCCATTTTCCCAAATTCTTGATGCTCATATATTTCACTGAATCTAAACTTCTTTTAAGGAGTCCTATCAGGATAGCTTCCATTTATGCTATCAATTATTATTTCTATGATCAACTTCTCCTCAAAAGATATCTATACTACCCCCATAAACACACACACCTACATATATGATCAAAAGAAACAATAAACCATTGCAACGTACTCGACATTATGCTTAGAGGCAAGCTTTTTGTGTTTGTCAGCATCTACTTTTGCCACAACTATAGGCTGCCTCAACCCAGCTAGAACAGGAGCTGCTCTCTCTAACTGCAATTCAAAATTCACAATAATCAGCCCTCTGTAAAATGGCTAAAGCGACGTAATACATAGCACTCAAACTACGTTAAAGCGATGAACACAAAGAAATTTAACTGCACGAACATAGCGTATTCGGCAATCAATAACCAATACCAATAATGCACGTATGAAAATAAGTAGAAAATTTAGATGCAGAGAATCAACAAGAAGCAAAATTCACTTATAAAATTGAGAAATTAGCAGAAAAGAATAAAAATTTCAACCTCCGGCATGAGGCGATTGCAGTGGCCACACCATGGAGCGTAGAAATCGACGAAAATATAATCGAATTTGGAAATTGCGGCGTCGAAATTGGAATCGTCGAGCTCCAACACACTGCCATCCAATTTGAACTGGTTTCCATTTGCGGTGATCGATAGAGAGAGAGAAAAGGAGAATACGAGGAGCAGTGATCGGAGTGAGATAATGGAGGAGGAGGAGTGAATCGTTGGAGAAGAACAAGGCATTATGATTTATGAATTTTATTAATTTATTCATAATCGATCATTCATTCGTGAATATATATATGTAGTGAATTTAATTACTCATTAACTAAAATAATATTCATGTTAGGTAAGAAACAGATTTATCAAATTAGTTTGATTTATTTAGTTAAATCTCTAAATGTAGTTTTAAAGGAAACTATGAAATTGAATTACAATTATTTGACACCAACTCCACCATAACTAAAAAAGTGAGTTTTGGATAATCAAACCATTTATTTTTTCATATTTTCACACAATTTTTTTAAAATGATTCAATGCACATCAGTTCCAATTTTTTCTATGTTAAACTATGCCGTTTCACTTGTGAAACAATATTGCAACTTCCCAAAATCAAAAGAATGGTGTTGAAATTACAATATTTTAAAAGTTACTAGCATTATAAATAAGAGTATTGGTTGCTAAAATTATGTAATCTTTGATCTTTCCAGTAAACTTCGAAGTTAGAAATTTATTTATATTTTTGTTTAATCTTGGAAGGCATGTCATCTAGTTTTACATATAAGAACATGCAATGCCAACAAATAATTTTGGCTTTACCCCCATGTATGTATGTGAGTTAGTAGATTATGCTTCATTAAACTGGTTTGGCATTTGCCATAATCTGATATACTTTTTCTCTGGACAGTCTACAACTTTTGCAGCAGTTATTATTGTGACTGTGTGTGTGTGAGAGAGCCATCGAAGACGATTTCAAAATTATGTTATTAACTCCCAATATGCTCGTCAACTTTGATAAAAATCAACTACAAAAATGCTGAGTGGTAATGGAATTCCATATCCAAATAATAAAAAAGAAAAAACTTGAGAAAAAAAAAAGATATTGGCCAAGGCAAATCAAGAAAAAAAACTCAAGACTTCTTGGCTCATACACAAACTCTAATCATGGAAGTGAAGCAGGTCAAACCTACCGATAATCTCTGTGCTCTACCGTATGGGGATCCTGCTCATTATACGTCCGTTGCCTTTTAGAAACCCTGAGCTGAAATTACCTTGTACACAGTTAACACCAGCTACTCTTGTTTTGCACGGTCTGATGATGAATCGTCTTCAGTTGTTCCTGGCTGCTGCTTTATGCTAGCCTTTGCATCTGCTAAGAATCTAGGATCCGGCTCGTGTTTGTCTGAGGAGGGCTCTTTCATGGCTGAGATGATGTAGAGTACGATAACCACGTTTACAGAGATCACTGCAAGGATTCCACTCCACAGTGTCAGGGACTCCTGGGACAAGCTAGCTGAACCTGTTACAAATCCACGAGAGATGAGTGGCAGCAACCTTGTTTTTTCACACACACATAATTGCAATTGACCCTTTTTAGTGAATAAAATTTGATAAAATTTGAACAAATCATATAAGGGGAATTATTTCTGAATAAATATGATTTCTGACCAAAATCTTGAATGAGAAACCATTGAAGTGGTATACATATTTTGAAGTCTGATTAATGATAAGGGGGCAATTACTTGGTGTGATAGGATAGACCGATAATACATATTACTGACTATGTGTAGGATAAGATGGTCAAACAAACTCAAAATGGCCCAATCCATCAATGTAAATGGTATATAAGCTTGGAATGATTTTATATATCCATCGCATCACTCAAAGTAAACGCCTCTAAGAGGGTTAGGTTATTACTTCATCTGGTTTTGCCTAGAATAGCTACCAAACCATATTACCAGATTTCCAAATAAACCGACCAAATCGAGCCGGATTAGCCAAACAATGTCAGTTAGTTTGCCAGTTTTCTTTGGTCTTTTCGGTTTTAGCTTCTATCTGATTACGATCTTACCAATGAAACTAATCAATATCTCATAACTAATAGTACAAATCAACACTCGTCAACAAAAAGCTAAACACTCACATATAGCATTTTATTTTGGCTTTTCCAGCCGGAATCACACAAACCAACCAGAAATCAAACTTTCACACTTTCTGTTAAAAATTACTCCCTCCGTTCGTGAAAAGTTTTTTTTCTATTTTCGGTAAATGGACCCCACTTTCCACTAACTTTTTAAACTCGCTTTCTATCATAAAACTAATAAATAAATATGGGACCCTCATTCCACTAACTTTTCAACTCACTTTTCTTCATGTTTCTTAAAACCCGTGCCGAGTCAAACTTGGACAATATTTCATGGACGGAGGGAGTAGCTTAACTGAACTGAAAACCAACCATTTTAACTTAAACATGTTCAGTTGGTCAGGTTTGGTTCCCTTCAATTTTTAATATTTTGCAGTTTTCTTCTCACCCCTAATAAACAGTAGTATTACTGTTTTTGCCACTAGTATGTAACTACAGGTACTAGAGACAAGGTGCTTTTGGAGCACTAAATAATCAGCAAAATATTTTCTTGCTCAAAACAAGAGTTATGCTAACCAATACAAAATGCTATTGCAGGTAATCATGCAGATGCATCTATTACTGACAACCACCAGCAACAAAGCTATCGTATGTCGAATAGAAGGTACATTTACAAAGCGCAAAGCTAAAAAGAAACCATAAATCAAGAATGTTAAGGCAATCAATGAGATTGAGTTGTAAGAGGAGGATTACCAGGGAATAAATTATTGTTGAACCCATATAAAACTGCAATAGGCACGGTCCACATAAGTATCGATGCAATTACGAACTTGCTCATGACTTCCATTTTCAGATCCTCCAATCTGTAGACATGTTTAGATTACAAGGTATCTAACAAAACGAACAAGAAAGCTAAGAATTCATCAAAGTCGGGCTATGGTAATCATGTGTGATGATGAATAAGTACACGGCAAGCTTATCATGATTCATGATTGAAATTTGAGTTCAAAGGGGTAACTTACAACCTAACCAAACTAGATTCTGATTGAAAGCATCATCTTAGTCTGGAAATCGATCGCGATAATTGAGTCGCAAGTATAGCCAACATGATAACTACAAATTTGAGTTGATCAAAGTAAAACAGCAAAGTCTATACTGCAATGAACTTGTTATCAATAAGAGCATCATTTACTATGAGCTTCTTTTTTTTCTAGATATAGTTGAGATCTTGCTATTCCAACTAATGAAGTCACCGAATTTATGTATATATTCTACTGAAGTTGCCAAATTTATGAAGATCAAGACAAGATCTAAGAAGGAAGGCATTCAAAATCTCACTTTGAACTTCGACAACAGTTCAGGGGCACAAATAACTTTCTCAGAAGCAAAAACACAAACTAACTTAGCTTCGTGTCTTCAACGATAACGAAAGAAATAAATTTCCAAAACGAGCCTTCGAAGAGGCGAAACCACAGACAGCTTAACTTCGAGTATTCAACACGATTATCTCGCACACAAATAAAAAGGAGCAATTTGCCCAAACGCCCAACATAAAACGCATCGTAATTTTTTTTAAAGGATCACATTAGAGCAACCAAACTTACAATTGGGATTCGGGAACAAGGAGAGGATCAATTTAACGATTTTCAACTCGTTATAGCTCCTCTTTCACTTCAAATATACTCCTTTATTCGTCTGCAAACTCCTTGAATCTCAGCTCAAATCCACTGTTTAGATGCAATTAGTTGAATTTGAAACAATTGAATCGATATGAAGAGGCAACAAGTAATATGGGTCCGTGAATTCTCAAGAAATTTGAGAATAGGAATAAAAGTTTGAAATTTGAGTTTATTTACAATAGAATAATATATCAAGAGGGCTAAAACCTTTTCTTAACTATTTATATTACTTTTCTTTATATTCAATTTCAAATATTACATATGCCTCTCTGGAGTATACTCCATTTTTTAAATAAAATTGTTAGAGTTTTCGAAAAACTTATTTACGAGAAGGAATGTGAAAATTACTACTATTCGACATGAATACAATTGTGCAAGAGAGGCATGCTTAGAATGATTAATATCTAAAGTAAAATATTTCAAGGATTCATCCTGACACAATTTTTAAATTTAACGTTTTTTAAATTACAATGTAAATTTTAGTAGTAATATTTACAAAAATTAATGTATCCCTAAATATCAGTAAGTTTTGTGACATAGTACTTTTAATTTTGCAATATGTATAATATTACACATCAAAGATAGTTTAATCACAACTTTTTCCACCAAACTGCAAAATAATCACCACTTTCAAATTAAACATGTCATGTTTTCGAATGATCGGCTTACTAAGTGACCACCATTTCCATTTTATGCAGAAAATTCCTCTTATTTTTCACAAATTCGATGAACATATTGGGTGACTCTAGAACAACCAATTTTTCACTAGCTGAGTTGCGCTTCAATTGACAAATTCCAGCCAACTATTCATAGATCCTCCTGAGTGTAGTTGAAGGGCAACGTCTCCGACAACCTGCACGGATTCAACATAAAGATCGAATCACAAAAGAATGCTTGTTTAGGTTCGTGAGTTGACAATACCTTAGCCATGGATCTATAAGAGTACTCGGTGACTCCAGCAACATGAGGCGTCATAATCACATTTGGAAACTTCAGAATGGCGTCGTCAGGATCAAACGGCTCTTTCCAAGCAACGTCTGTCCCTAGCCCACCTAGGTGACCTGATTTCAGGTGATCAAGCACTGCGTCATAATCCAACAGCCCTCCACGCGCTATATTTATGATAAGAGCGCCCTAACGTTTATTCAAAGTAGAGACTACTCAGACAAATTCGAAATATCTGGAAGCAACGATAAAGAAGAATGTCACAAACCTTTTTCATGGAAGATATGAACGTGTTGTCTACAATGCCGGCCTAAAAATGGGATACATAGATCCAAATTAGCGCGTTTTGGATAAGAAAAGTGCACAAGACAAGGGGAAGGGGAGTTACCGTATCCTTGTTCATCACCAGGCAACATACTACTATATCAGCACGGCTTGCAAACTTGAGAATGTCTTCATGAGTGCCCCTCTCATCCACAACTTCATCGTGGGCATCATTTCCACTATCGGATTTGAACGAAGGCCAACTCCTCTTCGTTGCAAGTATCTTCACGCCAAAGGGCCTCAATCGCTTTGCTAAGTGGGCCCCAATGTTTCCATATCCCAAAATGAATACCTATGCATCAGAGAGTTCAGTCAGGTGACAAGAATGTAAAAGTAAAGAAGCTAATTTTCTACCAAACCCTTCAATCTCGAGTCTCGACGATATAGCATTGGTTCCACTAGGTAGCACAAATGATAAGACTAAAAATGCTGCCTATATAAATGTATCTTATTGTTGAAGACTTCAAATGACATAAAGGAGGAGTTAATGAAACACGTGTTAAAAAGACTTAAGTTTTGAGACGAAATTTTGTATGGATATAGAAACAAGCATTTCGTAAAGTGACAAGAAATATTAAGGATGAAGATATTTAGATCCGCATTCTCTATACATACACCTTATTTTTGAAGACAGTACAACGCGGACGTGATAATTCAAACTCATATTTTAAACCACAGATAAGCATCAAGAATCAGGAGCAGGACAAAGATGCTAGTTACAAAATTGCTTGATTTTTCCACTAATGTAACAAATACGTAGTATAGCTATTTAACAGTTCCAGTAGCAAAACCAACCGTTTTCCCTAGCAATGTGTCTCCAGCCGGATCTCCAAGTTTTTTCTCCTTGACAGAAACTTGCATTTCATGCTGCCACATCGAAAACAATAGTAAATACTATAGTTCAGTACATCGAAAGTACCAACTTCTGGACAGAAGAGTGGAAAAACTGATTCTTTATTACTTTCTTGTTTCATGCAGGTGGTGGGACAATGTCTACTACATCTCTGTCGTCAACTTAATAATGAATAGAAATAATTCAGTCGAGAGTTTGAGATTGAAATGACCAACTTGCTTACGGAGGAGGCCCAACATCAAATAAATCGCCATTTCTGCACACGAAATGGCATTTCCAGTGTAATTGCTTGGGATCCTTGCAACCCTGATTCCATGTTTTGTAGCAGCATCAATGTCGACACCTACATGATGCAAGAAAACACGTGAACAAATGAAAATTGTTGCTGTAGGATATAGGAACGATGAAAAAGAAGATAGTATACCTTCGAGCCCAACTCCAAACTGCATAATAAGCTTCATTTTGTTTGCTCTAGCAATGATGTCTGAGTTCAACCTCATACTTTTCACAACACAAATATCATAATTCCCTATAACATCTCGGATCTCATCAATGGGAACAGCATCAACCTATCAAAATAAGAGAGTAACTCATCGATAATACTGTAGATACGCTGACGAGCACATGGACATTAGAAGCAATTAACTATGCGTTTGAGAAGATGAAGCACCTTTATGAATGGATAGCTTTGTAAATACTCCATCGTATAGTTATGGGAAGCAGGAAAATGCGGCCCACAGAAAAGAACACGAGTGATCGGCTTGCTACTCTCACTACTCATTCTCTGGAATTGTCTCAGTAAACCTGCATTGAGGGACCAAATGCATCAAATTAACAGCTAAACATATGATTAACATACACAACTTTCTCCCTCTCTATCTCCCTCCATAGATTTGAAGTAGGACATAATCCAAGTTTCTCTAGCAACACTCGTTTCGAGCATATGACTATGCCATTTAGTAAAGGAGAAAAAGGAACTGATCAGTTTTCACAATACAGCAGCAACTAAAACTCCCACATCAAATTACACATATAAACCCTAAACCAATTACGAATTCCCATTATATACAAATATAAAATTATCTAAATCCTCCTTCCAACAATTGAAGTTCATTTGTAGCTTATAACACAATGTCATCTAATGAAAATAGAGTTAAGGGTGAGAGAAAAAACTGATCTTTTTCCAGAGACAAAAAGAAGCAAGAAAAAAAACCCCAAATCACCAAAACAAGCGCCTAAACATCCCATTATTTCCACAGTAAGGAAATCTCGAAAAAGCAACAGACAAATTATTCAAGCAAAAACGAAGATTGTTGCGAAATGGAATTCACCTGGAGAAGAAGAACACAGAAGCTTGTAGTGAGCTTCGACGCGATACGATGATGTTGTGTCTTTTAGAGCTGTGATGACTGGTTGGTTTTCACCAACCAAAGCTCTCAAGATTCTTGTAAGCGGAGATGCAATTACACGGTACATCTATGATTTTAGTATCAGTTTTTGAGTTCATAGTTTTAGGTATATCATGTGTTTGATGAAAGTTCAGCTTTAGTCAAAATTGACCCTTCATAATTCTATTTGTTTTAAAATAAAATTATTTTGGTCATACGCATCAAACATCATTATATGAGTATAAAAATTAAGAAATACTAGTACTACTTAAATTTGAAAGAACATTTAACTTTTAATTTAAATGTAATTAATTTACCAATTTAGTAGTTGACTGTTAACATTTTAATAGATCAATATGACTAAAAAAATATTTCACAACCATTTAACAGCTCATGAGTTTAATGTGAAAAGACATCCAACCACTACTTTGTTCTTATGTCCTTCGCTTTTTTAAGTAACTTGTGCCCCCTCCATCCCACAAAAGATGTCATACTTGTGGGACGGCACGAAATTTTAGGAGATTTTATTTTATGTGTTAAATAGAGAGAGATAATATAATTTTTATATTCATGTGAGAGATAACTTTTTTCAAAAATGGAAATGTGGCATCTTTTTGGGGAACAAACTAAAAAGAAAAGTGGTCCAGAGCCTTTGTCCTAACGGCAATGAGCTTAGACATCAATGTATGAGGTGTCGAGTTTGAGCCCTCTTGACCTCAGTTGTAATTTCCTTCTTTCTTAGGAGTTTATTTGTAATTTCCTCTTTCATATAAGAGTTAATTTATTTTTATTTTTTAAAAAAAAAACTAAAAAGAAAAGTGTGTGTGTGTGTGTGTGTGTGAGTTGGTCAAACGGTAGAGAGGTTAAGGCCTGCGACCTCTAAATTTAAATTTATTTAACCATCCAAAAAAATAAAAAAAAGGGGTTCGTACCCTATTATTTATTAAAAAAAAAAACTAAAAAGAAAAGTGTAACATCTTTTGTGGGACAGAGGGAGTATGCTAGCAATAGCCTAGCCAAAAACTCCTTCTGCCACATCATCAGGACAAAAAAAATTACATAATTAATTAAAATACCTAAAAAAATATAAAAAAACCGCTAGTCGGTCGTTAGCCGATTTTGGAGGCTGCAATGGAGGCTAGCCGATCGCGTGAATCGGCGTGAGCTAGCCGATTTTCTAGCCGAAATCGCGCTGGCCGGTCGCAATGGTCGGCTAGTCTCCATTGAAGATGCTCTTAACAAGAAATAAGCCATGGAATTCTTTAATTTGCAATATCATTCAAAATTTGATACTCTCCCCGTCCCAACTGAGTTGAGACAAATCTTTTGAGCACGAAGATTAAGAAATTGTGTTGAAAAGTAGGAGAGAGGAATAAAGTAAGAGTGATTGAATGTTTTATTTTTTTGTTAAAAAATGAAATGCCTCAACTTAGTTGGGACATCCCAAAGAGGAATACGACTCAACTTAATTGGGACGGAGGGAGTATATTTTTTTTCCCTCTCTATGATATATTTTAAATTTAATGAAAATTATAATTTTAACTTATTTTCATTTTAATTTAATTAATGAAATACTGTATATAAGTTTAATTAAAATAAATACTAATTTAATTAAAGTATAAATTACAAATTATACTACGCTCTCTGTCCCATAAGAGTATATATTCTTTCCTTTTTTGTCCGTCCCACAAGAGTGTGTACTTTCTATTTTGGAAACTCTTTTATCTCTATGGGAGTGAGACTCATTTTCCATTAATGATAATTTACCATTGCCCATTAACTTCTGTAGTAACTTCCTATCTATTTGACTATCTGCAATGGTATACTAAAATTCAAAAGGGTATAGACAATTAGTTCCAATGGCATTCCAAAATCAATAAAATTTTTGGTTTTAGAGTAAATTGGAGTACCTATTTTTAAGTTTACAACAAACCTAAATCACATTTTCAAATTTTATGAGTAAAAAATATAATTTAAATTTAGTATAAATGTTGGAGTAAAATCACTATTTGACTTGATATTTCCATTAAAATGTGTTTGAGTTGAATGTAAATAGTTAGAAATGCATCTTGAGAGAGAGTGAACAATGTGTCCACATTTTATTACTCAGTAGCAATAAATTCACAAAAAATAACGATATAATAACTCATCTGCATATGCGCAACAGATCAGAAAATCTCAAACATCATTATTAACCAAAAATAAGACTAGGTGCAACTGAAATTCGTATCAGAAACTACCAGAGCAAAAAGAGGGTTTCAACTTAACAACTACTAACATATACTACACCAAGACTTGAAGAAGCACCATCCCAATCTAAAACAATGTATACCTAGCCGGTGGCGATGCAAAGATGTCAGTGATCTTACTCATAGCACAGGACTTGCTGATGTATCAAAGAAGTTGAAGCTCAACGGGAAACTAAAGCGCATCTATACCCTAGCCATTTGGCCGGAGATAGAGGATCAAGAATTTAAGGAGAAGTTCCAGGGAAGAGTTCAGATATTTTATTGAACACGTCCATAACCTAAGAGAGAAAATGAAGATGCGGGCATTAGCTGCTGTGCATTTACAACGCACATGTGCTGGCAGAAAACTAAACATGGAATAATAGTTTGATTGAACTGATTGTGTTATGTCTTTATCTTACCTCTTTGTCATTTTGATACTTGGCAATACTTAGAGGGTTCTGAGAGCACTGCAAGATTACAATCGAAAATCAGAATTTGACATGCGTAGCTACGCACACCCAGCAGAGTATGACGAGAGGGGTGAAATCTGTGGGGGAGCATTTAAGTTGATGGGATGAGAAAAGAAGAAATTGCTTACGTCCAAGATGGCTGCTTGAACTCTTGGATTTTGAAACGCCATAGCAACATCGGGGTTAGCCATGATTTTAGATATGACTTCATCCGGAGTGAGGCCTATTTGATCTGCATGAAGTAAAACAGAGGGTGTAAATGCTTGCAATATCTCCTAATCAACATTATACGTTAACACAGAAATAAGTGGCAACACACACCAAACTGTTGTTTGATCTCAGGGCTGCTGAGATCAAAGTTCTTCAATGTATCCATCATGCGATTGTCCCATTCAGGATTTCCACCCATGTTATTTCTGAAAATATAAAGTAGAAAAAAACATTACTGCTACATAAGATACTGCATGATTCGTATAAACAATATTATCTAAATACCACATCAGTAGTTCAACCAACCAACCAACTTCTAAATGCTCTGATGCTGTATGTACACAAAATTACTCTTAATGGAGCGAAATTGCTTATTTAAATGTTTTGAGCCCATGGAAAAAGCATCTAATATCTCCATAAATTTTAAAATAATGAACAATAAAGATGTACTACTACTTACAACATATCTTGAAGTTGTTGACGGTAAACTGGATTTTGTAGCATCCCTGTTGCATTACATGGAAAAGGTGATTAAGAATTTTCATTAAAGAGTTTATGATAAAAATGCATAATATAGTTATAAAAAACTTAAGGATGGCATGTCACCACTTCTAGGCTCTTTCTTATCTTAATTAAGATTCTGCTCCAAAAAGAAAGTTTTAAAATGAAAGAATCAAGAACTTATATAATTTAGGCCACAGCAGTGAGGAAAATGCCACATGAATCATGATGTATTTATCACATGCAAAATCTTTCTGAGCATTTTCAGCTTTGCATTGAACTAGTTGAAAATAAATAAACAAAGTTTCTGCAGTTCCCAATTTTACTTTCATTGTCATTATTTTCAAATAAGCCACCGGAAGAGCACGTGAGAAAAGAAAACCTTCCAACAGAATAGATAGGAAAAACTATAAGTTCTCCATAAATTAGATACTAGAGAACAGAAAATCAAAGCTTCCTTAAGGTTTGAAATTGGGTGGAGAGTCAAACTTACATTTAAAGGTGGTGGGATTCCTCATCTCCTCCGGCAAATATCTGCAAATAATAACAAATCAAGAATAGGTCTATATAAGTATAATTAGTTTGACCATATAAAAAGGCCAATATTTGCTTTTACTCAACAGAAGATTACGTAAACTTGTAAGCAATTTATTTTAAAAGAAAAGAAGGTTAAATAAAAGTGACTCTCATGAGATACAAACATCAGTGCCATCTAACGTTAAATATTTGATTTGATAAATCTCTGAAGGGTCTCAGCTCTCATCTTATGTGCATGTAAAATAAATAATTCAAAGTAAGGGTATAGGATATCTCACGGGAAAACCATTTTCTGCACTGTTGGATCTTCCATCATTTTCTCCAATGCATCAACTGACAAGAGGGGGTTACCTGTTCATTCACAGATAAATAATTTCGTTAATTTCTATTATCAGAATTTGTGAAAGAAAATCTTTTACTCAAGAAAATGAAATGAGAAACAATCTGAAACTGCAAACATGATTAGCTGCTCAAACCTCATGGTTTATGGATAGAAGCAATAAATTTTCATTATAGTATGTTACATACTTACATGTAAATAACAACAATATTTTTTCAATTTAACAACTCCAAGTAAGTAGTTACAAATACGAAAAGTACACAGGAATGCAGACCGAACTTACTAGTGGAGGGACCATCTGATGCCTTTGTTCCTTGGTTTGAAGGCGTGCCATTTTGGGGATCCTTTTGGAAGAGGCTGAAATAGTTAGATTGACCAAAATGTGATAACAAATTATTAGTCCGGTGCTGACAGTGAGGGCCCAACTTACTTGCTCAGATTGCTGTGAGTAACTATTGGGTGAATCTGTACGAGCTGATTCCTTGTAGTCTTCAAAAGCACTTTTCTGCACCGTCTCCTCTGGGGAGACATCTACGAAAGCTGAAAATGGAGCATATGCAGATCCAGTGAATATTGACATAACATAAGGGTGGAGGGTTATGGAAAAAAGCAGTGAAAGAAAATTCTAAGATTCATAATTTATGGATGCTCATCTAAGTTAACATATTTGAATAATCAGAGACAAAAAAGGACTGGAAATACCATATTTCTTTGGTGCATCCTGCGGTTCTACTTTATTATTGACAGATGTGGACGGAGGATCCTCCACTTTTGTTGCAGGTATATCAGTTATTGATTGAGATGCTGCAGGAGATCCACTCTTAAAGGTAGGGGCTCCACTCTTGAATGAATCCGATGTTGGACTCGTTGATTGGGATGGTGGTGGTGGTGGTGGAAATGGGAAGGGTGAGCCAGGTGCAAAGGCAGTGTTTCCAAATGGGTTATTTTGAGTATTCATCTGTTGTGTGAAGGTCTTGAGAGCTTGTTCCATTGCATATTTCTGCAGCAATGAGCGGCTGTTTAAGATTGACTGTTTTCCCATAGTGCATGTGTTGCAGATGTAGGATTCCGGGATAAAATTTAAGGTAAAGTAACTAAAGGATGGACCTGATCCATTGTATGTAGATTAGGAAAAAAGAGAAACAGATAAAAGGAAACTAGATGCATAGCAGTGCATAGAGCATGAAATCAGCCATATATAACAAGTCCAAACTAATAAATCTTAATTAACACATCTGTATTTATGTAAGCCTAGATAGTGTGATATGAGAAATAATGTATATTGGAGATTGGACAGTTCGAGTGTATGTGGTTTTTCAAACAAGTAACATAAACATGAATATAGATGTTTATTCTAATTGTAGCTTTATTTCAGCTGATGCTACAAGCATCCAGAGATATGCATTCGTGGTCATGATAATGGACTATGACTAAAAAACTGAACAATAGCAATCGAACAACAAAGGCGTGACTCACCTTTACTCTTCCAGCCACCTGTAATGTAATGCATATAGTTAATAAAATGTATAAGAGCTTAATAAAGTTGAAGGAGAATAATGAAACTTGTATGAAAAACCATAGCTCACCCATGAAAAAAGTGCTGAGAAACCAACACCAACACCAATCCAGAAAAGAGGTGAGCCCCTATTGCAATGGTTACACCAAAGATGAGAGCGCATGCTAAGAAGGTCATACTATCTATGTGGATTTTATAAAATCATCAGCCTCTAGCTATGAACAAAGTTATACGAAAAACGCTGATGGATTATTACACTTGAGAAGTAGGTGGAGCTGAAATCTGTGGATTCACACCAACAGACGATGTTTGTTGGCCACTAGAAGCAATGCTAGCAAAACAATCCCTTTGAACTTTCTCCACCACTGGAATGATCGAAATAACAGTAAAAACAAAACAACATCAGACTAAATCATGAAATGCAGTAACAAACACAGGAAGCAACACACAAAGATTCCCTAGAGGCTATTATTCCATACATGGTTAGTTGATATATAGGCCAAAAACAAACAAGCATAAAAACAAACTAACTCACTAGGAAGAGAATTCACTATAGTTCGTTGATTTAAAATTGAGTTCAGAATTAAACTCATGAATTAACAGCGCGTAAAATTTCTTGACAATTTAATTTACCAATAATTTCTAGCTTCCCATAACTGCCTACAACACAAAATACCAAAATGTTCTTCAAGCAATCACCAACACCTCTTGAATTAGGGATTGGATAAAGATAATCTAAACCAAATTTGTATTGAGTTACCAATAGTTTTGGTGGGTTTGCGCGGCTCGAAGAGAGAAACTACAGAGACAGAATGAGCAGGATTGCTCTTTCTGCAACTTTTCCCAGGTTTTCTGAGTAAATTCGGAAGACCTGCGAATTGTTTGCTGGAAACTGAAATCAGTGAGTTCCTGGGATTTGGGGAGAGTCCTAACACTATTTTGGGTGACGAAACCATGCCCAAATTCTCCATTTTTATTGTTAGCTCAGTCTATCAAAATACAGTTGCTCTGTTTGCGAAAGAGAGAGTAAAAGGGCTAATTGAGGGAATGCGAAACGGGATTGCGGGTCGGATTCGGACCTTTCAAACGGGTCTGCGCACGAACCCAATTACATATTGAATGGCGATTTTGAACTTAGAAATTTAATTAATTATTTTGAACTTATAAATTTAATATGATTAGGCAGAACCTAGTGTCATAGCATTGACTCACAAGTGTAATTTGAAGTGCCATGTAAAAGAAGAAATTGAAAAATTGATTTGTCAATATCCAAGTTTCTCTACATCTCATTTCCAATGGTTATATACATACTCTAAAAGATTAACCGACATAACAAAATCACAACAAAAATTGACACATTCCACAAGAACACTTGCTGCTACAAAGCCTTTGCATCTCTCCCATTCATCCTGCTCACTTCTTCACATAGTCTGCAAGGCAACGAGTCGAGGCTAGTGGCACGAGTCTTCCCATAGTTACCTAGAACGCCACATCTCCTCCATGCGTGATACTCAGCATAAGCAACGGGATCATTAGCTAAGGACTTCACGTAGGAGGCCAGCTGCTCAATAGAACTGAACTGTGTCCCGTCTATTATGGAGTGAGGAGGTATGAAATCCCAGACGTTTGGGGCGCCAAAGTATATGGGAACAGCCCCGGAATCGAGAGCATAGAAGAGTTTCTCTGTCACATAGCTCTCTGTCATGGTGTTCTCGATTGCAAGGACAAACTTGTAATGGGACATGGCACAATGTAGATGATCCCACCATTTAGGCTTCTCGTTGGGATCTTTCACACACTCGGGATAGAAGGAGAGTGCCTGGTCGAGGCCTCCAACATTGTTCAAGCACTTACCAAAAGAGTGGGAGGGCAACAAGCTGAGTATCTTCTTGGCAAGCTGATTCCTTTGAGGCAAGCAGCGAGACGAAGACCAATAAACAAGAGTGCCCTTGAAAATTGAGAATCCCAATCAGCTTTAATATCCATAAATAAGGAGTTCACTCAAAATTAGATTGAGATTATACAACAAAAAAGTCAAAATTAAGCAAAAGGTATGAGCAACATGTGACGAAAAAGGAATGGAATTAGTGAAAAACTTACATTGTTCTTGTCAGAAGATAGTTGATAATTTCTATTGTTATGAAAAACTGCCCCAGCATAAGTCGACTGGACGTTATCTTTAGCATGATAGCTAATAAAGATATCCTCACGGCCTGACCTCTTCCTACCAGCTTCAAGATCCATATACACCCGAAGTGGATCACCATCCCGTCTCTGTCAAATGTCAAGTATACTAAATAAGACAAAGGTAAATTGGAAACTCACTGCCTAAAGATGCTGATTGCCAATACATAAAATACGGAACTTTACACTTTGTCGCTTAGCAAAATAACCAGATAGTATCATATAGGAGTACTAATGTCAAGTCAAGAACAACAAATATGGTTTATGCTCAATGACAAAACAGATCATGATTTACACGAGATACCAATACTGAAACAAGACCAATTTCCTTTTATCCTTTTCCTTTTGCCCCCACACAGCTTACATTCTAATTTGTAATACTGCCAGTGCTCTAGGAAGCATATCGTTCATCTCTAATCCAGGATTTTTAACAAAGATCTATAGAATGAATCAGTTCATCCTTAAAGTAGTGTCCTTAATGTATGCTCTGAGTCACTAACTGATTTAGGTAAAAGCAATAGTTCACCAGCAGTAAGATCAATGACAAACATCAAACTCAAAATGCTTAGCTAAGACTACTAATCCCCATAACCTCCCCAGTCCCCAGTCCAGGACTCCATCATTCGCTAGAGTAATCCTGCATGGTATAGTAGTATATTGAAAGTAAGCCGTCAAATTTCCACTTACTGAACGCTTACAAACGCTGTAGTTGATCATCTGTAGGATCAAGTGGCTCCATCATATAGAGTATAATCTTCAATTTAGGCCATCATATTTCACTAATTGTTAAGGTCTGTAAGATCAAGAACCACATACTAGACACTAAGGGGGCATTTACTTTGAGCATTCGAAGACAAGATGGTCAAACAAGTTCAACATTAGCAAATCGATCAAAGTAAATACTATCTTGAATTACGTTTATCTATCCATCGTAGTATAATGCCCCCCAACTAAATGCCAGGGACTACAATCCCAAACCAGGATACCAAAAGAGCAAGTATTACTAATACAAGAGTTGCAATTTGCTTTCACAGAATCAGACAACACCAAAGCAAACCAGTCAGCAAAGATTACAAAAACTCTTAACTAAAGCACTCATACTTTTTCATATTAATATAAAAAAACAATCAATTAAAAGGGAATTTTACCAGAACTGGGGGAGTGGTTGTTTCAAACAAAAGGGCATCAGGTTTATCAGCAAGAAGAGAAGATTTGGTCCATAAACAGCTCAACCCACATCTACAGCTGTACAAATTATCCATATTGTCAGGAATCCAAGTCCACCCTTTGACCAGAACGCTGACATGCTTCATCTGCAGCTCACCACACTCGATTCCCCCCGCCGCATTCTGCAAAGACGAGATCTTTGACCCATTCGCCAGCAAATATCGGTGCATTTCCCTAAATTGGGCGCATCCCACTGCGGAATCCCATTTCTTGAACGCTCTGAACAAATCTCTGAAGGGCTCTGGCGAATCGGATTTCGAAAGGGAGTAGATAGGTGATGGAAGTGCAGAATCTGCAGATGGGAGTTGGAGAAATCCGGTGAAGAAGAGGATGATCACCGTAGCGGTTAACATCAGTGTCACTGCCAAGGTGTTTATGGGTTTTAGTTGCATACTCCTCTCCCTCTCCCTCTTCCTCTCCCTCTCTCTCTCTCTCCCTTTCTTTGATGCTAATTAATTTAGAGAGAGAGAGAGAGGGGGGTGGTTGTGATTCGTTGGTTTCAACTTTCAACGGAGCATGCAATATTTTATTTTTCTGTGTTTAGGGGCAATAGAAATCCTGTGATTTGTTGTCTAGGGGCCTGGGAGTTCTAAACTAGGGAAATTTAATTAAATTCCCATGTTCCTTTGTTTTTTTTTGAAATAATTCTCTTTAATGCATAATTAAGTTCAAAATTCAATGCACAATTCCCTTTGATACTGGAGTACGGAATGATATACTTACGGTCAGACCGTCAGAATTTCCTCGGATTTGGATCCCTACAAAATTACATACAATTACTCTCTCTCCATCAATAGAAATCTTATTCTTTTCAGTACAGACTTAAAAAAAAGTGAACATCTTTTTAGTTTTATGAACTTTATAAAAGTATTATTTTAGGTCCTTCAACTTTGAAAATATCATTTAATCCGTCAACTATAAGTTAATACTATCATTTGAGGTATTTTGAATTTTTTTCGAACGAAAATGCCCTTAGGGCATCCTTAACCCCATCCCGAATTTGAGCTGCAAGTCTCCTCCACGTCATCATTCCCCTAAATTTGGGGACCTAGACCACAACTCCATTAACCCCGCGGCCACAACTCGGGCCACAACTATTCACAACTATAACATATTTTACTCGTAAAATAGAATATGTTGAACAATTAAAACCGGAAAAATTCATTGTTCAGTCAGAAAATAGAAAAAGAAAATTACAAATCCTCGAAAAAAAGAAAATTACAAATCCTAGAAAAAAAGAAAATTACAAATCCTAGAAAAAAGAACTACTTTTTCTTCATTTGTGCGCGAAGGTATTCGATCATCTCACGGTGCAATTCGAGCTCGTACTCCGACATTGTCGAGGTATCCCTCGATGTCAACTCCGTCAGTTGGCCCACCCGCAACGTGTATATCCGACATAGAGTCTAATATCTTGTCCAGGGAAGGATTGGGCGGCGGCGGCGGCATAGTGGAGTAGCTCACAGTTGCCCCACCTTTGCTTTTCTCTATGCTGCCTTTGTGCCCATCGGACGGCTTTGTGGGGAAGAGTATTAGAATGGAGCAAATCAAGTGTTTAAATAGGCAATTTTTTTTTTTTTTTTTTAAAAAAAAAAAAAAAAAAAATCGTGGGGACTTGCGGCCCGGCCCGAACGCAATTAACGCCGGGACGGGACGCAAGAGATGCGGCACGGACACGGATAACGCCGGGCCGGGACGGGACTTGAGAGCAGGGACGCAACTGCGTCCTCGGGACCGTCCCGAGCCGTGACGCTTCTAGCTCCAACGCTGATTTCGGGCCGGGACTCGCGAGTTGCGGCCCGACCCCGTAGCGTTAAGGATGCTCTTAAGGCCTTCAAAAGGCAATTTGGACAATTCTTTCGCGCTCATCTTGCGTCAAAGACTAGAGTCCAACAATTTTTTTACTACTATGTAATTCAATTACCATCCAAATTGAATTTAAATATAATTAAAATTTGCCGTAAAAAATATGTGTTAATTTTTCAATTATTAGATGACCAATTATTTAGGGATAGTGAATTAGGACTTGATACTTTATTTTATTTTTTCAATCTTAACTGCATTTTAAGAACTTACTATAGGTGATTGTGAATTATATTTAGTTTATTTGTTTTGAAATTAGATAGCTACTAATTTGGATTGTCATTTGGAGTATTAATTATATGAATTTCAAAATGGAGATCAGTTACCATCCAAATTGAATTTAAATATAAAAATTTGCCGTTAAAAATTGTTGGACTCCAGGTCTCTGACGTAAGATGAATGGCGAACGAATTGTCCAAATTGCCCTTTGAAGGCCTTAAAGGCATTTTCGTCTAGAAAAAAAATTCAAAATACCTCAAATGATATTAACTTGTAGTTGACGGACCTAAAATGATATTTTCAAAGTTTACGGACCTAAAATGATACTTTGACAAAGTTCATGGACCTAAAAAGATGTTCCCTCTTTTAAAAAAGAGTGAACTACAAAAATAGTCCTTTTTACTGTTTCATGACGAAAATACCCTTTTGGTTTTGGGGGGTTCGGGAAATTTGGTCTTTTTACATTTTAAATCTGATATTATTTCAGTGATGTACTAAATATGATATTATTTCAAAATTATCATTTTTCTTCCTTTTTGTCATCCTTCACTTTGTTTCTTTATTTCAATATTAGATTTAATTTTTAAAATTAAATTTTAAATTTTAAATTTTAAATATCAATAATTTTTTTTTTATTATTCAAATTACTATTAAATAACAAATTGATAGTTTTAATCAATATTTGATAGTGTCTGATATTTAATCAATAAGGTACGACGACACCTTAGTTTTAATTATAAATAGATCATATAACACGATTTATTCCGAAATAAATATGCATCTAATGTAAGACTAATATAATTTTCTTTTATTAATTTGAAAACAATCAAAATTAACTAGAAAATTACAATAAAAAAATTCGCCTATATCAAATTTTTAGTAGTATCAAATTTTTAGTCAACTTCATAATATTTTTAGTCAAATTCTCATATACATTAGATGTCACGACCGCACTTTGCTAAGGATAGCGAAAGCGGGTAAATCGCGACTAATAAAAGGATTTAAAGGAATTAGGAAGAAATGGAAATGGAACTTGCACATTGAAAAGTCAAACAATATTATAAGATAGGATCCAAGTATTCAAATACAAGGATTTAAATGACAATAGCATTTCATCAAAATGAATCAGAGTTACGATGTTGAGAGTTTACTATTCTCTCTTAAAAACTGCAGCGGAAAAAGTCCAGAGAACGACTTCGCGTATGAAGACACGAAGCGTCGAGAGATCCACACTTATTTTCTTAAGTAGCATCGACTCTGATTAGCACACCTCCGCCCCATTGCTTAATCTGCACATTTATAAATACATGCAGGGCTGAGTACAGGAGTACTCAGTGGACACATGCCGAAAACAAAACATACAATATATAGTTGTCATCCATCTACAGTATCGCACGGGGTATTTCTTAAAAGGCCCGAGCATACTAAATTCTCTGTGAGCTAAAAGGCTGACTGCAGTCTAAGTTCTTTCAAAATTTCTACCATATCTGTGAATCGTGTACCGTGAAGGTGGCCACCTTCAGCGGATACATCGCCGGCCAATCGCTGATGGCTCACGGCTCTCGTGCACATTATTCCGAACAGGATTTGCGGTCCTATTGGGAACCGAATTCGTTAAACTAGGTTTGGCATCGCCAAAACCCCGCAGGCTATAACCCCAACAGATAGGCCTCAAAACAAACATTTTATGGCATGACAACACTTTAAAAGAATCACTGCTTCATTTTGAGAAAAGATGATTTTTCATAACTTCAAAAGTATTTGCTTTATATCCACACTATAGTGCTGGATATTAAAAGAAAGCCCACCTGATACGCTTATCTCCAAATAACAACTCTCGTGTTGGCCTCACTTTGCTCTCGAGCGAAATATCATTTGAAAATAAATAGCGTAGCACGCTAATTAGTGTTTGAAACATTTCACTTGAGAAAACAATGCATGCATCCTATTGGATAGCACCTATATCTTAGTCTCGGCTTATAGGATTTTCTTAATCCTACTTCGGGCTTCACTACTTCATAAGGTTTGATTATTCACTCTACTAATTTCAGGGAAAACTCTATTTTCTCGAAGATAATCACTTGGGTAAGTAAGGTACGAATTCATGAAAAAAATCCCTTTCTAAATCCTTTCTTGAATTTTCTTAAGGCCGCCCATTGGCTCCTCCAACTTCAATATTTTCCATCTTCGGAAACTTAGTAAATTATTCGGACATTAATTGATTGAGCTCCAACTCAAGTCCTTAAATTAAATTCCAATCCAACATAAATAATTCTTGGCCCAATTTTAACTAAAACACTTCAGCCCATACTTTTAATTCCTCCGGCCCAACTATATCCTTTCAATTACTATGGCCCAATTAAAAAAAAATAAGGCTGGCCCAATATACTCCTTTTCCTTCTTCTCCATCGTGAATTTCCCTTCTCTTCACCTTCTCAAATTGAGATCCCCAATTTAGGAAATCAGCGGCGCTGATTCCGCCGCCAATACTCCTTCGGCCGGCGTCACAGGGTCGTCGGCGACTCGTGCCAGCACCCTCCATCTCTGCCCAGCTCTCTCAGCGTCGAGCTCTTTCTCCATCAAGCACTTTCCGTCGAGCTTTCTTACTTTCTCATCCAATTTCCTCACTCTCAATTTCTTATTCTCTCGCTCAGGAAACTCGCTGCCAGCTCTCTACAGCGCCGCCTCCGGCTCCCGTCGAGCTCTCTTTCCTCCGTCGAGCCTCTCGTCGGCTGCGGGTCTCCGGTCGTTGACGAGGAGTTTCCCAGCGCCCCTCGCGATGGCCTCTGTTGAGCTCTCCGGCGCTCCGCCGTCGCTCGACCATCGCCAGACAGCTCCACGTATACTAAGCTAAGTCTTCTAACTTAGCTATTTTACTTAGTCCTCTTAAGGGCAGTAGCTATGTGCTAAGTTCAAAGTTGGATTCTTGAGATGAGTTCTCATCCTTAACTATTACTTGATGGAGAGAGTTCTCTTATTTCTTTGAAAGGTGCATTGCTATTGTCTTATGTTCGTGAGCAGCTTATCTCTTATTATTGCAAGTCCTTGGGTGTTGATGTTGCTGGATTCCATCGTTGCTTGGCTAACCATGCTTTACAAATTCTCACTAATTGTTGAGGCTAGTTCTAAGTTCTCATCTAGAGCTTGCTATGTTGAAATCTATATGAATGCTATTTACTTAAAGGATGTTGGGGAGAATTACCTTTCTTTGGTGATTCCTTAATTGTTGGGCAGCTCAAGAGCTTCCTCCCTTTCCTCTCATTTTCTTTGCCGAGAAGTTTCTAAGTGGTAAAAAGGTGAAGCAAGAGGTGTGGTATGGCTCTTTATATAGCCAACTCTCTTGGCTTGTTGGGGAAGATACCAAATTCCCTTTTGAGCTAGTTGTTCATCTCTCTTTTTGAATCTTGAAAAAGGCTTCCTTGCCTAATTTGTGAAAGTCTTGGAAGATGTTATACTTGGTGATCAAGTCTCTTAATTGATCATGTGGTGGAAAAGGATTTTTCACTCTTTAGGTCAAGGGGATGACTCATCATTCTTTATCCAATTGTCATTACATCTACTTTGGGAAGATTTGAGATATTTTATTCCTTGTCTCCTTGCAAACACTCTTGCAAGATCTTTAATTGGCTCATTACCACTTTCTTGAATAACACTTATCCCTTGGTTTTTGTTGAAGAAGAAATCTAACTATTTTTGGGAATTTCCTTGGCAGGTTGAGGGACAACTCATGCTATCTCTAGGAGACTACTAATTGACCTTTTGGCATGGAGTGGGGATCAAGAATCGAGATGTGTGTAGAGAGGATCCTCAATGAAGATTTAGCAAATCCCCACTTTTGTTTCTTTACTTCATTTAGCTCTCTTAGGAAAATTCCTTTTGTAAAGTAGATATATCTTTTCTACTTGTTCCAACACCAATATCTATGTAATCTTTTTCATGAAAGGTAGTTCTTCTATATTGTAAGGTATACCTCCAATCTTTCTTCTTTTGAAGAAGTTTCAATAACACTTGTACACCTATTTATGTGAAATTCTTGGCATTCTCCTTTCTCTTCCTCCAACCATTGTAGTTCATAAACTTGAAATTCCTTACACTTTAATTCCATATGGTATAAGAACCAAACATAACTTAATTCCTTTACTCAAGATAAAAATCAACTTAACATGAGCAACATAGATTCAGTCATCTCTTCGTCCAATTTTTTTTTATACTCCAAAATCTATGCACGAAAACTCGGGGTGTTACATTAGATGCATATTTATTTCGGAATAAATCGTGTTATATGACCTATTTATGATTAAAACTATTAAATATTGATTAAAATTAATGCATCATCGTACCTTATTGATTAAATATTAGACACTATCAAATATTGATTAAAACTATTAATTTGTCATTTAATAGTAATTTTAATAATTAAAAAAAATTATTGATATTTAAAAATTGAAGTTTAAAATTTAATTTTATAAAATTAAATCTAATATTGAAATAAAGAAACAAAGTGAAGGATGACAAAAGGGAAAAGAATGATAATTTTGAAATAATATCAAATTTAGTACATCACTGAAATAATATCATATTTAAAATGTAAAATGACTAAATTGCCCAAACCCCCCAAAACCCTCCAAAAGGGTATTTTCGTCACGAAACAGTGAAAATGACCATTTTTGAGATAAACGCTTAGTCCAGGGTTGTCTGGAAATATTTTTAAAGTCCAGGGTTCATTGGCGAGATAAACGCATAGTCCAGAGACTATTTTTGTAGTTCACTCTTTAAAAAATGCTAAAAATAGAAAAAATTTAGTAGAATTTGAGTCTCACTTATATATATTACTCATAGTTTTAAATGAAATGTTAATGGAATGGGTTATTGGAATTTGGAACTATATTACCATTCATAATAATGATGCACCAGGATTCCTATTCATGAACAAACTAAAATGGAAAAACGACACTCTTATTCGCAGATGGAGGGAGTATTTTATAGTAGTATAAATTCAAATTAATATTTTAATATTATTTGTTATATAATTAAAATATGTGTGTATAAGAGTATTTGGCATAGTATCTCATTTATTAATAGTAAAAGGAGGAGAGTGATCAATTGCTAACTAATTAGCAATCCCAAATTAAGACTAAATCTTAGCCATTAGATTAGAAGATCTAGTGGTTGAAATAATGTCACATGGATTATATTTTTAATTAAGAAAATTAATAAATAAAATTAGAGGGTATTAATGTCAATTCTCTCTCATTAAAATCATCTTAAAACTTTAGATTTACGTAACTCTCTCAATTTAAATTATTTTTTCGCAAAAAATATATCAAATTAAAGATAATTTTATAAGGATTCCAACGAGATTTCAATTGCATATGTTCCGATGACGTTTGAATGATGAAATTTGATATTTTTTATTTTAGTTTTCATAAATGTTGATAATCAGATTTTTATCAACAAATACATCAAAAAATCTCAATAAAACCATGTAACAATCTCAATAAATATGTGTTGATATTTTCTTGTACTAGTGTTGATATTCTTATGTCATATTGTTGATATTTGTAATACACTATGTTGATATAAAAAAATATTCACGAAAATTATCATATGATAACATAATGACATTGACGATATTACCCTTTTGTTGATATTTTGTCTACTATTTATTGAGATTCGTAAGATTTAATCTCATCCATTCATTTTAAAATCTAAGGGTGGAGATTTGATCTTGATTTTGGATTAGGGTGCTATAAGCATTAGAATATGACCCGTAAAAAGAGATTGTAATATCAAAATATACTAATACTATATCAAAATTAATACCATCTTCGTTCAAAAAAAATAAATCAGTTTTATCATTTTGGGCCATTTATTAAAATTAGACTAATTTCAAAATATGAAAAGTATTAAACATTTAAGTACTCCGACTAATAATATGGATTCCACAACTAACATTACTTCTCTTTTAAGTTTTCTCTCTCCTACTTTACTAATTGCATATAAAAAATTGTGTCATATACAATTATGTCTATTTACTCTGGACGAAAGTAGTATTTATTTGAATCAAATGGAATTTTCAAAAAATTACAGTACTTTCGATTTTATCAAACTCTAGTCAATCTTATTTAATAAAAATAATAATATATCATACAAAATCATGTCAGAAATTTTCTGGAACAAACTCTTGGTAGTAAGCAAGCAACTAAAGTAGTAGTATAAAATAAAAGTAATAAAATAAAAATAAGAATAGTACTCCCATCGTCCCACAAGATTATATATTCTTGGTTAGACATGAATTATTATGCAGATTTAGTAAAGTAAGAGAGATAGAAATAAAAGGTAAATGAAAATATTGTTAGTGGAATATGAGTCCTACTTCAAGAAAATAATTTCTATATTTAAAATACATATTTTTATTGAAAAAATTAAAAAAAAAAAGAGTGCATACTTTTGTGGAATGCGGAGAATGCGTATGAAACAATGGTGGATAATTGGATCTCATCCAATCATCATTGTCATAAAAACTCGAAGGTGCATAAATTGTTAGAAGAGATACTAATACTATCTAGAGTTTCTCTTGTTCTTAGTACGGATTTTTTTTCTTTGATCACACTCTATGATACGGATATAGGAGAGTGTTAGGGTGTCACCACCTTTTAAAATAACACCATATCACCATTCATAGCTAATCATTTGTATACGTGGACGAATAATAAGCTGCCACGTGGCAAAAAAAACCTAAAAAAGACGGCCAGCAATATGCTGTACCTTATACAACAATTTTTCTCGGCCAGCAATATCCGACACACTATACAGCAATCTATTGCTGTGTAGCATTTATAATATTGTTGTATAACGTTTATAATATTGCTGTATATATATGGTGTCACGGTGTCACTTTAAGAGGTGTTGTCATTTTAACACAAACCTACCGATATATTCATAAATTTTAAACATAAATTAAGTTAATTATTTATATTTTAGTACTAGTGTCTTGGGTCTTATTCTAATGCTTATAGCACCCTAATCCAAAATCAAGACTAAATCTCCACCCTTGGATTTTGAAATGAGTGGATGAGATTAAAGCTCACAAATCTCAATAAATAGTAGACAAAATATCAACAAAAGGGTAATATCGCCATTATGTTATCATATGATAATTTTCGTGGGTGTTTTATTACCCAATTTTCGTGGGTGTTTTATCATGTAAACTTATACAATATCTTCTAATCTAATGGTTGAAAATTGGTCTCAATTTGAGATTGGTAATTAGTTAGCAATGGATTACATCCCCTAGTGTCTTTATGATTTATTACCTTAGATATTAAGATTAAATCTGATTTAATTTGATTTGATTTAGGTGTTTGTTAAAATTTGATTATTTCTTTTGTTTTAGCATATCTTTTTGTATCCAACATTAGCAGACGTACGAATGAAGAATTAATTAATTTTTATCATTCTCTTCTTTATGGTTCTACATTATAGATGAATTGTGAATGTCATGACCTTTGTTACAGCAATTTTATCAGGTTATAAATTTTCATATCATAATTCTAAAGATTAGATTCAGATTAGCCTAGTGGATTAATCCGCTATATAAAAGCTAAATATTAAATTAATTTATGTTTTAATCTTAATAATTTTAAGTTTATAAAATATAAACATATAAAAATATATTGTATAAATTATATGGCAACATAAACTCGAACACATATGTACAATTAAGTAGTACATAAAAATATTATATTTATTTAGAATTATAGTATTTGATAAATTTTGAGTTGTTAAATGAAAAGATTAGAGCATCCACAATGGATGCCCTAGTAGAAGCCCTAGTGGTTGCCACGTCAGCATATCCTATCTTTCTGCAATGGTGGAGCCCTAGTGCATGCCCTATCTCTTATCCACTTTTCATTTCAATTTTAAATCATTGTTTTTTAATTTTGTTTTTATTTAAACTAAAATACCAAAATATATTATATTAAACACCACAAATGCAAAAAACAAAAAACTACATTACTTAATTTAAAAGTAAAACTACGTCATATACTTAGCTTAAAAAAAACTACATTAAAACTAAAATACTAAATTAAAAAAAAACCAAACTAGTCATCTAAATTTGGTGTGTGAAAAGTAAAGAAAAATGGAGTATTTATAGTGTTTTTAATTAGGATTTATATAATTTATAAAAAAATAAAATAATAAAAAAAGGAAAATGATAGGGCTCGGGCTCGGGCTCGGGCATCGGCCTGCAATGGGCGCCCGATCTCACGCCCGATCGCTCGGGCTCGGGATCGGTCGCGACCGAACTATCGGTCGCGCTCGGGCGTGACCGAGGGCTGCAATGGATGCCCGACCACGCCCGAGCCCGATCTCGTCCGATCGGGCGCGCGATCGGGCATCCATTATGGATGCTCTTATATGACGGATCTTGACATGTTAATGAAATTAATCAAATATATATACAAATTGAAATGAAACATATATACATATATTACGATAAAAAAAACATGCATCAAAATTTAAAATATTTCTTATAGCTGACTTGATTTTTTATTCATCATTTATCATTTATTACAGTATATTTATAAAAAAAATCAATATATATTAAATAAATTAGATAGTTAATTTACTTTTATTTGAATAATTATTCAATTTAATAAAATCATCATTCAAGTGTTGAATAAGTTGTCAAATAATGTGCAAAATATTAGTAGTAAATAGTTGTACTTAGGAGCAACTCATCGGTTAAAACCTACTTAGGTTAATTTGGAGATAATCGATCGAGTGCATACTAACTGAACTAAAATTTTATTGGGTAAGAAATTTCTAATCACAATAATCTAAATTTTGTGAATTGTTCAAATAACTCATGAATTACGACCTAAATTAACATCTCAATTTTTTTAGTGATTGATTATGTAAATCCTTTAATAAATGTAATATACTCCTAAATTATAAAATAATGTTATTTTATTAGTACATTTTTTTAATGACAGTACCAAGTCATTGACAAAAGCAATCTTATTTGTAAAGAATACTAGCTTGGATATATATATATATAGTTTTGATCTATGAAGACCAGATTTAAATACAGAAACGCAGAACGCGGTCATACGTAGGGCATTTGTAGGTCATATTTAGTTTATTTTTAGGTCATGCTAACAAAGCATGACCTAAAATGATCTTAACATGACATAAAACCAAATCTTATAATATGACCTAAAACTGCTTAATTATGACCTTCCGTATTTTTGGTTAATTATTGACCATTAGATCATCTAATCCTAGAGTCAAGATTTGGGCTGCATTTCTTGATTTAAGCACATACTTGTTTTGATCACTCCCATATATATATATATATATATATATATATATATATATATATATATTTTTTTTTTTTTTTTTGAACTCTAAAAATAAGTAACATTGAATTCAAATACAACACACCACATGGTGGAAAGTGGAGATCGACCAGTTATTGGATTTTAGCAAATTATTGTATTTTGTCTTTTCTATTTACTATAGGCTTGTTCAATTTCCGCTATTCCTAATAATTAAATAACATATTTATTTTATCTTTTAGTAGATTACTTTTTTTTTTTTCTGAAGTTAGCCCATAATAATATTTTCTGTCATTTTCACAGTGCAAAGATTACATTGTCTCATGATGATTCATTCTATCTCCATCCATGTGATTAATTTACTTTAGATAAAATCTATGTTAGTATGTTCTATCTAACATACGAGCGCTACCATTTATTTAGAAATATGTTTACTTTGAATGCACAAAATATTGTGACATTGTTGGAGCTTCGTGCAAATACAGATCTATTTTAAGAGAACAATTAGACAGACTTCTAAGTGTATTTTAAAGTGTTGAACTCTCAATGGGCAAAGGTTCCAATTAATAGAGCTTTCAAAGAGCCGGTGATACATATTGAGGGTCTTATTATATAGGTCATTGAGTAATTTATTGATTATGTTCTCTACGGTTATCGAAGTTATACATACCATTTAAGAAATATTCTATTGTAGGTGAAAGAGGTGATATATTGTGAATGTTATGACCTTTGTTAAAGTAACAAAACAACATCTACAAGATATGCATGATAAAGGAATGGCGTCTCTAGTAAGCGAAGTAACTATATTTTATAGGGAAAATGATATTGATATCATAAATATGAATGACAAAATTCGGGACAACCTTCAAGGAAGAGAATTTTTTATATTTTGAGTTATTTCTGATTTGAGCTTTTTAACTGTGTGATCGATTGACAACTTCTAGAACTTATCAGATGCTTCGATGAGATTAACACAAATTTGCTTTACCGTCAGACTGACTTAAGCCCAAATCATTCTTTTGTTGCTTTTATAAGTTCAAATTGATAGAAATTTTTGTTGTTATCCTTGCAAGTTCCTTGAGATTGATTTTTGTTTGACAAACAACTCAAGACTTACATATGTGATATAAGATTACATGAAGAGTGCTCAAATCTAGAAAGTATCATAGTTCTTTCTAAGAGGGTGGGTTGCTACAAGAAAATATATTATGTATCGATTGGTTTATTTGCTCGTGAAGTTAGTGTTAATATATTATCAATTGCAACTACATCAGTGAAGAGATGTTTTTCAGCTACGAAAATCGTAAAAAGCCGTAGTCATAATAAGATAAGAGAATCTTGGATGAATTGTTTGGTTACCGGTATTTAGAAAGATATGGAGTATTTTGTAAGATTGATGGTGAAAGAATTTTGAATCGGGTTACTAGAACTCGTCCGGAACAATTGTAATGGTCTAATTCAAGTCCAATAAACTTTATTCCATGTATCGACATTATACATTATATTTTGTTATATTTTATATTTATTCATTTATTTGTATGTTTATATATTTCACCCCTGATACAACTTGTAGCTCCTGCCTTGCCCTCGATCACTAGCCCAAGAAACCAAGGAGAAAATTGAGAATAACTAGATAGATGCAGGTGATATATAAAAAGACAAGACATGGTACAATGATTGTATCCATGTGAAGTTAGTTATGATTGTCTGAGTGAGGAATGGCAAGAAGCAAACTCAATTGTGCAGAGTGATTTCCATGTGCCAACTGCTGCAAACCCTATATACCTAAAATGCTTAAATCCAATTCCTATGGTACAACCTCAATGTATACATGGTACATGTACCACAATATGATCAAATCATTACATTTTTGCATTATCTTCTTATCTTGCTTTGACATGGGCTGCACGAACACTTGCAAAATTTCATGCACACCAATCCAAAATGTGGGTTTTTCAGTTATTGTTGAGATCGTGTGTAGTATAATATATTGACCTCTAACTTGATTCTCTTTAATGAATGATTTTGGAAGTATGTGGAACGTGCTATTGATGATGGTTTGCAGTTGGATAAATGTTATGACCTCATGCATACATGTATATATTCTAGAGTTATCAAGATCAAGATGACTTGATCAGTCGGGAGAGACATAGAGAGCTTGATTATCGTAAAATTTATATTTTCGAGTAAGATTTGAATCCATGATTCACACATGGAGCGAGGAGGCGTTGCATCAATTATAGATCTTCTGATCGAATGAACTAAGTGATTACCCATCCTTAAATAATTAAGGGTTCCTTCACTTATATGGTGATCAAATTAAGGGTCAAATACTCCATGTTAGAAATTTTGGGTTTTTATGATTTAAGGGTTAAATAGTTCATGATAGAAATTTTGGAATTTTTATCATATGATTATATGAAGATATTGAATATCTTTCTTGGAGTTGGGAGACAATTATATATGTTATTTTATTAGTGGAGGTCATTTGTACATTTTCATTTTTTAGTATTGGGAATGGCGAACTCCATTTAGGATAACATTAAATTTACCTTCTTATATATTATCCTTTCCCAATTTGCAATACTATATATATTGTGATAGAGGGTGGTTCAAATAATTAATCTTTTCTTATTATTTTAACTAATTATCATCATCAATCTGCATAAATACTTAGTTCTTGCATACATTTCTCATGTATGAGTATTAAAGAAGTAGTATGACTATAGTACAATATTTTTCTGCATGTTCCTTCTATTGAAATGAGACCAAAATTGGAATAGTTACTAAATAAACTCATTCTATATTACCAACAATATTTGTGACAACATAGAGTGAATCGTCAAAAAGTTCATGACGCTTTATGCTGAATACATCATTGAAAATATAATAAATTTCAAGACTACAAAAATCCCATGAAATTATCAAGCATCAAATAACAATATACAATGTGCATGAACCTAGATATATGGCACACTTTTCAAGCCCTATATAAACAACAACATCCATCCATTTTTATTCACTTTGAAAAAGGCCCTCCAAAATTCTCTTACCCAATTTCTATATCTAACCAATAATTTCAATAAAATGCAGGCAAGAGTAGAAGTTGAAGGTAAGAGAATTGCACCAAAAGGGCATTTTGTGGTGTATGTGGGCAATGAAATGTCAAGATTCGTTCTTCCCATCTCTTTCTTGAAAAATCCACTGTTTAAACAGCTTCTTGATAAGGCTGCGGAGGAGTATGGATTTGATCACACGAGTGGTCTCACTCTTCCATGCGACGAGGCATCATTCCGAGCCCTCGTCCAAGTTTTGTCCAAGTAAAGTAATGCAGAAGAGTCTCGTCGCATGGAAGTAGTCCTTAGCTAATACTAAGAGATTAACTTCTTTAATTGGTGTATGTATGTATGTGTGTACGTATGTGATTAATTATTATTGACTAGCTAGTCAGTGTATTGATGCGAATTGATGAGCAATTCTCCATGTTGTAAATGAGTGAATGAATTGACTCAAAATTTGTTGAACTTTTTTATGAAAATAAGGACGAGTTGAGGTAAAGAAGTGATCATTCATTTCACTACCAACTAACAAACAATAATCTTCTAGAGAAATTAGTACTAGTAATAACTAACAAACAATGTTACCGAAAATTATGCCTAGTTTCTAATGTGCGCAACCTTTTTTTTTGTAGTTTATACAAGGAAAGCATATAGAATTGTTATGCTACATATTTAGTTTAGTTTTACACATTTATTAGATTTTAATTAATAGTTCAAAAATTATATTGATGTAATTAATTTATAAATTACTTAAAGATCAAAGCTCCTTTTATCTATTTTCTTCGTAACTTAAAAAATACAGCGGATACATATTTCTTGGCTCAGTCTCATATTTTATTTAATCAATACAAGTCGCATGTATATCAGTATATGATACAGTGGATATATTGATTTAAACTACATGATAATAATAGTTTAATGCAAAGCAAAAAAAAATGCGACAGGGACAATTTAGTCAGCTGATAATGGAAATATCAAATATGGATTCGACGGTTATGTTATGTTTCCTTCAAATAATGTGGTAAAAAAATAGTATGAAAATGACATGTTAAATTGATATGTCACTTTTGTCATATTAGTAGGAGCATGGATATATGCTACGGAGTATATTTTTTTTACTGATTTGACAACAAAATAAACTGTATGTTTAACAAAATTGTTTTATACTACAAACTAACAATGAAATTATGTTTTTCTAGATGGACCAGGTTTATAATAAATTTATCTGTAGTGTTAAGACACTTAAGGATTTATAACATGTGAATAAATTGTTTATATAATACTACTAAGTTTTACAGTAGTTATTTATTCCCTAATCATGAAAAACAACAAAATTACAAGAAATGAGTTGTGAAGGGTTTGCTATTATATATAGCCTAGTTATGGATTTAAATGAAATAACAGTGGGCTTTGATCCATTGTCTCTTTACTAGTCAGTGTGGCATTCTCACAGGCCTCTCGACTTTCATGCGCTGATAAATTCCTACAATAAAAAATTCACAAACTAAATTGACAATTCAAAAAATTAAATGGCAAAACCAAGTTCAGATTGCAGGAATTAATTCAACGTCAATCTATGGAGATTGGTGAATCTAGATATGATGACACAAGAAGAAGTTCAAGTGTGCAGTTGAGATTGAGAAGAAATATGGAGGTAAATAAGATTGTGAAATCATCATTGCATGTATTAGAGAGTGAAAGTTTTGTTAGTGTAAAATTAGAGTGTGAAATCTTGATGGTAAAGTTTAGGTATAAATTAAAGATTTTGGTTGTTCAAATGACATCGTTTCACAGATGCTCACACAGATTTCACAATTGTCCGTGTTGAACCAAAGTATGTCCAAAAAATTTGAGTTTCAGCCGAGTCAGGGAAATAAACAGTGAATATAAAGTTCATGATATTTTATACTACTATGAAAGTTCATGGAAAATAGTTGAATGTGTGAAAAATTTATGCTTATAGACACCAATATCCCTAAAATTCAAGATAATAATTTCCCAGTGTCACATGCATTAATTTCGAATTTAAGCTATTCATCTCAAGATTAATTCTTGACGAGATTGCCCAACATTGAAGTAATGTAAAATTATTGGAGATTAATTTTCTTATAGGTGACACTAAGCTTTGTAACTTGTAAGTCGAGAGTAAGGTAACGAAAATGGCCATTGATCAGAATATACCCCTCAAATATTATTAGGGACTGAAACCAAATTAACTCCTAACTACTGAACTTTATTTATCTTAATTGACAATATTCATAAATTCAATTTTATCTACTCCCTCCGTCCGTCATTAGTAGTCTCATTCCTTGGCAACACGAGCTTTAAGAAATGTTAAAAAAAGAGGGTGATGACAATATTCATAAATTCAATTTTATCTACTCCCTCCGTCCGTCATTAGGAGTCTTATTTCTTGGCAGCACGAGTTTTAATAAATGTTAAAAAAAGAGGGTGATGACGATATTCATAAATTCAATTTTATCTACTCCCTCCGTCCGTCATTAGGAGTCTCATTCCTTGGCAGCACGAGTTTTAAGAAATGTTAAAAAAAAAAGGGTGAAAAAAAGTTACGAAATAGAGGTTCCACTTGTATATATTGGTTTTAAATGAAATGTGAGTGAAATGAGTTAGTTGAAAGGTGAGATCCTATTATCATTTATGGTAAAAGTGAACCGGGACTTCTATTCGCGGACGGACTACAATGAAAAAACGGAACTCTTATTCGCGGTCGGAGGGAGTATTTTATAAATACGAAGCAAGGAAATTCTCCAAATTTATAGTACTACTAGTTCTTGTTTTTTTCTTTGTAACATTAGTATTTGGTTTCATTTACACATATTTATTTATCTAGATTAGATTTCTATATATATCCAAACACCATCCAAGTTTATAGGTGCTCCTCCGTCTCTTTCTGAGGTTTGTTGGGAGATTTGTTTATAAATTGAAGCTTTTTTCAGCATGCACATTTTTTCCCTTTCTTATCTGTGTGCACATTTTGATCGTTGGTATAATGATCCAGCAATCTCTCTCACTGTTTCTAATCTCCCTATATTCCCTCTTTCCCTTGAATATCTCTTTCATTCCGACATTTTCATATGCCTTGAAGGTCTACTCTCCCTCCCTCTCTCGTTATACGTGTTGTATATATATATAATGTTTTGTTGGTTTCTTTTCTCTGCTGTTTTGCATTTGCATTTTGATTATACGATCACAAATTTTTAATCTTCTCATCCTTTTTCCTGTAGCTGATTTAGGATATCCATCGAATTCTAGCAATGTATTCCAACCTTTTTTTATGAATTCGATTGTTCTTCATTTTCATAATCTAATCAGATTAGGCCAATTTTAGGTATTATTGATTGATAAGGGTGTAATTTCCTGATTTTCGTATTGATGGATCTTTTTAAATAAATTTGGTGACCCTTTCCCCCAAACTTTCAAAATGATTATGTGATCCAATCATTTTTATTTGCAAGATTGCATTCTTTTTATTAGGTTATTCAGAATAAATTGGAGAATAGTTGGTGTAGGGAGTGATCTTTTTTAGGCGTTTTTAGCATATGAACTATATAAGCTCATGTAGGTACTGATATTCTATTATAATTCAGAGAAAAATTTGTATTGAGGAAACATATCATGGATGGCGGTAAGGGTAATGTGGATGGTACGAAGGGAGGAACGCCCGATGGTTGGAAACGGAGTGGTCTTAGCAATGTCAACTCTCATTGCTCACTCGCTGAAATGGATGGTTATGATATGTCCAAGTTAAGGACTAAGTCCAAATTGAATTCCGAAAGGCAGAGATCATATGATGAGAGGTCACTTAGTGAGTTAACAAGTGGTTTAAGCAAATGTTTGGAAGGTTATGAGTGCGTGTATTCACCTGGACGAGCATCAGTATATAGCCCTGATTCATGTGAATGGAACTCCTTCGAGCCACATCCAATTTTTGTAGACGCATGGGAATCTCTAAGACGGTGTTTGGTAAACTTTAGAGGCCAACCAGTCGGCACAATTGCTGCTTGTGATCATGCTTCCGAGGAGGTCTTGAACTATGATCAGGTAAATCTCATAATAAACATTAAGATTGAGTAGCTTTTTTGATAATGTAATCTGATGGTGAATTGGATTTAGGTATTTGTTCGTGATTTTGTGCCAAGTGCAATGGCATTTCTGATGAATGGGGAGCCGGATATTGTGAAAAACTTCTTGTTGAAGACACTTCAGCTTCAAGGGTGGGAGAAAAAGGTAGATAGGTTCAAACTCGGTGAGGGTGCTATGCCGGCTAGTTTCAAAGTTCTTCATGATCCGGTTAGGAAGACGGACACAATAGCAGCTGACTTTGGTGAAAGTGCCATTGGGAGAGTGGCGCCCGTTGACTCTGGTTTCTGGTGGATTATCCTTCTCCGGGCTTATACAAAATCCACGGGAGATCTGTCTCTGGCTGAGACACCTGACTGTCAAAGGGGGATGAAGCTTATTCTTACATTGTGCCTCTCGGAGGGATTTGATACGTTCCCGACTTTACTCTGTGCTGATGGCTGCTCTATGATCGATCGTAGAATGGTGACAACCTGTAACCTCTTTTGCTTGCTCTATTTTAACTGTTCTTGCTTCTGTATATGATTGTTCATTGTAGAGCAAATTACAATGTTCCATAAACAAAATCATGTTGAAAAAAAATATGCATTTAGGAATGTCAGGGTTGTTTCTTGAATAAGCTTATGCTTATTCCAATCTAATATGTAAGTGTTCCTCGTGGCACTAGGGTGTATACGGCTACCCTATTGAGATCCAAGCACTCTTCTTCATGGCACTGAGATCCGCTTTGGTGATGCTCAAACACGACGAGGAAGGGCGGGATTTCATCGAGAGGATAGTGAAGCGTCTGCACGCCTTGAGCTTCCACATGAGGAGCTACTTCTGGCTGGATTTTCAGCAACTGAACGACATATACCGGTACAAGACAGAAGAGTACTCTCACACTGCTGTGAACAAGTTCAATGTGATCCCGGATTCTATCCCAGATTGGCTGTTTGATTTCATGCCGGGGAGAGGTGGATACTTCGTTGGCAATGTCAGCCCAGCGAGGATGGACTTTAGATGGTTTGCCTTGGGTAATTGTGTCGCCATCTTGTCGTCTCTAGCCACACCTGACCAATCTTCTGCCATCATGGACCTCCTCGAAGCTAGGTGGGACGAGCTGGTCGGAGAAATGCCTGTCAAGATATGCTACCCTGCACTTGACGGCCACGAATGGCGGATCGTCACCGGCTGTGACCCCAAGAACACTAGATGGAGTTATCATAATGGAGGTTCTTGGCCAGGTCTATCCATAACTCCGCTCTATTGCTTTCATCTTTTAAAATTGTTTCATGATAATTCATGCTTGTGGTGTTTGTCCTTCTGTAGTTCTCTTATGGTTGCTAACGGCGGCGTGCATCAAAACCGGACGCCCACAAATAGCGAGACGAGCAATTGACATAGCCGAGAGTCGCCTGCTCAAGGATAGCTGGCCTGAGTACTATGATGGAAAACTAGGAAGATACATAGGCAAGCAAGCTAGGAAATACCAAACATGGTCCATAGCTGGATACCTTGTGGCCAAAATGATGTTAGAGGATCCTTCTACGTTAGGAATGATATCACTCGAAGAGGATAAACTAATGAAGCCCATTATTCGAAGGTCCTCATCATGGACCTGTTGAATAAGGGCTCCACGAGAAGATATAATAACGACATGAAAAACTTTTGGTAGAAGAAAATTCAAACCGTTCGGTTATGTAATTGTACGTGACTCGAGACAATTAGACATGTCTCGGGTCCGTAAGAGAACATGTCGTATACAAAGCCATGGGTCCACTACCAATTTATTACCAATCATCTGTCTGTCTCTCACTCACACACACATTAGTTACTTCTATTGGTCCCTCCTCTCAGTTCTGTGACCTGTTGTCTGCTTGAAGAGGATGGGCCTAAAAAAGGCTTGTGTTAAATGAGTTGGGCACTGTGTGCTTCAGTTTTGACAGCATTGATTGGTTCAGTTTCTTCATCATGAGTTATACCTTACCTCAAAATTTGGGTCTAAAGAGGTTGCACATGATAGGAGATGAAATGTTCAATGATCAGTTAGAGTTCTTGGAAGACAATTAGATGATTCTCACCTCATCATATGACATTTTTTTTATTATTACATCACTTTGTTTTAGCATTCTTGAATCATGTTAAATCAACAATTCTGATGAAAAACTGTTTTGAGATAAAGAAAGGGCCGTTGTTCATGTTCTCTAGGGCTTTGTTTTTTACTCGCTATTATCCATGAATCCATGATAAAATGTCCCTTATTGATATTTTGGTATGCGTGCAATTAAAAGTCTTATTTACTTTTATTCATTTTAAGTGAATCATACACTTAATTAACTATAGCTACTCTCCATAAAACTAATAGTATAAAAGCAGAATCTATATTGCACATTTGTATTAACTTTTTCAACTCACACATATTTCTTAAATTCACACCGAATCAAAACAAAATTATAAATCATAGATGAATGAAATATTTGTTACAAAATACTCAAACCAAAAGGATGACGACAAACTTATTAGCAATACTGAGAAATCTAGAATATAAACGAAAACCGAACATAAATAATTATAGGAATAATCTCATGTAAGTCGTTACAACTACAAGCTCAATGAGAAATACAAATAACAATCACAAGATACATAAGAAAAATAGCAAACTAAAATGAAGAAAAACTCACATGATACAATACATAAGAACAAGCAACAAAAGTAGAACATGGATTGTATAACTACAAATAACATACTCCAATTTTGAAAAATAACTAGTACTACAAAATATTTTTAATTTTTCCTACTAGTTTTTTAGAAAATAAATGACAAAACATAGGTGTTTGAAAGTGAAAGAATAGGACCAAGCTGCTGCTTACTAGGACAAAATAATAAGATATGAAATGCAAGGAAGAAACAAAACAATTTAACTAGACAATTGCAAAGCCTGTGGAAAACAGTAAAAACAATGAGAGCGATAGCAAAATTTCATTTTGAGAAAAATACTTGTGGGTATTGAATTTCTTGTGCATATCATGCTTCATAAGCTTCTGGAGTTTAAAATTTTATAATTTTGGCACTTTATGCATTTAATTGATACTTCCTCGGTCTTATAATAAATGTCACACTTTTCTTTCTAGTTTATCTCACAAAATACGTTACATTTTTTTTAGAAAAAAAATATCTCTCACATTAATATAAACATATTATTTTCTATCTGCACTCAACACAAAATAATACTCATTTTCTATAGTTCCATATCATTACTCAAATATACTCCCTCCGTCCCAAGGAAGATGATCCCCTTCCTTGGATGACACGAGATTTTATGTAACTTTATTTTGTGTGTTAAATGGAGAGAGTAAAGTAAGAGAGAGGGAATAAAGTGGAGATAAAGGGGTTTCTATTTTAAGCAATGGGTCATCTTGATTGGGACAAACTAGAAAGGAAAGTGAGTCATCTTCAATGGGACGGAGGGAGTATCATTTATTATGGGACAAAGGAGTACCTTGTAATATGTTATCCATGTGAAAGTTATGAATTTAACTATAATAAATTTGTCTAAAATAGATAAATTGTAAGATCTTTCATAGAAAATAAAATTATTAATTTATCAATACAGTCTATAACAAGTAATGATGATATGAATATATTAAGAAAATGTAATAAAAATGCATATTTTAGTGTAGAAATAGATAAATATAAGAACTTATTATCAAAAATACAAAAAACCATGCAGTTATGACAAAGAATAATAGAATGAGAGATCATGGGGAGGGGTTATAGATTTCATGTTTAAAACATGAAAATTAATTATCACGTCCACAAATTAAAATAAAATTATGTAGTAGTACATATTTTAACTAATAAATCAAATTTCGTGTTGTTACCGCAACAGTCTACAGCTAGCATTTTATTGTCCCCACGAGTGGATTTTGAGCTTCTGCAACGTTTACAGATGGCCCCCACCACTACTTGGGCCTGGGCCCCACTTCTCATCCTACACATACTACACGCACTGATTCTCCCTTTTTGCTACAACTAGCCTTTTTTTTAATCATTATCCTACTCTTTATTTCTCAAATTTGTGATTATCCCATAACCCATATAATTACATTTTGGATATGGACTAACTATTTTTTTCTTAAATTACACCTCATATACATATTTGCATGTATCCTTGATTTTCATTTTATTGACGACCTAATTTCATCAACCAATACAATAAAACATACTCCCTCCATTTCGCCATAGTTGAGGCGAAACTTTTCGGCACGGAGTTTTAGAAAGGAATATTGAATGTGTTAAAAAATATATAAAAAAGTAAGAGAGAGGAAAATATAGAAAGAATAAAGTATAAAGTGAATAAAGTAGAGAGAATAAAGTAAGAGAAAGTAAAGTAAGAGAGAGAAAAAAATTATCATATATAGAAATGACTAAACTATGAAGAAACTTCCCGAAATGGAAAAATGACTCAACTATGAAAAAACGGAGGAAGTACTACCTCCTTTCATGTCCCTATTAATTTTCTAGTTTCAAAAACTCATTTCTCTAGTGAGACTCATACTTCACCAATACTCCCTCCGTCCCATATAATTTTACCCAGTATTTCATTTTGGGTCGTCCCACATAATTTTACACACTTTACTTTTACCATTTTTGGCAGTGGACCTCATATTCCACTAACTCATTCTTACTCACATTTTATTATAAAACTAATACTTTAAAAGTAGGACCCACATCCCATCAACTTTTTCAACTCACTTTCTATTAAATTTCTTAAAATCCGTGCTGAGTCAAAGTGGGTAAGATTATGTGAGACGGAGGGAGTAATAATTTAATTATTTTTAATTTCTATTATGAAAGCAATAGAAAAATAATTGAAGCATAAAATTGTTGGCAATTGATTCGTGGTCGGTCGGCATAAAACAGTCCCCAACAAGGCCACAATACCATCTACACACAAACACACATATTCTTTGTACAAAGAGGGCAGTCAACCAAGCACAAAGGAGAGAGAAGGTAAAGTAGAAGCCCCAACAGTATTTCCACTTGCTCACTTGCCACAATAATCTCTCTCTCTCAATGGCTCAAACTCTCATTAATTTCACAACAAGACAGCGTATGAAGTGCAGAACATATTTCAATCCTTGAAAAAAACAAGAAATATGCTATCGATGGAAAAACAAGGCAGCAACTCCGGCCACCGCGAGCCCCCGCCCTCCTCCCTCCAACTCCTCTCCCACCACCAAAGTCAACCCGATTCAGCCCCACCCCATGGCCCCTTCATGGGCTCCATTTCCACACAACCAACCGCCGCCGCCACAAACTCACCCCCCTCCTCCACCACCACCAATTCCGACAGCAAAGCCCTGGTGGTCAAGAAGCCCTCCAAGGACCGCCACACCAAAGTGGACGGCCGCGGGCGCCGCATCCGCATGCCCGCCCTCTGCGCCGCCAGAGTGTTCCAATTGACCAAAGAATTGGGCCACAAATCGGACGGAGAGACCATCGAGTGGCTCCTCCAGCAGGCCGAGCCCTCCATCATCGCCGCCACCGGCACCGGCACAATCCCGGCCAACTTCTCCACCCTCAACGTCTCCCACCGCAGCAGCGCCACCACCTCCAAATCCACCCCCCTCTTCCTCGGCGCCCCGCCCGCCTTCCACCACCACCACCTCACCGCCGCCACATTCGGACACGAACCGGACGAAAACACCTACTCCAAAAAACGGTTCAGAGAAGACAACCCCGGTTCACCCAAACCGGGCGAAAACGAATCCAGCCCTAATAAACCCGGTTCGACCACCTTCGTCCCGGCTCCAGCCATGTGGGCGATGGCTCCCGCCGCCGCCGCCGCAAACATGGGCAACGCCTTCTGGATGCTCCCGGTGAACGGCGCCACGGCTGCGCAGCAGGAATGGCAGTATAGGCAGTCATCAATGCAGAGAGTGGGAGGGTTTCAATTTCCCGGTCCAGGCCGGTACAGCCCGGTTCAATTCGGGTCAATGGTGGTTCAACCGTCGCCGCCTTCGCCGGTTCAGGCGCTTGAGACAAATATCGGTTTGCTGAGCTCTGCTTACAACAACAGCAGTAGCGATAGCAGAATTGATTTGGGAATGAATTTGGAGCAAAATCATCATAGCAGCGATGAAAACCGAGAAGATTCACAGTAATTTACTCCAATTTCTTTTCTTCAGCCATTAATTTGACACTAGTACAACTACTATTTTATTTTAGTGTGTTATTTTTTTCTTGTTCAATAATTGTACTGTTTGTTAGTGCTTCGCCTCTTTCTCTCTCTTGGTGTTTAATTTGGGGGTGGATTAAATATGGGAATTTTGGGTGAGATATGGAAAAGAGTTAATTTGAAGATAAAAAAAAAAGCAGTGGAAGTAATGCTTGAATTTGATTGGACGATTACTGCAGCTGCAATTTTTGACTTTGTCGTCAGGCCCCCCCTATATAACTTTACATCAGGAGAGAGAAGGTTTTTATATGTTTACATTATCCGATTGAAATAATATTCAAACCGACAATTTTTTTCATTTTTTTGGGCGATTTCGTGCAGCCTAAGATGGAAATATTGTTTTGAGCATTCACATTGCCAGGCTGCCACCCTCTATTGTTTTATAATTATTATTCTGAGAATATAAATATTCTTATTTTAAAGAACATCTTGGCAAAATGGAAGAGTACTGTTCATTGTAAGTTGCAATTTCTGCCAAATTTAAATGAATAATAAAATGTTGGATCGTACTATTACGAGATGGAAAGGATGTTTATAAACAAGTTCCTACTTAAAAGTTGTTTAGTGAAAGTTCTTTAGCATATACTCCTATAATGAAAAACTAGCAATAAAGTTGTTTAGTGAAAGTAGGCGTGGAATAAGATATTTGAACTTTATTTCTTTCTAATTAAGTATTAAAACCATACATGTATAACATTATAGTAGTAATATTTATGCAGTTATGTATAGCCACTCTTCCATCTAATCAATTTTTATTGAACTGCACTTCTATGGTTAAATGCTTAATCATATATATACACTTGGTCAACTAAGAGGTAAAAGAAATGGAAGGATTCACGAAAACAATTAAATCGACCACAATCCTATTTTAATAGTGTTTCAATTAATCAATTTTAACATACTGGGGAGGTGCAAGTTTTACAAGCAAAAATAAAGAATACAGAAGGGTGTAAATTGTAATTTAGTACAATTTCAAAGTGAGAAATTCAATTTGAATAACACCAAAACCGTGTAGCGGAACAAAATCAAAATCATAACATAATTAAATTTGCAATTTTGTCCCCTCTCAATATCAATATCATGAGACAGTCTCGTATAAGCCTATTAACTTTTCCTATATTTTGCAGCCTAAACAGTAAAGCGTGCATACTTATCTTTACTAATCCATTGGATCCTATACTTCCTTTTCTTAGTGGGCAAGAATTTTATTTGTACTGGAATTTTTTTCCTGTTTTTTGCACCACAAGCATACTTGCACAATAAGATTTCCCATTATATTTTAGAGTGAACTACAAAAATGGTCCTTGGACTATGGGTTTATCTTGCCCATAGTCCCTGGACTTTAAAAATATCGCCAGTAGTCCCTGGACTAAGGGTTTATCTCGAAATTGGTCCTTTTGGCTTTTTTTGGTACGAAAATACCCTTTGATATTATTTTGGTGGGTTTGGGCAATTTGGTCTTTTTACACTTTTAACATTTTAAATCTGATATTATTTTAGTTATGTACTAACTTTGAAATTATTTCAAATTTATCATCCTTTTTCCCTTTTGTCATCCTTCACTTTGTTTCTTTATTTTAATATTAGATTTAATTTTACAAAATTTTAAATTTTAATTTTTAAATATCAATAAATTTTTTTAATTATAAAAATTATTAAATAGCAAAAATTAATAATTATAATCAATATTTGATAGTGTATAGTACTATGTAATCAATAAGGTATGACAACGCCTTAGTTTTAATCAATATTTAATAGTAGCTTTAATCATAAATAGATTATATAACACAATTTATTCTGAAATAAATATGCATCTAATGTAAGACTAATATAATTTTCGTTTATTAATTTGAAAACAATCAAAATTTACTAGAAAATTTCAACAAAAATACTCCTATATAAAATTTTAAGTAGGATCAAATTTTTAGTCAACTTCATAATATTTAATCACAAGCAATTATAACAACCGAACGGAGGCTAAATAGAATAACTTTTATTTTTCCATCATGATTAATATAATTTTTCTGTACTTCTTCAATTCAATTGAATATTATATTAAATAACAAAAATTAATAGTTTTAATCAATATTTATAGTGTCCATGAATTAATAGTTTTCATTAAAAAAATTTATTGATATTTAAAAATCTAAATATTAAATTTAATTTTATAAAATTAAATCTAATATTGAAATAAATAAAAAAAACAAATTCAGTGAAGGATAACAAAATGGAAGAAGAATGATAATTTTGAAATAATATCAAAGTTAGTACATAACTAAAATAATATCAGATTTAAAATGTTAAAAGTGTAAAAAGACCAAATTGCCCAAACCCTTCAAAATAATATCAAAGGGTATTTTCGTACCAAAAAAAGCCAAAAGGACCAATTTCGAGATGAACCCTTAGTCCAGGGACTACTGGCGATATTTTTAAAGTCCAGGGACTATGGGCGAGATAAACCCATAGTCCAGGGACCATTTTTGTAGTTCACTCTACATTTTATGACAACATAGAGTGTAAACCCTCATCACACATGATTGACAAAGAATTTTAAAAAATTAAAAAATTAATATGGTCACCTATCACAAATCATCAACAGTTTCCATCGACTTATAAGAAAAAATTGATAAGTAACATATAAGAATCGATAATTTTTTTTCCAAAAAAGGGTAGGACACTTGTCACAACATCAATGGTGTTGCGACATTTGAATGCAACCAAATCATGTAAAGGAGAACGGCTACTAAGCTTTTGATGCAACACAAATCGAAATGTCAATAGTCTAATCATAAATTTGCATATGTTGCTTAAGAAATTCATGCTTTATTATGCACATGAAGCTTAATTAAAATTGCACAAATATGTAACAAAGTAACCAAACTAGTAAATGTATCATTGACCACATTAACTATATACAATTTCCCTTCAACAGTACATACACTACATTTATGGAACAACATCCAATAATGTATAAGCATGACTCCATTATTTACAGCTGCACCATGTTATTGCAGTACATATAATACCAAAACTGTACATATATTTTCCAGAAATCTCATGTCTGGAAATTTCTTTTCCAGCAAGACTCATACTACTTAAATGCAGAATCGTAATCTTAAACCAATCACATGATCTGTTAGTGATTAATAATGAATCTCAGCTGGTTTTGATTATCTTTTAGTATGTCTAATCTTTTCCAGGAATAAATTTAAATAACATGCTGCTCATACACGTGAACAATGATAAGAATTTGCACTGAAGCTACATGACAATGTGTATTCTATTCAAGAAGATAGTATTCTACCATTGTAGATGATCAAGAAAGGAGACTCAAGACTAAAATCTCACATGTGAATGTTCAGCTACTCAAATTAATGACTAATAATTTTCACATGTGATAAGGAGATGTCGGGCCACAAACTTACTTACTTACCTATGGCTCCTAGTCTTTGAATCTGTCAATAACTCAAGTATACTAATATATGTTCAGGAAGTCAACAATCATTAAATCCCAACAGCTAACCAGGTACTATCACTAATTATCAATTAGTTCAATCAGTGGCATTCTCAACAACATGAATCTGCAACTTAAAGGCCCTTGATGCTTCTATATGAAGCTACTCATTTCAGATTCAAATATCAAAATTCACAGTGCTGATCAGCAAAAGAAATATAGGTTTCAGCAGTGGAATTGATATACACAAAAATATACCAAGATGCAGACATTACGTGCGATAATAGAAGAGAAATCAGCATTGTAGTTGGAGCAAATCCAAGAAAAATTCATAACTTGGAGCTAGTACAACACATTTTCAGATGTCAAAGCAAGTAGACATCATAAAGAAAGTGAATGAAAAAGACTGTTGAATTCATTTCAGTAAGCAAATCTCTGGAGTTTGCTTATCTCCTACACAAGGCTCAAATAGTTTATTATTGCCACAAAAGCAGAAATCAACAAGAAAAATTACGCTGAGGAAGTCTTCTTCTGCTGAAAGACTACTGCATAAACTGGGACAGCAACACCAATGCTGAATGCAGCGAAGACGGAAAGGCTCATTTTCAATGCCTGATGATTCATCCTGTCCAAGTTGTACATGTGCTTTGCATGCAGATAGAATGGCTCATCATGGCCATGACCTCCTCCCATCTTCTTTATGCTAGTTGAGTGAATGCTCCGGTTCACTGTGACCAAACAATGAATTTCAACTTTAATTAGTCCCGCCTGAAGAAAAGACCTATAATATTGAAGCATAAGCTTACTTTAACTAAATTTACATTTTAATCATATGATAGATTAGCTAGGAAAATATAAGCGAATAATGGAGAATAATTTCCTAGCATTTTCTCAATGCAAATAAGCTTTATGACACTAATGAAAAGAAAATAAATATTTTACTACTTAACTGACAATGGAACTAATAAATCTGTTGCTTGAGCTCTATTTAAGACAAAAAAATATTTCTATTCAAAAAGATCTGATAAGACAAGTGATACCAGAAGAAACACAAGATACACTCAGTAAAATACTCCCAACCTTCAACAACTATGTTCCAAATTTATATTCCATCACACATTCACTTAAGTGAAATATGGTTTAGAGGCTTATGGTCTAGAAGTTGAATAGTTATTATCTTTAGGATCGGGTTCAAAGCAACAGCCCACATTATTTAGATCATCCAGCATAACAGTACACAAAACATTGAACATCCATAGAAATTTTATAGTAATTGGCAAGTACTTTGAAGCTAAGATATTCTTATATAAGGAACATTTGTCAGCTACAACAAATTCGTAAATATCTGAAGGCATCTAATACGGCGGCCAAGACTTAGATGAGAAATACAAAGGGAATAAATATAACTCAGTTGAGTCCATGAAAATGTTGAGAAAAAAAGGTAGGTACCTTTGACTATCGATAATACCACAAAATTAACAAAGGTGCAGAACAATATCAGGAACGAAATGGAAAGTTCACTTACTTCGTCAATAAATGGATTCAGAATCTAGGGTAATATGTTGATGATATACTTTGTAAACGACTTAATCAGAAAAAACATTTTAGCTGATTTACATACAAATTAACAGACTACCAGACTTAAACCCAGATGAAGTACATCAGCATATGTTATAAGCATTATCAATATAAGGATTTGAAAGAGCACATAATAAGTACTACTACTACTATACATTACAACCACACAAAGAAGTTTGGAGCTGAATGAACAAATTCCTATCATTTTCGATAGCATAAGTAACGACTAATCCAGAATTCCTATCATTTCGACAGTATAAGTATCAACTAATCCAAAAAAATAAAACTAAGCAACAATTTCTCATATAACATAAAATCTAAATCGACGAGATCTATGCTCTACACAATTGAATGTAGGAATACTTATTCAAAAGATACCAAATCAAAAAACCATAAAACCGATTCGCATAATCACCGCAAATTTACAGGTTGAACCAGAAACCCATTTCTTACTTTGATATCTGAAATGGAAATAGAGAAAAAAAAAAGATGTACAAAAATATAAAGATGGAGATAAATGGTAGACCTGATTTGGGCATAATTGCGGTGTTCATGAGCTTGGAAGCGCAGGATCTCAATCCGCTGTTCAACGCCATAATCGACCAATTTCGATTCCGTTGATTCTGCAATAGGACTGTAAAACTAGCAAGGGTTTGTTGTGATTTTGTGAGACTGATTTGTGATTTTTAGGCATTTGAATGGCTTGTGTGGAAATTGTTGGGCTTCGTGTAATGGGCTTTTGAACTGATTTTGGGCAAGTTATTCACAACCTTTGGGCCTGTGAATACTTCACTAATTTTCACTAATTAATACTACTCCTTTATCCCATTACAATACTTTATTTTACTATTGGTTTTGTTCAAGGGTGTGGTAAGTGATCTAACTTTTTTTAGCAAAATAATTTTTACTATCGGCTTAGACACACATTAGAGATGCAAAACCGAAACGAGTCTCACCCATTCTTAGAACTTAAAAAAGGTTTATCATCAATCATAGAATTTAATTCTTGAATTCACCTATTTTGAGAGAAAAAACCCCGAGAGATGGGGTGTGAAATGCCAAAATTCCCAATTTAAAGTAGAAAACACAATTAGATTATAGACATGCATATGGATATGAAGATGTAGACAATCTATAAATGGAAAAATATCCTGGAAATATTATTGTTCATAATTTGACGAGGTATAAAGATATTGCGAAAAACTGGAAATCCTTTATCCTCTATTATTTAAAACAAATGCAGAAATTAAAAAAGAAGAGGTTACGCTGAGGAAGCCTTCTTCTGCTGAAAGACGACTGCATAAATTGGGACAAATACACCAATGGAGAAAGCAGTGAAGACGGCGAGGCGCATTTTGAGTTTCCGGTGTCTGATGTGGTCCAGATTATACATGTTCCTGGCGTGTACGTAGTCAGGCTCGTCGCGGCCATGGCCTCCCATCTTCTTCACGCTGGTTGAATGAATTCCCCTCTTCACAAATTCTTCATTTTGCACATACGGACTCGGATTACAGATCACCATTTTTTATTTGTAGCTAGTAAATTAGAAGAGAGGATTTGCGCAGACCTGATTTGGGCATGATTGTGGAATTGGTGAGCCTGGAAACGCATGATCTGAGCCCGGTGTTCATCGCCATTGTGGAGTGATTAATTTGTGAGTGCGTTGTGTTATGCGTGATTTCTACATTTGTGAATGAGTTTGTTGTAACTGATTCGTGATTTTAGGCGTTCGAATTGCCTGTGTGTGGAAATTGTCAAACATGAAAATAAGGTTATGCATTTTTAAATAGGGGTAACTGCTTTTAAAGTCATCAACTTTTCATGAATTCCGGTTTTTCCCACGAACTTTAAAAAGTTCGTGTAATATCATGAACTTTATTGTCAGTTGCTATTTTCCCATGTCAGGTTTTCCGGTCTGATTCATACTGTTCGTTTCCTATTAAGACAATGTCCAAATTCTTTTATCTTACTATCGTTATTTTCGTCTTTGAAATAGCTTCGCGTGGGTACTTTGTACGCCTCAATCGGAACACGGATGAAGAAGTTATGGCCATTTGATGAAGGCTGCGACCTTTGTGCGACCTTGTACTATCATAATGGCCATAACTTCTTGATTCGAGTTCCGATTGAGGCGTACAAGGTACCGACACGAAGCTATTTCAAAGACAAAGATAACGATAGTAAGATAAAAGAATTTGGACATTGTCTTAATAGGAAACGAACAGTTTGAATAAGACCGGAAAACCTGACATGGGAAAATAGCAACCGACAATAAAGTTCGTGGTATTACACGAACTTTTTAAAGTTCGTGGGAAAAACCGGAATTCATTGAAAGTTGGTGATTTTAAAAGCAATTACCCCTTTTAAATAAGATTATGCATTTTGTTTTATAGATCAATTGCAAATAATATATCGATTTAACTAAAATTCTGATCCTTATATGACATGAACAAACAAGCGATACAATACACAAAAAACTCAATTTCACACCTTATAATAGTCATATAGTATTAATTGAAAGTATAACTAAAACAATACCATATCTATTAATGATAACGTGAAACACGAACACATATAAAGCCATTACTTTAATTCTACATAGGTGGTGGCGATGAAGGAGAGTATTTTCCACCTGCCTTACCTAGGCATAAAAACAGCGGCTGCTGCCCCGGCATCAACAGATTTCCGATCCTAAGTTTGGTTGCTAGTCTCTCCTACGACTGAATCAGAAACTTGTTTCTTTTTCTTGACACACTCGAACAACTCAGCAACTTGGCAAGCATATTATGAAATGTGGGAATTGATTTCGATTAGTACATGTCAAATGTGATCAAATAAAGGAATGAAATCTATTATAGAATAAAACTCTAAGCCTTTGATGCAACAAGAGGTGAGACTGCATGTTGTATTGAAGGGATGAGTGAATGAAGAAGAACTCATGATAAAGACTTTGTTCAAGAGTACGGCCCTTGAGAACAACCTCCTTGGTGACCTGATTTTGACAAAGCATAGAGTAGGGTGGAATTCAAAAAACACATTATTGTCTTCGTTAAGATTTTTGGTTATAGCAGGCACATGGAGCACATATTTAACGAGAAGAGATTTAGAAGAACATGAAGGATTAGGCAAGATATGAGATTGTCCTATGTGCGCTAGTTTAACATTACCAAGATGTTGTTTACCTCCATTGTATATTTGTATTCAACACTAATATTCAGATTGTTGAGATCATTTGCGACATGGTTGGTAGCTCCAGAATTGGGATACCACAGTGTGATAGTACTTCCATCGAAGTTGGAGAAGCTACAAATAGTGCAGGCTGAAAGGAAGGAGTGCCTGAGCAACATTAGCTGAAGGATTGCCTTGTTGTGGTCAATGCATCTGATTTTGAGGTGGAGCTGGAGCAACTGCAACCGTGACCGACTTGACAAATCACTCTATTCCCAAAGTTTCTGCCTCCACAACCACCTCGACCAGATCTCATACCCCCTCTCGACTATTATTTCTCGCAACATATCCTCCTCGACCTTCCCTTTTCGGGTGATGTGGATGAGGATGCGAAATCCATGTCGGGTGCCGATTGTGGCTTCAAGGATTGTTGCAGACTCTCATCATTAGGGGTGAGCATTCAGGTTTTGGTTCGGTTTTTTTTCCAAACCGAACCGATCCCAAAAAATCGAATTTAGTTCAAAATTACTATACCACTCTAAGTCTCTAACACAGGCTTTAAATTTCTTTTTCTTTTTCCTCATATCTCATGAAATATATCATAAATCAACATTTTCTATATTATTTCGTAAAATCAACATTTTCTAGATTATTTCATAAAATCAACATTTTCTAGATTATTTCGTAAAATCAACATTTTCTAGATTATTTCATGGGCAGTAAGGGTATATGCCAGTATGTCAAATTAGACTCTCTTTCACAATATTCTAAAGTTGCCAATTATAATAACACCATTACTTCCCTAGAATTTAATTGAATGATTAAAACCACCGACGTGGAGAGAGACAACAACCTGTTAATATATATATATATATATAGGTCCATGATCAATTGAGATTTTTTAGGGTAATTGAGAAATGAGATGCAATATCAGCCGCTCATTTTTATTAAATGAGTGGTCCAGATTTTGCCACACAAAAAATATTTTTAGAGTAATTTATTATGAAAGGGTATAATGGTCATTTCGTGTTTTAATTAGGTTCTTCATCTTCACCAAAAACCCCCAATCCATCTCCCAGTCGCCCTCCACCATCTCCGCCATCAAAGTCCTAAAATCCAGGAACGGATCCCTCGAATTCATCGCCGCCACCAACACCACGCTGCCGCCGCGCTCTGATTCACTACCTCCGCCGCCTGATTCTGCCTCCGCCAGCCCGAAACTCGTCGCGCTGGGCTCGAAGAAGAGGCTCTCCCGGTCTTCGTCGCCCTCCTCGATCAGGTGGTCTAATTGAGATCGATTAGTTGACATGCTCGTTCTGGCAGACATTGATCCAAACTCACCACCTCCATTCCACCACCTCCGATTCCAATCATGGACGCCCTATCAGAATGGGGAAACACTCCTCTCGCCGCCGTGGACCCCGAGATCCACGACCTCATCGAGAAGGAGAAGCGCCGCCAGTGCCGCGGCATCGAGCTCATCGCCTTCGAGAATTTCACCTCCTTCGCCGTGATTGAAGCTCTCGGCAGCGCACTCACCAACAAGTACTCCGAGGGCATGCCTGCAACCGCTACTACGGCGGCAACGAGTACATCGACCAGATCGAGAACCTCACCCGCTCGCGCGCCCTCCAGGCCTACCGCCTCGACCCGGCCAGTTGGGGCGTCAATGTCCAGCCCTACAGCGGCTCACCGGCGAACTTCGCCGCCTACACAACGGTTCTCAACACGCACGACCGGATCTGCCATCCGGCGGCCATCTCACGCACGGGTACTACACCTCCGGCGGTAAGAAGATCAGCGCCACCTCGATCTACTTCGAGATCTTGTCGTACAAGGTTGATTCGAAGACCGGCTACATTGATTACGATAGGTTGGAGGAGAAGGCGCTTGACTTCAGGCCTAAGTTGATTATCTGCGGAGGGAGTGCTTACCTAGGGATTGGGATTACAAGAGGTTCAGATCGGTTGTTGATAAGTGCGGCGCGCTTCTGCTCTGCGATATGGCGCACATTAGCGGCCTCATTGTTGCTCAGGTGCGTAAACATTCGATCTCGATCTGACTTAGTTGTTCATAACTTTACTGTTCAATTTGCTCTGCATATACATTTGCGTTTTGTGCTGTGGAATCTGAGTTCTGCGCACTTTCATTGGTGCTTCAGTTGCAAGTATGTTTTATTTAGAGTAATAGAATCTGCGTAATGTTGTTAATTACAACTGGTGATGGAGTTTGTATTGTGGAATCAGAGATATGTGCATTTTCAAATTTCAATGGTTCTTTAGTTGCATGTATATGTTCGATTTAGACGAAATACTCAATATACTAATAGATCTGCATAATGCTGTTAATTACAACTGCTGATGGAGTTTGGATATGCATGTTAATTTTATTTCATGCTTTTGCCTCAAGTCTTTTTGTTAGTATTGTTGATTCTCACTGCTATTGTTGATTGTTATAGGAAACGGCTGATCCATTTGAGTACTGCGACTTGGTATATTGACAGATTGAAGATGTGATCTATTTCGTGGTGTTCTACTTCCGCGAGCATCACTCTGTGGTGTTCTACTTCTCCAGCAAGGAAGGGGAGCCGATCGGATCGAATCCTCTGCTCAACAAATTCATCAACGGATTGGGTGAATATCGCTACAACCGATTCAAAATCGTGAATAAAATCGTGAAAGAACCGAGGATTCTGAAGAAGGCGGTGGGGAGATACTCGGTGTGTCTGCTCGGCAAGGCTGTGAACTACTGCTACCACCGAGGAGCAGATTATATGGAAATCGATGTCGACATCGGCAGCTCCACCGTCGCCTCCGCGATTTTGCGGCTAGCGTGAGGGTGCGTAAAGGCGGCTAAAGTGGATTTGGGGTTCTGAGTGGAGGGGCAGACGGAGGAGGAGCTGCCGGAGAAACTATTTGGCGCGCGGTGAGGATCTTCCAGATGGAGATGAGATCGGCGAATTTTGTAGATGACGCCACGCCGTTGCCGGTAACCAGTAATAAAGTCTTCCCCGTCAATAGTGATAAACATTGGTTTTATTTCATTTTTCCTTCTAAAAGTTTGATGATTTTTGTTCCAATCTGCAATGACAATTGCTGAATGTTAATATTAATTCTATGGATTCGATTTCTCTAAAATCGAAAGCAAATTGCAATTAATTTGTGAAATATATGGATGTAGTTTTTAATTCGATTGAGTTGCTGGAATTTTTGAGTTGTGTAGATAAGGTGTTTGTGATATTGCCTAAAATATTATTGTTAACATAAATTATATAAGTTGTTGACATGAAAATGTTTAGTTTTTACATGAATTATATAGCTCGTTGACATAATAACGTTTGTTATTGACATGAATTATATAGTTCGTTGACATAAATTTTATGAAAATTGTTGTTGACATAAATTATATGTTGACATGAATTATATGTAAAAAGTTGTTGTTGACATAAATAATATACGTCGTTGACATGAAAATATTTTTCGTTGACATTAATTATTTGTGAAATGTTATTGTTGACATAATAGTTGACATAAATAAAGTTTGTTGTTGACATCGTAGTTGACATAAATAAAGTTTCTTGTTGACATCGTAGTTGACATAAATAACGTTTGTTATTGACATGAATTATATAGCTTGTTGACATAATAACGTTTGTTATTGACATGAATTATATAAGTCGTTGGCATAAATTTTATGAAAATTGTTGTTGACATAAATTATATGTAAAACATTGTTGTTGACATGAATTATATGTAAAACGTTGTTGTTGACATAAATAATATACGTCGTTGACATGAAAATATTTGTCGTTGACATCGTAGTTGACATGAATAATGTTTGTTGTTGACATCGTAGTTGATATGTGAATTATAAGTATTATTTGTTAGTTGTTGACATTTTAATACGAGTTGTTGACATTCGATATTTTCGGTATTGATATGTGAATAGTAAGTGTTATTTGTTAGTTGTTGACATTTTAATACGAGTTGTTGAAATTCGATATTCTCGGTATTGATATGTGAATTGTAAGTGTTATTTGTTATTTGTTGACATTTTAATACGAGTTGTTGACATTCGATATTCTCGGTAATGATATGTGAATTATAAGTGTTATTTGTTAGTTGTTGACATTTTAATACGAGTTGTTGACATTCGATATTCTTGGTATTGATATGTGAATTATAAGTATTATTTGTTAGTTGTTGACATTCGATATTCTCGGTATTGATATGTGAATTGTAATTGTTATTTGTTAGTTGTTGACATTTTAATATGAGTTGTTGACATTCGATATTCTCGGTATTGATATGTTAATTATAAGTGTTATTTGTTAGTTGTTGACATTTTAATACGAGTTGCTGACATTCGATATTGATATTGAAGATTTGAATGTTGAAGATTTGAAGATTTGAAGATTTGAATGTTGAAGAATTGAAGATTTAAAGATTTGAAGATTTGAATGTTGAAGAATTGAATATTTGAAGATTTGAAGATTTGAATGTTGAAGAAGATTTAAAGATTTGAATGTTGAAGAATTGAAGATTTAAAGATTTGAAGATTTGAATGTTGAAGATTTGAAGATATGAATGTTGAAGATTTGAAGATTTGAATGTCGAAGAAGATTTGAAGATTTGAATGTTGAAGAATTGAAGATTTGAAGACTTTAGAAAATGATTTCAAATGTATTTTATTTTTGTCCTCTACATTATTAATCAAAAGACAATTATACCCTCTTGTTGACATAATGTGATAGTTGTTGACATTAAATTAATCTTGTGAATTAGTGGCTGAGATTGCATCTCATTTCTCAATTATGCCCAAAAATCTCATCCTAACAAGACCCTATATATATATATATATATATATATATATATATATATATAGGGTCTTGTTAGGTTGAGATTATTTAGCTAAATTGAGAAATGAGATACAGTATGGGCCACTAATCCACAAGCTAAACAAAATGTCAACAAATACAACATTATGTCAACAAGGGGGTAAAATTGTAATTTCATAAATAAAAAAAGCGTGAAACATCCAAACTGATTTCAAACTAGTTTCTTAAAATTTCTCTAAAATCTCTCGTAAAAAATCTCAAATCTCGCTGATCTTCATACAATTCAAATCCTTCAAAATCTACAAAAACTCGCTGATTTTCAAAATTCAAACCGAAAACATTGAAAATCTCGCTGATCTAAATGACGAAGGAAGAGGAAAATCGGAAAGAATCGGTTGAAAAATCGATTGAAGCTGAGGAACAGCAGTCAAAATCGGCGACGCATGAAGCTACTTCTTCAGGTTAAGAAATTGATTCAAATTTTAAGTATATTGCTTTGATTTTGGTGTTTTACAAAACATCTCGATTTCATTTTTTATGAATTCGATACTTGCTAAATTTTTTTGTTGATTTGCGATGGTAGAATCGGAACAGATTGCAAAGAAAAATGCTGCTGTAAAAAAAAGGAAGAGAAGAAGCTTCACCTTCCAGTTAAGATTTGTTTAAATTTTTAAAATTATTGACATTTTATATACTAGCTATTGACATAGCTATAATAATATTCTGTTGATAGTAGTGTATTGTTGTTTGAATAGGTATTGACATAATAATATTGACATATTGTATGCTTGTTAGAGTGGCTGTAGAAAACATACAAATGTATGGTTGTAGTAGTATGTCAACAACTATTGACATAGGTATGCTTGTTTCAATGGCTGTTAGGATGGCTGTACAAAACATATGTATGGTTTTAGTAGTATGTCAATAGCTATTGACGTATTCTAAGCTTATTTAAATAATAGTTGACATAGTCATATTTATGTAAACAGAGTATACTTGCCATAAACTTTATAAGATAATCAACAGGTTATGTCAACAAAGTATGCTATGTTAATGACATAGCATACTTAATGCCTGAAATTCTGTTAATTGTGTTTGGTATATCTAATGAAATAATTTTAGTAATATACACACAATTGATATCCTAATGAAATAATTCTGTTAATTGTGCTTGGTATTGACATAATAATATTAACATATTGTATGCTTATTAGAGTGGCTGTAGAAACATACAAAAATGTATGGCTGTAGTAGTATGTCAACAACTATTGACATAGGGTATGTTTGTTTCAATGGCTGTTAGGATCGACATTTGTGTTTCGTTCAATTTCAGTGCCGAAATCGAGTTATTGTTAGGTTTATGCTATGTTAGCTTGTTGTGATTGAGGCAGAATGCGTGAATTAGATGTTTCTGCAGGCGCTAGTTTATTTGAATTTCGTTAGAATTTTTTTAAAACTCCAGCTAATGATTTTGTTCTTCATGTGAATTCGCGAAACATTATTTTTGTGATTGTCCTTTATCAGAGGGAGCTTAGAATCAATTGTATATGCAGCTCTGCTATATGGATAGAGTTATTAAAGACAAACGTTCAGTTCCTCGCAATCTTCCTTTAATGAAAGGGTGGACAAGTCAACATTTGCAAGATAGAGAAAATGAGGAGATAGATGCAGGAAAATTTGGTTTGGGACTTATCCAGAAGAGATATGTCCATAACCTGGAGCAAGAGGAGGAGCAGGAAGAGGATCAGGAGGAGGAGGAAGAAGAACAAGAAGAGGAGAATGAGGATGAGGAACAGGAAGAGAGGAGATGGAGGACGAGGAGGAGGAGGAGGAGTTGCCTCAAGAAAAAAGTTCTAATGTTGATGACAATGGTGTTGAGTCTTCCCTGAATCTACTCCCAAAAGAATTCCTGCAGAAAGTAGTGAAAAACATTCTTATGATGAATTATGGGAAGATGAATCTTATCAGGGCCTTTACAGAAGCTCCCTCACACATCAAAATTAAATTTGCTATCGAATTGATGTGTGATATGGCTAGATCTGCACTTGGAAGCCAAACAAGTCCAATTGAATCTGTGAACGAAAAGTTTGTTAATTTGTCCACGTTTCTTGAAGACAAGGTTGATAATTTTGATAACTGGAAAACAATCATTGAATCAATAGTTACTATTGAAAAGGAAAAGGAAGCACTTGAAGATTTGACGGAGTTTCCAACTTTCAGATACGGACATCTCGTTAATAAAGTAAGTACATCATTTTGTTTACATATGTTTCTTTGAGTTGACATTAGATTACTCCTATAATTTAGATACTAACGTTGTAAAACTAATTTAAAATCAGTTGGCAGGAGAAAGAAACAGAGTAATTATCCCTACATCGCCAGTTTCTGATCCTAAAGGGGTGAGTCAAATCTCATCTTTTGTATTTAGAATTAATTTGATATTAATTATAAATTACTAATTTAATAGGCTTTTGAAGAAAAAGAAGATGAAGGAACAAAAGAAGACACAGTGGGTGATGACAATAGTGAATCAGCCTCTCCTATCTCAACACCAGGTGCAGGTCCAATGGATGACGCATATGTTGAAATGAACAAAGCAAAGCAACAGGAGAAAGGAAAAGAGAAAGAAGAGAATATTGTTAAAGTAAAGTAACTAAAACTAAGATTAAATAGTATATTGTTTTTATAAAATGACCGAATTGTTGTTAAAATTGCTTGAAATTGTGGTTTAGATTTGGTTATAATTGTTATTGACATGATTTATACGTGTAGTTGACATGTCTTATAATTGTTATTGACATTAATTTTATTTACTGTTGACATGGTTCTGTGTCTAGCAGACATAGTATGTACCGTAATTTACATAAATCGTATGTGTTGTTGACATGATATGCACCATACTTGACATAATTATACTAGTTGTTGACATGACTAGTATATATAGTTGACATGATTTTTAATTGAAACTAACATGAATTTTATTTGCACTGACAGAAGACTGTTGTTCCATTCTCTGCGATTCCACTGCCAGAAACTACTGTAAAAAGGTCTGATGATAAAACGCATTCCTAGGCTCTCCAGTTGACATAAGAGCTGTAGATACAAAAACATACCTGGAAACTTATGAAAGAACTGTCTACTACTACATACTAGAAACATAAGGAACAGATGAGTATGCATTATTTAATTATTTCATTGATCTTAAAAGTATTTTTAGTTTTCTATGCAGTAAACATACTTTATGAATATTGTTCATATGTAATTTGTATAACTTCATTTCAGAAATGCATGCGTTTATGAAGATGATTTTACTTGGGCGACCAATGAATTGTTTTTATCACTGAAGCCCCATGTAGAAATTAATGTGGGTGTAATTAACGCATGGGCATCACACCTGAACAACAGAGAAAATGAAAGGCCAACAACATCACTTTCACGTTTTTTTATTAGTACATCTCCATGTGTAAGTAATCTTAAATTATATGTAAACTGTTTGAGTCAGATGTCTCCCTAACCAAACATGTTAAATGCAGAACTTCAATGTAACAAATCGGCAGGAAAATTGGGATGCTTTGACAGCAAAGAGAAATTTCATTTCTCAGATAGATAATGAGGTTGAAAGAAGACCAGATTTCAACTGGAGAAAAATTGATTTGGTAATAAGATCTAACAATAATATCTATGTTAGAATATGAACAAGTATTCTATGAATATAATTTTATCTTTCATGTCATACAGGTCTTCTTCCCAGTTTGTGCAGATAACCATTACTACCTTGCAGTATATTAGATGAAGAAAAACATCATTGACATCATAGATAATATGAAGCCAGCTAAAGATACAAATCCGTTGAAGAATTATGACATTGATATTGGCTTAATGGTATGCTTTTATCTATGTTATAGACATATTCTCTACATTGTGTTGAAATGCTTTGTATGTGTAGTTTAATTTAGTTATTTATATATTTTCCAGAAAGATATGTTCGAAGCATACTTCATAGAGAAGAAATTGCTAGATCTTTCAGAAAATATAAACAAGTCTTCATTCAACTTTCTGAATATAGAATGGGCAACAACCACAAACATAAAGGACTGCGGTGTCTATTTGATGAGGCACATGGAGACCTATGTTGGGAAAAATGGCAGTGATTGAGATATCGGCTTCTCTGCGCGTAGTCTGAAGATTATCCAAGTACTCAAGGGAAGATATTGCTGCACGATGATTGCATCAATTTACAATAACCAGAGATCGCCAATGTTACAATTGGCTCATGATTGGATGGAAGCAAACATGGACAAACTGCTTAAGCTAAACAACAAATACAAGAACTTGTTTAGTTGTAGAAAGAGGAAGTGAACAAAAACTGATTTTAATGTTTGATGTTAAATTATTTTTTGGATTGGATTTAAAATGATTATTATGCATTCTGACTTGTGAAATTAGCAACTTTATGCTAATGTTGTTAACTTTCTTGTTTTGGGATGGATTTCAAAACAGCTACTATTGTGGTTTCTTACTTTTGAATGAATGTATATTTTCTGTTAATTTTATTATGATTCACATGACTTATTATTATTGTTGACATGGCTTATAATTGTTATTGACATGACTCATAATTGTTGTTGACATGGTTCTATACGCACTTAAAATAGTAAATAATATAGTTAACACGGCTTTAACGTGTAATTGACATGACTTTTATGTACTGTTGACACTATATGAAACATAGTTGATATAATTGTTATTCACATGACTTATAATTGTTGTTGACATGGCTTATACTTATTGTTGACATAGTTCTGTGCGTAGTTGACATGACTTATAATTGTTGTTGACATGAGATATAATTTTTGGTGACGTGGTTCTATGTGTGGTTAACATAGTATGTAATATATCTGACAAGACTTTAACGTGTAATTGACATGACTTTCATGTACAGTTGACAAGATATGCACCATAGTTGATATAATTATTGTTGACATAGTTCTGTGCATAGTTGACATGACTTATAATTGTTGTTGAAATGATTCTGTGCGTAATTGACATAATATGTAACGTAGTTGACATGGGTCTATACGTAGTTGACATGACTTATAATTTTTGTTGACATGATTCTATGTGTAGTTAAAATACTATGTAATATAGTTGACATGCTTGTAGGTGTAGTTGACACGGCTCTAACGAGTAGTTGACATGAATTTTATGTACCGTTGACATGATATGCACCATAGTTGATATAATTGTAATACTGATGTTAACATGTTTTCTATGTATAGTTGACATGGCTTGTACGTGTAGTTGACATGGCTTGTCAACTAGTATATGCCGTTGACACGATGTGCACCATAGTTGACATAATTATATTAGTTGTTGACATGGCTAGTACGTTTAGTTGACATGGCTTGTAACATAATTGACATGACTTGTGCGTGTAGTTGACACGATATGTAGCGTAGTTGACATGACTGGTATGTGCCGTTGACACGATGTGCACCATAGTTGACATAATTATATTACTTGTTGACATGGCCAGTATATATAGTTGACATAATTTTTAAGTTGTTGACATGTGCACCTTTAAAACATGAAGGAGCATGAAAGCAAGGCAGGTCCAACTTATATTGAAATGTCAACAACTTATAACTAAATGTCAACACCTTGTATAAAGGTTTACAACTCAGAAAACAAATCTTAAAATAAAACAAAACAGAATCATAAATAGATGTCAATAGAGAGTAAAATAAGATATAAAAATGTCAATAATTTATAGTCTATGTCAACAACTAAAAAACAACTCTGACTATTAAAAAAAAAAACAATCATGTTTACTTTCTGCCACAGCTTCTAGCATTATGATCAGTAACTTTATGACACTTTCCACAATGCCTATGAGGTTTATTTGTTTTTTCAATTGCGTTCTCTATGCTTGACTTAATCCTGCTTTTCTTGTCACTTGCACCTCCTTTTGTACTAACCACATCTGGAGCATGAGCAGTTGTGAATTAACATAACATGTTATCCCTGCCAAGTCTGCACCATAATTGCTTTTTTTTTAAGTTCCACTTCCTGTGAGTTAAGGACCAACAAATTTACGACTGTGAATAGGCTTCAATAATGAAGTAGTATCCTCCAGAAAGAAAAGAAGAGAGTGTAATTAAGAAGAGAGTGTAATTAAGAGGTATAATTATTGAATAGGCTTGCAAATTGGAATAACAGACCCTACAACACAGAATATTTACCAAGGAACATAAATCATGTCAACAGATTTTTCAAGTCATGTTAACAGAGCATAAATCAACAACATAACACAACAAAATAATGTTAATGAAACAGAATGACAACAAAGAGCATAGCAACAACACAGAATATTTACCAAGAAACATAAATCATGTCAACAGATTTTCAAGTCATGTCAACAGAGCATAAATCAACAACATAACACAACAAAATAATGTTAATGAAACAGAATGTCAACAAAGAGCTCATAACCCATACTTCTCCCTTGAAAGCTCAGAACTGATTAAGAAAAAAGGGTTAAACAGTCTGCACCTAAAGTATCCATGGATTCCAAACTCAGCCATGATTCTTAACCTTATCAGTCCTTGTGATCATTTGCTTAGCCAATAACTAACCAATTTTTTTATGTCAAATTAAGGACTCTCATCATGGTTATATCATATGGACTTTTACATTCAAGAAAATCCAACAAAACATTGATCCACTTAGACTAACGTTTACTTCCTCGGTCAAGAATTAATGAGCTGATTTCTCAAGTAACTTCAATTAAAACAGAAAATTACCCCTATAGTTATATCTAAAGAGGTGGTTCCACTCTTGTAAAATTCTTAGACAGTTGTTATAAGTTATGTAAGGCAAAATATCAGAACATGCTTCAAATTACCAGGATCAAAATGTCCAGTTTAATTAGAATACACCAATTCAAACACACGATGTCAACAGAATATTTAACAAGTACACATAAATCATGTCAACAGAGCATAAATCACCAACATAACACAACAAAATAATGTTAATCAAACAGAATGTCCACAAAGAGCATAACAACAACATAGAATATTTACCAAGTAACATAAATCATGTCAACAGATTTTCAAATCATGTCAACAGAGCATAAATCACCAACATAACACAAAAAATTCATGTTAACGAAAATCAAACCAGACTACCTCCACCATTCGTCGACGTAGACTCGGAATAAGATGAAGAATCCATCAAAGAACACTTAGCGGTTGATTACGAACTGAAATCGAACCTAGAGATGAGAAAATCAAAAAAAGAAAAAATTGATTAGGAACAAATTCGACTGGAGATAAACAAATAGAACATAAAAACAGAATCAAAGTCGGAAAAATCGACCGAAAAACTTCAAAATCAACACAGAAATCAGTCGAACTGGTCGTCTATTTTTCGAAAATTGAATCGCAAATCTGCTATCGTTGAAATCGTTGAAACCGGCTGAGTCTAATTTTGCGAATCAATTGAATCATAAAATCGTTAAAATAGATTCAATCAATGATAGGATTGAATCATGAAATTCTCACCAGAATCGCCGATCAAAGATGAAATATGATGAAGAACCCTAAATTAAAACGCGAAAAGACCCTTATACCCTTTCATATTAAATTAATCTAATAATATTTATTGTGTGGCAAAATCTGGACCACTTATTTAATAGAAACGAGTGGCTGATATTACATCTCATTTCTCAATTAGCCTAAATAATCTCAATTGATCACAACCATATATATATATATATATAGAGTTGTGATCAATGTCGAACCAATTTTAAAGACCGAACTAGAGACCAAATCTGGGCCATTAGATCTAGTTTTTTTGATGAGATGTGCTGCTGCGAAATTTTTTTCTTCTTCATTACTAGCCCATGTTACTTCATTGTATAGGTTTATTACTTCATTCTATACTTCAAATGCTTCTACACATACTTCATTCCAACAATTTATTACATTATTCAATGTGTTTATTAAACCATATTAGCGCCATGGCGTTGGTGATAGATATTGTAGAGAGAAAGACCGACAAGCATTAGATCTAGTTTTTTTGATGAGATGTGCTGCTGCGAAATTTTTTTCTTCTTCATTACTAGCCCATGTTACTTCATTATATATGTTTATTACTTCATTCTGTACTTCAAATGCTTCTACACATACTTCATTCCAACAATTTATTACATTATTCAATGTGTTTATTAAACCATATTAGCGCCATGGCGTTGGTGATAGATATTGTAGAGAGAAAGACCGACACGCAACGGCAAAACCACATTTACGTACTGAAATGAAGTAAAAACCTACTGGAATGAAGTAAAAACTCACTAGAATGAAGTAAAAACCTACTAGAATGAAGTAATACATTCTGGAACGAAGTTAAATCTTCGTAACATGTTAGTATGACTTATTTACCTTCGGATGAATTAAAATAGGCTCGTGATGAAGGCGAAAATAATTTATAAATTTCTGTATTTTATTCATAAAAAACTAGATCTAAAAGCCCTAATTTGGTAGGGTTCGGTGGTTCGGTCTTTAAGAGTGGATTTGTGGATAATAGGACTCTATATATATATATATATATATATATTGAGAACTTTTAGCCTAATTGAGAATTGAGATTCATTTTCAGCCACTCATTTTTATTAAATGAGTGGTCCAGAATTTGTCACATAAAATTTATTTTTGAATTAATTAATTATGAAAGGACATAATGGTAATTTCAGTTGAAACAAATGAAAACCCCCAATTGAAAACGAAGAGCAGCAACTTCTCCAGCAACTTCTCCCCTCAAATTCGTCGTCGCCGTCAAATCCAGCCCCTTGCCGGCGCCGAACCTCCGTACTCAGATCGACCTCTATACTCAGATCATCAACTTTCTCCTCTCGCAATTTCTGGAATTCGCAGATAGTATTTGGACACACATGTAACTTAATTTCTAATCTCATTTCATTTTTCTCGTTTAGATTTTGATAGCAGTAGCCATGATCCGATTGATTTTGGATTGATTTTATACATATTCTTCCTCTTTCCCCTTGGATTTTGTTGTTTTGTCTTCCTCTTTCCCCTCGGGTTTTGTTGCTTGTTTTTTTGTTGCTTTTTCTTCCTCTTCCTCGAATTTCTGGTGAAGCCTATCGCCGACTCCATAGCAGATTTGATTTCTGTTATTTCTGTGGATTCGATTTCTCTAAAATCGAAAGCAAATTACAATTAATTCGTGAAATATATGGATGTAGTTTTTAATTCGATTGTGTTGCTGGAATTTTTGAGTTGCCTAAGGTGTTTGTGATATTGCCTAAAATATTATTGTTGACATAAATTATATAAGTTGTTGACATGAAAATGTTTATTTTTAACATAAATTATATAGCTTGTTGACATAATAACGTTTGTTGTTGACATGAATTATATAGGTCGTTGGCATAAATTTTATGAAAAATGTTGTTGACATAAATTATATGTAAAACATTGTTGTTGACATGAATTATATGTAAAACGTTGTTGTTGACATAAATAATATACGTTATTGACATGCAAATATTTGTTGTTGACATTAATTATTTTTAAAATGTTATCGTTGACATAATAGTTGACATAAATAAAGTTTGTTGTTGACATCATAGTTGACATAAATAAAGTTTGTTGTTGACATCTTAGTTGACATAAATAACGTTTATTGTTGACATCGTAGTTGACATAATGTCTCTGTAGTTGACATCGTTCGAAAATGATAATTATACCCCCTAATTGACATAATATCTCAGTAGTTGACAATATATATATATATAAATATAAATATATATATATATATATATATATATATATATATGATTGTGATCAATTGAGATTTTTTAGGGTAATTGAGAAATGAGATGCAATATTAGCCACTCATTTTAATTAAATGAGTGGTCCAGATTTTGCCACACAATAAATAATTTTAGATTAATTTAATATGAAAGGGTATAATAGTCATTTTGTGTTCTAATTTAAAAAAGGATGGCCGGTGCAATGTATCCGGCGGTGGCGGTGGACGTCGTGAGCCCACAGTTCTGCATGTCTCAGCCCATGGATCTCACCATCTCGCGGAAGCTGATGACTCTAGAAGACGGAACCTTCGGAGTCACCGACCTCGACGACAACCTCCTTTTCAAGATTAGAGGCAAAGTCTTCAGCCTCCACAACCGCCGCGTCTTGCTCGACGCCGCCGGCAACCCTATCATCACCTTCCAGCAGAAGGTAAATCTCCAATCAATTCATCAAATCTCTAAATCTCAATCTTCTTCCGAATCAGTCGATCAAATCTATACCTCGATCATTTCATTTGGATCAATTCATCAAATCTAAATCTCAATCTTCTAAATCAATCGATCAAACATTTCGATTGGATCAATTGATCGATTCTAGATCTTGGATGGATAAAATCTAAATCTGGATTAATCGATTGTGAATCAATTGATGAGATCTAAATCTGGATGGTGCAGCTGCTGACAGCGCATAGGAGATGGCAGGCTTTCAGAGGAGAGAGCACGGATTCGAAGAAGATGCTTTTCAGTGTGAGAAAGTCATCGATGATTCAGTTCAAGACGAAGCTGGATGTGTTCAGGGAGCAGAGAGTAAGAAGTTCAAGGCTGCTGAATTGGCTCCTGCTCATGCCACCAAGGAAATCTATGCGTCGCTCTTCACTTCATCGAAAAAGCAGGTTTTCAAGGAGACGAATAGCTGCAGATCGTTGCCGCTTGGTCAAAACTGAAGGCTTGGTTACTCATATCTATAGAAACTGGTACTGTGCTGTTATTTGTTGAACTTGTATTGCTTTCTTGGAGATCCCCTGCTGCTATCTAGAAATCCTTGATTTGATGACTATCAAAGTTATGCAAAACTTGATTTTTTGTTATGGAATGCAAAACTGAATTTTTTCTGCTGTCTACCATTAATCGATAGGATGTCTAGAGAGAGAGAGAAAATTTGGGGAAATTCCAATTTTCACAAGTTCGTTGACATGAACTATATAGTTCGTTGACATAATAACATTTGTTGTTGACATAAATTATATGTAAATCGTTGTTGTTGACACAAATAATATGTCGTTGACATGAAAATGTTTGTTGTTGACATTGATTATTTGTAAAATGTTGCTGTTGACATAAATAAAGTTTGTTGTTGACATCGTAGTTGACATAAATAACGTTTGTTGTTGACATCGTAGTTGACATCGCACGAGTTGTTGACATTTTAATACGAGTTGTTGATATTCGATATTCTCGGTATTGATATGTGACTAGTAAGTGTTATTTGTTAGTTGTTGACATTCGATATTCTCGGTATTGATATATGAATTATAAGTGTTATTTGTTAGTTGTTGACATTTTAATACGAGTTGTTGACATTCGATATTTTCGGTATTGATATGTGAATTATAAGTGTTATTTGTTAGTTGTTGACATTTTAATACGAGTTGTTGACATTCGATATTCTCGGTATTGATATGTAAATTATAAGTGTTATTTGTTAGTTGTTGACATTTTAATACGAGTTGTTGACATTCGATATTCTCGGTATTGATATGTGAATTATAAGTGTTATTTTTTAGTTGTTGACATTTTAATAAGTGTTATTTTATCGAATGTTGAAGATTTGAAGATTTGAATGTTGAAGATTTGAAGATTTGAATGTTGAAGATTTGATGATTTGAAGATTTGAATATTGAAGATTTGAAGATTTGAATGTTGAAGATTTGAAGATATGAATGTCGAAGATTTGATGATTTGAAGATTTGAAGATTTGAATGTTGAAGATTTGAAGATTTGAATGTTGAATATTTGAAGACTTTGCAGCTAGAGTTTTAGAGAGGGTTTTAGAAAATTATTTCAAATACAATTTAATGAAAAGACAATTATACCCCCGTGTTGACATAATGTGATAGCTGTTGACATTAAGTTAATCTTGTGAATTAGTGGCTGAGATTTCTCAGCCACTAATTCACAAGATTAACTTAATGTCAACAGCTATCACATTATGTCAAGAATGGGGTATAATTGTCTTTTCATTAATAATGTAGAGGACAATAATAAAATACATTTGAAATCATTTTCTAAAGTCTTCAAATCTTCAACATTCAAATCTTCAAATCTTCAAATATTCAAATCTTCAACATTCAAATCTTCAAATCTTTATATCTCCAAATCTTCAACATTCAAATCTTCAAATATTCAAATATTCAAATCTTCAACATTCAAATCTTCAAATCTTTAAATCTTCAATTCTTCAATTCTTCAAATCTTCAAATCTTCAATATCAATATCGAATGTCAACAACTCGTATTAAAATGTCAACAACTAACAAATAACACTTATATTTACATATCAATACCGAGAATATCGAATGTCAACAACTCGTATTAAAATGTCAACAACTAAAAAATAATACTTACAATTCACATATCAATACCGAGAATATCGAATGTCAACAACTCGTATTAAAATGTCAACAACTAACAAATAACACTTACAATTCGCATATCAATACCGAGAATATCGAATGTCAACAACTCGTATTAAAATGTCAACAACTAACAAATAATACTTATAATTCACATATCAATACCGAGAATATCGAATGTCAACAACTCGTATTAAAATGTCAACAACTAAAGAATAACACTTACAATTCACATATCAATACCGAGAATATCGAATGTCAACAACTCGTATTAAAATGTCAACAACTAACAAATAACACTTACAATTCACATATCAATACCGAAAATATCAAATGTCAACAACTCGTATTAAAATGTCAACAACTAACAAATAACACTTACAATTCACATATCAATACCGAGAATATCGAATGTCAACAACTCGTATTAAAATGTCAACAACTAACAAATAACACTTACAATTCACATATCAATACCGAGAATATCGAATGTCAACAACTCATATTAAAATGTCAACAACTAACAAATAACATTTACAATTCACATATCAATACCGAGAATATCGAATGTCAACAACTAACAAATAATACTTATAATTCACATATCAATATCGAGAATATCGAATGTCAACAACTCGTATTAAAATGTCAACAACTAACAAATAACACTTATAATTCACATATCAATACCGAGAATATCGAATGTCAACAACTAATAAATAACACTTATAATTCACATATCAATAGCGAGATTAGCGAATGTCAACAACTCGTATTAAAATGTCAACAACTAACAAATAACACTTATAATTCACATATCAATAGCGAGAATATCGAATGTCAGCAACTAACAAATAACACTTATAATTCACATATCAATACCGAGAATATCGAATGTCAACAATATTGATAACGAACTTGAAATTTGTTGTTAAAATTTGCATAAGGATTTAACAATTAACCTAGTGTTATTGAATGTTGGGTTGAATTCTATGTATGTATTCTTGAGTTTGAAGAAGAGGTTAGTCAGTTTGTGATTTAAAATGGAACTAACCCCATTTCTTTTTTAGATTGAACATTTCTCCAAATTCAACCATAATGCTGTAGCTATTTAAATCGTTGTAATCCTTTAGGCACATATCATGTGTCACTCCAATATGGGATATTCATACAATGACAAAAACTTATGTCCACCAGGATTTACTGTGCATCCAAATTTATTAATCTCATTGGGGTTTATTGATCACACTTAGAATTTAATGAGCAGTGCATTCTGAAGTACCGAAGCGTGCCTCAGCCTCCAAACTATTTGAAGAAAAGATAACCAAGACCGAAGCAAGACTGTTTGGGTTTTGATTCTTTTTAATGCAATGACAGCAAACCTAAAGGATCGCAATCAATAATGAATATTACTAATAGCTAACATAGTCGTAGCTGCCCTTTCTATGTTGTGTTTACTAGTCTCCAAATATGATGAAAATTCCGTGGCGTTCCTTAGAAATTTTGTTTTGAGTTGAGCCCAAACCAACATGAGGATTAATATTATTTGAGCTGCGTATTTTAGATACAACTATTTTGTATGTCAACAAAATGTCAACAAAGAGTATAGCTAACATACATCATGTCAACAGATTTCCATTTATGTCAACAGAACATCAATTCAAATATCAACAGATTTTGCATTTATGTCAACAAAAATTTATCATCATAGCAACAGAGAGTATACATGATATCAATAAATTCTACATAGAATGTCAATAAATCTGCATTTATGTCAACAGAGTATAATTCACCAACAAAGTACAAAAAAGTCATGTTAATGAAAATCAAACCAAAATCTTTTCTCCTGTACAGTTCCATCGCCGCGTTTTGTATCCTATTGTAAAAATTCACACCAAGCTGTATCCTACTGATATTGAGACAAATTAACAAACACATGGAATGCATAGACTATTTTCATCTTCACAAAAAGATTTCCCATTCCAAAACATGTCAATTAGCCACATTGCTGAATTGAAAACAACAACACAAAATTCAGTCAAATTCTAACATCTCCTAATCTAATTTATCTTGATCCATAAAAAAGAAAAAATTAATACACATACCTGCAACATCCTCTCCGTCATAAACGCCGCGGTGAACGGTGCCAAAAGTTCCCCGCGCCAGCACAGATTTGACCACGAATTTCGAGGCATCGATTTCCCAGTCTTGCCTCGCCGGAATCTCCCTCAATTCATCCTGTTGTTGCTGCTTCCCTCGATTCATCCATTCTGCCCTAATTAAAACATGAAATTACTGATCGCCGCTCTCTGGAGTCCTTACCGATCCCGCTTCTCAGATCCGGCGGTCGGATTTGATCAGAAAGCGATCACTAGCAGAATTTCAGCAGCAAAGCCAGCAAGGTTTGGAGTTCTATCTATGGAACGTGAAGATGAAATCCTAATTAAAACATGAAATTACCATTCTATCCTTTCATATTAAATTAATCTAAAAATATTTATTGTGTGGCAAAATCTGGACCACTTATTTAATAAAAATGAGTGGCTGATATTGCATCTCATTTCTCAATTAGCATAAATAATCTCAATTGATCACAATCATATATATATATATATATATATATATATATATAATAAATTCCGCTGTCAAACAAAATATATACTGTAATACAATAAATACTTAGACAACAAACTTATAAAAACAACAAATTCCAGTCTCAAAAATGAAGGAAACAAGATTTCACTGAATCCCTAATGTCCAAAACAAGGCATTGAAAATGAGTTAGTTGCAACAATGAGAAGGAATTTTACCTTAAGATTTGAAATTCAATTGAGCTGAACACTGCTCTCAAAAAATGGAATCATCATTGGACGAGTTGTTGCTTTAAGACCTGTGGCCGTAGACCAATCGACACCAAGATGATTCAACTTTCTAGTGGTACGATCAAACATCAATAGCTCATCACTCATGCTTTTAAAATACAACAGCTTACCATCCTACGAAACCATAACGGCTCCCAAACACCACCATGAACATGGAAAACAGATTCTCTTGTCCACAATCCATAGCTCATAATCCAAAGTTCATATTTCCAAGGTCCAGCTTCACATATATCGTCATCCCACCAGCTTGTAAGAACACTTAACAACCCTTTATAGTCTAGAAAATGATAATTAGGGCACTTACGGTCAGGTAAGGGTAAACTGGATAGAGTTTCAGTAGAAAAATCAAATAAAAGGATAACAGGAGTCCGAGTCTGTTTTAGATCTGCTTTATGATAGAAAACCCCCGATACACAAGCACCAGTGGATGTATGACTACAATCATAGTTATGACAATAATCAAAGTCAGTGCATGGTATTCTCCTCCAGGAATTAAGTTTGAGTGAATACAAGTCCATGTGATAACTCTTGTCACGTATATTCCCTCTTCCATTTTCTGATATAGAAACAAACATAGAAACAAGATTCAGCACTTTGTAATCTTCAAATCCATGGTCAGACCACATTTGATTCGATAGATTATCATGCCTAAGGCGAGGATGGAGTTCCACAAAGGCTTAGGCAAGATTTTATACCCACCCGTTGTTGGGTTCCAAAGAGCTTGACCATCCGATTTTGTATCATGAAAATGAAATAGACCATTACAACTAGCCCCACTGAATGAATAACCTTTAGCTAGAATAGAGGGAGGATATATGAAATATTTGGGTGAGATGGTGCTATCATTTGCAACAAAATATTCCTCACTATTATGTTTATCACGATACTAATCACAAAAATTGATAAAAATGTCAGGCTTGGGCTTAGGGCAGATGTCTGCCTTCCAAAGTTGTAAGCATGAAGACAATGTTGCCTTCCAAAGTTGTAAGAATGAAGACAATGTTGTCTCGGATACGCAAGGATCAAGTTGCTCATTACCTACACAATAAAAATGGAAACACTATTATGATATCGTGGTTTTATTTTTGGGACACTCCCCAAATAGCCTCATACGAATGGAGTGAGTTAGGGTAGCACTTATATATAGCTTAAACATTACTCATTTCCCGATGTGGGATGTTGTTTGCATCCACACAAACCTCCCCTCAAACCAAGACCGACTTATTTTTTTCCTCTTTTGGTCGTATGTAATATGATAATCATGGGCGGACACACTTGGTGAAAGGGTAAGGCTCAAGCCCTTACCCAAATTTTATTTTTTTTCATTTTCGAAATCAAAATTTTTAAAATTTTTGGAAAATCATGTTAAGTCCTTACCAAGCCAATACTACAGAAGAACGAATTCCTATTTGTAGCCTCACTACCAACTTTTTCTACTAAATTTGGTTTTTCGGGTTCAGTTCGGTTTGGGCAAAAAACCGAACCAAAACCTAATCTAATTATAGTTAACAATGAATTCAGTTTATTATTCAGAAAGCTTGCAAATACCTTTGAAGAGTTTATCCAATTGATTTCCACTATTCCTCATAGGCGGGGCACCGACAATTCTCATATTCACCGACCATCTAACGAGAAAAAAAAATTTCACAAAATTTTAAAAATATAAGAACAAGTCAGAATATTTAAATGATTATTTAAATATAGAACCTGGGGAGAATTGAGCTCTGGACCCCGAAAAGAAAATGGTAGATCGAACACGGCTGCATAGAGGAAGGCGTCGAGTGGCGGATGTAACCAAGCGGAAGGCCATGCCATCCTTAAGTGAAGAAAAAATAGGCGTTGAGGAGGAGGAGAAACGCGCCTCTGAATCCAATGGCTTTCTTTGTGATTTGATATTATTTCTCTCATCAGAGGACTTTTCAAAACAAAGTAAGAAAGTTGAGACAATGGTCATCTCCATGAGAACTTAAAGACACATTAAAGATAATAAATGGGAAAAAAATCATGATATTCTTGAAATAACTAACTAATCCTAATATCCAAAATTGATACCACTAAAGATAACAAGTAATGCTAGAATCATCGGTCGAAGTCATTTCTTCATCATTTTCTAGTTTCGCTAAAGATAACAATTTATACGAAAGATAAGCATATGGAATTGAGAATTAAAAGGAATTTTACCTCCTGAATACAGGAAATTCCATAGAGTGGAACAAAGTTCTCAACAAACGGATAAATCATATGGCGACTGACACCGAGATGCTTTGACTTTCCAGTGGCAAATCAAACACCACCATGTCATGAAAAAAGTCCCCAAAATACAATAGCTTACCGTCCTGTGAAAACAATAACGGACGAGCATGGAAAACAGATTCCTCTCATCCACAATCCGCCGCTCATAACCCACAGTTGATATTCCTTAATAAGTACACGTCTTCATCTTTTGAATATACACAACTTAATAGCCCTTTATACTCTAGAATGCGAGCTTTATAGTAGGACGGGCAATCAGAAGGTAAGACTACACCGGAAAATGTTTCAGTAGAAATATCAAAAGAAAGGATACCTCTAGATGTTACAAGGTAGAAAATCCCCGAAACGCAAACATTACTAGCCCCCCATGAAATATCCCAACAATAAATATGAGACTTTGGGCATGCTATTCTCTTCCATGAATTAGTTTTGAGTGAATACAAGTCGATGTGATGAGTCGAGTCAATTAAACGTTCGTCTTTATCTTCCAAACAAGCATGGACAAGATTCAGCACTTTGTAATCTTGAGAGCTATGGTCATGCCACATTGCAAATGCTGTATCAAAATAGAAAAGGCGAGGGGGGAGTTGCGGATGCGGGCGAAGGAGGATCTTATACTCATGCGTTGTTGGGTTCCAAAGAACGTAATCCAGCTTGCGATCACGGAGATAAACTAGACCATCACAACTAGACCAGAAGAAATAATCTTTCCTTATAAAGGAGGGAGGAGGAGATATGTTATATTTGGGTGACCGGGAGATGGTGCCATCCTCTTCAAGGAAATATGCAACAAAACTTCCAAACTTATTATCTTCTCTATTTTTGAGATGGACAAAAATATCAGCCTTAGACTCCGATGCAAATTCTGTCTCCGGACACTTGTAACCTTCACAATAAAAATGTACTAACTTTTTCAACTTCACAAGGAGTATCATTCACAATCGGATTATATAACATAAATTAAAAACATGAGTATAATTTAGTTTATTCTGCAAATACAAATACGATTACCCAATTGATTTCCATTGCTACTCGCACCACCGATTCTCGCCTCTCTAACCAAAATAAAAAAATTCACGAAATTAAACAAATCAGAATATTTAAAGTAATGGATATTGGTCCACAGTAATACATAATTTTAAATCATTTTTTAATTTATAATAACTAGGATAAAAAACCACATTGATTTAATTGTAAGTACGACAAAAAGCCTCATACATTAGTTAAATACTCCCTCCGTGTCTAACAGATTCTCCGATCACCTATGTAGAAAGTGATGGAAGGAGTATAATGATAGACATGTCATGGAAAATAGTATCAAACAAAGTGCAAAGTTTATGGTATTCTATATCAATTTTAAAGTTAGTGGAAAAAACCATATTTGGTCAAAATTCATATTGTAAAAAAAATTGTGAGATAAAAACTCAAAAATTGTATAAATTTTGAATTTGGTGTAAATGGTTGAAGTAAAATTAGTTTGTGGCGTGATGTAAAATTACTTTGAGTTTGGTGTAAATAGTCGGATCAATAACCTTTAAATTAATTTATTTTTAAATAGAACCTGGGGTGAATTGAGCACAAATTGTAGATTGGACACGGCGAAGACGGCGAGCGGCGGATGTAACCAGCCGGAAAGCCATAACCCATAAGTAAAGAAAAAATAGTCGAGGAAAAATGCGCCGCTACCCCCACCACCGCTTCAGGTTTCTTTCTAATTTTCGTCAGTACTTAAATTTATTGGACGAGGGCTGGGTAAAACAATAATCCCATAGCGTGTACTTAGTAGTTACAGTTACGTTTTACTCACATAAAGTATTCTCAGTAATGTTTTACTTTTATGTGTACTTTCCCCGGACATTTAATTTGACACAAATTTTAACTCATAATTAGCAAAATAAGAGAGATAGAAAGGAAAAAAATTTAAAATATTATTAGTGGAGAATGAATCATATCTCATTAGAGAGAGAAAAGAGTTACCAAAATTAAAAAGTTCATACATTTCAGGAACGGACTAAACAGAAAAGAGTTAATATTTTTCAGAGACGGAGAAAGTACATTCTCAAAACCGGAAATATACTCTTCCAAAAAATAACTTCCAAAGAAAAATACTCTCATTTGTGGATGCTACGGATTTTAATGAGAAACTGATAAAGTAAAAGAGAATGGAGAAAAAATAAGAGAGAAGAGGTAAGAGAGAGATGCGAGAAAAAGTGGATAAAATATGAAACAAAATTTCCATTTTTGAAATGGAACTATTTTTTATGGGCGAAAAAAGTATTAATTGCAAAAATGACTGCAAAAAAAGAAATGTACTATGAGGTAGCATGGAAGTATATGTTGTAATCATTTGTATAATAACATATCATTGTATGGATTATCAAAGCATACATGGGCTGGAGCATGATACTCTCTCCGTCCAAAAAAAATAGACAAGATCATGAATGACACAAATTTTAATGTATAATTGGTAAAGTAAGAGAAATATAAAAGAAAAAAAAGGAAAGAGAGGGAGGAAAAAGATAATGAAATGAGGGTTAATGGATTCTGGGTTCCATATTCAGAATAATGTATATATTTTGGTGGACACCCTAAAATAGTAAAACTAATCCATTTTTTTTAGCCGGAGGAAGTAATAAATATACTTGCTCCTAATGAAAAACTTCACCAAGAAAACACCAAACGATAGAGAGAACGTTTATCTCAAATTCAAGAAGCCAGCTTCCACAAAAGGAAAGCAACCTACAATTCACAAAATCAACTCTCAACATCTCTCTAGAGCTGTTAGCTAACAGATTTACAAGACATCTACTCTTTTTACACGAGGATAAACTAAATGGCCATCACTTTCTACATAGGTGGTCGGAAATCTGTCAGACAACGGATAAGAGAATTTTCCACCTGCCTTATTGAGGCATAAACGACATAGCTTTCCTAAATTCATCGGCTGAGCCTGGGAATGGCTGCTGCCCCGGCATCCACAGATTTCCATTATGGGGCAGCAGCATCGAAGGTTGGTTGCTAGTCCGTGTGCCTTCTCCTACGACTGAATCAGAAACTTCTTTCTTTTTCTTGACAAACTTGAAGAACTCAGCAACTTGGCAAGCATATCTTTAAAAGAAAAACATGTATGAAGAAGTAAGACATGGAATTGATTTCGATATGTGATCAAGTAAAGGAATGGATCAGAGCTTGATCTGGAATAGATTAATCTATTATAGAATAAAACTCTCAAGAAACGGTGGAAGTTAACGTACTCTTGCTTGGCTTCTATGTCTCTGCTAAAATCGATGTCTGGTTCACAGTCGAGAACCAAAGCAGGAACCTGCACCTCCGTTAAAAAGAGGCAAAATAAAGAGAAGTGATAAAATTGAAGAAAAATATCCTGGAATAATTTTGCAAGAGCATATACTCCCTCCGTCCCAGATAATTAGACCAAGTATTCCATTTCGGGCCGTCCCATATAATTTGTCCCACTTCACTTTTACCATTTTTGGTAGTGGACCTCATATTCCACTAACTCATTCATACTCACATTTTATTATAAAACTAATACTTTAAAAGTAGGACCCACATCCCACCAACTTTTTCAACCCACTTTCCATTAGATTTCTTAAAACCCGTGCCGGGTCAAAGTGTCCCAAATTATCTGGGACGGAGGGAGTAACTGTTTGTACCTTTTGGATGCTTGAGTGCATATGATCACCATTCAAATAAAAAACGCGGTCTTTAATGTGGGGATGTAAAGACCAATCATCATCCCTGGGTAGCTGATTCACAGATAGAACTCCGTGATTCCCACTCTCAAATGGGAAAAGCCAGCTTTCGTGTTTCTCATGCAAGTCCCTCAGGTAGTCCAAAGAGACTCCGCCTTCCTCTGCTCTCTTACGCAGCATCATGCGCTTGTGGCAAGTGTCGGGGCTTGCTCTCAGATAAATGAATCCATCAGGAATAAGTCCAGGCAAACTTGAAACAACAGGATCAAACCATGAATCGTAAATGCTAATTTCCATCTCATTCATCCACTTCGCCTCATGAACAGCTCTCACAAAGACCTTCATTTAAGGAAATCGATCAAGAAAATATGCAATGCTAATCCAATATTAGTGAAGAAGAACCAAGAAGGATTCCTAGTACTGATTCATCAAATTAGACAAATATCTTGGTTTTTGCATAAAAAATTAGACTACTAAATAGGTTGCAGGCTTCTCCTTTGTCGTTCAATAATATTCCATAAAAAGCATCATTAAACAAACAATATTTCTAATAAGATCAAGAAATAAGGAATTTATACAGTCATCAAGGTCAAATGAGAGGAATTTATTTGTTTACCATTCTATCACTGAAGACACTCCGTTCCATGAGTCTCAGGGGCTTCATACCGCCACATGATTCTCTCTCCTGCATAACTCTTGTTACAAACACATAGTTCTGGAAGGTATACGCATATCTCTCTGGTTCAGCATAAAATGCATCTAATATGTTGAAGTGGTCAGGACCGACATTCTGCCACTTGTCAACTGGTTCAGGAACAATCTCCACAAGATCTCTAAGCTCGAGGGTTTCATTAGCTATTCTCTGCAAGAAAGTAGTCTTTCCCACACTGATATTTCCTTCTACACATAAAGTGATCCGCTTCTTCTGACTAGGTTTAATGCTTTCCTTGAGCTCTTCATCTACACTCTCCTTGATAAATATAGTTATGCTCTCAGCATGATTCTTGTGTATGATCCCCACTGAGCTCTGTAAGAACTCCACCATTTTCTCACTAGATTTACCAAAAAACTGCACCGTAACAAGAGCATGTTATTTGGTAAATTCAGGCTACATACAAAAGTTTGATATATACACTCAAAAATGCGACCTCCGTTCAGTTATCCAAATCATATCCAGAAGAATCCAACATGAACGTCAAATATTTCTGTCATAGCTAATCATGATTCATGACATGCTCAAAATACACAATCTCATGCAATAAACAATCATAACACTTACTAATCTAGCAATTAACACCGCTTCAAAGGCATAAAAACTGCAGATTGCTACAATGCTCATCTCTTTTTTCAAATTTCACCAACACTCTAAACCTACTAAAACGGAGCTCAGAAATTCAAAAACTAAATAACTGCAATTAAATATACCTTATCTTTATAGAGCTGCTTGAGCTGAGCCACTGCCTCAAACCCTTTCTCCACCAGCTTCCTCAAATTCCTAGGTCCAACACCAGGAATTGTCAGCAAATCCGGGCTCCCCACCACCACTGCGCCACCGCCACTCCTCCTCCTCTGCAAGCACTTGTCATCGGCAACCGCGAATTCGCCGCCTTTACCGGCTAGGGTTGAGAACCACGCGGCCCTGTGGGACCCGCCTCCCAATCCACTATACATATTGCTCTCCTTGAGTACCACCCACGCCCTCAGCGGCCCCGTATTGGTGGAGCAGCTGCAGGTGGGCAATTTCGTCAATTTGAGGCCGCGCACCGCGGCGGACGAATAAGGGTTTCTCGGGTGGTGAGGGGGGGTGGGCTGGCCGAGACACGACATTTTGCTGGTAATTCCCCGTGGGGCGCCGCTGAAACCTAGAGAGAGAGGAATGGTGTTATTGGCGAATGAAATTGGGGCGGCAGCGGGCGTCCTGCGAAAAAGTTTCTGCATCACTTTGGTGCATCTCACACCGAATCCAAACTGTGGATATGCATAGGGATTATCAGTATGCTTGAAATGGTTTTTCGCGAACTAGAAAAGCAGAGGTTGATACTCGAGGTCAAGGGTATTACATAATCATAACTATTTTCACTTTATTTTTTATACACTAGGAGTACTAATTTTTGTACTCTGCTTATTCGAGAAATCAATTAACTCTTTTCAAATTAGTGAAATGGATATAAATTAAGGGTTAGTATTAGTCTCTAAAATTATAAATTTTTATTGAAACATGATAGTATGTGCAAACTTAAAATTTTTATACAAAAATCTTAAAGTTAGGCTTATTATTAGTGAATTTCCATGAATTCAGCTTTTCGTTCAAATTGAAACGAAAACATTGAAATACGTAAGGCCTAAATTCATGTTTTTTTGTGAGAGTTTAATTATTTTTACTCTTAAACTTTCTTTCATTCAGTTCTAGAACTAGAGCATCCGCAATAGCGGATTACCCAGCGTCGGCGGCTAGGCACTCGGCTAGTCTGCTATTGCAGTGGGCAAGCCGAACGGAAGATAAAAAAAAGCCCAAGAGGTCGGGCGTGGAATAACCAGCCACTTATTGCGCAGCGAGCGATCGGCTAGTCGAATTTTTAAAAAAAAAATTATTTATACTCTAGATTTTCAACTCATCGCACTTTATCTTTTTAATATTTGATAAATACCAACAATTAAAATAAATTAAATTGGAGGCTAGGGCATTGGCTAGACTGTGGAAATGCTATGGTATTAGCTAGACTGTGGGAAGGATATGGTGACGTGACAGGAGGAGTTTTAGGTTGAGCTATTGTTAGGCGGTGACTAGAACATTCCTATTGTGGATGCTCTAAAGGTTATTAGAGAAGGCTTTAAGTCTATTGCCCGAACGGGAAATATCACCTTAGAAAGAGGTAAGATTTTTCATTAGATCCTTGCATTGTCGCATGTGGCAAACTTGGGACGGGGGCTTTTATGGTCATGTCTGTTGAGAAATGTTATAGTGCATGACAATGTTGAGGTCGTGTGAATAAAAATATAAACAAATTCATCTTCACATGCCTGCGAATGAGATAGTTAAGAAGCACATGCTAGAGATGGTTGTGTATCAATTACCAAAGAGAGTACTCAACATCCTACCTAAGTTAAATGATTTGAGGAGATGGTCAGACAAAAGACCGGACGTGAGGACCCATAGCTCGGATGAACTAGGGAATGGTCTTAAGGTTTGACAAATTTATCCTTGGGTGAGTTGTCTGGTTTTGTGTTGGTGTCGGTCTGTTTTGTCACTTCTATAAGTTTGTTATTGGGACTTTTCGTGGGCGGCCTCATCTTTGTTTTTTGGTTTGTGTTTTGCTTTAGCTGTTTGGCTTTTGTTTTTCCATGTTCTCTGTAACAGATTTTGACGCATTTCCCTTTCAGGCTTGAGCATTTTTATTTATAAAAAAAAACATCCAAACCTAAGTAGATTGCCAGAAACATAAATAGCACAGACCGCGGCGGGGGTCAGGGTAATTCTATTCAATTCTGCCTAAATCGCAAAGAATTTCGTCGTTATTCTATCGTGTTCTCGACCAGTGGACTTGATCCCAATTCCAATGCAGCATACTGCAAATCTGATTCGTAATCATCGGAGTTCAGCTTTGCAGGGGGAACGCTACTTCAAGCTGCCCCTTAGATCAGCTATTAACATACCATGATACAGACCAAACAGGAGAACTCATCCCAAAAGACTAGCCTGTTAGGAGAGAGAGCCCATTTTAGTCTATATACCCCACACCAGTTGTTCTCACAACCGATGTGGGAATTGAGTCCGTAACATTCGACCCTCTTTTAAGGGCCAACGTCCTCGTTGGTCACGGCCACGTTGGTCACGGCTGGTTCTTTGCCAGGCCACCACTCCGTGGGCCACCACTCCGAGTTCTCGTTGGTCACGGCCACGTTGGTCACGGCGGATTCTTTGCCCGGCCACCACTCCGTGGGTCACCACTCCGAGTCGGTCCCAAACGTACTCGTTGGTCACGGCGAGTTCTTTGCCCGGCCACCACTCCGAACCGTTTGGGCTCTCAATGAAAGCACCAATTGATACAGACCAAACAGGAGAACTCATCCCAAAAGACTAGCATGTTAGGAGAGAGAGCCCATTTTAGTCTATATACCCCACACCAGTTGTTCTCACAACCGATGTGGGAATTGAGTCCGTAACATACCATGCTTTCGTTATCTTCTTTTGTTATTTTAGAGAGAGAATGAAGAGATTAAATATGAAGGTAAGCAATTGATTTTTGTTGTAATAACTAAGTTGTATGGATCGAATGAACCTGTTGCATTTATCAACGGGAGAGGATGAGGATAATTATAATCTAAAGACAATTTTCGACTATCATATGAGTTGCAAACTAATTTTTAGTTCCCTTTCTTACTTGTGTTTAGTTCATTTTAAACAAATATACTTCACAATACACTTCACTATAAACACAATATACTTCATTAGAAAGCTAATATAGTTCACTGTAAACAAAATATACTTCACATTTAGTTCACTTTTTCTTATGTTTAATTCACTGCGTACATGTTTTAGTTCACTTACCTGTTTTAGTTCACTAAAAGTGAATGTTATTTCGTTGCAAACTTGTTTTTAATTCAATGCGTACAAATTTTAGTTCATTGTAAGTGTGTTTCATTTTGTAGCAAACAGGGCTGTCAAATTATGCGGGTTGGGTCGTTATCGTGTCAACCCATTATCGACCCAACCCAACCCGAAATCATCCGGTTCTTATCGTGTCCCAACCCAAGGTTCGTGCATGCTATCGTGTACCCAAAAAAAGTCAACTCTGTGTTAATGATAGTAAGTTAGCTTGACACGACACGATAACGACTAAAACATGATGTTATTATACGATTTAAACATGATATTACACGATAAAATAAAAAATTACCAAATTAAAATAATTATTTTCTTAATCAGAATAATAAAATTAAAATATAGTAATATTAAATCTATATAATAAAATTAAATAATTAAAAAATTAATAAAATCTAAGCATAACTAAAAAATTCATAAAAAATTCATAAAAAATCTAAGCATAATTTTAGATGTCCCACTTTAGGAGTCCCAGCTGTAATATCCATAAATAGTAATATAACGGTTCGTATATTGAGATAATATGAAGTGAATATTTCTTATAGTGAAGTAAATAGTACTCCCTTCGTTCCGGAATAATAGAAGCGTTTCATTTAATGATTTAATGCACTCGTTTTGGAAAAAGAGTAAAGTATGAGAGAGAATTGTATAATTATTTCTCACTAACAGGGAATCGGATTTGAAAAAATTAATATACTACGGTCGGTCATCTACTTCGAACGTAGATCGACGCTATTATATTTAATTTTGTAAAATTAAATGTCTCATCACATTTGTTATTGATCAAAGTCTACTTCGAACGTAGATCGACGCTATTATATTTAATTTTGTAAAATTAAATGTCTCATCACATTTGTTATTGGTCATAGTCTATTGACCAAACATGATTTCAACATCATTCATGTTTAGTTAGAATTGAATCCTATAACAGGCTATGTAGCAATTGAGAGAAAATTATTCAAACATAGATTCTTTAAGCATTTTATTTTCTACGTCATTCTTTTAGTTTTTTTATAATTTTCTATCAGAATCACCATGAAAAAGAAAAAAAAATCCTACTATACCAAGTCTGATTGCATGGATGAAAACAGGATTACCTTTTATAAGGCCCATGGAAAAGGACTTATAAGACTTAAATGCGAAAAATAGAGGTTTCTATTATAGAAAGACAGAGAATTTTGTGACAGGAAAATAATTGGCACATGGCTTAGAGGCTTAAGGTCACAGCAAAGTATATTGGTTTGGTGTAACCATGTGAGTATCTGCCTACTTTTTAATATTTATTACCTATTTCCAGCTTTCGATTTACGCAAATTAATTTATAAACGTAAATATATAAGGATACATATTTGTATAAGGACATGATTTATTAGGTGGATAGGAATTGCGGATTAATAAATGGATAAGTGGAGTGGATTAACAAGCTTAGCAAATAATCTCAACCCATGTTATGATACAATTTGTAACTAATCATCTCTTGCGTTTTGTATCTTTTGTTAGGAAGTGGATTTGTTAGCAAAATTACTCACATGAACCTCCTCTCTTCTTTTTTTTTTTTAAATACCAACCAATCTCCTATGGTTGGATTTACTAATGCCTGGAACTCTATCAAACATAGTCATTTATCCGCCAACAAAAAACAGAGACGATGTTGGTAGTGAAACACATCTCAATTGGTAAATTTGAGACTATTTTTCTAATGTATGTACGTGGATCTCAAAAGATCGGATGCGCATGGATGTAAATCTTAAAAAAATTCAAACAAAATTTCAAGGATCAATAAAATTATAGTAGGAGTAGTAAAATACTAATGCATGATTTTCTATTCAAATATTGACTCATTTATACGATGAGAAATTCTAAGACACATATACATATATATTGGAAAAGTTGGCAATTAAAACGTTTAAAGAAACATTAAGGAAGAAAAACTATAACTTTTTTGAATTATAACTACATTTAGCTAGTTGGATTAATCTTTCAAAAACTAAAAAAAGGAAAGGCATTGTTTGGCTGGCCTAGAATTATTTGGTGGCACTCACATGACGTTGAGATCCTCATCCACCTACCTATAACTAACAAACTGTCGCTTTTTTTCTTCTTTTTCCCCCCAAAATTTAATGCTATTATCTTTTTAACAGTACAGGTTACCTACCATCCAAACACGTCACATGATAATCGACATCCTTATTAATTTTTTATTATTTCGAACCTAGAAATATTTAACACGCAACTAAACGGACTATTATTATTTTATGGAAATTATCTCTTATAATAGGTCATTATCAAAACACCATTAATTAAGGGTTTTTAGTTCCATTATTTGGCGTATCATGTTGTTTTAGGTATATATACAATATTAGTATATACCAGTACCATAAAAAAATATTATGCTAAGCATCATATGATGTGATTATCATCTTAGTTTAATCTATGTTTAGCATTATTAATATTATTTTATACATTTACTTTAATTCTAATACCTTAAATATCACTGTGCTAGTGATTTTACAAATAACATGAAAATCAAAGTTTAATTTATGTTTATTTATGTCATAAAGAAACAACCAAATTGAGCTTTGGGTTTTAATTGATATACATAATTAATAGTGTTTCTACTACTTTTAAGGTATTAGAATTAATAAATATATAAAAATAATTAAATAATATTAATGTGGACTAAATTAGAGCATTAGTATATAATTGATCATATGTAAATACATTTATATCTTTGTGCAAATTAATTGGAGGAATATGATATTTTAATCATTTTTTTTATTTACATAAGAGGAATGTAGTAATTTTAAATAGTTTGGTAAAATTAGACCATGGACCTTATTTTGTTGAGCTTTAGAGTTTAACTTGCTTGTATTAGTATCTAACTTTTGCGTTATTGATGTCTATTATGACATCATAATGTACAACAAAATTCTTTAAATCAAAACTCACTTCAAAAAATACATTCATAATAATTACAGTACTAAAAAGGTTAGTTTTAAATTTAGCTTGTATTAATTTGCAGGTATATTTACTATAAAATAGAATATTAATTTTATTATAATTAGTGAAATATCAAATTATGTGTCATATATGCATAAATAATAGACAGTAGTTGTACTGAAGTCCAACCCATCGGGTTGTGGGCTAATCGGAACCTATAAATTTAGCCGCCTTTTTGGACTAACCTACAGATTGCGGACTACACTGACATAAATACTCCGTATTAATCTAATATTTTAAAATGCACCATATTTTATTTTTGGTATAAGATTTATTCTTAAACTTTGAGTCAATTTTCTTGAACACCAATTACTAAACAAAATTTTATTGAAAGTCAAAATCTTTGAATTCTTGAGTTGGCATATGACAGACGGTCTTTGGACTGTAATTGTTAAGTGTGTGTTAATATTTACTCTAACATATGATACCAATAATATATTACACAGATTTCGTGCTAAGTCAAACAAAATACCTCTTCTAGACTATAGAAACAATGTTACTATCTTACTCAAATATGGTCAAAGTAAACAAATTTGATGAATCAGACTATACATGTAACTCTGTTACGACATTAAAATACTAGTACTCACTTTGTTTCCAAAAAATAATTCACGTTTGCAATTGTGGACATTTCCTAAAATTAGTGTACACTTTTATTTTTGATGACTTTTACTTTCTAATAATGTGGATCCATTTTATACGCAATAAAGGTAGAATGGCAATATAATCTTTGCATTTATATTTTGTAACGCAATAATTTTAAAGGATTAAGATGACCTAAAATTAGAGGAAGAAAAAAGAAAAAAAGGATGTAAAAGACTGGTTTGATGAAAGAAGAAAATAAAGATTTTAATGTAGAATAAATTAAAAGTAAAGGTACATAAACATAGTTTTAAGCTCGATTAATGTATTATACTTACTACTACTTAGTATTGAAATACGTCGAATATATTATTGATATGATTTTTTTCCATGATATATTATTTTTAATATACATATATTCAATTGTAAAAAATAGTGTCAATAAAGCTCATATTAAAAAAATTTCTTCATCCGCTCCTAGATGTAGGTGGGATTAGGCGGCATTGATCGACCCATCGTCATCTCACTGGGGTCAATAACTCTACCCGCATTTGACCTTTTAATTCGTAGCCGATTCCCTGGCAATTCTACCTCGACTCATGTGTAACTCTTTCGACTATGATTTCGTAAAGAGATCATAGAGTAAGAGAAATATAATTAGAATTTCATTCTCTCGTTGCAACGAGAATTTTTTTTCCAGTCGATGTCGAGACTGTACTACGTCAATTTCCTAAACCCGTTTTTGCATGCATCTTATCCATTGTTTTGGTAATGTAAAAGCGTCGATTCATCTATGTCATGTGAAAGTACAAACTGATAAAAAGCTTACGTGATTATAACACTCACGGAATTGGAAAACTAACTATTTTCCCACCTAATTTAGTCTTAGCTTCCTAATTAGCAACTATAGTCTATTCTAATCATTCTTCCCTTGACTATTTAAATAATTAGCTTTTTGAATTTAGTTGTATCGTTTAAGAAGTGTTATAAACTTATGGTAAAAGTTAGAATTAGTATTTTATTCTATTTATTTCGTTTAATTTCTTATACTCGCGTCACCTGACAACAACATTAATATGGATCGAGACTATTCTTCTACGAGTACAATAGAATAGAATATAAAATTATTCATATTTTTATGTGGTAGAAACCGACCATACAATAATTACAACATAAATGCATGTAATTAACCAAATCATATGGTTTAGGTAGACAAACCATTACCACTCGTACACCTGTACTTAGAGAAATAGGAAAAAAATAATACTCCGTATTACTTCTACATAATAATTATTGCGTTTAATCAAATTAATTAAGTAGCCGCTTAATTTTGTAGCATTAACATAAATTTGACTCATTGCAACTTGATAGACTCGAAAAAACAGCTAGTTGTTGGGAGCAATAATAAACCATTGAGTTATCATGTATGCAATGTTATTAGTTATTACTCACTCTCTCCTCCATTAATGGTCTACTTTTGTCATTTTTATTCATCTTTATTAATTGTCATTTTCACTTTTTACTATAAATGGTATAGGTAGACTTCACATTCCACCAACTAATCTCATTCATATTTTATTATAAAATTAATAATCTATATAAAAGTGAGACTCATATTCCACTAACTTTTTCTGTCCACTTTCTTTTATATTTCATAAAATCCGTACTGAAATTAAAGTGGATTAGTATTAGGGAACGGAGGGAGTACTATATTAATAGTACAATTTACACAAGCATTTGTAAATTGAACACATTGAATGTGGAATGGATAGTAAAATTAAACGCAAATCACTTTTGTCAAATAAGTGCGAATTAAGGTTTGAGACCATATGATGTCCCACATCTATCCAATGAATGTCACAGTGTGCCTTTATTCAATAAATGATATAGGTAGAAATTCATTGATTACTAGTTTAATTTATGCAATACTATCTTTTTTGTTATTTATAATTTGAGTTCGAACATATTTTCAGGGCAAGAATACTACTGTCTACTAGTAATAGATTTTAAATTGTATGCAAAACTTAATAAGCATCCTTAATTAAATATCTAAATTTACATGGGAAACAAACTCTACAATAGAATAGGGTAATTATAAAATCATAAGTATCTATATAATCCGTTACAAGATTGGCAATTACCAAACTGCCCCTTCAGAAAACCCAGAGTCCGACAAACGCACATGGAGGAGGAGGGCGGCGCTACCACCACCTCCGGCGCCGGCCACAAGAAGTTGTGGATCGACTTCGACTCAGCCGACGAAGACGAGTTGAAAGAAGCACTCTTCATATACTTAGCCTGCGAAGGCAGCCCAATCGACAGCTCCAAATCCACATCGCCGCCGCTGTCTTCCCGCTGCTGCGGCGGCGCTTGAGACTCCTCCGTCGTGGTGCTGTTGCAATTCGTGTCGTGCGCCGACGAAGAGTTTTCCTTCGACGGCGGCGCCACCGGAGGAGCAGGAGAAGGAGCCGAATTTCTGAAATCCAATTGAGTTATCGCGGCGGCGGCGGCGGAATTGAGAGGGCGGTGCGTTTGTGGATCGACGCCGCTGCTAATGAGCTTCCGCTTGATGTGAGTGTTCCAGTAATTTTTGATTTCATTATCTGTTCTTCCCGGCAATCTCCCTGCTATCAAAGACCATCTGCAGCAGAAATTCAACAATTTAAAACCTAAAATTGGTAATTATTCATCCAAAAACAGATAATTAGTCATAAATCGGCATACCTATTTCCCAACAAACTATGGAGTTTGATTATGATCTCATCTTCCTCCTCGCTGAAATTCCCCCTTTTCAAATCAGGCCTCAGATAATTAATCCATCTCAATCTGCAGCTCTTTCCACACCTCAGCAATCCTACAAAAATCAAAACCACAAATTCAATTCACCTCCCCTTTCCCCTTTTTTGATGATCGTAGAGTGATAATTAAACCCTAAAATACCTGCAGATTTAGGGAGAGAGCGCCAATTGCCTTCGCCGTGAGCTCGTATGTAATTGATGAGGCGTTGATCTTCATCTTTAGTCCAAGCACCTTTGTTGGTGTGAGCTTTCTCGCAACAAGGCGACCGCCCCATGGATTAATTCAAAAATTGAAGAAAGGTTCTTGATGGATTCTTGATATGTATGTATTGAGTGGGTGGGGTGATGATGAGACTTGAAGAAGAAGAGAAAATGGGGATATTTAATGGTGGAGGAGAATACCATTAATTTGGAGGCATTTTAACAAACAGATGAAGGGCACTTGCACTTGAGCTTGACCAAGTTGATGAAAAAGACAGGTAGTTAAAGATGGGGTTGGATTCGGTAGGTAGGTACGCTTTAACGGATGAGTTGGCTTTCCTTTTCCTGCTTTTCTATTTTATTCAATTTAAAATTAAAATAAATAATTCCGTTAACTGTATTTGGTCACTCGATATTAAATCACCTCGCCTTACTCGTAACTGAATTAGTTCAAAATTAAACCTTATAACAAGATTCATAAATTGATAATGAATCTATGTAATGATTGAATCTATTGTCATAAAATTAAGTATATGATCGATTTCACTTAATCGTACAATAATTTATGTAGATGTGTTTTTAGCTTAGCTTGAAATTACTTGAGATACTGTATATGTTTGGTACTGTCATAATACATCCATTAAATATATAGCATAATCCATCCCAAGGAGAATTGGAGAAATAACTAAAATTAAATCTCATCTTAATAACACTCCTAATTTAGCAAACTGAACACCGATGGAATTACCACGTATGCATACGTATGTTATACGTATATATGTCTGTTTTTTTTGGGTGTTCTTGAACTTTTTTTTTCATAATCATGGGATAACTATATGAGCTATATAAAGTTACTGTTCAAATTTGAATTTGACGCATTGACATTTTTATCTGCCTAAATAAGTATTGTGGGCCAATGTGGATTTATTTGCGAACCTACTGGCTTATCCTCGATGAATTTCGGATAAAGACATATCTCATTTATTGTATGGGTATCTACGAATTGACAATAGTATGGAAATTAATATACATTACATTTAGATTTTAGAGGTATTGTAATACTCCACATTTTGTTTCATTAAATCTTTATACAAATTTTTGATTCATTAGGCCCTTGTATTATTGCATTTTAATTCAGGAAGTTCTTATACTTCTATTTTAGTTTAATTGAATTTTTTTTAACGGACTTCAAAATTTACTTAATTTCTCTTATGTTAACTAAATTTATTCATTTTTTACTTATTTATTTTAAAATTAATTTAGTTGCAATATCAATTTAAGAATCATTGACAAATTGAAAATTTTTATTGATATTGCTGGTATGAATTTAGAATTTTTTATTTTTCAATAATTTTTTTTGTCAATATTTTAATTGAATTAAAATTAAAATATTATATTAATAACGAGCCATATAATATTCACGTACTAGTAGATTACATTTTGATGCGTAAATTGTAGTGATCCAGTCCAATATAATCTAGGCCCAACAATGTAGTTTCTCACCCAATTATAATCAGACTGAGGCCCAACTATAAAAATCCAGCTAAAAACTCGGAACATTTCTTTCGACGCTCCCCTAGCATCAACTCACCTAATGGAAGACATTGAAGATTTGTTGGCCGGAGGCGGCGGCGGAGTGCCGCCGGGATTTAGGCTTCCGGTGACGGCGGCTGTGGGAGTTAAGCCGAGGTCTAAATCCAGGAGCACCGTTTTTCAGGATTCATTGAAGAGCCCCACTTCTGCCAAAATCCCTGGCACGCAGGTTGAGACTTCAGATATTTGTGTGTATTTGAATGCGCCACGTTTTTTTCTAGTTAATTTTATTTTTTGTTTGCTATGATTTTTAATTGAACTGTTTGGTGTTGCAGACAATCTACTTGAAAACTTTTGGATGTTCGCATAATCAGGTAAACCTTTTGTATTTGTTGAATTTGATTGATCTTTTATGTATTTTATGTGATCTGTTGTGTCTACTTCGTGTTTATATTACTATAATCTAGTGATATAGCTCTTGTTGTTAGGAGATTCTAGGTGCACTTGATATTTACAGACTGAGCTTAGTGTTTTATTTTTATATTAGTTTGATGACTGAGGAACTTCTTTGGACGAGTGATTGAGTTATTCCATATAAGTTAGATTAGATCCCTGGAGCTGCTGTTTTGTAGTAGTACTTTTGTTATCTGTAACTGCAGGTAACCCTCGGAATTTAAACTTTTTGCTGAAGTTGATCATTATTGCAGAGTGATAGTGAATATATGGCGGGTCAGCTTTCGGCGTTTGGGTATAATTTGAGTGACAATCAAGATGAAGCAGACCTATGGCTTATAAACACGTGAGATCCCTTCTTGTCATTCATACATGTTTGGATTGTGTCGTTTACTTAATTACTGTTTTACGTGTAGTTCTGTGGATAGGCTTGATCTCCTAATCCTGTTACTGTTCAGGAGTTGAAATGAATTACTATCCACAATGGTCAGTTGTTAGTCAGATCGTTGTTGTGGTAGATGCTAATCATGCTATTCATGTGATCCTTCGAATAAATTGTGATTTAAACCTGAAAGAAAGCCTTCTTGTAATGCTTTTCTACCTTAATCTCTTGGAGTATTGCAGTTCTATTTAGCTTTTAAGTTCAATAGCTGATAGTGTGTGTTTCTAGTGTAATAATCTTCACTTCACGAATCGTTTGTTTCAACTTGTATAAATGCAGTTGTACGGTGAAAGCACCTAGTCAGTCTGCCATGGAAACACTCATAACTAAATGCAGAGATGCACAAAAGCCCCTTGTAGTTGCTGGTTGTGTGCCTCAAGGTAGCCGAGACTTAAAAGAGCTTGAAGGAGTAAGTATAGTTGGAGTTCAACAAATTGATCGAGTGGTGGAGGTCGTTGAAGAGACTCTGAAAGGTTACGAAGTTCGACTATTGACTCGCAAGACATTGCCGGCCCTTGACCTACCAAAGGTGTGAATTTTAGGTCTTTCCATTGTATGTATTGGTGTTGAAAACAACTTAGTTTATAGTATTCAGCTATAAGTTTATATCTTAAGCTCCTTTTTGTTATTTTTGTCAGGTGAGAAAAAACAAGTTTGTTGAGATCCTCCCTATTAATGTTGGTTGTTTAGGTGCTTGCACTTATTGCAAGACCAAACATGCTCGAGGTCATCTTGGAAGCTACACAGTTGACAGCCTTGTAAGTTCACGGGAAACAATGAAAACATTTGTTGAAATTTCAATTATTCTTTGATTAAATTTTACTCTGCCTAATTTGACTTTGTTGCAGGCAGGACGTGTTAGAGCTGTTGTAGCTGATGGAGTAAAAGAGATCTGGTTGAGTAGCGAAGACACTGGAGCATATGGTAGGAGCATTATTTTGTATGCTAGTGACTAAATGACTTGATTCTCTGGATAGAATGCAAAATACTATGAAGGGGATAATTTGCATTTCGAGGGTCTGGAAATGCTTTAACCTTGCTTAAAGCCAATACTGTTGGTATTAGTTATAGAATTGATCAGTATCAGGTTATAATGGGAAATTGAAATTGATCATTGGAAGAAAAAGAAACATCAATGTTTCATCGTCCTCCCCACAACTTCATGTCTGTTTTTTAAATATGGACAATGTCTTGATACTGATGTCGACTTGAACTTGAATTTTTTTACATGAAGTAAATATGATATTTGACAGCTCAATGAGCTCATATTATCTTGGTCAATTTGCAGGTCGTGATATTGGAGTCAATCTTCCAATTTTGCTCAATGCTTTAGTGGCAGAGCTTCCGTCAGATGGAAGCACAATGCTCCGCATTGGAATGACTAATCCTCCTTATATTTTAGAGCATTTGAAAGAAATAGCTGAGGTTTTGCGCCACCCATGTGTGTATTCTTTTCTTCATGTACCAGTTCAGTCTGGTAGCGATGCCATTTTATCTGTAAGTATTCCCTGATAACCTTTCATGTGAAAACTAGTTGTCTCTCAATTATTTCTTACTTTATTGCTTAAAGTTTGAAAATGTCATTAGACATCAATTACTTGATGTAGTCTTTGTTTCCTTTTTCACTGATGGTCTTCAGACAATGAACCGTGAGTATACTGTCGGCGAGTTCAGGAAAGTGGTTGATACATTGATTGAACTGGTCCCTGGAATGCAGATAGCAACTGATATTATATGTGGATTTCCTGGTATATTCTGGAATATCCTTTTTCTTCACTTTTACTATCGGTACTTCTACAATTGATTCTTGCAGGAAGTTTATTAGCTCTGAGTTAATAGTTGGGATTGCATCTATACGTGCACTTGAAAAAACGCTACATATTGATATGGTGAAGTCAGCTGAGGGACCAAAGTAATATTTACATTAATTTACCTGTAAAAATGTTCTTTTATTAATTCACCAAGAATTTTATTGTTTCTCCCACAATTTTCTGTTGGATGCTCGACTCTTTTTCACACTTGGTGTATGTCATTTTTCGTCCATCTATCCATATTATTCTGCCATTTTGTTATTCCTCCTGTGAAAAACCAGAATCATGTAACTTATGTTATATACTTCTCTTTCTTAGGTGAAACCGATGAGGATTTTGAGGAGACAGTTAACCTCATCAAGGAGTACAAGTTACCTCAAGTTCACATATCACAATTCTATCCTCGACCTGGTCAGTTGTGCCTGTTGCAGCAAAATTAATTTTAACTTTTTAAGTTTTACACGTTCTTTGGGAAATAGTTTGCCGCCCTGGGAAAGTTTACAGCTTTTATTTTCTTGGCTTTTTACATCCTTATTTTAAGGAAGACCAGAATCAAGCTCTCTCTATCTCTCGCATGCTTTATTATTGTTGGCTAAACCAAATAAAATATGATAACAACGCACCTAAAATCAACAAATTTGAGGTAATATAAATAAAGAAATTGTAATGGGATTCTAAGTCTTCAGTTTGAGGAAATGCTTAGAAACTAGAAAGTGGAGACTTTACCCAACATGACTTTGAGTGAACTCTATTCAAGACGATGAAGAATTTAAAGATTCCTGCACTTTTGTTAGTGATACATCTAGTTTTGCAGCAATAAAATACAGATTTCTCCGATTTGAAAATGCTTAGGCCATCTTCACTTGTAGTACTATTTATTAATGTTTTGTGAAAATTCAAAGATGCAGAGATACAAACCATCTAATTTGTTAACTGATCCAGGAACACCTGCTGCAAGGATGAAAAAGGTCCCCAGTAACATAGTGAAGAGACGAAGTCGAGAATTGACAACAGTATTCGAGTCATTTACACCATATGTAGGAATGGAAGGCAAAATAGAGAGGATATGGATTACCGACATTGCAACAGATGGAAGTCACTTGGTAAGATCATCCTGCATCAACTAAAGATTGATATATGATGAATGCAATCTACAAACCTTTAGGCTTCAACAAGGAAATGGATCTCCTTTCTCATACTTATTACCTCTTTTGCTTTAGGTGGGTCATACGAAGGGGTATATTCAGGTACTGGTGGCTGGGTCTGCAAGCATGTTGGGAACTTCTGCAATGGTGAAGATAACATCTGTAGGTAGATGGTCCGTTTTTGGAGAGGTTCTTGAGATCCTTACTACAAATGTAACTACACGTGTGAGTCAGAATAAGGAAATCCTAACGTGCTCCAACTTGAACGAGACATGTTGTTCAAAGGAATCAGAAACATGTGCTTGTGGACTAACAAGTAGCTGCAAACATACTGATGATGTCAAAACCATTCCATTCACACCAAACGGGAAAGAGCCAGACGAGGCGAGAAGTCAAGACCTTGTTGGATGGTTACTAAGGAAGCGGAAGAATAATTCTCCGCTAAATAATGAGACTGAGGCATTGGAATCTGATGAAAAGCCAAGATCGAAAGATGGAGTGCATGAGTGGGTTATCGTTGATAAAGCTCTTCTTTGTGGGATTCTCTTGAGTTTTTTCACTATAGTTTCTGTAATGTTGTATCTAGGATATAGAGATGTGAGTCATCAATTCTAGACACTCAGTCGTTGTAATTGTTTTCTTATTGGGATATTTGACAGATTGAACACAAATTTTCCTATTGATGTGCTGGTTTGAGTAGTCGAGCCATTGTTTCTGCTTGCACCTTTCTCAACTTCTTTAAATAATATGTTGAATAACATTAAAAGGGAAAATTGTTACAGAATGCACAAATTAGAGATATTGAAGAAATGCTGCTCTAGACAGGTAAATTGCTAAACTTAGCTTTTGCTGCAGCTGATGATGAAGGCTTTATTGGAACTTATTTACTCAATAAATTCTCTGCTTATCTTAATGTTTGATCTTTTCTCATAGAAGAGAGTCTGACCTTGCTGGTAATCTCTTGAAGAAATTGACCGGAACCGATGGCAGCTTGCTCCGAAACCGTGGGTGTCGAAGAATGTAAAGGCCAATGAGCACTGCTACAACTTGAAATGGAGTGACATACAAAAATACAGCCCAGATCAATGAGAAGATGATGAAGATGGCTGTCGCCCTCGGGTCTCTCCACCCCAGTATCGACAGCGCCCTCTCCCCTTGCGTTGCCAGGTCTCCAATCACGGTCTGCACTCTTCCTGCAACGCTCTTTAACCTATCATATCTCATCCTCACTAGGTCAGATGGCCGAGATGTTGGGAATGTGTCGAACTCCTCATCAAGCTCGTCCGGATGGGTGTTCTCAGCCTGAGAGAGACGAGCATCCATGTGTGGCGGAACCCTTGACCTCAGCCGGTAGTTCCACAACCCAATGACAAACAGGTAGAGAAAGATTGTTGGTAGGATCAGCTCCGGGTAGCAGATGAGTATCAGAAACAACACGTGCACCAGGATGGTTGTCAATGGATTCTTCCAATAACAGATGCCATCAAACCACCGGATGACATATGAAATCCCGGAAAGGAGTGACATTATGCGGAAGAAATTGGCCTTGCTCCTCCTCAAACTGAACATGTGATAATCCACATCCAACATATATTCCACCACCTCCCTCCTTAGAGGTGGCTCAGCCCGGATCAACCGTGCAGACACTATCTGCATTGCTTGGTGGCGCAGCCAATCTATGTGCCTCACAGAGATTGGTTGAACGTAGTGCATCTTTGGCAACAACGGCCTGCTGTACTGAGCCATCATGTTCACCCAAGCTGTGCAGGTGAATCGCAGAGCTAGATGGAGCTCACCGTGCTTCCTCAATCCAGAGGGAGCTAGCACGAGTAGCGGATAAGAATGAGTGTAAATTCTATCTGTCTCTAACGTCGAGAGCCTGATTCTGACCTTCCCGATCCTCTGATCCCTTGCATCATCCTTCCCATTGATGTGGCAGTTGTCAAAGACACCAATGGTGATCACAGTGCAAGGATCATGAACTTCCCACGTGTACTGCTCGTTCCAACGAGGATGTAGCGTGTCAAGAAGCGTTCTGGTACGAACCCATTTGTTCCCATACTTTGCTACGCAGTACGCATCTGTGAGCCTATTATCTTTCCCCTTCATCGGTAGCAGGTTTCGAGCACTCAAGATTCCAACTTCAAGCATCCCAATGCTAGGTTTCCTCAGATGCTTGGATGATGGCTGAAGATCACTGCTGAAATGCGTGGACTCATCAAGAACATGGTAGGCTGCATCAATGCAGATCCGGAGAAGGATCCTGCTCGCGAACTTTACCTCTTTTTTCTTCTCCCCATCCTCCTCTGCCTTAGATGGCTTCTGCAGAGCATACCACCGTGGCTCAGGCAGCTTGGAAGTCTCGATTCTTTGTGGAACCTCCCTAACAGGTATCAAGATCATCCCAATATTCTCATCCTTCCCCGGTCCAACCTTATCCTCCACACTAATGAAAATATACTCATCAAACGGCTCAGATACAACAAACATAAGCTCCTCATTCCACTCCGGGTTGATATGCTTCATTGCTGAAGGCCTGGTGGCACGGATTTGATGGCCAAGCTGCACCTTAACATACGGATCAGGCATCCGCCCTCTATCAGATGGCACGAGATCTTGAGCTGCCATGATGTGCACTCTGAGGTAGTACAGTTTTGGTGAGAAATACACTTTGGATCTCGTGCTAGCTAGACTCTGCTGGCTCAAGCTATGAGCATCGGAGTGCCACGCCTCCGGGAATGCTTCATCAGCCTGCGTCCCCATCCACACTGCAAGCATGATCTCTCCATGATCAGGGTGCTTCTCCCCTTTCTTGTTTGCCAATTTGTACCACTGTGGAGCCAGAGGGCTATCTGGTGGCACGCGCAGGGGCACTTCTGCAACATCAAATACGACCTTCCCCACGAAATCATCTTTGCCAAAGTCCTTATCTTTGACTGTAACCTCAATGAGGTTGCTCTGAAGCCTCTCCTTTGAGAAAGCGAAGACTGCATTCCAAACTGGATATTGATTCTTCTCGAGATGCTTAGTCACACCTTTGTAGTTACCCACTTTCACTTCTACATAAGGATCAAGACTGCCGGAGATGTCCATGACAGGTAGATCTTTTGCTTTCACTACACTGATGTATAGAAAATTCATCTGCTCCACCAAATCGTAGGTGCTTGCTGTTTTGTCTCTGCCCCAATACCCCATCCTTGCAGCCAACGGTGGCCGTGTCTCCACCACGCCATACTCCGGCTTCTGCCCCGGGAACTGCATTTGCATCACAGTGGCAGCCGGAGCTCCACCGCCTTTAGCAAAGTCGGCCCTTTTCTCGAATACAGGCTTCTCCGGCGGAGGAGGAGGCGGCCCGCCTCCGCCGGTGCCAACAGAGTAGAAGGTCCGCACCTCCTTCTCCTTGCTTTTCTTCTTCTTGATCTTGTCATGGCTCCCCTTGTAGAAAAACTCATCATCAAACTTGTCAGTGTTAATCTCCTTCAACGGCGGTGGAGCACTCTCTCTCTCCCTCTCCTTGTGCTTCTGATGGTGGTGGTGGCTGTGGTTGTAGAGATCCTCCATATTGCCCTCCATATGGTTGAGAACCTCCTCCACCGCCTCAAATCCACCACTGGAGGGGGCGCCACCATGCACGGAGTAAATCTTCAAGGCGATATCGCCCTTGACATGGGAAAAGGGGCCTCTTTTCTCAAGAGGGTACCTCTGGCCCATGGATTCCTGCTCAGATTCAGGCACAAACCTGCCGGATATTCGGACTTTCCCAAGAAAATTCTTGTGGCCCTCCTTGTTATCATTGTAGACAGAGACGTCTATGGACTTTTTGTCAAGATCTCTGGGATTCTTGATGTTGAAGACGAGCTTCTCGTCCCAGAAAGGGTTGAGATCTTTGTGCTTAGTAGAAGTCTTGCGGCGCTCCTCGTCGAATTCGACCTCCACAAAGGGGGAGGCGCTGCCGTGGCCGTCTTTGGGCATGAGGTTGCTGGCGTCGAGAACCTCCACCACCAGCTTGGCCATTGGGATTTTGGAGTGGGTTTGGTTAGGGATTGAGAAGGAGAAAGAGAAGCTAGGGGTGAAAAACAGGGTAGGTAGAGAGAGGTGGAGGAAAATGGTTGGCGGTGGGGGAAGTCATTTTGTTATTTGGAGTAAGAAGACAGTAACTTGCGTTTGAATTTAGTTGGGAGGAAAGAGGTAGTACTAATCGTTATAGTAGTAAAATATAGGCGTTTAATACGTACTGTATTTTTTTGGTTGAGGGGCTGGGGCGGGGCCCCTACCCTTTTACAATGTTTATCTATTTTGTCTATTGTTTGTGTTTATTTATTTAAATAGAACAATACATTATAGGTGTCTGGAGTTCTAATTTTTATCTCTTGGATTAGGTCATCAATTTTGTTACGTTTATTTCCTTGAAATTTTGGTGTGTATAAACGTTCACAAGTGTCTGTTTCTGAACGTGACGTATCTATATATATATCTATATACTACTGTAGTAGTATTTATTTTGTACTTTCTTCATATTTTAAACCTAAACTCTAAAAATGACACATATTTTCATGTAAAATTGGTGAAATATAAGAAAGAAATATATAAAAATTATAGTGTTTAGAAAGAGATTATTGTGGAAAAATCCATATTTTCATTAAATCTTTACTAATGTTAATTTGTAATTACCACATTCTCAAGTTTTTTTCACAAAATTTGTGCAAGCTGCGAGATAGCAATTATTTCGAGTACACAATATTTCTTAGGTAACTACATGAATGTCGAAAATTTTGGACTTTGTTAGTGTATAAATTCACAATAGTTCCTTGCCCAATATTTTAATGTGTACGTAGATATATACAGTACGTGTGTTGGGGGTTGGAAACTTTAGTGGAATTAGTTGAAAATTGAATGGATTGATCATGGAAAATAATGAACCACTTTTCAAAAAGCCATTTTCTCCCTATTTAAATAGTCTGATGGGATTTCCTTTTCACGAGTGTGGGGAGGAATTGCTTTCTTGTTTCATTTGTTTGGACATTAGGATCTATTGGCTTATCCTTATTTTTAATTGAAAATTTTGCATATCGGTTTTAGAAGATTTTAGGTTAGCACATATATATGTAGTTTTTGAATTAGTTAATTAATCTGTAATTAAGAGATATTTGTAGAAAATAATTCTATCTATTCATTTTGTTCTTACTTTTGCATCAATGGTTCTGAATTTTGTTTACCGAAAAATTATATACGTACAAAATATTAGGTACTACTACGATTTATTAAGAGATGTGTTTGATATAGTTAAAAATTGAAAGTAGAACATGAGTAAGCTATATAGAATGTTAAAGACATTAAAAAAAAATTAATTACTGTATGTACTAATTAAATGAAAGCTCAGCCCAAAGGAATTTATCACGTAACCAATTGATTATCCTGCATATTGTATTTATGATTAATTGCAAGGACAGGAAGAGTAGATCTTTATAATTAGGATTGAAAAGTATGGTGAAAACTGAGTGGAGTCTCTGCTCAGCATTAGCCCACCTTAATATTCAACTTTTAGAATTCGTCCTATTGCATGAAATTAAACTACTTTATAATAAAGATGAAATTATATGTTTCTCATTAAAGTCGTCTCCACAAAAAGTAGCACTAGTCAATAATTTGTTTATATTTGGGTATATATCCATGTCACCACAACAATTAATCCCATAATTAGGGCAACCAATCCACAAATAACACACTGAATGTTCTTTTCTACATCAAATCATTAAGGCCTAACTGGGTTTTTAGACTTTAATATTCTTTTTTGCATTTTATAAAATTTATTCCCTGACTCTATACCGATTTTCATTTGTTAATTCTCTTAAGAGTAATGGATTATCAATTGTTTCAGAAATATCCAATTATTCATTTTCTAATGACAACGTGATTCTACATTAAGGGCATCCACAGCAGTGTCTCTTATCCGTCTCTTAACCGTCTCATCTCTTCACTATTCATGGGCCACATTGTACTTTTCACTCCATCTCTTAACTAAGAGATAGCACCCACATCCATCCATCTCTTAACCATCTCATCTCTTAACTATTCATTCAATTTCATTTTTCATTTTTATTTTCAACAAATCCAATTAATAAAAAACACACTTCATTAAATAAAATAAAATTACAATTTAAAATCCTAAAAATAAAAAAAATACATAATTAAAATCCTAAAAAAATAAAAACACACATAATTAAAATCCTAAAAAAATAAAAATACACACCATTAGTTGACGCATTTGCTCAAATGGATCCATGAATTGATTAAATTTGGGAGAAGAAAAATGTTTTGAGATGAAGAATGTAGTGTGTTTGAGTGAGAATAGAGAGTTTTTTATGGTGGATAATTTGTGGGAATGATTTGGTATTTATAGAAGTGATTTGGGGCTTAAAAAAAATTTAAAAAAAATTAAAAATTTGTAAAAAAGGGCTATAAACGGCTAGTATAATTTTTGAATTTTTTTTTATAAATATATTTTATTTTTTTGAATTTTTTCTGATTTAAAAAAAAAATAAAAAAAATCAATTTTAACGGATATAAACGACGCCCACTCGCCGGACGGCGAGTGGGCGTCACGCACGAACCGGAGCTCGCCACGTCGCCCAAGCACGTGGCGAGATGTCTCGCGGGGTGCCTCGCCGCGACGGGACGCGGGGCGCGGGACGCGCTGGCGACGAGATGGAGACGAGACGACGCCCACAACGCCGTCTTGCTGGCGTCTCGTCCCTCCGAGACGAGATCGGGACATTTTTTTTTTCTGCTGTGGATGGCCTAAATGTCACAGTGAAATCATCTAATCTTCTTTCCACGAATATAGCCATAGTCCTATTTCTTTTACCAGGGTCGCCAAAAAAGTTAATTACATTTTAGTTTTCCATAAATTTAATTAATTTTTCCGGTTTGGTTTTCATTTTCACAATATTTTGATTTTTCAGTTCGGTTTAGCTAAAAAAATTAAATTGAAAACCGAATAATTACCCTTCAATCAATTTTTAACGCTGTTTATTTTTAATTAATTAATTCTTATATTATTGACAATTAAAATTATTGATAGTCGACAAATATACTAAATTGTTGTTGGTCTATCTAGATATATTTCTTATTCAGATTTTAATGATCAAGAATTATGGATAATGAGCTTAAGATGTCGAAAACCCAGATGAGATAACAAAAAATACTAGTACTTCATAATAAATAAGTTGGCTACATAAAATTTGGGTTTTCTTGTTAATTTTGGGTACACAAAATGATAGTACTCAACAGGTATGATAAACACTTAAAATTACATTGACTAATTTTTATATTAGCGGTGAAGCTGTTCTCCGGTTGGTTATGTGGTAAATGTTAGTTGTATATAAAATCAATTACCTTAAATTTCTAAATTGATTATTTTCAGCTTAATATATTGTACTACTATTACTCTATTAGGTAGTAGTACTATAGTATTTTTTAATGAATCCAACTAATTTTCAAAAAATTTGTTTGAATGTCGATCTATGAGATCCACAACCATTTAATTTAGAGTGAACTACACAGATGGTCCCTGAACTATAGGTTTATCTCGTCCATAGTCCCTGGATTTTAAAAATATCGCCAGTAGTCCCTGGACTAAGGGTTTATCTCGAAATTGGTTCTTTTGGCTTTTTTTGGTACGAAAATACCCTTTGATATTATTTTGGGGGGTTTGGGCAATTTGGTCTTTTTACACTTTTAACATTTTAAATCTGATATTATTTTAGTTATGTACTAACTTTGATATTATTTCAAAATTATCATTCTTCTTTCATTTTGTTATCCTTCACTGATTTTTTTTTATTTCAATATTAGATTTAATTTTATAAAATTAAATTTAATATTTAGATTTTTAAATATCAATAAATTTTTTAATGAAAACTATTAATTCATGGACACTATAAATATTGATTAAAACTATTAATTTTTGTTATTTAATATAATATTCAATTGAATTGAAGAAGTACAGAAAAATAATATTAATCATGATGGAAAAATAAGAGTTATTCTATTTAGCCTCCGTTCGGTTGTTATAATTGCTTGTGATTAAATATTATGAAGTTGACTAAAAATTTGATCATACTTAAAATTTTATATAGGAGTATTTTTGTTGAAATTTTCTAGTAAATTTTGATTGTTTTCAAATTAATAAACAAAAATTATATTAGTCTTACATTAGATGCATATTTATTTCAGAATAAATTGTGTTATATAATCTATTTATGATTAAAGCTATTTAAATATTGATTAAAACTAAGGCGTTGTCATACCTTATTGATTACATAGTACTATACACTATCAAATATTGATTATAACTATTAATTTTAATTTTTGCTATTTAATAATTTTTATAATTAAAAAAATTTATTGATATTTAAAAAATAAAATTTAAAATTTTATAAAATTAAATCTAATATTGAAATTAAAAAAACAAATTCAGTGAAGGATAACAAAATGAAAGAAGAATGATAATTTTGAAATAATATCAAAGTTAGTACATAACTAAAATAATATCAGATTTAAAATGTTAAAAGTGTAAAAAGACCAAATTGCCCAAACCCCCCAAAATAATATCAAAGGGTATTTTCGTACCAAAAAAAGCCAAAAGGACCAATTTCGAGATAAACCCTTAGTCCAGGGACTACTGGCGATATTTTTAAAGTCCAGGGACTATGGACGAGATAAACCCATAGTCCAGGGACCATTTGTGTAGTTCACTCTTTAATTTAATGTTGTGCTTTGATTTGTAAAAGGGAAAGAAAGGGTTGCACCTTGCATGTAAAAATAATCATCTCCAAATCTTTAGTTGATGATCATCATCACATGATAATGTTTTTTTCTATTTTATTTTTCTTGAAGTTAAAACATACTGTACTATTCAATTATGCGTTTCAAATAATTCAGAGATGCAATCAATAGTGAATAAGTAGTTATAATTCCAATAGTGATTTTTGGTTGAATGATTGAGGTTGGTGGGAGCATTAAATCCAATAAGGATAGGACGTATGTGGAGATAAACCATTCAAAAACATAATTATTCAATAACATGACACGACATACATTCATATTACTATGCTAGTGGCTAAATTCATAGATTTGTGAGTACTATTTTGTGCAAATTCTCTAATTATGAATGTATCTAAATTAACTATGAATTGTGCATTTAAAAGAATAGGTGATTACTTTTTCTAGATAACAATATTTACCTAAATCACAACATATAATAAATGATGTTATATGTATGGAGATTTTCAACTCTTGAAAATATGTTATTTAATAAATTTGTACACAAAGGATCGTGCATTAAGTGGAGTATTTCTTATTTTTGTAAACTTAATTTACACGTGGTAGTAATAAAATGCAAACTCTAAATACTGTACAAACTTCAAACTATGATCTGGAACGTTGAAAAATGTCAACAGATGATAAAATTACATCAACACAAAATGTCAACACAATCAACACAACATCAACTGTTGACATTGTGTTAACATTTTCTGTTGATGTAATTTTATCATATGTTGACATTTTTCAGTGATGCAGATCATAGTTTGGAGTTTGTACAGTATTTAGAATTTGTATTTGATTACATTCCAATTTTTATATGTCTAAGTATGTATTTTCCTCCAATGTAGGCGCAGCACTCAGTGCACGCTCAATATTTATTCTTCTCCAAAATTCGTTTACACTTAATTAAGTGCAAGCACTAAGTGCATGGACGGAGTATAGTGCGAAGAGGGTGATGCTCTAAAAAGTAATGGTAGATCTGATTGAAGGGGCCATATAATGTCATGTGGTAGCTAAATTTGTTTTGTAGCATCACATTCACATGGGCAGCAGCACATGCCAACTTTTGGATCCACTTATTTATTATTAGTGCTTTTCCTACCAAATTTGCTGGTGTGATCAGGTCAAGAAAAACATGAATTTATTAATATAAACCAGTGTCTGAAGAAACATTACTGACTGTGTTAGGTTCTAATTTCATTAAAATGCACTGTACTGAACTGATGTGTCTCTGGATGCTTGTAATTAAAGTATACTACTAATAATACTTGCTAGCTTGTCAGTTCAAACTTCAAACCAAGATTCTCTGAGTGTGTATATTATACAACATGCACATCTTTGATTTATTAATAAATCAACACTCAAGATGAAGTAATAGGATTTGATTAAGTCTTCTCCTATAATATTACTACTACTCCGTAGTACTACTTCTTTTCGAGACAGCAATTTACCTCTTTTATCATCAAAACATCACATTTTAGAACTGACATAATAATATCTAATAAATTGATTTTATTTTTAATTTGGACCAAATTCACATAGTCACATGGGGGACGGATGAGTGGAATTTCTATATGAATTATAGATATATGATGATATACTTTTTAATAGTATATCAGTACATATTATGTTAAAAATCTCTTAAATTTTATTCTACGTTGACTTGGTGAAGATTCCATCTAATCTTTTCTTGGTGAAAATCTCATCTAATTTATATTAGTATAGACAACCATTCCTATTATGAGATCTTTGCATAAAGTAAAATAACTAAATTAAAAAAACAAACAAAAAATTGGTAATTTTGTAGGAATATTACCATCTCTCCCTGTCTAGATGCAAGACAGTTGTGCAAGTAAATAGAGTATTCTCTCTCCTTGGATCATTCGCCCTTTGTAATTTCGTGACCACTAAAATTGTAGTAGTAAGAAATAAACAAAAGCCCATTCCAGCTCAATGCCTCAATCAATTTGTCTCATATTTCCTGTTTTCTTTATTACAGTAAAAGATTCTAACAAATTTAATACCATCCGAACACATGGCCTTCCCAAATAAACGTTTCTTGCCGCTAAAAATGTATTCGAAGAGAGTGGGTGAACTTACTCTTTCTATGTGTAATCATTTTAAAAATAGAACTATGTAATATGACACTTATTACATCATATTCTAGAGATTTAGTCACTAGCTAAAAATAAATAAATCCATCAGCCAATTCCTATTAAACGTTCAAAACTTCAAATAGTCCAACTTTGAAAAGTTGGCTTGAAATGTGGGCCCGTTTTATTGGGCTTGTTTAAGTTATGGGCCTAAAACTATCGATAGCCCATCATCTGATTTTATGCTTTGTAATTTAACACCGCAAAATTGAGAAAAGCCCCCAAAATATAGCCAATAAGCTGCGCCGCCGTCTTCCGAAGCCATTCGCGGCGGTTCTGTGCTCTAACGTCGGCGATTCACATCGACCATCTTATTCGGTGAGTTAATTTTATTTTCTGATAGTACGAAATATTTTCTATTCCAGCACGATTTCGAGGAGTATGTTCTGTTTTTGGAGGTTATGCGTTTTGAAGCTGGATTTTTGTTGATGGAGTGTGTTAAAATATTCTATTTAGCATGATTTTTACTTCAAATTATGTTTTGTTGTGAATATATATGCTCATTAGGTGCAGTTTGATTAATAGAGTTTGTAAAAGATGGCGTTTGAAGGGGGCACTTTGAAGTCTTCCTCTATAAATGGAGTCAAAATGTACTCGGTTTCCGGCCAAAACCGGTCGCTTGCGGCATGGCTTCCTCCAAAGAAGCTCAGAGCACTGCGGAAAAATCCAGGTTCGAAATTATATAATTTTTTTGAAGCTAACTGAGAATGGTTATAGTTATCAAAAACTGGTGAAAACTGCTTGTATACTGGCAAATGCTAGCTTATGAATAATACTGATATGTTTTTGTTGATTGAATTTCAGATTATTTGCAGAGGGTGGATTTGGTACAGGATTTGAGGTTTGAAACCTCGACTTCTAGAATTAAGGTGACGCCTGATGGGGAGTATCTTGTAGCCTCAGGTAGGTGTTTAAACTGCTCATGTTCAAGAAATCGAATTTTGTTTGTGAAATGTGGTGCATATTGAGAAATTTCTTTGGGCAATCCAGGCATTTACCCTCCACAAGTCAAAGTGTATGAGCTGAGGGAATTGTCACTGAAGTTCGAAAGACATTTGGTTTCTGAAATTGTTGATTTTGAGGTAATATTATGTTGTGCTCTCTCACTGAAAATTCAGTTTAATGGAATTAAGTATTTGTAGACTCCAGGAAACTTCTCTATTCAAGCTTCACTATACTGAATTAGTTGTATTTTAAAATTTATTGATCAATAGATATTAGATGATGACTACTCGAAGATGGCATTTCTTTGCACTGACCGGTCTATACGCCTTCATGCAAAATATGGGAGTCATTACAGTTTGAGAATTCCAAGGTACTCTGTACAGTCTATCCCCTGGAAAAAGAACAAAACTATTGCCAAAAAATTCAACGTCGTAATGTGTTGTAACTGTATTTACTAAAATTAATGTCCTTTTGGTTTTCTTCTAATGTCCAACTTTTGCATAATATGTGCTACCTTCTCGTTTTGTCCCAGTAGTAGCTCTTATTTAGTTACTTATGGATTGGGTTTTACAGATTTGTTCAAGTGAATGCTAGTTCTAGTTATTTCTTTCCTGCTTATCATTTTTTCTTATATTTAATATTTTTATTAGAAACACGAGCCATTACATTGAGTTGCATATAAAAATGACATTTTTAATACTGTCTGATCATTTCTGAAACTTAATTATGAGATGAAATAATTTATTGATTTACTTCATTTAAAAAGTTCAACTTGAAACTGGGTGTTGATTGGGTTCAAGCTGATGGAGTGTGTTAAGAGTTATACATATACTCATTAGTCACACAGACTTGATAATATTTTCCAAGAGTGCATTTCAGACTATGCGATTTTTTTTGTTCGAATTAATTTGGTAGGTGAATTGTAGTGATATTATATTATTATGTCCAAACTTATGATTTTTTTCCCAAATGATTTTTTTAAACAGGATGGGAAGAGATATTGTCTATGACAGCTGGTCTTGTGATTTAATTTGTGCTGCTTCTTCTCCAGATCTATATAGGATAAACTTAGAACAGGTTTGTCTTATTCACAAACTTTGTGTTATTTTTTTAAGTGCTTAAAACCTGCACTGCTCCCTTTAGCGGTATCTTTTTCCTTGAATTTTTTCAGCTTATCCCTTATTTCTTTGATGAGTTATAGATCATGTAAAAGACTCAAGTTCAACTTTCAAAATCTAATTGCATCTTTGACAGGGCCGTTTCCTAGCCTCTCTTAGTACACAATCTCCAGCTCTGAATGTGGTATCTCGAAGGTTAGTGAAACGTCATTTCCATTGAGCCTGTTTCACGCTGTTCACTACTTCACGTATTAGCTGTTTTTATATGTATTTTGTGTTGGTCCATTCAGCAAAATCCATGGATTAGTCGCTGGCGGTGGTGAGGATGGAGCTGTTGAATGCTTTGATATGAGGACTAAGTCCTCAGTTGGTCGACTAGATGCTGTTGCAAGTGCTGGTGATAATGATGCGGTAAAATACTTATTATCATGGTTGTCAGAATAAGAAGTTTATCAATGGAAGATTTCATAGAACTTGATTATTTTAGGAGGTTACTGCAATTGAATTTGATGGAGATGGAGGTTATCAAATGGCTGTTGGAAGCAGTGCTGGGAAGGTACATTAACCTATATATAACATATTACCATTTTCCACTCACTGCAGTCATATTGCCTTGTCCCTTTCCTTTATCGCATGCGTGATGTCTTATCAATAGTTATTCATTATTATCTTCATGATGCTGATAGTACGTGCTTTGTGCCAAGAGATGTTTTGTTCATCAAAAGTTTATGAAACTTATGCTATACATATGTCTGCAACTTCCTGGAATCAAATAAATCTATTTCTTTTTTTTTGGATGAGACTACAGCTTCCATGTTCTGCTATTCTTCTTAAGCTAAGGCATTCTTTTAACCTTATGCTGTTAAACTTATCATTAATTGTTGGGTTTATTGTCCTATGTGCTAAAATATTTTATTAGTAACAAGGGAATTTTTATTAATTGATACAATTGCAAACTGCTTCAGATTATTTAGCGGTGTTCCTGAAAATGTGTTGTTAGTTGTTACAAAAATTAAATTCCTATATAGTATATACAAATATCACTAACTATCCTCCATGTATCTCTTTTTTATGCTTTAGTGGTTGCAGTTGAAATTTGATTGTAATATATTCAATGTTCTGTATCAATCATGCAGATCCTAATTTATGATTTGCGCTCATCTAATCCTATGCGAATAAAGGATCACATGTAAGTTGTATTTACTAGCTTCCAACTTCTTAATTATATCTAATCTAATACTATCCTAATTTATGATTGTATTATATATATATTTTTTTATATCTTCACTTGTCAATTTATCACTCTTTTGTAGGTATGGCAGCCCGATACTAAACATTAAGTGGCATAAGACTCTAAACTCGGAGCAGTCAAAATTGATCACTACTGATAAACACATAGTCAGGATTTGGGACCCTGAAACGGTGATAAATTATTTCCTTTATTAGATTTTTTAATCATAACTGATTGTGTCATATAAACTTAATACTTTCATGCATGATATTCATGCTCTTGTTTTCATAACATGAATATTTGCTTACAGTGGTTTCTCAAGAGTTATGTTGTGAATTTTTATCTTTCATTTTCTAAAACACTTTATACAATAGTATCACATGGTCATAGTTATAAATATTTGTCTTTCCCTTCAAGGTAGATTAAGAGACAAATTGTGAAGATAATGTAATATATGGAGTATGGGAGCTTAATGGATTTCTATGAATTACAGGGAGAAGGTATGACCAGCATTGAACCATCTGCTGGAAAAATTAATGATATATGCGTCTTCAAAGACAGTGGACTGATTTTGTTGGCTCTGGACAGCAGCCAAATACCATCTTACTTCATCCCAGCCCTCGGTCCTGCTCCAAAGTGGTGTTCTTATTTGGAGAATTTAACAGTACGACTTTCTTATGTCATTGGCTGTCGTAGGGAACATATTGTGTTTTGTTGCTAATTATTAGTCTACTTTGTGGTTTACAGGAAGAGCTTGAGGAGGGTGGACAAACAACCATTTATGATGATTACAAATTTTTGACAAAGGAGGACCTTGCTAAACTTAATCTGACAAATTTGATTGGGACCAATCTTCTGAGGGCTTATATGCATGGTTACTTTGTTGATTATCGATTGTATAAAAAGGTAAAAACTTTAACTTGGGAACAGCTAGAAATGAGCAATTAGTTCTTTCTCTCCGAAGAATACTCATTGCTTTGATATGGCAATTGTTCACAAGAAATTCTGCAAGTTTGAACCTTCCAATTAAAACCATTATGATAATCTTTTGTTAATTGCAGTAATTTTATGACTATCTGAATGCAGGCACAAAGCTTGGCTGAGCCGTTTGCTTATGAGTCTTATATAGAAAAGCGAAAGCAGGAAAAATCACAGTCTGAACGTGAGAACAGAATTACGGTACGTTCACTTCACATGTATTTTGTGTTTTAATATATCTTTGCTACCTCACTTGCATTTTGCAAGCAACTCGTTGGGAGGAATTGGCTTGCTATCACGGGAATCTGCTAATATTTTCTGATACATTTGAGTTGCTTTAGTTGCTTTCTGTCAAATGGCACAATTTGTTTCCCCCCTCATTGCCAATGCAATTAGATCCTAATTCAGCTGTAATTCTTGAATTAAGATGTGTTTCAACTATGACAGTCTTTGTTTTGTTTGCTGGGAGATTCAGGGGGAGGTGTTATGAGAGCGATGTGTGTGTGGATGCTATTTTGACATTATCTACTGTTATGCTTGGATTCCATATCATTCTCTTTCAAGTTGTTGATTATATATTTTCATTGCCTTGCATTCCTATAGATCAAAAGGAAGCTGCCGAAAGTTAATAGGACTTTGGCAGCCCGACTTCTTGAAGCAGAGGAAGAGCAGAATGACAATAAGGATGCTGATGTTGCTGAAACTCAGGAAAAGACGGGTGCTAAGAAGGGACCAAAGAGGAAGAGAGGTCTCACCACAGAAGTTCTCAAGGATGAGCGGTTTACATCTATGTTCGAAGATAAGGTACTTCACATTTTTGTAGAGTAACTGATGATTGCATGTGAAATTAACTAGGGACCATATAGACATTGTGCACCTAGTGAAGTAGGTTCATAAAACATGAAAACTGGGAACAACACCCCCCCCCCCCCCCCCAAAATCCCATCCTCCACAAACAAGCCACCGAAGATGAAATAAGAAGGGAGAAGAGAACCACATGTTAGAGAGTTCTATGCTGATGAATCCTCTCTTGCAGGACTTTGAGGTTGATGAATTCTCAAAAGAATACCTGGCTCTGCACCCTATGCCAGCAACGACAAATAAGCCATCTTTGCTCGAGGAGCATTTTGAGGCTCTTTCAGAAGATGATGAACAGAGTATCAGTGGTACTGATGTACCATCAGAAGACGACCTTGAAAATTTGGATGGAAAATCTAAGAGAAAATCACAAGTACCTAGGTCAGATGCTCTTTCTGTCTCTATGTTTCTTTTTGATAATTTTCGACTCGCTCTCCTTATTTTATATGTAGTTGGCTGGTTTTGAAGTAGTTTATGATCTAAGATATGTTTCTTAAACTTTCCTGAATGCCTTAATGCATTGTCTTAATCAAAGTTTATGTTCAACCACACAATTAAGATCAGATTTGTAGTAGGAGGTAGATAAAAGAATTTCTTTATGTATGACTGTGCCTTTCCAATTTCATTTCATGTTGTGCAGATTTTATGAAGTGAAGGACAACCGGCATGCAGAAGCATTCTGGAATGATGAGTCCCTTGCAGACGAGGAATCCCTTCCTATGGGTGAAAGAGCAGCTCGGACGAAACCACAGCAAGGTTCAAAGGATGCGGTCAAATATGGTCAGGGGGGATCCCGGGAAATCTCTTTCAAGGCCAGAAGCTCAGCAAAAGCCAAGGAGTATGACGATATTGAGGAGGCGCGTCCTGAAAAGAGGAGGGGTGTGCAATCACTGAAGTTACCCGGTGGCTCAGGTCGTGGATCTCGTGGTAGGGGTGGTGGCTTCCGCGGTAGAGGCGGTGGTTCTCGGGGTAGAGGTGGTGGTTCTCGTGGTAGGGGTGGAGGCCGTGGGAGGAGCAGCAGGGGAAGAGGGCATTGATGAGAACATGAGCATCAAGAGAAACTTTCTTAACTGTGCCGTGTGTTGTTATGTAACTTCAATTTTGGTAGATGCGTTCTTGTATTTGACTTATTTTGTTCTGAATGTATTTGTATGGCAAAATTACTGGGCTTTGGTATTCATGAGCTGAAAATTGTTATTTATTGACGAATATACTTAAATAGATACACAATTATGAGAATCAATTTCAAGAAGCTGCTTTGCTATTTATCCATCAGTTAGTGATATTTTAAATAAGTGTACAGCTGCTATTGCTTCACAAAACACAATCAGCTTATGATGAATCGCACTCTTTTCATGAAGAGATGAAGAAAGAGCACAGCGACGCCCAATAGGCTGCAGCAGCAGAGAGGATCCTCAAAATTTGTCACCATAGTAGGAAGCTGTACCAACCATGAGTGCAACTGTAGCGCCTTGTACGACCACACGAGCCCTCATTAACTTTTGACCTAAATGAGAGTTCCCTTGCCTGAAACTGATTAAACCGGCCGCCAGCACTCCAGCCGTCATGAAAGCGCCTGGGATACAAAAACACATAAACATTGAAACATAAAAGCAATCCATAAATTGAAAAACGACATCAAATCTGGGATAGCCATTAAAATTGACCTCACAAGTGTTTTGGAAGCTGGTAACCCTTGCTCAGCTCGAAGTTAGGAGGTTATGGCTCCAAAAGCTAAATTTTTGAGTTTCATACCTTGAGTAAATTTTTAATTTAAATATATCTAGTCTAGTTCACCTCCCCCCACCTCAAAACACCCAAGACCAACGCATGGCACTGAGATGCAGGTTTCTGAATCAAAATGCAGTGAAGCAATTTCTGAATTTGACCCTTCCAAAAGGAACAGCAAAAACTGAGCATTGTCTTGAGTCTTGACAACTAACTTTCCTACTTCACTATCCTAAAGCCAAGGCGATTGTGCTTGAACTCAACATGAAGCGGCTAGTGAAACAGCTTCACACACTACAATTCCTAAAACTCAAGCATTGTGAATCACAATTTGTGATAGAGATATAGATTGAGTTAGACCATCCAGAGTAGCTTGAACTCAACATGAAGCGATCCCAAATAGCTAGTGAAACAGCTTCACTCACAATTCCTAAACCCAAACCCCCTATAAATACAAGCTACTACTCAAACATAATGATCACACAATTCCATTGAATTTAACACTTCAACCATTGAATTATTAATGCTAAAGGTTCACAATTTCAATCAGAGATAGAGCTAAAACAAACTGACTAATTACAAGAAAGGCATATAATATCAACACACTATATAAATTCAACCAGACATGATGAGAGATTTACCAATGGGGACAAGGGGATTTCTCGCTCGCTTTTTGTCCTGAAATAAGTCTTCCAACTCCGAATTGACAGCACCCATCTGCTTCATTAAATATGAATCAGCAACAACCAATAAAAACAATTCCGACAATAGCAATTCAGAAACACGTGAAAGCGTTACTGGATTGGGGAATCTGTGTGACCTAAGCTGAATGCAGCCTTAGCAAGAGGAATTTGTAACCTAATTATTCAATTTCTTTTTAAAAAGACTAAATAAAAATGCATACAAGCTTAACGTAATCAAAATCAGAAATACATTACCTCGGAAAATTTCTCCTAAGACAACGCAGATGTAAATCAATATTTTAGAGCGATCGGAAAAGAATAAGAAAATTTCTTGCGTGGAATTTGTAGAGCTATTGAAGAACTGGAGCGCGGTGATGACTGAAGAAGGTGAAATAATTGGGCCAAGCCCAAGTATGATATGATTGGGCCTAAGCCCATTTTCTAGTGCTAATTAATTGAGGCTATCCACCCATTTTGTTAAACTAGTATTAACATCCGTGCTATTCATGGGGTATATGATTTTCACTAAATGAATACAAATTCTAAATAATTCAACAGAAATAAAAACTAATAATCCCTCCGTCCCTAAAGATTTATCACCTATTTTTTTTTTCGTTCGTTCCTAAAAATTTATCACATTTCACTTTAACCATTTTTAATAGTGAACCCTACATTCCACTAATTCATTCACACTCACATTTTATTATAAAATTAATAGTATATAAAAGTAGGACCTACTGCACTACTAAGCCCATTTTCTAGTGCTAATTAATTGAGGCTACCCAACCATTTTGTTAAATTTTTAAGTGACATCGTTCACGAACGTCAATCTCATTTTAATCTTAGTACATTTAATTTTAATATATTAAAAATTAAATTTAAGATATTTCTAATTTTGAACAATTTTCTTTCCTTCCAAAAAAATAGTAACTTTTTAATTGTGCATCCCACTGTACTACTAAAGGCATCAACAATGGGCGGACTATACGACACCCTAAGCCTCGCCCTATACACCACCACATCAACATTTTATCCTCCACTCCTTCCACCTGCAATGGGGCGGACTATAGCCCGCCCTAAGCATTTTTATTTATTTTTTGAATATTTATAAACACAACAAAAATTGAAAAAAACCAACTTCATTTCATTGAAAGTTCAAATATAGTACGAAATAAAAACACTACAAATTCTCAATGGCCGTGGCGCTTCCAAACTTCTTCAATCATGTCGTTCATCAGCGCCGCATGGTCTTATTGGCTGCGCACTGAGGTCTGTCTAGCTAGAACCTCACCGAAGTCCATCGGTAATCCTCGAGCGACAGGCGCGGTCGCCGTGCTAGAGCTAGATCCACCTTCATCATCGGCCCAATCGGTGACATGTCCAGCTCCTTGTTCGACTATCATGTTATGCAATATGATGCACGCATACATGACATCGTCGATGACTGGGGCGGAGCCAGGAATTCAATTTAGCAGGGGCAAAAATAAATACATAAAGAAATTTTAGAAGTTTGAGGTGGGGCATTTATAAAGGAAATTACAAAATTTTAAAATTTCATTAACAAATTAGTATAAGCTAATTATATTGAGGTGGGGCAATTGCCCCTTAATCCCTCTAAGTGGATTCGCCCCTGGGCGATGACTTCCTTGAACTAAAAACGCGCCGGACCTTTCACTATTGCCCACCACGATTGGAGCACACCAAAAGCCGCTCCACATCCTTCTGCGCAGCCTCCTGCTTTGCCGCAAACAACACTCTCCTGTCACCCATTGGGAAACTGATCGTCTTCACAAAAACATGCCACCTTGGATATATGTCATCGGCCAAGTAGGACCCCATATGATATTGGCGTCCGTTGGCAATGAAATCAATGGCTGGGCCGCGACCCTTGCATTGATCAGTAAAGAGGGTGGACGAGTTGAGGACGTTGATGTCGTTGTTCGACCCGGCTACACCGAAGTATGCATGTCAGATCTAGAGCCGATGGTCAGCGATGGCTTCGAGGATCATCGTCGGGTGGATGCCCTTGTATCCACTGGTAAATTGGCCTCTCCACGTCGTCCGACAATTCTTCCACGCCCAGTGCATACTATCGATGCTCCCTAGCATTCCAGGGAAGTCGTGCACCGTCTCGTGCATCCTCATCAGGCTCTGTTAATCATCAGCAGTCGGCCTTTGCAAATATGTGTCGCCAAAAGCCTCCACAACTCCCCTACAAAAATTCTTCAGGCAATCGCGGCCAGTTGTCTCCCCGACGTGAAGGTACTCGTCGAACATATCCGCCGTGGTGCCGTATGCCAACTGTCGTATCGCAACCGTGCACTTCTGCAATGGTGTAAGTCCGGGTCTGTCGATGTCGTCTTCCCGTTACTAGAAGTATACATCACGTCCCTCCAACGTCTGGACAATGCGGAGAAAAAGATCTCGTCGCATACTAAAACGGCGGTGAAAAACCGTCGGGCCCCACCGTGGTTGCTCGGCAAAATAGTCTGCGACCAGACGTTGGTGAGCTATATTGTGCTCGCGGGGGACATACGTCCGTCGTCGAATCGGCCGAGGTATCTGCGCCGCCGCTGCACGCTCGCGCTCCATATCTGCCAAGCATTCCGCCGCGGCATCATTAACGCAATCGAAGAAGGCCCGAGTCAAGGACCGAGTAATGCCTTATGATGTACTCCAATCATCGCCGTCAGGATTCATTTTTGTATTGAGAAAATTGGGAAAGTGAGGATGAGAGAGATGAGAGAGAAAAATTGGGAGATGTGAAATGGTATAAATGAAAACTCGTTCTATCATATGTCGCATCGTCCGCATCGCCCACAATGGCGGACGATGCGATGGATGAAGGGGTGGAAGACGCGCATCGTCCACGGACGATGGAGAAGCCATTGTCCGCGATGCCACAGGGATGGACGATGCGTCTGTCGCATCGTCCGCCCCATTGTTGATGCTCTAACAATATAGTTCTCACTCTCCGTTAACACACTTCACATACCATTTCTCTTCCACTCTCCAAACTTTATTAATCTATACACATATAAAAGGCGAGTTTTGGCTTTTTAAAATATTTATATATTTTGTCCTTATTATGAAATATTTATAAGTTATGTACCAATTTGAACATTTTAAGTAACTCTCATGAATATTTATTAGATATTTTAATGAGCATTTGACTAATTCTTAAAGCACTACAATGACTCATTGGTGGTTACAAATATTTAAATAGAATAAGGAGCATTTAACAAATTTTGTAACCTATATTGTCTTGATTTTATAATTTATGATGTTTTAATTTCATGATCTCTCGTGTACTAATTTTGTACCTATAAAAGGCATAGAGTTGTGGATGAAATACACACTAACAAAACATTCTTCATTCTCTCTCAAGCTCTCAACATTTTATTGCACATTTTAGGAACATTGTTTTGCTTGATTTTGGAGCCCCATCAAGTTTATAGGTGCCTAGCAGGTTTGAGATGTTATATACGCTAGGAGGAAATCGTTTCATCTTTGGGGAAAATACGTCAATCCGAGAGCACTAACCGTGATGTAATTTTGTCTTGCGGAAAGAGGGTTTTTCTTGACTAAATTTCATTGTAATTTCCATTTCATTTATTGTTGTTTTTTTTCTTTGATTACAGTTAGAGTACCGCGTGTATATGGTTCCAGAATTTTATCCCAATATTTTTTACAGTTCTTAGAGAGGGAAGAATTGTAACATCCTTAACTTAAACATACATAGTATTTATCTTCATCTTTACACAATTTATTATTTTTAGTAGAGAAATATGAAGGATTGTTCTGAACATATATTTCAAAAATGTCAACACTTAATATAGTCTCTTTATCATTGTCCAAATAATTGTATTTGTCTTAATTCCATTTTAAATATGTTTAATTTAATGTCTTTAGATGTAAAATGAGTTGAGTACATAATTATTGAATTTTTATTATATAATAGTATATTTTTTCATTTTAAATCTTATATAATTATATTTTTTCTTATTTTAATTAATCGATTAACAATTTAAAATCGTATGACAAAAAAATATTTCGTCGTGCATCGCACGTGGGTTAACACTAGTTATATATTAAAAGTTGTGTCCATCAAAAAAAATTTAAAGGAGTAATTTTTAAAGACGGACTTTATCAATTATGTACATTAAAACTCGTGTCCGTCTAAAAAGTTTATACTCTCTTCATCTTATTTTAAGTGGAACATTTCTAATTTGGCACATAATTTTATGTAGTAGAAAAAATAAAGTAAAAGAGAGGAAGAAAATGAGATAATGATGTTTCCATATTTAAAAATATGTCATTTAGAGCGGGAAGTTCAAAAAAGGCAAATGTATCACTTAGAGCGAAAGAGAGAATAAATTACTCCATCCGTCCCGCTTTAGCAGTCCCATTGATTTCTGTCATCTTTTTGTAAAAATGATAAAAAATAGTTAAAGTGGAAAAATGGTAAAGTAAGAAAGACAATAATGTAAATAAGATTCTTCTTTATATTATTCTATCTCGTAATTTACTTTCTCTTCTTTAACTATATTTTTTCATTTTTACAAAAAGATGACAGAAAAATCAATGGGACTGCTAAAACGGAACGGAGAGAGTACTTAAAAAGCAACTCAATTTGTTATAAACCGAACTCCTATAAAATTAACATCATTCTTTTCAAAGATCTTGGAAGGCCCTGTTCTAGCCCATTCAATTCAAGGGACATTGGTAGCGTAATGAGCAATTTTAAGCCAATCTATTAGAATACTAGTTTGATCGTAGTTTTAAATAAAAACGTAATCGACCATAATAGACATTTATCAATGACAAACCACTGCAATCCCGACTTAAACTAAACCACAATAAATTTTACAGTGCACATAAAGTGCACTCAAAAGATCTCATCGACCAAGAAAATGATATGAATGAGAAAATGTGAAGATAATGAAGATGAAATTTCTACTGACACAGGCGGAAAACGATGCAACTCGCCTCCACTTATTAAGGAGGTACGGGGAGTCGGGAGGAGGTGTTATTCTCCCCGGTGGCAACAAAGAGCCTTAAACCAGCTCTTCTGCTGGCCTTAAGCCACCTGCATACCATCTAGATGCCATGTTTACATACAAAGCAGGAAGTATTACAAATACAAATAACAGACTTGTTTAGATATGACCTTGTCATGTACAGATTCCCTAACTTCGGCAGTAGTGATTATTCACGAGAGATGCCGGCTACTGGTTTTGCACAACAGACTTCTACTACCTTTTTTACAATATGTTACAGCTCAACAAACATAGTGGGAAGTGGAAACTGTCATCGAGCAACGAGCAAAAATCTACATTCGTTCATCAGGCATCAATGTAGAATCTTCATGTAAATATAAGCAACTATGGAAGGCTTGAGTTTTGGATATCATACCATAACATTGTATCTTTACTCTACAATATCCAATCCAATTGTTCAATCGTTTGTTGAGCATGTGCATTTCTTTTGATGCTCCGTTAGATCCTGAAAAAGACGGAGTAGTTTTCTGAAATGGATGAACTAAAACCAAGGAACACGAGGCAAGATAACTGATGAAGAAATCAACTTCTAAAGAGCAAGCATGCCCAGCAGGTGCTTTCAATAATTGTTAAGCATGCAGCACCCAAGAGAAGACAGAAGTACAGATACTCCAGCATAGGTGAAACATTAAAGAGCTAAAATTTCTTGCACCAACACTCACCTCACAAATGAGATTCAAGTAAAACCATGTAACAGAGAAGCATGATTTTACTTTTTAGTGGGCCCATAAACCAATTTTAAATCCAACACCCAATACCCCCCTTGTGGGACCCATCACAGCTTAATATACATCTCCTAATATTTTTCTTAAATCCATGCTCTCCCCTTGGTACCACACTCATCATGGACGGATGGAGCAATTTCTCATAATTCGTTATCTCAAGGGAATGGGACAAAATCCAAGGTAGTGGCACACATTGATATAAAACAAGTAAATCAAGTAGGAATGAAGACAAATCCTGAATTGTTGGCAATATAGTTCATCAACCCTAAACTGTATAATGGGAAAATAAACAACCTGGATCTCTTTCTGCAGATGCTTGACATAAGCGACAGCTTCTTCTAACATGTCTGCGGTGTTCGTTTGCTGCAAGCAGGAAAATCAAAAGACTCCATATTATTTTAAAGCTCTTGAAAATTTTGAAACCAAGGTTGTTAAAAGGAATGGAGTAAATCTTTTAGGTAGTTGCTCATCAGGAAGCGAATGGAATAGTTATAAAGCACTTAAATATGAATGCTGAGAAAAGACAGCCAATTTTTAATTGAATACGTTCACCAATTATATTTCAAGACCTCAATTCACATCATTATCCCCAGCAACAAAATATCTAACGCTATTAGCACAGCATCAAAAGTCCCATGTTCGCCAAAACTAGTTTTGCTTGTCTAAAACATGATATCAAATAAAACTTGCTGTAATTAACTAGCTGAGTACACATAAAAGGGAGAGAACTGATGAAAAGTGAAGTAAGTAATGACTCATTTACACAGCACATGTTTCCTTTTTATAGCATACAATCAATCACAGTAGAAGAGTATGTAAAATGAAAAGCTTATGTGATAACCACCTTATCCATATTAGGGACAAGTTCTTGCAGCTTCCTTATCCTGTCACTGATCCGCGTTCTTCTCTCCTGATTATAAAGTCACAAGGGGAACCAGTTGGCCAAAGGTATAACCTAATCAGGGCCAAAAATAATACGTATGGAAATAAGAAAAAACAGGTTACTTGAGTACCCTTTCAGCAATGCTGCGAGGATGAGTAGCACAGCCACGCTTTGCTCGTACCCTACACATTACTGAATCCTCCAAAATATTCTCCATATCAAGATCAAATGACCCTCCTGAGCCTTGCAGTTGCCTACGCTTCTCTCGTTTCTTCAGCAACAAAACAAAAATTATAACTACTATTCTCGGATAACACTTACAAGGGAAGTAATCAGGATGAAGCACCAAACATAAAGCTATCATAAACAACCAGTATGCAACAATAAAATGACTAGTTATTACTAAGAAGCAAAATTTATGCTGTGCATTAAGTGAGATAATGCTACCTATTGGAAACAAAACATGTCATTTAGTACAGTGTAGACATGCTAGATTTCATGACGTTTCAAATATATCGTGTTTCCCGTTCATTAATAAATAAATAAATAAACAGTGACTCTCAGCTGCTATTATATTATTTACATATGAAGTTCAATATGGGGTAGCAACTATCATAACTGTGATTCCACATCAATGCACACATAATACTCCTACTAAATTATATCAACAGCAAGTTTTTACTATTCCTCACATGCAATTGCAACTAAAATGTTCTTGGTTTCCTTTTCAATTTGAATTTTTGGACATGCGTGCCTATGTACTTCAAATTTATGTTACCAAATATTCAAAAGATAAATCATCAATAATAACTCATTAGCTAAGAATAAAGTTAATGTCTTCAAATATAGAACTCCACATTTAGAACAATACAATTACTTTCTTCCGCTTAAATTAACGTCAGAAAAGTAAGTTTGAGGCTAAATTTCCCAACTCAAAGAGGCATTTGTAATACCTAGAAATTAATCATCAGTAGTCATTTTATATAAAATCGATAATTCACTAATTTCCTACAGTGTCACAGTTAGTCAAATATTTCTGCTATCATTTGCTCAAACCTTTTAAAGCAAAAGCACAATTAGCTACGAAGAAGTAATCCACGAGGCCAAAATAGAAGGAAAAAAACTGATGCTTCTTGGCTGAACCATACTATATCAGTTATCACTAAAAATTGATCTAATTCATACCACTTGAGTAGACGAAGACGAAGACGGCGACTTTTTCGGCGAAATCCCATCCAAATCCTCCGCCTCGCGTGCGCGCTTACCTTGATTCGCCGGCACGAGCTCGTAATCCGCCGGAATCCCTAAATTCGAAAACAGCCCTTCCGAGCTATTAAGCAGAGACAGAAACTCCGCCGGCGAGCTGTTCATCCTCAGGAAATTGCTAAATCCGCCGCCTCCTGCGGACTCCAGCAGCTCGAGATCCACTTCAGCGGTGGAGGAGGCATTGGGCGGCGGAGGCGGTTTAGGTATATCCAATACGACGTCGGGCAACACCTGCTCCTCGTCCGACTCCAGCAACGCTTCCAACCAAGTCGCCGGAGCTGACCGGTATCTAGCGAGCCCGCCGCCGTCTCCCCGAGTCGGCTCGGCGCTTCCGCTGCCGCGCGGCGGTTGCATCTGCCGAATCACTACAGTTTGTTTTTTGTTATTTTTCTCCTTTTTCTCTTTTACTTTTAATTATCTTTTTTCCTTATCCAGAAATACCATTATCAGGTGATTTATGTTTTTGAGTTTCAACTTTTTGAGCCATCCCTCAAGTTCCATTTCGTAAAGTTTTCTGCAGTCATGTCCTTTTTTACCAAAATCGTTAATATGACTCACTAGATTCCTCAATAGCGATGGGACTCACCAAAATAGCAGCCACACTAGCACTTTTCTTAACTCGTATATTGACTTATTCACATTTTTGTGCTAGATTTTTTGTTCTTGTAATCAAAAGGGGAATTTTGTTACAAGTAAATTAAAATAAAGAAATTTGCATACAAAATAAGTACTAGTATCAAATTTCCAACTTCGTAAGAGTACTATATATAGGGTGAATGATTCTAGAGTCCAAACCCACCAATACACTAATTTTGGGAGTGAAATGTCTACATAAAATGAAAATAGAGAAAGGTCACAAATGCCTAAAGAGGCAAGATTTTTACAAGCTGAGATTTTGATGCAAAGGGAGAATCCAAAATGGTGTTTAGTAATCAACAGTCCAAATCTATAGGCAACCATCAATACATTTCATAACTGCAAAAAAAGATCCTCTTCGATGCTGCAGAGCTTGTTCATTCCATTATCTCCCGATTCGAGTTAACTTATCATGCACCAAGCAAAACCAACAAACTCTGTATAATCTAGAATTAATCACATTTGATATTCCTGTAAGTTCTCCTCACAAACAAGTTGGAGCCCAGATATCCAACGGCACCTGAAATTCGAGGAAATTATGTTATTTTTGTTCGTTTTTCTCATTTAAGCTGAGCTCAAAGACAAACAAACTTACCACAGAGGATTCCCAGACCGAGACAGAACATCAGAGTGAATCCAAAATAAAAGTTGGTCTGGAAGAAGCCCGACATCTTAGTCTTGACATGATAGTAGTATATAGAATAGAAGTATACATATAGAGCGGTGGAAGCTGCAGAGAAGAACGAAGTCCATTGCCAATGGTAGTTTTCGGCATTCAGTAAGAAATATGTTCCCACAATCGTCACACAAACGGTGACAATGATCAGAATTACAAAGACAAGAAGCATGAGGCCGTAGACATAGTAAACCTGCAGACAAGAACACCACATGAATTATCCAGGAGACTGCTGACTGTTTATAAGGATAGGAAGAAAACCATGTTCATCTTATAAAACTAAGTAGCTAGGCAATTCAAGGTATTCAAATTCAACCTATAGATAGAAAATAATAACACATCAGAAAAAAAAAAAACTCGAGATAGCACAGGATCATTGACATAGTCACAACCATACAAGGAACAGAAAAGATTTACTTAATACATCTAGCAGCCATATACTTGCTTGCAAATATAATTTAAAATAGAGAAATGAGCTCATAACACTTCAAGAAATGTAAACTACCTTGTAATTCCAGAAGGAGGTGAAGACGAAATACATTTCGATAAAAATGCTTCCAAAAGGGAGTAGACCTCCCATGAGAGAGATAATTGATGGGGTCAAATACCATTTCTTCTCAGGAATTGGACGAGGAATGGTCTTGACTCGGCAAGGATTATTTGGCGCACCACTCCAGTTTCTTCCAACAACAGTGCCAAGAAGAGCCAAGGGGAAAGAAATAAAGGCCCATATGACAAAAACAACCACCATGGTACTAAAGGGAATGGCAGCTAGAGACCCATAAAATATGGCAACTGTGTTTATGATGAACCCAATCCCAAAACACAAGAATGGGAAAAGGGATGACGTGAGGATCTGTTATCCACTTCTTACCTAACAAGATTTAACAAAAGTAAGCAATACTAGACACACCAACGAAGCATATAATATTTTATTTATGTAAAATGGTACAATCATAGTACAATTTTTTATTCAATAAACACATTATAGGCTTTTCAAAGACGATGTGAATACATACCCCAATGACGTGAATACATGCCTCCGCTCACATAACCAGCTATAAATGAGGTAAAAGCATAGCACACAATAAAGGTAGCTACAATAGCTCCTCTCCTGAGACATAAAATCACAGCAGGCGTAAGTTTAAACAACAAAGATGGAAAGGAAATTGTGAAGATAAACAAATTTAGCACAGTACCAGGGACAGATCCTCAATGTGGAGTATAAGTAGAAATAGATGTTCAAGGAGGAGTTAAAATTATGTACTTAAAGATGCAAACAAATGGTAAATAGGTAAATAGGTCTTCTGCTGCTATGCAAACAAATGGTAAATAGGTCTTCTGCAGCTGTAGCAGAAGAAGTTACAGAGAACAGAGAGATTAAAATTTCATTGGAAAAGGGTGCACAAAAGTTGGGGTACTAAAATGTCAGAGGGGTGATATTGGTCCAAATTTTCATAAGGTGAATAGTGCATTTCCACAAAAGAATGTTTGAAAAATTATACTAATATCAATGATATTTTCAGAACAGGGCACACAGGATTCAGCAACATTACTGTAGTATAATATACTTACGGAAACGGATACTTCTAAGCTTTTTTTCAATGTAGAAGCAAAAATGGCATCTTAAAGAGTCTCTGGCATACCCTATGTACAACATTCCAACAATAGCTAAAATGATGACAAGCAGAACCAGCGTTGCTAGTTGAGCACCAGTGCCAACAACAGCAGTGAGTAGAGCCAAATTTTGGGGAGGCCGAAAAACATCACCATGGACAAGTTTCCAACCAGATTCTCCACTTACATCTCGTTCCTAAAAAAAATAAAAAAAAGAGTAAAACAAGCTTGAAAACATAGAATCTATACATTAGAACAACTCTTTGACACACTTTCTACAGATACAATCTCCAACGAACGTAACAGTACAAACAGAGGTCAATACACAAATTTCTACATAACAGACGAGTACCAATAAGGTATGCAAAGAAAGGTAATATTCGTAGTTCGTTACCAGAGTCTCTAGATCATCATCTTCCCGAGCATATTTTGCATAATCGTTGCGAAGTGTGCGCATTAATATCATAGACACCAAGCCAGTGAGGAAAATCACCATCATGAAAGAATTGAAGACAGAAAACTAATGGATCTGCAAAGTGAAAATGCATGGATGAGCTGGTTGTGAGAAAAGTAATTGTTCCAAATACAAGAATGAGAACATAAAAGTAAAGTAGATTGCTGATCGGATGTGCTCACACAAAACTTGATACATATAAGAGCATGTACCTGGTGCTCAAAAAATGGGTAATCCAGACATACATCAAAACGGCGTGCAAATGTGGTGTTAGTTGGAGTCCATTTGACAGAGTAAGTCATATCCAGTGTTCTCCCCTCTTCAAGTGTCTTAGGATTTTCTTGAGTGAGATTGACATGAATAATCTGCCAGGTGCAAATTTCAGTTCAGAATTTCAAATTGAGCAATCATATAAATCTTATTCGAATGACTAATCACATTGTAAAAATCCTATCTTTTAGGCCAACCTGATTCCCATTGTAGTTAACTACTAGACTTTTGTGTGTAAAGAGCACGTGCTTGTTATCACGATTCCTATCAGGAAGAACCTCACCAATAAAACTTTATACTCTGCAAAAAAATTCGGTCCCGGATTTTATCCTGAATTTTGTACTCTTTTTGAAAAACATTTGTAGCATTGTGCAAATATGGTATGCAGAGTTTAAAATTTTAAAATAGAGAATCCTTTGAGTGAAGAAGATCATATTTATTTTTATTTTTTAGGAGAATGACGCATAGGATACATATTTTTTTTTTGTTATTTCTAAAAATTAGTACTAGCTATTAGTAGTAGTAGTATGTATTACTCCTTCTGTCCTCCGTACGTGTCTCACTGCCCAGGAGTCCTATTTTTATATGGAGTACTACTTTTATACTTCATCCGTCTCATAAAAATATGAGCATATGCTATGACACGAGAATTGAAATAAAATTTAGTAAAGTAAGAGAGATGATAGTGTTAGTGCATTAGGAGACCCACATTATTATTAGTATGGTGGTATAAGTTTTAAATGACCTGATGTATAGGGTAATAAATTGAGATAACCTTCTATAAATGAAAATCTCATATTTTATAGAACAAACAAAAATTAAAAAATGCACATATTTTTTTGGGGCAGATGGAGTAACAAAATGCGTGTGCAAATGAGTTAATCAAATGAATGGTCCACTACTAAAAATGGTAAAAATGAAATGAGACAATTAATATGAGACTTGACCAAAATAAAAAATTGGGACACGTAATATGAGAAAGTATGAATTTCATATTTTGTGAAAGTTGGAATATATTTTAAAAAGATACCGCAATAGAAACTATAGTTAACCATAAGATGAACCAAATTACAATTATCACACCTAATGTCCTAATGCATTTGATTGGCTAATAGATCTTCTCAACCAACTAAACGATTCTAATGGTATGATATGAAATAGTATCATACTACAGTAATTGGAAAATATCACTAGTATTTTATAGTGTACATAGATGGTCGATTAAAAAGCAAATTTGAAGTCTTAAAGAAAAGGGCAAGAATATATTTGTTCAAAATAAGTTGTTAATCATCATTAGTTGTAATAGTCGGCTAATTAAAAAATTATGATGATAATTAATAACAATAAAAAATAGCATGGAAATATTCAAACGAAGCAAATATGAGATAATTTGACAGCCTATCTTAAATTCACAATAACAAATATGCTTCTTGGATTACGCGTATCACAAAGAGAATGTTTGGTTTTATTGAATTTATTTATTTAAATTATGTGACAACCATGCCACCAAGTTTTTGGCTGGAAAATTGAATGTAGAAGAGAATCAAATCTTCCCAACGTGAAATCCAGCACCAAACCAAACTTCACAAATTAAATTATAAACAAGATAGTGAAATCCAGGGTCACCCAATTTGGGGAGTCTATCGGCATTGATTTCTTTATGATAGCAAAGAGGCTGTTTGGAGCATATTTACTGGTCAACTTTTTGATGGTATTTATGTTTTAATAGAGTTAGAGTAGCTTTGTACTCACCTTTTTTGCAAGTGGCAGTGGTCTTATTGTATCTTCTGACTAATGAGAGAGGTTACATTCGCTGTTGTTTCAGGGAGTCCAGCAACACGGTGGGCGTCTATAGCTTTCGGTGCTGGAGTGGGGATAGGTTCGGCTTACTCAGAGCGCTCTCTTAAATTTGACGAATCTCCCCCCCAAATCGACCTCTAATGTATCCAGTACCCCTCTACCTGAGGTAAGTAGAACATGTACTATTGTCTTCTATTTTTAGTTCACTACCTTTGTTCTTCCCAGTTTCAGATTTTTGTTTTAATGAACACTGCCTTTACTCGAAGTAAGACAGAACTGAAGTTTATAAGTTGCTCCATCTCTTATCTGTATGGTATGAATTATAGGTGAAAATCTAAGTAGTCCTTGATACCATAATTTGTTGTTGTTGTTTAGAGCAAAATATAGGTCAAAACTCAAATAGGTCCGCAAATCTTTGTTCTATACTCCCTCCGTCCTAAGGTAGTTGTGTTGTATTCCTTTTTGGGTTGACCAAAGATAGTTGAGTCATATTCCTTTTTGGGTTGTTTCCCGGTAGTTGAGTCATTTTTTTTTTTGAAAAAACTTTACTATCTCTTATACTACTCTCTCTTCATCTATCTTACTTATTCTCTCTCTTACTCTAATCTTTCCACTTTAACCTTGAACGCATTAGTTTCTTAAATCCAACGCTCAAAAGAAATGTCCCAACTATCTTGGGACGGAGGGAGTACAATTTTCTTACTTTTCATCCATGAGTGATTGTAGTTATGGATTTGTCATCTTTCATGCTTGTCAACACACCACCTACAGTTTTAGAAGTGTATCTTCTTTGGTGTACGTATCATCTCAGAACCGACATACTAAAACAATGTCTTTCGATTTAAGCAGGGTGATGAGTGAAGTTGAGATTGTTGGGCATGCTTTCTCATTTGGAACTTCTGTTTTCTTCTTCATTGGTTGTTCTGATGGTGTATTTCCTGGAGACCGTTTGGCTACTATATCCCACTCTGTGATGTGTTACATAATTTTTTGTTATGGAAAATTGTCATTTGAAGTACAATTTTGGTTAACTTATGGTCAATCTCATATAACTTTCAAACCCAACAAATTAAATTAAATTAGTACCTCTCGAAATTGTCCCATGCATTTAATTTTTTGTGACACTATTTAATGAGAGAATTCATTTATGTGGTGCTGACGTGAATTAAAATCGAGGAATGGATGGAGCAATGTCGAATTGTGCCATCAAAGAGAACAATGTTGTATTTCCCTTTCAAAGAAAACAACATTGTTTCCTGTCAGGCTTAGCCCTAGTTCAACCCATTGGTCTTTCTCACAATATTCGACATTCCCTTGTCGGAATTTTTGTGCTCTTATTCGATACACGTTCATCCTCTTGTTATCATTGCATTGTCACCGTTGAAAATGTTTGGACCAACACGACACTAGTCGCAGGTGGACCACCATGCCCTCCTTTTGACGAAACCAACAACAATAACAATGCAAAATTTGTCGATTAGAACAGTGCGGTGATGACTGTGTTTTGAATAAATGCACTAGAAATCCAACAAAGGAATGTCGAATAACGTGAGAAATATGGTTAAGCCTAAGAAGAAAGGACACCATTTTGTCTGAACCCCTTGCTTTGACCAACATCAGCGTCACACAAAGTGTTTTCTTATTAATTAAATAACGCTAGATAATCACTTAAAAATATTTGTTAGGGATTAACCATAAATCAATCAAAATGCATGATTTAAATCATGGAGTAATTTTTTATCCATAAAATTAGTTAAGATTATATGATTTTATTATCAATGATACGATAGAGACGGAGAAAGAGAATGATGGTATACGAGATTACCAATACAAATGTGGCATATAATTATGCATCTTATCATCTAAAAAAAACATTTATAAAAGTATTTTATTTTGAAAATAAGAGATGTTTATAAATTTTGTCTAGAAAAAAAATCTGTAAATTTTATGGATGTTCTTTGTGGACACTCAATATAGCAAATGTTGCATTATATTTTATAGATCGATTGAATCTTATTTTATTCTCATTATCATATCATTGGTGCACCTATTTTAACTATATAAACATTTTTGACATAAGCTAGCATCAGCTATGGCTCGGGTGGTGATGGTGCTCATTATGCAACTAATTCCAATTCCAATTCCAATTTCAATCTATATTCCAGCTCCCACCGAGTATAAATTGGAGACTCATTTTCATCAACATTGGCATTTCAATAATATCGCTCAAGCTCTAATCTATATAGAAAGAAGATTAAATTGAAGAATAGGAGAGATTCATCCCAATCTTATAATATAGGAAGACTAATTTGAATTCCGCTTAATATTTTATTTGAGACATACGTTATAGTGCAAGATTAAATCTCATGATTAAATATGTATCATGTTTGGTTAATAAGATTAACCCCTCAACTTAATCCTAGATGGATAGTTTCATGATAATTAGTTATAGTCTCTCCCCTCCAACTAAAATAATCCTACAACTTAATCCTAGATGGATAGTCCTATGATAATTAGTCATGGCAACCGAACGTCACCTACGAGGATTAACTTGAATTCAAGATTCATTCCAATCTTAAAATTTGCGGAAGATTTTATTTGAGATACAGATTAATAGTATCTATATAGATAAAGAAGCTATGCTAGCTCTATAATCAACTAATTTTATTTGGAGCCAGATTACATGGGCGTGGCCGTAGGATTAACTCTACTAGTAGTAATACTTATTTATATATGCATTCGGACTGTGCAACTAACGTCACCACTCGCACAGTAAGAGCGTGTTCAGAAGTTTGCATAGGAATAGTAGCCCTAGTCTGCCAGGGGCCATTTATTTTCTCTGCTTCCATAATCCGAACCTCAAATTCTTCCATGGGATATTATCATGCTCAAACTGATTTCCGACTTGTTGATCAACAAGAGATGAGAGCCTTGATTAAGTGGCTTGAGCACCTACATGAAAAATCAAATGAACGGTTAGTTAACCCAGCTTTAACTAAGTATTCATGGAAACAGATTTAAATATTCAATAAGTTTGTGTGCTGATGGAAACTAAATACCAAACTGATTGCTGATACACTAAAGGAAAAAGACTGCATTATAGAGATTGCCCTTTCTGGAACAGAAACTATAACAGGGTACAAGTTCTTCTCTGCAAAATAGGTAACTTGATGTGGAGTCCCCTTCAGCCCAATCTGCCAGCACTCCCAATAGCCAATGGAGAGAGAGCAAATTAGGCACATATGACCAATAGCATACAAATTGACTTGTGGAGAAGAGAAAATTGAGAACTGATGGACATGCACCTTTTGTACAGGCCAATAATTGTCATATGATAAAGCTGGAAGCTCGCATATTTTCAGACCACCCTGAAAATAGGAAGATTATATATTGCTCGTTGACATAGCAAACAAGGTTCCGGCAGAATTACATAATTAGAAAGCTAACCTCTCAAGTTATACATATAAACCCATAGTTGCAGTTAACATTGTGAAGAACGGTGAAGCCTACTATAGGTCCATCACACCCCTTAAACAGAAAATGATAATAGTGATTAATGAGCTCATTAATTACTGGAAAACTGGAATACCAATATTCTAGTATTACAACAAAATGCTAGTATAAGAATAGTTGCTTAGTAATTGAATCAAACTAACCTGTGGGTGCATCCGAAGCCGCTCTCGAAACATCATAAACCACATTGGCCTTGAGCCAGAAAGAAAAAAAAACCTTGAAGACCACCAACGTTCTTGAAAACAGTGATGCGTTGTGAGCAGACTCCAGATGGTGTCTCTTCTTTTGCATATGTGTCCAAGGGGACACGAACAAATCGTAAATTTCTAAGCCTAGATGCATTTGTATTGCTAAGATTAACAGAGTTCTGAGAAGAAATGACACCCTCAGTCTTGGAAGCATTATCTGAAACTTCATAAATGTAAGCATGATAACAAAGAATGGTCCCATCAGACAATATTCCTAAAAGGAATGGCCGGTTATGCTCTGAATCCCATCTCTGCATAGACAGCTCAACCACCTTTATATTGTGAGTGGCCTCTTTTCTGACTTGTCCAATATCTTCAGAATGTTTGTTTGTGAGGTTTATATGATTATTCGCTGCGCCATGGAAAAATGTATCTAAGATGTGGCTCCTTCCAGATACAAGTTTATCGACCAAGAAAACACTGTTAAAGTTAGGTACATCAAATATCTCCAGATCTCCATTGTCATAGCATAGAACGCAGTACACATCACCATGATCGTGTGTTGAACCATCAGCCCCATCGATAGCCTCACCAATCCCAGTAGAAAGCCAGGCATCAGTATTTGTCTTACGAATCCATGGTTCAGGACCTTTCTCATGATAGAGAGTGCAAGCTAATATTTCAGATACTGGTGGATTGATGACTGAAACAGAGCAGGTATATGGATCTGGGACAAAAGAATCATCAACCAACATGTCAGGAAAGGTTAAGTATACCATACCATATGACGCTTGGAAATAAGTAAAACATATGTGTTGTATCCATAAATGTCTCTCTGAAAAACAAAGCATACATGTATATAGATTGTAGACTAGAATGTTAGGTCTGCAAGATAGATCTCCAAGGGATACAAATTTATTTCCATTTTGTATATTTAAATAGAAATAAAGATTCTTGAAAGCAAAGTACATACAGCGAACACATCCAAGTAATTGCAACTCTATAAACTTTGTCCAGACATACCTCCAACAAGAAGCTGAATGCTTCCATCAGCAACACATAGGATCAGCTATGGAAACTGAGGACACAGTTGCCCCATCAGAAGCTGCATTCATCTCTGTATTGGAAGATTTTAAGCTCAAATCTCGAGTCATAAAAGCACCATCAAGTATCCGAGCACCACGAGCAAATACTTGGATAACTAGACGTCTGTTTGAATATTAGCATGAAACATAGTCACTTATTAGAATTTCCATCAAGGTATTGTGCTAAGATAAACTTTTTCTACATAAGCAGGAATCCATGCATTCAAAAGCTAGGAAAGATTTCCAAACTAATGTCACAGAAAGTTTTGATGCACCAAGGTGCCAAAACACTCTCCCTCTCATAATCTTATAAAGAAGAGAACTTCTCACCATCAAATCTCCTAATAAAGCATATTTGTGTGCTGTTAAAAAACAGCTGACAATAAGTAATTTGAACCCCCTGCATAATTTAGTCATTAGCAGAACCATTTTTCACCTCCTTCCAGAAAAGGACTAATTTCTTCCAGAATCTCCAACCCCTTCCCAATAACACATGCGCGCACACACATACCAGAAAGATGTTATATGATGGTTTATCGGTAGAGTAAGAAACACACCTTCCAAATAAATTTCCTGCAGCAACTGTAGTTCCTTGGACGTAATAGTCCACATTTTCAGTTACCTCCTCAAGATTATTAGCAGTTTGCAATACCTGTAGAGTAAAACAAGAACAGAATACAACTGTAAGAAAATAACAGGTCAAGGCAATAAGAGTTTTTTATACAACAGATAGTTATTAATTTCCAAATGGTATCTTCTTCAGAAGGAAAAGGTGAACAACAGCATATCATTGTACGATTTTCCAAACTAATAATCAAGTATGCATGATATTCATCCTCGTCAGCTACTCCTTTAGAGGATTCACTGCGCAAATTCTTGTGGTAGACAGTCCAAATTCCTTTGCAACCAGGTAATGATTCCTTCAGAAACAAGGTATAAACAAACTCATGAAACAATCAAGGAGAAACTAAAATTCTCTTAAAGCTTTACATTCTGCAAAGAAGAAAGTAAGAAGCTCTCAATACAGTTACTCAGCCTTAATTTAATTATACAACTTATACATAAGACATTACGCTTAGTATCCCAATAGAAAAAAGATGTATGGAGACCAAATACACATGGGGGAATTTGTAATATTTAAGACCCTACAAAAAGGACAATTTCAAAGTGTAGATCAAACATTTTATTTATTTATTTTGCATTCTCTTTATATATATGTTTTCTGGGAAGATAAGGAATATTAATCTAGCTAAAAAAACAAAAGGGCTTGGTATGATTGACATCCCAACCACTAAGTTCCAATGTTGAAATAGAAATTTGACATTCACAGATTCTAAGAAGAGATATTCTTATGTTTTTTTTTAAATCTTAATTTGACAGTTTTTCAAGAGAATTACAATGAATTTCATATACGATATAAATGGCCACAAGTGCGTAGCCTAATAGTTTTACCAATAGAAAAATAAGTTTATAAAACTGACGGCATCGCATGACAAGCTAACAATGTAAGAATAACCACAACCTACATGATTTTTTACTTTTCATTCTCTGTTCTAAAAACAAACTGACTTATTCACATATAATTCATTCATATTACTACTAGACATTAGAAAAATCATGTGTAGGACAGTAGGGTAAAACATCTTCCAGAATTATGCAAGAAGCACAGCAATAACCAGATTTTCAAAAAGCCCATGTAGTGAGAAAAAGGAGGTGTACACACTTGAGTTATTGTATCTGGGCGGATTGATTTTTGAAGTACAGTGAGAGCACCATTTTTTCCATGGCCAGAACAGCATACCTAGATAGGGGATGCATACATGATTTGCATATCAGATAACAAAGCACTGTAAATTTCTGAACAAAGAAGGACAATTTAATAAATAAGGACAACACTTTTAGCAATGCATTGGTTATCAACTGATAAGCCAACTTAAACTGAAGAATGAAGCTACAACTAACCAGTTCATAATTACTTTGCTTCGCAACTCCTGTAGCATTTGGATCGCCATTAATTCTCAAACCATAAGAGAAATCCTTTAGTGGACCAATATTAAGCAATGAATCCCGTACTGCAAAGGTAAAGTTTTTCTGCAAAAACCAAATAACCAACTCATCTCTTAAAAAATAGAAAATTCGAAAATATATTTCAGTATAAATGCATTAAAACCAAATGTCAATTCAGCAGCTTAGAATGAAATTTATCAGCATACTATGAGAGATCTGACATGACATCCAATCAAGTTCATCAAGGTCAAATTACAACAGAAACAGAACCCAAGATAGGAAACCATAGGATATCATCTAGTTAATTCATATGACTTCACATTCGAGATGAGTACAACCTCAAGTCCATAAACATAATATCGCTGTTCTACAATTAAGATTGCGCTTCAGTAAGAAACTAAGATGCAAAGTTCAAAGCAGCTAGAATTTTAAAAGGCTTGTCAATGTTTGAAATTTATCAATCCTAGGGGAGAATGTAAAGAAAACCTTACAATGAGAGATCCAACAACAATAAAAGCAAGTCAAGGTGGTCTGGTGAAGTTTAGTTCTTATATTCATCCTCAAAGCAATTGTTGAGCCTTCTGATTGAAATCTTTGATAGATAAATTATAAATATGGGCCGTATTCAAAGCAATGTATATTTTTAGGCTCTCTTTTGAGAAGATTCTCAGAATATGCTTAAAGCATTTTCCCAAACAAAATTCAAGCTCACAAAGAGAGGCTGATATTATATAGAGCACCAATGACTATAAAAACAAACATCACAGATAAGCTGAAGAAGCATCTTCTACGATCCTAATGAAGCACTATTGTCAGTTTGTCACACACTTTAATCATTTCTCCAGCAGAGAATAAATGACATCCATCCTTGATACGTATAGAATTTTCTTGATGCTAAAACAATTAAAAATATAGGGTTAGTTTTAAGAAAAAACAGGCCAGTTCTCTCCAAGCGTAGTTCTACTTCACATAAACATAAAATTAACACAATGGAGCTCAGCAAAGAATGCAGGTCATGGTTTAACCTGAGCTATTTGAGCATTGTTTGGACCTGTGCCATAGAATGAAAGTTCCTCGCTGGTAATCAAATCCTGGAATGCATCAGAAGGAGATCTCCACAGTCTCTTCATTGAAGGGGCATCACTTTCAATATCCCCAACCTAGAGAAAAAGAGAACATGCACAGCCCATGTTAATTGTGTCTTAATTATGCCAGCATTTGCAGAGTCTGCATTTCAAGATCAAGTATTATTTTAAGAAAGCCTACTGGAAATATACTCGTTCTGAGTTCTAACAGTCAAAATGACAAACCTCTTCCTTTACACCAGGACTTAATGTTGGAGCTCCAACTCCAGAATAGTACTGTACAAGCAGACTATCACCCAACCAACTGCCCAAGAAGAAAACGAGCTTCCCATGGTAGTAATGTCCTACAACAAATCAAGTTCAATTGATGAAAAATCTATCAGTGCAGATGTTCATCAGGTAATGTGCAATAACATGAACTTAATGTGGCTAACTGATGTAAGGACTGAAGCTCTTGACTTCATCAGTTCAAGCCTCTGAACAACTCTGCAGAATTGAATAGGACAGCATATCAAATATACAGTATATGACTAGTAATGTCACCGGCCTACTTTTTACATAATCAAAGGCAAGCCAACAATGCACAGCCCAGGCATATTTATGCATCATGTTCTACAATTGAAGCTTAAGTATCATATTTGTACATACTCCAACCAAAATGATAACACATCACTAGGAAGTCTTTCAAACCAGATCTGCATAGGTTTAATTTGTCAATATTTGAAAAGCTATAAACATAACATAAAGAAATTTCCAGATATTCCCAGTAACACGCTCCACCAATAGATCATAAGATAAAATTGTTGAGCCAGATAAGTCAGCAAAAGAATATTCTAAACACCCATGTCAGAGACAGAATATGTAAAATTAGATGCAAGGGTTGACTTAGTTAAACAAAATGAATACAGCACTTCTGTATGTCTCCAATAGGAGAACCAAGTAAGAGTAATAAATCGTCAACCTCCCATCATAAACAAGAGTAAGCAAAAGCAGCTCCCCTGATTTAGTAGAGAACAGAGCAACATCATTAGTTAACCATGTCGCAGTGGTGGCATCAAGCTCCGTGGTAAATCCAGACCTAGGCATCTCTTGACTGAAAGAGGAGTGCATATACATTAGAACAATGCAACTTCTTAGTAATAAAGGCTAGATGGAGACATCAAACATTCTAACCAAAGTTTTTAACAGTAAGCACTATGTTTACAAGTATCACCTTTTAAACCAACAAACCTATATGTACAATAAGTAGTTTTTTTAGGGATGGGACGGAAGAACAATGTATAACCTATCCTAAAAGGTGGCACTGTGCTTTGTGATGCACTTATTCCTAATGTAAATCATTATAAGAGGCAAAGTCAACAATGAACCAATAGTTAGTCTAATAAAACATGCACTGTCTAACTTAAAAAACTAGTAGATTATATTGAATGGTAATATATCCCTCTCCACATATTATAGAGAAAAGAAGGGACAGAAAGAAATAGTGAAGAAGGCTGAAATTTCACCTTCCATCTGCGGGAACAGCAAAATTGTTCAACCCCAAGTGGCATGAAGCAGACTGACCAATTAAGCATCATCAGATATAGAGCAGGACAAAAAAGAACGGAATAGCAAGTGATACCGAAGATGCAATGCCAAAAAGAGCAAACCTGGCTATGATAATGAATTGTATTTGCACCAATTACAAGAACTCCGCCAATAGGTGAAGGAACTGCAAGGAGCTTGTATGCATCATGAGGGAGATTCTGAAAATTATATAGAAAAATATTGTAAGTAGTTCAAATTTACATAGGTTGGAAATTAGAGAGTGGTCAGCTTTAAGCTAGAGTACAAATTAGAGGATGCAATGCCAAAAAGAGCAAACCTGGCTATGATAATGAATTGTATTTGCACCAATTACAAGAACTCCGCCAACAGGTGAAGGAACTGCAAGGAGCTTGTATGCATCATGAGCGAGATTCTGAAAATCATGTAGAAAAATATTGTAAGTAGTTCAAATTTACATCGGTTGGAAATTAGAGGGTGGTCAGCTTTAAGCTAGAGTACAAACTCCAACGTTCTTCCTTTGTAATTTATCAATGCCAAAAAAAGGTAAAAACAGAAGATAATTGAAGCATCATAACGAAGGCTTTCTCAACGATAGATGTAGGTCATAAAGTTAACCTCTAGCACCACAAAAATAAAATATGCTATATTAACGTTAGCACGTAAAGAAAAAGAATTCCTAAGACATGACATGACAAGCTCTTTGGAACAATTACATGAGACCCTATAGGTAAAATAAGAGAATCATATTTAAAAACAATGACCATTGCTGACCATATGAGCGCATGCTGCTTTAATGTTGTATTGACGCTGAGTGCTGAAACCATACAAGTGTGATGTTTCCAAGCAACCCTACCCGCCCATGTAAGCTCGTGTTCATGAAGTATTACCACAACAGGCTCAATATAACCTGAAAATTAGCTTTTAATCATTCAAAAAAGGAGTGCCTAGGAATTTGTTGAGGTTCATAATGAAATGAAGTTGCAGATAAAAGATATACAAACAGATCACAAATTAGGTGCCTGAATCTTAGAGAAATATAATCTGGATACTGAGGACCTCAAAGCAAAAAACAAAAGATTAAATAGAAATAGAACCACTGATTAGACCAAGCAATGGCTACAAGTAACACTACATCACAGCAAATCAAAAGAATCCTCTTATAAGAGGCCTTTGGTGTACCCAAAAAAATTATGAAGTTGAGTTGAGAATTTATTACAAATTGATTACCACTTAGTTGCCGGCGGTCAAGAGTGTCTCACTGAGTTGGAGTCGTCTAGAGGCGGCACTCTCACTTAATTTAATCCACAACCACATTAAATTATAACTTCTAACTTTTAACTGAAGAAGGTGAAAAATCTGGTAACTACAACCTTAAAGCATAAAACAAATTTTTTCTTTATCAATAGCATCAAATTATCCAGGTTGGAGAAGGTTTCGACAATTCCACCTACTCAAAGGAAAATATACAGAAAACATCTATGTCGTAGACTTCCCAAACTAGTTTTTTTGCCCTGCAACCAATAAGCTCAACTTAAACTTGAGATTAAAGGAGCGGCAATGATGAGAAAGTCAATAGCACCAAACAAGAAAAAGTCAGTCTACATAATTTACATGCAAAATCTCCTCAACTGCCTTTTAGAAAACCATACTTGATAGAATTGAATAATGCAGTCATTTATTAACATTAAAAATCAAAGCTATCAAACAAATGTATTAGGAATTCTATAATTTGGAAAGATAAAGATCATATTGGCACCCAATTGAAAATACAGAACAGAGAAAAAAATATCATAGGCCTTTTTTCAACATTCAGCAATTAAACATCGACAGATACAAGAAAGGAAATTTGTGTGCTGTAGCCCATAAGAAAGTGCTGATTCTCAACCTGGTGCATGCCTTTTATTGACTATTCTGAAGTATACAATCAAAACTTTCCAGTGAAGTATGGGTAAGGAAATGACAATGACTAGGAAATCTATAGCAACAAAAAGCATACACAAATATTTGAGAATATATACTTAGCCACATTGGACTTTCTGAAACACCCTTTTATTAAAAAGGATGCCAGAAAAACCAAATCAGAATTCTTACCATGGATGAAGATGAAATCTTTAACGTGCTTCATATCAAGATCTCGTAAGCCAACAATATATGATGATTCAATTCGAGAAGCAGCAGCAGCCCTGAAAGTACTGTCCTCCGCAGGTGCAGTTAAACCAGTGCTAGCCTAGCATCACGTTTCACAATTGAATTTACAATTTTTTTAAAAAATAGAAGCAGTTACTACTTGAAAGCAGCATAATCCACATGGCTCAAACATTCATCATCCCCAACATTCTAAATAGTTCATGAATTGATACAGTGTATATCTAGTAGTAGTAATAAAAAAATATTTTTCCGTGCCGTGTTCCTAGTGATCAAAATATTCATATCAAAAGAACTACAACAGAGTAAAGACAGATCAGTTACACAACCTCAGCTGCTTTGAGGACTATCATTTGTAATCCATATGCAAGCACTGCAGCACACCTCCCCAATGGATCAACTTTCACTAGTGGGGCCTCTTGGGAAAAATTCTCTGCCTCTTCTCAAGTGAACCCAATCAGAACCCTCAAAACAATGCATGGAACTGAAAGAGAAGAAGTAAAAGTATCTATAAGTAAACTACCACCAAAAAGCATTCTCATGATAGTTTGTGTTGAGGCATACTATTCTGTTTGCAACTTATGATCTGAAATTACTCTCCATGGCTTCGGGTTTGTTATATATCTCAGGATTTCAACTTGTAGGCAGTTAGAGTTCACTAGTCCATGTTTAAGAAATATAGCAACATACTCCCTCCGTCCTGGGTTAGTCGCACGTTTACTTTTGGGCACGGAGGTTAAGAAATTATATTAAATAAATAGGAGAGATGAAAAAAAGTAGGAAAGATAAGAGAGAGTAAAGTAAATGATAGAATAAAAAAAGAGTGATTAGATGTTTTGTCTTTTGTTAAAAAAGGAAAGAGTGCAAATAACTTGGGACGCCCAAAAAGGAAACTAGTGCAAGTAACGCGGGACGGAGGGAGTATATAAATAAAAACAAATCAAAGACCTATTTTTCCTGTCACAAATAATGTAAAGAGCTACTTATATATGCATATGACTACATGAGTGCCACCAATAGCAGCATAGAATGCGTTGTGTTCCTTCAACATGTGGGAAAGGAATATGCAATAATAAGATTACATCACACCTGGTTCGTAGCCCATATATTGATTCATCAAACTCCAAAACTGAGATTTTTGCATCTAAAAAAGTCAATATAATAGAGTCTCTCCTCCTTCCACCATCAGTCAGTAACTGGGAAAAGCCTATAATGGCAAACGAGCTCAAGTGAGGCACCGGAAATGCCAGTTAAGACGGCTCCACCACCCTTGGGCTCGGCAGCAGCTTTGTGAGCTAAGGACGGAGAAGCCTCTTCCTGAATTCTTACAATGTAAACTTCAAGAACGTTGGCGGCAGCAGTAATGAGGTCGGGAACCGCTCCAATCGGCTTGAGTCGATGTCATCGGCGGTGATCGGAGGGATTTTGGGCGTGGAATCTGCGGAGGAATGGGTGATGAAACCCGAGGCGCAGTGCTCGATGCCGGTTGCCCAATGCATCATCTTGAACGCCGCGAAACTCATATCTGCAGTTGATTGGATTCAGATGGTGGAAGTGTGAATGAGTGATGGTTTGGGGATTTAGGGTTTTGCTTAAAACCCCAGATGGCGGGATATTGGGGATAATTTTGCTTTTTTTTCATTATTTGTGTAATGCCAAAATGTCAATCGTTTTCGGCTAATGATCGAGTTAATTAGTGGATAAGATTATTTTCGAAGCTGTATGTGTAGGGGCAATAATTGTCACGTGAACGGATAATTGAGAAATGTTGAAATTAACACAATCATCTTAATTGAATAGTTAAAAAAGACTGGGATTTGCCTAAGGATTAGTTTGGTTTGCCCTTTAGGCCCCGTTTGTTTACCAGGAAAGTAAAGTTAATTGGGAAAATGATTCTTGGGAAAATGATTACTGGGAATATGATTCCTGGTGACATTACTGTTTGGAAACATACCAATATTTTAAATTTTATATTTCAATTTAAAATTTAAAGTAAGAATATAATAGTTAATTTACTTTTAAGTATATACAAAAAATATATACTATCGACATTATTTTCATAAATACTTCTATATATTTCATTAATTTAATTAAACTATGATCTAAATAATTAATAAAATATATAATATCAAAGATCATGTATAGAAAAATATAAAGATGCATGTCTAAAAGAGCTTTGAAACTAAACAATAAATAATTCTTAAATAGTCTATCCTAGAAATAAAAGTTAAGAACTGCCCAAAAAAAAGCAAACTAAATTCATCCTAATAATTGTTTCAGAAATATCTCTTTTGCATCATCGTCATGAAGAGTGAAAAAGTAATCTAATAAATCTGGATCTCGAACAAGTTTCATTGCAGCTGTTTGTCTATCATAAGCTGATAAGTCTTCAATCTCTTCCAATTTCTGATTAAGCTTATGACGATTGTCTTTTTTCTCTTTGTCACCTGCGTTAAAACTTTCAATAATCTTACCCATTTGATCATTCGACTTTTCCATTTGCTCATTAAACACATTAGTCATGCGCTCCAAACTTAATATCAAACCATCAGAACTTCTCTTACTTTTCCGCTCATGTTTTTTGGAAGTTCCTTCGCCTCGAGTTGTACTTATTGAAGGTGCACCATCTTCACCAGATTCTTCATTTCCTTGATTGACATTTTGCTCTCTATCTATATCCTCAACCATATCTGGCACGGCTTCAGAATTTGGTTCAGCGGCTCTATCTTTGCCCCAAACAAATGATAGTTGATCATAGTAAGGAAAAGGTTTGTTTCTCATGAAAGTGCAATCTGGATGGCTCTACACAAATACAAAAACATAATTTCATGATACCAATGTGCAGTATGTAAGCAACAAATGAATAAATAAAAAATGAATAAGGAATATGTTTATTTTACCTTTAAGTAATCATCCCACACGTCTGCACTTGCAGTAACACATTTTCTTTCGTCATCCCAGCCAAATCCACTTATACATTGGTACGCACGTCGTAGATAGCATGATATTGTTTTTGTTAGGTTTGGTATACTGAAAAGCAAGTTTCGCTCGAATAGAATCTTGCTTGTATACGTAAAACTCTATAATCCACTTTTAACCCGATTCATTATTATTCGAGCAGTTTCGTACGAATAGAATCAGTATATTATTACATTGTGTTTGCTTGTGCATTTATAAGATGTTTTATGAACATTTAAATGTATAAGAAGCAAACAAAGTCTAAGTCTTTTGCTTAGTAGACTGGTTGTGGGCGTCGCCCACTTTAAGGTAACACAGTCGGTTCTATGCAATGCTTTGCAAAAGAAAAAAAAGAATTTTACAACCCAGATAGGCTTAGACTACCTATCGTGAAAGGTTGTAATGTCAGTCCGATTATTTCTAAGCCTTTCTAAAATAAGATGACGTTGGTGTGGTATAACACTGAATGGATCTAACAGCATGACATGTCTTTATGCTATCTACTGAAAGACTAGGTCTTGATAAATAACTATTTCTTAATCTACATACGTTAGCATTGAGCATACGGTATTGATTATGCACTACTTTGACTTATCAAATGGTGCGGGTTTTTCGCAACCCAATAATCCTGATATATTGGGTAGTGGTGATTAATATCTAGCGGTGCTAGGATTGCTATTATGTTGAATTGTGCGCGAGGTGAGTCTCGTTTGATAATGTCTTCAAGAGGAGCTTGAACAAGGTTTTATTATTCAGAAAACTGGCCAGTTGGAGTTTTATTACTCTATGAATAATAAATAAGTGTTTCTTGCTAAGTCCACTCTTGGAATTAATAAGATGTTAATTAATTAAGTCCATAGCAGATGTTAATTAATTAAGTCCATAGCAGACATTAATTAATTAATGGACATTTATATCTTAAGCGCGGGAAATAAATAATATAAATAATAGAAACCCGGATTACTTGTAATTTCGGATTTGGATGGGGAGTGCAATATTACTTCTGTAGTGGCTGCTCGTAATATTCCAATATAAGCTTGTATTAAATTGTGGGTTCAATTTAATTAGTAAAAAGCTAATTGGGCGAGCCCATATCCAAAACCTTCCATAGATCCCTGTCTGGGCCCAAAAGGAACTTAATATAAATAGGAGAATAAAGGAGACAGAATGATCACAATTTTACTTCTTGTAATTTTCAAAATTTTCGAAAATCTCCAGCTGAGGAGAATTTCGAATTCTACTCCCTTTTCTAAAAGGATTTCTTCTGTCTTCTTTATTCGAGTCCTAGTATTTTGATAAGATCAGCCCACCCTGATATCGAGATACAGTTCGGGAACCAGAGAGAAGATCTGTGGTCTAGTATTGAAGATCATCGTGGAGAAGGCGCAAGCAATCGTCGATTCTTTGGAGAATCAAATCGGTAACTCTAAACCGTAGAATTCATGCTTAGAATTTACTTTCTTTAAGCATGAATTATTTGCGTTCTAGCTTGCAATTATCTGTTTAACATGTGAATTGATTAATCGCATAATCGGTCAAACAGATCCGTGTCTGATTTATTTATTTGTACAAGTCTTCCGCTGTGCAAGGGGCACCAAACCCCAGCATGTTTTTTCAATAACTTACACCGAGATTCAATATGTGGTTTTTCTTTAAGACCATGGCCTGGCATTTTTTCTTGCAATATCTTCTCCAACTCCTTTTGATAACCTTTTTTTAACCCACTTCCACTTTCACCATCTCAATTCCTACTTCTCTTCAACTCAACAATTGTTTCTACAAGTTTCGCATCTTCTTCAATAGTCCATACATGATTAGCTCCCTTGCCGCGACGAGCCATCTGAAAAATATTAAAGCTCAACAAATCACTATAGCATTATCGAGTAATATAATGGAGTTAATGCTAAAAAACCAACAACTTTTATGAATCTAATAATAGAAAACTTATATGAATCATAAAAAAGTATTAAGCACTGCAATTCAAAATGTCATAAGCATCCTAAACTATTACATAAAAAAGCTAGAGGATCATCATGACAAATAGATTTCAAATACTGTGAAAAGGTACAATAATAATATCAAGCAACATGTCTACTTTGCATCCAATCATTAAACATTTGGTTAGCTAAATTGTATCTCCAATCTGTCCATTCTTGAGTTGGTTCAACATATGTGATTGGCTCTCCATCTAATCCATTAACCTCTTCTTCATTTTGAGAATTATCACCATAGAAATTTTCAATGCGATCAACAGTCATATTTTCTCTAATGTGAATTTGAAGAAGAAAACACGCCATAATAATTCTGCCTTGTTGCTTGATTGGATAAAAATTCGAATTTCTAATGATTCCCCAACGCATCTTTAGCATTCCAAAACACCTCTCAATAACATTTCTAGCAGATGCGTGCTTCATATAAAAAAATTCTTCTGGAGTTGTTGGTTGACGTCCATTCCTCCATTCACTAAGATGATACCGTTGACCTCTAAAAGGGGCAAGAAAGCCTTTACCGTTCGTGTAGCCCGCATCAACTAAATAGTAGTAACCTAATTTTTAAAAAAAATTATTTATTATGGTATTCATGTCAATTTAACGAAATTATTAAAATCATATAGTTTACCTACCATCCTGTATTGGTAATCCATTTCTTCTACTTAAAGCATCTCGAAGAACTCTACCATCTGCCGCGGAGCCTTCCCAACCCGCAAGTACATATATATTTTCATATCTTATGAACATACTCCTAAAACATTTGTAGAAGTATAACCTTTTCTATTTCGATATCTAGGTTTATCAACCTCTGATACTTTCACTTCAAAATGGGTACCATCCAGAGCTCCTATGCAATTCTACAATTTTAATTCAATCAATATTCAAGATTTATGCATATAAGATAAATATAAACTAAAGTGTAGTATTTCCATTTCGCATCAGTGGAATTCTCAGTCACAGGAGAAGGAGCTTTTAGTAAATGACCATGAATTCTAAGAACGGCATTTAGTACAAGCTTGAAATACCTACTAATTGTTTCTCTTGACCGCATGAAATTAGTTTTCATTGTACGATTCTTTTGATGATGCGCTAGAATGTACAAGAAAATAGCAACTTGCTCATCAACAGTTAGATTACTAGTAGGCCTTAGTCTTCCAATCGTTTCAAGTAAGATAACTAATTTTCTAAATGAAAATCTATCCATACGTAATTCTTCATAACATGTGCGATCACTCTCATAGATCAATCTATGAATGTAGCGTGATCGGTCAATCTCATTCAAAGAACGTGGGGCCTTTAAATAATATTTTTGAAGATGATTAATAGTGATAGGAACAATCACACGCATCATTAGCTTCAACATATTCATTTGCTTCAATTGCAAACAAGCTATAAGAAAAAGAAATTTCTTCGAATTTGATTTTGTTTCTGTCGTCTTTCTAAGACACCCTGAGAAAGTAAAAGTAAATATAATATTGATCTCAAACATAATCCAACTTAAAAGAAAAACAAGGTATAAAAGCTTAAACAAGAAAACTCAATAGCATATATATAAATACATACAGTTAATAAGACTGCAAGAGTCTTTAGAGAGTATGATCAGGTCATATCAAAATAAATTCTAGTTTATTCTGCCTAATATAATCAAATAACAAGGCAAGTGATTGTCTTTGCCAAACTTGTTTTCTACAAATTTATTTAATTGAAAGTTAATGTTACAGCTTTCTAGTTATTGTCACCATCATTGCAATAAATAGATGTATCATATATCTGAAACCAATTGTAGTAATTTGTGGACACCCAAACAAACGGGTCAACAAAAACACTAAAACTAGAGGAAAGCTCCAACAAAATTATCAAATAAAATGACTTCTTGTTTGAGCACAGCCTAAAACACACACAAGTACAGAAAAAGTAGCAGAATAAGTAAATGAAAAAAAATAAAAGAAGAGCAGAGTAATCGTTTTTTCCATGTAGAGCTAAAATCAAAGAAGAGATTTTCAGTACAAATTATACCTAAAATGGAGATGGAAAACTGGATGATTCCAAAATTGTTAGATGCACCCACCTACACATATAAAATCATTGATCATTATTCACTCACTTTGCAACACATCAAAGAGAGAAAATCAATCCAATTGCAAAATCAGAGAGAATAAAAAACACAGGAGATAATGTAAAGAACTATAAAAATATGAACAAATTTGACGGAAAATAGAAACTTACTTGTTGATGAAGGATTGGAACGAAATTCTGAAGAGTTGCAGACTGAAAAATGAGCAGAATGATTTGGAGAAGACGCGAATAAATAGAGCAGAATAAGAGAGGGATTTTTCCGTTCTTTTTTTCCGTCTTTTTTTAAAATCCCCAAGTTTAGGAAAAAGAATAACAGGGTTTTGCTGAGGAATCGGAATCCGGTATTTTGACCCTACTTTCCCCAATTTTAGGAATTATATTACTTTCCCTATTTTTTATTATTGAACCAAACATGGGATTTTAATAATGGGGATTAGATTACTTTCCCAGACCACAATCCTTGACAAACAAACGGGTATGGTTTCTCAAGAAAAGGGATGGCTCTTGTTAGTGATTCCTTTTCATGGCAGGAGAGAAATACTTCAATTGTTTGGATTGACTTCTATGATTTCTATAGTTTAAATTCGGATGTTTGGTTTGGATTTTAGGCAGTTAAGAATAGCTTCTAATACCATAAATATCCTCATATATTTTTCCTATTTCCAATATTATCCTCATCTAACCCTAAACATAAATTTATTGAGGAGCCGCCAAAATTCACAGCTTCCTCGCGACCTCTTCATCAAGATTTCGCCTCTTCGCAGGCTTGAGTATCGATTTTACTTCCATTGGCTGGAGAACCCGAGAACTTCGATTTGCTGGTTAACCTCTCTTCACGGTAAGTCTGTTTTTGGCCAAAGGAGTGAACTAGAACAAGCTTCTAAAACAGATTAAGCACACAAGCATCATAATTAAGGAAACTGAAACAAATACAGACTATGCACGAAGGTATCATAATTAAAATCTGCTAATCAGAGCTTCTCACTTGACTAATTCAAGTCTGGAACAATATCAGATTTTGCACAGAAGCACAACTTCAATTAGGTAGTTCACATATATGATTTAGAAATTCAGGAAAAGAGCTATTGAATTGCAGTAATTGCTAGGGGCATGCATATATGATAACGTGTTTACAGGAGAATACATTGGGTTGAAATTTCTAACCCCCAAACCCACTCAAATCCCACGCTACTGCTTCTTCAAAATTTTGGTCATTTTTATGTGAAATTTATGTGATTGAAGAAGACGGGGACATATTGGTCATTTCAGATTTTCAATAAAGTTAACACTCCGAGCCTGAAAACCTATCTTTCAAAATTTGGGAGATACCTTAACTAATGAAATGGGCACTAATGAGGCGGGCCAGAGACATTTTTGCAGGCCCTCTTGAAAGGGTATTTAACAAACCAAACATGAGAAAAGGTTTGTTTTTGGGCATTTAATACTCCTATTTGCCAAATCAAACACCTCCTAAACATTTATATTTGATAAAGGCAAATTTGATTTGTTATATTGCTCACACACCTATGATTGTTGCTGCAATGTTCGTGATCCAATAGGGGGCGATGAGGACAAGGAGGAGGTGCAAGAGGCATGGGGACACGGGAAACAATTTAAAATTGGGTAAATAACTACTCCCTCCGTCCCCCAATAAGAGTCACACTTTTCCATTTCGGTCCGTCCCCAATTAAGAGTCACACTTCATTTTTACCATAAATAGTAAGTAGGTCCCACATTCCACTAACTCAATTCACTCACATTTTATTATAAAACCAATAAAAAAATGGATCCCACATTCCACTAATTTTTTCAACCAACTTTTCTTTACATTTCTTAAAATCCGTGTCCGGTCAAAGAGTGACTCCTAATAGGGGACGGAGGGAGTATAATACAGTGATTAAAGCGGGCGATGATAAAGAAAGGGGAGAAAACATTGGGCGATGGAGGAGGCGGAGACCACAGCACTATACTAAAAGAAAGGGCGGTACAACAACCGGAGAGAGTGAATCGATAGGGTGTATGTTAGGCCCTAACAGTGTTACACATAAGTCAAAATGACAAATTGACATATTTACTCATAAACTAGTATCAGCACTCGTACTATGCACGAGCCTTATAGTTGTCACGTACAAATTATACATTCTCAATAAATCAATGGAAATAAGATTAATATCATTGTGTGATCTTCGAAAAATAAAAGAATGTGTAATACGGAGTAGCATCTTATTAGATAAATAAATAAAATTAATTAATTAAATGTAAATTTAAAAGAGATAAAGAACCATAAATTGATTAGAATAGAACAATTTAAAATATTTAATACAAACATAACAATTACACTTCAATGACATACTAAAACATCATCAATACAAATTAATTAGTACAATTTAAATTCAACAAAATAAAAGTTCACAAGAAAAAAAAAACAAAAAGAATGAATATACATAAATAAGAATAAATTCACCCGACAACAACAAAAAATAGTTCATAAATTTTAAAAATTGTCCTTGTAAATGACAATAACACTAAAATCACAAGTGTTATCAACATTACTAAATTCACGTGATAACAACAAAAAAATAGTTCATAAATTTTAAAAATTGTCCTTATAAATGACATTAACACTAAAATCACAAGTGTTATCAACATTATTATTACAAGCTAAAATCTTCCAATATTTACGGCTCAATTCTTGATACATAAATATTTAGTTGCGTGTGGATAAAGATGAATACTTAAAAAAATAATTAAACATGATAACCAATTGATCTTCAATTTTGCTAATGGTATTGCATCCATTGTTGAGTTTGAATGACAATTTTGAAATAGAGAGTATTAAAAATATTCTTGGTGGAATCATGACTTATACTACATGTTAGCCTAAATATTTCAAAACATGTATATTAATTATCAATTGGATACCATTACGCAGTTATCCCCTTAAAAACCTAATAAAAATGCAATCAAAAATCATTTCTGAATTGACCGTCGGTAAGAATATAGAGTAACCTCTGCAATATCTAAACCATGCTTGCAAATTTTTCCACCAACACCAAATATCTTCTCTGCAACGATTTAAGTAAATGAAGAGTAAAGTAGAAAATGAAAAAAAGGTAGAAAAAATGTATAGAGAATAAAGTAAGAGACATTAAAGTAATTGGAAAGAAATATGTTGACCTTTAAGAAAACAAGAAATGACTCGATTACCGGTAAGGATCACCCAATACCTTTTATACTACGATTGCTAATACTCCATTATAAAATGGACAAATGGACTCCAAATTTATGAAAAGAAGATCTATTCCTAATTCAGCGCTAATTTCTCCTCTACTTTCTCTTGTATTTTTTTTCAACCTTTTTAAATCTAAATATGTTAACATTTTAACAATAAATATAATACTATTAGTTAGCCTTGAAACGTTTATTACGCTAATGCTTATGATTATTAGTATGAGTCTAGTAGATTAAGTGAAATTAAAAATGAAATTATTTTAATAAAATAAAAAAGAAAGAAAAATAAAAATAATTTAATTTTTCCATTTTATATTACAATACAATCAATATAAAAATTTATGTATGAAGTATTTTATATTTTAAAATAATTAAAATAGATGATAGATTACATCCTAATATTATTAAATTTATATTTTAAAACATTCAAAATATATGCATAAAACTTATATGCGAATATGTTATACTACTAACTAATATTATTAGATTTTTTTGTTAAAAATATACATAATTATTTTGATTAAAAATAATAGAGAGACAAAGAAAAAAGCAAGTGGAGAAGAGAGAGAGTACATACTGAAAATAGAACTTTCTTTTAATCTTTTCTATAAATATAATCCATTTGTCCATTTTATAGTGGTATATTAGCAATTATAGTGGTGATTCCTTTCGATCCACTACTATGGAATGTATCAAAATGATAAAATGACTCAATTACTATGGAACGAAGGGAGTATGTAGCAGAGTACAGAGCGCTGCAATATGGACGCTGACCAAAAAATAAATAAAAAATAAATTTTTTTTCTAATATAAGGAGTTGATGTAGACATGCTTTGGGCAGGGGGAAGCATTCATATTTTGTGTTGTAATAGCCCTTGTAGTGTTTACAATCGAAGAATCTACATGCTCCTCTTTTCTCTAGCTTTTTTTTTTTGTTGAATATATTTATGCAAAATGTATACAATATGATAACTTTAACCATATTCCTCTTTATCTCTCAAATTTTCCACCGAAAGTGCATCTAGTTGCATTTATGGTAACTAGTGTCAGTGCCCTGCAAAGGCCAAAAGATTTTTAAATAATAAAAATACATTAGTTAAATATATTAAAAATATATATTCTTATAAACTAAATAATATAAAAATATTTTTACATAAAAGATTACAATTAATCATAAAAAGTATTCATAACATTGTAAACAATAAGAAAAAGAATTTTGTACTTCTCAAAAGATTCTATAAATGAACCATTTCATACACGCATACGATTTTATACAATCTATTCATATTTAATATAAGTGTATTAATATTAAATAAAATAAATAACAATAGAAGATGAGAGGATGAAATAGAATAAAATATATTAATAGATGAAAATATAAAACACAATCCAAAAGTAAAAAATTAAAAAATAAACAAATAATTTGAATGATAAAAAAAGTTCATGATTTCATTCGATTACCAAACCATAGTTATTCATAACTGCAGACAAAAAAAACTTACAAACATTACTAACATATTTATGTTTAAATAAATTAGCAAATGAAAGCTACAAAAGTTATGGAAATAACATTTTATGGATATAATTCTATTTTACGGATATACACATATTATTTTTTATAACATAAAAACTTATGAAAAAAGTAATCCATAAAGTTACAAAAATTGTAAACCTGTAAGCAGTGACAGCCACATAAAAACAAAAATTAATAATATTCAATACAGACTAATAAAAAATAGTACTACCTCTTTGACGGAAAAATATTAATCACATTAAAAGTAAATGAATCATGTTCATCATGGACTTACAAGGGTCCCACCAACATCGCTTACAAAATAAATAAAGTATTAGTAAACCGAATTAAACAAAATGTGAATATCCCTTTTTTACTGGAAACTGCAAAAAGCTGAATTTTTCTCTCCCTCTCTCTCTCTCTTCATGTTATATAATTCTGACTTTATGTCCTATTATCTTATTATTAATGTTGTAAGATTACGATTTTAATCTCTCATAGACTCATAGTGAGATAGCATATCCTAAATCATGTCATATATTACGTTGACGTATTAATAGAATAGATTTTCATTGTAAGAGATTACATTTATGAAATGTAATACTACTTAAATATTAAATGTAAATATAGTCACATGTGTACACACCTATCAAATTACAATAGTAGACTAGTGTAGTATACTGAACCTATCGGTGATTTCTAATTTATCATGACTTATACAATGATATTAAAAGCGGGGCGAAAAAAAAAAGAAAGAAAAACAACTATCTTTACAGTTTCTCGCCAAAAAGGGCTTTAGGTAATTTTTGGGGTAGTTTCACAACTGCTCCATTAGATATGTATAGATATACTTTATCACAGTGGAGTAATCAAATGCTAACTCATCATTTAGTTATTAACTACAACTAATTTAAGATCATAGGATTTTAGAAAAATTGTGATCTACAATGTTGCCACGTGTAATTTTTATTTTTATTAATTAAATTGAAAAGGATCAATAAAACCTATCAAATTAGGGTTTTTGGCTGAAAATGATAATATAGTGTTTCGACAATATTAACACAATGCTTTAAGAATGTTAACACATTGCTTATATTGACATTCTACTCGTATTATATTGACATATTTTATATACTATGTTGACTTTTGTGTTGTATCAAAAAGATAAAAAATTTTGAATTTTTTTTAAAATTTTGACGTCGGAATATATGCAAGTGAGATCTCGTTAGAATCCTCATAAAATTATCTTTAATTTGATATATGTTGTGCGAAAAAGCAATTTAAATCGAGAAAGTTATAGTATGTTTTAAAGTGATGAGATATATTTCAAAAGTTAGTTACAACTAATATGTGTAAATTGACTTATAATATCTTTATTTACGTTTTTTGTTGATCGTATTGGCATTTAATGATTGATGATATAGACATTTGATTTGAATATATAATGATTATTACTCCATCCGTCCGTCATTAGGAGTCTCATTTCTTGGCGGCACCGATTTTTAAAAATGTTAAGAAAAGTGGGTGGAAAAAAATTAATGTTAAAGGGGTTCCACTTGTATATATTACTTCCTCCGTCCTCCAAATTTTGACACAGTTTACTATTTCAGTCCGTCCCCCAAATTTTGACACACTTCGCTTTTTTATCATTTTTTGTGGTGAACCTCATATTTCACTAACTCATTCATACCCACATTTTATTATAAAACTAATAAGTACTTTAAAAGTAGGACCCACGTCCCACCAACTTTTTCAACTCACTTTCCATTACATTTCTTAAAATCCGTGCCGGGTCAAACCATGTCAAAATTTGGGGGACGGATGGAATAGTTTTAAATGAAAAGTGAGTGGAATGAGTTAATGGAAGATGTGACCCTATTATCATTTATGGTAAAAGTGAACCGGAATTCCCTATTCAGGACAAACTAAAATAGAAAAACGAGACTCTTATTCCCGGACGAAAAAAGTATTTAGTTGTATAACATTTAAGTATTGAGTTAGTAATATAACACTCCATTTTTACCACAACTCTCACTTTATGATTGAAAATTAAAATTATTAAATAATTTGATTTTTTATGGATTAATGACGATAAGTTTTATAATTATTATTCCATAAAACAATACTTTTGTTCAGATATTTTCCTATACTCTTCCATCAAAATATTAAAATGCCAACAAAAGCAATACGTATTTAATAAAACTAATATTTAAGCAATAATAATATTGGGCGACTAATACATTTGTAGCCCATAAAACAAAGAGCCAACCCATTAATATGCAAGAAAACAAAATACATACTTCAAGAAAATGAAATTACAAATTCACGACACATTCCACAAAGAGCCAACCCATTAATAGACGCACGCTCCTCATTTTTATCCGAATGGAGTACAATTTTTTATTTTATACGTTTATGATTTTAGATTTCTGAAATTCCATTATTTATTATTTTATAAAATTATTTTTCACAGTATAAAAAGTGTGATTAAAATAAAATGAAGTGTGCATTGTTGAACGAGTGTGATACTATTAAAAACATTACTATAACATAGCAGATTCTTATGTTAATAGTTTAGATCTTGTCAAGAGCTACAACCTGTTTTAGTGTTATGTATTAAAGACTGCATCGAAATTATAACTGTCCATATAGGTACAACTTACAAGCTATGATTATACACTACTAATATAAAATTATACTCCTACTTTTCTATTTTCCAAAGTCTCCTTTCCCTATGATCGTATACTACTAATATAAAATTATACTTTTCTATTTTCCAAAGTCACCTTTCCCTTTCCTATGCAGCATGTCACATAAACAAAAGATTACCAAAATTTAATATATAGACATCTATAAAAAAAAAGGAAGAATTTTTAAATATTCTCTGTATCATGCGGTTCTCGATCGTGTTGTGTGTTATGAAGAAAAGATAAAAAAAAAAAAAAAACAAATCAAATTATAATTTCAAAAGTCATGCAAGCATGCAAAAAGATCTTGATCGTCGGAACAATTCAGATTAATTGAAGTGAACAAAATAAATAGTAGTGCAAGGATATTAGCGTATGGTGACTGTGCAGGCGGGTGAGGGGATCAAGGCGGCGAGACCGAAGGAAATAAAATAATCAAACGTCATTTATTAGGGTTTGATGAATATTGGTTTATGTTGCTATTTGGGCGGACTTATATTGGATTCTATAATTTAGATTTTAGTAATACATAATTTTGTAAAGTTGATAATTTTTTAATTGAATTTTATTATAATTTAGTAGAGTAACAATTCATAAAATTTGATTCTATTATAATGTTGTTTACTAAGAAATTTTATGCTACTATTATGGTATGATGTACAATATTTATATTTGTTAATTCATTATATTATTTTATTTTATCTAGATATTTTTTATGTTATGTTTGATTCTTTTATAGTTGTATAATTTTTTTTTATCAGGGATGATTAGTAGTTACTTTTCTTTAAAATGTCATAAAACAATAAAAGATTATTTAAGAATTCTTGAATATATAAAAGTAATTATTAATGATTTTTATAATTGATGTTTAAAAGCTTCAAAATTTGGCACATCGATTTTGTATATGAAATCGTCAATTTTTAAAAAAATACTCATAAGAAAGTAATAATTAAAGATAAATCTAACAAAAATTCTAAACAATTCAGCATTTTAGTGTTTAATAGAATAAAAATGGATTAAAAAAATATGGACAAGGAAATAAAAATATGAAAGCACACTATTAATCATGATTAGTAACAAAGTAATTAATTACGCATTATAAAAATACACAAATTTTAAATGTAGATAAAAAAAAGAAAAAATTGGAAGAAACGAAAAAGAGGAAATACACAATAAATGCTGCATTCAATTCACTAACTATTTCTACTTGAAAACGGCATTGTAAAACTGAATTGAACGTGGCAGGAATTACGAAGTTTATTAATGAATTCCATTGGTAAAAATTAATGGGGATACATAATGCTTTAGGTTAATTGTGATTATTTTTCCCTATTTTGTAAAGTTTTGTTTTGAATAGATAACTACATTAATTATTGTTATACATGAAAATTCATAATCTTTGCTGGTATAATTTTGTTTAATATAATTGTTGTGTAAATTTCTTAATTTGTCCCTATTTTGTGAAGTTTTGTTTGAATAGTTAACTATATTAAATTTAATTTTGTATGAACGGATGGTATAAATTAGCATCATTAAAATTGATTTTATTTTGAAACCAAATTAGATATGAGATCCAAATGATTTATTTATTCGGGATATTTGATGGCAACACAAATTAAGGACTTATAGAATAATAAAACATTATAAGATGAAAAAGTTGTAGCATGTAAAATTGCTATAAGTAATTATTTTATTAATTTTCATGCCGACAAAAATCAATCACTTAATTTGAATGGTATATATTGTTAAATGTGATTGTTTCTATAGTAAAGATACAAAAGTGTTTAATCATGTTTCAGTTTTAAATTTATTCAATGTTATAATTTTGTAATGTGTACATAACGATACCAATTCTTATTTATGTTGAATTATACTTCACCATCCACTAATACTAATTTTATTATTATTATTTTTTTCTCTTTCTCTTACTTTATCTATTTTATAGTTATTCTCTCTTATTTTATTAATTTTATTAAAAAACCCTTGTTATAATCATGAAAGTCTTTATAGTTTTTGAATGGTATATATTGTTAAAAGAAACCCGTGTTACTTTATAGTTTTTGGTAAGATCACATATTAGGAACATCATATATGCTTGAATTATATAGTGGGGTGAATGATACATCATACATTGATTATGCTTAATAATTTTAAATATTCAAATTATTGCCCGTAAATATTCAAATTATTGCACAAAATTCATAAATATTCAATTTAAGGCCAAAACTCGTCTTTTATATATTTTTGTATATTTAAAATATGACGTTATAAACTCGTCTTTTTTTGTATTTTTTTTTCACCGATTGAAAAATATGTTCAAAACTGGTTTTCACGGTGATGTTTAGATCTATTTAGATCTAAAGATCAAAACTTTTGATGATGATTATCAGATATGTTTCAATTTATATCAAGAACAAATTTTTGATATAATTGACTTTTGATGATTATCAGAACTGTTTCAATTTATATCAAGAACAAATTTCGATATAATGGATCATGATTCTGTATCGATTAAATTCATTGATTTTTCATCTATTGTGAAACTCTTTTAATTTCACTCCATGTTTTGACCGATAGTTTTTTCATTTTTTCGGTGTTGTTTAGATCTATTTAGATCTAAAGATCAAATTATTGATGAGATCTAGAAATCCAATTTCAATTTATATCCAGGAATAAATTTTTGATGAACATGTTTTTGGTATAATTGATCTAATTGAACAAATTGTGTTTTTCTATTTTTTAAAATTTTTTTGTAAAAGATTTGATATTTAAATTGTCGGTTTGCCTATTGTGGGGAGGAGGCCGAGGAGGTGCTGGTGCTGGTGTGCACATGCCGAGCTGGTTGCACAAGCCGTGGGTGCGCATGGTTTGTCTCCACTCCAGGTACTCTAGTGCTTGCTAAAAATTGTTGATATTTCCCCATTATTTGCATTTAAAATTTTGAAACCCGTTACAAAAGAATTAGCTAAAGTAAGGTTCATTACGGATTTAGGCCCATTATTAAATGTTCTCGCCCCAAAACCCAAAACCCAATTCATATTCGAAATTAAAAAAAAAAATTGGGTTTTTCACCACTCCATGTACTAATGCTTAAAAATTGTTGATATTTCTTCATTATTAACAGTGGAATTTTTGGTGTAATAATTTGTAGTAAGGTTTAAAACGGCCCATTATATAAAATTCTACCCAAAACCCATTTCTAATTCGAAAATACCCTAAATTTTTCCTACAAATATAACCTATTTTTTATTTTACCCTGAATTTGGGGAAGTTACCATGTTTTTTGAGATCAGAGATCAGCATGAAGTTCAGTTCATTTTCGTCAATTTTCAATCTGTTAAAAATGAATGGTATTCTCTCTTCTTTTTCTCTTTTAGAGATCAGTATGAATTCTTTTTCTTTTTTAGAGATCAGTATGAATTCTGTTCATTCATAGTAAAATTGAGTATAATTTTGAACTGTTGTGATGAAATTTAGGGTTTCAAGCATTACAAATAGCAAATCTGAGATCAGTATGTTCATTTGGTATTATGAATCTGTTAATTTGTGATCTGTATGAATTTGATGAGATCAGTTCTGGCATCACTTCTGTGTTAATTGCTCCTTCCATTTTTGAGATCTGTATGAATCTGGTATCTCTACTTTGGCTCCTTCCTTCCATTGTATTCTCTATTCTTTTGATTTTTTTGAGATTAGTATGAATTCTGTTCATTATCTGAAAATAGGAGGTATTCTCTCTTCTCTTTCTCTTTTTGAGATCAGCATGAAGCAAAATTTAGGTTAATTTTGAACTGTTATGATGAAATTTAGGGAAAATACCATCATTTGATATCAGTATGAACTTGTTAATTTGAGAATATGTTAATTTGAGATGAGTTCTGGTATCACTTCTGTGTTATTTGTTATGCAGGGTTTGGGTATCCTAGGCACTGGTGCCTGGGGTGGCTGTGCAGGGGCTGGTGCACCAAAGCCCTTGGCATTGCCACACACAAAGCAAAATCAGCCGCCCTCGTACCCGTGTTCAGTCTTCCAATGCTCCTCCATGGCTGCAACAGAGTGAGTAATCTTTGAGGATTCGTTGCAAAAACAACAACAGCCTTTGATACGATCATGGAGGCCGTGCGTCAAGGATTTCAGCTACAGCTGGATTCAACCGAAAACCGTCCTATCAAGATGATATCCGAAAGCTATGAAACTACCACCATTGTCTTCGTCTTGGAAACGGCTTCGCGTGGGTATCTTGCACATCCCAATCGGAGTCCGAATGAGGGAGTTATGGCGGTTTTACGGAAGTCGCGCAGAGAAGGCCGGGAGCTTCGGGAAAAACGCCCGGCCGGGCGTTTTTTACTGTGCAAAACGCCCGGGGACAGGGAAAACGCCCGGGCCAGGCATTTTGGCATGTGAAAAACGCCCGACCGGGCGATTATGTCGATTTTTAGATTTTGTGGGCCAACTTTCTATTTTTGGACCCATAGTATAAATACCTCTTGATGTTATTCCATTTCCGGAGGTTTTTGCTGAATTATATGCTTGAGAGCTTTGTTTTCTCTTGGAGAGGGTTTCTATCCAATTCCTAGATTTAGGTTGCTTGAATCCATCAATTGCTAGTTCAAGCATTGGATTTCCATCAATTGCTAGTTCAAGCATGGATCAAGTAGAGGTATGCTTTGAGGTTTGTGGTTCCCTTGAAGATCTAGCCATGGATGCATGTTAGTATGTTGTAAGTGTCTTAGCTTGCCTCATCAATGACTATGTATCACAATTTCCACTCTATCCAATGTTACTTCTTGTTTTGATCATCTTAGTTTCCTAAATTTGGTTTGCCATTATTGATACAATAGAAAATCTACTTCACAAAAATATTAGATCAATCACCTACAAATTGGGTAAATCCTTGGGAAATGGATCACAAAATACATGGATCCACATCATTTGGTATCTAGAGCCAAGTACCCACTAGGTGTTTGATCTATTGTTGCTTTGGGTTGGGTTATTTTTCCTTTTTGTCCTTTGTTTTTGCTCTGTTTTGGTGTGTGTGATCTATGTTATGTGACCTACGTACCTGTAAAATTTTATCAAAAAATTCCTTCGTTTGCCTAGTTAACCGTGGAGATTAACATCATTGCTCTATTTTGGCATAGTTGGGGAAAACCATACAAAACATATCCAATCATCAAATCTGACTATATATGGCCATTTTTCCCTTGATCTAGACTTGTTTGGGAATCTATCCACCAAAATTCATCCAAATTGGGCGCGGGAATCAATACCAAAAAAAATCATAAAGATCAGCCAAATTTCAGCAAAAGTGTCACCCCTTGTTTTTTTTTCTTTGACTTGCATCTTGCTAATATGTGTTTATGGCTTTGTCTTCTTGATTTTGTTGACCAAGGAGTATACCTTGATTGATCCACCTCAAGCACTTAAATCTTGGAATTGGAGTTGTGAGTGTGAGTGAATCCACCTTTCTCACAATATTCTAAGCCTTTGTCGAGAGTTATTGGGGAGTGATTTGAGGGGGGTTTGGGACATCAAGGTTGAGTTCATCTTCTTAAATTCTACTTTCTTTTATTACTAACCTCTAGGACTAGTTCCTAGTGTTTGTTTGATTTGTAGGTACTTACTCTATGCCTCCTCGCACCCGGTCCAACAAAATGGCGGGGACAAGTGCGGAAGGGGAGGAAACAAGCATGAATCACCCTACATCCGATGGGGACCTTGTGAGCATGATGGCCCGAATGATGAAGGAATTCAAACAAGAGATGATGATCCAAATGGATGTGCGAGCAAAAGAATCCATTGCTCGATCAAAAGAATCCGAAGCCCGCATGCTTGCCGCCCAAAACACATTATTTGAGGAGTTCAACACCTTGAAGGGAGGCCGCACATCTAGGACTCCTACTTCTAGGGGTAACCATCTACCTAATGTTGCCCCGGAGGAGATGATGGAAGAAGTGGTGTATGAGGGATGGCAACGGGGGAATGATACAAATAGAGTCAATCACATGGAGAATGATCGGTTTGAGGGAAGAAATGGTGCTCATGGCCATTTTAAAGGTGACTATGAATCAAGGTACCATGGAGATGGGCTTGATAGAGGATATAGTGGGAAACGAGCTCCCAAGTCTCATGGAGAGTGGCATTCTAAGAGGGTGAGAGATCATGTTAGCCATAACGGGTTTGAGAGACCAATTGAAGAAGAAGCCTCATATAGAGCTCGATTGAGGCCTACCTACCCACATGGTGGTGTTGACACAAACCAAAGAGGTAACTCATCAAGTAATTTGGCTACACCCTCTTCTTTCCATTTATCACATAAGTCTCTTGATGTATATGGAAATGTCTCCTCTTCGAAGAGCTTAATCCAAATTAGTAGAAAAAAAGAACGAGAGAGAGAGAGAAAAGGCTTGAGAGTGAATGTGAGTCTAAAAAGCCAAGAGAGCATGATAAAAGACAAGAGTGTGAGGTGCAAAAGTCAAGAGAGAGTGGTGGGGGTGAGAGAAAAGAAAAATATCAAATGAGAGAAAAACCACAAGCACAAGTGAGTAAAGGGTGTTTGTTAGATTCTAAGGTCAACCTTGGGTGGGCACCAAATGATCCTTTGCCTCTTGCCCTTGGTGAGGAAACTAAACCCTTACCCACTAACACTTCTATGTCTTTTTGTGTTCATGAATTTGTAGGAAATTTAATTGAAGGCATGGAAGTGAGGCATCATGTTGTACATGGCTTGGAAACTACTCACCCGGAGAAGGAACAAGAGGAACGAGGGCAAGTGGATGAACTCCTTGCCCAAGGTTCAAGTGCACTATCCTTATCTCCTTGTGATGTTTCATTGAATGAGATTATATTAGAGAAACCCCTTTGTGTTGATAAATTTGTTATTGATGTCTTGTGTAAAAAGTGGTCTCATGAGCTTGAAACTTTGAATGCTAAATCTACCTTTGCACCATATATTGATCCTTTCTTGGTAAAATCAAGCATTGAGAGACATGACATTTCTCTTGTGGCTTCTACCTTGAATGTTGGAGTGACTTCCTTGCATGCTAAGATGCCTAAACTTTCATTTGTTGGTAATTTTGAGCTTCATGTGTATGTGGATGAGGATACTAAGACCAAGAAGAGTAACATGGATAATGACTTTAGAACTTGGTGTTTGCTATGTCTTCATTGCAAAGTGGTTAAACCCTTCAATGGGATTGGAGTATTCTATGGCCGTTTTGTGAAGGATTTTTCCACTCATATGTCTCTTGAGGATGATGTTGTGACTAATGGCATAAAATTGCATCGTTCTCATGTTTGTGGTATTGTTTTAAAATTGCTAGAGCAATTGTGTGGGGCTAATTTGGAAACACTTCTCATGATACTTGATGTAGTTTTTTACAAGTATCATATGCATGGTGTTGAGTCTTGTCTCCATGTCGTGCATGAAGGTTTATGGACACATTGCTCCCTTATGTTTGATAATCTCTTGAAATTGATGGGGCAATGGGATGAAATCCATATTGATGAACTTTGTTTGTTAAATGATAATCTTTCTTGCAAACTTAATGTGAATTATCATAAACCTCCTCTATATCCTGACCTAGAGTTTGTCAATTTATGGAAGAGAACTTCTTATTTGAGCAAGAATGGTGTGTTAATGATTGAAAATGATTGTTTGTTGCATGAGCGTGAGAATAAGATTTTTGTGCTTAGGCCTCTCTTGATAACTTTCCATTTTGCACCATATGAGGACCCTTTCTTGTATATGCCTTGTCTTGATGAGAATGCCAAATCTTTTGTGAAGATGTTGAAGGACATGGGTATAGATAATGTGGAAATGTTTGAGGCAAAAAGAGTCAAATTGTGTGAAGCTTGTGTCTGGCATAATATTTGTTTTCATTGCATGACAATCAAGCCGTTTAGTGGGGTTGGTATCTTTTATTGTCATTTTGTCAAAGACTATGCAACACATGGTTTTGTTTGGGACTTCAATGTAAAAGAATGCCTGGGTATTTGTTTCAACATAGCTTATGTATTAGTTTTGAGCTTGTTAGAGTGTGTCCACCGTCATGGTATGGTGACTTCTATTAGAGTCGTTAGTGGTCTTAATCTCTATCATCCTAAATGGATATTTGATTTGATCTCGTGCTATTTTATAGGTGTACGGAATCCGGATTTGAGGGCAAATCCTTTCCAAGAAGGGGAGGATGATACGATCATGGAGGCCGTGCGTCAAGGATTTCAGCTACAGCTGGATTCAACCGAAAACCGTCCTATCGAGATGATATCTGAAAGCTATGAAACTGCCACCATTGTCTTCGTCTTGGAAACGGCTTCGCGTGGGTATCTTGCACATCCCAATCGGAGTCCGAATGAGGGAGTTATGGCGGTTTTACGGAAGTCGCGCAGAGAAGGCCGGGAGCTTCGGGAAAAACGCCCGGCCGGGCGTTTTTTACTGTGCAAAACGCCCGGGGACAGGGAAAACGCCCGGGCCAGGCATTTTGGCATGTGAAAAACGCCCGACCGGGCGATTATGTCGATTTTTAGATTTTGTGGGCCAACTTTCTATTTTTGGACCCATAGTATAAATACCTCTTGATGTTATTCCATTTCCGGAGGTTTTTGCTGAATTATATGCTTGAGAGCTTTGTTTTCTCTTGGAGAGGGTTTCTATCCAATTCCTAGATTTAGGTTGCTTGAATCCATCAATTGCTAGTTCAAGCATTGGATTTCCATCAATTGCTAGTTCAAGCATGGATCAAGTAGAGGTATGCTTTGAGGTTTGTGGTTCCCTTGAAGATCTAGCCATGGATGCATGTTAGTATGTTGTAAGTGTCTTAGCTTGCCTCATCAATGACTATGTATCACAATTTCCACTCTATCCAATGTTACTTCTTGTTTTGATCATCTTAGTTTCCTAAATTTGGTTTGCCATTATTGATACAATAGAAAATCTACTTCACAAAAATATTAGATCAATCACCTACAAATTGGGTAAATCCTTGGGAAATGGATCACAAAATACATGGATCCACATCAGCCTTCTCTCTCCAAAGACAACTTATTCTCCCGCGTAGCATTTGAGTTATGCTGCTTCGCATTCTTCACACCCTTGCCCTTCTTCTGGATGCCCTTCTTCTGGTGCTTGGGGTGGCTATGCAGAGGCTGGTGCCTGGGGTGGCATTGCAGGGGCTGGGCATCCTCACACTTGTGAGGATGTTTGGGGCCAATGGTGTGAAGAAGAAGTGCAAGAAGAAGAAGAAGAAGAAGGGCAAGGGTGTGAAGAATGCGAAGCACCATATTACTTTTCAAGTAATGCAATACATATTATAAATACACTAACATGTTCTTAATAGATACACTAACTCATGGATCATGGATCATGGATCATGAAGAGTGAGAAGAAGCCTTTTCAAGTACTAGTACATGAATCATGCTCCTATAAATACAAAAAAGTACCCTCTCCGTCACAGATTTGTAGTAACATTTTGTCATAAAAGTTCGTCCTACATTTGGAGTAACATTTAGAATTTATCATATTTGCACATAAAATTTTACCTCATTATTCAATAAAATTACACCCAAATGCCATTATCTACATTAAAATAAATCAAAATAAAAATAAGAACCCGTACCATAACTAAATGTTACTACAAATATGGGACGAAGGGAGTACTATACTTGATAAAAAAAAAAGTGATCATCCTCCTATAAAAAACACCAAAAATGGTAAATGGAAATAAAATATTGTTTGAACAGTTGAATGGATTGGCTTTATAGATAATTGTTATTAGTGTAATTAATTAGTGGGACAAGTGTAAACAATGTTAAAAGAAGTTGGCTAAATCATGCCATAATATTGGAATAGTAAAGGTATATTGAGCCATTGAGTATAACAGTATGCCATCGAAGCATAGAAAAGTCTGAAAATTGATATTGGAATAGGTAAGGGTTTTTGGCTTTTTAAACCAAAACTTTTCCCCGAATTCCGGTTTTTCCCATGAACTATGAGATTTGTTTTTAAAACCACGAACTTTCATTTCGTTAGGATTCTCCCCTGGCGGGTCAACGACAAAATCCGGATTGTCTACATGTCAATTTTAATCCTATTTGTCACTAAATTGATTACTTGGATACTATTTGGCACAATAATACATACACTCACAATTATTACATAACAAATGACAACTTTTGAATAAACAAAACACAACTTTAACATTTTGAATTATGCTATTCGGGTCGGAAATGTGTTATTCGGGTCGGGTTGGGAAAATCCTAACGAAATGAAAGTTCGTGGTTTTAAAAACAAATCTCATAGTTCATGGGAAAAACCGGAATTCGGGGAAAGGCTTTGGTTTAAAAAGCCAAAATCCCAATAGGTAACTATTAGCATGCTCATCAAAATAGTACTGTTAACATGCTCTTCAAAAGGCTTCTTCTCACTCTTCATCTACTTCCATCATATCTTCTTCTTCTCCTACTTCCACCATTTCTTCTCCCGGGCATTACGCTCAAAGAGGGCTTTGCGCTCTTCACGGTTACGGACATGTGGCTCTTGGCATTCGTCGTACGAGCGGCAAGGAAGACCAAAACCCTTGACATTGCCACACACAAAGCAAAACCAGCCGCCCTCGTAGCCGTGTTCAGTCTTCCAATGCTCCTCCATGGCTGCAACAAAGTGAGTAATCTTTGAGCATTCATTGCAAACGCAACGGCAGCCTTCTCTCTCCAAAGACAACTCATTCTCCCGCGTGGCATTTGAGTTATGGTGCTTCGCTTTCTTCACACCCTTTCCCTTCTTCTTCTTCTTCTTGCCCTTCTTCTTCACACCATTGGCCCCAAACATCCTCACAAGAGTGAGGATACCCAGCCCCTGCAATGCCACCCCAGGCACCAGCCTCTGCACAGCCACCCCAAGCACCAGAAGAAGGGCATCCAGAAGAAGGGCAAGGGTGTGAAAAATGCGAAGCAGCATAACTCAAGTGCTACGCGGGAGAATAAGTTGTCTTTGGAGAGAGAATGATGTCGTTGTTTTTGCAACGAATCCTCAAAGATTACTCACTCTGTTGCAGCCATGGAGGAGCATTGGAAGACTGAACACGGCTACGAGGGCGGCTGGTTTTGCTTTGTGTGTGGCAATGTCAAGGGTTTTGGTCTTCCTTGCCGCTCGTACGACGAATGCCAAGAGCCACATGTCCGTAACCGTGAAGAGCGCAAAGCCCTCTTTGAGCGTAATGCCCGGGAGAAGAAATGGTGGAAGTAGGAGAAGAAGAAGAAATGATGGAAGTAGATGAAGAGTGAGAAGAAGCCTTTTGAAGAGCATGTTAACAGTACTATTTTGATGAGCATGTTAATAGTTACCTATTCCAATATCAATTTTCAGACTTTTCTATGCTTCGATGGCATACTGTTAGACTCAATGGCTCAATATTTTAACCTTTACTATTCCAATATTATGGCATGATTTAGCCAACTTCTTTTAACATTGTTTACACTTGTCCCACTAATTAATTACACTAATAACAATTATCTATAAAGCCAATCCATTCAACTGTTCAAACAATATTTTATTTCCATTTACCATTTCTGGTGTTTTTTATAGGAGGATGATCACCTTTTTTTTTTATCAAGTATAGTACTCCCTTCGTCCCATATCTATATATATATAAAAGCGGAATACCAGCCAATCCATTTTCCCGCCCACTTTCATGAAATGTTGATAAGCATATTATAAAATTGTATTAGCATATAATATATAATATTAATATATGATTGATTTGATATAGATAATAATGAATGTCAATTAGTCAAATCGTGTTCTTTTGATCATTGGGTAAAAATGAGATCAAGTGGTCTCTCTCTCAATTTATTTTATTGACCAATGAGATTATGCCATTTGTTACAATCTCACAGGTCAATAAATATTTTATTTATTATTCAAATATCTTTTATATATTAAATGAAATATATAAAAAAGTTATACCAAAATTCGTATTTTTTCATCCTCTACAAATTGAGATCACATTTGCTATGGTTCTATTCACAAAAAAAATCTCTATTTCTCCATACATGTAATCTTTCTTCAATTTTATTATTTCATTATATTAACATACGATGATATGAATATATATGACATAAAGAGTTGTCAAATCAGTCAAATCGCGCTAATATATATGTAATTAAAACAATAAAAACTAAAAACAATCTCATAGGTCAATAAATATTTTATTTATTATTCAAATATCTTTTATATATTAAATGAAATATATAGAAAAAGTTATTCCAAAATTCATATTTTTTCATCCTCTACAAATTGAGATCACATTTGCTATAGTTCTATTAAAAAAAAATCTCTATTTCTCTATACATGTAATCTTTCTTCAATTTTATTATTTCATTAGCATATAATATACTATATTAACATATTGATATGAATATATATGACATAAAGAGTTGTCAAATCAGTCAAATCACACTTATATATATTCAATTAAAACAATTAAAACACAACACATTATTTTTTAAATTTAGTTAGATTCACAAAATATGTTTTATATTTATGAATCTAACAAAATGTGTCACGTATATATTTATGAATCTATATTTTGTTTATGAAGCTAACTAAATTTTAAAGTAGTATTAGTATAAATTTATAAATGAAAAAAATATCCAATAGTAAAGGTAAACCTATTAAACAAAATAAAGATACATAGAAAACTTGCGCTGTTCCTTTCTTGAAAATATACGTGGTATATAATTTGTGTATTTATTTAGATGATTTATAGTACTACTCCATTAGTATTTTGTTTAACATTTTATCATTGCAGCAATAGTTTATCATAAAGAAACATGGGGTCATAATAAAGGGAAGTCAGAGTAGTCAAATCTCATTGATGGAGGCTCTCAAGCTACAAGGTAAAGACAAACAATTAGTATTATGTTATTACCCAATGAATAAAATAAAAATTCTTTTAATTGTTATCCTCTTAAATCTGATAAATAATACTGGTGGCATTTCTAAACCTATCAGATAAAATTCTAATTCAGAAATTATGGTGACTCCTCATTTTCTATAAATACAAGTTCAAAGAACTAAATTCAGTTTGCTCACCATACACTGCTGCTAATCCTATTTAGTAAGTTTTTCTCTTTCTTTATGAATGTTCAAAGTATCATTTCTTTTTTGCATTTGTTATGTATTTATTTTGTTATTAATTGTTGTTACATTGTTAGAGTATTACAAATGGAATTAGAGATGTAACAATTTTTTCCTATCTCAGCTACGTATTTTCCTCTTTGCTTGCCATCAAAGTGAGTTGTAGTGTTACAAAAATTACTGCACCAGAAAAGGAAAAAAAAAGTGAATTGCATAAAAAACAAACAGAATATATTGATTATATTTGTTACTTTGATACATGTATTTACAGAAGAATGAAAAAATTAACAAAGTCTACAAGAATAAATCCACGAAGCGAAAATTCAACAGGTCGGTTTTCATATTTTTTATTATAGCACATGCAATTATGAAAATTTTTGAACATCAAATTAAAAGTTGGAAATAAAAAACCGTATGAAGTCTAAAAAATAAAAATATAAGTAATTAGCTACAGATCTATCTAAATCTGCAATTTTGAAAATCAAAATATGAGTTTGAAATAAAAAATCATAAGTCAAAATAGGAAGAAAAGAGAAACGATCTTTCGGCGTGAATGGAGACGGCGTCGTGCGGCTTTGGCGGACGGTAGTGGTGGGGTCGTTATGTAGAGAACAAGGGAGAGGGAAAAGTAGGCGGTAAAACACGGCGGCGGCCTAACCAACGAATGCATATCGCGGAGGCAGCTAACGGAGGAGAAGCAGGGAGATCCGGATGGAATGAGAGGCAGATGAGAGTCGAACCCTGGAGAAAAGACGGAGGCGCCGGCGGCAATTGGCGGCGCCGGACAAACAGCGGCGGTTGCATGGTGCAGAGAGTGGACGCAGTGGCGGTTTCTTTGTAATATTCATCTTCTCATCTAGATTTAGGTAATAATGAAGATGAATATGACTTGGGGGTATATATACTTGGGCTCTTCTCTTTCTTTTGGACTTGAATTTAACTTAATTAGGCTGTGGGATATACTAAAGGTCCAATTTCGAATTAAATCTCCTTATTTAATTTAGTGAATGAGGCCATATAATTGAGCTGGTATAGAAAGGATGTTTTAGTGATCTGTACTTATTTAATCTCATTTAGTTTAAATAATCTTCTATTTTTCTAAAAGCATTCTTCACTTATTGGGCTTTATTGTTTTATTTGTTTGCCACTTCAGAGATGTAATATTTTTGAATAGTGAGTATTTGTTTGTCGTTGTGTTTCTTTATACGCCACTGTGCATACTTTACTATTTTTTAAAAAATAGTACTCATTCTTTTAGAGATGCAAAATTAATTAGCTCATGGATGCAACTTTTTTGTAGATGAGCCATGTGCAAAGATTCGTCGGTCAAGCTTTAATTATCATACAAACTTCACAAAGGTTTCTTCGTCCACAGATGGTTTATCGAAATCTAGCTCATCATCTATGATAGGTATAAAGCTAAATATTTAAATAGTCTTTTTACGTCATTGTGCATGATTTATAATTTTATTTAATTTCAAATAGCATTACTCATTTTTTGTAATTAGCTCATAAATATAACTATTTTGTTGATGAGTCATGTGCAAATATTCGTGGGTCAAGCTTCAATTATAATACAAACTTCACAAAGGTTTCTTCGTCCATGGATGGTTTGTCGAAATCTTGCTCATCATCTATGATCGGTAAAAAGCTAAACATTTAAATAGCATCTATTTCATTCAAAATTTAACCTATAAATAAATATTGTTTTGTCTTACTATATTTCTACTATGCACTGATTTATTGAAATAAATATGTTTGACATATTTTTTATAGGTCATGAAATTGTTGGTATTGATTGTTTAGTGAAACTTAATAATTGTAATAAAGATGCATATAATTCATCATCTTTGGTTGAAATAGTTGATAATATATCAAATTGGGCCACTACTGAATGTAAGCATTTTATGTTATTTATATATTATTTGTTATTAGTTATATATTAAATTCATAATAAAATATTAATCTGTACTAACAGTAAATCTAATTTTATGAAATTTTTGTTGTGTTTTTAAATAATTAAATTTTATACACATACATGCACATAATTTTCATCTTGGTTATTGTTTTAATTTTGTAGAATATTGGGACATCGGTGATGCTTCGTATACGTGTTCACATTGTGGTGCACTTTTTTGGTATGAAGAACGACTTGGAAAACCAAAAAAATTCAAACTTCCAAAGTATTCAGGGTGTTGTATTCATGGTAAAATTCAAATTCCTAAGATAGCGTCTATTCCAATAAGTTTGGATAACTTAATGTATTCCGGAGATGAGAAGAGCAAACACTTTTTGAAAAATATCCGTTCTTACAATGCCATGTTTGGGTTTACATCCATGGGAGGCAAGATTGATAACAGTTTGAATAATGGAAAATCTCCTCCAACTTTTCGTTTGCATGGACAAAATTATCATCTTATTGGCAGTTTAATGCCGTTGGATGGTGAAAAACCAAAGTTTGCCCAACTATATATTTACGATACTGATAATGAGGTTAATAATAGAGTGGAGTCAGTAAGGTATGTTTTTCTCCTATTGTTGTTGTAATAAAATGTTCGTTTTATTTGAGCTTTTATAATTATTATATTTCTTTTTATGTGAAGGAACGACGTGAATGAGCTTCATGTGGAAATTGTTGTTGATATTCAGAAGATGTTAGATGAAAATAATGTTTTAGTGAAATCTTTTCGAATGGCTAAGCAGATGATTGTCGAAAATAACCATCGGAATGTCAATTTAAGATTGATTGGAAAACGAGGTAAAGATGGAAGAACCTATAATTTACCCTCTGTATCTGAAGTTGTTGCCTTAATAGTTGGGGACTTTGATGAAGCTTTGGATAACAGAGACATTATTGTTCTAACACAAACTGGTGAACTGCAGCGCATTGATGAATTACATCCCTCTTATCTAGGTTTACAATATCCACTTTTATTCCCTTATGGTGAGGATGGTTATAGAGAAGATATTGGTTTTGCAACTTCTAATAGTTCTCGCTCATATGGTAGAAAGAAAATTAGTCCGAGGGAATATTTCTCTTTTCGTTTGCATGAAAGAGAAGATGAGCCTGCCACTATTTTGTACTCTCGGAGACTATTCCAACAATTTGTGGTTGATGCATACACAATGATTGAAGCTGGACGATTGAGGTTTGTTCGAACTCATATGTATAAAGGTTTGGTAGATGCTGTATTTAGAGGAGAGACTGATCCTTCTACACATGGTAAGCGGATTATTTTACCTTCGACCTTTGTTGGAGGTGCGCGGTATATGATTCAAAATTATCAAGATGCTATGGCTATATGTGGTTGGTTTGGTTATCCAAATCTTTTTATTACATTTACCTGCAATCCAAAGTGGCCGGAGATTGTAAGATTTGTTGATATTAGAGGATTGAAGTCGACTGATCGACCTGATATTGTTTGTCGAGTCTTCAAAGTTAAATTGGACGGTTTTATAAGAGATATTCGACAAAAAAAAATATTTGGGAATGTCCAAGCAGGTTTGTTTCTACTAATTTTCAATTATTTTTATCATATTTTTTAGTGTAAGGTATATCACACTAAGGTTTTATCAATAATTTTTTGTTGCAGTTATTTACACTGTTGAATTCTAGAAACGTGGATTGCCCCATGCACATATCTTGCTTTTTTTTAAGTAAAGATGACATGGAGTTTGGTGTTGAGCAAATTGATAAATTAATTTCGGCTGAAATTCCTTCATTTGAAAATGATCCACACTATTATGCTTATGTTGAAGAATTTATGGTACATGGTCCTTGTGGCATTTCTTATCCATCATCTCCATGCATGTCAAATGGCCGGTGTAGCAAACACTTTCCTAAAAGGTTTCTTGATGTGACAACATTTGACGAAGAAGGGTATCCTGCTTATAGGCGTAGGGATAATGGTCGTGTTATTATGAAAAATGGCATTCCATTAGATAATCGATATGTTGTACCTCACAACCGTTATCTGCTCATGAAGTATGGATGTCATATAAATGTTGAGTGGTGTAATCAGTCGCGATCGATTAAGTACTTATTCAAATACGTCAATAAAGGGCAGGATCGTATTACAACCACTTTCATGGAATCAGGTATGGATAGGAATGAGAACAATATTGATGAAGTGAAACTGTATTATGATTGTAGGTACATCTCTTCTTGTGAGGCTATTTGGAGAATATTTGGATTTGATATCCAGTTTAAAGATCCATCAGTTGAAAGGTTGGGGTTTCATTTTGAAAATGAACAAAGTGTTGTTTTTTCAGAATTCGAACCTCTAGATATTATGTTGGATCGAAAAACAGCTCATCAGAGTAAGTTTTTGGGTTGGATGGATGCAAATAAAAAATATCTTCAAGGTAGGGATCTAATTTATTCTGAATTTCCTACAAAATTTGTATGGAAAGAAGGTTGTTGGCAACTTAGGAAGAAGAAATTTGCTATCGGGAGATTGTTTCACATTGCTCCAGGATCAGGTGAATTGTATTATCTTAGATGTATGTTGAATATAGTTCGTGGAGCTACAAGTTATGAAGAAATTAGAACTGTAAATGGTATTCAACATGCTACATTTCGGGATGCCTGTTTTTCTTTGGGGTTGTTAGATGATGATAAGGAATATATTGATGGCATTATTGAAGCAAGTTTTTGGGCATCTACAGATTGTTTAAGAAAACTATTTGTGACTTTATTGTCTTCTGAATCGATTTCTCGCCCAAATTTTATGTGGGACAGTTGTTGGAAGTTTCTATCTGAAGATGTTCTTTACATACAACGAAGATTGTCCAATAATCCAGGTATTTTGTTTTTTTTTTCTAAATTCATCTTATAATTCTATGTGTTTTTCAAATTGTCAACTTATAAGTATAGAAATATTTTCAGATTTGATGTTGGATGATGATCAAATAAAGAACTTTGCTTTGGTTGAGATTGACAAACTCTTGGTAAATGTTGGGAGAAGTTTGCGAAATTTTGATGGTATTCCATATCCCTCCTCAGAGTATTTTCAGTGTTCTTTTGATAGAATGATAAATGAAGAATTATCTTATGATCGTGTAGCTTTATCGAAAGATATTATGAACTTCACATCGAAGTTCACTGATGAGCAACGACATGTATTTGATATCATTATGTTGTCAGTGAATTCAAGTATTGGTGGAATGTTTTTCGTCTATGGTTATGGTGGCACGGGAAAAACATTTTTGTGGAAATCATTGTCAGCGGCTATACGATCAAAAGGTGAAATTGTGTTGAATGTTGCTTCAAGTGGCATAGCCTCGCTGTTATTGCCTGGAGGAAGAACTGCTCATTCTCGGTTTAAGATTCTTATAAATCCAAATGAAGATTCAACTTGTAATATCAATCAAGGAAGTGAACTTGCCTTATTGATCCAAAGGGCAAAACTTATCATATGGGATGAAGCTCCAATGACCCATAAATATTGTATCGAGGCTTTAGATAAGAGTTTGCGAGATATCATGCGAAATGTCACCGAATCGAGTATGGAATTGCCATTTGGTGGGAAAACTGTAGTTTTTTGTGGTGATTTTAGACAGATACTACCGGTTGTTCCTAAGGGTAGTCGCCAATATATTGTTAATGCTACTATTAATTCTTCCTATCTTTGGAAAAGTTGCAAAGTTTTGAGGTTGACGAAAAATATGAGACTTTTTGGTATTGCATCTGCCGAGGAAGCTTCGAAGTTGAAAGAATTTTCAGAATGGATTGCATCTATTGGAGATGGAGTTGTTGGGGATTCCAATGATGGTTATGCTAATATAAATATTCCGAGTGACCTTTTGTTGAAGGTTGATGGTGATCCTTTAAGAACAATTTTTTCGAGCACTTATCCAAATTACATGAACCATGGTGAATTAAGTTCTCATTTGCATGATCGAGCTATTTTGGCTCCTACATTAGACATGGTGGATTTGGTTAATGATTATATGATTTCTTTGAATCAATCTGAAGCACGTGGCTATTTTAGTTCGGATAGCATATCAAAATCCGACTCGAACTTTAGTGCTTTGTCACAAGTGCATGGTGTTGAATTTTTGAATCAGTTAAAATGTTCGGGTACTCCCAACCATGAACTATTACTGAAGACTGGTACCCCTGTAATGTTATTGAGAAATATAGATCCTTCTCATGGATTGTGAAACGGTACCCGTTTGATTATTTCACGATTGGGTGATCATATTTTGGAAGGAGAAGTTTTGAGTGGGCATAATATTGGTCATAAAGTGTTGATACCTAGGATGTCGTTAGTACCTTCTGATACAAGATTGCCGTTCAAGTTTCAACGTCGACAATTTCCTTTGATTGTATCATATGCAATGACCATCAACAAAAGTCAATGACAATCTCTTGCTCATGTTGGATTATTTTTTAGAAAGCCTGTATTTAGTCATGGACAATTTTATGTTGCAATTTCAAGAGTTACAAGTCGTGAAGGTTTGAAGATTTTGGTTTGTGATGAGGATGATGTTGGTGTTGATTCTACTGTTAATGTTGTGTACAAAGAAGTCTTTCGAAATTTGTAAGACAATATAGTGGAGGATAATCTAAAATGGCTATTGTAAATTTTTAGAAATTGAATATGCATAAGCTCCAGTGAATGATGATCCTGCAGAAGGTCAGATTCGACAAAACAAACAAAAAAAAATTTCTTTTAAGAATCACGAGGATTTAAATATTTTGCTTACTTTGTTCAGGTGCCTTAGAAGTGGATGTGGAAATAAGTATTCAGGTTTTTTACAATTTTACATTTTTCATATGTTGAGCCTTTCTTTTGGTTTATGATGATAGTGGTGATATCAATATTTTTACAGTTGAAATCACAACTTTGTCTTCATATTAAACTAATCTATACATATATAAAAGACGAGTTTTGGCCTTATTTTGAATATTTATGAGTTATGGGCATGAATTTGAAATTGAAATAATTTTATATCAAAGTTTGTGGAATGCATTAAATTGTCATCTGTACAGTTTCAACTTACAATCTTCTATATATATCGCATTGCTTTGTGAAGATGATGGAAAAGCAAAGCTCTACACATAAAAGAACTTTATCCAGGAATTGAGATTTCTCACCGACAAGCGAGAGACGTGAGAGTCAGACCGAGCGAAACAGCGGTCTAACTGGGTGACTCCACGCTGCCAAGAAGAAGAAGATGACTAGTGATGGGTGGATGACCGATAGTGAAGAAGAAAAGGGGTTGAGTACCGTAGGGAATTAGAGAATGAGACTGCGAAGCTGCCTGAAAGGAGAAGATAAAAATGTGGCGGTGAAAATTAAGGGAAGTAAATTTGGGTTGTATGAGTATAATATTTATTGGGCTGTATAGTACTCCTATTTATCTTTTATCGTTTAACATGGTTGAGTTAAAACCAATATGATTTTTTTATTCTCTACTCTAAATGATTTTTTTTAATCTCTATTATATATTCTTAACTCATTGGTGTCGTTTCTTCTTTTAGTTATTAAATCAACAGTGTTATTAGACATATATATATATATATAAGAGTGAACTACAACAATAGTCCTTGGACTATGTATTTATTTCGCCAGTGAACCCTGGATTTTAAAAATATCCCCAAACAACCCTGGACTAAGCGTTTATCTCGAAAATGGTCATTTTTCACTGTTTCGTGACGAAAATACCCTTTAAGGGGGTTTTGGAGGGTTTGGACAATTTGGTCTTTTTACATTTTAAATCTGATATTATTTCAGTTATATACTAAATCTGATATTATTTCAAAATTATCATTCTTCTTTCCTTTTGACATTCTTCACTTTGTTTCTTTATTTCAATATTAGATATAATTTTATAAAATTAAATTTTAAAATTCTATTTTTAAATATCAATAAATTTTTTTAATTATTAAAATTACTATAAACTAAAAAAATTAATAGTTTTAATCAATATTTGATAGTGTCTTATATTTAATCAATAAGGTACGACAACGCCTTAGTTTTAATCAATATTTAATAGTTTTAATCATAAATAGATCATATAACACGATTTAGTCAACTTCATAATATTTTTAGTCAAATTCTCCTATACATTATATGCATATTTATTTCGGAATAAATCGTGTTATATGATCTATTTATGATTAAAACTATTAAATATTGATTAAATCTAAGTTGTCATCGTACCTTATTGATTAAATATTAGACACTATCAAATATTAATTAAAACTATTAATTTGTTATTTAATAGTAATTTTAATAATTAAAAAAATTATTGATATTTAAAAATCGAAATTTAAAATTTAATTTTATAAAATTAAATCTAATATTGAAATAAAGAAACAATGTGAAGGATGACAAAAGGGAAGAAAAATGATAATTTTGAAATAATATCAGATTTAGTACATAACTGAAATAATATCAGATTTAAAACGTAAAAAGACCAAATTGCCCAAACCCTCCAAAACCCCCTAAAAGGGTATTTTCGTCACGAAACAGTGAAAAAGGACCATTTTCGAGATAAACGCTTAGTCCAGGGTTGTCTGGGGATATTTTTAAAGTCCAGGGTTCATTGGCGAGATAAACGCATAGTCCAGGGACTATTTTTGTAGTTCACTCTATATATAAAAGTGTTTCGAAGAAAATAACAAAAATGATACTCCACTAATAAATTTAGAAAGTTGAAAGGATTTCTTATCTCATGAATTTAACTCTTTCTTTTATTTTCTATTTCTATTCTAAATAATGTTCTTTAAGATTCAAATAAAAATTAATTGAAAAAGAATAATTTTTTGACAATTTTCATGTTAGTTATGTATGAAAACTTAAATTTGTAATATTTAAATAAATGCATAATGACATTACATGATAATTACGGTGATAAAGATTTGTAAATATTGGAATTTTACTATTTTCATAAACTCATTATAGCAATAAACAATTGAAATTATAAGAGATTTCTTTGTAGCGTATTTTAATATTATGTAAAAATTTATTTATCAGCAAATATTTTTATTACAACTAATAATTATGATTACATGATTTTTATATGTAGTAGTATTGTTTAATATATCAAACTGTTCATATTATTTTATATTTTATTAACTTGAATATGTATGTAATATAGTTCTAGAGAAATAAATTTAGATGTTGCATAATATTTTAAAATTTGAAAATGTATTTCTTCAATAAATGGGTATTAGAGAAATCAAATATGAGAAATTAAATGTAGATATTGCTTAATTTTTCAAAATTTTAAATGAATATTAAAAAAAAAATTAAATATCCGTACATAGCACGGGTGTTACACTATTATTTATATATTTTGTCCTTATTCTGAAATATTTATATGTTATGGACCAATTTGAATATTTTAAGTAACTCCCATGAATATTTATTTAGATATTATAATGAGCATTTGACTAATTTTTAAAGCACTACAATGGCTCATTGGTGGTTACAAATATTTAAATAGAATAATGATCATTTAACAAATTTTGTAACCTATATTGATTTGATTTTATAATTTATGATGTTTTAATTCCATGATCTCTCATGTACTAATGTTGTATCTATAAAAGATATAGAGTTGTGGATGAAATACTCACTAACAAAACATTCTTCATTTTAGGAACATTGTTTTGCTCGATTTTGGATCCCCATCAAGTTTATAGGTGTCTAGCAGGTTTGAGATGTTATACACGCCAGGAGGAAGTCGTTTCATCTTTTGGGAAAATACGTCAATCCGAGAGCACTAACCGTGATGTAATTTGTCTTGCGGAAAGATGGTTTTTCTTGACTAATTTTCATTGTAATTTCCATTTTATTTATTGTTGTTTTTTTTCTTTGATTACAAGAGTTAGAGTACCGCGTGTATATGGTTCCAGAATTTTATCCCAATATTTCTTATAGTTCTTAGAGAGGGAGAATTGTATCATCCTTAACTCAAACATGCATAGTATTTATCTTCAACTTTACACGTATATTATTTTTAGTAGAGAAATATGAAGGATTGTTTTAAACATATTTTTCAAAAATGTCAACACTTAATATAGTCTCTTTATCATTGTCCAAATAATTGTGTTTGTCTTAGTTCTATTTTAAATATGTTTAATTTAATGTCTTTAGGTGTAAAATGAATTGAGAAGAATATATTTATTGAATTTTTATTATACAGTAGTATATTTTTTATTTTAAATCTTATATAGTTATATTGTTTTTTATTTTAATAAATCAATTAACAATGTAAAATCGCATGACAAAAATATTCCACCGTGCATCGCACGTGGGTTAATACTAGTGTTCATAGTTCTTCACTTATATTCATTCATTTAATATCTATATATTTATTACAGAATGACTTTGCTACTCGGTTCTTCATGTTGTGGGAAGACTACATTTTTGAAGGCTCTTTCATCAAATTTGAGCAGATTACTCAAGGTGTCTTTTTTTTATATGTTTGAGCATTTCTTTTAGTTTTGTGATGATGATGATATTGTTTGTTGATGCTATTCAAATATTTGATTTTTATTCCCATAATTTTGGGGAGTATTTATTTGATGAAAGGATAGTTGATTGGAGAGGGTGTGAGTGATAGAGAATTGAGAGACAAATTAGAAGAACATTGAGTGAGAGAGTGATGATTGGAGGGTAGAAATTCCGGAGAGAGATGGTGAGATACAAGATTTGACTTGGGGAACTACATTTGAAAGAAGAGTAACAATTTCTATCTTATTGTTTTGTGATGATAATGATATTAGTTGTGATGATGCATTTAATATTTCGTTGTTTCAACATAAGATCCATATTTTCAAAATACCGATTCGTGCATCGCACGGGTGTAATACTAGTTTGTAGTAACATTTAGTTATGGTACGGGTTCTTATTTTTGTTTTGATTTATTTTAATGTAAATAATGGCATTTGGGTGTAATTTTATTGAATAATGGGGTAAAATTTTATGTGCAAATATGATAAATTCTAAATGTTACTCCAAACGTAGGACGAACTTTTATGGCAAAATGTTACTACAAATCTGTGACGGAGGGGGTACTTTTTTGTATTTATAGGAGCATGATTCATGTACTAGTACTTGAGAAGGCTTCTTCTCACTCTTCATGATCCATGATCCATGAGTTAGTGTATCTATTAAGAACATGTTAGTGTATTTATAATATGTATTGCATTACTTGAAAAGTAATTGATATTCATACAAGCAGAAAGAACTGTACAACGATATTAGTTGCAGGGGGAGTGATCAATTGCTAACTCATCATTTAATTGCTAACTACAACTAATATAAGGCCACGTGATTTTAAAAAACGTGTGGTCTACAATTTGCCACGTGTAATTTTTGTTTTTATTAATTAAATCGAAAAAGAATTAAAAAACGCCAAATTAGGGTTTTGGATGAAAATGTCAATATAGTGTTTCGAAAATATCAACACAATGCTTTGAGAATGTCAACACAAATTTAGGATTGACATTGTATATGCTTTATATTGACATATTATCTTAGCTGTATTGACATTAGCCTGTGTACGAAAAATAAGAAAATTCTAGATTTTTTTTTTCAAATTTTGACGTCGGAACATATGCTTGTAGTATATCGTTGGAATCCTTATAAAATTATCTTTAATTTGATATATGTTATATGAATTTAAAGTTTTGGGATTTCTTTTAAAAGTTAGTTATAACTAACTTGACATTAATACCCCTATTGATTTTTATTGGAATTAATCCTATAGCCTTATTGACGTTTTTTGTTGATCGTATTGACATTTTGTGGTTAATGATCTAGGCCTTTAATTTAAATATCTAATGGCTATTATTGAGTTGTAGTTAGCAATTAAGCATTGAATTAGCAATATAACACTCCCCTTAGTTGCAGCATGTACATTTTTTCATGCATGTTAATTTATATGGAATGATTGGAGGGAGATTGATAGATAGTAGAAATAATTTGCCAAATTTGAATTTCATGGCACATTCCTTTCTTTTTTGAAAGGAGCTAACCATCCACTATTATTATTTTAATTTTAAATTGAGTTCATCTATTTGATCATATTATGGAAAATTATACACTATATTTATCTCTCTAGCATTTAAAACGCTCTATCATTTTATTCAATAAATTGCATCATGATCTTATGTGACCAAATAGTTGCAAATTCCAATTTCCATAATTCGATCATAGGTTTCATAGCATAGTAGTCACTCATAAAATAATAAAGTACAAATAAATACAAAAGGAAAAATCATGTTTTAAATATTCGTCAAAGTGAATCATTTTCCTTTTTTATATCTTAAGTTAATTAACTCAAATTTGTAGTAAAAATAAACTTTTACTAATATTTTTTTATCTTTCTCTATAACTCTACATTTGCTTTACTAATGGGGTCTAAGCTCGACAGGCTGCTTCAAGATGCAGCCCTCCATCTGAATCCCTCCCATTGACGCATATTTGTAATCAAGAGGATATTTTCCGGCTCGAGTTGCCCACTGCGAGCCATCCCAGATAGTCGCATAAACTGACATAGGCTTTGATGGATAAGCAGGGGATATGGCATTACTGTGAATGACTTCTCTTACGGGTATGTTGTCCACCAGAAACCTGCATGTTTCACTGTCAATTTGGGAAAGCGGGGAGGTTTAGTGGCCTACATACACTATATGGTGATTGTTCCAGAGAATGCTGTAGTCGTCGAAACCCTGTGTTGGATCGAACCACTGGTAAAACTTCTCTTCCCTTCCTGTCTTCACGCTTCCGTTTCCGTACATGTTGGTCTGCAGCACCCATTCCCTTCTCTTCTCATTCTCATCATGGTTGTGAGGAAAAGCATCAAAATTTGGTAGCTGGAACCAAAGAACACATTAATCGAATAAAACTTTCAGTTAATCTCTCGACATCCGGAGGCCTATAGACAGGTCCCCGGGAGTATGCATGGACTGTGTTGCACAGAATAACAATTGATAGTAATAGATTTTTGTGGGAAATGGCCATTCTTGCAATATATGGGAATGGATTTAATGTTGGTCGCAATATTTATATAGACTTTGGACATAGATTTTGTGCTTAGTTGTTGCAAGCTGCCTTTTTTTTTGGCTCTTTTTCAAATTGTGAAGGTACATGTGATGGAGGCAGCTTATTAAGGACTTTCATTTGCGATGAAATATGAGATTAGCAAGATGTTTTTGCACTTTTTTCGAATATAATCAACTCTCAAAGTAAAACTACTCGTCCATAGAAGTCTAATCGATAGATAGTGACCTGATGATTCACTAAATTTATTAGCCATAATAATATTTTTATTCAACATCTATTAAGTAGTACTATATGAACTAGAAAATGAAATTGATAATGAGGCTAATCAATTGAACATCAATCAATACAACTGTAAACAGAATCATTCCCAAGTGTAGCTTTCCTGGATACAATTTTGTTGAATTTCAAAAATTGAAACAGGCTTCCATTTTATGTAGATTATCACCTATCTACATCTCTATTTCCACAATAAAATATGACCCTATATCTTGAGTGTATTAATTCCTAATTTTGTTAATTAAAATCGTTGAAACGTTAGTGATGTCACATCCATGAATGGTGAAAATGTTGTGTCTTGAATTCATTATTGATATAAAACAAGTAAAAATCAAGTAGGAATGAAGACAAATCCTGAATTGTTGGCAATATAGTTCAACCCTAAACTGTGGGAAAATAAACAACCTGGATCTCTTTCTGCAGATGCTTGACATAAGCTACAGCTTCTTCTAACATGTCGGCGGTGTTTGTTTGCTGCAAGCAGGAAAATCAAAAGACTCCATATTATTTCAGTACAGTGTAGGCATGCTAGATTTCGTGACGTTTCAAATATATGGTGTTTCCTATTCATTAATAAATAAATAGTGACTCTCAGCTGCTATTATATACATATGAAGTTCAATATGGGGTACCAACTATCATCACTGTGATTCCAAATCAATGCACACATAATACTCCTACTATAAATTATATCACCAGCGAGTTTATACTATTCCTCACATGCAATTGCAACTAAAATGCTTTCTTGGTTTCCTTTTCACTTTGAATTTTTGGACATGCGTGCCTATGTACTTCAAATTTATGTTACCAAATATTCAAAATATAAATCATCAATAACAACTCATTAGTTGAGAATAAAGTTCATGCCTTCAAATAAGAACTCCACATTGAGAACAATACAATTACTTTCTTCCATATAAATTAACGTCAGAAAAGAAGTTTGAGGCAAAATTTCCCAACTCAAAGAGGAATTTGTAATTCCTAGAAATTAATCATCAGTAGTCATTTTATATAAAATCGATAATTCACTAATTTCCTACAGTGTCACAGTTAGTCAAATATTTCCTGTTATAATTTGCTCAAACCTTTTAAAGCAAAAGCACAATTAGCAACGAAGAAGTAATCCACGAGCCAAAATAGAAGGAAAAACACTGATGCTTCTTGGCTGAGCTATAATATAGTAGGAGTATCAGTTATCACTAAAACTTGATCTAATTCATACCACTTGAGTAGAAGAAGACGAAGACGGCGACATTTTCGGCGAAATCCCATCCAAATCCTCCGCCTCGCGTGCGCGCTTACCTTGATTCGCCGGCACGAGTGAATCATGTCCTTAATTATACCAAAATCGTAAAGTTTTCTGCAGTCATGTCCTTTTATACCAAAATCGTTAATATGACTCACTAGATTCCTCGATAGCGATGGGACTCACCAAAATAGCAGCCACACTAGCACTTTTCTTAACACGTATATTGACTTGTTCACATTTTTGTGCTAGATTTTTTATTCTTGTAATCAAAAGGGGAATTTTGTTACAAGTAAATTAAAATAAAGAAAATTGCAACTTCTTAATTATATATAAGGTGAATGATTCTAGAGTCCAAACCCTCCAAAACACTAATTCTGGGAGTGAAATGTCTACATAAAATGAAAATAGAGAAAGGTCACAAATGCCTAAAGAGGCAAGATTTTTACAAGCTGAGATTTTGATGTAAAGAGAGAATCCAAAATGGTGTTTAGTAGTAATCAACAGTCCAAATCTATAGGCAACCATCAATACATTTCATAACTACGAAAAAAGATCGTCTACGATGCTTCAGAGCTTGTTCATTCCATTATCTCCCGATTCGAGTTAACTTACCATGCACCAAGCAAAACCAACAAACTCCGTATAATCTAGAATTAATCACATTTGATATTCCTGTAAATTCTCCTCACAAACAAGTTGGAGCCCAGATATCCAACGGCACCTGAAATTCGAGGAAATTATGTTATTTTTGTTCGTTTTTCTCATTTAAGCTGAGCTCAAAGACAAACAAACTTACCGCAGAGGATTCCCAGACCGAGACAGAACATCAGAGTGTATCCAAAATAAAAGCTGGTCTGGAAGAAGCCTGACATCTTAGTCTTGACATGATAGTAGTATATAGAATAGAAGTATACATATAGAGCGGTGGAAGCTGCAGAGAAGAACGAAGTCCATTGCCAGTGGTAGTTTTCGGCATTCAGTAAGAAATATGTTCCCACAATCGTCACACAAACGGTGACAATGATCAGAATTACAAAGACAAGAAGCATGAAGCCGTAGACATAGTAAACCTGCAGACAAGAACACCACATGAATTATCCAGGAGACTGCTGACTGTTTATAAGGATAGGAAGAAAACCATGTTCATCTTATAAAACTAAGTAGCTAGGCAATTCAAGGTATTCAAATTCAACCTATAGCTAGGAAATAATAACACATCAGAAAAAAAGAAAAAAAAAACTCTAGATAACGCAGGATCATTGACATAGTCACAACCATACAAGGAACAGAAAAGATGTAGTTATAAAAACTAGCAGCCATATAATTGCTTACAAATTTAATTTAAAATAAAGAAATGAGCTCATAACATTTCAAGAAATGTAAACTACCTTGTAATTCCAGAAGGAAGTGAAGACGAAATACATTTCGATAAAAATGCTTCCAAAAGGGAGCAGACCTCCCATGAGAGAGATAATTGATGGGGTCAAATACCATTTCTTCTCAGGAATTGGACGAGGAATGGTCTTGACTCGGCAAGGATTGTTTGGCGCACCACTCCAGTTTCTTCCAACAACAGTGCCAAGAAGAGCCAAGGGGAAAGAAATAAAAGCCCATATCACAAAAACAACCACCATGGTACCAAAGGGAATGGCAGCTAGAGACCCATAAAATATGGCAACTGTGTTTAAGATGAACCCAATCCCAAAACACAAGAATGGGAAAAGGGATGCCGTGAGGATCATTGATGTTATCCACTTCTTACCTAACAAGATTTAACAGAAGTAAGCAATACTAGACACACCAGCGAAGTATATAATAATTTATTTATGTAAAATGGTACAATCATAGTACAATTTTTTTTTTCAATAAAGACATTATAGGCTTTTTAAAGAGGATGTGATTACATACCCCCATGACGTGAATACATGCCACCGCTCACATAACCAGCTATAAATGAGGTAAAAGCATAGCACACAATAAAGGTAGTTACAATAGCTCCTCTCCTGAGACATAAAATCACAGCAGGCGTAAGTTTAAACAACAAAGATGGAAAAGAAACTGAGAAGATAAACAAATTTAGCACAGTACCAGGGACAAATCTTCAATGTGGTAATAAGTAGAAATAGATGTTCAAGGAGGAGATAAAAAATTATGTACTTAAAGATGCAAACAAATGGTAAATAGGTAAATAGGTCTTCTGCTTCTATGCAAACAAATGGTAAATAGGTAAATAGGTCTTCTGCAGCTGTAGTAACAGAAGTTACAGAGAACAGAGATTAAAATTTCATTGGAAAGGGGTGCACAAAATTTGGGGTCATAAAATGTCAGAGGGGTGATATTGGTCCAAATTTTCGTAAGGTGAATAGTGCATTTCCACAAAAGAATGTTCGAAAAATTATAGTAATATCAATGATATTTTCAGAACGGGGCACACAGGATTCAGTAACATTACTGTAGTATAATATAAGGAAAAGGATAATTCTAAGCTTTTTTTTTTTAATGTAGAAACAAAAATGGCATCTAAAGAGTCTCTGACATACCCTATGTACAACATTCCAACAATAGCTAAAATGATGACAAGCAGAACCAGCGTTGCTAGTTGAGCACCAGTGCCAACAACAGCAGTGAGTAGAGCCAAATTTTGGGGAGGCCGAAAAACATCACCATGGACAAGTTTCCAACCAGATTCTTCACTTACATCTCGTTCCTACAAAAAATAAAAAGAGTAAAACAAGCTTGAAAACATAGAATCTATACATTAGAACAACTCTTTGACACACTTTCTACAGATACAAGCTCCAACGAACGTAACACACAGAAGTCAATACACAAATTTCTACATAACAGACAAGTACCAATAAGGTACGCAAAGAAAGGTAATATTCAGAGTTCGTTACCAGAGTCTCTAGATCATCATCTTCCCGAGCATATTTTGCATAATCGTTGCGAAGTGTGCGCATTAATATCATAGACACCAAGCCAGTGAGGAAAATCACCATCATGAAAGAATTGAAGACAGAAAACCAATGGATCTGCAAAGTGAAAATGCTTGGATGAGCTGGTTGTGAGAAAAGTAATTGTTCCAAATACAAGAACGGGAACACAAGAGTAAAGTAGATTGCTGATTGGATGTGCTCACACAAAACTTGATACATATAAGAGCATGTACCTGGTGCTCAAAAAATGGGTAATCCAGATATACATCAAAACGGCGTGCAAATGTGGTGTTAGTTGGAGTCCATTTGACAGAGTAAGTCATATCCAGTGTTCTCCCCTCTTCAAGTGGCTTAGGATTTTCTTGAGTGAGATTGACATGAATAATCTGCCAGGTGCAAATTTCAGTTCAGAATTTCAAATTGAGCAATCATATAAATCTTGTTTGAATGAATAATCACATAGTAAAAATCCTCTCTTTTAGGCCAACCTGATTCCCATTGTAGTTAATTACTAGACTTTTGTGTGTAAAGAGCACATGCTTGTTATCACGATTCCTATCAGGAAGAACCTCACCAATAAAACCTTCAGAACAATAGGCAGCTCCATTAGAGTTATATACAGTTCCATAAGGGCAATAAACTATTATGTACAGATAAAAACATACCCCACAATGGCAGATCATCTGATTACAGGCCACCACCAAAGGTATGCAAGAAAAAACACAAGTTAAAAAGGAACAAAAATGTCAGTGCGAGAAATGTATCAAGCTTACTCAGCAGTAGTGTAAAGGAAGAACGAGATGGGACTTACCCATAAAAAACTCAAACCAGTAAGAATTGTCAATGGCATCCTTGAACTGTTTAACTTTTGCTGCATCTAGTTCAATTTCACAGATTACAGTCTTGTCGACGTCCTCTGCAAAAAAAATCGGTCACGAATTTTACCCAAAATGGTAGGAAATGAAAAGAGTAGGGAATCAAAACCAGAAACGAGCTATTACTCTTAAACTTTATGTCGATTTGGCTATCGATAAGTTCATTCCCTCCAAGAACCTCGCCAAGCCCACCCCACTTGTGAGCACCACCATTCTTGGATGGATGGCAAAACGGGAGGCTATAATAGTTATAGGTCTCCTGGGGGTTGTTATATGGGCCAACCTTGTTCACCCATAGAGTGACGGGATCATTAGCTTTGAACTGCAGATTAATAAAATATGTGTCAATCATAAAAGTCATAATGCTGTCAATCCTTTGTGCATGCATCCGAAACTACAAATCTCTTGAGCTGAAGGTTAACCGGAGCAGTAGAGATCTTGTGGACAGTAAAGAGAAAAAACTTTTTCAGATTATCATACTTTTTTCATTTAGAAACTAAACGATATGTTATCACATATAACTAAATGGATAGCTATGAAAATTCGAGTAATGCGGTGCTGATAAATGGATGAAAACAGCATATCATAAAGTGCGTCATTAAAGAAGGCTTCCATTCACCTGAAATATAGAAAACTTTATTACTGCTTTTCTTCCCGATCATTACCCTCAGCTAACTAAAATTAAGAAAAAAAACCCTCGTCTCCCAATCTAAATCACCAGGCAACCAGATAGATAAAATACGCATCGAACAGAAACCAAATTGTGGCACCGATGTGAAGACGGTGAAAAGATCCACCTAAGGCGAGCAATTCAGAAGCAAAACCACAACAAAATCACAAATTCCTCACCTTGCCGAAAACAGGAGAGGCTACGGACGCGAAGACGATGATGAGAACGGCGAACGATCGGACAGATGACAGCATCGCTTCGTTGTCGACAAGGTCTGGCGGATCTGATTCGAGAAAAAACTGGCCTGATTGGAGATCGCAGAAATGCGGCAATTCGTGTATCCCTGTGTGCTGGTTTCAACGGAAATTGAGTCAGATCTCACAAATTGATCGGATCCCCTTGCGAGAAAGGGCTGGATTATGCCGCCATTTGACTGAATCTGCGATTTTTTGAGCGTAGGGGATAGAAGGAGAGGTGCAAATCTGGGTTTATGGCTTTCCCCGAGCGCTGTGGTCACAGTAAATAATTAGTCTTCGCGCAAATGTTTCACCGAAATTTCCATATATTTTTTTTTATTAATTGTTTTTTACTCCAAACCATTAGATTGGAAGAAGTACTCTTTTAAAATAATCCTAATAATATTTTCATGCTTCTCATAAATTCATCAAATACTATTGAAACACTTTGGTGTGCGTTTGGCGCATGGCAGCACCTTAATTATGTGCAATATTAATAGCGTTGATTATTACTACTACTATTAATCAAGTCAACTAGGTCTTACTTACTTCGTTCTGACTGAAATCACATTTGGTATGAGCGCAAGAAAGGTAAAGAATAATAAATTAAAAAAATTAAAGAATGCAGGATGTCAAAAACACCTGCATAATTTTACTTAATATTTTTTGCACTTGTGTTCTTACTTTGAAACGAAAATTTGCATATTTGTTTCTTCTCTATTCTTTTGTTAATGGTTGTCCACACAATATACGAAATGTAAAGTTGGATATAAGATGGAAAATTGAAGACACCGACTTGATTTGAGTGAGCAAAAGCAAATCGTCGTCTAGATCTATTAGAGCATCCACAATAGCGGCTAGCCCACTGGCTAGCCGATCCGCGTCGCTAGCCGGTCGGCTAGCCGAACTATTGTAATCGGCCAGCGCCGAATCTGCGAAAAAATCGGCGTGGGAGGGCGCTGGCTGCCATTGTGGCGTGCCGATCGGCCAGCGCCAATTTTCGTTTCTTTAAAAAAAAAATGAAAACCTATATATAAGCGATTTTAGTTTCATTTTCATTTGCACCACTTGTTTTAACGAGTTTTCTCTCTCTCTAAATTTTTGTACAAGAGCAACATCGAGCGATGAGTAACGCGGGTGGTAGCAGTGGTGGTAGTGGTGGTGGTAGTGGTGGTAATGGTGGGGATACTGAGGAGTACGAACGGCAGATGAACGAGGCTATGGAGGCCTAGATGAACCGCGAGCTAGAGCAGTACATGCGAAGGGTCGAACAGCAGGCGGTACCTCGCCCTCCACCGGTTGTCCACCGCCGAGCAGTGATTGATCGGGATCACGTAGTTGCATATCAGCGGCTACATGATGATTACTTCGCTCCGGACCCACGGTTTCCAGCAACCATGTTCAGGCGGCGTTTTAGAATGCACAGGGAGTTGTTTATGCGTATCGTTGACGCTTTGGAGCGTCGATATCTTTATTTCCGCTTCAGGCACGATGCGGCTGGCAGACCCGACCACACCCCTATCCAAAAGTGCACGACGGCAATCAAGCAGTTGGCCTACGGAGGCGCGGCAGACATGTGGGATGGGTACCTCCACATCGGTGAGACGACTTCTCTGGAATGTCTGAAGTTTTTTTGTCAGGGCGTGATTCAAATTTTCGGTGAGCAGTACCTTCGAAGCCCTACCCCCCAAGATTGTCAGAATCTGATGCAGATGCACGGGGAGCAGCATTGGTTCCTCGGGATGTTAGGCATCATAGATTGTATGCATTGGGAGTGGAAGAACTGTCCAACTGCCTTAAAAGGGGCCTACACGACCGGCTACAAGGGAAAGAATCCCATGATGATCCTCGAGGCCGTAGCTGATTACCGGCTGTGGATCTGGCATGCGTATTTTGGGGTAGCCGGGTCGAACAACGACCTCAACGTCCTCAACTCGTCGCCCCTCTTCAACGAGAAGTGTCAGGGCATCGGTCCAGTCGTCTCATTTGTGGCCAACGGCAACCGGCATGATATGGGCTACTACTTGGCGGATGAGATATACCCTAGGTGGCCTGTCTTTGTGAAGACGATCAGGCACGCGGCGGATGACAAGAAGGCCTACTTTGCGGAACGGCAGGAGTCGGCGCGCAAGGACGTGGAGCGCGCATTTGGTGTGCTCCAGTCTCGATGGGCGGCAATTAAGGGTCCAACGCGTTTGTGGGATGTCAAATGCGTTGCTGATATAATGTACGCCTGCATTATCATGCACAACATGATCGTCGAAGACGAAGGCGTACAACTGACTAGTTGGGCCAATGACGATGAAGCCGGTCCAAGCCACGGAACAGCCACCCCTAGCGTACGACGTGGGGTACCTCACGATGAAGTCGGCCGCCTCCAGGAATATGCCAACATGCGTCAAGTGGATGCCCATATTCAACTCCAAAATGATATAATTGAAGAGTTGTGGGCACGGAAGACTGCACAGCGATAGTTTTTTTTCTTTATTATGTAATTTATTTTTTTAAATGAATGTACTTTTTTTTAGTGCAATTAATGAATTTTCCCGTATATGTCGTAAATTTAATTCCGTAATTTAATCGTAAATTTAATTCCGTAAATGTAGTTGTTTTGAATTATTTTTATTGCGGCTGGCCTATTTGAGTAAATGCTGACGTTACAGGTGGATTTTTAAGTGCTGCTGGCGTGGCAGGGAGAGAGAGTGGCTGGCTTATTCTTATTGTGGATGCTCTTAGGTATGAATCCTACATCCATTAGAGCATTCCCAATGCTCTCCCTAAAAACTCCCTTATTTCTTCTCCCTAACTCCTGCCACATCAGCGCCACATTAGCACCAAAATTTATCCCCAGTTTTTAGCCAACTTTTAGCCAACTGCTCCAATGGTTTCTCCCTTATTTCTCCCTTATTTTTCCCTAACTCAACATTTCATTTTTACATCATCACTAATATTGTTTAATTTTCCCTACAAATGTGTTTAATAAATAGATTTTCATCGACAACAACGAGTTCATCCACTGCTGATTTGTTTCATCAGTGGGGTCCGGAATTTGCAGATTCGGCTCTTTGCCCTTACCTTTTCGGGAATGTTTCCTACTTGAACTCATAATTTTGAAGATTGAAGATTGAAGATTGAGATAATGAGATTGAAAAATTGAGAGAATGAAGATTGTGTGTGATGAATGGAGGAAGAGGAGGAATTATATATAGGTTTGGAATTATAGCCGTTGGAAAAAAAAAAACGCCGAAAAATCGCCGAATCGCGCCTACAGTGGGCGCCGATGATTCGGCGATGAAACGGGAGTTGGCGTTAATTCGGTAGAATAACGCCGAAACACTTCCAACGGTCGGCGATAACTCGGCGATTTTCGGTGAAAAATCGCTGAGTGTTATCGCCGGACCATTGGGAATGCTCTTAGTAAGCACAAACTAGGATTCATTTTCCATCTTTATTTGGTTGATAATTTTGTATATACTTTATGTATTTCTTATATAAATTCCAAAAAACTATATCTCAACTATATACTTAGATCAAACTTAACAAAAAATCAAATTAGTCAAAAATTTAATATGTATCAAAAATCAATAAAATGAACAATATTTTACATTTTTATTTGATTCAGATCGAATAAAGTAGAGAAAAGAGAATCAACTCATGTCACAAATCCTCAAAAAAATTGTCCCCTCCCTCATTTGTGTCTATCTCTCAAAATGATATTTTCTTCTAATTTCTTAGACTTAGGGTTTGATAGAATATTTCTCACACAATATTGTAGTCTACATAAATAAATCGACAAGAAGATCTAAGATCCTAAATTGTGTTTGGAGTGACGAGAATAGTAAGTCTTGGTCTACGAAAAGAAGATATACAAAAAAAGTTATATATATTCAAAATTCTAGGAGCATGTCAAGGATTTCTCCTTTTGATTTGTTGCCTATCAATTTAATTTCTTATTGAGATTAATTTTGTGAATAAAAAATTTAAATTTTTGGAATCATCTTATAAGATCATTCGAGAACGCATGCAAAGCTTCATTGACTCCCAACACTAAGAAGGCCCTAAGTCTAACCAACCCATATGCATGTATTTGTAAGAGCTAAATGTGTGAAATATTGGTGGGCTTTAAAATACTGAATTTTGGGGAAATCACAAATTGACAAGAATTATTATGTTTTTTTCGCATGAAAGGACAATAATCTTCATAGCAATTATGCTTAGTTTTAAATTCAGTTCTCATGAAGCTATACGGGCCCATGGCCTGCTTCTTTTCTTCCCAAACAAACCCAATGGGCTTTCTGAAGAAAATTGGGCTCTAAAACTATTATTAGTACTCTATTCTTCCATCAATACAAGACCAATTTATATCGGCCATGAATTTTAAAAAAATATACCGACGTTTATTGATGAACGGAGAAAGTACTATGTTGTGATGTTACATCATATTCGAGTCTTTTATGTGCAGAGTAGATATTTCTTTTAATTCCCACAGTGCATGGACATTTTGTGCAAATTAAAATACTAAAGCCCCTAGACGTAATTAAATTACAAAAATTTATAGTTTTGACATTCTGAATTCGATATATAGAAAATGTAACTTCCTTCCACTAACCTTTACTTCATCCGACCGTCGACAAACGTTGTATATGTAAAAACAATTAAGTTACGTGGCAATATCGTGAAAAACGTGTTGGGGTTTCGTGACATGGTCTTGGGTGGATGACTATTTCAATAATACCTTGGTGGCTTGGTGCAATACTATGAAATTTTGCTCAACAATTTATATAAAAATTATTTATCTTAGTAGAGACTTAAACATACATGTGAAGCCATTTCCTACTAATTTAAACTTTTTTGCATGCATTCAGACTTAACGAGCTCTAGTGTTGATCCTAATTCTATATTTTCTTTAAAAACTCTACTAATTAATCTATTTCTAATACTATTACTCACTATTCGCTTTTTTATTATTATTTTTGAATATTTGCATAAGTAATCAAAGAGTATTATTCATAAAAATGATCACCGCACTTCTCTAGTTTTTGTGAGATTGTCAACGCAATTTTTAGTGATAATCACTGTACATATATATAATTGTTGCCCATTATGGCTCTCTTTGAGCATCTCTGACTATTTACACTAAACTCAAATATATTTTGATGGAAATTTCATAATTTTACTATAACCATTTACACCAAATTCAAATTTAAAGAATATTTTCCATATTACGTTTTTTACTCACAAAATTTGAAAAAAAAAAGTTTTGGTTTAGTGTAAACCCAAAGATAGATATTTTTTACTCAAAAACCAAAAATGGGATTGGTCTTTTAGTACCATTGGAGCTAATAGCATCTCCAACCATTACACTAAACTCAAACCCATTTTAGTGTAAACGTCATACTAAATATTTATTTTACTCCAACCATTTACACTAAACTCAAACCCAAAAGAATATTCTCTACTTACTTACTCCCTCCGCGCGCGGTAGTGGAGGCGTTTCTTTTCGGGATAAAATTTAAGAAAAAATGTGTTAAGTAAGTTAAGCAATGGAAGAATAAAGTATAGCAATGAAAAACATATAGAGATGAAGAAAGAATAAAGTAAAAGAAAGTAAAGTAAGTGAGAAGATATTTGTTGACTTACTAAAAATAGAAATGACTCTACTAGTATGAGACGTACCAAAATTGCAAAATATCCACTACTGTGGAACGGGGGGTGTACTTATTATACTTTTCAGTCATACTCATTTTTTTTAAAATTACACACAATTCTCATGACACTTTGTTAATAACTTAAATTAAATTAAATTGAATAATATAATAATATTTATTAATTAAACGATATATTAAATTTATTATTGACAATTAATGATTCATGATTCTGTTAATTTTTAAAATTAAAATAACCAATCCTTAATATTTAAAATTATGAGAGTGTAGAAGTTCTCAAATATTAATGCACATTTAGTTTTAATTTAACTAATCTGTACGTGTTGTGTACGTAATTTAATATATTAAGTAACTTTTTCCAATTTAACTATATGGCCCAGCCCACTAATTAATAACTAACTAAATATTAATATAATTAAATTAGGTTATTCTTCGTATCTTCTTCTCCACATTGCTCTTCTTCTTCCTGTAAGTTTTTCTGTCTCTATAATTTTAATTTCTCATCCTTCCTTATTTTATTTTGATAAATATAAATTGATTTGAACTGAATGAAATAAATAAAAATCTAAAAAGTATATTTTGTATAGTTTTAGTATAAATTTAAAGATGAGTATTTTTTCTTAAAAAACCTATAATAGAATTGATTTTATCAGTACTGTTGAAAGTATTTATGTACTACATTTTAAGTTTTACAATATTGTTGAAAATAATCTAATTACCTATTCATTTTAGATTTTAGTATACCGTTAAAAATGGTGTTATTACTTCACTCATCCCTCTTGGCTCATCATCTACTACTAAAGTCGCAACAATTTTTTGTGATATCACTACTGTTAATACAATAATTTCGGATTGTAGTATCAAACTTTTGATTCCGTCAGTTTGAAGTCTTAACCATCCTGCCGATTCTGTAGGGCCCATAACTCAATAAGGTTACATACTTATTTAAAATTGAAATTACATAGTAGTACTATATGCATGATATTAAACACTAACATTAAAATACATGAAGGTTAAGGTGAATCATTAAATAACCTCACCAGGTGTTCAACGCTAACTTTGCATGCACACAAACGTATGTCCACGTATACATGACATGCAAAAAAATAAATTAAGTGGACAAGTCAAAATTAAACCCCAGCTTCAAATATTTGCGGGATTTCACTTGTAAAATCTGCAACTGCAATCAGTCTGCAAATTCTCCACTGAAATGTCGCAAAACGACGTCGTAAACGGAATGGCGGATTATTCGGGCCGGCCCGCCAAACGGTCCCACTCGGGCTTCTGGCGCTCTGCTTCCTACATCATGGGTAAGTACCACATTCTTGATTGATAGTAATTGTTGTCTACTCTCTCTCTCTCTCTGATCTCAAAGAAATTTGGATGTGGAGTTGCAGGGGCGGGGGCGGCGGAGAGGTTTGCGTATTTCGGGGTGGGTACGAATCTGATATCGTATCTTACCGGGGAGCTGGGGCAGTCCACGGCGGCAGCGGCGGCCAGCATTAATTTGTGGGCCGGCGCCGGTTTACTTCTCCCACTTTTGGGTGCTTTGGCGGCGGAGTCGTTTCTGGGCCGCTATCCCACCGTCGTGTTTTCTTCACTTCTCTATATATTGGTCACTACTCTCGCTCTTTCTTCGTCTAATTCTTATTAATTGTGGAATAATATTTGAGATTCAATCTACTATGTCAACATGCATTGTAATTATGGAGCAATTTAGTCCAATATTTGAGATAATCCATGCAATCCATCTCTTTTAATCTTGAATTTGAGAAGATGAATTTCTTTATTCGGTTTGATGATGGGGGTTTTGCATAAAAATACTCCATTCGTCCCTAAAAAATAGACAACATTTGAAACGGCGCGAGTTTTAATACACAATTGGTAAAGTAAGAGAGATAGCGAGTTTTAATACACAATTTATAAAGCAAGAGAGATAGAAAGAAAATTTGATTGGAGTTTCATTAGTGGAGAATTAGACTCACGGGAAAAGTTTTCTAAAATAGAATTGGTCTATTACATTTCAAAATGGCAAATGTGATCTACTATTAAGGCACGGAGGGAACATATGATAATGCGATGATTTTATATAGCAACAATTTTTTTTTTATGATGGGGTTTTTAAGTGTTGAAATTATGACAAGCGTTGGTTTGTTTTCCATATCTAGTTTGATAAAAATAAACTAATTTAAATGCACACATTTAGTAACTCTTTCTATCATCAATTAATGTTTAGGATTGAAATCTCACTAGATGCAGTAGTTTTGTTTTGCGAAGTCTAAATTAAATCATGTGGTTTTTGCTGTGTTAATTGACCAGGCACTTGGATTGTTGACAACATCGGCTTTTGTTGATGAGCAAGGGTCACCTAGTGAGCTTGACATTGGGTTCTTTTTTGTGTCACTGTACCTAATTGCCCTTGGACAAGGGGCGTACAAACCTTGCATCACGGCATTTGGAGCCGATCAATTTGATGAACAAGATCCTCTCGAGCTAAGAAGTCGAAGCTCCTTCTTCAACTGGTGGTATTTTGGTCTTAGTGCAGGTCCACTAGTACCACTATTGGCCTTGAACTATGTTCAAGATAACATTAGTTGGGTGATTGGATTTGGAATCCCTTGCGTTTCTCAAGTGATCGCACTCGTAGTTTTCCTTCTGGGGAGGAAGTCCTATCGGTACAACATCAAGAGAAACGAGAAAAGTGCATTGAATTGGGGAGTTGTGTCTCCTACCATTGATGCTTATAGCGACGAAGAAGATCAAGTGGGGCTCGAATCGATCCCTCATCTTAAGTGAGACATTTTTTCTCTTAGTTATATAAATCCATGGAGTTCTCGTCCACAGTCGTGTTGTACTGACGTGACATGTGCCATGATATAAATCTATGGGAACCATCTTAAAAATCTATTGGTGATAATTGGAGTAACTCATCTTGTTCTTTATTTACATTGATGTTGGCCATATACTTATTTCATTTGCCAACAATGACAGGGACTAAATTTCATTTTCTCATATGAATGGTTTTAATTCTCCATTTCTCATGATCATGTTCAAACAGGTCTCTTAACAAGCCTTTATTAGTATCCGGAAAAATGGAAGAGGCGAAAGAGATGCTAACTCTAATTCCATTATGGGCGGCATCCTTGCCATTTGCCATTGCCATATCTCAATCCGCCACTCTATTCACCAAGCAAGGCATCACGATGGACCGGTCCATTACTCCAAGCGTTGACCTACCGGCCGCCTCACTTCAATACATAATCGGCCTCACCATCATCATTCTCATCCCCCTCTACGACCGGGTTCTGGTACCACTTGCTAGAACACTGACAGGATCTCCCTCCGGATTGACAGAGCTTGAGAGAATCGGGGTAGGTATGCTTCTATGCACTCTTTCCTTAGTCGTTGCAGCTCTAGTCGAGCAAAAGCGGCTTCAAACTGCCATACACCACGGGCTAGCCGATATACCCGGGGCTAGGGTTCCCATGAGCTTCTGCTGGCTAATACCTCAATACATATTGTATGGTTTCATGGAAGTCTTTGCCTATATAGGATTGCAAGAGCTTTTCTATGATCGTGTGCCTTGTAGCTTGAAATCGGTTGGTCTCTCAATATTTCTAAGTATAATGGGGATGGGGCAGATCTTGAGTAGCTTGCTTATATGCTTGATTGAGGAGATTACTAGTAAAAATGGTGGAAATGGGTGGTTCTCGGATAATACAAATCGAGCTCACCTAGATTACTTTTATTGGTTGCTTGCTAGCCTTAATGCAATAGGTTTTGTAGCATTCTTGTATTTTGCAAAGTCTTTCAAAAATAGATCTGAGCTTGTTGTTATCATTGTAAATTAGCTAGGGTGTATAATGAACCAATGATATGCATATATATGTGACTTTCATACATTTGTGTTCAAATGGTAACCTGATTTTTTTTTAATAGGAAATCGAAATGCGACAAATAATTATATTTGACTGTCTATGTTGATGCATTTGTTCATGTATAGATGTTCAAAATCGCGTATCCCAATTTTTTTATTGGATTGTGACCTATAATGGGAGCTGGCAGCAAATTATTCAGCGACATTACTTTCAATTTGGCCAATTTATTATTTTGAATGATGGAAAATGACTTAATTTTTTAATTGGCTCAAGCAATTTTTTTAGTTTTTTATAATCTTTTAATTAAATCGTTTTATACAAATAAAAGGCATTAAAATATTTATACATAATTAATTAACAAGATCAGGAGGAAATATTTAAAGAAAAAGGCAAAATCTTTCAGGGACAGAGTGTGCATTCATATACAAATGAAAAGAAAATAAAAGTTTTATGTGAATAACTACTATAGTATATGCATGGTGGGGGTGGGTGGCGTTTCATCATTTTCTCAAAGTGACAACATTGCAAAGCCTAAAGCGGCCCCTTAATTATCGCCATATCCAACTCCCTTTTCTTCAACAGGTGTCTCTTGATTTTATTAAAGCATAATTATGTACAATATGAATGATGGTATTACAAATTAAAATTCAACGGTGTGTACTTGATATAACCCCAATTGCTACTGTCGAACCGACTGTGAAACGTGGCATAGCGAATAAGATAATTGAGAGTTCAAAAATCATTAGTATCAATCATTTATTTTACAATTAATAGTAAAGTAAAAATTTAACAATTGGTGTCGTTCCATCGTGACATCTCAATTTAAAACGAAAATATATCACCATTGAATAGTACTACTAGTACAACATTTTTTGCTACCAATATGATCTTTTTCTATTATATTGCTTTTTGAAAAGAACATAGAAACCCTTTCGAAAATCGACCCAATTCGAAGAAACAAATAGAGTCACTCAAAATTGATTACAGTTGAAATAAATAACAATATTCACATATACTCCCTCCGTCCCCGAGTAGGAGTCACACTTTGACCGGGTACGAGTTTTAAGAGATGTAAAGAAAAGTTGGTTGAAAAAGTTAGTGGGATGTGAGACCTATTTTTTTATATTAGTTTTACAATAAAATGTGAGTGAATAGAGATCTACTTAATATTTACGGTAAAAATGAAGTGTGACTCTTAATTGGGGACGGATCGAAATGAAAAAGTGCGACTCTTAGTCGGGGACGGAGGAAGCATTTAGTGATGAATAAAGTAATTCTTCATTGAGATCTTGAGCAATTAAATATATTTGAATGAATTGATTGTCAATGTCTTGTTCCAAAAGATTACAGATATGATACAGGCATACAGCATTGAAACAGTAGTAGGAGCATGTTTCTACGGCATACAGCTTTTAATGATTGATGGTTGAGAGTTGCCGTTTTAATAAAAGCAACAAATGAACTTTTCAAACATTGGTGTAAATACTTGTAATGGAATTTGCGACAACTGTTCCTTTCATGTTATATCCAATATCACATCAATTGATTAAAAAATTTCATGCACCTAATTCCCAATTTCTTGAATTGGGCTTATATTCCAATTCTAATGCGATTCAATATTAAATGAACTTACAGTCATGAAACTCGATCGTATTGATATTTTTCATCGCTCCTTACTTTACTACTAATTTTGTGTTAAATTTCATGTCGATTATGGTTAAGGCTATTTTTTATGGAGGAAAATTATATGTTACATCTCATTCTTGAATTTAATGATATTACAAATGTTTGAAACATTACAATCAGAAGAACAATAAATTCAGTCAATTTTGCTAAAAATGGCTACTCTTTTTATTTAAATTCAATATCTAACTTTTTTAAATTTATGGTCCCATTTTCTTGTAAAATGCAAACCAAACTGGAGTACTATAATTATTTTCTCCAACGGTTTCAGACAATGCTAGGCCCTCACAACGTTATCTATTGTTTAAGGATTTTCATTTCCTCGTTACAGTGTTAAGAATTTCAAAAAAGTTTAGAATTCAAAAAATATTTTTTCCTCAAAAAAGTTAAGAAAAGACATCCAGCAGCTTTCACTGCTATGAATGTATCAGGGCCTACTCATCAACCAATTGTATGTTAGGACAGCACCATAAATCCGTTACCTATGCTTACATAATTTTGTATATATCCATGTTACTCTATATTTTCTCCTAAATTTGAAAATTTATTTGGAAACAATGTAATCATGTGAGATATGGCTGTTATAGTTTATACTTTTATCCCAATCTTTATAGTTTTTCCAAATATATAATAATCTTCATAAAATATCAATAGTCTATCTGATATTTTAAAATAAGAAATAATCATTTAAATTTCGGTACTCATATTAAGTTTAAAATTAGAATATTAAATTACTCCTACAAGGTTTCACTTTTTTTTTAATTGTTCAATCCAGTTTCAGTTTTTTATTTTTTTATATAAATTCTTCCATCCAGGGATAAAAATATAAAATGTGCCTTTTAATGAAATTCAAAATGACATATTTTATTTAAATAAATATTTTTCTTATCTTTTTTAATACTACAAAACATTGTCTTATAAATAATAGTTTTTCAGCTACAATTTTCAAATTGGCTGTGTTCAGTTCATTTTTTCGTACTCTTTTTGAAAAACATTTGTAGCATTGTGCAAATATGGAATGCAAAGTTTAATATTTTGAAATAGAGAATCCTTTGAGTGAAGAATATCATATTTATTTTTATTTTTTAGAAAAATGACACATGGGATACACATATTTTTTTGTTATTTCTAAAAGTATCAAAAAATTACTACTACTAGCCAGTAATAGTACGTATTACTCCTATGTCTACTACTAGCTAGTAGTAGTATGCATTACTCCCTTTGTCCACTGTACATGTCTCACTGCCTGAGAATCCTATTTTTATATGGAGTACTAGTTTTATACTTCTTCCATCTCATAAAAATATGGGCATATGTTATAGCACGAGAACTTTAATAAAATTGGTAAAGTAAGAGAGAAAAGATGGATGATAGTTAAAGTAGTGTTAGTGGATTATGAGACCCATATTATTATTAGTATGGTAGTATAAATTTGATATAACTTGATGTATAGAGTACTTAATAAATTGAGATAACCTTCTATAAATGAAATTTCCATATTTTTATAGAATAAATAAAAATGGAAAGTATACATATTTTTCTGGAGCATATGGGGTAACAAAATTTGTCTGAAAATGAGTTAGTAGAATAAAAGGTCTACAACTAAAAATGGTAAAAATGAAATGAAACAATTAATATAAGAAAAACCGAAATATAAAAATTGGGACACCTACGGTAAAGTATGAATTTCATATTTTGTGAAAGTTGGAATATATTTAAAAAGGATACCCCAAAAGAAACTATAGTTAACCATAAAATTAGATGAACCAAAATTAAAATTACCAAATTACATGCATTTGATTGGCTAATAGATCTTCTCAACCAACTTAACGATTCTAGTGGTATGATATTAAATAGTATCACACAACAATAATTGGAAAATATTAGTAGTATTTTTATAGTGTACATAGATTGTAATCTTTGATCGATTAAAAATCAAATTTGAAGTCTTAAAGAAAAGGGCCAGAATATATTTGTTCAAAATAAGTTGTTAATCATCATTAGTTGTAATAGTCGGCTAATTAAAAAATTATGACGATAATTAATAACAACCAAAAAATAGCATGGAAATATTCAAACGAAGCAAATATGAGATAAGTTGACAGCCTATCACAATAACAACTATGCTTCTTGGATTACACGTATCACTAAGAGAATGTTTGGTTTTATTGTTTTTATTCAAATTATTTGACAACCATGCCACCAAGTTTTTGGCTGGAAATTAAAATTGAATTTAGAAGAGAATCAAATCTTCCCAACGTGAAATCCAGAACCAAACCAAACTTCACAAATTAAATTATAAACAAGATAGTGAAATCCAGGGGCACCCAATTTGGGAGTCTTATCATTGACAACAATATTATTAATTTCATTTTAATAATTTGTATTTTGAGCTTTCCACAACAATGACACGATAACGATACCCATTATACACACGATACTTTCAATTTGTACAAACTAATGTTACAATTTTTAATTTCAATTTTTTGTGTAACAATATTTTTTAAACTATTTAATTGGGAAAATTTAAGACAAATCAGCCTATTCGCTAGATAAATAAACCACACACGATCACTTGAGAGTGAAAGTTATATTTTTTTCAATACAACTAATTTGAGGATAAGTTAGTGAATTAATAGATTCAGTGCAGGTACATTATTACAATAATGTTTTTATTTATTTATTTTAACGATACTATATAATTAATTATATATTGTCTCCTCCTATTTTTATCTAGTTATTCTCAAATTTATTTGGCACTTTGTTATTGTCCAACTTTAATTACGATGCATTTCATAGGATATCGTCTCGTGTTAAAGGAATAACTAGTTTTCATATTACACGCAATCATCAAATATGTTTTCCCTCAGTTGAAACATGTTTACAATCACGAAAGTTCGTTTTAAAATACGGTACTCCATATTTTTAGAGACGCTAAAATATTACTCGTATTTAATATGACATACATCTAACGAGAAATCTAGATGAAATTACTTATTACCATACATAATGTTACTACTCTTTTGGCAATGATTATTATTTTCGTTCTTAGCCTATCATCCATTGCTAACAACGATCACAATATTGCTTTTGGTCTTCTAAATATCGATGCTATTGACTACTTTTTTCTTTATGTTTGATTTAGTAAAGTTGATTGGATTCATCAGCATGTATCTTTCAAATTACTTAAAACGTCGTAATTAACTTCCTTTCCATTCTTGCCTCATCACACGATGTAGAAATGTAGAAATGGATGTGTAGTGGAGTACTTAATTTTTGGCTCATCATTAAACCGAATAAATACCTGTTAGCTAAAAATAGAAGGATGAATGAGCAAACAAAATATAATCGTTAGAATATTCGGTGCCAGTACTATTTATTTTCACTCCAATAAAAATTGGAAAAATAAAATAAAAACCAAAAAGTTTGTATAAACGGGCCGTGCTGACGAAAACGGGCCCAGCTAATCGAGCTGGCAAATTTCAACTCTTCAACAGTCTGTTCTGTTCATCTTTCACACACACACTACAGAAACCCTCCACTCCCCATATTAATAGCTCCTCACGTTCCCTATCTCTCTCACCCATCTCTTTCTCTCTCTCATATTTCGAGTTTTGTTTGCTCAATTGCAAAAAAACAGTTTCTTGTTTCCTTCAACTTTTCTACGTCCTAAAAAATCGTTCATCATTTCTTCTGTCATGGCCGAGGAAACCAAGAAGGCAGCTCCCGAAACCGCCGAGGAGGTCGTGGTTTGTGACGTGCCGGTGGCGGAGGAGCCCACCAAGGCCGTTGCGGAGCCGGAGAAGGCCGTGGAGGGAGAGAAGGAGGCAGAAGTTGCCGAATCTGTTTCCTTCAAGGAGGAGAGCAACAAAGTCGATGATCTCATTGATCCAGAGAAGAAAGCTTTGGACGAGCTCAAATCCTTGATTCAGGAGGCCTTGAACAAGCATGAGTTCACCTCTCCCCCTCCTCCGCCCGTTACAGAGACGGCGGAAGAGCCCAAATCCGAGGAAGTGAAGGAAGAGCCCAAACCCGAGGAGGAGGAGAAGAAGGAAGAAGAAAAAATTGAATCTTGTGAAGCAGCCCCGCCGGAAGAGAAGGAGACACCGGAGGAGGCGGTGGTTGAGAAGGTGGAGGAAAAGGTTGAAGCTGCTGAGGAAATCAAGGAGACCATAGTTCAAGAAGTGAAGGCGGAGGAGGAAACAGCGCCGCCGGCGCCGGAGGAGGTGTCGATTTGGGGGGTCCCACTTCTCGCCGACGAGAGGAGTGATGCAATCCTGCTCAAATTCCTGAGGGCTCGGGATTTCAAGGTGAAGGAGGCTTTCGCCATGGTGAAAAACGTGGTGGCGTGGAGGAAGGAATTCAAGATCGATGAGTTGTTGGTGGAGGAAGGAATTGGAGAAGGGCTGGAGAAAGTTGTGTATGTGAATGGAGTGGATAAAGAGGGGCACCCAATTTGTTACAATGCGTTTGGAGAGTTCCAAGATAAGGAGCTGTATAGCAACACTTTCTCTGATGCTGAGAAAAGAGCTAAGTTCTTGAGATTTTATATTCAGTTCTTGGAGAAGAGAATTAGGGGGCTTGATTTTAGCCCTGAGGGGATTTGCACCATTGTGCAAGTTACTGATTTGAAGAATTCGCCTGGGTTGTTCTTCACCAAGAAAGAACTGAGGCAGGCTACCAATCAAGCCCTTCAACTGCTGCAGGATAATTATCCAGAATTTGTTGCCAAACAGGTATGTGTGGAACAAGAGATTGAATTTTTATGGTGTGTTCTTGCAATTCATTCATCTTTTCTTTGTGGGATGATGCATGATTTTGTTTGAGATGTTTTGGTATATGGGTTTTGGTTGTGTGCTGCTAGATGAACAAGAAAAGATTCATTCTTTATGATTCGGACAAGCTGAATTAAAAAAAAAAGATTCAATCTTTATGTTGTGTTTTTGCAGTTGTGTTTGTTTGGTGATGTTGTATGTTTTTTGGATGTTTAATTTATTGGTGTATGATGGGATGAAGGTGTTCATCAATGTGCCATGGTGGTATGTTGCTTACAATAGGATGATCAGTCCATTCTTGACTCAGAGGACTAAGAGCAAGTTTGTGTTTGCTGGTCCAACCAAGACTGCTGAGACCCTCTTCAAGTTAGTAGTCTCGATTTCGCTTCACTTACGAGTTTTTAAACGATATACTTCTAAAAAAATGTTGTCTTGGCTTGTCTCATGTTTAGGTATGCTGCACCGGAGCAAGTCCCCGTGCAATACGGTGGTCTGAGCAAGGCCGGCGGGGAGTTCACCACTACCGATACTGCAGTAGAGGAAATTATTAAGCCAGCAAGCAAGCACACAATTGAACTGCCAATTTCTGAGGTTGGAATTTGATTAAGTCTTATGTTTTTGTGCCTACTGTTTTATGGGTGTGCCGTGTATTTACATTGCGATTTACTCGTCGTAGGGTGTCACGTTGGCGTGGGAGGTTAGAGTCGTCGGTTGGGACGTTTCCTATGGTGCGGAGTTTGTCCCGAGTGCTGAGGGCGGATACACGTGGATCGTCCAAAAATCGAGGAAGATCGGGCAGGTGGACGAGGATGTATTGAGCGGCTCATTCAAGATTGGTGAACCGGGAAAGGTTGTGCTCACATTTGACAACCAAACATCTAAGAAGAAGAAGCTTCTCTTTAGGTCCAAAGCCAAGTGCTCTGAGTGAAGATGAAAGAGGGCTTCTTTGTTCATTCATATGATTCTTTTTGGGCTGATTTATATTTAAAACTTGTTTCTGAAATTTTAAGGTTGTTTGGGAGTAGTTTATTTATATTTCTTTGTTGTTTTTGTTAAGTTGGATTGATTATTTACATGTCCGAAGAAACAATTGGGAATTCAAAGATAGAAATTTCTGTCAATACATCACTTTATGTTGTCCTTTTCTGCTGTAAATTTGGTTCTATGATTTTTTTGGAGGTTTTGTCGTTGCTTTTGTTTCTTTTCATGAATGATGATATTGAATTATTGAGTCTTTACAACACATTCTTTCTAGCTAACATTATTTATTGCCAAACAAAATGATCGATGTTTTCAAGGTAGGACCGAACTAGCTAGCTTTATTAAGGTTATACCTTAGTCTAAGAATGCAACAAGATGATATAATAGTATAGTATTATATCACTAGTTTTATCATTAGCATTGGAGTTTGTACTTACCTTTTGCAAAAGTGCGTTAAAGATTCTTGTAACAATTTGTTTAAAATAAATTTAGTAATTTACCAAACAATAGAACTTGGTACTAGTAAGTAGCAGGAGTACTTACTCTATCCCCGCCACAAGTGAACGACTTTTTTTATATATAAAATGAGTATTATTGAGTTAAGAGAAGAGAGATCAAAATGAAATATGAGATCAAAGAAGTATGAAAAATAAAGAAAGAATAAAATAAAAGAAATAATAAATCAAAAAAAAGGTAAAATATTGTTTTATTTTATTAAAAAGGAAAATCAATCACGAACCAATAATAATCATCACGACATCAATAATAATCATTAAGTTATTATGTTAAGTTATTATGATAAATATAAGTATGTAACAAAAAATAGATAATGCTAAACATAATACTAATAGTTATTATAGTCAAATACTCCTAGTTATTATAATCAAATACTCCTAGTTATTATAAATAATGTTAAACATGGACTAAGCAAGCTCACCAATAATGTTGATTTAACATATTCCTATAAATAGTTATGCTAATATAAATACATAATTGCAAATTTCGAGCCCACAGCTTTTTAATTTATTAGTTCTGCTCTAATTTGCACTAAACTTAGACGAGCACCATTAGAAAAATGATCGGTATAGCAACAATTTAAGCGTGAAAAAGGTTTAGAAAATGGAGTGTATTTTATACGCTCTTCGTCTCATAAAAGTGATTGATATTTTTTTTGGTTGTTCTATTACAATTTACAAAGGATAAGTTTTATCTTTTAGCAAAAAAAAACCCCTATTTTATTCTCTCTTTATTATTAATTTTATTCTTTTACCATAATATATTTTTAATTTCAATGCCAAAAAAAGTTAATCAATTGCCATGGATGAAGTAGTTAATATTTGTGGACCATAATAACTTTAGCATTATTGGGCCGGCCCATGATAATGGAGTAACTAAAGCCCAATTGTTTTTATATTACGGAAAATGTAATTAACTGCGAAATTCGATCAAGTGAGCAACCCTCAAAAATCGAACTTGATTCTTGAACAACAGAATTTGGGGAAAAAAAGCTGTGGAGATTTCTGATCGATATTCTGAAATGGCGGACGGAAGCAAAGCGGAGATACCTGCGAAATGGGATGCGTGCCTCGATTTAGGCCTCCGTCGTTTCGTCTACTCTTCGCTCGCCGGCGCCGTTTCGGGTTTCCTTATCTTCCGTGAGTATTAACGCCGTTCCTTTTTTTTTTTTTTTTTTTTTTTTTCTCTCGTTTTCAATTTATTTCTCTAATTTGAGGGGGTTTCTGTATATTTCGGCAGCTCGTGTTTAGTAGTTTTGTTGAATTTCGATCTTGAATTGATATTTTGAGGGAATTTTCTGAACAATGCTAGTGGAGTTGCTAGTTCGCTGATGAGTTCAATGATAAATGTCACACTTATTAGATACGGAGTATTTGAAAATTGCTGTGATACTATATGCATTTAGGTTAATTTTAAATGTGGCTTAAATTTTAGAAGGGAGCTGGAAGTAATTGTGGTTTATTTACTTCTGTTAGGAGATTTTTTATTAGATCTCCTTTGATAATTTCGTTACTAGTTACTAGTTTTTGACTATTTCGGAATAGATTGTAGAGGAAGTTACTGATGTGGCAAAGATTGCAATTTACTTATGGAAATGAGTATTTGATGCAAAACCACGGGCAAAGAGTTCATGATCATTCTTTGTAATGTGAAGTGTGTCATTTGATCACTTACGCTTGTCAAAACTAGTGCACCTTTTCTATTTCCTTGACACGCTTCAGAAGCATCACTGCATAGTTTTCTTTATGATACCAAATAGCCTGTTTGGAACAGGAGCATATTTACTGGTTTAGTTTACCTGGTCAACTTTTTGATGGTATTTATGTTTTAATAGAGTTAGAGTAGATATGTACTCACCTTTTTTACAAGTGGCAGTGGTCTTATTGTATCTTCCGACTAATGAGAGAGGTTACATTCGCTGTTGTTTCAGGGAGTCCAGCAACACGGTGGGCGTCTATAGCTTTTGGTGCTGGAGTGGGGATAGGTTCGGCTTACTCAGAGTGCTCTCTTAAATTTGACGAATCTCCCCCCAAATTGACTTCTAATGTAGCCAGTACTCCTCTACCTGAGGTAATTAGAACATGTAATATTGTCTTCTATTTTTAGTTCACTACCTTTGTTCTTCCCAGTTTCAGATTTTTGTTTTAATGAACACTGCCTTTACTCGAAGTAAGACAAAACTGAAGGTTATAAGTTGCTCCATCTCTTATCTGTATAGTATGGATTATAGGTGAAAATCTAATGGATAATAGGTGAAAATCTAAGTAGTCCTTGGTACCATGAATTTGTTGTTTTGGCTATATGAGTTGTTTAGTGCGAAATATAGGTCAAAACTCAAGTAGGTCTTCAAATCTTTGTTCTATACTCCCTCCGTCCTAAGGTATTTGAGGTCGTATTCCTATTTGGGTTGTCCCTAGGTAGTTGAGTCATTTCTTTTTTGGCAAAAACTTTATTATCTCTATTATACTTGACTCTCTCTTCATCTGTCTTACTTATTCCATCTCTTACTTTAATATTTCCACTTTAACCTTGAACACATTAGTTTCTTAAATCCAACGCCCAAAAGAAATGGCCCACCTACCTTGGGATGGAGGGAGTACAATTTTCTTACTTTTCATCAATAAGTGATTGTAGTTATGGATTTGTCATCTTTCATGCTTGTCAACACATCACGTACAGTTTTAGAAGTGTATCTTCTTTGGTGTACGTATCATCTCAGAACCGCCATACTAAAACAATGTCTTTCGATTTAATGCAGGGTGATGAGTGAAGTTGAGATTGTTGGGCATGCTTTCTCATTTGAAACTTCAGTTTTCTTCTTCATTGGTTGTTCTAATGGTGTATTTCCTGGAGACCGTTTGGCTACTATATCTCACTCTATGATGTGTTACATAATTTTTTGTTATGGAAAATTGTCATTTGAAGTACAATTTTGGTTAACTTATGGCCAATCTCATATAACTTTCAAACCCAACGAATTAAATTAGTACCTCTCGAAATTGTCCCATACGTTTAATTTTTTGTGGCGTTATTTAATGAGAGACTTCATTTATGTGGTGTTGACGTGGATTAAAACTGAGGATGGACAGAGCAATGTGTCGAATTGTGCCATCAAAGTCAACAACGTCGTATCTCCCTTTCAAAAAAACAACATTGTTTCCTCTCAGGCTTAGCCCTAGTTCGCCCCCATTAATCTTTCTCACGATATTCAACATTCCCTTGTTGGATTTTTTGTGCCATTATTCGATACACGTTCATCCTCTAGTTCTCATTACATTGTCATCGTTGAAAATGTTTGGACCACCACGACACTAGTCACAGGTGGACCACCATGCCCTCCTTTTAACGAAGCCAACAACAATGATAATGCAAAATTTGTCGACTGGAACAGTGCGTGATGACTGTGTTTCGAATAAATGCATTAGAAATCCAACAAAGGAATGTTAACGTGAGAAATAGGGGGTTAAAGCCTAAGAAGAAAGGACGTCATTTTGTCCAAACCCCTTGCTTTGATCCACATCAGTGCCACGAAGTGTTTTCTCATCAATTAAATAACGCTAGATAATCATTGAAAACTACTTGTTAGGGATTAACCATAAATCAATCACGTATGATTTAAATCATGGAGTAATTTTTTATCCATAAAATTAATTAAGATTATATGATTTTATTATCAATGATACGATAGAGACTGAATGGATACGAAATTACATTTATAAAAGTAATATTTTTTTAAAATAAGAGAGGTAAGTTAAAAATATACTCCCATGTAGTGTGGTCTAGAAAAAGAAATCTGTATATTTTTTTGGTCACTCAATATAGCTAAAGAAAGCCGGATATTTTTGGGGACACTCAATATAGCAAATGTTGCATTATACTATTTTATAGATCGATTGAATCTTATTATTCACATTAATCATGATCATATCATTGGTGCACCTATTTTAACTATATAAACATTTTTGACATAGTATATCAAAGCTGCATTCCTAATTTTCGTGCAAAAAGTGTGCGTTGTAAAAAATAAAATAAAGTCCAATCATTTTCAAAATGAAGATTGGGCCCAACTTATTGGGCTGTGCATTTTCTTCTATAACTGGGTTTAAGTCTTTCCGTATATATTCATCTAGGGTTTAGCTCACATTTCGATTTGTCATCTCTCTCACACAAAAAAAAAACGCACAACACAGTTAGAGATCCTGCAATGGCGCCCAAATCGGTTAAATCGATCCGTAACCCGGAACTGATCCCCGGAGTTCTCAAGTGCTCACGCTCACAGATGTACCACAAGCGTGGGCTCTGGGCTATCAAGGCCAAAAACGGCGGAAAATTTCCCCAGCATGAGAAGGCCGCCGCAGCTCCGGCAGCGGAGGAGAAGCCTCCCAAATTCTACCCTGCCGATGACATTAAGAAGCCCCTCTCCAACACGCGCAAGGCCAAGCCTACAAAGCTCAGGTTACCTTGTTTCCATTTTTTTAGCTATTTTTATTTTTCGGTTGATTTTTACGGTTTTTTTTGGTTAAATTTGACTTTGATTTGTGTGTTGTTGTATGCAGAGCGAGCATCACTCCCGGGACAGTGTTGATCGTATTATCAGGGAGATTTAAGGGGAAGAGAGTTGTTTTCTTGAAGCAGCTTTCCTCTGGATTGCTTCTTGTAACTGGTAGACTTTTATTTTGGTTTCCATTTCTGTTTTTATGTTGCCTTCTTTGATGCTTAAATTTGTGGTGAGTTTATAATGCATTGCTTTTATTCTGTCAATTTTCTAATTCCATGAGTTGATTTTTTGTTTACTTGCAATGCCTTCTTGTTATGTAGACATAAATATTCAACTCTGATTTAAGATTGCTCTGTTGTTTATTCCACTCTTGATATTAGATGTTACTACGCTGAGCAATTGGATATTTTTGCAGCTGTATTTTATGTCACTATGTTTCATATTTTAAGCTGATCTAAAACATCCTCCAACCTCTAGTAGTAGTGATTCCAGAAAATGATTCTACTCTTGTAACTATTGTAGCCCATTTAACTGCGTACACTTTTGCTATTTACATCTTTCGAAGCAGTATATATCTATTAGCTATTCTTCTAATCTCTAGATCACATCAACACTTCTATTATATGTTAATTATGTGCATGAAGTATTCTGTATCTCGTTCTGGCAAAGTTTGTGTCTTTTTGGGTCCTTTTCTACTTTTTAAATTGTAGATAAGAACTACTCTCTATGTGTGGCTTGGTGGTTGGTACCCCTTTCTATGTTCAGTTGTGCAAGATATCTAAACTAGATCGGCTTTCTTTCTCCTGATTGTTTTAATTATCTTACTGTTTTATTGATTTTACAGGTCCATACAAGGTCAACGGTGTTCCTTTGAGATGTGTGAACCAGGCCTATGTCATAGGTACATCAACTAAAGTTGACATTACTGGTGTAAACCTGGAGAAGTATGATGACAAATACTTCGCTAAACAAGTTGAGAAGAAGCAGAAGAAGGGTGAGAGTGAATTCTTTGAGGCAGACAAAAAGGTAATTTTTTCAGTTCATGGGCACCTTGAGACTGTTTTTCTGGTTCATTTCTAATAGTGCAATGCCAATACACAGGAGAAAAATGAGCTTCCTGCAGAAAAGAAAGAGGATCAGAAGGCTGTTGATACCTCCTTGTTGAAGGCTATTGAGGCTGTTCCAGAATTGAAGACATATTTGGGTGCCAGGTTTTCGCTCAAGGCTGGAATGAAGCCTCATGAGCTTGTTTTCTAAAGGAAGTTTTTGGTTTCAATTTTGTTTCTCTTATCTCCCCTTTGTGGCAAACCTTATTTGACAGGTTTTATGGTGTTCAAATTCATTTAATATAACATCTTGAGTTTTTGTTGAGTATTTTAGCAAGGAATTTTATCGTAATATGTTAAAGTTTTATTTGAATCCCTCTTTGTTTGTGTTTGTGTATGTTTTGTTAATATTATGAGAATAACAGATGTAGTATATGATTGAATAGTCATTACAGCCATTACTAGCTCATTTTTGTACAAGCAAACCATCATGTAACCAGTTTCTCATTATATTAAAAGCTTCCTCTGCATCTGCATCTTCTTCTGCAGTTGGCCTATGGACGAAACCATGACCTCTCCCGTTGAAGACAACCACCTTTGCACTATCATTCCTCTTTGTAATTTCCTCTAATTTAGTGATTGGGCATAGTGCATCCTCATCACCTGTGATTAATAGCAGAGGTACCGTTATCTTGCTTGCAACAGAAGAGTCAATCCTAGTACCATAACATGAGACTCCAGAGCCAAAATACGCATCCTGATCTTGAGCTAGAATATCTACAACTCTACCCCCTCCAAAGCAGAATCCAATGATCCCTAGCTTGTTTGATATCCCTGCAGCTGCAAGTTCATCCTTTATCCATCTTGCTGATGCAAATATAGCTCGTGCCACGTGTTCTGGCTTCTGCTTGGCGATCCACTCTTCAAGCAGAGCCTGTGGCCTGTCTTTTCTCCATGAATCCCCTCTAAACAGGTCAGGAACTAGAACACTGCATTTCGATGAAGTGAAACATGAGTTTTATGTGCTTATAACTTGCATTATGTTCATTGAGATGTGGGCTTACTTGTAACCGTTGCAAGCAACACGATAAGCAAAATCTGTGGTGGCAGAGTCATGAAAACCGAATATGTCAGAGAGGAGCAATATGCCTGTGCCGTTGTTGTTTTTGACTGCCGTGAATAGGTAAGCTGGTATTACTTCTCCTTCGTCTTCAATTGTTAGCTCTGTTCCATTCACTAATTCACAGGCTTCGTCGATTATGCTCTTGTCTACACTCACCTGGCTGCATCCTACTGCCAATTTCTGCCTTCTCTCATTCCATGAATATGCAATGCTTTTCTGCACAACTGAAGTACATTTCAAGAATGTGAAATTTAACAAGAAAGCACGTGCATTTCACTAGTTTATCGATTTTCTGGAAGCGACCAACTTACAACGAAAGGCAGCCGGGGAGGCTCCGGTTGCTGGTCTGAGGTGATTCTTGTGCAGCTTATAGATTGGTGGAGCCGTAGAAAGGGGAGCTGAACCCAAACCCATTTCTATCTAATTCCCACTAACAACAAACAAAAACCGAAAATGCATCAAGAAATATCCTACTCAAAAGTATCTTTTTTGTCAAGGATTTTGTGGTCAGGATTTCAGAATGATGTTTCCATTTGGTCCCATTTAAATATTAATTGGCTCAAGTGGATTCTACTCAATCCTAATGCTTTTCTTATCTTATTTCTTTTTCCAAGAAGAGAAATAGAGAAAAGTTAAGAACTTTGCCTGCTAAAATATAGTTTTGATTCCTCTTTTGCTTGGAACTTACAATATAATGATTTGTTGAAAATAGGAAATGTTTGTAACCTAAGCATCTAAGCTTCTAAATTATCTAACATACGGTTATAAGCATACATGAATATCTTTTATTTTTCCAAGCCGAAAATTAAGTATAAAAGTTACATATACAATCCTTGATGCTCTTACAAGATATGCTTCATACTATCTATTCTAAGTATATCTTACTCTGTTTTAACCAGAATTCATTATACAATCAAAGAATCATGATAATCCAAACCAATCTCACACTGCTTATACTACATGGTATAACAAACAATCAAGAAGCAACTCAAAGCTCTGTGTGAACTATGTGTTGTGTAGTAGGTTGAACAATTTTAGCATCTTTGTCAGAAGAGGAGAGGCATTCTGCTGATGGATTTATGTACCCGTAGCCAATGCCCGCTGCAGAGTTGCAGTAGGTCTCCACTGTTCCGTCGCTCCTCTGCAGGTTGATGTTGTTAAGGATGATGTGAGTGCAAGGAACTGTGTCACTGCAAGAAAATTTCATGGCCTTTTGGCTTCTTGATGTCCCAGTTATGTTGCGGTACATGATTTGGGTTATGTTGACTGCTGATGTCTGATGATCGTAAGAAACGAGGTTGTTAGGTCGTATAGAGTTGACAAAAGATCGAGTCCGGATGGGCCATGATATCTATCGCATTATATTGCCCGATAGTTTTCTAGCTCTAGTCATTATGGCTTACCTGATTTTCGCAACTTTTTGGCGAGTCGCAGTAGAATTGGTCTATGATGATCGGGTTGCTGACGTTTTCCATCCTGACATCTTGGTAGCGCACTGCTCGCACGTAGCCAGAGCCTCCCTGCAATGGCCATAATGCATAAATAACCACTTTGGATAGTAAAAAATGTCTTACCAACTTAGATGCGCTTCATTATGAAAATATTTTTACAAGTTACCTGCCAGGTCTTTATTCTGAGGCCGTTGGTGGTGCCTCGGAGGAAGGCCTTGTCCACAACCACGCTCTCGACAATGCCAGTTGTGTTGTCCTTTCCAAGGCTGCCAATGCTGGTGGTGCAGTGCAGTTTCTAGTAATGTTAGTCTAATAAAAATGGATTGAAATTGTTTTTCATTGTAAGAGTGTATGTATATTGTTACCTAATTCCATGGCCTGGTCCACAAAATATATTCTTTATCTTGATATTGGAGCTAGCATTTACAATTGATATGCAATCATCTCCTATAATCAACACATGTTTTGAATTAAAAAAAAAATCCAAGAATCATGATTTCTTGAAAAAAATGGAGCACAATACTAGTGTAGTAATGTAATAAGAACCTGTCCCAATTTTGCAGTTTTGAAGAACTACATTTGTTGATTCAGTGATATGAATCCCATCTGTATTGGGGCTGTCCTCTGGGGCTGATACTTTGACATTTATGACCCGAACGGAGTCTGAACGCCCGATGACAAAGTTCATTTGCTGCCCATTCTGAACTGTGATTCCTTTCACTCTCACAGCTGAGCTCGAGTCTATTGTGAGGGCCTGAAAATTAAGATATTCCATGTCATTACCCGATTCAATGATCATACATAGTAGGCGACGAGGTTTAGTAGGCAAGTTGGCCTCACCGTTGGTGCACTCTTGCAAGGCTGAGAACAGGTCATAGTCACAAACAAGAACAAGAAAAACAATATTGGTTAGTAGATTGAATTAAGATTAGGACATGAATGTTTGAATCAAGATTGAGTTTTTATTTACATTGGACTTGTTTTTCTTGCAAGAAGCAGCCCACCATTTGGTGCCTGAGCCATCTATGACACCATTCCCTTGAAAATAAACCTTGGTTAGATTGTTGAAAACCAGCCAAGTTCTTGGATTCTTGGGATCCCAGCTCTTGGGATCATCTGGTGCAACGATGGTCCCTTCGATCTGCAAACACAAGAGTCATTGCAAGACGAACAACGGGTTGTGATCCAAGACAAGGGCTTTACCTGGATCACAATCTTGTCTGCACAGGGCCCTCTGAATCTCGTTGCATTCACTAAGTAGCGACGCCCTTCGGGGACCAAGAGAACTGATTTTGGAGTGGAACAAGCTTGTTTCCATGCATTAGTGAAGGCCTAAAATAAACAAAAACAAAATAAGATTAATCAAGAATTTCAAAACACACTTTTTTTGTCTTATATTAAAACTTGAATGTGTAAAACCTGAGTATCATCAGCTACACCATCTCCAACAGCACCAAATCCATCTACATTGACAAGCACTTTGCTGATATGGCCACCATGCATAGATGGGAGGTCTAAGGCCTCCAACGGGTCGTCCTCTCCTTCTTCGTCTTCCACATTCAATTCGTGGAGCTTGGCGAAAACCTCAAATGTGTCAGAGAGATCTTGGCCAGCACTTGAAAGGGGAACAAGGAGCAACACTAGAAAGCAAAGCAACATTAGTAACTTGTTCATCATTTTTTAAGGATGTTTTTGTCTGGTTTTTTGGTGGATCAAATGACTTGATTTTTGTAAGATTGTGGGATTATAATATATAAGTACGGATTGAGTTTGTAAAGTGCAATGGTTTTGTGGAGGGAGGATATGTCTTGACTTGAAAGGGCATGAATGTGCTACATTTTTCTTGATATGACTACTCTTCAAGGATAAGAATATATAAATTTCAAGAAGTTTGCTTTACTCTTAAACTATTGCCCAACTCCACTAAAATACATACATTTCACTAGTTGAAAATTTTATCATGAGAGATCAAAAGAAAGTTGTCTTTTCGTTTCTTAGTTGTTGAGATTGATAAATGAGAATTGTATGGATTGAAAGCCCATAACTAAACCGACTTATGTAATAGAACAATTTGTAGACCCTTAAAAGAGAATTTTAGATTGATAATTGTGTAGCACTATTGAGATTACTACACATATTTCAATATAAATTCATGTTATATAAAATGTTTGGTTGACTTCTGTTAGGCTGCAATATTCACCATTGAATTAGAAAATCTAAAACATCATGTAATTGGTAGATTCTATTACAAGCATGTATGTACATATTGATGTCTTTATCAGAGATGAAATCTAAACTTTTGATTGCCAAAGTAGTAATGACAAAAACAGAACTAAAAAGCATTAGTTTTCTCAAACCAAGATGGTTCATATACTGATATACCAATCTCAGACTCCATAAAACTGGAACAAAAATAATCCAATAATCTTGATCCAGAATCCACATAAGGTTGACAACATATGCGTGTGTGAATTTAGTGATAATATATAAAGCCAAGGTTTGAGGTATGGGTCCGTCACACTATCTTTATAATGATTTGTTCATTCACCAAAAATAAAAAATAAAACGAGGTAAACATCAATAGATCTCAATTAGCCATGCTCATAAGTTAAGTAACATAGTTAATCAACATCACGTGAAATTACAATTTAACCCCTGTCCAAGTATAGATCAACCAATTCTTCCGCTATGTTTAAAAGGAGTACTCATTAACACATGTAATTTAGAAGCACTAATCCATGATTCTCAAATCTACATGTCTGCAACAGACCATAGATATGCCTCTGCCTCGGTAGCCCTTTTGTCGTTCGTTCTTTTAAACAGCTCTTTCTCATACCCTACAAGGCAAAGAACAGTGTATAAGGATTATCTCTCTTTTGCTACACAATCTTAACACGAAAATGATGTACAGAGGAGATAGGATGGGATAAGGAGACTCACCTGTGCTGCGGTCCACACCATCCCAGTGTCGGCCAGGCTTGATCCCATAGCGGTTAGGGGCTGCATCGATTCCTCTTCTTATCCAGCTATGAGTTGGGACCTCCTGGGGTATTATGAATCCAGATTCTTTCATCCTCTCACTATCACCTAGGTTCGGAAGGAGTGCATCCAACTGCTTTTTCTGAACAATCGGTATATAAACTTGGGTGAGTATGGAAAGGGAAAGAAAAGGCCAAATTAGTTTTACTTCAATATATATGAGTTCAAATAATAATAAATGAGCAGCTCACCTTAGCCAAATGTGCCATGGGATCACCCCATCGAACTCTATCCTTGAGCATTGCATCAAAATCAGGGTCATCCCTACATTATAAGTTGTCACGTGAAATGTCATATTTAAGATCATACACACCTTAGTTCACCAAACAAGTACCTCATATTTGTTGTTATGCTATTATGACAATAAAAAATGCATTACAATTGTTTAAAAAAGTATAAATAAATGAAGAAGCATTGTGATATGTGGAAGTTCAGTAAGTATTAGATATACTGCAAGCAAATTATCATATTAAGTATTAACATTAACAGCTCTATCATCCACATTGTGAAGCATGTTTGTTTCACTCAGAAGTTAAAGAATGAAAAAAAGGAGAAATTCCCAATTAATGAAGCTGTTGATTCACACAATTATATCTTTAATCCCCAAAAAGAAATTTCATGGAAGATATATTTAGGTAACTGTCAAAATCCACAAGTATAGGACTTCAACAAATACTACTATAAAATTGTCTAGTAAGCATAAATGTGGTCAATGTGAACAAGCTTCTCTTATCATATTTGCCTAACATACTATTGCACGATTTCCATTATATTACCTCATAAAAAGACTACAAATTGGTTTTCTTTCTAAATTTACCTGCTCCGAGCAAAGGGTTTATCCTTCTCCGCTTCCATTTCTTGAAGTCTAGCTTCAGCCTCTCTCTTCTGTGCCAAACCTTTGCCCCATTCTAGTTTTATTTCCTTTGGTTTCTCTTCTTTCTTCTGGGACTTCAGATATTCCTCCTTTGACATGCGTTTCCCAGTTTTGTCGCGGTATATCGCTTCTGCATCTCGGCCGCTTACTGAAGGATCCATCTTTTTAAAGCTACAAGATATAGGCACTATCAGAGTTTGACTGTGAGTAAGAAAAAACATAAAAAAATCATGCAATGAAACAGCTCAGAGCAATAGCATGTGGTATTTTTTTATGTTTGCAACGGTAACCTATTTGAACTTAGTCTATATGCCCAGATGCCGATATTACCCACCACATTTAACAATGTAAAACATATTTTTAGAATTATTAAATCGATGGAAGGACAATATTAAACATGGTATGACTTATGAGGCAAAGATAGGGAGGTAAGGATTTCACTGAGCTGGTTAAGAAAGTTGCATTATGCTTGGGACTACAAAGTAGTTACCTTAACCAACTGTCCTTCTTCTCTTTATCGATTTGTTTTCTGATATCTTTACCAGAAAATAAACCAGCTCTCGGATTATCTGATTCCTTTGGCTTCCTCCTTGGAGGAGAAAGGTCAGAAACTGATGTAGCACGTCTAGGAGGAGATATTGATGATTGCTTATCTCTTTGTTGTCGTCGAGGTGGGGACAAATCTTTGTCTTGATGCCTAGAGTCCGGACGAGCACGTCTAGGTGGAGATATATCTGAATCATTGGCCGCCTTATGATGCAAGGATCTTCCAGGTTCTGGTGACGATGCATGCTTATCACTTTGCTGTCGTCTAGGAGGGGACAAATCCGTGTCTTCACCATGTTGCTCAGGTGAAGGGGTATCATGCCGAGCAGTCCTCCCACCTGAAACACGACGTGACTTCCGTGGAGGGGAAGAGTCTGCATCTGCTCGTTCTGCAGGTTCTGGTGATGGAGTATCATTCCGAGGAATCCTTTTCCGAGGTGGGGAGATATCAGAACCTTGGTTTTCAGATTTTGTTAGACTGGGATTAGTGGATAAGGGAACCCAGCCACTTCCATCCTCAGAAATGACTCCAAAAGGACGTTTGGACCTCACCTGCTCCAGTCTTCTCATGCGTTTTACATCAATATCTTCGTCAACTAGAGGCTTCTCTTCATCTATATAAAATTCCAAACATTTAAGTTAGTCGTATTCAAGAATATGTTGGATTCTCTTATGCCAAAAGTAGAAAAGATCAAGTTACCAGCTGAATCTTCTTCATCTTCAACGTTAACAGGCTTTTGCCACACAGGATCTTCATCCACCACTATGACACCAGCAGCATTGGGCTTTGCTTTTCTCTTCTTCTTTTTCTTCTTATCCTTATCATCATTACTTGTGTATTTCTTAAGGTACTCTTTAAGTGAATTTGGATCTGAGGATGCACCAACCATTATGATCACTAGGAAGTGCCTGCAGAAATCAGCAATTTAAACCTGTAAGAGCAATACGCACTTCATTCCATACAACGTTACAGGACAAAGGAAATGAAAAATGGTAGTTAAAACAAAAGCAACACCCAACAAAAAAAATCATATACACTATCATCAAGACCAATCATACAAAGATGCCACGGATATCAAAGATCCAACATATTCAAGATATCCAGTTTTCATAAGCATTATACTTTGAAGAAAACACACTTAATATATTGTATAAATCATACTTAATCTTATTGTATAAATCACTAAATAATTTACAAATTAAGAGCAAAATCGGAAGTTGAGATGCTTTGATTTGGGATAACAGTTCATTATCTACACCTAATTCCACCACACAAAAAATCAGCAAATTCAAAACTCTGCCAACTAACTGCTACTAAAACCAAGAGAAAACAACTCATGTGTAAAGCTAAGATTGAATTTCTCACAATATATGAAGAATTCATGTAAGATTTTGATGTTGCCAGCAGGAAAAAGCTTCAAGAAGTATGAACGATTAGGAACCAAAACTAACTACAGATATAAATTAAATTAGGGCTGGGCACTGAGTCAGGGGATTACTTTTTTTTATCAAGAACCACAAATCGAATGTTTGATATAATTTCAATACACAATAATTAATTATGTCAGGATTATGTATGCTCATAAATTGATTGAGACTTATACTAGGACATTTACCTTCGATCTTCTGAATCAACCTCGCTGGGTTAGCTGGAAGTCAAGCCCTCCACAGAAAAAAATTGAGAAGGAAGAAGAATCCAAATCAGAAGGTGGCTTGAGTTGAGAAGATTATTGGAATACAACGACGATGGAGTTGTCGCCGGAAATGGAGATTTATCGCCTGCGCAGTGGGAAGGAGATGGGCTGCATATGTTGGGCCTAGTGGGCTCCACATTTGTAACACTGAGTAGTAAAAGCCCAGCTTGGATAAACTATATCTTAGTTAACAATGTTTTCAATTCATATTGATTTAACTTAAATTATTTATTTTAATGCCTTTATATTGTCTAACAAATTACTATTACAAAAAGTTTTATCAGATATTTTCGTGAACCGGATAGTTTAATCATCACGACTCCAACAGTAAAGGAATATTTCTTCTTGTTTCATGAAATTATTCAATAAATCTTAATAAATCAAAAAATATGGAGCACTATGAGTTACTAGATTTTGATAAAAGTATCCAATTCATGTGTTTATATCCCTAGTATTGTTTTATGGCTGTACACATCAATTTTGTAGTCGATTGAGTCAAATTCCAACCTAAAGACAAGGCTAAAACAAAGGAAAAAGAAAGTGTCATTCTTATATACTTACAAAAATAAATGCTATATAGAAATTATGATAAAAATCCAAAAATTGATCTTTCTGGTCGGACGGTCGTGATTAAATTCTGAATGGATCAAGGGCTGAAATAAGGGTCCAAGTGTAAAATACGTAAAATATGGAGTATCTAATTTTCAGCTGCTTATATAATAAGATATTAATTGCATCAAATATCTAACATTTCGTATATCTCTCGACTTTTGATGTTCTCTCTTCATCCAGTTTCTTGATCAGTAAGTGATATCCAACAATTGCTTTTCTTTTTCAGTAATGATTGTGAGGTGTATTCTATTTCATGTCACGATCATCCATTAAAGTTTGATTCTTGACTCAATTTCCACTTATGCAGTTTTGAATTCTCAAAATTTTGATTTAACTTATGTCTTTAATGATGTTTCCCAATCGGTGTTCGTTTCTGTAATTTGAAGTATCTCCTTTGCTTGTGCTACTGTGTTTTGTGTGTTTGTGGTAAGTTTCTACTTTTTTTTACATTTTTTAGTTTTTTAGTGATTGTGTTTATAGTCAAATAGATTCCCTTAATACAGGTTTTTTTTGTGCAATTTTTGCCCCTTTCAAGTTTGATGTCAGTTGGTGGTTCTATGACCTATTAATAGAAGCTTTCAAGTTTTGATTTTTATGGGATGTGTTTATAAAGAAGAATATGAATTTACTAAACAAATATTGATTTTAAAAAATATTTTTGCCCTTTCAAGTTTTGATGCCGGTTAGTGAGTTATGGGTGAGGCTTTTACAGTTGGATTTGGTATATAATTAAGGCTTTTTTTTTCTTTTAATTATGATTGGATCTTGTAAATTGCACAAGGATACTCTTATGCCATATGTTTTGAGTGTTGTGAATTCTGTGATGAAAGTTATCTATCTTATTTGTGGCGTTTGAGGGTTATATATTAAAGTTAATGTGTTTGTTTTATAGCCCTTTTTTGCAGTTGAAGTTTGTGTGATGGGGGGGAGTGCAGTTGATGATGATTGGGAGTTTACTTCACCTTCGAGGGAGGTTAGAACTGTGGTTTTAGTTGGACGAACGGGCAATGGGAAGAGTGCCACAGGCAATAGTATACTTGGAGAACGGGCGTTCAAGTCAATGTCCAGCTCTGCTGGAGTTACAAGCACTTGTGAGCTACAGAGTACTGTCCTCGAAGATGGCCAGAGTCTTAACGTGATTGACACTCCGGGTATAGTTTGTTTCTAAAAAAAATGTTTCCACTCCAACGAGTTTTTCTGATGAATTTGAAATATATGTATGTGTGTTTGTCCCCATAGATGTGTATGTTGTTTCAGAGAGAAGAGTTTTGGGAGATAACAGATGAGATCTGTAGATTTTTAATATTTCACTACCTTTGTTTGCTTCAATACGTCTGAACTTGAACCACTTGCAATTTTCAGGACTGTTTGATTTTTCTGCTGAACCTGAGTTTATCGGGAAGGAGATTGTTAAATGCATCAATATGGCAAAGGATGGTATCCATGCTCTCCTTGTCGTCCTGTCTGTTAGGTCTCGCTTCTCAAGAGAAGAAGCTGCTGCTGTTGAGAGCTTGAGGAAATTCTTTGGCAGCAAGATTAGTGATTACATGGTTGTAGTTTTCACTGGTGGTGATGACCTTGAAGAAAATGAGGAGAGTCTCGATGACTACTTGGGTCGTGATTGCCCTGAGCCTTTGAGGGTAATTCATTTATTAAATGAACTTACGTGGTTTCTGATCTTGAATAGTTTTGTGTTATGATTTATGGTTTCTGATCTTGATGCAGGAAATTCTCAAAATGTGCGGGAATAGGTGTGTTCTATTTGATAACAAGACAAAAGAGGCAGCCAAGAAACGTGATCAGCTAAAGCAACTTCTGTCACTTGTAGATAAGGTTGTTGAAAGAAATGGTGGGAGACCTTACACAGATGATGTATTTCTTGAACTGAAGGTGAGTGCTTTAGCTGCTTGGCTCGTTGATGCATCCTTCCACGATACGTTCATTATGATACTAATGCTTGTATTTGATCTTCAACAGAAAGGAGCAAACAAGCTACGTGATCAAACTGCTATAGTCAATTCTTTAGAGGGATATACCAAACAACAGATTTCTGAATTGACGCAGCAGTTCCACGAGGCCTACGAGGAGCAACTGAAGCGAATAACTGAGATGGTAGTTTTCTCATTCCGTAAGATTATGTTATGATCCTACCACTGAATGTGAGTGAGAGTAAGCAGTGACACAATTTTTTGTTGTTGAATAAACTGTATTTGAAGGTTGAGTCCAAGCTCAAGGAGACCACACATAGGCTGGAACAACAACTGGCGGAGGAGCAAAATGCTCGGCTGAGGGCAGAAGAAATTGCGCAAGAAGCTCAGATGAAATCGAGTGATGAGATACGCAAGCTGAGAGAGCACTTAGAGAGAGCTCAGAAGGAGACCGAGGAGCTGCGAAAGCAAGCTCAGAGCAGCGGATGCACCATTTTGTGATCACCACACACTAATAGGTGAAATGTGTAATCTTTTCACTTACCTACCTACTTATAAACCTAAGTTATCAGCAGCTCTCGTTTTCACACTCTTGTGTGTGGAAGGTACTTGAATTGGTGTTTTCTTGAATTCAATATCTATTCAATACTTTTATGTTCATACATATACATAACTAGAAGGTCGAAACCCTTATTAATAAGTAGTGAATTCAGCAAGATTCAAAGATCAGAAGTTTGAGTAACATAAGGACAGGAAATAAAACACAGAACAGAACACACACTATAATGCAATGAGTTCATGTCTCTGCACACACTACACAGCCATAGTGCTGCAACACGGTTCACGCTATTATCAAACACACAAACAGATCTGCGCGGCAGGTTTATTGCCTGCACAGACAAGAGAAGGGAAGAGAAGCTAGGTTATAAAGATAGAAAGTAGTCATGAGAAAGCTCTTAAAAATCTTGTAGTCGGAGATATACCTGATTTATTCGAGAAGGGAAGGGGGCTTACCCGAGAGGAAGAACCTTCCTATCCATGATGGGATACACCGCTGCCTGCATCATATTCAGCTGGAGCACATTTCCAGAAAGGTATGCCTGCATCGCGTAGTCTTGACCACCAGGCATCATGCTCAGTTGCTGCAGCTTCTCATTTTCTGCTATCTGAATGTTGCAATTTATAAGTATATATAACTGTTTTCTACAATGAAATTCAAAAGAAACACTTTGTTTTCTTTGAAGAAATAACTTAATTTCCATGATTGAAGCTCTTTTTTTAATCTATTCATCATAGTTTGATTAGTTGTTAGTGCATGATTATTTGCTAGCTAGCTTTACCTTTGCTCTGAGGCAGGCATTTTCCTGCTCCAGCTGAATTTCCTATTAAGCAAAGACATGTTCCATAAAACCAAGGTTTTCCAGATTTTGTTTTGAACCAACAAAAAAGGAAAAAAATAAAAAGAAAAAAGAAAAGAAAGATATGTTTGTGAACTAATATCCAGCAAGAAAAGTTGAGATAGAAAAGTACTCTTTTCTGCAAGTTCTCAGTTTCATTAAGTATGAGCTCGTGCTGTTCAAAGAGAACAAGATCAATCAATATGAGATGAAACATGAAAATGTATATTATATTCATGTGGTCGTGGTTTTGTACCTTTTTTGCCCTTATCCTAGCAATGCCTCGCTCGAGCCTACTCTCGAGCTGCTTCATCTCCTTCACACTCAAAGAAGCTAAGCCATCGCCAGTAAGATGGCTGTAAAAGAGTATATTCAGCGAATCAGGAATTCATTTCATCAATATTATATCACAATTGCTTGATAATTGTGATGCACTCATATAGATTTATTACCTGTTGAAGTTCTGCATCATCTGGATTTGCTGGCGCAGTTTCTTGGATTCTTGCTGGTAAAACTAAATCATCAATCAAGAAATCAGATACACATGCACATACATATGTATATTATGGCTTCATTTCATAAAATAGTAGTACTATATAAGTAGGATTTTATAAAATTTACACTAGACTATGAATAATGCAATAAATATTATAATCACCATCACTTACCTGAGTATTGATCTCTTGAGTAGTGTATGAACTTGAACTAGAGGTTGCCCTTTTGTACCTCTCTATAGTAGACCTGATGCTGCAATCATGTGTGTGCAGATTTGTGATTTAAAAAAAACATAGTAAGAGATAATGAATTAAAAATATTAGGACAAATTAATTAAATTAACTAATACTGAAACTAATTTTTGTTGATATAAATTTCATGATCATACAGTTGTATATATTTAAATACACATTATTTATGATTTTAGACCTGAGACATGTATATTAAAAGTGTTGCATGGTTAATATAAATATTCTAGAATAGGAAAACGTTGGAAACATAAAGATGACCAAAAACGTGAAAGAATCAGAACTGCTGTTATATCAGACAACAGATTTGTGGTAATATTTGTTCGGTCTACGATTCTCTATATCCAACTCTTTTTTTCCAGAGGCAAACTTGATAGTAAATCATTATTGCACAAAATTTTCATTTCTCTCTCTTACATTATATGCCAACTAGTACACCGAAATATTTCTTTTCACATAGTATAATACTAGTAAAAAAAAGAAACCAATTTTACATGAAAATGAGGAGTAGCTAGTGTTAGTTCTTGAAATATTTGGTGAGGCTACAATAATTACTGACAAACTCTTACCTATTTCAAGAAGCTCAGGTCACATGATGCCCTAATCTTTTCAAGATTTTGTGCAAGAAAAAGGTGAGGAACTGATAGAGCTAAATTTCTTTATAAAAAAGAAATCAAGCCAATAAGAACTGAGATTAAACAGCTAAACTCAAGGTTTTGTCTTTTTTTATATGGAAGACTCCTTGTTATTACACACAAAACATGCTATACCTTTAAGAAATGAAAGTTTTCAAGTTTTTCTGTTCTTTTTTTTTTAGAATAAGCAAATATACTAACTTGAAGCCAGAAAAGGTGAGAATATAAACAAACAGATTCAAGACTTTGGTTATGGAATAAACTATTTGTTAATTACACACAGAACATGTTATACCTTTAAGATTTTAACCCAAAGAAATGAATATTTTTATTTTTTTAACTTTATAGAATAAGCAAAGTATCATTTAACTTAAACCCAAAAAGGTGAGGATCGGAACCGATACATTGAACCGTAAATTTCATCAAAAAAGCGAAATCAAGCCAGTGAGAATAGAAAATTAAGCAACTAAACTCAAGATTTTGGATATTGAAACATACTCTTTGTTATTACACACAAAACATGTCATACCTTTAAGATCTAAACCCAAGAAATGAAGATTTTCATGTTTTTTTATTAAAAAAAATAGAATTAGCAAATATACCACTGTTATCTTGATCCCAGTAAAAGGGAGAAGAAATGATAGAACCCTAAATTTCTAAAATAAAATGAAATCAAGCCAATGAAAATATAAACAATCAATATCATACTCTTTGTTATTACATACTACAGAACATGTTGAACCTTAAAGATTTGAACTCAAGAAATGAAAATTTTCATAGAAGAAATAGAATATACTCCATATAATTAGGGGTTTGTTGAAAAAGTTTATATTTACTTGGTGTTGGCATACTCGTAGACACGGCCACGAGTAGAGAAGCAAATTAGGGCAACCTCAGCATCACACAGCACAGACAGTTCATAGGCTTTCTTCAGCAGACCATTCCTCCTCTTGCAGAATGTCACCTGCCGATTCGTGTTGTTCTCTATCCTCTTTATCTCGATCTTCCCTCTCCCCATTTTCTTCATCACAATTTACTAGATTAATTAAATAACGTGCAAAAACAACATCATTATATACAGATTTGGAGAGAGAAAATGCAAAATATGCATTTGGTGCTGTGCCCTAATTTTGCATGACAAGTGCAAAAAAATAATTCAAGAACACCTCTTTTTTTTCTTTTTTTTTTGAAAAAAATATACTCACAAACCTGAGCTGTCGTTTGTGGAAAAGCGTTGGCTGCCTTGGAAGTTGTAATTGTATTGTGCACAGGCTTCTTTAATGGTTTTGCTTCAGTTTATATCCCTAGCTTTTGTAAATTTGCATAGCTGTGTGTCTTGAGAGAGAGAGAGAGAGAGAAGAAAACGACATGCTATATTTCCAGAATTAAGGGTTTGCGTGATGTTGCATGGTGGTGTGATTATAACAGGTGTGCTCTCAGAGCTCTCACCAAAAACTGCAATTCTCATCCCCTTTTACTTAGTGGACCAGTAAATAAATTGACACCTACATTATTCGCTTTATATACAAAAAATAATAATCATATAATGTGTGTATTTGTTGGCTTAGTGGTAGAGTGGTTGATATTCGGGCTAATATGTTTGTTTAACCATTAAGAAAAGTCATAAAATGAATTGCATGTATGTATGTCGAGTTAATAGGTATTTTATACAAAAGAAATGTTCATGACCGCGATAGATGAACAACATAGAAGTAGAGCAAAAACAAAAATAATATATAAGCAAAAGCAAATGTTCTAGCCCAAAAATTCTGTGAAAGTAAACAAACGTTTAAAGTACTCCGTATATCTCTAAATTGTGTAAGTATGTAGTTTTTGAGAATTTAAATGTGTCAGTGCCGATCACTGGCCACTATGGAATTCAATACTACTAGCAAAGATGTTTTGACTGATTCACAAGAGTGAGGATGTTTTGACTGAACCCATGAACTAATTGAGGACAACCAATTATATAGAGAAAACTAGAAACAACTAAAATAATTGTCAAATATAGGGTTTTGCTGCCTATACAAAAATGAGTCGTCAAACTACCCACTAGTCCACTACTACAAGCGGTGTTTCCAAATATCAAATTTGGATATTTGAATTCAACATGTATGTATAACGTATACAGAGGGAAACCTTTAATTATTGATTATTCCATCATATAGTATCGTTAAGGCTATCTAGCTAGTTTAAACTAAATATCAATTCTCAATAGAACTCATACAAAATGCAAAAATCAACAAAATTATCCACATACTCTTACAACATAAAAAAATACTATTTCTGTAAACTAAGCTTGATGATAAAGAAGTTCCGTAAAATTCGAGTGTTCAAGCGCAGTATATTATTTTAGCAAATTTTTAATATTTTTTATGTTAAAATAGTTTATCTTTTTGAACTCATCATTGTGCATAATAAACTAGTTAACCTTATCATAATTTGGATAAATTTTTAGTACTTTAGTAGAAAATATATATCCAAATTCAAACATATAATTAATAGGTTCTTAATTTTAAATTTATTTCCGCCATACAATATATAGTTTCTTTGACCTAATTATATATAATCACAAATGATAATTGGGATAGCAAAATAAGATTGAGCTCTTGCTTAGTTTATGTTTCTATCATCACAAATGTTTAAATTAGACATAGATTGCTAATATAATTATATAAACATACATCCTTATTAATAAAGTGTATACTTATATTATTTTTCCTAAAAGGGGCTACCAATATTTATATTGTTTGTAAAATGGCAAACGAACACAACTAAGAATATAAGTTATATATTGAATTATTATTTTTATTTTCACATATATATTATAATTCCGACTGTCTTATTTGAATCTTTCATACATGTGAAACGATCTTTCATAGTACTATATGATTATAATTTATATCTAAGAGTACGACCAAATCATAGCTTGAACAATATTCAAGAATGTAATTAAACTTAGGTAATCTATAATTTCATTAACTAGCACCAACTACTAATTTCCCATTTAATGTTTGTTGTTTTGGTCCATTCATTCCATTTTGTAAGAGTTATGATAGAGACCAATTTGTAAAAGTTATGATAGAGACGCACAAAAGAGGGTAAGTAGAATTATTTACATTATTGAGCTTTGCATATATATAGTAAAATAAATTCACTGGGGACCAATAGAAGCTATTTTTGACCGCCAAATTAATGTGTTACTTAGGTTTCGTGGTCATACTGGTTTTCTATAAATTTAGAGATGGATCCTACAGCAATAAATACATATTTAAAATACATATATATCTATATCGAAGTTCTTGATTCTTATTTTACATGGGAGTATATATGTAAAAAATGCATAGTGTTAATGGTTCTAGGCTTCTAGCTACTTAACCATTCAAGACATGTCACGCTTCAATATTTATAACTATATTAAACATTTAAGGTCTCGTGATTTCTTAATTTCAAAAGTTAATTTGTTAGTAAGGAAAATGGACGTGGAGAGGTAACGAAAAGAAGAAAACTTAATTTTCAAACTTCCCAAATAAGTTGTACTTTTACAATTTAAGAATAGAAAGTGACTTATGGTCACAGTTTTAAAATATTTTTTTAGACAATTAATTAGTATTCTCAACATTACTTTGAACAAATGCTAGAAAAAATCAACAAAACACAAATTTTGTATGTAAATTCTTCAAAAATTTTGTTTTGTTGATTTTTTCTATAAGTAAATTATGTAGATGAATTCAAATTTTGTGAGGAATATATAAGTACATTATTGCTTTAGAATAAAATAAGTATATGATAGAAACATTATGTGTTTAAACTTCAACCAGTCTCTTCATATCTAAAAAAACCAAAAATTTCATAACGGACAATATGACATCTATGATATTAAAAGTAGATGAATTAAAAAAATTAAAAAACATGAAAATTTAGTGGATAATCGATCGGGCTAGAGAATAAGCTTGTTAGTCCCATTGGACCCGGATAGTTCTTCCTCGAGTTCTTCATCTGGTTCGAACAACTTGACTAAGCCGGCTTCTTTATCCCCACTTTTTTTCCGTTGTGCCTTCTTATACTTGTATAGGAAAACACATAAAAGAGCAACTAAAAGGACAAGACACAATACCAGGCTCATCAGTATAATCGAATTTATCTTCATCTTTTTAGCCACAATGTCCACTTCATGACGAGTATAATCATATGTCGACGATGCATTGTTCGCCATACCTACATAAGCATACAAACCTAACAACAATTTTAGTTTGAGAGAGAGAGAATGAAACGAGAGATGTTATAAAAAAAGTATTGAGGAATATGTTAAAATGTTTTCTATTTTGTTTGAACGCAATCTTATAGAAAAAGGGAAGCATTTTAATGTAGTCAAAATATTAAATAAATATTTTTGACCAATTCTGGAAATATGCCATTTTTTCACTTATGACTTACCAAAAAACTTTTAAGGATCCTTTCCGATTTGTGAACAAGATTTATATAGTACAAGATTCAATGAATGCAATAGGATTGTGTGATATTTTGGGATTTGATCGATTCAAATTTACTGATTTGGCTTAAATTTGTTATGAATCGCATAAATTTAAAATCGTAATTAATAATTAGCAAGTTATTCTCTTCTATTTTATTTATTGTATGTTTCTTCTATATTTCGTATTAAAAACAAATATAATTTTTTATCTTGAAGTTGTTATTAATAAAAAAGACATTTTTAAAGCCAACAACACTCCCTCGTATGATGCTTGCAAAAATGAATAATTTAAATTTCCTTTTTTATATAGACAGATAGATGGATCATTAATTGCAAGTTTTGTTTTTATGTATTTTCTGTGTTTAAATTATTTATATTTTACTTAGAGGATTTTTATGATGAGTAGTGATTTAGAGATATAATGTCTCAATGCCATAATACCCCTATATATGTCTCTATGTCATAAGCATAATTCTTACTTTGACTAATTTACCCTAGGAGTGCTATTTAAAGATAGATTTGTACCATTGAATACTACTCATTATACATATTCACTTCTTTGAATATTGAACATGATTTGTATTTATAAATTACCAAGATAGATTTAAAAAAATTAATCCGATTATAAGATCTGATATTAAAACAAAAGTTAGTAAATAGTAATAACTAGCATCATGTTTATATATTTAATCCAAGTATAGATAAAAGTGGTTTTTTAGCTTATGAAAGCAAAAGTGCAAAACGTCTTCTTTTATTTAAAACTTTTGTTTTGAAAATTGTAATGTTAATTTTTAGTTTTGAGTTAGGAATACCAAATTCATATCTTAATTTTCAATAAACAAACATCAACTAATTTTAATTTTAAAGTTAGTTTCTTTGCAACTTTCTCCTAAAACACAATCTTTTAAATATTATTTCAAATTGTTTCCATTAAACTTCACAAACATAAGAATTAAAACTTTAGAAAGTAAGAACTAAAATTAAAAATAAAAAATTCTTAAAATTAAAACTGTAAACTCAATTTGCACTAATATATTATTTATTCCATAATACAGTGAATAATTATAAAATCTTTTTAAATAGAGTATTATTAAACAGATGAGTCAAAAACCATGTTATTATTTTGTAATCGATGTTCAACATAATGTTCCAAAAATTCAGAAATGAAAGAAATCAAAAATTTTTCAAGTAAAAAAATCAAATTAAAATTATAAAATTCTTAAAATTAAACCTAAAACATATTTACTATTATCATATAGTATCAAATTTTAATTTGTTAGATAACATAGTGAATTGAGCTATCTAATATTTTACAAATAGATTAAAAAATATTAAGTATATAGCTTTAAAATGTTAAATAGATGGGTTAAGAACATGTAAATACTTTAAACGTGGTTCGACTATAACATTCCAAGAATTAAAAATAAATATATTAAATTTTTGTCTAAAATTCATAAATCAACAGTATACCCCATTAGTATTCATAAACTACTCATCATATATCAAATTTTAATTTGTAGCATGTTATAGTGAATTGAGCTAAGAATTATAATATTTTACAAGAAACAAATAAAATAGTTGCAATATAGCTCTAAGATATAAAATACATGAATTATGAGCAAGTGATTATTTTTTGGAACGAAGTTTAATGTAACGTACTAAAATAAGAACTTAAAGAAATTAGAATTTTGGAAAGTGAAGAATTAAATTAAAAACTATGAAATCCTAAAAATCAAAACGGTAAATTAACAGTTTTTATTTACAATATAATACTAATATTTTAATATATTTGCATGTTATAATGAACTAAGATAGGAACTCTAATATCTTAGAAAGAAAAAGAGAACATATTAATTTTATAGTTTTAATGTATAAAATAGGTGAGTTTAAAATATATAATTAGTATTTTTTATAAGATTCGATGTAATGTTTCAAAGATCAAGAATTTAAGTAATTAATATTAGAAAGTGAAGAATTAAAATATTAGAAAATGTTAATTAGAAGCATCAAATTTTAATTTATTGCATGATATACGGATTGAGTTAAAAGCTATAATAGACTAAAAATAAAAAGAGAAAGTATTAGATATATAGTCTTAAATAATAAATATATGAGTTAAGAATATGAGATTATTTTTATTAAAGTGACCATACCATTCCAAAAATTTAAGAATTTATAGAAATTAATATTTTGAAAGGAAAATAATTTAAATTAAAACAAAATTAAACCGTAAACTCAATTAGTATTATTGCATATATAAAAATTTAACTTCTTCCATGCTATACCTAAATTGACCTAAGAACTTTGATATTTTAGAAAGAAAAATAAAATTATTAACTTTATAGCTTTAGTATTAAACAAATTAGTTAAAAAATCTGTTTTTATGAGGTTTGAGATCTAAATATTAATAGATAAAGTAGGAGAGAAAAAAAAATTGAGAATACATTTTTATAAATAAAAATAATATTGATATTAACCAAAATAAACTTCACCAAAAGAAAAAGTAGTACTCCATAAATTTTATATTTGTATAATAGTGAAATTATTAAACTTTTTCATACTATTAATTCTTACACATCAGAAAAAATTTAGGTATTCAATATACTTTTTCTTATAAATTTCTGAAAGATTTAATTATCATAAGATTCACCCAACTTTGCGTAAATATGCCGTCAACATATATTTCCCATGATTAAGGTATTCTAATTCATGACCTCATTTAATACTCCTTATTAATGGTTTAGGGGCAACAAGATATATATACAAAATGTAAAAATAATCAAAAACTAAATATATGGTGAAATTTACTATTATATCCCCATTATGGCATTATGGCTTGGAGACATTATGTCTCTAAAACATTTTCCTTTTATGATATATTTGAATGAACCCGATCTTTGGTACTTAATTAGTGTATTATATTTGTGTGATTTTCCGTGATTTTAGGTAGGTTTTAACCCTCACTTTATTTAAACCATCTTATCTTATATGAACTCTTTTTTCATAAAAAGTCATTTTGATAAATTTGTTTGGAAAAAAAAAGTAGTATAATGTTTTTAATATTCTCATTGTACGATGCTTTATAACCCAATTAAAAAAATAAGTACTACTATAAATGTTGTAGGGCCAAGTAAAATTGGGTTTGGGATTCAAAGAATTGTTACGTGCGGAGTAGTATAATATTTTCAGTTAAATTTAAACCATATCCTATGTATTTGAAGCAGTGTTTTAAAATCCGGATTGGACCGGTCAGTTCGATCGGTCGGACCGCGAACCGACAGCTGGTTCGGTCTGGTTCGGCCCCAAATACCGTTAGTATGTTAGGCCGCCTTGAACTGTCAGAACCGGCCGGTCAGACCGGTTGAACCGAAAATCGGGAACCAATTTTTATGTTTAAAATGCTTGGTTCAGCCCCAAATACCGTTAGTATGTTAGGCCGCCTTGAACCGTCAGAACCGGCCGGTCAGACCGATTGAACCGAAAATCGGGAACCAATTTTTATGTTTAAAATATGAGACGAGAGAGGATTGAACGCTAGACCTCTAGGTAAGATACCAACATCTCTCCCACTCCACCACATGGTCTTGAATAATATACTGTGAACTAGTCCTTAGGACTAGTTCAAGTTTTTAGATATGGCATGAATTGGGTTCAATTCTAATGATAAGTGGGTGTTCATATTCATTAGATGCAAAAGGGAAAGCCCGGGGTTAAAATTAGGGCCCACACTGTTAACTTCACATATATGCCCATTTCATTTAGGGATTTTTTGGTGTGTTTTGAAAGTTGCATCGAACGACGCGTTTAGAATTGAGTGCCATTTTCCTAATTTGCCCTGAAGCAATTGAATTTACTCCCCAATTCGCAACATTCATTTCAAAATCTCCTATGTGAGCGGCGAAACCGATAGAGCCCTAATTCAACAATCTGTGTTCTTACTTGCTACCAAAAACCTCCAGGGACTGATCAATCGGTAGGAATTCCATCCGATTGCTGTTCGTTCTTGATCCCCAAACGAAGCAGTTATAGGTTTTTTTTTTTTTTTGCTACAATGTGAAGGATTTCATATACGTTTTCCACAGGTACGAGCGAGGTTGTTTTGACACAGTTTGGTGGGTGGCGGGGTTAATTCAGAAGTGGAATCTGAGCTTTCGCAGTTGTTCTTCACGAGATTCATAGGTAATCCACAATTGTGAGATTTTTTACATTACGCTGCTTCTATTTTGGGTGGTAAATTCGTCGATCTATATTTGTTGTCTGAAGCCCTAATTTGAATCCATATTAGTCACATTTTTTGAAAACTAGCAATTGATTATGTCCTTCTGAAGATCGGTCTTTAGACGGTGTGCACAGAAAAGAATAACAAGATTCCTAGGTCCAGCAAATCCACTAGATCACAGGGTCTAGGAGCTCACTGGTCGTTGGAAAATCTCGGTCGTCGGACACACAAAATACTTCTTCAAAAACCCTCAACCACTTATACTAAAATTTAGTACAGGGAAGTAGGGATCGATCCCACAGAGATGGATGCGTAATGAACATGCTCAAGGATTTGGAAATTATTTTTGGGTTGGCTGCTGCCACGCATTTTTTGGGTTGAGGAAATTAGACTAAACTTGGAATTGAAATCTGCTACGCTAACAGCTAGATCTAGGCAAAACAGAAATCATGCATGTAAATTGAAATCGAGACAATCACTAGATCTAAGAAACTATTCTAAATTACCTAGACCTGGGAAATAAACTGATGGTGGGGACCATGGCTGAAAAAAGCAGAGTACGGACGAAAAGCTGGTAAAACAACTAACTAAAGTACTAACTAACAACGACATCATCTTCTCCAATTCAAATTGCACAAAACTCAGAAGAAACAGGTACGAAGCGTTATCGGAAAACAGAGCAGACTGGATTTTAGCAATTTAACGAAGAACAATTAGGAACTAAACAGATCTACGGTTACTAGACGAAGTAAAACAGAAAGGAAGTAGAAAACTCAAAATTCCATGCACAACTTGAATCCCCTGTTCAAATCCAACCTCGAATGCTAAATCCACTCCGGATCCAAGCATCCGACACAAACTCCGGCCAAAAAATATTCCATAACTACAAAATCACCAAACAACCTCCGATCAACAATAACACCTCAGATCCACAACCAAATTCCCCAGATCAAGCACCAAAGTGACAAAAACAGAGATTAACATGCAACTTGCCGAAATAAAACTTCAAACAAACAGGATCAACGTAGATCAACACGAGATAACACCAATATAACAGAAACTAAAGGAATGCATAGATAATTTGTAACAGCAACAACCAAATCGACTTCTAAAACGCGAAGTTCGAACGAGATAAAGTGCAAAAACAGAATGAAAGTAGATTGTTTCTTCGCCCTCACGCGGACGGTGTTACGACTGACTTTCTCCGGAAGATGAGACCCTTCAAACCCTAGACTACTCCAGAACTCCCATTTCCCAAGTGTGTGTGTTGTGTGTGAGCTAAGAGCGAAATTGTATATCTGGCGTGTGCTGCATGCTCCTTATTTATAGGCGTTGAAGTGGGGCCCAGCGAGGTATAGATAGTCTTTGTTGCCCTCAGCTATTGACTCCCTTCTTCTAGCCATTCTTTTCCCTTCACCACTGCTCATTTTCCTTCATTTCCCTCGCTAGTCCGTTTCCTCCGGCTTCTCCTGGATCTAGCGATTCTGTCACACACCTGGCTTAAAAACTGTGTCAGACCCAGTAAAATATAGCGTTTTTCACCACTTAACCGATGCATGAAATTAGCCTTATCAAACTGCTCACACTTAAACCATACTTGTCCTCAAGTATAAAGACAAGAAAAAAAGAATAAGGCGAACTTCAAAGCAAGGTTATCCCCTGACCGACTCTTTAGACTCTAGACAGCCTCCTAGACCTAGACACAACCTGAAACTAAGACACTTAAAGAAAAACACATAAACACATAAACACATATGCATGAGCTAGCTTCAACTTTTAGGCAACCGTCCCCACAAGATTAAGGTCAATCCAACAAGCTGCACTCCTTCAAATAGGCCCTTTCCCTTCCTCTACCTAGCCAATCTGTCAGTTCGTCAAGATAGCCTCTAGCTTACCCAATTGTTGGACTCACTTGATCACTCATTCCTCACCAGGGATGTTAGGATCGATTCTCTCTTAAGTTATTGCCATACCACTGAAGCGTCGGGTTATGAGAGTTTCCTCCTCTTTTCCTGGGTCAGGTTATTATTGTTCCTGCCCTTAGACACCTTCTCCTGGACTTCGTCCAGCTTATACCTCCTTCTTCTTTTTTTTTTTTTTTTTTTCTCTGGACTTTGTCCAGCTTATTCCTCTATTTTCCTCTTCTCTCCTCTGGACTTCGTCCAGCTTATAACTCCTTACCCTGGACTTCGTCCAGCTTATACCTTCATAACCCAATTCCCCTATTTTTTTCTCCTTCATGACTCTTCTCCCTAAGCATTCAGTGGCGGCCTCTTTATATGTGTTAGCTCAAAGTTATTAAAGGCTTATAACTCACTCTTAAAGTGGGGCTTCACAACTAAGTAAGTAAATGCATCCTCTATCGTTCTTGCTTCATTCAGATTGACTTGGCTTATTAAAGGAAAAGACTTCTAAGTTGAAATACCTCCTATTTTCAATTACTTTCACTAAGGAGATCATGATGTATTATATTCACTGGCTCATGCTACACAAACAAAAACTAGACCTAAAGACTCTTATCATGCTGACGATTACATGCATTGACTCCTCTCCCCCTCCCACTTCACTCAAGCTTGTCCCCAAGCCATCGTCGTGAAGGGGGGAAACAGAGAGATCAATGCAATACTCAACAAACTGTTTATGAAAATAAAAACTTCTCACACTTAGACCGAACAACGGGCTAAGTGGGAGAAGACACAACAAAACAGAAAATATAAACTTCTCACACTTAGACCAAGTATTGGGCTAAGTGGGAGAAAACAAAGACAAATAGCATTTAACAAATAGACAACAAAAACAAAGACAGATAACTGAAAGCAAAAATTAAAAGTTACTTGGTCATGGAGGGGTGATTCACTTCTGGGTCTGGCTCCCTCGAGAGCCAGATTTGGGTGGGATTCCGGGTCGGGTCATCTTCACTTTCTTTTTCGCCGGCTGCTCCGGCTCCTCTTCTTCCTGTTCTGGTTGGTCAGATACTGGCTTCCTGATCATGACGGATTTTGATTTTGTTGGGATTGATACTTGCTTGGGGACGGGTGGGGAGACCATCTGCTTGAGCCGTTGCGGTGGTCGTTGGACGGAGGGGCTGCTCTGGACGGGTTGCTTGACCTCGCTGCTGGACCCAGGAGTTACCTTCGACTGGGTCAAGGGGAGTGTCTTCTGCAACCATTTCATCATCTTCATTACAAGGTCCACCGCCTCCGTTATGCGCTCGTTTTGCTTAGCGGACTTCACCGCCAAATCTGTAATATTGCCCCGCAGGGTCTTCACCTCCTCCCGGCTTCCGTTCAATTCTTTCCTAATCCCCCCAAGTTCCTTCACCATTTCCTTTCTCATCATCTGCATCTCTTTTCTCACATCCTGAACATCCTTCCGCAGCTCTTCAACTTCTTCACTCGGCATGGCCTCCGCAACCTCCTCTGTCTCTGCCTTCACCTTTTCTCCTACCGTGTAGAAGAAGGTTTGTTTTCCGTGCGCTTGAAGCAACCCCTTATTGAAAAAGTATTCAAAACTGAAAACCTCAGGGGGCTCGCACATTACGACTAAAGGTGCGGCTTTGGCTATCTTCATTTCAACGTTCCGCTGGAGTTAGGCGCCTAGGAGGTGGCAGGTATACATATGTCGAGCAGGGTTGCTGGTCATTTGATGACATGCTTGATCCAGCCAATAACCCAGATGTACCTTAACGCCCTTTGCCATGCACCAAGTGAAATAAAGGTCGGTAGTTGTAAGAGCTGAATTAGCAGTTCCCATCAAGTTGTAGCTGATAAACGTCTGAGCAAAACGGAGGATTCTGTCCTCGATGTGAGAAGCCTTGGAATAGGTTGACTTGAATGTCCCTGCCTTGGAGTGAGTGATTAGTTCTCATGCTGCTTGTACTCTGAATCCCGACGTATTCTTTGGCACACCGATCATCCTCTCGTTCCATATTCCTTCATCATCCTCAGCCTTGGTGAATAGCCCCATCCTCAAGGACCATTCCCGGATGCTCATCTCGTGTTCCTCATTAAAGAGCCTGAAAGTTGTGGAGTCCGCATCAAGGTCAGAGGTGTTCTTCAGTCGTAATGTGGAGAAAAACTCCCGTGCTAGGTCCACCGGTACTTTCTCCTGGCTGTGCTTTAGCAACCACTCGAACCCTATTGAATAGATACATGCGCAGAAATCTTCATCGCATGCGATCAATCGAAGTTCCTTGGAGCTGTACTACTTCCCAGACTTAGCCATTTTCCCTGCACTGCATCGTTCCTTGTACACTGTGGCCCGTTTCTGATCGTCGAACTGCCTCATCGACTCTAGCAGTTCCTTAGTCAACCAAATCTCTGGTCGTGCCGGGACAAATTCCTCTTCAGATTCCCCAAGTTCAGAGTCGGACTCTTGAGTAGGCTTGTCTTGTTCCTCGGCAGAGGGATCTTCGGTCACTGGGGAAGGGTCTCCTCAACCTCCTGGACGGAGGGAGCTTTCCTTGACCGTGTAGACGTGGTCGCCGCTGCCTTTCCTTTTCTCGCTCTCTCCTTGACCAGGCGACGTTCCTCTGCCTCCTCAGCATCTGGAACTAAGTCATCAACTTCGTCGAGCAGAGTCCTCCTGGCTCGTCTCCTCTCTGTCCTCTTATCCACTTGGGGTTCATCCTCTTCCTGGTCATCCACCAGGTCCACGATCAAATTCAGCCCTTCCTCAACGGGCTCCGGTACTCCAGTAACATGTAGATCTGTTTTTTCCACAAATATTTCCGGGGTTTCCCCCACATCATCCACCATCGGGGTTGCCCCCTCAATATAAACGGGGGTTTCCACCCTGACATCACTTGGGGTTGCCCCCTCTTCCATGGGTTCAGGGGTCACACCCCTAAAATCCATAGGGGTTTCATCCCCAGTCTCCATAGGGGTTTCCCCCTCAGCCATCGATTCTTGAACAGGGGTTTCCCCCTAAGCAACTTCTACCACAACAGGGGTTTCCCCCTCAACAGTACTTTCCACAACATGGGTTTCCCCCTCAGCATCGTTCTTACCCTCAGAATTAGGGTTTCCGTCACATTGTCGTTCGGTCTCCACCTCTGTTCCGCCGTTCGTCTGCCCACCATCCTCCGGCCGTTCGTGCACCGCCTCTTCTTTATCCGCCTCCCGTGAAGCGGTTTCTGCATGTTGAGATCCAGAGTCTCGAGGCCCTTCTTCTTGGAAAACTGCTGGTTGCGCCGCCGAATCCGCTGGAATTGTCAGTGATGGTATGGCCGCCGCGGATGTCATTAGGCTAGCGGAGAACAGTGCGTACACTTCCTTCGCTTTCTCGGCACTCCCCAATTTCTGCGTCATACACCGTTGGCTGCGAACTTCCGGTGGCCTGGGTTGAATCCATTTCTGTAGATCTGAAATTAAAAGGAAACTTGGTCGAATTTGGTTAGGGTTTGTGTTCTAGAGAGAGAACGAAAGTAGAGAGAAGGGAGAGGAAATGCAGTTTTTTCGTCGATTGGGATTATTGGAGAGAGAAGCGACGGTTTGCCTTTTCTGATGAAAAGATGGTGCGGTTGCAGGTGTGATGTAAGCAACCGTACAACTCCCATAAATACCGGCCAAATTTTGAAATTCAAATTATCTCCATCCCTCCTTGACCTCTTCCTCTAGGCTCTCCTTGACTTCTTCCTCCAGGCTCTCCTTCCCTAGCAGACTTCCCTGACCATGACCATATATATAAAAAAAATGAAGGCGCCAGAATCCTAAGTCAAGGTTAGAATATAAGGCATCGGTTCCTTCGGAGTCTGGTGCTTCGAAAATATTTTTGGGAGATTTAAATTTTATATACATTTTTTTGGATTTTCCTTTGTTTGAAAAGCAGTTAAACTATTTACACATTTCTTTTGAGTATCCCCGAGATTCCCTGGTTCAGTACATATTTTCAAAAATGTCAACCTATTTACCTGACTCAGGAATTCATCGAGAATACCTCCTAGTCTGTCTAGGCGATAGTAGAGAGTGCGCGTAGTGGAACTTCCTCCACTACACACAGCTCAGAATTATCCCTATAGACTTTCACTCTATGACCATTAACAAGAAAAGGGACCGAGTTAGAGGCACTTCCCTGGATTTCCACTGCTCCGTTTGCGCGGAGGCCGACGATGGTATATGGACCGATCCACTTTGACTTCAACTTCCCTGACATCAGCTTGAGCTGGGATTGGAAAAGGAGCACCTTCTGTCCCACATGGAGTTCCTTGACCCGGAGATTTTTGTCATGCTATAACTTCGTCCTTTCCTTGTACCACATGGCAGACTTATACGACTCCAGCCCCAGCTCTTCCAGTTCTTGTAACTGTAATTTCCTTTCTTCTTCACAAGCTGAAGGCTTCATGTTCAACTCTTTTACTGCCCAGTACGCCTTGTGCTCGATACCCACAGGTAAGTGGCACATCTTGCCAAACACAAGCCTGTAAGGCGACATCCCAATAGGCGTCTTAAAAGCAGTTCTGTAGGCCCATAATGCATCACCGAGTCCCTTGCTCCAATCCTTCCTTGACGGATTAACTGTCTTCTCTAATATTGCCTTGATTTCGCGGTTAGAAATTTCCGCTTGGCCATTAGACTGAGGGTGGTACGGGGTCGACACTCTATGGTGAACACCATATTTCTTCATCAGAGCCTCGATAGTGCGATTACAGAAATGTGTTCCTTGATCTGAGACGATGGCTCTAGGAACTCCATATCTGTTGAAAATATTAGCCTTCAGAAATTTTGCCACCTCCTTCGATTCACATGTTGTGGTGGCCTTAGCTTCTATCCACTTAGACACATAGTCTACTGCAACCAGTATATAAGTGTTCCCACAGGATGATGGGAATGGTCCCATGAAGTCCATCCCCCATACGTCGAAAATTTCGCACACAATCACCGGGACCTGAGGCATCTCGTCCCTCCTTGAAATTCCCCCTGTCTGTTGGCATCTCTCGCAACACTGACAAAATTCAAAGGCATCTTTATTGAGTGTCGGCCAGTAAAAACCGTTGTCCAGAACCTTCCTTGCTGTCTTCCTTGGTCCAAAGTGACCTCCACATGCCAAAGTATGGCAATGAATTAGCACATCTCTTTGTTACCATTCGGGAATACAACGCCTAATCACTTGATCTGAACACATCTTCCACAGGTAAGGATCGTCCCAAAAGTAATATTTGGCTTCGCTTTTAATTTTCATCTTCTGGACCCGGGAAACTTCGTCTGAACTTGGCACCTCTCCCGTGACCAAGTAGTTGGCTAAGTCAGCAAACCACGACTCTGCGTTAAGTGTGCGCTTTCCTTTATCGGATTCTCCTAGACCGGTTAAAGCCAAAACTGTTTCCCAGCTAATTGGTCTAGGGAATTTCCCCAGAAAATACAAATGTTCTTCAGGGAAAGCATCGGGTATGGCCTCTTCTGTTTCCCCTTGATATATTCGGCTCAAATGATCGGCTACTCTATTCTCCGTTCCTCTTTTGTCTCTCACTTCCCAATCAAACTCCTGCAAGAGCAACACCCAACGGATTAACCTTGGCTTAGACTCCTTCTTAGCCAGTAAGTACTTTATTGCTGCGTGATCTGTGAAGACTATAACCCTCGACCCAAGAAGGTAGGGTCGTAATTTTTCAAATGAGTATACGACAGCCAACATTTCCTTCTCCGTGGTATCATAATTCTTCTGAGCCTGATTCAGAGTCTTAGAAGCATAGAAGATCACATAACTTTTTCCGTCAATCTTCTGTCCCAGGACAGCTGCCATAGCGAAATCACTCGCGTCGCGCATTATCTCATAAGGGTGATTCCAGTCCGGCGCCCTGATAATTGGTGTTGACACGAGTCTGTCTTTGAGCAACTGAAATGCCTTCTTGCACCCTTCGTCAAAGACGAATTCCACCTCGTTGTGCAACAAATGAGTGAGCGGTTGCGCGATTTTCGCGAAATCCTTGATAAACCTCCTATAAAAACCTGCGTGACCTAGGAAGCCTCTAACCTCTTTTTGGTTCGTGGGGTATGGTAACTTTGATATCACATCTACCTTTGCTTTGTCTACCTGTATTCCTCTCTCAGAAACCACGTGACCCAGGACAATGCCTTCCGTCACCATGAAGTGGCATTTTTTGAAATTCAACACTAAATGCTTCTCTTGGCATCTCTTCAGCACTAGATCAAGGCTGGCCAAACAAGTATCGAATGAGTTTCCGTATACGGTAAAATCGTCCATGAATATCTCAATGCATACTTCCAGCAGATCCGAAAAAATACTCATCATACACCGCTGGAACGTCCCTGGTGCATTACACAACCCAAACGACATTCTTCGGTATGCATACGTACCAAAGGGGCACGTGAACGTGGTTTTCCCTTGGTCCTCTGGGTTAACGTAGATCTGGAAGTAGCCACTGTATCCATCAAGGAAACAAAAATATTGTTTGCCAGCCAATCTTTCTAACATCTGATCAATGAAAGGTAGGGGGAAATGATCCTTTTTTGTGGCCTTGTTCAACTTCCTGTAGTCGATGCACATCCTCCACCCCGTCACCAGCCTAGTGGGCACCAACTTGTTCTTTTCATTCGTGACCACCTGTATTCCAGACTTTTTAGGCACCATATGGACAGGACTGACCCACTCGCTGTCCGGAATGGAGTAGATGATCCCTAGAGCAAGCAATTTTAACACCTCCTTCAGAACTTCCTCTCGCATGTTCCGATTCAGTTTCCGTTGTGCATCTCGATGAGCCCTTGCACCTTCTTCTAGACGGATGTGGTGCATACAAAGATCAGGACTGATTCCTACTAAATTTGAGAGAGTCCACCCTATTGCTTTCTTGTTTCGTCTGATGACTTCCAACAATTCCTTCTCCTGCTCCTTGGTCAGGCCGCTGTTGACTATTACTGGGAATGCCTCATTTTCTTCCAAGTAAGCATACTTAAGGCCTGGTGGAAGTGTCTTCAGTTCCTTCTTTGTTTCATTCGTCTCCTGGGGCAAGGGATTTTTTCCTGCAATATCTGGTAATTCCTTTCTCCCAGGCCCAGGAGAATTCTCCAGACTAGCCACGTGAGCCGATCCCCTAGATCTAGCTAACTCGGGATTTATGCAAAACTCCATGATGGCCTCTGTGAGTTCCTCATCTGTCAACTCCGTTGTGTTCATTGCTGCACACCACCCTACAACTTCTCTGTCAATTAAATGGCTCAACTCCGAGTTGTCAATTTGTTCTTGTATCAATTCTGTCTCAAGATATTCTTGGACCAGGGGGTTAATAACATCAATAGCATACAGATTCTCAACATCTAGTGGCCTTTTCATTCCCTCATCTATGCTAAATGTATATTTTTCCCCATTATAATCTAAACAAATTGTTCCATCGAAGACATCGATAATGGTTTTAGCAGTACACAAAAATGGTCTCCCTAAAAGTACGCCACTAGACTCAGCAGACTCATTATCATTCATCTTGATCACATAGAAATCAGCAGGATATAGAAAATCATGCACTTTAACTATGACATTTTCCAACACACCTTCAGGACAAATGCAAGTTCTATCTGCTAACTGGATTACCACTTTGGTAGCGACCATCCTTACTCCTGTCAATTTCTTGTAGATCGAAAGCGGTAAAACATTGATAGATGCCCCTAGATCACACATAGCATGCTCAACCTTGATGTCCCCTAGAGAAATGGGTAATGTGAACATACCTGGGTCTGTGCATTTCGAGGGCATCCTTCTCTTTTGTATCACAGCAGACACATTCTCCCCGATCACAATCTTCCCGTCTGGTTTGGTCTTCCCTGCAATGAATTCCTTGATGAACTTGCTGAAGGCAGGCATTTTCAGGGCTTGCAAGAATGGCAGGTTGATTTCCAGCTTGCTAAAAATCTCCATGAGATCCTCTGTATCATCCTTCTTTTTTCTTTGCTTTCCCCCGGTATGGAAATGGTTTTGCTCGCTTCACTGCATTTGTGGAACTCCCAGCCTGGGTTTCACCAACTTCCCTGCTTCCTTCCTTGCTCACTACCTCAGGTTCTGGATCTAGGAAAAATGGGTCACTTGGTCGAGGCAGAGATCCCCCTAAATCTCCCTTCTGGAGATCATCCTGAACAAAGACTTCTCTGGGTCTAGGGCTATCCCCTTGAAACACTTGACATTCTTTCCCTTTACTAGCCTGTATGGGTACCTCCTGGTCAATCTCCAGGGTCGGTCCTTCATAGCCTCGCCCGGATCTCAAGGTGATTTGACTAATGTTTGCTCGGTCCGGTGGTTTGACTGTGGCAGGAAGTTTTCCTTCATTTTCCCTCGTCTCATTCAAAGAAACTGCAATCTGGGACAGTTGCTTTGCCATCATATCCATGGTGACTTTATGTTCCGTCTGGGCGTCTTGCAACTTGTGCACCACGTCGTTGTTAGAATGCAAGTTATTCTGCATGAACTGCTGTGAATTCACTAGGTCGTGGACCATGTCATCCAAACTCCTTTGTAGCCTGGAGTTGAATTGATTAAAATTCGATCCTTGACCTTGGTTCTGCCCCTGGTTCTGCCGATAGTTCCCATGATTTCCTTGGTGGTTATTGTACTGGTTGCTAGACCCTTGATTCCCTTGGTGATTCGGTTGGAAATTCTGATAGTTCCCCTGGTTATTTCTCTGGTGAGGTGGTACATAGGAGCTCCCTGGATTGTTTTGATTCTTATTTCCCCAATTAGTATGGTCCTAATTCCTGTACCCCAGTTGCAATTGCCCCTCTTGACTTTTCCCTGACCAGTTGGACTGCCTCTCCAGAGGGTGTGCATAATTCGTGATCTGTAGTGGAGGTGGCTGACTTTGATCGTTGTCAGTCCATCTAAAATTGAGGTGAGTCCTCCATGGGGTATCCCTTTGTCTTCCTTGGTTCCAACTTCCATCCGGATTCCAGCTCCCCATCGAATTTGCTTGGGCTTGACATTCCCCTTCACAAGGCTGACCGAAATAATGCTGAAGTTGCCTTTCCTCTGGACCAGGAGGTTTCTCACTTTCCGCTGGAGCATGAGGGTTGTATTTCTCAATTGCGTTCAGCAGTGCTTTCTCCAATTTATCTATCCTGTCTTCCACCTTCTTGTCATTTTGTTCTGTTACTACATTGGCTGACCCCCTCCTCAATATGCTTCGTGGGTTATCACAGGCCTTCTTCGCCTCAATCAGCGTTCCCAAAGTCTCTCTGGCTTCACTTGCTTTATTCTTGGTAAAATTTCCCCCGCTCGAGGAATTCATCAAGTCCTTTGATTCAGGGTTCGCTCCTTCGTAAAACAGATAATAGGTCTCTGCCTCAATCATCCTTTGGTTCGGACAAGCATCCAACAGTCCCTTGAACCGGGACCAATAAGAACTCAGAGACTCATCATATTCTTGCTTGCACTCCTGAATCTCCTTCTTCAAGGCATTCGTCTTGTTGGAAGGGAAAAAATAATCCAAGAACTCCAGCTTGAAATCTTTCCATGTGTTAATCGAGTCTGGTGGAAGCCTCAGCAGCCAAGTATTAGCCTCCCCTTTGAGGGCAAATGGGACTGCACGCAAACGGTAGTCCTCCTCAGTCGCCTTGTTGGGGCACTTTTGAATGCTACACAGCTTACTAAACTCGTTCAAGAATTCGTAAGGACATTCGTTCCTTCGTCCAGAGAATGTGGGCAAAACTCCGAGCACATTTGTCTTGATATCAATAGACCTCCGACACGGGTTTGAGACTATAGCATGGGCGGGTTCACCGTCGAGATGCGCGGTGAGTGACCCTATCTCCGGATCGGGATCTATTAAATGAGCCATATTTGGTTCTTCCTCCTCCTCAGTCTCGGAATACTCTGTTTCTGTTGACGACTTCAGGTCTTCTTCTCCTGACGAATTCCACTCCATCTCACTTTCTGATTTGAATGGGAATAGGTCCACTGTCCTCAAACCTGATCTGGTGGTGATAGTGGACGTAGACTCCTTGACTTGCCACTTGTATCGGCCGCTCCCTGACCCAGATGAACTAGCCCAACTTCCAGAATGGAATCCCGTGTTCATAAACTGTTAAGGAGAACAAAATAACAGAAATTAAATTATTTACACCAAATCCTCAAACGCAATAACAATAAACGCCATCCTTCCCCGGTAATGGCGCCATTTGCAGATCGGTCTTTAGACTGTGTGCACAGAAAAGAATAACAAGATTCCTAGGTCCAGCAAATCCACTAGATCACAGGGTCTAGGAGCTCACTGGTCGTTGGAAAATCTCGGTCGTCGGACACACAAAATACTTCTTCAAAAACCCTCAACCACTTATACTAAAATTTAGTACAGGGAAGTAGGGATCGATCCCACAGAGATGGATGCGTAATGAACATGCTCAAGGATTTGGAAATTATTTTTGGGTTGGCTGCTGCCACGCATTTTTTGGGTTAAGGAAATTAGACTAAACTTGGAATTGAAATCTGCTACGCTAACAGCTAGATCTAGGCAAAACAGAAATCATGCATGTAAATTGAAATCGAGACAATCACTAGATCTAAGAAACTATTCTAAATTACCTAGACCTGGGAAATAAACTGATGGTGGGGACCATGGCTGAAAAAAGCAGAGTACGGACGAAAAGCTGGTAAAACAACTAACTAAAGTACTAACTAACAACGACATCATCTTCTCCAATTCAAATTGCACAAAACTCAGAAGAAACAGGTACGAAGCGTTATCGGAAAACAGAGCAGACTGGATTTTAGCAATTTAACGAAGAACAATTAGGAACTAAACAGATCTACGGCTACTAGACGAAGTAAAACAGAAAGGAAGTAGAAAACTCAAAATTCCATGCACAACTTGAATCCCTTGTTCAGATCCAACCTCGAATGCTAAATCCACTCCGGATCCAAGCATCCGACACAAACTCCGGCCAAAAAATATTCCATAACTACAAAATCACCAAACAACCTCCGATCAACAACACCACCTCAGATCCACAACCAAATTCCCCAGATCAAGCACCAAAGTGACAAAAACAGAGATTAACATGCAACTTGCCGAAATAAAACTTCAAACAAACAGGATCAACGTAGATCAACACGAGATAACACCAATATAACAGAAACTAAAGGAATGCATAGATAATTTGTAACAACAACAACCAAATCGACTTCTAAAACACGAAGTTCGAACGAGATAAAGTGCAAAAACAGAATGAAAGTAGATTGTTTCTTCGCCCTCACGCGGACGGTGTTACGACTGACTTTCTTTGGAAGATGAGACCCTTCAAACCCTAGACTACTCCAGAACTCCCATTTCCCAAGTGTGTGTGTTGTGTGTGAGCTAAGAGCGAAATTGTATATCTGGCGTATGCTGCATGCTCCTTATTTATAGGCGTTGAAGTGGGCCCTGCGAGGTATAGATAGTCTTTGTTGCCCTCAGCTATTGACTCCCTTCTTCTAGCCATTCTTTTCCCTTTACCACTGCTCATTTTCCTTCATTTCCCTCGCTAGTCCGTTTCCTCCGGCTTCTCTTGGATCTAGCGATTCTGTCACACACCTGGCTTAAAAACTGTGTCAGACCCAGTAAAATATAGCGTTTTTCACCACTTAAACCGATGCATGAAATTAGCCTTATCACCTTCTCTTATGCGTGGGATGTTATCCGATTGTGCCTGGATGTAATACTTCGGTGATAACTTGCACACACAGTTGATTAGGGAACAATAGGATGGCACTGAGAAATCATAATTCCGAAAGACTTACCATGTTGCTTGAAGACATATTGTTGTTATACCGCGTTGAATCAACCTCACTCATCCAGCGCTACATGAGAACTCATTCTACGCAGACAAAAAGGAGAATTATCGATCACGCCCAACGGTTTAGTGTCCTTAAAAAAATACCAGTACAAACCGAGCGTTTCGACCGTCTAGTGAATGCCTCTGATGCAGACTGCTTGCACAACCTTCGAATGGACCGAAACACCTTCAGTAGGCTGTGTCGTATTCTTTCGGATCGGGGGGGGGGGGGGGTGTTGAGGCAGGGTAAATGCATAGGTGTAGAAGAACAGACTACTATGTTTTTGAGCGTACTCGCACACCATAAGAAAAATCAAAGTGTTAAATTTAGTTTTTGGCGTTCCGGTGGAACTGTGTCGTATTATGTTCATAAAGTCTTAGGTGCTGTTCTAAGCCTTCACTCAGTTCTCCTTTCTAAGCCAACACCTGTTCATGAAGACTCTACAGACCACCGATGGAGCTGGTTTAAGGTGAATGTGTTTCTTGATTACATGAATTTGCTAATCGCAACTCTGTAAAACATTAGTTTGATCGGTAATATTTGTATTTGTAGGGTTGTCTCGGTGCTCTAGATGGTACCCATATTAATGTTTTAGTGAGCAATGAAGACAAGCCAAGGTATCGAACCCAAAAAGGCCAAATAACCACAAATACACTAGCCGTTTGTGATCGTAGCATGCAATTCGTCTATCTACTGCCTGGTTGGGAAGGTTCTGCAGACGACTCGCGAGTCCTGAGGGACGCTGTATCTTGTGCGAATGGGTTCAAAGTTCCTCAAGGTAAGACAATTGTGTTAGAATACAACCCTGTAGTCTAAAATCATATTGCTACTGCATATGTCTGACTCACTACTCAATTGGATAGGTTGCTATTATCTGTGCGATAACGCCTACGCTAACACTCCTGGATTTTTAGTACCGTACAAGAGGGTTCGATATCATCTAAAGGAATGGGGGCCAGGGACTGAAAGACCACAAAATCCCAAGGAAATGTTCAATATGCGGCATACCAAGGCTAGAAATGTAATTGAGCGCGCGTTTGCAGTGTTAAAAATGCGTTGGGGAATCCTTCGGATCGCCTCCTATTATCCAATTCAGACTCAAATTAGATTGATTATGTGTTGCTTCCTACTCCACAATTTTATACGCCGAGAAATGGAAGTAGATCCGATAGAACTTGAGCTTGATAACTCTACTGCGAACATAGTCAATGAGTCAGATCCGGTCGGCCAGGATTACGTTCAGGGTGTCGAGCCCTCCTCGGAGTGGACAGAATTCAGAGATAGCTTAGCACTCAACATGTGGAACAACAGATAGATGTGCAATTCCATAATTATGTGTTTTAACTTAAAGACATTGTACTACAACGATGAAGTCTGTGTTCGAATTTGCTATTTATGTATTGTTTTTCAGTTATTGCAATAATGTTGTGTTACAATATTCTTCTACCGGTTGTGATTGATACAATATGCGATCATTTACAGATACATGTATCAGACAGAAGAGCTGCCAGATTGTGTGTGCGGCGCGGGGAAAATGGAACTCCGTTGTGCTGGCCCATTATCTATGAACCCAGGGAGGTTCTACCTAAAGTGCCCTGTAAATGGGCAGCACCCCGGCCACTTCAAATGGTATGACGAGTACAACGATGAATCGGAGTGCAAAAGTTCATCGGTGAACAATGCTAAAGATCAAAAAGGCTATGAAATGGCTAGCATGGGAAAGGTTTGCGGTATTGACAATGAACGTAGGTGTGCGCCCTGTTGTTCACGAAGAAATAATCAAGACTTCAACGCCAATGTTGTGGTGTGTTTCACAGGCCTACTTTTGGTGATGGTGGGTATCATCATAGGAAGGGTATCAGCGTAGCCGTGGGTCGTGGCAAACTAGATGAAGGATTTGGATTGGTGAATTGCAAAAAAGTTTGTGGCTGTATGGATTAAGAAATTGTCACTCGTATTTTTGTAATGAATTATATTAGTATTCAGACCATTGGCCACCGATTAATTTACTTTTTCACCTATCATGTAGTTCAATTTTTGTCCTAAGTTCAACAAATGTGGCATGATACCAACAAACGTGGCATAATACAACAATGCATGATTTCATAACACTCACACATACCTCATTTGCTCTAGTTCATGGACATTGATTGATGCGAACCCGACCGACAAACATCATGCATCGAGCCCACTCAAGAGGAGGCCCAGAAGGAAACCCGGGTGTCTCGAGAGCAATACACCAAATTCGGGCCGATCCCGCACCATAACGGAACTGTGGTCTGTTCAAACGACAATCTGCCTACTGAGACGTTCTCCAAATGATGATCCAAGACTACCATTGTCTTCATCGTCGAAATACCTTTCGCGTGGGTACCTCACACACCCCAAACGGAGTTCGGATGAGAGAGATATGACCGTTTGACGAAAGTCGCGCAGGGCTGCCGAGGAACTAACCGTGGTCGGGCGAAAAACGCCCGGCCGAGCAAAAAAATGCCCGGGGACAAAGAAAACGCCCGGGAAAGGCCCCAAAACTCCCGTCCGGGCGTTTTTTCCGAAAATGTCATTTTCTCCATATTTGAAGACTATTTTCTCTCTTACTTTTGTTTTAGTATAAATACTCTTTTGTAAGAGACAATTTCTCCATATTTGAGAGCTCATCTTCTTCATCTTTTGCCGGACTAAGGTTGCTTGTACTTGGTAGTTCTTGTGTTGCTTGTTTATGGAGCCATGAAGTGTTTGTATGTGCCTTTTGGATTTCTTTCTTATTCTTCACCTAAATCATAACACTAATCCATCCTCTATCCTTTTATCCATTTATCCATTATTCTTGTTCTATTTCTTGGTTTATCTTGTTTATTTGTTGGGTTTATTTACAAGAATAAGTCCGGGGCAAATTCATGAGTCTTCAATCTACAAGATTCACATTATTGATTGAGTGGTCAAGAGTATGGATACAATTAGGTGTACACAAATTAATTAATTTCACTTGCATTAACCAACCCACCGCTTTTAAGAAATTGATTGGATGCCTATGAACATACGTATGGGAGGTCTCCACTATTGGTGGTGAAGTATGATGATGGTGATGGAGCTGGCAGCGGAAGCGGGTGCATAAAACAAATCACATAATTATCAGATCTATTTAGCAGATTATTTAGACAAAAGCTATTCGCGCAAATTTCACATGTATCATGCTCATAACTTGAATCAATCATGTTTTAGAATATAGAAACCTAAAACATGCTTTTCTACGGAGCAGGAAAAATACCTTGTTTAATTCTCCAAAGAATTGAAGATGGCTAGCGACTTCTCCACGTGATGCTTTGAGTACTAGACCACAAATCTTCTCTCTGGTTCCCGAACTGTACTCTAATATCAGTGTGGGCTGATCTTACTAGAATACTAGGACTTAAATAAAGAAGACAGAAGAAATCCTTTTTGAAACAGGAGAGGAATTCGAAAATTCCTACAGCTTGTGAGAGCTGAAATTTTCGAAAATTTTAGCAAATAAAATTGTGTTATTTCTGTCTCCTTTATTCTCCTATTTATATTAAGTTCCTTTTGGGCCCAGACAGGGATCTATGGAAGGCTTTGGATATGGGCTCATCCAATTTACTTTTACTAATTAAATTGAACCCACAATTTAATATAAGTTATAATTGGAATATTACGAGCAGCCACTACAGAAGTAATATTGAACTCTCCCCATCCAAATCCGAAATTACAAGTAATCCGGGTTTCCGTTTATCTTTCATTTCCCGCGCTTAAGATTAAAATGTCCATTAATTAATTAATGTCTGCTATTGACTTAATTAATTAACTTCTTATTAATTCCAAGAGTGGACTCAGCATGAAACACTTATTTATTATTCATAGAGTAATCAAACTCCAACTAGCTAGGTTCCGAATAATAAAACCTTGTTTCGCGCTCCTCTTGAGGACATTATCAAACGAGACTCAGCTCGTGCACGATTCAATATAATAGCAATCCTAGCACCGCTAGATATCGATCACCACTGCCCAATATATCAGGATAATTGGGTTACGAAAAACCCGCACCATTTGATAAGTCAAAGCAATGCATAATCAATACCGTATGCTCAATGCTAACCTACATTGATTAAGAAATAAATATTTATCAAGACCTCGCCTTTCAGTAGATAGCCCAAGGCAAGTCTTGCTGTTAGATCCGTTCAGTGCTATACCACACCAATGTCATCTTATTTCAGTAAGGCTTAGAAATATACGGACTGACATTGCAACCTTTCTCGATGGGTAGTCTAATTCCATCTAGGTTGTGAAATTCATATTTTTCTTTGTTTAGAACTGACCGTATTACCTTAAAGTGGACGACGCCCACAACCGGTCTACTAAAACAAAGACTTAGACTTTGTTAAGTTAACTTATACATTTAAACATGCATTAACATCCATTAAATGTAAAACATAACAACATTATGACAAAAATAATCTGTTTTATTCATTGGAAAATAAAATAAGAGTTTTACAGTATTCAATCACTCGAAACGTGATTTCTAGTATACAAACTCTAACAATCTCCCACTTATACTCAAAACACTTTCGAGTATACAAAAAAATGTGCTAACGTCTAATATTCTCCCACTTATACTGAAAGCGGATTGAGGTCTTGAATTAGTCGAACTCCCATTCCTTCAACATGGCTTTCATACGGCTTTACCGCTAATGCCTTCGTGAAAGGATCTGCCAGGTTGTTCTCTGACTCAATCTTGACCACTTGTATGTCTCCTCTCTGCACTATATCTCGAATGATATGATACTTCCTCTCTATGTGCTTGCTCGCCTTATGAGCCCGTGGTTCCCTCGAATTTGCCACAGCACCGGAATTGTCACAATAAACGGTGATGCTCTTGGGCATATTCGAAACCACACCTAAGTCCAGAAGGAAATTCTTAAGCCAAACAGCCTCTTTTGCAGCCTCCGAAGCGGCCACATATTCGGCTTCCATGGTAGAGTCTGCAATGCATTTCTGCTTTACACTCTTCCAAACTATAGCTCCACCTCCTAAGGTAAACACATATCCGGAAGTTGATTTTCTCGAATCCAGATCAGCCTGAAAGTCTGAATCTGTATATCCTAAAGGACAGAGCTCGGCTGCATTGTAAACTAGAACATAGTCCTTAGTCCGATTAAGGTACTTGAGTATGTTCTTTACGGCAGTCCAATGTCCTTGGCCGGGATTTGATTGATATCTTGCTACCATGCCAACAGCAAAGCAGATATCGGGTCTAGTACAAAGCATAGCATACATGAGACTACCAACTGCCGAGGCATATGGTATTCTTCTCATCTCTGCTATCTCAGATGCTGTCTTAGGACACATCTCTTGAGACAACTGGATGCCATGTCTAAAAGGTAGGAAACCTTTCTTGGCATCTTGCATGCTAAAGCGTCTAAGTACCGTTTCGATGTAAGATTCTTGGGATAAGCACAACATTTTCTTACCTCGGTTCCTAAGAACCTTGATACCGAGAATGTGTCCCGCATCACCCATATCTTTCATCTCGAACTGGCTGGACAACCAAGTTCGCACTGATGACAACATCTTTTTATTGTTTCCAATTAGAAGAATGTCATCTACATACAAAACTAAGAACACAACATTTCCTTTTTCAACCTTCTTATACACGCAGCTTTCATTAGGGCATTTTTCGAATCCAAACTTTTGAACAGTTTGATCGAAACACTGGTTCCATGATCTAGATGCTTGCTTGAGACCATAAATGGCCTTCTTAAGCTTCCAAACCATGTGTTCCTTGCCCTTCACTACATAGCCTTCGGGTTGTTCCATGTAGATGGTCTCCTCAAGACTCCCGTTTAGAAACGCAGTCTTAACGTCCATCTGCCATACTTCCCAATCCATGTAAGCTGCTATAGACAAAAGTATACGGATCGATTTGAGCATGGCCACTGGGGAGAAGGTCTCATCGTAATCGATACCTTCCTTTTGGGTATACCCCTTAGCCACTAGTCTTGCCTTGAAGACTTTAACTCGTCCATCGGGTCCACGTTTACGTTTGTATATCCACTTGCTCCCAATGGCAGTACAGCCTTCGGGTAGGACAGACAAATCGTAGACGTCTTTGTCTAACATAGATTGTAGTTCCGAATCCATTGCTTTCACCCATTCGCAATGATCGACATCAGCCTGCGCCTCTGCAAAATTCCAGGGATCCAGTACATTGCTGTCCGAGGAGTGATCCATACACTCACCCAAACCAATGTATCTATCGGGCTCATGAGAGACCCTCCCACTGCGGCGCGGCACTACAATATCTGGAGTATTAGTTGAAGTTTCTGGAATTGTTGTTACACTTGGTAATTGTTCTTGGTTAATGGAAGTTGAAACTTGAGTTAGCTCTTCTAGAGCAATCTCACTGCTGGACTTATGATTCATTACATAGTCTTCCTCTAAGAATGTGGCATGAGTGCTCACAATCACTTTCTGATCTCTGAGACTATAGAATTCATAAGCTTTCGTTCCTCTAGGGTATCCTATAAACACGCAAACCTCAGTCCTAGATTCCAGCTTAGTTGGATCCTTTTCCAATACATGAGCCGGACACCCCCATACTCTGAGATGTTCTAGATTGGGCTTACGCCCATTCCACAACTCATATGGGGTAGTAGGAACAGATTTAGAAGGTAAGACGTCTAAGAGATAGTTTGCAGAAAGCAAAGCATGACCCCAAAACGAAACAGGTAACCGTGCATAACTCATCATCGATCTGACCATATTTAATAAGGTCCTATTCCTTCTTTCAGCCACGCCATTCTGCTGGGGTGTGCCCGGCGCAGTCGTTTGGGATTCAATCCCAGCTACCGATAAATAGTCCAAAAACTCGGCACTTAGGTATTCGCCTCCGCGATCAGATCGCAGGCATTTGATACTCTTACCATGTTGCGTCTCTACTTTAGCCTTAAACTCCTTGAACTTGTCAAAAGTTTCAGACTTGTAGCGCATCAAATAGATGTATCCGATTTTCGAGTAGTCATCTGTAAAGGTGACGAAATATCGAAAACCGCCCCTTGCCTCGGTTGACATTGGTCCACACACATCAGTATGAATGAGCTCAAGTACTTCTTTGGCCCTATTCCCCTTTGATCTAAAAGATCTCTTAGTCATCTTGCCTTCGAGACAGGACTCACACTTCGAAAACGGTTCCTTCTCAAGACCTTTAATAAGATCTTGATCAACCATCGCATGAATCCTTCTTTCGTTGGCATGACCAAGTCTAAGGTGCCATAAGTACGTTTCATTCATTGAAGTTGAAGGTTCTTTTCTTTTCTTAGAAATTTTCGATGTAGCATTGAGTTCTGGTTTACGTTGATTAAATTGTGTAGAAGTGATCGTGTACAGATTGTTTTCCATGATACCGCGACAGATATAAGAACCATCTTTCTTAATAACGCAATTGTCATTAAAAGAAATCGAATATCCATCATAAGACAATTTAGAAACTGAAATTAAATTTCTTCTAAAAGAGGGTATCAACAAAACATTCTTCAAAATCAAAAATCTATCACTAGAAAAACGTAAATAAACGTCTCCCACTGCAACGGCCGCCACTTTCGTAGCGTCGCCCAGCTGGACTTCGATCTCACGATCATGTAGCCGTCTTGTCACCTGCATTAAGTCAGGATCAAAACATATATGATCAGTTGCTCCAGTATCAATAACCCAAGTATGAGTAGATGTCGAAGCCAAACATGACTCGACTACTAGAGCATGGTGCATACCTGTAGCCTTGCCCTTTTTAGGACAGTCTGGCTTCCAATGACCTTTCTCTCCACATTTGAAACACTTTCCAGTTTGCTTCTTGTCACCCCGCTGTTTCTTCTTTCCCTTAGCATTCTTAGCTGCCACTGGGTTCGGTGCCTTTTTCTTTCCTCTTCTAGCCTTAGAGCCAGAGGAATTAGGCGCGATACTCATCATAGCTACTTTAGCTTGAACCATAAGGTCCTCCGCCGACTGAAGTTCAGTCAGCAACTCTGCTAAAGTATAATTCCGTTTGTTCATCTCAAAGTTGAGCTTGAACTGCTGGAAGCTAGGGGGAAGACTCTGAAGGATTATAGTAACCTGGGACTCGGGATCGATCGTCCCTCCCAATACCTCAATCTGGTTGAGGTGACTCATCATCTCGAGGACGTGTTGCCTCACAGACGAGCCTTCCTTCATAGACTTCGTCATGATACTCCGAAAGGCTTGAGACTTAGCCGTTCGATTCTGAGTACCAAAAAGATTTGCGAGATTTGTCATGATCTCGGCGGCAGTTTCCATGGCAGAATGCTGATGCTTGAGTACTGATGACATAGAAGCCAACATGTAGCACTTAGCCATCTCATTCGCCTTATGCCACCGTCTATGCGCATCTCGCAATGCTTGGCTGGCACTAGCAGCCGGGACAGCTGGGCGTGGAGTAGTGAGTACGAACTTGTACTCTTCTGCTGTGAGAACGATATCCAAGTTTTGTTTCCATTCGATGTAATTTTGGCCTTCGAGTTTGTTTTCTTTGAGAATGGCAGAAAGAGGATTAAAAGACATCTTGACGAATTTTATTGCACTGCAAACAGAAGATTTTACTATTTGTCATAAACTTATGTAAGGAAATTGAGTAGATTAACCATAAAACTTTTCAAAATCTTACAACAGCCAAATTAATAAATTGTACCCTCCTCTGGAGGTAAATACGCATTAAAATTTTGACAATTTTACTGGTCACAGCACCGACGCATCAATATCTTCCTCCTCTGGAGGTCAACACGCCTAATGTTGCCTAAGCATGACCATCAGATTTAGCATTACAGAATTTTATTTCTACAACACACTCCCATAACAATGTTTATGTGCTGATAATAAAACCAAGCTATCTCATAAATTCTGATTGAACCCTGAAACTTGTAATTCCTTAGGATTATTGTCCCTACTCTGTAGGTGGCGATAATATTAGGAATCACTTTCTAGTTCATTCTATTTATTATTTGAGAAGTCCGCCCTTATGAACTTACTGTTTTCGTAGGATTATTGTCCCTACTCTGTAGGTGGCGATAATATTAGAAAATCAGCTTCACAAAATTTGGCAGTCCAACCGATGGAGACCATATATAAACATTTAGTTCATAATTATCGCTTAGATATTTTAGTTATGGTTTTTCATTAATTATCCTTTAGCCTTAAGGCAGATTAAGACTAATTAAATTCTGTTGGCATTTAATTGACTGGATAATTAAATCTTTCATTATCTTTAGTATCTTAGTTTAGGAATTATTATTCTAGAATTTAATTCTTATTCATGTCATACTATAAGATATATCTAAAATAAAGTACATTATTTATAATCTTAATTAGACATGAAAAATTAAATTCATATAATTTCCAAGTTCAAGATTAGGAAGATGATTAATTATATTATTTAATGTAATCTTACATATATCTTATCTTATTATAGATTCAAGATATATTATATATTTAGGAAACTATTAAATTATTCTTATCTATATCATCTAGGATATAAAATATTCATAGATATAGAAAATAATCCAAATATTCCTAAAATCTAGGGAAATCTTCCCAAAATATTTTATTTCATTAAATAATATTATTTTTAATGATATCTATTAATTAATAAATTAAATAATCATTAAAATAATCTTTCGTCGATATCTAGTGATTCGAGGTTCGCACGAATCAACACGACGAAGATTTGAAGACTCCCACCGGAGACGCTCGCCGGAGCGGCAAGTTCGCCGCCCGACCGCCGCCGGCAGGCCGCGCCCGAAGGCGCGCGCTTCCTCCTTCCCTCGCGGCGAGCGTATGCCGCGACTCCCTCCGTCTTGCCGAGCATCCCGCGGCCACTGACCGCCATGCTCCGGCGAGCTCCCACTCAACCGACGGCCTCGCGCGAACCAGCAGCTGCGGCGCTAGGCGCAGCTGCTCTCGGTCGTGCATCGCCGGTGACGGGCGACTAGGGTTAGGGATTCTAGGGTTAGGGTTTATCCGGTAGAGCTTCGGCACCTCGGTGGTTCTCGGACGAGCCACCGTGCCTCATCTCCTCTCCAGCGACGAAGTCGATTCCGGCCTGGGCATGCGGTCGAGACCGGCGGCGCGCACGAGCCCTTGCTCGTCAGCGCGTCGCCGCTTGATCGTATCCCTTCGGCTCCTTTTTCTGTCGCGTCGAGTTCAATCGGGGCCGGCTAGGGTTTGCACGGGTTTCGCCGGCGGCGCGCGCGAGCCCTTGCTCGCCGGCGCGTCGCCCGATGCCCGACTCCCTCGGCTCCCACTCAATTCGACAACCCTACTTCGATTGCACGTAGTGCGATTCGTCCCGGCGCAAGCGCCGACGAATCGCACATCTCGTACGTTCGAATAATTCAAGTTCTATGATTCGAATGTTCTTGAGTTCAACATGCATAAACATAAATAATAAAACAAGAACACGCTTCGTAATCAAATAAGACATGCATACATGAATTTCGCGAAATTTAAATCCAAATAATCAGAGCCAAAGACTGGCTCTGATACCAATTGATGGAGCTGGCAGCGGAAGCGGGTGCATAAAACAAATCACATAATTATCAGATCTATTTAGCAGATTATTTAGACAAAAGCTATTCGCGCAAATTTCACATGTATCATGCTCATAACTTGAATCAATCATGTTTTAGAATATAGAAACCTAAAACATGCTTTTCTACGGAGCAGGAAAAATACCTTGTTTAATTCTCCAAAGAATTGAAGATGGCTAGCGACTTCTCCACGTGATGCTTTGAGTACTAGACCACAAATCTTCTCTCTGGTTCCCGAACTGTACTCTAATATCAGTGTGGGCTGATCTTACTAGAATACTAGGACTTAAATAAAGAAGACAGAAGAAATCCTTTTTGAAACAGGAGAGGAATTCGAAAATTCCTACAGCTTGTGAGAGCTGAAATTTTCGAAAATTTTAGCAAATAAAATTGTGTTATTTCTGTCTCCTTTATTCTCCTATTTATATTAAGTTCCTTTTGGGCCCAGACAGGGATCTATGGAAGGCTTTGGATATGGGCTCATCCAATTTACTTTTACTAATTAAATTGAACCCACAATTTAATATAAGTTATAATTGGAATATTACGAGCAGCCACTACAGAAGTAATATTGAACTCTCCCCATCCAAATCCGAAATTACAAGTAATCCGGGTTTCCGTTTATCTTTCATTTCCCGCGCTTAAGATTAAAATGTCCATTAATTAATTAATGTCTGCTATTGACTTAATTAATTAACTTCTTATTAATTCCAAGAGTGGACTCAGCATGAAACACTTATTTATTATTCATAGAGTAATCAAACTCCAACTAGCTAGGTTCCGAATAATAAAACCTTGTTTCGCGCTCCTCTTGAGGACATTATCAAACGAGACTCAGCTCGTGCACGATTCAATATAATAGCAATCCTAGCACCGCTAGATATCGATCACCACTGCCCAATATATCAGGATAATTGGGTTACGAAAAACCCGCACCATTTGATAAGTCAAAGCAATGCATAATCAATACCGTATGCTCAATGCTAACCTACATTGATTAAGAAATAAATATTTATCAAGACCTCGCCTTTCAGTAGATAGCCCAAGGCAAGTCTTGCTGTTAGATCCGTTCAGTGCTATACCACACCAATGTCATCTTATTTCAGTAAGGCTTAGAAATATACGGACTGACATTGCAACCTTTCTCGATGGGTAGTCTAATTCCATCTAGGTTGTGAAATTCATATTTTTCTTTGTTTAGAACTGACCGTATTACCTTAAAGTGGACGACGCCCACAACCGGTCTACTAAAACAAAGACTTAGACTTTGTTAAGTTAACTTATACATTTAAACATGCATTAACATCCATTAAATGTAAAACATAACAACATTATGACAAAAATAATCTGTTTTATTCATTGGAAAATAAAATAAGAGTTTTACAGTATTCAATCACTCGAAACGTGATTTCTAGTATACAAACTCTAACAGATGGTAGTCTGCAACTCACCTTGTTAGAGGTATTTATTACACACGTTTTTGGCGTTAGATGTTCCATCACCATCACAGCCGGCCAGTTTATTTAAGCCTCTTCGTCCCATATCATACCACACCATATTCGCTTCCTAAACATACACCAACTTCACACCATGAACATCCCTCCACAGTCAATGTTCTTGTACAAAGGGGGTTGGTCTGCAACTTTAGACACCATACTTGTTGACTGTTTGCTCTACTTGAAGAGAGGAACACAATGGTCGCAGCCCGATTTCCTAAGTTGGTTCTTAACTACGGCTTCTGCCGATCTAAAAAACAACGCCGGTGTTGTCTTCTCGGAGAAAGAATTGAAAGTCCGCATTGAGCTCCTTCGAGATCGATACTACACCTTCAAGACTGTGTGTAAGCAGCGCGGCGCGACTTGGGAGATGCCTACCAAGTCTGTCATCGCACCTGGCGATGGTTGGGTGCAGTTATTGAAGGTATGTATGTGCGTAATGTAGTAACGACTAAGTTATGGTTTTAATGTATATAATTTTCTACATATTCGACCTCAAGTTGAGACTCATGTGCTGTTGTGTTACTTTCTGTTTGTTGCCTCAGGTAGTTCCATTAGCAGGGGCGTACTACCATGATGAGGAGCCACTCTACTCTAAGCTGGCCTGCCTCTTTGGGATGGACGACATCAAGATTGAGGAGGCGACCATCATTGTCATCTCTGACAACACTGAAAAAGTCAAAGGGAAAGATCTGAGCTTCTATGATTTTGGCGAGGAAGAAGTGAACTCCCCTGCTGGTCTCCCACCAAGAAGTGTGTGCTGCAAGCTGTTCGATGATGACACGTTGGTGGAGGATAGGGAGTCGACTACAAAGACACAGATTTCTTTCATTGACCTTACATCGGACAATCAAGTGCGTACCATATGTGACAAAGGAAAAGCACTTCAAAAACCACCACCTAAAGTTCAGGACATCGGTGGACCATCGACAAGATCGCCGCTCGGCAGCTCTTGTGGATCTAATTCGCCGAAGGTGTGGTGGCCCCATATATGTAGGCACCCGTGAAGTGCCGATGTCTTTTGGGAGATGAAGTCCTACTAACACAATATAATATGGTTATGGTGTGTCTGAAATATTTGTGGACTTCATTTTTGTGATCTCCCCTAAATTATTGTTATAGTGTGTATGAATATTTTTATCGTTTTGGGGTGCTGGCTGTTTGGATGTTGGTAAGCCTATGTTAATGTGCATCCGATGCAATGCAGTTATTATGTTATATTTTAAGTGACTCAGAATTGTTGTGGTTCTTCCTTTCAGCACAAAGTAAATAAGTATGCAGCCATCATTAAAGAGAGAAACATGAAATGCAAGCTTACATATTTTTGCTACTAATAAAACTGCATCCATAATCAGTTCATATACATAGCCTACTCAGGTTCATATGGCCTTCACAGTTGAGCACGTTAAGCTTAAGCGGACCACCAAAATAGACCATAGCATCAAAAACAACACCCACAAACATACTAGTTATAATACACTACACAAAATAGTTATGAACCTAGTGGGCAAAATACCAAGCATAGTTAGAACAACACTACTAGATGACATCAAGCTTCATTCCAGATGGGTTAAAGGAAGCGCAGAAGATACCCAAGCCTGGCATTAGCAGGCATGCCAATGAAGACCTCAAGACGTTGAGGTTTGTCACTCAAAATATCGCATAAGTCGTAACGCTGACTCAGTGTTAGACCATCGACAGTGCCGAGCTTGTCGAACACCTCCTGTCTCGCTTTCCCCATGTCAAATTTTCATATCCGATTCTAGTTGAGATCATCTCCAGACGGGCATTTGTATCTTTATGTAGGTCGCGCAGGAATTCCATAAGAAGCGCATCAGGTGAATCTTTTTTGCGCTTGGATGGACTTTGGTTGGACATGGACGTCTGTTGACCGGTATTCCCAGAGCTGTTGTCGTTAAACTGGGAGGTGTCAGGCATAGGAGTATTCTCCTCAAAGGGAAAATCCTCAAACGACGGATGGTAGTCGTTTTCATTGCACTGACTAGAACAGACTGGTTGTTGTGCACGCACACGGTTGGCTGCGACTTCGAGCTGCTCTGCTCCACGGCCACAAGCGCGGTCCTTGCCGAATATCAGTTTCCATGTCTCCCACAATGGCCAAGATTTGGTGCGCATAAACTTTGCGTCTTTATTAGCCTACAAAGTTAAGCAATGACATCAAAAATCATTAGATTAATGTATTGGTGGTTGGGGGAAAAGGTGGTGACATTTGAGTATGAAAAACATTAATGTTATACCGCAACGATCTGTTCCCATTGCTCATCAGAGCAATCGATCTTGTAGTCACCGTGTGGATTAAAACCGACCCCAGATCTGGCCAAGATATTACGAAGACACCCGTAGCTCTTTTTTCATGCTTGGATCTGAGATGTTATGTGTGGATTCCCTTTCAGGTCGGTGTGCGGGAACTCTTCACGTAGATTGCCTTCAATCCTGGTTAGGTAACCAGCACGAAACCCGTTGTCAGCTTTCCATCCCCGAGCAACAAGCTCCAACAGTGACGCGGCTAATATCTCCCCCTCCCGCGGCACCCACATCCGCCGTGTCCTGTCTCCCTTGCGGTATTTCTGACGTGGGGAATTGTTGAGCCCTGGGATACAAAAATCTCCGACGAAGTCAGAAAATAATTATAATTATCAGCCACTAAAATTTATTTTTATTGGTATAAATTTATATATATGAAAATATAATTTTACCTAAGATTTAATATTATATAATACTATTAATATAGTTTATTACTCCATATTTACTAAATATTACTCCGAACTTACTAATAATTCCAGTTTAATTTTATGTATTAACTAATACTAATACTATTGTAGTATATATTTATCCAAATTAACTAAAACTTCATGTGCGTTAGTTGAGCTCCAGCCTCTGTGGGATAGTATGTGCTCCTTTCGCATGCTTTATCCAGATTCTCCATGGATGATTGGGGGCGACTTTAATGCCATATGTTGTTTGGACGAGTATTCGGGTAGAAGTACGCCCAATCCAGGTTCAATGGAAGATTTTAATTGTTGCATTGAACAATGTGCCTTAGTTGAGCTCCAAACGGTTGGCGGAGAATTCACTTGGGGAGGTACCAGAAATACATGATGGGTCAGTAAAAAATTGGACAGGCGCCTGTTCTCAACCGAGTGGATGCAATTATTTCCTGTTTCCTCAGTCCACTTGCTCAATAAAACTAGTTCTGATCATTGTCCCTTATTGCACCAATTTGAAAAAATGGTGGAACCCAAGCCTAAAATGTTTAGGTTCCAAAACATGTGGCTGAGAAGGGAGAACTTTATTCCTTTTGTTCATTCAAGTTGGAACAAACCAGTAGACTATGATGGTATGTTTGGTTTTTCTATAAATTAAGGCGTTTGAAGCAAGATTTGAAAAGTTGGAACCGAAATGAGTTTGGGAATGTCCACGATAATCTAAAGTGTGCAGAAGAGTTGGTAAGAGACTTGGAGCTGCAATATGACAACAATTCTTCTGAGGGGACTCGAGAACGATTGCACCTAAGTAGGGCAAAATTGCTTGCAGCCTTAAAGGAAAGAGATGACTTCTACCGTAAAAATTGAAGTTAAAATGGCTAAAAGACGGCGACACTAACACTAGTTTCTTTCATGCGTCTTTGTCCGAAAGAAAAAGCAAACTCAGCATTCACAAAATACAAAATGATGAGAATGAATGGCTATCTCGACCTATTGATATTGAGAATGAAGCGACTGACTTCTTCCGCAATCTGCTAAGCTGTGAAATTGGACAAGAGAACGTTGCAAAACAGAACCTCTTTTTACAGCACATCCCTCGGCTAATTTCTCAAGAAGCCGCAACAAGCCTGACTCGGGAGATTAATTTTGATGAAGTCAAGGAGGCGGTCTTCAACCTTGATGCGGGTAGTGCTCCGGGTCCGGATGGTTTTAGTGGCATTTTTTTCAGGAAGTGTTGGGACATTATTTCATTGGATCTCCTCTCAGCATGTAGAGAATTTATGTGTCTGGGGTCCCAATTCCAAGGGCAGTGGCTAGTATCATTCCTAAGAAGACTTCTTACATTACTTTTTCTGATTTCAGGCCAATTAGCTTATGCAATTTTCTCAACAAAGTCTTCACCAAGATTTTGACAGAACGTCTGAAGGGTGTTCTTCCTATCTTAATTTCTGATGAACAGTCGGCTTTTCTTACATGAAGAGATATCATAGACAACATTCTTTTGACTCAAGACCTCTGTCAATTCTTAAAACATAAGTCTGTTGGGGACAATGTCATTATAAAATTGGATATGATGAAGGCTTTTGACAGAGTCTCCTGGTCCTTCTTGTTTTGCACTATTGTCAGCCTTTGGGTTTCCATCGAGATTTATTGCTCCAATCACGTCAAATTTGCAGAGCAGCTGGTTCTCAATTTTGATTAATGGATCTCCTTCCAGATTTTTTAAGGCATCAAGGGGCTTAAAACAAGGAGACCCACTATCTCCATATCTCTTTATTTTACTCTCTGGAGCATTTTCTCGTCGCTTAAATGCTTTGGTAATGGAAAATAAAATTTGCAGATTTGGCACCCCGACAGGATCATTACCTCCTTTTCATCTGGGTTTTGCTGACGATGTGGTTATTTTTAGTCGCGCGACGGGAAGGTCTTTATCTGCTTTGTCTGAACTTCTCATCGACTACGAGATTTCCACGGGCCAAAAGTTTAGTAGGCGTGCTAGAGAAATTATTAAAATTATGGGAATGCAGCCTGGATCTTTTCCTTTCGTTTATCTTGGTGGCCGAATTTTTTTGGGAAGGAAAACGTGTCCTACTTCCAATTTATCATTGATTCCATGATGAAAAGGTTAAGTAATTGGAAAAATCGCTTATTATCCCAACGTGGTAGATTACTTTTGATCGGCTATTCCGATACATGTTTGGGCTGCAATTGAACCTCCAAAAACTACCATCCGAGCGATAATCTGCCAGGACTTCTTTTGGTCAAACTTTGAAAGAGAAAAAAGGAAGAATTGGATGTCATGGGATCATATCTCCAAACATGTCAAAGAAAATGGTCTGGGAATTAGAAAATTCGAGGATACCTTAAAATCTTTTTCTATGAAGTTGTGGTGGAAGATTAAACTGAATAAGGGTTTGTGATCAAACCTTTTGCTTTCTTTGTCATCAAACTGTCGTAAGAAAACCTCATGGTCTCGCATTTTGAAGGTGGATCTAGAGGCTTCAAGGTTATCTAAGGTTCTTGTCAGACGCGGTGATCGCTCCTTTTGGTTTGACAACTGGTCTTGCCTTGGTGTTTTATGGGATTTACCTTATGACATACATCCTCCTCAATCACATATTTCGATTAGGGATTTTTTCGAGGATAGGGAGGGGTATGCAGAAGTGTTCGAAAATTTTCTCTCGCAAGAGACTATGTGGACTTTGATGCATATGGAGATGAACTTTAGAGACGACCTTGATTTGCTTGTTTGGGCTCCTACCACAACTGGGACTTTGTCAGTTAAATCAGCTTATGAAGCCATCAGGAATTCTCATGAAGAGGTTTCTCTAGTGCCACATTTATGGAATAAGTATGTCCCTTTGCATATTTCAATTTTCAACTGGAGATTGTTTAACTGCCTTTATCCTTTTCCTGAGGTTCTTCAAAGATATGGGTATATTCTACAACCCTCGATTTGTTGCTTCTGCCAAGGTGCTTACGGCAGTATTGGGCATGTTTTTTTCTCTTGTGCAAAATCACGTGGCATTTGCACATATTTTGCAGGAATCTTGGATATCAATTTTCACAACGACATTGGCTTATGGAATTTTGTTCAATCATGGGCCTCCAAAGGGGGTTCATTCTCAACTTGGAAAATCATTATTAAAGTGATTCCTTTGTTTATAACATGAGAGCTTTGGAAGGCTAGAAACAAATACCTCTTTGATTTGGAGAAGTTTTCTCAAGATCGAATAGCAAAAGAAGTACATATGCATGTTTGGAATATGCTTAAAGCTTGGGACTTAGGTGTATCTTCTCGGAGGGAAAGGAACAAAATTGACATAGCGTTTGGGTTGAAGTTGAACATTACCAGGATTAATCAAGTTATTTTGGTTTGTTGGAAGCCTTCAAGCTCTTATACCTTAAACACAGATGGTTCTTGTTTTAGCTCTCCAGGAGCGGCAGGATGTGCATATGTGATCAGGGATCAACATGGTCACTTTATTCTGGCAGAATCAGTGTTCCTGGGGCCTGTTGATAGTTTTACAGCTGAAATTATCGGAATTTTGATGGGGATGAGGAAGCGTGCTAGTATTGGTTTATTGAATGTGAGAATCCAAACGGACAACAAACCACTAGCACAAATGTTGGATAAAGGTGAAGGCTTCCCATGGAGAATTACGATGAGTTGTGTGAAATTTATAAAATCATGGACACATATACATACAAGGTGGAGCATATTTACCGTGAAGTGAATGTCGTCGCAGATTTCTTGGCGAAACAAGCTTCCTCAGGTCTCTCAATCGAATTCAATTGTGCTTCAATGCTTCCCCGTACTGCAAGAGGTTTGCTACGTCTCGATCGTATTTCCTACCCATACTTACGAGAAAAAAAGGGCAATAGCTCCAAGGAGACCTTCCAACTCAGAAGATAATGGTGCGAAAATGCTTGGGTTGGTTTTTATGCAAATAGAGATTGGAGATTGTTAGTTTTAAAGAGGGAAGGCTTGAAGCAAGTTGAAAATTTGTATTGCTATCTTTATATTTGAAGCTATCAATGAAAATGGACTCTTGAGACAAAAAAAAAAAAAAAAAAAACTAAAAATTCATTTTTAGTTTTATATATTGTCTATAATATTATTCCACCACATAAATGTTTTTGAGATAATATGAATTTTATCTATTTATATATGTAAAATATGTACTTTTTTGGCTACACTAATTAAAAATTTATATATTTAATAATTATTTAAATTTTACCATTCACTTATTTTAAATACTCTTAATATTTAAATTACTTAAAATGTTTAATATATGTTTTTGTTATATATTACTATTAATTACTATAATTTATTATTCACTAAATTTAATATATTTTGTAAGAGTATATTTTATTTTATATTTATAAGATAAAACGGTTCGACCAATGATTGAATCGGTCGGACCGGTTGAACCATGAACCAGTAGCCTCGCCGGTTCACTGGCCGGTCCGGTTTTTAAAACATTGATTTGAACTGATTTTCCTCTATTTCTATATAATACTCCCTCCGTCCCACAATAAGAGTCCTGTTTTGCCACTTCGGCCTATCCCAAAATAAAAGTCATATTTCACTTTTATCATAAATGGTAAGTAGGTCTCATATTCCACTAATTTATTTCATTCATTTTGTTATATAATTAATGTATATAAGTGGAACTTATATTCTCATTTTTTTTTATATTTCTTAAAACTCGTGCTACAACTAAATAATTTATGACGGGAAGTATAATTTTACTATGTATAAGGCGAAATGAGTGGGTACATGTTTAAAATCCAAATAATCAGTATAGCCCAAAATTATACTCCTACTATTGGTTAATTTAATTTTCAAATTGTACCCACCTCAATCGGAAGCGATATAAGACTACTTTTATGAATTTTCAAACATTAGCCTTTGTGGTGCAATGGCAGAATATGACATTGTCTCAATTCCAGACCGAGGTTTCTCATTTGCTACGTTTTATTTTAGTTTCTATTTTATAAGTAGTATATTCCTATGTATATAAGAAGTATTTTATCTATAACATATTTATTATATTGGTTCTTTTATATTTTTAAAATAAATTGAAAATTTACTCAAATCATTTATACTAATTGCAGTATTATATTCTTATTTATACAAAATAATCAAGTATTTTATCTAGTATAGTTATTACTATATATTTTTATTTTCTATTTAAAAAAATAACTCAAATTTTGTTCAAATAACTTATACTGCCTACCTCATGTTACTCACATTTTTCTTTTTTGACTTGTCTAAAACTACTTATACTATTTATATTTTAAGTAAGAATTATGGAGTATCTAATTATGGTTTATAATTAATTAACTATTCTCTTATTACACTTAAAATACTAATTATTTGATTCTAAATTTATGACATAAAATGAAAAGGGCAAGTAGTATGAGACAAAGAAAGTACTCCATTAAATAATATTCCTACATTTATGTTTCATCCGCCATCAATAATCGTCCAATTTTTGCTATTTTTGTTAGTTTACCAATTTATGTTCCATTTGCTTTTTTACTGTTTTTTTATAATGGATCTTACATTTATTAGCATTACCTCGTTTACATTTATATTTTATTATAAAATTAATGTATAAAAGTAAGACTAATCTTCAATTATCTTTTTCCATTCACTTTTCATTATATTTCTTAAAATCTGTGTTCTGACCAACCTGGCCTTGTATTGGTGGACAAAAGTAGTAGCCTTTAACATTTTTTTTTATCTATTTCACTATTTGCATAGTTATATTTTTCGTTTTTTGCTTTTAGAATAATTGGAAATTTGACTGAATAGTATATGTTCATAAAGAGTTACTTTCAAAGATTGTGTAACTATTAATAAAATAAAATATTTGTGGACATTCACAAGTAATAAAATGGAAAGACAAAATTATCAGTGAAATATATAAACTCCAAATCAAGAGATATACACCACTGGTGGAGATTGAATGCCACAATGCCGAATCAAAAAAGATGAAGTGGAATAAAAGAGAGAGTAATGATTATACGAGTTTCGATAAATTTAATGTTTGACTTTAATATTGTTGTCTTTGATAGTAATTTTTTTTATTTACCTAATTAATTAATTTAAAATGGATTTATCATGTTTAAATAAATAAATTAAATGTTAAATGCATTATTTATAATCAACTTTTAAATTTTAGACCTAGTGTAACTGTCCCCTAAATCCTAGTAGCACCGACGTCGCAAATTAGCTAACAGTATAAATAGAAGCTTCGAGAGAACCCTAAACCTCTCTTTGCTTATCTACACCTCACTCTCACTCAGAGTCGACCGGTTCCGTTACTCTACAGGTGAATTTTCTGCAATTTTGCGTTTCCGTTTCTTTCTCTTCGCTATTTCAGTGCGCATTATCATTTTCGTCATTTCCAGTTGTTAATTTTTTTGTTGTTTTTAAGTTGTATTTATTATTTGCTGCTGTTTTTGTAGATTCCTTTAATCGCGCGGAGCCATGCCTCTGGTGAGTTTTATTTCTTATTTCTTGTGTCAGATTTAGTTATATGTGTTGTATTGCTGCAGATCTATGAAGTATTGGATCATTGGTTGAAAACTAGATCGATTATTTTGAGTTTGAGTTTGTGATATGTTAGGGATTGTTCTTTTTCCGGAATTTGATTTTGGTGATTGCAAAATTGAATTTGTATGATCGGTTATTGACATTTCTCTTAAGAACTGGTTCTTTGTTTGAGAAATGATTGATAAAATAACCTAAATAAAAAGTTCCAAAAATATCATTGCAAAAATTAGTAATTTGTCCCCAATATTATGCATTTTTTTATGATTATAGAAAATGAATCATTTGTTTACATTTTAGGCATAGTGCTTCTATTTTTCCTACACCACAATTGTCAACCTAAATAATCCAATCATATTTTATCATCTCAAATATCAATATTTTTTATGCCAAATGCCCCCTTAGAATTTTGTGCAACTTCCCATTTTAGTCGATTAATGAAGAATATATCAATGTATCTGTGAGTCGATACTGTTGCATGCATTGCCATCTTGTAGAGACACAGCATTTTTAAAACGTTTCTTTCTTACCTGTGAGTTGTTGGCTTGTATTGAGAGAGTAGCCTTAGTGTCCCACAGGATGTTAATTAGTGTGCTAGAGGAATATACACTAAGTTAAGAATATTTGTTGTCACTCTATACTGCTGAATCTAGGTTGGTGTGTGCTCTTTATGGTTGATTCAACCTGGTGACCTTATACCTTCTTCTGTACAGGTTTTGCATTCCGGGAGTGGGAACAAAAATGCCCTTAAGGCACTTGTTACTGCAGAATACAGCGGTGTGAAGGTTGAACTGGCAAAGAATTTTGAGATGGGTGTGTCAAACAAGACCCCAGAATTTCTCAAGATGAATCCTATTGGAAAGGTATGATATAGTGTAAAGAAGAACCCTACTTATCAAGCTGAACCTATTCTGCTTACTGATTTTCATTTTCTCGGTATAGATTCCTGTGCTTGAAACACCTGATGGCCCGATACATGAAAGCAATGCTATTGCACGTTATGGTACTTGCACTCTTGTTCGTTCTATTTGCTTTAATTGTGGATTTCTGGTCTATGCTGACCTATTTCTTGCTTATGTACAGTGGCTCGATTGAAGTCTGATACCACCTTATATGGCTCTTCGTTGATTGATTACGTAAGTGATTGTTTTTTGGTTGTAGAGTAGAGTCGAAAAGTATATATAATTGGTTTGCACAAATGTGTTCATTTTATAATTGAAGTTGGGGATCTGATTACTATATTTGTGTTTTTGTTTACTTGATCTTTTAGGGGCACATCGAGCAATGGATTGATTTTTCTGCTACTGAAATTGATGCTAATCTAGGGCGTTGGTTGTACCCCCGACTTGGTTACGGTCTCTATCTTCCTCCAGTATGTCATTTTAATGGCTATCTTTCTGTACCTTGTGCATTTATCCACCACGAAAAAAGTTTTCATTTGGATGAATCATGATGGATTATTGACATAATTGTTTCCCCTGTTGTGCACAGGCTGAGGAGGTTGCAGTTTCCACGCTGAAGAGAGCTCTTGAAGCACTGAACATTCATCTTGCCTCCAATACATACTTGGTTGGACATGGAGTGACACTTGCTGATATTGTCATGATATGTAATCTCAGCGTCGGATTTAAGGCAATCATGACTAAGAGCTTTACATCACAATTCCCACACGTGGAAAGATACTTCTGGACCTTGGTTAATCAACCAATTTTCAAGAAGATTTTGGGTGATACTAAACAAGCGGAATCTATTCCCCCAGTTGCATCAAAAAAACCCACTCAGCCAAACGAGCCTGCAAAGCCCAAGCCAAAGGAGGTTAAGAAAGAGGAAGTGAAGCCGCAAGAAGTAGCAGAGGAAGAAGCACCCAAGCCTAAGGCAAAGAATCCATTGGATCTTTTGCCCCCTAGTAAGATGATACTAGATGACTGGAAGAGGCTGTACTCTAACACAAAGACCAATTTCCGTGAGGTTGCCATTAAAGGTAATCACTCTAACCAACCAAGCATATGTTTACTTTGCTTTCTGTGCTTAACTAGTCTTTGGTGATTTGTAATTGTAAAGTATGTTTGAGTAATCTGTGTACCCTAGAATTTCTTTCTTCTGTTTTTTGTGATGTTAGGAGCCTCAGTGTGTTTGTGTCATATTGTCTGTGTGCGCCCATGCATGTTTGTCTAGTTTATCTGTGACTGGACGAGTACAAGCAAGCATATTGTAAATTTGTACCCTCTAAATATTGCGTCTTATATGCGTAATTGCAGTTTGACAATCAGACTGCAATCATTGTTTAATCATGAAAGCTCATTTCTTGCGCAGGGTTCTGGGACATGTATGATCCAGAAGGATACTCACTTTGGTTCTGTGATTACAAATACAATGATGAGAACACTGTCTCTTTTGTTACCATGAACAAGGTCGGTGGTTTTCTGCAGAGAATGGATTTGGCACGCAAGTATGCATTCGGGAAGATGCTGATTATTGGTAACGAGGCACCATTTAAGGTGAAGGGGCTGTGGCTTTTCCGAGGGACGGAAATCCCTAAATTTGTTGTTGATGAATGTTACGATATGGAGCTGTATGATTGGGTCAAGGTAGATATCAATGACGAAGCCCAAAAAGAACGCGTCAGTCAGATGATTGAAGATGCTGAGCCTTTTGAAGGTGAAGCACTCTTGGATGCCAAGTGCTTCAAGTGAAGAAGATAATGCTTGGACTCCTATGGTTCCCTGATTTTGTCGTCCCGATTTCTAGACTATCATCGACTTTATTCTGCAAAATAGGTTATTGAAACAGGATTTTTTGTGATCTAGCCTTTGCTAAATCTTTTTGATCCGGATATTTCATCAACGTACGTACCCTTGTTTTTACTCAATTATCTTTGTCAAAATGGCATTATGATTGTGAGTTGATAAACATTAGTGGGCCATTTGTTTCTCTTATAATCCATGTCTAATATTATGTGAGGATTCATTAATCGTTATTCTAGAAAGAGAGAAGAGAAGCGTAGGAGTGTAGTAAGTGTTTGGCATGCGATGTACTCCATGTTTGAATAAATGATGCCGCCATAACCACCCCTATGACATTATCTCACCTGTACCTCCCAACTTGTTATTCTCATTTGTTGTGTTTGGTTTTTCAGATAAAACAATACTAAAATATATTCTAAGATTGAGTTGTGGTTGGAGGGATTGACTATGACTAATTATCATATGATTATCCTTTGAGTTGTTATAATCCAAATATACTATATTTAATTCCAAGATACAATCTAGTAATCCGAACAGCTCATGGAGTATTTAAGTTGATCTCTCCCTTTCTTGATGTGTGACAACTAACATATGTTTATTCCAACGTAATGATATTCATTATTTTGTGTGTTAAGTGGAGAGAATAAAGTAGTGATAAAAGTGTTTCTTTTTTTAGTAACGAGTCATCTTAGTTGCAACAAACTAAAAATGAAAGTGGATCATCTTTGGAGGAATGTGGGGGGAGTACTTATTGGAAACCTAAGCTTTTGATACATTGAAATTTCGAAATAGTTAATGAACTCATTTACTCACCCCTTACCACTTTCTTCCTGCCCCACCTATAACCAGATTTTGCAAGTACAAATTTTCATGCCAAATTTTGATCTTGTTCTAGTCTTGTAACGTGATTTCTTCTTTGTGTCAGCTCTGGTTGTTTTGTGAGAGCAGGAATATTCTTGAATGAATCATTGGTTGAATTCCAACTCAACAAATGTTGCACATCAGTAGCAAAAGTTACAGAAGATGAAAGATTGGAGTTCAGAGGAGTATGTTTCCTCAATACAAAGACTTGAAATTACAGAAATTCGGAAACAATCAAGTTAGAATCATGGCCTAGAGTGCAGCCAGTTGCTGTATGTTTATGGGATAAGCAAAAGATTTACTCTTTGAACTATAAGCCTTCTTTGCAAGCAAAATGTTGGCAGCTTCAGTTGGATGAAACGCGTCCCAGAATACGTATTTCTGTCTGTTATCACATGGAGTTTGGAGAGGAAGACAAGTTATCTGGCCATTGTTCTTTCCTACTCCACAGCATCCTTTGTCCACCACATCAAATCCTACACTCCCACATTGTAATCTTATCAAAATCTGTTGCTAGTTTTCTCTTTTAAAACTAGTCTCGTATTGCGCCTATGAATGCAAAAAGTGTACCATACCGTATGTTCTGGCCTTCTGGACAAGGTCTTGGCTGCTGAAATACGAATCAAGGTAGACGAATCTCGACCCTGGCAGCTGACCTCTGTTGGCTTGATCCACCAGCTGTTTGAGACCGCTGTTGAAAAGGATGATCGCATTGTTGATCTCTTCGTTGCACCTGCTTCCACTTCCATTGTAACGCGCCAGCTGATAGGGTATGCACCCTATCTGCCCAACTCCAGTCACAATAACTTTCCGTGCTCCCAAGTTGTAGAGCGTCTGCACACAAAATGGGCACGAGCATGATCAAACGAACAAAAAAGACTATCAAGAAAATGGTGTGATGAAAAAAAGATTACTGTCAATTGTCTGGCATAATCCTGGAGGAGGGACTCAGCATAAGCCTTTGGTGTATAGCGGGAACTGGTTGAGTAGTAATCGCGCATGAAGTAGTTGTTGAGGTAGTCGTTGCTTCCCAATCCGCAGTAGAAGATGGCCTTGCTGAGATAGGCCGCCAGCGCGATCCCATTTCCTCTGAAGAATCGCCTTAGCTGCTGCACTGTTCTACCAAAGTTTTCTACTTGCTGGTTCATTGAAATGTGGTCTCCCTGAAAAAAAAGGATTCTTGGATTTATGTTATTTACTTCAAAAAAAAATGTGAAGCTATGAACAACATTGCACATACCAGATTATTTCCAGTTTCATCTCTGATCCCCGAAGCTCCAGATGCATAGTTTGCACCCTGAAGCAGTGCTCGGCCACGAATTGCAGCAAAGGGAGGAATATAGTTGGGGAAGCCCAACAATTTAGCTAGAAAGAGAGCAACAATATCAGTTGATGTTTGACAAGAGTAAGGACTAGTAGTTGAGGAAAAGCATGTCGTTCACCTAAAACATCGACAAAAGTGAGGCCGTTGGTGAAACGGCCTGTGGTTCCCTGAGGAAAATCGAGGCCGTAAGGCATGTAGTTAGCCCTGGCAAGAGTGAGGATTCCATTGTTGTTGCCATTGTCAACTAAAGAATCTCCAAAAATGTAAAAGGCAGGAACTTGGCTATTAGGCTGTGAAAATGCTGCTCTTGCTGACAAGCACAAGAAAGCTAAAACAGCCCACATAATGAAAATTCCAAACTAAAAAACAAGACTTGATTTTGAATACTCCAATGTAATGCATTTGTTTTTATAGTGTGTTTAAAGAAACAACCCGTGAGAGGAAAAGTGAAGCATTTAAGATGACACAGCGGTGAGAAGAGGTTATATCTCGTGATACTATTGCCATAACTGAATAATAATTGCAACCAGATTGATCATGCCTTAAATGGAAAGAATCAAAAGTATAGCTCCATCCATCACCATTAAATCCCCTAGGATTAGTTGGCAGCTTCATGTGAGTGAATGTAAATCAAACCATCAATGGTAAGCTATAATTGATTGTTAATAGCAAGAACGTAAAAATCGATTGCACTAATGATAGAACGGTTCTCACTATAACTATCGCGAACGTAAGAACAATTGCATTACACATATAAAGTGAGATTATTATATATAGTGTTTCCCAAGGTAGAAAAGTTTTTACAATAACCAATAAATCAAAATCAAATTCAAGATCATAAAGGCAACTGAAAACTGATAAAAACTTTTATTAGATAAAATCGTCCAATGTGTGATTATTTATCTGAAACTAGGAAAAGGATGATGTAACTTTAGCAATCAAACTAGGGACAAAATGGGGTTCCTACACTGGTCTTTTTATGACTTGGGATGTTGAAATGCCTCATCAACCCTTTCTCCTCCACCATATAACCCTTGCACAGAAAAGACAAAGAAAATGTATCCTCCACCTGCCTATTAATATCATGCACAAACACATCAGTGTCACCGTCTAATCTGTTCCTGGCCAACAATCCAGCCGTGTAGATGGCGCTCATCCTCCCGGGCATGTAGTCTGTGTATCCTGTGGGTGCATCCACCATGATCAGATCCCACTGTGTCTCATACACAAAACTAGGCAAGCTCTTTAGAGCAAGCCGGCATTTGGAGTGTCTTGGATCACACACTTGTTGGCACTGCTCTTGCATCCCAATCTGGTGGAGTTGTTTAGCTTGAGTCCTCTTGGTGTCATACACAACATGGTAGGATTCAAGAGACGGGTGCTCTACCGTGAAGTTTTTGATCCAGTTCTCGCTTTCCTCGAGGAAGACAGTGCGGCCGCCATGGTTGAGAGAGGTCCACAGTAGGCTGTCGTAGCCTAATCCGAAGACTAGGAAATTGCAGGGTGATTTTCTTTGGAGGACTTTGAGGGAGACTGAGACTTCTAGAACAGTTTGTTGTGGGGTGGTTCTTGAGAGTGCATGTGGACTAATGTATTTGATACAGAAGATGGGATTTTGGTGTATGTGTTTGAAAAATATGAAGTGAGTGAATCAGAGGAATATGGGAATGTTGGTCTCTTTATCAGTAAGAAGAGAGAGGAGGAAAAAGCAGCTCAAGATTAGCTTCCCATTCATGGGCTTTGGCTGCTTGCCTGTCATTGTGTTTGTGTGTGTTGCAGAATCTTCACTCTCTCTCACTCACTCTCTCTGTTTGGATAAGAGAGAAGAGAGATTCTGAGTTTGTGTTTTTCTTGAAATCTAACTTATAGTTGAAGCAAAGAAGGGGTTAGTTAGTGCTGATTTGATTAGAGAATTATCTAGCATTGATGGTTTACCCTCTTTTGTAATGGGAGAGGTTTAATTCACAATTTATTCTCCATTTTGTAGAAGACAATTACCTTAACTTGCTAGGAAATGATCGCACGCTATTATACTTTCTGAAAATTGATACTTTAACTACCCACAGCAATAGTACCTAGCATCTAAATATGGTTTGATATCCATTTAGACATGATTTAATAAATCTTCTGTAAGGACCGCATTTATTGTGTGTTTAATTTATTTCATTCCAAATGTGTTTGTTTTTTTTTTGTAATTTTAATGTATTTTTTAGAGGGGTGGGGCATGACAAGGAAGGAAGTCAACCAGAAAAGAAGAAAATAAATGAAAAACTAGAAAAAGAAAACATATTAAGAAGTGGCGATGAATGAATTGTTTTAATAATGGACTAATAGTGCCAAAAAGGAGTTGAGATGGGGCTTTGGGAAAAATATTGCAGTTGATATCTAGTTCAATTAATTAGATAAGTTTTGGTACGGAAAATGTCACGTATGATGAGTCTTAACTTATAAGAGTTGACATTAAGCTGTGACAAATCTTAATAAATTTATACATACAATTTGAGGATAAGATCTTAGACAACCGAACACAATGGTAGCAAATGTAAATGCAGAATTGAAATAGTTAAAGAATGGTGGTTTCATTTCGTGACGGTTGGTTGGGTGTAAAAATAGAGAAAATGTTAATATTCTCATGAAGAGAACACACATTACATCCGAGTATAGAAACTTCAATATAAGGCAATGGCCGATACAAAAAATGCAACAAGCTGCAACATGAATGACAGACACATCAATCGTGGAGTATTTATCTACAGAACTATACCAATTCTCGATTTCAGATCAATCAGAGTGGCTCGTGACACCTCGGAAATAAAGCACCCACTCGATAAGAATGCATGAACAGATTTTTCGTCAAAATCACCCCCACATAATTCTAAGATCTATAACTAGAGCTGGATGAAGGAGGAGCAGGTGGCAGTCGGTTAGGGGTGCGACGGCTACCAGAGTTTGCCCCTGAGCTCACATCACCATTTTGTGGAGGATCACTGTACCTTCGACTATGACCATTGGATCTAGAATCCCCATACGAATCACTTGGACCGTTGGCAGCAGCATCAAACGCCATTCTCCAGTCGTCGCCTGAGGATGGACCCGTGGCAGTTGGACTATTCTCTGCGCAGGGTCGCATAATAAGTTCACATTGAGGACTGTATTGCAAGATCTTAATTCAGCAACTACATCATTTTTTCCCCTTTCATTTTGTATACTTATTTTGAAATCATTATTATGCATCCACACTTTTTAGAACGACACAAGTTTCCTACTAGAATACTTTTAGATATTTTTCAACTACAAATTTTCAGATTAGACATTAGACGGAACGGGACTAATGAAACCTTAACTGCAAGTAAAGATAGTCATTGCTAATTTCTTCAAAAAATACCTGCTCCGTTGTTGGAGAAGCTGGAGGCTGCTGCTGCCCTATTGTCGTGAATGCTTAAGTTCCTTGTCAGCTTGGAGAGAAGAGCGGATTGTTTCTGGTGGCGTTCTCGCCTGCGCTTTACATTCTGGTCCTCAAGGAGCAACTCTTCTATTCTAGCTGTGCTTTGGGCACTACAGTTCCAATTTAAATCAAGCCATATCATGAATATGAGAACTGAGATTGAAAATCAACACAATATTTCACGACTATTTAGAACAACTCGTAGCATGGAAATGACACTAACCTGACAGAAATGTACAGTTTATTAAGCATGTCTTCTTTTGCCATCTCTACTTGGCAAAGTACAACCGCCTGCAATACAATAATTATACATGAAAAGAAGGAGCTTGACGACTCCAAGCCAAAAGACCATTTCAATATTAAACCCAACCTTTGGAACATTAGCAGCAAGACTGTTCAGAACAGCTTCAACATAACCACGCACTTCCTGAGCCATCCATCGAAGTTCTTCCTCAGGATCTGCAGGTCTTCGGGCCATTGTATCCTAGTCAAAGCAACCACAGTAAGATCAGTAAGCAGGGCTTTGTCGTGCAAATGTAGAAAAGATTTGATACTCCAGTGACAATACAAGGAAATAGATAGACTTGAAAAATCATATTTCTCCCATACAGGACTTCACATAATAAGTGTAACAGCAATACATTAACCTCATATCAATCAGAAAATATCAACCAGTTAAGGAGCATATATGCATCAGACATTTGGAATGTGCAGAAGTAAGCAAATTATTTACAAGAGAACCGTCAGAAAGGCTTTGCCGCATTGGAGGACCAGTTTCACCCTTCACTTGACCTCCTTTAGAACTGATTACATTTCTTAACTTACTCAACCACTCGGTCTTTTCTTGCATACTCTCAGCCTTCAAAACAACAGCACTTTGAGCTGCAGAAATGAGTAAAGTTCTAGTCAGTTTTAATCTTTACTTCTTAACGAAAAGAATGCCTCATGAGAACAAGAACTTAAAAGAACCTTTAAGAACAGTCTTATACTGAACCCTGCTTGTTAGCTTGAATGCAAGACTGGGTCCTTTTCCAGCATCACGACCACTTGCCTTTTTGTCTTTAGAACTCTTTGTAGGAGGAGATTCTTCTTCCTCTGAAACTTCTTCCAAGTTACATTCCTGATAATAAGAACCATAATATACAAGTTGGTTTCCTAAATAATGCATTTGAGGGGCTCACAGACATGCAGTACACTGCCAGTAAGTACCTCCAAAGTGATAACACCACGAAAATGCCGTTCTTCCTGTTTCTTGGTGTATCCAAGCTGCAGAGAGATCCAAGAAAATAATGAATCAGCAGGGTACATCATAAGGTGACCAGAGAACGGAGCATAATTATAAACAAAAGCACACTTTTTTTTCATCAAATAAGAACGTCTTTTACTTGCTGTTAGAAACTCTTCATTGAACTACTGAAAATAATTAAATAAGTTCAATGTCAGAACACAGAAGTAGAAAAACCAACTAAGAATATATGCATAGACCTATTCACCTATTAGAAATTTCAACTGACTACAAGTTTAAGAATATCTGCGATTAAGGAAAGTTCATACATAACAAGCTAAAAGGAGTTGGATCAGAAAATTTTCTTTCTATTCAGCAACCCAGAATTAAAGATGGAAAAAATCAAGCATTGTCTCCCATTGATCTAATCACAACATGGAATAATTGATCTTATTCCAATACATCCAAACCATGAATGGACTCACTTTTCCAGTCTTTTCATTCAGAACAAACCATCTTTTGCTCCACCCGCTGTTTTTGTTACTTTTCTTCAACAAAAAGCCTGAAAAAGGTGGAAATTAATCCCTAATCGAAACTTAAGCCAAAATTTTAAAACGAATTAGAATATGCTAGTTTTCCTTATAGATGATAAATACATTAAACAACACTGGGAAAAATACCATATAAGTGGTCAATTAAAATGACCATCGATTTAAAATTGCACAAACACCAAATTCTTGATCAGTAGTTGCTTTACTAGTCAGAAAATTCTGTGCAAGGACGAGCCAACAAAACAAATTTTAATAGGGCATTCTCAAAATTTTATCAAACATCAAAGTTGCACTAAACCATAACCTGAGTGTTGAGACAATGATAATATCAATAACAAAAACAAAAACCTATCGAATCACCACATCTAGATGACATCCAGCCTTTGGTTTATGAGAAGTGTAAAACTGCAAATAAAAAGTCATCATGAACCTGCAGTTATTTCCCCTTCCGGCCCAGCAACTTTTAGGACTGGTTCATCTTGCACATCCTTTTCTTTATCTTGTTGACTAGATTTATTGTCCTTCATTGACTTTAAGCCACCCCCACTCTGCTGGCCTCCAGTTTGAGGACTTGTTGCCTGAAACAGGAACCAAGACAGTTAAATCAGAACATAAAGTTTAAGAAACTTTCCGCAACCAATATTGAAGGACCATGCAATTTGAGTATCCTCAAAAAGGAGAAAGAAAGGAAAGAGTAACAAAGAAAACATTACATACCCTATTTAACATGGACTGCTCGGCTTCATGAGCCTTTTTGGAAGATCGACCTTTCAGCTCCTCTTCACGCCGCTGTCTATCCATCCTGGAAGAATGATCAAAAGAAACAACTATATGAATATGCAATATGACCATCAAGAAGGGAAAAACCAAATTAATTCTGTATTACAAAAAGGCAACTAAACACAATAAATATAGAAAAGGTAAATTTGATAATCAACTCATTTTCTTCCACTACCTCTGCACAATTAGAAACCAAAAAAAGTAAACAAATAAAAGATCAAACCAAATTTTATTGTCAATATACTTTCTCCTACTATTTCTCAAAAATCTAAAGAAAGCCAGATAAAAGCTGCAAATGGTCCAGAACTCAATCAAATTGCTAAGCATACCGCCTCTGCACCAATCGGATAAAATGTTGGGGAGGAACAAATGCGCGTTCCATGTCAACAAGTGCTACTACCATATTTTTTGCATTAGTTTTGTAGCTTTCAAGAGCAGTTGAGGCAACCGCTATGACCTACACATGAAGCAGAAATACATTCTCTGACTCAGAAGAAACAATTAGCATAATATCAACTGTTGAAATCTATAGCTCCATCTCAATCATGTACCTCTCGCTTAAATGGAGGATATCTTCCAAGGCCTGGTGTGGCATTCGCAGCAGCTGTTACGATATCAACAAGTACCCTGTGCACCTATTCACATGATTGTAAATATTGTAGCTTTGTTGTATGCAGAAGAGAAAGTGACATTGCATGAAAAAAATGGAAAAGGGGGTAGAAACAAAATCATGTGGAGCAAACACCAAGGTGCAAGTTACAAAATTCAGATATAAAGATATAATTTCCATCAAGTTCAATATCCAAGAAAGGTCTGACTTCTGAGAAAGACGGCACTTTAATCTTGGATCATAATTAGGACATCATCCAACAGACAGAGAAATTATTCAAGGCTTACCTCATCAACACAAAGACGTGAAGGTTCTTTAGCAAGCTCCAAAACACCCTTTATTAAAGATCTCAGCCCTTTCTCAGGAGATATAAGATAAGGTTGATAACCGTCAGCTTCAAGAACAATCTGGAGAGATTTACAAGTGTAAATGAGCAAAAAATAAGACTTCAGAACATATCATTGTTGAGATGATGTAGAAAGCATACCCTCTTTACGTTATTGATGTCGAAATGTCTATCTAAAGGCAATTGCTTGATTCTATTGGGGAAATTTCCTTCAAAACTAGCAACAACTTTCCATCCAAAACCCTGCAAAGAATTGTGATTCAAATCTAGGTAGAATACTAATTCTTTTAAAGTGGGTGCCCATGGATGAACCATTGATGCTCCATCTATTGATCTTGTTTTAACTGACCCAGATAGGGTACAGCATATATAACACAGTATAAATATATGATAAGTTAGATGCATTTATGTGTCACAAAGATAAGCCGGAGGAATTTGTCCTTCCAATTCATGTTAAAAATGTTAATCAATACTACAATTGCGAGGCTAATCAGAAAATAGCTTTAATCATATCTCACCTCCCCAGTTGTGATGTGTTGGAGGAATCTGTCCTCAAATTCACGGCAAAGCTCCAAGGCTAAAGCCTTTGTACCCTCAGAGCTGTGAACCATCTGCTCACCAAGTTTGACTAGTTCTTCCTGTACTATTTGGGACTTACCCTGGAGCCTTCAGGAAATGCAGAATAGGTACACGGTCAATATATGTTTTCAATACTCGAACAAACTAATGAAGAAAAAGTAGTTTTTTAGTATCCATAATCAAATTACATAATGAGAAAATCATGTATCAGGGCCAACCAATCTTCTATGGGAGGGGTAAATCATAATAGAACCATTTCACTAAGTGTGCAATCAGATATTTCGCAGATAGAGTCATTTACACCAGTAAAAATGAAAAAAAAAAAACAAGAAAAAGCAACCTAAAACATAGACGTATGAATTGACTCCAAAACAAATGTTGAAAGAAGAAAATGTCTATATGACATCTAATCTTTGTCAAAACAAAATAGCCACATTGTGGATGGCACAATAGCTACATTGTGGATGAAACGGGTTTTAATAAAATGGTTAGTAGTGTATGAGTGGAGTAAGGGTCTCACTAAATGGTGAAAATTGTGAGCTGTGTGGATACTACTACTAAAAAAGGAAACTGGCAAAGTTTTTGCGGACGGAACGAAAAAGAAAGTTGTCACAATTTTTGCATAAACGGAGGGAGTAGATGTCATCATGGGATAGATAAATCATTTTCTAGATGGAGAAAAATATTAGTTATGCTCATCACTTCATCTTAGGAAAAACATTAAGTATTTACTATGTGGCTTACAGAAACAGAACATGTCTTCAAGATATAATAGTACAAGTGGTAAACCAAGGACAAGAAGCTTGAAGCAATATCATACCCAGATAGAAGGTTAGGAAGTCTAACTTTCATACGACTTCGGATCTGTTGAGCCAGGGTCTCTACCAAGGCTACTCGCCCAAGCTTGCTTTGAGGGGCTCCAGTCAGTATAGATTTCAAACTTTCAGTCTCTGCTCGCCATGCAGTTTCTAAGGAATTATCGGCACCAACGCTCCCCGATTGTGAGGATGCTATAGAGACAGATTGACCAATCAAAGCGACCCATGGAATATCAGATGTACTTCGGGGTCCTTGGTTCGATAGAAGAGCCTGCACAGCAGCTAGGACTTTTGGTTCTGAAGATGCTTGATCTATCTTGCTAATGACTCCAACAGTTCTCGTAACTAAGAAATAGAAACATAGGTTGATCACATATAGGTATAAAACTGGACAGAAGACAGAACTCTTTATAGTTCTTCCTAGTTTTTCCTTTTCTGGAATGTTATAAATCATGAAGAAAACACAGAGCAAACCCACATTCTCCGTCAAGCTCCTTCGCAATTCTGATTGCTTTAGCTGAGGCCACTTCTGGGGCCTGGGAAGCAGGTATCACAACCAATAATATTGCATCACTGCGTTCAGCGTATTGACTCTGTAGGGAGGAAAATGGGTTATCAGGATAATTAACTACGAATTTCTGTGTCTAACATAAAATCCTCAAATTCAGTCTAACGGATGTCCTTAATATCCTTACCAGTGGATCATCAAGACTCCCCTTATCCACTCCAGGCAAATCTATCAATTTCAATGGGGGAGCTGGAAGACAATAGATAACTAATATAAACATTCCAGGTACTCTAAGCTCAATAAGTAGAAGCAACAGCATGGAAAAGACCCAGAAACAAATAGGTAAAAATAATAATTTCCATAGACATACCTGTACTGGTTTGAAGTTTTAAATATATCTCATCTCGACTCTTGCCTGAACTTTTGCTCAATCTGTCCTGTAATGAATGCCGTAGAGCACCTATGACAGTTCAAAAGATTCAAAGGATGGACTCCGAGTGATCAGACAACCAAGATAGTATAGAATTCTTTTTTTATGGTCTGTGAATAGAATGCCTACTAGCTCCTACAGAACTCTGCATTACACTTAAAAGTTCAGTAAAAGGCCTCACTTGCAGAAACTTGCTGAGATTTACTATCAATCTGCAGAATGATTGATTTACTGCTCATGGAGGCATCCCTTGTTAAATCAACAACTATGGGAGCACGAGTAGCACCACCTTCACCAGTTGGCTGTAGAATTAAGGTTAATAAGAAGGAATGAGCTTATTCTTATGTTAATATATAATAGATGATTATGAGTAAGAGCTCATGACACTCACCAACGCAGGATGCCCGATTAGACTATTTAATACAGCAGACTTACCTGCGCCCTGATAAAAATGTCTCAGTCAGAAGATATCCCATGACAAAGACAACATAAATACAGGCAAACCAGCTAAGTACTGAAGTGAAAAGGTAACAATTTTATATCAGCCCCTGCATGTTCACCCTAGTAAGAATGTAAGGCCCTTCTTGGTATGATGGAATGGTGATTCCTACTTCCATTCCATTCTTTTGATTGATATAATGGAATGGAATGATCATGTGATATAATGGAGGAGAGAATGGAATGAAAATGCGAAGGAATTGTTATTCCATTCGTACCTTCGTTCCATTCCACCCTCATTCATTCCATCATACCAAGAAGGGCCTAAGGAGCTAGCCTACTTTGAAATTTTAATTTAAACACATTGAGTCATTAAACTCCAAAAATAAATTAGTTGAATAGACCTTGAGTAGATGTGCCACCTGCTAAAGCACCAGACCAAGGATCATCTGATTCGATGGTACGACCTCAATAAGAGAAAGTCCCACTAAAGGTTCCTACTTCTCCACTTCCCAGAATCTAATCATACACAACTGAAGCGCACATACATGGACAAACCAGGGACATAATCATCTGATTACAAACTTTTAGGTCTTCATTGGCATTTTCTGACCTTATATTAAAGTCCTTGTCATAATTAACACAGAGTATGTGCTATCAGTTTAGTTACGTGCTTGCTAAGAAGAAATAAAGAAACATATGTTCATGTTCGTGCTTTTCATATTTAAGTTTCATGGAACATGATCATGCTCATACTTGAGTATTCAAATTTGGAAGAAGCAAAATGAAAATCCATAAACTCAATGGAACAAATTACTTCCATCATCAGTTCAAGAAGCAGTAGCAGCTGTATGTCAGTACCTTTAAGGAGTTACAGAAGGTTCAGAAGTTAAGAGGAAATGTGATATCTTGAGAATTTCAGAAAATTCATCGTAAAAATTTATGGCCATGCAATTCAATCTACTAATATCTCATGCTCCCCCGTCCTACAAGAGTATGCACTCTTTCATTTTTAGTCTGTCCCACAAGAGTATGCACTTTCTGACTTTGGAAAACCTTTTCTCTCTACTGAGATGGGACCCATTCTCCACTAACAAATAACAATACTTTAGTTTTTCTTTCTATCTCTCTTTTACTTTACCAATTGTGCATTAAAACTCGTGCTCAACCAAAAGTGCATATTCTTGTGGGACGGAGAGAGTAATATTTATAAGTCTCTTGGGAGGTTTGAATGTTGACTAATGAGTAATGGAAGCTCCTCAAATTATAAGAATATGGGTTGTAAAGAATGTGGACAAGAAAAAACAATACCAGAAATGGCATAATATGAGAAGTTAATTTATGCTACGATAGAATGACTCCATGACTCCTAAACAAATTCTGAAACTAAAGACATTAAGCTTGACATGAGAGTAAAGATACATGATACATCTGAAAGTTATACTCCCTCTGTCCGACCAAAGCAAGTCACTTTCCTTTTTGGGGTGTCCCACCATAGGTGAGTCATTTCCTTTCTAACATATAATAATACATTTCCGCCCTCAAACTTTATTCTCTTACCTACTTTATTCACTCTTCACAGCTCTACTTTTTCTCTCTTTCCACTTAACTCTTTAAGTATCAATTTCTTAAATCTCGTGCCCAAAAGAAGCGCCTCACTTATGGCTGGATAGAGGGAGTACTATAGATCATTTCAAATTCTAGATTTAGAATTTCAATAGTTTATGAATGCATAAGGAAAAAGGTAGAGATAGTTCAAATTTCAGCCCAATTCAAAATGAATATAAGCATAGCCGAAAATCAATGTGAGACCTCATCATGCTGAGAAATGAACACAGTTATTACCAACTTGGAGTGCCATAACAAGCACCTAACATCTTGCATAGGACTCTTTACATGACTCAAATCATATAGAACACTGGAAATTTCAGATGCGTCAAAATACTTCTCTAAGGTTGTAAACGAGGCAAAAGTTTTATCACTCCCTCCTGCTCATTAGAATTTGGAAACTGAAGTTAACCTACCCATACCTTGGATAAATAAATGCTCATTCTAAAGGCACATCAAGCTCTAACAACATTAGAATTTATTTGTGTAGCTATCCAAATCTATTTTCTTCAACACATGTAACTGGCAAAATTCATGATCTACGCAGTCCAGCTTCCGTATGAGATACAAAAGAAAGTGGAACAGTTGAATGAAACATTCAAACACAAAAGAGCATATAAGCCCCAGCTATGAGATCACAGGTGCACAATCCCGATTCCAAAGTCAAATAACAGACCACATGTCCAGATCCGATGTATTGCATAACAACGAAGGTCTAAGTCACTTTCAAGTATGGAGCGCAACGAAGCTGTGATTAGCCATACTCACAGTGTTTCCGAGAGCAACAACATTGAGGAAAGTGGAGGGGCGTTTGGAAGAAGAAGCAGACGGCGTCTCATCCACGTCCTCGTCAGCAAGCAGCGCCGCCGCCTGCCGCATCGAATCAGAAAGCTGCGACAATTCCTCGATCGCCTCCATGGATGCCAGAAAATCTCCTCCCGAGATATCAACGTTTCGGATGCAATTGAATCAATGAGTGACTGAACCAGCCGGATCGAAGCAGAAATGGCGGCAGATCCAACGGAATGGGAGGAGATCAAGTCAATCCGAGTCCGGTATCGAAGACTGTATCTATATGTGCATGTATAGATTAAGCAGAGATTAGGGTTTGAGCGTTGTTTGATTGTTTGTTTGGATTTGTGGAAATTATTTCTATATGAAGAAAGAAAACGCTGTTAATTATGCAATTATTTTTCAGATTAACGGTTAATTACTCACCTGAGGCTGTGATTTCCAACCGTAGTTTTCCCACCATTTATTTTTGCTAAACGTAACTAATGAATCTAATTTAATTTGATTTGATTATTTACTTGGGTTGGGTATGTTTAAGTTCATGCTAAATATTATAGGTCCTTTATATTAGAAAATATTGTCATAGATCTCTAATTAGATGGAGTATCATTTATTATTTTGTTTATCACCATTTACGGTTGGTAATTTTCATGTCATTGAACCCTAAGGACGTATTATGCACCTTTCAATTTGTGGCAAGATTTGGGGTATTTTCTGAACATTTATAGGTATTTAGTAGGCCTGCTTAATCGGTTCTCCGCTTCTCGGGTACCCGGAATCGAAATCGGAACCGGCCGGGTAATTGAGGAATCTGTAACCGGAGAACCGGTTCCGGTTCCGGTACCGGTTCTAATATTTTTCAAAATTTTCGGTTCCGGTTCTACCCGGAACCGGATAATATATTAATTTCAGATTTTTAATTTTAGTTTTAATAACATTTATTTATTTTTTACTTAAATTACAATTAATCCTAACTTCCTAAGGAGCCAACAACTATGGAGTACATATTTTTCATTTGATGTCTCCTCATTTTTTGTATTCAATTGAGTTAGAAATACATCAAAAGAATGTGCTTCAAATATAAATTCGTTTGATATGCTTTCAATTACTAACATATTGTATAGTTTATCCAATTTTTTTCAATTAACATCTATAGTGTATATTTTGATACACATCTATATCGTTAAGAAATACTCCCTCTGTCCACGAATAAGAGTCCCGTTTTTTCATTTTGGTCCGTTCACAAATAAGAGTTCCGGTTCATAATTACCAATGGTAAAGAGACCCCACATTCCACTAACTCATTCCACTCACATATCGTTTAAAACTAATATATACAAGTGAGACCCCTATTCTACTAACTTTCTTCCACTCACTTTTCTTAACATTTCTTAAAACCCGCGCCATTTAGAAATGGGACTCTTAATCGTGGACGGAGGAAGTATACGACAAAATCAAATACTACTACTTTGAAATTATATTGATTTATAGGCCTTATTGTTTTATTTGATGGAAGGTATTTTGCTGAGTGATAATAATGTAATAAAGATATTAAAGAATTGAAATTCCATAATCTGTGGACTAGGCTTAATTAGTATACCACTTTTGAGACGTAGTTGTGCATAAATCACATGATTAGTGGTCAAGAACTATATTTTTACTCCATGTTAAGATTTTCAATATTTTGATTTGCATTTTTGTGTGTTTATTTAAATTTATAGGTATTAATTGTTATATTTCTAGATGTTGAATTATTTAAATAAATTAAAATTAAAACTATAAATCGGTTCCGGTTCTGAACCGGAACCGACCGGTTCTTACCTGACCGGTTCGGAACCGGATCCGGCCGGTTCCAGTTCCGGTTCCGGTTTTAGGATTCATAAAAATTTGTAACCGAGTATCCGGTCAACCGGACCGGGTAGAACCGGAACCGACCGAATAAGCAGGCCTAGTATTTAGTGTACGAGATACTACAAAATAATTTTTGGCAACGCTAAAGTTACTGTTGGCCCCGCATTGTTCAACACGAGAACTGGCTTATATGAATTCTTCGGAATTTGGTGGTATTTGTAATTGAAGTGATTCTCGAACCCAGAATTGAAGGCAATATTCCATTTGTACCCCTCTCATTTCTATTTCCACCAAATTTTTGGGACATTTTAGTCAGCTGAACAGAATAATAATTACTTAAACCAAAATTGCCCAACAGTGAAAACATGACTTATTCATTCTACACCAAAGAAATTGAATCCTAAAAATTACGTAAAAAATGACATGTGTTCTCTTTTCTCTATTTTTTTCAAATTCTTTACTTGCTTATTTGATCAACTCCCAAAATGGTGAAATAATGTGTAATGGTTGATGATGAAGGGTAAATGTGGTATTGGATGCCACATATTCGAGCCCTGTTAAGTATATTTATAGTGGATTTGGATCCCCTACTGTGTGCATTCGACCATAGCTGGGGGATACAATTACATACATACTTTAATTAAAATATTTATATAATTTTATATAAAATAATGTGGTGCGTGTAACATCCTCTGCTGTAGTGGTGCCCAATGTTTACGGTTCCGACGGTTAATTCGAACCGGAATCTCGAAAATTTACTCGAACCGAAATCGTCGATTTTAGAACCGTGGTTCGGTTCATGTTCGAAAATTTCCAAACCAAAATCGTGCCGAAACTGCAAAAAAACCGCCGGAAAACCGTGAAATCGAGTCGGAACCGTCGACGGTTTTGAACCGTAAAAACTGTTTAAAACCACCGTTTTGGAACCGAAACCGATGGTTTTTGAAATGAACCGTAACCGCAAAACACCCTCACGATTCGATTTTGGTTCAACATTTTCCAAAACCATAACCTTGGGCACCTCTACTCTGTTGTGGCTAAATGCACAACAAATGATCCAAACACATTATAGTTGGCGAGATAGTTGGGTTTTAAGATGTACTAAGAAATATGCTAACAAATATTTTTTTCTAAACAAAATTAACATACCACTAGTCTGGTTGAAATCAACTCAGCGTATTATTAGACATGCTCTAGACTGTGCCTTATTTCAACAGACCACTAGATGTGCTTTGATTTCTCTTGGTTAATCTTGGCACTTATGCAAACTCAGCGGATACTCAACTAATGTAAGCCTGTGATTCCAACTCCAAACTTGATATATCATGATTTTAATTTCTTTTAAGTCATTGTTATTTTCATAGCTCAACAATTTCATTAAGCTGCTAATTGATATGAATATAAACAAAAACATGGTCAGATCACATTAAAAAATCAAAAAGAATTAAATAATCCCAAAATATATGTAAAATTCGTGTTTACTGTAGATGTATGGTGCAACTTGATAGGATTGTACTGTCTCTTTCTGTTCAACCCCACACTTCGCCAATGTTGGAGAAATGTTTGATGTTTCTGCTTCTTAGTGGTTACTCTCGATCACTTGGCACTATTTTGTCGACGAATAACTTCATGTTTCATGCACTAAAGTTCTCACTCTGCTAACAATGAAATTTACATGGACTGAATTGTCTTTCATTACTCGACCCTTGACCTATTAGATGAAGGGAAAACATCTTACCAATCGAGTTTTACTTTATCGTCAAATATCCTCCTTAATTAGAGGCGTTTTAGATATACTTTATATAATGAGAATTATATTAAAGTGTAAATTCATGCATAATCAAGAATAATCAATAACTATTACCCCTTCCGTCTGCGAATAGGAGTTTCAGTTCTTTCCAACACGGATTTAAGAAATGTTAAGAAAAGCGTGTAGAACAAAAAGTTAGTGGTATCGAGTCTCATTTGTATATACTCATTCAATCCCTTAAAAATAGAAACTCTCTATACTTTACCAATTTTACATTAAAATTCGTGTTGTTTAAAAAGTTCATATTTTTAGGTGACGAATGAAGTATTAGTTTTAAATGAAATGTGAGCTGAATGATTAGTGGAATGTGGAGCCTATAACAATTATAGTAAAAGTGAACTGATACTCCTATCGCGAATGAACCGAAATGGATAAACAGAACTCCTATTCGCAGATCGAGGTAGTAGATCTTAAAACTCATGAATATTAATGTATAGTGCGCAAAATATTACTAGTAATAAAGTGGTAAAATCGGTTGGCGTTGTGTTAACATTTTTTATTGACAAGTTTATTGTTATTTGTTGACATTAAATTTTGAAATTTATTGATTTAGATTTTATTTCGTAAGAAATATTTAATTTGCAATTGATTGATTACACCTTATATCATAGATATGCTAATATTAAATTGTTATCAAAATATACGACAATTTCAAATCAAAATTATCAAATGTCTTTGTATGATTATCATCAGAATATATTAATTAAGATATTGTTAGAATTCATATAAAATTACATTTAAATTGATATTTCCTCCGTCTTTCAAAAATACATAAATTTGTAAATGACATGAGTTTTAATGTATAATTGGTAAAATACTATAGATAGAAAAAATAAGAAAGAGAGAAGAAAAAAGTAGTGTTAGTGGATTGTGAGGTTCACATTATTAATGACGTGTAATTGGTTAAGATCTTTACATATTTACACTTGATCTAATTGTGGGGACAATCCAAAATGGTAAATCTATGTATTTTCAACGATGAATGGTGTATAATTTAAATTGAAATCTATACATCTATACAATATATAAAAGGGGAGTTCTGGAGAAATTTACAAGATTGTCATTTAATTTAAAATTATATTAAATTAAAAATATATAATTAAAGTCTAAAAATATGTGATTAAGTGGAGTGAGTGGGAGGTTAGGAGTATATCACTACTGATAAGACTCGTTTCATGCATAGGTTTAGGGTTAAAATTCTGTGCATTTGGGGCGCTGATCTATGTTTATGAGTTCAGGTGCGTAGTAAATCTGCTGGACCTAGGAGTTGCTGTTACCTGACCTGGCAGATGCAAAAGAGATGAAATTGAAGCAAAAATTAGAAGTCGTCGTTCGGACCTAGGAGAATCAAAAGTTGGCGACAGGAGCAGAATGGAGCGAGAGCAGATTATTTTAAAGAGTCTTACTCAAGGGCAAGAGTGTCAAATCACCAGAGGGATACCCTTGGGATCAGAGCCTCACATATATAAAGAGTTCAACCTTGAAGAACAAGACAGCCACTTCTACACTTTCTTAGCTCAAGCTTTCGTTTCATGCTTTAGTTTCACACTTCAAATTTCTCATTTCGTTTGCTGCGCACTTGGAATGGAGGATTCTGGCCACCGTGGTTCTCATCATTGTTATTTTGCTGTGTAACACCGCCTTGTGAAGGCGAAGAAATAATCTTTACTTGCTTTCGTTTAGTACTTGTTGGTTTTAAGTTTCATAACTCTAGTTCTTGCTTTGATCTACTGGATTCAGACCTATTTCTAGTTATTATGGAAGTTTATGTTGGCTTTTGTTGGATCTTGCTGAGTTGATCTTTATTTCTTGCTTTTTACTTTCGTTCTTGTTTATTGTTGGATGTTTGGAGCTGAAATCTGTTGGTTTGTTGATGGAGGTTGGGGATTTGCATATGGAGATGTCTGGATTTGTTGAAACGTGGTGTATTTGAGTTGGAGTTTCGCGTATTTGGTGTTCGTTGTTTACGTTGTGCATGATTATGGCTGTTTACTTTCTGTTCCTGCATCATTTAGGTCCAGTAGCGTAGATCTGTTAGTTTAGGCTTTAATTTCTCGTTTTGAGTCTAGATCTTAAGTTTGCTCTGTTTTCATGGTGTTTAATACTCTGTTTTATCTGCTATTCTCGTTTGATTCCCGAAGAAGATGAAGTTGTTGGTAGTTAGAACCAGATCTGCTTTATGTCAGCACTTTTCAGCATGTACTTTACTTTTCTGCATTGTCCCCTAGACCCTGTCAGTACGATCTGCTTTGTCATTTTACTTTTCTGCATGCTTTTCCAGACCCTGGTAGTTTAAGGAAACTTGTCTCTACCTTTCGCTTTATGCTTGTCTGTCTAAATTAGGAAAGTCTGTCTAGTTAAGTTTACTCCAGTTGTTTTAGAACTTTAAAATATCTCATTTCTCTAAGTCATGCATGTTCTTTACGTTCTCAGTTCTTAGACCCAGTAGGTAGAGTAAAATTTTTACTATCTCTCAGACCCAGTAGTTTTAAGTTCTCGACCCACAAAATTGCGTGGCAGCAGCCAATTCCTTTTCCCAAAACATCCTCAAATGCAGTTTCGTAACACCTTCGTCCTCGTGGGATCGGTCCTTTACTTCCCTGTGCTAAGTTGTAGTATAGTGGGTTGAGGTTTTTGAAGGAATAGAGTGCACCCAACGACCCCTTTCTGATAGTTTCATGATCTTCTAGCCTCTGAAGTCTAGTCGAATCCTCTGGACCTGTTAGATCGAGTGATATATCACACCGCACGCATCACTCTATTAGGCTCTTCAACTACGATGGAAGTTTTTTTAATTTCATCTACCAATTTCACTCTGCATACCAAATTAAACTGCTATAGCCTCTCGATATGGCAGGTCATAGATGAATTCGACCAGCACGTCCATTTGGTCGAGATTGACATCGAGGAAGATCCAGAAATAGCTGAGGCTGCAGGAATCATGGGCACACCTTGTGTACAATTTTTCAAGAACAAGGAAATGATCAGGTTGGTTAAATTTGGAGCGTCGAAGATGGTATTTTTTGTCCCAACCATCAATATTTCGATTCCTTTATGGACTACAACCCGTTGCATTCGTCTCGGATATAGCACCAACCTAATTTTTCATATTATCTAGATAGCTTTGTGATGTTTTTGCTCATGCCGCAAGGATAATGAGTGCCTTAATCTTTCTATAATACATCGTTAGAATCTAAAACGTTGTCGTTGAGAAAAATAAAAAAAGGTAGTACTATGTTTTTGTTGATCATTGTTTTAATTTGAATGTGTAGGACTGTATCGGGTGTGAAGATGAAGAAAGAGTACAGAGAATTCATTGAAGCAAATAAATAAGGTGATGCTCAAGAAGATGTGTGACTCAATTTTTATGTGTTGGAATTGTGCATTTATTTGCTGAAGAAACAGAAAAAGATATACTATTTGTTTTGCCATTTAGATCGTATATTTTGAAATAGTCTTATTTAAATGTACAAACCAGGTTGAAAGTTCTGCAATTTGAGTTTGTTTACTATGTTTTGATGAAGTCTGAAATGCCCTTTTTCAACTACAACCAATGTCATGTGTTGAATTATTTGCCAATTTTTACTAAATTTGTTAGTATCTAATTGTTGTTTACATATATATAATCATTTTTGTTTTACGTAGTGTATATATTATAAAGTAAATTAAGATCTGTGCATCGCACACGTGGTATACTAGTAATTATATAAATTTAAAGTTTTTAGATTCTTAGAAAAAAATAGTTATTTTAACAATAATTTATATTATTATTTTCAATCTATACAATATATAAAAGAAGAGTTTATGAGAAATTTACAAGATTTTCATTTAATTTAAAAAATTATATTAAATTAATATATATAATTTATAATCCATTAAATGCGTGATTTAGTGGAGTGAGTGGGAGGTTGTGATGAAGTGGAGTGAGTGGGTACTATAATTTTAAATGATTCGCTAGGAAAACTGCCTGAGGAAAATGAAAAAAGGTTTTGGGAGTGAAACGGTTTTAAAATAGGATTCTCTCATATTATTACATGGGCTATAAATATGTGATACTGAGTATTTGGTAGCAACAAATTCAATCACACATTCAAATATATTTTTATGCAGAATGGAGATTTAGCGTTTTTATTCTTACTATTGGAAGAAGCTTCATACTATATGAGTATATGACGATTCTTCGTATTAATCGGTGATTTGCATCATTAAATAAATATGCGTTTCAACCTTAATCTCTTCAACAAAGATTAATAAGGGAAGAAGAAGTAAGGAGAAACGAATTATGTGAGGTGAAGGAGTCTGCAACGACAATGGCTAGGTTGGAATTCTAAATAAAAATATTTTTTGTCCTTTCATCGAATGCATGTGGTGTAAATTGTTTGATTATTTAGTCTCATCTTATGCTTTGCTCTACGGATAATTATTTTAATACATATTGATTATTGATTTTGTGCATTGCAAATTGATTTTGTTCCTTATTGTAGTTTTAGGTGAGGTGAGCACAGTGGCAGAGGGGGGTGGTAACACAGGGGTTCGAATGACCCCCCAAAAATTTCAATATTAGTATATTATATGTATTCATAGTTACAATATGTTAACTTAGCACAAGTGGTAAGAGTCCTCGCCTGGCATCTCTCCCAGCCTGAGTCCGAATCTCATCAAGATCTTTTTGACTTTTTACCATTTTCAATTGTATTTTCACTATTTTTTTGATGTTTTTTTATATTTCTTATATCAATTATACACAAAAAGTTCATATTTTAGTACTATTATGTACTCCCTCCGTCTCAAGATAAGTGACTCGTATTCCTTTTTGGGGTATTCCACTATAAGTGACCTATTTCCATTTTTAGCAAAAAGTTATCTCTCTTACTTTATTCTCCACCTACTTTATTCTCTCTTCTCTCCTCTACTTTTCTCTCTCTCATACTTTACTCTCTCCACTTTAACTTATTTAAATACCATTCCTTAAATCCCGTGCCCAAAAGAAGTAGGTCGCTTATCTTGGGACGGAGGGAGTATATATATAGAAAATTTTAATTTTAGTATTATTTTTTATTTTTGGTATATTATTTAATAATTTATCATATGACTCGTACCCCCAAATATAAATTCCTGGATCCGCCACTGGGTGAGCGGCTTTAAAGATGACAAACGAGTTATTTTACCTATGAGTTCTGTTGAAGAGTGACGAATTATAAATGATTGAAGGTTTTAGTTTAGATAAGATTGATTTTAATTTTAAAGTTAGCTTAAAAAGAAGTTTAAAAATAAGTTTTAAAAATGATGAGTAATTATCCATTGTGTTTAATTCTTTACCGTGAATGATTTTTAACTTCCTATTCCACAATTTAATGTTTAAACATTATATTATGCGATTTGTTTTAAATTTGTTATGTTTCAATGTTGATTTGTATAGATTTTTAATTCTCATATAACTAAAATCGTTACTCATATGGTTCATTGTCAATGTTGACTCTAATTTTATTTAATTAATTTAAAATTAAAAATTAATATTTTAAAAATATATTAATCTATGCTATTATACTAGTTTATTTAATACATCACAGTTAAAATATGTAGTATTCATTAGTACTTATTTTAACGATTATTTTGGATATGTCTAGTTATTTTTGAAATATTTTTTGGATAAATCTAGTTATTTGTTGAATACATGAAATGGATGTCTATACTCTATAACCAAATCGAGATCGAATGAATAAAATAAAAAAAGTAATTCGACTTCGATTAAGATTAGATTACTAATCATATGAACAAATCTGTGAAATCATATAAATTGGCAGTTGATTTATTGTCGCATATCCATAAATTTGTGTAATCACATTTTTTGGCATCATTCATTCCCTTAAAATTCTGTAGTATTCAGCAGAGCATATTCTCCTCTCTAACTCTCCCCTTTTCACTTCCCTTTCTATCCTCTTCGTTTTCTTCGTTCTGCATCGTACAGAAGAAAATTTGTTGGTTTTTTCGCGTCTACACTGCTCGAATTATGGATCTATTGTGCTTGCATGTCAAAAACAGCGGCTTTCCGCTAAGGAATTCGTTAATCGAGAAACCCATTTGCTGGAATTCCAGAAACTGTTCAATGGCTGTTGAAATTAGGGTTTCCAGGAAGGAATCTTTGTCGAATTGCTGTGGGTATCGATCGATTACAGTCAGATCCACGGGCAAGAAGAATTCCGGAAGTTCTAATGGCTCCAATTCTAATTCATCGTCTTCCAGTTCTGGTAAAAACATATTATTTTTTATTTTTTTAATTTCTATTGCGTTTATTTTTCCCGAAAGAGGATATGTGTGTGTGTGTGTTTGTGTTAGTGTTCTATTCTGACGAAAGATGAGATTTTGCTTCTAATCATCCCAATTGATTTTAGGCTTGTAAAATCTCTGCTTATTGACTTTGTTTGGTGTGAGTTTGTAGTTGTAAAATCAGACTGCTGTTTGGCTTTGTTCTTTCCTATTGGCGTCATCTATGAGCGTTGTGATTGAGTTATTACTAAGAATGATCAGAAGTGGTCAGTTTGATATGGAATTTGTTGATCACTATAATTGATATATAGCGCTCAGTCTTAAAACAATGATCTTGTGCATATGCAACCAGAGACCAGAGTAAGTTCTTATGCTAGTCTTTGGCTGACTATGGAAGCAATATAGATCTAACCCACAAAGTGAATTGAATTGGTAGATGGAGGTGGAGCATAGTTTAAAACTAAATGATTGATTTCTACTTGGGAAACCGCTGGTCATTTAATGTACTTATATGGTGTATATTCGCCCAACTCTGTGGCGCCAGGTACTAATGTCTCAGTGGATGAAATCATTCTTGAGGCAAATGGTTCCCAAAATGCTTGTAAACATTATAATCTCTTTTCTGGAAAATAAAAAAAGTTGATCTGGATGGACTAATGTAAGTTCATATATGCAGTTGTGAAGCCTAAATTTGATGGATGGAGTAGTGATTTTTTTCCTGTGGTATTCTTCATCTTAATTAATTATTTTTTGGTTTAGCTCGTAGTTTTGTATTAAAACCAAAATCTACAATGATCTATCCTGAGTGCACCGTGCACTGCTGAATTTTCATATATTTATTTGTGATCGAGCAACCAATATTATTCTGCCATTGTGGTAGTAAAGCTTGCTAAGACGACTTCTGCAGTATTGTAGCTTATCCATTAGCAAGTACAAGAGAACAAGTCTATATACGTGAAGCTCGATGATTCTCCACCTGTAACATGATATGCAGATTGGGAAATGTTCATTTTATAGAACATATAGCTTTGTGATGCAATAATACTCTCTTGTAGCGCTGTTGTAACATGAATCGCCTTATAAGTGCTACCGATGTATTCTTAATCTGAATTCTTTGTTTGTATCTTTGTATATTTACCACAAAGCTGTAGGCATGTTGATTTGTGGTTCTCTTCTTTTGTCCTGCTGAAGTTATTCTTGAAGCATTCAAATTGAGTCTACACAAGTTAAAGTTCTTGCTCTTGTTATCTGGTTTTAATTCATGTTCTGTGAAATACCTTGCATTATTTGTCAGAATGGGAATTTCTGCTGCAGATGCTAAATTGGTATTGCTGAATATTTGTATTCATTTGACGTAGAGAGATTTCTCTGCAGGGAATAGTGATCAATCAAAAGCTGGCGATGGTCTAAAAGGCAATAATCCACTTGGTGGCCACAAGTCTGGTGACACCAGCTCACCAAAATCAAAGAATAAACCCTTGGATTGGAGGGAGTTTAGATCAATGCTCTACATCAATGAGAAGGTATGGTTATAGTTCCACGAAACACTGATTATTGTGGTCAGGACCATTCACTTTATATCACATGTCTCAGTTAATGTATGTGAAATAATTATCTTAAGCTGTATACTGTTTAAAAACATGGAAATTGTATTCCAAGATTTTTTGACTTAAAATTAAAATCTTGTGCTGTAATGTTCCTCCAGGCTGCAAATGCAGAATCTGTTCATGACCAAGATAAAATTGCCCCAGCATCAGAATCTCTCCCCCTAAAGTGGGCACACCCTATTTCAGCACCTGAGAATGGTTCTATCCTTGTTGCCACAGGAAAGCTCGATGGAGTTCGCACCTTTGAGAGAACCGTGGTTCTTCTCCTCAGATCTGGAACGAGGAACCCACAGGAGGGACCATTTGGGATCGTCTTAAACCGACCACTTAACAAGAAGATGAAACATATGAATCCCACCAATGCTGAGTTGGCAACTACATTTGCTGATTGTGCTTTGAACTTTGGTGGACCCCTTGATGCAAGTATGTTCCTGCTAAGAGGTATGGAAACCCGTGGACTTGCTGCTTTTGAGGAGGTCATTCCTGGGGTCTACTTTGGCTCCCGTAACAGTTTGGCTGAAGCTGCAGCATTGGTGAAGAATGGGACTATTAAGCCGCAAGAATTGAGATTCTTCATGGGATATGCAGGGTGGCAAATGGACCAATTGATAGAAGAGATTGAATCTGAATACTGGTATGTTGCTGCTTGTAGTACCAACTTGATCTTTGGGGATTCACAATCGCACAGTTTGTGGGAAGAGATTCTGCAACTAATGGGAGGCCACTACTCTGAATTGAGCCGCAAGCCTAAGCATGATATCTAGTTCATCCTACACTCCTTTAACATAAAATTGACTCCAGCATGTATGGAAAGATCGCCCTAAATGTACAGGTATTAAACATATAAGTAGATATTCTTCTTTTTTCCTTGTTCTTTCTATGTGTGCAATGGTTAGAGGTTAATTGTCCCTGAAGCACAATAAGTCGAACAACCTTTGTATTGATGACATTTATTCAAGCTGCTGCATCTTATGTTTCTCTTATATGATATCTATATAAACTTTTCTTTACATATTACTCTGTGCAGACCATGGTTCTTGTTAGAAACATCTTTAATTTTGCTTGTCATTGTTAACATAACATTTACTATGACCTCTTCTACGCACATTTGCTTAAAATTGAATTCTTGGCATTTGAAGGTTCTAGTATTTAGGCATGTTCATTTCTCCCTGCCCAGCTTTGTCTCTCCTTTTGCCTTGGTGTGATTTGCGCAACGCCTCTTGAAGTTGTCTCTCGTGCTCTTTTAGCAATTCGTCCGCGTTGCCTCCTTGAGGTATCAATGGCCCAGACCGAAATATCCTCTTCTTCTTAGCAATGTAATCCTGTTAATATAAACTAGTTAAACTATTGACACCTCATTACCATCAAAGGAATAGAAAAGTTTCCAACTTACCATCGAATCATTATTAGACACGCCCTTTGCACGTAGTTGAGAAGCCTGTCGGGCAATTGAATGGTGAGCATCATCTTTTTCATTCTGAGAGGACGTGTTTGGGTCATGAGAGCATGTCTTCTCCAAAGCCGCTCTTTGCTGCTCACACCTCTTTTCAGTTATGACAGAGATAAGAAATGATAATGATACAGATTAAAGAGAAAAGACAACTTACATGTTCAGCTCCGTCGTCTATTACAATCTCTGCATTTTGCCTGAGATAGTCGTCAAAGTAGGCAGTTTTTGTTCAGTTATAGTATTAGACAAATCACCCTTGGTTTTAGATTTATCAAACCATGAAAATTTCTATACATACTATCAGCAGCTGAGATTATATTACAGTCTGCTAAAGGGCGAGTGAAGACAACTTACCTTCTTGCTTCCTCTTCTCGAAGCTTGGCATCGAGCTCCTTACATGGTGGATATTTGGGTAAGCTAGACGGATCACAGGGAAGAGGGCGTGAAGTGAAGAACTGAAACCATGAAAATTCAAATTTGTGGTATCAAGAAGAAAGAAGACCTGAAAAAGGCTCAACTAGAGCTAATAGAAAGTTAAGGTACCGTGCTTTTGAGTGCAGAAGAAGCCGTGCCTCTGAGTGCTGGGTCAATAGAGAGAAGCGTTTCCACCAGGGCCAAAGCCGACGAAGGGAAGTGTTTGAAAGCTTCTGCAACACGTCGTCTGTATGGCCTCCGTGGCCTAAAGCTAGTAGCCTGAGGTAAATTTGATTTCCCCCAATACTCCTCTGATGGTGAACCACATAGTTTGAATATCTTATGCATTTGTTCCACCTAGAGTATGACATGATGATCATGTTACTAAGACTAGGTGGTCTAAGCCAACCATATTTTGCAAGGAAAAAAAAAAAGCAAAGAGCACCTCGGTACTTCCGGGCATGATAGGCTTCCCTGCAAAGAGTTCAGCAATAATGCAACCGACACTCCACATATCAATCTCTACTCCGTACTCCGTTGCACCCAACAGTAGCTCGGGGGCTCTGTACCACAGAGTTACGACATGGCTAGTCAATGCCTGCTTCCGGTCAGGGCCAAAGGATGTTGCCAGACCAAAATCCCCGATTTTAAGCACTCCATCATCACCAACTAGAAGATTTGAGCCCTTGATATCGCGATGAAGAATGCCTCGACTATGACAGTGTTGTAGTCCTAGCAACATTTGCCTAACATAACATTTGATCTGCACCCATATATCATATCACAGTATGTGTCGCACAATAAGGGGGGAGAATGTCGAAAACGATATGTAAGCCATATTTCTAGTACACACCTGAGCTTCGGTGAATTTGACCTCCAGTGATGCTACAAGTCCAGCAAGATCGTGCTCCATGTACTCGAACACAAGGTACACGCTCCCTGAGATCCTCGATATCACAAGAGCTTCGAGTTTCATCACATTCACATGGTCCAACCTCCGAAGCATGCAAATCTCCCTTGCCATGAACCGGACACTGTCTGGATCCATGTTTGAAAATCTCACTAGCTTCATTGCTACAATCTTATTCGTTGTTAGGTCACGCCCCCGGTAAACAGTACTGTAAGTCCCTTGCCCTATCTGCATAAACATGGGAACATGATTCTGTTGAAGAGTATGATCACACAGCATAATAATCCATAGGCAATCCTAATGAAACAGTAAAGCACATACTCTGTTCAATTTTTGGTACGAACGTGGACTCCTCGGAGTCCAGCCATGAACGGCCTCCCCAGCAACGGAGGCAAGCCACGAGGGCCATCCAGCAGCAACCTGCTCGGCTTTGGCACTGTGTGGTATGCCTCCGACTCTACACATAGCCTGTTGTCTTCCATCTGTTGAACTAATAGTTGCTGAATGCCTGTGAGGGCCACTTTTAGGCCTCTCCTTGTAAATAGCAGTGCTATTATATTTAGGATGATCTCTAATCTTTTCTACTTCAGGAACAAAATCATGTACATTTGACTGTTTTGAACAAATGCATCCCATCCTTAATTCCTCAATAATCTTCTTCTCTGTTATGCAGAATCAGCCATTAATGGAACATGAAGTTCTGCTACAAAATACAACATGAAATAAAAAAATTTCAGAAAAAAACTCCAAAATTCGAACAACATGAAAGATAGATAAAATAAGGAGAGAAACATGGTTGTTACATGTAGGTGAGTCAGAGAGCTGAAGATGACCATTTGCTCCAAGGTTTTGATGCATATTGCTGAAATTGGAATTGGAAAGAGAGAGAATTAGGAGAGAAACATGGTTGTTATTGGTGCCTAAGCATCTTCTTCTCTATTTTCAGAGAAAGACAGATAGATTATTTGGTTTGATTCTGTTGGAGAGGAAGTGGAACTGCCAGACGTGGGCTGCAATAACACTTTGGTATTATCACATTTTATAATCAACCATCATCTACTTTTTATTCCCCTAAATCAGAATTTCAGACGTTGTGGCTGAGTTGGTCGTTTCAATAATTCTTAGACAAATTTGTTAGAATATATAGGTTTCTTAGCACCTAATTTTTTTGCAATTTTGTTAACTTTTTTGTAGTTTTGTTAATTTGCGAAATATAGAAATTTTTCAATATATTTAGAATTATGTAATGAAACGGTGTAGGAGGACCGACTAATTTAACACAAATTCCTTATTTAGTTGGCAGCCATGCCTTTTATTTATTACTCTCCTATTTCTTAAAAATAGAAACTCTTCCTAAAAACAAAAAAAATTCTTTTAAAAAAAAGGAATACCATAATCCACTAATACGGTATTTTCTTTTCCTCTTTTTTTTTTTATTTATATTTTTCTATTACCCTGTTTTATTTGTCCAATTTTACACTTAAAAATCCACGCCATCTCCAAAGTTCCTATTTTAAAAAAATGAATGGAGTATTATTTATTACTCGGGAGTACTTGTTAATGATACACGATTCAGTCAGTTTTGGCAGTACTAACGTTTTTATTGACATCCCCAAGTAATATTTAAAGGTTAATTATTTTTTATATTTTTGTACTCCTAATAAATATTTAAGTGAGAGTAGCTATAATTAATAATAAAATAGTGTAATGCATCCTTGTTCCTTGATTGCATATAATAAGGAATGCAAGACGGAACGACTAATCAACAAACATGTAGAAGTCATGTATTGTAGAGTATAATTAATTGCGATTCATTTTCATAGTAGGAGATTTAGAGGAACAAAAAAAATAGTAGCTAGTACATGCAGAAGGTTGGAAGAAGAGGTCCAGTAAGAGGCGTACAGCGGTGGAAGCGGCGAAGCAACACGTGTAGTGTTAATTGGTGCATGCAGAGAAAGAGGTATTAGTATTTTGTTGTTGTTGTTGGAGAAGAGAGTTTTTGATCGAATCGAATGGATATGTTAAACAGCGTGCTGAATCTGTTTGTGCCGCCGGCGAGCTTGGTGATGCTGGCCTTCGCCTGGCCGGCTCTCACCTTCATCAACACCTGTGAATGGCTCTACAACTCCTACTTCCTCGAATCTCACCAGCTTATGCACAACAAGGTCGTCGTCATCACCGGAGCTTCTTCCGGCATCGGAGAGGTCATTCTTTTTAATTTTATCATTTATGGATATGATCAAAAAGACATATGTGAGATAGAATGAGAGGAAGGACTTAAGCTCTATCAATTTCTTTATACTAAAACTAATTTTACTTCACAACTGTCTAATGCACATCTACACATCAAAATGTGAAAAATTGGAAGATGAGGAATGATTGCAGAATAGTCTAAGGAAGAAGAATTTGTTGAAAGATAATAAGACTGAAAAAAAATCAATAAGTTACTCCACTTTATTAACATAATATTGATTTAGTAGCAAATTGTGATATATAGTAGTACTACTATCCTAAGATTTGTGACGTTTTTTTTCCTTTACAAGATTTACGAAAGTGATCATGTTTAATGATTCAACTGGCCAAAATAAAATAAATAAATAACAAAAAGAGAATACTCCAATACGAGAAAGCATAGAGAGGGATTAGGCCATCCTAATTTGTGACATCCCAAAACGGAACTACAAATCAATTAACTTAGGATGGATGCAGGAATATATAAATTTATTATAAGAAAAATCTAAAATTAGTGGAGCTTCTACTAACATTTTTTCTCTCTCTGTCACTGAATGTAGCAAATTGCGTATGAATATGCGAAGAGGGGGGCCATTCTTGTATTGGTTGCGCGTAGAGAACAAAGGCTTAGAGCAATAAGTGAGAATGCTAGAAGGCTTGGGGCGCCCAATGTAATGATAGTGGCTGCCGATGTTGTCAAAGAGGACGACTGCAGGAGATTTATCAACGAAACCATTAACCAATATGGTCGCGGTAAGATCCATCGTCCTTACTATACATAATTCAACTCAGGGTTATTTGTCCATAACTTCCCAAACTGTCACACAATTTCTCATTCTGCATATCATGTTTAAAATCTAGTGTGTGAATGCTTATATGTTTAGATGCACGTTTCACTTATTTATGCTACTACTACGATATTGTTTTCGCTTCTAATAATAATGCCACTCTAGATGAATGATGATTAGCCTATTAATCAACAAGTATGTAACCACTAATATCCAGAGTCTGGTTGCAAAAATCTAATTAAATCGAAAGTTTTCCGAAAATGAAGAAAATTTACCTACAAATAAAACTTGAATCAATTTCTTGGATTTGTGCAGTGGATCATCTGGTAAATTCTGCAAGTTTAGGCCATACTTTCTACTTTGAGGAGGCCACAGACACCAATGTCTTCCCTATTCTAATGGTATATATATATGGGATTTCGAGTTGTTTTGATCATGTGCATATACATATCTTATATACTATATCTCATCTAGGACATAAACTTCTGGGGTAATGTTTATCCGACCCACGTAGCACTTCCATATCTACGTGAATCCAACGGTCGTGTCATTGTCAATGCATCTGTCGAGAACTGGCTACCTTTGCCTCGGATGAGTTTATATGCTGTAAGTTTATTTTCTTCAAGTATTTATACTTTAATGAACATACGTACGTCAATTAGTTATCAAATATGAACACTCCAATGCTTTATATAGGCGGCAAAATCAGCTCTGATAAACTTTTACGAGACACTACGGTTTGAAGTGAAGGACGAGGTTGGAATTACAGTCGCGACGCATGGTTGGATCGGAACTGAGATGTCGAGAGGAAAATTCATGGTGGAGGAAGGCGCAGAGATGCAATGGAAGGAAGAAAGAGAAGTAATTAGCAAGATTTATAGATGTTATATTTTAATAACTTAACTTGTTGTACCATTTGATTTGAGCTTGATGATTTTCCGATTTAGGTGGAGGCATCGGGTGGTGCGGTGGAGGAGTTTGCGAGGTTGATAGTGGCGGGCGCTTGCAGAGGCGATCCGTACGTGAAGTATCCGAGCTGGTACGACATTTTCTTCTTGTATAGGGTGTTTGCACCCAAGGTCCTCTACTGGACGTTCCAGTTTCTCCTAACTGGTGGCGGAGCACGGCGCACCTCTTTCATCGGAACGGGTAGGCCCCTTATAGAGGCCTCCCCGACGATGACGAGGCGGCGAGTAGTCGACCACCAGAGAGTTGAGTGAATTGTTGATGATGTGAGAAATCAATCTTTGTTAATTATGGTTTGATTTCTGGCTACTTTGCTAATTATGGTTTGATTTCTGGCTACTTTGCTTGTACATACTTGGTCTCTTTTAGAGATTTTTTGGGTTACCAGCTTGAATAAAATCATGGTTTTTATGATGGATGGGTTGCTACTTTAGCTATCACTTAACTTGTATTAGTCAATAATTGGAGCATCGATGTGGAAAAATTGATAAGGCTATGTTTTCTAAACTATTTTTATTACTTCCTCCGTCCGCGAATAAGAGTCCCGTTTTTCCATTTTAGTCCGTCCGCGAATAAGAGTCCCGGTTCACTTTTACCATAAATGGTAATAAGGTCCCACCTTCCACTAACTCATTCCACTCACATTTTATTTAAAACTAATATATACAAGTGAGATCTCTATTCCACTGACTTTTTTCCATCCACTTTTCTTAACATTTCTTAAAATCCGTGTCGCCCATAAATGAGACTCCTAATGACGGACAAAGGGAGTGTTTCATAGGTAGTTTAGAATAATTGACGTGTGTTTTTGAAATTGAAAGATAATAGTTCTACTATATCACTGAGCGCCATATCGTGTAATTTTATGTCTATTTAAGTAATTGTACTTATTATTATAATCACCTCATTGTTTGCACCTACTATTAGTGAGGAAAATTAGCATTCTACTGTAACTTTCTTTTATCCTCTTTGACCAGATTATTATATGGAAAATTGAAGAAATAATCTGTACGGATACAAAGACTAACCACTGACTCCACACGCCTGGTGTTGGAAAAAGAGCACCGACTCTCATTGCGTTCACACTGAATTTTATGAATCTATATTCTTTCTTTTTCTTTATTTATATTTGGCCCTTATTTATTTACCTGTATATTACTGGAGTACCATATCAGAAGTCTAATTTGATTCTCTTTGCAATAAAAATCTCATTTTATATTACTATAAAAAAGTAAGTATTGTATTCAATTAATTTATTTCCCATACATTTCAATATAAAATGATAAAATTTTTATTTTATTTTGCTATATAAAATTAGGTAATACTTCAGGGTTTAGGAATATATTGTATTAATTTGTTTCATCACGTTTCATTATAAAATGAATAGTGTATATTTATATAAAATGTAGATTTATATTTTATTAGTTTTTTCCACCCACATTTCTAATAATTCATAAAATTCATTTTTAAAAAAAAGCAGAACTTTAATTCTGTGGATAAAGAGGATAAATATTTATTGTTTTATGCATGATATTGGAGTATCGATCGAAACAAAATTCTAGCAATATATACGTACGTATCCCATGGACTGTTAAATTTAAATCACTATAATATGTGAAAGAGAGTTGATGTCACATAGCATATAATACTTATACATCTCGTAGAAGTAACTAGTAATACCAGAAAATTACTACTTCACCTAGACAATTCACTAGAGGACCAAAATCATTAGAAATTTAAAATTCCATTATTCCTAGAACGTGTGAACTGAAACATATATGAGCACGTGCGAGAAATAATTAGCTCCTTTTGATCCAACTTGATACTCGACTAAAGTAAACTTAAAACTGAAAAAGTTGTTAATTTGTTCTACTTCTGAAATATTAATTTGTACATATTGTCTCATTATTAATTTCATTCTTATAATAAAAGTTATTATAAAAAAGTATCACTACTAATTAAACTGTCGTTAATTTTCGCCACTATAACAAGTAAACTTTTAAATTTTATTGATTAATATATTATTAATTAAAGATCACAAAACATGTATTATTAGATAATTTAATATTTCAAGCCCCCCATTGCTCCCCCTTTTCCCACTAAAAAATACGTTTATAGATTTTATTTGAAGGGGAGATTTATATAGGAGTGTTTGCTTATTAAATTAACCAGGGATTATTTATGAGTAATCCATCAAATCAAACATTATATTATAATAATGTCTTTGTTTTTGACTGGGGTTGATAAATGAAGAGGACGTGGCAAGCATTCATTGGCCGATTACAAAATGCTACTAATATTAACCGACAGAGTTGCATGCTGTAATACAACTTCAATCCACTTTCATGCATCTACGTCGAACCTCCCCTTCTTCACTTCACCCATCACTCCTCTCCTCTCTCTCTCTCTCTCTCATACACACACATATATTATATATACACACACAACATTCACTCAATCTTCTATTTCCCCTTCAAATCCACACGCACTTCTAAAATAAAATCAATGGAAAATGATCATCATCAAGAAGAAGCGGAGACGTTCATCGGAATCAGGAAGCGCAAATGGGGGAAATGGGTGTCGGAAATCCGCGAGCCCGGCAAGAAAACCCGGGTCTGGCTAGGGAGCTACGAGAAGCCGGAGATGGCCGCCGCCGCCTACGACGCTGCGGCATTCCACCTAAGAGGCCCCGCCGCGCGCCTCAACTTCCCCCGCCTGGCGGGCCTCCTCCCGAAGCCGGCAAGCGACAATGCCACGGATGTTCAGGCCGCGGCGCAGGAGGCCGCCATGCAGATCGCGGGGAGGCGCGCGGCGGAGGCGGGGAGAGTGGGGCTGTCGGCGAGCCAGATTGAGGCTATAAATGAAATGCCACTTGACTCGCCTAAATTGTGGATGCAGGGAATGGAAATGGGAGTGCAAGATTATTTTGTTTATAATCATCATCAACACATGGAGGTTAATCATCATGATCAATTGGATTATTATCCCATTTGGGATTAATTTAATTAATCGTCTAGTCAATAATTTTGAGCTAGGTCATATTATATTTTTTGTATGCGAGCTTCTTGAATTGTCACAAGAATGAAGAATCCCATTTGTTTGGCTTAGGAAAGGAACAATTAAATTTCATTTACTTGTCCTCTTGTTATACAAAAGTTCTATTTCTATACCTTGTTCTTTACTGTCGTTCAGACCGATGTTTTTTTACAAGAACGAAACATTCTATGATCATATTATGCCAAATACATAGTGATAAAGGAATGCAGGGTAATTATAAAATGCAAACTTATATATTGTACAAACTCAAAATTCCTCAACACAGCTTCAACACAATTTCAATACAATATCAACACAATGTAAAATTTCAAGATTTTAATGTCAACACAGTATCAATACAGTATCAACACAATATCAATCATTGACTATCGTTGAAATTTAGTTGACATTTTCCTGTTGATGTTTTTTTTTGACCTGTTGACATTTTTCAATGGTTCAGATCATAGTTTTGAGTTTGTACAATATTTAGAGTTTTCATTTGATCACATCCCAAGGAGTGCGTTATGCATTTCAAATAAATCGATTTTATATGACTTTTTTTATAAAATAACACCAAAAATTGTAAAGTTTAATATTGTCCTTGTGTGGGGTTAATTAATTGCTTTAAAATACATTAATACCACTATAATTTATGTCCTTTTTTGTGTCGCATGCGAACTTTTGATTTATTTCACAAATAGTACAGTTTATTGCAGTATTCTTTGTGATTTCACCATCCTAAATCAAACATAATTATATCAACATGGCGTAATGGAGTAATGTGTATAGTCCAAAACCATGTGGTAGAGGAGTTAAGTGCTAAACAATGTTCGATCAAAGAGATGTGTTACATTGGATTGAGGTCCAAGTTACTAATTGATATTTTAAGCATGACACCATTTTGAGTAGTTACATTTTGTAGTTGTAAATTGGCTATAATTGTAAAATTAGGAGAAAATTGAAATAAATTTAAGTAGTAGTATGACATTTGTGGATAGGTGCATTGGACTGAAGATATGTAGCATGGAAAAAGAGGGATGGGTTAATAATATGGCAGAGTCAAGAGAGGTGCTTTTACAAAAGCTGCACACCCAATTTTCTGCTACTATTATTTGATTTCTGAATTGCATGCAAGTGAAAGAGATGTTTAGATTTGTGCACCCTCCTAGGAATAGCTGTGCAAGCTGCAAATCAATGCAGTATTTGAAAGCCAGATTTAGGCAGCAAACATTAGGCTAGCTGATCAAAGCATGATTAAGCAATTGTCACTGCAAAATTACAAAGGAATAGCTAGCTGATTAAAGCATAAGCTAATTGAATTACATGCATGCCATTTCCTTTCCCATGCCTGCTGCTAAGATATTTTCTTCAATCTCACAAACTGACAAAAAATTAAAGCCAATTCAGTTGTATATACCCATCCTTGCCCAAATGCTACTCAACTCAACTACTTTTAAAGAAGTGATAGAGGAAATGTTTTATTGGTTAAGTGATGGAGCAACCGTAACATTTGGTAGAAATCGAACTAGTGTTAGGGCATCCACAGTGGGACGGACGATAGTCTGCCCGATCCACTGTAGCTATGCGGACGATGGGTTATCCATCGTCCACGCTCGATACATCATCCGCGGACTATACGCGTCGACGTCACATCGTCTGCGCTATCGTCTGCCCCACTGCGGGCGACGCGGACGAAAGCGTGAACTATGCGACACGTTTTTGAATTTTTTAAAAAAAAAATTTGAATTTTTATTCTATTTAAACACTCAATTCCCATAGCAATTTATCCCATCTCCCAATTTATTCTCTCCCATCTCCCAAATTATTCTCTCCCATCTCTCACTTTCCAACTTTCTCACACTAAAAAAATGAACCCCAGCGACGACTGGAGTACACCTGAAGGCATTACTCGGGCCTTGACTCGGGTCTTATTCGATTGCGTTAATGCTTGGCGGAAATGGAGCGCGAGCGTGATGCGGCGGAGCAGGCGACGGCGCAGATCCCTCGACCGATTCGACTTAGGACGTTTGTCCGCCGCGAGCACGACTTAGCTCACCAACGCCTGTTCGCAGACTATTTTGCCGAGCAACCACGGTGGGGCCCGACGGTTTTTCACCACCGTTTTAGAATGCGGCGAGTTCTTTTTATCAGCATTGTCCAGACGTTGGAGGCACGTGATGAGTACTTCCAGTATTGGGTAGATGGCATCGACAGACCCGGACTTACGCCGTTGCAGAAGTGCACGGTTGCGATCTGGCAGTTGGCCTACGGCACCACGGCAGATATGTTCGACGAGTACCTTCACGTCGGGGAGACAACTGGCCGCGATTGCCCGAAGAATTTTTATAGGGGAATTGTGGAGGCTTATAGCGACACATATTTGCGAAGACCGACTGCTAGAATTGCCAGGCCTTGATGAGGATGCACGAGACGGCGCATGGCTTTCCTAGAATGCTAGGGAGCATCGATTGTATGCACTGGGAGTGGAAGAATTGTCCGACGGCGTGGAGAGGCCAATTTACCAATGGATACAAGGGAAGCCACCCGACGATGATCCTCGAAGCTGTCGCTGACCATCGGCTCTAGATCTGGCATGCTTACTTCGGTGTAACGGGGTCGAACAACGACATCAACGTCCTCAACTCGTCCAATCTCTTCGCCGATCAATGTAGGGGTCGCGACCCGGCCATCGAGTTCACTGCTAACGGACGCCAATATCATATGGGGTACTACTTGGCCGATGACATATACCCAAGGTGGCCTGTTTTTATGAAGTCGATCAGCTCCCAATGGGTGACAGGAGAGTGTTATTTGCGGCAAAGCAGGAGGCTGCACGAAAGGATGTGGAACGGACTTTTGGTGTGCTCCAATCGCGGTGGAGTGTGGACAATAGTGAAAGGTCCGACACGTTTCTGGTTCAAGGAAGCCATCTCCGATGTCATGTATGCGTGCATCATCTTGCATAACATGATAGTCGAACAATAAGGTGGAAGTGTCACCAATTGGGGCGATGATGATGGTGGATCTAGCTCCAGCACGGCGAGCGCGCCTCACGTTCGAGGATAACGGATGGGCTTCAATGAGGTTCTAGCTGGACATACCTCAATGCGCAGCCAACGAGACCATGCTCAGCTCATGAATGACATGATTAAAGAAGTTTGGAAGCGTAACGACCATTGGCAATTTGTAGTTTTTTATTTCGTACTGTAATTTGAACTTTCAATGAAATGAAATTATTTTTTCCAAATTTTGTAGTGTTTTAAATATTCAAATAAATAAAATTCTTAGGGCAGACTTTAGGGCGTCCCACTGCAGGTGGAAGGGTAGGAGGATAAAATGCTGATGTGGTGATGCATAGGCCGCCCTATAGGGCAGACTATAGGGCGCCCCATTGTGGATGACCTTAGGTTTTGGGCTCCCAACCATGAGGAAAATAAAAAGCCCACAATAAACTTGGTCCATTTTGAACAATAAAATGAGTCAAGTTGTGTACGAAGCGTGTTATTGTGTGTGTATGAAACGTGTGAATTTTTTATAACTATTTAAAATTTAAAATTTCTTCTTCGGTTATGATGATTGAGATGATTTTGAATTGAAAATTAAATTCAAATCAATTTTAAATCTACACTCTCAATTCCATGGTATAAAACATATCTTGAATTAATTTATCAAAATTGAATCCTATGAATAAATCTTGTTTATTATTAAATCATATGTAACACACTATCCGTTTCTTGTTTTGATCCACCTATAAATACATGTGTCATTTACATTTTACTAATTTTACTAAATGGATTCCAATTTGAAAAAGACTTGTGCAATTGGTATCCGCATTATTGATGAGAATTATGTTATTTTATTTGAATTTTATTTTAAAAAGACTTGTGCAATTAGTCGGCCATGTGTTACTATTTTATTTGAATTTTTGTATTATAAGATCAAATAAATTGATGTTTTATGATGAGAAAGATAGAGTTAACTAATTACGAGGATAATTAAAACTCTGTTTGTCTATGTTATTTTATTTGAATTTTTGTTTATTAATTTAATATGAAATACTGTCTGAACTCTGAATTGATGTTTAATGATGTAAGAGATTATAAAATAAGATAAATTAAATATATTTTTTTTTTATCAGTAAAGATGATTTGTTTTTCTTTGCGGTTTGTAAGTGTAAATATTTTAATAAATCTCTAACCGTCCAAAGAAAGAGGATTATTCGTTGGGACTATAGGGAGTAGAAGTATTATTTTGTTTATAAAAATAAAATGAAACAATTGTATGGGATAAATCAGTTAAAGTAATAAGGGATGGACGAGGAAGTAGTTAAGTAGCTAAAGCTAAATGTTCATTTGCGTGGAATCTTAAATTTCTGACTTTGGAATCTAAAATCTTGACAACTCAACCCTTGGCTTTTGGAACAGCCACTCTCTCTCAGCTCTGATATTATCAACAATGGATGGCGAGCTTCAAGACTGGGAGCTCCTCCACCACAATTCCGATTCCGAACCAATTCCCTTCGACGACATAGACTCCACCGGCTTCATCCACGCCGATTATTTCTCCCTCGACTCTCTCAAACGATACGCCCACAGTTCCGATGACAACAAGTCCGCCGTCTCGGATAATCCTAGCTGGATTGATCCAAGCTCCGACGACAATCCCGCTCGCTATCTCCACAAGGAATCCACCGAATTCTGGTCCGATTCCAGCAGCGACAGGTCTGAAGATCGCAACAGGTTCACCGATTTCTCAGCTAGAAATGAATTAGGTTTTCACGATGGAATTAGGGAAGCTGGTGAAAAGGGGGATCAAGTGGATTCGAATCGAATTGAGGCAAAATCTAGCAGCGGTTCCGAAGAATTAGACAAAGTGGAGGAGAAGATGGAGAGTGGGGATGATCATATGAGAAACGAAGAGATTGATAAGAAAAGTAGTCATGTGGTAGTGTGGTGGAAGATGCCGATGGAGTTTGTAAACTACTTTGTGTTTCGGATGAGTCCGGTTTGGACAGTCTCTGTGGCGGCTGCTTTCATGGGGTTTGTGATTTTGGGGCGCAGGTTGTATAAGATGAAGAAGAAGAACAAGGCTAGGGGACTGCAGATTAAGGTTGCTGTTGATGATAAGGTCAATTTTTCCTTCTTCCTTCCTTGTTTTGTTTGTCTCTTTAACTCATCATATCATATAAGTTTTGCATGTTTCGAGCTTTGTGAATGCCAATTCAATAACTGTATTCTTTATAGAAATGGATATCTCTTCTTGGAACCTTGAAAACAGAAATTATCTGATTATGGAGGGTATTTGGCTGTCTAGAAGATTGATGGCAAAGTGATACAAACGTTGGATGGGGAAAGGTCTGAGTGCTTTCGAACTCGATAAAATGGGAGACAGAGAGTGATGGCTCTGAACAGCGATATAGGGAGAGAGAAACGATAATAAGAGGAGGAAATAGAGTTAGATGACAGATATGGAAGGAAACAAGAGATAGAGAAACACAGTTTTTGTTTAATACTTCTTACTTATTTTCTTATCTAACTGCACGGACATGTTTACACTATCAAAGGATTCAAAAAATTGGGAGGATATATTAAAATCTAATCAAATCACATCTTAAGTACTCAAATTAAATATGGAAGTAAAGCATAAAGATAAGGATGACACTATCACAGAAATATAGAGGATTGATGGCAAAGGTTGGTTTTTGCATCTTGCTTCAAGTGATTCTGAGTGTGATTGTTGATTTGGGATGGATTACACTGCATCAATCTGTTCCTCTTCTCTTTTCTGCACATCACAACAATAGATGATCTTGCCATGATTATATAGTCTCCCAGTTGAAACTAGTGCTGTTACTTTGTTGATTCTTCCTTTGCTATATATCTTCTGCTTTGGGTCTGATGCTCTAGATATATATACTCCTTTCCTTGAACCTATTAGGTGAAGAAATCATGTAAATTCCAATAATTCTGCAGCTCCCCCGTTTAATAAAACTGGATATGCTTTGGTATTACTGTTGAATTTTACTCTATTATACTTTGCTTTGTTTTGAGAGTCTGAGACTGAAATTCAAGGTGTATGTCTCAAACCTTGTCTATGATGAAATTTGTCTGTTAATTCCTACATCATGTGCATGTTGCAATCAGAAAAGGTCTAATGCACCGTATGATTGGGGAGGAGCAGTTTAGATTTGGTATGGACAGAGTTAGGATTCTTTTCCAATGCGCTACGGCGCTACGCAACCATCATAGTTTCCTCTTCTTGAGCTTCTAGTCATTATAAAGAAAGACCTGGTGGTCTTATCCTTGGTAAAATTCTTTAGGGTTCTCTGATATATATTTATGGTATCGTTAGAAGGGATTCATTGTTGATCTCAATAATTATATATAAATTAGCTATCGCATCAATCCATCCTCTTCTCTTTTCTGCATATCTCAACAACATATATATAGACCTTGGGGTGGGGGGGTTACTAAAGATAGCTCTGCTCCATTGGCTATAGCAATCATCTATGCTTTTCAAGAATTTGGTCGCCATAGAATATTCTTGTTGGTATTGTATCAGTGTTGTTTTCATCGGTGTTTTTTACTGATTTCATGAATGATACCTGATTAATGATTATCACATCCAACTTTATGTTCAAAAACGCCTATTCGCATGAATTAATTCACTGCCCATTACTGCATTGTTCATATTGGTAGAGCATACATACATTTTATGTGTTTTGTGTGGTTTGGATTGTGCAGAAGGTTTCTCAGGTGATGAGCCGTGCAGCTCGTCTGAACGAAGCATTCTCAGTTGTGAAACATGTACCTCTAATTCGGCCTTCACTGCCTGCCATTGGCATCACAAGCTGGCCTGCGATGGCGATAAGATAAGCGGGTCACATTGCCTGTGAGACAGCTGATGGGGGTAGTATATATATTATCAAGTTGAAGACTATGTTTAGTGTCCAGTTACTGTGTATAATGCAAGTAATGTATGTTTGAGATATTCACGTGTGAGTTGATTCATATCGAAAATGTGAAGTTAAAATAAGATCAACTTCAATACCTAGTGAGGCACTCCTCTTACCAATTGATTTAGGACGAAACATCACAAAGGTGTTCCTTTGTTCCTTTGATTGATCTCCTTTTACATGTGGTGTTCCTATCCTGGGATGTGTTCTTGTGGCCATATTCTCCAGATTTATACTTGCCATTGTGGCTGCTTTGTTAGCCTTACAAGAGTAATTGTAATTATCATGATGTTATCATAAGCAGATTTATAGGGATTGGTACTTAAAACTTGTGTTTGTATGTATTATTTTGCATATTAATTGACTTGACAACATCTAGATATTTTTCCTTTTAAATTCCTATTATGTAGGTATAGTTTCTAAACTTTTGCTTCTTATATTCATGTTTCACAAGGTTTTCTGTTACAAGTATATTTAATAATGGGAAAATTGGTCAAAAAAATCATGATTTTTCTCAAAAATCTAATATTTCACACAATCCTTAAAAATGGTTTATAAAAACACAAACTTTTCGAATTATGCAGATTTTTCACACTAAAGTTTCCGGTATAAATTTTGTTTACGTTGAATACCAAAAAAATCTACTTGTAATAGTGTCAGCTATCTTCCAATCTTGTGAGGAAGATGAAACTGACATGGTAAGGATGCTCTAGAATTAGTGTCAATAGTCAACATAGACAAAATTTATGTCGAAAATTTTAGTGTGAGAAATCTGCACAATTATAGTACTATTATTTTATAAAAAGTCGTTTTTCTGGTACATATCAAAATTACTTTTTAAAACTTTATTACGAGATTTCATCTGTATAAATATTTAAAACTGTTATGACATATAATCGAACTCAATAAAATTCCTATTCGATTAGCATGCCGATTAACGTGGAATTTGGATATAACTGACCCAAAACTCGAAATCGGTAAGTTGACTCGATTGACATTAGATAGAGAGGGTAATATGCATGGCTTAGTATATATTTTGTATAAATAAATACATATAAAAAAAATAAAAATTTACTGATTTAGTTTAAATCAGTAATGTTTAATTTGCAGACTTTCATGATTAATTTCACAAACAATAGTTTTTGCTATGATTCTCTATTTATAAAAGACTCCTTAAATAAAATACAGATATAGATTTGCAGATTTTGGAATTCGGTTGGATCCGAACACCTCTAATTCGAGAAATCGAAGTATGTGTTTGTGAGAGTTGGGACTGCTCTTAACTTCATTTGAATTTGTTGGTGTGAGAGTTGGACTGCTATTTGACTATTCAGTTGGATGAATTTCTGGTTCAATTGGATCTGATCTGATTGAGTTCGCATCGCACTTTCAGCAGGATGACTGAGGCGCAGCTGGATTCAAATCAACCGGTAAACCCTCTTTTTCATCACTCCTCTTACTCGAATTTCGATCCGCATCCGCTTATATGATTAGAGATGATCTGCGTAGGCCGAGGCTAATGATGGCGCCAGAAATGTGCTGGATTTGGGAGCATTTGTTGGCGAATTGACTGACGAAGACGACGCCGCCAGGTTTCTAATTCTTCACTTGTTCACTGTTAATACTCCTTGTTTCACCCTATTTTCTTAATTTCTCTATTGTGTTGTATTTCCCTGCCCCGTCTTTGCTGTCTCAGTGATGATTTCTCACTCCAAGGACTAGAGCAGGAGCTTGAAGACTGTAAAACTGACGATGTATGTCTTCACCAGTTTTCCGCACTCTGCTACTTGATCATCTTTGAAACTTGCCTCTGATTTTAATCCCCTCATTTGCTCTGAAGGTGGTTTCTATGATACTGTCGAAAGGTTCATCATTGCGGGACTACACTAGGGATGTTGAGAACAATCTAAGGCAGACTGAACTCGAGTCTATTGAGGTTCGGATTCAATAGGAATGCAATCATTTTTAGTTTCTTGCATTAGTACTTAACTGATACTGCAGTTAAAGAGAAATAATTCTACATTTGATATACTATTATGAGGGTCTGCTATGCCTTTAACCATAAAGCATCTAAAGAGAAATAATCCACAATACATCTAAGGATATTTCTACATTTTATATGTATATATTTGGGACTTACATTTGAGATTTGCTAACTCGCGGTACCCCTTTTCCTTTTGGATCAATGCCAGGATTATATTAAAGAAAGTGACAATCTAGTATCACTTCATGACCAAATTCATGAGTGCGACACCATCCTTTCACAAATGGAAAATCTCCTTAGTGGATTTCAGGTACACATATTATTTTTAATTACGGCCCAGTTGCCTCTCAATCTTTGAGAGACTATTCATGCTCAAGAGTAAAATTGCTTCTTTTCTTTGTTGGGGAATGGGGCGATTTGCTTTGGTTTCTTTTCAGAAAAGTTTGGTATACCCCCTTGTCTTTCAGTGTTCCTTCATATTGCTCATGCAGTCATGTGACTCATGTTTTTAGTGAATCACTTATTCAGTATTCTTTTTTTTCCTCTTTAGAATTGCAAGAGAAAGATCTTACTTTCAAATTCATTTAATAGGCAGAGATAGGTTCAATTAGTTCTGACATAAAGATTCTTCAAGAGAAGTCTATGGATATGGGACTCAAGCTAAAGAATCGAAAGGTAATATTATTCATACTGCCTTAGAATTTGTGTTTCATTGTTACATGTATATCACCCTGTAGTTTCTTTGCATGCTTGAGCGAAAAATTGGTATTCCATTTTGTTCCTGGTGCTCATATATGGTTCCCTGATAAGTATTTGTTTTATCTGTCAGGCAGCAGAATCGAAATTGTCTAAATTTGTTGAGGAAATAATTGTTCCGCCAAGGATGATAGACATAATAGTTGACGGAGAGGTACTTGAGGCCCTACTATCCTGTTCTCTTACTTTTATCTTTTATTGTTGAAAATAAAAATAATCTTGACTTTGCTGGCTACATAATGATATATTACTATTATTTTATATGTCTTGAATGACATATCTCTTCCATTTTATCATATGGAGATTTGTTCCCAATGCTTTGGCCTACAAGTTAAGTAACCTACATGGTTAGTGGACATTATGTTGATATGTCGATAACCCCACAGGTAAATGAGGACTATATGAAGACCCTTGAGATTCTTAGCAAAAAGCTCAAGTTTGTTGAAGTTGATAGCATGGTGAAAACATCTAAAGCTTTAAATGATGTTCAACCTGAACTAGAAAAGCTTCGTCAAAAAGCAGTTTCAAAGGTATGTTCATCATCAAGTTCTAGAGAAAAGTTGAGGTATACATATTTATCACGGGCTATATTTTTTAGCTTTGGTTTCTTTTCTCTTTCTTTTTTGGCCTTTCTCACATGGAGTTCTCGATTTTATAGGTGTCTGACCTTGGTAAACAATTGTTTTTATTTTCTGACTTTACACATTTTTGCCTTTGAGTTGATGTTTCTACCATTAACATGCACAGGAACTTAATTTCCCCTGTTTTTTAGGTGCATCTACTAGATATTTTTTTCTTCTAGTAATCTAGTTACTAGAATTGGAATTTGGACATTAGGTTTGCTAATGTCAAACAAAGTCTTCGTGATATAGTTAAGATGACACAAAAGAAGATAAATTGAATTAATGAACAGAAACTCCCTAAACAAGGGTCACATAGTCGAAAGCTAGCATAATCAGCAAAATAGTCTTTGAAAGTGATTACACCCAAACAGTAGCGTAAAACACATTCATACTGCCGTACTAGTCAGTAAGTAGTATGGCCACAAAATGCATGTAGCCCAAAAGAAATAAAACAAATAATAATAATTGTAACAATAACAGTGAAATCAGTTAAAAACTCTAGTCCTCCTTTGCTTGAAACCTGCACCGAGCTCCACCCCCACTCAGTGCTGCTCTATGACTTTACGTATGTCTCAGCCATTCATTTGGATATATTCTCAGGAATATGTGAACAAAATGTAAGCTAATGCCTTGGAATGGTCTCAACAACGACTTTTTAAATGTTCTTCCTCTTACTAGTTTCTGATTATCAATTATACTTAATTCATTTAATTCACAAGTTGGTCTGTGGATATACAGCTGACTGAGACTGATTTTCCTTTTTCTATGTCCCTTCTGAAAGGTGTTCGACTTCATGGTTCAGAAACTAACCGCTTTAAGGAAACCCAAGACAAATGTTCAGATTCTTCAGCAAAGTGTTCTTTTAAAATACAAGTAAGATATTCTCTCTTCTCGTTGGTTGAAACTACAATCTTGACCGATGCAACTTGGAGTTGTACAGCATCAGCGATATTGATTTTCATTAAACATGAGCAGTACTCTGCCTTCTGTTTTAAGCTTTAAGCTTGAATTTAATTTCTCTCTTCTCTTAACAGATAGAATAGAATCAAAACTGATGTTATTAGCTTGTAAAATATTTTTTTTGTGAACAAAAAGCATACTAATATAATTGTGGTGTTTGCTTCAGTAATATGAATATCTTGATTAGGCCTGAAAATTTAATCCGCAGGTTTCGGGTATTCCCGACCCAGTCCCAATACCCGACGGGTTTTGGGTATCCGAAACCCAAAATTATGGGTTTGGGTACGGGTTTGGGTAGTTAATGTTAGGATTCTTCGGGTTTAGGGTACCTGAAACCCCGTATTAGGATACCCAAATAATACCCGATTAAACCCGATTAATTATGTATTTGTGATAAATATTTTGGGTTATAAAGTTCTTAGTTTACTATTTGGATTATGTTTGGTTGCTTTGACATTATTTAGATTATGTTTGGTTGCTTTGACATTTTATTGTTCTATTATCTCGACTTTAATACTTCTTTACATTCGTGTTCGGTTCATGTTGCATTATTTATGTTCTTACTTGTTATCTCTTAAAAATATATAGTTAATTACTTATGCTTTCTCCATTTTATTTACATGTTCATTTAATGTCTTAAAAAATTATTTTAATCTCTTTTATGTTTCAATTTATACCAAAAAATAATTTATTTTAAAATTAAGTAGTGTCTATTTGTCTATTGTCTATTTTATATAATATAGAATTATAATAAATAAATAGTATAAGTATTGTGTTATTTTTAATAATTTCTATTCTCATCACAATTTAATTTATATAAAAGAATAAATTTTAAATATAATAATTTCGGGTTTATGGGTACCCGATTAGTTGGGTTCGGGTACCCGCATCGGGTATTAGGGTACCCGAATTCACATACGGGTCGGGTATTGGGTATGATATTTTTGAGATTTCGGGTTCGGGTACCCGAATTTTCGGGTTTGGGTACCCGCGGGTACCCGAATTTACACCCCTAATCTTGATATTTTGTGTTGGTCATTGACCTATTAAATTGTGACACTCTGTCACTCTGACCATGTGGTTTTGGTAAATTGAATCTCTGCCATGCAATATCTGTTGACTGTACTTATGTTGGTCCTACATGCTGGAAGAATTATCTTTAGTGAATTTTCTGCGTTCTGTCATCTATGCAACTTGATAATATTGAAATCATCAGGAGTTACTGAGAAAAAATCTATAACCCCGAGAATTAATGCAGATGAATATGTTCACCATGTTGATTTTCTTTGTCAAAATCTAGGCATGATTAATATCTATACTCCAGTGCGAAGAGGAGTGTTAGGACTAGAATTAAAATTTAATATATGGTGTAAATTGTAGAGCAACATAGTGATTTCCTAGTTCTGTTTGGACTCTTGTATGTATATAGGTAGAGGTACCCACGGTTCAGGAACCGTCGGTTCCGGTTTTGGAAATTGTTGAACCGGAACCGAACTGCGAGGGTGTTTTGCGGTTCCGGTTCCAAAACCGCCGGTTTCGGTTTCGGTTCCGGTTCAAAAATCGACGGTTTCGGTTCGGATAAATTCTCACGGTTTCGGTTCGGAACCGTAACCACCGGTTACGGTTTCGGTTTTAACCGCCGGTTCGGTAAACCTTGGGCAGGTCTCTATATAGGTGCTCTGATAAGTAGGTGAATATAGTGAACAGATTCCCTTACCTTTGAATTAACACAAAGCAATTATGATTTTTTCCATTGAGTGCCTTAGAGAAGCTGTCTCCCAATTGTTTGAAGTTCTCTTATGTCCTGTAGAAATCAATACCAATATTCCTGGTACGCTCATGAAAGTCTGAATTAGATGCAAAGTGTAACCTGATTGTCATGACACAAGAGTCCTAACAGAACTAGGAAAGCACTAACTTGCTCTGCAATTTATACCATATAACCATATTAATTACTCCCTCCGTCCCCCATTAGCAGTCACAGTTTGACCGGGCACGGGTTTTAAGAAATGTAAAGAAAAGTTGGTTGAAAAAATTAGTGGAATGTGGGACCCACTTTTTTATATTGGTTTTATAATAAAATGTGAGTGAAGTGAGTTAGTGGAATGTGGGACCTACTACCATATATGGTAAAAATGAAGTGTGACTCTTAATTGGGGACGGACCGAAATGGAAAAGTGTGACTCTTAATCGGGGACGGAGGGAGTATTATTCTAACACTTTGGTAATTAAATGCTGCTGACATTGCTGGGTATAGCAGTGGCTATGTTCTTTTGGTAGAAAACTAGGCCATGTACTCATTGCATCTTGTATGGTTAACTTGCTAATGTTGTGATATTGTGAATTTGTGGTTATTCTAAGCAATAGTCAACATATAATGTTTCAGTTTTATGTCAAACATGCAGATATGTGATTTTGTTTATGAAGGAGCATGGGAAGGAGGTGTATCTTGATGTTCGTGCTGCATATATTGACACCATGAATAAGGTATTATTCAGAATGTTGTTGTTTGCAGATGCTTATTTAGTGTATTTGCATCCAAATTGAAGTCATATCTTGAAGTGATTGTAAGTACCTGATCAATCTATTGTGGGGCAAGGGGTTCTCTGACTTGTCCTTTACACTCTTTTATGAACTTGATTGTCATCTTTATTTTTGTCTGTTTAAATATTTAACCATGGACACTTATTGAATTGCCAACATCATTGAGTTGACCACTATGGCTTTTCATATATTTACTGGTTCTGCAACTTTCAGTTATCATGGAATGGAAAAATTCTGTATGTAGCTTGTCTGACTAATTTCTTTCATGACTGCACCACCAGAACATATAAGTGGATTTCGAGGAATGGAAACTCTTCCTTTAGATTTTTGAACTGGCTTTTAGCGGAATTTACCGTTCTCCTCTTGAGGACCTTATTTCAGTGGAAGTTAATTGCCATATAACTACTTGTATTTGCTGATTTTAGAATTTCTTGAATTATTTAGTGTGTGATCTCTTGCTAAGTCATGAAAATCCCATGGCCATTCTTTTTTCCTCTTGTACTAGTTGCACATGCTAGTGAAAGCATTATTCTGAGTCCCTGACATAAACTGATACATATGATTCTATTTTGCAGGTCTTAAGTACAAACATTCGAGCTTATATTCAAGCCTTAGAGAAGCTGCAATTGGATATAGCAACATCAAATGATTTGATTGGTATAGACACAAGAAGCACCAGTCTTTTTTTGAGAGGAAGGGAACCACTGAAAAATCGGTCTGCTGTTTTTGCCTTAGGAGAAAGGATAAATATTCTCAAGGTGTGAACGTGTTATCTATACACCCTTTCAAAACCTGTTATTTCAATGCTCAGTGGTCATACCTTATTAAATTTCATTCTTTCATGCATCAATAATATAAGGTTGACGTCCCACAAAATTGGAATCCACCCTAGTAGTAGTAGTAGTTGTAGATATCTCATGAAATTATCACGCTCTCTAATCTGTATAAAGCTGCACTTGTAGTTATAGATTTTCTATGGTATTGTGCTGTCATAGCAACCCTCTGCTTAATCAGGGAGCTGATATCATACCTTTTCAATGCACATCTTACTTCTTCTCTCGTTTCTTTACAGGAAATTGATGAATCTGCTTTGATTCCACACATAGCTGAAGCCAGTTCTAAAAAGTATCCTTATGAAGTCCTTTTTAGGAGCTTGCAGAAGTTGCTTATGGATACTGCTACTTCTGAGTACGATAAATATTTTCTTGGATCTTATTTGAAATTCACATGTACTCTTCTACCATATGCTTAACTTATCTGGTGTCCTCTTTCAGATATCTATTCTGTGATGAATTCTTTGGAGAAGAATCAATGTTTTATGACATATTTGCTGGTATGTGAATCTTTTTCCTTTCGGTGCCAAGTTTACCTCCTAACCATTATCTGAGACGTTTTTAAGGCACCTCTTTGCTAAACTTTCAGGTCCTTTCTTAGTAATTGACGAACACATGAACATGATTCTCCCTAACTGTTTTGATGCCATTGGTTTGATGCTCATGATTCGTATTATATACCAGCACCAGGTAAACTATGAAGTTATTGGATCTTCTTATTTGAGTTCTGTTCAAGTTCTGCAGTATAACCTTGATGGTGTCATCTTTTCATCCGCACTCTGATTCCTTTAAATTCATGTATTTAAATTTCAGGTTAATAAAAAATTGTATTCTAGTTACTTTTTCCTTTATAGCAGTTGATAAATATTGTACTTCCTTGTGGTGATTTGTTGCATTTAGTGGCGAATCAAGGTAATTTTTTAAGGGTAAATATCAGTTATTGTCCCAATGTTTGCAGCGATAACAGAAGTATCCCAATGTAAGATACTTGCACAAAAGTACCAACATTTCCAAAAATTCACTTGTGTCCCAATTTTTTTATGGTGTCCAGATGATGAGGTGGCATGCTGGAATTCACATGTGGCATTTTTTACGTCTCCACAGTATATGACGTGAAGTTATTTTACAAAAATTTCTGATTTGAAAATGTAATTTACGCTCGATAACCTAGGTAGGAAGTTTTGAGATGCTTGATTGGGGCTACAATGATTGCGGCATTTATTGTGGGTATGTCACCATCCAGGTGTAGAGAATTTTTGTTGGGACACAAACATGATTTTTTCGGAAGCGCTGGGTACTTTTATCCAATTATGCTTGTGTCGGGACATATCTGTTCTACTTATTATTGTTACCATAGCAATTTTTGGTGCACTAATTTAAGCATTTTATTTAGTCTTCTGCTCATTCTGTACAGTCTCTTTCTTGTATTAATTCTCCCTGGAACATGTATCTTGTAACAAATGTAGTCTTACTGCAGTGGGTCTATTTGCATCTGTATAGTTTTTCCTATTCACATCTGCTTTATTCTCGAGTTCTCTCTGGAAAAATCAAGCCACATCTATTCTTCCGTAAATTCTTTTATCTTTTTATTCAGCATTTTTTGAGGTCATATAATCTGAATTATTTATTTGGTTTTTTCTCAGCTTATAATGTCTCGGAGGCGAATACCATGTCTAGATTCATACTTGGATAAGGTACATGTCACCAGTTATGCTAAGTGAACATATGGCATGACCCCTGCATGATGAATCTAATTGTTTTATCTTTCTACATCCGCCTGGTTTTGTGTATGACCTGCTAGCAGATGGGTTTCTGGGGGGGGGGGGGTACATGTGTGTTTTCTTCCTGTTGTCATTTACTATTATTCAACCTAACCCTTTTTTTAGTTGATTTCAGACCAGGTATAGGTCTTGTGTTGAGTGAATACCTTGAACTATTGAAAGAAAACCATAACTCATTTCTGGAAGGTGTGCCCTGTTGAGTCAGATAAGAATGATGATTGAAGTAGGAGAATTAGTTTTAGCTTCACCAGAACAGAGTGTCTAGTTCCACAATTGAGTATGACCTGACCTATGTTTGTCATATGCGGTAGTCTAAAATATGAAATCCAGAGGCCAACAATGGGTTACATTGTAAACTGATGGAGACATTAGTCATGCTTACATTAACCTATAAGCTTATTACTTTTTCTATTTCTAAAGTAGTGTAGGCTATAAATAATCATATTCTGGTGCAAACATTGAATAAGCATTTGGCACAAGTCGACAATTGTAATTTCTTAAACATTTGGTGGTTACTCCGCTGAATGAATCTACCAGAAATTGTTTTGGTTTGTGGCATAAAATATTAAACTCTTTCTGGAATGAATGCATGCAGGTTAATATTTCTCTATGGCCACGGTTTAAGATGGTGTTTGACATGCATGTGAACAGCCTACGAAATGCCAATGTCCGGGGTTTATGGGAAGATGATGTGCATCCACATTATGTTATGAGACGCTATGCAGAATTTACGGCTTCACTAATTCTACTTAATGTGGATTATGGAGATGGTCAGGTTAGAGATACAAGGTTTCTCTTTCAATAATTGCTAATAGGTCAATATTGACCTGTAATGTCATTCTTATGTGGAACTGGCTAAATTATTGCAGCTAGAACTCAACTTGGAAAGATTGCGAATGTCAGTGGATGATTTGCTTGTCAAGCTCGCCAAATTGTTCCAGAAACCAAAGTCAAAAACTATATTTTTGATAAATAACTATGACATGACAATTGCTGTACTGAAGGTACATGCACAATGCATCCCCCTTCCCCCAACCAAACAAGGAAATGATCATACCCTTATATGACACACACACACACACACACACCCGTGTAAGAGAACTCAATATTTTATTGTAGTAATCAGCCTCCTGGCATTTCTAATTCCTACCATGTATATTTCAGGAAGCTGGTCCCGATGGTGGAAAAATTCAAATGCACTTTGAAGAGTTGCTGAAGAGCAATACGGCCATTTATGTGGTAATCTTGACAGTTTCTGCTCATTTAATCTGCTGTTGACTAAATTTTCAAGGAAATTGTTTGTTGCCTTTTCCAATTAAACTTGGCGTGTAAATTGGAGGCAAAAAAGATCTCAAAATCATGTGAAGTAGTAGACTTGTCTATTTGGTGAAGAATCGGTTAAAGCCAGATAGCAAATGTCTTGGGTTGAATGCGTTGCTAATGAACGTACTATGCAGGAGGAACTGCTTGCAGAACACTTCCGTGACCTAATCAAGTTTGTAAAGACAAGAGCTTGTACGTCTCGCAACATATTATTTATTATTATTATTATAATTGTAGTTTGTATTTCTGGGATATTGGTCTATATTTGATTTTTATCCATGAATTTTCAGCTGAGGACCCAAGGTCAGGGTCAGGGCAGCCAATTACTGCGAGTGAAGTTGAAATTATCGTCAAGGATTTCGGCAGCAGATGGAAAGCTGCAATAGAGTTGATGCACAATGATGTTATTACTTCCTTTAGCAACTTCTTATGCGGTATGGAAATTCTGAGAGCTGCTCTGACTCAGTTACTGCTTTACTACACCAGGCTTTCCGATTGCACAAAGAAAATTGCTGGTGGGTCTGCCTTGAACAAGGACTTGGTTTCCATATCTTCAATAATGTATGAAATTAAGAAATATTCTAGAACATTTTAGTGTTTCATTTCATTTTTCTTGAGATCAGTGTACTAAAAAGACAAACTTTACTTGTAAGCTGTTTGTGCACTACTGTTTGTAATCAGCTCTGGATATTCTGTTTGCATGTTTAGGTTTCTTTGTATAAACCACATGATCAAATGTAACATCCTTGGACCTACTCAAGTAACAACGAGGACTTGTACATGTCATGTTTATATCAATTATGATACTGATGTTTGAAAATGTTAATTACAATGATATTGGTTGTTTGTAGTACTATCAATTATGATACTGAAGTTTGAAAATATTAATATAACACTAAATTTATGTTGGTAACAAAAGCTATCCTCAACATTGTAACGCGCATTCTTGATGAGGAAAAATCAAAATTACACAATACAAGTAAAATGGTATAGATAACACCATACCAAAGTGAAAATATGGAAAGGAGGTAGGTAGGCAAGATTTGATACATAAAACTTTCGAGCCAAATAAAATGGTGAGTTAGCAGTATATAGAAGTGGTTCATAATAAAAACAATTATAGAAATAATGAAACCAACGAAAGAAAGCAAAAGATCTAATTCAAAACTAAAAAAAAACTTAGTGAAAAAACAGAAGCAAAAATGAAACACCCATCTTGATGATATCCACCAAGTTCATTAACAAGGAGTGGTCTCACAACAGTTCCAATTCTAAACAACAGTCACATTAACATACATAACACACGACAAAGCACCCACCAGCCAAGCGAACCAAAAGGAAGAAAAGACCATAAGTCAAAAGCCACAAAACACAAAAAAAACAAACAACATAAGAACACAGAAGAAATAGAAAACAACCCATAAACGTAAACAACAACTAAAATATAGCCCTAAATTACAACAATTGGCAGTTTTCCAAAAATTACATGCATCCTATATACTACTATTGCATTAGTCTTACGAGGAAGAATTTAGTAGACTGTGTGGTATGTATATGGTACAAGATTATCATATATATATATATAATATATTTCAATATTTGATACAAGTATTATAATTAGGGTAAGGAGATATTGGTGGCTGTCAATATCTGTAGGCACACAAACAGCTGCTCTTATTAGTTTTGGTAGTCCCCCACTTTTAAGAGCTACCAAAGACCATTTTCCCATATTTCATGCCTCCAAATAAATACCAAATAAACACATTTTTCGTGGTCCCCTTTTCCTATCATCATCGTCTTATTACTATCCATCATCTTGCTTCGCAACTTGTCCCACATATTAATTATTAGATGCTCTCATTTTTTGTGTAAACACAAATTCACCTAATTTTATCGTAATATTGGATTTTCTTACTTGTTAACTAGTCCTTAGAATAAATTAAAGAAAATGGAGTACTCCATCGGATAAAATAATTGATTCCATCTCAACACTTTGTTTGCCAATTCATTTTCGAGTACTTCGAAAAGTATGTAATCTTGTAGTATGAAAATGGAGGGTTTTCACTCTTACTAAAATGAGATTAATGTAGGTCATTCCATGACCGTATTTTAATGCATCAATTATGAGCACTATTGACGTGTACTCGCATTAGTATTTTCTATTTTATTTTATTTTATTTATCCCCTTATACTTCGGAAATCATTATCATAATCATCTGTTTCTTAAGTTAGCAATATGCTAACGTTTTTTATTTTTTTAAATTTTTATCTAGACGATTTGATGATCAATTATATTTACAATTACTGTCCATGAATCGACACACAGATATTATTATTATAGGCATAATTTGTTTAACGTACAAAAACAATGTATTTGTGATTGCAATTTTTATCCAACAATACGTATTTTAATTTATGATAAATTCTGCTATCTCTACCCACGAAATTTATTCAACATTTGTTATATTGGGTGTACATAAAAATCTACATACTACTTCCTCCAGTAATGAGTTTATAGAATGTGAAATCCATTTATAAAAAATAATCAAAGTAAAATGAGATATTTATTGAGGTCTATCCGAATAAAAAAATATGAAATATTTAATAAAGATCGAAGGAGCATGTGTTTTTAAGAGCAATATTTTCTCTTGGACCAATCAACATATCTTAAAGTTTCAACCATGTTGGGCTTTGAAAGGTACCTATATAATCACCACTCATGTTTTACTACATTGTACTGTCCCATTATGAACTTGTAATCATAAAAAAAGACAAAATATTTCCTCTCTGTCCAAAATTTACATATAGCACAGTGCACAGAGGAAACTATAAGGAAGCAAATTATAGCACATGGTTTCATATACTATTTGTGAAGGGAATAATTCTCTTTTTTTCACATGAAGAATTTGATTTAACTCTTTATGGCTTTTAATGCACATATATATATATCTCTGTCTCCTCACCCTTTTGTGGAAATGGCAGAAACTTCATTCATATATCCATTAGTTCATTTTGGACAAACTTCATATTCCACAAAATGTCTATATTTTATCTGTGAAACAATTGTCAATCTGTACTTATTGCTAAAAGGACAACTGTATACTCTTGTAGAGTAGATTATTATCATTCAGATTTAGGTATAAGGTTGTGCTCCTATTAATGTCATCAGTATTTATGACACGGATCAGCCATCTGCAAGCCCAAGCCCAAGCCCGCACACCACATCACCGCCACCAGCTCTGACCACGGCGCAACCTCTGTCTCGGTCACACTGCAAAGTCAACGATCCGAAGCATCTAATAGACTACATTTAATTTGAGACTAAATATTTTTAATTTTGCAATATGCAATTTATTTAATTTGCTGCATCGAGCATAATTATATAACCTCATTTCCGAGTTTTCTTAATCGGTTCGAACCTCATATGGTCCATAATCACTCTATAAGTATGTTGCACTATTGACATGTATTTTTCGATGAGTTCTCCTATTTAATTTGTATCAATTATTTATAGTAGGGCATAGTAGGACGGCAAGTACAACATTATAAAAATCTAAGTCATAGTTGTAAAATTAGTAAAAGTTAATGCATTAATCCTTTTACTGAAAATTACTCACATTGGATCCTGATATTCTCAAATGCAAAATTTAGTTTTAGTAAAATTTAAATCGACTTTGTGTCCCTTACTATGAGTCTATGTCACTGAGTGCAATTTTTAATTTGTCATAATTTCTGTCCTTTTTTAAGGTAATAATTTAGGTTTTCTTTGTCCCCATTATTGAGTAACATCTTTATCATCAATTCATTATGGTACGTCAATTGTGCTTTTTGCAAATTGCTATTTGTACTAATATATCCAAAATTACAATTAATTCCATTATTTTTTGAGGTTCAATAATTCCATTATTGATTTCTATCCACCACATGCTTGTGTTGACAAGAAATTCTCTTCTAAATCTCTCAAATTCTCTACATCTAATTTTTCTCCACTACTTGCTTAAATGTTATTCTTGCGAATTACAGTCTAGTTACTGGATACTTATTTAATTAATTTACTACTACTAAATCAATATGAATTCTTCTTGTTTTAATAGTGGTGACAAGGGTAAATAAATTGTCCAAAATCAAAGTGATATTCGTCGTCAAAAACTACAAGGCCAAGACGCGAAGATATTATAGATGAGATTTCTCGAGAAATCGCTGTACAATTGCAGGTAAAATCTTACTTTTTTTTTTATAAAATTATGTGATTAAGCATTATGCATGATCAGCATGTAAAATCTATTTTTTTTGGTAAAATTATGTGATTAAGCATTATGATTTATGCATGACCATTGAGCACTAACAAATTGAACACCAAAACTTAAACTCTAATTAGGCAAGTAGTAGTGACGTAACAGCCCGCCCTCCTAGAATACAATAAATGCGGCGGCTGCTACTCGAACCGATTCTAAAGAAGTAAACATAGGCTAGGGTTTTATTTAAAGAGTGTTGACCAAAGTATTTAAAGGAAACATCAGAGCATTTAAATCAACAACTTAACCTAGAAGCTTAAATGAGAAAGAGAAAGGGGTATCTTAAGTAACGGTCAAAATCTCAAGAGTACGACATAATATATAAGATAAAAATCACAAGAAAAGGGCTAAGGCCTCAAATCGAAGGCAAGATGCAAATATCCCAAAAATAAATCCTAAAGTGTATCAAAATTCAGCGGAAAGCGACCAAGAGAAAGAATAGCTATGTATGAAGACACAACTACGCTTGAAGTTCGAAATATCCATCTTAATTAGTTATTATGCTCAAAAATCCGCCACCGCTCGTCATCGTTCAACATGCACATAAGGAAAACACATGCAGGGCTGAGTATTTTGAAATACTCAGTGAGCTCATTGCCAAAACATTTTATAAGTTATGCCACCCTTACCAAGTGAACTCGAGTTTTAAGCAGTTATAAGAGAATATCACGAGTATCACAAAATATATTTTCCCATAGACTGGCCAGTCAAAATAACTCCCCATTTTTCCTCAACAAAACAACAATCACAATCATTCCATGGTGTGACGAAAGTGTGGCCACACTTTTCGCCCACGAGACCGACCGACTGGCAAGGACAGCTCCCGATCCCCTCGTGTACACAGCCTGGTAGGGTTTGCGGCCCATACTCAGACCCGAATTCATATAATCACATTCATAGCCCTATAGCCCAATGAAGCGAACTCACAAACTAGGCATCAGGCACACAATATCACCATAAAGCAAACATAGGCATGGCATAACAGTTAAACCACCCTTATAACACCAATCAATAGTTTTGACAAAATAAAAGAGAGTTTTAAGAGTAAAGCCCTCCTCGACTGCTTAGATTTCAAGTAGTTTCGCTTTTCGTTATCCGGCTTCGCAACCAAAGTTTCACATTTTAATCACATAGGCACATATCACAAATTAGGTTCAACACTATTCTTACTCATGCATGTCTCAACATTTTTCCCTTTTCCCATCGATTTATCTTATCATTACTAATTAATCAAGATCATGTTTATCACACAAGAATATTTAGCCATCAAACACACACTACACAACACAACACACACACACATACACGACACACACACACGCCACACACACACGCCACACACACACATGTAACATATTCCCACATCCCTTTTATCCCACTTTCACTCAACCAAGATGCATGAGGGTTCAAGAAGACCGATTAATCGGTTAGAAAGAAGAGGAATCGAGTAGAATCAAGAAGATGAATATAAAATACCTTGTGAGAAAAACGAACGGTGGAAATTAAGTAAAGACTTGGTTTCTTCGAAAATTCTTGGATCAAACTTCAATTTCTTCTCAACGGATGAAGGATTAATGGAGTACAATAGAAGAAAATTGAGAGAGAATGAAAAAGATGAGAGGGGCGAAAATTAGGGTAGGGGGCGAAATTATGATGGCTAGGTTTAGGGGTTTTCTCTCTTATTTATAGAGCTCAAAAAGATCTTTAGAATATTTGGTAAGATTCTATTCTCCACAATTAAATAAATAAATATTGTGAAGTAGGGAAAAAGAATTAACAAAAATAGATCCTAGGGCAAATCCCATAGTTTTCGAAAATTAGGCTTCTAAAATAGCCAAGACTTTGTTTTGGTATATTTTACGGAGTAGAACAAAATATCACGGAGCAAAATAAAAATAAGAATTCTCCCAATTTGGAGTAAAAAGTGGCGTCTCCTATGCCCTTTAAATAAGGCATGGATTTTTAATATTGCCAGAATGAGATAAGGCAAGATCCCTTGAAGTATGAAAAGATTTGGTAGAATATTTAAATTCTAGGTATGGAAGGAAATCAAAGAATGGACTAACTAAAATAAAAATAATACTCCCTTCCTTACATTGGTGATTTTCGAAAATCACTAGGCACAAAAAGGGGGTGTCGATTTTTCCTCTTTAAAATAAGGAATAACTGGGTCTTGGATTTAACTTGGATAAATATCCCAAGAATTAAATTAAATCCGGAAAAATGGAATTTCTTCTTCAAAAATCAAGGGGGTCGAAAATGGCTAGTATTTATGGAAATTATCCCTAATATTCTCACTCACCCTTAAACAAATAATTTACCACATAATCTCATAATTTAATAAATCACATGCCACATCACATAATCAACAAATTTTGACTTTTCAAACTTCCCGGTCAAAGAAACTCATGCAATAAATTCACTTATCAAATAGTTCACATCTTCCACGTCATCAATAATAAATTTTAGGGCTATAAAATTAGGGTTCTAAATTCCGAGATATTACAAGTGATGTACGCTTACACGTTACAACGTGCTCAACGGCCTGCAACGCCATGCTTAGTTTGGCGATAGAGCACACTGCTACTTGTTCAAAAAGTGACTCTTGTTGGCTGTTGCTGCATGCCCTTACTTTTGTCAAATATTTTGATAACGCTAAATCTTTCAAAGCCACTATATAAGGTCAGTACCGGTTAAAGCAACTATAGTTACTAGCAGTGGCGGATCCAGGAGGGGGCGGTCGCCCCTTCCGTCGGCCAAATTTTACTTCCCCCCGCCGGAAAACCGCTATGGTTGCCCCCTCCGTTGCCTCTTGCGTCGCCCCAAAGAAGAAACGACAATCAATTTGTTTTTTATATATTAGAGAGAAATAGAATTAACGGAGAAATGGGTGTGGTTGTAGAATCTTCCATTTCTACAAAGATTGCAAGAGAATGAAACTAAAATTAGTTGCAGACAATGTGTATAGAAGACGAAGAGACGCATAGAGGGAGAGAGAAGAATTAAATGTGTTAGTGTATGGAGTGGGATAGAATATGTCAATATTCAATAACATAGAGACACGTGGAGTGGTGTGTCATATTTGATAATTTCTTTATTACTATTTCACTTTAAGAGATAAAGTATCCAATAAATTTGAAATAAGAGTAATATAGCCATGAGTATTATATATTGGGTGAAGATTATAATTAGATTCAGTCATATTTATGCAATATATTGGATGAAGATTATAATCAGATTCAGTCATATTTATGCAATTACACGAATGGACATAGTGCTAGATATTTAGTTTTATATTTAACTAATAATATACTTATTTGTTTTATTTTCAGAAGAAATATTCTTACAAATTTTAAAAATCTGAATTTTATTAGTTCATTTATAAATTACTAGTACAAAAATATTTCGTAGTTTTTGCAATTGCAAAGGACATTTTTGAAATTTTTAATATGGAAGAAATAGTGGATAAATCGTTTAAGAATTATTATAGATTAATAATCAACTAATAGATGTATGCGAACATTTTAGGAAAATGAGGAATTTTTTCTTTTGGGTTATTATGGAAATAAGCCTTTTAAATTGGTAAGCTTATTTTTTAAAATTTGGTAATTAAGGTTTATCATTTTGTGATTTTGTTAAAGTTTCATCTTCAACTTTCATCTATTTTTTACTGTATCTTCTCTTATTTTTACGGCCAAAATAGACACAAAATACCAGAGGGAGCGAACTCTCATAGGTTGAGGTCATACTATTATTTTATCGTGGAAACCCCTGCAATAATATAAATAGAGGTTATAGTATTTTTGTCATTTTTAAGCATGATATTGTGGTATTAAGGGTGGAACCTTTTACTACTAGTGGTTTTTTAATTGAACATTATCGTATGAGTTCGCCCCCTCCCTCTCGGGATCCTGGATCCGCCACTGGTTACTAGTATTGCTACCATATTAATACTACTATGTTGAGCAAGCAAGTTTATGAAAACACTTTTTTCATGCATGTGATGTGCTTAACTTTCACTACCGCAACTTTAAGTTAGTAAAAAATTCCAGGAAAAAAAAGAAGAAATGTACACATGATACTACTAGTTACGTCCATAAAAAATATACTCTGTATTCATTTTTACCATTTTAGACTGTTCACCAAAGCTAGACCAAATTTAAAAATAGAAAGTTTTAAATGCTACTCCTTCCGTCCCGTTCAAGATGTCTACTTTTCCTTTTTAGTTTATCTCATTCAGATGTTCACTTTTTAATTTGGAAATAAATCTTTGTCCTTCATCCAAATTAAAATATTCAATGTGAACATCTTAAATAGGACGGATGAAGTACTAACTCTACTAATAATATGGATCCATAATCGACTAACACTCTTCTACTACTTTTTTCCTATCCTCTTAATTACTTCATCAATTGTGCATTAAAACTTACTATTTACATCTTTGTTTATTTTTGTGGACGGAGGTAGCAAGTGTTTTGTAGGTATATTAATTAAACATAGTAGAAAGCGAAGCGAGGTAGAAGAGTAGTGTGAGGAAGAAGAGGGTGACCCTTTTTCTTTCTATCCTCTCACTCTCTCTCTCTCTCTACCCTTGTCTCATCAATAACACTGTCCCTTGCTCAAAGATTCCAATTCCCAGCACCAAAATCAATTCACCAGAAAGGGATGTTTCCACGCTTCGATTCAATCATGTCCCAACCTTCAAAGGTACTTGATTAATTTCTACTACCAAAAAATAAAATAAAATAAAATAAATACTCCATAAAAGTGATTCTTGATTTAATTATGTGCTGATTAGTCTTGTCTTTCTCCTTTTGCTTTCTCTTGCTAGGAAGACATTCGGAAATACTAAGAAACATCAACCTTGAAAATTCAAACAAATTAAAAGGGTTGGGTTTTCTCCTACAACTTCATGTCCCAAAGCTTCCAGCAAAGTATCTACGGCTTTCCAAATGCATACGAACGATCCAACGAGTGGGTTATGAGAGAGCAAGGCGGTGGCTTTGAGGCACCACCGCCGCCGGTGTTCGATGCCGGAGGGATGCTGACAGAGATTATGAACCGTCCGTGGCAGAAACCCGGCGGCGGCGGAGCCACGGAAGGTCAGATCCAGCCCAGCCACAAACACCACCTCTCAGCTCTTGCTGATAATCAAGTGAGTGTTGAGAATTTGCAATGTAATTAATCATACAAAATATTAATTAGATCAAATTTGATGCAGCTATCATTCATGAATCCACAAGTTAAACCCTCTAATCTAGAAGGGTTTCACTTAATCAGCCCTATTAATCCAGTTTCCGACATGCAGCCGCCGCCGCCTCAGATGATGAGTTGGATCGGCGGTGGGGGCCATGAGGCGGAGGGACAAGGCCTCTCTTTGTCCCTCTCCTCTTTGCGGAATTTGGAAGCCAACAAATTCGAGAAAATGAATGTGGGAAACGGGGAATTATACTTCAATTCTTATCCATTGGGAGGAGATCCGATGACTCACGAAAATCAGATTCATTTGGGGTATGTGGAATCATCTTCAAGAAGCACGACGTTGCTGAGGAATTCTTTGTATTCGAAGGCTGCGCAAGAATTGCTGATGGAATTCTGCAGTGTGGGGAATGGGATTGTTAAGAAACAAGGCAGAAACCCTAATTTGGCATCGGATGATAACGGCGGCGGTGTATCTTCTTCAAAGAATCACCACTCCTTATCCCCTTCTGAGAGAACTGAGTACCAAAGAAGAAAACTTCAGCTTCTCTCCATGCTCGATGAGGTCGCTCTCTCTCTCTCTCTTTCTCAACAATTATGCAACTGTTAGATACATGAAATTTACTTGGTAATTTGAATAAGATTACATATTTACAGTAGGTATTATGAGTTTTAATTAATTTTTTTTAATAATAAATGGCCTATAATCATATTATTTGAATTTGTTTGGAATCATCCTACGGTGAAAAAGTCCGATCACTTATGTTTTGATATTTTTGAAACAAACAATGTCATTTTATTTATGAATAAACGACATCGTTGAATTTACTGATGGTAACGTCCACATATGATTTTATAGCTGTCATATCAGATATAGTTTCCTTAAAAAATTTCATCATTAAATTATTAGGAACAAATTCATTAGACTAATTTTAAAATTATGAGACGAGCCAAGGTTCGTATAAACTTCGTACATTTTTCAACAACTTTCCCTTATTTTTTACCCTCTCCTTCCCACTTTAGTACTTTCAATTTTTTTTATTTTAATCTGTCCCATATTAAGAGTCTCAGTTAGGATTTTCTATAGATGATAGTAAGTCTCACATTCCACTCAAATTTCATTATAAAACTAATATATAGAAATGAGACTCACATTACACTATCTTTTTTCACCTAACTTTCCTTTATATAGTTGGGGGTACATGTCTAATGAAGATGGATATGCCTCCAAACCAGATTATAAAGTATTTATATAATCACATAACAAAAAATTTTATGGCAGAATTATTAAAATTAATCTATCTTGAAAAAGTGGACCATTTCATCTTTCCTCTATTTATTAACCTTGAATTTGTTAAATACTACACTACTACTAGTGCAGAATTATTGGAAGAAGAAGGTCACGTGTGATCTAATTTGTTTTACATTGTCTTAATTATTTGACACTGAATCCCATTTGTGATAAGACGCAATAACAGCTTTACTTAGCAGACATTCCTTCTGCCTAAATTAAACATGCCTTTGTGGTTAGGTGGAGGAGAGATACATGAAATACAGCGAGCAGATGCAGGCGATGGTGAAGTCATTCGACGCCGCAGCGGGGGAAGGCGCAGCCGAGGCATACACGGGGCTAGCGCGGCGGGCGATGTCGCAGCACTTCCGGACCATGAAGGACGCGGTGGAGCGCGAGGTGAGGGAATGCTTGACGGCGCTGGGCGAGAAGGAGGCGGGGATCACCAAGGGGGAGACGCCGCGGCTGAAGGCGGTGGAGCAGAAGTATCGGCGCCAGAAAGCCCTTCAGCTGCAGCATATGGGGATGGGGGGGACGGACCACGACTCGTGGCGGCCGCAGCGGGGGCTGCCGGACCGCTCCGTCACCGTTTTGAGGGCGTGGCTGTTCGAGCATTTCCTCCATCCGTATGTCTTCTCTCTCTCTGCTTAATTTGGTTTCATTTATGTTTAATTTGAATGTTTTGTTGTAAGGTATCCAAGTGAAGCAGACAAACATTTGCTGTCGAGACAGACAGGTTTATCGAAAAATCAGGTACTCATTTGTGTTTATCAAAATCGATGAAAGGGATATCTCATAATTACTTCGTTTTGTGTGAATGTCATCTACTACTACTATAAGTCTATATGCCATGCCAAGTTCTAACTGCATAATCAATTATTCATGACATTTTTTTTAGGATTTAATAAGTGCAAAAACTTAGTACGTAATTCATCTATCTATCTATTTGCATGCCATCATCATAATTGTCTTTAATTTGTATTCATTCACTTCATATTAGCTTTCTTCGAGATCAACTTTAATTCATCTCAACTTTGATATTCTATTGTCTCAAATTTATTTTTTTCTATCAACTTTGCAAAATTCTTTAATTTTATCCAGCATCAAATATTTCTGTGTGAAACACCAGACACGTTGAGCCTAGTTAAATTGTGTTTTTAGTCATACAACTTAATTATTATTTTTACATGCATTATGGTCATTGAGCCGAGTTAAATATCTGACACCAGAACTTTTGATGCGCAAAATTTTGGATAATGAGAAACTAAATTAAATTTGTGGCATAAATAAAGGCCGAATTAAGTTGTCTTTGGTATTATTAACTTCTATGCGTCTTCATTTTTGTTTGGCACACCACCAATAAGGACGTTTTTTAAAGTGTTGATAAATTAACAACAAAAATTAGTGTCTCTAATATACGAAATACAGTAGTAAAAAATTGTCCTTAGAGCACTCCCAATGGAGTTCCCTAAAAACTCCCTTATTTCTCCCTAACTCCTGCCACATCAGCGCCACATCAGCACCAAAATTTATCCCCAGTTTTTAGCCAAGTGCTACATTGGTTTCTCCCTTATTTCTCCCTTATTTCTCCCTAACTCAACATTTCATTTTTACATCATTATTTTTTATATTATTTAATTTTCCCTACAAATGTATTTAATAAATAGACTAATAATGAACAATTCATCGTTGTATTAATCATTGGAAAATATAATACAACGAGAAAAAAAAAACTACAAATAAAAAACGCAAATAAACAAAGATTTAAAAAAAAAAAATCTAAGACGGAGGGGCCGGAGGGGCGTCGGGATCGAGCCCCAGCGTACTCTGCAGGTGTTGGATGCATTTCCAGAGGGCCGCCTTTTCTTCAGGGGTCCCGCCGCCGGTGAAGTACAGCGTGTACATCTGGGTCAGATTGGCGACATTGCTCGAATAAGTGGCTTTTTCTAAGTCGATGACGGATTCCGACGCGACTTCCGACGTTGCGCCCTTCCCCTTCCGCCTCCCCTTCGCCTTCTTCACTCCCTCCGGGCGCTCGTGCGGACCATCCCCACTCAAGTCGATGTGGGCCGCGCTCCCCTCGCTCTCCGAAACGCTAAGTCGCGAGCGCACCGATTTCCCGTGCAGCGCGTCGTGCATTCCCGTCCGGAATTTGGGGAGATCCTTCAGCTTATCGTAGATGTTCCAATACTTGAAGCCCTTCGTCGACAAGTACTGGCTACTATACATCCGGATGGCCTCATCTCGGACCATGTGCTCGTTCTGGCCACTCGTCATGTGAGTCATCAAGTTAGAATAAATACCGTTGAAGTGCCCGCAGTCCCTCATGAGGCGCTCCCAATGCCGACGGATCGCCTCGCTGCCATGGTCCTTCATTGAGGCAGTCTTGTGGCTCCTGTACTTCGCGGCAATCCGCTCCCAGAATATGATCTCAGTCTGGTAGTTGCTGCGCTCCGCGTCCTGTGACGTGTCCGCCCAGCAGTCGGCTATCAGCTCGGACTCTTGCAGAGTGTAAGTAGTCCTTACCCGCTTCGGCCTCTCATCGGAACCCGTATCAGTCGCAGCCGACGACGCCGGCGCCTTCCCCCTCCCGCTCCTAGAAGGCGGCTCGGTGGGCGTTTCTTCCACCTCGAAGTCCTCCGCGCTCAGTGTCGCGGCCTGAGATTCTTGGTCGCCTGGGGTTGATCCGGGGGTGTCGAACTGGGGCCGATACACATCGTCGGCTGGAAAGGGCATTCTGCCGGCAGAGTTGAAGTACGGAGAAAGTCTCCGCGCCGGAGGAGTCTGCAAAGGAGACGGACCCCCGTATGGAAGTTGGCCGGGAGGAGAACCCATCGCCAACAACGACTGCATCCACTGCTCGTTTGCTTCATCCGTGTTGGGAATTTGTGAACTCGACTCTTTCCCCTTACCCTTATCCTTACCCGATCGGGAACTTTTCTTCCAAAAGCTCATAATTTTGATGAAAATTGAAGATTGGGAGAAGAGATTGAAAATGGAGAGAATGAAGATTGTGGGTGATGAATGGAGGAAGTGGAGGAAATATTTATAGGGGTGGAATGTAAAATAGCCGTTGGGTTCAAAAAAAAAAAAAAAAAATTTTAATTATCGCCGATTATCGCCGAGCGTCGCCACAGTGGCCGGCGATCGCTCGGCGATAATCCGGCGTTAGAACGCCACTCGGCGAAGCAACGGCAACATTATCGCCGAATTATCGCCGACTTCGCCACAATGGCCGGCGATAATTCGGCGATAACCGGCGATTTATCGCCGAGAATTCGCCACCTCCATTGGGAATGCTCTTAGCCATTATTTTTCTGGTCGTGTATTATTAATACTTAATAGTGCTGAATAAATTACCCAACACTCTGAATGTTTATATTACGACGATGGACGATGTGACCAATGTAATTATTAATAGTGCTGATTAAATTTATGTACTACACGTTTTATTTACTGTATTTTGGGGCTGTTAAAATCCATATCCCATGTCAATTCCATATATAGGGAAAAGAAAAAAGACATTGTCAGATATTTATCCCAGTGATCATTTGCATGAGCCAGTTTGTTTTTATGCATTAAATTACGAGCAACCTGAATTCAGTGTTGCAGAAAATTAATTATGTCCTCTCTCTCTCTCTTGCAGGTATCAAATTGGTTTATAAATGCTAGGGTTCGACTGTGGAAGCCAATGGTGGAAGAGATGTACCAACAAGAATTCAAAGAAGCTGCTGCAGAAACCATTGCACCAAAAAGGGACCCTTCAGAATCCACCTCATCCGCCGGTGGAAATGCGGCTGCCGGAGAAGTTTCGCTTACATTGGGACTCCGGCGTTCGGAAAATAATGTGCCAATTATGAGCCATCTCTCAGTTAGGGATTTCGGGGCTTATGAATAACTGCCAATTATTGAGTTATTGAAAAGCGTCGAAATTTAATTAACTATATATGTCACATTGCTGTTTCTATAAAGGTATAAAGTGAGTGTAATAAGGAGTAATTGTATAGATAGAGATGACTGGTGAGATGAAATGATTTTGCACTTATGGTATCTATATAACTTTTTCTATAGTGTGTTTATCTACTTAGCTTCTTATTAAGTACTAGTAGGTCGTTTAAAAAAAATAGTATATTATAATATTTAATTTTATATACTTCCTTCGTCCCACAATAGGAGTCTCTCTTACTGTTGACACACGTTTTAGTAAATGTAAAGGATAATAAATTAGAAAAGTTAATAAAATATGAGACCTATTTTTTTATATTAGTTTATAATACAATGAGTCAAGTGAGAACTACCTACCATTTATGATAAAAATGAAGTGCGACTCTTATTGTGGAATTGACTAAAATAGCAAAGTGTGACTCTTATTGTGGGACAGAGAAAGTATAATATTTTTCGATTTATAAATCTCAATTCTCAAATTCACACAATCATAATAAATCATCACAAAACACAACTCCAAATCCCTAACTATCTCATTTCAAAATTAATATTTTCAACTATACTACTCCAGTAATTTACAAATTTGAATTCACTATCATAATTTTTAAATGTGCAATTTTAAATTGAATACATAAATATAGTGCTGGGGCCTCATCTAACTAAAGTAATTGAAAAAAAAACTAGATTTAACTGAGAATTAACAAATACTAGTATTTAATTAAATTTCACCCTCTCTAAACGATTGATTATCTAATTAATTAAAAAATATGCATATCTAAGCACAAATTAGATTTTAGATTGATAAATAAAAGAATTTTTTTCAATGAAATTAGAAGTAAGTATAGGGAGGGATAGCTGGATATAGTGTATGAGTACCTATTTATAGCTTTTTATCATTTTTCCCTAGCTTATTTTAAAAATTCCTTTCATATCTCCATCTTCTACCTCCACACGTTTCTTTATCAGAGATCCAGATTCAAAGTTTCTGGGGCGGGGCTGGGGCGGTCACGGTGGGGTTGTAGGGTGCGGCCTGCCTATGCTGGTTCCTCCGTTGTTTTTGGTCAAAATTGGAACCACAAAAAAAATTCAATCGTAACCGTGTTAAGAGTTTACCCTGGTTCGATTATGGTTCATTAATTTATGGGTAAACGAACAAAAAACACTAAAGTTTGGTCAAATTCTTATTTACCCCATAATTTTAAAAAATGGCCAATTATATTATAATTTTGACAATTTTTTTAATTATCTCGTATCAAAAAATTTCAGCATGCCACATTTTTTAATCTATCAACATATACATGTAAAAATTAATAACATAATTTACTAAATGTATTAATGATGTTGTTTAAATAGTCGAATGTATTATTCGTATGATATTTTTAATTATTTTTCTAAATTTAAAAAATTAAAGACTGCGGGATATTTATTTCTTTCAAATTTTGATTAAAACGTAACGTATGTTGTTTCACATGCGAAATAGACAACACAATTCGATGACGTTGCCAATACTTAAGATCAGATCACACACTACCATTTGATAATAGTAAGATTTGAATTTTGAGCCCCAAAAGAAAATTAAATTTTAAACATATTCTCTTCACCACATGGATAAACAACATTTTTACTATCAATTTATTATTTTAGATTTTATTTATTACTTTTTGGAGTGATTTTATTTTTTGCACTTATTTTAAAAAAATAATTATAAATAATTATAAAATGAAAAAAAAAAAGTTAAAGAGAGGTATAAGTCGCATATTTGGGCCCGGACGCCTAAAATAACTGTACTAGAATTTAACTGATGAGTATATTTGAGCATAGTAAATCTGGGACTAGTCGATGATGGGCCGAGTTAGAATATGTAGAGTAATGTGTAGAGTTGAGGGCGTGTTGGTCAATTCATCCCCGTTATCCACAACGCTCAACTCCACCCTCATATCCATAGCAGCGAAAGCAATCCTCTCAGCTCTGAATCAGTAACGGCCATGGCAATGGCGACCTCTATCTCCGCTATCACCTCATCCTTATCTTCGCTATCCTTTTCCTCCCAAATATCGCACACTTCTCTTCCGCCAAAGTCTATCTCCTTGAAATTTTCCGCCCCCAAATTCCCCACCTTCATCGTTGCCTCCTCCGCTGCCGTCGCTGAACCCGGAGTGGAGAAGCAGGATTTGGAGAAGCTGGTGAAATCGAGGCTTCCTGGTGGATTCGCCGCTCAGACTATCATCGGCACCGGCCGCAGGAAGAGCGCTATTGCTAGGGTTGTTCTGCAGGAAGGCACCGGCAAAATCATCATCAATTATCGCGACGCTCAGGTGATTAAAACACCAATTTTTAACTTTAATTCAATCAATTTTGATGAATTTCATATTTTTTCCGTTTACCCATATAGTTAATGCAATGTGTTCCGAAATGTGGTTACCAATTGTACTTCAGAGAAAGAAAAGAACTATCATCCAAAAATTAGGTTAATATTGATGATTTAGGGGATAGCAACTCCTATTATAACATGTTCTGTTAGTGGTGTATTAGTATATTTCTTACTCTTAACAATGGAAGAACTGCATCAGTGGTGTGTTAAATATACATATCAGCATACATAATTCACAATGTTCATAGAAAAAACATGAGGTAAAGGTTGGTGTGTAGAATTGTAGATTGCTGAAAGCAGAGCAGACAACTTTCACATCTGCAGTAAGTGTGCTTTAAATGTCATTGTTGATGATTGATATTTCTTGCATAGCGCTGGCTGTAACGAATTAAATGATTTGTGCAGGAATACCTTCAAGGCAATCCTTTGTGGCTGCAGTATGTCAAGACTCCTCTGGTGACATTAGGATATGAGAGTAGCTACGATGTCTTTGTAAAAGCACATGGTGGCGGCCTATCCGGGCAGGCCCAAGCCATATGTCTTGGCGTTGCTCGAGCCTTGCTCAAGGTCAGCGACAGCCATAGATCGCCTCTGAAGCAGGAAGGCCTCCTCACCCGGGACTCCAGAGTAGTTGAGAGGAAGAAGCCTGGGCTAAGGAAAGCTAGAAAGCGCCCACAGTTCTCAAAGCGTTAAGGTCAGGAACATCTTGCACATTCAATATCCACTCTGTTTGTGATGTTATTGCACTATATGTGTGGAGATATTTTCACCTGCGTAATATTGTTTGAAGAATATTTAAGGGTTGGAAGCCAGAAATCTTGGTGTATATCAGCTTTTGTTTAGGTTGTTTTTGTTTCAGTATGCTCGATTCAAGTTCTTGATCATCATTTCTTGTTGCTCTTGATGTGTATCTTCAGCTGTATGAAATGCAAGTTATTTCGGTTGAATAACATTAATTTTTATTGCCATGATATAGCTCAAAGATGCTGCAATTTCTAAGATAGTCTACTTTCTGATGTTATAAAGAGGATATTTTCGGGAATCCAATTCATAAGCAATTATTGCCAAGATTTGTTAGTTTTTTGATCGAACTTATTGAAAGTGTATCTGGTTTGATTAGAATGGATGTGTTAGTGATGCTTTTGTGCACACAAAAGGCTACACCAAATGTTTAACTGTTGGAAAAGACTAGATAGTGAAAATTATCTAATGTTTGATTGTCTTGACAGTACTATCTCAAGGCCCGAGAAAATGTATAAAGCCCGCCTAGGCCGGCATGCTAACTCAAAATCTGGGAAAACACTAACCCACCAATTTTGGTGGGTTTGTGAACTGTTGCATTATGATAGCCAATTTTACCCCTTTTTCTTCTCTCTCTCTCACACCTTCTCTCCACACGCCTCTCTCTCTCTCTCTCCTCTTTCACAAACTTCTTTTTTTGCATCATCTAGGAGGCGCTGGCCATCGGACTGTGTTCGGCTACCTTCTCCGGCGTCGTGTGGAGTTTAGTGACTCCGGGGACTGTGTTCGGCTACCTTCTCCGGCGTCGTGTGGAGTTCAGTGACTCCGGGACCGTTCCTCCCAACGGCCGCGCGTCGGACCTTCTCCCCTGATGGATTTATTGTTCTAAGCCTCTTCTTGTTGATATTCATATCTAAGCTTCTTCGTTCTCCTGGTTCTTACTCAATTTCAGTTTATTTTTTGCTCAAAATAGGTCAAAGGGTGCTCTGCTCTAATTTACTGGAATTTTGGTAGAATTTTGGTAATAGTTCATTCCATTTTTGTGATGGTTGAATGTGTTCATCTTGCTCGAATTGAGACACTGATGATAGAGCTGAGCTTCTTCCCCAACTGGTGTTTTGTCTTAGAGCAAGAAAGTCACTGTTGATTTCTTCAATAATTAATTTAAAATTTGCTATTTAACACAAATTGATTCAGTTAATTTACAAAATTAGAGTACTTAAGGAATTAGCTAATTTTTGGATTAATTAGTGACCTAATTTACACAACCATTACGGCAGTTTTGAGATATGATATCTTAATATGCAATGATAATTAAAGACCAATTAAGTAATGAAGCATGATTTTCGATAAATTATAGTAGTAGTACAAAATATATTTACGAATGTTAACAAGGGTATCTTTGTCCTTTTTCATTCTATCTACACAACAATTAGAGGCTATCCTATCAATTAAACAACTAAAAAAAGACACTATCTTGACAGTATCTTACATTCGGCCCAAAAACATTATCTTATGTTAATGATCTTGTTATATTCTATCTACGAATCAAATGAGCGCTAAGTAAATAGAAAATCTCAATATACTAAGGAGAACATACCCCGTCCCCACCCCAAAAAAATAAAAATAAGAAAGCAAGTAAAGTTTTCGTTCATTGAAGCGTACTGATATGTAAAGTGGAGATCAACCAAACCCTAGTAGATTCTATCCTAAAGAGTGAAAACTAACTAGTGACCACTCACCAGACATTCAGCTCAAGCATGGGGCATGCTCAACAATCCACTGTTACAGCCAACACGTTCATGCTTGACATCGTCAAAGCGTCTTCGTCATGATTGATACACACCCGTCTTTGTCGTCGAACAATTCCAACAACTTCTTCTGTCTTTCCCAAAAGCATAAATGCTTCGCGCACACTCTCGTCTCTCTTTTCAATGCAACTCTGGTGACACATTTTGGTTATAGCATGTGGCAAATCGGTGAGACACGCTGCCAAAACATCTGCGATCATAACACATAATCTCTCCCACATTTCCTCACAGCTTTCCTCTTCACCATAGGACAATAATATGGTCTGACAAATTCTGTACATGGAGTTTGCAGCCACAACTCTTGCTGGGAAGTTTAGAGGATTTCCCATATTGGAATCTTGCGATCCATTCTTCCACTCCATGACGATCTCTTCAGCTTTATCGGAGAGCTCTTGCAAGACTTGCTTGCTGTTTCTACACCATAAAAAACCATTTCTGAGATCGATCTGTACCCACTTGGAGTAAACTAGCAGTTCCACCCAAGTAGAACTTGCAGCATTCCTAATGCTCTTAAGTTCTGCATTTGTGCCCAAAGTTTTTTCGACTGTTGTTGCAAGAGAAAGGCCTTCACTCACACTGCTCAACAACTGCTTGCATTGATGCTGGGAGATTTTGGGAAGGGCAAGGGCAATGCTTGTGAGAGTGACAACTTGTAGAGTCCAACAATCATGAGCTAACTCTAAGGTTGTAATTTGGCTAGTATTTGAGCTATCAGATTTGCTTAGAAGATTTATTAGGTTGGAGGGCTTCTTCTCTCTACCTATCTTAATCATGCCATCAGCCTCGCGGCACATGCTTCTCACCAAGCTTGTCGGCAGCTCCACCTCGCCATCTAGTAACAGAACATAACTGCTTAGGTAGCTCAGATCCATGTCGTCACAACCCGATGATGTACCATGATGCCTTCTCGCAAACTTGTTGATGTGAGAGCAGCACAACACAAGTGGAGCCAACATGAAGCCAGAAAAGAAGATGAGGGTTTTGCTTGCAAGAACAATAAACCTCTGAACTCCAATGCAGAAAGTTAGCACACACCATTTTGCATTGAAAAGACATTTGCCCCATCTGTTTGGCTCAAGTTGTATGCCTGCGGAGCTGTTTCTGCAGTCGTTGAGCGTCTGAATCCAGTAACTTTCAATCATCCAAGTGTTTGTTGATGAGCAACGAAACACAAGGGCGACTAACCATCTCAACATAGCCAGAATCACTGCTATCCCCACTCCATGGGACTGAACTGCTACAATCCTTTTGGTGTAAACTCCATAGGGCGTCTTACCCGGCGCATTCGCGCTTGTCCCGTCAAGAACATGAACCACAGTATATATGATGCCAAAAAATGAGGTGATCATTGATGAAGCTGCGCAAACACAAGAACGCGCTATCACAAACTGAGGGCAGCTGCTCTCTGCCATCACCCAGTATTTCATCATCTGTCTTCTCTGATCAGCCATCTTGAAGCCCTCCACCAGTTCCTCCTCCTTCTCCAAAGCTTCTCTGTGCTTCTCTTCGTACTTTTGTTTCAGACTCTTCTTCATCGCTGACACGCTAAGCGCCAGGCAAACTAGCATCGCAAGAGAAACTAACATCGCAACAGAAGGGATCATTGCTCGTGATAGGAAACGTTGTACCTCTATGGTATGAATGGCGATATTAGCCGTGATGGTGACCACGAGAAGGGCTAGGCCGACGCAACTTGTGAGAAGATCTTTGTCGTCCATGGATCCCAAAGAAGGCATCACAATGTTGAGAGCTGTGAACATGAAGAGCAAGCTTGTGAACTTTGCAGATGTATCTGTCTCGGAGTTGGTCATGACGGTGTTGATATCCATGGGCAGCTTCATTGCCACGGCTAGTAGAGTCAAAGAAGCGCCATTGAGAGAGGCGTATTTGCAGGGAAACCATAGCTTCTTGCGCCGGAAGCTGTTGAAAGCGTCGACTGCCATTGCAAGGATGCACAGTGCAGAAGCCGCGGCGATGTATAAGCCCACCCATGGCATCGCTGCATCGAGCTGCTTCTGCACTGTGGTGTCGGAATCAGAATCCATCAAGAAACTAATGAGTTGAATCAAATATTTGTGTTTGACAATTTATTTTCAAACGTTATATATCTATGTATAGAGAACATATTTTGCTCTTGGGAAAGACTTAAATATGTGTACAGATGATTTTTGGCTAACGGTTTTTTCTTTAAAAGAAGTGTCATTAATATGAAGTTTGAACATTGCATTTTAATACTCAAATAGATAATCGGTGGTCAAGTGTTGGACTGAAAATTTGCCCATTTCAATAAGTCCTATTCAACTACATTTGTGACGGAAACTATAAAAGAGATGGTTTTAATTGGTTTGAGGAGACAAATATAAAAAATTTGAGGACGTTAAAGATGGCAATGGGTAGCTAGTTTTTTTTATATGTAAAAAACATACCACATTATTGACTAAATTGGGCAATTATACTTTTGATTCGTTCAACTAAGGTCTCACTTTTTTTTTCTTGCATGAGTTGAGTTTCCAACTTTGTTTAATTTTATTTTAATTCGTTCAATAAAGGTCTCAAGTTTTGTTTCTTGCTTATCCAACATTATTTTATTTCTATATATCTACCACAGAATAAGAGTATACAAGTAACTCTTTTATTATCTTATTTAAGTTACATAAGTGTTATTATTTTAATATATTATTCCAATTTAATTATCGGCAACAATAGAAGATAGTGAAATTAAATTATAATTTATTTTAAAAAAATAGTATTTAAATATTTTCATTATAGTTATTTTTTCATTATATCTAATCCCATGAATTTTATTGAAGTATTATGGATTCATCACTTGAGCAAGAGATAAAATAGTTTCTATTTGGAGTACCATGACAAAACGCTGTATGGGATAAAATAATCATACTCCATTCTCTTGTGAGATACTTCTCTATCAAGTACTACTACTACTACTACTACTACTACTACTACAACTACAACTACAGTAGAACTATACGAGAGATACGCTATCGGAATCATGATCTATCACCAGCCACAGGAATAGCGCTATTGCAGGATGGCACCGGCAAAATCATCATCAACTATCGCGACGCCCAGGTGATTAAAGCGCTCAATTTTTACCTTAATCATATCAATTTTGATGAATTCCTTCATCCGTATAGTTTATAATGCAATCAGTTTCCAATTGTGCTCCAACAAAAGAACTACTATCATCCAAAATTAGGTTAATATTTTCTACAATTGATGATTGTTAAATTTCTAATATCTTGTCCCACATCGGCTTGGTGATGATCCTATCTCTTCTATATAAGTATGGATAACCCTCCCCCTCATACTATGGATAACCCTCCCCCCTTATGAGCCCTTTTAAGGGGTGAGTGGCCCATTTCTAATAATGATTTAGGGGATAGCAACTCCTATTATAACAAGTTCTGTTGGTGGTCGTATATGTCCAGCAAGTACTCATTTGCTTTTAGAGGCGGAACGTCTCTTATCAAAAAAAAAAAAAAAAAAAAGTTCTGTTGGTGGTGTATCAGTATATTTCTTACTCTTTACAATGTAAGAACTGCACCAGGGGGTATATTGAGTACATATTAGCATACACAATTCACAATGTTGGTAGAAAAACATGAGGTTGGTGTGTAGATTGCTGAAAACAGAGCAGGCAACTTTCACATCTTGTATAGCTCTGGCTTAAACGAATTTAATGATGATTTGTGCAGGAATACCTTCAAGGCAACCCTTTGTGGCTGCAGTATGTCAAGACTCCTCTGGTGACATTAGTCGCTACGATGTCTTTGTAAAAGCACATGGTGGCGGCCTATCTGGGCAGGCCCAAGCCATATGTCTTGACGTTGCTCGGGCCTTGCTCAAGGTCTGCGACAGCCATAAATCGCCTCTGAAGCAGGAAGGTCTCCTCACCTGGGACTCCAGAGTAGTTGAGAGGAAGAAGCCTGGGCTAAGGAAGCTAGAAAGCGCCCACAGTTCTCAAAGCATTAAGGTCAGGAACATCTTGCACACTCGATATCCACTCTGTTTGTGATGTTATTGCACTATATGTGTGGAGATATTTTCACCTGCGTAATATTGTTTGAAGAATATTTGAGAGTTGGAAGCCTGAAATCTTGGTGTGTATCAGCTTTGTTCTTTCCTACACAAGTATTCAGGTTATGCTCAATTCGAGTTCTTCATCTTCCTTTCTTGTTGCTCTTGATGTGTGTCTTCAAATGTATGAAATGCAAGTTATTTCGGTTAAACTACATTATTTTTTTGTTGTCATGGTATATAGCTCAAAGACACTGCAATTTCCAAGATAGTCTACTTTCTGATGTTATAAAGAGGATCTTCTAGGGATCCAATTTATAAGCGATTATTGCCAACATTTGTTATTTTTTAATAGGAATGGAAGTGTAACTGATGCTTTTGTGCACACAAAAGGTTACACCAAATGTATACTATTACTACAATATTTTATTGTTTGTTTTGGTGGGTAAGTAAATAGAATAGTAATTAGAGAATTACAATATACTAAGGCATTCTCTAGGGAGAACAGCCACCCACCCAAAAAAAAGCAATCAAGGGGACCAACTAAGTGTTAGAATTTACAAATGTTAGGTAATTTCATTTCATATTAGTAGAGATCAATCAAACCCTAGATAGATTCCATCCTAAAACAATCAAACAACTAGAGATCACCCACTAGGCAATTAAGTTGATTTTTTTACTTCACATTTTCTACGTGGACAATTCACATTGCAAATATCTCACAATCCTTATTCTAGATGGCACATTTGGCTCGAGCATGAGGCATGCTCAACAATCTACACTTACAACCAAGTCATTCATACTTGACATCGTCAAGCCTTCATTGTCATGATCTATACATAACCGTTTCTGTCGTCGTCGAACAATTCCGAGAACTTCTTCCGTCTTTCCCAAAAGCAGAAATGCTTCGCGTACGGTCTTGTCTTTCTTTTCAATGCAACTCTGGTGACACATTTTGGTTATAGCATGTGGCAAATTGGTGAGACACGCAGAAAAAACATCTGCGATCATAACGCATAATCTCTCCCACATTTCCTCACAGCTTTCCTCTTCACCATAGGACAACAAAATGGTTTGACAAATTCTGTACATGGAGTTTGCAGCCACAGCTCTTGCTGGGAAGTTTAGAGGATTTCCCATATTGGAATCTTGTGATTGACTCTTCCACTCCATGACGATCTCTTCAGCTTTATCGGAGAGCTCTTGCAAGACTTGCTTACTGTTTCTGCACCATAGAAATCCATTTCTTAGATCGATCTCAACCCACTTGAAGTAAACTAGCAGTTCCACCCAAGTAGCACTTGTAGATTTCCTAATGCTTTTAGGTTTAGCATTAGTATCCAAAGTTTTTTCGACTACTTTTGCAAGAGGAAGGCCTTCGCTCACACTGCTCAACAACTGCTTGCGTTGATGCTGGGAGATGTTGGGAAGGGCAAGGGCAATGCTTGTGAGAGTGACAACTTGTAGAGTCCAACAATCATGAGCTAAAACTAAGGTTGTAATTTGGCTAGTATTTGAGCTATCAAATTTTTCAAGAAGATTTATGAGGTTGGAAGGCTTCTTCTCTCTACCTATCTGAATCATGCTGTCAGCCTCTCGGCACATGCTTCTCACGAACCTTGTCGGAAGCTCCACCTCGCCATCTAGTAACAGAACATAACTGCTTAGGTAGTTCAGATCCATGTCATCATCACCCGGTGATGTACCATGATGGCGTCTCGCAAACTTGTTGATGTGAGAGAAGCAAAACACAAATGGAGCCACCATGAATCTCGAAAAGAAGATGAGGGATTTGCTTGTAAGTACAATAAAGCTCTGAACTCCAATGCAGAGAGTTAGCACACACCATTTTGCATCAAGAAGACATTTGCCCCATCTGTTTGGCCCAATTTTGATGCCTGCAGAGCTGTTTCTGCACTCGCTGAGCGTCTGAATCCAGTAGCTTTCAATCATCCACGTGTTGGTTGACGAGCAACGAAACCTAACGGTGACGAACCATCTCAACATAGCCAGAATCACGGCTATCCCCACCCCATAGAACTGAATCTCTATAATCCTTTTGGTGTAAACTCCATAGGGCGACTTTCCTGGCACATACTTGACTATCCCATGAATTACATGTACAAAAGTATACAGGATCACGAAAAAGAAGGTGATCATAGATGAAGCTGCGCAAACACTAGAACGCGCTATCACAAACTGAGGGCAGCTGCTCTCTGCCATCACCCAGTATTTCATCATCTGTCTTCTCTGATCAGCCATGTTGAAGCCCTCCACCAGTTCCTCCTCCTTCTCCAAAGCTTCTCTGTGCTTCTCTTCGTACTTCAGTTTCAGACTCCTCTTCATCGCTGACACGCTAAGCGCCAGGCAAACTAGCATCGCAAGAGAAACTAACATCACAACAGAAGGGATCATTGTTTGTGATAGGAAACGTTGCACCTCAATGGCATGAATGGAAACATTAGCCGTGATGGTGACCACGAGAAGGGCTAGGCCAACGCAATTTGTGAGCAGCTCTTTGTCGTTCATGGATCCCAGAGAAGGCATCAGAGTGTTAAGAGCTGTTGACATGAAGAGCAAGCTGGTGAACTTTGCAGCTGCGTCTGTGACAGTGTTGACCATGACGGTGTTGAGATCCATGGGCAACTTCATTGCCACGGCTAATAGAGTCAAAGAAGCAGCGTTAAGAGAGGTGTATTTGCAGGGAAACCATAGCTTCTTGCGCCGGAAGCTGTTGAAAGCGTCGGCCACCATTGCAAGGATGCACACCGTAGAAGCTGCGGCGATGTATAAGCCAACCCATGGCATCGCTGCATCTAGCTGCTTCTGCACTTTGCTATCGGAATCATGATCCATCAAGAAACCAATGAGTTGAATGAAAATATTTGTGTTTTACAATTTATTTTCAAACGTTAAATGCTGATTTTAGGCTAACGGTTTTCTTTCAAAGAAGCATGTTATCATTTTGAAGTACGAACGTTGCATTTTAATACTCGAATTGATAATTGGTGGTCAAGTTTTGGACTGAAAATTTACCAATTTCAATGAATCCAATTTAATTACGTGTGGAAACCTGTAAAAGAGATGGTTTTAATTGGTTTGAGGAGACAAATATAAAAAAATTAAAGGACGTTAAAGATGGCAGTGGGTAGCTAGTCTTTTTTATGTATATAAAAAGATTACCAGATTATTGACTAAATTAGGCTACTATACTTTTGATTCGTTCAACTATGGCTTCGGACTTGTGATTCGTTCAACTAAGGTCTCAAGTTTGTTTCTTGCATGACTTCAGTCTCCATCTTCGTTTTAAATTAGGCTAATATCTTAAATAAGTTTTGATTATTGACTAAATTAGGCTATATCTTAAGACTTAAATAGTCGTATCCACCACAGCCCAATGAAGTGTATAAAAGTAATTCTAGTAAAATCTTATTTAAATTACATTAATATTTATTATTCTCTTTGTTCCGCAATAAAAGCCTTAATTTGCTATTTTTATCATCTCATAATAAAAGTCTTATTTCACTTTTATGATAAATAATAAGTAGTGTCCGTAATTTCAACAACGTATTCTATTACTAGTATAAAACTAATTCACTGGTTTAAAATTTCGTATTTTATACGTTTTCATTGTATTTGGTAATCTCACGGAGATTCAGGAGAACATAATCATCTCGCTTTCGAGATAAGCAGGACAGAATAATCATATCACCGGCACCGGCACCGGCCACGGCCACAGGAAGAGCGCTATTGCTAGGGTTGTTATGCAGGAAGGCACCGGCAAAATCATCGCGACGCCCAGCGGCCTAGGTGATTAAAACGCTCAACTTTGATGAATTCGTTTAGCCATGTGGAGTAATTAATAATGCAATGCTATTCGAAATACGGTTACCTATTGTGCTCCAGAAACAAAACAAAGAATTATCATCCAAAAATTAGGTTAATATTTGATGATTTAGGGGATAGCAACTCCTATAGTAAGTTCTGTTGGTGGTGCATCAGTATATTGCTTACTCTTTAACAATGGAAGAACTGCATCAGTGTTCACAACTCACAAAGGTGTTTTATATATATATATATATTAGCATGCATAATTCACAATGTACATAGAAAAACATGAGATTGGTGGTAGCAGAGCAGGCAACTTTCACAATTCTGCAGTCAGTGTGCTTTAAATGCCAATGTTGATGATCAATATCTCTTGCATAGCACCGGCTGAAACGAATTGAATAATGATTTGTTCAGGAATACCTTCAAGGCAACCCTTTGTGTCTGGTGACATTAGGGTATTAGAGTAGCTACGATGTCTTTGTAAAAGCACATGGTGGCGGCCTATCTGGGCAGGCCCAAGCCATATGTCTTGACGTTGCTCGGGCCTTGCTCAAGGTCAGCGACAGCCATAGATCGCCTCTGAAGCAGGAAGGCCTCCTCACCCGGGCCTCCTCAAAATCTTGGTGTAAGCTTTGTTCTTTTCTACACAAGTTTTTTTTTTTTGGTTGTTTTTTTTCAGTATGAGTTCTTGATCATCACTTCTTGTTGCTTTTGATGTCTGTATGAAATGCATGTTATTTCGGTTGAACAACATTAATTTTTGTTTTCATGGTACTGCAATTTCTAAGATGGTCTACTCTCTAATGTTATAAAGAGGATATGATTAGGATTCAATTCATAAGTAATTATTGCCAACATTTGTTGGTATTTTTTAATCAACTTATTGAAAGTGTATCTGGTTTGATAAGAATGGATGTGTAACTGATGCTTTTGTGCACACAAAAGGCTATCCTAAATGTATAACTAGTACGGAGTACAATATTTTATTGTTTTGCTTCGGTGGGTACATAAATTGAGAATTACAATATACTCGAGGCATTTTCTCTAGGGAGAACCACCCCCCTCCGCAAAGCAAGCTAGGGGACCAACAAAGTGTTAAATTTTACAAATGTTACGAAAAGTTTCATTTATTGAAGCGTACATAATACGTAAAGTGGAGATCAATAAAACCGTAGTGAGATTCTATCCTAAAACTAACTAGTGATCACTCGCTAGGCATTTAAGTTGATCTCTTTTTACCTCACATTTATTATGTGGACAATTCACATGTGAATACCTCAATACGCCATTTCATTTTGGATGGCACTGTCGGCTCGAGTATGTGGCATGCTCAACACTCTACAGTTACAGCCAAGTCATTCATGCTTGACAGCGTCAAAGCTTCTTCGTCATGATCTATACATAGCCGTCTCTGTTGTCGAACAATTCCAACAACTTCTTCTGACTTCCCCAAAAGCAGAAACGCTTCGCGCACTTTCTCGTCTGTCTTTTCAATGCAAGTCTGGTGACACATTTTGGTTATAGCATGTGGGAAATTGGTGAGACACTCCGAAAAAACATCTGCAATCATAACATATAATCTCTCCCACATTTCCTCACACCTTTCCTCTTTACCAGATGACATCAAAATGGTTTCACAAATTCTGTACATTGAGTTTGCAGCCACAGCTCTTGCTTGGCAATTTAGAGTGTTTCCCATGTTGTAATCTTGCACTTCTTCACTCTTCAACTCCATCAAAATCTCTTCGGCTTTATGGGAGAGCTCTTGCAACACTTGCTCCCACTTTCGGCACCGCTGAAATCCACTTGTGATATCGATCTTTGCCCACCTCGAGTAAACTAGCAGCTCCACCCATGTAGCACTTGCAGCATTCCTAATGCTCTTATGTTTTGCATTTGTGTCGAATGCTTTTTCAACTATCTTTGCAAGAGAAAGGCCTTCGCTCACACTGCTCAACAACTGCTTGCGTTGATGCTGGGAGATGTTGGGAAGGGCGAGTGCAATGCTTGTGAGAGTGACTACTTGTAGAGTCCAACAATCATGAGCTAAAACAGAGGTGGTAATTTGGCTAGTGTTAGAGCTATCAGATTTGTGTAGAAGATTTATAAGGTTGGAGGGCTTCTTCTCTCTACCTATCTGAACCATGCCTTCAGCCTCGCGGCACATGCTTCTCACCAAGCTTGTCGGCAGCTCCACCTCGCCATCTAGTAACAGAACATAACTGCTTAGGTAGTTCAGATCCATGTCACCACCACCCGATGATGTATCATGATGCCTTCTCACAAACTTGTCGATGTGAGAGCAGCACAGTACAAATGGAGCCACCATGAAGCCAGAAAAGAAGATGAGCATTTTGCTTGCAAGAACAATAAAACACTGAACCCCAATGCAGAAAGTTAGCACACTCCATTTTGCATCAAGAACACATTTGCCCCATCTGTTTGGCCCAATTTTGATGCCTGCAGAACTGTTTCTACAGTCCTTGAGCGTCTGAATCCAGTAGCTTTCGATCATCCACGTGTTTCTTGATGAGCAACGAAACATGACGGCGACAAACCATCTCAACATAGCCAGAATTACTGCTATCCCCACCCCATATGACTGAATATCTACAATCTTTTTGGTGTAAACTCCATAGGGTGTCTTACCAGGCACATGCTTGATTATCCCACGAATTACATAAAACAAAGTATACGTGATCACGAAAAAGAAGGTAATCATAGATGAAGCTGCGCAAACACAAGAACGTGCTATCACAAACTGAGGGCAGCTGCTCTCAGCCATCACCCAGTATTTCATCATCTGTCTTTTCTGATCATCCATCTTGAAGTTCTCCACCAATTCTTCTTCCTTCTCCAAAGCCTCTCTGTGCTTCTCTTCGTACTTCAGTTTCAAACTCCTCTTCATTGCTGACACGCTAAGCGCCAGGCAAACTAGCATCGCAAGAGAAACTAACATCACAGCAGAAAGGATAATTGCTAGTGATAGGAAACGTTGCACCTCAATGGTATGAATGGCAACATTAGCCGTGATGGTGACCACGAGAAGGGCTAGGCCAACGCCATTTGTGAGAACCTCTTTCTCGTTCATGGACCCCAGAGAAGGCATCAGAGTGTTGAGAGCGGTTGACATGAAGAGCAAGCTGGTGTACTTTGCAGCTGCATCTGTGATGGAGTTGATCATGACGGTGTTGAGATCCATGGGCAGCTTCATTGCCACGGCTAATAGAGTCAAAGAAGCGGCGTTGAGAGAGGTGTATTTGCAGGGGAACCATAGCTTCTTGCGCCGGAAGCTGTTGAAAGCGTCGGCCACCATTGCAAGGATGCACACTATAGAAGCTGCCGCGATGTATAAGCCAACCCATGGCATCGCTGCATCGAGCTGCTTTTGCACTGTGGTGTCGGAATCAGAATCCATCAAGAAACAAATGTTGCTCGTATAGTTGAATGAAAATATTTGTGTTTGGCAATTTAATTCCAACTTTATACATCTATATATAAATCTTGTGATAAGTCCTTTTCATGAGTAAAAGAAATAAAGACTTGGAAATGTTCAAACGAACAACAACAATTTTGAATTTCTGGAAACTGAACTGCAGAAAGTCTTCAATCTCAGACTCTGATAACTAAGTTGACATCTTTTGTGCACCAAAATTTAAATGTAGGTAGACCACCAGATTTAACAGATAATTTTGTACTTAATGTGAATATTGTGGAAAATGTTATGATTTAAATAGATGTTTGGAACCTATGGACCTTCTACAAAACAATGAAGACAACCCAAGACAATTTTCATCAAAGCAAAAATCTAATGGCTACACAAAACTATCCCCACAAGAACTAGAATTGCATACCTTAACATTTAATCTAAGCCCGGCAATAGATTGATATGCAACCACAAGGGATTTTGTATAATGAAGATGAAGGGGGTGCTCAAATTTGAGTCTTTGTTCTTACAATATCATTCAAAGCTGTCATGGAAAAACCCTAACATGTCTATTTATACTAGGAGTGAAAAAGGAGCAAAATAAAACAATTCTTGGTCAAAAAGTCACATCTCGGAAAAAACGCCCGACTGGGAGTTTTCCATGGCTCATTTCGCCCGCCTGCTCGCGCGAAGTCCCTGAACAAAAACTGATCTCTCGACAACACCGCCCGACTGAGCGTTTTCTGTTTTGGCAAAACGCCCGCCCACGCGTTTCTTTCTACATTGCGCGACTTTCTTAAAGTGGCTATAACTTACTTCCCTCGGACTCCGATTGGGGCGTGCAAGGTACTCAGCGAAGCCCTCTCGAAGAAGAAGACAATGGTGGTTGTAGAGTCTAATTTGGATGTCATCTTGATAAAAAGCTACTATTTGAATCCAACTCCAGTTCCATTTAGTTTCTTGTGATGTGTCTATCTCTTCTCGGACCCCAATCAATCCATGACCCTCGATATCGTTATATTCTATGATTTTGAACACCCGGATTCACATCACACTCCCTCTATCATAAGGTAGTTAAGTCGTATTCTTTTTCGAGCCATCCCAAGGTAGTTGAGTCGCTTTTTTTTTTTTTGCAAAAAAATTGTTTTTCTCTTTTCATTTTAATCTTTAAACATCAATTTTTTAAATCTTATGTCTGAAAAAATAACTCAACTAACTTGGGATAAAGAGAACACGTAGAATGATAAAATGTTTCTCTCCTTAGTGTTGGCATAGAGAGAGTACATAAAATGTTTCTCTCCTTAGTGTCAAAGTATGAAATTTGTTTTAAATTATGCTCGATCGACAATAATTTATCTGCAATTAAGATGAGTATGCTAAATTTATCAAAGTTGGGGATGATCCTAATAGTAACAAATAATAAAAGGAAGGCATCGTGTCTTCAAAATAAATAGCCAGGCAAAACGCAACTACTTTCAATACATGCATTTCATCAGTGTGTTCAAATTATTGGATAGAGAAATATTTTCTTACTCTTTGGAAAGACTTATAAATGCGTACACACTGATTTTTGGCTAACGGTCCTTTAAGTTGCTCTAAATTCAAAGCCACCTAATGAGGAGCAGGTAATGGGGTGCAGGCATATATAGTCAGAATTTATTTATTTTTAATTAATTTACATCTCATAGACACTTCAATTTGGTCCATCTCATATATATAGGTTACTTTTGTTTATAGTAACTTTTTTTTTTCCTAATGTCATTGGTCCATCAAGTATGATTTATATGTGAAGATGTCAAATAGATGTGCAGTGCAGTGTATGTTATCTCTATCTAACAGGTCCAGAGGATTCAATTAGTTCACAAAAGCTAGAAGATCGTGAATCTATCAGACATGGGTCGTTGGGTGCACTCTATTTCTTCAAAAACCTCAACTCACTATACTACAACTAGCAGAGAAGTAAATGATCGATCCCACGAGGACGGACGTGTTACGAAACTGCATTTGAGATGTTTTGATAAAGGGGGGTTGGCTGCTGCCACGCAATGTGTGGGTCGAGTACTAAAACTACTGGGTCTGAGAGACTTAAACTATTTTACTCTACCTACTGGGTCTAAGAAACGAGAACGTACGGAACATGAGAAACGAAATATTTGAAAGTTTTAAAACAACTGGAGTTAACGGACTAAGACAGACTTTCCTAATTTAGACAAACAAAAGCAAAGCAAACAGTGGGGACCAATTTCCTTAAACGACCAGGGTCTGAAAAAACTACAGAAAAGCAAAAGGACATGCAAAAAGTACTGAAAAAAGCATATATGATTCTAACTACCAACAAACTTCATCTTCTTCATGAATCAAACGAGAATATCAGAAAAAACAGAGCATTTAACACCATAAAAATAGAGTAAACTTCAGATCTAAACTTAAAACGAGAAATTAAAGCCGAAACTTAACAGATCTACGCTACTGGACCTAGCAGATGAAGAAACAGAAAGTAAATAGCCATAATCATGCAGAATGTAAACAACAAACACCAGATCTACCAAAATCCAACTCAAATCCACCACGATTCAACAGATCCAAACATCTCCATACGTAAATCCACAGCCTCCAACAACAAACCAACATATTTCAGCTCCAAACATCCAACAATCAACAATAACGAAAGCGAAAAGCAAGAAATAAACATCAACTCAGCGAGATCTAACAAAACCCAACATAAATTTCCATAATAACGAGAAATATGTTCGAATCCAGTAGATCAAAGTCAGAAACCAAAGTTACGAAACTTAAAACCAACAAGTACTTAAAACGAAAGCAAACTACACAAAGCAAGGTAACTATTGTTTCTTCGCCTTCACAAGGCGGTGTTACACGACAGCAAAATGACGAGAACCACGACGGCGTCCAGAAATCACCCCATCTCCAAGTGCGCAGCAAGTGAAATGAGTATTTGAAGTGTGAAAACAGGAATGGAACAAGGAGTCTCCAAATGTGAGCTAAGTGAGTGTGTGTAGAAGTGATATGTAGCTGCTCCTTCTTCCTTAAGGTTGAGCTCTTTATATAGGTGAGGCTTTGATCCCTAGGGCATCCTTTTTGTGATCTGACGCTTGTACCCTTGAATAAGATGCTTTAAATATCTGCTCTTTGCTCCTTTCTGCTCCTGTCGCCAACTTCTGATCCTCCGGGTCTGAACGACGACATTTGAATTTCACTTCAATTTCATTTCTTTTGCATCTTCCAGGTCAGGTAACAACAACTCCTTGGTCCGGCAGATTTATTACGCACATGAACTCAGAAATATAGATCAGCGCCCCAAATACACAGAATTTTAACCCAAAACCAATGCATGAAACGAGCCTTATCAATATGTTTAAAATTCCAAATATGTTGTGTCATGCTGTATTTTTGTTTTGATGATGTGTCTATCTGATCAGCTAGTGGGAGTGAGTCTTTGCTAGATTTAATGAGTTTAATTGAATTAGGGTTTGACTAAAGAGTGAGTCTCTACTCAAGTTAGTGTACATAAAGGGGATCGCGCACCATCTTTCGAGTTGGTTGGTCATGTGATCAAGAATGTGACCACGTTCTCGTTTCACATATGAGGTTATGTACGAGGAAAATGATGATGTTTGACTGCATAGTCACTTTTATGAGAAAAATGTTTTAGTGACTTGGCATTTTAAATTAAAAACCCCGGGCTTAGTAAAAAATGGCTGACATGATTTATTATGAAAATTATTTTCGTGTGTTCATTGAGTATATCAAGTACTCAGCTCTGCATATGTTTTAAAATGTACAGGTTGAGTTATGATAGCGTCGTGGGTGTTGAGCAAGGTCAATGAAGAAATATGTCTCATTTAGTATTCTGAATGTGTCGTGTCTTCATACATGACATCATTCGCTCTTGAACACTTCCGCTAAACAGTACTCCCTTCGTCCCACAAGAATATATACATCTAGTTGGGTACAAGCTTTAATGCACAATTGGTAAAATAAGAGAGAAATAGAAAGAAAAAGTACTTAAAATATTGTTAGTAGGAAATGTGTCTCACCTCAATAAAGAGAAAAGAGTTTTCAAAACTAAAAAGTGCATATTCTTGTTGATGGACTAAAAATAAAAGAGTGCATATTTTTATGGGACGCGTAGAGCATTTCTTTTGAGTTCATATATTGTTGAGAGACTGTTCTTTCGAGATGTTTATTGTTGAGATGATACTCTAATTCTCTCAAATTATTCTCATTTATTTTGAGCAATGGTCAAGTTTTTGTTTAACCCTCCTATAGTTATGATCAACCGTGCTTACTATCCTTAGAAAGTATGGTCGTGACAGCCGCTGCCGCCACCTGCCTTGCTTCGTGCTGGGAGCTGGGCATCATACATCAAACTTGGATGTTGGCAATTTGTCTTTAAAAATGGTTGTTGGTCTTGGTTTGTGACTAACTTAAATCTTTAGGATGTGTTCGCTTACCTATGTAGGGAATTTGAGAGTCACTAGTGCAGAGTTATAAATGCTACAACATATAAAAAAAATTATGTAGGGAATTTGGGAGTTACTAGTGCAGAGTTATAAATGCTTACATATAAAAAAATTCAATCCCCCTATCCGGGCATTTTTGATGAGATTTAAAATGTCTGAATAGCAATGGAGTCACAATGATACACCATGCTATTTCCTTGTTGCATAGTGCAAACTTCTCATGTACTTATGCGATTTGCAATCAGAGAGTAGTAAATTATGAATTTTAGTTCAGGATCTGAATTTCTCTTGCCGCCAAGTTCCATCTCCTATTCTCCTCGACAGACCTCCGTCTTCTCGCAGCAGCACTGGTAACATTCACTTGCTCCATTGTTATGTCCATTCTTACCATCGACGACATCTTTGATTTTCTCTATGGAGGCGTTGGAGGCATTCACTAAGCGGTTGTAGCCGACTGTGTTCTGTATTTCTAATTAGATTTTTTTTTTTGTATTGCAGTATTAAGTTTGACATAATCTCAATCAAAATTTCAGGCTGATCAATCTGTTTGTTCTTCATTGTTGGAGTTTGTTGACTTTTGATTAGGCTTTCCTGCTCTGATTTCAAGGTCTAGGTTAAAGAAAGACGTGGACTTATTGAACAATACAGAAAAAACAAAGACTTATGTTATGATTGTTGTTGATACATTTACAATACATGAGATTCTCTTCTACAAAAAAGAGCTTCTATTCTGTTGGTAACCTCTAAACTAGGAAGGAAGACATCTCACCTTGATAAGTAGTGTAAGCAATTACATAAGCACTAGTAGTTAAATAAGGAATTTTGACTATTCTGGTTGATGAGCTTTGTCTTCACTATTACTAGAAGAAAACTCATAGGGATGGGCTTACCGTCCCAAAGTATAAGGTAGGCTTGCAGAGTTCCAACTTCCAATTCTTCAAACTTCAGCATTCACCACCATATACTATTTTAATAGTCAAATATGTTGGCTAACACATAGTATGGACTGTCTTTATAGTCTTTGATAAAATAAAACCAACCACTTGGGTCATGGGTGCATTTTCATTAACTAATGAATGACAAGGAACTTCTGGCGAATGCCGCCGGCCTATCTATTCTCGTGATTACCATCACGGTTAATATGGTCATTCAAGTCATCGAGCTGCAACGTTCCATAGTACATGTAGTGATCCTTTGTGCTGTGATGTTAGTTTCTCTTGGGATGCTAGTCTCCCAGGCAGTTAGCGTGTCGGAGGAGGAGGCTGAAACGGCTTTATCAAGAGAGGCATGGGGAGTTGGTGCTGCAGGGTTTCGAGATGGAGGATCAGAGAAGAGAGATGATGAAATATTGGGTGATGGCAGAGAGCAACTGCCCTCAGTTTGTGGTAGCACGTTCTTGTGTTTGCGTGGCTTCGTCTGTGATCACCTCGTTTTTTTACATCATTGATACTTTGGTTCATGTTCTTGATGGGACAAGCACGAATGAGCCAGGTAAGTCACCCTATGGAGTTTACACCAAGAGGATTCTAGATATTCAGTCCATCGGGCTGGGGATGGCTGCAATTCTGGCTACGTTCAGATGGTGCACTGTTGTGTTTAGCTGCTCACACTCCGACACTTGGATGGTTGAAACCTACTGGATTCAGATGCTTAACGACTGCAGAAACAGCTCCGCGTGCATCAAAATTTGGCCAAACAGATGGGGCAAATGTCTTCTTGATGCAAAATGGTGTGTGCTAACTCTCTGCATTGGAGTTCAGAGCTTTATTGTACTTGCAAGCAAAGCCCTCATCTTCTTTTCGAGATTCATGGTGGCTCCATTTGTGTTTTGCTTCTCTCACATCAACAAGTTAGCGAGACGCCATCATGATACATCACGGGGTGGTGATGACATGGATCTGAACTACCTAAGCAGCTATGTTCTGTTACTAAATGGCGAGGTGGAGCTTCCGACAAGGTTTGTGAGAAGCATGTGCCAAGAGACTGGCGGCATGATTCAGATAGGTAGAGAGAAGAAGCCCTCCAACCTTATAAATCTTCTACAAAAATCTGATAGCTCAAATACTAGCCAAATTACAACCTTAGTTTTAGCTCATGATTGTTGGACTCTACAAGTGGTCACTCTCACAAGCATTGCACTCGCCCTTCCCAACATCTCCCAGCATCAACGCAAGCAGTTGTTGAGCAGTGTGAGCGAAGGCCTTTCTCTTGCAAAGATAGTCGAAAAAGCATTGGACACAATTGCAAAACTTAAGAGCATTAGGAATGCTGCAAGTGCTACATGGGTGGAGCTGCTAGTTTACTCCAGGTGGGCAAAGATTGATCTCAGAAGTGGATTTCAACGGTGCCGAAACTGGGAGCAAGTGTTGCAAGAGCTCTCCCATAAAGCCGAAGAGATTTTGATGAAGTTGAAGAGTGAAGAAGTGCAAGATTCCAACATGGGAAACACTCTAAAATGCCAAGCAAGAGATGTGGCTGCAAACTCAATGTACAGAATTTGTGAAACCATTTTGCTGTCATCTGGTAAAGTGGTAAAGAGGAAAGGTGTGAGGAAATGTGGGAGAGATTATGTGTGATGATTGCAGATGTTCTGGCAGCGTGTCTCACCAATCTTCCACATGCTATAATCAAAATGTGTCACCAGAGTTGCATTGAGAAGCGAGACAAGACAGTGCGGGAAGCGTTTCTGCTTTTGGGAAAGACGGAAGAAGTTGTTAGAATTGTTCGACGACAGAAACAGCCATGTGTAGATCATGACAACGAATCTATACTTGTGGATTGTTGAGCTCTTACTTGAAGTTAATGTAAGATGATTTTTGTTTATTTTTTTCAAGGTAAGGGAGTGAAAGAAGATGAACAGAGTCAAATTACTCAGACAACCTTGATTAAGCACCATGAAATTGCATATTTCTACAGCACATATTGCAAACAAAACATTTACTGCAAAATTGCAAATAAATATATTTGAATTTGGTTGCCGAAAACTATCTAACTTTATAGTGTATAAGGTAGTTCTAATAATGACTTGGCTGAAACGAATTGAATAATATTTGTGCAGGAATACCTTCAAAGCAACCCTTTGTGGTTGCAGTATGTCAAGACTCCTCTGGTGGCATTAGGATATGAGAGTAGCTAACGATGTCTTTATAAAAGCACATGGTGGCAGCCTATCTCTGGGCAGGCCAAGCCATCTGTCTTGGAGTTGCTCGGGCCTTGCTCAAGGTCAGTGACAGCCATAGATCGCCTCTGAAGCAGGAAGGCCTACCCACCCGGGACTCTGGAGTATTTGAGAGAAAGATGCCTGGGCTAAAGAAAGCTAGAAAGCGCCCACAGTTCTCAAAGCGATAAGGTCAGGAACATACTTGCACACTCCATATACACTCTGTTTATGATGTTTATGCACTATATGTGTGGATATATTTTTTCCTATTTTTTGGAATATTTGAGGGCTCAAAGCTTGAATTCTTGGTGTGTATCAGCTTGGTTCCTTCCTACACAAGTTTCTGTTTAGGTTGTTATGTTTCAGTATTATTGATTTGAGTTCTTGATCATCACATCTTGTTGCTCTTAATGTGTTTCTTCAACTGTATGAGATGCAAGTTATTTCTGTTGAACAACATTTATTTTTGTTGTCATGGAATAATTCAAAGCTACTGCAATTTCTAAGATATATTCTTGAGAATCCAATTCATAAGCAATTAGCCCTCTAAATCATGCCATCAGCCTCTCGGCACAACAGGTTGCACCAAATGTATAAATATTAGTACTACAGTATTTCATTGTTTTGTTTTGGTCGGGTAAGTAAATAAAATAAGTAAACAGAAAATTATAATATACTAAGAGGCATTATCTGTGGAGAACACCTCCTAAACCAAGCAAGGGGACGAACAAAGCGGTAGGTTTTATGAAGGCTAGGTATGGTTTCCTTGAAGTGTACCTGTGAAGTGGAGAACCAAACTTAAATGAGTGGTTCATCCTAAAACGAATTGGTGATCACTCACTAGGTATTAACTTGATCTGTTTTTGAGGTGGGACAATTTACATGTGAATGTCTCACACACCGTACAACGTGTATGTCCTTCGTCTTTTGTTAATATCTGAACTGAAGGGAAATGATTGATGAAGAACACTCCAACACTAATGATCTTAGATGGCATGTTGTAGAGATCATCAGTTTAAAATTTTAAATATAAATCCTAAAGCTAGATGCAAACTTAGCAAACAAAACAAGGATATAAAGAAGATCAGAACATGCCCGATAAGGGCATGTTTTTATAGATGGTATTGAGGAATTATCGACACTACCATGTCTCGCCTCTTGTCACTGTTTTGTATGCATGAGACCTTTTCCCAGGGACCTGAATAAATTCCACTTGGCTAGAGTTTATGCATAATAAAACCTTAATCTTAAACACCTCACATGTTGACAAGTCAAGACAATAGAAAATTAATAACGTATGGTTAATGTTATGTACTACATGATTCAAAAATAATAATTTTGAGATCTCGTCTTCAGGACTTATCTCACTGCTGTCCTTTCAATACTATGCTACACCAAGTGTCATTTGTCATCATCCAAATGTTAGGAGAGTTCAGGCTTGACACTGCAACCTCAACCTCAACCTCAACCTCTTACGATATGCAATCCCGTTCCTATCTGGATTGTGAATATCAATTTGTTTCTGCAAGGACCAAATAAGAGATCCTTTAGTGATGATACGATCACCCTTATCCTACTATGTAAAATACATGTACTCTTTTTTTCTTAAATAAATTAAACAACAAAACACAATGTGATGAAAATAATTCTTCTCAGTTCTCATTCAAACTGGGAAATGAGGTTACATACGAATAAGCAGGTCGAAACATGCTTTTAGTATCCATCCTAACAGTTCACCCATGCTCGTCACCTGTGACGGCCCAAGCATGGGGCCTGCTCAGCAGCCCACAGTTATAGCCAAATCATTCACGCATGACATTGTTGAAGCTTCATCTTCATGATCTATACATGGCCGTTGATGCTGTTGAATATTTGCAAGGACTTGTTCTGTCTTTCCCAAAAGCAGAAACGCTTGGCGCACGGTCTTCTCTCGCTTCTCAATGCAACTCTGGTGACACATTTTGGTTATAGCATATGGCAAATTGGTGAGACACGCAGAAAAAACATCTGCGATCATAACACACAATCTCTCCCACATGTCCTCACAACTTTCCACTTCACCATAGGACAACAAAATGGTTTGACAAATTCTGTACATGGAGTTTGCAGCCACAACTCTTGCTGGGAAGTTTAGAGGATTTCCCATATTGGAATCTAGCGATTCACTCTTCCACCCCATGACGATCTCTTCGGCTTTATCAGAGAGCTCTTGCAAGACTTGCTCACAGTTTCTGCACCACAAAAATCCACTTGTGAGATCGATCTGTACCCACTTTGAGTAAACTAGCAGTTCCACCCAAGTAGAACTTGCAGCATTCCTAATGCTTTTAAGTTTCGCATTTGTATCCAAAGTTTTTTCGACTACTTTTGCAAGAGGAAGGCCTTCGCTCACACTTCTCAACAACTGCTTGCGTTGATGCTGGGAGATGTTGGGAAGGGCGACTGCAATGCTTGTGAGAGTGACTACTTGTAGAGTCCAACAGTCATGAGAAACTAGGCTTGTAATTTGGCTACTATTGGAGTAAACAGACTTGTGTAGAAGATTGATAAGGTTGGAGGGCTTCTTTTCTCTACCTATCTGAATCATGCCATCAGCCTCGCGGCACATGCTTTTTACGAAGCTTGTCAGCAGGTCCACCTCGCCGTCTAGTAACAGAATGTAACTGTTTAGGTTTGGATCCACGTCGTCACCACCCGATGAAGCATCATGGTGCCTTCTTGCAAACTTGTTGATCTGAGAGAAGCAAAACACAAATGGAGCCACCATGAAGCTGGAAAAGAAGATGAGGGTTTTGCTTGCAAGAACAATAAAACACTGAACTCCAATGCAGAAAGTTAGGACACTCCATTTTGCATCAAGAAGACCTTTGCCCCATTTGTTTGGCCCAATTTTGATGCCTGTGGAGCTGTTTCTGCAGTCGTTGAGCGTCTGAATCCAGTAGCTTTCAATCATCCACGTGTTAGTTGATGAGCAACGAAAGCTGACGGTGACGAACCATCTCAACATAGCCAGAATCACGGCTATCCCCGCCCCATAGAACTGAATCTCTATAATCCTTTTGGTGTAAACTCCATAGGGCGTCTTCCCTGGCACAGACTTGATTATCCCATGAATTACATGTACCAAAGTATACATGATCACGAAAAAGAAGGTGATCATAGATGAAGCTGCGCAAACACTAGAACGCGCTATCAGAAATTGAGGGCAGCTGCTCTCTGCCATCACCCAGTATTTCATCATCTGTCTTCTCTGATCAGCCATGTTGAAGCCCTCCACCAGTTCCTCCTCCTTCTCCAAAGCTTCTCTGTGCTTCTCTTCGTACTTCAGTTTCAGACTCCTCTTCATCGCTGACACGCTAAGCGCCAGCAAACTAGCATCGCAAGAGAAACTAACATCACAACAGAAGGGATCATTGCTTGTGATAGTAAACGTTGCACCTCAATGGTATGAATGGAAACATTAGCCGTGATGGTGACCACGAGAAGGGCTAGGCCAACGCAATTTGTGAGCAGCTCTTTGTCGTTTATGGATCCCAGAGAAGGCATCAGAGTGTTGAGAGCTGTTGACATGAAGATCAAGCTGATGAACTTTGCAGATGCATCTGTGATGGTGTTGATCATGACGGTATTGAGATCCATGGGCAGCTTCATTGCCACGGCTAATAGAGTCAAAGATGCAGCGTTGAGAGAGGTGTATTTGCAGGGAAACCATAGCTTCTTGCGGCGGAAGCTGTTGAAAGCATCGGCCACCATTGCAAGGATGCATACTGTAGAAGCTGCGGCGATGTATAAGCCCTCCCATGGCATTGCTGCATCTAGCTTCTTCTGCAATGTGGTGTCGGAATCAGAATCCATCATTGAGTTTATTGAAAATATATGTGTTTGACATTTTGTATCAAACGTTATGTATTTATGTATAAATCTCGTGACAAGTCCCTTTCATGTGTAAAAGAAAATAAAGCCTTGGAAATGTTTAAACGAACAACTGTAAATTTGAATTTTCTGGTAACTAATGAGTTGATTCAAAATATTTGTGTTTGACATATTATATAAAACGTTATACATCTATTTACTTAAATTTAAGTCTTTTCATGAGTAAAACAAAATAAAGACCTGTAACTATTTAAACGAACAACAGCAAATTTGAATTTTCTGGAGACTAGACTGCAGAAAGTCTTCAATCTGATCAGACTCAGATAACTAAGTTGACATCTTTTGTGCTCCAAAATTTATACTCCCTCCGTCCCACCATAAGTGAGACGTTTATTTTTGAGTCATTCCACTAGAAGTGAAGCATTTCATTTTATGGCGAAAAACCAATACTCTATCCCTCTCTTACTTTTTTTCACTCTACTTTTTCTCACCTCTACTTTATTCTCTCTCAATTTAACCACTAAACACCACTACCTAAAAACTTGTGTTCCAAAAGAAATGTGTCACTTATTATGGGACGGAGATAGTACTTTGTAATAAGGCCACCATATTTAAAAGGGTTAATTGGTTAATCATTTGAGTCTTCAATTCGATAGAGATCGAAAGTTGAGCTTTGATGAATCGATGAGCGAATCATTTTTGCTAGCAACAAAGAATTTTGTGAATAGCACAGTTGTACTCGCTTTTGTCCTAAAGTACTTGTGTCGTATTCTTAAATACTCTTATATTTTGTTCTCTTCAGTCTCCACTTGAACCACTATTCAACCTTTAAACATCAATTTTTAAAATTTTGTGTCCAAAAGAAACGAATGAACTAACTTAGGATGGATATAGTAACCAGGAGTTTGCTAAGTTGATCAAAGTTGGGGATTAATGATTATCCTAATTGTAACAAATAATTAAACTATGGCATCGCATTGTCAATAGAAAATATTATTTTTATTGTTATTGTTATTGTTACTATTACTTCATTATTGAAATATGATTTAGGCATGGGCGAAGCCACAAGGATCCTTGGAGGAGCAAATGCCCGTATTATTTTTTTAAAAAAATTATGAATTTGTTTTTAACTCTCCTTTAAAAGCCTGATTTCAATCCTTCAAAATCTGTTTATAAGTAATTTTCCCTCTCGTGTCTTCAAAATAACTAGCCAATTAAAACTTAACAACTTTAAATACATGAACTTCATCAATGTCTTCAGATTATTGGATAGTTAGCTATTTTGCTCGTGGAAAAGACTCATAATAAATGTGTACACACTGACTTTTGGCCACGGTCCCTACAAGTTGCTCTGACATCAAAGTTGGGTATATAAATATTTTCATTTTAATAAGTTTATGATCTTTTGAAAATGATTCAAAAATAAATGACAAAATCGGACAATATCAAACTAATATGCATGATAGGGACCTCGAGACCCAACAGTTGCATGAAGACATGCACGGCCACCAGAGTGATCAACCGCTGGGATCCGAATCGACCGGCGACGACCAACAGGAGGCAGGTCGACCGAAGAGGAAGAAGACGCGCCCAGCCTGTTATAAGGATTGTATAGTCGAATCAAGCACGTAGAAATTCTATAAATTATAGAATTCCCCTTATATGGAGTAATTGATAAATTAAAGAATAAACCCTTTTTCTCATTCTCCATTTTTCTCTTTCGCCAACCTATTCTCCTTGACCGACCTCCGACTGCTCGGTAGCGGCACTGGTAACATTCACTTGCTCCATTGTTTCTCCAAATTTACCATCTTTGATTTTCCGGATGGAGGCGGTGGTTCCGGTTGTAGCCGACTGGGTTCTTGTTGTAGGCGGCTGTATTTCTAATTCGATTTGTTTTTTTACTGCTGTATTAAGTTTGACATAATCTCAATCAAAATTTCAGGCTGATCAATCTGTTTGTTCTCCGATACCAAGGTCTAGGTTAAAGAAAGACATGAACTTATTGAACAATACAGTCAAAACAAAGGCGTATGTTATGACAGTTGTTGATACTTTTAGGTGCAAAGATAAAATAAAATAGTACATAGATATAAATCTAGGATTGAGTTGTTAGATTATTTTAGTCGCAGGGGGTTAGCTATGACTAATTATCCCATAATTATCCATTTAGGATTGAGTTGTGGGATTCAATCTCATGAACCAAACACATTACATATTTAATGTGGGATACAATCTTGCTAACCGAACACCTTACGGTACAAATTCTCTTTCTACATTATGGAGGTTCTATTGGTAACCTCTAAACTAGGATTGATAAGGAGTGTGAGCAATTACATAAGCACTAGCAGTTAAATAAGGAATTTTGACTAATCTTGTTGATGAGCTTTGTCTTCACTCTTCGTAGAAGAAAACTCATAGGGATGGGCTTACTGTCCCAAAGAATAAGGTAGGCTTGCAGAGTTCCAACTTCCAATTCTTCAAACTTCAGCATTCACCACCATATGACTATTTTAATAGTCAAATATGTTGGCTAACACATGGTATGGACTGTCTTTATAGTCTTGGATAAAATAAAACCAACCACTTGGGTCATGGGTGCATGTTAGGTTCAAAGTCCGCGTTTCATTAACTCATGAAAACCACTTGTCCCAACAAACTACAAAGATAAACGGAGTTTACACATTACTACTAGTAATTATTCAACCATACGAGACCTCATGATGGATCATGATTCCGACAGCAAAGTGCAGCAGCAGCTAGATGCAGCGATGCCATGGGTGGGCTTATACATCGCCGCAGCTTCTGCAGTGTACATCCTTGCAATGGCGGCCGACGCTTTCAACGGCTTCCGGCGCAAGAAGCTGTGGTTCCCCTGCAAATACACGGCCCTCAACGCCGCTTCTCTGACTGTATTAGCCGTGGTGATGAAGCTGCCCATGGATCTCAACACAGTCATGATCAACTCCGAGACAGATTCAATTGCAAAGTTCACCAGCTTGCCCTTGATGTCAGCAGCTCTCAATAATCTCATGCCTTCTTTGGGCTCCATGAATGACAAGGAGCTTCTGGCGAATGCGGTTGGCCTATCTATTCTCGTGATCACCATCACGGTTAATATGGCCATTCAAGTCATCGAGCTGCAACGTTCCACAGTACATGTAATGGTCCTTTGTGCAGCGATGTTAGTTTCTCTTGCGATGCTAGTCTCCCTGGCGGTTAGCGTGTCGGAGATGAAGAGGAGGCTGAAACGGCTTTATCAAGAGAGGCATGGGGAGTTGGTGCTGCAGGGTTTCGAGATGGAGGATCAGAGAAGAGAGATGATGAAATATTGGGTGATGGCAGAGAGCAGCTGCCCTCAGTTTGTGGTAGCACGTTCTTGTGTTTGCGTGGCTTCATCTGTGATCACCTCGTTCTTTTACATCATTGATACTTTGGTTCATGTTCTTGATGGGACTAGCACGAATGAGCCGGGTAAGTCGCCCTATGGAGTTTACACCAAGAGGATTCTAGATATTCAGTCCATCGGCCTGGGGATGGCTGCAATTCTGGCTACGTTGAGATGGTTCACTGTTGTGTTTAGCTGCTCATACTCCGACACTTGGATGGTTGAAAGCTACTGGATTCAGACGCTTAACGACTGCAGAAACAGCTCCGCGTGCATCAAAATTTGGCCAAACAGATGGGGCAAATGTCTTCTTGATGCAAAATGGTGTGTGCTAACTCTCTGCATTGGAGTTCAGAGCTTTATTGTATTTGCAAGCAAAGCCCTCATCTTCTTTTCTGGCTTCATGGTGGCTCCATTTGTACTGTGCTGCTCTCACATCGACAAGTTTGTGAGAAGGCATCATGATACATCATCGGGTGGTGGTGACATGGATCTGAACTACCTAAGCAGTTATGTTCTGTTACTAGATGGCGAGGTGGAGCTGCCGACAAGCTTGGTGAGAAGCATGTGCCGCGAGGCTGAAGGCATGGTTCAGATAGGTAGAGAGAAGAAGCCCTCCAACCTTATAAATCTTCTACACAAATCTGATAGCTCTAACACTAGCCAAATTACCACCTCTGTTTTAGCTCATGATTGTTGGACTCTACAAGTAGTCACTCTCACAAGCATTGCACTCGCCCTTCCCAACATCTCCCAGCATCAACGCAAGCAGTTGTTGAGCAGTGTGAGCGAAGGCCTTTCTCTTGCAAAGATAGTTGAAAAAGCATTCGACACAAATGCAAAACATAAGAGCATTAGGAATGCTGCAAGTGCTACATGGGTGGAGCTGCTAGTTTACTCGAGGTGGGCAAAGATCGATATCACAAGTGGATTTCAGCGGTGCCGAAAGTGGGAGCAAGTGTTGCAAGAGCTCTCCCATAAAGCCGAAGAGATTTTGATGGAGTTGAAGAGTGAAGAAGTGCAAGATTACAACATGGGAAACACTCTAAATTGCCAAGCAAGAGCTGTGGCTGCAAACTCAATGTACAGAATTTGTGAAACCATTTTGATGTCATCTGGTAAAGAGGAAAGGTGTGAGGAAATGTGGGAGAGATTATATGTTATGATTGCAGATGTTTTTTCGGAGTGTCTCACCAATTTCCCACATGCTATAACCAAAATGTGTCACCAGAGTTGCATTGAGAAGCGAGACAAGACAGTGCGGGAAGCGTTTCTGCTTTTGGGAAAGACGGAAGAAGTTGTTGGAATTGTTCGACGACAGAAACGGCCATGTGTAGATCTAGATCATGACAATGAAGCTATACTTGTGGATTGTTGAGCTCATACTTGAAGTTAGTGTAAGATGATTTTTGGTTTTTTTTTTCAAGGTAAGGGAGTGAAAGAAGTTGAACATTGTCAATTTACTCACACAACCTTGTTTAGCACCATGAAATTGCATATTTCTACACCACATATTGCAAAAAACATATACTGCAAAATTTCAAATAAATATTTGAATTTGGTTATTGAAAACTATCTAAAGTTGTAGTGTATAAGGTAGTTCTAATAAACGATAGTAATAAAAATTATTATTACTGTTATTATCATCATCATTATATATGCATAAATATGTAATTTTGTATTACTGCTATGTATCTTTGTAATGCTACAAATCTACAAATACAATTATGAAAAAAATTCAAATACTTATAGAGTCCTAATGAAATATTAAAAAAGAATTCAAATATTATCATCTGGATTTGTCACTAATGGATGAATAATATCTAAATCATATATATTGAGAGATAAATTTTCAAACTATGATTTTTTTTAACTGGGACTATTCTTTGACGATTTCAAGATATGACAACAAGGATGAAGCTAGAAATTTATATCGGGAGAGACAAAAATATACATAGGCAAAATTTAAGAGTTTTACGTGGACAATTAGTGAAAAATTAAAACAAATAATTTTTATAGTATGTAATAAATAATTTATGTATGACGATTCGTCGAAAACTAGCAGCTCCGTTCCATGTATGGTGATTTGCCCCTTCTAGCTATATGCTAGCTCCGTCCATGAATAGCGATTCCATCAAAAACTATGTTCATGTTCTTTTAGTTGCTTACCTTGAAAACTACTCATATCATGTCGTAAAAAACTATCTTTCGAGTTCAGAAACCTAAATTATGCAAATATCATTTCCCAAAAACCTAATTTAATGTTCACTCAAAAAATAAAAAAGATAATGTAATAATTCCACGTGATATTTAATTTATAAAATGAAACCGTAACAATATATTACTAAATCCAATTTTTATTTACCTTTCTTACAGTGCCGTAATTTATTTGACTTCATTTGACTTTGATTGCTGTTGGTTTCCTCAATAACCTGCTTTTCACCTTTTCCTCAATAACTGTAAGCCCCAACTTCCAAATCATTCTCTCTCCGGAGCTGAGCTACAATGGCGAAGTCGAGCGCCGACGACGAGGAGCTGCGGAGAGCCTGCGCCGCGGCAATCGAGGACACCAAGCAGGAAATCATCATGTCGATCAGGGTGGCCAAGAGCAGAGGGATCTGGGCCAAATCCGGAAAATTAGGACGCAATCACATGGCCAAGCCCCGAGTTCTCGCCATTTCGAGTATGGTTATTCGATTCAATTCCACATATTCTTCTATCGCTTAATTTTACTCGCTTTTGCTGAGATGATTACCGTTGTACCTTTAAGAAAATTAGAGAAGGACTTGGTTTCATGGTGTTGGACCTAGATGTTGGCTGCTTGAATCAATGATTCTAATCAACTTGAGAATCGGTGGACTACTTAGAACGATTTACTGGAACAGATACTCGATTTACATGTTTGGTGTGCTTGTGTGTTAGTAATCTAAGGCTCGGACTACATTTGACTGTGAGCATCGGTAACGAGGCTCTTAGGCTAAATAGTTGCTACTTGAAGACACTTTACTCTTCTAAACCCGAGTTTGAGCGTGTCTCATGTCTTGATCATCCTTTTAGGTTTCCAGGTTTGGCATAAGTTGTTGTGTTCAGCTTATTTTAGAGGTGATTTTCATAGTCAGTTTTAGTCAGCATCAGAACTTGTATATGGAATATGAATGCCAACTTTGCTAAATATTGATCACTTTAATTTTCATCTATTGATGTTTGGCTAATTGTTTCGTATGTTGCTTGCAGCAAAGGCAAAAGGCCAGAGAGCGTCAGTTTTTCTTCATGTGTTAAAGTATTCCACCGCAGATATTCTTGAAGTAAGTATCAAATTATATTTTAATTTTTTATAATGTAAATTATCTTTGTTTATATTGACTGTTGGTTTCTTCTTGAATACCGAGATAAAATTTTAACAACTCAAGCTTATAATATATGAGCAAATTGTAGATTAACAACTGGGTAGAAATCTGGCTTCGAAAATTGCATATTTAACCTTATTTTGATGCCTTTCCGATTATGTCAGGGATATCACTTTGTTTTGAAAGTTTGAAGTATGTTTTGGCTTACATTTCTATTTCCATTGTTGTATAGCCTGCGAAACTGTACAAGCTGAAGCATCTATCAAAAGTCGAAGTTGTTACAAATGATCCTACCAGTTGTACTTTTATGCTGGTAAATAATTCCTAGCCTCTATATACATCCTTGCTAAAAATATTTTCTTCCATAAATTCATGATCCATGATTCCATGCTAAAAAATTGTTGTGAAAGTGAATAATGCTGATATTGTTCTTCAAGGGATTTGATAACCTCAGAAGCCAGAGTGTTGCCCCACCTCAGTGGACAATGCGCAATGTTGATGACAGGTATACCCCTTCAACCGGTTATTGGTTATGAATTGCCTTACTTCTTCTTCCTCTGCTGATGATTCCCCCTTCAATTCTATCGGTGTTGTAGGAACCGAATACTGCTTTGCATCTTAAATATCTGCAAGGATGTGTTGGGTCGTCTTCCTAAAGTTGTTGGTATAGACGTTGTGGAGATGGCTCTTTGGGCTAAGGTGCAGGGTGATATGATTTGGTTATTAATGTTTCCATCTCTTTGTCAATCATGGTCACAAATTTTATTTAACATAATTGTTTCAATCCGTTATCATTATATTTATTTATTACTACTATTATTTAGACTTCTCTTCCTTCCAGAGCCCATTAAGTGAACTGATTTTTCATTTTGGAATTGCTTATCGTTCTATTTTCTTTCCAAGTTGCTTTATGAATATTATGATACCTATGCATACCTGAACAAACCTCTTTATGAATACTCGGCTGATGTAATTAAAGTATTATTGTACACATAACTACTTTCTATTATAACTGAGACTTGTATATACATCAATTTATTAATTTTCTGCCTAATTGATGTGATCTGTATATTTTACAAAGACTATGGATTCTAATAGTTAAAACATCAATTTTTATCTCTTACAGGAAAATACACCTGCCATTTCTAAGCAACCTGGTATCCTTCAAGATGGGCCTATTGTGGCTGCAGTTGTAGAAAGAGACACAAAAGTGACCGTTGAAAGAGAACTTGTATCGCAAGTGGAGGAAGTGGAGGAAGAGGATATGGAGGCTCTTTTAGGAACGTATGTACTCTATTTGAAACTAAGCATACTTCCTAGCACTGAGCTCTTCAAACTGGTTACAACTACTGTTGCAATGCAGTGTTTGGTATCACAATCAGTGTTAGGAGAAAATCCATTTTTAACCAGATATGATTTGTGAACATATATTTATTCATGCAAAAAAATGCAAGAACTAGACGCATCTGATTGCAGTTTCTGAGGAAAAGAGTCCTTAAAAATTTAGGGAATGCAAATGTGAGTTGAATTGCAGAAAGTTGGTTTGGCTAACTTAAGATAGATCTAGGGCATGGTAGGAGGCCATTGATAATACTCTTCTAGTTCCTTTAGATATACAAACTTGAGTATTCTTCCCACCCAAGATGATCTTGATTGCATGAAACCCAAGTTCCCACCCAAGATGCTATTATTAAAGGAACAAGTTCTTTTTTAGTTAGGGGATTAACTCCACTTCTTATATGGTTCCTCTAATCTTCATTCTTTCCTGGTGAGGGTTAGAGGTTTTATTTTACTTGAATTCGTCATATACGCTATATGTTTAACCTAATTTTAAAATAGCTTTAGATGCATATTAAAATTGGTGGGGCTAATTGACAGCGGTTAAACTGAGATTGTTCAGGTACAATTGATATGCTATCAATATATATAGATTCCTCTATATTTTCACTGAGAGGACGCCTTACATTGCGCTTGTAACCAACGAAAATAGTACTCCCTCCGTCCCACTTAAGATGACACGTTTTCCTTTTTAGTTTGTCCCAACTAAGATGACACATTTCCTTTTTCGGAAACTTTCTCTCTCCAATTAATACACTCTCATTAAAATATTCATCTTTCTTTATCTCTCTACTTTAATACTTACACCCACCTTTTCTCTCTCCAATTAAACACTTTAACCAATAACTCCTAAAACCCCGTGCCGGCTAAGCAATGTGTCATCTTAGCCGGGACGGAGGGAGTAGTATATGTTGCTACTTGCCATTGTTGACATGGTTAACTTTTTTAGTCTACCATGTACACTAATCCAAGCTACCATATGATATGTGTTTTTATATTCAAGGATTATGGGCTAGCATGCAATTAACATTGCTTATCCCGCTGCATTCTTTCAGACACTTTAGTGGGTTGATTCAGTATATGTCTTACAATTTCTGTTATTCTATCAATCTCCATATGCCTTCTTCTCCACTGTCTTAGAGCTAAGTTTAATGTTATGCTTTCTCTCTATTTTTTGTGTTATTTAACCGTGAACTAAGGTTTTCGGAAACCATTTACCTGCAGTTATGTTATGGGAATCGGTGAAGCCGAGGCATTTTCTGAGCGGTTGAAACGAGAGCTTCAAGCATTAGAAGCAGCAAATGTGCATTCAATTTTAGAAAACGAACCTTTAATAAATGAGGTTAGTTATGATCCTATCAGTTATGTGATGCATCTATTCTTTTTGTGGGATTTCCATATACTTAGACTTCTGGAACACTGAAAGTCTGCACAGCAGTGCCCCTTTTCGTCCTGTGTCTGGTTAGATTCGATTATGCTTTTTTTTTTTGCAGTAGCAATATGTATAAAGCCATATTTTCTTTGCCTGCAGGTATTACAAGGGCTTGAGTCAGCTAATAGCTGTGTGGAAGACATGGATGAATGGCTAGGTATTTTCAATTTGAAACTTCGCCACATGAGGGAGGACATAGAGTCGGTAAAGATCTCTACACACCGTAGATAAGGAAAAGTTTGTTAATCTACCTACTTATGTATACCACAGACTCCCATTTTTTCTGCTGATGTTTGCTCCTAATTTTGATAAGAGAGATGTGGTTAGAACAAAATATATGTTGACTATGTATATTGCCACTGCAAGATTTTGCCACTTATACTTGGTTCCAAGCACATGCCGTACATCTAAGCTAGTCTATCCATGTATTTTGATATGTTTATTAACTGTTTTATATTTAAGTCATTTTCCTAATTCATGTAGGAAACAAGGGCATTATTGCTAGTTTGCTAACATATTTATGCTTGGTGGCCTGCAGATTGAAACGCGAAATAATAAGCTGGAAATGCAGTCTGTAAATAATAAATCTCTGATTGAAGAACTTGATAAGCTTCTTGAAAGACTGCGTATCCCATCTGAGGTCATTACTCATTTTTTCCTAGTTTGTGAAATGTGTCTTTTGTTTCATAACTAAGTGTACCATGTTTACTATAGCTCCCCCCATTCAAGTCCGTACATGTGAAAATTTAGCTTTTAATTTGTTGTTTTTCCTTTCAATTGCAGTATGCGACATGCCTTACAGGGGGCTCATTCGATGAGGCTCGCATGCTTCAGAACATAGAAGCTTGTGAGTGGTTAGCAAATGCATTAAGAAACCTTGAAGGTCCCCACTTGGATCGTACCTATGCAAACATGAGATCTGTATGTAAGCTTTATGCCTTGAATCTTTTACTTTTCTGGTCAAGGTTTGCACACTCTAGTTATTCATATCATATAACATTATAATAAGTATTATATGTTAGAATTGGAAGAAGTTTTGAATTGTTATCAGATTTATGAAGTTTCTCTTCTGGCCATAGTTTTTGGAAAATCTGACTTCTCTTGTCAAGTTTGCAGACTGTAGTTATTCATTCAATATAACATTATATATTAAGACTCAGAAGGAGTTTAAGTTATTTGTTATTCTGAGCTTTATGAAGTTTCTCTTCTCGGGACTATACTTGAAGAGAAATAATTAGTTTCTGAATTGAAACTGGTTATCTGATACAGCTTAGTCTTGTTTAAAAATTTTGGGATAATTATCTTACTGGATATGGTGGTGAACAGGTTAGGGAGAAGCGGGCAGAACTTGACAAGTTGAGAAATAATTTTGTCAAAAGAGCATCTGAATTCCTGAGGAACTATTTTACTAGTTTGGTGGATTTCATGATAAGTGATAAGAGTTACTTCTCTCAGGTATGCCGTGTAATGATACTGTTGATTTGTAATTATTGGTCTGCAATAATGATTGTAATTTTGCTGTTGTCTTGGTCATTAACAGCGCGGACAACTGAAGAGGCCAGATCATGCGGATTTAAGATACAAGTGCAGAACATATGCACGCCTCTTGCAACACTTGAAGGTACAGTGAAACAGATGGTTGGTGTTGTTGCTAACAGTCTCGAGCTACACTATTTCTTCATACCATGCTTTAATTTGGAGCTTCTGTTGCTTGCTTCCCCCCCCCCCCCCCCCCCCTTTACATTTGCAGACTCTAGATAAGAATTGCTTGGGTCCACTGAGGAAAGCTTATTGCAGCTCTTTGAATTTGCTTCTACGTCGAGAGGTCAGGATACAGCTAAGCGGTTCTTCATTTTCTTGTCTAATGTATCTTCGTGTTTGCATCTACAGCTGCATGTCGTTTAAAAAGGTTTTGTCAGTTGTTTTGGTCTTTGACCCCACTGTTATGCTGTCTATAATAGAATTATGATTGTCTTATGCATGAATTGCTTTCAGTATTACTGGATATTATCTCATTATCAGGATATGCTTTACGTAAATAATCCCTAAGTCCCAAGTTATGTTCTCTTATGGATATCCAAATAAAAAGGGAAGTTTCCTAGTGAAAATAATTGTCCAAACAGTGTTATGCTTTTGGATGAATTATAACATTAATGATATTTAGCTTGATATTCTTCTGAATGATTCTATGCATATTTGTGTCATGTTTCTGTAATCTGTAGAAACTGATGTGTTATCTTCTAGGGCTAAAGCAGATATTTTATCTGCCATTAACAGTGTGGGAACCATGATTGTCATGCAAATTTCAAAACATGTTACTTGATGTTGATCTTTCCATTTTGTTTTATCTGATTTGTACTTAACATTTTGATCTGTCTTTTCATTCATTTTATACATCAAATTTCACCTTAGACATCAGTTATGATTGCCACTCCAGGCCCGTGAGTTTGCAAATGAACTTCGTGCTAGTACTAAGGCATCAAGGAATCCGACGGTGTGGCTTGATGGTTCCACAGGATCTAATCAAAGTGCCAGTAGTGCAGACACATCTACAGTTTCAGAGGCATATGCAAAAATGCTGACCATTTTTATTCCTCTTCTAGTGGATGAGGTTATAATGAGCTTCCTTTAACTTCAGTATCCTGTTGCTTTTGCTGCTTTCTCTTTTTTGAAAGATTATTACTTCTTACATATTCTATTGTTGCTGAACTCTAGAGCTCTTTCTTCGCGCACTTCATGTGCTTTGAAGTGCCAGCTCTTGTTCCACCTGGAGGCCTTGCCAATGGCAACAAAAGTGTACTCACTGATGATGAAAACGATGATGATTTGGGCATCATGGACATTGATGATAATGACAATGATGGTAATCTCCATCTCTTATTCTCTCTACGTGCCTGTTTCTGCCAACTGGGACACGTTTAACACATTACCCCCCTTGCACTTTTGCAGTTAAAAAGTCTGCAGATCTGCAGGCTTTAAATGAATCACTTCATGATTTGCTTGATGGGATACAGGTATTTTATATTTGTATCTGCAAGTCTTAATTCTCTGATATATAGCTTAAGTTCCTATTTCTTATGGATATTCTTCTTCACCTTTTATTTCTTCCTGTTAAATTCTAGGAAGATTTCTATGCTGTTGTGGACTGGGCATACAAGATCGACCCCCTTCGTTGTATATCTATGCATGGTACAACAGAACGCTATATTTCTGGTCAAAAAGCTGATGCGGCAGGATTCGTGCGTATTTTGCTGGATGACCTCGAAAACAGAATTTCTACGCAGTTCAGTCGTGTAAGTCATTGTGTTTTAGTAGGAGAAACAAATTCCTGAATTAGAACAAAGGGGTATGTACAGAGTGTGGTCTGTATGGTTTTCAAAAATATGTTAGTCTTCTAATTTCTATCAATATCTCAATTAGCTTGAAGTACTATAGCAACGTAAAATAGAAAATTAGCTGCTAAGGGTCACTAAATCCTATCTTTGGGGGAGGGAGTTTTCCCAGGTGATCGGAATAAAAAAGGCTGAATAACGCTATCCAACTTGAAGTGTAATCAAACTCCATGTTTATGCTTTTTGAGCTATGTGCTTAAGATTGTCAAATCCTGACATATCTTGAAGGTCTCATGACAATTTTTAGATCGTATTTTAAAAGCAGCACTGTGAAATATGCTATGAAATATCAATAATTGGTTTTGGCTATAAAATCTGGCATCAACTTAGTTATATATAACGTCAACTACAGGTATATAATAGAGCTATTATAAATTTAATACAATGACTGGAGATTTTCATCCCCTTAAACATGTACACTGTGTTCCAGTTTGTGGATGAAGCTTGCCACCAGATTGAGAGGAATGAGCGAAATGTTCGACAAGTGGGAGTCTTGTCATATATACCAAGGTAAACTCAACCTCAAGGTCTTTGAAGTTTTAGTAATGGTACAAAATCCTTTTGCTATCTTGATGATGGGATTTTGTAATTTGTTAGCTGTAGTGCCTGTTTTGCATCCTCTATCATGTGCATGATTGTTTGACCAAGAGGACCAAGGCCATAATACTTTCTGACGACAAGCTTTAAAACTTTGCTTTGGATTGCTTCTTGCATAGTAATAGATCATATGGATTATTTAGCCACATCAAGCAATAGAGATAGCTTAACCAGTAACCACACAACATTAGACTAGTTCTATAGGTATCAAGCTGCATCTAACTAGATGCTATTTAAGATGCGGTTTCAGGTCAGCACTATGTCTTTGTCATACTCAGATAAGCTACTATTACTAAGCACTATGTGCTTACATTACTTATAACAATGTTGAGTGTGCTCCAGTTTAGCAACTTTGAGAATAATGGATGGATGGTAGGGGTTGACTGATAGTCTCCATAGTTAAAAGAGATGGGCAGAAGTGAAGTTGGCTGGCTTCAAATGAGATTAGTTACCGATGTTAACAAATAGTTGCAACCAACTGCAAGGTTGGATGTATAATTTGCTCAGAAATTGAACTTGAATGTCTTAGTTGACTTTCTTATTTTATTTTCCACAAGTATTTTTGTGATCTTAAAATTTCCTTTTGAGAACTTAGTTCCCTACATGTTTATTAATGTGGCTTTCTTAGGCAGTCAACAATTATCAGCCATGAATTTACTGTTAGTGTTGTCATAGATTTGCTACTCTTGCAACACGTATGGAGCAATACATACAAGGACAATCAAGGGATTTGGTTGATCGCGCTTACACAAAGTTTGTAAGTGCTTCTCTTAGAATCAATTTCTTTAAATATATATTTGATTTTATTGTTACTATTTTAGCTAGATTCTGACATATGATGCATGTTATGGGTTTTACTAGTAGTATTCAGTTACCTCTTTATTCATCATTACTAGTATAATTAAAGATACAATATCACTTATCTGTGATTTGAGAAGGGAATCATTGAAGAGTATGACAAACCATCTGATTTCTTGTTTATATTTTGGAATGTGCCTGTTGTGGCTGTTCTATTTGAATTATGGTGTACACGTAGAAGCTGTCAGTGATTTTGGAGCCAAATTCTTCTAGATTCATGTTTCAGGCTTAATGAAGTAGCTCATCTTAATCTGTTTTAGTTATGACTATTGCTATAATTATTAATTTTCAATTTTTAATCATTATTGTAGATGTAAGCTGATTTGATCATTGATACTTTGAGTACTATATCCAATAAATCAATATTACATTTCCTGAATTGAAATTTTCTGATGTGTAAAACATATTTTCACAGGTAACTGTAATGTTTGTTACATTGGACAAAATTGCTCAATCAGACCCAAAGTATGCAGATATTTTGCTTTTAGAAAATTATGCAGCATTTCAGAACAGGTATTGATATCAGATTGTGGTCATTCTCTGAACCACATTATGTTATTTGTTATTGTTTATACCTAATATTTGTTTTTTGTGGCTGCTACCAAGAACTGTGATATTCACAACCTAATAACACTGTGCAGTCTGTATGACCTGGCCAATGTCGTGCCCACTTTAGCAAAGTTTTATCACCAAGCAAGTGAAGCGTATGAACAAGCCTGCACACGCTTTATAAACACAATTATCTTATATGTAAGTTATTCTCTTTCATGTGAAAAGGTCTTATCTCTGTTCCTCACTCTAATAAATAATAATATTAGCATCCCATAAGATGCCTTGTAGTTCTCTCCTTTTTCCATCTTATTCCTCCATTTTGCTTTTCTTGGTTAGTTAGCCAATAAGACTTCAACTTTCAAACACTGTCTCTAATCTTATGCTGGATGTCCTACATTGAATGGAAATATCTGTGAAAGAGAGAGAAAGAAGCAAACTATATGAGTGATTTCCACAAGCTGCTATCGTCCCATCACCCGTAGTCACTTCTGAATATCCATCATTGGCATCTTAAAGCTCAGGAGTTTGCTTGTGTTGCTCTTTTTTGTTGTTCTGGATGCTCCTCTGTGTTTAGTTTTTAGATGCCATCTGGTCCATTATTAGACAATTATTCCTTTTCTTTTACCAGCGCGCTCTATTTGATCATTTATTGTTATACTGGTTTGAACAGCTTTTCCAGTTTTCTTTTACCAGCACTCTCTATTCTACACATTGAATAATTATTTAATGTTTCCACTGCAGCAATTTGAACGGCTCTTCCAGTTTTCTCGCAGAATAGAGGACTTAATGTACACAATTACACCAGAAGAGGTAACCCTGAAGCAAATTCCTTACAAATCTCGCTGGTTCTAGAATTTAATTTTTTTTCTTTTTTTCTTGTTCATCTTCTTCATATTCTCCACCACCCCAGTTTTTAAGTCTCTCCTAGTAAGTAGCATATTCATGACATATTTCACTTGATATTTCATCATTTCTTGTAATTTCTTGTAGGAAAGTGATTATAATTTTCCATCCAAACTCTTGTCCTTATCATTTTGCTGTGTATGATGACACTATGAGTCATGAAAGATGCATACAAGCTTCAGTTTTTAATTGATGCCATGTCAACTTCAGCATTCTAAGTCTTTTAGTCTCCTGAGCTTTTTCGTACTATATTTTCTGAGAGTAAACATGAGATAGTGCAAAATTTCAGATTCCGTTCCAGCTTGGATTGTCGAAAATGGATTTACGCAAAGTTGTGAAATCAAGTCTATCCGGGGTATGACTGATTACTGACTTTGAGATTTGCATCTGACTAGAACAATCCCCTCTAACAAAAATTATTATAACTTATAACATATAGGTTGACAAATCCATCGGAGCAATGTATAAACGATTACAGAAGAATTTGACCTCAGAGGAGTTGTTGCCTTCACTATGGGACAAGTGCAAGGTATTCTTTACTTATATAGTAATCTCCGGAAAACTCGAAACTGCCGTTGCAATGATAGTGGCCAATTATGTGCTCCATGGTTTTCCTCCTTGTCGTATTCTTTAGTTATATAGTAATCTCTCTACTATCTTACTGATGTATCTAAAACTAATGGCAGAAAGAGTTTCTTGACAAGTACGACAGCTTTGCCCAACTCGTCGTTAAAATTTATCCAACTGAGTCCATCCCTCCTGTTCCAGAAATGAGAGATCTACTGGCATCTATGTAGATGAGCGGCCAGTGACTTTCAGTTTTTGTGTTATGATTGTAAAAAAGTTGCTGGTCATATTCATTTTCCTTCTCTCTCTTCCTTGTATTTTGGCGGATGCTCGCGATCTGTCTGTTGTATTAGAGATTACACGCTTGATTCATGATCGTTATGCTTAGTGTAAATCTATTTCTTCAAGTAGCTGATTTGCGTATTTCCGGTTGTAATCAATGAATTGGCGGAATATATATTCATAAAAATGATAATTTCCCGTTAATGAATTATATAGTACAAATCAAAGAATATACTAGAATCTAATTTGCCTGTTTCGAACTAGTTTGTATGATGATGAAATGTTTAGTGTTTGTGGAGGTGGGCAGGGTCAGAGATTCTAGAGAGGATGAATATTGAAGCCGAGGATAGAAATATAGCCCCAGCAAAGCATGCAAGATCCATGCCACTGCTCACTCCTATGGTCCTGAATTTATCCAGCACTTGCACTTGCAGAATCAGCATTACAGCATGCCCGATTTTCGCCTTTGCTTCCATCGCAGATCCCCTCCCCATCCACTTCTGTAACCACACAAACGAGAGTAATGTTTAAGGATGATGCTCATGACACACGGCATGTGGCATAACAATGGAAAGACATTTAAGAGTGCTATGAAGCTTATTAATTGTGCTTTCCTTCAAGAATGGGGATTACCTTGAGATTGAAATTCTTGGACACTGTAGAATCTGGTGATCCGACGAACATAACGTATAATGCCATTGCGAAAACAAGCATTGCTGTTCCCATGATGAACATATCTGCCATGGAGATTTGAAACAAAGAATCAAACTTTTGTAATCTACATACTTTATTAAACTGCATATGTAATTGCACCACTAATCACATAAAATACTGTGTAAGAGCAAAACAATGAAACAAAATGATTGACTCATACCAATAGCTTCGATTAATTGGTGGACCACTTGCGCTTGCTCCGACATTCGTAAAAGTGCATGAAAATATGACCCTGTTACTAGAAAACACCCCTGCAATCAATCAGATATTAATTATATTCAATTATAATTATCCTGAATTTCATAATTTTAAATTCATCATTACCTCCAAAAAACATAGTAGGGAACAAATCAAAGATCCACCAATCGCCAACAATGCAAAGAATCGGCAGTCGACTATAGCCTGCAGTCAACAAAAACACAATTAGTTCTGCTATCAATAATCCACCAAATTTTAAAAAAACAAAATAAAAATCCTACCTTTTCAAGGAACATCTGTATATGCAATCCCCATGCCCTTTGTTGCAGAACAAACTTCCTCCAATAGGAGAAAGCATCAGCAACATATCTAAACAGGAGCTCCAAATCCATCCTTTTCTCCGTCTTCGGCTCCGAAACGACAGCATAGGTTGAGCTACAGCCGGCTGCCTTCACCGGAGCCGGCTTCCTCTCTCCGGCACCGGCCGGAGAAATATTCAGACACATAAGTGTCTTGGGGCGCCTTGACGAAACATCACTACTCGAGACAAGAGTTTCATGATGAGTAAAGCCTAAAGGCTTAGACAATCTAAGCAGCCTAGTTGAGGCCATGGATAGGTGCCTTGGAAAATGTTGTTTGTTGATGTTCAATTATGGCTGTGATATTTTCACGTTGTATAAATAGATGGTGCATGAATTGAAGGAAGGTTCATTGCATATTAGCTGGAATTGTCATTATGTGGTAATTTTGATGACCTTTTTGCCTTTTGCAATACACTTTTCTTGGGGAGAAATGTGTTTTTGATGACCAATTTGGTTTAGTTCGCCGACAACGTGTGGGACCAGAAGGATTTAGAGCCGGACACAGTAACACACCCATTTTTGTATCTTTATGGAGAATTTTATTGGTCTAATAGTTATGGCCGTTGAGTTAGTCGCAGGGGAAATGGAATTTGGACGACGCAAAATGCTGATTCCCACGTTCTCCTAGCCTTTCTTATATATCACGGTATATACTTCACAAGCTTCATTTGGTTTACAATTATAAATATCCTTTTTATACTTCGTGTCTCATCACTAGGTAGTATTCAATGAGCTATAATATACTACCTACGTCCCAACAAATATAAAATATTTGATTTTTGGCATGAAATTTTATTTAGTGTTCTTTTATGAATTAATGAAGAAGAGTGAAATAAGAAATAAAAAAATAAATTTTTTTTTTTTTTTTAAAAATATTTCACGTTTAATGGAAAAACTTTAAAAAGAAAATGTTTCACTTTTAGTGAAAAAAATAATGTAGTATATACCTATTAGGAGCCATTTCATAGCAATGTTAAAGCAAGTTGCATGATTATCTCTCTAGAATCTAGTAGAAAAGTCTATAGTATTTAATGAATGAATGACCAATCAATTAAATAGAAAGTAAAGCAAGAATCACTAAATCTTCCATATGAGCCAACATAGGAGAAACATAAATAAATTAAACCATAACCCATACTCGGTTCCATCCGACTGGGTGAAGTGTCAAGTAGCAACCTATAACTTCATCATTAAGTTGTCTGGGCCAAATGGTATGAATTGATTGGAAAACTAACAATTATGCTGTAAAACGTAATAGTAAGTACATCAATCAAACACGAATTCCCTACAAACATATCAACTTATAGAAATTTTAATTTTTGTTGTTACTGAACTTACTTTCTTCAGTTTATGCAGGTGTTTGTCAAACATGTTTATAAATTATAATAAGCCATTCTTGGAGCCAATTGATCCTCCTATCGATTATGCATTTTGCATAATCAGGAGTCTTTTAGACACTAGAGTTGGGGGGGTCGTTTTTTAAGAAAGAAGGTCATATCATATAGCAATGAGTATGATTGAAGATCATAGTGATGAATTGAGAGCCATATATATCACAAGGAGAGTAGCAGATATTAGAGACGTTGATGTCATGGATATAGCATGGCCTAACAATTAATTGGTTGCAATGACCATAAATATTGATAATATGCATCAGACGAGAACAGAATTAGTTGCAGAGCCGCAGATGATGATGATGATGATGATGAAAGATGTGAATTATATTCACCATGGGGCCAACAAATTAAATGGTTATCGCCCAATCAGGGAATAATAATAATAATAATAATAATAATAATAATAATAATAATAATAATAATAATAATAATAATAATAATAATAATCGTCGTCGTCGTCGTCATGCTAATCTTTCATATGACAGTAATTAAGACCAGCTAATAGCTTTCATGAGATAAACCAAAACTTTCATGAAAATTCCAGCTCCAAAATTATGTGCATCAGAAAATCAAATTCAAGATATTGCAAATTGTTAACATCGAGTGAGAGAATTTAATTTCGGTCAATTAATTTAAAAAAAAATTAATGAATATAAGCTCACATGCAAAAAAAAAAGCAATAAATCCATCCATAAAAGAAAGGACAAACAAACTGATGCATTCCATAATGAAAATAAATATTACACTTCCATTATCATCAGATGTACACGAAAATCATCACCATCATCACACTTACAAAAATAAGAATAGTGTAATATGTAATTAAGGTGCAGCAAAAGCATCATCAACCCATCTAATCCGAGGAGCTGAACTCTGATTTCCATCAGCAGCAGGAGGAAGAGCAACAACACTTTGCAAAGCGGACTTGAGCTTGTTCACGCGCTTCCGGTGGCGGATGCGGCGAAGCACCACCGCTTTGTCGAGTGTGCCGGCCGGCTTCAGATGCAAGTGGCTGCTGATATCTTCCTCTTGTTCATCTTCCACCTCTTTCTTCTTCTCAGGCTCAGCTAATTGGGAGTTCATATTTGTTTGCTTTTTTAAAAGGGACTTTGATATCTGATAAGGTTCGGATGTCTTCTCTCTTTATATGCCTAAGTGAGGATTAAAATAATTGATGTTGTCGGTGGGAGATTATATTCTTTCTATTTTTGCTACTTTATTATTTCATGCACACTGAAATGTCGGTTCAAGGATTCTTTCTATAGCTCTAGTGACTCACCATGCTTTTTTATTGTTGCACTACATTTCTTTCTCTTTTTTCTTCCAACAAATTATGAGATTTTGGAGATATAATTCCCTACTAATTTGAGGGAGATACTCAATGCAAAAATTGTAACCAGGGAGTATAACTTTTTATTTCTATTTTTTTTTCCTATTTCTTTCAGAGATGCGAAAGCTTGCTTCATTTTTTTTAAGTGAAGGGTAGCTCTGATCTTCTAGAATTATTTTATATGGTGTAGTACATTTTTTTGAAATGAATAATGAAGCCGATCCAATAAATAAGGAAGAAGACAGTGAATTAGGGATAGGTTAACTACTAGGCCCAATAAAGGCTCATTAAACTAAGGTCCATTAGTTGGAAACGGGCCAAATGGCCCAGAACGATAGATTTAAAATTAATTAGACTAGAATTAATAAAAAAATTATTTATAAACTATTGAATTTTATTTTGAATCATTGTAAACAAGCCATATGAATTAATTCGATAAAATAATTAAAGTGTAACTAATTATTATATAAGAAATTCCAAGTTTAGTCATAATTTATTGAATATTTCCTAATTATAGTACATGAAATCGGAGATGTTGATAACTAGGTTCAATTTCTATTAATTTTTCCCTTATCCAGTGTTATCAAATTACACTTTATATAATATTTTAATTTAGAGACTAATATATTATGGAAAAAAAAGCCTAAAACGCTTTATCACTAAAAGGTTTTGTAGTAAGTCGTGGGCTCAAAATATGCCTTTTTATATAGTGTGCAGCTATATAAATGAAGCCCATTATCCAGTCGGCCTTTTCCAATCAATTTAGAGCTTATGAATAAATATTTATTGTGAATAATAATTTTAGAAATCATGTGGACTATTCGAATCAAGTAGTAATACATTTAGTCTCAAGTATTTGAGCCTTCCTCTTTTCCAGATTGTTGGTATGAATTATTTAAAAAAATAAAATAGATTGTATAAAAATGTTAACAATAATAATGAAAAGAGTAAAGGCCAAATGTGGTCCCTAACATATTGGTCGTTTTATCAATTTGGTCCTTAACATTATTTGTTTGATTATTTAGTCCTTCACAAATGAACTCGGACCTGAATCGGTCCCCACTTAACATAACCGTCAAAAAATAGACGATGACCGCAATTTGACTATATTAAATTACTAATGGTAATTAATTATACCTAATTATAATTCTTTTCCTATTAGCAAAATTAGAAAAAAGATAGTATCAGTTGCAAAATGAAATGAATAATTTGTAATTTAATAGGAATTAAGAATTATAATTAGGTATAATTAATTACCATTAGTAATTTAATATAGTCAAATTGCGGTCATCGTCTATTTTTTTACGGTTCTGTTAAGTGGGGATCGATTCGGGTCCGAGTTTATTTGTGAAGAACCAAATAATCAAAAAGATAATGTTAAGGACCAAATTGATAAAACGGCCATATATTAGGGACCATATTTGGCCAATACTCTAATGAAAAATACATAAAATTGAAACATGTTCATGCTCTTTTTAATGTTCCTCATGTTCATGCACATACTCATTAGTGATATGATATGTACCAATTTAGTTACATAAGCAGACGCCGCAAATGTTTCTCCACCGTTGACGCATTTCTATATATAGGGTTGGAAGAATAGAAAAATGTTTTAATGAAAATTATATTCTTGTTAGTACTGTTTCATAATTAGCAAAAGTTTATTTGTTCTAGAACAACAAAAGTTAAAAGTATAATTTACTGTATTTCATGATCGATCCATTGATGTAAATATAATATAGTACTACTAATCATTTCTATCAACATTATTATCAGTACTAATTATAGTAGCATTATAACTAGTAATGAGACTGATGCATGCTTCCATAACGCATAAAGATGATATCGTCTCATTTATTAATTATTATAACTATTATTATTATATAAGTATTCATCAATAACATCTCCAGGTGTCAATATTGAACGATTGGATCACAAATCCTAGCCAAATTTGATACTACATAATTCTAGACGCAAAGGCCCCCATTATTCTAATACTGATTGGTTTAAAGTATTACTAAACTATCGACAATCAAACTCAATAATTCCTTTTTTTTAATCAACACAGTAGTAATAGTCTAGAAGTGAATCAGTAATAGAATATTATCCACAAATGTTCCTACATATTAATTTAAGCTTTTTTTCCTTATGTGACTATTTTCACTATAAACACATTTTAATCATTTTGTTTGTTTGACTGTAAAACCCTTACTTGCTATTTTGGTGTACATTGAATGAACTTCCGTCTTAAAAATAAGTATGGTTACGGTCTTCGTTGGGATATGGGTGTTCAATCCTTTTGTTCTAGCTATACTGATTCGGGATACTATAAAGATGCCCTCGATACAATATTGACGATTTTAAAGATATGACATGTCGTATGTATATTCACTTCATCACTAAATCATCTTCCAAAACATGTAATCAATCTCATTCAACAATAACATGTTCAACGAATGTTTGGGAAACACATGTAAAGCATTGCATTATTCCAAATGTTTATCATTACTAAAAATGCTGAAATATGCAGTTATGTAAATTGGGTGGAGAATTCCCATTGTAGTAGACGAAGTCATAGTTTCCTAAGTTGTGGATTTTGGTAACGTGGCAACCTATGAGAATGTCTAGAGATGTGTGCCTACCTGCCTTTGTCCATTCGTGTCGAGTTGTGATGGGTGGTTAAGGAAACCGTTGATCAAGATATTATTTATTTTTGTGCATTTACTATTTTGGTAGGGAGTTGACAAAAGATTAAATAAAGGGTGCATAATGTGTTTCTTGCTATGGCATCGTGCGTGGGAGAAATTCTGTTTTTGTGGAAATATATTTATACAATGAAATGTTTTGTGGCCGTCAATGTCTTATCGCTTACTATATGCATAAAAAGTGGCAAGATTTTGTGAATCGTCCAAAACAAAATTGTAAAAATTAAATTTAGTTCATTGGGTCTGGGTAGGGTTGGGGTCGATCAATCCCACCTCCGATCCAAATGGCGTGGAAATTCCATTATATTTTAGTCTTTTGAGTTACCATCAGTCTCACGTATGGTGTTAGAGTAGTAGCCAACCATTCATGGTTAGATTTTACTTCCATTCTTTATTCACTGGATGATAGCTTCAACAACCTTTGTCAAACTAACCTTTAATTTGCTGAATTTATACATTTCATAAAACAACTTACAAGATATTTTAGATTTCTGAATATGTTTGTCAAACTAAGCTTCTAACTAGAAGTAATAAATAAGATGTAATGTTCATCATACACAATTTATTTATTTTTTCACAATATTATGAGCAACAATCGCTTTGTAAAAATAATTATATTTTGTAATTTCAAAAATATATCCTTCGCATTTCATCCCTCTTTAATCGTTTTGTAAAAAAAAATATTTTATTCTCAGTCTAGCATGTAAGTTCATATTTCTATATTGATAAAATATAAACTTTTCAAGTATTCTATTTTATAAAATCTTGAAACACTAATCACCTGTTGGAGCTCATGTGATGTCCAAAATAAACATGCATTGTGATAAAATTAAAAACTACTACTTACTATATTATTCACAAATATGGTTAATTATTCCATCAAATTGAGATTCTACAAATACTGTAGACAGAAGTGGTATATAGATGCAAGGGAAACAACATGACTTTCTTTTGGCAGTTGTTTTTTATCTAATTCAGTGACAAACTTTATAGATTCCCCAAATTTTCAAAAGACATGTTATAAAGCAAAATCTTCACAATCAAAAGCATTTTCAAGTTCTTTCGCTATGTGAAAATCGTAGTATGACATATGTTGTGTAAAATTCATATGATATGTTTTTTAACAAAACTTTAATCACATTATAGGTTAGATACAGGGGGAAATGAGACATAGTCATCACTCATCAGTAGCTTTGTTTATTATTTGCCGAGTATAATAAACTTTTATCAGAATTTGATTTTTTTCCATAAATAAATATTAACTGCTGGATTTGTTTGTGAAATCAATAAAATGATGACCACTAATAACTCACATATTGGCTTTATTTAAAAACGAATAATTAAGTCACATAACCACTTGGCATACACAAACATACATACACTTAATTTCTTGTAACAGAATATGGAAAACTAATTAATAATTTAACTAGAGTGTGGTTGAGACCAATTGCATTGTGGGGATGTCAAAGGTAGTGGTAGCAAGTAAAATATAGAATTCAGAACAACCAAGAAAAAGACTCATTTATAAACATTATTGTTAGAGACAAAAAAATATAAATGATGACAAATATTTAGTCCGCCGGCAAAAGAGCTATTAGATACAGTTATTTTTAAATGTCGCAGCCACGATTCCCTTATGCCTTGGCAAGATTTCTACACCTTACAACTATACCAAGCCCACGAAAATCCAATATTTGCAACCCAAAAAATATACGGTTCTATAATAATCAATTCTCACAATTCCTTTCTTGACCAAGTGCCGGCGACCGAGATTCACTAAATAATATTAATTTTGTTGCAAATTTATATACACATAAGAGCATACGTAAGTATCGTGTAAGATTCACTTATTGACCACGTATCGGTGTGCTATACCAGCATTGCGGACTTTGAGCATGTTGTGCTTGTACGATGTGTCGTGTGTAAGAGCATACTACTTTGCTGCTAAATCAGAGCCTGCCACATGAAATTGTTTTAACATTTTAGCATTCAAAGGGATGTGGGTAGTGCCCAAAATTAGTTCCTGAATATGTGTTCAAGTTCTTAAATGTTTAGTATTGTGGACAATGCTGAAAAGCTTGTGAATCTGTAAGTATTCTACTTATTTGTGCACAACATTGTAAATACCATAAACACTGCAGATAGGCTGTTTGAGAGTCATGTAGGATTAAAGCCCATACTAATTTTAAGAATATATTAGTATGAGTCTGGTATACAAGTCATGATAAAAATTAGTACTATGTTGTTATCTGGCATGTAAGATTAAAATCAAGATAAAACAGGAAAATGTTTAATTAATAAGATTATAAATAGTAAACCGAATAAATCGATCAATCGATAATAATACGTGACGCGTTATGGAGTAGGTGATCCACTCCGGGCACAAAGAAGAAAGAGAAGAAGAAATGAGAAAATTTATGCAATCAAGAAAAAATAAAATGGTGAAAATCAATAGTGGAATTAGTTAAAATAAACTCGAGCCATAAAATAAACACAAGGTTTTGGGCTTATAATAACAGTATATCAAACACTAGTTTTATCACAGTTAATCTTTTCCCTCTAATACATGATACATCAACCAAACAGCACCTTAAAGTGCTCGAATTAGACACCCCAATCCTTACATGTGTCCAAAAGCTATTGTGATGCAGTAATAGGAGATAAGACTTGGAGACTAAGAAAATTATATTTTGGGTTTTATTTATTTCCTAGTTAATAGAATTAGTAGATGAAAAAATATTACTAGAAGTAATTGTTTTTCCTTCTACAAATTAGGTTTTCCTATTTTGCTTATTTTCCTTTTTAATTATTTTCCTTTTAGTTTTATTTTCTATAATTTTAAGATTTCCCTTTGACTATATAAAGGCTTTATTGTTGAACTTGAAAGATAGACTTTGAATATATAATTTTGTATTGAGTTTTTATATTCTCAATTAGTTGAGTTCTTTTTATCTACCAGTCATTCTCACGTTTTTGCATTATATTGGCTTCATATATCCCCATTGCTTACTTCTCCCGCTTATAATCCCTACAAATACTCCATTCTCCCTCCACTCTTCCCAAACACACTCCCCCTCTCTCTCTATTAAGTTAACTAGTTTGATTTTTCCAAGTAGTGACTAATATTCAAGAGCAATAATTTGTGAAAAATTGGGATTTAATCAATGGGAAGGCAAGCAGTCTTATTAGCAAACATGGACAATTACAAGACCTCCTCCTCCTCCAGCGACGGCGACGGCGACGACAGCTCCCCACTCATGATGTCCCCATGGAACCACGCCTCCCCCCTACCAAAACTCCCATGGCCCTCCTCCAATATCTCCACGCCGCCAGCCGCCCTGGTCGGAACCCTCCGCCGCAAGGAGGGCCACATATGCTCCCTCGCGGCCAAGGACGGCCTCCTCTACACCGGCTCCGACAGCAAGAACATCCACACGTGGCGAGGCATGACGGAATCCAGCGCCTTCAAGTCCAGCAGCGGCTTCGTCAAGGCCATCGTCCTCTCCGCCGATAAAATCTTCACCGCCCACCAGGACGGCCGGATCCGCGTCTGGACGATCGATTCATCCGGTGGGACCCACAGGCAGATCGGCACGCTGCCTTCGTTCTTCGCCCTGGTCAAGGCCTCCATGCGGCCCAAGAACTACGTCCCCGTGGCCGCGAAGCGCAACCGCGCGGCGCTGTGGATCAAGCACGCCGACGCGGTGTCGTCGCTGAGCGTGTGCCAGGAGAGCGGCCTCCTCTACTCGGCCTCGTGGGACGGGACGTTTAAAGCGTGGCGAATCCGGGACTCCAAATGCGTGGAGTCCGTGGCGGCGCACGCCGACGCCGTCAACGCCGTGGCGGCGGGGGGCGCCGGGATGGTGTACACGGGCTCGGCGGACGGCGCGGTGAAGGTGTGGAGGAGGGAGGCGGCGGGGCGGCGGCACCGCCTGCTGCGGGCGCTGCTGCGGCAGGACAGCGCCGTGACGGCGCTGGCCGTGGGCGGAGGGGGCGCGGTGGTGTACTGCGGGTCGTCGGACGGGGTGGTGAACTTCTGGGAGGTGGAGAAGGAGGAGCTGACGCACGGCGGGGTGCTGAGGGGCCACGAGCTGGCGGTGCTGTGCCTGGCGGCGGCCGGGGACCTCGTGCTGAGTGGCTCGGCAGATAAGACGATATGCGTGTGGAGGAGGGAGAGGGGGGTGGAGCACACGCGCCTGACGGTGTTGGCGGGGCACGTGGGGCCGGTGAAGTGCCTCGCGGTGGAGGCGGAGGGCGGCGACGATGGGAAGTGGAGGGTTTATAGTGGTAGTCTTGATAATACGGTGAAGGTGTGGAGTGTGTAGTGTAAACATGAGCTCCCACTCACTTTTCCAAATTTGTGATAGTTTGGTGAATGTTTCATCTTAATGGCAAAGTGAATTAGATTGTGGACGTTCGTGATCTTAATATCCAATTTGTACATATGGAAAACATCACTCTTCATGGGTTCGAGTCGAATCGATTGCCGTTGGTAAATTATAATTATGATTACTAACTTGAATTGGTAATAACGTTTTCAAACGCTTCTGTATGTACTCCTAGTTCGGATCTCTATGTACCATTAAATTCGGTAGTTCAGACATATTATCATGTGTCCATAATTTATATTATAATAATACTAATTGATATACTAAATTTTGGTTTGTATGTACTCCTAGTTCGGATCTCTATGTACCATTAAATTCGGTAGTTCAGACATATTGTCATGTGTCCATAATTTATATTATAATAATACTAATTGATATACTAAATTTTGGTTTGTGAGAGTAAATATCATGTCGTATAGTTCATCATCGAATATCTTTCAAAAATAGAATTTTATGAAATTAAAAAAAGGTGATAAGTTATTGACCGATTTAGGTAAGCTACTCTAGTCAACTCTACAAACATTTAATGTTTAATAGTAGAGTTATGAAATTGTAAGTATGAATACGTCGTATGCACCTTACACGTATTAATGCAAGGCAAATACATAATAATGGTGATATGAAGTAAATAATTTATTAATAAATGCGTAAGGGATACTTCGAAGAGAGATATTTAATATGTTTAGGTTGAATTTATTAAGAAAAGATACGAACTCTGCTGCGTGTGGATGTGAGAGTGATTCATTCATTGAATTAGTTCAAGTCTATCACTTTGTTACCAACTACTTATTGACTATTTATAGTTTTCAAAGAAATAATTAAAAACTTACATAAAATATTTGTGTGCGTAAACGGGAGTTGCTATTTTTTGAAATAACTATAAAATAGGTAAATTAGCTAGCACCAAATTGCTCGTTAAATAAGAAAAATGCTCGATATTTCATTTGTTGTTTATTTACTGAGCACCAGTACATACTTGGTAAAATAGCAAAATTATCGAGCAAACGCAAGGGGAGGCGGACCTACGTTTAAGCATGTGTGATCCTTGGGACCCCATCAATTTATCTTACATGTATGATGGAACGCAAGTCCATTTGCTAGCTCAGTTGGTTACAGAAGTAGACTAGGAACCAAGATAGCACGAGACCGAATCCCTTAATTAGCCCTTAGTTTTGTAGATTTATTTTTCTATTTGAGAGTGACTTTCCATTTTAGTGGATAAACGGAAATAAAAAGATGAGACTATTTTTTGTAGATTGGGGAAAATGGGAAGATGAAACTATTTTTTGTGGACAGACAGAAATGTAAAGATATCACTTTTTTCTTGTGGACTGAAGGGTAGTTATTTGGAAACACCCCCCTCTCCCTAATTAAAATCTTGCGTCCGCCATTGAACGCGTGCATGAAAAAGAAATGACCATTCACGCATGTATTACCGAGCATCAACGTAATTAATTGGGGGTAATTACATATTTCATACAAAATGTTTTGCCTTGTTTCAATTTAGTACAAAAAGTATTAAGTTTACATATTTCATACAAAAAGTTACATTAGTATTTTAAGTTAATACATTCCGTCAAGTTCCTACTAACGCCATTACTTCCAATTACATTATAAATACAAAAAGTTTCATCAATGTTTCAAATGTGTACAAAAAATTTTAAATTAACACTTTCCATTAATTATTTCAAACACAATCACTTTTATTACTCACAAAAATGAAAACACATATACAAATTAGCGAATTGCATTTTATTGTCAAAACTTTCCAAGTAACAATGGAGAATAAAACTAAAAAGATACTATTGAATTTTTTTTGTAAAAATTAAATATTGACTTATTGACCTATTGGAAGCTCAAAATTAACCATTTTGTAAAGATGAAATATGGACTTATTTTATAGTGTTCTATAAAGAATACAATAAAAAATAGAGTTTATTGAGAGACATAATTTTTTTAAGCTACGATTAATTGCTGGAAGAATTAATATTGACGGTTATTTTTTTAAAGTGATTAATTGTAATAAATCTCTAATTATTCTTTTATTACGATGATAAGTTGGATAAATTATAAACTAATTAACGGTGTTTAAAATATTTAACGGAATGTATTAACTTAAAACACTAATGTAACTTTTTGTATGAAATATGTAAATTTAATACTTTTTGTACTAAATTGAAACAAATGCAAAACATTTTGTATCAAATACTCCCTCCGTCCCGCTTTAGCAGTCCCATTGACTTTTCTGCACTCGTTTTGTAAAAATGATAATAAATAGTTAAAGTAGAGAAATAATAAAGTAAAAAAGAGAATAATGTAGATAAGACTCTTCTCTATATTATTCTCTTTTTTACTTTATTATTTCTCCACTTTAATTATTTATTATTATTTTTACAAAATGAGTGCAGAAAAGTCAATGGGACTGCTAAAGTGGGACGGAGGGAGTATGTAATTACCCCTAATTAATTGTGATATACTATTTCCATCTAAACAGTAATGGACCATTAAAAGGTTTTATGAATACAATTGGGCCTATTATTCTAGAAAGCCCAACTCACCCATTAAATCATTTGGTCCAAAATAATCCGATGTAAACTATAGCTCTCTTCTCTGTGTCTCTCTCGAGGTGCACCGGAATTTCTTAACTATCGATCATCCAAGAGACTGTATTTTTGGAGATCTTTCTGGCGGAATTCCAGAGAAAAGCATGACAGTATTTCACTTCTTCAACTGTGCGATTCTCACTTTTGGCCCTCACGCCGTTTACTACTCCGCCACTCCCTTGTAAGCTCAATTCTTGTTTTTACTACTTCTCACTCTCTTCATCAGATCTCTTTCAATCAATGCTGCCCTTTTATTAAATTTGCTAACTTTTTAACCATGGAACTTCAGCTCGTGCCGTTATTATCCTGATTTCGTTTATTGGTTTTTGTACTAGTACATAAAGATATAGTTTTGGCATTATTTATTTAAGTGGAAAGATTAGGATTCGGTAAATGGTTGCATAATTGCATTCAGAATGTAAATGTAGTAGGAGATTATGCAATCAGCGCTCTAGGACTTCGAATTGTAGGAGTGATTGCTGGATTGCCAATAATATTGCCTAATTTATTGCTTTCCCCTTTAATGTTCTATAAAGTTAGGTTGTGGTAGCTGGAGAGGATGTTCTTAATCAGGCTGAGACCTACTTTTGCTCGTGTAATTTAAGCCCCAACCCTTGCAAAATTGTTTTCGGATATGTATTGATTTGTAGCCTTGAATGTTTCGAAAACTTGTTCATTTTCTCACAATTGTGTTGGGGAAAGTGTTTGGTCTATTATCTTGACCAGTTGTATCTTATAGATCCGAGTATGATACCATTGGTACTTCGATCAGAGCGGCTGGTGTTTACCTTGTGACTGCATTGGTGAAGGTTAGTCATTCAGATCGGAATGATTGAATGCCTCTTCATTGATGCTTCCTTGTAAGTAGTCGTGAACTCTTATTCATTGCATCTCTTTGGCAGCTTGTATGTCTTGCAACCTTTCTTAAGGTGTCTGAAAGCGACAGTTTCGACCCTTATCAGGTATTTCCTTCTCTTAGGATATTTTTGCAATTTATCTAATCTTGTCGATCCCATATATGGTATGAGGCTTTAAAGTATCGAAAAAGATAGTGTTCCGTGTTCACTGGAGTACTACATAATCTATATCTATTTATTGTAGAATGGTTTTTTGTATATCTTTTTTGTTGTTTGCAAATATGTTAATATTTAGATTGCATGAAGCTACACTATAATCATTTTAAAACACTTGAGTAGTGCCTTATCCATTTTTATGGCAATTCACTGAAATGAAACAAGTTTTGATAAACGATTTTCTTTTGGGAAATGACTTGTGTATTACCGAGGGTTTAGAGCCTTGGTTGTTTCTCTTGACTGTTAAAAAGAAAATTACTGATCATCACAGCAGATTATTCATTTCTTTAAAGTTTAAGATATCTAATTTGTTCCAATTTTTAAGTATGTTGTTCATTGTCTTTCAGGAATCGCTGAAAGCTTTGATTGGATTCATAGATGTTGCTGGGCTTTACTATGCCTTGACACAGTTAACCCATAGGAATATTTCTCAAAATCACAAATTCCAAGCTGTTGGACTTGGTTAGTGCAGTACTGGTTTCCTCTCTTAGTCATTATTATGATCCCCCGCACTTCCTCCTGGAATGCTGTAGTTCTTACAAGATAGTAATATGTATCAGTCATCTCAATTTTCTGGAAGTAAAAAAGTTTATTGGGAAAGGAAGATGTCCTTTGGCATGTGCTATTGAAACCCTTGGTCTCAGCTTTCCAAATGAAGCATTTATCTTTTGGAAGGGTAACATACATTTGGGCAACTCCTGTCCTTCAAAATGCTTTGGTCCTGGAAATGCAAGAAAGAATAACTTTTGAGATATTTCCGCTGTATAGTTATTGAATACTTACAAAGATTCTTAACCATCTGTATGCTTGTCACAAAATGGGTTGGAAACCAGTAAAATATTAGGAATTTATGTATTTTTGCTACTCCATAGTTGGCTTTAAGAGTTTCAAGCTATAAAAGGCATTCATTTCTGCTACTAATCCAGGCATTTAATGGTTCAATATGAACATAGTTTGGCTGATATCTTCCAGCCAAGACCTCTTTACCCACTTTGCCTTTCTCGCTCCACATCCTTTTATAAAAATTGGCTGTCTACATCATACACCCTGAGCTTGGTTTGGGGGAACTTTAATAATGCACAGAAGAAACCGGTCATGCACATTATATACAGAATTGTTTTCCATATTTGAGGTTTATGCATTTCAGCAGCTGTGTTGTTAACTTGCACTTTCATTGAACATTGAGGATTTTGTCGATCAAAGGAAAATAACAGTCGTTGATTACAGTGAAAATGATTTTTTTTTTACTTTGCTTGCTTCCCTTTGGCATTTAAGGCTCAGTTTGTTTTGTTGGCAGGTTGGGCTTTTGCTGACTCTGTCCTTCATCGGCTGGCACCTCTTTGGGTGGGTGCCAGAGGATTAGAATTCACGTGGGACTACATGTTGCAGGGTCTTGAAGCAAATGCTAATTTGGTAAAACAAGTTTATCATGGCATTAACTAGTTCATTCTCATATGTGTAATCTAAAAAAAGTTCTTATGCTTTGAATGTATTTCGATAATTGTGTTTCCAGGTGTTGAGTATCTCACTAGCTGCATTAGGCTCTCTCATGTGGCTCAGGAAAAACAAGCCCAAGACTTTGATTCCTATCATATATGCTTGTGCAGGAATAGTAGCAACAATGCCATCTATTACAAGGTGTGTTAGAATATGTTATCGTTTTGGCTGTTCTAGGAAGCATGTCACTTATTAGACGATCCAGCATTGACATGTTTTGAAATTTTGAGTGGGAATCAAATGCTGTGTTGCAGTTATCTGAAACTGGGCTTGGGGTGGCACTTCCCGAAGGTGGTAGGTTTCGAGCTGTTCACTTCACTGGCGATGGCTTTCGTTAGCTGGCAGTTATTTGCTGCCTGCCAGAGACCGTCTAACTGAGGATCATGACACATGTCTTGTTAAGGAACTGTTTCACTTCATCAATTTGAGGCTGCTGCTGTAGAATTTGTGGTAAAACTCAGCCTGTTTGAGAAACTCTCTCTCTCTCTCCTATACATATTGTAGCTGGATTTTGAATGGTGAGGACTGAGGGTAGCTGAACTATTCTTACCCATTGCTTAATTTACATTTTTGTAGAGTCCAGAATCTCTGGAATCTCTGTTTCTGTGTTAAGCCAAATTGGACCACATGACATATGCAATTCACAAGTCTATGATGGTAAGAAAAGTATGAATTGACAATTTGAGATTGAGATTAATTAATTTAGTTGGTAGATGAGTCGTACATAAATAAAATGATTGATTTTAGTTTCTGACATTAATTTTAGCATTTTTTTTATTGACGGCCCAAGCTTTAACTTAGTATTTTATAAAATCGAGGGAAATTCCAAAATGCATTGTATTTATACACCAATTTTAAAATTTATGTAACCAATTAAACCTACCATATACAAGAAGATAATTTTGCGATTGCAAATCAAAATCAAAATTCGCTGAAAGCGAAAGTTATTAAAAATTAAAAATTCAATACTATAATATTGGGCTTTTTATATCAAGAAGACGAAGAAAAGCAATTTAAAAGTTTGAAGAGGAATATTTAAATATGAAACATATTCGGATACATCGAAATCACAGATTGATTAAATTATCAGTTATCTTTTGCTAACGTACCTGCCATTATAAACGACAATCTTGAAGTCAGTTCTTTCCAATGAAGATAAACTATGAATATCATATTATTATCTTTTGCCTTTTTGAGACTCATTATTTAGCATAGAATCAGTGCAAAGAGATACCTTTCATAAAATAGGAGCAAAAAGACAAGATATACGTTAATCGGCCACCATGGTAAAAAGTAGAGCGTGCCTATCATCCAATGGTCGAGCTATAACGGTATTTTCGATTAATATTTTTGAAGTTTTATAATTTATAATAGTTTTTAGCTATTGTGATTTTCTAACCTTGAGTATTGTTTTCCCTTTTTGCAAATCGTGAACTAATTCGAATTCCTCCACAGTAGGGCACCTTTATGGCTCTCGATAATTCGCAGTAATCGTCTTTCTTGCATCACTCTATCTCACTTTAATTATTTATTATTTATATACATCTATCTCATTGTCTCTCGCAAAATATTATTGACAGAGTGTCATTGCCGCTTCACTGATGGTCTGCTCTTGCAACGTTAACCATTCTTCTACTAGCAGCCGTCGTTTGTATCTATAGTTTCTCTCGCTTATCTCTTAATTCTTTCTTTCTCATTATTCATGCATCTCCCAACCTTTTATTGTCAATACCACAGTTGCTTCCGCGTGATGCCAACATGAAAAAATATTTAACAAATTTATAACGCTAGACTCTATCTACTAACTCGCTAATGTATTGTATATTGAATAAAAGAAAACAATATATATTGTTTTGACATTTAAATCCAATATTCTCAATTACAATGTCAGCATTTAATTGTCCAGGTTAGTTAAAAATTTATTTGTTCGTTTGGATGCATAAATTGCTAGTTAGCTCAGCAGTTGACCAATTTGACACACATGCCTATCGAAATCGGCATATTTGACCATGAAAAAAGGATCTTCGGTTATCCATTCAAGACAAGAGTGAAAACAACAACTTTGCAATCATGTCTTTTTATCGCAAAAGATTTTCATGTTTTATAATGCTTTTTTCGAAAATCCCGAACCACTATTTTTTATCGATAATTCGAAATTTGGGACATTGGTGGAATTCAAACTTGAATGTGTTTCTCCATTTTCAGACGTAAACTCGATACATTTAGATGGTGTTCAGTTGCCATGACTAATTATCATGAGACTATCCATCTAGAATTAAGTTGTAGGATTATTTTAGTTGGAGGGGGGAAGCTATGACTAATTATCATAAGACTATTCCTCTAGAATTAAGTTGAGGGGGTCAATCTTATGAACCAAACATGATACTCCCTCTGTCCCACAAAGATTGTCTCATTTTGACCGGGCACTGATTTTAAGAAATGTAATAGAAAGTGAGTTGAAAAAGTTAGTGGAATGTGAGTCCTACTTTTATATATTAGTTTTATAATAAAATGTGAGTAGGAATGAGTTAGTGGAATATGGGGTCCACTATAAAACATGGTAAAAATTGAAATGGGACAAACTTTATGGGACGGACCGAAATAGAAAAATTGGACAATCTTTGTGGGACGGAGGGAGTATACATTTAATCATGAGATTAAATATTTATTTCCTCAAAATTGGACTAAAGTCTTCCCAACCGAACACCTTAATCTTTCGAAGACACCATTATATTTATTTCCCCAAAATCCTAGTAATTAATTATCATCTCTATATCGCATGACAGTAGTATTAAATGAATTGCCGCTCATTATTCACTTGAATATATACACTCATCAGTCATCACCAACAGTCCATTTCACTAAATTCAGACATATATCATGCCGAATTTTTGTATCACGAGATAATTGAGAAAAGTGTTAACTTTATGATATAATTAAATTTAATCAATTTTTTTTTTTTTGGTAATGAAATTTAATCATATTTTAGTGGATCGGACTAGAATTTGGCATGATTATTTGGCAATTTACTCTGATGTATTTATTGGGATGTAGTATTAATGTTGTTTGTTCATTTTTATATATGGAAACTGTCACCAAAACACTATAAAACTATGTGATATGACATGACCATGAAAAGCGATCATTTTGGATAAAACTTGGGTTCTAGAATAGTGATGAAGATGGATGGGATTTTGAGCTTTGAAGGAATGTGGTTTCAAACAGCAGCTGCCATTGTTGGTGTTGGGCTATCCACTCTCATTTTTATCATCACTAGATATGTACATGCTTCCAAGAAGACAACTTCTGGCCTCCCTTCTCCACCTGGTATTCTTCTACTTCTCTTCAACTTTGTTTCTTTTCTATTGAAGGTGTGTGGGTGTGCCTTTGACATGTTTGTAGACTTGATTGACTAAAATTTGATTGAATAGGACTGTTTGGTGATACATTTATGAAAAAAAATTCCAACTTTGATAGAAATGCTGATCAGATGCAAAGATTTATTTAAAATTTGTCAAAATGGGGGGAAAGATTAGGGTGAGAAATGCAGAAATCTTCTGGCTGTTTCTTGATTGTGTGTGATGAACAAGTGGCTTAAAGTTTAGCAAAGTCAATGGTTTGATTAAATCCTTTTGTGATAAGTTGGATTAGGCCAAGATTGGTCATGGCAAGACAAAGAAATATTGATGTATTTGATGGAAATGATGCAGAGATACCAGGGCTGCCTGTGTTAGGAAACCTGCTGCAAATGAAGGAGAAGAAACCACACAAGACTTTCGCGAAATGGGCTGACGAATATGGCCCTGTTTATTCAATCAGAACAGGTTCCATCAAACTTGTCGTCCTCAACTCCAGTGACGTCGCCAAGGAGGTGAGTCGCGTTTGCTTTTTGCATCTCTGTAATAAGCCAGAAAGGTTAAGACAGATTCCTCTTGTTAGTTAGTCTGAGCTGTTTTTTGTATAAGATGTTGTGTGGGATTTTTCAGTTATGTTTTGGTTTCTATAGGCGATGGTGACAAGATACTCATCGATCTCAACAAGAAAGATGTCTAATGCCATTAAGATCCTTGGTTGTGATAAAAGCATAGTTGCGTTGACTGATTACGGTGAATTTCATAGAACAGTTAAACGGCATATCCTCACTAGCACTTTGGGAACCAATGCTCAGGTACATATATACATGCTGCTTTACTAACCTTGAAAATGCTCAATCCCTATATACAGTACATTCTTAAATGTGTGATTTGTCTATCATTTCAGAGGCGGCACCAAATTCACCGGGATACCTTGTTAGGGAATGTTTTAGAGAAGTTCCAGGCTCATGAGAAAGAGAAGCCTCATGAAGCTATAGATTTCCGGGAAGTGTTCCACACCGAGCTTTTTGGATTGTCGCTTAAAGAGGTACTTGCATTCACTCTCTTGTTGTATCTCAAGTCATACTAAGACTGAGAATGGTGGAACCTTTGTGATGTCTACAGGCTCTTGGTGATGATGTGGAGTCTGTATATGTGGAGGAGCTAGGAACCAGTTTTTCAAAGAAAGATATGTACGAAATCTTGGTGGTCGACCCCATGAAAGGCGCCATTGAGGTTGATTGGAGAGACTTCTTCCCGTATCTAAAATGGATTCCTAATAAAAGCTTCGAGAGAAAAATTCAGCAAATGCATATGCGGAGGCAAGCTGCGATGACTGCTCTCATTAACCAACAGAAGAAACGAATTTCTAGTGGGAAGGTACATACATAGATAGAGCTAACTCTATTTGAGAACAATTCTCTACTAATATCGAATACTCGATCTTATTTATTGTCAGGAACGAAACTGTTACCTGGACTACTTGTTGGTAGAAGGAAACTCGTTAACTGAACAACAAATTCTGATGCTGTTGTGGGAAGTCATAATTGAATCATCCGACACTACTTTGGTGGCGACTGAATGGGCCTTGTATGAACTCGCCAAAGATCCTCAACGACAGGTGCAACACATTTTATTTAATCTAACATATCTACTGCTGTGAATGTCTCTATTTGCTACCTGCAATTTCATCCTTGTTGATTCAACAGGCTCGTCTCTTTGAGGAAATCCAAACTGTTTGTGGAACTGAGGAAGTAACGGAGACGAACTTGAGCCAACTTCCTTATCTGTCTGCTGTTTTCCAAGAAACTTTGCGAAAGCATAGCCCTGCTCCTATAGTTCCTCTGAGGTATGTTCATGAAGACACTCAAATAGGAGGCTACGACATCCCAGCAGGGACTGAGGTAATTGGTCTCATATTTATATCTACACTCTTTGCAATCTTGATTTAAGACATTGGTGGCTTCTTCTGCAGATTGCTATAAATTTGTACGGATGTAACATGAACAAAGATTCTTGGGAGAGTCCTGACGAGTGGAAGCCGGAGAGATTTCTTGATGAGAAATACGATACAAATGATCTATTCAAGACCATGGCCTTTGGAGGTGGGAAAAGGCAGTGTGCAGGTGCTCTCCAAGCCATGCTTATTTCTTGCACAGCCATTGGGAGATTGGTGCAGAAGTATGAATGGAGTCTCAAGGATGGTGAAGAAGAAAACGTCGATACGCTGGGTCTCACGACACACAGACTTCATCCCCTGCAAGCAATGATAAAGCCAAGAAACTGAGATTGTTGTCACTGGAGTTGAGTGATCATTATCAATTTATCATGTGGTTAGAAACTAGTAGTACTATGTTTTATTAAAGCATCAGCAGCTGCAAAACTCCATCTTATGTTACAAATATATAGTATGTTGTTTAGAAATTAAGTTGTTCCTTTCCAAACAGATTTTTATCTAGACTTTGACAACATACCCAATGCCTTGAATTGAGAGTTATTCATATAACTAAATTTTGTCCAAACATAAATCTAAATACTAGCATTCAAAGGTAATAGAATGAACTGACACTAAAAATCAAACACCAACACAAAGAAAAATTGAACTATTATTGGTGGGGAGTGCCAGGCCCGTGCAATAGTGCAACACATGGGCGACACACGAAGGCTCAAGTAGCAAGCTACTTTAACAAACCTTCCCCCTAAAAGAAATAAATTTAATATCGTGTGAGTCAATGACTCACATATCAGATATTAAACTGATAAGAACAGATACTACACTTGATCTTAGCCAAAAGGCCGAGAAAGGTATGAGCTTCTGCTTCTACTTACCTCCTTTGTTATACATGCTCTTAGAATCTAGTTTTCTATTCATACTCGATGTGGGATTTAAATTTATTGTGGTATAGAAGTAGAGCCTGCCATCCTATTGTAGAGTAACTGAGATAGTAGTATTTTTGAAGGTAGTTTTATTAGTTTTTTTATCCATTGTGATTATCATTTAAAGGTAAAGAGGTAGATGTGGTGAGAAAGGTCTCTGGAAGTCTAATTGTTCTCTCTTGAAGGACAATAGACAAGGCAAAGCACAAGTCTTTGTAGTTGAATCATGTTTAGCGGCGGCAATTTCTACTCATTCATGGATAGTGGATAATGGAGTCACTGATCATGTTAGTTTCGATTTCTGTGTGTTTCATGAAACAAGGAAACTGCATGAACGAGAGATATCTATCCGATTGAGTGATGGCAGTGCTTACAGTCAGATTCATGTATCTTTTATGTCCTGCAAACCTGCCTAATATCATAAAGGAGTAATGATAAAGCCAAGAAACTGAGATTGTCATCACTGGAGTTGAGTGAACATCAAAACTCCATCTTGATCCTTGCATATTTTTATCTTGAATTGACAACATACCCAATATTTTTAGAAAGACCAAGGCAAATAAATCAAGATTTAGTCGTAGCTTGAATTCAAAAAATTCGACTTTATCTAAACATTCAAACCAAATGCTGCCCTATTATTCATACAATCCAAAATAAACAAAAAGAAGAAATTTATTCGAATCAAACTCCAACTGAATAAAATAGTTATAACTGCTATTAGTTGGGTGCGCCAGGCCCAAAGGCTCAAGTAGCAAGCTACTTTAACGAACCTTCCCCCTCAAAAATAAATTTAATATTGTGTGAGTCGATGACTCACATATCAGATATTAAACTGATAAGAACAGATACTACACTTGATCTTAGCCAAAAGGCCGAGAAAGGTATGAGTTTCATCATCTACGTACCTCCTATTTTATACATGCCCTTAGAATCAAGGGTCTACTCAAACCGATGTGGGATTTCAAACACCAACTTCATGTACACCCAAGTATACACAACATACACATTAATTAAAATTTATTAGTCATGATTAATAAAATTTAATTATAGCGAATGTACCGTGACTCTTTAACGATGTTGAGTTTCTTCTAGTAATTAATTTGGTGGAAAGCAAAATGGAAAAATACATTGCCATTGGTAGACCGCAGTATACCAAAGTGCTATTTTGCAGCTGTTTTTACTGACTAGGAGGCTGCAAAGCATCATTTTATGATACTTATGGAGCATTATTACAAGCCCACCAATAAATTATAGTAATCATTGTAAATTTTCTTCAACTAAGAGCATCATTACATGTATTCTTCCCCAGTTAGTTTTCCTTCCACTAGCTGATATGCAACACGTTGTTAGTTGTTACAACGCTTTAAATATTCTAGTTGCCGTAACCTAAGTCGTATTTAAATGCTCAAAAATAGCCGACTATCGCAATTTAGGATTATGATTTAGTATTTGTTTGTTGTCTTGGTTTCATTTTTCTTTATTGTTTGGATTATATTGGCACAGTGATGCGGTGTACCATACCATTAACATTTTGACAAATGGAATAAATAGGGCCCACATGCCATATTAATTGGACACATTTGATAAACTAACGGTGCAATAAGAAACTTCCATTTGCTATTTTATAGAAACTCTGCTTGAATATGGAAAATTTCATATGAAATTAAAAATTCTATTTACTATTCCAATATATATAGATGTACATTGTTCTCATAATATAGTATTATACAACATATGTACTGAAGAGTGGAAGCCGGAGAGATCAATATACATCTATATATATTGGAATTGTATATACTACTTATGAGATCAATGTACATCTATGTATAATGGAATAGTATATAGAATAGTTAATTTCATATGAAATTTTGCCACATTCAAGCAGAGTTTCTATAAAATAAGCAAATGGACGTTTCTCATTGCACCGTTAGTTTATCAAATATGTGTCCAATTAATGTGGCATGTGCGCTCTATTTATTCCATTTGTCAAAAAGTTATCACTATGCCAACATGGTATAGAGGGATCATGGAATTTTTACTCTGCGACATAGACACATTTGCCATAGGAGATAGAGAGGAATCTAATATTATTGTGTGTTTTTATCGTTTGTTATCTTATACGAAGTTCTTTTGGATGCTATGTTCATTTTCATTGTTTAGAGGCTTTGAGCAGTTTTACATTGTAAAATAATGATACAATACGAGTGGCTAACACACAATATGTACACTGTTACAATGAAAAATAATGATACAATACCATTTATATTTTCATTATAAATAGTGGAAGCTATCTAAATAGTAAAAATATAGTATAAAATAATTTCTTTTTATTTACAATGAAGTTTTTTTATGAAAATATAAATAAAGATTCTATTGAGAAAACATAACAAAAATAAACTTTAAGTCGTTGTAGTAATTATTTTTTTCGCACTACCAGATTAAAAATTCTGAATCCATCACTATGCAATACAACCTTATTACGCCGAAGCATCAAGCAAGAAATTAAACAGGCAAAGTCAAATCATTCTGGAAGTTGACTTCAAAATAAATTGGTACTAATATTTTCTTCGTATGTAGAATGTGGATACCATAGAATTTTTGGTCATGTCGAAATTCAAATATGGAGTGATATGCAGTTTTTTCAACTTATAAATCGCCTATATAAACCCTTTTGTCAGCCACGTCCATTTCATTCATCAACAGATACAATTTTGATAAATAAATAATTCTAAGAATAATTAAAAGGGATGGCCTCAAATTTTGCATTAGCTGCTGTTCTATTTTTAATTTCATTCATGTTTGGTTGTGGCTCAGCTGCCACCGTCGTCGTAGGAGGCTCTGAGGGGTGGCGCTCCGGCTACAACTACACCGATTGGGCTCTCAAACACGGCACCTTCTACATCAACGATACTCTAGGTAATCCAACATTAGTCATTATATTATATAAAAGTATAACTCACGTTCTTGTCACTTGTTTCAAACAATATAGATATTCAAATAAAAAACTTTTTATCTCTATGTTTTGTCATCCCAGAATATTTATGATAGATGCACCTCTTGTTCGACGAATATAACATCATAGTTCGAATTCCATGGCGAACGATTTTTTTAATATAATCTACGTAAATACAATGAATTTATACGTTTAATTTAAGTTATAATGAAAAATGAAAAATTATACGTTTAGTATAGTTTTACTATAAGTTTGTACTACGAAAAAATAGTTTTCACGATAACTCAATTATGCATTTATCACTATGTTTTTTGTTCGTAATGATATATGTGTAACGATAATATATCAGTGTTCAAACATGTGGCGATGAATACGAGCAACGAGAGCGAGTCACATAGCGTATACTTGCTCCCGAATCTATACAGCTACGTGCAGTGCGATTTCAGCCGAGCACAGCTTCTGTCGAACCCGAGCCAAGTTGAAGAAAGCGCCGGCTTCTCGTACCAGCTAACACAGTGGCGGCCTCAGTATTTTGCAAGCGGAGAGGGTGACGGCAGTGCCGATTGCAACAAAGGGTTGATGAAGTTCGTCGCTGTTCCTCTTCCTCGCTGGTTCAATTAGATACACGTATTTTTCAATTGACTTCTATGAACTATAGTGATTCGTAGAAGAAATCAATAATTTGTAATACTTGCATATGCATATATGTGTGTGATAGTAAGAATAAAAGAGTGCCATATATCTTTGGTATGGGTATATAGTGCTATGTAATAAAACTAATTCCATAAATTTTATCATAAATCTCAGTCTTCCAGTTTCAGTTTACTAGTAGACTTTTTTTGGGGAACCTAATAGAAATTTTAATTAGTATGTAATTATATATTATAAACTTTGCAGCAAAATAAAATTTTAAAATAATACTATTACATATAATTATAACTATTCAAACTTTGTTCCACTATTAAAAAATTATAGTCCATCGATCTTAAAATCATACCTAAACATGATTAAATAAGACATATTGTAGTTAATGATTTACTTATTTTGAAAGTTGAGGGGGTACTGATTTATTACCTTAAGAAAATATGGAATGAATTAAAAAATAAAGCTTCATTTTCTTTTTCTTTTTGGTTTGATCATAGGTTTCTGAGGTGGTAATGGTGGAATCAGATTAATCTTCCTCAACTAGATTTGCAGATTAAAGCCGAAAGTCTCCCAGCGGATATGACCTCAAGATCACTACAGCTTCACGCTGCTATCTGCACTACCACCAATTGGTATAGTATTACATTTAGCTCTATTTAATATAGACATACTATGTGACAAATAATTCTTAACGAATAAAAAATCAAAATAAATAGTGTTTATGAATAAAAAATCAAAATGAAGATGTGAATAGATATGGAATGATGTATAGGAAGTTTCTTAACCGTAACTGTTATCCAATTAGTTAGCAAATGTAGTATCAGAAGTTTCCTCCTATTTCTCCAGCATAATAATGAGTAGTGATTTAGAGATATAATGTCTTCAAGCCATAATACCCTTATGTATTTTTCATACATATAATTTACATTGTAACTTACATTGTGACTGATTTACCCTAACATTATAGTATTAAATAGATATATACCTTATTAAGGAAAATTTAACCAAATTAGTTATTTTTATGCATATATGTTAATTGGAGATAAACTTAATCATGCACTAGAGTAATGAATTTAAAAGAATTTCAATCAAAATCATTCTTGTCGTGTAAATTTTTAAAACAATTAATTAAAAAATCAATAATTTAGATTATCAGTATTAATTAACACACTACATAACTAAATTATTATAGAAAAATGTTTTAGAGACATAATGTCTCCAAGACATAATGCCATAATGAGGTTAAAATAGTCATTTTAGATTATTTTAGATTTTTATTTAAATTTATGTTTTGTACATATACCATACTACCCTTATGCATATAAAACATTTATTTGTATTTAAGTATTACTTGCTTAGAAAAATTGTGTGTATATTTATGGATGCTAGATTTAAGCAAATATATACTCAAATCTTCTCACCAATCTCTCATCCCTACCAAAACGTTCCAAATTCCATCCCAATTGCAGATTTGCAGTAGATATTTCTTCAAACAAAAGTATTGACTAATTTTATTTTTTGTTAGGAAATGTACATAAATTTCCAAATTTTAGTTACTCCAGCAATGCTAAATTTTGAATTATTCTTTCTAAATTCAATCACGTAATATTAGTTTATTTAAATTTAATTTAATATAATGAATTAACATTTATTTAAATAATACTTTATACAATATAAACTTATAGGTACTTAATAAATTTAATACTCAATCTTAATTTTATTTTTACAAAACATTATAGAATCTGGATTTTATATTTATAAAAGTAACAAATCAATTTAATTGCATGAGTTCTTAGAGCATCAAAATTAAGATTTGAAATTTATACATTTTTTATTTTATTAATGGGCAAAATGTTAGGGAACAACGATTTAAATTTGTATATTGAAATTAAATTCTTGCATGGTGTCAAAAATCAGAACTTGTTTATCCTTTCAAAATTTACTTTCAAAATGTTAGGGAACACCGATTTAAATTTATATACTGAAATTAAATTTATATCCTTAAAAATGTTCTTAACTCATCTACATTTAATATTTAAATATATATAATTAATATTTTCTTTTTTATAGCTCTTTGCTCAATTCTTTAATATTTTAATGCTATAGTTCGTATTTTATTTTTTTTATATAAAATATTAAAGTTTTTAACTAAATTCACTATATCATGGAACAAAGTAAAATTTTATCTATACGCGTTGATACTAATTGAGTACGTGGTTTTGATTAAAATTTTCATAAGTTTGATATTAATTTTTTACGTTCCAAAATTTTATTTTTTTAAAAAAATATTACAATTCGATTAAAAATATAAACACATGTTCTTGACTTATATATTTAACATTCTAAAGCTACATATTTAATATTTCCTCTCTCTCTTTTTTTTCAAATATTAGAATTCCTAACTCTAAAAAGGTAATAGTCTGTACTATCTTATAATATTAGTAGAGTTTATGATTCTTATTACTTTTAATTCTTAATCAATTAGTTGATATGTGATATATTAAAATAATCAAAAATTAGAAAAGTAGATTCATCCAATTATTTTCATATTAAATTAATATTTTCTTTGATTTTTAATATTTAAAACGATATATTCGAATCTGAATAAAAATTAATTGTATTTTCTTAATTCATCTATTTAATATTTTAAAACTATATAGTTATATTAATATATTAGACGCCCTAGCTTAATTAAATAAAAAATATTAAATTTAACTAAAGCAAAGAAACATAACAAAAAAATTTGAAAAGATAATGAAAAAATAGTATATTATTTTATTATATAAACCAATCTGAATAAGATAAATGTTTAATATTTTACATATTTTTTCATATACTATTAAATGAATGGTTTCATTGTTACTACATTGACAAAATGTTTCAGAAAATTTAACGAAAAAAATAAGTTATGAAAGAATAGCACAACGGATAAAGAAAAGGCTAAAAATTAAATTATAAAATGATTAAATAAAAATCTATTTGAAAAATCATATAATGCTATTTAAGTTATCAAATTATTTTACAATTAAATATTATAATGTAGTTATGTAGTGTGTTAATTAATACTGATAATCTAAATTACTGATTTTTTAATTAATTGTTTTAAAAATTTACATGACAAGAATGGTTTTGATTGAAAATTTTTTAAATTCATTACTCTAGTGCATGATTAAGTTTATCTCCAATTAACATATATGCATAAGGGGGAGTGTTATATTGTTAACTCAATGCTTAATTACTAACTACAACTCAATAATAACCATTAGATATTCAAATTAAAGGCCTAAATCATCAACCACGAAATGTCAATACGATAAAAAAAACGTCAATAGGGTCATAGGATTAATTCCAAAAAATATCAATAGGGGTATTAATGTCAAGTTAGTTATAACTAACTTTTAAAAGAAATCCCAAAACTTTAAATTCATATAACACATATCAAATTAAACATAATTTTATAAGGATTCCAACGATATACTACATGCATATGTTCCGACGTCAAAATTTTAAAAAAAAATCTAGAATTTTCGTATTTTTCGTACACAGGTTAATGTCAATGCAGCTGAGATAATATGTCAACATAAAGCTTATACAATGTCAATCCTAAATTGTGTTGACATTCTCAAAGCATTGTGTTGATATTTTCGAAACACTATATTGACATTTTCATCCAAAACCCTAATTTGACGTTTTTTTTATCCTTTTCGATTTAATTAATAAAAACAAAAATTACACGTGGCAAATTATAGACCACACGTTTTCTAAAATCATATGGCCTTAAATTAGTTGTAGTTAGCAATTAAATGATGAGTTAGTAATTGATCACTTCTCTATGCATATGAATAACTAATTTGGTTAAATTTTCCTTAATAAGGTATATATCTATTTAATACTATAATATTAGGGTAAATTAGTCACAATGTAAATTATATGTATAACAAAAATACATAAGAATATTATGACTTGGAGACATTATGTCTCTAAATCAGTACTCTTTCCCAAATAAGCCTACTTTCTTTCTGCTGTTGTGTTGAAACCAGAATAGTTAATATAGTTAATAGTTAATAGTTAATTCAATAATAAATGTTGCTGCTGTTAAGTTTTAGTTACTGCAATTTTTCTCTTTTGCCATAAAAACTTTCTTTCTCTTTTATTTTACTTGTACATGGAAATTTAGTCATTTTAAAAAAAGTAAAACACATGATATTACGTCAGATCTTATATAAACTAAATATATGAATTAGCATTTGTGGAGGAGTTATATCATTTGTAGCATTTGATTAATTTGTAAGGTCTTAGGTAGTGCATGCCAATTTCATCTCTTCCTCCTTCTTGTCTACTCATCAAGTTAAAAGACGATATTTAATTGAGCCCAACATCATCCGGGCTAAATCAATCTCGTGTGCTTGAACTTCCGTAATGCAATGTTAAAAAGATAACATATGTATTGTCTCATGGTGATGAAGGGGATGATTATGCTCTTCGATAAACTCGTTTAATTTATACATGTCATTCCCATAAGTCAACCCCAATCTTACTTTACAATATGTTCGAGTCTCAAGTCGAGGATTTTTACTCAATGAATATCTTTTGTCTTGTTTTACGCACTCCTTCCTTACAATAAATATATTTATATGATGTTGTCCGACCAATTTTTTGGCATTGTTAAAATAATATTTCCTAACTCCGAATCCAACTTTGCTTCCGTATTGAACCCAAACATTCAAGCATCATCTAAGTTATCAAATTTCATACCAATTCTAGGCTTAAAATCATAATCTAACTCAAAATCATCAATGGCAAATTATTACAAAAGTTTTTAAAAGCCTAAAAAATGAAGAAGAAAGTATATAAGGTTATGCTCCTCTCAGTATATGGATACTAGATACCAAGCTCCATAACAGTTAAAACCAATAATATATTCATGAGAAGATAATTTTGAGAAAACAGATTAATTTCACTATAGAAAGTCTCCATCTCTACAAACCATTAATAATAAACAAAAATATAGATGATTTTGTAATTTAAATTGAATACTTGTGGCTCATTAGAAACTTTGAGAAACAAAAGAAAATTGCATAGAGAAAAAAGAGAGCAGAAGTCGCGGCTCTTTGGTGTAGAAGAATAAGATGAAAAAATTAAATAATTCAATTTCTTTATTCATGTATAGAATTAGAAATCAAAGGGAAAAGAAAGTAGGTGTATTTGGGGAAAGATAAATTGCGGCTGGATAGTAAAGTGTTGAATTGAATTAAGAATTGTTAAAACGGCGCCGCATCCGAGTGGGTGGAACGGTGTCGTTTTTAACACAGCAGCTCCTGCTGTGATTTCTCCACAGCAGGGGATCCGTTCCCAGCTATAAATATACCTTTCTCCTTTGAGATGTTCTTAGGGAAAGAGCCAGAATAGATCATTGTTAGCACATGGAAGAAGGAATAATTATTTATTGTAATAAATAGATCATTATCAGCATTGAAAGATGGGATTATTATGTTCCCTATGTTGTTGTAATATCCCCATGCTATTATGATAATCATGTTCCCTATGCTGTCAGCAAAATAGATAATTATGCATAGCATAAGAGCAATCCCAATGGTCCGGCGATAACACTCGGCGATTTTTCGCCGAATATCGCCGACCGTTGGGAGTGTTTCGGCGTTAATTCGGTAGCATTAATTCTACCAAATTAACGCCGACTCCCGCTGCATCGCCGAGTTATCGCTGAATCATCGGCGCCCACTGTAGGCGCGATTCGGCGATAAATCGGCGTTTTTTTTTTTTTTTTTTTTTTCCAATGGCTATAATTCCAAACCTATATATAATTCCTCCTCCTCCTCCATTCATCACATACAATCTTCATTCTCTCAATTTTTCAATCTCACTATCTCAATCTTCAATCTTCAATCTTCAATCTTCAAAATTATGAGTTCAAGTAGGAAAAATTCCCGAAAAGGTAAGGGCAAAGAGCCAAGTCCGCAAATTCCCAACCCCACTGATGAAACAAATCAGCAGTGGATGAACTCGTTGTTGTCAATGGGTTCTCCTCCCGGCCAATATCCATATGCGGGTCCGTCCCCATTGCAGACTCCTCCGATGCGCAGACTTTCTCCGTACTTCCAGTCTGCCCTCAGCATGCCCTCTCCAGCCGACGATGTGTATCGCCCCCAGATAGTCACATCGTTGTTCGACACCCCTGGATCAACCCCAGGTGACGAAGGATCTCAGGCCGCGACGTACACAACGGATCCGACACTCAGCACGGACGACTACGAGGTGGAAGAAACGCCCGCCGAAGCGGGTAAGGACTACTTACACTCTGGAAGAGTCCGAGCTGATAGCCAACTGCTAGGCGGACACGACGCAAAACGCGGAGCGCAGCAACTACCAGACTGAGATCATGTTCTGGGAACGGGTTGCGGAGAAGTACACGAGCAACAAGACTGCCTCGATGAAGGACCATGGCAGCGAGGCGATCCGCCAGCATTGGGAACGCCTCATGAGTGACTGCGGCCATTTCAACGGTATATATTCTAACTTGATGACGAACATGACGAGTGGTCTGAATCCGAGATGAGGCCATCCAAAGGTATAGTGGCCAGTTCTTGTCGAGGGGCTTCAAGAATTGGAACATCTATGATAGGCTGAAGGATCTCCCCAAATTCCGGACGGGGATGCACAGCGCGCTGCACGGGAAATCGGTGCGCTCGAGACTTAGCGATGCGGAGAGCGAGGGGAGCGCGTCCCCCATCGACTTGACTGGGGATGGTCCGCACGAGCGCCCTGTGGGAGCGAAGAAGGCGAAGGGGAGGCGGAAGGGAAAGGGCGCATCGTCGGATGCCCAGTCGGAACCCCAGTTCATACAACAAGCCACGCTCTCTGCCAATGTCGCCAATCTGACGCAGTTGTACACGCTGTACTTCACCGGCGGCGGAACCCCAGAAGAGAAGCAGTCCCTCTGGTCGACCATCCAAAATTCGAAGATCCTGATGGGCCTCCCGCCGGACGCCCCTCCCTCTTAGTTTTTTAAATCTTTGTTTTTTATGGTTTTTTATTTGTAGTTTTTTTTTCTCGTTGTATTATATTTTGCAATGATTAATACAACGATGAAAAATCTATTTGTTAAACACATTTGTAGGGAAAATTAAACAATATTAGTGATGATGTAAAAATGAAATATTGAGTTAGAGAAAAATAAGGGAGAAATAAGGGAGAAACCATTGGAGCAGTTGGCTAAAAACTGGGGATAAATTTTGGTGCTGATGTGGCGCTGATGTGGCAGGAGTTAGGGAGAAATAAGAGAGTTTTTAGGGAGAGCATTGGGAATGCTCTAAAGAACTTCTTCAGCTATTTACACATGCAGTTTCGATATAAGTCTCTGCACCATGCAGTGAAGAACTTCTTTTGATAACTGAATTTAATGAAAAATTTTACTCCCTCCATCCTAAGAAATTTGGGTCGTATTCTTTTTAGTCTGTTCCAACAAATTTGAGTCATTTTCTTTTATAATAAAAGACAGAACATCTAATCACTCTAATTTTATTCTATCGTTTACTTTACTCTCTCTTATATTTCCTACTTTTTTCATCTATCCTATTATTTAATATAAATTCTTAATCTCCATGCTCAAAAGTTTTGTCTCAAATTTTATGAGACGGAGAGAGTAACATAAATAACAGACAGAAAATAAATCGATTTATATTAGTTTTCCCTCTCTCTCATTTCCTTTTTCCTTGATTATTGGTGAAATATAAGAATGTCACAATTATCCATATTTATTCTTTCTCTTCCATTTTTGCACACTTTTTCCTTCTCTTCCATTTTCTTCTCCCCAAAAACTGCAACAACCACACTTATTCCCATTTCTCAACATAATCCATATTTGAGTTCTGAAACACTTCTTTGTAAACAACATTAATGGTGGAATCAGAACTATTACTATTATCTTCATCCTTACAAACTAAAATCTTCAGACCTTCACGACTTGTAACTCTAGATACAACAACGTACTTTCACCCGTGACTAAAGACAGGTTTTCTAAAAAATAATCCAACATGAGAGAGAGAGATTGACCTTGACTTTTGTTAATGGTCATTGCATACGACACTGCCAAAGGAAATTGTCGTCGTTGAAACGTGAAAGGCAACCTTGGATCAGAAGGTATCAAAGACATTCGAGGAATCAATACTTTATGACCAACATTATGTAAACCCAATACTTCCCCCTCCAAAATATAGTCGCCTAAGCGTGTAATTATCAGCCGAGTACCATTGCACAATCCATTTGAGTGATCTATGTTTCTCAACAACCTCACAGGAGTACCCACTTTTAACAACAATTGATGATTAGGCGTACCAGAGCACTTCAAATTATTCAAAAATTCAACAAAATGAATCTCCGTAGAACCATTTGATGTCAAATCTGAGTTAGATATGCTATCAGAGCTCAAATAAGTTCGCCCATGAGACTGATCCAAAGAAATCATGAACTGATTAATCTCATCAACAACATCCAAAGTAGGAGCAAGAATAGCACGATCACGCAAACAACCACTCAACTCTTCAGGATTCATGTAGGACGGATATATGCTAGAAACAATGGTTTTAAGAGGATCGCCAACATTTGGAAAAACGATGTCAGAAGGAAGAGAAATGTTCACTTCACCATCATTTGGCCCACCTAAAACACCATCACCAATAGATGCAATCCAATCTGAAAATTCCTTTAACTTTGATGCTTCATCAACAGAGTCAACACTAAGAAGCCTCATGTTTTTTGTTAACCTCAAAACTTTGCAACTACTCCAAAGATATGAAGAGTTAATGGTAGCATTTACAACATCTTGCCGACTCCCTTTAGGTACAACAGTTAAAATTTGTCTAAAGTCACCACCAAAAACAATAGTTTTTCCACCGAAAGGCTTCCCCAAGTTCGACTCATCGCATTCACGCATAATGTCCCTTAAACTTTTATCTACGGCTTCAATACAATGTTTATGAACCATTGGAGCTTCATCCCATATTATAATCTTAGCTCTCACAATTAACTCAGCAAGTGGACTACTGGGTTTTACATTGCACATAGAATCTTCATTCACATTGATAGGAATCTTAAATCGGGAATGAGTTGTTCTACCACCAGGCAACAACAAAGAGGCAATACCACTGGAAGCCACATTTAAAACAATACCACCCTTCGAACGAATACCAGCTGATAATGACTTCCAAATGAATGTCTTCCCAGTACCTCCATAGCCATAAACAAAAAACATTCCACCATCGTTTGAATGAACAACTGACATTATCGTATCATATACATGAAGTTGTTCATCTGTGAACTTAGACATGAAATCCAAATGTTCTCTCGATTGAGCTTCACGATCATAACACAACTCATCACTGATCAACCTATTACAAGACATTTCAAAATACTCAAATTTTGGGAAAAGGCATACAATGGAACTCACGTAGACTTCTCCCAATATTCAACAACAATTTCTCAATATCGACCAAAGCAAAATTCTAAATTTCATCACCATTCAACATCAAATCTATAAAAATTAAGAAAAATAATTAGAAAATTAAAAGAGAATAATAAATAACAAAATATGTACCAATGATAACATAATATTATAGTTACGCGCTACCTGGACGACTAAAAAGTTTACGTTGATTGTAGAGAACATCTTCACACAAATATTTCCAACATCTTTGCCAAACAAAATCAGGACGTGAAATAGATTCTGATATCAACAAACTAACAAATAGCAATCTCAACGAATGAGCAGAAGCCCAAAAAGAAGCCTCAATAATGCCATCAATGTATTCTTTGTCATCATCCAACAACCCCAAGGCATAGCAAGTATCGCGAAATGTTTCATACTGAACTCCATTTACCTTTCGAATGTCTTCATATGACGTAGCTCCCTTGACAACATTCAACAAAAATCTCAAGTAATACAAAACAACCTTCCAATCGAATATCGTTGTTTCCGAGGTTGCCAATGATCCGTTTTCCAAACAAATTTAGTTGGAAATTCTCCATAGGTGAGATCTCTACCCTCAGTATATATCTCATTTGCTTTCATCCAATCCAAAAACTTGCTTTGCAATATTGTTGTTCGCTTGTTGGACATCTCCGAACAAATTGCGGGTGATAACATGGGAATTTCAGTAGATGTAGGAATTTGGCTTAAATTTGGAGAAAATTCAAGGTTTTGTGAATACTCCGGATTTGAAAAAAATTGGGAGTTTGGATATTCTGATAATTGTTGATCATTTTGGGAATTTTGATGGTTTGGGAAATAAGGACGATAGTCTGGATAATTTGGATCCATGAAACCAAATTTATCAAAACAAGAATGAAAAGAAAGTTATTTGTTTGTGAAGAGTTTTGCATGCTTAGTGGGATATATATAGAAAATATGAAGCACAATAAAAAAGTAGCAAATAATAAAGAAATAATAAAAAAAATAACAATTAATCATAAATAAAATAAACTAGTTCACGTGAATTTTTTAGAAGAGTGGCTGACATGAATGTTTGGAAGAATAATTCACATGAGTTTTGAAATGATATATAAAGACAAAAATAATAGTAATTAAATAAATTAAAATTAATCACTTAAAGTAATAAAAATTTTATAAATTCACAATGTTCAAAATATTCAAAAGTATTTAGATTTCATATTTATAGATTACAATTCTAAAACGTGTACATTATTAAATAAAATAGTGATAATCAATAATTAATAGTAAATAAGAAAAGTAAAAATAATAATACATGAAACCAAAGAAAATTCGACATGTGTCATTTGGCCTTCACCTTTGTATGGGCCGGCTGACAAGCCTTGAAAATGGGGGTTGGGTTGGATAATTTTATTTTTGCTTTATTTTTAATACTTCCTATTTTGTCTTATATGCTCCACCCCCATCTCATAGTCACCGATGGGGGTGGTCTTAAGGGCCGACTTCCGGGCTGCCAGCCTTCCGTCGCCGGGCTGAAATATCGGGCCCTCAAAAGGGTGTGGTCCGAACTTGAAAGGAAGGAGGCCCGCTGCCCATTTCCCCTTTTTTTCATTATTATTATCATTCTTGTCTCTTACCAAAGACTTGCGTGTAAGAAGGAAGTCATTAAGGTGTAGCTTAATGTATGTATGTAAAAAGTCATTAAGGTGTAGCTTAATGTATGTATGTAAAAAGATGTTCGAACTTCTTTAGTCCGAAATAAACTTCTTGTTTCCTCTCTTTTTATACATATTATCGAAGTCGTTTTTGTTCGTTCAATTATTACTTAAACTTTTATTTCCTTGCGAACCGACAACTATAAGTATTAACAAATGGGAAATAAATTCCATTCAAAACATGAATCATGAGAACGGAAAATCCTCTAGTTTGTCATCACACATTGACAGAAAGGGTAACGAAGAAAGCAGGTATTACATAGAAACAGGTAGATCATTGAAATGTCTTAGAACAGATAACGCCCTGGAATTCCTATCTTCTGAGTTTGATGATTTTTGTAAGAAGAAGGGGATTAAAAGGCATAAAACGGTTCCCCATAACCCCCAGCAGAATGGTGTTGCAGAAATGGCAAATAGAACTATTCTGAAGAGGATCAGGTGCATGTTGATAGCTTCTGGGTTAGGGAAACAGTTCTGGGCAGAAGCTGCTGCCACAGCCTCTGTGTTGATAGATAAGTGCCCCTCATCTTCTCTGAATGGTGAAACACCAGATAGCAGATGGTATGGCTCAAATGGAGATTATTCTAGGTTGAGACCATTTGGATGCAGAGCTTATGCACACACTAAGGCTCAAATGGAGATTATTCTAGGTTGAGACCATTTGGATGCAGAGCTTATGCACACACTAAGCAAGGAAAACTGGAGCCCAGGGCATTGAAGTGTGTTATGTTGGGGTATCAAAAGGGTGTGAGGGGTTATAGGTTGTGGTGTACTGAGGATGGGATGAGAAAGGTTATCATCAACAGAGATGTGATCTTCAAAGAATGTGAAATACCATATTTGAAGAAAAAGACAAAGAGAACTCAGTTGGAGGTGGAGCCACCTACTGAGGATGATGAGAACTCTGATAATTCCCATGAGAATTCGGAAAGCACCAGCAACCCCGAAGTCAATGATGAAGCTATTCCAGATAGAGTGATAGCAAGAGATAAGCCCAAGAGAAAAGTCAAGCTTCCTGCAAAATTCAGTGATTACAGTATGATGCATTATGCTCTTGCAGTAACAGAGGAGATGGAGTACCATGAGCCCTCACCCTATAAAGAGGCAGTAAGAAGTCCAGAGAAGGATAAATGGCTAAAGGCTATGCAGGTAGAAATTGACAGCCTTTACAAGAATCAGACTTGGATCTTGGTGCTAAGGCCTAAAAATCAGAAAACAATAGGATGCAAGTGGATCTTCAAAAAGAAGATAGAGGCTTTTAACAGCAATAAAGTAAGATTTAAGGTCAGATTAGTGGCTAATGGATTCACACAGAGGGAAGGAATTGACTACAACGAAGTCTTCTCTCCAGTTGTCAATCATAGTTCAATTAGAATTTTGCTGAGTATTGTTGCAAAGAAAGGATGAGAATTGCAACAATTGGATGTAAAAACAACTTTTTTACATGGGGAATTGGAGAAGATATATATGGAGCAGCCTCCAGGTTTCATCACTCCAGGAAATGAAGAAAAAGTGTGCATGCTGAAAAGAAGCCTCTATGGCTTGAAACAAAGCTCAAGGCAGTGGTATATCAGATTCTATGATTTTATTCATAATATTGAGTTCCAGAAATCTCTTTATGATAGTTGTGTTTTCATTAAGAGAAGGAATGGGGACGTAGTAGCATACCTACTGTTAATGATATGCTAATCTCAGCCGAGCATAAGGAAGAAGTGGAAGAAATAAAAGCTGGACTCAGTTCTGAATTTGACATGAAAGATTTGGGGGAAGCAAAACGGATTTTGGGTATGGATATTGTAAGGGACAGGAATGCAAAGAAGATCTGGCTAACTCAAAGGGATTATGTACAAAAGGTGTTGAAGAAATTCCAAATGGACAACAACAAATCTGTTTCTGTACCATTGGACAACAATTCAAACTGAGTGCAGATCAATGTCCCAAGAATAATGAACAGAGGAAGCAGATGGACAGAATTCCTTACGCAAACATAGTTGGAAGTGTGATGTACACTATGGTGTGTACAAGGCCGGATATAAGCCATGCTATCAGTGTGGCTAGTAGGTTCATGGCTGACCCGGGAATGGAGCACTGGCATGCTCTAAAATGGGTGCTTAGATATCTGATAGGTACCCAAGACTATGGAATATTGTTTGATGGAAACCACAAAGGAGAAGGTGGAGCTTTGATGGGATTTTGTGATTCTAATTTTGCAGTGAGTATTGATACTAGTTAATTGCAATCTGGTTATGTATTCCTCTTGTATGGAGCAACAGTGAGTTGGAAATCGAGTTTACAATCGATTGTTGCATTATCTACAATGGAAGCTGAGTACATTTCTCTCACGGAAGCAATCAAGGAAAGTTTTTGGTTGAAGGGAATGTTGGCAGACTTTGGTGTTGAGCAGGATGCAGTGACAGTATTGTGTGACTCAACTTGCGCGATATGTCTTGCTAAGCTTCAGATATTCCATGAGCGTAGCAAGCATATAGACGTCAAGCTGCACTTTATCAGGGATGAGATTGGTAAAGGGTCTGTGAAGGTATCAAAGGTGGGGATAGAGGACAATGCAGCTGATATGCTGACGAAGACTTTACCAGCATCCAAACTGGGGCATTGTATGGATCTGGTGGGGTTGGTGAAGCAGTAAAGAAGGTGGAGGTTTTGGAGAAGACAATCTGCATTGCTCACTAATGTCCCAAGGTGGAGATTTGTTGAAGTATTAGCCATTATTTCACAAATAATAAAGCTGAGGGACTAATGTGCAAAATTGGGAAGGAGGAGTTCAAAATTAAGAATTGGTCAACGGCTGGTTTTGGGGGTTGAGAGCTGAATGCTTCAGCTCGTTCTGTTACATCAGAGAAACGGCAACAACACTCATATATAAGCTAATCTTGGCGGTTATCAAATTAGAAGGAGTGATACATTTTCTGTGTGAGGAAATCATTGTAATTGAGGTGAGCTCTCGCGATTGAGCTGAGTGATTTCTGGTGTGTATCTTGTTGAGTGTTTTGAATCTCTCTTTTTTGTAATTCTTGTGCGTGAATGAGTAATAAAGATTGAGTGCTTTTCCCGTGGATGTAGATCTCTAAGATCGAACCACGTATATCGTTCTCTCTTGGTTTTCTGATTTGTGATTTCGATTGTTCATCGCAACTTCGATCAATTCTTAACATTTCCCTCGTCCCATAACACATTTATTATTGTACAACTATCCCATTATTTATAACACAATCCTTTTTTATATAAATAGCACCAATCACTGTAATTGTAGTATGCATTGCATTTTCATCAAAAATTCTTTAATCAAATATTTTTATTTAATTTTGGTGACCGTGTGTTATTTCTCTATGAGAAAGAAATTAATCACAACAATGGGAGATAGAAGATCTCAATAAAAAACTTGATATAATAAATTTTGGTTTCTAAATGATGCAGAGAATTGCTTTTGCAATGATCTCTTATATTATCAACTTCGTCAAAACATTATCCTATATATGATCATTGTATACTAATATTTTAGGCATAGATTAAATGGATATTTGCGTCTAATATCATGAAACTTTAAAAAAATTGAGTTTTTTCCATAAACTTTGAAATTGGCAAATAATATCACGAACTTTATCCTGAGTTTGTTATTTTCCACTAATGATAAAATTATGGCTATATTAATGGATTATAGAACAAATTTGGAGGGTGTGCTACAAGAAAAATTATTCTCAAAGATTGAAAAACTTGAAGCTCTCGAAGTTGTTGTCGAGAAATTACGAAAAAAATTTGTATCATGATATTATTTTCCAGAATTTTTTCATTGGTGAAAAATAACAAACTCGGGGTAAAGTTCGTGATACTCCATTATTTATCAATTTCAAAGTTCGTGGGAAAATCCAACTTTTTTAAAGTTCCATGATATTAGATGTCAATATCCCTATTTTTAATTACTCCATATAGTAACTTATTAATATAAATGTAATCAAATATGGATAAGAGCGTCCGCAATGGTGCTTAGGCCAGCCATAGGCCAGCAATAGGCCAGCCATTCTCTCCTCTGCCACGTCAGCAACACTAAAAAATCCACCTGCCACATCATATTTAGGCCAGCCATAGGCCAGCCGCAATAAAAATAATTCAAAATATACTACATTTACGGAATTAAAATTACGATTAAAATACAGAATTAAATTTACGAGACATATACGGGAAAATTCATTAATTTTATTTAAATTAAAAAAAAGTACATTAACTAAAAATCATAAAAATAACATAATAAAAAAAAAATCCGGGCTTCCACACACGAGCCACCTTGAATCTGTTATAGTTTGCCGCTAACCGAACGGGGGTGTCAAGGGGGGCGACGCCCCCTTGCCATGGGGGTCCGGGGGCGCGGAGAGGCCCCCGGCCCGACAGTATGACATGTTTCTGTTTTAGGTCTTAATTTTGTATTGGGCTAGTTGTTGTCCATCGCTAGATGTTGCTCTTGTACAGAAATTTAGAGAGAGAAAATCGCGTTTATATAGTTTTTCAAAAATTAAAAAAAAAGAATTAAATTTTTTTTAAAAAGGAATTAAAAAGAATTAAAAAAAAGAATTAAAAATAAAATAAAATTCGGCGCTGGCCGATCGCTGGCCGATCGGGCCGCCACAATGGCGGCCAACGCATCGGCTAGCGCATCGGCCAGCCCACGCCGATCGGCTCGCCGATTTCGCGCTGGCCGACTCCAATGGTTCGGCTAGCCGATCGGCCAGCGCGACGAATTGGCTAGCCGGTCGCTAGCCGACCATTGCGGATGCTCTAAAGTATTGAAATAATAAAAATATAAATTGAGTTTGTTGGGAAATAACCGGCAAAGTTTGACCGTTTGTCTTGCATAAATGAGCAGTGGAAAGCGAAAAGACAGGTGGTGGCGTGTCATTGGCCCCATTTACCCTCCCCCACACATCCGGCCCATCAAACTATGCCTCGGCTCGATTATTTGAGATTGAATTGGGTTTAATTTTTTAATTTAATTGTATTTTAAATTGGGCCCAGGCCCACATAAAGGACAGAGATGGATTTCTTTTAATAAGAATTGGGCAACGAGTAAATGGAACTCATGGGGTCGGAACTCTGCCGGTTAAAAAAGGTCGTCTCCGACTCGCTGGTGTTGTCTGCTGTCATTGTCTGGACCGAGAAAACATTTTTTTTTCCGTAGCTATGTGAATCATAAATTGCAGTTTCTAATATATGTTTGGAATCCGGATCATACACCATGTTGATGTCGTAGAAATGGCGAGCTGTTGTCAGGTCAAAGACCGATTTATAGAGTTTTTTGGCAACACTCAGAAAAATTGAACTTTTAAGATGAACTAATTTCAAATAATCTAAGCATTCAATGTACTAATTTTTAATTATTTTTTTATTTTTATGACGGTGGAGAAATCACAGCAAGGGTTGCTGTGTTAAAAACGACAACGTTCCACCCACAAGGATGCGGCGCCGTTTTGACAATTCTTAATTCAATTCAACACTTTACTATTCAGCCGCAATTTCTCTTTTCCCAAATAAGCCTACTTTCTTTACGATGCTGTGTTGAAACCAGAATAGTTAATATAGTTAATAGTTAATTCAATAATAAATGTTGCTGCTGTTAAGTTTTAGTTACGGCATTTTTTCATCTTTGCCATAAAAACTCTCTTTCTCTTTTATTTTACTTGTACATGGAAATTTAGTCCTTTTAAAAAAGTAAAAAACGTGATATTACGTCAGATCTTATATAAACTAAACATATGAATTAGCATTTGTGGAGGAGTTATACCATTTGTAGCATTTGATTAATTTGTAAGGTCTCAGGTAGTGCATGCCAATTTCATCTCTTCCTCCAGCTTGTCTACTCATCAAATTAAAAGACGATATTTAATTGAGCCCAACATCATCCGGGCTAAATCAATCTCATGTGCTTGAACTTCTGTAATGCAATGTTAAAAAAGATAACATATGTATTGTCTCATGGTGATGAAGGGGATGATTATGCTCTTCGATAAACTCGTTTAATTTATACATGTCATTCCCATAAGTCAACCCCAATCTTACTTTACAATATGTTCGAGTCTCAAGTCGAGGATTTTTACTCAATGAATATCTTTTGTCTTGTTTTACGCACTCCTTCCTTACAATAAATATATTTATATGATGTTGTTCGACCAATTTTTTTGGCATTGTTAAAATAATGTTTCCTAACTCCAAATCCAACTTTGCTTCCGTATTGAACCCAAACATTCAAGCATCATCTAAGTTATCAAATTTCATACCAATTCTAGACTTAAAATCATAATCTAACTCAAAATCATCAATGACAAATTATTGCAAAAGTCTTTAAAAGCCAAAAAAATGAAGAAGAAAGTATATAAGAGCATTCCCAATGGAGGTGGCGAATTCTCGGCGATAAATCGCCGGTTATCGCCGAATTATCGCCGGCCATTGTGGCGAAGTCGGCGATAATTCGGCGATAATGTTGCCGTTGCTTCGCCGAGTGGCGTTCTAACGCCGGATTATCGCCGAGCGATCGCCGGCCACTGTGGCGACGCTCGGCGATAATCGGCGATAATTAAAATTTTTTTTTTTTTTTTTTGAACCCAACGGCTATTTTACATTCCACCCCTATAAATATTTCCTCCACTTCCTCCATTCATCACCCACAATCTTCATTCTCTCCATTTTCAATCTCTTCTCCCAATCTTCAATTTTCATCAAAATTATGAGCTTTTGGAAGAAAAGTTCCCGATCGGGTAAGGATAAGGGTAAGGGGAAAGAGTCGAGTTCACAAATTCCCAACACGGATGAAGCAAACGAGCAGTGGATGCAGTCGTTGTTGGCGATGGGTTCTCCTCCCGGCCAACTTCCATACGGGGGTCCGTCTCCTTTGCAGACTCCTCCGGCGCGGAGACTTTCTCCGTACTTCAACTCTGCCGGCAGAATGCCCTTTCCAGCCGACGATGTGTATCGGCCCCAGTTCGACACCCCCGGATCAACCCCAGGCGACCAAGAATCTCAGGCCGCGACACTGAGCGCGGAGGACTTCGAGGTGGAAGAAACGCCCACCGAGCCGCCTTCTAGGAGCGGGAGGGGGAAGGCGCCGGCGTCGTCGGCTGCGACTGATACGGGTTCCGATGAGAGGCCGAAGCGGGTAAGGACTACTTACACTCTGCAAGAGTCCGAGCTGATAGCCGACTGCTGGGCGGACACGTCACAGGACGCGGAGCGCAGCAACTACCAGACTGAGATCATATTCTGGGAGCGGATTGCCGCGAAGTACAGGAGCCACAAGACTGCCTCAATGAAGGACCATGGCAGCGAGGCGATCCGTCGGCATTGGGAGCGCCTCATGAGGGACTGCGGGCACTTCAACGGTATTTATTCTAACTTGATGACTCACATGACGAGTGGCCAGAACGAGCACATGGTCCGAGATGAGGCCATCCGGATGTATAGTAGCCAGTACTTGTCGACGAAGGGCTTCAAGTATTGGAACATCTACGATAAGCTGAAGGATCTCCCCAAATTCCGGACGGGAATGCACGACGCGCTGCACGGGAAATCGGTGCGCTCGCGACTTAGCGTTTCGGAGAGCGAGGGGAGCGCGGCCCACATCGACTTGAGTGGGGATGGTCCGCACGAGCGCCCGGAGGGAGTGAAGAAGGCGAAGGGGAGGCGGAAGGGGAAGGGCGCAACGTCGGAAGTCGCGTCGGAATCCGTCATCGACTTAGAAAAAGCCACTTATTCGAGCAATGTCGCCAATCTGACCCAGATGTACACGCTGTACTTCACCGGCGGCGGGACCCCTGAAGAAAAGGCGGCCCTCTGGAAATGCATCCAACACCTGCAGAGTACGCTGGGGCTCGATCCCGACGCCCCTCCGGCCCCTCCGTCTTAGATTTTTTTTTTTTAAATCTTTGTTTATTTGCGTTTTTTATTTGTAGTTTTTTTTTTCTCGTTGTATTATATTTTCCAATGATTAATACAACGATGAATTGTTCATTATTAGTCTATTTATTAAATACATTTGTAGGGAAAATTAAATAATATAAAAAATAATGATGTAAAAATGAAATGTTGAGTTAGGGAGAAATAAGGGAGAAATAAGGGAGAAACCAATGTAGCACTTGGCTAAAAACTGGGGATAAATTTTGGTGCTGATGTGGCGCTGATGTGGCAGGAGTTAGGGAGAAATAAGGGAGTTTTTAGGGAACTCCATTGGGAGTGCTCTAAGGTTATACTCCTCTCAATATAGGGATACTAGATACCAAGCTCCATAACAATTAAAACCAATAATATATTCATGAGAAGATAATTTTGACAAAACACATTAATTTCACTATAGAAAGTCTCCATCTCTATAAAGCATTAATAATAGACAAATATATAGATGATTTTGTAATTTAAATTGAATACTTGTGGCTTATCAGAAGCTTTGAGAAACAAAAGAAAATTGCATAGAGAAAAAAGAGAGCAGAAGTCGCGGCTCTTTGGTGTAGAAGAATAAGATGAAAAAATTAAATAATTCAATTTCTTTATTCATGAATTAGAAATCAAAGGGAAAAAAAGTAGGTGTATTTGGGGAAAGAGAAATTGTGAATTGAATTAAGAATTGTTAAAACGGCGCCGCATCCTAGTGGGTGGAACGGTGTCGTTTTTAACACAGCAGCCCCTACTGTAATTTCTCCACAGCAAGGGATCCGTTCCCAGCTATAAATATACTTTTCTCCTTAGAGATGTTCTTAGGGGAAGAGCCAGAATAGATCATTGTTAGCACATGAAAGACGGAATAGTTATTTATTGTAATAAATAGATCATTATCAGCATTGAAAGATGGGATTATTATGTTCCCTATGTTGTTGCAATATCCCCATGCTATTATGATAATCATGTTCCCTATGTTGTCAGCAAAATAGATAATTATGCATAGCATAAAGAACTTCTTCAGCTATTTACTCATGCAGTTTCGATATAAGTCTCTGCACCATGCAGTGAAGAACTTCTTTTGATAACTGAATTTAATGAAAAATTTTACTCCATCCATCCTAAGAAATTTGAGTCGTATTCTTTTTAGTCCGTTCCAACAAATTTGAGTCATTTTCTTTTATAATAAAAGACAGAACATCTAATCACTCTAATTTTATTCTATCGTTTACTTTACTCTCTCTTATATTTCCTACTTTTTTCATTTATCCTATTTGTTTAATATAAATTCTTAATCTCCATGCTCAAAAGTTTTGTCTTAAATTTTATGAGACGGAGAGAGTAACATAAATAAAAGACAGAAAATAATTTGATTTATATTAGTTTTCCCTCTCTCTCATTTCCTCTTTCCTTGATTATTGGTGAAATATAAGAATGTCACAATTATCCATATTTATTCTTTCTCTTCCATTTTTGTACTTTTTCCTTCTCTTCCATTTTCTTCTTCCCAAAAATTGCAACAAACACACTTATTCCCATTTCTCAACATAATCCATATTTATTCTCTCTCCCCAATCTCTCATTTACTTCTCCCCCACAAATGGCTACGTTTAATATTTATTGATCATATATTAATAAAAACGAAAGACAATGAAGAAAGTATTCTATCAGGTGGTGTTCGGTTGTCATGACTAATAATCATGAGACTATCCATCTAGGATTAAGTTGTGAGATTATTTTAGTTGGAGGGGGAAGGCTATAACTAATTATCATGAAACTATTCATCTAGGATTAAATTGAGGGGGTCAATCTTATGAACCAAACATGATACCTATTTAATCATGAGATTTAGTCTTGTCAACCGAACACTCCCTTAGAATAAAGATAAACATACATACACTCTACGTTATATATTTTACCTTTTTATAATAGTTTAGGAAATAATAAGGTCTTCAAATTTTAATTTGCAGATTTAAGAAAATGAGTAATCATTCAAATGGATAGCTATATAATTATACGTAGCTAATAAAACAAAGGATGAATTTTTATACATTCATACTCTTCATAAAATTATCCGAAAAAATTACTCCATTTTTTTCACTTTCGCGACACTTTATAAGATACTTAGTAATCAAAATTTCAAATGACTAAATGGACATAAATTTTGTCATTGTAATAAAATCACATGCTATAATTGAAATATTAATATTATTATTTAAATAATTAATGATGAGCAATTTCATTGGACACTCTAAATCTTTATCTCATAAAACATGAAAAGAAATTAAATACTTATATAGTAGTAAATTATAATTTAAAACACTAATAGTCATTCATATTTAATTATTTTATTATTAAGGACTCCTAACAATTACAAAAAATATTAGTTATAAAGTAACTACATGTACATATACAGTACTTGATATTTTAGTACTAGTGTCTAATATATTGTCATCGAACTCATCGATGATCATTAAGTCAATTTCCTTAAGTACTCTACATCTTGACTAAATATAATGGGACAAATATAAACATTTGATATATATTGATAAAAAAAATTAAAATAATAATAGACATTCACATTAATTATTTTATTAGCAATAGTAGTTCTTAAAATTATAAATTATAAATTATAAATAACTACATGAATATACACTTAATTTTAGTACAATTTTCTGAAGAAAGTAAATGAATGCGAATGAATATGATCATTTTTTATACAATTAATACCATACTTATTTTTGCTTCAGGAATTTTGTATCATGTGAGATTTTATTTAACTATAGCCAACCCCTCCCATATTTATCACATCATTTGAACCAGAATCTTTCCAACATTATCTGAACCAGAATCAAACTAGAATAAAAAAAATGAACGCTGCGAACTTTCCTTTGCCTTCTAACTTTCATTATTCTCCACCTAAAAATATTATCATCAAAATAGAATTTTTTTTTTTAACCTTACTGCCCATTTGATGATTCTGAAATGTGAGATTTTATTTAACTACCGCCAACCCCTCCCACATTTCTCACATCATTTGAACCAGAATCAAACCAGAATTAAAAAAAAAAAAAAAAAATGAACGCGGCGAACTTTCCTTTGCCTTCTAACTTTCATTATTCTCCACCTAAAAATATTATCATAACTTTTTTTTTAACCTTACCGCTCATTTGATGATTCTGGAAATGTGAGATTTTGTTTAACTACAGCCAACCCCTCCCACATTTCCCACATCATTTGAACCAAAATCAAACCAGAATAAAAATAAATGAACGCTTCGAACTTTCTTTTGCCTTCTTATTTTCATTTATTCTCCACCTACAAATAGCAAAGTAGGTCCCACATTCCACTAACTCAATTCACTCACATTTTATTATAAAATCAATATAAAAATACCTACAAATAGCAAAGTAGGTCCCACATTCCACTAACTCAATTCACTCACATTTTATTATAAAATCAATATAAAAATATGGGTTTCACATTCCACAAACTTTTTCAACCAACTTTTCTTTACATTTTTTAAAACTCGTACTCGGTCAATGTGTGACTCTTAATCAGGGACGGAGGGAGTAATAATAATTTACTACTCCGTACATACTATTGAATTAATATCTTTTAAGTTCTTGTCATGATCAAGTAAAGAAAAGGGATATTGGCCTCTAATATCACGAAACTTTCAAAAAGTTGGGTTTTTCCCACAAACTTTAAAATTGGTAAATAATATCACGAACTTTACCTTGAGTTTGTTTTTTCCCACTAATGAAAAAATTCATGTTATTTTAATAGATTAAAGAACAATTTTTGAGGGTGTGCTTCAAGAAAAACTATCTTCAAATATTGAAAAACTTGAAACTTTCGAAATTGTTGTCGAGAAATTACGAAAAAAAATCGATATCATAGTATTATTTGTGGGATTTTTTTTCATTCGTGGGAAAAAACAAACGCGTGATAAAGTTCGTGATATTATTTACCAATTTTAAAGTTCGTGGGAAAAACCCAACTTTTTGAAAGTTTCGCGATGTTAAATGTCAATATCCCTAAAGAAAACTATACCTATTTTCACACATTCATGATAAATGTGGTCTTTTATCTTTTTGGCCTGCCACTTATCAATATTTCAATTTTAGAACATGACTCATTTCTTTTGTCCGTCCCATAATAGATTGCATAGTTGGAGAATAGCACAAGCTTTTAAGAGATGATGTTTTTGTATTAGGTGGAGAGAGGAAATAGTACATTTATATTAATGCGAGAGAGAACTTTACCAATAAAAGGAAATGTGACGTCTTTTGTGGGACAAACTAAAAAGAAAAGTGTGACATCTATTATGGATAGAGGAAGTACTATTTTCTAAGCCTAATGTTACACTATATCTACCAGAAATCTAACACTTTGTTTTTCTAATACAATATCTTTAACAGGTTCCCTTCCTCGTCGCCCAATAGACGCCTTAATTTTTTGGCTATCTCTGTTCAGCAAACTAAATTTCCATATCTTGTAAAGCTTACTTCAATTTGGCTACTTTTGTACAAATCACTTGATTTATATGGCTTGCATTAAACAACACAAGTCACCAAGGAAATACTACATAGAATGTCCAACTTGTCCAGCAACACTTTGCCTAATTCTAATTTTAATTTTCACTGCAGGTGAGAACCAGCATTTTCGTAGTAATAAAAGGGTAATTTCTGATCTTCAACTTCAGAACTCATTCTCATTCAATGACATTTACACTGCATAATTATAGATAAGCTACCACTGGCAGTCTGGCACAGACTCAACAGAAACGCATGTAAATATCATCATGTAGGTTGCCAAAAGTTTTTCATCATAGTCTCATTATACCTGATGCTGCCCCACCAAAAGAATAGAGTACATAGAATTAATGATAAAAGCTATTATAAGATACTCCCGAGGTGAATTTTTGGAGTGGAATCCTTGTCTTCAATCTGTATGATGAATTCATCATCTTCTTCTTCTTCTTCTTCTTCTTCTTCTTCGTCTTTTCTCTCTCTCAAAATCTCTACGAAAATCGCTCAAGAATGTGTATGGGGGTTGCTGAGTCCATTTATACTTACGGCTGGATTGCAGGATTAGTTACGATTCTCATCGAGTCGTTGGGATTGCAAGTGTGTTGAATCCAACAAGTCGCTAGATGTGTTATGTAATTCTTTCTTTCCAGCGAGTCGCTAGATGTATTCTGGATTAAAGTGTCTTTCCAGGGAGTAGTTGGGTTCGCTAGTGCGTTGAATCCAACGAGTCTCTGGACATGTTCTGTAGTACAAAAACTCACCAATGAGTCGGTAGGTTCGCAAGTGCATTGAACCCAACGAGCAACTCGTATGTGCAGTTTCTCCTTACTTGCACTCGAGCTCCGGTGTTTGTCAATTTTTACTGTTTTAAACTCTTTTTCTACACATCCTTCCCATTGTTCCCAAATTAGTCAAAACACCAACCTCATCAAGAATTCAAGATAAAGACATAAACTTGTCATTTCTTAGCAAAATATGATCAAAATCACACAAGTCTAATCTCTAAAATCATGTGAAATTCAAGCAGACCTGCGACCCTTGATCATCGTCACACTATATTGTAGTCTCTGTTTAGATTAAACACCTCCTTCACGAAGTGTTAGAACTGTCGAATGCATTATTAGTTTGATATTGTTTCGGGTTCAAATTCACCATATCATAATCTTTAAATTTGTATTCATTTAAAATATAATAATATGTATGCTATAAACCAAATAACCGATAGTTGACCGCTGTCAAATTAGAAACAAAGTAAACAATGATTTTCAATATGAGATTCTTAGATATACATATTTTTCAATCGAGTATGACCCTATTTGTAATAAGTGGCATACCAAAATGGATTTATCAATTATTTGTAACAGGGTTGATAATTTTTGACAATACGCATAAAATTAATAGATTTGAGTTAAGTTTTATTCGATTTGTATCCTTATCAAGTTCATCCATTAGGAACCTAATAATTTCGAGTTGGATTCGAGTAACCCGTTAAAAAATAATACTAGTATTGTTTTTTATACCTTAGTTTTATCATAGGCTTTTGTAAATCAGGTTTAATAGTGTAATATCAAATCTTAAAGTGTAATATCAGATCTTAATCGTGTAATATCGTTTTTAATCGTGTAAATCTAGTCCGTGTATTTATTGTGTTGTTATCTTGTCGTGCCAACTCATATTATGTAATATCAGATCTTAATCGTGTAATATCACTTTTAATCGCATAAATCAAGATCGTATATTTATCGTGTTGTTATTTTGTTGTGGCAACTTACATTATACCGCGTCGTTAACAGATTCATCATGTTATGCAAGCTAATAATTTAATATTCTAAAATTAACAACAATAGTACTTTCGTTTCAATTAGTAGCCCGGTGATACGATTGATTAAAGTATGAACCGATAGCTTGGGTCCAATTTTGAGAACATTGAATTAAAGGGTGCTTTTGGCTAAGGCATTGCATTTCTCAAGGGTCAATAGTGCAAATCAGCTTAACGAGATACGCGCGATCAATTCACTTCTTCATCGCACTCTGCAGCTACTCGCTTGTTCTGGATATTGGTGAATTTGCAGGTAACGCAACGTTTGATCTGGAGTGTTGCTCGATTGATCTGCTCGAAACTAGCGCTAGTTTCTGTTTATTTATTTTGCTGCATTCTGATCCCATGGTATCTGTAGGGAAGCCACATTTCCTTTTGTATAAATCTTAGGTTTCATGTATTCGTAGTTTTAAAGAAATTGAAACCTAGATAGTTCCATTGGGCCGGATCTGGATCTCCTTATTCATCCTGTGATTGTGTAGCTAGGGCGCTGTGATTTATTTTCACTCGTGAGATTCAATTGATTTCATTACTTCTGCGAATGTAAAGGCTCTATTGTTCCTTTGTAGGTGTTCTTTCTGTTGCTACTTTGACGTTTATTTAGTTTGTGTCCGGTGGGGAACTGAGAAAACAAGATGGTGCGTTTTGTATGACATTTTTTCTTTTTGATTCTCCTATTGAGCTGCTTCCCTTATTTTGTGACGTTTATCTCTATGGTGCAGGTTGTACTTGCGGCTTCCATCATAAGTAAATCTGGCAAAGGTAGGCTCCTGATTTTCTTATACTACTTATCCTAATTTTGATATTATAATTTTGATTTGAGAAGATGTTATATCTGGTAAATGCTTTTAGTTGTTATGGATATTTCATCTCGGTGTGTTGAATATATGAAAAATGTTTTTGCAAAGTGAGCATTAAAATGACCTCAGCCCGTCTCCTAAGTTCTCTTTTAGAACATTATATTCAAGAATGATTAAGTGACTGTATATGATTAGGCATGTATGGTACTAGTATTTAATTTTTCTGGTTGCAGAATCTGTTAGGCATGTATGATATTTTGATTATGCCCTTGTTTTCACATTCTACTAACCTCATTCTCTTACTATCCTAATAAGCAAATTAGACCTAAGTGTTGCTGAGGATGAGATGATCTGAGCTGCAAAAGAAGCGTGTAGAAGATGTTGACTTATATTATGTTGTATATCTAAATAAGTTCAGTGGATAACTTTGCCTATGACCATAGCCTGAGACGCCAACTAAACCATGATTACAAACACATTCATGTATTCTCTTCACTTAATAATTTTGAGGAACATGCCGATGAGGATATAGGAATTATAAAAATGTTAATTTTAGCTGTGTCAAAGTTGTCATAAGGCTCTTGATCCCGTAGAATTTGAAATTAGAATAAGTGCTTCATTAATTTTTGAATTATTTTTATCTGACTACGTCAAGAGCATATAGTTGTTATATGAGCTGTAAATTCTAAAAAAATCAAAAGTGCTGCCATTTCTGGGATCTAAACTACTGTGTTTGTGTACCCGTGGTTACAGAGCTATTTTATGCCCTTTGTTACATTTGGAGTTTGGGCAGTTTGTCATATACTTTTGTCATATACTTTTAATTGAGATTGACTATCTTGACGGCTGTACTGATTAATTTAGATATACTAGATTTCCTTCTTCTATGTCAGTATTGGCCTCAGCTTCATTTGGTTCTGCCCATTTTGTTTTAAATCTATCTGCATTTTACATTCATTGCCTTCTTTAATTACACATTTGTTTAAAAAGTCTTTTTTATGGTGCATGTGCCTTCTGTTCAACATTCGTTACATGCCTTTTCTAATGCTTATATTTTCACATTTGATATTAGTTATTGCTGATCAGCCTTTCTATCTATTCAATTTATTTAGTTTACATCTGATTAGTTTTGGAAAGTGCTCTGAACAATTTTTCTATGATGTCGATTTTTATGTTCATTCCTTTAATTAGTTTTGGCAAGTGCTCTGAACAAGTTTCAATGATGTGATTTTGTATCTTTTACAGCACTTGTCTCGAGGCAGTTTGTTGACATGTCCCGTATACGAATCGAGGGCTACCTTGCTGCTTTCCCCAAATTGGTGGGAACAGGGAAACAGCATACTTATGTTGAGACTGAGAATGTCCGTTATGTTTATCAGCCAATAGAGACCCTATATCTGCTTCTTGTTACAAACAAGCAGAGCAACATCCTCGAGGATTTGGAGACACTGAGGCTGCTTTCTAAACTTGTATCCTTTTTTATTATTGGCTTGAATTTATCATTCTTAAAATCTGAGTTTGCTTGTTTGTGCATACTCTGTATTCTACTTGATCTTCCATATGTCTTAGTTCTGTAGAACAATAGTTTTTCTTCTTCCCCTCTTGAAGTCATTATCATATCTACACCAGAAATTTGTAGAAAATTTTACCTTCTTGATATTATTGTCTCTGTAAACTGTACCGTTGTTTCTTTAACCATCTTAGGTGCCTGAATACTCCTATTCCCTAGATGAGGAAGGCATTGGCAAGACAGCTTTTGAGATTCTTTTCGCGTTTGATGAGGTCATCTCGCTGGGACACAAGGAAAATGTCACAGTTGCACAAGTCAAACAGTATTGTGAAATGGAAAGTCATGAAGAGAAACAGCACAAGTTGCTCCTACAAAGTAAAATCAATGAAACCAAGGATGTCATGAAACGGAAGGCCAGTGAGATTGACAAAAGCAAGGTAAATGGTTTAAATTCAACATTGATGCTCAAAATATCTATTTGTCAGCAGGGATGGATTAAGTTATTGTGTGTTCTGTTCTATATAGATTGAGAAGAATAGAGGTGACAGGGGAGGATTTACGTCGTTGCAATCAGTGACTTCTGGAGCGGGCTTTGGCAGTGACACCGCCATATCTAGCAGCAGTGGTGGTTTTGGAGGTGTTTCTAGCTTTGGATTAAGCACCGAAGGGGAGTCCTTCTCTAAGTCCAAAGGTATGCCCTTTATATATGTTTGCAGCTACTTGATATCGGAACTACTGACCAAGATCATGATGATGCTCTACATGTTTTATGAAGATGATATAACTTTAATTAAAGCTAATAGGGACAATTTTACAGTCAAATGGTTAAAGATTGCTTCATCCTTTGTAATGTGTTTCGTGAGTTCATATTCTTGGTTACTTTGCTGTTATTTTAGCTATAGAAGACACCGTACAGTTGCAGCCTCCTTTAAAAGTAAATACAGTTATTGGAATCCTCTGGTTGACTTGTTGCTTAAGTGATACATTTATTGAATTTAGGCTACATTAATTTGGTTGCTTCTTTATCTCTGTGATTAGTTCGTCCATCATCCTCTGCTTCAGCTCCGCCAAAAGGTTCTAGTATGAAGCTTGTGACAAAACAAAGAACCAACCAATTTTTGGAATCTCTTAAAGCTGAAGGTGAAGTGATTGTTGAAGATGTGAGACCAAGTGGTGGTCAGTCCAGAGCACCTGCTTCTCTGCCAAGTGACCCTGTTACATTAAGTATCGAAGAAAAGCTTAATGTAACATTGAAACGGGATGGTGGCATTGGAAACTTTGATCTGCAGGGTATGCTATCACTCCAGATACTTCAAGATGATGGATTCATCCAAGTTCAGGTACCTCAGTTCTCGTTTCTGCCCTAAGTCTACATTCACTTGTATCCAGATCTGAAAAGAGTGTTTTTGTTCATGTTGAATGCTTCTGAGACTGAGAGCATTGTTTCTGATGTTGATTCAGATTGAGACTGGTGACAATCCTGGAGTTAAATTTAAGACCCACCCCAACATTAATAGGGATTTGTACAATGGTGAAAATATTTTGGGTCTTAGGGACCCAAACCGCCCATTCCCTTCTGGCCCGGGTAGTGAAGGTGTTTCTTTGTTGAAATGGAGAATGCAAAGTGCAGATGAGTCACTTGCGCCATTGTCAAGTAAGCTTTTCTTGTATATCACCCAAGCATTAAAGACATTAGAAAGATGTGTCATCTTGTAAATAGTCTACTGCTTGAAATTATTTTATCATTGCAGTTAGTTGCTGGCCTTCTGTTTCTGGGAATGACACCTATGTAAACATGGAGTATGAAGCTCCAACTTTTGATCTACAAAATGTTGTGATCTCCATTCCTCTTCCAGCTCTTAGAGAGGCACCTAGAGTACAACAAATTGATGGGGATTGGAGGTGTGGCTTCATCTTATTGTTTACTATTAACATTTCATTTGATAAATTGTTATAAGAGATACTCCCTCTGTCCCCAAAAAATAGACTAGTTTTACCATTTTGGGCCGTCCCCCAAAATTAGACAAAGTCTAAATATCGAAAGCTTTTAACCAATTACACACCACTAATAATGTGGACCCCACAAATCCACTAACACTACTTCCACTAATTTTTCCTGCTCTCTTTCTTACTTTTTTCAATCTATCTCTTACTATACCAATTAAACATTAAAATCCGTGCCATATACAAGTTTGTCTATTTTTTTGGGGGACGGAGGGAGTATTACGTTTCCTCTATTTTTTTATCACTTACTATCTCTTCTGAGTCCTGACTGACTAGCAATAGTAGTAAGTTTTGGATTGGAGTTTCTCAGTGACCCCTTTGAATCCTTGATACATCTGAAATCTGTCTACTCTTTATTGTGTTTGGTATTGTTTTCAACATATATGACTCGTACTTCTAAAAGTTGACTACTAAATCAGAATTCAGAAGATAGAGTTTCTAATCTGTGAAGTTAAGATGCAGTTGTATGAGGTATTGCTTGAGCAAGTAAGACAGTCTCTCAAAGATGCGTCCGTAATAAATCTAATGATCGGTTGAATTTAACACATATATTGTCCCTTCAATGTGTGGTTCTGCTTGTGAAACAAACTCATTTCAACAAGCTTATCTAATGTTCAATGCAAGCCACACTGACTGATAGGGCTACCTAAGCCCACTTGATCATCTCAAGGCACAGCCGGCTAAAATCAGACCTTGGAGTATCCAAGGCTGGCCATCGTTGTTGGTATTAGCTTATTATTTAACCAATGAAATGAGGATGCTTTTCATTTAATATTTTGATGATTGAGCTTTGCATGATGCAACAAAAGCGATCCTTGTCATATGAGTTTGTGAGTTTGGTACCTGTAATTATTTTACTAATGTGACTAGGTATAACCTTTTAGTTTGAGATGCAGAACCTTATTGATTTAACGATTAGTTATATCAGTCGTTTTTATAGAGAAGAGAGAGTCAAACAAATGGGTCCACATGTGGCCTTCTTAGTGTTTAGCGTGAAATTGTATTGAGACGATTATTGATTCTAAGGCTCTTTATTGGTGATGCTCATTTGATTAATTTCCTGTTCAATACATGAAGTAAGGAGTGAACACTTTGAAATATCAATTGCAGGTACGATGCCAGGAAGTCAGTTTTGGAATGGTCTATTGTACTCATTGATAACTCCAATCGCAGGTTAATTGGCAGTGAATTTTTTCTTCTTAGTTTAATCTGATTCCGCTGTGTTTCTGACTTGGCTTATTAATGTAATATTGTGCCTGCAGTGGATCAATGGAGTTCATAATTCCAGCAATCGATACATCAGATCTTTTCCCAATTTCTGTGCGCTTTACTTCTACAAGAACTTTCAGTGATCTAAAGGTTCTCTTCTGTATCACACGCTACATCTTTTAGACCTGTTGATGAGTATTTTTCATGAAAGAGAATAGCTCTAGCTGTAATGATCATAAGATGATCCTAGTAAATATACGTGCCTATTTCTGAATGGGGTGTGTATATTATCTGTTGCAGGTGATTAGCGTTTTGCCTATGAAAGGAGGAAATCCTCCCAGGTTTGCTCAGAGAACGCTACTCTCTGCTGAAAATTATCAAGTGGTATGATCATTGCAAATGTGTCGCCGTTCTATTGCAGTGTTGATTTGTACCAAACTCTACTCGGTTCTAGTATTAACTTTTTTTTGCAGAATTTATACTACTACAAGTATAGAGGTGTAGTTGTTGATACATTGATAAATATGACACGGTTTTTGTAAGGAATTTCAGTGGGGAGTTTGTTTTGTTCTCAACTTTCTCGACTATTACTTTAGTAAATAGCGCAGGTTATACTGATTTGAAGTATGGCCATTTTCATGTCATATTCATATTACTCCTACGTAGTGTTCTTGATATGAATGCGAAGATGTTTAGAGACGCCCCATTGTTGTCGATGTAGTTTTTATGATGTGACTGATAATGGTGGTATTTCACCGTATATCATGGTAGTTTTCAACTTTCTTGACCAATTTTATATAAATAGTTTACAAGAGGAATGGACACATAAAAATGCCTTTATGTGCGTAGAATAAACGGATAAAACGTGTATATTAAAACTATGCACATGCTTTATGAACGAAAAAAGGTTAAATGGTTTTGATTTGAATGGATTAAAATAATACCTTGCATTATCTCTTTTATATTTTATTAATTTTGGATTAAGATCTATATGATTCATCATAAAGGTTATAAACAGTGATCAAAGAACTAGTTGCAAATCGTGCGTGTTGTGTCGTTATTGTGTCGACACGATAACAACAAACACGAACACGACCCGTTAAGAAAACTCCAAACACGAAGACGACCCATTACCCTCAGACACGAACACGACACGATAATAACACATATATGACAAGACACAATAACGACACTATAATAATAATATTATAATATGTTAATATTATTTCTAATATTATTTTAATTTTAAAATTTGAAAATAATAATAATATTATAATATATTAATATTATATCTTAACGTATAACACGAACACGACATGACACGAACACGATACGAAGTTCTCGTGTCGTTATCGTGTCGACACGATAAAGATATAAATCCAATCAACTTTGACACATATCCATTAATATCGTATGAGTTCATGTCGTGTTATCATGTCGTTCCAAAAGGGTCGAGAACATGAGTGTGATATTCATTTGAATAAATGAATAATACACTTTCCCGTATACTCGAATGTAAAAATAGAAAAAATAGAGGCGAAGATTCTAGAATTGTACACGTGTCTCCAGCTTCCCCATAAACCCCAACCCTTCTCCTCTTCTTATCTGATCTCCATTCTCCAAAATCTTTAAGTCTCTCCCAATTCTCATTTCTCACCAATTGCCACAAAATGGCGTCCTCAACTGCTCAAATCAACGCTCTCGGCGGCGTGGCTCACTTCACAACCGTCAAATCCTCCAGAGCCCATCCCAATAGAACCGTATTTTTCGGCACCAAGCTCAACGCCAGCTCCGGATTGAAGCTCAAGAGTAGTAAGCATCGGCGCGCCTCTACTTTCCGTGTGGTGGCGGAGAAAGTAGTCGGAATTGACCTCGGCACCACCAATTCCGCGGTGGCGGCAATGGAGGGAGGAAAACCTACCATCGTCACCAACGCCGAAGGCCAGCGCACCACGCCCTCTGTGGTCGCCTACACTAAAAATGGCGATAGGCTGGTAGGCCAGATTGCGAAGAGGCAGGCCGTGGTGAATCCAGAGAATACATTCTTCTCCGTGAAGAGGTTTATTGGGAGGAAGATGTCCGAGGTCGATGACGAGTCCAGGCAGGTTTCGTATAATGTCGTCAGGGATGAAAACGGGAACGTCAAGCTTGACTGCCCTGCCATTGGTAAACAGTTTGCAGCTGAGGAAATTTCCGCTCAGGTTTTGTATTCCACCATTCATAATTTCATATCAATTTGTCGATTTGTGTTTTATATTTGCTTTAATCACTCTTTCTGGTTTTAGGTTTTGAGGAAGCTTGTTGATGATGCATCGAAGTTCTTAAATGACAAGGTTACCAAAGCAGTAGTTACAGTCCCTGCCTACTTCAATGATTCTCAAAGGACAGCAACCAAGGATGCCGGTCGCATTGCTGGATTGGAGGTTCTCCGCATTATAAATGAACCAACTGCTGCATCATTGGCCTATGGTTTCGAGAGGAAAAGCAATGAAACTATTCTGGTTTTTGACCTAGGAGGTGGAACTTTTGATGTCTCAGGTATATTCATTTTCCTCTTCTCTCTAAAGAACTATTCATCTCTTCTTTGTTCTTGATTTTGTTGATGTTGAAGCTCTTCTCCTTTCTTCTTTACTCCTGTTTTGGTCTCTATTTCTTGTTATATGTTTGAAATTAGAAAATACAATTAGATTACAGATCATGAGCTAAGGTAAATTTGGTTTATCTTTTACAACTGTCAATGTTCTGGCATCTTTGATGCACTTACTTTGACTGTATATTTGGTTACTGAAGTTTGAGTAATAGTTGTACGAATGCTAAACTAAATAGAGTATAAGAGGAGTTATACTGATGATGCGGTAAACTCTTTCCGTAACATTTTACACACATCTTAATTGAGCATTCTAAAAGAAGGCTTAATAATTTTCATTTGCCTGCTCTGATTCAGTCCTTGAGGTTGGTGATGGTGTGTTTGAAGTGCTTTCTACTTCCGGAGACACTCATCTTGGTGGTGATGACTTTGATAAGGTTGGTACTCCTAATCATTCATTAAATTTAACTAGCCATCTCTCTATCTTTCTCTCACACAAAAACAAATTCATGCATACTGTAAATGCTGATTGTTCCATGTTGTTCAGCATGGTGTTTCTGGAATTTTTTTATGGCATTTGACTTTTTTTAAGTCATTTATATTTTTTTAATTTCTCAGAGAGTTGTCGACTGGCTTTCTGCGGATTTCAAAAGGAATGAAGGGATAGATCTATTGAAGGACAAACAAGCCCTTCAGCGTTTGACGGAGACTGCAGAGAAAGCCAAAATGGAACTTTCCTCTTTGACTCAAACTAACATTAGGCAAGTTTCTATATTTTTTCCAAATTCTTATTGCAACGTATTGAATGTCTACATGCTGATTGTTTTGTTTGGTATTTTTTGCCAGTTTGCCTTTCATTACTGCCACTGCAGATGGCCCTAAACATATCGAGACCACACTTACACGAGCTAAGTTTGAGGAACTGTGCTCAGATTTACTTGACAGGTGAGCTTATTTCATCGGTTCATTAGAACATATGTGCAATTTGTATTCTATACTTCAGCTTCTTGATGTAATGACGTCCCTTTCCAGGCTAAAAACCCCAGTTCAAAATTCATTGAGGGACGCGAAGCTTTCCTTGAGTGATATAGATGAGGTAATTCTGGTGGGTGGTTCCACTCGTATTCCAGCAGTTCAGGAGCTTGTTAAGAAGATGACTGGAAAGGACCCAAATGTTACTGTGAATCCCGATGAAGTGGTAGCCCTTGGAGCTGCTGTTCAGGTAATATCCTGATCTGATTTGTTGCGACTTCTTGTCCTGAAGTTAATGTCGTCTAAACATCTTTTGTTGCTTGTTTTATCTGTTTAGGCTGGTGTTTTGGCGGGAGATGTTAGCGATATTGTCCTTTTGGATGTATCACCATTATCTTTGGGACTGGAAACACTTGGTGGTGTGATGACAAAGATTATTCCCAGAAATACCACATTACCCACTTCAAAATCAGAAGTATTTTCAACTGCTGCGGATGGTCAGACCAGTGTCGAGATCAATGTCCTTCAAGGTGAAAGGGAGTTCGTCCGGGACAACAAATCCTTAGGCAGTTTCCGCCTTGATGGAATTCCACCTGCTCCCCGTGGTGTCCCACAGATTGAGGTCAAGTTTGATATTGATGCGAATGGAATCCTCTCAGTTACTGCTATAGATAAGGGAACTGGGAAGAAGCAAGATATCACGATTACTGGTGCCAGCACATTACCTGGTGATGAGGTGAGTGTTATTGATAGTGTCTTAACTAAATAGTAATATGCTTAGGAAGCTTTATGCATACTGTATTGGAGCCAGTATTGTCTTTAGATTGAATGGATGGGGTTTTACAGACAGATTTGAATCATTTTTTGGGAGTAGGATAACTGTCGTTACTAAACGATTTCTGCAAGGAGGATTGTCTCTCAGTCCCTTATCCTTTAGGTAATTAATTTAAATTTTTCTGAATGAACTACAGGTGGAGAGAATGGTCAGTGAAGCTGAAAAATTTGCAAGTGAAGACAAGGAGAAGAGAGATGCAATAGATACTAAGAATCAGGCTGACTCAGTAGTTTACCAAACGGAGAAGCAGTTGAAGGAACTTGGTGACAAAGTTCCTCCCCCTGTAAAAGAGAAGGTTGAGGCCAAACTTGGAGAACTGAAGGATGCCATCTCTGGAGGATCAACCCAAGCAATGAAGGATGCCATGACTGCACTAAATCAGGAAGTCATGCAGATTGGCCAATCACTGTACAACCAACCTGGTGCAGAACCTGCTGCAGGCCCAACCCCTGGTGGTGGTGCTACTTCAGAATCATCGGAGAAGCGACCTGATGGTGGCGATGTCATTGATGCAGATTTCACAGACAGCAAATGAGAGAATGGGTGGTTAGTCTTACCAAATTTTGTGGACAAACAAAGTAGCTGGACAAGGGCACTTGAGAAAACAATAGGAGCGGAGATAGAAAGATTATAGTACAAGCAGCAATGTATGCCAAAAATTTCGATTGCTTGAAGGTATGCCTAGACTGTCAAGACTTGTGCTTGAATAAAGTTGGTAGGTCATATTTAGTTGTCAACGTGTCTGATTTTTGAAAGATATTCTAGTTTCTGTATTTCAGATGAAGAGAATGATGTCCAAAGTTTTAAAGCTTGCGAATTATTGTTTTAATCATGCATTTCGAGCGGAATAATGTAAAAAATGTGCTGTCCCACTAAAATAAATAAATAAAAGTGAATATATTAGTGAAATGACGTTGTAAAGTCTATACCATACAAAAAAGTTAGCAACGCCACTCCCTGCTCAGTGCTACTATTCCTACCCCAAGAAAAATATGATGCTCGAAAATAAGATGAGAGTGAAAGGGTTAAGAGTTTGTGTTTTCATGGTAAGGTTCCCTCGCCACAATGATCATTGGAACTTGCATTTGTTGCAATGTTCTTTTCCTCCGCCTCGATTGGGATCTCTGGATGGATTGTAATAGGCTGTTGGAGGAGCGGAGTTATCTTGTTGGAGCCTAGCAGCTCCGGACCTCATCGGGCTGGGAGACCTAAAACTCGAGGTGTGGTAGTATTGAGGAGGAAGTTGCTGCTGATGATGGGTAGGAGGAGGAGAAGAGTAATGGTTTTGTTGGGGGATGTTGAGGAGGTTGCATATGCTGGGTGAACTGTGGATCCTCTGCATATTTCCAAATGTATTATTAGCTTCAGCAGCGTAGCTGTCAGGAGACCTGGGGGAAGTGCAGCCGGAGGAGGCGAGGGAGCTGACTCCGGGGCGCTTGCTAGAGTTAGAGAGGTGCCTGGGAGTGATGATGCCATTGATGGAAAAGATGTAGCGCTGATCCAACGGCAGTTGGTCGTCCATAACCATGTTATTGTTGTTGTTGTTGTGTTTGTGGTTGTGGTTGTGGACGGGGAAGAGGAAAGTTCGCATTCTGGGAAACCCCATCATTTGGTAATTCTCCATTTCGTCGAACATGTTCCCCAAATCCTCGTCCGATTTCACCGTCACTAAGGCGTCGAGATCCTCGGTCGCTAGCTGGTACCTCAGCACCATTTCCCCCTCCATCATGTAGGTCAATCGCTTCATTGCTTCTGTAAATGAATAAGTTCAATTATTAGAATTTAATCAGATTTTGTGATCACAAAATTGCGCGTTGGTGTATGTATTGTCATTTCTCATGCAAAATTCATATAATAGCAATGTTATTCTCAAATACAATAATGCATTATACTATATTGAAAGAGATTCATTACGCTACATATTTTACATGAATGAGGATTGACGATGAATTAAGATGATGGTCATTTTTCACAACTATGCGTGATACCTTTAAAAGAGATATCTCTGGGAACGGAAATGACGCGGGTTTCGCCGCCGACATACTTGAGCTGGCCATCGGAGGGACGGGGGAGAATCTTGCCGCCGTGGCTGCATAGGAATTTGACCCTGCTCCGAGGCGAACTCAGGGCAGAGCTAGGCGCCGATGTGCATGACGCTGTGCGCCTCGCCAACACACCACCACCGTCGGTGTAACAGCTCATTTTCGATCAACTTTCAATCTCGAATCCAATTCATTCTCTTCTCGTTTTATGGAGGGAAAGGAATGGAAGGAGGGAAGCCCACCTCTATTTATACGCATTTTATATATTTAGTCATGTTCAAAACAATTAAACGCCATACATATTGTTAAACCCTTTATTATACTTTTCTTGAATTTGTATTTTATTTATTAAAGTAAGTGGTAAAAGTTAATGTTTTCCATTGGGTGAAGAACAATCACTCAAGGCAAAAGATCTTATTATGAGGCGATTATATGGTTTGTTATTACGATTAAATTAATTTCGTCAGAATATTATTTGTGAAGTGGGAATAAAATTGTTACAATCCAGTCCGACGCCCGGAGAACCTTTGGTGTGTTAATTTTTGAACACTTACTTGTATGATAACAGTATAAACAAGAAGAATATATGGTTACGTTCTAAAAAATTTTAGTCTACTTGGCAATTGTTATAAACTTTTAATAAACATGGGGAATAACACTAAGGGGTGTTCAGTTTACAAGATTGTATCTCTAAATTTATTATGTAGTGTTTTTAGTTCATGAAATTCAATACAACAACTCAATCCTAGATGGATAATCATGGTATAATTAGTCATAGCTAACCTCCTATTACAAAATAATCTCACAACTCAATTCTAGATTATATCTTGGTATTATTTTATCTAGGAAACCGAACACCACCTAAGGGATAGTATATCAGATTACTTGAAATCATTTTATCTAGAAAACCGAACACCACCTAATGCGATAGTATATCAGATTACTTGAAATCAGGGGTGTTCAAGTTACAAGATTGTATCCGGAAATAAATTTATAGTGTGTTTGCTTCATAGAATTCAATCCCACAACTCAATTATAAATGGATAATCATGGTATAATTAGTTATAGCTAACCCCATGACTAAAATAATCTTACAATCCAATCCTAGAAGAATGTATCTTGAGAAGTATTATTTTATCTTAGAAACCGAACAAATATGTATAAACATTTTATTCAAAATCTAGGATAATAATGAGAAAAGTAACACAATATTTCATTCTCATTTCAGGGGCGACTATATCATATAATTCCACCATCTCATCTCTAAAATCATCTTTATACTCTGCAAGTCTTGAAGTAGCAAGATATTTGAGAAAAGTGAGATGCCATGAAATGCTCATTCTATTTCTCATTCAAATCAACAAGCATTTGAGCTAAGAGCACACTGTCAAGCTCTGGCAGTCATTCTCAATTCCCTTTTCCTCAAGATACACACAAAGTTTAGTTGGGTATCATACAACTAAAACCACTTACAACTGGGTTTAAGCAAAAGCTGGATACAGTAAATCCCGGTACTAACCAGGGTCTATAATCATAAATTTACTGAACCCAGGTAGAAGACTGCTGGACAAAACATATATATAGCAGTAGCAGTACACTGCACTTCAGATTTGTATTTACAGTTCAGCGAACGAAGTCATCATCCCTGATAGCCAGTGAATCAATGGCAAGAATTGGAGATGCAAAGCCTGTCAATTAGTATAAACCTACCAAAGGGACACCGATCAATATTGTGGTGTTATATGCTCGACAATTCACCTTCGCAACTTCTTGCTCTTTTCCCTGTCCATCTTCAACTTAGGATCATAATTTCTTAATCCACCAAGCAGTAAATACACCATCTGTAGCATTCAGGCAAAACTGAAGGCCTCTATGGGCTTCCAAGCAAAACACGTCTGTCTCCACATACACTGCATATGCAGGATATTCTCTCAGGCATCCTGATTTATGCTTCAATATGGCAATTCACAAAAGCATTTCACTGCACAACCAATTTCAAAAACCATGAGTTGTGAAAGAAACTGTATGGTGAATCTCTGCATGAAACTAGATACAACCTACACTACCCAACACTAGCTAGTTTAAGGTCTTACTTATCATGAAATCTGGAACCAGTACTTAAAGAGACGAGAATCAAAATCCATGGGAAATGCAGTCATTAAGAACAAAACTCACCATATGCAACCAAACTAGGTAGCTGAACTGGACTTTTGGACCCACACTTGTTTCTGTAATTTATGGGAGCATGTATAAGCATGCAATACAACTGAATTATGAGTTTGAAAGTTGTTCAAGTGTAGCAATTTACAAACCTCTTGAGAAGCATAGCCAGAAGAACCTCCCCTTTTTGAAGATTTCCCCTCTACAGCAGAAGAGCCATCTCCTTCCTTCACATTGTAAGCTGAGCCACGTCGAACCCCATGCCTATAAGACCCTACAGTATTTCCTAAACCATCAGTGTACAACTTACAAATGCAACAGATTATATATCCACTTATTGCCCCAATTTTTAAACTCAACACTCACCATTGTCAGATGAGTAACGCCTACCACGACCACCACCACGTGTGACCAGTATATCTTGTTTTGATTCCACATGAGTTCCTGAAGGCGTAAACAATGGTATAATATAAACTTTATATTAGATAAAATTGAGAGCAAAGTACCTTAGCAAATTAAGCCACCTAAAGAAAATCTTAAATTATTAAGTCTTAGTGGTGTGATAATGTGATGTCAGCAAAGAATAATCACTTGAACGAATGTACAATCTATCCAATAATTCTGCTTATTATATACCTTCGGCAGAATCCCCTACTTCAGATATCTGTGAAGCAGACAAGGATAATGAGTCATCACTTGCATGTAATCCATCCGAACGTCGAAGTGGAGTCCAAACACCACGATCGGGTCTATCCTTGTTCCTTGCCCGCCTTTCCTGCTTCTCTGTGGGACCGGCATGCAAATCATTGGAGACTAACTTATCCTCAGGAACCCCATTTGTATCCTTCTGAAGTGATTGCAGACTTGGGGGTCGAGGAGGTTTCTTGTCTCTTTCCTGATTAGGAGACTGGGTAAGCAGTTCTGATTGTGATCCCAAAGATGGTTGATTTTGACGAGTATCCCTGCTGAGAAGAATGCTCCTGATTATCTTTCCACTAGCTTCACGCTGCTGATTATGTTTTGGGGTAGCAGCTTTGTCAGGAGAGACTGTATTCTGTTGCAGTAACAGACCGCCAGAAACCTACAGAAGACATACATGATTACATGTGAAATCATCATTTTTCATCCATTATTATCTCAGATATGCTAAGGCCAGAACATGAGATCCAAGATGTACGCTCGCCTCCAGAAGACAAAAAAGTAACATTTGGCGGATTCTCTTGTAGTGGTAGTGGTAAACATGATTGATGGTGTATTCATATTAATGTGCTTTATAAACAGAAACCAACCAATCATGAGTCATCAGAACAAGAAAATCATCAACTTTATGCATAACTGAGGTTTTATAAAAACAACATGATGATGAACACAGAAGTTTCATTTTGATTAATTTGGATGAACTCCTAGAGAGAAGATAATAGCAAGGAACTTGACATGATACCATTATCCTAATACTAATGGAAGTGGATACTAATAGAGCCTTAGACCCTAGATTTTATACCTACAAACATTAGAATGATCAGAATAAGTCCATCCATTAATGTTGTCACATTATCAAAACAAGGCACAAACAAGGTATAGTAAAGTACCCAGCAGAGATCATAAGAAATGAAGCCAAAGGCAATGAATCCAATTTAGATAGCAGTTTCATATTCTCCCCTGTGATGGGGTTCATCTATATGACTTATCAGAATTCAGTGAAATTAAATTATTAATCACTGGAACCAGTTTGAAACAAAGATTACATGTATCAAGCATATGGTATAAAGTGAGGTTGAGGAAATCAAAACTGTTGGTACTCATTACGGTCACATGGTCGAAAGGGGAAACATTTCTCATGCAAGCCTTCCAAATATGTCCTATGCAAGAACTACTATGCTGCACATGCATTCCAAGGAAAATTTATTTCATCTTCCTAGGTACTCTAGTTACAAACCATAATACAAAACCAAAGAAGACTTACGTTAGGAATTTCCTTTTCTTTTCCTTTTAGAAGTAGGATTTTTTTCTTCCCGAGACCAGTGGATCCTGTACCTCCTAAAAGAAATCAAATAGCATAGCATAAAGGAACTGCAAGAGGTGGTGATAAACACAAAAGGATAGAAAAGAAGTTAAATGTGGGAAGAGGTCATCTTTCTTATAGTCTGAAAGTACACTAACTTGAACTACTACGCAGATCAACTTTCACCACACACAAGAACATTACAAACAATCAAACCCACCAACCAAATAGAGACACAGTTAGAAAAATAAGAAACACATTAAAAATACGTGCCAATGAAAAACCAGAATTCAAACAGCTATTATTGACACATTCGAGTAACTAAAATGATATCAAAAAGGTATTAAAATGAATTTAAGCAAATTACCATTTATGATCCACTACAACACACAAAATACCAAAGAGGAACCGTTTCCTACTCGAGATCCTAGACAACCTATAGCCTTCATGATCCATCAAAGTTAGTGATGCTCGAAGAGGAAGAGTTGGCCAATACTTCTAAATATGCCAGAGAAAAGCATTGGATACTGTAACATTTTAGAATTGGTTCACTATTAGCACATACGATCGGTATCCAGTTGTAGTTCAATACTCAATGCTAGCCAATTGACTTTCCATAATAATCACGATAGACTCAATTATTACGATCAGAGGAATCAAACCATGCCGGGTACCATTAAAAAGAATGTATTTCCATTTGAACTACAGCCTCCTGCAGAAATATGTTACATATATTGTCGACATCTATATCATCCTCACATGCATATAAAGAGATCCCCATGTAAAAGACAGCTTACCCTCATTAGAATGAAATGTAATAAAACAAGAGAATAGCTCACATGTCAGATAGATAAAGTGAAATCTCTCACTAGGGTAAACAGCATAAATTTCAAAACCAAAATGACATTGGATAATCAAGCAAAAGCAGAGTATACTATCTATCATTAATGAAATTTCTAAGGCAAGCAATAAGAAACATACCATTTTCCCCTTCTAATGCTTCATTTCCTGATATAAATGCTGAACTGATAGATTTGTCATTCACCTGTTGATCATCTTGTTTACGGGCCAATGAATAAGCTGATTTATCTTTGTTGCCCATAATCTTGGAACTGTCCCTTAATACATACTGCTAACAATATAAAAGAGTGAGACGATAGTGCTAAAACATCAATCCAGTAAAGCATCAAGAACAGGATTAATAATCTGATGCTATACTGAGAGCAGATGTAACATGTCAAGAGTGTTAGAAGAGTCCAAAAAAACTGATCAACAAGCACTGATGTTCATTATAAAAATCCATCAGGGTAAGGGGGAGTTACAACCATCCATAATCTCTTTTAATGGGTGTGAAAACTCAACACTACAATCAATAGCAGTCTAAAGCACATCTAAGAAATCCATTTACCATAGTAGTAGATGCCCTCTTCTCTGAGCCTCTTTTCGAAGAACCAGAGACTGGATTCCTAGATGACATTCCACCGCCTCTCCTAGCCGTCTTTCCATTCATCACAGTCCTCTATAAAATTGTAAGAGAAATCAGGCATACTTATAAATTATACCCAGAAAATTAATACTACAAGGAGTGGTGACAGAAACAAGTTAATGGACATACAACCAGCTACAAGGAGTGGTGACAGAAACAAGTTAATGGACATACAACCAGCGATAAAAATTTAAACATAACTGATAAAATTGAGAAATTATTTCAGTAAAATGCTGCTGGTGAGAGATATAAGTGATTCAGTGGAACTATTATAATATAACAAAGGTATCACAATCTAGCTTCTCATTTTATTCAAAAAATGTAGCAATTTAAAGAATGATAATAAAAAAGAAAGCAAATGGTATTTAAAATAGAAATAGGCATTTATGGTTATATTCAAATTAACCAACTTATTAAACTTTGTCCCTAACCATTCAAGCATTTTGATTGACCACCAAACCCTTCGACAAAAGGCCATATGAGTCCAAGTCAATTAACATAGCATAAGACCTCCAAATCGTAACAACCTACTAGTCACTGTTGCTGTGACATCAAAATCACAATGAACTACTTATTATGGTAGGAACTGTTCTTCAGGATAACTTTTGCCTAGGTAACTTTCATTTTCTGCCGGTGAGAACATTCACTAATGCTTCTTCCATCCTCTAAAGACAGATTAACATGATAGTAAGAGCTGGAATTAACAATAGCCAAACAAGTTCACAAGCAAGAGTGGACAAAGGTCTATTCACACTCCAAAAACATGTTTTTCTTGCACACTGCAAACAAAGTATGAGACAACCTTGATTGAAGAAATGATAACAAGATTACTGAAGCATGTGACGAAGAATTCGTTTACTTAAGAACCAATCTATCTACTTCAGTATGTCTCACGTGGAGAAAGAAATGTCAATCACAAGCACAAAGTGATGAGACCTACCCGAGCTCCACCCTTTGCAGCTCTTTTCTGACGAACAAAGTCCATTAACGGGGTGACTATAGGAGCATCCTTTGGAGCACCTAAAAGAAAAAAAATGCTAAACGAATCACGCAAAAGAATATAAATATTACCAGCTCATTTTTTATCATATATGAACTTGTTACGTTCACCACATGAAAGAACATTTAATTAAGTCTGACCAGCTCGTTCTGCTTCCTTCCTCTCCAACTGTATCTCTGCACTGGGAAGATTCTCAACGGGCTTTGCAAGAAATTCAAGGAACTCCAAGTATTCAGGATCTACACATTGTCAACAATTTAACAAAAGTTGGCCAGCATTGATTAACATGCAATGAGTAGACATATTACCTTTCAATATAGTCCCTTCACGGCCATCCTTCTTGGACCACTGTTTCGGTACACGTTGTGAAGGAGCATACTCAACAATTGTTCTAAACTGTGTACCTGGGGAGAAAGATAAAAGGTCATCTGGTCAGAATGAAAAATTATGTAGTTTCTCATAGTGAAGAGAAAATAATAAATAGGGTCTTGGACATTACAAAAACCAGAAATAGAAGTGAACCAAGCATAAGAAGTGAAGCTAAGAAAAGCCTAGATGATAAAAAACTGATCACCTTCTATACATTAATGTTTTAAACATTACCTTTCTCATTGACAAAGACATGGCCCTTAAAAACCTCGGCAAACTCAATCACATCATCTGACTTGTTAAAGTCAATGTAAGCTCTAGCGTATTTTAGATGCTTTGTGCTGCAGAGAGAAATGTAAACATTCAAAAATAATGCTTTGCGGGGACATCTTAGCTCATGAAAACAAGGACTAAAACCAGCATACATATCTAACAATTTCCTTTATACACCAGTGCAAGTCAGGTCACTAAAGAGACAAACATAAACTACAAGAAAAAGATATTTCAAGCCCAAGAGCCCTGATCTCTCCACTTCCAAATAGCACGTGAATCACAAGCACCCAACTTGTGGAGGTCAATGGTAACAAATACAAAACCTCTACCATATAATACAAGAGAAAATAAGGTAAGAAATTGTCCATTTGCAATAAGTGATGACTTTTAGATTGCCGCAGTCTCACAGAACCCTAAGTCCTAAGAAACCGTCTATTGCAGCCATATTCAGCAGTGAACAAGCCAGACAACTAACTCCCCAGAAGCACTAGAAGCATGCACATTGCACCAACAAGCACTAAATTCCAAAAAATCTAAATGATCATCCAATGCTAGATAGCAATTTCTCATCAACGCACAACACCCCAAAAAAGAAAAACACAGTTATTTACACAGCTACAGAACAAATAGAACTCTCCACATTTTATTTTAGATCACCAATAACTTTACTGTGGTTGTAGAGTTCTAGGAGTCAACAACAATTCTTCTGTTAGCTTTAGTTCAGAGCATTTAAAGAACATACTATATGTTAAAATAGAGGCAAAACAGACAGAAAACAGATTAAGCTTGATTCAAAGAATCCTAAATGGCCCAAGAACCAAACAGTAATAGCTGCAGATGCAGCTATAATGTTTGAGAATTCAACCTATAAAACAAAGCCACATGCCACAAAGGATACTTAATCCTCATAAAGCACATAGACAAGTTAATCTAACTATTTTCAAGGTTCCATGTCATTTTAACACCATTTTATTTTTACATTTAAAACATGAAAACAAACATAAACCTGCAGAAAATAGTTTAGTACACCAAGACACACAAAAAAAAACTTTTCTTTCAGAATAACCTACAGATCATCAATGAGGAAAACATGCTTAACCAAAACAAAACAACATGATGGTAATATCAACACTAAGTCCGTGTAATAAACAAGGAGCAGATAGGTATCTAATTTTAGCACTTACAACCCTAACCACCAAAAACCGAAAAGTAAAACAGATATATGCATGTTATACCAGGAAAAAAAAACAAAATCTCCATTTAGCACCTGATAAAATATTAATGCCTTACAACTTTTCTAGGATACTAATGTTCTATAAACAAGAATACCTAATCGATCTTCTTAACTGGCCACTTCCTCAATAACCAAACAAAGCTTGTATTGCAGACTGACACTAGACACCTTCTCAATATACGATAGATACCTAAAACTCCAATTTCTAAAGTTCCTTTGCAGGTATCACACACCCAGTCAAATGCCCAACCTCATTCCTTCTTAACTAAGTAGCGAATACCTAACAGCCACCCTCCACACATAATGTCCGTACACAGCTAACAAGGCCAAAACACATTACTAATCAAAACCAAGAAAGGCAAGTCGAATTAACGCGTTCCCCATGAACATATAGGCAAGTAAAAAACCACACCTGGATTTTCCAGGGCGAAAAGCAAGCCAATGGTAGCGGCCGGAGAAGCGAGAATCAATTTGGTCGACAAGGTTTGAGTGAGAAATCGTCGGCGGCAAGTGCCGCAGCACCACCTTCGTTCGATCCAATGGGCCCTTCATGCGCGACAAAACCCTAACACCGATTCTAGATTTAACCTAAAAAAGCAAAGTAGGCGATTAACTCGATTCCCGTGAGGATAAGCCTTGAAAGCCCTAAAATTACATCTGAACGCGGTTTGCAGCAGCGATCGATTATGTTTCTTCCCCTGAGCCCTAATTGTGAAATTTGGATTTCCGAATTGCCATGCACGGAATTTAGAGAGAGAAGAAGAAACCTGGGAGAGGAGTGAGGGAAGAGGATTTTGTGTATGTAACCCAATTCAATTCAGCCCAATTGACTTAACGATTCAAGTCGCGCTATTTTCTTTTTAATTGTACTAGAATTAAAATTTACTCATTTTAATTTTAATTATGGAAATAATATATACTCGGTATATCCGATAAAAAATAGTTTAGCTAACCATCAATTACTAGCATTTCTGAATTTGCTTAGGAAGCTACCGTTTCTGCATGGCCCGAGCATTACGTATGTCGGTGAAAATAGTTTGTTATGCATCGTATTGTTAAATAGAAGGAATCAAGTAAATCCTCGTTCAATTGCTTTGTTGCGTGGATTGACTCTTCGAGTATACTTTCTTGCATTTTCGTGCTATTTCTTCTCAAACAAAAATGATATAAGTGTGCATTTGTTGTTAGTGTCTACTTTAGTTGGTTAAGAAACTCATTTTTCGCAAGGTATGTCCTATCGTAGTGTATCACATGTTGAAAGTTTATATATATATATATATATAGCTACAATTTATGATATGTGATTTGTTTTGGTTTATTCTTTTGCAGTTTGCTCAATTTGGTGAAGCTACAAATTTTGAAATTGGGTTTTCATTTCTACTAACTCGCTCTTTTGGTGATGTATTGCTAGTTGATTTTGAGTTTTAGGTCAAATCTAAGTAAAATAGTTGAATACTTCTATAGCGCAATTGCTTGTCTAAGAAATTAAAAAGGACGAAACGAATAACTGCTCAAAATAAAGATCTCCATTTCAGACTTTTGAAAATTTCATGAACAACTACATTTTCATACACGGGGTTCTATGCAATGCTCCATTCGTCCCTTATAATTTGTCACCATTTAACCCGATGTGGGTTTTAAGAAATGTAATAGATTAGTGGAATATGTTCCTACTTTTATATACTCCCTCCGCCCCTGAAGAGTATGCACTATTTCCTTCGTTTGTCCCCAAATAATATGAACATACATTTAGCTATTAAATTTCACTACATGCAATAAAAGAACTAAAAGCAAATAAAGATAACGGATGTAGATCAAAGATGAGGAAGGTAAAATCCTACGGGATAGATAACAACTATCATATGCTCAACTAATTTCCAAATATGCCAACAAATGGTCTCAAGGGTTATTAATCTATCATTAAGGTAAGACTATATCTTCTCTCGAAGCATACAATTTGTAGATTGCTACCTAGAACCGAAGTCTCATTCCTAGAACTAAGGCAACAACTCCTAATAGCTCCTAAGTTACTTAGCTTCATTCACATGATCAAATCTCTCGATTATATTGGCAACGACGTTAATTTCTTTTTTAATTAAACTACTCACTTCTCAGTTCTTGTAGTAAAATCCACATGCATTTATAAGGTGATCATTCAAATAAATGTATAAGTGATAAGGCTAATTTCATGCATTGGTTATATAGTGAAAAGCATCACATTCTGCTGGGTCTAACATGTTTGATTAAGCCAGGTGTGTGATAAAGCGCTAGATCCAGGAGATACTGGAGGAAACAGTCTAGCGAGGAACAGAGCAGAAATTGATCAAAACTGAAGGAAAAGAAGGCTAGAGGAAGGGAGTTAATAGCTGAAGGCAACAAGGTCTATCTATACCTCGCTGGGCCCCACCTCAACGCCTATAAATGGAGGAGTATGCAGCACGAAAGGAGGAACTTTTGCTCGCTCTTAGCTCACACACACACACACTTGGAAATGGGAATTCGGGATGGTTAAGGGGGTCGTTTTTGAGTTCAGTAGTTCCGACGTAACACCGTCCGCGTGAGGGCGAAGATACAATCGTTTTAATTCCAGTTTGTTGTTTCTTGTTTCGAACTTCACTTTCGGGAGTCGAATCTGCTGTTGATGTTGCTTAATTTCCTATGCATTTCTGTTTGGTTCATTTACCTTTGTTGGAGTTGATTTATGTTGAGCTATTTTCTCTGTCGACATGGTGTTTGATCTGGGAGTTCGATTGTTGATCTGTGAAGAATCCAAATCTGTTGTTATGGAGCTGTTTTTGGTTGGAGTTTTGTGTCGGATGCTTGGATCCGGAGTGGATTTAGCATCCGAGTTTTGGATCTGAGCAGGGGAGATAGATTTGTGCATGAATTTCAAGTGTTATGCTCTGTTTCTGTTTGGCTTCGTCTAGTAGCGTAGATTTTTCTGTTATCTTTTCGTATGTCATCTACTTGTTTTAAATCTGATTGTTTGCTTCTGAATCGCGTCCTATTAAGTTTACCGAGTGTTCTTGCGAGTCCGTCGGAGAAGATGAAGTCATTTTCAGTTGATGCTTTAGTTAGTTATTCTGCAGCTTTTCTTTTCGTCCGTATCTACCTTTTCAGCTTTGGGTCCCACTTGCATTTTAAATTCCCTGGTCTAGGTAAATTAGTTACGAGTCTTTAGATCTAGTGATTGTCTAGTCTTAGTTTTCATGCAATATTCATTTCTGCCTAGATCTAGCTGTTAGCATAGCAGAGTTCATTTCCAAACCTAGTTTAATTTCCTCAACCCAAAAAAATGCGTGGCAGCAGCCAAACCAAAAAAATAGTTTCCAGATCTCTATGCATAATCATTACGCATCCATCTCTGTGGGATCGATCCCTACTTCCCTGTGCTAAATTTTAGTATTCGTGGTTGAGGGTTTTGAAGGAGTGTTCTGTGTATCCAACGACCGAGATTCTCCAGTTCCGCGAGTTCCTAGACCCTGCGATCTAGTCGATTCGCTGGATCTAGGAGGCTTGATAATTTTACAAGCACTAGGAAGAGACAGAACAATCACTAAACACACTGCACGCTTCAAATGGCGCCGTTGCCGGGGATGGATGGCGTAGTTTTTTTTTTTTTATGTTTAGAGATTTGGTGTATATAGTTTTAATTTTTGTGTTTCTTTTTGTTGACAGTTTATGAGCAAAAGCTCACGGTCAGGAATCTGGAGCAACCCGTCTTGGTCAAGGAACGTCCAATTGAGGTGGCAAGTCAAGGAATCAACATCAGCCGTTACTACCAGATCAGGGTTGTCAACAGTAGATCCGTTTCCGTTTGAATCAGGAAGCGAAGAAGAGTGGAATTCATCGGGGAAGGAGGATCCACAGTCGTCATCAGAAACTGAACATTCGGAAGAGGAATCTGTAATGGCAAACGTAGTGGACACAGACCCAGAAATTGGTTCACTCACTGCACATCTGGATGGAGAGCCAGCCCATGCCATAGTGTTGAATCAGCGCCAGCGATCTATTGAGATTAACACAAATGTGCTTGGCGTTTTACCTACATTCTCAGGGCGGAGAAACGAGTGTCCTTACGAATTTTTGAACGAGTTCAGCAAGCTATGCAGCATCCAGAAGAGGCCCAACGAAACTATTGAGGAGGACTACCGCTTGCGTGCGATTCCATTTGCCTTAAAGGGAGAGGCCAACACATGGTTGCTGAGGCTTCCGCCTGACTCAATCACCACGTGGAGGGATTTCAAACTGGAATTCCTGGACTATTTTTTCCCGTCCAACAAAACAAATGCTCTCAAAAAGGAGATTCAAGAATGCAAGCAGGACTACGATGAGTCTTTAAGCCAATATTGGTCTCGGTTTAAGGGACTGCTTGATGCTTGTCCTAATCATAGAATGATGGAGGCTGAAACATTTTATTTGTTCTATGAAGGAGCAAATCCTGAGTCCAAGGACTTAATGAATTCCTCGAGCGGGGGGAATTTTACCAAGAACAGGGCAAGTGAAGCGCGCGAAATTCTGGGAAGATTAATTGACGCGAAGAAAGCGTATGACAATCCGCGTGCCATCATGAGGAGAAGTTCAGCGAATGCAGTTAAGGAACAAGAAGGAGAAGGGGTTAGAGATAGGATTGATCGATTGGAGAAGGCACTGCTAAATGCCATTGAAAGGAAGAATACCCCTGGTCAGGAGGAACATCAAATCCAATGCTATAGCAGCCCATCACCCGATGGAGAGTTTCAAGCTCAAGCAAATGCGATGGGGAATTGGAACCAAAACAATCAAAATACAAGCTGGAACCAGTGGAAGATTAAGGATGCACCATGGAGGGATAACCCTTGTTTTAGGTGGGCTGAAGGAAACCAACAACTGCAATTGCAATACCCAGGTCCAGCGGAGAACCAGCAGAATTGGCCCAACCGGAATCAGGAAGGACCGCAGCATAATTCTAACGGGTCAGGGAAGAATCAAGAAGGGCCGAACAACTGGAGCTACCGTAATCAAGGGGATCAGCATAACTGGAGCAGGAACCAGAATAACCAAGGGAATTCCTATGTGCCACCACATCAAAGGAATACTTCGGGGAACAATCAAAATTTCCAACAAAATCACCAAGGTCCAGCAAATCAGTTCAACAACAATCAGGGAGGTCAGGGAAATTATCGCCAGAACCAGATTGTTGGAACAAGTCAGAATCAAGGTTCCAGTTCAAATCAAACAAATTACCGGCCTCAGAGGAATCTAGATGACATGGTGCATGACCTGGTCAGCTCTCAGCAACACATGCAGAATAACATGCAGGCTAACAATGACGTGGTGCACAAAATTCAGGATGCTCAAAAGGAGCAGAAGTCTGCCATGGACATGCTGGCAAAGCAAATGTCACAGTTAGCCACATCGTTGAATGAAATGCGGGGAAATGAAGGAAGACTGCCTGCCACGGTCAAGCCACCAGACCGAGCAAACATTAGTCAAATCACTTTGAGATCCGGACGAGGCTATGAAGGACCAACGCTGGAGAGTGATGAAAAGATACCTTCACAGGTGATCAAAGGAAAAGAAAGCCGAGAGTCTCAAGGGGATAACCCTAGACCCAGAGAAGTCCTTGTTCAGGATGACCTCCAGGAGGGAGATTTAGGGGGATCTCTACCTCGACCAAGTGACCCATTTTTCCTTGATCCAGAACCTGAATTAAAGAGTAAAGAAGGCAGCGGGGAGGTTAGTGAGACCCCCGCAGGGAGTTCCACAAATGCAGTGAAGCGACCAAAGCCATTTCCATACCGAGGGGAAGCCAAGAAAAAGAAGGATGATTCAGAGGATTTTGTGGAAATATTTAGCAAGCTGGAGATTAACCTGCCCTTTTTACAAGCTCTGAAGATACCCACTTTCAGCAAGTTCATCAAAGAGTTCATAGCTGGGAAAACCAAACCTGATGGGAAGATTGTCATAGGAGAAAGTGTGTCCGCAGTGATACAGAAAAGAAGGATGCCATCAAAATGCACAGACCCAGGTATGTTCACTCTCCCTATTTCTCTAGGTGATATTAAAATTGAGCATGCCATGTGTGATCTAGGTGCATCGATAAATGTTTTACCTCTTTCAATATATAAAAAATTGGTGGGAGTGAGCATGGTAAATACGAAGGTGGTGATTCAGTTAGCCGATAGAACATGCATCTCTCCTGAGGGAGTGTTGGAAAATGTCATAGTTAGAGTGCATGATTTCCTGTACCCGGCTGATTTTCATGTGATAAAAATGAGTGATAATGAATCTGCTGAGTCTAGCGGGGTGCTGTTGGGAAGACCTTTCCTTCGCACCGCAAAGACTATTATTGATGTGTTTGATGGAACAATATGCCTAGACTATCATGGGGAGGAGTACACCTTCAGCATTGATGAAGCGATGAAAAAACCACTCGATGTTGAGAATTTGCATGCTGTGGATGTGATTAACCCCCTGGTCCAGGAATATCTTGAGACTGAGTTAATGCAGGAACAGATTAACAATTCTGAGCTAAGCCAAGCTGTAGAGAAGGAGGTGACAGGATGGTGTGAAACCCTTTTTACTCGGAACATGACGGACGACCAAATCAATGAAGCGATCATGGCATTCTGCCAACAACCACTGTCATTCCAATCAGCAGGGTCAGTTCAAGGGAAGAGCCCAGACGAAGGAACAAGTCTAGAGGGAATAGCGACAAGAAGTATGGAGAAAAACTCCCTGCCTCAGGAAGCCGTCACACCGAAGAAAGAGTTGAAAACCTTACCTGAGAATCTCAAGTATGCGTACCTAGAGGAGGGGAAAATTTGTCCAGTGATAATCAGCAGCCGCTTGACTGAGGAACAAGAGAGTATGTTGCTGGACGTAATTAGGAGGAACAAGAAGGCCATAGGGTGGACACTTTCGGACCTAGTTGGCATCAGCCCCGATCTTTGCATGCACCACATCAGATTAGAGGAAGGGGCAAAGGCTCGACGAGATCCACAAAGGAAGCTGAATCCGAATATGAGGGAGGAGGTACTCAAGGAAGTTTTGAAACTATTGTCCCTGGGAATCATATACTCCATCCTTGATAGCGAGTGGGTCAGTCCGGTTCACATGGTACCTAAGAAATCAGGAATACAAGTGGTAGAAAATGACAAAAATGAGTTGGTGCCTACTCGACTGGTTACTGGATGGAGGATGTGTATTGACTACAGGAAACTGAATGAGGCCACCAAAAAGGATCATTTTCCTTTACCATTTATTGACCAGATGCTAGAGAGGTTGGCTGGCAAACAGTATTTCTGTTTCCTTGACGGTTACAGCGGTTATTTCCAGATTTACGTCAACCCAGAGGATCAGGAAAAGACCACATTCACATGCCCTTTTGGCACTTATGCCTACCGAAGGATGCCATTTGGTCTATGCAATGCACCGGGAACGTTCCAGCGTTGTATGATGAGTATTTTTTCGGATCTGCTGGAGGTATGTATCGAGATATTCATGGATGACTTCACCGTATACGGAGACTCGTTTGATACTTGTTTGGCCAGCCTTGACCTAGTGCTGCAAAGATGCCAAGAGAAGCACCTGGTTTTGAATTTCGAAAAGTGTCACTTCATGGTGACTGAGGGCATTGTCCTAGGTCATATAGTTTCTGATAGAGGAATTCAAGTAGACAAGGCAAAGGTGGAAGTGATTTCAAAGCTACCTTACCCCACAAGTCAAAAAGAAATTAGAGGATTCCTGGGTCACGCAGGTTTCTATAGGAGGTTTATCAAGGACTTCGCAAAAATTGCGCAACCACTCACTCATTTGTTGCACAACGATGTGGAGTTCGTGTTTGATGAAGAATGCAAAAAGGCATTTCAGTTGCTCAAGGATAGACTCGTGACCGCACCAATTATCAGGGCGCCAGACTGGAATTACCCTTTTGAGATAATGTGCGACGCGAGCGATTTCGCTGTGGGAGCCGTCCTAGGGCAGAAGATAGACGGGAAAAGTTATGTGATCTTCTACGCGTCCAAAACACTGAATCAAGCTCAAAAAAATTACGATACCACAGAGAAGGAAATGTTGGCTGTCGTGTACTCATTTGAAAAATTCCGACCCTATCTACTTGGGTCAAGGGTTATTGTTTTCACGGATCATGCAGCAATAAAGTACTTACTGGCTAAGAAGGAGTCGAAACCAAGGTTGATCCGATGGGTATTGCTTCTGCAGGAGTTTGATTGGGAAGTAAGGGACAAAAGAGGAACGGAGAACAAAGTGGCCGATCACTTGAGTAGAATTCATCAAGGGGAAACAGAAGAGGCCATCCCTGATGCTTTCCCCGAAGAGCATTTGTACTGTCTGGATGAACTCCCTAGACCGATAAGCTGGGAAGCTGTGTTGGCATTGACCGGTCTTGGAGAATCTGATAAAGGAAAGCGCACACTTAACGCAGAACCATGGTTCGCCGATCTAGCAAATTACTTGGTCACGGGAGAAGTGCCAAGCTCAGAAGAAGCTTCTCGAGCCCAGAGGATGAAGCTTAAAAGCGAAGCTAAATACTATTTTTGGGATGATCCGTACCTGTGGAAAATGTGTTCAGACCAAGTGATTAGGCGCTGCATTCCCGAATGGGAACAAAAGGACGTGCTAATTCATTGCCATACTTTGGCATGTGGAGGTCATTTCGGTCCAAGGAAGACATCAAGGAAGGTCCTGGATAGTGGTTTTTACTGGCCAACATTGAATAAAGATGCATTTGAATTTTGCCAGTGCTGCGAGAGATGCCAACAGACGGGGGGAATTTCTAGGAGGGATGAGATGCCTCAGGTCCCGGTGGTTGTTTGTGAAGTTTTTGATGTATGGGGAATGGACTTCATGGGACCATTTCCGTCATCTTGTGGGAATACTTACATATTGGCTGCAGTAGATTATGTGTCTAAGTGGATAGAAGCCAAGGCCACCACGACATGTGAATCAAAAGAAGTGGCAAAATTTCTGCAGACCAATATTTTCAACAGATATGGAGTTCCTAGAGCAATCGTTTCGGATCAAGGGACGCATTTCTGTAATCGCACCATCGTGGCTCCGATGAAGAAATACGGTGTTCACCATAGAATATCCACCCCGTACCACCCTCAGTCTAACGGTCAAGCGGAGATATCTAATCGCGAGATCAAGGCGATATTGGAGAAAACGGTTAACCCGTCGAGGAAGGACTGGAGTAAGAGGCTCGGTGACGCACTATGGGTTTACAGGACTGCCTTTAAGACACCTATTGGAATGTCGCCTTATAGGCTTGTGTTTGGCAAGATGTGCCACTTGCCCGTGGGTATTGAGCACAAGGCGTACTGGGCAGTAACAGAGTTGAACATGAAGCCTATGGCTTGCGAAGAAGAAAGGAAATTGCAGTTACAAGAACTGGAGGAAATGAGGCTGGAGTCGTATGAGTCTGCCATGTGGTACAAAGAAAGGACGAAGCTATGGCATGATAGGAATCTCCGGGTCAAGGAACTCCATGTTAGACAGAAGGTGCTCCTTTTCCAATCCCGGCTCAAGCTGATGCCAGGGAAGTTGAAGTCTAAGTGGATTGGCCCATATACCATCGTTAGCCTCCGCGCAAACGGAGCAGTAGAAATCCAGGGAAGTGCCTCTAACTCTGTTTCTTTTCTTATTAATGGTCATAGATTAAAAGTCTATAGGGATAATTCTGAGTTGTGCGTAGTGGAGGAAATGCCACTACGTGCACTCTCGGTTGTCGCCTAGTCAGGCAAGGAAGTATTCTCGATAAACTCCTGGGTCAAGGAAAATGTTTATGTTTTTACATACTGAACCAGGGGATTTCGAGAATACTCAAAGATAATTTGTAAATAGTTTAATTGCTTTCGGAAACCTTAAGAAAATCCAAACAAAGTAAAAATTTTAATCTCCCAAAAACATTTTCGAAGCACCAGACCCTAAGGGGAATCTATATCTTGTACTCTAATCTTGACCAAGGAGTTTGGCGTCTTCATTCTTTTCTTAGTGTAGGGTCACGGTCAGGGAAATCAATGAGGGAAGGAAAGCATGAAGGAAAAGATCAAGGAGGGAAAATGATAATTTGAAATTCGAATCACCGATATTTATGGAAGATGTACGGCTGCTGACGTCACGCCTGCAACTGCACCACCTTTTTGTGTAAAGGAGGCGAATTGTCGTTTCTCTCTCCACATACTCAACCTGAATTTGCTCTCCCTTCTCTCTACTGTCATTCTCTCTCTCTCTAAAAAATACAAACCCTAACCCAAAATCGACCAAATTCTTGTCTAATTTCAGATCTACAGCGATGGAATCAGCCAAGCCCACCGGAAGTTCGCAGCAAGCGGAGTACGACCCAACTTTGTTAGCCGAATTGACGCAAAAATTGGGGAGCGTCGAGAAAGCAAAAGATGTATATGCCCTCTTTTCTGCTAATTTGATGACATCCGCGGCGGCCACTCCACCAACGTCGATTCCAGAGGATTCGGCGGCCGAACCCTCAGTTTTTCAAGAAGAATTGCCTCAAGAAGAAGCGAGAGAGCCGAACTCTGAACCACAAAATGCAGAGACCGCTTCGCAGGAGGGGGGCGACGAAGAGGGTGGACCAACGAACGGCGGGAAGGTGGATGAAACAGAGTTGCATGGTGACGGAAACCCTAAATCTGAGGGTGATGACGATGTGGAGGGGGGAACCCTTGCTGTGGCTAGTCCGGCTAAATTCAGAGTTCAACCTCTGAAGCCATGGAAGAGGGGGCAACCCCGAGTGATGTCAGGGGGGAGGACCCCGTTTATATTGAGGGGGCAACCCCGATGGTGGATGGTGAGGGGGAAACCCCTGAAAAACTTTTTGCAGACGCAGATCTGCAGATGGCTGAAGTACCAGAGGACGTGGATGCAGGAATGAAGTTGATTGTGGACCTGGTGGACGACCAGGATGCAGACGAACCCCGAGAGGACAGAAGGGTAGAAAGGAGACGGGCCAGGAGAAGTCTACTTGATGAAGTAGACGACTTAGTCGATACGGGGAAAAATGAGTCCCCTGGGCAAGGGACGGAAGCGGAAGAGCGTCGCCTGGCGAAAGAAAGGGCAAGAAAAGGGAAGGGCACGGCAACTATGTCTACACGGTCTAGGAAAGCTCCCTCTGTCAAGGAGGTTGAGGATACCCTTTCCTCAGAGGCTGACGTTCCCTCAACCGAGGAACAAGACGAGCCTGCCCCTGAATCCGACTATGAATCAGAAGAAGCTGAAGGAGTACCTATTCCTGGACGTCCGGAAGTCTGGCTGACGAAGAAACTACTGGAAGCGATGAGACAGTTTGACGATCAAAAAAGGGCCGCGGTGTACAAGGAAAGGTGTGGTACCGGGAAGATGACCAAATCCGGGAAGCAGTATAGCTCGAGGGAGCTTAAGATGATCGCATGCAACAAGGAGTTCCGCGCCTGCATCTCTTCGATAGGATTCGAGTGGCTACTGCGACACAGCCAAGAAAGGGTACCAGTGGATCTGGCAAGGGAGTTTTTCTCCACTTTTCGTTTGAAAAATACTACTGATCTGGACGCTGACTCCATAACGTTCCGGCTTTTCAACGAAGAGTATGAGATGAGCATCCGGGAGTGGTCACTGCGAATGGGATTGTTCACACAGGCAGAGGACGATGAAGGGGAATGGAATGAGAGGATGATCGGCGCACCCAAAAACACGCCGGGCTTTAAGGTGCAAACGGCATGGGACCTGATCACCCACCCCAAGGCTGGAGCGTTCAAATCCAGCTATTCCAAGGCATCCCACATCGTAAACCGCATCCTCCGTTTTGCTCAGACCTTCATAAGCTACAATTTGATGGGAACAGCAAATGCCGCTCTTACAACCACCGATCTATACTTCACATGGTGCATGGCAAAGGGCATAAAGGTGCACCTCGGATATTGGCTGGTTCAGGCTTGCCACCAAATGACAAGCAACCCTGCGCGCCATATGTACACATGCCACCTTCTCGGCGCCTACCTCCAGCGGAATATTGATATGAAAATCGCCAAATCCGCTCCTCTGATAGTTATGTGCGACCCCCCGGAGGTTTTCAGTGTTGATTATTTTTTCAACAAGTGGTTGTTACAAACTCGAGGTGCCGAGACCCTTTTCTACTCATTAGGAGATAAGGGGACTGCAGAGCCTGAGGAAGCCGAGGAGACCATGCCCAGTGAAGAGATTGAGGAGCTACGGAAGGAAGTCCAGGAAGTGAGAAAGGAGATGCAGTTGCTGAGGAAGGAGATGGTAAAGGAACTCGGCGGGATCAGGAAGGAATTGAACGGGAATCGGGAGGAAGCGAAGGTTTTGAGGGACAATGTGGAGGATTTGGCCATGAAATGCGCCAAACAAAGTGAACGAGTGGCGGAGGCAGTGGAGCTCTCCATGAGGATGTTGAAGTGGATGCAGCAAACACTCCCCTTGACCCAGACAAAGGCAACTCCTGGGTCAAGCAGTGAGGTCAAGAAGCCCATCCAGAGCAGTCCCTCCGTCAAGTCACTCCAGTAGATGACCACCCCGACCGTTCCCAAGCAAGTTCCAGTCCCACCCAAATCAAAGCCCCAAGTGATGAAGTCGGTACCCACCCAGACAGGACAAGCAGAGGAAGAGCTGGATCAGCCAGCAAAGAAGAAGGTGAAAATGACCCGCCCCGGAATCCCACCACATTCTGGGGAGAGGAGTCAATGCAATTTTGATATAAGAGTCGTGAGGTCTAGTTGTTTGAGTCGCATGAACCGGTGAATATAATATGGCAGGATTCCCTTAGTGAGAGTAATTGAAAATAGGAGGTATTCCAACTTAGAAGCCTTTTTCTTTAACAAGCCGAGCCATTCTGAGTGAAGCGAGAACGATAGAGAACGCCTTTACTTACTCAGTTGTGAAGCCCTACTTTAAAAGCGAGTTATAAGCCTTTGATAACTTCGAGCTAACACATGTAAATGGGCTGCCACTGAATGCTGAAGGAGAAGAATTTAGGGAGGAGATAATAAAATAAATGATAATCTGGAGGGATAAGCTGGACGAAGTCCAGAGGAGGGAAATCAAGAAGTAAAATCAAGAAGTATAATTAAGGAGGTATAAGCTGGACGAAGTCCAGGAAAGAAAAAAAAAAGGGGGGGGGGGGGAAGTTAGAAGGAGGAAATTCTCATAACCTGACGCTTCAGTGGTATGGCGATGACTTAAGAGAGAGTTGGTCCTAACATCCCTGGTGAGGAATGAGTGATCGAGTGAATCCAACAATTGGGGAAGTAAAAGGCCATCTTGACGAACTGACAGATTGGCTAGGTAGAGGAAGGGAAAGGGCCTATTTGGAGGAGTGCAGCCTGTTGGATTGACCTTAATCTTGTGGGGACGGTCGCCTAAAAGTTGAAGCCAGTTCATGCATATGTGTTTATGTGTTTTTGTTTTATGTGTTTATGTGTTTTCATTTTAGTGTCTAAAAATTGTGCCAGTTGTGTCTAGGTCTAGGAGTCTGTTTAGTGTCTGTAGAGTCGGTCAAGGGATAACCATGCTTTGAAATTCGCCTTATTCTTTTCTCTTGTCTTTATACTTGAGGACAAGTATGGTTTAAGTGTGAGCAGTTTGATAAGGCTAATTTCATGCATTGGTTATATAGTGAAAAGCATCACATTTCTGCTGGGTCTAACATGTTTGATTAAGCCAGGTGTGTGATAAAGTGCTAGATCCAGGAGATACTGGATGAAACAGTCTAGCGAGGAACAGAGTAGAAATTGATCAAAACTGAAGGAAAAGAAGGCTAGAGAAAGGGAGTTAATAGCTGAGGGCAACAAGGTCTATCTATACCTCGCTGGGCCCCACCTCAACGCCTATAAATGGAGGAGTATGCAGCACGAAAGGAGGAACTTTTGCTCGCTCTTAGCTCACACACACACACACTTGGAAATGGGAATTCGGGATGGTTAAGGGGGTCGTTTTTGAGTTCAGTAGTTCCGACGTAACACCGTCCGCGTGAGGGCGAAGATACAATCGTTTTAATTCCAGTTTGTTGTTTCTTGTTTCGAACTTCACTTTCGGGAGTCGAATCTGCTGTTGATGTTGCTTAATTTCCTATGCATTTCTGTTTGGTTCATTTACCTTTGTTGGAGTTGATTTATGTTGAGCTATTTTCTCTGTCGACATGGTGTTTGATCTGGGAGTTCGATTGTTGATCTGTAATTGTTGTTGTTGATCTTTGAAGAATCCAAATCTGTTGTTATGGAGCTGTTTTTGGTTGGAGTTTTGTGTCGGATGCTTGGATCCGGAGTGGATTTAGCATCCGAGTTTTGGATCTGAGCAGGGGAGATAGATTTGTGCATGAATTTCAAGTGTTATGCTCTGTTTCTGTTTGGCTTCGTCTAGTAGCGTAGATTTTTCTGTTATCTTTTCGTATGTCATCTACTTGTTTTAAATCTGATTGTTTGCTTCTGAATCGCGTCCTATTAAGTTTACCGAGTGTTCTTGCGAGTCCGTCGGAGAAGATGAAGTCATTTTCAGTTGATGCTTTAGTTAGTTATTCTGCAGCTTTTCTTTTCGTCCGTATCTACCTTTTCAGCTTTGGGTCCCACTTGCATTTTAAATTCCCTGGTCTAGGTAAATTAGTCACGAGTCTTTAGATCTAGTGATTGTCTAGTCTTAGTTTTCATGCAATATTCATTTCTGCCTAGATCTAGCTGTTAGCATAGCAGAGTTCATTTCCAAACCTAGTTTAATTTCCTCAACCCAAAAAAATGCGTGGCAGCAGCCAAACCAAAAAAATAGTTTCCAGATCTCTATGCATAATCATTACGCATCCATCTCTGTGGGATCGATCCCTACTTCCCTGTGCTAAATTTTAGTATTCGTGGTTGAGGGTTTTGAAGGAGTGTTCTGTGTATCCAACGACCGAGATTCTCCAGTTCCGCGAGTTCCTAGACCCTGCGATCTAGTCGATTCGCTGGATCTAGGAGGCTTGATAATTTTACAAGCACTAGGAAGAGACAGAGCAATCACTAAACACACTGCACGCTTCAATAAGCACAGAAGAAATCAAAATAACCACATGAACAAGGAATAAAAAAGGTAATCAATTAAACATAAGAATCATTATATCTCCCCCATGGAACTCTACGGAGAATTTAGCTACTCATGTTTATCACAAAACTCAATGAAATATTCAAAGAAATATTCAAAAACATTGTTTGAACAAAAATAAAACCAAAATATGAACTCCTAGAATTGGATCAGGCGGACTTCTATTCTTCATAGGTGGAAAACTGTGATTTTTAGGTTGGAGGCGTGTGCCATTGGCTAATAATATAAAGCATCTACTTCCTCTTATTTGACTGTGTGTTCAAATTTATGGCACTGTAGATTGGGACATGTAAATTCAAAAGCCGTGAAAAGATTAGTAAATTTAGCTTTACTAAAGGCAATTGAAGTGGATACCTAAGACAAATGTGAAATATGTCTTGAAGCTAAAATGGCTAAGTTACCGTTTCACCCGGTTGAACGGTGGTAAGGCTAATTTCATGCATCGGTTATGTGGTGAAAAAACACTTTATTTTACTGGGTCTAACGCAGTTTTTTAGCCAGGTGTGTGAAGGAAATCGCTAGATCTTGGAAGAGCTGGAGGCAAGGGACTAGGGAAGGAAAGTGAGCAAAGTTGAAGAGAAAAATGGCTGGACGAAGGGAGTCAAAAGCTGAGGGTAACAAAGACTATTCATACCTCGCTGGACCCACTTCCACACCTATATATAGAGGAGCATGCAGCACACGCCAGAGACATGATTTTGCTCTCAGTTCACACACTTACACACACTTGGGAAAAATGGGAATTCTGGGGTAGTTAGGGGTTCATCTTCAGAGAAAGTTAGTGGTAACACCGTCCTCACGGAGGGCGAAGATACAATCAGTTTACATTCAGTTTTTTTGCACTGTTATTCCGTCGAACGTCAACGTTTTGGAAGTCGATTTGGTTGCTGGCTACTTACCGATTATCTATGCATTTAGTTTATGTCATGATGGTGTTTATCTTGTGTTGATTCACGTTGGTTCTGTGTTTTTGAGGTTTTATTTCGGCAGTTGAATGTTATTCTCTGTTTTGGAAGTTTCTGTGCTTGATCTGGGAAATAGGTTGTGGATCTGTGCTGTTGTTGTTGACCTGTGGTTGTTTGGCGAATCTGTAGCTATGGATATACTTTTGGTCGGAGTTGTTTCGGATGCTTGGATCCGGAGTGGATTTAGCATCCGAAGTTGGATCTGAACAGGGGAATCAAGTTGTACATGGATTTCGAACTTTCTGCTCTCTTTTCATTTTACTTCGTCTAGTGGCCTTAGATCTGCTTAGTTTTAATTGTTCTTCGTTTAATTGCTTAAAATTCTGTCTGCTTTGTTTCGATCTACGTCCTATCTCTGTTTCTACTGAAAGTTTTATGCAAATTGTTGGAGAAGATGATGTCGTTGTTAGTTAGTACTTTAGTTCGTTGTTTTTCAGCTTTTCATCCGTACTTTACCTTTTCAGCAAATGGTCCTCACCGTCAGTTTATTTCCCAGGTCTAGGTAATTTAGGGAATAGTTTTCTTAGATCTAGTAATTGCCTCGTTTTTCCAGTTATATGCATGATTTCTGTTTCTGCCTAGATCTAGCTGTTAGCGTAGCAGATTTCAACTCCAAGTTTAGTTTAATTTCCTCAACCCAAATTGCGTGGCAGCAGCCAACCTAAAAATAGTCCCGAATCCTTGAACATGTTTAATTGCGCATTCATCTCTGTGGGATCGATCCCTACTTCCCTGTGCTAAATTTAGTATACGTGGTTGAGGGTTTTTGAAGAGGTATTTTATATGTCCGACGACCGAGATCTTCCAACGATCCGTGAGTTCCTAGACCCTGTGATCTAGTGGATTCGCTGGACCTAGGAAGCTTGTTATTCCTTTCTGTGCACACAGTCTAAACAAAGATCGAGCTTCAAATGGCGCCGTTGCCGGGGATGGATGGCGTTAATTGTTTAAGCGTTTGAGGATTTGGTGTAAATAGTTTAATTTCTATTATTTTGTTTTTCTTGACAGTTTATGAACACGGGCTTCCATTTTGGAAGTTGGGCTAGTTCATCTGGGTCAGGAAACGCCCGATACAAGTGGCAAGTCAAGGAGTCTACGTCCACTGTCACTACCAGATCAGGGTTAAGGATAGTAGACCCGTTTCCGTTCGAATCAGAAAGTGAGAAGGAGTGGAACTCTTCAGGAGAAGAGGATCCGAAGTCGTCAATAGAAACAGAGCATTCCGAGACTGAGGAGGAGGAAGACCCGAATATGGCACATTTAGTGGATCCCGATCCGGAGATAGGTTCACTCACCGTGCATCTAGACGGTGAACCCACCCATGCCATAGTCTCAAACCCGCGCCGGAGGTCTATCGATATCAAGACAAATGTGCTCGGAGTTTTGCCCACATTCTCTGGACGAAGGAACGAATATCCTTACGAATTCCTAAACGAGTTTAGTAAGCTGTGCAGCATTCAAACGCGACCCAACGAGGCGACTGAGGAGGACTACCGTTTGCGTGCAGTCCTGTTTGCCTTTAAAGGGGAGGCTAATACTTGGCTGCTGAGGCTCCCACCAGATTCGATCAACACATGGAAGGACTTCAAGCTGGAGTTCTTGGATTATTTTTTCCCGTCCAACAAGACGAATGCCTTGAAGAAGGAGATCCAGGAGTGCAAGCAAGAATATGATGAGTCTCTGAGCTCTTATTGGTCCCGATTCAAGGGACTGTTGGATGCTTGTCCGAACCATAGGATGATTGAAGCAGAGACTTACTATCTGTTTTACGAAGGTGCAAACCCTGAATCAAAAGACTTGATGAATTCCTCGAGCGGGAGAAATTTTACCAAGAATAAAGCAAGTGAAGCCAGAGAAACTTTGGGAAGATTGATCGAGGCGAAGAAGGCCTATGATAACCCGTGGAGCATTTTGAGAAGGGGATCAGCCAATGTAGTAACAGAACAAGATGACAAGAAGGTGGAGGACAGGATAGATAAATTGGAGAAAGCATTGCTGAATGCAATTGAGAAGTACAACCCTCATGCTCCATCGGAAAATGAGAAACCCACTGGTCCATAGGAAAGGCAACTTCAGCCTTATTACGGTCAACCTTGTGAAGGGGAATGCCAAGCCCAGGCAAATTCAATGGGAAGCTGGAATCCGGATGGAAGTTGGAACCAAGGAAGACAAAAGGAGGCCCCATGGAGGACTCACCCCAATTTTAGATGGACTGACAATGATCAAAGTTAGCCGCCCCCACTGCAGCTCACAAATTATGCATACCCTCCAGAGAGGCAGTCCAACTGGTTAGGGAGAAATCAAGAGGGGCAATTGCAACTGGAGTATAGGAATCAGGACCATAATAATTGGAGAAACAAGAATCAGAACAATCCAGGAAGCTCCTATGTGCCACCTCACCAGAGGAATAACCAAGGGAATCAAGGGTCTAGCAACCAGTACAATAACCACCAAGGAAATCAGGGGAATTATCGACAAACCCGAGGACATAACCAAGGTCAAGGATCAAATTCTAATCAATTCAACTCCAGGCCACAAATGAGTTTGGATGACATGGTCCACGACCTAGTGAATTCACAGCAGTTCATGCAGAATAACTTGCATTCCAACAACGACGTGGTGCACAAACTGCAAGACGCTCAGTCGGAACACAAAGCCGCCATGGACATAATGGAGAAACAGCTGTCCCAGATCGCGGTTTCTTTGAATGAGATGCGGGGAAATGAAGGAAAACTTTCTGCCACGGTCAAGCCACCCGACCGAGCAAACATTAGTCACATCACCTTGAGATCCGGGAGGGGCTGAAGGACCGACACTGGAGATTGACGAAGAAGTACCCGCACAGGCAAGTAAAGGGAAGGAGAGTCTGGTGTTTCAAGGAGATAGCCCTAGACCCAGAGAAGTTCCTGTTCAGGATGACCTCCAGAAAGGAGATTTAGGGGGATCTTTACCTCGAGCAGCTGATCCATTTTTCCTAGATCCAGATGCTGAGTTAGTAAGTAAGGAAGGAAGCAGGGAAGCTGGCGAAACCCCGGCTGGGAGTTCCACAAATGCGGTGAAGCGAGCAAAGCCGTTTCCATACCGAGGGGAAGCAAAGAAAAAGAAGGATGATACAGAGGACCTCATGGAGATTTTTAGCAAGCTGGAAATCAACCTGCCCTTCTTGCAAGCCCTGAAGATGCCTGCCTTTAGCAAGTTCATCAAGGAATTCATAGCAGGGAAGACCAAGCCAGACGGGAAAATTATGATCAGGGAGAACGTGTCTGCTGTGATACAAAAGAGAAGGATGCCCTTGAAATGCACAGACCCAGGTATGTTCACATTACCCATTTCTCTAGGAGATATCAGAGTCGAGCATGCTATGTGTGATCTAGGGGCGTCTATAAATGTTTTACCGCTTTCAATCTACAAGAAACTGACAGGGGTTAGGATGGTCGCCACCAAGGTGATAATCCAGTTAGCAGATAGAACTTGCATCTGTCCTGAAGGTGTGTTAGAAAATGTCATAGTCAAGGTGCATGATTTTCTATATCCTACTGATTTCTATGTTATCAAAATGAATGATAATGAGTCTGCTGAGTCGAGTGGCGTGCTTTTAGGGAGACCATTCTTGCGCACTGCTAAGACCATTATCGATGTCTTCGATGGAACAATTTGCTTGGATTATAATGGGGAAAAATATATACATTTAGCATAGATGAGGGAATGTAAAGGCCATTGGATGTTGAGAATTTGTATGCTATAGATGTTATTAACCCTTTGGTCCAAGAATATCTTGAGACAGAATTGATACAGGAACAAATTAACAACTCGGAGTTGAGCCATTTAATCGACCGAGAAGTTGTAGGGTGGTGTGCAGCAATGAACATAACGGAATTGACAGATGAGGAACTAACAGAGGCCATCATGGAGTTTTGCAGAAATCCCGAGTCAGCTAGATCTAGGGGATCAGCCCATGTGGCTAGTCTGGAGAATTCTCCTGGGTCTGGGAAGGAAACATTACCTGATATTGCAGAAAAAAATCCCTTGCCCCAGGAGACGAATGACACGAGGAAGGAACTGAAGACACTTCCACCAGGCCTCAAGTATGCTTACTTGGAAGAAAATGAGACATTTCCAGTGATAGTCAACAGTAACTTGACTAAGGAGCAGGAGAAGGAATTGTTGGAAGTGATCAGGCGGAACAAGAAAGAAATAGGGTGGACCCTTTCTGATTTAGTGGGAATCAGTCTTGATCTCTGCATGCACCACATCCGTTTAGAAGAAGGTGTGAAGGCTCACCGAGACGCACAACGGAAACTGAATCCGAACATGCAAGAGGAAGTTCTGAAGGAGGTGTTGAAATTGCTCTCTCTAGGGATCATCTACTCTATTCTGGACAGTGAGTGGGTCAGTCCTGTCCATATGGTACCCAAAAAGTCTGGAATACAGGTTGTCAAGAATGACAAGAACGAGTTGGTGCCCACTAGGCTGGTGACAGGGTGAAGGATGTGCATCGACTACAGGAAGCTGAATGAGGCCACGAAGAAGGATCATTTCCCCCTACCTTTTATTGAACAGATGTTAGAAAGATTGGCTGGTAAACAGTATTTTTGATGCGAATTCGGGTAAAGCTAAACCAAGGAAAGTGAGGTGAAGGGGTGATAATGAGCCAAGCCGCAACTGTGGTCAGATTTGAGAAACGATTCGCCTATCCATATGATGTCAAAATGCTATTCAAAGACTACCATTGCCTTCATCGTCGAAGGATCTTCGCGTGTGTATCTTGAAAGACTCAATCGGAGCTCGGATGAGGGAGTTATGGTCATTTTACGAAAGTCAAGCCGCAACTTGGGTCAGATTCGAGCAAAGATTCGCCTATCCATATGATGTCCAAATGCTCGTCAAAGACCACCATTTTCTTCATTGTCGAAAGAGCTTCGTGTGCGTATCTTGCACGACTCAATCGGAGTTAGGATGAGGAAGTTATGGTCATTTTACGAAAATCACGCAGTCAAGCAAAGAAGGCTCCAGAAGGTTCACGCGGGCGGGTGTTTTATTATATGAAAACACCCGACCGGGTGTTTTGTGTCGGGAAGAATTCAAAAGGCGGGATTTTGAATTATTTGAAGTGTCTTTTCATATTCTAACCCTAGTTTGAGTGACTTTTCATCTCCCAATCTCCCACATCTATAAATAGGGCCTTTTGTATCTTTTGTAATAGATTAGAGATTAGATTGAGAGTTTAGATAAAAAGAGTGTCTCCTTTGTGAGAGTCCCTCCCCATGTTGGGTGAGATGAATGTTTGAAAAAATCCATGGCCGGGCTATGGTTACTTTGTGGTTAGCCCGGGGTTAGCCACTTGGTAAATTCACAACTAGCACCATGTAGCTAGTGGCGGAGCTTGAGTGAGAGTATACCCTAGGGGCGGAGCTCGAAAGAGTATGCCTCTAATGGCAGAGCTCGAACGAAAGTATACCCTAGTGTCGTGAAGCTAGCGAGTGAGTCGATTTAAATGGTTGCTTGGATGAAAGTTGCCAAGGGTTGCCATCATCTTTTTGGTGGAGGTCCTTCGGTCTTCAAGAGGTCATTTGTTCACTTCTCAATTTCTTCCATTTCGATCCCCCTCGTCCATTCTATTTTTGTTCTATCTTTTTTGGGATGGAACACCTATCCTTTTTAGTGTAATATTTATTTAAGTTTCAATGTCATGTGTTTTTATGTTATTGTTGTAGTGTTTTTAGTTTGTACTAGTTTTTAATTGTGTTGTTGCTTTTACAAAAACAAGTCTTGGGCTAATTTTGGAGATTCTCATCATTTGGTATCATAAAAACACTATGTGAATCTCCAAAATTAGCCCAAGACTTGTTCTTGTAAAAGCAACAACATAATTAAAAACTAGTACAAACTAAAAACACTACAACAATAACATAAAAATACATTACATTGAAACTTAAATAAATATTACACTAAAAAGGATAGGTGTTCCATCCCAAAAAGATAGAACAAAAATAGAATGGACGAGGGGGATCGAAATGGAAGAAATTGAGAAGTGAACAAATGACCTCTTGAAGACCGAAGGACCTCCACCAAAAAGATGATGGCAACCCTTGGCAACTTTCATCCAAGAAACCATTTAAATCGACTCACTCGCTAGCTTCACGACACTAGGGTATACTTTCGTTCGAGCTCCGCCACTGGAGGTATACTCTTTCGAGCTCCGCCCCTAGGGTATACTCTCACTCAAGCTCCACCACTAGCTACATGGTGCTAGTTGTGAATTTACCAAGTGGCTAACCCCGGGCTAACCACAAAGTAACCATAGCCTGGCCATGGATTTTTCCAAACATTCATCTCACCCAACATGGGGAGGGAATCTCACAAAGGAGACACTCTTTTTATCTAAACTCTCAATCTAATCTCTAATCTATTACAAAAGATACAAAAGGCCCTATTTATAGATGTGGGAGATTGGGAGATGAAAAGTCACTCAAACTAGGGTTAGAATATGAAAAGGCACTTCAAATAATTCAAAATCCCGCCTTTTGAATTCTTCCCGACACAAAACACCCGGTCGGGTGTTTTCATATAATAAAACACCCGCCCGCGTGAACCTTCTGGAGCCTCCTTTGCTTGACTGCGCGATTTTCGTAAAATGACCATAACATCCTCATCCGAACTCCGATTGAGTCGTGCAAGATACGCACGCGAAGCTCTTTCGACGATGAAGAAAATGGTGGTCTTTGACGAGCATTTGGACATCATATGGATAGGCGAACATTTGCTCGAATCTGACCCAAGTTGCGGCTTGACTTTCGTAAAATGACCATAACTCACTCATTCGAGCTCCGATTGAGTCGTTCAAGATACACACGCGAAGCTCTTTCGATGATGAAGGCAATGGTAGTCTTTGAATAGCATTTTGACATCATATGGATAGGCGAATCATTGCTCAAATCTGACCCCAATTGCGGCTTGGCTCACTATCACCCCTTCACCTCACTTTCCTTGGTTTAGCTTTACCCGGATTTGCATCAATTTTTGTTTCCTTGATGGATACAGTGGCTATTTCCAGATCTAGGTCAACCCAGAGGACCAAGGGAAAACCACGTTCACGTGCCCTTTTGGTACGTATGCATACCGAAGAATGCCGTTTGGATTGTGTAACGCACCAGGAACGTTCCAGCGGTGTATGATGAGTATTTTTTCGGATTTGCTGGAAGTATGCATTGAGATATTCATGGATGATTTTACCGTATACGGGAATTCGTTCGACACCTGTTTGGCCAGCCTTGACCTAGTATTGAAAAGATGCCAGGAGAAGCACCTAGTTTTGAATTTCGAAAAATGCCACTTCATGGTGACTGAAGGAATTGTCCTAGGTCACGTGGTTTCTGAAAGAGGAATACAGGTGGACAAGGCAAAGGTAGATGTGATATCAAAGTTACCCTACCCCACGAACCAAAAAGAAGTTAGAGGCTTCCTGGGTCACGCGGGATTTTATAGGAGGTTTATCAAGGATTTCGCGAAAATCGCGCAACCGCTCACTCATTTGTTGCAAAACGATGTGGAATTCGTCTTTGACGTATGATGCAAGAAGGCATTTCAGTTGCTCAAGGACAGACTCGTGTCAGCACCAATAATCAGGGCGCCAGACTGGAATCACCCATTTGAGATAATGTGCGACGCGAGTGATTTCGCTGTTGGAGCTGTCCTAGGGCAGAAGATAGACGGAAGAAGTTATGTGATCTTCTATGCATCCAAGACTCTTAATCAAGCTCAGAAGAACTATGATACCACGGAGAAGGAAATGTTGGCTGTCGTTTACTAGTTCGAAAAATTTCGACCTTATCTTCTTGGGTCGAGGGTTATAGTCTTCACATATCACGCAACAATAAAGTACTTACTGGCTAAGAAAGAGTCTAAGCCGAGGTTAATCCGTTGGGTGTTGCTTTTGCAGGAGTTTGATTGGGAAGTGAGAGACAAAAGAGGAACAGAGAATAGAGTAGCCGATCACTTGAGCAGAATTCATCAAGGGGAAACAGAAGATGCCATACCCGATGCTTTTCCTGAAGAGCATTTGTATTATCTAGGGGAATTCCCTAGACAGATCAGTTGGGAGGCAGTTTTGGCATTAACCGGTCTAGGAGAATCCGACAAGGGGAAGCGAACGCTTAACGCAGAACCATGGTTTGCTGACTTAGCGAACTACTTAGTCACGGGAGAGGTGCCAAGCTCAAACGAAGTTTCCCGGGCCCAGAAGATGAAAATTAAAAGTGAAGCCAAATATTACTTTTGGGATGATCCTTACTTATGGAAGATGTGTTCGGATCAAGTGATTAGACGTTGCATTCCCGAATGGGAACAAAGAGATGTGTTGAATCATTGCCACACTTTGGCATGTGGAGGTCACTTTGGACCAAGGAAGACAACAAGGAAAGTATTGGATAGTGGGTTCTCTTGGCCGACACTTAATAAAGATGCTTTTGAGTTTTGTCAGTGTTGCGAGAGATGCCAACAGACAGGGGGAATTTCAAAGAGGGACGAGATGCCCCAGGTCCCAGTGATTGTCTGCGAAATCTTCGACGTGTGGGGGATGGACTTCATGAGACCGTTTCCATCATCCTATGGGAACACATATATATTGGTTGCAGTAGACTATGTGTCTAAATGGATAGAAGCTAAGGCCACCACGACATGTGAATCGAAGGAGGTCGCAAAATTTCTGAAGGCCAATATCTTCAACAGATACGGAATTCCTCGAGCCATCGTCTCAGACCAAGGAACACATTTATGTAATCGCACCATCGAGGCTCTGATGAAGAAATATGGTGTTCACCATAGGGTATCTACCCCGTACCACCCTAAGTCTAACAACCAAGCAAAAATTTCTAATCGCGAGATCAAGGCAATATTGGAGAAGACAGTTAATCCGTCAAGGAAAGACTGGAGTAAGAGGCTCGGTGATGCATTATTGGGCCTACAGAACTGCTTTCAAGACTCCTATCGGAATGTCGCCTTATAGGCTGGTGTTTGGCAAAATGTGCCACTTGCCCGTGGGTATAGAGCACAAGGCGTACTGGGCAGTCAAGGAGATGAGTATGAAGCCTTCGGCTTGTGAAGAAGAAAGGAAGTTGCAGTTACAAGAACTGGAGGACCTGAGGCTGGAGTCTTATGAGTCTGCTATGTGGTATAAAGAAAGGACAAAGTTATGGCATGACAAGAATCTCCGGGTCAAGGAACTCCATGTGGGACAGAAGGTGATCCTTTTCCAATCCCGGCTCAATCTGATGCCAGGGAAGTTGAAGTCTAAGTGGATCGGTCCATATACCATCGTCGGCCTCCGCGCAAATGGAGCAGTAGAGATCCAGGGAAGTGCCTCTAACTCTGTCCCTTTTCTTGTTAATGGTCATAGAGTGAAAGTCTATAGGGATAATTCTGAGTTGTGTGTAGTGGAGAAAGTGCCACTACGCGCACTCCCTATTATCACCTAGTCAGGAAAGGAGATATTCTCGATGAATTCCTGGGTCAGGTAAATTGGTTGACATTTTATATATATACACTGAATCAGGGGATCTCGGGAATACTCAAAAGGAGTGTGTAAATAGTTTAATTGCGTTTTCAAACATAGGAAAATCCAAAAAAAAAAGTATATAAAATTTAAATCTTCTAAAAATATTTTCGAAGCACCAGACTCCGTGGGAAAACCGTTGTTTTATATTCTATCCTTGACCTAGGAGTCTGGCGTCTTCAATTTTTTTTAAGTGTAAAGTCATGGTCAGGGAAATCGGCTAGGGAAGGAGAGTCTGGAGAAGGAAGTTAAGGAGGGACGGAGATAATTTGAATTTCGAATCGGCCGATATTTATGGGAGGTGTACGGTTGCTTACATCACGCCTGCAACCGCACCATCTTTTCACCAAAAAAGGCTTACCTGCAGTTTCTCTCTCCAATAATCCCAATCGACGAACTGCAATTTCTCTCCCTTCTCTCTACTTTGTTCCTCTCTCAAGAAACACAAACCCTAACCAATTTCGACCAAGTTTTCCTTTTGATTTCAGATTTACAGCGATGGATCCAACTCAGGCCACCAGAAGTTCGCAGCCGGAGGTGTACGACGCGGTTCTACTGGCAGAACTGACGCAAAAATTGGGAAGCGTCGAGAAGGCTAAAGAAGTTTACGCTCTGTTCTCCGCCAGCGTGATGACATCCGCGGCGGCCATACCACCACCGACGATCCCAGCGGATTTGACGGCACAACCCACAGTCCCCCACGAAGAGAGACCTCAAGTTTCAACCAGGGTATCGGACTCTGGTTTTCAACAGACAGAAACCGCTCCAAGCACAAGTGCACTGGAGGCGGACAAGGAAGAGGCGACAAGTGAACTGGCGGCGGATGGTGAGCGAAATGACGGTGAAACGGATATGGAGGCAGAGAGACAAGGCAGTGAAAACCCTAACTCTGAGGGAGAGAAAAAGGGGGAAACCCCTGTTCGAGAGGAGGTTACTGAGGGGGAAACCCCTGTTATGGAAGAAAATGTGGAGGGGGAAACCCCTATTGTGGAAAGGATTGCTGAGGGGGAAACCCCTGTTTTGGTAGAGTTTGCTGAGGGGGAAACCCCTGTTTTAGAGTTGATGGCTGAGGGGGAAACCCCTATGGAGACTGGGGATGAAACCCCAAAAGATTTTAGAGGAGCGACCCTTGAACCCATGGTGGAGGGGGCGACCCCAAGTGATGTCAGAGGGGAAACCCCTGTTTATATTGAGGGGGGGACCCCGATGGTGGATGATGTGGGGGAAACCCCGGAAAAGCTTTTGGAAGTAACAAACCTAGATACTACTGAAGTACCGGAGCTCGTTGAGGAAGGGCTAGATCTGATTGTGGACCTGGTGGACGACCAGGAAGAAGACGAACCCCGGGTGGACGAGAGACCAGAGAGGAGAAGGGCCAGGAGGAGTCTGCTTGATGAAGTGGATGACTTGGTCTATTCCGAGAAGGAAGAGTTCCCTGCCCGAGGGACAGAAGCTGAAGAGGCGGAGGATCGTCGCCTGGCCAAGGAAAGGGCAAGGAAAGGAAAGACAGCTGCGACCCAGTCAAAACGGTCAAGGAAAGCTCCCTCCGTCGAGGAGGTTGAGGAGACCCTTTCTCCAGCGACCGAAGTTCCCTCTACCGAGGAACAAGCTGAGCCTACTCCTAGGTTCAATTCTGAACTTGAAGAGTCTGAAGAAGAGTTCATCCATGGGCGTCCGAAGGTGTGGCTGACTTAGGAACTGCTGGAATCGATGAGGCATTTCGACGATCAGAAACGGGCCATAGTGTACAAAGAGAGATGCAGTGCTAGGAAGATGGCTAAGTCTGGCAAGCAGTACAGCTCCGAAGAACTTATGACGATTGCATGTGATGAAGACTTCCGCGCATGTATCTACTCAATCGGATTTGAGTGGTTATTGAGGCACAGCCAGGAGAAGGTGCCCGTAGATTTATCTCGGGAGTTTTTCTCAACGTTTCGATTAAAGAACACTTCTGACCTCGACGCGGACTCCATCACATTCAGGCTTTTTAACGAGGAACATGAAATGAGCATCCGAGAGTGGTCTTTGAGGATGGGATTGTTACCAAGGCTGAGGATGATGAAGGCATATGGAATGAGAGGATGGTTGGCGTACCGAAGAACACGCCAGGATTCAAAGTGCAAGCAGCGTGGGAACTAGTCACCCACTCCAAGGCAGGGGCATTTAAGTCTAGCTACTCCAAGGTCTCTCACATCGAGGACCGAATCCTCCGTTTTGCCCAGACGTTATCAGCTACAACCTAATGGGAACTGCAAATTCAGCTCTGACAACTACCGACCTTTACTTTACTTGGTGCATGGCGAAAGGCGTAAAGGTGCATCTAGGCTACTGGCTGGCTCAAGCATGTCATCAAATGACGAGCAACCCTGCTCGACATATGTATACCTGCCATCTCCTAGGCGCCTACCTCTAGCGGAATATTGACATGAAGATAGCAAAAACCGCTCCCTTGGTCGTGATGTGCGAACCCCCGGAGACTTTCAGTGTTGAATACTTTTTCAACAAGGGGTTACTCCAAGCTCACGACAAACAAACATTCTTCTACGAGGTAAGAGACAAGGTGAAAGCAGAGACGGAGGCGGTGGAGGCTGTGCCAAGTGAAGAGGTCGAGGAGCTGAGGAAAGACGTGCAAAGTATGAGGAAGGAAATGAAAGTGATGCGAAAGGAGATGGTGAGAGAGCTTGGAGGGATAAGGAAAGAATTGAGCGGGAATCGTGAAGAGGTGAAGACCCTGCGGGGAAATATTGCGGACTTGGCGGTGAAGTCAGCCAAGCAGAACGAGCGGATGACGGAGGCTGTGGAGCTTATAATGAAGATGTTAAAATTGTTGGAAAAGATACTCCCCTTGACCCAGTCGAAGGTGACTCCTGGGTCCAGCAGCGAGGTCAAGCAACCAGGCCAGGGCAGTCCCTCCGTCCAGCGACCACCGCACCGCTCAAGCAAATGGTCACCCCATCCGCGTCCAAGCCAGTGTTAATCCCATCCAGGTCAAAGTCCATGATGTTAAAGAAACTAGTGTCTGATCAACCAGAGCAAGAAAAGGAAGAAGAGGAGTCGGAGCTGCCGGCGAAAAAGAAAGTGAAGATGACCCGACCCGGAATCCCACCCCAATCTGGCTCTCGAGGGAGCCAGACCCAGAAGTGAATCACCACCATGACCAGGTAACTTTTATTTTCTGCATTCCGTTATATTTGTTTTTTTATGTCTTTGTTATTATGTGTCTCTGTGTATATTTGCTATATGTGTTTCCCTTCTCCCACTTAGCCCAATGCTTGGTCTAAGTGTGAGAAGTTTATGTTTTCTGTTTATTGTGTCTTCTCCCACTTAGCCCGATGCTTGGTCTAAGTGTGAGAAGTTTTATTTGGTTAAATTGTTTGTTGTGTGTTGCATTGATTATCCTGTTTCCCCCTTCACGACGATGGCTTGGGGACAAGCTTGAGTGAAGTGGGAGGGGGAGGGAAGTCAATGCGTGTATTTGTCAGCATGTTATGAGTCGTTAAGTCTAGGTTTGTCTGTGTCGCATGAGCTGGTGAATATAATACGACATGACCTCCTTAGTGAGAGTGATTGAAGATAGGATGTATTTCAACTTAGAAGCCTTTTCCTTTAATAAGCCAAGTAAATCTGGACGAAGTAAGAACGATAGAGGATGCCTTAGTTGACTTAGTTGTGAAGCCCCACTTAAGAGCGAGTTATAAGCCTTAAATTACTTTGAGCTAACACATGTAATGGGGCCGCCACTGAATGCTTAGGGAGAAGAGTCATGACGGAGAAAAAAATAGGGGAATTGGGTTATGAAGGTATAAGCTGGACGAAGTCCAGGTAAAGGAGTTATAAGCTGAGCGAAGTCTAGAGGGAAAAAAGTGAGAAAAAGAAGAAAATGGAGGAATAAGCTGGACAAAGTCCAGAGAAAAAAAAATGATGAAAAAAAGGGAGGTATAAGCTGGACGAAGTCCAGAGGGAATATGTCTAAGGGCAGGAAGCAATAGTAACCTGACCCAGCAAAAAAAGAGGGAAACGAAGTGTAGAAAGGAGAAAACTCTCATAACCCGACGCTTCAGTTGAATGGCAATAACTTATGAGAGAATCGGTCCTAACATCCCTGGTGAGGAATGAGTGATCGAGTGAATCCAACAATTGGGGAAGTAAAAGGCTATTTTGACGAACTGACAGATTGATTAGGTAGAAGAAGGGAAAGGGCTAATTTGGAGAAGTGCAGCCTGTTGGATTGACCTTAATCTTGTGGGGACGGTTGCCTAAAAGTTGAAGCTAGTTCATGCATATGTGTCTAAGTGTTTTTTTTCTTTAAGTGTTTTTTATCTGTGCATTAGTTGTGACTAGGTCTAGGAGTCTGTTTAGAGTCTAAAGAGTCGGTCAGGGGATAACCGTGCTTTGAAATTCGCCTTATTCTTTTTCTTGTCTTTATATTTGAGGACAAGTATGGTTTAATTGTGAGTAGTTTGATAAGGCTAATTTCATGCATCGGTTATGTGGTGAAAAAACACTTTATTTTACTGGGTCTAACGCAGTTTTTTAGACAGGTGTGTGAAGAAAATCGCTAGATCCAGGAAGAGTTGGAGGCAAGGGACTAGCGAAGGAAAGCGAAGGAAATTGAGCAAAGTTGAAGAGAAAAATGGCTGGACGAAGGGAGTCAAAAGCTGAGGGTAACAAAGACTATTCATACCTCGCTGGACCCACTTCCACGCCTATATATAGAGGAGCATGCAGCACACGCCAGAGACATGATTTTTCTCTCAGCCCACACACTTACACACACTTGGGAAAAATGGGAATTCTGGGGTAGTTAGGGGTTCATCTTCAGAGAAAGTTAGTGGTAACACCGTCCTCACGGAGGGCGAAGATACAATCAGTTTACATTCAGTTTTTTTGCACTGTTATTCCGTCGAACGTCAACGTTTTTGGAAGTCGATTTGGTTGCTGGCTACTTACCGATTATCTATGCATTTAGTTTATGTCATGATGGTGTTTATCTTGTGTTGATTCACGTTGGTTCTGTGTTTTTGAGGTTTTATTTCGGCAGTTGAATGTTATTCTCTGTTTTGGAAGTTTTTGTGCTTGATCTGGGAAATAGGTTGTGGATCTGTGCTGTTGTTGTTGACCTGTGGTTGTTTGGCGAATCTGTAGCTATGGATATACTTTTGGTCGGAGTTGTTTCGGATGCTTGGATCCGGAGTGGATTTAGCATCCGAAGTTGGATCTGAACAGGGGAATCAAGTTGTGCATGGATTTCGAACTTTCTGCTCTCTTTTCTTTTTACTTCGTCTAGTAGCATTAGATCTGCTTTGTTTTAATTGTTCTTTGTTTAATTGCTTTAAATTCAGTCTACTTTGTTTCGATCTATGTCCTATCTCTGTTTCTACTGAAAGTTTTATGCAAATTGTTGGAGAAGATGATGTCGTTGTTAGTTAGTACTTTAGTTCATTTTTTTTCAGCTTTCCATCCGTACTTTACCTTTTCAGCAAATGGTCCCCACCGTCAGTTTATTTCCCAGGTCTAGGTAATTTAGGGAATAGTTTTCTTAGATCTTGTAATTGCCTCGTTTTTCCAGTTATATGCATGATTTCTGTTTCTGCCTAGATCTAGCTGTTAGCGTAGCAGATTTCAACTCCAAGTTTAGTTTAATTTCCTCAAAAATAGCGTGGCAGCAGCCAACCCAAAAATAGTCCCGAATCCTTGAACATGTTTAATTGTGCATTCATCTTGAAAAGTCTGTAAGTTGCATAAAGTGTGTTCAAAAGGAAATAACAGGTTCCCTGTCCAGCAAATCTACTAGATCACGCGGTCTAGGAACTCGTTGGTTGCAGGAAATCCCGGTCGTCGGACACACAGAACACTTCTTTCAAAAACCCTCAACCACTTTACTAAACCTAGTATAGGGAAGTAGGGATCGATCCCACAGAGAAGGATGCGTAATACTCATGTTCAAAGGATTTGGGTGTGTTTTTGGTGTTGGCTGCTGCCACGCAATTTTTTTGGGTTGAGGAAAACAAATTAAACTCGACTTGGGAATCTTTAAAACTCCTAAGCTAACAGCTAGACCTAGGCGAAATTATAAGAGAACGTTGCAAAGGAAATTAACTGCTCAACACTTGATCTAAGAAAAATACTTCACTTACTTGACCTAGGAAACAAACTGACTGTGGGGACCATGACTGAAAAAGCAGAGTTTGTACGAAAAGCTGGCAGAATAACTAACTCTAGTACTAACTAACAGCGACATCGTCTTCTACAACCTAATTGCGTAAAACTCATAAGAAATTCAACATGAACGAAATCAAAACAGAGCAAACTAATTTTAAATCAAATTAATGCATAACCAACGAAGAGCTGAACAGATCTGCAGACGCTAGACGAAGCAAAACAGAAAACAAGAAGAAAACTCGAATCCATCTAACAACTTTCTTTTCTCACGTCGAATCCAACCTCAGACGCTAAATCCACTCTGGATCCAAGCGTCCAACACGAACTCCAACCAACAGAAACACTTCATCACTTCAGATTCGAACAAAAACCTCCAAACAGTCAATAAGCACAGATCTATCACTAAATTCCCATATCAAACACCACAATATCAAAATAAAACAGAGATTGACATAATACTTGTAAAAATAAACTTCCAACAGAGAGATCTACGTGAATCGACTTGAAATTCAACAACTAAACGCAAATCAACAAAAGCGAAAAGACAATAAGTATCATCAACAACCAGGTCGACTCCCAAAAGTGAAGTTCGACAGCAAAAACGAGCAAAACAACTGAAATTAAAAGGAATTGTATCTTCGTCCACACTCGGACGGTGTTACCAACCGCGAAACTTCTAAAGAAAGTAACCTTTCGTACCCGACTAACCTAGATCTCCCATTCCCAAGTGTGTGTAATGTGTGTGAGCTAAGAAGAGTGTGAAAAAAAGTGTGTTTATGTGCGTTGCATGCTCTTCTATATATAGGCGTTGGAGTGGGGCCCAGCGAGGTATAGATAAGACTTTGTTGCCCTCAGCTATTGACTCCTCTGTCACGCCTTCTTTTCTTTTAAATCCTGCTCACTTCGTTCCTTTCCTTCGCTAGACCATCTCCTTCAGCACTTCCTCGATCTAGCGATTTTTCTTCACACACCTGGCTTAGGAAACGTGTTAGACCCAGCAAATTATAACATTTTTCACATATAACCGATGCATGAAATTAGCCTTATCAAACTGCTCACACTTAAACCATACTTGTCCTCAAGTATAAAGACAAGAAAAGAAAAGGAATAAGGCGAATTTCAAGCAAGGTTATCTCTTGACCGACTCCTAGACCTAGACACAAAGAAAAACTAAAAAAAATAAGAAAAACATACAAACACATAAACACATATACATGAGCTAGCTTCAACTTTTAGGCATCTGTCCCCACAAGATTACGGTCAATTCAATAGGTTGCACTCCTCCAAATAGGTCCTTTCCCTTCCTTTACCTAGCTAATCTGTCAGCTTGTCAAGATAGCCTTCTACTTACCCGATTGTTGGATTCACTCGATCACTCATTCCTCACCAGGGATGTTAGGATCGATTCTCTCTTAAGTTAATGCTACACCACTGAAGTGTCGGGTTATGAGAGTTCCTCCTTCCTGGGTCAGGCTATTATCATTCCTGCTTTCTAGACCATTTCTCCCTGGACTTCGTCCAGCTTATTCCTCCTCTTTTATATATATATATTTTTTTTCCCTTTTTATACAATTTTTTTTTTCTCTGGACTTCATCCAGCTTATTCCTCCATTTCTCCTTCCTTCTGGACTTCGTCTAGCTTATACCTTCATAACCCAATTCCCATTTTTTCTCCTTCACAGCTCTTCTCCCTAAGCATTCAGTGGTGGCCCTTAAACATGTGTTAGCTCGAAGTTATTTAAGGCTTATAACTCACTATTATAGTAGGGCTTCATAACTAAGTAAGTAGAGGCATCCTCCATCGTTCTCGCTTCACTCAGATTAACTAGGCTTATTTAAAGAAAAAGCTTCTAAGTTGAAATGCCTTCTATCTTCAATTACTTTCACTAAGGGAATCATGCCGTATTATATTCACTGGCTCATGCGACAAAACTTAGACTTACAGACTCTTAACATGCAGACAAAATAATGCATTGACTCCTCTCCCCCTCCCACTTCACTCAAGCTTGTCCCCAAGCCATCGTCGTGAAGGGGGGAATAGAGAGATCAATGCAAAATAACAAAACAAATTATAAAAACACAAACTTCTCACACTTAGACCAAGCAATGGGCTAAGTGGGAGAAGAAACACAATAATACATAAAACACAAGAAAAACACAACAAAACAGAATATACAAACTTCTCACACTTAGACCACGCAGTGGGCTAAGTGGGAGAAGACACAACAATTATAAAACACGTAGATAACAGGAATAAATAAATAAAAAAAATAAAAATAGAAAAAACTAAAGGAACGAAAAATAAAAGTTACTTGGTCAAGAGATGGTGGTTCACTTCTGGAGCTGGCTCCCTCGAGAGCCAGACTGGGGTGAGATTCCGGGTCGGGTCACTTTTACTTTCTTCTTTGCTGGCTGCTCCAGCTCTTCTTCCTCCTGTGTTGCTTGTTCAGGTACTGGCTTCCTTACTATAGACTTTGGTTTAGGTGGGGCTGGAACTTGCATGGGAACGGCCGGGGGGATCAACTGCTTGAGCGATTGCTGCGACTGCCTGACGGAGGGACTGCTCTGAGTGGGCTGCCTGACTTCACTGCTGGACCCAGGAGTTGTCCTCGACTGGGTCAAGGGGAGCGTCTGCTGCAACCACTTTAACATCTTCATTGAAAGCTCCACCGCTTCCGTCATTCGCTCATTCTGTTTGGCGCACTTCACCGCCAAATCAGCAATGTTGCCCCTCAGGGTCTTCACTTCCTCCCGATTCCCCATCAATTCCTTCCTTATCCCACCAAGCTCCTTGATCATTTCTCTCCTCATCAACTGCATTTCTTTCTTCACGTCCTGGACTTCCTTGCGTAGCTCTTCAAACTCTTCACTTGGCATGGCTTCCTCGGCCTCCTCCAGCTCTGCCTTCACCTTGTCTCCCAACGAATAGAAGAGAGTCTTGGTGCCTTAGGTCTGCAGCAACCCCTTGTTGAAGAAATAATCAACAAGAAACACCTCTGGGGGTTCGCACATGACTACCAACGGAGCGGCCTTGGCAATTTTCATTTCTACATTTCTCTGGAGGTAAGCACCGATGAGGTGGCAGGTGTACATATGACGCGCAGGGTTGCTCGTCATTTGGTGGCACGCCTGCGCCAGCCAATATCCGAGGTGCACCTTAACACCTTTCGCCATGCACCATGTGAAGTAGAGGTCGGTAGTGGTGAGAGCTGAATTCGCGCTACCCATCAAATAATAGCTGACAAACGTTTGAGCAAAGCGGAGAATCCGGTCTTCAATGTGGGAGGCCTTGGAGTAGCTGGACTTAAACACCCTCGACTTAGGGTGCGTGACCAGTTCCCATGCCGTCTGTACTTTGAAACTAGGCGTGTTCTTCGGCATTCCAACCATCCTGTCATTCCACGCCCCCTCTTCATCCTCGGCCTGGGTAAACAACCCCATCCGCAGACACCACCCCCTAATGCTCAACTCATACTCCTGATTGAAAAGCCTGAACGTGATAGAATCCGTGTCGAGATCAGTGGTATTCTTTAAACGAAAAGCGGAGAAAAACTCCCTTGCTAGATCCACTGGCACCCTCTCCTGACTGTGCTGCAACAGCCACTCAAATCCTATCGCTTGGATACAGGCGCGGAATTCCTTATCACATGCAATCATTTTAAGCTCCCTCGAGTTGTACTGCTTTCCTGACTTGGCCATCTTCCCGGCACTACACCTCTCCTTGTACACTGCGATCCTCTTCTGGTCGTCGAACTGTCTCATGTCCTCTAGCAATTCTTTAGTCAGCCAGATTTCCGAACGTCCTGGAATCGACTCTTCTTCAGCTTCCTCAGAGTCATAGCTGGGTTCAGGGATAGGCTCGTCTTGTTCCTCGACAGAGGGTTCCTCGGTCACAGGGGAAAGGGTCTCCTCGACCTCCTGGACAGAGGGAGCTTTCCTAGACCGGGTGGATGAGGTCGCCGCCGCCTTTCCTTTCCTCGCCTTCTCCTTGGCCAAGCGGCGCTCCTCTGCCTTTGTTGCGTCGGGAGGCTCCTCCTGGTGCACCTCCTTTCTGCCCTCTCATCAACCTTGGGCACATCTTCCTCCTGGTCATCAACCAGGTCCACAATCAGTTTCAGCCCTCCCTCGGGCTCTGGTACTCCAGTTGTAGGTAGATCTGATTCCTCTAAAAGCTTTTCTGGGGTTTCCCCCTCACCAATCAACATCGGGGTTGCCCCCTCAATATAAATGGGGTTCTCCCCCCTGACATCTCCTGGGGTTTCCCCCTCTTCCACGAACTCAGGGGTCGCACCCCTGAAATCAACCGGGGTCTCGTCCCCCGTCTCCATAGGGGTTTCCCCCTCAGCAATTCTCTTTAAAATAGGGGTTTCCCCCTCAACAACTTTCTCTGAAATAGGGGTGTCCCTCTCAGCAACTTCATCTATCACAGGGGTTTCCCCCTCACGAACTTTATCAGAAACAGGGGTTTCCCCCTCACAAACTTCCCTACCCTCAAGATTAGGGTTCTCAGTTTCTTGTTTTTCTGCCTCCACTATGGTTCCGTCGTGAGTCGGTTCATCACCCTCCGACCGTTCCTGTGCTGCCCCTTCTTCCTCCGCTCTTTGTGAAGCGGGTTCCGCATGTTGAGATGTAGAATCTCGCGGTCCTTCTTCAGGAAGAATCGCCGGTTGTGCAGCCGAGTCTGCCGGAATCGTCAGTGGTGGTGCGACCGGCGCAGACGGCATTAGGCTAGCGGCGAATAGGGCATACACCTCCTTTGCTTTCTCGACGCTCCCCACTTTCTGCGTCAACTCTGCCAGCAAGGTTGGGTCGTACAGTGCTTTGGATAGAATCCATCGGTGTAGATCTGAAAAATGAGAGAAAAACTGGTCGAATTTGGTTAGGGTTTAGTTTTTTAGAGAGAGAACGAAATTAGAGAGAAGGGAGAGTGAATCAGATTTTCGTCGATTTGGGGATAATTGGAGAGAGAAGGACGACGGTTGCTTTTCTGATGAAAAGATGGTGCGGTTGCAGGCATGATGTAAGCAACCGTACAACTTCCATAATTATCGGCCAGAATTTGAAATTCAAAATATCTTGTTCCCTCCTCGACTCCTTCCTCCAGACTTCCCTTGACTTCTTCCCTCAGGCTCTTCTCTAGCTAATTCCCTCGACCATGTCCTACATAACAAAGAAATGAAGGCTCCAGACTCCTAGGTCAAGGTTAGAGTATAAAATATCGGTTCCATTTGGAGTCTGGTGCTTCGAAAATATTTTTGGATTTTCTAAGTTTAAAAAGCAATTAACTATTTACACACTTTTGTATTTCCGAGATTCCCTGGTTCAGTTTGTATTTTCAAAGTTGTTAACTTACTCCTTGACCCAGGAATTCATCGAAAATTTCCCCCGTTCGTTTTAGGCGATAGTAGGGAGTGCATGTAGTGGAACTTCGTCCACAACACACAACTCGGAATTATCCCTATAGACTTTCACTCTATGACCGTTTACAAGGAAAGGAACAGAGTTTGGAGCACTTCCCTGAATCTCCACTGCTCCATTTGCTCGGGATGCCAACGATGGTATATGGGCCGATCCATTTAGACTTCAGTTTCCCTGGCATTAGCTTGAGCCGAGACTGAAAAAGGAGCACCTTCTGTCCCACATGAAGTTCCTTGACCCAGAGATTTGTATCATGCCATAACTTCGTTCTTTCTTTGTACCACATGGCAGACTCAAACGACTCCAGCCGAAGTTCCTCCAATTCTTGCAATTGTAACTTCCTTTCTTCTTTGCAAGCTATCGGCTTCATGTTCATTTCTTTTACTGCCCAGTACGCCTTGTGCTCAATACCAACAGGTAAATGACACATCTTGCCAAACACAAGTCTGTAAGGCGACATTCCGATAGGCGTTTTAAAAGCAGTTTTGTAAGCCCATAATGCATCCCCGAGTCTCTTGCTCCAGTCCTTCCTTGACGGATTAACTGTTTTCTCCAATATCGCCTTGATCTCGCAATTAGAAATCTCTGCCTGGCCATTAGACTGAGGATGGTAAGGATTCGACACTCTATGGTGAACACCATATTTCTTCATCAAAGCCTCGATGGTGCGATTACAGAAATGAGTTCCTTGATCCGAGACGATGGCCCGAGGAACTCCATATCTGTTGAAAATATTGGCCTTCAAAAATTTTTCCACCTCCTTCGATTCACATGTTATGGTGGCCTTAGCTTCTATCCACTTAGACACATAGTCTACTGCAACCAATATATATGTATTCCCACAAGACGATGGGAACGGTCCCATAAAGTCCATTCCCCACACATCAAAAATTTCGCACACTATCACTGGGACCTGAGGCATCTCGTCTCTTCTCGAAATTCCCCCCGTCTGCTGGAACCTCTCGCAACATTGGCAGAATTCAAAAGCATCCCTATTTAGCGATGGCCAATAAAACCCGCCGTCCAAGACTTTCCTCGCTGTCTTCCTTGGTCCAAAGTGACCTCCACATGCTAACGTGTGGCAATGAATTAACACATCTCTTTGTTCCCATTCGGGAATGCAGCGTCTAATCCCTTGATCTGAGCACATTTTCCACAGGTAAGGATCGTCCCAAAAGTAATATTTAGCTTCGCTTCTAATCTTCATCCTATGGGCCCGGGAAATCTCGTCTGAACTTGGCATCTCTCCCGTGACCAAGTAGTTGGCTAAATCGGCAAACCATGGTTCTGCATTCAGTGTGCGCTTCCCCTTATCTGATTCCCCTAGACCGGTCAAAGCCAAAACTGCTTCCCAGTTAGATGGTCTAGGAAATTCCTCCAGAAGGTACAAATGCTCCTCGGGGACGGCATCGGGTATGACCTCTTCTGTTTCCCCCTGATGTATTCTGCTCAAGTGATCAGCCACTCTATTTTCCGTTCCTTGTCTCTTACTTCCCAATCAAACTCCTGCAAGAGTAACACCCAACGGATTAATCTCGGCTTGGACTCTTTCTTAGCCAGCAAGTACTTAATCGCCGCGTGATCCGTGAAGACTATAACCCTCGACCCAAGGAGATAGGGTCTGAATTTTTCAAACGCGTATACGACAGCCAACATTTCCTTCTCCGTGGTGTCATAATTTTTCTGAGCCTGATTCAGCGTCTTGGAAGCATAGAAGATCACATAACTTTTTCCATCAATTTTCTGTCCCAGGACAGCTCCCACAGCGAAATCGTTCGCGTCACACATTATCTCGAAAGGATGGCTCCAGTCTGGTGCCCTGATAATTGGTGCTGATATTAACCTATCTTTAAGCAACTGGAACGCCCTTTCGCATCCTTCGTCAAAGACGAACTCCACATCATTATGTAACAACCGAGTGAGTGGTTGCGCGATTTTTGCAAAATCCTTGATAAACCTCCTATAGAACCCTGCATGGCCTAGGAAACCTCTCACCTCTATTTGATTTGTAGGGTGTGGTAATTTTGATATCACATCCACCTTTGCCTTGTCTACTTGAATACCCCTCTCAGAGACCACGTGACCCAGGACAATGCCTTCAGTCACCATGAAGTGGCACTTCTCGAAATTCAACACTAAATGCTTCTCTTGGCATCTCTGTAACACTAGATCAAGGCTGGCTAAACAAGTATCAAATGAGTTCCCATATACAGTGAAATCGTCCATGAATATCTCAATGCATACTTCCAACAGATCCGAGAAAATGCTCATCATACACCGTTGGAAAGTTCCCGGTGCATTACACAATCCAAACGGCATTCTTCGGTATGCATATGTACCAAAGGGGCACGTGAATGTGGTTTTCCCTTGGTCCTCTGGGTTAACGTAGATTTGGAAGTAGCCGCTGTATCCATCAAGGAAACAAAAATACTGTTTGCCTGCCAGGTAAAGGAAAATGATCCTTCTTTATGGCTTCGTTCAACTTCCTGTAGTCGATGCACATCCTCCATCCTGTCACTAATCTAGTGGGTACCAACTCATTCTTCTCATTCTTGACAACCTGTATTCCTGATTTTTTTGGTACCATATGAACAGGACTGACCCACTCGCTGTCAGGAATGGAATAGATGATCCCTAGAGCAAGCAATTTCAGTACCTCCTTTAGGACCTCCTCTCGCATGTTCGGGTTCAGCTTCCGTTGTGCATCTCGATGAGCCTTCGCACTTTCTTCTAAACGAATGTGGTGCATACAAAGATCCGGACTTATTCCCACCAAATTTGAGAGAGTCCATCCTATTGCTTTCTTGTTTCTTTTGATGACTTCCAATAACTCCTTCTCTTGCCCCTTGGTCAAGTTGCTGTTGACTATTACCGGAAATGTCTCATCCTCCTCCAAGTAAGCGTACTTGAGGCCCGGTGGAAGTGTCTTCAGCTCCCTTTTTGTTCCATTCGTCTCCTGGGGCAAGGGATTTTTGTCTGTAATTTCTGGTAAGGTCTCCTTCCCAGACCCAGGAGATTTTTTCAGACTAGCCACATAAGCTGATCCTTTAGATCTAGCTGATTCAGGGCTTCTGCAGAATTCCATAATGGCCTTTGTGAGTTCTTCATCTGTTAATTCTACTGTGTTCATTGCTGCACACCATCCCACAACTTCTTTGTCAATCGAATGGCTCAACTCCGAGTTGTCGATTTGTTCCTGCATCAATTCCGTCTCAAGATATTCTTGGACCAAAGGGTTAATAACATCAATAGCATAGAGATTCTCAACATCTAAAGGCCTTTTCATCCCCTCATCTATGCTAAAGGTATACTTTTCCCCATTATAGTCCAAGCAAATTGTTCCATCAAAAACATCGATAATGGTCTTAGCAGTACGCAAAAATGGTCTCCCCAAAAGTACCCCACTGGACTCAGCAGACTCATTATCATTCATCTTGATCACATAAAAATCAGCAGGATATAGAAAATCATGCACCTTGACTATAACATTTTCCAACACTCCTTCAGGGCAAATGCAAGTTCTATCTGCTGACTGGATCACTACCTTGGTAGCAACCATTCTTACCCCAGTCAACTTCTTATAGTTCGAAAGTGGTAAAACATTTATTGACGCCCCTAGATCACACATAGCATGCTCAACCTTGATATCCCCTAGAGAGATGGGTAATGTGAACATACCTGGGTCGGTGCATTTTGAGGGCATCCTTCTCTTTTGTATCACAGCAGACACAGTCTCCCCGATCACAATCTTCCCATCTGGCTTGGTCTTCCCTGCAATAAACTCCTTGATAAACTTACTGAAGGCGGGCATTTTCAAGGCTTGCAAGAATGGCAGGTTGATTTCCAACTTGCTGAAAATCTCCATGAGATCCTCTGTATCATCATTTTTCTTCTTCGCCTCCCAACGATATGGAAATGGTTTTGCTCGCTTTACTGCATTTGTGGACGTCCCAGCCTGGGTTTCATCAACTCCCTTGTTTCCTTCCTTACTCACTTCTTCAAGTTCAGGGTCTAGGAAGAACGGGTCCCTTGATCGAGGTAGGGATCCCTCTAAATCTCCTTTCTGGAGGTCTCCCTGAACAAGGATCTCCCTCGGTCTAGCGCCTTTCCTCTTGATGTTTCTGACTCTGTTTCCCTTCATTAGCTTGCACAGGCACTTCCTCATCAGTTTCCAACGTCGGCCCTTCATAACCCCGCCCCGACCTCAAGGTGATTTGACTAATGTTTGCTCGGTCCGGCAGTTTGACGGTAGCAGGAAGTTTTCCTTCATTCCCTCGCATCTCATTCAAGGAAACTGCGATCTGAGAGAGTTGTTTTGCCATCATGTCCATGGCGGCTTTATGTTCAAACTGAGCATCTTGTAACTTGTGCATCATGTCATTGTTGGAGTGTAGGTTACCTTGCATGTACTGCTGTGAATTCACTAGATCATGGACCATGTCATCCAAACTCCGCTGTGGTCTAGAGTTGAATTGACCAGAATTTGGTCCTTGACTTTAGTTCTGACGATAGTTGCCTTGATGATTGTTGTACTGGTTGTTCGACCCTTGATTTCCCTGATGGTTATTGTACTGGCTACCAGACCCTTGATTCCCTTGATGATTTGTGATAAGGCTAATTTCATGCATCGGTAATGTGCAAAAAAATGTTATAAATTGCTGGATCTAACACGTTTCCTAAGCCAGGTGTGTGAAGAAAATCGCTAGATCAAGGAAGTAATGAAGGAGATGGTCTAGCGAGAGAAAAGGACGAACTGAGCAGGATTTACAAGGAGAGTTCGCATGACGGGGGAGTCTACAGCTGAGGGCAACAAAGTCATCAATACCTCGCTGGACCCACTAAAGCGCCTATAAATAGAGAGGAGCATGCAGCGTAATGGATATAGTTTTTACTCTTCTGAGCTCATACATTTTACACACACACTTGGGAAAAATTCCGGGGATAATCGTGATAGGGGGGGTACTTTCTAAAGATTTCGAGTTTGGTAACACCGTCCTAGTGAGGGCGAAGATACAATTGTTTTTAATTTCAGCTGTTTTTGCTAGTTTCCACCGTCGAACTTCACTTTTGGGAGTCGACTTTGATGTTGATGATGTTTAACTGCTTATCGCTCATGGATCTGAGTTTAGCTGTTTAATTTCAAGTTATTTCGCTTAGATCTCTCTGCTGTTAGTGTAATTCTTAAATTGCTATGCCGATCTCTGCTTATTTCGTTATTGAGGTGTTTGATGTGGAATTTGGTGACAGATCTGTGGTTGATTGAGTGTTCGGAGCTTAAATTTGTAAATCTGATGTGTTGGAGAATTTCTTCTGTTTGGAGTCCGTGTCGGACGCTTGGATCCGGAGTGGATTTAGCGTCTGAAGTTGGTTTTGGCGTGTGAAAGAAACAGTAGCTGATAGACTTGTTTTATTTCCTTTGTTTTCTATTTCACTTCGTCTAGGTATGCAGATCTGTTAAGTTCTTCGTTATTTATGCATAGATTTGATTGCAAGTTAGTAGCTCTGTTTTTGATTTGCTTATGTGTTTTCTCAAGAAGTTTAATGCGAATTTGGTTGTAGAAGACGATGTCACTGTCAGTTAGTACGAGAGTTAGTTATTCTGCCACTTTCCAGTCGTACTCTGCTTTTTCTTAGATGTGGTCCCACCGTAGAATTATCTCCTAGGTCTAGCTGTTAGGGTAAGTTTCTTTCTAATATTCCCAAGTCAAGTTAATTTAAATTTTCCTCAACCCAAGAAAATGCGTGGCAGCAGCCAACACCAAAAATACTCCCAAATCCTTGATTACGAGTCTTACGCATCCTTCTCTGTGGGATCGATCCCTACTTCCCTATACTAGGTTTAGTAAGTGGTTGAGGGTTTTTGAAGCGGGGAAGTACTTGTGTGTCCGACGACCGGGATTCCGCACAACCTAAGAGTTCCTAGACCAAGTGATCTAGTGGACTTGCTGGATCTGGGGAACCTGCCTTATTTGAATATCGCAACACTGCACACACACTACACTTGTACTATCACATCCCGACCAGCTTCAATTTGGTTGGGAATTCTGGTAGTGTCCTTGATTATTTCTCTGATGAGGTGGCACATAGGAACTCCCTGGATTGTTCTGATTTCTGTTTCCCCAATTAGTTTGGTCCTGATTCCTGTACCCCAGCTGCAATTGTCCCTCTTGACCTTTCCCTGACCAGTTGGACTGCCTCTCCGGAGGGTGTGCATAATTCGTGAGCTGAAGTGGAGGTGGCTGGCCTTGATCATGGTCAGTCCATCTGAAGTTTGGGTGAGTCCTCCATGGAGCGTCCCTCTGTCTTCCTTGATTCCAACTTCCCATCGAATTTGCTTGAGCTTGACACTCCCCTTCGCAGGGCTGACTGTAGTATGGTTGAAGTTGCCTTTCCTCTTGACCAAGGGGTTTCTCAATTTCCACTGGAGCATGCGGATTGTATTTCTCAATTGCATTTAGCAAGACCTTTTCCAGTTTATCGATCCTATCTTCCACCTTCTTGTCTTCTTGATCCATCACTGCATTAGCTGATCCTCTCCTCAATATGCTTCGCGGGTTATCATAGGCCTTCTTTGCCTCGATCAGTCTCCCCAAGGTTTCCCGAGCTTCACTTGCCTTATTCTTGGTAAAATTTCCCCCGCTCGAGCAGTTCATGCAAGGTAACCTACATTCCAAGTTACAAGATGCTCAGTCAGAGCAAAAAGCCGCCATGGACATGATGGCAAAACAACTTTCCCAGATCGCAGTATCTTTGAACGAGATGCGAGGGAATGAAGGTAAACTTCCTGCTATCGTCAAACCGCCAGATCGGGCAAATATTAGTCAAATCACTTTGAGATCTAGGCGGGGTTACGAAGGGCCAACGTTGGGAGCTGATGAGGAAGCGCCTATGCAAGCCAAAGAAGGAGGCGCTGAACCAAGGGAGATCATTGTTCAGAGAGACCCCCAGAAGGAAGATTTAGGGGGATCTCTACCTCGACCAAGGGACCCGTTCTTCCTAGACCCCGAACCTGAGGAAGTAAGTAAGGAAGGAAACAAGGGAGTTGATGAAACCCAGGCTGGGACTTCCACAAATGCAGTAAAGCGAGCAAAACCATTTCCATATCGTGGGGAGGCGAAGAAGAAAAAGGATGATACAGAGGATCTCATGGAGATTTTCAGCAAGTTGGAAATCAACTTGCCATTTTTGCAAGCCTTGAAAATGCCCACTTTCAGTAAGTTCATCAAGGAGTTTATTGCAGGGAAAACCAAACTAGATGGGAAGATTGTGATTGGAGAAACTGTGTCTGCTGTGATACAAAAAAGAAGGATGCCCTCAAAATGCACAGACCCAGGTATGTTTACATTTTCCATTTCCTTAGGGGATATCAAGGTTGAGCATGCCATGTGTGATCTAGGGGCGTCAATAAATGTTTTGCCTCTTTCAATCTATAAAAGGTTAACTGGGGTAAGAATGGTTGATACCAAAGTAGTAATCCAGTTAGCAGATAGAACTTGCATTTGCCCGGAAGGAGTGTTGGAAAATATTATAGTCAAGGTGCATGAGTTTCTATATCCTGCTGATTTTTACGTGATCAAAATGAATGATAATGAGTCTGCTGAGTCCAGTTGGGTACTTTTGGGGAGGCCATTTTTGCGTACGGCTAAGACCATTATCGATGTGTTTGATGGAACAATTTGCTTGGACTATAATGGGGAAAAATATACCTTTAGCATAGATGAGGGGATGAAAAGACCTTTAGATGTTGAGAATATCTATGCTATTGATGTTATTAACCCTTTAGTCCAAGAATATCTTGAGACGGAATTGATACAGGAACAGATAGATAACTCGGAGTTGAGCCATTCGATTGACAAAGAAGTTGTGGGATGGTGTGCAGCAGTGAACACAGAGGAATTGACAGATGAAGAGCTCATGGAGGCCATTATGGAATTCTGCAGGAACCCGGGATCAGCTAGGTCCAAGGGATCGGCTTATGTGGCCAGTTTGGATAAATCTCCTGGGTTAGGGAAAGAGACTTCACCAGAAAATTTAGAAAAAAATCCCTTGCCCCAGGAGACGAATGGAACAAAAAAAGAGCTGAAAACACTTCCACCAGGCCTTAAGTACGCTTACTTGGAGAAGGACGAGACATTTCCAGTAATAGTCAACAGCAACTTGACCAAGGAACAGGAGAAGGAGTTGTTAGAGGTCATCAAAAGGAACAAGAAAGCAATAGGATGGACTCTCTCAGATTTGGTGGGAATAAGTCCAGATCTTTGCATGCACCACATCCGTCTGGAAGAAGGTGCAAAGGCTCATCGAGATGCACAACGGAAGCTGAACCCAAACATGCGAGAAGAAGTCTTGAAGGAGGTATTGAAGTTGCTTGCTCTAGGAATCATTTACTCCATTCCTGACAGTGAGTGGGTCAGTCCTGTCCATATGGTGCCAAAGAAGTCTGGGATACAAGTCATCAAAAATGAGAAGAATGAATTGGTACCCACCAGATTAGTGACAGGGTGGAGGATGTGCATCGACTACAGGAAGTTGAATGAAGCCACAAAGAAGGACCATTTTCCTTTGCCTTTCATTGATCAGATGCTGGAAAGATTGGCAGGCAAACAGTATTTTTGTTTCCTTGACGGATACAGCGGATATTTCCAAATCTACGTTAATCCGGAGGATCAAGAGAAGACCACGTTCACGTGCCCTTTTGGTACATATGCATACCGAAGAATGCCGTTTGGATTGTGTAATGCACCGGGGACTTTTCAACGATGTATGATGAGCATTTTTTCGGATCTGTTGGAAGTATGCATTGAGATATTCATGGACGATTTCACCATCTATGGGAACTCATTTGATGCTTGTTTAGCCAGCCTGGATCTAGTGTTGCAGAGATGTCAGGAAAAGCATTTAGTGTTGAACTTCGAGAAGTGCCACTTCATGGTGACTGAAGGCATTGTCCTAGGTCACGTGGTTTCTGAGAGGGGTATCCAGGTAGACAAGGCAAAGGTGGATGTGATATCAAAATTAACATATCCTACGAATCAAAAAGAGGTGAGAGGTTTCCTAGGCCATGCAGGGTTCTATAGGAGGTTCATAAGGGATTTTGAGAAAATCGCGCAACCACTCACTCGGTTGTTACAAAATGATGTTGAATTCGTCTTTGACGAAGGATGTGAGAGGGCGTTCCAGCTGCTTAAGGACAGGTTAGTATCAGCACCAATAATCAGGGCACCAGACTGGAACCATCCTTTCGAGATAATGTGTGATGCGAGCGATTTCGCTGTGGGAGCTGTCATAGGACAAAAAATTGATGGAAAAAGCTATGTGATCTTCTATGCTTCCAAAACACTAAATCAAGCTCAGAAGAATTATGACACCACGGAGAAGGAAATGTTAGCCATCGTGTATGCCTTTGAAAAATTCCGACCCTACCTTCTTGGGTCAAGGGTTATAGTCTTCACGGATCACGCAGCAATAAAGTACTTACTGGCTAAGAAGGAGTCGAAGCCAAGGTTAATCCGTTGGGTGTTACTTTTACAAGAATTTGATTGGGAAGTACGAGATAAAAGAGGAACGAAGAATAGGGTAGCAGATCATTTGAGCAGAATCTTCCAAGGAGAAACAGAAGAGGCTATACTCGATGCCTTTCCTGAGGAGCATTTGTACCTTTTGGAGAAATTTCCTAGACCACCTGACTGGGAAGCAGTTTTAGCTCTGACCGGTCTAGGGGAATCAGATAAAGGGAAGCGCACGCTGAATGCAGAACCATGGTTTGCTGATCTAGCCAACTACTTGGTCACAGGAGAGATGCCGGTTTCAGAAGAAGTTTCCCGGGCCCAGAGGATGAAGATTAGAAGCGAATCCAAATTTTATTTTTGGGATGATCCTTACCTGTGGAAAATGTGTTCAGATCAAGTGATTAGGCGCTGCATTCCCGAATGGGAACAAAGAGATGTGTTAAATCATTGCCACGCGTTAGCATGTGGAGGCCACTTTGGGCCAAGGAAAACAGCGAGGAAGGTTCTAGACAGCGGATTTTATTGGCCAACATTGAATAAGGATGCTTTTGAATTCTGCCAGTGTTGTGAGAGATGCCAACAGACAGGGGGAATTTCAAGGAGAGATGAGATGCCTCTGATCCCAGTGATCGTGTGCGAAATTTTTGATGTGTGGGGAATTGACTTTATGGGACCGTTTCCGTCATCCTGTGGGAATACCTACATATTGGTTGCAGTGGATTATGTATCTAAGTGGATAGAAGCCAAGGCCACCACAACTTGCGAATCAAAGGAGGTGGCGAAATTTCTCAAGGATAACATTTTCAACAGATACGGAGTTCCTAGAGCCATCATCTCAGACCAAGGAACACATTTCTGTAATCGCACCATCGAGGCTTTGATGAAGAAATATGATGTACACCATCGAGTGTCAACTCCTTACCATCCTCAGTCTAATGGCCAAACAGAGATTTCTAATCGCGAGATCAAGGCGATATTGGAGAAAACAGTTAATCCGTCAAGGAAAGACTGGAGCAAAAGACTCGGGGACGCATTGTGGGCCTACAGAACTGCTTTTAAAACACCTATTGGAATGTCACCCTACAGACTTGTGTTTGGTAAGATGTGTCACTTGCCTGTAGGAATTGAATACAAGGCATACTGGGCAGTGAAGGAAATGAACATGAAGCCGATAGCATGCGAAGAAGAGAGGAAGTTGCAATTGCAAGAGTTGGAGGAACTTCGGCTGGAGTCGTTTGAATCTGCCATGTGGTACAAAGAAAGAACGAAGTTATGGCACGATAAAAACCTCCGGGTCAAGGAACTTCATGTGGGACAGAAAGTGCTCCTTTTTCAGTCTCAGCTTAAGCTCATGCCAGGGAAACTGAAGTCTAAATGGATTGGCCCATACACCATCGGTGGCATCCGAGCAAATGGAGCAGTAGAGATCCAGGGAAGTGCTCCAAACTCTGTTCCTTTCCTTGTAAACGGTCATAGAGTGAAAGTCTATAGGGATAATTCTGAGTTGTGTGTTGTGGACGAGATTCCACTGCACACACTCCCTATTATTGCCTAAAAGGACGAGGGTAATTTCCGATGAATTCTTGGGTCAAGGGGTAAGCTGATAATTTTGAAAATTCACAACTGAACCAGGGAATCTCGGAAATACAACATGTAAATAGTTTAATTTTTTCTCTCTAAAAAAATATAATAAATGAAAAAAATAAAAAAAGAAAAAATAATAATAATAATAATAAAAATAATGCGCCTTATGTGTATATAATTTCGAAGCACCAGACTCCTAGGGGAACCCGTATTTTATGCCCTAACCTTGATCCAGGGGTCTGGAATCTTCAAATTTTATTTTGTAGGGCATGGTCGAGGGGATTCATCAGGAGAGAGCCTGAAGGAAGGAGTCAAGGAGGGGAAGGATATTTTGAATTTCAAATTCTGGTCGATAATTATGGGAGACGTACGGTTGCTTACATCACGCCTGCCACCGCACCATCTTTTCACCAGAAAAGGCAACCGTCGTCCTTCTCTCTCCATCATTCCTCATTAGACAAAAAAATTGTGTTTGCTCTTCCTTCTCTCTTCATTCACTCTCTCTCTAACAACAAAAATCGCCCAGTTCTTTTCGTTTTCTTTCAGATCTATACCGATGGATTCGACCAAGGGAACTGAGTATGACCCCACTTTGTTGGCCGAATTAACACAGAAGGTGGGAAGCATAGAGAAAGCGAAGGAGGTGTACGCCCTATTCACCGCCAGTCTGATGCCGTCTGCGCCGACTGTACCATCACTGCCAATTCCGGCGGATTCGGCCTCAACACCGGCAAATCTCTCTGAAACAAGATCGCAAGTCGCGGAACTACCTCATGCAAGGGGCGTTTCGCAAGTGGCGGAGTCTGAGGGCGGTGAACAGACGCATGACGAGACCTTGAAAGAGACAAAAGGTAATGTACCGGAGAACCCTAATCTTGAGGGTAGGGAAATGTATGAGGGGGAAACCCCTACTGCTGAAGAAATTCTAGAGGGGGAAACCCCTATTGCTGTTGAGATATGTGAGGGGGAAACCCCTGTTGTGTTTGAAGTTCGTGAGGGGGAAACCCCAGTTTCTGTTGAAATTGCTGAGGGGGAGACCCCTGTGTTTGAGAAGGCTGTTGAGGGGGAAACCCCTATGTTTGAAACAACTACTGAGGGGGAAACCCCTATTCCAGGAGATGTCAGGGGGGAGAACCCCATCTATATCGAGGGGGCAACCCCGATGATGGTTGAAGAGGGGGAAACCCCAGAAAAGCTGTTGGCGGAGTCAGATCTACATTCGACGGCGGAACCGGAGCCTGAGGAAGGGCTAAAATTGATCGTGGACCTGGTTGATGACCAGGAAACAAGTGAGCCCAAGATTGATGAAAGGGCCGAAAGGAGGCGCACCAGGAGAAGCCTCCTTGACGAAGTTGATGACTTCATGCCTGAAGCGACAAAGACAGAGGTGCGCTTGGCCAAGGAGAAAGCAAGAAAAGGAAAGGCGCCGGCGTCTGCATCCACCCGGTCAAGGAAAGCTCCCTCCGTCCAGGAGGTCGAGGAGACCCTTTCCCCTGAGACCGAGGAAACCCTTGTCGACGAGCACGAGGAGCCCATCCCTGAGCCAAGCTATAACTCTGAGGAGGTTGAGGAAGAGCCAATTCCCGGACGCCCCGTGATTTGGCTGACTAAGAGTTTGCTGGAGGAGATGAGACAGTTTGACGACCAGAAAAGAATCACGGTGTACAAGGAACGATGCAGCGCAGGAAAGATGGCCAAGTCGGGAAAACAGTATAGCAAGAGGGAGCTCAAGATGATTGCATGTGACAAAGAATTCCGCGCCTATATCCAGGCAATAGGGTTTGAGTGGCTGTTGCAGCACAGCCAAGAGAGGGTACCAGTGGATTTGGCAAGGGAGTTTTTCTCCACCTTTCGTTTGAAGAATACCTCAGACCTGGACGCGGATTCCATCACATTCAGACTCTTCAATCAGGAACACGAGTTGAGCATTAGGGAGTGGTCCCTACGGATGGGGTTGTTCACTAAGGAGGAAGATGAAGAGGGGGCTTGGAACGACAGGATGGTGGGGATGCCAAAGAACATACCTGGGTTCAAAGTCCAGACAGCATGGGAACTGGTCACGCACTCTAAATCCGGGGCGTTTAAATCCAGCTACTCCAAGGCCTCCCACATCGAAGATCGGATCCTCCGTTTTGCTCAAACATTTATCAGTTACAATTTGATGGGCAGTGCGAATTCAGCCCTCACTACTACCGATCTCTACTTCACTTGGTGCATGGCAGAAGGTGTTAAGGTGCACCTCGGATATTGGATGGCGCAGGCGTGCCACCAGATGACGAGCAACCCAGGACGTCATATGTACACCTGCCACCTCATCGGCGCTTACCTCCAGAGGAATATAGAAATGAGAATTGCCAAGGCTGCTCCACTTGTAGTCATGTGCGACCCCCCAGAGGTGTTCAGTGTTGATTATTTCTTCAACAAGGGGTTGCTACAGACTCAAGGCACCAAAACTCTATTCTATTCTTTAGGAGACAAGGTGAAGGCGGAGCCGGAGGAAGCAGAAGAGGCCATGCCAAGTGAAGAGATCGAGGAGCTGCGGAAGGAAGTCCAGGACATGAAAAAGGAGATGCAGATAATGCGGAAGGATATGATGAAGGAACTCGGTGGGATAAGGAACGAATTGATGGGAAATCGGGAGGCAGTGCAGACCCTGAGGGGAAATATTGCTGAGTTGGCAGTGAAATGTGCCAAACAGAATGATAGGATGACGGAAGCGGTGGAGCTTTCAATGAAAATGTTGAAGTGGATGCAGCAGACGCTCCCCTTGACCCAGTTGAGGACAACTCCTGGGTCCAGCAGTGAAGTCAGGCAGCCCACCCATAGCAGTCCCTCCGTCAAGCGACCACAGCAGTCGCTTCAGATGATCTCCCCGACCATTCCCGTACAAGTTCCAGCCCCACCAAAATCAAAATTGATCGTGAGAAAGTCAGTACCGGAAATCCCAGAGCAGAAGGAAGAAGAGCTGGAGCAGCCAGCTAGGAAGAAGGTGAAAGTGACCCGCCTCGGAGTCCCACCCCAGTCTGGCTCCCGAGGGAGCCAGCCCCAGAAATGATCAAACATCTCTTGACCAAGTAACTTTTATTTTTCGTTCTTTTCTTTTTTTTTATTGTCTACCTGTTATATATGTGTTTATCCTTTGTTATATCTTCTCCCACTTAGCCCACTGCGTGGTCTAAGTGTGAGAAGTTCGTGTTTTCTGTTGTTTTATTTGTTTTTCTATGTTTTTCTGTGTCTTTCTCACACTTAGCCCATTGCTCGGTCTAAGTGTGAGAAGTTTTGTGATTTTAGTTTTGCATTGATCTCTCTGTTCCCCCCTTCACGACGATGGCTTAGGGACAAGCTTGAGTGAAGTGGGAGGGGGAGAGGAGTCAATGCATTACCCGTATTACATGTTAAGAGTCTGTTAGTTTTAAGTATTGTCACATGAGCCAGTGGATTTAATACGGCATGATTCCCTTAGTGAAAGTAATTGAAGATAGTAGGCATTTCAACTTAGAAGCTTTTTCCTTAAATGAGCCTAGTTAATTTGAATGAAGCGAGAATGACGGAGAATGCCTCTACTTACTTAGTTGTGAAGCCCTACTATATAGTGAGTTATAAACCTCAGATAACTTTGAGCTAACAAATGTTTAAGGGCCACCACTGAATGCTTAGGGAAGAAGAGCTATGAAGGAGAAAGAAAAAAAAAGGGGGAATTGGGTTATGAAGGCATAAGCTAGACGAAGTCCAGGGTAAGGCGGTATAAGCTGGACGAAGTCCAGGAGAAAAAAATGGAGGAACAAGCTGGACAAAGTCCAGATATAAAAAAAAAAAAAAAAAAAAGGGAGGAATAAGCTGGACGAAGTCCAGAGGGGGGAATGGTCTAAAACAGGAATAATGATAGCCTGACCCAGGAAGGAGAAAACTCTCATAACCTAACGCTTCAGTGGTGTAGCATTAACTTAAAAGAGAATCAATCCTAACATCCCTGGTGAGGAATGAGTGATCGAGTGAACCTAACAATTGGGTAAGTAGAGAGCTATCTTGACAAGCTGACAGATTGGCTAGGTAAAGGAAGGGAAAGGGCCTATTTGGAGGAGTGCAAACTATTGGAATGACCTTAATCTTGTGGGGACAGATGCCTAAAATTGAAACTAGCTCATGTATATATGTGTTTTGCGTGTTTGTGTGATTTTCTCATATTTCTTAGTTTTTCTTGAGTCTAGGTCTAGGAGTCGGTCAAGAGATAACCTCGCTTGAAATTTGCCTTATTCTTTTTCTTTTCTTGTCTTTATACTTGAGGACAAGTATGGTTTAAGTGTGAGCAGTTTGATAAGGCTAATTTCATGCATCGGTAATGTGCAAAAAAAATTTATAAATTGCTGGATCTAACACGTTTCCTATGCCAGGTGTGTGAAGAAAATCGCTAGATCAAGGAAGTAATGAAGGAGATGGTCTAGCGAGAGAAAAGGACGAAATGAGCAGGATTTACAAGGAAAGTTGGCGTGACGGGGGAGTCTACAGCTGAGGGCAACAAAGTCATTATCAATACCTCGCTGGACCCACTAAAGCGCCTATAAATAGAGAGGAGCATGCAGCGTAATGGATATAGTTTTTACTCTTCTGAGCTCATACATTTTACACACACACTTGGGAAAAATTCCGGGGATAATCGTGATAGGGGGGGTACTTTCTAAAGATTTCGAGTTTGGTAACACCGTCCTAGTGAGGGCGAAGATACAATTGTTTTTAATTTCAGCTATTTTTGCTAGTTTCCACCGTCGAACTTCACTTTTGGGAGTCGACTTTGATGTTGATGATGTTTAACTGCTTATCGCTCATGGATCTGAGTTTAGCTGTTTAATTTCAAGTTATTTCACTTAGATCTCTCTGCTGTTAGCGTAATTCTTAAATTGCTATGCCGATCTCTGCTTATTTCGTTATTGAGGTGTTTGATGTGGAATTTGGTGACAGATCTGTGGTTGATTGAGTGTTCGGAGCTTAAATTTGTAAATCTGACGTGTTGGAGAATTTCTTCTGTTTGGAGTCCGTGTCGGACGCTTGGATCCGGAGTGGATTTAGCGTCTGAAGTTGGTTTTGGCGTGTGAAAGAAACAGTAGCTGATAGACTTGTTTTATTTCCTTTGTTTTCTATTTCACTTCGTCTAGATATGCAGATCTGTTAAGTTCTTCGTTATTTATGCATAGATTTGATTGCAAGTTAGTAGCTCTGTTTTTGATTTGCTTATGTGTTTTCTCAAGAAGTTTAATGCGAATTTGGTTGTAGAAGACGATGTCACTGTCAGTTAGTACGAGAGTTAGTTATTCTGCCACTTTCCAGTCGTACTCTGCTTTTTCTTAGATGTGGTCCCACCATAGAATTATCTCCTAGGTCTAGCTGTTAGGGTAAGTTTCTTTCTAATATTCCCAAGTCAAGTTAATTTAAATTTTCCTCAACCCAAGAAAATGCGTGGCAGCAGCCAACACCAAAAATACTCCCAAATCCTTGATTACGAGTCTTACGCATCCTTCTCTGTGGGATCGATCCCTACTTCCCTATACTAGGTTTAGTAAGTGGTTGAGGGTTTTGGAAGCGGGGAAGTACTTGTGTGTCCGACGACCGGGATTCCGCACAACCTAAGAGTTCCTAGACCAAGTGATCTAGTGGACTTGCTGGATCTGGGGAACCTGCCTTATTTGAATATCGCAACACTGCACACACACTACACTTGTACTATCACATCCCGACCAGCTTCAATTTGGTTGGGAATTCTGGTAGTGTCCTTGATTATTTCTCTGATGAGGTGGCACATAGGAACTCCCTGGATTGTTCTGATTTCTGTTTCCCCAATTAGTTTGGTCCTGATTCCTGTACCCCAGCTGCAATTGTCCCTCTTGACCTTTCCCTGACCAGTTGGACTGCCTCTCCGGAGGGTGTGCATAATTCGTGAGCTGAAGTGGAGGTGGCTGGCCTTGATCATGGTCAGTCCATCTGAAGTTTGGGTGAGTCCTCCATGGAGCGTCCCTCTGTCTTCCTTGATTCCAACTTCCATCGGGATTCCAACTTCCCATTGAATTTGCTTGAGCTTGACACTCCCCTTCGCAGGGCTGACTGTAGTATGGTTGAAGTTGCCTTTCCTCTTGACCAAGGGGTTTCTCAATTTCCACTGGAGCATGCGGATTGTATTTCTCAATTGCATTTAGCAAGACCTTTTCCAGTTTATCGATCCTATCTTCCACCTTCTTGTCTTCTTGATCCATCACTGCATTAGCTGATCCTCTCCTCAATATGCTTCGCGAGTTATCATAGGCCTTCTTTGCCTCGATCAGTCTCCCCAAGGTTTCCCGAGCTTCACTTGCCTTATTCTTGGTAAAATTTCCCCCGCTCGAGGAGTTCAGGGTTTGCACCTTCGTAGAACAGATAGTAAGTCTCCGCTTCTATCATCCTGTGGTTCGGACAAGCATCCAACAGCCCCTTGAAACGGGACCAATAAGAACTCAAAGACTCATCGTATTCTTGTTTGCACTCCTGAATATCCTTCTTCAAGGCATTCGTCTTGTTGGATGGAAAAAAGTAATCCAGAAATTCCAGTTTAAAATCCTTCCACGTGTTAATCGAGTCCGATGGAAGCCTTAGCAGCCAAGTGTTCGCCTCCCCTTTGAGAGCAAACGGAATTGCTCGAAGACGGTAGTCCTCCTCTGTTGCCTCGTTGGGTCGCTTTTGAATGCTGCATAGTTTACTGAACTCGTTCAAAAATTCATAGGGGCATTCGTTCCTACGCCCAGAGAAAGTAGGCAGAACTCCAAGTACATTTGTCTTGATATCGATCGACCTCCGTTGTTGGTTCGCGACTATAGCATGAGCGGGTTCACCGTCAAGATGTGCGGTGAGCGACCCTATTTCCGGATCAGAATCTAGCAGATGAGCCATATCTGGGTCCTTCTCCTCCTCGGTCTCGGAATGCTCTGGTTCTGTTGATGACCCTGGGTTCTGTATGGGTTGGCAGCGGAAGCGCATGCATAAATCAATTACATAATAATCAGATCTATTTAGCGGATTATTTAGACAAATTCTATTCGCGTAATCATCTCACGTATCATGCTCATAACTCAAATAATCACATGCTTTAAATTAAATGAAACCTAAAACATGTTGTTCTAAGGTTTAGCCATTATACCTTGATGATTCTCCAAAGAATCGAAGATAGCTAGCGCCTTCTCCTCGTGAAGATCTTTAGTACAAAACCACGGATCTTCTGACTGGTTCCCGGACTTGTGAACTGATATCAGGGTGGGCTGATCTCACCAGCACACTAGGACTTAAATAGAGAAGACAGAAATCCTTTCCCACGGAGGAGAAAAATTCGACCTCTACTAGGAATAGAGAGGGCCGAAAATTTTGAGAGAAAAACAAGTGTATTTTCTGTCTCCTTTATTCTCCTATTTATAATAAGTCACATATTGGGCCCAGACAGGGATCTATGGAAGGCTTTGGATATGGGCTCCTCCAATTAGCTTTTTACTAATTAAATTCAACCCAATTTAATATAAGCTTAAAATTGGAATATTACGAGCAGCCACTACAGAAGTAATACTGCACTCCCCATCCAAATCCGAAATTACAAGTACTTCGGGTTTCCAATACTTTATATTTATTTCCCGCACTTAAGATAGAAACATCCATTAATTAATTATTGTCTGCTATGGACTTAATTAATTAATATCTTATTTATTCCAAGAGAGGACTCAGCAAGAAAATCTTATTTATTATTCATAGAGTAATTAAACTCCAACTAGCTAGGTTCCGAATAATAAAACCTTATTTCAAGCTTCTCTTGAGGATGTTATCAAACGAGACTCACCTCGCGCACGATTCAACATAATAGCAATCCTAGCACCGCTAGATACTAATCACCACTACCCAATATACCAGGCTTATTGGGTTGCGAAAAACCCGCACCATTTGGTAAGTCAAAGTAGTGCATAATCAATACCGTATGCTCAATGCTAACGTACATTGATTGAGAAATAATTTACGAGACCTCGTCTTTCAGTAGATAGCATAAAGACTGTCTCGCTGTTAGATCCATTCAGTGCTATACCACACCAACGTCATCTTATTTCAGTAAGGCTTAGAAATAATCGGACTGACATTGCAACCTTTCACGATAGGTAGTCTAAGCCTATCTAGGTTGTGAAATAATTCTTTTTCTTTGTTTAGAACTGACCGTGTTACCTTAAAGTGGACGACGCCACAACCGGTCTACTAAAACAAAGACTTAGACTTTGTTAAATTACTTATACATTTAAATATGCAATAAACAACCATTAAATGTAAAATATAACAACATTATGACAAACATAATCTGTTTATTCATTTGGAAAACAAAATAAGAGTTTTAACAGTATTCAATCACTCGAAAGGTGATTTCTAGTATACAAACTCTAACAGGTTCTCCTCTGTCGACGAATTCCACTCCTTTTCACTTTCTGACTCGAACGGGAATGGATCCTCCGTCCTCAATCCTGATCTGGTGGTGATGGTAGATGTAGATTCCTTGACTCGCCACTTGTATTGTCCACTCCCTGATCCTAGTGAGCTTGTCCTACTTCCAGATTGGAAGCCTGCTTTCATAAATTGTCAAGGAGAAAGAAAATAACAGAAATTAAAATATTTACTCCAAATCCTTAAATGAAATAACAACAAACGCCATCCATCCCCGGCAACGGCGCCATTTGAAAAGTCTGTAAGTTGCGTACAGTGTGTTCAAAAGGAAATAACAGGTTCCCTAGGTCCAGCAAATCCACTAGATCACGCGGTCTAGGAACTCGTTGGTCGCAGGAAATCCCGGTCGTCGGACACACAGAGCACTTCTTTCAAAAACCCTTAACCACTTTACTAAACCTAGTATAGGGAAGTAGGGATCGATCCCACAGAGAAGGATGCGTAATACTCATGTTCAAGGATTTGGGTGTGTTTTTGGTGTTGGCTGCTGCCACGCATTTTTTTTGGGTTGAGGAAAACAAATTAAACTCGACTTGGGAATCTTTAAAACTCCTAAGCTAACAGCTAGACCTAGGCGAAATTATAAGAAAACGTTGCAAAGAAAATTAACTGCTCAACACTTGATCTAAGAAAACTACTTCACTTACTAGACCTAGGAAACAAACTGACTGTGGGGACCATGACTGAAAAAGCAGAGTTTGTACGAAAAGCTGGCAGAATAACTAACTCTAGTACTAACTAACAGCGACATCGTCTACAGATCTAAAACAGAGCAAACTAATTTTAAATCAAATTAATGCATAACCAACGAAGAGCTGAACAGATCTACAGACGCTAGACGAAGCAAAACAGAAAACAAGAAGAAAACTCGAATCCATCTAACAACTTTCTTTTCTCACGTCGAATCCAACCTCAGACGCTAAATCCACTCCGGATCCAAGCGTCCAACACGAACTCCAACCAACAGAAACACTTCATCACTTCAGATTCGAACAAAAACCTCCAAACAGTCAATAAACACAGATCTACCACTAAATTCCCATATCAAACACCACAATATCAAAATAAAACAGAGATTGACATAATACTTGTAAAAAAAAACTTCCAACAGAGAGATCTACGTGAATCGACTTGAAATTCAACAACTAAACGCAAATCAACAAAAGCGAAAAGACAATAAGTATCATCAACAACCAGGTCGACTCCCAAAAGTGAAGTTCGACAGCAAAAACGAGCAAAACAACTGAAATTAAAAGGAATTGTATCTTCGTCCACACTCGGACGGTGTTACCAACCGCGAAACTTCTAAAGAAAGTAACCTTTCGTACCCGACTAACCCAGATCTCCCATTCCCAAGTGTGTGTAATGTGTGTGAGCTAAGAAGAGTGTGAAAAAAAGTGTGTTTATGTGCGTTGCATGCTCTTCTATATATAGGCGTTGGAGTGGGGCCCAACGAGGTATAGATAAGACTTCGTTCCTTTCCTTTGCTAGACCATCTCCTTCAGCACTTCCTCGATCTAGCGATTTTTCTTCACACACCTGGCTTAGGAAATGTGTTAGACCCAACAAATTTTAACATTTTTCACATATAACCGATGCATGAAATTAGCCTTATCACATCTCTGTGGGATCGATCCGTACTTCCCTGTGCTATATTTAGTATACGTGGTTGAGGGTTTTTGAAGAGGTATTCTGTGTGTCCGACGACCGAGATCTTCCAACGATCCTTGAGTTCCTAGACCCTGTGATCTAGTGGATTCGCTGGACCTAGGAAGCTTGTTATTCCTTTCTGTGCACACAGTCTAAACAAAGATCGAGCTTCAAACGGAAAATGAAACCCCTTGACTTAATTCACAGTCTAAACAAAGGATGGTACAAACTAGAGGTGGTAAAAAGTACTTTATCATTTTTATAGATGATTGCACAAGATATTGCTACATTTAGCTTTTAAGAAGTAAAGATGAAGCAATTGAAGCGTTCAAAAATTATAAGAACGAGGTTGAGAATCAACTTGGTTGTATAATCAAAGCGATTCGAAGTGATAGAGGAGGCGAGTATGTAGCCCCGTTTGAGGAGTTATGCAACACAAGTGGTATAATTTATCAAACAACAACTCCATGTTCACCACAATCTAATGGTGTAGCAGAACGCAAAAATCGAGACTCTAAAAGAGATGATGAATGCGTTGCTACCGAGTTCAGGATTACCCCATAACATGTGGGGGGAGGCTATTTTGACAGTCAACTATATCCTAAATAAAATCTCACCCAAAGGAAAAGACATCACTCCTTATGAGTTGCGGAAAGGAAGGAAATCATCCTACAAATACCTCAAAGTGAGGGGGTGTTTGGCGAAGGTGACGGTTCCCCGCCCAAAGAAGTTACAATTGGCCCCAAAACAGTTAATTTTATCTTCATTGGATATGCACTTAACAGTAGTGCATATAGATTTGTTGTCAAAAAGTCTGGAATATCGACTATAACAGTAGGAACAATAATCGAGTAAAGAAATGTCGTATTTCGCAAAAATAAATTTCCTTGCAAGGACAAAAAAGAAGTCCCAATCAATTCTGAGATGAGAATTGAAGACGATGCCACTAGTTCCAAAACAGTGGATGAAGCCACCAGTTCTAAATCAGCGGATAAAGAGCCCAAATCGCGTAAGCGTGCAAGGCCTGATCCAAACAATGCAGTACTAAGACGTCGTAGTAGAGTCAGAACACCAAAAAAGTTTGGTCCTGACTACATTGCTTTTATGTTGGATGAAGAATCAACGTAACAAAAAAAAAAAAAAAAAAAAAACGTCAATAAAAGTAGCCTTTGATGGCCCAGATGGGTTACATTGGAGAGAAGCTGTTCAAAGCGAAATTGATTCAATTTTGCTAAACCACACTTGGGTGTTGGTTGATTTGCCCGAATGTGAGAAACCTTTAGGGTGCAAATGGGTGCTTAAAAAGAAATTTAAGGCTGATGGAACAGTGGATAAGTATAAATCCCAGCTAGTTGTAAAAGGTTTGAAACAAAAGGAAGGACATGACTTCTTCGATACCTATTCACCTGTAACGAGGATTACATCTATCCGAGTGCTTCTCGCGATTGCTGCATTGCACAATCTTGAGATTCATCAAATGGATGTTAAGACTGCGTTTCTAAATGGTGAACTAGAGGACGAAATCTATATGGAACAACCCGAAGGGTATGTAGTACCTGGACAAGAGAAAAAGCTATGCAAACTGGTTAAGTCCCTCTATGGATTGAAACAAGCGTCGTTGAAATGGCACTTGAAGTTTGATAATGTGATGTTATCAAATGGGTTTAAAATCAACGAGTGTGACAAATGTGTCTATATTAAGAGCACTGATAATGGGTACGTTATAGTGTGTCTTTATGTTGATGACATGTTAATCATGGGTAGTAACACTCAAGTGATTAACGAGACAAAGGCCATGTTAAAGAGAAACTTTGACATGAAAGACATGGGTCTAGCGGATGTAATTCTTGGAATGAAAATTCTAAGAACATCCGATGGAATCATCTTAAACCAATCTCATTATGTTGAGAAGATATTGAAGAAATTCAATGCCTATGATGGCTTTACGGTTAAGACTCCAATTGAACTCGATGTTCACTTGAGCAAAAATAAGGGCGAACCCGTTGCACAAGAAGAATATGCACGGGTCATTGGGTGCATTATGTACTTGACTAATTGCACTCGGCCGGACATTGCTTGTGCCGTGAACAAGTTGAGTCGATACACGAGTAATCCAAGCAAAGAGCAATGGAAAGCTCTTGTAAGGGTTTTGAGATATCTAAAGCATACTCAAAATCATGGCTACATTTTTCGAGATACCCCCCGTTACTTGAAGGGTACTGTGATGCGAATTGGATAGCCAAGCCGCTATCGGGAGGGCAAATAATGGCTTCTATAACCGTAAGTCTCGACATATTCATCGATGACATAATATCGTGAGACATTTGATCACAACAGGCGTGATTACAATTGACTGTGTAAAGTTAATAGATAATCTAGCGGATCCGCTAACCAAAGGGTTAAACCGTGATCAAATGAATAAGTTGCTAGAGGGAATGGGTTTGAAATCCACAAACTAAAGAATTGTCATAGTGGTAACCCAACCATGGTGACTGGAGATCCCAAGAACTTGGTTCAATGGGAAAATTAAGCTATGAGAGTTCGTATGAAACACTCATCTACATCTATTCCCTGAAGAGCAATAGAGTGTTGAAAAAACTTGTCTTGTGGTGAGGATAAGTCTATGACTTTTAATGATTCCTAAGGATCTCAAGGAGATTGAGTTCTCAAAGAGACCGAGTAGGGCAAGATACTCGGAGTAGGAATCACCTATGTAAGTGTGAAGTGTGGCCGCTTCAAATTACACACTTATGAATCCAAAGTGGTGTCCAAGGCCGCAAAGGACACAAAACGTGAGAACGGATGAGGTTGAGGTGTTTAAGTGTTAACTCCATTGTCTCGGTGCACGCCGTGGGGGACTAGTTCAAAGCATCGCGCTACTAGGCCACATGTGTATCCGATGGCGTTGACTATGGAAGGTTCAAAACTAAACACTACCTATTCTTATGCTTATATACCTCTCTAGGGTTGAGCTTGTGTCTGCATGCATACGCATTTGGCTATTTCCACTCATGTGGGGGATTGTTGGAATCTATGCTCGGTCAATGGATTTTGACCAATTATAATTTCAACAAGACATTTAATTTTGTGAAATTAAATGATATAGCATCGATTTACGTTCGGAGTAGATGACCATGGTATATTCATTTTCTCAAATCCGATTTCCGGTGAGTGAGAAATAATGGATTAAAGTTGTGCAAAATTACAAACTAATTAAATGAGTCATGAGAGAAGCTATGAGAATAATTGAGTTAATTATCCCATATTGGAAGTTACATGTAAAAATTATAGTGGACTAAGATGGGTTGTAGAGCCCACACGCGCGCGCCACGCCGCCCTCCCCGTTGCGAGCCGCGACCCTGAGCCCGTGCCCGTGTCCATGTCCTTGGACTTGGATCTTGGAAATTGGTCTTTGGGTGGTCTTTGGGCTGTTCTTTGGGCCTGGTCGTGGGCTTGGTGCTTGGGTTCGACCCAAGGCTAGCGGGTGTAGTTCTTTTTAGACCACCACCGTTTCCATGTCAGCGAGCCAAGCGGGATGACACCTCGTCAGTATGACGTTGTAAAGCCAACGTGGCTAACACGTGATAGTCCACGTCATAAATGAACCTAGACGTGTCTAGATTCATCCTCTCAACTCCGTAACGTCTTGTAACCAACGTCCGTTACAAGTCTAGCACTGATGACAACCGTCATGGCTGTTGACCCCCTGCAGTGAACCAAGCCTATAAATAGGCTAGTCATTCTTGCATTCTAGACACACAACATCAAACACTAGAAGCATTCTGCGTCATAAGCTATTTCGCTCTCTGCATTGTCTTTCTGTCGAAGCTCTGCCCTCTCCTCCATCCAGTTCGCCGGAGCTCTGCTGATAGCGGTGCTGCTTCATCAGAGATGTAGTCATTTTATCTTTGGGGGACGAAACGCCAATCCGAAGAGCACTACCATGGCGTATCTCGTCTTACGGAAAAAGGACTCCTCAACTCGGCTAACAACTTTCACGGTTTACTTGTTTCGAATTTTCCTTGTAATCTTGTTTCATTTTTTTCCATTTGTATTTCTTCTTGGGTTGTATTACGTCCGGCTAGTTTCATATCTTGTAACACAGAATCCAGAAACCAACAATCCTTTCAAAAGCAAGTTATATCTCGTCTTGCGATTGTTGGATTTTGTTTGAATAATTATGTGATACAAAGATACACTAACCGGACGTAATACAACCCAAATGAAGAGTGAAGATAAAAGTACAAAATTAAAATAACAAAACAATAATCGAAACTATAAATCGTAAAGATATAAGCCGAGTCGAGGAGTCCTCTTTCCGCAAGATGAGATACGCCCCGGTAGTGCTCTCGGATTGGTGTGTCGTCCCTAAAGATAAAACATCTTCGTCTTGTTCGTTGCCCGACGAACTAGATAATGGCAAGGGCAGAGCTTCGACGGAATATTATGCACAAAGAGGGAGAGAGCTATGCAAAATGATATGCAATCTTGTTGTGTCTAGTATTGTGTAGAGAATGCAATGGATGCATGCCTATTTATAGGCTAAGTCCACTCATGGGCATCGATAGAGTCAACGACCATTATGTGTGCCATGATGGCTTTGACTGTGACCGTCTGGGGTTACTAGCCGTTACGGGAGTTAGAGGAGACTGATGCATCTGGACACGCTACACGACGGGGTTCATCGTGAAACTTCTGGTCACACGATGCGTCGGGGTCCATCAGGGACCTTTTGTCACCCGCTATGCGTCGGGGTCCATCGTGAACCCCTTCGGACCCGCTATATGTCAGGGACCGTCGTAGACCTTTTAGCACCCGTTGTGCACTTGGGTCCACTATAATTATTACACGTAATAATTCATCTTATTAAATCAATATTTAATAAGGTTCTCTCCACCAATGTGGGATAATTAACTCTTTTAATCCCTTGGTTTTATCTCATAGCTCCTTTATAGCTCACCACTGTGACAAACTTTAATTCATAATTTCTCACTCACCAGGAATCGGTTTAGAGAAAATGAATATACCACGAACATCTACTCCGAAAGTAGATCGTCGCTATTGCATTTAATTTTACAAAATTAAATATCTCGTCACTTTTATATTGGTCAAAGTCCATTGACCAAACACGATTCCAACAAAAACAACTCCATAAAATTTTAATTTGCAAATCGATCACTGATCACACTACTAGCTTGTTGCTGATACTGGGGTTTATATGTAAAATGAAGAAGCATTTTATGTACTCCCTCCGTCTCATCGTAGATTTCACACTTGGGAGATGGCATGAGATTTTAAGAGATGTTATTTTGTGTGTTAAGTGGTGAGAGAAAATATAATTTTAAATCGTGCCGAAAAGGCAAAAATCAAGAATTCACAATATTTTATAGGTGCTTGATTTGCAAAGATGCATATATGGTTGGGTTATTTACACTGTATCCCACGATTCATAGTGCCCATCCACATTATATAAACTAGGAAAGGGGAAGACTTACTCGACCACAATTTCATAGAAGGCGCTTTTCAGCAGCTTGATCATTTGCTGCAATGACAATCAGCGTTACGATATTTACTTGGGGTAGTTGATTACCATATGACTCTTTAGGAGGGTATGTCATAAATCATGAAATAAATTGGCAGACGAATAAAGAAGTAGAGTTAAATTCAGAAAATTATAAATAGAATGCAACCTTGAAGTGTGCTTTCAGATGCATGAATAATCCCAGCATGAGTTGCAAGTTCAACAAACAGTTCTATCAGTCTCTCCAATGCCCCAGCAGCAGTTACTTCACCCTCACCTGCTATTTATTGACTACTTCAATATGAAGATGTAAAATGGACAGACACTAAGAAAATGTATTAAAAAAATGTACATGTCCGTCCATCATGACTTTTTTATTAACCAGGCAATAAATGTCAACATGCATTATAGAAATCGTGATATCACTGAAACGGAGACAGTTCTGAAAGAATACAGATGCTACATGATTTCCTTACATATGTTGATGTACATAATCTCAATCACCAACTTTTGATGTTATTTTTTTAGAAATGAAGCCTAGGAGCAAAGAAGAAGACTTACTCAGCTGCTTGATCTTTTACAGCTTTGTGATAAATCAAGAGAGCTTGAAATGGGATTAAAGTACATGCAACATCACATACTTAGCATTCAAAGAGAAAATCACAATTGACTTAAATAAATCCACTATATATTCCCACTATTGTATGCAGCCAAGTCCAATATTATTCCCAACAAGGATCTGCCTCTAATACAGTTTAATGATTCAAATAACACAAGAATCTAAAACTCTCATAGCATTGGACAAACAACTTTGATACCACAGCTTTGCATCACTGAGAAATCAAAGAATGTCACCAAGAAGAAATCTCTATGTCGACATAGTGAGGGTCTAATATCTTACATTAACAGCTAGAGGTGTAGCTAACAGACGAATAAACTCAGGATGTTGCATTACATCTCTAATCTGGGGATTGGAATCTAACACGTTCTGTAGACTTGGGGCAAAATTGTGTTGGAATATTAAAATAAATAAACTTGATTTTTGTAATAGAATTATCTAGATATGATGGAAATATTTAGATATTATAGAATTCTCTAGAATTAAGTATGAAAATATCTAGATATTTTAGTAGAAATATCTAGGTATAGAATTCTCTAGAATGTAGATTTTTTTTAGTAAAATATCTAGAATTTTATGGAGAAAAATCTAGATATAAAATATTAAAGAATATAGTAGAGAATTCTAGAATAGGAAGAGATGCCTATAAATAGAGGTGAGTTGTAATATTTTGTATAAGTTGAACAACTTGAGAAAGTTTGAGAAATAAAAGTGTTTCTTTGCTTTCCCACATAACCAACCTCTCATAAATCATTTCTCACATATTCAACACATTCTCCTCTCAAATATTTCCTCCAAACTAAATTGCTCATCCAACATATATCTTTATATTCCAACAAATTGAACATCTAAGATATAGTACATATGAGTGACTGATAAGTTTGATATATTTTAAAGAAAAATAAATCAAAAGTAAAGTAAAGAAGCAAAGGAGTAACCACTGAATACAGGTGATCCTAGAGGGAAGTATAACCTTAACCAGGTGTTGGTTATTGCGTAACATATCACCAATTGTTTTCTCAACAATTGGGTCTTCCGGATACTCAGTAGAAGGATTAGAAGATGTAAGATCTAGCATAGAGATCGGAGACCCCTCAGAATCAGGTTGGTGGTAGGATTGCCCGAAGAGCTTGAGTTTCTATCAATCATCCCTGCAAATTGCATTTAAAAACATGATAAATGACCTAAGATAATCAAAACTGTACATGAATTAAAGAACTCAACAACAAATACAAATTGGACAATCAAGCAACTAGAGGAAATAATTTCAAGATATAGCTTTAAAATATTGATCTTTGAATCAGTATAGACTCTCCTCTCTCTCACTCTCTTTCACACACACATACCAATAAAGGTCAAGGGATTTGGAAGTGGGATTGTATTTGGACAAGGCGAATAGGTTGCATCTTCATGTCTACCGTGTTCCATATCAGACGGAGGGTATCGTAATCAGTAAGTATGTCTGCCACCTCAGGTTTTTTTTAAAAAAATTAACTCCTATATGATGGAGGATATTATATATAAAATCTCCTCTCTCTCACTCTCTTTCACACACACATACCAATAAAGGTCAAGGGATTTGGAAGTGGGATTGTATTTGGACAAGGCGAATAGGTTGCATCTTCATGTCTACCGTGTTCCATATCAGACGGAGGGTATCGTAATCAGTAAGTATGTCTGCCACCTCAGGTTTTTTTTTTTTTAAATTAACTCCTATATGATGGAGGATATTATATATAAAATCCTAAAAAAGGAGGAAATTACAACTGAGGTTAAGAGGGCTCGAACTCGGCACCTCATACATTGATGTAAGCTCCTTGCCGCTAGGACAAAGGCTCTGAACGTCTGCCACCTCAGGTTACAATGCACAATGTCATCAATTCGGTGCTTACTAACAAGCATGTTGCATTCAGTCTAGGGATTATTGAATAAATCTTGAACAGCCGGTATGGTGAAAATATATTTGACAATGTCAGGATCTTCAATCATTTCCCTCATCATTTTAATCCCCGGAAATGATCCCGGCCCTGGATAGGTATCAAGTCCAGACTTAGATCCTCCAATACCTGCTTTCAATTTATAATCTGTTGGCACTGAATATGTAGTATCAAAAGATGCAGAAACTCGAGCCAAGTCAACAGTTTGATCATCTTCAAGACCTATCAATAAAAATGATCTAGGTATATCAGTATATACGATGCAAAATATTTTGGATGAAGAAAATAAATATAACAAGTAGAAAATTAAACACAAACAAGATGCAACAAGTATTATTTTCAACGAGATGCAACAAGTATTATTTTCAAACCAGCCTCAGAAAATAGATGAAACCTAGCTGAGAAAAGTGACTGAAGAAATTTAGACTCACGTGCATACTTCATTACTAACGAACTCACATAAGTTGTTAACTAATTGTGCAAAAATAGAAGTCATAAACACGGAGATTAAAGAATCACCATACTCAGGATTGAGTAAATGTAGTGGTAATAAAAGAGACAATTTCCACTGCATCATAGCATGGCTAAGGTCTGCTTATACCTCTATAACAAAAAGAGAAACATATATATGTAGAAATTATGTTAGGAGGCAGCATGGACGTAGGGTTTTAGAGAAAAATAGAGTTAGGATTTGTGTTTTGGAGGCTTATGAATCTGGAAGAGGTTGAATTAAACTAAAATTCTTATTTTAAATTGATACACGTGTCGGGTTATTGGGGTGAATGGGTTGAATGTGAGAAAACGGCCGCCAGCCTCCATCCGCTGCCACGGAAAATTGACACAACATGCCATGGCAGTGGTGTTTAGCCTGAAATTTGCCATGGCAGATATTATAAACATTGAATTGATGCCACAGAAAAGACTTCATATATCACTGCACACAAGCAATAACCATGAAACAATCAGATTACTAACAACCACTTAATAGTTATAGGAATGCGGCATAAGCTAACTTCATACTAAAAACAAGGCTCTAACACAGAGTCGGAAACAGAGAAGTACCGTAGCAGCTTAGGATTTGATCGCCCTTCATTGTGTGGCCTTTGTAGATCAGACGCTGCTGCTCAGCTGGAATATCACATTTCTAGAAATGATTGACTTGAAATTTCCGACATTTGTATTCAAGCAGTGGCGGATCCAGAAATTTTAGATTGGGGGTACGATTAATAATTACATTAACTTAGAGATTTAATATTCAATTGATTTTTTTCTATTATATAATTTTTTTTTTTCTATTATCTCAATTATTTATTTTCAAGTGAGTCAAATTATTATACGTATAGTATAAAAAATAACTTTTTGCATTTTATTATTTGAAATTTTTCACTATATAAAATAGAGATTATTATTATATTAATAGAGAATTTATTTTAGTAGTTCAGAAGGACTTTTTAAAAATTTTAAAACAGAATGTATCATATTTACTTGTAGTATAATAATAAAATATGATCATAATTAAAAAAACATAAATAATAACTATGATTAGAGCCTATAATATATTCATACATAACAAAACTGAAACAAATGAAAAAACAAATAATATATTAGTATATTAATGATACATTAATTAGAAACATAAATAATGGAGTACTTGAGGATCCACTATAGGAGAGAGCGCCATGGGCTTTGGTGGCAGGGGGTGCCCAAGAGAGCGCCACTCTAGTGGCCCAGCCGCGGCTCCCCTATTGCAGCGGCCACGAGCCGCAGCTCTCCCTATTTTCAATTTTTTTTTTATTTTCTTAATTCTATAAACATACCCATTTTTCCTCATTTTTTTAATAAAAATATACACAAATTGAAAAAAATAATTTATTTGGTGGCTTGGCCTTGTCCACCATAGTGGAAAACAAGTTTTTTGGTGGCCCGGCCACACTTTGTAGCTGCCCGGCCAACTATAGTGGACACTTAAATGATTTTAAAAATATAGGTAGAAGGCCAAATTCACGCTTAAGGGGAATTGAACCCGGGTCTAGAGCTAGGAATGAGAGCATTTTACCACTAAGCTACTCACAATTTTGGGATGCAGTTGTACCCCCATGTACTTAATTGGATACGCCACAAGGATGTAAGGCCAGAGAAATCCAACCCATTGCGGCCACGGATGTTCAACTTCGCCTCTTCTACCCAACTGCCACTCAAATCGACATCCTCATCACCCATATCACTGCTGTTCATTCCGACAATGATTATGTGATCTCGATCACACGAGGAAAAAGAAAAAATGGCGATGGTTCGTCCAAGAAATCCTAAGCTCTAATCTTATGGGGCTCGATTCTCTCGACAATTTTGATTTTCTCTCTAAAACAAGTTTCCGCGCTCTGACACTTTTGTAACCTAAATTCAATTACATTTAGAGCGGGCTGTAAATTAACATAAATCATGTTATAAAAAATTAGTGAGACTATTTTTTTTTACGTACAAATCAAAATAAAAAAAAAATTATGAATAGAGTAAGTATTATTTTAGTTAGTTATTTTTAATTATATGGAGTATCATTCTATTTATTCTCTAAAAGTAAAAACTTTAAAAATATCCGAGTTTTGTGAAAAATTAGCAAAGTAGAAAGAAAAGTTATAAACTAATTAGAATAATTGACACTAATATCATTAATACTTCCTCCGTTCCATGTTACTTGAGGCGTTTATTTTCAGCACAGGATTTAAGAAATATGTGTTTAGTTAGTTAATAAAGTAAAATAAAGTAGAAGAGAGAATAATGTAAGAGAGAGAAGAGAAGGTAAAGTAAAAGAATGAATAAAGTAGATATGATTAGATATTATGTTTTTAGCTAAAAAAGAGAAATGACTCAAGTAACTTGGGACATCTCAAAAGTAGTATACTACGTGGTGGAAAAAGTAATAAGTTTTTAAGGAACTACTCCTATTTTTCTAGAAGCTACTAAAATAACAAAAAAAAATAATTTTGGGGACAAAGGGACCTACTAATATGACAAAATTAATATCAATATATCAAATATTATAAGAAAATAGTGTAAATTATTTTATTTATATATTTTAACAAAAAATTCTAATATTACTATGCATGTGTAACTGAAATTGAAGGACTACTATATACTACTCCTAGTATAATTCTTTTTTGAAAAAATACAAATGGTGAGAGAAGAAAATAAGTAATACTACTATGTTGTGTGTGAAATGGTTAATTGAATATAAGTAAATAGCAAATACATGTGTCTCATTAGATGAAACGTTTATTTTAGTATTTTGGAAAAATAATACTAATAAATAGTTAAAAAAAAAAACAAAAAGTAAAGTAAATGAAAAAAATAATATATAAGGATCTCATATATATTATTCTCTCTTACATTATTTTTTCTAATTATTTATTATTATGTTCAATACACACGCAAAAGAGGAAGTGTTTCATAGTTTTAAAACTAGGAATGGATCCCTTGTTGTGCAGTGAAAACACAACACCATGTTGTGCCTTAAAAACGACAACATTTAATGATTACTTGCTTCTTTTTTTACTTAATTAATAACTGTAATTGGTGGTAGTAATAGTTAGCTAGCGATTCTTTATGATTAGATTTAATCGGGATCTTAAAACAACGCCACATTCTTACATTTGGATGTTTCTTTCTTATATACTACGGGGGAGGATCCCTGTTGTGTTAAAAAACACAGCAGGGTCTGCTGTTATTAAAACGTAGACTTTTCCAAATGAAACGTAGGCCCAATTTTAGAGAGATAATTATAAGGATGGAAATAATATCAAAACCACTCGTTTCTTATTCTCGTTTTCTTTCTTTTTCACATTTTCTTTAATATTATTATCAGGTGGGCCAAGTCACTTTTTCCAGTGCGTATCTGGCGGGTCACCAGGTTCGTTGCACGCGAACCCGGCAGGCCGCCAGCTATGTCACTGATCCGCGCAGTCTCTGTAAAACGACCATAACTTCTTCTACCAAACTCTGATTGAGACGTTTAAGATATCCACGTGAAACTCTTTCGAATACGAAGAAATGGTATGCATTATGGGCTAATTGGGCTTCAAAATCTTCAGAAAAACTGTCTCAAACCAAAGCTGCTGCACACACATATTTTGCACATTTTTCTACACATTCTTCACAAAATGGTCGAAATACCAACATAATAGAGAAGTAGCTATAATCATACCTCAAAGTACACAATATATGATCAAAACCAAGTAAAACTACTATCTAAAACCATGAAAAAACCATGAGGGTGGAGATCAAACATATCAGATACAGACGACTCTCGCTTCGGTTATCCAGAAGACGAGTGATCACAAATAATGCAGTGCTGATGTCCTATGACATGCCAATTGTACCCACAAAACCCTAAACACACTCAAGCACGGGGCATAAGCATAGACAAGTATACTTTATTTCTGACATCTTCCAACATAACACATGAACAAAGACATATCATACATCATCACATATAGATCAGACATCATCACATATAACCACATTTGTATACATCCCATCTGTGGGAGTCGGTGGGGTGATCGTCGGAGCCGGACATTTTTGCAAGAGAGAAAGAGTGAGAATTTAAAGAGAATGAGATTGATGAGAGAATTGTTTGGTGTAGTGTGGTGTAATTTTCTTTGTTGAAATGGAGGTATTTATAGATGAAAATGTGAATTTTAGGATAAAAATAATGAAAAATAAATTATAAGTGGAGAAAAAATGGATATATTTTATTGGGAAGTGAGAAAATATATTTTTATTTGAATCTGATTTTTTTATATATTTTCGAATTAAACAAAATAGCCAACGACATTTCCGTTGGCGAATCACACAGTGCCACGCCACCCTGCTCTTCTGCACGACGGTGCTCGATGGTAAGAGCACGTCCGTGCCATCGGCAAGAGCACAACGACTACCAGGGTACTCGTCGCTAAGGAGTGGCAAATCGTGTGTGTCGGGTCGTTATCGTGTCGACACGATACAAACACGAACACGGTAACAACAAACACGACCCGCTAAGAAAACCTCAAACACGAACACGAACATGACACTAAACCATTAACGACACGAACCACTTCGGGTCAACACGACACGATAACAACACGTATTGGAAAGTGATTAAATATTTAAATAATTTAAATGAGATATAACTGTATGAGACTATGAGACTCAATTTAATAAGTATTGAAAAATGAAAATAGTAAGAATTAATAATATTAAAATATTATTTGTTAACAGGTAACACGAACCCTACACGAACATGACACGGACACGTATTGTTAACGGATAACACGAACCCGACACGAACACGATACAAACTTTTCGTGTCCTTAACGGGTCGACTCGATAAGGACACAAACCCAAAAAGCTCTTACTCAAACCCATTAATTTCGTGTCGGTTCGTGTCGTGTTATCGTGTCGTATCAAAAATTGTCAGCCCTACTCGTCGCGCCAATGGCACGGCGGCTGCTCATTCCAACGAGTACCGTTGCGGATGCTCTTATGTGAGCATCACTCTCGTTTAACGCACATTTAGCGTTGTTCATTCGATTTATATATTTAGTTTTATTCTAATGCATTAAAAAATGTTATTGAAAATTTTAATTTCATAACATTCATAAAAAATTTAAGCTTGATTTGCCATATTATTAATTTATTTGAAATTATAGAAAAAATGAACAAATCGAGCTTTGATTTTTATGAATTTTGTGAAATTAAAATTTTCAATAACATTTTTAATATATTATAATCAAACTAAATATATAAATCGAAACGAACAACGCTAAGCGTGCGTTAAACGAGAATGATGCTCACTTAAAAAGCTCACATAAAGTTTCTTCATGGCACATAATATTGATATTATAATGTTTCTCTTCTCTTCGTTTTATGGTTAGTATCGGTTTGGTATAAGAAAAAAGGGTAGTGATTGAGACATAATGTCTCTATGCCATAATGCCCCTATGTCACTTTGACATAAGCTTAATTTAAATATGGACTAATATATCCTTATGTTATTTTAAAAAGGTATATCTTAGATTTATGATAATTAAATAAAACATGCTTATTATGCTCTTATTTATAGAGATACCTATTTATCTTTTCAAAGTATGTTTTAGCTCTACAAATTATTCTAAAATTTAAAGTACATTTTATGATATTTAAAATGAGTTGTGCAATGCATGCACGGTAGTGGACAGTGGACACTAGTTTTAAAGTAAAACTCGAATTCACTCAAAGATGACTTGATATGACTTATTTTTGTAAAAATATATTGGCATGCGTTCACTTTGTGCATCAAGTACTCAATGCTGAATGTTTTATGAATTTGCAAGTTGAGCTAATCTAAGCACAGTGGGTGTTGGGCAAAAAAAAAGTTAGCTAGTTAAATATTCTGAATATGCAATGTCTTCACACATCACACATGACATTATTTTTCTCTCAAATCATTCCGTTGAGATGATGTATTCTTTTATATTTCTATATCGTTGGATACTATCTCCTTTCAATTGTTGAACTACTGAGGTTGATACTTTATTCAAGTTATTTCGACTATTTCAAGCTATGTACAAGTATAAAATTTATTTTTCCTTTTTCTTCCCTGCTTCTTTAATTCTCCCTCGTTATAAGTAAAATATCTCTTCTTGCGCTTGTTAGAAATATTGTAGCCTTAAATGAACAAAAGAATCAAAAACTAGAAAGATAAATATAACAATAACAATATAAGTATATAACAAACTAACAAGAAAACAAATTATTGTTGTCGTCAAGTTGAGTCGAGGTATCCCTCTTTTTGCAAAAAGAGATACACCTTGGCTAGTGCTTACAGATTGACGCAAAGTCCCCAAAGATGAAACAAGCACCTATCAAGAAGAAGCACCTCAAACTCATAGGCACTAGCAAACTTGACTTGGGAGGCAAAATCCGAGCATTACAATGCTCTTAAATTGCAAACTAAAATGCTATAGAGCTAGAAAGATAATAGAAAAATGCTTTGAGACGTGGTGCATTTCTCATCTCTCAAACCTACTATTATGCTAAGAGCGACCACATATGATCTCACCCCACTACTCCCGTTTTTGATCATATAGTTCCTTCATATATAGCCAAATCGAGCTAGCATTGTCCAAATACATGATACTGGAGCTGATCTGCGGAGAGGGAGTTCCATAGCCAGGAAACCAAAACACATCATTTTGTTTAATAAAAGCCACAACAGCCGACAAAAACAACCCTTAGTGGAAAGAGAATATAAGACACTAAAAAAAATAATCAAATGATTATACCCATCCCTAACTTCATCTTCTTCTCCAACTTTCCACCCTCAATTTCAAATTTTCTGCAATTCCCTCCTAATGTTCCAGCAGAGGTGGCAGCAATCTGTCAATGATGGGAAAGTGGTTCGAGTTCTCAAGCACTCAACAATTCCGGGCCACGCGATGGTTGAAAAAAATAAATGAAACTGAGTTATGATAAGTATCATTGTGGTAATTTCGTAGATAAGCATTCCCTAAATCATGTAATGAATTAACGAGGAAAGCCTCTCATGAAAACTGATAGTGAAGGGAGTATACGTTGATATCAAAACAACTCCATAAAATTTTGAATTTGCGAATCGATCACTGATCACACTACTAGCTCGTTGCTGATGCTGGGGTTTATATGTAAAATGAAGAATCATTTTATGTAGTATGTACTCTACTCCCCAAAGAAAAAAGGAGACTTTAGAAATCGTGCGGAACAGGCAAAAATCAAGAATTCACAATATTTTGTAGGTGCTTGATTTGCAAAGATGCATATTTGGTTGGGTTATTTACACTGTATACCCTTTTCAGTATCCTACGATTCATAGTGCCCATCCACATTGTGTAAACCAGGAAAGGGGAAGACTTACTCAACCACAATTTCAGAGAAGGCGCTTTTCAGCAGCTTGATCATTTGCTGCAGTGACAATCAGTGCTAGGATGTTTATTTGGGGTAGTTGATTACCGTATTACTGTTTAGGGGGATCTGCCATAAATCATGAAATAAATTGGCAGACGAATAAAGAAGTAGAGTTAAATTGAGAAAATTATAAATAGAATGCAACCTTGAAGTTGAAGACTAACAGCCTCTGATGATACATAACTTCACCCCCTCCTGCTCCAGTGTTGGCCATCTCAAGAGCCACTTTCTCACTCATCACGGTCTCTCTATCGCAGATAATTTGCAGTTCTTCCCTATGCGAGCATAGTTTGCCTCAAGTATTCTTTCCCTCTCTCTCTCTCTCCGCCGCTCACCACGAATTTTTTCTCTTCGCGATCTTTCCTCTTTCTCTTCTTTTGTTTCCTTGTTCTTCCCTATGCCAGCATCTTCTGCCTTGAGTCCTCTTTCCCCCTTTCTCTCTCTCCGCCGCTCCGCAGGAATTGCTTCCCTTTGCAATCTCAACTCTTTCTCTTCTTTAGTTTCCTTGGGGCCATCTCCAATTCTTTCACCTCTACCCCTTTCATATTCCACACTCGTATCACCATAATTAGCAGCGTTCTTGGAAGGAATTGATATGCCACTTGGTAAAGCTACTAGACCAGTTCTCTCAGACCTTGCCTTATGTGCCAACATCAGTAGTTCCATATGTTTCTTCTCCTTCCGCGTCATCATCATCTCCTTTTGAGCCTTTGACTGTACTGCAACAACAGCCTCTCTAGCTTTTTGTTCTGCAACGTATAGTGTCTCGGAAGGAATTGATATGCCACCTGCTAAAGCTACTACACCAGTGCTCTCAGATCTCGCCTTCTGTGCCAACATCCGTAGTTCCATATGTTTCTTCTCCTTCTCCGCCATCATCATCTCATTTTGAACCATCGATTGTACTGCAACAACAACATCTCTAGCTTTTTGTTCTGCAACGTATAGTGCCTCGGAAGGCTTGACAAAATTATCATTAATCTGAACCTCCCGCAGCCCACAACCATCAGCAGCTAGCCACTTGTCGAGAGGAATTGTATAATCTTTAGGGTTCTTCAAGTTAGATATGCAAGGTGGGATGTTCCACTCCTGCTGGTCCTTCACAGTCACAGGTCGAGGTGGAGAATGCATGACCTTGACTGCAGAGAGGAAGATAATAGTTTCATCAGAAATATGCATAAACCTAAGAACAACTGATCATATACCATATACATCATCTAACTTGATTACCGGCAAATGCTTTGGCAGCTTTGGTTGCATTAAGATTTGGGAGTAAGTTGAACACATCCTGCACAGATCAGGTTGCACAAGATAATGAGGTGCTCTTTTAAAATGATCTATCCTGACCAGAACTACAAGAAAACAGATACAATCCCATTCTTTTTACTTTTCATTTTTGAAGTGATAGAATCCAATTATAACTGCAGTTTACATATCAATATTAGCAAAATGTTCAAAAAGGGTACCTGGAGATGGTAGAGGATTTTATGGTTTATTGGGAGCTTCCCTTCTATAACCAGGTCTAAATAACTTCGGATCAGTTCCAATTGTGCATCCAATCCCTTCAGAGCAGCGAGTTTCCTTATCACCTGGAGAAAGGTCATAAAGATAAAATTCTCATTTCTACCACTTACATTAGAATCTAACATCTTCATACCATGATGATTACACAGGAACATACATGGAGGCAAGGAGTATGAGAATCTGAAGATATGATAATCCTGAGTAAGATAGAAAGGAAGGAAGAAGAGAATAGAAACCTCAGTAGCAAGGGTGCTGATAGTAGTGTCTTTTACATCTCTTGGCAGATATTCAACTCCTGTCATAACCAAGATGAGAGGAAGTGAGAAGGGGTTTTTCCATAACATCAATATAATAAAATAACATAGATTGTATAGTATTCCAAAGAAGAATTCTTCTGGTGCAGTAACATACCAATTTCTGCAACTTTATCATCAGCAATTTCAGAAGGTACATGCACAAATACCTTCTGCCTTTTTTGAGTGGTATTCTGCAAGTTTTCAAAGAGCTTGAAACACGAGGAATGCAAAAAATGTATAAGTTACATGAAAGTAAAACATCAGTAATTTCTAGATACCTCTTGAACCTCCTCAACTGCATAATACGCTTTAGTAGGTAGCCCAAGCTCTTTTGGTTGGACATCAATAACGACCAACACTGGAGTGGGAACATAGCTGAAACAACATGAAGTGTGATTTAGCATTGAGTTTGTACAGTGACAGTAGATAAGTCTCTTACACCTGACCAGTAAAGGAAACCGAAGAAGTAGAAACATCTACTAGCATCGACGAAAAGAGTATATTATATTGAGTTTGTACAGTTAAACTGAATAAGTTTTGTGTACCATGCTTGAGAGGTATCTTTTCAACATGAAATGTCTCTAATGCAATCATGAACAACAAAATGCCAGCAACTAACCAGCAGATAGAAATATTTCTAATGAATCAGCTTAAAAGACAAAGATAACAGTATTAGAAAGAGATCTTACTCACTGAAAAGACCATGTACACATAGGTCATTATCCTTTAGGTTTGGACCAGTGCTATACCAGCCAACAACATGATCCTCGGCTGACATGAGATAAATATGTTGAATCAGATGCTAAAGTTAGAAATATATTCAACCGAGAAGAAGAGGTTTTGAAATAACAAACCATTTATCATTCTGAACATGGAAAACATTGATTCGTGGTAGTTATGATCAAGAAAGCAGATAGTAGGGTCCTTTTCATCTTCTTCAAAAGGCACTGCTCAAATCAAGTCAACACGTTAGAGAAAAATGTGGCATGTAATACCATTAACAACACTAAAATACTTTAGTAATGAAAAATTCATGATGCAAACTTTGTAATCATGGGATTTGCAGGCCTCTACATATGCTTAATTTCAAGACTTATCTACATACTCAAGCAAATAAGGAACACTGGGACGGTAAACGTTATTACGAACTCACTAAATCGAAAATAATGTACAAATTCCCTTTTACTCAAAAATAGTGAATTATTTTTTCAAATTTTTGGCTTATGTGCGTCGAACATATATAGACAAGGCCAATGTTTCGCTCATGCATCTCTTCACCTATATATATTTATTTTAGAGGTATGTTATCCTCCATTATTTTCAGATAATGTTTCTTCTAACAAGTTAGAACTTCTTTTTTGGAGAAAATAGTGGCGGTACATTATTGGGATCCGTGAGATGTGTTCGGGGCGTGGCCATGCCTGCGAACAAAGTGAGATGAGGGAGAGTCGCTTGCGATGGATGGACTGGTTGATTGGTAGAGAGAGGGCCCTTGGAAACAAGGTGCGAGTAATATGAGGTAGAAATAATATGTAGGAAGAGGAGGTGATGTGAGGTTTGTATTTATATATGTATATCGTTACATGCATAGGTATTAGTATTAAGATTCTAGGCCTCTCATGCGTAATATTTGTAAGGATTGCAAGTGCATATGTATATGCGGACTTAGCTGGAATATAAGGGGAGTTTTGGAGATATTTACAAGATTGTCATTTTATATTAAAAATTATAATTTAATTAAAACTAATTTTTGTTTGTGAATTTGTTTAGGGTTAACGGCAGTTTCATGGAAATTAAAGACTTCCAATAAATGTAATGAATATTGCTGAATATAATTATTATTTAATTAAAACTGATTTTTGGTTGTTACTAAAACTTCCGTTAAATGTAGTGAATATTGCAAAATAATTCAAGCAAACTTGAAGACAAACAGGGCGTACAATTTTCTTTTTTAAAGGTACAGTTTATATTTCATGCATAAATTTATACTACCTTATTTTATTAGGAAAACATGACACTACATATTCCCTAATTATAAGGCAAATAACTGTTATTCATACTTATGTTTATCCGAAGTGGGGAATAGGAAAGGTTTCATCCCAAGGCAATTAATGATTTCAACATATGATCAAATTAATTTTAAAAAGAAGAAACGGTTAATATGAAAAAAAAAATGCAAACAACCATTAATCACAATTAATTTTAGTCTAAGTGGATAATATGAAAGGTTTTTAGAATATGTAGCGTCATAATTTATTGGCCTACGTATAAATATAACCTTTGGAGCTTGATTACTATCCACACATTTTTACTTACCTTACATTTATAATCGAATGTTCGAATCGGATGTATCCACGGCTTGGCCACAACCGAAATTAAACCCCTTCCGGCGATGTCTTTGACTCCTCAACAAAATACTACTTCGGCTCCAATAAGTAATACCATTGGGTGAATGGATGCTTGGATGAATGAAAGCAAATTTTTTTGTTTGTTTAACGTTCTCATAGCCCTATTGTAAAGCACTTTCTTAATATGAGCATATAAACAGATTTACAGCCATGATTCCGGTAAAAAAAACATATACTATCAGTAAGGATTATCAAGTAGGCCGACCCAGTGTAAGATATCGAATACAGATCTAAAAACCCCAAAATAGAATAAGTGATCAACAAAATAAAATTGAATTGGGACGGAGGGAGAATGTTATTGATATTTGGCTCATTTGTTGGACATGATGAGTATATTTTAAAGTTAAGGGTTTAGGATTTAGGTTTCAAGGTTTGGTTTTTTAGTGTATAGGGTCACTATATTGCAATAAAATGAAGCTCGACAAAGAAGTGTCTCACCCGATTGTAGTGGTCGGTGATGCTGAGCAGCACCAGCGGATGAATCAATCCATATCACACGTTTCGACTTGATTCTGCAATCGAAGACGATTAGGGTTTATATGTTACTCGATTTACCATATTTCATCAACAGAGATATGGTTTAATAATTATTTTAGAGTTCACTATTAAAAGAGGGAAGTATGAGTTTCATATTTCATTTTGAGTAGTGATAAATTAACAAAATTTGTATATACAAAATTGGATATTTAAGGTATTTTACATTTTAAAATGTAATGTATTATATATCTACCCTTTAATTGATTATTTAGGATAGATTAAGTTTCTCATAATCAATATTTATGTATTTAAGGAATGATTAGTAATTGATTATGTATACTAACCGTTACATAATTTTTTCTTTCATTAACAAAAATGAGGATATTTCTTCTCCATTTAATAAAAAATTAAACTCTCCCCTACAAATTAGCTAGATTCATATGGTTCATGATTTCATAATTTTCGGATGAAGATTTTGATTAGGAATAAATTAAAATAAATTTAATTAAAAATTTACAATACTTTTAATAAGATATTATAGATTCACTTCAAATTTGCAAAATACTACTACTATAAAAGGATTCCAAGTTGACTTGCATTCTAAAATGGAGAATTTTATTTAATATTCAAACAATAATATAAAAGTTTATATTCTCTCCGTCCCCAAAGAGTATGAACTTTAAGTTCACCACAAGTTTTAATGCATTATTGGTAAAGTAAAAGAGAGATAGATAGAGAAAGTCTTTTAAATATTGTTAGTGGAGAATGAGTCCCACCTCATTAGAGAAGAGAATTTCCAAAATTGGAATGTTAATACTCTTTCGGGACGGACAAAAAAGAAAATAGTGCATATTCTTCAGAGACGGAGGGAGTATATCGTTTGAGTTTGCTTTAGAACTGTTTTAATTCACTCATCTAATAGTCATTAATACCAAATTATTTTATTATAAAATAATTTTAAAATTTAAAATTATAAAAGCGACTATATGTATATATATTCTTAATATTATCCTTGAACGAAAAAATGATTATCATTAGCATCTAATTGTATTGCTATTAAATAATCTTTAAAATTCTAAGTTTATAAAAAAACATACATGTATATATACTTCATTTCTTAGTATTATCATCCAACAAAATAATCATAGTCATACTCATCAAATTAATTATAATTTTTAAAATTTTAAGTTATAAAACGATTGCATCTATATATACTTAATTTCTTAGTGTTATAATCCAACGAAATAATCATAATCATTCGCATCAAATTATTTTATTATAAAATTATCTATAAAAATTTCGAGTTATAAAAACAACTATACATCATTTCTTAGTGTTGTTATCCAACGAAATGATCATAGTCATTCTTATTCAATTAATTGTTTAAATTATTTAAAATTCTAAGTTATAAAACGACTACATGTATATATATACTTAGTGTTATCATCCAACGAAATATCATAGTCATCAAATAATTACTTTAATATTATGTAAAATTCTAAATTATAAAAAAACATATATTTAATTTCTTAGTGTTATCATTCAACATAATAATCATAGTCATTTACATCTAATTATTTTATTAATAAAAAATTATTATCTAAGTTATAAAAACGACATGTATATATAGTACTAATTTCTTATTGTTATCATCCAACGAAATAATATTAGTCATTCACATCTAATTATTTTTTATTAAATAATTCTTAAACCTTAAAGTTATAAAAATAATTACATGTATATATCCTAGTGTTATCATCTAACGAAATAATATTAGTCATTCGCTTCCTAGAATAGTGGTTATTAAATAATCAATAAAATTTTAAGTTATAAAAACGACTACGTGGATGTATATTTAATTTGTTAGTGTCATCGTCCAAGGAAATAATCTTTAAAATTCTAAGTTAATAAAAACAACTACATGTACACATACTTTACTTTAAAGTATTATCATCCAACAAAATAATAACGGTCATTCTCATCCAATTATTTTATTTTAAAATAATTCTTATAATTCCAAGTCATACAAGCGACTGTATGTATATATACTTAATTTCTTAGTGTTATCATCCAACAAAAGTATTCCACCTCTTCTATAAAAAATGAAATATTTTTTTTGAACTGTCCCACAAAAATGACACATTGCTAAAATAGAAATAAAATCATCTCTATTTTTTTTTCTCTTTTAATTTTTTCTCTTTTTATTTAACTCACAAAACAATAATAGTACCATCACATAAAATCCCGTGAGGGAAATAAATATTTTGTAATTTAATTAAACGAAAAAATAATTATCATTCACATTTAATTATTTTATTATTAATTTATCACTATATAAACAACTAGATGTATATACATTTTCGAATATGATCATTCACTAAAATAATACTAATAATTATACATAGTATCTTTTTGTAGTATTTACTATTCTATTCGTATATAATTGATATTATATTGGAGCTTGGTTCTTTTAAACTTTTGGTTTTTTTCCCCTTAAATTTATACTATATATATTATTTAAAAATTATAAAGTAATTTTTTTTTTCATCACTTTACGGTTAATACACAAGAAATAAGTATAAAAATTTTAATTTATGTAATCTTATAATTTTGAATATAACGATAGATTAGTGCTAAATATTAGCAGTAGTATATTTATTTGTTTAAAACATACGTATAAGCATTAAGAAACAATCTAGGCTAGATAAATTACAATTATCTTAATTTATGAAATTTCCATAAATATTGTATTGATCTTCCACATATTCATAATTTTCCATATATATATATATATATATATAAAGGATAAACTAGTAAGAAAATAACAAAACCGATTTAAATAAAAATCGGTTTAAAATATAAGGGCATTTTGTATAAAGAATGTTTGTTAATAAATCATTACTCTTTCATTTTATTAATGTCAAGCATCGTCTCTCTTTTTTCCAATATTTATTTATTTATTTTATTTTATTTTATAATATCTGCCTTTTTACTTTCTTTTTTTTCTTTTTGTTTTTAATGTAAATTTTCATTATTTATTTTATTTTATTTCTCGAGTTCCCGACCTAGCAATTAAAGAGGATTTTCGTTCAAACTAAATTGCTCTTTATTATTTTTATCAATTTAGTCATTTCAGTTCTTCATGAGTCATAACAAGCCAAAACACCATAAATGGCTTTTTAAATAAAATTTAGTTTAAATGCAGAATCCCGTGAATCATCCATATGCAAAATATACTAAAATAATAAAGTGAAATTTGATAGATCTAACTAGAGTGGTGCTCAATGCTCACATAAGGAGCTTACATAAGGTATGTAACATATCATTCCTCAGATAGATAGTACTATAATTCTTTAAGGGCCCGACTGGTAGCTCACATAATTATTTTCAGGAATTTGTTGGAAATGGGCTTTTCCAAAGTTGATGGGCACAATTATGAATTGGACTCTAGAGCGGGAATTGGACTCTAATCGAGGTAAAAAAAATGGGTATACACCACCGCCTCTGAATTTGCGTCGAACCGGAGCTCTGAATTTGTGTCGAACCAGAGCTCCACACCGTCAGTCGGAGGTGCTGGACAGCAGCAATTGGTGGCCGAAGGGAGCGAAGGTTGCTTCGATTGGAGCATTTCAAAGGGTAAAAATGGACATACCCAGCAGTTTCAGCACAATCGGGAAAAGCCCTCCCCTAATACCTGCTCAAGGCCGTGAAAGTGTTGACAGGAGTGCGCCGATAGTAGTATGTGTGGGGTGGTAACCCCGAAGATTGTACCAGGTCGGCGGATTGGTTTGGGAGCTACCAAATGCCGGTTAAAGGACAGTGCCTTTTCAAGGCTTTTTAAGCCTATCAGTCGGGCCATAATAGAGAAATAATATATTGAGCTCTCATAATGAGCGCCTCCGCCTCTCTCTCCACATCACCTTTTCCTTTGGTTTATCTTATTACATGAAATTCTCCCAATTCAATTTCACCTTCTATTATTTAATTCTCAAAATCCACAATTAAAAGCTATACAAAAAACTATTGTTCTTCCATTGCTCTAAATATCCAAAATATTTAGTCTCTTTCCACATTTTCTTCATGCCAGATTCTTAATTTTATCACAATTAAATGTATGCCAACATTCAGCCTTTTTCTCATCTTCTTCGATGAAAAGGATGATAGACAGTGGCGGATCCAGAAACTTCATATTGGGAGTACGAAAAATAACTACACCGGCTTGGAAATTTATGTTGGAATCTAGGTGGGTCAATGGACTTTGACCAAATTATAATTTCAACGAGACATTTAATTTTGTGAAATTAAATGATATAGCTAGATGACCGTGGTATATTCATTTTCTCAAATCCGATTTCCGGTGAGTGAGAAATAATGGATTAAAGTTGTGCAAAAATTGCAAACTTAATGAGCTATGAGAGAAGCTTAGGGAATAATTAAGAGAGTTAATTATCCCACATTGGAAGTTACAACCTTATTAAACTAGTATTTAATAAGAAAGATTATTACATGTAATAATTATAGTAGACTAAGATGGGCTGTAAGAGCCCACACGCGCGCGCCGCCCGTGCTCGTGCCCGTGCCCTTGTCCTTGGACTTGGATCTTGGCAATCGGTCTTTGGGTGTTCTTTGGGCCGTTCTTTGGGCCTGGTCGTGGGCTTGGTCGTGGGCTTGGCCCAAGGCTAGTGGGTCTAGTTCTTTTTAGACCACCACCGTTTCCACGTCAGCGAGTCAAGCGGGATGACACCTCGTCAGTATGACGCGGTAAGCCAACGTGGCTGACACGTGACAGTCCACGTCATGATCGACTCTAGAAGCTTCTAGATTCAGCCTCTCAGCTCTATAACGCCTCGTAACCGACGACCGTTACGGTCTAGCATTGATGACAGCCATCAAGGCTATGTTGACCCCTGCAGTGGATTGAGCCTATAAATAGGCTAGTCATTCTAGCATTCTAGACACAGAAACTAGAATCCACACTCTGCATCATACACTCTCTCCTCCCCCTGCATTGTTTTTTTGTCGAAGCTCTGCCCTCTCCTCCATCCAGTTCGCCGGAGTTCTGTTGATAGCGGTGCTGCTTCACCAGAGACGCAGCCGTTTTATCTTTTGGGACAAAACGCCAATCCGAAGAGCAGTACCGGGGCGTATCTCGTCTTGCGGAAAGAGGTCTCCTCGACTCGGCTATTTCCTGTTCTACGGTTTATAGTTTCGATTTCCGTTTGTAATTTTCGTTTCAGTTCATTTCTGTATTCCTTCTTTGGATTGTATTACGCCCGGTTATCTCTTGTAATTCCACAAAATCAACAATCGCAAGATGAGATATATAACTTGCTTTTGAAGGGATTTGGACCTAGAATTGAAACTAAAACTTTCGAAACTTTAATCACCTTTGCTGGAGATGTCGATTGCATCCAATACCGCCGCTACCACCACTCCGACCATCACCGCCGCCATCATTTCCTCCACTATGGCATCCACCACGATAATGCCAACTCCTGGGCTCTATCCATCTTCATCAACAACCCCTTGAGTGTAAAATAACACCCATGGTCTCACTGGTGGATCCACCTCGAGTGGGTCGGTTGGTTCCACTTTTAGTGGTTCCTTCGGATCCTTTAACGGATCGAGTGTTGGGGCCTTCGGGTCTCACACGAATGCTGGGACCTTTGAGTCTCACGCAACTGCTGAGGCCTTCGGGTCTCATACGAGTGTTGGAACCTTCGGGTTCAGCACGGGTATTGGCTCCTTCGGGACCAGTGCGACCATCACGGGCTCTATGCCCAACATGAATGGTGGGGGCCCTATGCCCAACCATGTTGTTGGCTCCTTCGGGGGCAACGTGAATGGTTTCTTCCAAGGACCAAGTGCAGCACCTTTGGCACCTAGAATGATGCCACCCGCCGAGAAGCCACCTAAATTTGGAGGATCTGACTTCAAGAGGTGGTACCAAAAGATGTTGTTCTATTTGACAACATTGGGCGTCGCCAACTTTCTCACGGAGAACGAGCCGCCCGCGCCAAGTGATCAAGAGACGAGGCTTGAGATCTTGGCGGACTATGAACAATGGCACAAAGGAGATTATATTTGTAAAAATTTCATTCTAAGTGCGTTAGATGATAGTTTGTACAATGTATACTCCATTGTAACCACATCCAAAGAGATGTGGGAAAGCCTAGAGAAAAAAAAGTACAGTATCGATAATGCTGCAGGTACTGAACACGTTGTAGTATCCAAATTTACGGACTACAAAATGATCGACTCTAGACCGGTCATGGAACAAGTTCAAGAGTTCCAAATGATCATCCACGGACTAGCGGCTGAAGGGATGATTTTGCCTGACAACTTTATACGGTGTATACTCATCGAGAAGCTTCCTCCTAGTTGGAAGGTCTTCAAGCACTATCTCAAGTACAAGCTAAAGAAGATGAGTCTTGAAGACTTGATCGTGAAGCTGCACATTGAAGCGGATGTGCGCAAGATCGATCAAAAGGCTAAGGGCTTTAGCCCACTTGATGCCAAAGCCAACTTGTTGGAGAGGGGCGGACCCTCCAACAAACGCCCCCGCCCAAATCAGAAAGACAAAGGGAAGGGCAAGCAGCCTGCAAAGAAATTTGAAGGCGAGTGCTACAAGTGTGGCAAAATTGGCCACTTTGCCAAAGACTGCTGCAACAAGAAGAAGAAGCCGGCAGCCCACGTCGTTGAGAAAGATTTCAAGGACTGGAATGAAGATGACCTCGTTGCCGAGGTCCCTGAAGAAGTCAACATTGTTGACAACAAGGGCGGCTGGTACATCGACACCGGCGCTACTACTCATGTCTGCTCAGATATGAGCAATCTTGCCTCCTACACTGTTGTTGAAGGGAGGAAGATCAACATGGGGAATCAAGCATCGTCCGAAGTCCTCGGCATGAGCAACGTGATTCTCATGATGATGTCTGACGTCACTATCACTTTGAAAGATGTGTTGCATGTCCCGGACATCCGCAAGAACCTAATGTCAGGATCAATACTAGTTAATAAGGGGTTTAAACTTGTATTCGAGTCTGATAGGTTTGATTTGTACAAGTTTGGGAAGTCTCTCAGAAAAGGTTATGTAACGGACAGACTTTTCAAGCTTAGTGTGGCTACGCGCCTTGTTCCAAAGCCTTTGGCTAACAATAATAATAAAGCATCTACTTCCTCTTATTTGACCGAGTCTTCAAATTTGTGGCATTGTAGATTGAGACATGTAAATTCAAAAGCCGTTAAAAGATTAGTAAACCTAGATTTACTAAAGGCAATTGAAGTGGATAGCCAAGACAAATGTGAAATATGTCTTGAGGCTAAAATGACTAAGTTACCGTTTCACTCAGTTGAACGGAAAATGAAAACCCTTGAATTAATTCACACAGATGTATATGATTTAAGGATGGTGCAAACTAGAGGTGGTAAAAAGTATTTTATCACTTTCGTAGATGATTGCACAAGATATTGCTACATTTATCTTTTAAGAAGTAAAGATGAAGCAATGGAAGCGTTCAAAAATTATAAAACGAAGTTGAGAATCAACTTGGTTGTAAAATCAAAGCGATTCGAAGTGATAGAGGAGGCGAGTATGTAGCCCCGTTTGAGGAGTTATGCAACGCAAGTGGTATAATTCATCAATCAATAGCTCCATATTCACCACAATCTAATGGTGTAGCAGAACGCAAAAATCGAACTCTAAAAGAGATGATGAATGTGTTGCTACTGAGTTCAGGATTACCACATAACATGTGGGGGGGAGGCTATCTTGACAGCTGAAAGTGCAGGTTTTCGGTCGGGTGTGTGAATGCAGGAGTGTATCCAACTGATCAGGATAAGATTCTCAACCTAGCTGAGTCGTTGGCACGACAACTGGAACCTGGTATCAAATAAATTTCCTCAACCCACTTCTACTGGCTAGTATAGTGGAGGTAAGGGTCGAATCCCACAAGGATGGACACGTTTGGATAACTGTGGTGATGTTCCTAGGTGTGTTGGTTAGCTACCACGCTTTAGGGGTTGAGGTTCTACCTAGGCGGAAAATAAAGGTGGTACTCTACTGACTAGTAAGCTTGAAAATGACAGATATGTGGTTGTGTTCGTGAAAATGGGGAACAAAGTGTCTCAGAGGCATGTGAAAAGTAAATAGTTACTAAATGAGGAAACTTAGATAACAGGGCACATCTGGTAGCTGAGTGGCTTTCTGACAGATCTGGATGGTACAACTGAAAAGTAAAAGACAAAAGCAAAAAGTAACCAAAAAGTAAAAGTGGTCCAAGCAAAAATAGATTGTGATGCTTTCTTCTTCAACAAGTATTAACAGAAAACAACATGAACACAAACTCCATAACTAAACTTCGATTCATGAATTCAAACTCAAGATCCATTAGTTAAAATGCTTGACTTAAGACGAACAGCTGAAATTGCAAATTACTTCCACTGACTGACATAGAAGCTGGTAATAACTACACGGAGCGGAAAACTCATGCACAAAACTTAAACTTAACATGACTACGAATTTCGATCAACAACTTCAGATCTAGCTTACTCAACGAAAACACATGCAACATTTAGAAATTAAAGGCGATAACTAAATCTAACTTTCCTAGGCAGAATGAAGCAAACTCAAACCAAAGAGACATACGAAATAGAAACTTCATACCTTAAACGTTTGGATCTTCACCAAGTATTTCAAAAGGCAACAAAGATAAATGTTTGCAACAGATCCAACGAAGAAAGCAGGTAAAAATTAAACTAGAAAGCAAATAACGATTGTTTTGCCACTCCGGGCGGTGAAACTGCTAGACTACTACGACGAACTGGCTGGAACGGTGGAATGATAACTTCTCCGGCACACTTCTGGACGTCAAGTGACCATAGCTGTGGCGAGGAACGAGAAACTGGACAATGCTGAAAGACTGATCTTCTAGAGAGAATTGTACTAAGTGTAGAGGTTGGACTTTCTTTTCGAACTCCAAAACTTGGGAACCTCCTGGGAGGCTTGCCCTTGCTTTTAGGGTAGACTTCCTTCACAATTTGACTTTTCGGCCCTTGTTTATGATCATCCCAGCTATCCTTCTTCTCCATCTCGAGCCTTTTCTCTGGCATGCATCCTGGTCAGTATTGCACCCTTCTAGCGCTCTTTTCACCTGCGTCGTCCGAATCGTCTCCTACTGACTTGAATCCCTTAATCTTGCACACTTAAGCAACTGTTTTGCAGATAATACATGTATTTCACGACATACTGACCATTAACCAAGGCTTAGAATACGACTTATCAACAACCAACTATATCCTAAACAAAATTCCACTCAAAGGAAAAGACATCACTCCTTATGAGTTATGGAAAGGAAGAAAACCATCTTACAAATACCTCAAAGTGTGGGGGTGTTTGGCGAAGGTGATGGTTCCCCCGCCCAAAAAAATCACAATTGGACCTAAAACGGTTGATTGTATCTTCATTGGAATGCACTTAACAGTAGTGCATATAGATTTGTTGTTCACAAGTCTGAAATATCGACTATTACAGTAGGAACAACAATCGAGTCAAGGAATGTCGTATTTCTCGAAAATACATTTTCTTGCATGGAAAAAGAAGAAGTCCCAATCAATTTTGAGACAAGAATTGAGGAAGAGGCCACTAGTTCTAAAACGGTGGATGAAGCCACTAGTTCTAAATCTGCGGATGAAGAGCCTAAATCGCGCAAGCGAGTGAGGCCTGATCTAAGTGATGCAGTACTAAGACGTGGTAGTAGGGTCAGAACACCAAAAACATTTGGTCCTGACTACATTGCTTTTATGTTAGATGAAGAGCCAACGTAAATAAAAGTAGCATTCAATGGCCCGGACGGGTTACATTGGAGAGAAGTTGTTCAAAGCGAAATTGACTCAATTTTGCTAAACCACACTTGGGTGTTGGTTGATTTGCCCGAAGGTGCGAAACCTTTAGGGTGCAAATGGGTGCTTAAAAGAAACTTTAAGGCCGATGGAACAGTGGATAAGTATAGAGCCCGATTGGTTATAAAGGGTTTTAAACAAAAGGATTGGATAAGATGAAGCAATTGAAGCGTTCAAAAATTATAAGAACGAGGTTGAGAATCAACTTGGTTGTATAATCAAAGCGATTCGAAGTGATAGAGGAGGCGAGTATGTAGCCCCGTTTGAGGAGTTATGCAACACAAGTGGTATAATTTATCAAACAACAACTCCATGTTCACCACAATCTAATGGTGTAGCAGAACGCAAAAATCGAGACTCTAAAAGAGATGATGAATGCGTTGCTACCGAGTTCAGGATTACCCCATAACATGTGGAGGGGAGGCTATTTTGACAGCCAGCTATATCCTAAATAAAATCTCACTCAAAGGAAAAGACATCACTCCTTATGAGTTGTGGAAAGGAAGGAAATCATCCTACAAATACCTCAAAGTGAAGGGGTGTTTGGCGAAGGTGATGGTTCCCCCGCCCAAAGAAGTTACAATTGGCCCCAAAACAGTTAATTTTATCTTCATTGGATATGCACTTAACAGTAGTGCATATAAAATTTGTTGTCAAAAAGTCTGGAATATCGACTATAATAGTAGGAACAATAATCGAGTAAAGAAATGTCGTATTTCGCAATAATACATTTCCTTGCAAGGACAAAAAAGAAGTCCCAATCAATTCTGAGATGAGAATTGAAGACGATGCCACTAGTTCCAAAACAGTGGATGAAGCCACCAGTTCTAAATCAGCGGATAAAGAGCCCAAATCGCGTAAGCGTGCAAGGCCTGATACAAACAATGCAGTACTAAGACGTCGTAGTAGAGTCAGAACACCAAAAAATTTTGGTCCTGACTACATTGCTTTTATGTTGTACGAAGAATCAACGTCAATAAAAGTAGCCTTTGATGGCCCAGATGGGTTACATTGGAGAGAAGCTGTTCAAAGCGAAATTGACTCAATTTTGCTAAACCACACTTGGGTGTTGGTTGATTTGCCCGAATGTGAGAAACCTTTAGGGTGCAAATGGGTGCTTAAAAAGAAATTTAAGGCTGATGGAACAGTGGATAAGTATAAATCCCAGCTAGTTGTAAAAGGTTTGAAACAAAAGGAAGGACATGACTTCTTCGATACCTATTCACCTGTAACTAGGATTACATTTATCCGAGTGCTTCTCGCGATTGCTGCATTGCACAATCTTGAGATTCATCAAATGGATATTAAGACTGCGTTTCTAAATCGTGAACTAGAGGATTAAATCTATATGGAACAACTCGAAGGGTTTGTAGTACCTGGACAAGAGAAGAAGGTACGCAAACTGGTTAAGTCCCTCTATGGATTAAAACAAGCGTCGTTGCAATGGCACTTGAAGTTTGATAATGTGATGTTATCAAATCAACGAGTGTGACTAATGTGTCTATATTAAGAGCACTGATAATAGGTACGTTATAGTGTGTCTTTACGTTGATGACATGTTAATCATGGATAGTAACACTCAAGTGATTAACGAGACAAAGGTCATGTTAAAGAGAAACTTTGACATGAAAGACATGGGTCTAGCCGATGTAATTCTTGGAATGAAAATTCTAAGAACATACGATGGAATCATCTTAACCCAATCTCATTATGTTGAGAAGATATTGAAGAAATTCAATGCCTATGATGGGGCGCCGGTAAAGACTCCAATTGAACTCGATGTTCACTTGAGCAAAAACAAGGGCGAACCTGTTGCACAAGAAGAATATGCACGGGTCATTGGGTGCATTATGTACTTAACTAATTGCACTTGGCCGGACATTGCTTGTGCCGTGAACAAGTTGAGTCGTTACACGAGTAATCCAAGCAAAGAGCATTGGAGAGCTCTTGTAAGGGTTTTGAGATATCTAAAACATACTCAAAATCATGGGCTACATTTTTCGAGATACCCCCCGGTACTTGAAGGGTACTGTGATGCGAATTGGATATGCGACAATAAGGACTCACTTTCAACAAGTGGATGCGTCTTTACTATTGGGGGTGATGTTGTCTCGTGGAAATCCACTAAACAGACATGTGTAGCCCGTTCAACCATGGAATCGGAATTCATAGCTTTAGATAAAGCTGGGGAAGAAGACGAGTGGCTTAAGAACTTCCTTGAGGATATTCCAGGTGTTAGAGTTTGTATACTAGAAATCACCTTTCAAGTGATTGAATACTGTTAAAACTCTTATTTTATTTTCCAAATGAATAAACAGATTATTTTTGTCATAATGTTGTTATGTTTTACATTTAATGGATGTTTATTGCATATTTAAATGTATAAGTAACTTAACAAAGTCTAAGTCTTTGTTTTAGTAGACCGGTTGTGGTCGTCGTCCACTTTAAGGTAACACGGTCAGTTCTAAACAAAGAAAAAGAATAATTTCACAACCTAGATAGGCTTAGACTACCTATCGTGAAAGGTTGCAATGTCAGTCCGATTATTTCTAAGCCTCACTGAAATAAGATGACGTTGGTGTGGTATAGCACTGAATGGATCTAACAGCGAGACAGTCTTTATGCTATCTACTGAAAGACGAGGTCTCGTAAATTATTTCTCAATCAATGTACGTTAGCATTGAGCATACGGTATTGATTATGCACTACTTTGACTTACCAAATGGTGCGGGTTTTTCGCAACCCAATAAGCCTGGTATATTGGGTAGTGGTGATTAATATCTAGCGGTGCTAGGATTGCTATTATGTTGAATCGTGCGCGAGGTGAGTCTCGTTTGATAACATCCTCAAGAGAAGCTTGAAATAAGGTTTTATTATTCGGAACCTAGCTAGTTGGAGTTTAATTACTCTATGAATAATAAATAATATTTTCTTGCTGAGTCCTCTCTTGGAATAAATAAGATATTAATTAATTAAGTCCATAGCAGACAATAATTAATTAATGGATGTTTCTATCTTAAGCGCGGGAAATAAATATAAAGCATTGGAAACCCGAAGTACTTGTAATTTCGGATTTGGATGAGGGAGTGCAGTATTACTTCTGTAGTGGCTGCTCGTAATATTCCAATTTTAAGCTTATATTAAATTGGGTTTAATTTAATTAGTAAAAAGCTAATTGGAGGAGCCCATATCCAAAGCCTTCCATAGATCCCTGTCTGGGCCCAATATGTGACTTATTATAAATAGGAGAATAAAGGAGACAGAAAACACACTTAATTTTATTCTAAAATTTTCACCCCCCCTAGTCCTAGGAGTGGTCGAATTCTTCTCCTCCGTGGGAAAGGATTTCTGTCTTCTCTATTTAAATCCTAGTGCGCTGGTGAGATCAGCCCACCCTGATATCAGTTCACAGTCCGGGAACCAGTCAGAAGATCCGTGGTTTTGTACTAAAAGATCTTCACGTGGAGAAGGCGCTAGCCATCTTCGATTCTTTGGAGAATCATCAAGGTATAATGGCTGAACCCTAGAAAAGCATGTTTTAGGTTTCAATTAATTTAAAGCATGTTATTATTTGAGTTATGAGCATGATACATGTGATAATTACGCGAATAGAATTTGTCTAAATAATCCGCTAAATAGATCTGAATTATTTGTAATTGATTTATGTGTGCGCTTCCGCTGCCAGTCCCTTCAATTGGTATCAGAGCCAGTCTTTGGCTCTGATTATTTGGATTTAAATTTCACGAAATTCATGTATGCATGCGTTTTTGTTTTCGAAGCATGTTCTTGTTTTTAATTGTTATATTATTATGCATGATGAACTCAAGAACTATCAAAACAAAGAACTCAAATATTTGGAACGCTAGAGACGTGCGATTCGTCGGCGCTAGCGCCGAGACGAATCGCGCGACACGCGATTCAATCAGGGTTGTCGAGCGAGTGGGAGCGAGGGAGGTGATCGGCTGGCGACACGCAGACGAGGGTGGCCTCGTGCGCGCCGCCTGCGAGACCGCCGGTCCTGGAATGCCTCGGTAATCGCGCCGATCGAGTGGGAGTATGGCGGCGATCACGCGGCGACGTGTGCTGGGGATTGGTGCCCCTTGCACAGCGGAAGACATGCATACACAAATAAATCAGATCTACAGATCTATTTGACCGATTATGGGATTAATTATCTACATGTTAAACAAATCAAATTGCATTCAAGAACACAAATAAATCATGTTTAAGGAATAAGAACCCTAATTCATGATTTCCTACGGTTTAGAATTACCGATCTGATTCTCCAAAAAATCGTCGATTGCTTGCGCCTTCTCCACGAGATGATCTTCGTACTCAACCATAAATCTTCTAATCTGTATCCCGAACTCAGATTATGACCTTTGGGTGGGCAAAGCTTGTCAGAATCGAAAAGGGCTTGATTAGAAAGAAGACAGAATATCAGTTTTGTCAAAAACCGATTTTTCGTCCACTCCCAGAGGGGAGCACGAAAATTAATGATTAAAAATTCATTAAAATCCTCAAAGCGAGCAAACACATTGAGAGGAAGTATCATATCATCAGAGATATAGTGCAGAGAGGAGACATACAAGTGGGCAAGATTGCGTCAGAGAACAACCTGGCAGATCCTTTTACTAAGGCATTGGCGGTCAAACCGTTCGAGCGCCATGTAGAAGGAATTGGTCTAAGCCAGTGCCACCAGTGTTGATTCACTGTGATAGCCAAGCCGCTATCGGGAGGGCGAACAATGGCTTTTATAACGGTAAGTTTCGACATATCCGTCGACGACATAATACTGTGAGACATTTGATCACAACAGGCGTGATTTCAATTGATTATGTAAAGTAAATAGATAATCAATATCGTATGCTTAATGTTATGTCAACAATGATTAAGAAATAACAATCACCGAGACCTCGTCTTTCGGTAAATAGCAAGACAGACTTATCTCAACTGTTAGATCCTTCAGTGCTATACCACACCAGTGTCGTTTATTTCCTAAGGTAAGGAAACATGCGGACTGACACTGCAACCTTTCACGATAGGTAGCCAAAGCCTATCTAGGTTGTGAAATTCTATTTCTCTTCTACAAAGGACTGACTGCGTCACCTTCTGTGAACATCGTTCACGACCAGTCTACTATGTAAAAAAATTAGACTTGTTTGCTTCTTATACATTTAAATATTTGAGAAACATCTTATAAATGCACAGGCAAACATCAATGCGATAAAATTACTTCTTCTCGCTTTGGGTTAAAAGTGGATTGTAAAATTTATTGTATACAAGCAATTCTATCCGTGCATCATGCTCGAAATATGCTTATTCAGTATACCAATCCTAACAACGTGAACACGAGCGTGGGCTCGTCCACGCCGCCGGCGAGACCGCGGTGCTGTTCTCCCTGGATCATTCGACGTCCGACGGTGGTGGATGTCGGAAGCCGCTGCTCGACCGAGAGCAGCGGCGGTTCTGCCTGCTGCAAACCCTAACCTAACCCTAAACCTAACCCTAGTCGAACACAGCCCTAGCGTCGCCGGACCGAGAAGCAGCGATGCCGTTCGCGGCTGCTGCAGGCCTGAGCGAGAACGTCGGGGCGGAGGGAGACGCCGGAGCCGCGCGGTGTACGCCGCGCGATCGGCGACGTCGACGCACGGAGTAACGTGGCACTTGGTCACCGGAGATGGAGAAGGAAGCAGCCGCGCGTCGCGCGTCGCACCTAAGGAAGCTAAAGGAAAGAAAAAGAGGAGGTCGGGAAAGAAGCAAACCGGAAAGTGTTTCAAGTGTGGAGAGAAGGGGCATTGGAAGCCAGATTGCCCTAAAAAGAGCAAGGCTACAGGTATGCACCAAGCTCTAGTTGTTGAGTCATGTTTGGCTTCGACTTCATCTCATACTTGGGTTATTGACACTGGAGCTACTGATCATATTTATTTTGATCCTGACTTAATGCAGGTGACAAGACGGCTATATGATGGAGAGATCGAAGTCCAGCTGGGTGACGCTACTAAAGTGGCGGTCGTAGCAGTGGGAGACGTTTATTTGCGTTTTAGTAGTGATAGATTTTTGGTTATGAAGAATGTTTTATTGATACCTTCTTTTAGAAGAAATTTAATTTCAGTTTCTAAATTGGTTTTTGACGGATATTCGATTTCTTTTAATGACAGTTGTGTTATTAAGAAAGATGGTTCTTATACCTGTCGTGGTATCATGGAAAACAATCTGTACACAATCATATCTACACAATTTAATAATCGCAAATTAGAACTCAATAATGCATCGAAAATTTCTAAGAAGAGAAAAGAACCTTCAAGTTCAATGAACGAAACGTACTTATGGCACCTTAGACTTGGTCATGCCAACCAAAAGAGGATTCAAACTCTCGTGGATCAAGACCTTCTTAAAGGGCTAGATACTGAATCATTTTCCACGTGTGAATCCTGTTTGGAAGGTAAGATGACTAAGAGACCTTTTAGGGTGAAAGGTAATAGGGCCAAGGAAGCACTAGAACTCGTTCATACTGATGTGTGTGGACCAATGTCAACCGAGGCGGCTTTCGCTACTTCATCACTTTTATTGATGATTACTCGAAAGTCGGATATGTTTATTTGATGCGCTTTAAGTCTGAAGCTTTTGACAAGTTCAAGGAGTTTAAGACTTATGCGGAGACGCATCATGGAAAACATATCAAGAGCCTGCGATCTGATCGCGGAGGCGAGTACCTTAGTGCCGAGTTTTTGGACTGCTTATTAGTAGAGGGAATTGAATCCCAAACGACTGCGCCGGGCACACCCCAGCAGAATGGCGTGGCTGAAAGAAGGAATAGGACCTTGTTAAACATGGTCCGATCGATGATGAGTTATGCACGACTGCCTATTTCGTTTTGGGGACATGCCTTGCTTTCCGCGAGTCATATTTTAGACAATTTACCGTCAAAATCTGTTCCTGCTACTCCATATGAGTTGTGGACTGGGCGTAGGCCCAATCTAGAACATCTCAAGATATGGGGGTGTCCAGCTCACGTTTTGGAAAAGGATCCAACTAAGCTGGGCTCAAGGACAGAGGTATGTTTGTTTATAGGGTACCCCAAAGGTTCGAAAGCTTATGAATTCTATAGTCTCCGAGACAAGAAAGTCATTGTGAGTACTCACACGACATTCTTAGAGGAAGACTTTGCTATGAATCATAAACCCAGCAGTGAGGTGGCTCTTGAAGAGCTCACTTCAGTCACAAGTTCCATTAACCAAGAACAAGTACCTATAGTACAACTAATTCCCGAACCTTCAATTTCTACACCTAATATTGTAGTGCCGCGCCGCAGTGGGAGGGTCTCTCATGAGCCCGAAAGGTACATTGGTTTGGGAGAATCTATGGATCACTCCTCGGACAGCAGTGTACCAGATCCCTGGAACTTTGCAGAGGCGCAGGCGGATATCGATCATTGCGAATGGGTGAAAGCAATGGATTCGGAACTACAATCTATGATAGACAAAGACGTCTATGATTTGTCCGTCCTACCCGAAGGCTGTACTGCCATTGGGAGCAAGTGGATATACAAATGTAAACGAGGATCCGATGGACGAGTTAAAGTCTTTAAGGGAAGACTAGTGGCTAAGGGGTATACCCAAAAGGAAGGTGTCGATTACGACGAGACCTTCTCCCCAGTGGCCATGCTCAAATCGATCCGGATACTGTTGTCTATAGCAGCTTACATGGATTGGGATGTGTGGCAGATGGACGTTAAGACTGCGTTCTTGAACGGTAGTCTTGAGGAGACCATCTACATGGAACAACCCAAGGGTTATGCCGTCAAGGGCAAAGAGCACATGGTTTGGAAGCTTAAGAAGGCCATTTATGGCCTCAAGCAAGCATCTAGATCATGGAATCAGTGCTTCGATCAAACTGTTCACAAGTTTGGATTCGAAAAATGCCCTAACGAGAACTGTGTGTACAAGAAGGTAGAAAAAGGGAATGTGGTGTTCTTAGTTTTATATGTAGATGACATTCTTCTAATTGGAAACAATAAAAAGATGTTGTCATCAGTTCGAACTTGGTTGTCAAACCAGTTCGAGATGAAGGATATGGGAGATGCGGGACAAATCCTAGGAATCAAGGTCCTTAGGGATCGTGAGAAAAGGATGTTGTGCTTATCCCAAGAACCCTACATCGATACTGTACTTAGTCGTTTTAGCATGCAAGATGCCAAGAAAGGTTTCTTACCTTTCAGACATGGCGTCCATTTATCTCAAGAGATGTGTCCTAAGACTGCATCTGAGATAGCAGAGATGAGAAGGATACCATACGCTTCGGCAGTTGGTAGTCTCATGTATGCTATGCTTTGTACAAGGCCTGATATTTGCTTTGCTGTTGGCATAGTAGCAAGATATCAGTCAAATCCGGGCCAAAGACATTGGACTGCAGTAAAGAACATACTCAAGTACCTTAAACGGACTAAGGACTATGTTCTAGTTTACAAAGCAGGCGAGCTATATCCTTTGGGATATACTGATTCAGACTTTCAAGCTGATCAGGACTCGAGGAAATCTACTTCTAGTTATGTGTTTACCTTAGGAGGTGGAGCCGTAATTTGGAAGAGTGTAAAGCAGAAATGCATTGCAGACTCTACCATGGAAGCTGAATGTGTGGCTGCTTCGGAGGCTGCAAAGGAGGCTGTATGGCTCAAGAACTTTCTTATGGACTTAGGTGTGGTTACGAATCTTCCCAAGAGCATCACCATTTATTGTGACAATTCTGGTGCTGTGGCAAATTCGAAGGAACCAAGAGCTCACAAAGCGAGCAAACACATTGAGAGGAAGTATCATATCATCAGAGATATAGTGCAGAGAGGAGACATACAAGTGGTCAAGATTGCGTCAGAGAACAACCTGGCAGATCCTTTTACTAAGGCATTGGCGGTCAAACCGTTCGAGCGCCATGTAGAAGGAATTGGTCTAAGCCAGTGCCACCAGTGTTGATTCACTGTGATAGCCAAGCCGCTATCGGGAGGGCGAACAATAGCTTTTATAACGGTAAGTTTCGACATATCCGTCGACGACATAATACTGTGAGACATTTGATCACAACAGGCGTGATTTCAATTGATTATGTAAAGTCAATAGATAATCTAGCGGATCCGCTAACCAAAGGGTTTAACCGTGATCAAATGAATAAGTTGCTAGAGGGAATGGGTTAGAAATCCACAAACTAAAGAATTGTCATAGTGGTAACCCAACCGTGATGACTGGAGATCCCAAGAACTTGGTTCAATGGGAAAACTAAGCTATGAGAGTTCATGTGAAACACTCATCTACATATATCCCTAAAGAGCAATAGAGTGTTGAAAATTGCCTTATGGTGAGGATAAGTCTATGACTTTTAATGATTCCTAAGGATCTCAAGGAGATTGAGTTCTCAAAGAGACCGAGTAGGGCAAGATACTCGAGTAGGAATCACCTATGTAAGTGTAAAGTGTGGCCGCTTCAAATTACACACTTATGAATCCAAAGTGGTGTCCAAGGCCGCAAGGACACAAAACGTGAGAACGGATGAGGTTGAGGTGTTTAAGTGTTAACACCATTGTCTCGGTGCACGCCGTGGGGAACTAGTTCAAAGCATCGCGCTACTAGGCCTCCTGTGTATCCGACGGCGTTGACTATGGAAGGATCAAAGCTAAATGCTACCTATCCTTATGCTTATATACCTCTCGAGGGTTGAGCTTGTGTTTGCATGCATATGCATTTGGCTATTTCCACTCATGTGGGGGATTGTTGGAATCTATGCCTGTCAATGGACTTTGACCAAATTATAATTTCAACGAGACATTTAATTTTGTGAAATTAAATGATATAGCGTCGATCTACGTTCGGAGTAGATGACCGTGGTATATTCATTTTCTCAAATCCGATTCCCGGTGAGTGAGAAATAATGGATTAAAGTTGTGCAAAATTGCAAACTTAATGAGCTATGAGAGAAGCTTAGGGAATAATTAAGAGAGTTAATTATCCCACATTGGAAGTTACAACCTTATTAAACTAGTATTTAATAAGAAGGATTATTACATGAAATAATTATAGTGGACTAAGATGGGCGGTAAGAGCCCACACCCGCGCGCACGCGCGCGCCGCCCGCCCCGCCGCGAGCCCGAGCCCGTGCCCTTTGCCCTTGCCCTTGTCCTTGGACTTGGACTTGGACTTGGATCTTGGCAATTGGTCTTTGGGCCTAGGCTTGGGCTTGGCCCAAGGCTAGTGGGTCTAGTTCTTTTTAGACCACCACCGTTTCCACGTCAGCGAGCCAAGTGGGATGACACCTCGTTAGTATGACGCGGTAAGCCAACGTGACAGTCCACGTCATGATCGAATCTAGAAGCTTCTAGATTCAGCCTCTCGGCTTTGTAACGCCTCGTAACCGACGACCGTTACGGTCTAGCGTTGATGATAGCCATCAAGGCTATGTTGACCCCTGTAGTGGACTGAGCCTATAAATAGGCTTGTCATTCTAGCATTCTAGACACAGAAACTAGAATCCACACTCTGCACCATACACTCTCTCATCCCTCTGCATTGTTTTTCTGTCAAAACTCTGCCCTCTCCTCCATCCAATTCGCCGGAGCTCTGTTGATAGCGGTGCTGCTTCACCAGAGACGCAGCCGTTTTATCTTTTGGGATGAAACGCCAATCCGAAGAGCACTACCGTGGCGTATTTCGTCTTGCGGAAAGAGGCCTCCTCGACTCGGCTATTTCCTGTTCTACGGTTTATAGTTTCGATTTCCGTTTGTAATTTTTGTTTCAGTTCATTTCTGTATTACTTCTTTGGGTTGTATTACGTCCGGTTATCTCTTGTAATTCCACAAAACCAACAATTTGAAATTCAATCTATCTTTTTTCTTTTGTTATTTCAATTTTTTTTTCTATGAGTAACTTTATTGTACAGAAAAAATAGATTACTTTTAGTGTTATTACTTGAAATTTTTTACTATTAGAAATTGAAGTTCTTAAATATTTATACAATAAATTTAGAAAATATTTTAAATATTTAAACTAAAATAAAAATGCATGCTATTTCACCAAATATGAGCATGATTAGAATTAGAAATCATAATTAATAAAGAGTATATCCAAGCATAACGCTTTATTGCGACTACTAATTTTTTATATTTAATCAAACATTAGTTAGAAGCCTAAATCGTACTCTTTATTGCGACTAATAATTTTTTATATTTAATCAAACATTAGTTAGAAGCCTAAATTGTACTACTACTAAATGATAGAAAAAATAACTACTAAATGAAATGAAAAAGAAACATTGATATGTAGATTTAGAGTAATGAAAGAGCGACAATTTCAATATAGAGGCGAGTTGGGGAACAGTAGCAGACCTACATATGGTCTTGGGGCCCATGGAACCCCCGACAATTTCAAAATTTCCTTTTATATATTTCGTTTTTCCGTAACAAAGAGTTTCACCTCCAACAGTTGCACACTTCCATGACAACTACCATCAAACCATAATGCATATATTGTTGTATATCATACATGTCACTATCTAGAATCTCAGATATAAGAAATTAAATTGATAATTCATTGTAGTACTTTTCACATGGGAAAAGTGAGACATATTGAGCCAATCTAATTCTAGCTCACATTTGTCTTTGACTATGTTTATTATGCCCTCGACAAACTGACCAACTATGAAGAACATTTGAAGGATTCAGTGCCTAATGCTTCAATATGTCATTATGTTTACCATCAGACATTGAAAAAGCATATCAAGCTGTAAATAAATGAATCGTGAATGAAGTAGAAGAGCAACATTATAGTTTTTCTCATGTGTAATTTTATGTTTAGAACATATTAGATGCATAATATAATTCTAACCGAAACAATAGTCTAAACAGAGAATCACGAGAAAAAACTATAATCTTGCTTTATTTTAAACAGAGAATTACATATGAGAAAAAACTAATCATTCATCTATTTACAACTGAATCTGATTTTTCAATGTCTTGATAGGAAACAAAATGAATCGCGGAATAGGCTTTAGCAACAAATGTAAGCCATATCTCAACTGTAATGATTTCGATAATGAAATCTAATTCTAGATTTGAATTAATTCAACCACAACATTTATACTATAAAGTGGGGATAAAATTACCAACCTCCATCCATGCTTTCTTATTTTGATATAGAGGTTGAAATCCACTAACTGATATTCGTCCTATCTTTGACTGGATCCTCCATAATTGATGTTATCCCCTTTTTGAACTCAAGCCTTTACTGATTCTTTTGATGGATAAAGAATCAAGAACTTTAATGTATAAATACTATAAAATATATGTGTATAAGTACGTCTGCCGAGAGCACGCAGAATATACTTGTGTCTATCCATTTGCATGCATACTTCCTTTTATGGACTCAAACCGTCTATTCACGAAATAAGGTGACAATCCATTTATAACTACATAATTAACCGACTTCTTAATCAAAAGTCATGTTGATTAGTAATTTGTTGCATTTATATTTTAATGGAAGTTAAGTTATAACTTCCTATCAAATGCAACTGCCACCTTTTCTTTAGTACACCTCGGTAACTTGCATGCATTAATATATACACATAAATCCTTTATAATTTAATATACACATACATTACTTATGCCATAATGCATATTATTACATATGTTACAGGACGGATCTAGTTAAATACTAGATGGGGCAAATGCCCCTGCTCATATATAACTACCTTTATATATGCATAACTTTCTATAGAATTTTTTATATTAATCTTCTACTAATTGCCCCTTCTAGAATGTTTAAATTATTTTTATGTATATTTTTGCCCCTCGTGCTAAGAATTTCTGGCTCCGTCCTTGCATATGTACACGCACACATATGTATATATAAATATAATCACATAATAACTAGAGATAAGAGAGGAGGGTTATCAATATATCCGATTCTAATTCTTTAATTGAAACCGATCCATCACAGTATCGTCTTTAATATTAGAATCATTTAATATGAACTTAATCCTTAATATTAAACCAATAGATACATAGGTCACATAAAAATATAAATATTCTTACAACAAACGGACACTCAAAGATACAATGTCCATTAGATAATACTTGTATCCTCTATGGGATAATGTTGAACATAAAGATAGCATTTTTGAGAAATCCATCTTCATTTACTAATTGCTCTTCTACCCCTTTTATTTTCTCTAAAAGAGATTTAAGATAACTGATTACAAAAGTTTGAATAGTATGAAAAAATGGCACTGTCATAAAACTGTGAAGAAAGAAGTACAGGAAAATTTATTAAAAAAAATGACGTAGATGGGAGTATTATGAGCGAATGTATTTATGATGGATCAGGAACATTAGATATGATCGATTTAGTTACATGAGATATTTTAATATCAAAACTATTTTTTTTAAGAGTTAATTTAGTAAGTAATATTAAATAATAATAAAATCGGTTCGGTCCAATCACTCTCCCCTGCTTCTTTCCTAATTTAAAAAATTCTTTCTCTTCTACATTCGCTCCCCTATTTCTTTCTTAATTTAAAAATTGTACTCTTAATTACTGCATGTATTTAATAAAAATAGCGGAATAAAATTATTATGACATTTACAAGATATATATAAAATACGTTTTAATAAATAAATGTATAAAATAGTAATAATAACACTGATTCGTATAAATTGAATATTTAATTGGTATAATTAATAATAAAACTTAGTTTTATAAACAAATGTATAAAATAGTATAATAATAACACTAATTTATATAAATTGAATATTTAATTGGAATAATTAATAATAAAACATAGTTTTATAAAGTTATATAGTAGAAGTAGTAAAAGTTTTATACTCAACTAAAAAGATATTAATAATCCTACCCTTTGTTTAGAGTTAGAGGTGACATCATTACTAACGAACTCACGTAGATGTTAACTAATTGTGAAAAAATAGAAGTAGTAAGGAATGTGATAAAATGCAAATTCTAAATATTGTATAAATTTCAAATTATGATTTGAACCATTGAAAAATGTCAATAGATCACAAAAAATGCATCAACAAGAAAATGTCAACAGAGTTTCAACGGTAGGCAAGGATTGATGCTCTGTTGATATTATGTTGATACTGTGTTGACATTAAAATCTTGAAATTTTACACTGTGTTGATATTGTATTTAAGTTGTATTGAAGAGTTTGGAGTTTGTACAATATATAAGTTTACATTTTATCACTATCCAAAGTCGTAAACACAGAGATTAAAGCATCACCGTACCCAGGAATTGAGTAAATGTAATGGTAAGAAAAGAGACAATTTCCGGCGCATAGTAGCATGGCAAAGGTGTGCTTATGTTAGGAGGCTGCGTGGACGTAGGGTTTTAGAGAAAGATAAGAGTTAGGATTTGAGGTTTGTGGGTAGGCTTGAAAATTTAATTCGCGGGTTTCGGGTATTTCCGATCCAGTCCCAATACTCGACGGGTTTTGGGTACCCGAAATCCGAAATTATGGGTTCGGGTACGGGTTTGGGTAGCTAATGTTAGGATTTTTCGGGTTTAGGGTACCTGAAACCCGTATTAGGGTACTTGACTAATACCCGATTAATTATGTATTTGTGATAAGTATTTTTATTTAGTATAGGGCTTATGGCCAGTAGGGTAAATCTAGGGTAACTTTGTTTAATCACATGTAGATTTATAAATTTTTCGTGTGCCTCACTTTTTCAAATTTCCTTCACGCCACTGTTGCTGCTCTCTTTTGGGCGATTGCTCTCTTCTTTACATTCGTGTTCAGTTCATGCATGTTGAATTATTTAGGTTCTTACTTGTTATCTTTTGAAAATATATAGTTAATTAGTTATACTTTCTCCATTTTATTTACATGTTCATTTAATGTCTTAAAAAATTATTTTAATCTCTTTTATATTTCAATTTATACCAAAAAAAATATATTATTTTAAAATTAAGTAGTTTCTATTTGTCTAATGTCTATTTTATATAATATAGAATTATAGTCAATAAGTAGTATAAGTATCGTGTGATTTTTAATAATTTCTATTCTCGTCACAATTTAATTTATATAAAAGAATAAATTTTAAATATAATAATTTCGGGTTTATGGGTACCCGATTAGTTGGGTTCGGGTACCCGCATCGGGTATTAGGGTACCCGAATTCACATACGGGTCGGGTTTTGGGTATGATATTTTTGAGATTTCGGGTTCGGGTACCCGAATTTTCGGGTTTGGGTACCCGCGGGTACCTTACACCCCTATTTGTGGGTGATATGAGAAAACTGAGGAACACTTTATTCTCAAACTTTCTCAACTCATGCAGAATGGTACAACTCTCACGGTATCTCTAACTCATTTTAGAATTCTCTACTTAATTCTTTTATATTCTAAATATCTAATTTTTCTCTATAAAAATCTAGATATTTTCTTAAATAATATCTATATAATCCAGAGAGTTCTCCTAAAATATCTAGATATTTTAATACCTACTATATGAAGAAGTAAATTATAAATAAACTCCTATAAATTCAGAGAGGTTCCCCTAAAATATCTAGATATTTTAATACCTACTATATGAATGAGAAAATTACAAATAAATTCCTATATGAAGAAAGAAATTACAAATAAACTCCTAAAGGAGGAAATTACAACCGAAGTCAAGAGGGCTTGAACTCGGCACCTCATATAATAATGTCTATGCTCTTTGCCGCATACAGGCTCTGGACTCTTCATTGTGTGGCCTTTGTAGATCAAATGTTGCTGCTCAGCTAGAATATCACATTTCTGAGAAAATGATTGACTTTAAATTTTCGACAGGTATTCAAGGTCGTATGGGCGGAGAAATTCAACCCATTGTGGCCACGGATGTTCACCTACGCCTCTTCTCCCTCTTCTCCCCCACTGCCGCTAGAATCGATGTCCTCATTGTCCATATCACTGCCGCACATTCCAACAATGATTATGTACAATCTAGGAAAAAGAAAATGGCATGGATAGTCCAAAAATTTCAAAGCCCTAATCTGAAGGAGCTCGTGTAACACCCGCCCTTTTTATTCCTAAGAAATTTGGAAACTGACCTATTAATTAATATATATTAGTTTCGCGCCTAACCTCTTTTACTTCTCAGTATGATCAAACGTTGTGAAGTATTTTTGAGTGATGAGTGAAAATAGTGTTATTACAATATTTAATATCCTTATAGTCCATATTTAAAGACCGAGCTTCAAATAAAAGTTCTACATCGAGTTCAACATTAAAGTAAAAATAAAAATTATGCTCCATGCCCTCCGGATTTTGCTCAATAGTCACGTCTTGAACCCCGATAGCTACACGAAAGGATAAGAAGCATGTTAAATCAAGACGAGACGATCGACGAAATCACATCACATCAAGCACGCTTATCAAACGACGGCTCGCGTTTTTCAAACGACGGCTCACGTCTTTTTAAACGACAAGATGTAAGATTCTTGCTAAATATAGTAATTAGAATGATGGATGAGACAACTTACCCCAAATGGTAAAAAGTCCCTACACTTTGGACAATATTTTTCCTTCATAATTCAAGCTTATGACCATGTATTTCCATGCACCTTTTTCCTCTATAAATACTACACCCACTCCACTCTTAAACACTTTTGTTCCACCACAAAAATATTCAAATTAAATGATCTAGAGGTGATGATTCAAATGAGAGCTTGAAGAGGATAAATCTCAACACCACCTTTCTTTCCTCTTTTCTCCAAGGTAATCTTTTCTCCCAAAACTTCTCTTACTTCATAGACATTATCATACCACATTCAAGCATGAACATTTAGAGTTTAACATGCCCAACACCATCGCCTTATTCTATGCCGTGAACTTTGAAATCACCAATGCTTATGATTAATTGTTCGTGAACAAACTTTCTTATGCAAATTGCTAAAAACTATGCTTTACCTAAGCAATCAAGGATTATGAGCTTTTGATAACCATTAAATCAATAATCATAATCGAGCATCAAATGGAAATGAGGGCTTAGCGTTTAAGAGTGCAACGATAAGCACCGGAAATTCCTAAACGGCGCCGTAGCTGCTCCGCCGTGGCAGCCACCACAGCTGCCGCTGCTGTCCCGGCAGCCACGCACACACGCTGCTGCCGCTGCCCTCACACACACCCATCCCCTGCCTTCGCAGCTACTGTCCGGTGACTCCGCCGTGACCTTGCGCTCGCTGACCGGGCACCGCTACATCATCCCGAGCAACCCAGCGCCGCCCCATATCCCGGGCAATACCCCGATGCACCCTTCTCCCCTCACTCGGCGAGTCGGTGCTTGAAATCAAACCTAGAGTGAGGAATGTGTGTGCATGTTCAAACGTGTGCTAAAGTATGGAGTGGTATGTGAGGTAGAGAAAACGTACCTGAATTTTAAGACGGCGATGGTGGTGGCGGACGGACGGGGGGGGGGGGGGGGCTGCACTCCGGCAGCCGAGTCCCTGTTCACCGAGAGAGAGCAGTCGAGATAGAGGGAGGGTGAGCGTGACCGAGGTTTGAGAGAGGGAGTTAGGCCGAGGAGGGAGCAGCCTCGACCGGTGGCCGGCGTCGCTCGCCGGCGGGCGAAGGAGATGGTGAAGAGAGAGAGAGAGAGAGAGACGTGAGATGTTAGGGGGAGGAGGAAAAATCTGATTTTGAAAATGTGTTAAATTAAATTAGCATTTCACTTTAAGTTTTGGGTATTGGGCTCCCCTTTGCGCCAAGATAATTCTTTTAGTGTGGTCTCTTGTTAGTTTTAATGTGGGCCGACATTTTACTAGAAAGAAAAATTTGTGGCTTTGGGGCCTAAGTAAAGAAATAGACTTTTATTTAATTAATTGTTTGGTTTGATGTTTTATTTTGGTTTGGTGTTATTGAGTTGTTTGAGATGATTAAATAATTCAATTTCTTTTAAATTCTCTTATAAATTGAGAGCCATAAATTTAATTGAATAAAGTTATCTTGATCGAACTTCGAACGTAGGATGCATTTCCATATAGGATCATTGCATGTCATACACCTAATGTATGTTCATATGACTAATTGAATGAATACCCTCTTTCAAGAAGGGCGTGTACAAGGAGTTTGCTTTCGAAGCCGAGCTTGTGTAGAGAAGTAGTACTTTATTGGGAAGCATCGAGGTGGGCTTTATATCCAACACATTAAGTGTGGATAAAATTATCAAATATATGAAATGATTTTTGTTTGATAAAATCGCACTTACTTTTTTTCAAATGTTATCGTGCCATAAATGATTTGTTTTATGATGCCTATCTGTTTGGCGATGCCAAATGAATGAATGAATGAATCGAATTCGGCTCCAATAGGACCAAGTTCCTATTCGAGTTAGTGTACACAAAGGAATGGGCCGTGAGTCATCGTAAGGGTTGGTCGGTCAATGTGATCGTGGAAGGTGGCCACCTTCCCGACACACAATGAACCATCAGATATGGCGGATTGTTGGAATGAACTTAGCTTGATCAAGCGAACTTTATGAAAATGAACTTAGTAAGCTCGGGCCTTTAAGAAAACCCCGTGTGTTACTGTGATGGCATGATAATGACCTTTTCTTATATATGTGTAACTTTTGGCAATGTGTTCACTGAGTACCTCGTACTCAGCCCTGCATGTATTTCTAAATGTGCAGGTTGAGCAGTGATGAAATGGTGGCTGAGTGGAGTTGGTGGTCGTCTCATCTCTTTTGTAGGGTTCTTGTGGCATATGTCTTCACACATATGGCCATGTGTTTACAACTCCTTCCGCTGTGCACTATTGTAATATTATTTACTAGATGGATCGTAAGAATAATGATTAGTAACAAGTGACTGTGTCAAACACTCTTTTGATCTTTATGATCTTTCATTGACTTGTGAACCTCTCTTATCTTATTGAGAAGTATTTGTGTGTCTTATTGTTAATTCTTTCATCCCCTTCTATCCCCTCTTCTTAATTCCCTCCCCTAGTCACGATTCACCGAGCAAATGTTATCCTTAGCAAGGCGTGGTCGTGACAGCTCGATTCTCTCGACAATTTTGATTCTCACTGGAACTAAGTTTCCGCGCTTTCACACTTTGTAACCTGAATTCAACATTTACAGCGGTCTGTAATAAACATAAATCATGTTATAACAAATTAATGAGACTTTTTTATAGACTAATTAAAAAATAATACGTATAATTATGAAGAGAGTAAGTATTATTTTAGTTAGTTATTTTTAATTATATGGAGTATTATTTTATTTGTCCCCTACAAATAAAAATTTTAAAAAATAAGTAAATTTTACGAAAAACTAGCAAAGTTGAAAAGAGAAAAATATAAAATAATTAAGGTAGTTTTAGCTGATAATGATACTAATATCATTTTTCGTATACTATGTGATGGAAAAAGTAAAAATTTTAAAAAAATAAATATGAACTATTTTTTTAGAATCTACTAAAATAACAAAAAATATTTAAAAAATGAATATGAACTATTTTTCTAGAATCTACTAAAATAACAAAAAAAAAAAAAATAGGGACAAAGGGAACCTATTAAAATGGGAAATAATTAATATCAATATATTAAAAATTATAAGAAAATAGTATAATTGTTTTATTTATACATTTAAAAAATACTATCACTATGCATGTATAATGAAATTGAAGTAATACTATATATATATTTTTTTAAAAATACACATTGTGAGAGAAGAAAATAAGTAATATTATTACTAGGTTGTGTGTGAAAATAAGTTGATAGCTAGTACTTAATTTGTCTCATTAAATATAAATCGTTTCTTTTTGCATATGCTTTGGAAAAATTATACTAATAAGTTAGTTAAAAAGTAGAAAAAGTAAAGCAATAAGAGTATAATGTAAAAGAGCTCATATACTAATAAGTTAGTATTAGGTATAAGTTTGCTCTGACACATGTTTTTGGTACTTTTTTCAACTATATCCAAGATGACCGTTTTTTCTTCTATTTATTTCAATAAAGATGACTATTTTTTAATTTTGGAATAAATTCCTTCTCACCTCTCATTAAAATATGTGCCTACATTTTTCTGTGTACCTTACTCCACTCAATTTTACCTAAAATCTCATGTCAATAAAGACAATGACCATTTTGAATAAGATGGATGGAGTATTTATTGATGAAAAATAAATTTAATTATTAAAATAATCTTCTAATAACAATAATAAAATTACTTGTCAACCAAACATGTACTCATAATAATAATTACTACACCTATTAAATTAATCATCCAAAACACCGAGCAACAATTTACTTGATGAATTTTACCTATCTATACATATATAAAAGACGAGTTTTGACATTCTTTTGAAATATTTATAAGTTTTGAGGTTTAAATATGAATATTTATGAGTTATGGGTGATTGAGTATAAAATAGATGATGATTGAAGTTGTAATTACAAAATTTCAATTATTATTTAAAAATTAATTATAAATTATTGCATGTAGACAATGTGAAGTAATGGCCAATTATCATGGTGGACTAAACAAATTTGCATTGAAACTCATTTATTCATAATAAGAATCTATACGCATATAAAAGACGAGTTATGACATTCTTTTGAAATATTTATAAGTTTTGAGGTTTAAATATGAATATTTATGAGTTATGGGTGATTGAGTATAAAATAGATGATGATTGAAGTTGTAATTACAAAATTTCAGTTATTATTTAAAAATTAATTATAAATTATTGCATGTAGACAATGTGAAGTAACGGCCAATTATCATGGTGGACTAAACAAATTTGCATTGAAACTCATTTATTCATAATAAGAAATGTATTATAACTTTTATTCTATGGCTAATAACAACAAAAATGAAAAAGAAAAGTCAAATTTTGTAATCTCTATTGTCTTAATTTTATAATTTATGATGTTTTAATTCAATGATCTCTTATGGACTAATTTTGTGCCTATAAAAAACATAGAGTTGTGGATGAATCATACACCAACAAAAGCATTCTCCATTTTCTCTCAAGCTCTCAACATTTTATTGTACATTATAGGAACATTGTATTACCCAATTTTTGGAGCCCCATCAAGTTCATCGGTGCGTAATGGGTTTGAGATGTTATGTATGTTAGGAGGATTTCATCTTTGGGGATAATATGTCAATCCGAGAGCACTAACTGTAATGTAATTTGTCTTGCAGAAAGAGGGGTTTTCTCAACTAGACTTATAGTTTAGTTTATTTTATAATTTTTATTGTAATTTCCATTTCATTTATTGTTTTTTTTTCTTTTGATTGCAATAGTTAGAGAGGGAAGAATTTATCCCAATATTTATCCCAATATTTATATGGTTTGAGAATTTATCCCAATATTTCTTACAATTTTAGAGAGGGAAGAATTATAACATTCTTGACTCGAGACATGCATAATATTTATTTTCATCTTTACACAATTTATTATTTTTTGTATTATATTGTCCCTGTTGCTATAATTATATTAAATGGTGTAAAAAAATAATATTTGATCACTTATGATGAATTAATGTCCTAAACCAATTAATGTAATGTTATTTTTGTGTAGTTTATCATTTAAATTTTTTTATGGTCATAATTTTGATGTTTTGAATATTAATAAGAGTTATTGATTCATTATTTTGATAAAACTCTGATTTACATTTTTTTAGAGAGTTATGAATGATTGTTTTAAACATATTTTTCAAAAGTGTCAACACTTGATACTCTTCTTCGTTGTCCAAATAATTGTGTTTGGCTTGGTTCCATTTTAAATAGTATATTTATTGAATTGTTATTTATAGTATATTTTTCTATTTTTAATCTTATATAGTTATATTATTTTTTATTTTAATTAAATAATTAATAATTTAAAATTGTACGATTAAAAAATATTCCGTCGTGTATCGTACGTGGGTTAACACTAGTATAAATAATCATCCGGCTTATCCAATAGACCAAAAGATATTTGTATATAAATATACATACATAATACCCTTATAATTTATTAATTGAACCGAACCGATTTTATTTAAACCGATTTTATTATTATTTATTTTACTTACTAAATTACCTCTTATTATATTTTATCTTAAAAAGATTAGTTTTGATATTTAAATATCACATCCAACTAAATTGATCATATCTAATGTTCCTAATCCATCATATATACATTTGCTCATAATATAAGAAATTAAATTGATAATTCATTGTAGTACTTTTCACATGGGAAAAGTGAGACATATTTCGACAAACTGACCAACCTCTGAAGAACATTTAAACAACTCTAGGACAAGGGGAAATATTTGGAGGATTCAGTGCCTAATGCTTCAATACCTTGTTATGTTGGCCATCAGACATTGAAAAGGCATATCAAGTTGTGAACAGATGAATGGTGAATGAAGTAGAAGAGAAACATTATAGTTTTTTCTCATGTGTAATTTTATGTTTAGAACATATTAGATAATTATCACCGGTGTGCAATATAATTCTAACCGAAACAATATTCTAAATGTTTGATAAGTTAGTAATACCAAGATAGAAAATTATATATGGACATTTTTAATTGTTTGATATCATACTTAAGCTTAACTCAAAGCCCAATATAAGACCAGGGCCCTATCTAATCTTACCAAAATTATAACATTAACCTTGTTTATGTATCCCACCAATTTGTCAAGTTAAGCCATGTTATTTAATATACAATACAAATTTAGATAATTTCTTTTCTATCAAACAACAACGGAAAAAATCATATCTTTGCATATCTTAACATGAAGCCCGTATTTCTTATCTTGTTTTACATATCTTCTCATATCCCATCTTTTTTATCAAACGACACGTGAGAAAAACTACCATAATCTTGCTTTACTTTAAATAGAGAATTACACATGAGAAAAAACTAGTACCTACTTCATTCATCTGTTCATAGTTGGATCTAATTTTTCAATGTCTTGACAGGAAACAAAATGAAACGTGGAATATGCTTTAGCAACAAGCAGACACTAATTAAACTTTTCTATCTCAAAGATACAATGTCTATTAGATTCCACTTGTATCCTCTCCGGGATAATGTTGAACATAATGATAGGCATTTTCGGTAAATCCATCTTCATACACTAATTGCTTAATTGCTTTAATCTTCTACCCCTTCTGTTTTCTCTAATTCTTTTAGCATGATTTAAGATAACACCAGATTAAATTCCCCAAACCCGCAAAATTAAACGCAACAAAGCATAATAGATTAAAGTATTTACAATATTTGCTAATACATTTGCTAATATCGTAGCAGGGGTGTGATTAATTGCTAACTTTTTTAAGTTGCTAACTTGCTAACTCATCAATGTTGTATATTAAAAATGTCAACACAGTGACATTAAAATGTCAACACATAATTTGTTGAACTTCAATATAATGTGTTGATATTATGTGTTAACATTTTAATGTCACCGTATTGATATTTTTAATACACAACATTGATAAACTAGCAGGGTTAGCAATTTAAATAGTTAGCAATATAACGCACCCGCCGTATATTTGCTAATACACCGTATTAAAATGGACAAGTGAATTGGATCCTACATGGACAAGTAAGTAACCCTTCTCCGAGCGCAACCTCCCTCCTCCATCTTCTCTCATGTTTTCTCTCTAGTCTAAATAATTACTAGTAGTATATTATTTCTTTTTATAAGAATTTTTAATAATGTTAATTAATTTATGAATTACTTAAACTAATTCAATTGGAGTTAACCGTATCCTTTTTATACTTTCTTTTACAAATTTTTATATAATTCTTGTTATTAAGATTAATTACTTCATAAGTAGCCGTGTATTTACATTTGAAAATTTTAATATCAGAAATACGTAACATATCAATAGATTTATAAAAATAAGTGATAGAGACGGATGAATGTTGGAATACTCCAAAACTATATGATAGAGACGGAAAGAAAGTGAGATATATAAATAGAGAATAATACATTTAGGGCTTGTCTGGCAGCTTGTAATAGGCTGAAACACCAATTCTTTCACGCCATTTTCGTCGTTTGGTAGCCCGAACACCTATCCACCGACCCGAGATGATCAGCCGGGTTTCAGCCCTACATCTACTACTATCGGCCTCTTTGTGTATCAAGGTGGTGAGAAGGTATAAGATTTGGGTGTTTCATGATTAGGTTAAAAATGGGGGTTTTGTACCATTTTGCCCTCCGATTTCTTCAACCGTTTCGTTTTTGTTACCATTGGCAACTCAAATTCCGTCGTCGCAACTTCGACGCTCGACAGTCATCTGTCCCCCGACTCAGTTCCAATCGAATTCCGTCGACTTACCTTCGTCCGTGTATGTTTTGATTCGAATGTTCGATTATTCAGTTTAGTTCGATTTGTGGTGTTTTGGGGTTTGATCTGTTGGTTTATCTATTGAAGATGGATTTGGTGTGGTTGTTTAATTGAATTCGGTCCGATTTCAGGCAATTATGTTGTGCATCTGTAGCTTTATTATTTGTGCTTATTGTTTGCAGTGTTGATTTGAGGTTTTTTTGAGTTCGTTATGTTGGTTTATCTATTGAAGATGGATTTGGTCTAGTTGTTTAGTAGAATTCGGTCCGATTTCAGGCAATTCTGTTGTGCATATGTAGCTTTATTACTTGCTCTTATTGTTTGCAATGCTGATTTGAGGTTTTTTTGAGTTCGATCTGTTGGTTTATGTATTGAAGATGGATTTGGTCTGGTTGTTTAATTAAATTCGGTCTGATTTGTGCCAATTTTGTTGCTTTATCTTCGACGAGTTTGTTTGGCAGAATTGATCTCGTCCTACAAAAAAGTTATTACTCATTTTGGTGAGGAGATTGTTGTGCATCTGCTATAAGCTAGTTTGTGCTTCTAATTTGCCGTTCCTTACTCCTCTACTTATTCAGTTCAGTTACTATTTTGGCATGCTCTGCCTTTTCTGACCTCTTCGAATTTGGAGTGGTGAATGGTCTAAGTCCAGATTGACTGATGCGGTTGTTCTTCGGTTATTTAAGGTTTACATCTACACTAGCTTCCCTCATTCCATTAAGCTAGTCATTCTATGATAGAGTTCTTAGAGCATCTCCAATGGCGGCTAGCCGCTCCGCGCGCGCTGGCCGGTCCGCTAGCCGACCATTGGGACCGGCGAGTGGGAAATCGGCTAGCCCACGCCGATTCGTGGGCGCTAGCTGATCCGTTGGCCGCCATTGTAGCGTCCCGATCGGCTAGCGACCGGCTAGCCCCCCTTTTTTTTAATGTTCGAAACTCTATATATACGTGATTTTAAGGTCATTTTTTTTAAGTATGTAATTTTTTTTAGGATGTACTTTTTTTTAATTTAAATAAAATTTTTGCATTTTCCCGTATCTGTGTCGTAAATTTAATTCCGTATTTTGTGTGATTGTAATTTATTTGTTTTTTATAATTTTGCTGGCCTATGGCTAGGCTATTGCTTGTCCAGTTTCTTGTCCAAATGATGTGCAGGCGGTTTCTAGTCCTAGATGATGTGGCAGGAGGAGTTTTTTGGCTAGGCTATTGCTGGCCTATTGTCATTGGAGATGCTCTTAGTTTTCGCTGTTTTTTTTAGTAAACTTTGCTCCTCATTGCATGTTGTATGCACTTGATGCTTCACATTTCATCTGTCGGTTTTCAGTATAGAAGACCCTAGGCAAAAAAAACGTAAGGAGATCAAGGCCGCAGTAGTCATGTGTGGGTTTTGAATGAGTATGAATGATCGTAGAAAGGGGTGGTGGGGGTAAGAGCTTCTCCAACAAGAAAAGGTAAATGAAAGAGGTATATCATCTATTTACCTTCTCAGAAAGGGAAATATACCCTTCCAAAAAGTAATACACTCCAAAGGAAAAAAGGTGTATAGAAAGGTATATCATTTAAAAAATAATAATAATAGTACAAAATGCATTAAAAAGCATAAAGTATAATACTTTCTCAAATACCTTCTCCCTTGAACAATGATTTTTCATGAAAAAGAAGGCAAATATGGTGGTTATATGATTTTACCTCTCCATTGATGGAGAGGTAAAGATACCTCTTTAAAATGGGAAAATGTATAATACCTTCTCAAGTATCTCTTCCCTTGAAGAATGATTTTCTTATAGAAGAAAAGTAAATATGGTAGTTATATGAATTTATCCCTCCCCTTGAAGATGCTCTAAGGTATTTATAGGAGAAATAACCAAGGCAGTTTCCCAAAAAGTGCCAATGATGACTGAGGCCTTCCACATAATGAAGAAAAAAAATTTGATGCTACCTCCGTTCACCAAAATTTGTCCCATTTTTTTTATTTCCGTTCGTCCACCAAAATATGTCTCATTTCACTTTTACCATTTTTGGTCGTAGACCTCATATTCCACTAACTCATTTCTAATCACATTTTATTATAAAACTAATATATAAAAGTAGGACCCACAATCCACTAACTTTTTCAACTCACTTTCCATTACATTTCTTAAAATTCATACCGGGTCAAAATGGGATAAATTTTGGTGGACGAAGGTAGTAATATTATAGGACTGAAAATCATTTAAAAAAAATTGAAACATACTCCGTATTAAAATCTGTCACTTAGAAAATAAAATAGATATAGAACACGAAATAGAGTATGACCTTAGTAAAGTTAGGCCCATTTTATTTCTTAAGTTTATAACCATATAACTGAGACCTATTTTATTACTTGTATTTTTAACATATTCTTCTAATCTTATTATATATACAGGTGGCACTTCAAGGAAATAAAACCAAAACCAAATCCTATTAAATTTCGAAAATGATAACCTAATTCTTTTTCTAATACATTTCCTAATTCATCTCTCACATACATTGTAATGGACTCCACCATTATATTTTATGTTTACAAGGGGTGGATTAGAAAATGTATTAGGAAAAAAATTAGGTGATCCTTAATGATTTTCGCCTCCACACTCCGCAGCAAAGGATCCTATCTCTGCAACAAAAGGAGAGAGAAAAGGGATAGACAAAAAAGCCAAACTACACAATCATTACAAAGAGAATAACAGGACATAGCATGCGTGGGAAGCTGAAGCAACAATAGGTTCAACTATGAAGAAGATACAATAATATAAAAACAACTCCAGTTCAGAATCTTCATCCATGCCTGCATTCCATCTTTTAAAAAAGTAAATTTCTTCAAATAAACAATAGTTCAGTATAAGTAGTAGAGTCTGATTTAAAATAGGATTTTCATTCTTTCATGTGATTAAGGATTAGGCTTATTAAGCAATAAACATAAGACTTAGATTCATCATTACTCTTTGATTTCATTGTGCTGAAAAATAGTTTAGAAGTACAATATTCAGATGAATCAAACATTTGTACTTGATTTCCACAAAAAATCATTGTGAATTTCTGGTTATAATTATTCATATCACTATTAAAAATTAATACTCCCTTCGTCTCATAGTAGATGTCACACTTAGGGATTGGCACGGGATTTTTAGGAGGTGTTGTTTTGTGTGTTAAGTGGAAAGAAAAAATAATATATTTCTATTAATATAAGAGAGAACTTTTTTCTAAAAAATGAAAAGTGACATTTTTAGTGGGACAAATTAAAAAAAAGTGTGACATCTACTGTGGGACGGAGGGAGTACTACATTACATTGATGATTTGAAAGCAATATTATTGTATTGAATAGTATATAAAAAAACAAACAGCAGTTGGAAATCAATTAGAGGTAAAAAAATATATACATGCTATATATATGGATTAATTCATTTGCTAGGGTCTACAGTTAGTTCAGGATGACTAACCAGATAAACCCAAATAACTGGTCAAGGAGTACAATCCCAATTGAATGGGATCAATTTTTTAGAATGTTGACCGTAAACCCCAATCAGGTTAAAAGTTCCGGATTCTATAAGTTGTTGGGAGAAAAGCTCCTTATTCCATTCACTCACAAGCTAATATGCATAAGATGAATAGGATATTGTGTGCCGCCGCCGTTGATATTGTTGAATATTTTCAGTCTTCTGCAATTGCGTTATTCTACAAAAGAGAATCAATATTCTATAAACGCGGAAGAGAACTTTTAAGAGAATGTAGACTGTGGCAATAGAAAAAGATGACGTGTGGAATGACGCTATAGATATTATTGAGGACTATATGTTTATTGGAATGGAAGATGTTGTGATCTTGATTGAAGATATTCCACTTAGGTTTGAGCTCAAATTCGTTAATGTCTACCTTCGCCCTGCGATTATTAGAACGCCAGAGCAGTTTCTAAATGAGATGACATACTTATTTGGGAGAGGAAAAACGGGAGATGAGTTACCTCTTTATTTCTTCCTTTGCTAGACGCATGATCTTTTTATGGACAAGTCATGCTCTTTGTTGAAGGGGGCAATCATGTCTCCGTTTCTTGACAGCCTTGTTGAACCTAATATCATGGTTTGTAGTTTTTTTACTCATTTATTATTTTCTACTAATTTTTATCTTCGATTTGTCTAACTAATTTTCTTTTGGTGAATAGCGTTATGTTGCATTTGTCCTATCAAAGGTTATGATGGCAACAAATCATGTAACATTTTCTTGGCCTATGATGACTAGATTAAAGGTCCTAACATATGCTAATGACTGAAAAAATTCCAAAATATCATCTTCTACGGCACACAACATCTTATGCATCCTGACGTCCAGAAAATCAAAGAGAACCAACATTGCAAGCTCTGATCCATCTATTTAGAGTTTTTTGCTAGACTTGGCCTAGGTCTGACCCACCGGTGAAGTGGGATGGGATGGGTTGGGCTTCTTTCTTTAATTTCGAATCCGACGTAGTATAGGAGCACTGGAGAAGTGGGTCAGGCTGCATAAAAATTTACTCCTCCGGTGAAGTGGGTCAGGCTGCACAGAATGACGATCTTACCCCTTTGTTGATATCTTGTCTACTATTTACTGAAATTCGTGAGATTTAATCTCATCCACCCATTTTTAAAAAATCTAAGGGTGTAGATACGATCTTAGTTTTGGATTATGATGTTATAAACAATATAAGAGGACCCTCTTCAACCATACCCAAAAATGAGTTTTGGTGTTGAAATTTTCTTTAATCATACACCAAAATCAAACTCATTTTTGGTGTTTTTTTGTGAAATAACACCAAATATAGTGTTAGTTGTGGGCGGTTCCGCTACAAAGAGAGGTCGTCCTTTTGGCAGTGGAAGCAACAACACCGCTTTATCTGCCTCTGCCACAGCTAAGGATGTCAATTGGGCTAACCCGTTCAGGTTCGGGCCAGCCCACTCAGGTCGCCAGGCTATTTGGGTGCGGGCCATTCGGGTTATGAATTTTTCGAGTCATAAAATTTTCAACCCTAACCCTAACCCGTCGGGTTTTGGGCTAACCCATCGGTCTATTCGGACCTAAAAACTTTCGAAAATAATCTCTTGTATCAAAATTTTCTTCTATAAAATGATTTTAAATTTTAGATACTTTTTTCTTTTTAGTTTAGAATCATATAAAATCTTCAAATTTTCATAGTTTTCTTCAATAATACTTGAAAAGAAGCATTTCATCTCGATCAACTACAATATAAATTAAGGTTTGTGCTCGTGTCATTATTATGGCATTGTTCGTAACTAATTCTTTATGAAAATTAAAAATCATATCTTACATGAATCATTATTAAAATGATAAACATATTAAGATTTTGATAGGTTAGTTCTTAACTTTGTCTTGATTGGCTTTGGTGGTGGTAAGAAACTAGTGACAGATGATGGGACGGTGCAATAATGAGTTGAGATGGAACTTGAAAGCTAATATTGTGGGATCGAGTGGAAAAGTGTAGAATGAAGATTGAATAAGACTAATGATTGTGTAGAATGAAGATTGAGGATTCAAAAATATAAAAAACCCCTAAAACTTAATATTTTATAATTAAATCTCACAACCCACCGGGCCGGCCGCAACCCGTTCGGGCCAACCCGTTTGACCCGCCAACCCATTCTGGCCAACCCTATAGCCCGTTTTGTATTCGGGTAATAAAATTACAGCCCTAACCCGCTCATATTACCGGGTTGTTCGGGCCGGCCCACGGGTTTCGGGTTGAATTGACATCCCTAGCCACAGCTGTATCTGCACCTTCCGACGATAACATTTGCACTCCACCTTCGCAGGTTTTCAAGGACGCCATTGATTTGTTTGTTGAACCCTACAAAAGCAAGACATTTTTGTTGTTGCTGCAGCTATGGACATAGAATACAATTATGTCATTTATCGGCCTCAATTAGCCAAGACGAAGAACTTGACAACTTCTTATCGTTCGGAAAAGGATTTCGGCCTGATTTGAATCAACGCAAAAAAGATGACGAGTTTGATTTAGAAATGCAAGTTGTAAGGCCGCAAGGAATTACGAGGAAGCAAGGGCTTGATATTCTGAACAGTTTCAGTCATCTAATTGAGAAGATGAGGGATACTGATGTTCTTGGACACTATCAAAGCAAGCACAGCGATTTATGGGAGAGTTTTTTTGTCTGACGCCGGGAAGTGAAATTGGCACTGCGCTTGACCTGTGAACGTGTAAAATCTGGTGGCGATCCATGCAGACAACTTCAAGAGGTTTGGTTAAGGATGTCAAAAGAAGAAAGTGGTACTACTATGCAGTAAGGTGGGTCTTGTATCTAACCTGCTTTAGATTAGCAGTGGTGCGCATAGCATTCAAATATCTGACCATCGACAGCCAACTAGCTCGGGTTATCATTGGCGGTGTATCTGTCTTCATCGGCACACATATTATTGATGTGCTGGCGAAGAAGATTTTTGAGTCTATAGAAGCACTACACAATACATCAAGCTCGGGGTTCTCAGCCGCATGGGCATGGAGAATGGGGCAGGGGCAGAAGGCCCTATTCTCAAGCAAACGTATCAAGGGGGTAACAAGGGCGATGGCGGGGGGAAAAATCCCCACTGGAGTGGTGATAATTGTGAATCTTGCGGTGTAATGCCAAAATCATTTAGAGAAAAACAGTTGATGAAGAAAAAGAAGAAGGGCACCTCCAATGAGAAGATATCCGACGAAGTGAAAATGGCGCTATTGGGTTGGTTCTCATGGTGACTAAGATGAAGGCGCACTGGGTTGGTTCTCATGGTTACACAAGGAAGAAATACTGCCAGTTTTGTGGGAATGCAATCGTCGATAACCCCCCTAAAAAATGCGTCTCATTTGACACTGATTGCCCTATGTGCACCCACAACTATGGATGTCAATGTAGCCCATAACCCGTGGGCCGGCCCGAATAACCCGCCAAAATAATAGGGTTATGGATGAAAATTTCTATCACGATAAAATTACAGTCCGATTAGCCCGCACCCGATTAACCCGCAACCCGTAAGAGCCAGACCCGAAAACCCGATGGGTTGGCCCAAAAACCCGATAAAATTTCTATCGTTCTATTTGTTTGACTCTAATTCGACACTTCATTAGTTATTTTATAATATAGATTACTAAAAAAATAACTTTCAATTTTATATATTAAATTTTTATTAACATAATCATAGATAAATAAATTAAAAACTTCCAAGTTCACTAAGAAATATATTTAAATTTCTAAAACATGCTTTAAAATTTCTTGACGTTTATGTTTTAAATTGCATAAATCTCAAATATTAGTATTTGATTATGTTTATGTTTGAGTTTAAGCATATATCTCAAATTTACTATAATTAAATATTTTTTACATTTTATAATATAACTTATTTTCACCATTATTTATTGAATTGATCGCATGTTAATTTTATCGGTAGCAACCCGGTTAACCCGTTGGGCTAGTCCGAAACCCGAGATTTTGGGTTAGGGTTGAACTTTTATAACCCCGAAAAATCATAACCCGATTGACCGCAACCCGAATAGGGTTGACCCGAAACCCGGTGGGCTAGCCTGATTGACATTCCTACCCACAACAGTCTCACCAAGTTCTATGATCACTTGCATGAACTCTGATAGAAGGACCTTGAGAAGGAGCAGGAACGCCAGGAGTGGGAACGCCTGGAGAAGAAGGAGGGACGTTAACCTGTGGTGCAAGCTGCTGCTTTATGAGGAGGCATATGAATCTGTTTGTATGATATGGATGAGATTATAGTTAACTAGGTAAATGCTGGTTTTGGATGAGATTTGTAGTTAACGAGGTAAATGTTGGTTTTGACCTGTGAGAGTGATGTCTACAAGTTAACAAAATACGTTTTAGCTGAATAGTGTACATGCAAATGATGTAGATTTTATGCCAAAAAAAAAAAAGCTTGATTGAAGGCAGATTAAAGTTTGTTCTGAAGAGGCTCGCAGTAGCTGAGAATGAAGGTTTTCCATGTTTTGCAATGTAGAGTGAAGGCATTTTCTATGTTTCAACTATAACTTGATGTGCTAAATTAAGGTTTTGACTCTGGTTTGCATTTTCTATGTTTCATTTGACTATTAGGACTTGGTTGGAGATTATACATATTCTTGTTAGTTGAATTAACAGTTCAACCTTTTTGTTACGACTAAAAAAACACCAAAGATAGTGTTACTGTAAAAATTTATGAGATAAAAACTCAAAAATTAGTGTAAATTTTGAATTTGGTGTAAGTAAGTAAAACTATTTTTTAATACCAATATATACTCTAAAATAGGTTTGAATGAGTTTGGTGTAAATGGTAGGAGACGACCTTATAATATAAGGATTTTTAGTTGTGAGTTAAAATCAGTGTTTTAAAAATCAGATCGGCCGGCCGGTTGAACCGGTTCGGCCGTGAACCGCAGGCTTCTCCGGTCCCATTTGGCATCTAAAACCGTCAGACAATTGGGCCGTTTTGAATCGGTAAAACCAGGCGGTTCGGCCGGAAACCGGAAATCGGTTCGACCGGTTTCAAATTTAAAAACAAAAAAAATTATTTTCACACTTTCAGATCTAGCTGACACGCTCTCTTTCTCCGGTGCCTCCACGACCCAAGCCCCTCCTACTCCGGTACTTCCATGGAGCCGCCCCCTCCCAGGCGCCGGTGGAATTGGTATTGGAGGTGACTTTCTAGAGGCGTTTGGCTTAAGAAATGAGGTAGAAGTGAGGAGTGAGAGTATTGAAGAGAAGAAAGAGAGAGTGAAGAATATGAGTCTTCGAAATTATAGAAGCAAAGATGAGAAGTGATAGATGTGATGTAATTGGACCAATTATCTAAATTAACAAATAAATGACTTTACTTCCCCATGCATGAGTCAGACTCTCTTCATTTCACTTAAAAATCATGCCTAGCCTATATCTGTATTAATACACTACTCCGTATATTATCCGTATATTAGTACTCCCTCCGTCTCACAAAAATTAAGACAAAACTTTTGGGCACGGAGATTAAGAATTTATATTAAATAAATAAGAGAGATGAAAAAAATAGGAAAGATAAGAGAGAGTAAAGTAAATGATGGAATAAAGTAAGAGTGATTTGATGTTTTGTCTTTTGTTAAAAAAGGAAATGACTCAACTTTATTGGGACGGACTAAAAAGGAATACGACTCAACTTTTATGGGACGAAGGGAGTATTATATTAGTTGTTTGCATTGGTAAGTTTATAACTAATGCGTAGTTATTCAATTAAATACGGTATTTGATTATGTATATTTATGTTTTTTCCATGTTGAAGTGATGACAATCATTTAATTTTAAAATAAATATTTATATATATTTTTTGAATAATGTTCCGGTTCAACTGATGGTTCGACCGGAACCGATAGCCTTACCGGTCCGCTTACTGGTCCGATTTTTAAAACATTGGTTCAATCGTCATATTGGGATTTCATGAGTTGGTCTTGGGCTTGGTCTGAGCATATTCTTTTAGGGTTATGGGATTGGATCGGGCCTAAGTTTGACAAATGGCCCAATAAGAGAAATTATATTCAATTATGTATGTGCGGGCCCAATAAGAGAAATTATATTAAATTATGTATTTGCGGGATTTCGAGTCTTAGATTGAAGAAAAAAAATATATTGGTGGTTGGAGCTTCCAAATTTAATTTGGATTTGATTATTTGATCTTCTCTTTTTATTGCCTAGCTTAAAAGCCAATTTTTTTTGTGATCTTATAAGTGTCACTTAATTAGACGATTATTAAATTGAGAGAGTTAGAAGGGCAGTTTCTTTTGACAAACGAAAGAAAACTAATGACCAGACTCAGTCTTTCTTTAGCTGGCTCTTCTTGATAACTATACCCCACGAATATAGTGGTACGGTGAGATCGATTTTCCAACTTCGTGGAAAAGTAAAATAAAATTTTAGCCGTGCCCTTGCATCACTCGAACACACGAGTTTTGCAAGGTTCGATCAAATGATCTACGTTCACTGAAGTAACGAGGTCCGATCTTTATTACTTTCGGAAACCAATTAATATACAATGAACACTAGAACGATGGAGCTAAAACAAGATGATGATGCAGCCCAAGGATTGCCGTTAACAGTGCTTGTTGGATCAGTCATTCCGAAGCCAAGGCAAGAAGTTCAAGAATTAATTCAATAAATGTTGGCTCAAGACGAAGGTGGATTTAATTAACCCATTGATTACCGAACATATATGGTGAAAAATCTAATGACAAATGAAATGATTTGAAAAAAAAAACAACATACGATAGATTTTAAAGGTCAAGATAGCATTGATAAAATCAGTAGTACAATTTGAAATACAATTAATCTTGGGCAACCGAACACCCTCTGTTTGAAGTCATCGAGCATTTCTTTCTTCTTTAGCTTTAAGGGCATCCACCTCCTCGTTTGATAGAAGATCGATCATCGGTTCATATACATCCCACTCCTTCCTCTTTCTGAATCTCATTACTCAATTAGGGATTGTTGGGAATGAAATTTAAGGATACTGAATCAATTTTGCAATTGCTCACCTGACTACGCTGGACTTGCTGCCAAATAACTTAAATAAGTCCGCAGCATTCCCACTGTTCTTGCTGAGAGGAAAATAACACAAACAAGGTTTTAGTATCAAAATAGAGCAAAACGTAAACAAATAACGAAAGCTGAATCTAACAAGAGACCTGGCCTGGCTATGTTCGAGCCCCCTGCGGCCTTTCTTGTTTATTCTGCTTTCACGGGCTGAAGTCACATTCTGTACAGCAATCTAAAACAAGAAAAGGCTACAATTATAAGACCAATATGCGATTGCCGAATCAGCAGGGTAGTAACATAATTTACAAAGATAGAACCATGTACAAATTCGACTCACCTCATAAAGTTGTTCTCGTATGGCAATTGCAATTGCAGGCTGAAGAAAGTGAAATGCAGGACGGTAAGCTTTGATAGAAGTGCTCATAATTAAAATGCAAGCAAAAACAATTGAACATAAGATAACACATAGTATTTGAAAGGAAATGAGAACCAGCCCAAACATAGTACAAGATCACGGTCAGCACTTCAGGCTCCATTTAAAGCACGCACAGACATACAGAGCACCTCATTCGACATAATATAAAAGGGCATAAATGGTATCAAGCTCATCTTAACAAATATGTTGAAACAAACAAACAAATGAAAGAAATCTTAGAAATGATAAGCGAAAAACTAAGAAAAATTTAAATATCTACCAATAAGTTCACAAGAAACCATAGCGTTGGAATCGTAACATTATTCAGACTTCAGAGACATCCTTTGCAAAACAAAAAGGTTACTAATTAAAAGGGGGGAGAAGGGAGATGCAAGTCCACAAATTTTATGTAATAGAAACAAGTTGTCAGTAATGATTCCATCTAGAATGGAAATATTTTTATTTGATGAAATTGGTTAACGAAAGGAGCAGGTTAGGCAACATAAGTCTCAGACCTAATAGAATGCAATATGCATGCTTCCTAATCCTGTCACAGTAATATACTTCAAGGCACAGTATTCCTTCATGATATTGGCTACCATCTCTCTGCCTTGGTGCTTCACAGTAATAATATGTTCCAATATTTGATAAATCGACAAAGGTAATTTTTCATTTTGTTACCATAAAATATGAGCAGTCCTAAATGCACTCTGCTCCAGGTAATCAGATGGGATATGTGAAGAATACAATGAGGTTGGAAATTTCTCGAAATCCAAAAAAAAAAAACAACTTTAAATTCTATTCCAGAACTCATGCTCAATGAATGATAAAAAAAAATTGGTTACACATCTAGGGTGGGACACAATTTGCATGGTTGTTTCAGGAAGAAACATGAACCAAGGAAAGAAATCAGAACAAAAAATGAAAGTAATGCACAGCAAAATGCTCTTTCAATCTAAGTGGAAGTATTGAAAATTTGAAAGTACTAGAATGGAGAGAGAGGGGCAAGATCATGGAATTGTGACAAACCTTACCACCTAACGTTACTACCACAACCTTCCCATTATAACACCATTGTAGACTTTAAACTCAATGCTATACAAACTAAATTAGATCGCGAAGTGCATGATTTCATTTTGATAATGTGGGTCATTATTGTTTGTTGAAATCATAAATAAAGGCAAAGCTAGTGCTTACTCCAACTTCAGGATCTTCAATGCCCATGTCTTTGCAAAAAGTTTTGGCAAATTCTTCCGGGTTGCTCTCGAAGTTGTTCAAATCCTGAAATGTTTGCACATGTGTTATGCATATGTAAAAAATGCTGGCTGAAACATGAAGAAAAGAATGAAATATCTGCAGCTCTTACCCATAAAAAATGATCTTTTATAAGAGTACTGTTAACACGAAGATCAAGCTGGGGCAAGTATATGGACAGAGGAAAAAAAAATCAATTGAAGCATGGTTAGAAGCTAAAATCTGCAACTCAGCAATGACAAACCTTGATAGGAACAACTTTCTCGCCAGTATACATATCTTGCCCTTCATACGAGCGAAACTCAGTTAGCTGTGTCTACAATAAGAAGCATTTGAATAAACAGTCAGACATAGCATGCAGAAAATATATACGAAGTTAAGAACCTTAAGCACCATGTCAATTATAGTAACAAATTGAGACACATGCACGGTTTTTGCTGAAAGTCCTACGTATATACATCAGATGGCTTAGAAAAGCACATCTTGCGGTCCTTGCTAAGAATTTTAAAAGAACACTTTGGATCTATAAGGGGCTTAATACCTAATTTGTAAGCAGGAATCCCCATATTCTGGTTAAAGAATAGATATCATCAAAATAAGAAACTAAGACATGGTCGGGTGTGTGTGTTGGCCTAGCGGTTTAGTGGTTAATGCCTAAGGCCAAAAGTCCCAGGTTCGAGTCCATTGTGGCTTGGTCTTCATATTTAATGTTGTAATTACCACTTTTTTAAAATGAACACGGTAGTAATGTGTGAGTGTATCACAAAAAACTCATTCATCCCCTCTTTTGTGTAACTAATCAGGATAGTGCGAGGAATTGGTAGATAATACAATACCTGTATGGACTGAGCAATCTGAGTGACAAAAGCAGGAGGCAGTTTTAAGTCTTTCACTGTTCTTTTTGCAAACACCACTACTTCAGAATCAGGATCTTCAATTGGAAAAACAATCTACGCTTTCAGATTATACAATGTAAGAATATCCAATGAAAATTTAGGATAATTTGAGTAACATGATTCAAGAGTATATCACTACCAGAAGTTTACAATTTTAAACAAGTGACTATTGTTTCAACAACTAATTGCAGTTTAGTATTAAACTGAAGGGAACTGAGAAATGGTTCTACTAGCTTGTATATCAGCCAACTAGCAATAATGAAAGGGAACAGCTGATTGAATTTTATTTTCTGACTGATGTTCCAGATGGATGATCTGCAGCTTCTATTTTTCAAAAAAAATATTGAAATAATTAGAACATTATGTCAAAACGGATCAAACAATGGTGAATGAGCAGTTATAACTAAAATATATCCAAGAAATAACAACAAACTCAAAAATTGGTAAACCTAGAGTTGGGTATTAACTGTAGTTACAGTGAAGATATTTAAAATTACCAGAAGGGTTCCAGATGAAAGCATCTCTAAATTTCTGGCCTTCAATTTCAATGTCCAGGCGTATCGGGACTAGGTTATCTGCTGTTGGTCTGCCCATTACAGAACATCGATATTTAAAGTTAACTAGAAAAACACATGTTGAGAGAGGGATATAGCGAGAGAGAGATGAGCTACTATCTTACATCCGGAACTTGACTGGGTTTCTAGCTGTGCTCCAAGGAGAGTGGGATTTCATGCTCCACTGCTATGTGGCTGTCTCTCTATTTCCTTTGATGATTATTAAGTAAGTCCAAATGGATACCTGATGCCGTCCCTGCAGTCAGAGTCTGAAAGTAAACGTGTTAAGAGCAACCCAATGAATGTATCTTTTGACCCAAATGCAAATAAGAGATTATTGCAAATCCCTAACAAGGACCTTCTGTTACTGTATGATGGAAAATGATTAGGATTAATTTTTAACTATTAGTTTATTTCAATTGTTTGTTGACTTAATTATTAGTATTTTTATTCATTTATGTCTTTTGCTTCAGTTTGCGTGCTTGACCTGTTTAGTTGTGTTAGGAAATAAACGCACAAGTAATCACGAATATAATTGAATAAACACGGGAATTGTTCCAGTTAGATACAATGTGTATCTGCTATCTGCGTCTAGGGGGTGACGTCAAGCTATAGGCCTAAAGCAAAAAATGTGTTCATGTCATAGCTATATAATGAAAAATTGAAGTCAATAGAGAATGTGAGCAGGCAAAAGCTTGCAACATCAACAACATAATTAATTCCTGGCGGTGTGGCAAAAACTTGCAGGCACAAAAAACTCCTAAAACCCAAGCCCGTGCAAATTGCAAACATGAGAATCCATTCTAGTTCATGTGAAGCTATAGCTGACCATTTTTAAAGGAAACTCTTGAGGACCCTGGCCTAGTGTTTGCTCCGTTCTAGATCCATACGGCTACCGACCCATTTTAACCATCACAAAAGTCGCTCAACTTTCATAGGCCACTCACATTATCAGTCCCTACAACATGGGGAAGATTGTGACAAAAAACTGATGAAATATTTTGGCATGAATAACACATTTATTTCACAGAGAACTTTAAATTCAGATTCTTTAAGCATATGTTTAGATGCAGAAAGGGTTTAGATCTTACTAGTATGAATGAGAAAGAACATCATAGACCATGAAACTTAATGAAGCAATTCACTAACTTATTAGTAGCCTTGCAGTTTTTTGGGAGTGTGCTCACTAACTTAGCAAAACTACCTATTTGGGGGTAAGAGTGTGCGGATTTTTACTATTGAGTTTATTTTAGAAAATTTGAAAACTTGAGAGAAAGATATCTAACCGAGATTAAGGGCGACGCTGGCGTGAAGGAAAAGAGAGTGCAACCGCCGAATGTAGTGGCGGCAGGACGACAACAACGCCGGTGGCGTGAAACCGATAGAGAGATGTGAGACGAAGGCGAGAAGTAGAAAATGAGAGGAAGGAGGAAAAGAGAAGTAAAGGACAGCAGTGGACGGCGACGGCGTGAGGCAAGTGGTCGTGAAGTAGAGCTGGAACAACTGACGAGGCAGGGCGGTGAAACGGCGGGTGGAAGGAACGTCGGTGAGGCAGAAGCGGCGGTGGTCGTCTTGACGGCGCCGATCTGGTTGGTGTAGGGTTCGGTTCGATTGGGCTTTAGTTGGGCTTTCAGTATCTTTTATGCAATCCAATAATTAGTTTGTTGTAATTTTTTCGATGACTATTTTATATTCTTGATTTTTTTAGTATTAATTATACATGATTTAAAAATATGTATGTTTTCTTTTCATTTTAAATGTAAAAAATATTATACTCTCTCCGTTCCATAAAAGTGTCTCACTTTCTTTTTTAATTTGTTACATAAAAGATGTTACATTTCTATTTTTAGAAAAAGTTCTCTCTCACAATAATATAAATATTGTATTTTCTCTTTCCACCTAACAAACAAAACAAAACATCATAAAATCTCATATCGTCCCACAAGTGTGACATCTTTTGTGGGACGGAGGGAGTACTAATTAGTATTTGTATTTTTTCATTCGTAAATACTTGAAACATAAATATATGTATATTTACTGAGGGAAGTGATAAAATGCAAACTCGTATATTGTACAAATTCCAAACTATGATCTGGATAGTTAAAAAATATCAACATATGACGAAATAGTAGCAACAGAAAATGTCAACACAATATTAACACAGCATCAACCGTAGACATTGTGTTGATATTTTCTGTTGCTACTATTTTGTCATTTATTGGCATTTTCTAGTGATCCAGATTATAGTTTGGAATTTGTACAATATTTAAAGTTTGCGTTTGATTACATTCCTATTTACTAAAGGGTTAATATATAGTAATAGTAGTACTATGTACTCCAAACCCACTGTAAGCGCTCTTTCTCCTTTTATTTTATATCTTATTCTTAAATATTAATATCATTATCTCTTCTCAATCCTCTGTTTCATTTGTTTTATTCCTCTTACATCAAAAATTAAAACCGTAAAAAATTATTTGTTAAATGATAGTGAAGTGAATATTCATCTTACTTATGACATGGTTTTATCTAATGCTAAAGATTCTCTTAAAATCATTATTTCAAAGATTTATCCTTCTTATACGGATCGCGAAGACTTGAGTAATTGTTTGCAAGATCGTGATGTACTTGCTCCCGCGCTGGACGTTATTGATGAGGTTAACAAGTTCTTGATTTCGTTGGATCAGCTTTAGGGTCGAGTATATTTGAGCTCTAATAGCATTTCAAATTTGAAATTTAAAACTATTTATTTGTTCAAATTATTTGTTTTTTTCTTTTGGATATAGTAGTATATTTTTCTTTATTTGTATATCTTATTCTTTTTCATCCACATATTTCCTATTTTGTTATTTCTTTTATTTAATATTACTACACTCATAGTATTAGACATTAAAATTGTATAAAATCATATATTGAATATGAAATGGTTCAATACATTATTATCTTGATAAAAGTAAAAATTCCTTTTTGGTGTTGTTTATAATGTTATGAATACTCTTTATAATTATTTTATATTATGTGTATATATATATATATATATAGATTGATGGAATGGATGGACTAGATTAAAAGGACAAATCTGATCTCGTGTTGCATTATTAGTTCATTTGCGTGCATTATAAGGGTAAAGCAGTAAAATAACATACTACCACAGGCGTTTCAAAACGGAAGGTCCGATAATTACTCGGCATTTTCATCGACCTTTAATCTGTTATCTCTCTCTCACTCCATCCCATCAATACACGATCAAAGACATTTCTCCCCTAATTCAAACTACCAAAAAACCTAGCCGCCGCTCTTTTTCAATCGAAACCACTTTCACCATCGATTCCCGCCGTGAAATCACCGTCGGTCGACAATTCAATCTCACAAAAGCAGCTTTTTTGGTTCGCGCGAGCCGTTGGTAGTCGATTCATCTCCTGGTAACAAAAAAGGTGTGCTTCCGAAGTCTTTTTTTTAGTTAGAAACACTCCTAAACCTCGATTGGCGACGTTTACAAACACTACCAGTAGCCGATAAACAATTTTTGGTGTCCTTTGAGTTTCGATTCGAAACAATGCACAAATTTTTTTTTGCTCGATTTTTTGGAAAATGATGAAATTGCGAGCATTATAGTTAGGGTTATGTTCATTCTTGATGTATTAAGTTGTAGTCTGAGTTATATTTGGGTTTTCATCCATTGACTTTCGATTTGGAATAATGCACAAAAGTTGTCATTTTTTTGTGGAGAAGATGAAATTGTGAGCATTTGATTTAGGGTTCTAACCATTATTGAAGTATATAGTGGATTTCTGACCAATATTTGAGTTTTCATCGATTTATGGTTGAACCTCACTGATTTATGGTTGAAACCTCACTGATTTCGTCGATTTCATCTCGCATATATAGAATGACTAAAAGAGGTCGGCCGTACAAAAGCCAACCAGAACCGAGTGAAGGTGGTGCATTATTTGATCATTGTTGTACATTATTGTCCATTTGATTGGATTCGAACTCTGTGTTCATTGAGAAATTGCTATTTTTTGCACTATGTGGTATACGTTTAGTATAGCAAGTAATTGTTTAGCATCATTTGTTGTGTACATTGCATCATTTGTTCAGTACATTGGTTAATAGATGTCGTGCATTAATTGCTGTAACGTATACATTATTTGTTCTAATACATATCTTTTTCCTATTCTGGATAGCATCTAAGCAGCGTCGGGTTGAGTTTGACGAAGCGGTTGACGATGTTATTCCAATAGCATTAGCCCAGAAGCTTCGTCAAAGGTTAGCCGATGAAAAAGCTGAAACCAGTTCAGCCAATGAAGACGGGGAGAAAAAGAAACCGAGGGTTTAGATGTGGCAAATGAAGACAGGACATGTTGACCTTGGTGATGATCAGCAAGGAAACATCTCAATGCCCCAGTCAGAAGGTTAGGGGTGTCGAAACGGGTAGCGGGTATTGGGTACCCGCTACCCGACAGAAACGGGTAACGGGTTGGGATCGGGTAATCATATTTTTGGTTTTGCGGGTAGATACCCGCTCGGGATACCCGATAATCCCGAAAATTACCCGATTTTAGTTAAGTAGTATTTTGTAATCATTAATATTAATATAATTTTAAATTATCCAGGTCACACTCAGATTTCTATATAATATTTTTTTGTCTTTTTTTCTTCTATTAAAGAGCATACAAATACCAATCTTATATAGCATACAATAGCATATGTGATATGTATACAGTAGCTACACAAATACAGTAGCATATACATATAGTCTAATCACTGATGATTATGGATTCTTTAATGTGCTTTTAGGATGCACCAAAATACTAACATTACTATGGATATATAACTATCAACAAGTCGAGGATAATGCAAATAATAAATAAAAACAAAAAAAAAATTTAAAAATCGGGTCGGGTCGGGTACCCGTTGTGTCGGGTGCGGAATACCCGACTCGGGTATCGGGTAATACCCGACATAGTACGGGACGGGTATCGGGACAACAATTTTGGCTGAAATCGGGTACGGGTACCCGACTCATCGGGTGCGGGTACCCGCGGGTACCCGTTTCGACACCCCTACAGAAGGTGATGCAATACTTTGTCAACTTTACAATGCATTATATAGAGAGTTTGTTGCATTACTAAATCATTATTTCCTCATTATTTACTTGTGTCAGGAAACATCCCAATCCAGGAGCAACCAGGTGATGAGATGCCTGACAACCGATAAACAAGGGCCACACTGGAAGACCTATCGAACATGCATAATTCGGTTGGTGGATCTGGGACAGCATCTAGGACATCCGGGGGTGGTGTGCCAATCAAGACATGGGTAGGAAAATAACATGTTAAATATGTACATGTTCTTCATTTTTTTACATACTTAACTGTGGTGCAATTGTGTATAGCCGTCTGAGATAAGAGGTAAAGGTGAAGGTGGAGTCACCTTGGTGAGGAAAGATGGAGATGGAAACGGACCTAAAATCAAAGGCAAGGCTGAGAAAGCAGCAAAAAAGAGTACAGGGTCAAGTAAGGTGGCACGCGCTGAGATTCCAGCTGATAAAACAAACAAGTCAATGAAGGAGGTAGCTCCTAAGGGGGGGAAGGGAAAACAGGCTGCCCTTACAAAGGTAACTCTAATAATTGCTTAGTTGTGTGCATTATATAGTAATTATTATGCATTACAACCAATTGTTATCTTGTTCATTATTTACTTAGTTGCGTGCATTTTATAATAATTATTATGTATTAAAACTATTATGGTGTTATGCATTAAAACCAATTGTTATCTTGTTCATTATTTGCTTAATTGCGTGCATTATATAGTAATTATTATGCATTACAATTATTATGGTGTTATGCATTACAGCCAACTGTTATCTTGTTCATTATTTGCTTATATGCGTCCATTATATAATAAATATTATGCATTACAAGCATTTTGGTGTTATGCATTACAACCAACTGTTATCTAGTTCATTATTTGCTTATTTGCGTGCATTATATAGTAATTATTATGCATCACAACCAATTGGTAATACGCATTATTTACTTATTTGTGTGAATTATATATTAATTATTATGCATTACAAGCATCTGTTGGAACGTTACTTTTGTCCAAGCAGAAAATTGCTCTAGCTAGTGAGAAGGGTATTGAGATTGGTGTTGTGAAAACACCAAGCTAATCTGAAGGTGTTGCTGGAAAGGGTGGGAGGGGAAAAGGCTTGGCCATTCCAGATGTGGATTTTGAAGGGAAGGGCAAAGGCAAAGAGATCGAGCAAGATGTGGCTGGAGATGTGGTATGTCATATTTAACATGTATGGTTGCCTTTTCCAAACGCGCTGCTGACTTCTCCACATAACTCCATAGGTGCCACCAACCAATCTAATGTCAACAAGTTTTGGAAAGAGAGGCCGCCTGGGTTCAACTTCGAGAAGTGGGTTGAAGAGTACGGGCTGGATTGATTGCAAGAGTAATCATTAGAAACGCTATTGACGTTACCTTTAACACTGCTGTTTTTTTTGGATAACTCATTTTGATGTGGTAAAAAGACGACTTGTTTTGAACTATACATATCTCTTGATAACTGAAGCATATTTTGCTACTAGTGTGTGATATCATAAACACAACATATACAACTGAACCAAGTAATGGAAATGTACTCATGAGTAATGTGAAAAAGGTTAAAATATTAACTGGATTTTGATGAACTGTTGCTTGGCATGTTATGGAATAATATAATAAACAAAGTAAGGACGACTTGTTGCTTGGCCTGCTATGGAATAATGGAATAAATAAAGCGAGTAATGCACAGAATGTCATTATTAATACACTGATCCGTCAATGTAATCTACACCAAGTTAAGTCATTGCGTGGAGTAATGTACATATTCATGAATGATAATGTACGCTAACAGGTTAATAATGCAAGGCTCTTATTGGATATGTAAGAAATGTTTGTAATAATGAACTGTGTCCGAACAAAGTTAACCCCTATTAAACAATAATGTACAAGTTCTTTTACTTATAATGCACATTAACTAGCGAAAAATGCAAATTTATTATGCGTAAAATGTTGACAATGGTAGAAATAATAAAACTAAGACAACGAAACAAATATAAGACTTAACACAAAACGAAAACTAATTTATTAGGTACAAAACCCCTCAAGATTTATTAGGTACAAAACACTTCGTCTTCCTCGTTCGACCTCTTGTTGCCCTCCCTATTGCATACGACATAATACCAAGTAGTAACATCGTCCGTCTTTCTCATTCCTTGTTTGCGCGTATCAAAACCAACAGTGCGAGCATATACATCGTAAAATGCGAAATCAAAATCTAGTGATTGGAACTTCTGACAAATCACAGGCTTCAATTGTGGAGAACATTAAGGTATAACGAACACTATACATAAAATCAAAACAACAAGCATATCAGAATTTATTTTCATTATATGATATAAATCGTACATTACAAATAAGAAAGAATGCATTATACACTACTATTCGTACATTATATAAATCGAGAACTACAACACAGCATCCGAGAAAAAAACTAAACCCTAAACCCTAATACATGAGACTTGTCGCCTAAGCAAAATACTAAACCCTATCCACCAATGACTGCTAAACCCTAATGGATTAAATTAAACTAGCCACCTACATTCAAACACAAGTATTGCACAAAACCCTAAGATTGTATAACACATAAATAAAAATAGTTTAAACAAAATGGTCATAACATACAAACGTCAGATTAATGGAGAATGTCATCAGATTAATAATGAACATGCCAAGTACGTAAATTACTTTCTTCCATTATTGAAGAAAACGTCAAGGAATCGTGACTTCTCCAATAAAACCGGAATTTGTAAGAGGATGAAAAAAACGATAAAAATTTGGATCTACGAAGAAGTAGAAAACCGTATGTTCTTCAATGGAGAATATTAGGAGAATACAAGATGGAAGAGAAGAAAGATTAATTGTATCGTAGAAAATAAACGCTGAAATCTTTTGATGGAGAAAATCAAGCTACTTACCATAACTAAATCAAATGTGTATGACAAGAAGGCCCTTTTTGATTTTTTTGATGAATAAAATTTAATTAATCAAGGTCTATTTTGGGCCATTAGATCTTTAAATTGAATGGTCAAGATTAAAAAGGAGAATAGAACATTAAACCAAAAATGAATATGAATACATCCCTACATATATATTTATATATTATTTACTATATATATATATTTTTAATATATTTAGCTGTTAATATATCTTCATTACTTGTAACTCTTTTTTCCCACGAGTGATAATACTAGTCTATATCTATACATATATAAAAAGCGAGTTTTGACATTCTTTTGAAATATTTATAAAATTTTTCCTCATTCTGAAATATTTATTAATTATCAATCAATTTGAATATTTATGAAATAATTCATTCCTTTTAATGGCTATAGTTATCACCATATTAATCAATTTAAAATGTACTATAAAAGTAGAGTTTAGGGAAAATTAACCAAAATACCATTATAGTTTATAATATCATATTTATAATACCATGTAATAAATATATTGAAAATACTTGAACTGTCATATTTATGAGTATAAACTATAAACTAAATGTACAAAACTCCTTCTATCTAATATTGGTATATCAACGGGTTATAAAACATAGTAGTAGTAAATTGTGGCAACGATTTGGTAAATGTATTTTACTTTAAATTGGTATAGAACAATATGTAAACATATAATTTTCATTATTTTTTTTCGCTCTTGATAAGGCTAATTTCATGCATTGGTTATGGGGTTAAATTCTATAATTTCCCGGGTCTGACAAAGTTTTGTAAACCAGGTGTGTAGAGAAAAGACCAGATCCAGGAAGAAGATGAAATCGCCTGGAGAAGGAAGCTGGCAGAGGAAGAGGGCAGGAAAGAGAAGATTTTCAGTAGAAGAAGGAAAATTCTGGACAAGGGCAGAATGGGAAGCACAAGGAAGAGTCTAGAAGCTTCATCCCTTATAAATATGAGCACGCGCCTTACATGAATCATCCATCATCCTTTAGCTCTTAGTTTAGCTTTCTCATTCTCTACACACACACACTTGGGGGAAATCAATTTGGGGGTTCACGGTCAGAATATTCATCGGAGTTGTATAACACCGTCTCCACGGGAGGCGAAGATACAATCTATTTCCTGCTTTCAGTTTTTGTTTCTGAATTTCCCGAGACTTCGTTGTTCGAAGCTCGGTCGTATTTTGTTAAATTTCCGTTGGATATTGCACTCTTTAGCTATGGAATTCACTGCTATGGTTTTGTTTCATGTTATCGCTGCATTTTCCGTTTACTTTTGATGCTTTTTGGTGATTGATCTGAGTTTGAAGTTGAATTGTATGGAGATTGTAGTTGATCGGTTGAATCCGGTTAAATCTGTGTGATCGGAGATGGAATTTGCTTTGGTATGCTGTGGATGGCCTGGATCCGGAGTGGATGAAGCGTCCAGAGTTTGGATCTGTTCATGTTTGCATGGTCTTGATGTTTAGATTCTGTTTCCTTATTTACTTCGTCTGGGGATAGTAGATCTGCTTGAATTTCAGTAGTTAATTGGAGTAATCGGTTTAATTTAGCTTGCTCTGTTTTCATTTCATGTTTGGCTCTGTATTTCCTCTGCATTTCGCGATCAAGGTTTTTGAGAAGATGAAGTCATTGTTAGTTAAGCTTTTAGTTAGTTGATCTGCAGCTTTTCGTTCGTACTTTGCTAATTTTGGAAAATGGTCCCCACGATTTATCTTACCTCTGTCTAAGTTAGTTTTAGGAAGACGTTTACCGGGTCTAGTAGTTGTTTCCGCTCTGGGTGAATTTGAGTACGTTTGTTTTTCGTCATGCATGTCCCGTTATTCCTGCCTAGATCTAGCTGTTAGGATAGAGCATTTTATTTCCCCAGTCTAGTAGTTAAATCTCAAACCTAAAAATGTGTGGCAGTAGCCAAAAACAGTTTGCAGGTCTCCTTACATGTTTACTTACGCATCCATCTCTGTGGGATTCGATCCTTACTTCCCTGTACTAATCTTTTTTAGCATAGCGGGTTGAGGGTTTTGAAAAGTAGGAAGTGATTGTGTGCCCAACGACAGGTGATTTCGAGGGTTCTCTGAGTTCCTAGACCCTGTGATCTAGTGGATTCTCTGGATCTGAGAAGTTTGAATATTGATAAGGCTAATTTCATGCATTGGTTATAGGGATAAATTTTGTGATTTCCTGGGTCTAACAAGGTTTTATAAGCCAAGTGTGTAGAGAAATCGCCAGCCCCAGGAAGAAGACGAATATTGCCTGGAAGAAGAAGCTGGCGGGAAAAGTGAGCGGAAGAAGGAAGAGTTACTAGATTGAGGAGCATCCAATTGGAGGGCAAAATGGGAATCACAAGAACAGTCTAGAAGCACTACCTACTATAAATAAGAGCACACGATCAACATGAAGATATCTCTTTTTCCATATCGGCTCTTAGCTTAGTTTTTCCACTTTACTCTACACACACTTGAGGGGAATCATTCTGGGGAGTTCACGTTTCGGATCTAGTTGTGGTGTAACACCGTCTCTACGGAGGCGAAGATATAATCGTTATTTGCTTTCAATTTACATTCCATATTTCCCCGAGTCTTCGCTGTTCGAAGCTCGGTTGTGTTTTGTTATTCTCTCGTTGGATACTCCGTATTTTGCTATGGAGATTTCTATTTTGGTTTCAGTTATGATATTGTCCTTTTATTTGTTTGCTTTGGTGGATATTGTTGGTTGATTTGAGTTTGGAGTTTGAATTGCTTGGAGGTTGTGGTTGATCGGTTGAATCTAGTTGAATCTGTGAAGATCGGAGATGGAAATGGTGTTTGATTGTTGTGGATGGCTTGGATCTGGAGTGGATGAAGCATCCGACGTATAGATCTATCGCATTTGCATGGTTATGATGTTTTGAATTCTATTTACTTGTTTGCCTCGTCTAGTAGTCATGGATCTCTGTTAGTTTTAGTCGTTCTTTGTATCCATCGGTTTAATTTCGTCTGCCCTGTTTCGATCTTTGTTTGCTCTGTTTTTCACTGGTTGTTTCGTGATAAAAGTTAGAGAATATGATGTCGTTGTTAGTTAGTACTTTAGTTAGTTAATTTGCAGCTTTTTCCGTCGTACTATGCCGTTTTAGGAAATGGTCCCCACATTTCGCTTTTCGTCTGTCTAGGCTAGCTCAAGAAGTCGTTTACCCAGTCAAGTAGTCATTTCAATTACTTTCAGTCATCATGCATGTCCCTGCCTAGATCTAGCTGTTAGAATAAAATATTATATTTACTCAGTCTAGGAATTAAAGCTCAACCCCGAAAATTGCGTGGTAGCGGCCAAAAATAGCTTCCAGGTCTTTGAGCATGTTTACTTACACATCTGTCTCTGTGGATTCGATCCCTGCTTCCATGTACTAATCTTTTTAGCTATAGCGGGTTGAGGGTTTTGAAGGGTGAAGGAAGTGATTGTGTGCCCAACGACAAGTTACCCAAGGATTCTCTGAGTTCCTAGACCCGGTGTCTAGTGGATTCTCTGGATCGGGAGATTTAATTTCAAACACACCTCGCTGACTTTTCGCAACTCTTCAAATATATTGACATACTCGCACGAGAATTTCCCAGCTCTTCAACTCTTTTTCACATGTTCATGTGGAGTGGTTGAGTGAAGAATCTTCTTACGACTGCTGAGTAATGGTGCAACAGTTACAATTGTAATGGTGTAGCTGTTATATTTCAGTTACACACTTACACTTCAGTTTCTTGAGAGTGTCATGATTATCTTCATTATTATAATTACTGTATATTTCTCTCTCTATATAGATTCATAGAATATAGGGGAGGGACTTATCTGAGAATTATTATTAACAGCATTAGCCGTCGAGGCCTTCACTTCTGAAGGAGTATCTATTGGTTAAATCTGAATTCTAAAGGTGATTATGAGGTCAAAGAGGGGGATGGTGATGGGGATGCTGGCAACGAAGCACGACCGGGATCCTAAACTTGTGGCTTGGGAGACGGAGGAGGAGAACGCGCTGCTGATACATGCGATGAAGAAGGCGTTTGATTTGATCATGGTTGGGCGGAGGCATATATAGAAGAATACCCCGCAGTTGATGGGACGATTAAGTTAATGCAATAACTTGTCGGAGCTTGGTCCGGTCGGTTGATAAAGAACTTTAATTATGTTCATTTAGTTCTACAGGTAAATGTACTGTATGAAAAAGTTCTCCAAAATTTACGGGTAATTCCTCTTTTGTCAAATTCTTTAACTCGATAAGTTTTTATCTTTAATGATTTAACAATGGAATATTGCAAATATTAATTGTTTCATGTATTTATTATTGATTTATATTTATTGTATACATTTTTATTTATTTTTTTATATAATGATATTATTTCTAATTTTATTTAATTAATTTATAATTTATTATAATATTTTGAAAACATCTTAGTCCGTGCATAGCAGGAATGTAATACTAGTTATATATATATATATTTTATCAACTTGCTAAAATACTCCATAAATTTTATGATATTGTTAACAATATTGAGTCCTTGACTATCGAAAATTAGGTGTAGCATGTTAGTTACCACTTACAATGGGCTAAATCTTCCTATCGAAAATTAGGTGTAGCATGTTAGTTACCACTTACAATGGGCTAAATCTTCCTACTAAACATAACCTAAGATTTTATTGATTCATTATTCTGTCCGAAGGCTTTGGGGCCAATTAAAACAATTTCAGTTAAAATCCCAACAATCACAGTTTTTCTCCTTCTTCTTCACTTTAATTAATCAATTGTTTTATTATCAGCCTTGTCTTTGACGTAATAAAATAAATTTCAAATAATCTCGTATCAAATTTTAATAATTGCGGCTTGATGCACATATCACACGCCTGCTGCGTTACAGCCTGACTCTAGCTTGGTTACAGAAGATACCACCAAATAGGCTATTAATATTATTCGATTTTATTTACTGATATAGAAAAATGACTTGTATACATTTAATAGTAATAGCACTGAATACACAAAATTATTGCAAAATTGGAAAGTGGAAAATATATTACAGCTGCAACGTAACTTTATTATATATACGTATATATCTTATTTAATCTGCGTCCTGATTTTTGGATTTATTGGCTGGCGACAGCCTGTCAGCAACAAAAGTCCCACTCTCTCTCCTGAAAGACTACTCTCCCCTACCTTTTATTGATTTCTTCTTTCTCTCCCTCTCCTCTTCGCTTGCAATTTGTTTTCTCTCACTAGGGGTTTTCTGGCATTTCTCCGGAATTTCAGATTCAACGTCGTAGTTTGCCGGATCATTCACAACTCGTAAGCTTTCTGCACCTCCTCTGTTTTTTTTTCTATTTTTAATGTTGGATTATTGCCTTTTTAGGAAATTTTCTTCGAATTGAAGTGGTTATTTATAGGTCTAGCAATTTTCATACGAATGTGCGGATGGTTTCGTGGCTGCTCGTGCCTGCGTTTTTCCTGTATTTTTAATTAACGGTTTAATTGTTGTTTGTAATTTTCATTTTCCGTGCATGTTGCGGTCTTTGATTTTCTAGGCGTTTTTATGTAGATGTATTATTAATTCAGATAAAATTTATGGCCTGGAGTGTTGTTTGGTATATCCGTTGCTTGAAGAAGCTAGTATTTTACAATAGAGAGACTGAGTTTCTCGTTTGTCATTGAATTGTACATGCACCTTTCGTTTTACAAAAAAGTTTGAGGTTGATGCTCTCAGACTTGCAGCTGTAGGATGAAATAAACGAATTTAAAGTGAATTTTGTAAATCGTTTTAATGAGTAGCCAATTTGTAATTTATTTTGATTTAGGTGATTGCTGCTTTATGATATTATCTACTTTGGCTGTTGGTCTTCTGACCATTTTGTTGGATAGTATCTCCTATATACGGATATAGGAAATATATCAGAATGTTGTGCCTGGTTAGATCTGATTAGAGTTCAGCTGTTGCTTATTGGATAATTTCATCTGATACTAGGCACTAGCTCAGATTTGGTTCTCATCACCTGTTGGTACCAATGAGGAATGTCCAATTCCACTGGAAGGTTTCTGGACCATCTCTCATTTTGTGCTTATCATATTCTCGTAAGATTAAAATGAGATGGGCAAAATACAGTAGTCTTTATCGATTTGAATATCTATTTTTTAGCAAAAGGTGTTTTAAATGAAAAGTATTATTGGAAAGTGTAAAATTATTCATATTTAGAGAGACAGTTTCTGAGTCAAACCCTTGACAAGATAAACCTAGTTTCCCATACTATCTATTGAACAACTTATCTTGGATTGAAAAGTTGCTTGGTAATTCTCTATTATGCTGATAGCTTAGTGCTGGGTCACGATTTTAATTGGATGGCTCTGTATAATGGTTTCCATGCTCTGTCAATCAGTCTTCACACTTCACCTAGAGTATACTTAAGTTGAACTTAGCCAATGTCACTTGTAACCGAGTGCTAGTAGCTAAATAGTTTGTGTTTGCAGAGACATGTGACAACCTACTGATTAAATAAGCTGCAATTTCTTTGCTCAGTTGTCTGATTACATGCTTGGTCTCTCTATTTAATTTTTTTTATATATATATTAGTTCAGCATATAAGGTGTTGCTACTTTTGTATTGGAATTTGATTTGTTGTCTTGTTGTCTGTTGACAAATTACACTATTGTGATTTAGTGGACCGAATTTCTGTAATCATTGTGGTGAAGTTTTCTTTACTGAATTGGTTGCTCCAGGATCTTTTGCTCACATTGCATTGCATTAGTTGACATGTTATATCTTCAAAAAACTACCCCTATCTTTTATTCCTTTGCCATCTGCATTGTTTGGCCAATCCTTTAAGATACTTCAATAGAAGAAGTTATTCTTGTCAGTAGTATTTTTTATCAATGAAATCCGTGAAAGCTATTTTCCCACTTGCCCTGTAACCTGTTGCTTGTATTTTCCTGAAAACTGCTTGCCAGTCAATGACTTATTCCTGTTTGACTGACTTTGGTGTTGTCGTCATTATTGTTATAATTGTTTCAGGTATTATTTACTTGTTTGCTGGTCCTGTGGACTCCCTTACTGAATAGAAGATATTATTGTGTCCATGCTGGCGGAGAGCATGCGTGGAATCTGTGCTTTGGGTAATGCCCCAGTCGAGATTTGTTGCTGATGCACTTGGTGTGGTGACAATTGGCCTTGTTGCTGTGTTGGTCGTTCTGGGGTTGTTCTGTATCGTGTACTCATTTTACTTCCGCAGTCAGATCCTTGGGCAACGTTTCAGTCAGCTTAGTTATTTTAGTGGTCCTTGGATTATCAGAAATACATACATCTTCTTTGCAGTTTGGTGGGGTGTTGGTGAAATTATTCGGTTGAATTTGTTGAGGCACCATGGAAGATTCTTGGATGCCCTCACTTTGGAATGGCAGGAAAATGTCTGCAAATGCTACATCATTTCGAACCTGGGATTTGCAGAACCATGCCTGTTTCTTACACTCACTTTTCTTCTTCGTGCATCTCTACAAAGGTCTGGACCGTTAGGTCACAAGTGGAATGCCAAAACGACCGGTTTTGTTCTTGTTTATTGCATCCCGTTGTTCATTCTTCAGCTAGTAGTTATCTTAATTGGACCAAAGTATAAGGACCATAATCCGAAGTTGCCTTCTTATTTCGTCAGAGCAGCTTCTTCTGAGGCAAATCACGATTCTGCCTTCTGCACGTACCCTCTACTGAGTACCATCTTTCTTGGTCTTTTTGCTACCATCATAACTATCTACTTGTTGTGGCTTGGTAGGAGAATTCTTCATTTGGTGATTAATAAGGGTTTGCAGAAGAGAGTGTACATGTTGATCTTTTCTATCTCCGGTTTCTTCCCATTAAGAGTTGTTCTGCTTGGTTTGTCGGTCCTAGCTGATCCAGAAAAACCTGTGTTCGACGCCATATCATTCTTGTCCTTTCTTTCCCTTTTATGCTGTGCAGGGGTGGGTATTTGCATACTCGTATACCTTCCTATAGCAGATTCTTTATCATTGAGGAATCTGCCAATAGATACAGAAGCTAGGAGGGGGGCTGCTGGTAATGAGTGGAATGATACAAATTGGTTAATTGCTAATCAGAGCCCAGTTGAAGGAGATCTTGTTAGTAGAAATTCATCTGCCTCCTCGGGAAAAGGTGGATCGATTTCTTTCCATGCAAATGAAACCTCAGGAGCAGCTTTTGTGGAACTAAGCCTCTTCAGTCCTAGCCAGCATTCAAGTCCACCTGGGTCTCCTAGAGTTGTCGGCTGGTCTATGGTTGCTCCCGCGCAAGGTTAAATTAGCTGCTGAGAGGCCTGGCCTGGTGCCGAACATTTTTGCGCTCAACTCAGTACTGTCTGTAAAGGATTTAGCTCTTTAATAATGATTGCTAATTTTGCTTCTGGTTTTGAGATAGTTGTTTGCTTTTTTATGTTCTTTTTTTAGTTTTTTATCCACCTTCTTTTTCTTGGTGGCACTGTTAATCTGTATCTCCTAAGTTTGGTTTGTTGACGATTTTACATATTCACTAATGATTGATATGCTTCTCAAGTTTCTGTTTCTGTATTGATGATCAAATTAGTTATCTGCTGTATAGAATGTTTATCAGAGTATGTGACAATCTTTAAAGGGGTAATGAAAGTTGATTCATCTAAGTTATCATAGCAAACAGTGATGATTATATGTGTTACTAAGCACTATAATAAGCAACAAAAATAAATTCCACACCAAATTCTTAAGTTTGAAGAGAAATTGGACTTAAATTTTGTACTTATTAAAAATTGTGAAATTAAAATCCATTAGATCGTAAACTTCCTTCCACATTAGGTGGTCGCTTCTCCATGAATCCCTCCACACTTGTCTCTCCCCATTGATTTCTTTATTTTTTTTATATTAAGAAATAGCTACATATTGCATGAGATTTGTTAGACGGTTGCACAGAAACAAAGCAACAATACAAGGAAAGAGCGATTGTTGAATCGTTTGAATGGCGACGTTCAGCGAAGCACCGGCTGGCGACGCGAAATCCGGCGAGAAGATCTTCAAAACTAAGTGCGCGCAGTGCCACACCGCCGAGAAAGGCGCCGGCCACAAACAAGGTTTCTCGTTCCACGCTTGCTTCATTAATTCTCATCTGTATTTGCATGCTGCTTATTCCTTTATTTTTTGTTCACGATACACAATTTATCATGAATTGATTGTCATCGCTTACCTCTGTAGAGATCTATTTCCAGTTTCCATATAATTCGCTTTGATGATCCAGTATTCTCATTTCGTATGTATGGAAATGAAATCTGCGTTTCTCTGCCCTACTTCTTCTATGATTGTACTCCATTCCTGCGTTTTTTCTAAAATTCAGATTTCTGCATCGAATTTCCCTGTAATCCAATAGAATTTGACATTGTAAGATCGTTTATATTTACGGAATTTTAAAAGTTCATCATATTACATATATATGCGCAAATATGGGCGATGATGGCTGTGGTTCACTGGTTCTTGTATGTTTTGTCATTGGTGTAACGTTGTGATCTTGCATAATCATAAGCCGGCCACATATATATGATTATTGGTAGAGGATTTACGTCTATTGACTCGTTGGAACTCTCCAGGTCCTAACTTGAATGGCCTCTTTGGAAGACAATCCGGTACAACCCCTGGTTATTCTTACTCAGCTGCAAACAAGAACATGGCTGTGACTTGGGGAGAGAACACACTTTATGACTACTTGCTAAATCCAAAGAAGGTATAAACACATTTGTGATTTGTTTTTTTGTTTTGTAACTGAGGGATTTACTTAATACTACATGACACTATTCTTGCCTAAACTAGCTGGTGTCTTGCTCCTCATCTGCAAATGAAACTATGTTCTACACCAATGAATGATTGACTGCCATGGATATATGTGATCTTTTACTTCTTACAAAGAGGTGGATTCTTCTTGTAGTTACATGAAATAGTGCAGCCTAGTTGCATTATGGCTGTAATTCCACTTTGAACTATTTACTATTCCTTACCTTCAATCTTTGGTGCTCTTGTTTGATATTAATATCGTCATCAAACAGTATGCTTGGATTTTTACTTGATTAGCTAATGTGATCTTACATCAACCTCCTTGCTAATCTTGATGATTAATGCAGTACATTCCTGGAACTAAGATGGTTTTCCCTGGATTGAAGAAACCTCAAGAGCGCACAGATCTGATTGCATATCTCAAGGAGGCTACTGCTTGAGGACTCAGAGCTAGTGTTTATAGCTTCATGATAAGCTAAGAGATAAATGAATTGTTGATTTTTTATAAGACGAATTAAGTACTACTAGTTAGATGCTTTGGTGGATAAGAGCATCATATTTCTACATTGCTTTCTTCTTCATTTTGTTCATCTGGAACCATTGCCGGACATCCATAGGAAAATTATAATCTCCAAATTTAGAATTCATAGTCTCTATTGAAACAATTTTTTTTGTGTTCGGCCATTTATGACATTGAAATATGATCATATGTCTTACTTTGAAATTTTAATTATACGTATTATTTTTTTTTCAAAATATTCAAAGATAATTTCAGTTTCATGTATGGTAGTACTTATTAGTTTTTATCCATTAAGCACAAACTTTTATTTTTTTTAGAGCATCCGCAACGCTGCCTTGTTGCGGTCTCGGTCTCGTCTCGACGAGACGAGACGGCATCGAGACAGTGTTGCGGCTCCCGTCTCGTCTCGACGCCCGACGCGTTCGGAAGAGGCCGGCCTCGAGCTGGCGAGACGACGCGCGCGGCCACGTGGCGCGCGCTAAGTGATGGCGTGACGCCCACTCGCTGGCCCGCGAGTGGGCGTCGGAATTATGACGTCATAAATTTATTTATTTTTTTAAAAAATTGAAAATTCGAAAAAAAAAATTGAAAATTTTAATATTTAATTATGTATTTTTAATCATGTATTTTTAAATTTTTTAGGCCTTTAAATTGTAATTTTTATTTTATTTAATTATATTATTTTTTAATTATGTATTTTATAATTATGTATTTTATAATTTTTTAGGCCTTTAAATTGTGATTTTATTTTATTTAATTAAGTGTGTTTTTATTAATTAAATTTGTTGGAAATAAAAATTAAAAAATGAAATTGAATGAATAGTTAAGAGATGGATAATAGATGGTTAAGAGATGGAGGGATGCAGGTGTTGTCTCTTAGTTAAGAGATGAGCTGAAAAGTACAATGGGGCCCATGAATAGTTAAGAGATGAGACGGTTAAGAGACGGATAAGAGACAGCGTTGCGGATGGCCTTAATGTTCGTTTTGATATTTTTTTGAATGTCTGTTTTGAATGTTCAGAAAATGTACATTCGTGTTTATATATTTTGTTGACATTGTATCTTTGTTGACATCATTTGTCATCTATTGACATCAAATTTTGAAATATAATGGTCCAGATTTTAGTCTGTAATTTGTAGGAGAAATGCAGTTTGTAGTATATGGCAGGACCCTAAACCATTAAGGAGTATATTAATATATTTGGAATTTGGATTACTCCTGATTGCAAAATATCATATTCGAAGACTCTAAGTTATCATATTTTGGTTTGGTGCAAATAGATTTTTGAATTTTCGGATATTTTGCTCACTCCTATATACTCTCCTCATCTCACATTTCTTGAAGTGTTTTTTTTTTCACGAGATTTAAGAAAATTGCATTTAGTGAGTTAAATAAAATAGAAGAGGGAATAAAAGAGTAAAGGCCAAAATTGGTCCAGAACATATGACCATTTTACGTTTTTGGTCCTAAACATTATCTTTTGGATTTTTTGGTCCTGCACATATGAAAATTTGATCATTTTGGTCCTCCGTCAACATTTTCGTTAAAAACTACTAACATTTTTGGTCCTAAACATTATCTAACTCAGTGTAAAAATAATTAGGGAGTAAAAAATCAGAATTAAAAGTTTAATTTGGTCAAAATCGACCGTTGACCGTTAGTTTTTAACGGAAATGTTGACGGAGGACCAAAATGATCAAATTTTCATATGTGCAGGACCAAAAAATCCAAAAGATAATGTTTAGGACCAAAAACGTAAAATGACTATATGTCAGGACCAATTTTGGCTTTTACTCGGAAATAAAATAATAAAGTAAAGTAAATGTGATTAGATGTTTTGTTTTTAGCCAAAAATAGAAATGACTCAAGTAACTTAGGACGTGCCAAAAAAAGAAATGACTCAAGTAACTAAGGACACATAGAGTATATCACAGTCGTTATAATCTAAGTTATGCATCTCAAGAAGAATCAAGATTATCTAAAATAAAATTGACATGAGTCTAATAAAATATTGTTAAATTGTTGCAAGATTAATGTAGAATTTATTATTTGAAATTTTTTTGACATTTATTCGGATTCATGCCAATTCTATCGTGTTGTCTTACTATTCATGTTATAAAATTTCAACCATAAGTCAAAACTTTTGGATTTCACGCTAAACCGTCAGGTCAATCGGCTCAATTTTGTTGATATATTAAATGAATACATGTACAAATGTATGTTTTATATTAACTCGAAACTACTATGTAATTCACAAATTTACGAGAATATATTATATCATGCATAATTATATTTGAATTTATATCTATATTTTATTTGAAGTATAAAGATAAAATAAAAAAATACACTGAGTATAACTTTCAAATAATAATTTAAAAGTATTACTTTGATTAACTTTTAAATGTTTTACAAAAGTAATAAAATAATTAAATAATGAGAATTCTCTTATTTTGGACCAGTCTTATGATATTCGGATCCATCATGTCACGTTGCATGCTACTCCCTCCGTCTGCCATTAGGAGTCTCATTCATAGACGACACGAGTTTTAAAAAATGTTAAGAAAAGTGGATGAAAAAAAGTTAGTGGAATAAGGATAGTTTTAAATGAAAATTGAGTGGAATGAGTTAGTGAAATGTGAGATCCTATTACCATTTATGGAAAAGATAAATCGAAAGTTTTATTTATTGACGGGCTAAAATAAAAAAACGGGACTTCTATTCAAGGATAGAGGGAATACTCGTAGTGAAATTTTAATTGCTAGTGTATAAATTATCAATGCCATCCCTATAAATTATTTTAGATTTTTACAAGATTAATAGTTAAACCCATTTTATTTACAGCATCAAACGTAAGTCTATTCTGGAGCAGAGCCATAGACCCATAGATAAAGCCTGATGCTACTGCAGCATTCCATTGGTATTTGATTCTCTCTCCTCTCTCTCACACACACATACTCCTTTTGTGTAGCACTGTGTAAAGCACGCAGGAGGCATGCAGGATCAAAAACCCTCCACATTTGAGTCAACTTAGCATCACAAGTAGTACTAGCTTTTTCTCCAAGCCGGAAAAGAGCACGAATTTGTACCAGAATAGGGCTGATGAGGAGCAAAGGCAAGGGGAAGAAGAAGACGGTCGTAAACAAAGAAGAAAATGCGGAAAGCTGGTGCTTCGTTTGCAAAGACGGTGGAGATCTTATCATATGTGATCACGCGTACGTCTTTTCTCAATTTCTTTTTCCTCCTTTGCTTTCATTTCCCATCTGTTTTGCTGCCTAGAAATCCTGCATTCGGTTGGTTTGGAATTCTCCCTGTCGATTGGGGCTACTGCTTCTTTCTGTTTGTTTCTCTGTGTATGTTTTTCCTTTTTTTTTCAATTTGTTTACAATTAGTGATTTAATTTTATTCGTTGCACATACGATAGAAGGTTACATAGTCCAATTGCTTAAATCGAAATTGATTTGTGAGCTCAAGCAGCGATGAAGGGTGGAAGAGTTTTCAATAAATCATTTTGTTTGAACCTGATTTGAATTTAAGAACATTTGACTTCTTGCCATGTATAACCATTTGGATATGATGACTGTTCTGTTTCCAGGGGATGTCGAAAATCTTATCACCCTTCTTGCTTGAAGAAGGATGACTCGGTTGTAGGAAGTGAAGCCAAGTTTATTTGTGGTAAGCAAACAGCCATCTCATTTATCCCTTAAAGCATCGCATTCATCGGGATCGAACGGATTAAACTAAAGCATATATGTATGCCACTCTTCCGGATGACCTCTTACTAGAAATGTCTGGTTAGCTGGCCACTGCTTATTTCCTAGTGTTCTCCTGAAACTGCTCACTTAATCTGGACGGTGACTTTCTGCATATCTAAATGATCTACGACTAGAAGCCGATTTCTGAAATAGCGATACGTTGCATCTATTTGCATGCTGAAACTAATTGTTTTTTATGATATTAAGAAAAGTGATCCTCCATTACTCTACTTATACGTGACGATGCAGTACTGATGGAATACGGTAAACAGATATGTGTTGCTGCATGGAAGCTAAGGTGGCATTCTGCATCATCTTAGCAAGAATATAGAGAACAGAATATGGAAATTGAAGGCTTGATATTTAGGATCTAGCATATAAGAATAGTAATTCAGCTAAAGAAGATCAGCAGAGCTACCTTAAACTTTGCACTGAAATATAGTTACAGAATATATAAAGGAGTTGGTTGTACAAATATGGAGTGATGATTATCCTGTAAATATGCGATACATAAGATATAAATGGTAATATAAGTGATAGGATTGCCAAATCTTTTCTATTGATCTCTATGGAGAATGATAATAAGTATGTCAGATAAGTTTCTAGAATAGGACATGCAATTGAAGAGTCCTTTGTGATTCAAAGCTCCAATTGTTGGGAATTGGTACAAAATTGGATTTAACAGTTCCAAACTCTATATCTCCCAAGTCATACTATGATATCAACACCCTTTACTTCTATATCTGACAAGATCATGCTGCATGGTTGTTATCTGTATCTCATTACATGTAAGTTTGTAACACAGTTTGTATGAACAAGAATTAATCAATCCTTTCAGATTGGCATACTTGCTCAATTTGCTGTAAAAGGTCCAGCAGCCTTCACTGTTATACCTGCACACGTGCTGTTTGTCGTCGCTGCCTTCACCATCTAGAAGTTTTCCGAGTCAAAGGAAAATATGGATTCTGCAAGCACTGTCTGAAACTTTCTCTACTTATTGAAGGCGGCAAGGATTATGACTCTGATGGGGTAAGATTATCATTAAGTTTAAATTAATGCAAATGTAGTAGGATTTAGTGTACAGTATTTCTGGAACCAATTTTTGAATGTCTATCATCATGGACTCTCTAGATTAGGATACACGTGAGAGAAAATTTGATAAATAAGTTTGCATATAGACCCACTTTTTACAGATGAAATATGAATGATATGGGGCCATTCTAGCTTCATGAAAAGATTGTCCTGAATTATGTTAAACTGACATCCATTTTGATGAGAAGCAACCTAGTTGATGCCTCAGAGTTCAGAAAAATACCTAGAAGAAGATTTAACTGGAGTTGATTTGTAATCACTGATATTATCCTGATCTGGGTCAGTATTTCTCTTTGGGCATGTTTCAGATCATGCTTACTTACCTTTTTTTTGGCACTTGTTAAAGCATATAGTAAAAGGATTAAGTTCTACCTTCTATTGTTTCAACTTCCTTCGCAATATTTCTCTTCTGAGTATAGCTCTAGCCTCTAGAAAGCCATCTTATAGTTCACTAAGTCTTTTTATGCATAGAAAGTATTAGCCTGTCTAGGGATTATGGCCCCAATCCATATGGTACAAACTACATGGACATTGTGTAGCCTTGTAGGTCATTAATTTACTTTGTTTTTAACACTTTGTCCATGGTGATAATATCATTTGCAGTTCATGTTGTATACTTTGTGCACTTATATTAATCTGCAACATGAAGATGATTAGAACAATAGATAGCTATTTCTCTCCAACCCAATGAAGTGGAATATGGTGAGAGATATAATTTCATAATTTGTAGTGAATATCACTAAACCTTTTCATGAACCTCAACATTTTACATAATGTGGTTACTTGAGATATTTATCTCTAAACTTTGTAGTTTCATTTTTCTCTGTTACTAGAGAGACCCGATTTATGTGTTTATGCATGCATGTACTAATTATGCCGCATAGTACAATTTATCCTATCATGCGTGCAATTTAAGATATACAGGAATCTTGCCATTGATCAGTCGTCTTGATAGATTAATTTGGAGGCGTTATAGAACTTCTGTTTGGTTTTTCTCTATGTATATCTAAACAGGTAGATTATTGGAAATGATCAGGTGAACTGGCTTGTATTTTGCTTTCATTTAACATTAGTGGAAACCATGAGAATGCTTGTCCACTTGCAGGAAAAGGTGGATTTTGAAGACTTGAATACAGTTGAGGGTTTATTTTGGGAATATTATATACTCATCAAGAAAGAAGAAGGATTAGAGCTTCAGGATCTTTATGCTGCAAAAGATGGGGTGAAGACTATGAATATATCCGAATCTAGCTCAGAAGAAAATTACGAAGAAGATGAGATATCTGATTATGATGGTGCAGAGCATGTTAAAAAAAGCAGGAGAACATCCAGTGAAAAGAGATCTGGGAGAAAGAAGCTTGGTTTCCAGATACCCATGAAATTAAGTAAAAATGATTTTATTGGCTGGGGCTCAAGAGCCCTTATTGACTTTCTCAGTTCAATTGGTAAAAGCACTGAAGAACAATTGTCTCATAGTGATGTGACTTCAATTGTGTATATTTACGTAAAAGAAAATAAACTAATGCATCCGGAGAAGAGAAAGATGATATCATGTGATGCTCTTTTACAGTCTCTTTTCGGGAAGAAAACAATAACTAAGAATAAAGTGCATGAGCTTTTGAGGGACCATTTTGCAGAGTACCATGATGAATCAGAAGAAGACTGGATGGGATATGATTCAGAGGATGATAATGCAGGCATTTCAGATGTATGTAAGAAACAAAGAAAACTCAACACAAAGAGAAAATCTCCCGAAAAAGAGATAGCAGATGATGTGCCACTGGGTTGTTTTGCATCCCTTGTAGGCGAAAATGTAAAACTTGTGTACTTGAGGAGGAGCTTGCTAATTCAATTGCTGAAAGAGCCTAAATCGTTTGCAGAAAAGGTTGTTGGATGTTTCGTTCGTGTTAAGTCTGATCCTTATGATTATTCTACAAGGAATTCTCATCAACTAATGCAAGTTAGAGGTTAGTCTTGAAATATTCATGTCAAGTCAATCCATACCTTTTAGATATGAGTTTTGTTTTACATTATTTGGTTTGTCAATTATATCACTGTTATATTTTTAGTTCAAGGGCAATATTGTAATATAATATAGTACTAATTCATCTATTTTAATAATATAAATGTATTCTAACAACTTTAGGCTATACCATAATGTTAATTTTAAAAGATGGTTTGGTGTATTAGAATATATAGGTTTTTTACATTCAGTGCAATATAAGAATCTTGTTACTAAATTTGTGATAAGGTTATCTACCTTATATATTTGTATTTGAATAAATACTTTAATGTGTTTTGTGTACCAACATGATGCTAGTTATATCTAATGAGCCATTGATTGGAATCAAGTATTTACAAGAGTAGTTTGGTTTTCCATTGAAATAAACCGAATTTCTTTGTTTGTTGTTGAAAAAGTGTAAAAAGTTTTGGTGAAGATCAAAATGAGCCAAATTATTTGTAACTATGAATTTCAATGAAGTAGAAGCAGTTTCTGTTTTTCCCTGGCTCATGGTAGACAGTTAATATTTTATAGGAACTTTGTTGTTAAAGATGGATTCAACTAATCTGTTTATTAGAAAAAGCAATACTGCAAATAACTTGTTTTATTAAGGATTCCTAGCCCTTAGTAGTATGCAATATTTAGATGGCAAGTTAGAGCTACCCAGCTAGGTTCACTATTATAAACATTAAGAATTTAAGACTTATTTCTATAAATATGCTATAAAAAAACCTTAGTATAAGGTGCTGCATTTAAACTGCCGGATAAGGAAAATGAATAACAAAGTACAGCCGTTAGAATCCTGCAAATATGGAGACAACTCATCCAAAATCGTAATACGTTCCTTAGTGATACCATCCTTTATTGCAACAAGCATAGAACTAGCATTTGGAACTTGATATGAATTTTTGGTTTCAGGTGGTTAATGCAAGGCGGATGCTGTTTCTACTCCATTCGTGAACTGATAACAATTGCTATTTTTTCACCTTTCATCTATTTGTCATTTATTGACATGGATAAAATACCTATGTTTCAATTATCATTGTACTTTGTACTGTGCAACTTATTGACTTGATTTCCTTTCAGAAATCCTTGAAAATTATCTTATTTTATTACAAAATTTGCAGGTGTGAAAAGAGATTCAGTTTGTCAAAATAATGTGGAGGCAGAAGCCATCCTTCTAATCTCAGCTATGCCTGGAGAAATTAGCACAAGTCAGCTTTCAGATGATGATTTCTCTGAGGTAATCAAGTTGATGCTTAGTACACTTTCTAATCATAGTTATGAACATGGTGGTCTATAGGTAGTATGCATATTTTCTGCACACAAAAAAAGACACTGTCTGTATGTTTATTGGTATCTAATGTTAATTAAATGCTTCAACAAGAAAATAGTCCAAGATTGGTAACATTCACTACTAATATTTATCTATTCAGGAGGAACTCTGTCTATATGTTTATTGGTACCTACTATTAATAAAAAGTTAGCCAATTGAACCTTTTCTGTCATTAACAGATTGCGACTGCCTTATCAAAATTGATATCAGCAGAAAGTATTTCCAGTGATATACTGGTAAAAATTTGAAAAAACAATATAAGTATTAAGCAAAGTTTGTCAAATAACTGCCATGATGGTGGCCGTTTTAAGAATTCCACCACCACCAAGTAAAATCTGAGTTTACACAAAACCCAATCCATTTTTGGATAATTTAAACTTTATAGGCTTACTGCCTCCTCATCTATAAAAAATCTTAGGAAACTCAGCGAGACTTGAGACAACTATTGACATGCAGTAGCCTCGGGTAATCGCTATTTCTTTTCTTGAATGTGTTTGGGATGAAGTAAAATAGAGAGGGCTTGTTTATTACACTTAGTTCAACCATTAAACCTTTATTAAAATCATTCTTTGTTCATTAAAAATGTTGGTAAACTAAGAAGCAGATCCAGTACATTTCTTACCCATCTATTATTCTTTAGCAAATCAAACAACCTTTATTAAATCATTCCTTTATGCGTTAAAATGGATTCTGTACCCCTCTAGCCAGCTTAGAATACCTGCCATAGGCCGTTATGCCCTCCACCATAACCTTGTGGATATCAGTAAACCACTATAAGGCATCTGCCATCTGCCTTTTATGAACGTAATACCTAGTGAAGTAACTTTCGGAAATTATTGTTCAAAGAAAACATTGCAATCAACCTGTTATTGGAGTATATTTTATTATAATATACTTAATTTAGGAATTTCAAATTATCACTAGTGAAGTTTCAAATGAGTCTTGTCAGTGTTGATTTGGTGCTTACTGCTAAAGACCAGATCTCAATTTACTCTCTTCCAATTCTATTTTGTCACATTCTCCTATAATTCGTAATTAATGCTTCATCCATCTTGTTTATTCGTAATTATAAACATGACCATTTAAGTCTTCCGATGAAACATTTGAAGGGTGCAGATAGAGAGCATATAACCATCTGATCTCTTTCCGGGAATCCTAATTCGCAGTAGATGTTACTTCATGTCTATTAAGTCACATAACTTTGTCTTTTAGCTATTGTACTCAAATTGGTAGCATATTAAGAGGACATTCTCTCTCCAAGACCAAGTATGACACCATACTCAGCGCAGAATATTCTCAAATCTTGCACTTGACTAGAAAATAGAAAAAGTTGTTGATCATCATCCACTTGTTTCAGGAAGAATGTGAAGACTTGAAACGAAAAGTATTAGCAGGTCAGCTTGAAAGGCCTACAGTGGTGAGTACCACTATGACTTCAGTGAGCAAATCTACTGCAGTTGCACTTGCAGTATGTTAAAAGTTCTAATTTCTATATGCAAGACCTTGAAAATTTCAGACTCTAAATTTGAAGGAATTATCTTTTGGCCCCATCAAAATAATGCTTTGGTATAGCATTTTGTTTAATCGTTAGACTAAGATTTATATATATGATGGAGTATATGGTTAGTAAAGTTTGGTTGATGGTTTATCATAGTTTTCATACTTTTGACCATGTTATTTTTCAATCTGCTTGACCTCAATTTGTACTTCATTTAGAAGATTACACTGTTGGATTTACAAAATATTTTTTCCCTCTGTTTTCAGTTATTCTTTAACATGTTGGAAATATATTATTAGTTAAAATTATATTTAAAAAATACTTTGCTCTTATTGTTTTTGCTTGTCCACTGTGTATTTGCTAATCTTTGCGGACTGCATGTTCATGATACGTGCCTGTAGCTGCCTCTGTCCTTCAAAAAAACATTGGTTGTTTTTTGACGTATAACACTCACTTGAAATGATGATATTCTGCCATTGCTACATAGTAGTAATTCATAACTCTTTTACTGCATCCTTAAGGACTCCTGTAATGGAATAGTGGATTTATGATTTCTGAGTCATCTGTACTGGTCAGATTCTTATAGTCCTCTTAATGATAATAGTGGCTATGAACCAGAACAAGAAATATAAGTTTCTTGTACTTCTTTCTATTACACGACAGGTTGTAGTGGCCATTTCGAAACACATGACCTTATTATATTTATGTGCAGGGGGATCTTCAACAGAAAGCCAATATTCTACATGAGGATCTGACGAAGCATGTATGTCTGGTCTCTTCATCTTGTACCTATAAGTTCTACATTTATGATTGATCTTATTGACTTTTTGTCGTAACATTTTAACTCGGTAGCAAATTCTTGAATTTAATTTCTAAATTTAGTGAATGTTATTGACTAGTAGAGTAAAGGATAATCCACTCGAATAATAGAAACTGGAAGAGAATTGTAATTTGTAAGTCAATGAACACCTTCTCAAATAAAACAAACTATCAGAAGAGAGAATCTTTCCTGCCCAAGCGCTACAAAATCCTAGATCAGTTTTATTGTAAGGAGAAGACCTCACACTAGGCCGTACTAAGCCCAAGAAAGGAGCCATAACTAGATAGAAACTGAACAAAAATCAAATAACAGCTCTAGAAGAATCAGTAACGCTCCCAGCAGGGTTACATATGCACCTTCGGCTGATAAACTCCATATGCAACATTAACCCTGGTTGTGCCAATTCAGTCTTACAGACTCTAAATTTGCATTTGTAAAATTCCTATATCACATAGTATCATCTTTAGGGATATTGATGGTGGTTCTGGATGCCTGTGCCATCACAAGCCATGTATTGTGTTCCACAAGTTATTATCAGAAGTTTATTAGTTAATATTTGTTGCATCAGAGTATGTGATTTTGATTGTGCTATTATCTGTACTGCATCAGATATATTTGCTTCCCTGTGCAAGCTGCCTGTTTCATCTTAAACTGAGAATGGTTTCATTTGATTTGTTACTATAATTTTTCGGTGCATTCTTCTAACATTTTCAACAGAAAGAAAATATTGTGCTTTGCCATAGATTCGAAAATGACATCGAATTCTGTCTCATCTTTCATTGTTTGATGATTTTGATTGAATTTAATGCAGTGGATAGTTAAAGAGTTAGCCTTGCTGAAAAATCTCATTGATCGAGCCAATGAGAAAGGGTGGAGACGCGAATATCCTTAATACTATATGGGGACTAGTTTTTAAGATTTCAAACAGAGCATGGTTGTCAATATGAATTCTTAGAATCTTAGTATCTTACATAAAATTTCCACCAGAAAATATTGGCCTTGTTAGGTCCCCAATTAAAAAGAGAATAAATTTTTAAAAAAATTCAGCGTTCAAGGTTTAAAAACTACGTAGTCTGGTGATAACTGATAACTGACTCAAGTTGAGTGCACTGTGTTTTCTTTTTATTCAAAGAAATTATAATATGAATGTACTAACAGATCAATAATGCATAAAATGGGAATTATCTCGAACAGATTTCCAACTAAAAAAACTGCCATTTTTAATTCTGTTTTAAAGAAATGATAAAATTGATATAAAAAAAAAAGTTCAACTTATCACGCTGTGTCAGTTTCTATATATTTATAGGAACTTAGACATGAATATGCGTGCAACCAAATAAGAGTACCATTTGTTTTCTGGTGTCTGCAATGAATCATCTTTACTGCACGCATCATCCTAATGCTTTTCTGCTTTCTTGGATGGAACTAAAAATTGTTAGGCTACTCTAGAACATGTGGCTTTCTGGTTGTTGGCCTTAACTCTATCTCTGCTACACTTCATGAGTACCTTGAGAAAAAAAGTAGACTACAAACTCCATCCGAAGTATCAAAATTGCTGGCAAGTGTTCCTAAAGTAATTCCTGATCGACATGAGCTTCATCCCGATCCCGAAGATATTGTAAATGATATGAGCATTGAGAAAGACTCCCCTAAATCAAACCTCGAATGTTACTCCCCTGTTACTAATCATGGATGGCAGGATTACAAAGAATCAGGTACGTCTAATGGATGAAGCTCCTTGAACTTATTTTCATTTTTAAGTCCTTGGCAACCCCATCACTGTTGCCAAACTAGTGTTATTTCTTTGATTTGTGCAAGAGTCTAATTGATCTGTTTATTGGAGAAAATTGTGTTCTTTATGACTTGCACCATAAGTAGGAGATAAATCCGTGCTTGACAATTCTCATGTCTTATACGTTTAGGTGGAGTTTGGTTTGGTGGATGTGATAACTGATTAATAGGATTGATAAAATTGGAGGATGGTTAAATAATCAACCCAAATTTGAGGAGATAATAATCATTCACTTTGATAATTAGAGTGCGGATAATCCACTATGGGCTGAATAATGCAAACCAAAGATTTGATTAAGATGAATACTTGAATGCATCCATCATAAATCAATCCCAACTGTGATGAATACATCGAACCATGTATCACCAACAACCTTATAGCTCATGGTACTCTGCAAGTAAAGCTTAATCACTATGTGCCTGATGACCAATATAAGGTGTTACCAAGTACTATACCAGCTCATATCATGTTACTGGTGTGCAGCTAAATGTAGAAAATATGAATGCTGTCATATTATTACTTTGAACTTCTTGGTGTCAAACAAATATTGCCAAATAATTATGTTGTTATATCATCTCAAAATAATTATGTTATATAACTAAACTGTAGTCGTTCAGGAGTTGATGGAACTGGTCTAATATGTTTCTGTTTCGGCAACAGAAGAGAAGACTCTCCATTGCGATCCATCCCCTCCAGCAAGAAAGGAATCCATATTCAAAGAGCCTGACTTCGAGCCTGAGGCTGGCAATATGACCAGCAGAAAGGCATCGCAACCCACTGCTGAGCCGAGACAAAATAAGCTGGGGGGAGAAGAATTGAAAATATGCTCCCAGATGACAACCTCTCATGAGCAGGCAACAAGAACCGGCTGCAAGGCTTCAGACATGGCTGTTATTGAGGTACCCGGTGATGTTGATGAGGGTGGCGAACCTACAGTTGTTCAAGAAGATGAGAATACTGATGACTCAGAATGGTGCCTTGAAACCCCAACTGGCGAGCGGAGAAAGTTCCAGTCGTCTGTGTTGAAAACCTGGAGCCAGACCTGCCTGTATGCGTCCAAATTCAAGGTGTGGAGGGAAGGTGAGAATGAAAATACTGCAGTTTGGTTGTTTGATGCCTTTCCAAAGAAATAGCACTTTGGACTAACACTTTGCCTTCCGTCTCTTACAATTAGAATTTGAACAACTCTGTGGGAATAGTATCTATAATCTATTACCGCAAGATGGATTTAGCTCCCTTCTAACTTGTAAGGTTATGGATTGGAAAATTTTGTTTTTCTGCATTTTTGCATCATAAAGGAAAACAATCTGACACGGGGTCCCCAAGGCAGAGTCAAAGTTTAGTTGTTAAGATGTTTTCTAGTATTATGGTTGTAAGCCACATGATCACATGTGTAAATAGAAAATTATTATTAATCCTATTTAAAAAATGTCATTTGGGGTGTAAGATCTTAACTGGAGGTGGAGCCAGACCGGCACAAATGCGTTGCGGTGATGGTTGTCGGTCCGGTCCATGGTTGCGGGAGTCCGAGTCCGCCGTTGGGCGGTTGAATATGTGGCGCACACCCTTTTTTTCAATTTCTTTTTCCCTTTTCATTATTTTGGGGGAAATTTAGGATTTGAGAAATGGGAGATTGTTACTTTTTAGTGTTGGATAATATTGAGTGGATTTCGAAGGATGTAAAATGATTTTTGCAATATTCAGTGATTTATATGTTAATGTATTTTAATCATAAAATTTATTTTGACTGTAATTTTTATAAAATTAATGAAATTGTTATTTCTAGTTTAATCATGTTTTAAATTATAATTTCAGGCCATCCGCAGCGCGGCTCGTTGCCGGCTCGGACTCGTCCTGCAGAGACGAGACGGCGACGTGACGCCGTTGCAAATGCCATCTCGTCCCGTCGGGACGAGCCATCCCGTCCCGCGTTGCGTGCGGAAGGGTCCCGCGACGAGCTGTCTCGCCACGCGCCAGCGATACATGGCGCTCGCCGGGCCGCGAGTGGGCGTCGTAATTATGATGTCATAATTTATTTTTTTTTAAAAAAAATTGATTTTTCAGAAAAATAAATAAATAAATAAATAAAACGGTAATATGACCGTTCAACGGTCGATTTTTTATTTATTTTTTATTCTATAAATACTCTTCATTCTCCATCTTACACACAAACACACATCTATTCTTCTCCTCATCTATCTTTCTTTCCTCTCTAATCACTTCTATAAATCATTCCTTTATTTTTTTCTTCTCCCACATTTAATCCATTCATGGATCCATTTGAGCAAATGCGTCGAATAATGAAAGAATCGCTAGAAGAAGATCGAATCGACGTAGGGAGGAGGAAGCTGCCGCGCCTCCTCAAAGGCGACCCCGGACTTACATCCATCGTAACCGGGAGGAAGCCGCCGCAAGGTTGGAACGTGATTACTTCAGTCGGAACCCGGTATGGGGAGATATCTACTTCTGTCGCCGTTTCCGTATGTCACGCGCGCTATTTTTGCATATCGCGAATACATTGGCGGCCCAGGAAGAGTACTTCAGAGAAGGGTTCGACGCTGTTGGTCGTCCTAGCCACACGACGCTCTAGAAATGTACTGCAGCGATCCGTCAGCTTGCTACTGGACAAACGGCGGATTCGTTCGACGAATACCTGCACGTCGGAGAATCCAATGGGAGACTTTGTTTGATGAACTTCTGCAAAGGCGTCCGGGCAACCTTCACCGATGAATTTCTGAAGAAGCCAACCACCGCAGATTGTCAGTTTCTGCTCCAACTTCACGAACAAGTGCACGGATTCCCCGGGATGCTGGGGAGCGTCGATTGCATGCATTGGCAATGGAAGAATTGCCCTGTGGCGTGGAGGGGGTCATACACGAGCGACCACAAAGGCACCCACCCCACCGTTATACTCGAGGCCGTCGCCGACTACCGGCTATGGATTTGGCATGCGTATTTTGGGGTCCCCGGCTCGAACAACGACGTCAATGTGCTCAACAATTCCGACCTCTTCAGCGAAGTTCTGAATGGTAAAGTGTCGGCCATCAATTTTATCGCTAACAATCGCCAGTATAAAATGGGGTACTATCTTGCCGACGGCATCTATCCGAAGTGGCCAACCTTCGTGAAGACGTTCAACAGGCTTGCGAACGAAAAACAGGCTCTTTTTGCGCAGAAGCAAGAGGCTGCTCGCAAGGATGTGGAGAGAGCGTTCGGGGTTCTCCAAGCTCGATTTAACATTATCAAAGCCTCGGCTCGTACGTGGTATATGGATAATATGGTCGACATCATGTATACCTGCATAATCTTGCACAACATGATTGTCGCCGACGAAGGACCTGAGGCGGGAAATTGGTTCGACCCTGAAATCCCGGGAAGCTCAACCGCAAGTAGTCCGCCTCGAAGGGGAGTGCATCCGTCTTTGCAAGAGCGGTTGTCTATTCGTGCAAGGACACGTGATTCTACCGGCCACGCCGAAGTCCAGGAGGATCTAATGGAGCACATTTGGGCAAAATTTGGCAACCGTTAGATGATCGTCACTAGTGAACTCCTTCTTCTGCTTCTTTGCCTCCATTTTTTTGTGATTTGAATTTAAGTGTGCAATATGTAATTTCTAGTTTTTTAAATTATGTCTTTTTTATTTTTTTAGGTTTTTGAATTATAATTTTATTTTATTTGATGAAGTGTGTTTTTATTAATTGAATTTGTTGGAAATAAAAATAAAAAATGAAATTAAATGAATAGTTAAAGGATGAGATGGTTAAGAGATAGAGGAATGCAGATAATGTCTCGTAGTTAAGAGATGAGCTGAAAAATACAGTGGGGCCCATAAATAGTTAAGGGATGAGATGATAAAGAGATGAATAAGAGATAAACATACAGATGGCCTCATAAGAGTACAAAATTAAGGTTTAAGTATGGTAATTTGAATGCACTATCAAAATAACATCATGTATGAAAATAAGATGCATCCAAACACTGTCAAAGACACCAACCAAAAATATTTGGTTCCTATAGGGTCAACCCATTAATACAAATCCAATAAAGTTCGACAGAAATACACTTTGGAGCGTGTTTGTGTCGGATTTTTATATTGTCAAACTTTTACATTGTGTTGAAATTGATGATCTTAATTTAAATGCTTTGATGAAGTGGTGCCACATTAAATTACAGTAATATTTAAAATTGTAATAGCTTTGAAACTCTATACACAAAAACTTATGTATACCATTACAGAATCGTATTTCTTTTTTTTTCGTTCTATTACAAGCGAATAATTTTTTATTAAGTAGTTAAAAATAACACATTTACTCTTTTTAACTTTTTTCACTTCTCTATTTTACTCTCCCCGTCTACAAAAAATAGAGTATATTTGTCATTTTTGATTATTCACAAAAAAAAAAAAAACACATCTTAAAAATGAAAGTTTTCAACAACTTCATTCTTACTTTTTTTTTTCCTTTCTCTCTTATTAATTATATAGACCCCACATTCTACTAACACTATTTCTCTCCACTTTTTTCTCTTCTCTCTTACTCCATCCGTCCCAGATAATTCGACTCAATATTCCATTCCGGACCGTCCCACATAATTTGTCCCACTTCACTTTTACCATTTGTGGTAGTGGACCTCATATTCCACTAACTCATTCCTACTCACATTTTATTATAAAACTAATACTTTAAAAGTAGGACCCACATCCCACCAACTTTTTCAATTCACCTTCCACTAGATTTCTTAAAATCCGTGTCGGGTCAAAGTGTCCCAAATTGTCTAGGACGGATAGAGTATTTTTTTCCCCTTCTCTTTTACTAATAATGTGTACCCCACATTCCGCTAACACTACTTCTCTCTTACTTTTTTCTCTTCTCTCTTATTTTACTAATTCCACATTAAAACCCGTGTCATTCACAATATATCCTATTTTTTGTGGATGGAGAAAGTATTTCCTATTATATCTTACTATATTATCTTTCTACTTATCTCATTAAACCAATGTTTTAAAAATCAGACCGGCAAGCGAACCGGCGTCGTTACTGGTTCACTGGTTTAACCGGTTCATTGGTCGAACCACTGGTCGAACCTTTTTACAATTATAAATACATATATTAAATGTATAAATACAAAATATATAAAATTTAGTAAGTAATAAATTGTAATTAGCAATACTCAAATAATAAAAACATAATATTAAATTTTTTATATAATAGATTATTAAAATAAGTGAATGATAAAATTTAAATAATCTTCTTGTTAATACATATAATTAAATACATATTATATATAAAAATAGATAAAGTTTGTATTAATTTTAAAAGTATTATATGATGAAATAATACTATAGCAATTATATAAAATTAAACACGGATTTGTAGTTAATTTGGTTAAAAATATATATTAATATTATTAGTTATTACATATAAATAAATACGAATTATTAGTAAGTTTGATAATATTAAGTAAATAATAAATTTTAACAATCTTAGGTATAATTAATTATATAATTATAGTTAAAACCGATCAAAATTTAGTGACTAACAAAATATAGTTAAAATTTAGTCAGTGATAATTAAAATTGGACAAAAATTACATATTTAATGTATAAGAATAACTAATGTTCATCATATTTCATTCATATGCATGTGGTGGAGTGGTAGAGATGCCTCTATTTATACAAGAGGTCCTAGGTTCGACCCCCTCTAATCTCAGATTTTAAAAAAAATTTAAACAAGCCATTTTACTCATACAAAACCGGTTTCTGATTCCCGGCCCAACCGGCCGATCCGGTCCGATTTTTAAAACACTGCATTAATACCTTTGTGTTTTAGTAAAATTGAAAACTTTTGAAACAACGTACTTCTATGTTTTAATGCACAATTAATAAAATAAAAAAGAGATAAAAAGAAAAAATTTGAAGAATGATTTAAGATGGAAAATTTTTAATATTAAACGAACTAAAAATAAAAATAGTTGCAAATTTAATTTTGTGCGAAAAAGAATGTTTTGGCTTGGGGCTTATCTGCAATTCAACAATTTCCGAAACAAAATTACGAGATAGATTTTGAATCACAATTTATACACACGGGAGGCCATGAGCACACCTCTACCGCCGCCCGCCATGAACATCGTTGCAGGCGCCGCTTCCACTAATCTCAAGACTGTGCTAATTACAGGGGTCAGCCGCGGCCTCGGTAAAGCCCTAGCACTTGAATTGGCCAGTCGCGGCCACACCGTAATCGGCTGCTCCCGCTCGCCGGAAAAACTCTCAGCTCTCCAAACCGAGCTCACCTCCGCCTCCGACGGCCGGAGCAACGCTGACAAGCATATATTCATGAATGTTGACGTGGTAATTCCTCGACTAATATGCTTCTCATTTCTCTAATTTTCTTATCTGCTGTGACTGTGATTGTTTACTTTTCTTTTCTTTTCTTCTTTTTTTTCTGTAATTGCTGTTAATTAGAGGTCTAATCGTAGTGTTGAGGAGTTGGCGCGTGCTGTGGTGGAGAAGAAGGCTATTCCTGATATCATTGGTATGACCGTATGATGAGGCATTAACGATTTTATTTTTGCCCTCCATAATTTTGTTTGTTTTTGTTGTTTCAGATAGTTATTTTGTGGATGAGTTTCTTTTTATCTCATTTTTTATTTATTTGATGATATCTGTCATTTTATGTAACGTAGACTGAATACTGTCATGGCATTTTGCAAAATGGTATTGAAATGTGATGTTCTTCTGCTATTTGTAAAGCACAACTAGTTCATCGAATGTATTTTACATCTGCAAGTTGTAAGCATACGGCATACCTTGGCTATAACACTTCAGTTCAGAGTTCAGTTAGGATGTATGGGAGAGGGTTTAAATGTAATGTTGAACTGCGATAGATCAGTTGAGTGGCTGGGGCATGCCTTTTAAGCCTTTAAGATGCAGTATATCAGACATGAATCACAATTTATTATCCTGCAGCACGTTTTAGTATAATCTTTATTAGACCATATTAGAATACAATCTACAGGTTTTATTTGAAAAGGCTTCCAGGAAAAACATTATTGCCTTAATTGATCAGGCCGTGCTCTGGTAAAATGGTTCTAGTACTGGTCAAAGGTGAACAACAAGTAGATGCATCAAGATCTTAACTTCCATGTTTATGCTTTTGAGTTTCCTAAGCTATTTCTTTTTGTCTATATGAGGTTTAGTGTGACTGGAGTGTCCAGAGAATAACAAATGTGGTTTCCAATTAACAAATTTCTCTAGGTATATGAGGTCTATATTGCGCCATGTGAGAAGTAAACTGACATAACATTACTTTAGTTCTTCACAGTTGCTGGTCTTGTACTCAATATAATATGAACAGTTTTTTGTTTAGTTCCAGTATTCTTAAATTAAGTGGATTCATGCATGGCTTTTTTCAAGTGAACAATGCTGGGACAATAAATGGGAACAATAAATTATGGGAGGTTCCTGAAGATGAATTTGACACTGTCATTGATACGAACATCAAGGGTACCGCAAATGTACTACGCAACTTCATTCCAGTTATGATTGAGAACAAGCACGGGATAATTGTCAACATATCGTCTGGATGGGGAAGATCTGCTGCTGCACAGGTAATATACGTTACTGCATGTATATTTCCACCATAATCTTACTCCCTCCGACCCACGTTACTTGAGGCATTTCTTTACGGCACGGGATTTAAGAAAGTTGTGTCTGATGAGTTGAATAAAAGTAGAGGAGAGAAGAAGAGAGGGAAAAGTAAAAAAAGAATAAAGTAGGGTGAGATTAGATGTTTTGTTTTTGGCCAAAAAAAAGAAATAACTCAAGTAACTTGGGACAACCCAAAATGGAATACGACTCAAGTAACTTGGGACGGAGGGAGTATATTTCTAGGCTGTATGCATGTGTACCTAGCACCGACTAGTTTTTTATTGAGTATGTGAAAATAGGCACTAATTTAGTTTTTAACTTGCAGTGGCTAACTACATAACTAATTAAATGATGCTTCTTACTTTGTTAAGATTTAATGTGTTGCTGAATAGGAGTATTATTTTATAACCTATTCCATGCCAATGAACTTCATCTGAAAAATCATTTCATCGGGTTAAAAGATATGTATGGTGAGCATTTATTAGTTTCAATTATTAAGATGACCAAGATCTGAGCTCTGAATTTCAATCCCTGAGTGCTTAGATCAGGAGATTGTAAGGCCCTCTGTTTTGGATCATGTTTTTTAAGGGGTGATACTTTATGAAAATACTAGGTGGCTCCTTATTGTGCTTCAAAGTGGGCAGTGGAGGGATTGACAAGGTCAGTTGCGAAGGAGCTGCCTCCTGGCATCGCTGTTGTTGCGCTCAATCCTGGTGTGATCAACACCGATATGCTTCAATCATGTTTTGGCACTTCGGCTTCTCTATACCCAACGCCTGAATCATGGTACACACACTCTCTGTCTCTCTCAGTGCATCTATTGTAGTCTTCTTTCGTGAATTTATTAGTGCTATATTTCTATTGCTATCAACCTGAAGTGCTATCTTTCTTTTTCTATCTATTGGCTCCTTAACTGTAGTGAAGAGTCAAAAACTTGCCTGTATTGCCAGAAGTTCACAGAAAAATTAAGTAATTATAGATGAAATACACAGTCGTCAAATTGATCGGCTCTCGAGATCCATTGGGGCTACTTATCTTTGTTTCCGAGATCTGACCTGAATTTTGGTTTTCTTAAAAGTCCATTTGCTTCGGCAGGGTTCAAGTAGGGTTGCAAGTTGTAGTGAATATTGATCTGTTGAGCTAAAGTTGTTTGGTTTTTATATTTTGCAGGGCACCTAGGGCAGCTACTCTGATTCTGCACCTTACAGTGGCTGACAATGGTGCACCTCTCACCGTGTGATACGATACGACGACATGGATGTTTGGTGCATGAAGTCTGAAGAGTAAATCCATTCTGTTTTGTAGACTAGTAAGGTAATAGATCATTCATGTAAGCTAGGCCCTGAAAAAAATCAGTTCAGTTTGGCTCTAAAATGTCAATTTGAAACCGTATATACTAATCATTCAATAGTTTTTTTATTATGACGCTCCTCCGCTTGGGCAATCAATTGTTCCAATGCATCATTGGGAGCCATACTGAATTTCACAATTGAGAATGAAAAAAATTAAGAGAGAAAATTGAGTGAGAGAGGGTTTTTTTTTTTGAGAAACAAAATTGTGGTGAATGAGATATTAATAAATGAATTGGAGGATATAAAATGAAAAAATAAAAAGGAATGTTTATATAATGGTTTTATTTGAGAAAGTGAGACAATTTTATAATTATATGGAGTACTAATTTCTGATTTTTTTAAAAAATATCAAACAGCTATAAAAACGAAGCCCACTTGTAGGAGTCCGCCAAGATGAGACACTTGCAACGCGTCTCGGCGGTATGAGATGCAACACGATTCCGAGCTCGTGTTGTGGTCTTGTGGATGCTCTAAACTTGTTCTTTAAAAATATTCCTAACAAATAAAAACATATTCACACAATAGACAGGAACTGGAGTCTCACATGAAAGTTCCTGTTCCTGTTGCTCCGTTTCATCATCGGCAAACACTATGAAAGCAGCTAAGACAATCATCCGCCATAATTTGTTAACTGGACGTGTATCAAAAACTATATATATACATATACATATATACGTACGACTCTTATCCTAACTTGGGAGTCGATTATTGGTATGGCCTGGTTTATACAACATTTACATTCATCACAAATACACATTACCCAAAATATGAAGCAATCAAATAAATAAGTCTCTCAGAAAATGGCATGTTTTTCACAACCGAACCTTAAAGGCTGTCTATTTGTGGTGAAGAAGCTCAGGGTAGAGCCCCAATACATGCTCCGGCATAAAATCGTGCCTTGTCAAGATTCCGACCACCGGATGTCTCTGCAAAATACCAAATAGTGATGTCACACAATCCAAAAAATCTGAACGATACAGTGGAAAAAGCAGAAGATAGTAGGTATTATTACCCCGGGCGTTTTGGGGATAACGCACAAGTGTCGGAGGGCGAGTTGTCGAAAGAGGATGGCGGCTTTGGCAAGAGACATGGTCTCTACAACCATGTAGGGGGATGAGTTGGTAATCGGATGGAGATCAACATACATCTCCATTTCCTCCGGGGTCAAGTCGATGTCGCTCACTTTAAGCCCCTTCCCCAACCCAGGCTTAGCAAAGTCGAAGGCGTCATACGTCCTCAAAACTTTCCCTCCACACACCGCCCTGTTCTTGGTGAACTTCTTCCGGTTGAGCAGCACCAGTAGATGAGACCTCAGCACAAGGCCGCACAGCTCCGGTGCATCTGTGAATGGAGGCTCGTCGATCACTGGAAACCCGTTGTGTCCGGTCGTCTCCAGAGCATGCATTATATTCCCTACCTTCTCAACACCAGAGAAGGTGATCAATGGGCCGGAGCAAACGTCCCCAGCGGCCAGGTGCTTCATGTATGGCTCTGCATGGGCTTCCAAGTAGGGCAACCCCTTCATCTGCACAATTTGGTCGTAGACCCCGTGGTTGAAACTGTCCGCCACTGTTTTCGATATGAGGAGGACGAGCATTATCAAGGGGAGCATCAGTAGGTTGTTGGTAAGCTCCAGGAGTATGACACAAAGAGACACTGTCATCCTCATGGTGCCACCGAGGAAAGAAGCAGCTCCCAGAACGGAGAAGAGGCCGAGGTCAAGGGTAGACAAAGAACCCAAGAGTCTTCCAACAAGGCGCCCGTACGTGGCTCCAGCAAGTATGACAGGAATGAAAAGCCCAGATGGGATAGCAATGCCATAAGTAGTAATTCCTAGGAAATATGTTCCAGCAAAGAAAATGATCAGTGAGGAGATTTCAAACTCGTTTCTGTTTGTCGAACTCAACAGGTTACGGATGGCATCATCGCTGGTGTTGAGAAAAAGGGACGCCAGATCATTGTAGTGTCCAGGCTGACATTGGAAGCTCTTGTAGTTTCCAGAGCGACCAATTGTCGGGCACTCTTTCTCAGAGCCACTAGGACATGGAATGCACTTTGCCAACCATGGCAGGCCGAAGGCCAAACAGGATGTTAGAAGGGTAATAACTGCGACAAGTAGGACTCTGAAAGAAGGGCCTCTCCTGCAAGGAAGCGAATAACAATATTTGTTAGTAAGCTTTAGAATTGTGACTTATAATGGATCAATTAATCCTCGACAGCAAGGACAGAAGCAGTTCTATGTAAAGGTGGAAGAAAGAGAGGGGTCAATCAGCTAAATAGTAAGTAGTGCATAAAAATCAGTTAGCCGGAAGAAAAACAAGAGGTTATACAACTGTTGTTCAACAAGTATGACAAGAACGTTTATGATGATACGAAAGTGATCTTTGAGCATGATTTTAAAATGTGATCAACAATAGTTTGCAAGGCATACAAAAATAGTGGAAGGGGAGAAGGCTGAAACATACTCGTTAACCAAGGTATATGTTCTCAAGACTTTGTCCACAAAAAAATTGTATAGGCTTCCCAAAAGACCTCCAAGAACTCCAATTAGTACAACTGCAAGCAGATCTGCATTGGTATAATTAGGAATTGCAGAATGCATTTCAAACATAATGAGTCCTCCTTGTCCGAAGAGTCCACAATTGCCACCGCGGCAAAAGTTTATGAGACTTCTTAATACAACAGCTACAATAGCAGTTGTGAAGAAGGTCCTCCAAAGTAGAGCACTCCGCCACCTGGAAAACAACAAATACAGCTTACCCATATTATAGTGACAGAAGGTCTTCACGAATGTTCCATATTATATGGCAAGTCAAGTTGTTTTTCAAATATTTTTGGGAATTAAGAGATGCAAACAGAAAACATATGGAGATGAGAGATACTGTTACTATCCTAAAATACAAGCACAAGCTATTTCCCAAAGGAAAAGTACCAAATCATTTACTCTATTTTCATACTGAGCATGCATGCAACCCATCTAATTGCCTAAACATGATGAAATGCTTCATATGTACGCTAAATCAAGAATAGTCATTCACATTAGGTAAGGAACAAAGTAAGATTTGATATTTTCAAAGAAATTCATTATAACCTTCTCATAAGCTTCAAATATCACCAAAAATAGCATTAATCATCAGTGCACTTTAACTTAGCAAGTTTATATATGAAATTCAGCTGTTATATCTCTGAAAGCGGAAGAGGGAAAGATACCAAGAGGCAGCTTCTTCAAGGGCAAAAAGCACACCACCAACTGGGGCACGAAAAGCTGCAGCCACACCAGCAGCAGCCCCACAAGTAATCAAATCCCTTCGGTCTCTATCATTTTTGAAGTATCTGAGCCACTTCCAAGTTAAACGGTATTTTCGAGAACCTCCTTGCCCAAGTAAATTTGCTATGCAGGCACCGGTATGTACCATTGGTCCTTCCTTACCAACAACCAATCCAGCAGAAACTCCCAGGATGGAACCAAAAATCTAGAAAATTGGAATGTGAATTAACACATCAAGAAGAATAAATCAAATTCAGAAAAAAAGGAAGAAGAGGCGTAATTCAGTTCCTTGAGATTATAAATTTGTAAGGTAACAATGAAGGTAAAACCATTATCTCGATTAAGTCAGACAACAAGGAACCATACAATTTGTACTGACTTAAAAAACATTAGGTAAACACTAAAGGCTATTGTAAAGTGAGCCATCTAGTCAATTACAAACATAGATGAGCATGAGTAATTAAACTCACAGCTTTGAGCTTGCTATATTTTTAGTGAATTGTGAAAAGGATCTTAAGCATAATTCCGACGCCTGTGCTTAGGACCAGATCTATTGGCATTAGGAAAGTGCAATTTATATGCATCATTTATCAGAGTACACGTTATATAAATAAGATTGATCGACTATTCCAAGCTTTGATCACCAATAAATCTACTCTCGCTCAAAAACCTACGCACAGATTTCTCATTTCCTTTGGTTTATCATTTCATCACTGCAACAGGGAAAATCTGACAATTTACTAATTGGGAAAATCAAAGCAAGTCGAATTCAAACCTTCACAAATAGGGTACTTGGAGCGAGGATGGAATGAGCGTCAATGCCGTTAAGATAGGCTTTCACTTCTGGTATGCCAGAACCAGCTGCAGCAGGGGCAATATACGCGCATAGTGCCCCAGCACAAATAGCCAGAATCACATTAGTACCAGCAAATGCAGCAAATGCTGGGAGATACCTGCAGTGGAATAAGTTAATTCAGGCTTATTATCAAATATTGATTGTGAATAAAGTATTCGCCAAACAGATTCAAAAGAGTTCATTTTCACACTCCAGATATCACACAAACATGATTTATATGATATAATCAATATTTTGGGGGAACAATATGGAGGATTAGACATCAATCTCATAATAGGTCTTTGCTAACAGTTTCCTTACCATGTACAGGCCAAGTAGATGAGGCCTAGGCTTCATCAGAAGTTTGTAAGTAATTTGTTAGTTGACACCAGAAAATAAGGTGAATACCAGCAGAGTATAAGATTAAGATGGACATATTAGTAATAAATTGGACCACCGGGATCGACTTTTGGCAATATGTGGCAGATGGCAATGCAGCTCATGTACACCCACCAATTTTGGTAGGAAGCAGATGCTCTATGTTACTACTCACAATATTAAAACAAATATGAATGGAATTAAAAGTTTGCTGGTCAGAATTGGTCTTACTTATCATTAAACATCAAATCGCTAGTGATCACAAGCTTGTAACCAGCAATATTCTCAACCGCCATGTTATTTAAGAAACCAACAAGTCCTGTGCACAATCCTATGAGAAGAGCCAGTGTCCATTTGAGAAAAATATACTGAAAAATCTGAACTCGTTTCCTAGATCTCCAATCCTGCTTAAAGAGATCATTCTCAATCATCCTGCAAAAAAGAGATTGCAAATAAGTGAACACAGATACTAGTTGATCATTCACTGTGCTTTCAGATCCACTAATTCAAGTAAAAAAAACTATGAGCACAACACTAAAATTTGTAGGTTAATAGTCCTAATTCATGGAAGTAGCCTAATTCATGAAGCAGATTTGAACTACTAGGAAAAACAGAGTGGCATACATAGTTAACCAACTCTAAAGCCATACTCGAGCTCAAATGCATTGAAGATCGAAAAAGAAGCAACAGTCAATCCAAGTCACAGAAAATTCTCGATTGACGAAAAGCTAAATCAATCACCAGGAACAAGGCAAAATTTAACACAACGATACTGATACATGAAAAAAAGTTGGAAAAGGAAATATTCATACTCGTAATCGAGGCTTTCGATGGGATACACCTTGGCGCCAACAATAGCAATCTGAGAGGTGGTATTGATTCTACTCTTGAGATTCAACAACGGCTCCCTCGCCTCCGAAAACGACGAAGCATCGCTGCCTCTTCCGTCGTTCTCTATGTCACCTCCTCCATCAACGTAATCACCTTCAGGCTGACGATGATCCATCAATTAGACCGATAAATAACTGAATTAAGTTTAAAAAATCGCCGATTCCTCGAAGAAGTCTCTCAAAAATCACGATGATCTCGTAGATTCTAGATTAGCAGTGATGATATAGACACACGGGAAGTACGTGTTATATTTCTGTAAAGTAAGACGAAAGGGAGAGAGAGAGAGAGGGATGCGTGATCGTGAGCGTGATAGTGATAGTGGTGGTAATGGTAGAATGAGAAATGCAATGGCAAGAGCTTGAAGCTGCTATAATGGCGTCTGATTCTCTCCACTTGAAAAATAGTTGGAATTCAATGCGTTGTCTCAAATAGATAAGCAATAATTCATTTGAATTGTTTGGACTTTTCGTAACTATATGTTATGGGGAAATATCATATGAAACTTGCACATAACAACTTTCCCTTATTGTACATAAGATTTAGTTCAATTCTTAATCAGAGATATCGACAAGATTTAATGTATCCATGAATAAAACACATGTAAATAACACTGTATGAATTATGAAATTTTCAATTTTACTTAATTGTTTTTGAATAATTCTTAAACACATTCTTTTGTTAAAATAAAAAAAAAAACACTTATTTGTTATATTTTTTATGTGGATGAGACAAATTGCAAAAAAATGGTAATTCATTATGCAATAATGTAGTGTTCATTTTTAAATATTACTCCCTCCGTCTCAGTTTAAGAGTAACATTTTGCCATAAAAGTCCGTTCCAATTTATGAGTCATATTTAAAATCTTCCATATTTGGACATCAAATTTGTCCTATTATTCATCAAAATTACACTCAAATACCATTATCTACATAAAAATAAACAAAAAAAAAATATAAAAATAAACAAAAAAAAAATAAAAAATCAAAAGGTCAAACCATCTCACTTTCCACCAACTCACTTCATATATTACACACTCCTCCAACTTATTTCATTTATTACACATTTCATCATCCCACTTTATTTATCACACACTCCACCAATTTTTTAAAACTCGTGCCATAATTAATTGGTACTCCTAAACTGGGACGGAGGGATTACGAACCAAATTTCATGGTTTGAATGACGTTTCTCTCGAAATATTTTATAGTAAGAATGTTGTTGATAAGACCTTTCATTCAAATGTAAAATAGCTAAAACCTATTTTTGATACTAAAAACATTCTAGTCGTCAAGTATCTTCTTTTTTGTGAAGTGGGGTGGGTATAAACTTACTATATTAATATTCACTTATTTTTAAGGGCTAAATAAATTACATGAATTTTGAAGTGAATTTTGTTTTGTACATGGATTTAAATTTTTCAGAAAATGTCAAATTCTTCATGTTTAAGTCGTAAAATTGAAAAACTTATAAAAATTTATATGATAAAACAAAAGTTTATATGCAAAATTAAAATCAATTTTGGAGTATATATAAATGCGTGTATTCCAAATTTTGATGTATTACCACGACATGATGCTGAAAATGAAAGCAATATTAATTGAAACCGATAGTAATATCAACAATAAACATGTAGTAAGATATACTTTTACAACTCATTATATTTACAGTTGAAGATTCGAGATTTATTTGAAATTATTAATTTGCAGTTCTAGATCCATGATCCATGATTCACGGTGAAGTTAAAATTCCAAAGTCCTAGGATTTAAATTCAGTCGAGAGTTTCTTAATTAACTCTTATCCACGTTGATGGATTATGAATTACTGTGACAGAAAAAGGAAATTGAATCAATCATTCATAATTGATACTGTATGTGTCAAATTAAATAGTTTTTCCCTTCTTACTTTTTTTGTATCTTTTGTTTGTTGTGATAAGATTCTTATCTATGTGACTATGTCCTTTGTTGGTATCGAATTCTCATATGAATTGAATGGTTAGTAATTAGTACTCGCGCGACACGTACAATAGTGATAACCAAATGTTTTATATGCCAATCTCATATGGTTACACCTTACGAATATGTAGTAACTTTTTAAAAAACTTTACCTAACAAATATGTCGAAAAGCATTCCAAACATAGAAAATGAGCAATTTAATTTTTTTATTTGAGAACCGGCCAAATTTTATTTAATAGTGTAATTGAATAATTGATTAGTTGTTGATTAGCAAGATAGGAGTATATACTACTATCACTTAAATAAGAATGGGTCGGTCGCCGCCAACGGCCAACAGCTCGAAAACTATTTACTCTAATCGCTTCAGATAATATACATAACTAATTGGGTTTCAATGTTACTTGTAATGCAGGCTGCAGCTATTAAAAAATTTAAAACAAAATTCAAATTTTTGGCTCAACTATGTCAATTTCCCAGGTGGTTGGCATTTTTTATGGCGAACAAAAGTCTGAAGGATTCAATGTGGTGGTGATGATGATGATTCATTTCGTGGCTCTCCAAATGAGGTCATCCACACACACGTATTTATATGGTATATGCCATTCGCTATTAAAATATTTTGCCTAGTAGTATGACATTCTCTTTGAAAGGGATGGGTAGGTAAGAGATACCTTCAATAAACAAATTATTTTGGTTACTAACTGAAGAATTAATAGTTAAATGCCTTGTTTTCTACAAAAAATAAAATCATATATTTACAAAACATGCAAATATATATAGAAAATTCTAGCAGATAATGCGAACACATTCAAGAAATACAAGTGGTATTATATATACATAAAATGCCTAGAGACTACAGTACACAAACAGACCAAGTCAGATCCAAGCAACAAAACCATCATGAGATTCTCCTAAAAAAAATTATACTATCACAGAGCCTCGTAGTCGTGGCACCACTCTCCCTGATCGCAAACAAAAACCACCACTTTCGCCTCACCAGCATGGCATCTTGGCTGCTTAAAAACAAAATTGCTGGTCAACTGTTGGTTTCATCTCCATCGTCATTGACCATTTCCCGATCCCATCAGTAACCAGATTTAACGGTTGAAGAATGTTCTTCAGTGCCAACAGCTGCATCAGACAGGAGGAGCTTCCCAGATTTGACCTCTGCTATCTTGGGCGAGAGCCTCTTGGCTTCCTCGGTTGAGTAGATATATATCTTCTTCACCATGGTGCAAAATTCACTAAAAACATGACAAATTATTAGCAGCTGGAAAACTAGCTAACCCTTCTAGAAGCTGCAGACTAACCAAAGTCACACAAATGAAAAACAATAGACAATTTGGACAGGTACGCACATGATCAAAATGAATGTCATGTTTGAAAATGATGCAAAAACACAACTGCCTAGCTCAACGAGGAACAGGGTGATTATGTGCTCATTCACATGATCTCTTCCATTGATAAGGATTAGGCAAGTTCAGACCATTGCAACATCAAAATGAACCCTAGCAGCATTAGAGTGCACCGTAATATGACAAACTATACTAACAAACAGAACATATTGAAAAGGGAGATCTAGACATATATAAGACATTTATTTAGTACTCCTTCCATCCCTGAAAATTCGTCACCTATTTCCTTTTTCGTCCGTCCCTAAAAATTGTCACCTTTCACTTATGGTAATGGACCCCACATTAAACTCATTCTCACTCACATTTCATTTTAAAACTAATATATAAAAGTAGGACCCACATGCCACCAACTTTTCAACTCACTTTCTATTACATTTCTTAAAACCCGTGCCGGGTCAAATGGTGACGAATTTTGGGGGACGCAGGGAGTAACAAAACATCAAAAGGAAGGTGCAAGAATCAAGTAAATTAGACTCAACTGCCATGGATCATCTCCAACCATCATCATGTCATCCTCAGCATCTGTGTAGACAACTTGCCATTTCTTTGTTGACACAGAGAGTTCCCCTATAAGTTCAAACATCTCTTCAAATTTCTTGAGCAGATCCTCATAGCAATCAAACCTGGTCAAGTCCACTGCTCTTCCAACAGCAATTCCTTGCATGTGAACCTGAGAGATTTGTGAGCATACATAATTCAAAAGTCCAGTAGAGGGATTTCCGAAAGGAGAAAATCAACATTTCTAACCAAGGAAAAAAAAGTATACTCTTCAAAATATAATCATAATTTTTTTTCAAGCAGGTCTACTATGCAAGTGTTTGTTAATCATATGTTCACATCAAACAAGTAACAACAGCTGAAGCATTCTAGACAGTAATTACAATAATACATTATCCAAAACGATAAAATCTTACTCTGCAGAACCATAAATAAACAAGAAGCGGCAGGATAGCACAATCAGACAGAAATCCAGACATGCTACTTTCAGTACAACGAATATTCAATAAGGATCCTGGATAAATTCTCAAATGATATGAAAAACTGCCCGGCCCCAAACCTCCACATAGCTGGTTTAGAATTAATCAAGTACTGGTCATTTCAGTCAATCTAATTGTTTACTAACATCTTGTGACATTTGAAATAAGGCGGTACATAGTAAGATACCTTTGTGCAGCTGCGGATTTGCCTAGTGTGTGCATCATGAGGGGATCCAAGGCATGACTTATCAGGATCACAACTGACTGAGGGAGCATCAGAAGGTTTACAGTCTGATGGTCCAGAATGTTGTTCACATTCAGCATCTACAGGAACATGAGAATCCTCAATAGCTGTTTCGGACTGAATGGCTGGTGATGTATCTTCAATACGAGACTGGTCAAGCAACTCGATTCCAAACAGCCTGCAGCCATTTGCCTGCCTTTTTTCACTTAGAGGAGCAAATGACTCTGCTGCAGTTGCTATTTGATTAGGCTGGTATCCGGAGTTGCTCAAGATAGGTAGGAAGTTCTCATTAAAATTGATTCTGCTAATTCTGGTTCCATCACTGAGCTTAGGCGACTGATATGTGCCTCGACCACGTGATGGATCACAACCGGCAAATGCTGACGGGGAGTCAGCCGGTGACTTCCACATACCTATTGAGAATCAAGTAATTTCTTATAAAAGCCTATTCCAAATTTCCAAAATGCATTATTGATTATCACCATCATCATCATTAGAGAGAGAGAGAGAGAGAGAGTACAAAGTGGAGATAAATCTTGCATTGGAAGAGGCAAAACAGGTGGCCGTGCCCGCTTATTCCTTTGTTGAGTCTGAGTGTTTGGAGGAGTTGTCGCAACTAGGGGTTCTGTTTCCCATGCTGAAACTCTATCTGGACGTACTATTGCCGAAGGTTCGTCCCACTGGACCTGGACATGTAAAAGTGAACAGTAAGTAAATATTTACTGCCATAAAAATACAGAAGCTATCAACCCACATTATAGCTCTAATCATATAGCAGACGCAACAAAAGAACAAAACCTGATTGTCATCTTTATAGAAAATAATGTTTTATCAAGGGTCAAGATGAGCAAAGCATGGACCTCCCAACAAGCTACACAGATCCCTAATAGTTACCTTCAGTGATCTCCATGCGGAATCAGGCCATCGAGATGAAGAATTATTATCAACACCAACAATAGTCCCACTGAACCTGTATGAACATGCAAGAATGAGTTTTGTCAAACTGTAAAAATTACAATATGACAAGTTTATTAGTAATAATATTACCTTCTTTCAGGTACCTCTTCACCTTCAAATCTCATCTTAAACCTCATCCCTACCGAAAGCTTGTGATTTTGAGCTTCAAGATAGTTGTTAACACTTACTATAAATTCAGATCGGCTAGTCCTGAACACAAATATTTGCAATTGATAATGTAATCATTGAAAGAAACCAGAGGGAAAGCAAAGAAAGGATGTGGCAAGAGCATAAAGTGCTGAAACGGTCAGACGTAACATCTATGTTATCTGACCAAGCTAACGATAATAGAAATGAGCATTTTATATGAAGGATCTATGTTTCAAGGCCAAGCATTATAGCTCCTTGAAGGGTAGACTAGGGAACATGCTGTTTTTACCATGAAATAATTCCATTTATCATCATTTCAGTGTGGTTTTACAAGTTTACAATTTAGACAACATTAGACGTAATAATTGGCATGCCCCAATTAACCTTAGTTATTACTGCCTCCGTCCACAAAAATAGACACAATTGTAAATGGCATGAGTTTTAATGCACAATTGGTAAATTAAGAGAGATGGGGGGAAAAGATGGTGGAAGTAGTGTTAGTGGATTGTGGGGGCCACTTTTAGAATGATGTGTAGGGTTATTATTTGTTTGAAACTTTCCATTTCTAGATCTAGTCTAGATCTTATTTTGGTGAACGGCCCAAAATGGTAAAATTAGTCAATTTTTAGTGGAAAGAGGTAGTATATGATAGGACGAAGTAATGTTGCTCACAGCTCACTCCTAACAAAGTATCAAAAGTAAATGAGATGTTCTAATAACCTTGGTTTATAGAAGACTGAAAATAAGGTTCCGGTGGAGATGGCATGAGATGCAGTTGCAAGAACCCCAAGATGCATACTGTGACTTGATATAACAGAAGATGGCATGTTACTTGCTTGTCTCATAAGCCTGCGCACACCTACTTGGAGTTCCCCATTTTCTCCTCTGCGAAAATATAAAAAGGGAGACTACCACTTTCAGCTGCTGATTACATAAAAAGAAACATAGGCATGAATTTATATAAAAGTACCTTAGGAAGATAAAAGCATCTCCTGCAACCAATTTCTTTGCACTGACAAACACACTCCAGCCAGTAGTCAATAAATGACGCCTTGGTTGACCTGAGAATAACATCAGTCTACCTCATTGTGGATAAGAACTGGTATTGAAGCACAATAGTGACAAGTGATCCATTCATCCCAATGCAAGATAATTCATGTCAAAGGTTTCCAGTGTAGATGTCTTTTATTTAAATGTGTGCATAAACAACTAGACACTTCAGCATGGCAAGAAGTCACTAAGAGATACTATCGGAGAAGCCCATTGTGGTAAAATCTTCTTGAATAGTACATAACAGACAAGTACAGCTTTTTTTCTTGCGTTCATATCACATCTTAAATGTAATTGTAATACCCAATCAGGATATTTTTCTGAAACTTGGTGGACTATCTCATCAGTCACAGTCTCATCATTATGTGTACAGGCAACTATGTGACTCACTAATCACTATCATGCAGCCTATATAGATTTCAATTGCTAGTTTAACACATGCCAAGCCAATGCCAAGTCAATACATGTGGAAATGATTATAACCTCGGAAAATGTGACGGAAATGCCATTCATTCCCATGAAGATCGGAAGCTACCAACTCCTGGCTGGGTGGTTGTTGAGACATATCCTGCACCATGAAAATTTACCACCCAATGAGTAGACAGAAAGAGAAAAGGAGGTTCAGCATTTAAACATCCTTATATTCTGAACTTTTTTACCAGTGAGGGCAGACAATCATCAGCATGTCTTCTCAACACAGAGAATCCACCGTGGGTGCTGGTATCAGAAGCAGTGAGAGTCTTACAAAATGAATGAACAGTGCATTTTTCAGGCTCTGGTAGAGGAGGATCAGGACTTGTGACTGGACTTTGCTGAAGCACCAGAGTACAAAATAACACAACTTAGGAGCATCATTTTAAATGCTATACAAGCAGTGGCCAGAAGACATTGACTAGCCTTTTATGTTAAGACTAAAGAAAGGTCAACCATTTTATTAATTGATTCCCTTTCTCTAACAATGACTCAAAACAAGGTCAAGCAGTTTGAAACCAATTCTGTATGCCTTCGAAATTATGAAAAAGAAAAAATGTATATCCTCACAGGAAAGAGAGTCCATCTGCTAATTAATAGCACAAGCTAACAACTCACATATCTTCACTTAGGATAAAAAAGACATGAAAAACCCTTCAGCAGTGAGGACTAGACTTCCTAGCATTACTAACACAAATCAGGTACATTTTAACAACACTAAGAACTTAAACCCAGATATGGTCTCTAAATTAAATCATATCTGTCTAATTCCCCACCCAAACCATAGCCACAAGCATTGCCAAAATCTACTCCGAACCCAAATAAGGAGCAATTTTTGAACGGGACAAATGAAGTACTTTGATATAGAAACTCTTAAAGAATGAAAAGTAACAAATTAAAAGTCAGAAATATTAGGCAACAGTATTTACATCGTGTTCCGGGAGAAGCGTTATTTGAGCATACACCTCATCTGTGTCTAGTTCAGCCTGATATTAAATAACAAGTTACTAAAAGTAGACACGTGGCAGAAATATAAATAGGCTATCTGGCATGCAGAGCAATCTAATACAAAGTCCAGTTGCTGGAGCATCAAATTATTAGGAATTTTACCCGAAGTTGAACATTCATCACTTTGCATAGGATTTTACTAGGTAAGTTGAATGAAGGAAGTTGCTGATCCAGTCCCTGATGTGTAGATGCTTCGAGCTAGAAGAAAGGTAACACAAATAAACTATTTAGAAATAAATGATTGGCAAGCCTATACTGATACAGGATGGTGCAATTCAGTTGACACATTCTGAAGAGAACAATATTGCAATGCAGAGGATAAATTTGATAATGGCAGGAAAAGCAGAACCTGTTCCATGTGACCTTGCGGAAAGTAATAAACTCGTTCATCTTCACGTGGAACGCTGACAAGTGGTCCAGCACAGGCATGCCAAAGTTCTTTAAACAAAGCTTCATTTAGGGGCCCTGAAATAAAATATCAAATGACAGCATAAATGAGAAAGATAGAGACAAAACAGTGCAATCAACTCAACTTAAAAACAGAAGCTAGCAAACTGTTATTATCAACGAGACTGGAAAAATTGTCTTTCCATCATAAGTGTATTACGCTCTATTAAACTCTGAACCCCATGAATTTATATTCCTGCACCTTCCACAGTTTTGAGAATCTTCCATCCACCATGCAGTAGTCATTATAACAGCACTATTTTTTTGCTTATAAAAGACTATATAGTGCATGCTGCTAACCTTGTCAGATATCACCATCATTCTACTTCAAGCCATACAAAGGTGAAGCTGTAGCTACCAAAATGGATATTTCAGTGCACAGCATCACAACAAATATCAGCTTCACACCAACTAATGATATAAAAACAATCAAGTAAATACAGACTATCCACCACTAGATGACATGTTGAAACATTAACGAGTTAATAAGGAACTACAGTCATATCTGTGTCCACATGGAGAAAAATGATAACCCTCTTGTGGCATCAAAATGTAGCAAAACCACCTACTAGACACATTAATTTTATACTCTCACAATAAGTGTACATAGTCTCATGATCAAAAAACCATACCTGGGGGTGGGAGCCCTCCAGCAAAATGATTCGCAGCATGGTTGGCCATCATAAAAGTAACGAAAATTCAAGTAATGCCACTGGCCAACTTTGTGATTCCTCTCGTTTGATATAGTCAAGATCGCATACACTGAATAACATTAATATCTTAATTGAAGGAAGTGGAAGATACATTTATTGCCGAGAAGATATAAATGGTTAGAGCCAATAGTGGACGCAGAATTTTTGGTTCGGGGGTACGAATCGTGCGATAAATAATTACATAACACACCAATAAATAGAATCTAATGCTAAAAGAGTTTGACATCATAAATCAATTCTTTCAAACTAATGCTAAAAGCGGTTTGACATCATAAATCAATTATTTCACTCTAATAACACATTAGATTTTAAAGAGACACACTGATATTTAAATAAGATTTCACTTTTTTAAACACAAATACACAATTGTTGAATATCTGACTTTTCTCATTCTTTTAATTTATTTCTCCATATGTATACAAAAACATAACCAAGGTATAATAAAACTACTACACACTGGCCATCTAACTATTTAAACATTACTAACCATCTCACTCACACAAGTTTAAATTCCAAGAACTTTAAAAGATACCATATAACAATTAAAAAATGACATATGTATAACTGAAATAAATCAATATACTATTCATTTGCTTAGAAAATTAAACCATCAAACAAAGAAGAATATGATGTTAAAAGCTATAAAAGTTAATAAAATGGCAATAAAAAAACAGGGCGTCAATTTCTAAGTCTAGCGATAATCAACATTATATCATCTTCCACACTATTTTCTAAGAAACCTTCGTTTTGTATCTTTTTTCTCTAGCAATGGTGAATTGAAGACGGTGAGGAAGACTGGTTAAGAGGCGCTCCTGCTCCAAGTCGATATGGGTGTATTTTGGCTAATACTAGTAGGTTTTGCTGCGGTGGGTTTTGAGGATTAGGCTTTTAAATTCACCCTCTTTCAAATCTTTTTTGATATTGTATTTCCTTAGTTGTAGTGTAATCTTTTGCAGTTTGTGATCAAAGACATATTTCTACTAAATTCATTGACTCTTCTCAACATCGTAACAATAAAAGTACATTTTCCTTATCCAAGAAAGTACATTTTCCTTATCCAAGATTAAGCAGGACTCCAATCAGATGATTAAAGACTTATATACACAACAAATACTCTAGAAAAAACAGCTAAACTCATCTCATTTCACGCAGTGTAACTCTATATTGAAGCAATTCTATACGCACTAACCACATGCTCATTTTTTTCATTTATTTTAGCATGGACGAGTTTAATTCCAAACTAAAGAAAATTCCGAATATCAAAAATAGAATTCGGCGATATACCGAATCAGGCGTCAAAGAATTTGATGCGCGCCACGGAAACCCTAGAAAAATACGCCGTTGCCATATTTATCTTGCTATCATGACCGCGGGATTCTCCTTCACTAATCTTGCGGCTCAATAATCAGTTTACAAACCGAATTCAGCTCCGGATAATCAGTTTATTGATTTTTCCAAAAATAAACAAAAAAACAGAGAAGATTCCGGGAGAGAAGGGACGTTGTGGGTGGATGGTCTTGCCTCGTTGAAGCCGACAGTGCTGGTTTATATACTTTAGACTAGTTCCAGAGTAGTACTCCCTTCTTTTCTTTATAGTTGTTGCGGAATTTTTCGGCATGGAGTTTTAGAAATGAATGTTGGGCGTGTTAAATAAATAGATAAAAAAAGTAAAAGAGATGGAAAATGTAATAAAATAAAGTATAAAGTGAATAAAGTAGAGAGAAAAAATAAGAGAAAATAAAGTAAGAAAAAGAGAAAAATACCATATATGGAAATGACTCAACTATGAAGAAACTTCCTGAAATGAAAAAATGACTCAACTATCAAGAAACGGAGGAAGTAATATTTAACTTTATTTGTTTTCAATCAATAATAATTGAATTACATTTTTTGATCGACTATGGAGTAATAAATAAAGAAGGTAACGTTTTGATTAACTTATGCAAATAAAAATAAAAATAAACATAAAAATAAAAATAAAAATAAAAATAAAAATTTCATACATTTTGAATTTCTTAATCTAAGTAAAGATACTCCAATATCCATACAAAATATAATCTAATGTTTCGACTATAGGAGCCCATAAATACTGCTCCATTTTCAACGTGCATTTAATAAAGTTGATCTTATTCGATAATTTGCAAATCATTTCGAACCACATATATGAATCATGTGACATGTTTTAATATTCCATTAAATTATACGGAATAAGCAGCAACGGAGTTGTAATATTAAAATAATATTAGATATATATGGCCTATTAACTTGATGTATAGATTAAATTCTTTATAAGTATGTGAAATAAATAAATGAAAAAAGTAAGACCCTGAAATGGGTGCAGTACAAGGTTTCCCATTGTATACGCGTGTTTTACATTTCAACGGTAGGTATGAATATTGGAATTTTCAATGGTCTAATAAATTTTGAAGACCCTCTAATTTCACGTGCTACTTTGCACTCCCACAACTGGGCCAGTCACCTAATTCACCGGGACCATATTAGAAGACCCTCTCATTTCACGTGCTACTTTGCACTCCCACAACCGGCCCATTCATCTAATTTACCGGGACCCTATACTATTTACGTATTAATGAGAGGAAACACGTTGCTTTCTATACTGCGGATGTTCGATTTGCAAGATTGTATCTCAAAATTAAATAAGTAGAGTGTCTGGTTCATGAGATTTAAATTTCACAACTCAATCATAGATGGATAATCATGAGATAATTAGTCATTAGTTAACCCCTACAACTAAAATAATTCCACAACTCAATCTAGATTATATCTTTGATGCTATTTTATCCATGAAATCGAACACCCCAATTGTGTATTAGTTCAATGGATTACTACAATGCACCATCATATGCTAATAAATCAAAGAGGAAACAATTTTTTTGGTCTATGAACTTTGTTAGTCTATCAATTTTGTTGTTATGTAATAGTATTTGAAAATCTTTTGAGATTCATTAATTTCGACATAATATCGTTTGAGCTAATTTTTTTTTACTTTTAAAAAAAAATTTGAACGAAAATACCATCAATCTCATTTCAATATACCTACCCTCTCTTATTCCTTAAAATATTTGATTTAATCTCTGATTCTTCTTTCCCCTTAATTCCTTCTTTTTTTCTCTATTCTTTCCATTTGTTCATTATCTCGTCTTCTCCATTTTATCCATTCTCTATTCATCTAGAGTAAATATAAATAGAAATGAATGAATGTATAATTAGTTTAAAACGTTCTTCTAAGATGCCTGAAATGCCCTTCATTGGCTTGGGAATATTTTCGTTCAATAAAAGTTTGAAACAGTGAAAAAATAACTCAAACATATTACATCGAAGTTAATTGACCTCAAAAAAATATTTTCAAATGTTAATGACCAAAATTGATACCTTATCAAAGATCGCATACCGTACAAAAAGTTCCCCTCTAAATCAAATATACACTAAACAACAAAATAACAAAAAAGTAAAATGATGACATGGTACAACTTCAGCTGAAGTGGAACAATTTATTAGGTCTTTAAGATTATATGACTCTAGATTTGTTAAGAATTAATGTATTCATTTAATGAGAGAAACGCGTATGAAACACATTGAATATAAATCTTACTTGTTGTGATATTCGATTCTTGTGACCTGCTTGTTGAATTCACAACTATTGTGGCTCACGCGTAATGATACGTTCGGATTTTGCATTGTTTAAAACCATTATTTGGTCTGTTTTTAATGTCAAAACCACGTTACATATCTATTATTTGCATATTTTATACATTTTGTATTTTGACGTGTTTTGTGAGAAATGTGCATATTTGAGCCGAAAAAGGGAGTCAAAACGCAAAGTTTGGAAATCTGGAGTTCAGACGGCGACTGCCGACGCCGGCGGCCAGTAGCTTGTAGCGGCCGGCCTCGGAAATTTGTGCTAGAAAAAGAGTCTCATCCGACGACCGCCGGAGGACGCGTGGCGGCCCGCCGGAGAACATGCGGCCCGCTGTGAAAAGCGGCGAATCCGATTTGACATAGATTTGGCCCCAAGATTTACCATATTTTGCAGATCTTTTCCTTCTATGATGAGGAGTGACTTTCCCCTATAAATAAGACCTCAAGCTTCATCAAATCAGAGCCTCTTTTTGCATCATAATTCCCATAGATTAAAAGCTAGAGTACTTCATTGTGCAAGGAGTTGAAGAAGGATTCAAGAGTATCAAGAACGACAAGGATTCAACTTACGGGTTTTATTTGCTTTAGTTTTATGTTTCAATTGTTTTCCCTTCAATCTATGTGTTTAGATTATTACATTATGTGTAACTAAATTCATAGGATTCTAGGGATGTGTTAGTAACGACTTTGGTTATACAATTCATAGTTTCTATTTAATATCCGTTTTGCTTTTACTTTGTTTTTTCCCTAAGTTATTCTTGACGCTTTACGTTTGAGTGACACATTCTGTGTAGATCCAATATAACTTGCTTCATAACTGTGAGAGAGTTCTAGCGAGTTAGGTCCACTTAGTAGACACTACAATTAGCTTCCTTTAAAACGACACTGTTAATTGAGAGTGAGGACTTTTCATGGGTCTTAGTAGCTTTTCGGAGTTACGTGTTAGTAATCAACGTTTGCATCGCATGAGCATAAGTTAGATGACTCGTCCTATCAAAGTAATAACTGTGCTAGGGTATTGTCGTATGGAATTTGTATAACCATAAGTGCGAACGCACATCCCTGGAATTCTCTTATCTCTATACTTTTATCTTTGTGTTTTTTCTGTAAAAAGTTGTTTACTTCTTTCAAATGCTTTCAGTTTTCAAAATTTCCAAAATCCTTCGGTTTTCCAAATAGTAATTGATTTTTAGTAAAAGATAGACAGTCCGTGTTTGTTTTCCCCGTGTTTGATATCCGGTACTGACCTTTAGCTATACCGTTGCTACTCTGTATACTTGCAGGTATTAATTGAGAATTCTTCCTTCAATTCTCCCCTGGATCTGAAAAAAAAAATATAGAGGGACCTTCGGGTCAAATATAGAGGGACCTATGAGTCCAATTACAGAGGGACCTTCAGGTCAAATATAGAGGGACCTTCGGGTCATAGAGGGACCTTCGGGTCATAGAGGGACCTATGAGTCCAATTACAGAGGGACCTTCGGGTCAAATACAGAGGGACCTTCGGGTCATAGAGGAATCCCGGGCAGATATCAGGCTTGATTTGTCACAAAATAATAGATTCAATAGAGAGGCATATGCATTGAGATGTGAAATTATTTATGATATTTGTTGTATATTGTGTATGATTATATTTGTTGTTTTGTAAGAAAATTAAGAAAGAGTAAAGTAAGAGAGAGGATAAAAGTAGAGACGATGTTGCTTCTATTTTGGGAAACATTTTTCTTTAAAAAAATGAGACAAAGAGAATATTCATAAAATATAAATGTGTACGTCAGAGGGGTTGAGGTGTTACACCAACAATAAGAAGAAGAATAGGAAGTGGAGGATCATCACCGCCGGACTATAGCAAACTGCCGCCGTGGGAGGCCTAATCCCAATGAGGAGTTCCAAGCCAACACCTCCGCCCAACTAGGAGATATGTTCTCCTACATGCAAAACATGTCCAACACTTGGGACAACCGTTGGGCGGAGCAACAAAGGGAGAATGCCTACAACCATAAAGGGTGGACAACGCAAGGCGATTGACATACGGTGAAGCAACACTTTTGGGAGCAACAAAGGCTGGAAGACGCTCATCAACGTCAACAAATTGAAGAGCTCCAAAGGATGGCCGCCGAGGCTCGACAAGAGCGCCAAACCATGAGTGGCGACATCGCTTATCTTATTGATGCGTTCGACGACCTCAACGTCCGTTTCCCTCCTCCTCATCAAGATTGAAGAAGTAAGCTCAATGATTTTAAATGAGAACTTGTATCATATTTTTGCTTGTTTTTGAGACAATTTATTTTTCTATTTTGACAATTTTTATTTGAGTTTTAAGTACTTTTTGGTTTTGGTTTAATTTTTATGCTTTGAAAATTTTCGCAGGTTCTGACCCATCTGTGGCGTCCGCCGCATGTGCTGCGGCGGGCCGCCACCTGCTCGCTGGAACAATCTGACGTTGTGCGGCGACCGCCACCTGAATGCAGTTTCCAGCGCGAATTTTCAAAATTTTTGAATTTTTGAATTTTTGCCCCGTCCAACCTCTACGCGAAATTTTTCAAGGTATGTTTTCTTTTTGGTAATTTCCTCACGTCCCTACCGACTTTACAAACTTATTTTACACTTTGTTGTAAATAAGTTTGGGGGGATGAAGTGTTGGACCGTGAGTTTAGGTTTTTGTTTTGGTGTTTTTAGTTTCATTTTTTGTTTTCAAAAATCCCGTAGGTGAATTTTCTTGAATCCATGTCATGAACTTAACATGAAGAACTTAGAAACACGCATGCTTAGGGACACACATTAGACAGAGTTGCCGATGATATTACGTTCCATCTATATTTAAGTATGGCTTGACGTTTTGATTTGATAGTTTGGTGAAAAAGTGCATAATTAGTACAATTCCTTGTTCGCCTTGAATCATGCTTTTACCTTGTGAGATTTGAGCCATAATTTCTTTCTTGTGTGATTTATCTGTATTAATGTATATGTTTCTAGAACTTGCTCATAGTCTGCCTAAGATTATATAGTGTTTAAGTTGATACGGGAAGATGTTAGGCTATCTTTTCATAGATACTTTTATACCCAAAATTTTCGACCCTCAAAGTTTCAAAATTTTTCCCTTTGGAGCCAATTTTGAGCCTTTAAGCCTATTCTTTGGAAGCCAAAATAAATGGGGACAATTCCTTGGGTTAGTATAGTTTTTGTTATCTTTTGTAAAGGAATTGGAGAGATAAGGAGGGAAGTATAAAAAGTGGTGTGCTTAATTTAAAGAAAAGTACAAGTTGTGAAATAGTGAAAAATTCAAAGTATGTGCTTGATCTTAGAAAGGATGCTTATGAAAAAGAAAAGAAAGAAAAGAAAAAGAAAAAATGTGAAAGGTTGTGAAAAAGAAAAGAAAAAGAAAATTAAAGGATTGGAAAGTGAGTTGAAGGAGAAAAATAAATGTTGAAAGTGTCTTGGGTTATTAGAAAGGTGGAGTCAATTTAACTCTATTTGGGATATTTTTATGTTTAAGTCACTTTTTAGCCAAATATTTCTCACCTATCAAAGAGCCTACATTACAACAAAAAATAAAGACCTTTCGGACTTTTGATGCTTAGTCACATCGAGTAGAGGAGGGATTAGACTTTGAGCAAGCCTATGGTAAACTTTGCATGATGCATGATTTGAGTGCTATACATTTTGCCTTATACACTTTGAGAGTGAGAGAAAAAACACTTCCCATCTTTGAAAGTTTGCCACATATGAGTGCTTGAATTCAAGGTGTTCCACGAGTTAGTAATGAAAGTGCACTAATAAACCTTGCTTGATTTGATTGTGTTAATACATGCTTAATATATTCTTCCATCTTTTGAGGAAATTACGACGTCTAGTCCTTGTGCATTCTGTGAGCTCTATATTTTGTGTCTTTATTGTTTTGTTCGAGGACAAACAAAAATATAAGTTTGGGAGAGTTGATACGCTCGGATTTTGCACTGTTTTAAAACCATTATTTGGTCCGTTTTTAATGTCAAAACCATGTTACATGTCTATTTTTTGCATATTTTGTACATTTTGGTATTTTGACGTGTTTTGTGATAAATGTGCATATTTGAGCCGAAAAAGGTAGTCAAAACGCAAAGTCTGAAAATCTGGAGTGCAGAAATGTCAAAACCACGTTACATGTCTATTATTTGCATATTTTATACATTTTGGTATTTTGACGTGTTTTGTGAGAAATGTGCATATTTGAGCCGAAAAAGGGAGTCAAAACGCAAAGTCTGAAAATCTGGAGTGCAGACGGCGACCGGCGACCGCCGGCGCCCAGTAGCTTGTAGCAGCCCGCCTCAGAAATTTTTGCTAGAAAAAGAGTCTCGTCCGGCGACCGCCGGAAGATGCATGGCGGCCCGCTACCTATGAGGCAGAGACTCTGGACTACCGCGCGGCGGCTCGCATGAGAACATGCGGCGGCCCGCCGTGAAAAGCGGCGAATCCGATTTGACCTAGATTTGGTCCCAAGATTTACCATATTTTGCAGATCTTTTCCTTCTATGATGAGGAGTGACTTTCCCCTATAAATAAGACCTCAATCTTCATCAAATCAGAGCCTCTTTTTGCATCATAATTCCCAGAGATAAAAGCTAGAGTACTTCATTGTGCAAGGAGTTGAAAAAGGATTCAAGAGCATCAAGAACGATAAGGATTCAACCTACGAGTTTTATTTGCTTTGGTTTTATGTTTCAATTGTTTTCCCTCCAATCTATGTGTTTAGATTATTACATTATGTGTAACTAAATTCATAGGATTCTAGGGATGTGTTAGTAATGACTTTGGTTATACAATTCATATTTTCTATTTAATATCCGTTTTGTTTTTACTTTGTTTTTTCCCTAAGTTATTCTTGACGCTTCACGTTTAAGTGACACATTCTGTGTTGATCCAATATAACTTGCTTCATAACCGTGAAAGAGTTCTAGCGAGTTAGGTCCACTTAGTAGACACTACAATTAGCTTCCTTTAAAACGGCACTGTTAATTGAGAGTGAGGAATTTTCAAGGGTCTTAGGAGCTTTTCAGAGTTACGTGTTAGGATTGACAACCCTAATGTTAGTAATCAATGTTTGCATTGCATGAGAATAAGCTAGGTGAGTCTTCCTATCAAAGTAATAAATGTGCTAGGGTATTGTAGTTTGGAATTTGTATAACCATAACTGTGAATGCACATCCCCGGAATTCCTTTATCTCTATATTTTTATCTCTGTGTTTTATCTGAATCAGTTGTTTATTGCTTTCAAATGCTTTCAGTTTTCAAATTTTCCAAAATCCTTCGGTTTTTCAAATAATAAATGAGTTTTAGTAAAAGATAGACAGTTCGTGTTTGTATTCCCCGTGTTAGATATCCGTTACTAACCTTTAGCTATATTGTTGCTACTCTGTATACTTGCAGGTATTAATAGTGCTAACAATTGCCTTGCAAGAGAACTAGAAAATCTCCATATATTGTGAATATTGTGAGAGCAATAATAAGAAAAAAAGAAAACAAAACACATAAAAAATCGAAAATCCCTTATTCCGAAATATTCGCATGCCACGATCCCATATTCCGAAAGGTCAACTAATTTAATCCTAAATTTCGAAAGGCCTGCGAATTGAGTCCTTTTTCCGAAATCTCTCATTTAAAAAATAATGTGTTGTGTTTTAATTGAATATATATAAGTGTGATTTGACTGATTTGACAACTCTTTATGTCATATATATTCATATCCATCATATGTTAATATAGTATATTATATGTTAATGAAATAATAAAATTGAAGAAAGATTACATGTATAGAGAAATAGAGATTTTTTTGTGAATAGAATTATAGCAAATGTGATCTCAATTTGTAGAGGATGAAAAAATATGAATTTTGGTATAATTTTTTTTATATATTTCATTTAATATATAAAAGATATTTGAATAATAAATAAAATATTTATTGACCTATGAGATTGTAACAAATGGCATAATCACATATATTCCTCAACCACTTGGTCTTATTTTATACATCGGTGAAAAGAGTTTTTAGTTTTTATTGTTATAATTATATATATATATATATATATAAGTGTGATTTGACTGATTTGACAACTATTTATCTCATATATATTCATATCCATCATACGTTAATATAGTACTACCTCCGTCCCCCAAAATTTGCTACATTTTGACCCAACACGGGTTTTAAGAAATGTAATGGAAAGTGAGTTGAAAAAGTTGGTGGGATGTAGGTCCTACTTTTAAAGTATTAGTTTTATAATAAAATGTGAGTAGGAATGAGTTAGTGGAATATGAGGTCCACTACCAAAAATGGTAAAAGTGAAGTGTATCAAATTTTCAGGGACGGACCAAAATAGTAAACTGTATCAAATTTTCAGGGACGGAGGTAGTAGTATATTATATGCTAATGAAATAATAAAATTGAAGAAAGATTACATGTATAGAGAAATAGAGATTTTTTTAATAGAACCATAGCAAATGTGATCTCAATTTGTAGAGGATGAAAAAATACGAATTTTGGTATAATTTTTTTATATATTTCATTTAATATATAAAAGATATTTGAATAATAAATAAAATATTTATTGACCTATGAGATTGTTACAAATGACATAATCTCATTGTTTAATAAAATAAATTGAGAGAGAGACCACTTGATCTCATTTTTACCCAATGGTCAAAAGAACACGATTTGACTAATTGACATTCATTTATTATCTATATCAAATCAATCATATATTAATATTGTATATTATATGCTAATACAATTTTATAATATGCTTATCAACATTTCATGAAAGTGGGCGGAAAAATGGATTGGTTGGTATTCCGCTTTTATATATAACTAGTATCACACCCGTGCGATGCACGATCCATTTTTCTTCATACTTACTTATTTCATTATGTAAAATAATTTTATGAAATAGAAAACAATATCATATGAAACCTAAAATCATAATGTTTAAAATAAACGTATTATTATAAAAATATAAATGAAACAACTTTCGAAATTATAAATAGACTAATATTGATCAGATAATTTAGCAAAAAAGAAAACGTGCATATTTTTTTTAATATCTTGATAAATTAAAACAAAGTATTTATATTTATATTTATTTTAAAAATTAAAATTTAAGGTCATTAAATATAATAAAATTTGCTTATTAATATATATTAAACATATAATTTATTATTCACCATTCAATAAAATTACACAATTTTTGTAAATTAAAATAAATTAGTTTACATTTTATTCATGTATAGAATTGGAATCAACATGAAAATCGTAATTCCATTTTCATTTCATTATCACTTACTTTGTCATTTCATAGTAATCATTTGTCACACATTATTTAGAGGTGTCAATGTGTATCTCAGAAGAAAAAGAAATGAAAAAAAAGTAATCAATCTTTTCAATTATATTAATAATTTTTATTTGCACGATAGCGTTATCACAATTGTCACACATTTATTTAGATTTTAATCGCAATTACTTTAATACTTCGTCAATTAATCTGGATCTTATTGCCACTTTAGCATTTTGAGGTAATTTCCGCTTAACTAATTTTGAATTCTTTATTGTTGCTCTCATAATTTCAACCGCCACCCTATTTTAGGGCGTATCATTATTTTCCCATTTAAATTCTCCGTTTGGCTATTTGACTTGCAACATAATTAATCTTATTAAGCAATTAATAAGATTTATGTTACAATATCTTATTAATTATTATTTGAAATGTTAAAAATTCAAAATATATTTATGCATGGGACATAGTACTTAAATTGCTCGTAATCTCATCAATTCCATAAAATAAGAATGAATCTGCATTCCTTAATTGTCAATCAATCAATATTTCACCCATTTAATTAGTCTTATTCAAATAATGAAATCTCAAATTTCAAAACTAAATAGAACCTCCTCATTCTCGGAATCCTTGCAACATAATTAATCTTATTAAGCAATTAATAAGATTTCTATTACAATATCTTATTAATTATTTTTTGGAATGATAAAAATTCAAAATATATTTATGCATGGGACATAGTACTTAAATTGCTCATAATCTCATCAAATCCATAAATTAAGAATGAATATGCATCCCTTAATTGTCAATCAATCAATATTTCACCCATTTAATTAGTCTTATTTAAAAAAAATGAAATCTCAAATTTCAAAACTAAATAGAACATCCTCATTCTTGGAATCTCTTATTTGCCTCAAAGCCCTCTCTCCACCGCTAATCCAACCTGCCGCCCTCTCTCTTTCTCTTTCCCCGCTTCTGGGCAACTCCCTCCGCATGACTTCTGGGCTACTTCTCCGCACGGCTTCTATGTTTGTAGTTGTACCACCACTACCGACATTACGTTCTTTAGACAAGTCTTCCCATAGGGAGCTATGCGTAGTTGCCTCATTTTTATTTATTTTTTTATCAATTCCTTGTTTCTACATATTTGAGAATCTTCCTCGTTTCTGCACATTATGGAGTGGATGGTAGTGACGGAGTTGAGCCTCATGCGGTTTTGCTACTCTGTACACCTCTAATGATTTGTTGAGTAAGTTTTTGAGCTTATATTTATAGAGGTTAGTTCATGTAGTAACCATCCGTCATTATGGATTTATAACGGCAGCTGCCACTATTTTTGTCATTATGTTATAATAAAGTCAAAAATAAATTTTGCAACAATAGAAAGAATTCGTTTAAATGCTAGTTTAAATGCTAAATGCCTGCTTTTGGCGTTCGATTTGTATCAGTAGTAATTGCCATATTATTTAGTGTAATTAGTCAGTTTCCACAATTTTTATTTTGTGGCAGTCATATTTTTTTTAATGATGACCTAAAGTAAACAATTTTAATTATTGTATAGCCGTTACATTTTAATGGCTGCCTGAATTAAATAATTTTAATTAATGTATAACTGTTGAAAAATGTTGATTGGCCATATAATCTTTCAAAATATTCACGTAAACTTATATGTTACGTGCCATGAGAATGTGTAGAGGTTTGTTGGTAGTTAATATATATAATTATTTATGGAAGATTTATTACATTCTTGCACAATACTTATAGCTATCTAAATGCATACCCGAAACTTATGAAAATTCAAAAGCGCGTCAAAACTCGTCTTTTATATTAGTATAGATATAGATATAGATATAGATATAGATATAGATATAGATAGAGATGAGGCATTTACTGTTTAAAAAAATATACTAATAAACATTTATTTTCTTTCCTTTTTAATTTATATTTAATGAATTGAAAGTCATTTGCCTCGTGTGCAGCACTGATGGTGATACTGATACCAGTTGTTTAAACATTGGTTAAGTGATTGAATCTCCTGATTGTTTATTTAGTGAAGCAATAATTAAAAGAAAAAAATTATAAAAAATATAAAAACAGATAAAAATAAAATCTATCAACTATCATCTATCATCTATATCATAATCTAAAGTGTCAGTTTAAAAAAAAAAAGACTATTTTGCCCTTTTTAGCAGAAAAATTGTGATCTAACTGTATTTATTCTTATTTTCTTTTGCAAATGTTGTAAATATTCATCTAATTTATATTTTATTGTTTAGATGTTGTGAATGAGTTGTAGGCTGCAGCCTATTTGTCTTAGGTTTGCATATATTTGGTAAAAAAATACTACTACTACTACTCCTTCTGTCCCCGAATAAAAGTTACTAATTTCTATTTTGGTACGTCCCCAATTAAAAGTAGTATTTCATTTTTACCATAAATGGTAAGTAGGTCTCACATTCCACTAACTCATTTCACTCACATTTTATTATAAAATCAATATAAAAAAGTGGGTCTCACATTCCACTAACTTTTTCAATCAACTTTTCTTTACATTTCTTAAAACTCGTGCCCGGTCAAAGTGCTACTCCTAATGGGTGACGGAGAGAGTATTATATTACAATACATAAATCTATTCAAAATAACAGATTCATTTTTAAAATTTTAAATTTGTTTTCAATTCAATATATACCTGCACTTTAAAAATACCAGGATTTAGAACCTGCGATAAATAAGCATCATAGAATAAAATAGTACTCTAATTATACATTGTGTACTATTTTCTACTAATTTTGCTCTATATTTTGTAGCTGATGTGTGCGGATCCTTTGAAAGTCCTATTGTTATAAGTGATGATGTTCTTGATGGACAACTGTATGTTGCTATATCAAGAGTCACAAGTTGTGAGAGTTTGAAGATTTTGGTGTGTAAAGATGAGGAAGATGAAAGCAATGGTGATTCTACTGTTAACATTGTTTATAAAGAAGTTTTTCAAAACTTATGAACTATTGAATTGTTGATATTTGTGTAAATTCCTATTTATGAATATTTGTGTTTTTTTAATGAACTTATTTTACTATTCATAAAAAAAATGTATGTATGAAACAATGTTTTAAAACCGGACCGGACCGGCCGGTTCGACCGGTTCAACCGTGAACCGGTAGACAATCCGGTCCGGTTTACCCCTAGAAACCGTCAGCATGTTAAACCGTTGCTGACCGGAGAAACCGGCCAGTCAAACCGGTTCAACCGTGAACTGGAAACTGGTTTTTTACTTTACAAAATAATTTTTAAAAATTTGTTCTTGGCAAGACTTGAAACCATGACCTCTTCTCTATATACCAACACTTTTACCGGTCCACCACATGACCATTTTGAAATAATATGAACATTCTTATACACTAAAAATGATATTTTTATCCACATAAAATAATGGAGTAATTCATTTTAATTTTATATTCTTTTAAGAAATTGTTAATTATAATATATATTTTACTTATGCTTTAATAATCACTAGATTTTTACAATATACTTATGAGTTTATAATTGCACATAAATTTTATGTTTTATATATAAATATAATTTATTAGTATTACTTAATATTAATATTTATCTTGTACTATATATTAAATTTATATACACTAATCATTGATATTAATATTTTTACATAAAATAACTAATTATTCATGTTTAATTATTACTTAATATAATATTATTTCGTTCAATACACTTTTTAGTTACAATGAAATTTATCTATTTATATATAAAATATTAAAAAATTTTATCTACAATAAGTAATTATCATATATTTAATTTTATTTACCAACAAAAATATTTATGAAACTTAGTCATTTACTACTAATTTTTAATATTTATATTACAACTAAAATATAGGTTAATATTTTTGATATATTATTGATTATATGTAAATTTAATATATTTTATATATTGTATACTTTAATTATATATATTTGCAACAGTAAAACGGTTCGACCAGTGATTGAACCGGTTAGACCGGTTGAACCATGAACCAGTAGCTTCGCCGATTCGCCAGCCTATTCGATTTTTAAAACATTGGTATATAAGCATCATTATCTCATCTTTGTTCTGTAATATATTTTATTTATTCCACTCATATTTGAATTTAAAATTCAAAAAAATTATTTGTTCATTGGAAATAGATAATAGTAAAATTTGTCTTGATATTTACAATGTGCTTTTTAATTAGACATTTATTCTCTGCCTGCAAGCATAATTATACAACATTTATCATCTACATTTTTTAGTTCATTTATCTTAAAATTTTTACAAGTTTTATGGCGATTAAAAATCAGAAGCTTAGATAATAAAATTAGAATTATAGAACATGGAAAATGAACAAGATAGATAAATAGAGAGAGAGAGGCCGATATTTATTGAGAGAGGGAGAGATTGCAGCCGTATTTGTAGGATCGACATAGGCTGTAGTCATTTAATACTATTCTATTACCAATATATATTTTCCAGATTTCCAAAGCTCATATTGATCCATTTGTCCCTGATAATCAATGCAACATATATTAGCAATCCATGTAAGTCATTTCTTTAAATAAAATGGAAAAAATGTAGAAACCCCATTAAATTCAGTAATATTACCTGCAAAGCATTATGCAATTAGTATATGAAAGATTATAATGTCACTATACATGAAATTTATTTCGAACTATTGTAAAATTTCTGGCAGTTTAAAAAAAAATATACACCCTCAATGTTTTCTAAGTCTTAATGTTATTTTCTGAAGGTTTTTTGCTTCACAATCAAATCTAAGATTATTGAAATAAAATCAGATTTCCTAATTGGATTGAATACCTAATCTACTTTATGATCAGGAAAGTGATTGAATTAGTAACTTGCTACTGATTCTATCTGAATGGCAGATTAATAAATGTAATCTTAGTTGTATTGTGCTAATTGCAAGATGTAGTATTAAGTGTTTAATATTTAAGTATATATTGTTGGGGTTTGTATACTAAAAGATGCTTCGAGCGTACATACCTTTGTACAGTCAGCTTGTGCATGTATACGAGAAACGTCACGTCCACTTGTTTACCTAATTATGAGAATAAATAATATAATATAATGGTTTATTATTGAAATATGATAAACAAGTCTAAGGCTTTTTACTAAGAAGGTCAAGTAGGGAAATTCGATGAATTTCCTCATGAGTTTTCCAGTAGGGGACTTGGCCAGATCTAGTAAGAAGAAAAACGTATTCACAACCTAGATAGGCTTTGGCTACCTATTGGTACGGTTGCGGTGTTTGTGATAATTCTCTCTTACCTAAGATGAGATTAGTAACACCGGTGTGTTAAAGCACTGAAAGGATCTAATCCGAAATGTATTCTTTATTGCTATCTACTGAAAGAATATATTTCAGAAAGTTTAGTATTTTCTAGTCTATGATATTAATATCAATATTGTTTATTCAATCAAACGCCACTTTGACTTATCAATATGTGAGAGTTTGTACGTAACTCAAGTTCATGATATCTTGGGTGGTAGTAATTGAATAACATGAATGTATTGGAATATTATTTCATAGAATTCGCGTGCCCAGTGTGGTATGATTAAATCCCTAAAGGGTGATCCCCAAGAGGTGTTTGAAAAAGGAATTTATTATTCAGAAAACTGCGCAGTTGGAATTTATTCCACGAATAATAAATAAAGTTTCAAACTAGAAAAAACTCTTTGGAGAATTAATTTAATTCTAGTCACATAGCAGACAAAAGAATTAAATTGATGGATCAAGATAATCTTAAACGCGGGAAATATTATAAAATAAAATGGACCCAAGTTATTTGTAATTTGGTGATTTAAGTGGGAGTGCAATATTATTCTTTAGTGGAATAAAATAATATTCCATTGATAATATATTAAATCATGGGTCATTTGATTTAATTAGCAATTTATCTAATGGGTGAGCCCAACACTTAAGTCATTCCATGGATCCCCTTACTAGCCCAATAAGGTCCACTATAAATAATGAATGAAAGGGAAACCCTAGCACACAATCCAAGACAACACAAAACCCTAACCCTAGTGCCTAGAAATCGGCGCCTCCTCTCTCTCTCACTTGGTCTCGATTTTCGAGCCATAGTTGTGGGAGAATTAGGGTTTTGATTATTGTTCTTGATCTATCCTAATTCACAGGATTAGATCTAGACAATTTGGTGTTTGTATTGGGTTTCCCTAGATCCATTCAAAGTTATTTAATTGGTTTTCTAAGATCCGCCCACACGGATGGAGAATCAAGGACGAGGGAATAGTACGGAAGATTCGTGGTCGATAAACCAAGGATCTCCGGGTGGTGCAGCTAGCAACGTCAATCCAATGATGGATTATGAGGTAACAATCGAATCTACATCGAATATGCATGATTATGTGATTATTTGATGTTATATCTATAGATCTATGTTTATTGCATGAAATTGGAGTCGAATGCATAATCAACTAAATAGATCCGTTCTAGGACCTGTTTGGTTTCCGTGTCTTCCGCTGCGGTAGTCCCAACAACTGGTATCAGAGCCAATTTTTAGGCTCTGATTATGTATTTGATTAATTGAATTTTTCGAAAATTATAGGGTTAAAACTTGGGATTTTCGAAAATAATGCAATATGTGTTGGATCTATGTTTTTCTTGATTTTATTTTTGGATCTATGATATGATGTTCTAGATCGATGAAAGAATATTATGAATCTTGAATTTTATTCAAGTTTTTCACAAAAATATTCTAGATCTATGATGAACATCATTAGATCTATATATTCTAAGTAATATGTACTAGATTATATGTTTGATGATTACATATATGTATGTGTTTAAGTGAATATATGTTTTTGAATCAAGAAATAAAGTGGTCCATGATTGAATACTTGGATCGATGAAAGAATATTATGAATCTCGAATTTTATTTGAGTTTTTCACAAGAATATTCTAGATCTAAACAACTATTCATTAGATCTATAGTTTTATGTTCTTAATATGCTAGATCTATTTAAATTGCTAAATGCTAGATGTTTAAATATGCATATTTGATATGAACATAAAAGATTGTTACAAATTAAGAAACGATTAATTAAGATTTAATATCGCGGCCAAGCGTAGCGACCGCGATGAATCGAGTTAATTAAAAATCGAAAAACAAAAAAAAAAAAATTTTTGAACTAGGGTTTCGAAAACCCTAGCTTCACGCCGACCGGGGATCGCGTCGGAGGCGGAGCTCGGGGCGGCGGCCGGCGATGGTCGTCGACCAGAGGGAGCTCCAGTCCAGTGGGAGAGGCGGCAGACGGCGAGCAGGCGGCGGAGCTGTCAGAGGCGCGTCGGATCGATCTCGATCCGACGGCGTGGGCCTCCGGCGGCTGCTGCAGCGGCTGTCTGACGACGACGGCGCTGGAGGCGAGGAATCGGCGAGGCGGCGGCGCTGGAGGCGCGTTGGGTCTGCCAAGATCCGGCGACGTGGGCCTCCTTCGTCGCTGCAGAGGCTAATCGATGCTTGCGGTGGCCAAACCCGGCGTTTCCAAGCGACGGCGGCGGTGGCGTGCGGTGGTTCCAGTTGGCGGTCGACGCCGGAGCAGTTCCCGACGGGCCAGAGGCGGCGGCGGTGGCTAGACGCGGCAGCGGCGGCTGCTGCGAGGCAGTGGCGGCCCAAACCCTAATTAGGGTTTGGATTGCGCCGTCACGTCGTCTCGTTCTGTTTTTCGTGTTTACATTTCGTTTCTTAACACGCAAGCTATTTATAATTGTGGTTTAAAATCCTAAACCTAGAATAATTAAAATATCCTGTGGTAATTAGAATGATTTTGCAACTAAGTCAAGATTCTAATTTAAAGAGAATAATTGCCTTCTTTAAAATATTGCCAATTGATTAATTAGGTCAAATAAATTGATTAAATTTGTTAATTAGTTGATTTTGGTGTATTATTTCCATCTAGATAATATCATGATAATTAACATAAGGAAATTCAATATTTATTTGATCTAATTTTTGGCTTTTCCTTAATTGGATGGAATTTTAAAGAATATTCTCCTAATATGCTTTCATGTTTTAATTTAAGGTTTAATTGAAAATTGTCTAATGGTGTGTTATGGAAATATTTCCTAGAAATATACCTAAGTAAAAGACATAAGTTTTTCAATTGTTTAAAGCCTTAAAATTTTCGAAAATTACATATATATAATAATTGGATGGATTTTAATTGGAATCCTATTCCTAGTTTGAATTTTTTCTTTAATATGATGTAGGTGAATTTTATTTCATCTAGATAACATCGGATTAATTAAAGAAGTGAAAAATTCATTTGGCATTAACATGCTACTTAAATCCTAAATTATTAAAGTGTTAAATGATTAATTGGATTTTAATTGGAATTCAATTCCTAGTTTAATTTGAATTTTATCTTTAATTTTGATGAAGGTGAATTTGTTTCATCTAGATAACATCAAATGTGATTTAAAGGTATGAAAATTCATAGAGCATTAATTTTGCTATTAAAATCCTTAATTATTTATTAACTTGAATTTTGTCTTTAATTTTGATGAAGGTGAATTTTTATTTCATCTAGAAAACATCATTTTGAATTAAAGATGTAATAAGATTCTTCTTGTCATGCGATTTTATGAAAGCTAAGAGAAATTTAGTTCTCAAATTTAATTGGTGTGTTTTAAATGGATTTAGTCTTAATTGGATAAATGCGGATTTATATATCCAAGTGGGCATTTTAAATTAAGACTTAGCTAATCTTTTATGATATACACCTAGACATTAATTTTAGGATAAGGATGGATTAATTCTATCTAAGTAAATCCTAATAATATTAAAAGGTAATTCTAATAATCAAGATACGTTATTTTAACTAATAATGTATGATTGTTTAAGATTGGACTTAATGTCTAGGTAATCTTGTTTATATGGAGATAGAATTTTAATTCTATCTATTTATTTTAGATGCTTAATTAAATGATCAAGTTTCGTCATTATGTTTATGTGAATCTTATGTAAATGTGTTTACATGTTTTATTGATGAATGATGGATATTTAATTTGAGTTCTGATTTTATTTGTTAAAATCTAGTTTAACTCGTGCATCGCCCATGTACTTATTGCCTTGCATGCATAGCTAGTACATGTTTAATTATTCTTTGAGTGTGGATACCTGCCTTATCTGCTTAAGTGATAATTAAACTATTAAAACCACCAACAAGAAAATATGAAGCGATAATTACAACACGTTTGTATATGGCCTCCATAAAATTGGTCTTAGTGCGAAGTAGTGACCGGCCTGTCTTTACGGGAGGAACATTACCAGTTCGTAAGTTTTGACTTCTCTAGATAAAGGTTATTAAAATCGTAAAATTAGTTTTTCAGTAATATCGCGACTGGTCTTTACCGGAGCAATATTGCTGCGAAATTATAAGGATTGTATTTTAATAATGCTTAGAGGGAGCTATAGGAGGAGGTGCTTGTCCGGTTCGACCTTTCTTTAGAGGAGTTCACGCACAAGTAAAGAATCCTTAGTGCTTAATTTTATGGTTATACGCTTTAGCAGTGTTAGTCAGCCATGCCATTCTTATGGTCTCTGGACTATCTGTCGACATTGTGGCCAGTAAAAATAATGAATTTCTTGCATGAATAAGACTCGGCTTCCTCGTAGAAGAACGTTTGTGCTTGATTTTTGTGGATGTAAAATTGATGAATTGTTTTGTGGTTATTTGCAATTCTTTGAAATTTTACATGTTTATATTATTGGTTTTTGTTCTCAGCTTGAACGAAAGATGATTGACACTTGGGATATTTATTATGCCATACTTAGTTCGAGGAAGTGTGACTCTGAATTGTTTAAGGAATGGAAAAGTAAGCTTGATGTTGATCGTTTGATCAATGACTTGAGGTTGATTCTCAGCAAGAATCGTCCGCCCACATACCATCTACAAGGAGAGGACAAGGAGTTTTGTGATCAGTGGCATACCGCGGAATGTCATCTCAAGGGCTTCGTTTTAGCCAGTGTTGGCAATGCCCTTGAGAGGTTTGACGATCCCAAAAGGCCGTTGGTCAACAAGCCCACGTGGTTTGAAGAAAAGTCCTCTAAGATACGAGCTGGTATTGCCGTGAAGCATTTAAGGAATGATGTGTTTGAAGAGAACCAAGAAGTGGGGGTATGCGCCCAGTCATGCTTGGCTACTTCAATAAACTTCACTTGTCGGGGGGGAAAATTGACCCAGAAACCCAACAGATAATGATCCTTGATGGGCTTCCAGATAGCTTTAATGAAGTCAGAGATGAAATTTTGTTTAGCGACAAAAGGTTTTCATTTTTGGAGCTTTATAACAAGCTTGTGGCTGCTCAAACTAAGATGAACAGAAAGGGTGGACTTTTGAGATGATCATGTTCAAGTCAGAAGAGTTTATTTTTGCTTTTATGTTTACATTGTTGAATTTTAAGAATTTTTGATATTGTTTGGTTTTGATATCATATGGATTATTGATATGGAATTTTATTCCTAGTTTATCAATTGTGTTTTTGGATTATCGATGTCATTTTATAATGCTTGCATTATTAGATAAATGAAGTTTTGATTATCCAATTATTTATGACATCAAATGTAACATGGTTCATATCAAAATTGTTTACTTGTGATTATATTTGTTGATTCAATTATTATGAAGTTTTCTTCTAGAAACATTGATTATTAAGTTTCTTTAATCCTTAAGTCTTTTGAACCATTATTTTGTTGAAGAGTCAATAGAACATTAATGTTCGACATGGACTCAATACAAAATAAAATGATCTAATGATCGCGTTTGTTCAAATAAAGGTGTAAGAAAAATAATCACAATAATTGATTACAAGACAAGTAAATTAAATTCAACTAGAAACAAGATAAGTATTTGTTATAAATACTAGAAATTCTTGTATAGTAAATATAGTGTGCACATTAAATTTGTTTTTAATGTTCCAAGCCAAGAGTTGACTATTTGATTAGTTATTGTTTTATTTATTTTGTTATGAAAGTGACAATTAAAATAGTGGGAGCTTTTCTTAATGAATGATTAAATTCTAAGTGTTTAATAAGAGCTTCATAGCTCGTTTTATTAAACTAGGATGAATTTAACTCCAAGCACTATTTAAATTGTTTTAATAGCCTTAAAGAATATTGAGACTAGTATTTTTTCTACTTTTAAAAGTGGGAGCTAAATTTTGTCTCATAGAATATTCATAAGTGGAATTAAGGTAATGTTTGATGGAGTTGAAAGGGTTCACACCCTAGAATGAAAGAAGTGATGAATTGCACACTTTCTAAGACTCTAATAACATTAAAAGATATTTCCAAGTTAGCTATTAAAATTAGAGTTACTTTTGGATTTCCAAAGAAAGTATTTCTAAAGATCACAACAAATGGTTAAATAAATGAACTCTTGGAATTTATGACTATAAAACAAAGAATGCAATCATTCGGTTTTATTTTGTCATAAGGACTAATTTCCAATTAGTCATTGTGATGAGGTAATTATGTTCATGCATAAATTTACATCACAAGTTATATGGCAAGGATAATACCAAATTAGGTTGGTATTATATAATTAAAGTTTTGGGAATCATATTCGACATGATTAAAACTTTATATTTGCTATAAGTATTCTACTTTAATTAGTAGAAATTCAGAAGGATCAAAATAGTGGATTTTGATAGAGGAATATGTATAAGTGCACTTGAGAAAGGCACATAAAATTATTCCACTGGATCAAAGGGCCTAGAAATATTTTGATCAAATAATCGTGCTCCTTAGCAAGAATTAAGGTTATAAATTACAAGTATATTTTCGTTTTATGTACTCTAGCAAACTATGTTGGTAGATTCCTTTTAAAGAATTATAGTTTTGAGTACATAGTGGCCAAAGCCTGCTTTGAGTATAAGTGGGAGAAAATGTGTGTGAATGTGTAGCACAAGGCCAATAAAGCGGTTGGTATACTCGAAAGCATTCTTTGAGTATAAGTGGGAGATTGTTGGGGTTTGTATACTAAAAGATGCTTCGAGCGTACATACCTTTGTACAGTCAGCTTGTGCATGTATACGAGAAACGCCACGTCCACTTGTTTACCTAATTATGAGAATAAATAATATAATATAATGGTTTATTATTGAAATATGATAAACAAGTCTAAGGCTTTTTACTAAGAAGGTCAAGTAGGGAAATTCGATGAATCTCCTCATGAGTTTTCCAGTAGGGGACTTGGCCAGATCTAGTAAGAAGAAAAACGTATTCACAACCTAGATAGGCTTTGGCTACCTATTGGTACGGTTGCGGTGTTTGTGATAATTCTCTCTTACCTAAGATGAGATTAGTAACACCGGTGTGTTAAAGCACTGAAAGGATCTAATCCGAAATGTATTCTTTATTGCTATCTACTGAAAGAATATATTTCAGAAAGTTTAGTATTTTCTAGTCTATGATATTAATATCAATATTGTTTATTCAATCAAACGTCACTTTGACTTATCAATATGTGAGAGTTTGTACGTAACTCAAGTTCATGATATCTTGGGTGGTAGTAATTGAATAACATGAAGGTATTGGAATATTATTTCATAGAATTCGCGTGCCCAGTGTGGTATGATTAAATCCCTAAAGGGTGATCCCCAAGAGGTGTTTGAAAAAGGAATTTATTATTCAGAAAACTGCGCAGTTGGAATTTATTCCACGAATAATAAATAAAGTTTCAAACTAGAAAAAACTCTTTGGAGAATTAATTTAATTCTAGTCACATAGCAGACAAAAGAATTAAATTGATGGATCAAGATAATCTTAAACGCGGGAAATATTATAAAATAAAATGGACCCAAGTTATTTGTAATTTGGTGATTTAAGTGGGAGTGCAATATTATTCTTTAGTGGAATAAAATAATATTCCATTGATAATATATTAAATCATGGGTCATTTGATTTAATTAGCAATTTATCTAATGGGTGAGCCCAACACTTAAGTCATTCCATGGATCCCCTTACTAGCCCAATAAGGTCCACTATAAATAATGAATGAAAGGGAAACCCTAGCACACAATCCAAGACAACACAAAACCCTAACCCTAGTGCCTAGAAATCGGCGCCTCCTCTCTCTCTCACTTGGTCTCGATTTTCGAGCCATAGTTGTGGGAGAATTAGGGTTTTGATTATTGTTCTTGATCTATCCTAATTCACAGGATTAGATCTAGACAATTTGGTGTTTGTATTGGGTTTCCCTAGATCCATTCAAAGTTATTTAATTGGTTTTCTAAGATCCGCCCACACGGATGGAGAATCAAGGACGAGGGAATAGTACGGAAGATTCGTAGTCGATAAACCAAGGATCTCCGGGTGGTGCAGCTAGCAACGTCAATCCAATGATGGATTATGAGGTAACAATCGAATCTACATCGAATATGCATGATTATGTGATTATTTGATGTTATATCTATAGATCTATGTTTATTGCATGAAATTGGAGTCGAATGCATAATCAACTAAATAGATCCGTTCTAGGACCTGTTTGGTTTCCGTGTCTTCCGCTGCGGTAGTCCCAACAACTGGTATCAGAGCCAATTTTTAGGCTCTGATTATGTATTTGATTAATTGAATTTTTCGAAAATTATAGTGTTAAAACTTTGAGCCCCCCAAGTCTGACATGTTATGTGTGCTTTTCCTTTTTCCTTCAACTGAAAGGCGGCTAATATTTCTTTAGGGTTTGAATTGTTTTTTTAACCTCAAGCAACCTTATATATATAGTAGTACAATAATAAGTTAATAATAGAATAAGTGAAATTGGCCTCAAATAAAGTTAGATGAATATAACCTTATGAAATAAACTGGGCCTAATTTTACCAATATCAATATGTAATTTTTATTCTATATTCATATTAGTTTATAATTTTTCCTATTAAATAATCTTCTGTCAAAATATTGTTAACTATATACTCCATTACTGTTGTTATTTGGAAGGTCTTTCTCATTATTATGTTTCTTTGGGAACCTAAATTACTATAAATTGAAAGGGAATAAGCTAAAATTAGATTAATATGGATTAATTAATTATAGTTGGGCTACAATTATATTAGTTCATAAGTTCAACAATCATGGAACCCTAGTGACTCTTCATCTATGTAATGGTTATTTATTCTCCATTGTGGGGATGAGAAATAGCGTAACATTAGAGAGAAAATACGTAAAACTTTGTAGAGAGAATTCCTAGCATTCTTTTACGGAGCAATTGTACCAGGATAGTTCCTGCATCGGATTGGATTGCACGTGGACCTCGATAGTAGTGGATTCAACTTGCAGGATTCAATCGCAGAAGAAAACAACACAACAAGTAAGATTTAGTTCCGTTGTGTTTTACATGCTCAACTTGCAATATGATTATGAATCTAGATCTGTTATTCTTGTATGCAAATTTCGCTGCGCTCATTAGATGAATACAAGAAAACCCAACAGAGGTATCAGAGCTTGGGGCTAGATTCATAATTGAATTTTGTGTTATAATTAATTTGTGGATAAATTTTGGAAATCAAAATTATGAAATTGGATTTCAAGATACTTTCGAAAATTAGTTGAAAATTGGAACTTGGATTCCAATAAAATAATTGTAGGAAGAATGGTTTTTGAAACCAACACTGACCATTGGCAAGACATTAGAACTTGAATTTGGAATCCAATAATTATCGAATGGTAATTGTACGTTGGAACTGAATTTCAAAGGCTTTAGAAGATTGAAATTGGATTTCAACACTTATACATATAATCGATAATTGCAAGTTGACAATTGAAAATTTGATTTCAATTGATATAAACAACTTGGGGTACCTCTTCTCGTCGTTAACACCACTGTTGGTCATGGTGGCTGCAACGAGATGACTATGGGCGAAACGGTCGGCCTCCCTCAGCACAGCGCGAGTTCTATTACTGCTGTTCGACGTCCGGTCGTTTCCTCTCGCGAACTGCTATTGTTCAAAGTCCGACGTCTTGGAGACAACGACGTGGCAGTAGTGTCGAAGGCTGAACATGATACAATCTCGGTGGTCAGAGGTGTGGTATAACACGTCATGGGGGCGGCAGAGTATTTTTCGCAGAAACCCTATCGCGTCATGGACTCGGGTCGGTTCACATTTGTGATGAACCTGCAGAAAACTTAGTGTCTGCCGCCTGTCCAATTTCTTTCCTCACGAGAGTTATAATTTGGGATTAATTTTCATTTAATAGCCTTTCGGCTGTTACTTTAATTAATTTAGAATTAATAATGCGTATCCCAATAAGTAATTATTAATTGGATTAATAGGCTTATGAACTATGCTCACGTGAGCAATATACCATGCATTAATATATTAATTGGTTGACTATGCTCACGGTGGCCAGTACACTTATATAACTAATTTTGAATTGGTTATATAAATTTCAATGATATAGATTAATTTATTAAATAGTTTAATAAATTATAATTTTATATTAATTTAGAATTAAAACAAATTATTGAATCCACATATAATTAGAGAATAAAATTTGATTTTATTTATTGAGCATTATTTGATATCCTATGTGATAAGCATGCTATTTGATTTATGCTTATTTATTTTAACTATAGTAGTTAGAGACCGTTTTATTGTCTGGGTAGGCGGCGCCCAGTATGTGTAGTCCGTGTTATACTATGTCTGGGTAGGCGGCGCCCAGTATTTGTAGTCCGTGTTATACTATGTCTGGGTAGGCGGCGCCCAGTAATTGTTTGAAATTTAATATTGGATATTATATTCACATAACTAGTATCACACTTTTTCCCCATAAAATATAAGTCTTGTTTTTTGAAACAAACGCATCGTCCATCATAATTGTTTGATTTTCCTAGCCTTTTCGACCACGAGTTTTACGCCAAAGTGTTTACTCTAAATCCACAAGGCCTAGGCTCATTCATAGATGCATGGTTGGCATCGTGTGATGGGGTTGACTTGCTTAAATTGTTTAGTAAAGCCAAAGCGACCTAAATAGTTTATGGATGCATATTAATTGGATTAATAAACCAAGAATTGCAAAATAGTTGTTGCAATTGGCTTGGAGGCCTACCTTGTAATATTATTGTAGTGATCAGCCAAAGCAGGGGATGCGATAATATGGACTTGGATCTTGAACCACTAAAATTTATATTTGATATAAATTCGTATTTTATGTTCGGGGGACATAATATATGTTAAAATTAGTGGGAGCTAATCAATACAATAAACCCTTGTTTGGTTAGTGATACGAATGTGATCTTTGTATGCTTTTCTAATTTACTTTTCATTGAATTTTTCTGTTCAGATAAAATGTCAAACTTGACTTACAAGTGTTTGATGGAAACACACAAGTTGACTGGGTCAAATTTCACGGATTGGCTTCGTTGTTTGCGCTTGGTGCTAAGGCATGACAAAATTGATTATGTCTTGGACAAACCAATTGGTGTCGTTCCCAGTAAGGAATCCACTGAGTTTGCTACGTTTGACGCTGCTGCTCATGAGAAACATGTTGAAAATGCAAATGATGCTCAGTGCATCATGCTGTCATCCATGAGTTTGGAACTTCAAAGACAACATGAGCACATGCTTCCATATGAGATGCTTAAACACTTGGAGAGTTTGTATGCTTCACAAGCTCAAACTATGGAGTATGAGATACTTCGCGATCTCTTCAAGTGCAAGCTTCATGATGGAGGCAAGGTTTCTAAGCATGTGCTGAAAATGATTGGTTTGATTGAGAGGTTAGCATCGATTGGAACGGTGCTCCCCGCAAATGTCTCAACAAACCTAATTCTGCAGTCTCTTCCTAATAGTTTTGAGAATTTCATTGTGAATTTCAACATGAACAACACGAAGGTTGGCTGCCAGAGTTGCACAACATGCTTAAGACTTATGAGTCTTCCACTGCTAAGGTCAAATCTGTGCTCATGGTGAGCTCTTCTGCGAAGTCTTCCAAAGGGAAGAATAAGCAGCAACAGAAGAAGAAAACATCTAAGGATGTTGTTCTAAAGCCTAAGAGTGGAGGGGCTAAGAAGAAGTCGAAATCATCAAAGGATGAATGTCTTTTCTGTCATGAGAAGGGACATTGGAAGAGAGACTGCCCAAAATTCAAGGCACTAGGTGCAGAAAGTGGGAGCTCAGGTATGTTTGTCATTGAGATAAATATGTCCATGAATAATTCACAATCTTGGGTATTAGATACAGCTTGTGGCTCACACATTTGTAATAATGTGCAGGGTCTAAGTGACTGCAGGAAAGTGAGGCCTGGGGAAGTTGATTTGCGTGTTGGGAATGGAGCAAAAGTTGTTGCCGAATGCGTGGGGACTTACAGATTGGATCTTCCCTCAGGACATAGACTAGAATTGTTCAATTGTTATTTCGTTCCAGTTATTTCTAAGAATATTATTTCCATTCCGATGTTAGACATTGAAGGTTTTTCCTTCCATTTTGCAAACAGCAGATGCTCGTTTTCTTTTAATGGATTGTTTTATGGAAATGCCACTCTTGAAAATGGATTATATATGCTTGAATACAAACGAAATATTCTCAATGTGCAAAACAGAAGACCTAAGCTATGTAATACGAATAAATGCAACTTATCTATGACATTGCAGACTTGGTCATATTAATGAGAAAGGAATAGCAAGATTGAGAAAATTAGACTATCTCACTTCATTTGATTTAGAATCATTCGGAGCTTGTGAATTCTGTCTCAAAGGAAAAATGACAACTAAACCATTTTCTGGGAAAGGGGTGCGTGCTAAGGATTTGCTAGAGTTAATTCACACAGATGTGTGTGGACCGTTTCCAACTCAAGCAAGAGGCGGTTATTCGTACTTCATAACTTTTACTGATGATTTATCAAGGTATGGATATGTGTATCTTATGAAACATAAATCCGAGGCCTTCGAGAAATTTAAAGAGTTTAAGTGTGAAGTTGAGAAACAACTTGGGAAATGTATCAAGACTCTTTGATCAGATCGAGGAGGGGAATACTTGAGCCGAGAGTTTCTTGATTACTTGAAGTCACATGGAATCCAGTCAGACTAGACACCTCCTGGTACACCTCAAATGAATGGAGTATCTGAAAGGAGAAATCGAACATTATTAGATATGGTTCGATCCATGATGAGCTTCGCCAGTCTCCCTCTATTCCTATGGGGTCATGTCTTACTAACGGCTATTTACATTCTAAATAGGGTTCCCTCTAAATCAGTCGAGAAAACACCATATGAGTTATGGTGTGGCAAGAAAGCAAGTCTTAACCATATCCGGACCTGGGGTTGTCCAGCTTTTGTTAAGAAAATGATGACTGATAAATTGGAAACTAAAAGTGAGAAATGTTATTTTGTGGGATATCCTAAAGAAACTAAAGGATGTGAATTCTACTGCCCTAGAGATCACAAGGTGATAATATCTAGGAATGTGACGTTTCTTGAAGACAATTATGTCTTAAAGGAACAAGGTCACAACATTGTAGATCTTGAAGAAATTCAAGAACCACAAGATAACACTGAGGATGAGGTATTTTCAAATGGTTTGAACAATAACTCAGTGGGAGTTTTTTATGATCTATTGGGAGGGGAAATTACTCTTAGAGAGAACCTTAGAGAGACTCTCGAAGGATCACCTCAAGACAATGAGATGCATCAAAGACAAGATGATGCAATAGTTGCATTACCTCCACCTCAAGAAGATCATGGGGGATATTCCTGAACCTTCTCACATACAGAATGAACAGCTTGAACCAGAGCAAAACCAACTCAATAGGCCTAGAAGGACTCGTCGTCCACCTGAGAGACTAAATCTAATGGTTGAGAACCAAGATGATGAAGTTGATTTAGATGACGATGAGCCTAAGACCTATACCGAGGCGGTGTCAGACACCGATCGAGAGAAGTGGCTTGAAGCCTTGATATCTGAAATGGACTCGATGTACTTCAACTTAGTCTGGGAACTAGTTGACTTGCCAGATGGGGTTTACCCTATAGGCTGCAAATGGATCTTCAAAGATAAGATAGATGCAGATGGCAAAGTACAAACCTACAAGGCTAGGTTAGTGGCAAAGGGTTATAGTCAACGCGAAGGTATTGACTATGATGAAACCTTTTCGCCAGTTGCTAAGATCAAGTCCATTAGGATATTACTTGCAATAGCTGCATACTACAACTTTGATATTTGGCAAATGGATGTCAAAAACCGCATTTCTCAATGGAGAATTAGAAGGCGATGTCTATATGACACAACCTGAAGGTTTTGTATCGAAAGAAAGGCCGAATGCAGTATGCAAGCTTAAGAAGTCCATTTATGGACTTAAGCAAGCTTCTAGGAGTTGGAATATTTGTTTTGACAGAACAATCAAATCGTTTGGTTTTGTCAGAAGCAAAGAGGATCCATGTGTTTATAGTAAACGCGAAAATGGAAACGTCATATACCTTATCATATATGTTGATGACATCTTGATTATGGGAGGCGATCGTTCCATGATGCAATCCGTGAAAGAGTGGTTGTCTAGATCCTTTATGATGAAGGATCTGGGTGATGCTTCCTATATCCTTGGAATTAAGATCTATCGAGATAGACCAAATAGGATGTTATGATTATCACAATCCACTTACATAGACAAGTTGCTAAGGCGCTTCTCAATGGAGAATTCTAAGAAAGGTTTTCTTCCTATGGGACATGGCATTGTATTGTCAAAGAAGGATTGTTCTTCTAATGACAAAGAAAGAGACAACATGAAAAGGATCCCATATGCTTCGGCTATAGGATCTATTATGTATGCCATGATCTCTACTAGGCCCGATGTGGCCTATGCGCTTAGCATGACAGATAGATTTCAGCAAAATCCCGGCGAGGAACATTGGAAAACTGTTAAGACTATTCTTAAGTACCTTAGAAGGACTAAAGAATATTTCTTAGTCTATGGTGGACAACCAGAGTTATCAGTTACTGGGTATACTGATGCTAGTTTCCAAACAGACCATGACGACTATAAGTCTCAGTCTGGATATGTTTTTATCCTCAATGGTGGAGCAGTGAGTTGGAATAGTTCCAAACAAGGTACAACTGCCGATTCCACCACCGAAGCCGAGTATATTGCTGCATCTGAAGCTGCCAAAGAAGCCGTTGCTTTGTTAGAGTTCGTTAAAGAACTGGGTGTCATTCCGAGTGCTAACTGTGCAATACCTTTGTATTGTGACAACACTGGTGCTGTTGCGCAAGCAAAAGAACCTAGAGCTACGAACAGAAACAAGCATGTTCCTAGAAGATATCATCTGATCAGAGAAATAATTGAAAGAGGCGACATAAAATTAGAAAGAATACCCACTGATGATAATTTGGCTGATCCTTTCACCAAACCATTATGTATAGCAAAACACAACAAGCACTTCGAGAGCTTAGGTGTCAAGCATGTTGGTAGATGGCTTTGAATCAATGGGAGTCAAAGTTTTATATGTCTTAGAAACATTTTGTATTGAGACATTATTACTTGATCACATTCTATGAAAATTTTATTTTCTATGGGTTTTGTGCACTTATTGGAATAATTGTTTAAATATTTGTCTTTATTCTAAATATTTGTTCCCTTGAATTGTGACTGTCGTTAATGAGGTGAGACATTAATGATATAGTATAATTCTAAAATAGCCCTAACCAATGATCATCAAGAATGAGATATTGATGATATGTTATAGGTTAGCATGGGGTTTGCATCACATTCTTCGAGAATGTAGTTGTTCTCACAGCTATGAGATATTTGATACTCGTGATGGACACATGGTATACTTTGGAGAGTATTGGTATACCCTACTAATAAACTATTTTGTAAGTGTCTACAGTTTATTGGTGCATGAAATATGTATTAGTCCTTGGATCTGAGGTCGTTACATATTTTGTTTGTTGAGTGGTGTGCTTTGATCTTGTCCAACGCTTTGCCTCCCAAAGGAGGATTAAGACACGGACATGTGTTGGGTATATCATAAGATAAATGAAAATGGTAGTTGAGCCAAGAATGAGATTCATTCCTCGATTAGAATTTCGAGAGAACACTCAAATTCTCTATATTACTTGACCATTAAGTCATTGGCAAATGCAAAGATATATTCGATTAAAGTAATTGAATATGATCGAATGGGTCATTTAATAAAGATGAGATAAAGTGATTGAGCTATTTGGATGACACATAGCAAATCTTAAGCTCAATCGGGTGGTTCGTAAATGAAAGGATATTACTATAAACTTTATGTAAAGGCTTGTTTACCGAATTCACGTAAACGTCCTTCATATATCGAGCTACGCTGCCAACACAGTCTAGGAGTTTTGTGCAGACTTCGATTAGATCGTCGTCGATAATGAGGGCCTAAAGGGTCACACTATATGTGTATTTTGATCCGCTCAAGGGTACAAAGTTGGAACTGCGTATTATATCTAATGCTAGTCCAAGTGGGAGATTGAAAGGAAATGGGCTAGAATTAGATTAATATGGATTAATTAATTATAGTTGGGCTACAATTATATTAGTCCATAAGCCCAACAATCATGGAACCCTAGTGACTCTTCATCTATATAATGGTTATTTATTCTCCATTGTGGGGATTAGAAATAGTGTAACATTAGAGAGAAAATACGTAAAGCTTTGTAGAGAGAATTCCTAGCATTCTTCTACGGAGCAATTGTACCGGGATAGTTTCTGCATCAGATTGGATTGCACGTGGACCTCGATAGTAGTGGATTCAAATTGCAGGATTCAATCGCAGAAGAAAACAACACAACAAGTAAGATTTAGTTCCGTTGTGTTTTACATGCTCAACTTGCAATATGATTATGAATCTAGATCTGTTATTCTTGTATGCAAATTCCGCTGCGCTCATTAGATGAATACAAGAAAACCCAACATAAATACCCTTTCCTAACACTTCTACAATCGCTCACCCCTCGCACAAAACAGTTAAACGAATCAGCAGCACAAACTTGGTAGAATTTCTTTTCAAATTCTTATCTGCATTCCCCTTTATTGAATCTTCTTTATATATTTCGTCATGTTCTGAATAATTGCACTATATGCACTGAAGTTAATTTATGATATTGAGCTCCGTAAATACTCAGCTACATGATGATGCATTTATCTAACTTGAATTTGTCATTGAGTCCATGTTTATGTCATCATTATTTCTCAATGTTAATAATAGTGCTGAATGTTTTGCATATGTAAAAACTCATTTTACAATGAATGTAGTTTTCTTACCTTGAATTTGTCACTGCCTCCATTTTTATGTCATCTTTTTTCAAGCCATGCCTCCTTTGTTTTATATTTTGTTAGATGAGTCCCTGCGATCAGTTTGTGGTATTATTTCTGTTGCTAAATTTACTATTGTTTCTATTGATTTCAAATTACTAGTGTTAGCTCCTGTTAAGAGTCATTTGGAATGTGATCAAATGAAAACTCTAAATATTGTACAAACTCAAAATTATAATATAAACTATTGAAAAATGTCAACAGATCACAAAAAAACATCAACAGGAAAATGTCAACAGAATTTCAACAGTAGTCAATGATTGATGCTCTGTTGATATTGTATTGATACTGTGTTGACATTAAAATCTTAAAATTTTACACTGTGTTGATATTGTATTGAAACTATGTTAAAACTGTGTTGAGGAGTTTTGAATTTGTACAATATATAAGTTTGTATTTTATCACTACCCATAGTCATTTACCTTATTTTATTAGTTTATATGCATTCTTGGTTCTTTTCTGCCATTTCCTTTTGCAATCCATGTACATCATCACCTGCAAAAATGTTTTAAATTTTTTTTTGTTATTTAGAAATATATAGATATCTAAAATTGTTGAATACTGCTAGGATGAAATGACATAATGTGTTTTTCGTACCATGTTGTCATTTTTGAACTATTGGTCGTTTTCCTATTGTTACCACATTATCTTGACTTTCATTTTCATCATTTTTATCTCCCTCTCAGTAGCATAATTCCTGCACAAAAATGGACTTTATATTTACTGTTACTGTTGGAAGAAGATCACGAAATATCTCGCCATATCCGGAGGAAGATACGCGAGATAATATTATACCAATCATAGGAGATCTGATTATGTAATTAATGGTAATTAGGTTTTCCTTGTATAGTTTTCTACTAAGCCTATATAATAGTGCCTAACGTACAAAGTCATATATCAATGAATAAGAATTCCACTTTACCGACCGTAATTACTTCTTAACATGGCGTCAGAGCAGGAAGATTTTCGGCTCAGAAAATTTTCATCATAGCCGGAGCATATCAATCTCGACCTTTCCAGCCTGAAATCAAACCAGAAATATCCGACCCTATAACAACAGAAACATGTCAGACACAGAAGATGTCAAAAACGATCCAGAACAACAACCGGGGAAACTGAAGAACGAATGTCACTGTGGCATTCAAGCTTAATGGGAAGAACTACCCTTTATGGTTTAGACTTATGAAAGTCAAGATCGGAGGCCGGGGTGCCTATTCACATATCAAAAACGAATCGCCAGAACCCGGGAGCAGGGGTTATGACGATTGGGAAGAAGAAGATTTGGTGGTGTTTTCGTGGATCGTCGATAACATCGAGAATGAGATTATCGCCGACTTCGCCCACCATCTGACATCGAAGGCACTATGGGATAGCCTTGTTGTGACATTCGAGAACAAGGCGGACAAGTATCTCATCTACGACCTGGAAGAGAAAGCAATTACCATCAGACAAGGGGATATGGACTTAGAGACGTATTACCGAATAATCAATGGGTTGTGGATTAACATCAATCGATGTCAAAAACAACCTATTACTTGCTGCGATAAGGGAGTCAGCCAATACAGAACACATTCCAACGAGAAGAGGCTGATCAAGTTTCTGACCGGCCTGAATCGGGAGTATGACTCAATCAAACGGGAGATCCTCAAAGAAGACCCTTACCCATCAGTTGAATCGGCTTACGGATGGGTGAAGACGGAGGCGGCTCGACGTAATATCATGCCACCAGCGTCGCCTCCTCCCACCGAAGCCGACCGGAGATACATCATCTGGGGGAATTGGGAGCGGGTTTGCTGCCCAGAGTCAACGCCTATCAAATCGGAGTGGACCGCCGCGCCCCACCGCTACCGGCCGACCGGCCAGATAAGTCAGGCCTTTGGTGCACCCACTGCCAGAAGCCGAAGCACACGTATGAGACGTGCTTTAAACGATTGGGGTACCCAGAATGGTCGGAGGAGAGGCAGAGGACGAGAACCACCCAACCTCAAGCAAAAATGGCGGTCGGCGTCACCGACGAGGGACAGTCGCGAAATCAGAACGGGAATCAAGGGGGAACGACCGGCCATGGGCCGGCGGTAAATTTGGAAGCTTCAACCGGTGGCGGCAACATCTGGGGAAGCAGAAATTACGCCGAGAGAGAGGTCGAGAGGTATCGGGTTTGGTTTTAAACCAAACCCTAAGAATTTCTTTAAATTATACTCTCCTCCCCTAAACTATGTTAAATTAGAAAAACGACCCCATCTTTATAAGTTTAAACCCCCCGACTACCTAAATTTGCAAATTGACCCCATACAAGATGAGAAATCTGATATTGACCCCGATATATGTGAATTTGTTTCTGAAAACCCCTTTGCTCCTTTAGGAAAAATTTTCGTTGCATTTCTTGTGAATAACCAGGTTGATACGACGAAAGGTTGGATTTTTTATTGTGGGGCCACTGATACTATGACCCCCGAGAGGAATGATTTTAGTAGCATGAGTGAAATCATTAAAACATATATTAGAACAGCGAGTGGGGAATTAATTATTGTCGAGGGATCTGGCACTATTGAAATTTTTCCTACACTTCGTCTCAAAAATTGTTTATATGTTCCGACCATGTCTCAACGTTTGATGTCTATCAGTCATGTGACGAAGGAGTTGAATTGTATTCTTCTAATGCACCCTGATTTCTGCATTTCACATGATATTCGGACGAGGAGGATTCTTGAGCGTGGCACTGAGAAGAATTGACTCTACTTTGTGGACGAGATAGCTCAACATGGCAGTGCGATGCTGGCTCACGGATCCACAAAACAAGAAATTTGGCTATGGCACCTAAGACTAGAACACCCTTCTCCTGGTTACTTTAAACTTATTTTTCCGAATCTTTCCATTCCTACTGATTTTTCATGTGAGACTTGTGTTTTGGCCAAGAGCCACAACCAATCCTTTAAACTATCAAACACTCGTATGCAATCAATTTTTTCTTTAGTACATGCTGATGTGTGGGGTCCCGCACCAATTGTTGGGGGGAATGGCTTTCGATACTTTGTGATATTTGTTGATGATTGCACTAGGATGACTTGGATTTATTTTATGAAACATAAGTCTAAGGATATGGATAAGTTTGTCTTGTTTTTTAAAATGGTTTGAACCCAATTTCATACCACCATCAAAACTCTTCAATCTGATAATGGGATGGAATTTGTTAATAGCTCCATGGCACAATTTTTTCAAGAAAAGGGAATGGTTCACCAGACTTCTTGTGCTTATACACCCGAACAAAATGGGATAGCTGAACGAAAGAATAGGACAATCCTAGAAATAACCCGGGCCCTAATGATTGAATCCAAAGTCCCAAAACATTTCTGGCCAGAAGCTATAGCCACATCTGTCTATCTCATGAATCGCCTACCCACAAAAATCCTTAACAAAAAAACCCCTCTTGATATCCTGTCCAAACTATCCACAATCCCTCAACACCTGAACCTTCAACCCAAAGTCTTTGGCTGCACGGTCTATGTTCATGTCCCGAAACACGAGAGAACCAAATTGTCCCCATGTGCTACCAAATGTATCTTCGTTGGGTACGGGGTAAACCATAAGGGCTACCGATGTTTTGATCCCAATACCAGAAAAATTACCACCACCATGAACTGTAATTTCCTAGAAACCGAATTCTTTTACCACACCCACCTTCGTAGTCAGAGGGAGAGTGATCCAGGTAATTCCGTGGACTATCTTAGTTGGGTTGTGCCACTTCCAAACTCTTCGATTAAGGATCTAACAGGGTCAGTTGTCACTGCCGCCGAACATGTCTCGCCAACAGAGTCATCTCATCTGCGATCCCTCGATCCTTCTCCAACGATATCCGAGGTAATTACTGAACCGAGTCCCGTTACAGTTTCTACTGACCCGATAAGTGCAGAACCACTAGAAGAAGACAACACAATTGACAGTGATACTGGGAGATATGTTCTTCCTTATCGGAGTACAAGAGGGGTCCCACCAAAAAGATATTCTCCTGAAAAGATTGGGAAGAAGAGCCGATACGGAGTGGCGAACTTTGTGCAAGGAAATCTGACAAAAATGGCAAAAGCCTTTGAAGCTGCCTTATACGAAGAAGAAGAGATTCCACAGTCGGCAGAGGAAGCAATGAAACATAAACACTGGAGGGAGGCAATGTTCACTGAGATGAAGGCACTGATGAGGAACGATACTTGGGTCAAAGGCAAGTTGCCAGAAGGAGTAAGGGCTGTCGGATGTAGATGGGTGTTCACGATAAAAAGAAGGCCAGACGGCACGATAGAGAGATATAAAGCCAGGCTTGTGGCAAAAGGATACACCCAAACTTATGGTGTAGATTGCGCTGAGACTTTCTCACCCGTGGCGAAGATTAAGACCGTGAGAGTGCTATTCTCGATTGCTGCTAACAAGGATTGGCCGCTTCATCAGTTCGATGTGACTAATGCTTTTCTACATGGAGAATTACCAAAACCAGTGTTTATGGAACCCCCACTTGGGTTCACGGACGAGTTTCAAAGAGGGGAAGTATGTAAGTTGCAAAAGACTTTATACGGGCTGAAACAGTCTCCGAGAGCATGGTTTGGGAGGTTCACAGAGGTGATGAAAAAGTATGGGTACAAGCAGAGCAATTCTGACCACACGCTGTTTATCAAGTAACGAGAAGGAAAAATCACATGTTTGATCATATAAGTGGATGACATGATTATTACCGGGGATGATGAAGAAGAGATGGCCGAGCTAAGAAAAAACTTGTTTAGTGAATTTGAGATGAAGGATTTAGGACTGCTGAAGTATTTTTTGGGAATAGAGGTGTTAAGATCGAAGAAGGGAATTTTCATAAATCAGAGGAAGTACGTGCTTGATTTGTTGGATGAAGTTGGGATGGTGGATTGTAAACCAGCAGATACCCCAATGATTCAAAACCACGGACTGCAGATGAGGAAAGAGGCGAAGCAGGCTGACAGAGGAAAATACCAACGATTGGTTGGGAAATTGATTTATCTATCACATACAAGGCCAGATATTGCCTATGTTGTGGGGGTTGTAAGTCAGTTCATGCATGCACCCCAAGAAGAACACTGGGAGACAGTTTTGCGGATTGTTATGTATTTGAAGGGAACCGCCGAACACGGGCTTCTGTTTGAGAAACATGGGCACTTACAGATACATGGATTTATTGATGCCGATTGGGCTGGAAACCCAAATGATAGAAAGTCAACCGCATGGTACTTCACTTTTGTAGGAGGTAATCTAGTAACATGGAGGAGTAAGAAACAGAAAGTAGTGGCACTATCTAGTGCAGAGGCGGAGTTCCGTGGAATTAAAAGTGGGTTGACCGAGTTACTATGGTTGTGAAAGCTTATGAAGGAGTTGGAGTTGTTTTCATCCCAAGCGTGCAGATTGTATTGCGATAATAAGGCAGCTATCAGTATTTCAGAGAATCCGGTTCAACATGATCGAACCAAACATATGGAAGTGGATAGACACTTCATAAAGGATAACATTGAAGCAAAGATTGTTGAGATGCCGTATGTCAAGTCCGAAGATCAGCTAGCAGACATCCTGACGAAGGCCGTGAACTCGAAATCCTTTCGAGAGGTATTATGCAAGTTGAGTATCGGAAACCCCGTTACTTAATTTGAGGGGGAGTGTTGGAAGAAGATCACGAAATATCTCGCCATATCCAGAGGAAGATACGCGAGATAATATTATACCAATCATAGGAGATTTGATTATGTAATTAATGGTAATTAGGTTTTCCTTGTATAGTTTTCTACTAAGCCTATATAATAGTGCCTAATGTACAAAGTCATATATCAATGAATAAGAATTCCCCTTTACCGACCCTAATTACTTCTTAACAGTTACAATTCATTTGATTAGATGAAACTAATAATATTATGAACATACATCGTCTGACAATATATGATTTCTAATTGCTGGTTTGTATCTGTATTGAAGGTCCTTTGTATTTACATAATTTCTGCGGGGTAATTACATCTTTCATATAAAATGTTCTACATTTGTTTTAATTTAGTTACAAAAGTATTAAGTTTACATATTACATACAAAAAGTTTACTAAGTGTTTGAAGTTAATACATTCCGTCAATTTCCCACTAACACCGTTCTTTTAATTATATCATACATACAAAAAATTTCACCAGTGTTTCATATTTATAAAAAAGTTTTATATTAAAACATTCCAAGAATTATATCAAATAGTTACTTTTATCACTCACAAAATGAAAAATAGAAAGGAAAAAATTTACCACTCTATAGAAAATATTTTATAAATTAGTTAGATTGGGTTTTGGTATTAATTATAGTTAAAACGTTTGGGTCACTTTTATTGTTTTTGGGCTCTTATTTAATTTACACTTGGGCCATTCTTTTAATCCATTTAGACTGTTTATTTGAGATTTTAATTTAATTCATCTTTGGTCTGCAGTCTACTATCTTTTGGGTGCATGATTTTTTTTGGGCCTGTTTTTATTTAATCTATTTATAAGAGAAAAAAAAGAGGAATAAATATTTTAAATTTTTAATTATTATGTTCATTTAATAAAAATTATTGTATAGTAAATATTTAATTATATCTTTAAATCATATTTTGTAGTGTTTGCACTAACTAATTTTATTTTATTTTTTGGTTTCTATATATGAATATTTATGTTTTGTCGATCACATTTGTTGAGCTTATTATTTATTCCAATTATCTCATTTTTACTCTGATCTTTACAAATTCATAGCACCGGTATTAATACTAGTACTAGTTTAAGGTCATCCGCATCCATGTCTCTTATCCGTCTCTTAACCGTCTCATCTTTTCACTATTCATGGGCCCCACTGTATTTTTCAGCTCATCTCTTAACTAAGAGACAATACCTGCATCCCTCCATCTCTTAACCATCTCATCCCTTAACTATTCATTCAATTTAATTTTTTATTTTTAATTCCAATAAATTCAATAATAAAAACACACTTCATTAAATAAAATAAAATTACAATTTAAATACCTAAAAAAATAAAAAAGACATAATTTAAAAAACTAGAAAATATAAATTGCACACTTAAACTCAAATAAAAAAAATGGAGGCAAAGAAGCATAAGAAGGAGTTCTCTAGTAACGGTTGTCAAATTTTGCCCAAATGTGCTCCATTAGATCCTCCTGGAGTTGGGCGTGAGCGGTAGAATCACGTGTCCTTACCCGAATAGACAACCACTCTTGCAAAGACGGATGTACTCCCGTTCGAGGCAGACTAATTGCGGTTGAGCTTCCCGGAGTTTCAGGGTCGAACCAATTTCCCGCCTTAGGTCCTTCGTCGGCGACAATCATGTTGTGCAAGATTATGCACGTATACATGATGTCGACAATATTCTCCATAAACCACTGTCGAGTCGGGGCTTTGATAATGTTCAATCGAGCTTGGAGAACCCCGAACGGTCTCTCCTCATCCTTGCGAGCAGCCTCTTGCTTCTGCGCAAAAAGAGACTGTTTTTCGTTCGCAGGCCTGTTGAACGTCTTCAGGAAGGTTGGCCATTTCGGATAGATGCCGTCGGCAAGATAGTACCCATTTTATACTGGCGATTGTTAGCGATAAAGTTGATGGCCGGCGCCCACTCGCGTCATCTCGTCTCGTCGGGACGAGACGGATCCCGCATCGCTGTCTCAATGCCGTCTCATCTCGTCGAGACGAGATCGAGACAGCATCGCTGCGTGATGCGGATGCCCTAAAATGCCATGTCATAAAACTATTTCTTGCAATTTATTTTTCCCGAGGAGATTGGCGCCTTCACTTTTGAAACGTTACCTGTTTATTGCCTTTTTCAATATTGAAGCCCTAATATTTGCTATTTTTTGTTTCCCTTCAATCAGATCAAATACAGATAGATGTTTGGAAAATTGAGAAATTGAGCAAGACAACTGAAGAAGATGATGCTCAGAACACCGCCGCCGAGGAAGAGGAGAGCAGAATCTCCGCTGCAGGAAGACAATAACAACAATAACAATACGACTCTGAGCCCCAGTTCCAGTCGGCAGCTGCTGGTTTACGAGGACTTGCCGGTGGCGGAATATTCGCACGACCACTCCATTCCAACAAGCTCCGAGCAGATGCTCTGCACCTATCAATGCCGACAGATGGTATGCTATTTGTGACCCTTTCATTTCCTTAACTCACCTCCTTTTTTTCTTTTCCGAGTATTTCGATCATATTGGTTTCTTCCGATTAGGCTTTTGTTTCGCTGTGGTTCTGGAAATGAATAATTCATGTGTCGTGATCGCATTTAGTGTGTTCTCCTGCATAACAGTGGCCTATGTTGCACAATCCATCAATTCATCCTAATATTAATGTATTCGTAATCTGGAAATTTGCTATCAGTTTCTAAACGTTCTCAATCTCGTGAATAACAGTGTTTAAAGTTGGCTAAATTACTTGAGTGCCGTTCTCATTGTTTGTTCCGATCTGATTGATGTCTTTAGCAATCATATATTTACACATTCTCATTCACTTTATTTGTTCGATTGAGTATCTGTTCTAAAAATTTGTTAGCAATTATTTGGCTGACTGAACTTGGTCTTGCAGGTGAAATCAGAATTTTTCGATGCTCTAAGCAGTGCAGAAAAACAAGCACATGATTATCAATCTAAATTTGAAGCACTCAATGAGGGTTTTGAAAAATCTGGTAAGATTGTAGTTTGTGCTTATGGTGAAATGTAGACTTTAAAGCATTTCTAAGATTTCCTGGATTTTAGATCAGTTTCTTCATGCTCCCCTTCTTGGTATGAGCTATGATTCCAATTAAAAAAATGCCTGTATAATCATCTACCATCCGACAGTTACCTTCAGTCACGATATATTTTGTACCTTACTTTGGTATTACTTCTAAAAATGGGACGCACTGCTCTTTGTTTCTGAGGAAGCAGAATTTCCTCTTTATTGTTGAGGAATTGCTTAAGGATTGGAATAATATACCTTTCATTTTATTTTATCCTTATCTTGCAGATGATTCCATTGCTAACTCTATAGTTTATGTATGATATCTACGTGCCATGATCCCAACTTCAAAATAAAAACTACACTATTGAGAATGTCTACCATAAATCTTTCCATAAGACTCCTCTTTTAACAATGCCTTCAGCATTCCCAAGGGGTTTTCATCCTAAAAATCCCAACAAATTGTGTTTTATAGCAAGATGGGTTTTATTACAACGGAGGTGTATATCTGCCTATATGGGTAGCCCAATTTATTTATATACATAAATAAATCATAAGTATATATGTTGAAAAAGTTTAGTTATGACCAGTGGGTTCAATAGAGTTTTTGGGGTATTAATAGTAGAGGAAAATTGAGGGTAGTGAAAATTGGGCTAGTTGCAGATGTGGCACACAAGTGGAGGGGGTTTAGGATATTCTACAGTGGATGCTCTTAATGTTGTATCTGTACAAGCGCTGGTTGTTTTTTATTTTTATTTTCTTGGTTAAGAGCTTGAATGATATGTCACACTAGATAGTGGTCCTTGAGATTCTTGTTAGGATTAGCAACTGTTACTTGAAGAACTTTTAATTGTTCTTCTCTCAGTGAGCCTAGAGAAGCTCCAGTCTTTACCTTTCTTAAATATTCCACGATGGAGTTGTGTATCACCTCACTTTGCTCTCTTTCTTGCAAGATTTTTTTCCTTCACAACCTCACATGCAGCATTTATAGTAATATTTCTGGAATGACTACCTTATATTGTCTTTCAATCTCGCATTCTTCGATTTTGATGGCTGACATGCATTTTCAAGTAGATAAATTGTGACTGTTAATCACTAATTTGATATTCCGTACATTTGTCTATTATCGGCTTATTCGCATGTCTCTTGAGATGTGTATCATTTTCTTTGTACTTTCTCGCACAATGTCTAGAAGACCATATAATGATGTGAATTGTATCACCAAAAAAAACTTTGCTTCTTACAGAATCAGAGAGAAAGAAATTACGAGATAAATTTTTCAACACCGAGCAGGAACTAGCTGCTACTAGAGGACGTGAACATATATTACAGGAGCAACTAAGGAAGGAGGTCGATTTTTCTCAAGAACAACTCAAAAAGCAACTACAGGCCTTTAATGAGCTTGAGGTATATAAGTAGTGGAGCATGAACCATTTAAGGTTCTGAATATTTATCCTACACAATCAGTTTCTTATTGATGTATTGTCATACTGGTTTTGCAAATGAATTTTAAGTCCACCACATTGAAATATAAACTGTATGTTTTCCAGGGAAGGGAGTCAGTCTACTTATTCGTGCATTGAGACCTGAATTTGAGTTAACGTTGTCTAAGAGATTGACCATTATCTATTTTTAAGTGGAGTCTCCCACTTCATAGTTCCCAGACCTTAGATACTGAAAAACCATTTCTTTATTTTTTTAAAGTGCCTTTTCAGGGAAACTTCTCTTTCCCACTATCAACTTTGAAATGACCCCATTTTGCTAACTTTATCTTTTTTTACAGAAACTCTTTGCGAGTGCTAATATCTACTACTCCTTTTATCGGTTTTGTAAACTTTTTGCCTCTCAATTTCCTCTAACTACTGCTCAGTGGATGTTCCCAGGGATTTTAATTTGTGTCAAGCTGAAGACTATAATGAGTGCTATCTTTATTGTAATTTTATATCATTCTCTTTTCAACCCCTCGCCCCCCATCACTAAAAAGAAAAGCAAAGAAAAAGGTAAAAAGAACAAAAAGATGAAAGAATGATCTTTGTTAATGCGAGTTTTTAAGGAGCAGCAATTTTTGTTAATTCTTTGTCAAAGTCTTGGTGTTTTTAGCTTTACTAGATCGTAGTTTTGCTTAGATGTATTTTCATTATGATTTACTGCTCAAATAAAATGGGATTGTCCTATGGTAACTTTAGTCCTGGTTTAAGAGGCCGAGAACTGAAACCTGAGGAACTTAATGTTGTTGGTAGTTCCATTCAACCCATCTTGCTAATCTACACTCTACAGACAATTTTGATGAATTTAAATATGCACCATTACTGCCATTTTATTTCTTAGGAACACTGTGTTAGTACATAGTACACTGGCTAGTTTTAATATGTATAAGATCTGTTCTGAATTCTCATTCATTTTTCCATATTAGGTTACTTTCCCTTTGCTCTTTAGAACAAATTTTGTACATGTCTGCCTGTTGACACATGGTGACCACAGAGGGTTGATTTTTGTTACTATTCATTTAGCACTTTTAAAAACCGACATTTTGTTTCTCTGGTCGTGTTTTTTTCATCATTATTTCATGTTTGGTTTTGTAGATAAAGTTTCAGAATGAGACGCGTCTGCGCAAAAATGCTGAGACATCAGCTGCTAAAGCTGAAGAAAGAGCACAAATATTAGAGGAGAAGCTAAATACTCTATCAGAAAGCATAGATAGGGAAAAGGGCCGTCTTCAAAATGAGCTTGCTCAAATGAGAAGTGACACAAAGCTGTCTGTTTCTAGAATAAGTGCTGATGTCAGTAATCTAGTTTTGTTATTTGTTAAAAGGTTATCATGGATTCATGGTGATTTTATTATTTAATACTTCACCATCTTTTTGTGCAGCTTGAAAGAATGGAATGCAGAGCCAAAAATGCAGAGAAAGAGTCGGAATTACTGAAAGTACAGTTAGAAGGACTGAAAGAGCAACTAGATAAGGTAACTATTTTATTGTTTCACTTATATGTAGTTTATGCACTTCTCAGTATTATTTTAGTTTCATGAGGTTGTATAATCTATAGTTTCTTTACTTAAGATTACATCCTGTAGTTTGAGGAAGTGGGGTTTTTTCTGCATTTCTTGAGAACAGGGCTAAGTTTAAAAGCACCGTGTTTCCTTATTTAGTAAAATTGCTAAAATTTAAGCAAAGTTTCTGATTTTTTTCTCTGGGATGTTGATGTTCTGAAAGCATGTCAAAATGCAGACTGCATATTAGACATAGCATGAAGGTCTAGTTGTCTACATTAGTGATATTTCTTAGTTCAGTATTGCACCAGACCGATTGGTACAAACTTAAGGTAAAACTGAAGCATTTCTCGCTTCTATTTAATACTCCCTCCGTCCGCCATTAGGAGTCTCATTCCTTGGCGGCACGGGTTTTAAGAAATGTTTAAGAAAAGTGGGTGGAAAAAGGTTAGTGGAATAGAGGTCCCACTTATATATATTAGTTTTAAATGAAATGTGAGTAGAATGAGTTAGGTGAAGGTGGGACCATATTACCATATATGGAAAAAGTGAACCGGGACTCCTATTCGCGGATGGAGGGAGTATAACTTCTTTGCTTACTAGATCTATAGATGTTCATGCAGCATCTTTCTCTGATGTCATACCTCATGCTAAAATGCAAATATCCTCTCAATGAATTGTACTCCATATTTATCATCATATAGCCTATTTTTAGTTCCATCGCTTCATAAATTCATATCCGTTGTAATTATCTGACAATTTTAGAATGACTGCCAGTCCATGCAGGAGAAATTTGAGTTGCAGAAAAAATTGTCCTCGGAATCTTTAGAAGCTCCTTCGAAAGACAATAGTTTGTTGGTGAAACATTTGCAAGAAGAACTGAGGAACTATGTAAGTATTCTATTCCTCACTATCAGGTATTAGTGCATTTAACTATTCTAAATGTAGAAACCGCCATGCTATTTGGTTTAAGGAACTGAAATACGAGAGAAGAAAATTAGATCTGATCAGGGCGAGAAACACAACCTTTTGTGTGCAAACTATAATATTGGTGTTTGTTTTACAGCCCTAAGAGACCTGCAGCATTAACTTATAATGAACCTGTGACACTAATCCAGATTGATGAAGTGATATAGTTTATTAGATTGCTTCCTACTAACATGTTTGGCTTACATGTGCTGTAGTCTTAAACTAGGAAAATATATTGATGACATCGTGGGTAGCATTGGGTGGCTTGTTTTCATTCTCTCATGGTTATTCTCTAAGCATCTGTCAATATTTTTCAGTATTAGAAAATTAGCATAAAACTTGTGTGGTATAAGGAACAACTTTACCCCAAGTGATTGTTCCCCTGCATTCTACAAGATTGTTCTTCTGCATTCAATGTTTAGTGAACTGAGATATCCATTTTAATCTTTCTTTTTGAAGTATATTATGTCCATAATGGACCTATCTCATTATATCTATAGGAGTCTGAAGTTCGTGAAGCTAGAAAGATAAAAGCTTCTCAGGAAGACATAGAATTATTGAAAGAAAAGTTGCATGAAGAAAAGAGCCGCAAGGAGAGGGCAGAGTTGGAACTACTAAAGTTATCCGACCTCAAGTCAAACATGAAGAATCTGGAGGATGAGGTGTCCACATGGAAATCAGTGATTAAGGAACTTCCTGGTGTGTCATCTGTAGATGATATACCTTCTGAATTTGCAGCTTTACAGAAGTATGTATCTTAGTCATGTTGTGCTTCTCTATCTATTATCTAGAGTTGCAGTATTATACAATTGCTCGATTGATCTTGTCATGCGAGGTACTCATGCTTATTATACTTTTGAAATGCTGCATATTGCTAAGATAGAAATCATGCATAAAACTGTTTCAGAGGAAAACCGGATTTGCTTCATATTGCACTTTTCTGCAGGGAGTGACATAACTTTTCCTGCTTATGGTGTTTACGAGCTCACAAATACTGTGTCAGACTTAGGCTTCAGATTCTATTCCTCTCTTTACGAAGATCTCTGACCACTTTTATTCATCTCACATAGGAAGGTGGTCGATAGCATGAGGAATGAAAGTGAGACCCGGGAAAAAGTCATAGAATTTCAGGTGGCTCTTGATAAGGCTATTCTTGACAAACAAAATGCAGAAACTGAGGCTGCCATGGTGAAAGAGAAGGCAGAGTCATGTAAAGCAGAAATCAAAAGGCTGGAACTGATGGTTTGTTCTTTTAATCGTATACAAATAAAAGTCCATGTCTTTTTCTCCAGTATAACTATAATGATTTAGAAGTTGAAAATGATTGCGGTGTGATTATCTTCAACTCTTTTAGTACTCCCTCTGTCCTGCCTCAAGTGTGGCGCTCCTTTTGGGCATGGGACTTTAGAAATTATTGTTTAGTGGTTAAATAAAGAGAGAATAAAATATGAGAGAGAAAAAAAGGAGAGAAAATAAAGTAAGAGAGATAAAAAAAAGTGTTGGATTTTTGCAAAAAAAAAAGGAAATGCATCACTTTAGTTGGGACGATCCAAAAAGTAATACGAATCACAGTGTACTTAATTCCTCTTGGAAAACTTATTACTTGTAGATGAAAAAATTTGTAAGAAATCTCGATGAAAAGTCGTCAGTTTATCAACTTACAAGTCCATCCGATAACTAAAAAGCGAACTTGTTTAGACAAACTATCACTGAAATTGACAGTCATCAGAAGTAACATGTTATCAAGGCGAACTAATTTGTATATGCTTGATGGTGCTTGTTTGATCTTCCTTGCTCTGAATGCTCCTTCTGTCTCTCATAGTCATTTTAATGTTTTAACTTTATTATTTAGCTAGGTTTGATTACAGAGGAAAGAGACCGCTTGAAAGATGTTATTAAGGAATTAAAAGAGCATAAGGATCTTGAAGGTGGATCTGGATTGGTCAGTGGAACTATATTCCAGGTAAGAGATACCGAGATTCATATGCTTGCAGTTCTTTTAAGACCTTTCTGCATTCTTATTCAACTTTCATGTGGACAGGAGCTTGAAATATCTCTGGTCAAGAAGGAAAACTATGTCAGGCAACTAGAAAATAGCTTATCAGAAATAAAGGAGAGTAATAGTCGACAGCATAATGAGATAATGTTGCTCAATGAAAGGTTAACTAATGAAGGAAGACGAGTAAAGATGCTAGAGCGTGAAGGTGATCGCCTACGTTCAGAGATATCTTTATTGGAGTCTAAGGTTTGTGTTCAAGGCAAATGTACTTTGCGTGCTGGGTGATATTCTGGTTTGTCTTTGCGAGCTGTTAGCAATTTTTTGTGCTTACAAAATTCATGATTATTACAATAGTTTCAAATGATTTTTACATGTGCCACGAGGGTATAATTTACAAGGTGAAAAATCGATCTTTTTTGGGGTAATTGCAATATTAAATTTAAAGATGATGCCTTGTTGGACTCTAACCTGAGACCTTTGTACCTTAGACATTAACCATTGTACCGCTAGGCCACATACTCACAAAAACACATCTGCTGAACCTAGATATTCATAGATCATTACACTAACATTGTGAAATATTAACCTAATGTTCTCTTACTACACAATCTAATTGGAAAGCTCAGGAATTTTGTTGGCATGGTGAAGCCCTCTAATTAACCTGAAATTTTACGTGTTCATTTTATACTGATCAGTTATAGAGATCTCCTTGTCATTGATATTAACTCAATAGTTACATAACTATAACATTTCCTATGTTTTGCCAGTTAATCATGCTTAGTGGATATTCGAGTGTCACACAATTGATGAATATAGAAAGTATGTTCCCTAAATATATTCTGTGTTGAAGTTATAGCTTTCGCCCCACTGGTTTGCTGATATTTATACTGATATATCTGGTAAAGCCTCTGCTCACTTTTGTAGGATCTTATTCCATTAAAAATAGATACATAATGTGCGCAAGTAGTATGATCTGTTCTTCTGAGTAGATGCTAAGAAGCAATATGCCATCTATTTAGATACAGACAGCTTGCAAAGTGTGCAATTTCCCCCTGTAGTGAGTGTCATCTTGTACTTTGTTTGCAGTTGGGACATGGCGATTTTTCTTCTGCCAATACAAAGGTCCTCCGGATGGTTAACACCCTGGCTGTTGAGAACGAGGCAAAACTAACAATAGAGGCTCTGCAAAATGAGCTGCAAAAGACAAAAGAAAAGTTACTGGCTGTAGAAGAGCTTAAAAATCAGTCATGTGAGCAACGACACCAGTTAAATATGAATATATGATATATTATTCCTTTCCTGGATAACAATTACCTCATAAGGCCACAAACCCGCAGACACACATGATAGACAGTTAGACACGCGCACACAATGAAAGCAAAACACACACATTTTACACACAACACATGCACACGCCACACAATGAGACACGCATACACACTACACACCCTTATATTGTATTTGTTGCATTTGATGGTAAGACATATTTGCTGACTCTTAAATTGATTTGAGGAAATTAATCCTCATCACTTTACTTTAAGAGTGTCTTGAGTTATTATTATTATGATACTTTAATTTGTTCATGGTAAATAGCTGATGCTGGCACACATGTTGACTCGTACGTTGCTGGGAAGATTAAGCAGTTGAAAGAGCAGATTGCAACACTTGAAAAACGCGAGGAGAGGTGAGTGAGCAATTACTAGGTTTTTATATTATTTGCCTTGTTATAGCTTGTAATAATGTAGGTGGTGAATAAACAGGTACAAGACAGTCTTTGCAGAAAGAATCTCTGTTTTCAGAAGGGCATGTTGTGAACTTTTTGGTTACAAGGTATTCCAATCCAAATCTATTTTGTAAGTTATGGTTTATTATGCTTGAATTGAACAAACTTTCTGTCAAACAACTATCCAGATTCCTCACTAGAATATACTCCACAAATCAATTTTCATGCATTTTACTAAAACAAGAAGGATAAAATAGGAAGAGTGGTCAAATATTTCACATTTCCAACTACATTTAATGTTTTCTAGTATGCTTGAAAGATTTTGGTTGCACATCTTAACTATGATGGAGCTAATGCGATGGAGGGAGTACAAACTAAATATGATAGTTATAAACTAATAGTGTGTTTAATTGTTTCAAGATTTGACCGATTGTGTTAATTACCTTTATTTTAGCATTTCAAAGAACACATTTCTATGATTGGCCTTTTCATCTCCCCTCTCCTCTCTATTAAGAGATGACTCCATATGTAATTATAGGTTATAACAAATTATACTAGGTTCAAACCAACCACAACTGGAAATTGGAAATAAAAGCAAATGATAATAATTACTCTCGTGGAGAAAGGAATGAGCTGAGAGTAATAAATATAATGTTTGTACCGTATGCCCGTGTTTTAATAGTTAGAATGTCTTTGAAATGCTGCATTTTTAAAAAAACAATATTGGTTGCATATAGTTGTATAATAACTTTGATCAGTGTTTTACATATTTCTGCCCATTTAAAGAACTAGCTAGAAGGTGAAATTTGTGAAAAACACAAGCAAAAAGAGTACCTTAATGTTTTCTTATTCTTACTTTTTAGAGGATCAATCGTGGTTTTCCATTTCCCCTCTGCGGTGACTCGAACCCCTTACCCAATAGTTGAAGGGGAAGTATCTTACCAATTGAGCAGTGCTTTGTCCTCGACTACCTTAGTTAATATTCATGGTTTAGTTTTAGAAAAGTTGGATGTTTGATTCAGTTATTATTTTTCTTATTATAGCCAAACAGTTAAGACTAATATTTCTGTATACTTCCGTTTAACTTTCGTGAGCATGTTCTCGTTTTAGCGTTCTTACGTGTATATTCTTTTGTGAAGTCTTGCAAACTATTAGCAGTCTTATTTCATTATGTGTTGTGCCCATTATACTAACATTAGTTAAAAAATATAGGCTATTTAACTAAGATATTAAATAAATGTATGGAATAATTTGAATTGATATTCAAATTCTTTTCGCTTTTTTGAATTATCATTTTGGAAATCCATATATAGATGGGTAAAACATCTAGGAAGACTGAAACATAGTAGCAGGTTACAATGATGCCATAAGTTATTATGTTATTTGACTTTGGAATTGGACTTGGACTCGGAGTTTCATGCCACTCACAAATTCCAGTGATGCCATAAGTTATTCTCTGGTTTTAAGCTTGCTATCACTTTTTATTCATGGGAAAGATTTTGGATTGACTAACTGGCATTGTATGGCTTTAATTTCTTGCACTTGTTCATTTCTAGTATTAATTTTCTGAAATTCCATATCTTGTTATCTTTTCAATGCGATTCAGATTGTGATGGATGATCACCAACGGCCAGATGGAATTCCAGTCACACGATTTACTCTGCATTCGATCTATGCACTGAGTGATGATGAGAAGCTTCAATTCGAATATGAATCAGGGAACACAAATATTGTGGTAAGCTGTGCACTATTATTTCTTTTTGTGTGGTTGAGGACTTGAGGTGAAGTGGTAGTAGTTTGCTTATACTTACATTTATGCATTTTTACTGAATTCACTCGACCCTCTCTTAGAAGGATGCTTCTCAAGAAATCACATGGTTGTTTATTAAAATGCATACATAATTTAAGTTAATGAACCAGGAGAGAGTGTAGGTTCTTAAGTCAATGAATATTGGAGCCTAGCAATTCTACCTTAGAAAGTTTTAAATATATTCTCAGTACGGGTAGACTTTTTAGACTATAGAATAGTAAATGTGATACATGTTGAATATTGGAGGGAAGTAACAAATAGAAAAATCGTCATATATTTCAGAAAAAAGGTAGTGTTATCATAGCTTGCATGTGAGGATTTATTTTAAGCACTTTTAGGAAGGATTTACTTATATTTGATAAGTTGTTCTTGTAAAGGTGTGTCAAATAGTATAATAAACAAAAGCCCCTTCAATCATGTCATGGTAAAAAGCAGGGAAAGTATAGTAGAATTTCAAAAATATGCTTGCAAAGAGTTCTTTTTTGGCGCCAACTTTCCTGAAGAAGATATAATTTGACCTTTTGATTTGGATTTATATAGAACACTTATTATGTCCAAATAACTGGATAGATAAGATTAAAGTAACTACATACTACTATACCATTCAACTTTAATTAAATTGTGTTTTTATCATTTTCTTCTTTTGTAATTTGTTTATCTCAGGTGAATGCGTATACTTCACAACCTGAGATATCTCGACAGGTTTGATCTGAATATCCTTTGGACCTTTTTGTGTATTTCGAAATCCTAAAGACATAGTCTCTGATTCATCAATCCATGCTGACTTTTTTTAGTCAGTTTAATTTATAATTTCATAAATAACCTGGTGGAAGTTGCGACCCACATTGATAACTATCCAAAATAATTTTTCAGTCATTCCAAACTGAAGCATGGTTGAGTAATTAGCAAATTTTATGCTTATTCTAAGCAAATGTTGTGTGGCCATTTTTTTTTGTTACATCTATTGTTATAGGATTTCATTCACCAGACATTTGACATTTTCTGCTTTTTTTCATCTTTCATAATTTCGTGACAACACTAGTCTTGGGACTGAAGTAGATAAGCACCAAACATTTTGAAGGCCTTATTCTCCTAAAATGACCTGCAAAGTAGATAAATAAATCACTAAGTGCTTAGGGATCTATTTATTTCATTTTTATTTCTGTACTAGTATTTTTTATTTTGTTTATGTCTTTAGTGAACATTTTTTCTTAAATGATGTGTTTTGTAGGTTGATATATTTATCCGGAAGATGAATTCGATTCCTGCCTTCACGGCTAATCTGACCGTGGAATCTTTCAATAAGCGTACTCTATCATGAAATGTGGCAGCACAGCAGTATTGATTTTCACTTCTCTTTGTTTGTGATTACTCTTTTAATGTAAGATTTTGGTTTGTGTTGGGATGATTTAACTTGCACTCTCTTCTACGGAATGGGGAGTCATTTGTCAGATAATTTCATTTCTTATGACATTTATCATCTCCTGATTCTTTTCAAATATTCTTATACTAGAAAGGAGGAACTCAAACTGAACCTCTCATTCCAATCAATCATGTCTTGTAGTTTAAAACGCATTGTATGTTTAAAAGTAAGATAAACTCCTTTATTTCATATTAGGTTAGACTAGGTATGAATAGGCTGATTCAAATTTTCTAGTGACGCAATTGTGATAGGGGTAGATTGAAGGTGGTATTGGTGAAAAAAGCAGAGGTCTTCCACCAACCTAAACCTTGCATCAAGTGGGATCTCTATATTTACAGCTTAAGTTTCAAAACTTGAGATAATTCTCGTGTCATGGAGTTCGGACATGTTTGGATGAGTAACTAATGGTGTAGCTTTCGGTGGCCTAATTTTTAGATCTAATGGCGTAGCTTTCAGCGACCTAATGGCGTAGCTTTCGGGCATGGATGCAAGCCACAACTTCTGGTAGAGGAATGAGGTATGAATTTTGGTCGAGTTTGAGGTCAAACTCAATAAAGCATGAGGCAGTGGAAACATAAAGCCATTAGAGAAGGTCCTATGTTTGCTCTTATTGCATTTTGGAATAGCATTGGATTCCTCAAAACTCCTCCACTGTGACTATGGGGGTAATGTCTTTCACTTTCACCACAGTGCAAAATGTCATAGGCCATGGAATTAATTTGAAATTGAGGCTGTTATTTGGTTTACAATTGTGGAATCGTCAGCTTATCTTACTTAGGTGACTAGAATTAAAAACATCGTACATGTGCGGTTTGACATCTTGGAATGGATCTTATCTTGATGAGAGAGAGATGATATTTGGTGAAATCTCGAATACACATACGCTGAACCTTGACGGTAGTGGCATGGCCTAAACAACACTGTGTTAGTGCACTAGAAAAAGGAGTCAAATTGTCCCCCATCTAAAGTAGTCCAATTCAACTTGGATTAAGTTCGATACATAAGAGGAGTAGTAGCTCACGTTAAATTGATAAAAGTCTATTGAATTCCATCTTAATATCAATTGGTGATAGAATTGTCTTACAAGACTTATATAGTGAGATATTTGTTTGTTCTTTTTCCGTTTTAATCAATTGGTGATGGTAGTAGCCTATGAGACTTATATAGTGAGATATTTGTTTTGTTTTTTTTTGTTTTATTTACCAACCCTCTTCTATTTCTAAACCTTCAAGATGAAATTAACACCATCCTTCAAGTCGATTAATGATTCAACTCACAATAATCTGCAATTATATCACGATAGAAGCTCATGAAGTTTCATTTTAAAACCAATCAATAATAGAATGAGTAATTTATAGTAAAATTAAGTACTGATTTTAGTTATCTCTTAAGCAAGGTTTTTGTTTTGTTTGCCTAACATATAAAATATAAACCACGCTCTATGTTAATATACAGTTGGTTATAAATATTTTGAAACTCCACTTTTCTTATTTGGGTGAGAAAATGAAAACTGAAATTATGGAGTGGAGTATGTAATAAGTGTCCTTCCATAAAATTTTCGAAAATATGTGAGCATTGAAGATATGACAGATTCTCAATCGCATTTCCTTTTCATAATCATTCAGGTATAAATGCAAACTCTTGAAATGGGGAAAACAGTAGTACATTCTTGCCTTTTTCATCCAACCTATAAATAAACCTTATATATATAGAAAAATTAATTTTATTATAATCTCCTCTAAACGAAAGGAGGTTAAGAGAACACGTGGTAGCCACTAGTGAAATATCAACATGTGATCATCAATAGCCATATTTCGTACTTAGTGTGTTGGGTGATCATGTTCCATCCATTGAACCAATTAAACAAAAACATAAACATAAACATAAACATAAACATGCATACTGCATACACACACACAATCAGAAGAGAAGATACATGCATACGTATACAAATAATTGTATGCTAGTTTTGATAGAGTAACATTATAGCAAATTGGAGAGCCCTCCTTTTTCCGCGGGAACCACATGTTATGTGTCAATCCCCACAAGGGGCTCATGATTTTTATTTATCATATACTAGTATATAAATATACATAATAAAAACTAGGAGTAATATACTTATCAATTATTAGTGAAATAGCATTTTGACTCTATTATGAATATAATGTTATTGAAGATTATGATTATTCATTCGAAATATTATTCTAGAGAATATTTTTGATAGATTACTTGTCATTTATTTGGAAATATCAAGGAAAAAATTATTAAGATATTGAACATATATATTAATTAATTAACTGATTACCATAATGACTGAATTAACTAATTGACGTAATTATTAAAGCTAAATAGTTAATTAATAAAATAATGATATAATCTATAAATATAAAATTATATTAAGATTTTCGTAATAAATTATTAATCAAGAACATAATAATAATTACTACATTAGTACTACTATTTTTCATGATATAATGAATTAAGATTTAGTTACCAAGTTATTTAATGATAATATAATATAATAACAATAATAATAATAAATAATATTAACATTACAATTATAGTTATATTTATTTATTACTACTACTATTATTATTATTAGTATTATTATTATTGAGTATGAGTCATAATTTTTAAATTACATTAACTTTCTTAATTAATTACTTCCTCCGTCACACAAAATTTTTCTTAATTTGATCCATCGCGAATTTTAAGAAATTGTTTGACTTTGTATTAAATGGAGGTATGTAGTGAAATAAGGGTCTCACATTGAGGATATTGAGAGGTGTATTTAATGTCTATTTTTAGAAAGATTCCAATTGGGACAAACTTTGTAAGACGGACAAAAATGGTAAAATGCGACAAAGTGTGGGACGGAGGGATGGAGTATTATTTTATCACTCATTTATTTCAACACATTCTTTTCCCATTCTTTGAATTTTTCTTATAAAAATTGTTCATTCTAAATCATTTATTATCACCATTATAATAATAATTATTATTATTATTTTATATAAAAGATAACTAGACTATTTTTACATTTTTAGTAATTTTAATATTAAGTTTTTAAAATAAAATTATGTTTTGATGCAAGAGCACAAAGATGATTAATTGGGATCTTCAATGGCAGATTTAGAACATAAGTTGGAGGATCTATTGGGTGAAAATGATTTGTAAATTGAAGTGAACAAAAGAAAGAGGACATTTTTTCTTTAAACAATAGTAAAATTGAAATTTAAAAAGGATGAGTTTCATCCGTCCAGCATTAGGAGTCCCGGTTAGACATTTCCACAAAAAATGAAATAAAAATATTACTGTATAAACACTAAAAAGCATAAGTAAAAACACATCCGAATAATAAAGCAAATGGGTCACAAATTCCATTATCACATACTCCAAATATTACACACTTAAAATCCGCATCCAACTTAATCGGGATTCCTAATGCCGAACGGAGGGAGTAAATTATACTACTATAGAGGTGCCTATTTCGGACTGGGCTTCTGAGTAGATCTGGAGATTGAGTAAAAGAAATAATGCTGGGCTTCCTATAAGTTTGATAGTTTGTTTATGAAATAATTTATTCCACTAGAGTTAATTCAATTCTGACTTTGCCTCTTTCTTGTCTCGTGTGTAAGATATGAACCATCATTTCATTTATAAACCTTTTGAGACTTAATGAGGGGTAATATTGTATTTCAACAAAATAAATTTTACAGGAGTCTTAAATGTTAAAACGACGTCCATTACATACCAACATCATATAGTAGAAATAGAATACTGAATCATATTCATTTATGATATGTATTGAAACAAAGCATATTAATAATTGGCTTCAAATTGTTTCGACTGTGAAGTAGGTTAATTTATACCTCATGATATATTAGCCCAAAATACTGGATAATATTAGCAATCTTCCCTAATATTATGATAGTCGAAATATAATATTTACAGATAACATAAAAAATGAAAGGATCAAAGGAATAACGTGGATATAAAGAAAATGCGACCCTTAGTGGGAATTGTCGAGAAATCAAATTGGATTTGGAAGCTAAAAGGTTTCATTTTTTTCAATTTTTTCTTCATTTTTTGACTTGCCCACATTCTTCTTTTTATTCGTGTGTGTGTGTTTATATATAATTATGGAGTATTGGATAAATAAATAAGATTTGATTTAGAAAAAGAATGGCTATATAAGAGCCTAGTTGACCACCGAAAGGCAATTAGAACGTGCTAACTCAAAGAAAAATGTGCACACATAATTAATTAAATATTAATATTCCTTTATTCAACGCATGGCCTTCTCGCCGTCATTTTTATTTATGTACATTTATATTTTTAGTAAACAATATGCTATATCACATGAATTTCTAGCTTTAAGCCTTTATTTTTCAAATTCTCTTATACTGCGACTAATCAACAATATTTATTTTTTTTATGAGATATAAGAATATATTAGATGATTCATTTACCTTGTTTTTTTTTTCTAGCAAGGTACTTCTTCATCTCTTTGGAGAAATGGCTTGTGTACCCTAATTAAACCATCAAATAGTTATAAATAATGAGAATTATAAGTCCCTTTAGACACTCCAAAATTCTAATCCATCCAAATAAACAATGAAAAAGTATACTATTTTATTTTTATTCACCTCGACTAATTAATATGTAAAAGAAAATGTTGTCATAGACTTTCAATTTACAGAAAAAAATAAAAGTTAGTAGTAATAAATACAGTATATGGAGTAATCTTTAATAACAGATCTTCCTATCAAGTACCGATTGCAGGAGAAAACAAATAATATTAAATCTCTATTTATTTATTACTTAGTGCACTTTATTTAAACACACATGAACAAAGAAATAGAGAGGACCGAATTAAGAATTTGGTGGAGGGAACCAATAAAGTAAAGGGAAAAGGCTAATACCTTTTCTAGTGCTTACTTACCAACTTATTCCTTTTTTGACAATACTTACATAACAAACATACATAATGCTGAGAGATTTGCCTCTCAAATCTTAATGGATCTAAAGCAACACAATTTCTAAACCAATTGACTTCCAATTTTCCAGAAATTGCCATTAACTTATAAATGGTATACAAAAGTTTTCCAATATTAAAGTTATGAGTTCATAACTGATAAGCATAAACATAGATGTTGGATCGATTTAAGATGCATGGTTGTCATAATTTGACTCATTTCGACTCTTATAAAATATGATTATAATGGTTAAATACTTCTCACTCTTAATTATAAATATTTTAGGTGTTTTAGGTTATGATGCACTTGAGCTTTCTACTTCTCATCGAGCCGACCATTCAATACTTTGCTGCCACGTCGTAGCTCAACATCTATAGCCTACATTTTGGATGGAAATTACTAGATATATCATAATGAAATCAAACCCCCCTTTTCACCTTCAAGATAATTTTTTTTTCCTGGCGGCTGCTGTTACCACTATTAGTTTCTAGGGATTCAGGAAAACGAATGGCGATGGAGAAGACAGAGACGATGCGACAATAGTCACTGCAACATAATAAGTACACACAAAGAATAAAAGTGAACCTCAATTTCAAAAAATTGGGATAGAATTACAACACCGTGATCTATGGACGATAGCACTAAACCAGCATGTAGGGTCCAACGGGTAGAACATCCAACTCTCCACTCCGACCAGTGGCGGATCTAGGGGGGGCAGGAGAGGGCGGTCGCCCCCTCCGTGCGACTAGTTTCCACTTATCGGGACGTAAAATTACCATGTCCGCCCCCTCTGTTTGCCTCCGGCATCGCCCCAAATAACGAAAAAAATAGCCATATCCGTACTAAATCAAGCTAATACTATATATTCCGCCCCCTCCGTTTCCGGATCTTGGATCCGCCACTGACTCCGACACGAGAATGTCATTATTCGAGGAAGATTACACTAGGCGTGGTTGGTGGGGATGATGTTCTTATTGAAATATAATAAAAGAAATCCTATTTTTTCAAAATAAATTAAAACTATATTATTTCACTATTTTATAAGTTACTCATGCATGGCAAACGTAAAAATCCAAGTACTATTATATAATAAAATAAATATTTAACAAAAAAATAATTAGAAGTACTTTTTTATGAAATATAAAGTGAGTCATGAAAAGAGTAATATAGGGATCGGTTATGCAGTTGACCTTTGTACAATGTTTGCACCAATAAATGGGAGAACAATAATATTCACCATACCGACAGTGCTGGCCAATGAAAGCTCCATACATTGATTAAGTTGAGTGACACATTAAATGAATTTTTTCCCCACTACGTCCCTTGCCAAAGATTAAAGTAACCACAATTGTGATTTGTGAATTCTAATACAAAATATATTTAAAAACTACTAATTATTTAATATTCAAATTCTGTTTACATTATTATTTATTTTAGAGAAATGCTGATTTAACTATAACTAACGTTGGATTAAACTATTACTAAATGCCTTAATCCGCAAGCCCGGTCGAGTAAGATTAGTCGGATTTCGCCAAAAGGCGGGTTCGGTACACCTTTGGTTAAATAAAATATAAAAAAAAAACCATTTTTTGTTTGAATTGAAATGATAGTATATCACATTATAATGAATATTGAATATCACTGGTCTTTATCAACAAAAGCAACAAACATTTATTTGTTATTTTGCATAGGATCCATAAAATGTCATGAATTAGTTTGGGTACATGCATCTTAATATCTCACTATTATAATGACAAATACTTGAAAAGATATCAAATGATCGGATTTAAAGTAATGATTTGGTACGGATTCAACGAAAAACAAGTAGTAGGACATATATATCTAGAGAGAAAATAAAATAGGTGGTTTCTCAATTTAGAACTTCACTTTAGAACAATGAATTATCAACGTAGAATTATAATAATAATATTTATTTTAAGATAATAAGTATATGCTTAGTATTATAATATGTTAATTAAGGTTTAGTTACTAGAAATAGATTTTTTTAAATTGGAACTACCTTTTATATAAATGTAATTATATACATATAGTAGAAGAGAGAGGGGATGAGGTGGGGCTTTGGCGGTGGTGGTGTTGAAACAAAAGCATGGGGGGAAGAATTAAAAGGATAAGGAGAAATCATGTTGTGTTGTTTGGAAGTATAAGATTAATTGTATATGTCAAAGAAACACACTCACCTATGACGATGAAACCAATTTGCTTTTGCCTTTTTAATTTATTTTTTTATTGAGGTTGACCTTTGAAGTGTCATAAAATGTAATATGCTTCTAAGATTTGTCAATAAATTGAAATCATGAAGCAAGATGAAATTGGTCCATTTCAATTTAAAAAAACATACTACTACTACTTTAAAAAGAAAGTGGTCAAATGAGGCGGCATGATCCATATATCCATAATCCATGTACATGTCAATGTCCTACACTCGTGTATATACTTTTTCAAGTTCTAACATAGATATATTTGTGATATATTAATTTTTTTTTGGCACTTATACATTCTCAGTGAAAAATTGTGATGGAGTGTTAAATGAAGGTTTAATACGAGACAGTTTAACAAGCAACGAATTTGTGAGGTATCAATCAAAAGTCCAGGAGAATTGGGTCAGTATTAAACTTTGACCAAATTATCAAGACGTCGTAAATTCACTTATCAAACTTAAAACTGAACTTGAAATTTTATAAAACCACATATATCTAGAATTGACCATGGTAAATGGAAACATTCGAGGTGGAAAAGATAACAATAATACCAAATATGATATGTAATGAAAAATGAAATGCTTGATAGTTTTCACATCTTCCTTGCACAACATGCATCGATCATGTTTATTTCATCATTTCATGTGTCTTTTATTGTTGTGAGTGTTTGCTTTGGGCTCTGTTTCCAACCTTCACGCGGATACCTTTCTTAGTCACTTCTTGTGTTTCCTCGTTGAAACACTTGAAGTCTATAGTTTGGTCTCAAACACTCACGTGGCACCCATATATTACAATTTCTTTTCTACCGTACTCAAAAGTTTGCACATTACTTTATAAGTGAAATCTTCCATGAACATTTAATTTGCTGCTAATAATCACTAGTAGAATAGCTGAGACTTGATTAAAAAGTTTTAGTTTGTCATTAATGATGTATCCTCCGTACACTAGTACATACTTGCAAATTGCAAGCGACGAACAAAATTAGTGCATTGTTTAGGAATTCTTAATTATTAATAGCCCAACTTTTCTTATCAACCACATTCCCCCCCTCATTAATCGATTCTTACCCACTTGCCTATTTAACATATTTATTAGTATTATTTTATTGTCTTGTCAAGTTTGTGCCTTGTCTTATAGGAGTATGTTTATTATTATAATATTATTAATAAAATCAAAGATATACATTAATCTAATTTTAGACTTTTATGTAGTATGCACCTTAATAATGTTGTTACTAGAAAATCCATAAGGGAAATTTTTTTTTTGCATGCTAGTTATAATTATTATATCTATTGATTAAATAATTTAATTACTGGGAAAAAAATTTGAATTCTACTTTTTGGTATTTTCAAATCAATGGTAAGCAATCTTCATAAATCATTATTTTCTCAACCAATGAAATGGGACTATATCTATCTCTTTTATATTTAAGAACTGTTTGTTAAAGATTTATTTAATGTGTACCAACATGACCAATTATTTTGTAGGAAACTTTTTTTCGACTTCCAATTATATAATCAAATATTTTATACTTATTAGTATGTGTAACCTAAGCAAGTGTGTGATTAGTACTTTCTCTACCTATTAATTGTTCTATTTTATACTGATGAGGGTTTTTAAAAATATTTTAATTTTAATTTTGTTAAGAATTAAGAACTTTTTTTGTTAAAGATTCAATTAATGTGTACCAACATGACCAATTATTTTGTAGGAATCTTTATTTCGACTTCCATTATGTATTCAAATATTTTATTATACTTATTAGTATTGTTGAATTAGGTTGAGATTTTTTAGCTTAATTAAGAATTCAGATGCATTTTCATCCACTCATCCACAACATCGAAATGTCGATCGCAAGTAGATTATGTCAACTCGGGGGTATTATCGTCAATAGCCTGCACATCAAATGTCAACAACTTATAGTTGACATTATATGTGTAGTTGACATGAATTGTATATGTAGTTGACATTATATGTGTGTAGTTGACATTAATTGTATATGTAGTTATATGTGTAGTTGACAAGGATCGTATATATAGTTGACAAAAAAAAATTAAAAATTAATTTTTTTTTAAAAAAATTTAAAAAATTTAAAAAAATATTTATTGAATAAAATGTACCATGAAATTACCATTCTACCCTTTCATAATTAATTAATCTAAAAATATTCCATGTGGCAAATCCTGGACCACTTATTTAATAAAAATGAATGGTTGATAATACATCTCAATTTTCAATTAAGCTAAAAAATCTCAATTAATCATAACCCCCCTTATTAATATGTAGTATAACCTAAGGAAGTGTGTGATTAGTGCTTTCTCTAATACCTATTAATTGTTCTATTTCATACTGCCGCAGGATTTTAAAAATATTTTAATTTTGTTAAGAAAAGTAAAACAAATTAGTTGAATGTGGGTTTATTTTATATATTCCCTCTGTTTGATATTAAATGTCTCATTTTTTTTATCACCTTGGGTTTTAAAAATTACTCCCTATTTAATTTTGCAAAAAAAAAGGATAGAAAAATAAGTGGCCTATGTATCTTACTTTCATATATTGATTTTATAATAAAATATGAGTGAAATGGTTTAGTATAACGTATAATAAAATATAAGTAAAATGAGATATTTATTGGCTGATAGGTGAAAAATGAAACATTTGAAAGTGGATAGAAATAATTGTGAATTGAATGAGTTGGTGGAATATGAATTCAATCATCAAATACTATAACAAATGTAGAATGAGACAATTAATAACTATCGAACAAAAATTGTAAAATAAGACAATTAATGGAGACTGGAGTATTAATTAGAAAGTGTGGGTGCTGGCTGTTGTTCATATCTCTCAGTGTACAAACTTTACAAAGCCTGCCTTTTGACTTTTGAACCTATGCTGGTGAGTATATATATTGGAGCCCAACCATCCTTGAATTCATACAAAATATTCCAAGCAATTAACATATATCTCTCTCTCTCTCTCTCTCTCTCTCTCGAACATATTAATTTGGTGTAAACACACAGAAACACCTATTAGTGTGTGAAAAAGAAAAAAGAAAAAGAGGAAAATGGAGGCCTCAAGAAAGGAGCAGGATTTGAAGGCAGAAGTTAAGGTTTCTGAAGAGAGCACTCTTGATTGGAGAGGAAAGCCTTCCAACCCCCAAAAGCATGGGGGCATGAGAGCTGCTGCCTTTCTTCTAGGTTCCTTTTCTTTCTCTCAATTACTAATATTTAATATTGTGAGAGATGATGATGATAGATATAATGATGTGCAGGGCTTCAAGGATTTGAGATAATGGCAATAGCAGCAGTTGGGAATAATCTGATAACATATGTTATAAATGAGATGCACTTTTCCCTCTCAAAAGCTGCAAATATAGTTACAAATTTTATTGGAACACTCTTCATCCTCTCACTCCTTGGTGGATTCCTCTCTGATTCTTATCTCGGTTGCTTCTGGACCACTCTCATCTTTGGTTTCATTGAACTCTCGGTATGTTCCTCTCTCTCTCTCTCTCACACACACACACAGTGAAAAGGTAAGGTTTTGGCCTGATTTTGTTCTATTTTAGTTTTTTGTATTTATACGGCAAACATATTGGAAAGTTCATAGAAAATATTTATCTTATACTAGTATATTGCATCTTCTACAATTGAGTGACTAAAGTTGACTTGGCTTATATTTTAAAATATTGTTTGATTGTGTATTAATGAGAGTGTGGTAGTGAAATACAAGGGTCTCACTTTGACTTTTGGAAATTGAAATCTTTTTCAAATACTTATTCTGACATGATTATTTAGTATTGACATTTATTAACACTAAAAAAAGTAAAACAAACAAATTTATTTTTTCTTGCCCATAACTCTGATTTTGTCCTTGTTTAACGGTATTTATTTTATTTTATATATTTAATTTGATTAGAATAAATGACATGATAATTTTGGGCGAGACAGGGTTTGATCCTGCTATCGGTGCAAGCCCATTTGCCCGAGCTGAAGCCGCCACCGTGTGACATGGTAAAGGATAGCGCGCAATGTGTGGAAGCCAAAGGGTTGCAAGCCCTAACATTTTTCGTGGCTCTTTATTTGGTGGCGTTAGGGAGTGGGTGCGTTAAGCCTAACATGGTAGCTCATGGGGCTGACCAATTCAACCAAGATGATCCAAAACAATCCAAGAAACTCTCCTCCTACTTCAATGCTATCTACTTTGCCTTCTCATTGGGCGAACTTGTTGCCTTGACCCTTCTCGTTTACGTCCAGACACACTCGGGCATGGATATCGGCTTTGGTGTCTCGGCAGCCGCCATGGCTATGGGCCTCATTATCATCATTTCCGGCACGCTTCTCTATCGGAACAAGCCTCCCCGAGGAAGCGTATTGACACCTATCGCACAGGTTAGAGTTTTTTCTCAATCACTTTTTTTGTCCATTATTAATAATGTCCCATTTTGAGATGTACACTATTGATAGTAGGAGTATTAATTACCATTCCATCCTAATTTTAATTACAATCTTTAGTAATAAATGAACCATATATATCACCAATTATTCAATTATTTTTTATTTGAGCCAATTATAAATAAATAAAAAAACATACTAGTTACCTTTTGAATCTTAGTCAACTTCTTTAGCTGTCTCCTCTAGGATTATTATATGTTACTGTATTCATCAAATTTTCTGTAACATGCATGTATATTGTTTGATAGTGCAGCTGTTTGTCTCTGCTGATTATGAATGTATTCTTGTTTCCTTTAGCTGATCAAGATTAAATTATCCTCCAACTCTCAGTTATAGAAACAGAAAAATACTAAATAAATAATAATCGAATAGCAAGAGTTAACCACTTGATGCAGGTGCTGATTAGCCATTCATGTGTGTCGAATTATAATACTACATTAATTCAGCTATGTCGGAACATTTGGCATCTAGCTTCCACCTAATTATAATACATCAACGTACACACATACGCATTATTTTTATTTTTATTTTTATTTTATTGAATATTAAAGATAAACATATATAAATTGTAGGTACATGATGCCTCTAAAGTTGAATCTAACCGGATCAATTTTTATGAAAATTATTTGCACATCGAAATTTTGTTTAGATTAATGTTTTACTTACTAATTTTCCTTATGTATTTTGTTTTAGGTGATTGTGGCTGCAACTCGAAATAGAAAGCATGTGTGCCCATCTGACAACACCATATCCGACAGTTTTCCCAATAGTCAACCCACCCTAAGATTCAGGTAATTTTAACTATTTCCACTTTCCATCGTGCATAATTCTTTTTTTTTAAAAAAAATCAAAGTTGGCATGATTCATAATAATAAATTCTTTTCTTCAATTAGACAAAATCCACCCTAAAAATTAAACTAGTGTATCGCAATGAAAAAAAAAACTAGTCACTCATATATATGATAATATCATTTCGACTACGTACGATGTTTACGTATGATTTCTCAGTTAATATACAGTACTACTTCCGTCCCACGATAAAAGTCACATTTTGCTATTTTGATTTGTCCCACAATAAAATTCACATTTCACTTTTACCATAAATAATCAACTAACTTATTCTACTAACATTTTATTATAAAACTAATATCTGTAAATGAGACTTATAGTCCACTAATTTATTTAACCATCTTTCACTCGACATTAATTTCTTAAAATTCGTGGCCACGCCAAAATGTGACTCCTATTAGTATCAAATAAAAATTCATCAAAACTTTTTACCTTGTGAATAGATCTAAACTTTATAGTTTTTGCTGGTGATTAAAGTTGATGATATTTTAAATAATTTGGCGAATATTGTGATTCACATGCAACTAAAGCCTAAAACAAAATTGAAAATATTCACAGATTGTTGAACAAAGCATGCATGAAGAAAGAGGAAGGAGAGAGTAGTAAATGGAGAGTATGCAGTGTGAAGCAAGTGGAGCAAGTGAAAACTCTGATATCAGTGCTTCCAATCCTATGCTGCACAATCATCTTCAACACCATCCTCGCCCAGCTCCAGACCTTCTCCGTCCAGCAAGGCGCCGCCATGAACACCCGCCTCTCCTCCTCCTTCCACATCCCCCCCGCCTCCCTCCAGGCCATCCCCTACCTCATCCTCATCTTCGCCGTCCCCCTCTACGACGCCGCCGCCCCCCGCTCCATCACCCCCCTCCGCCGCCTCGGCGCCGGCCTCCTCCTCTCCACCTTCTCCATGGTCGCCGCCGCCCTCGTCGAGCGCAGGAGAAGGGGCAGCTTGCTGTCGATATGGTGGATCGCGCCGCAGTTTGTGATATTTGGGGTGTCGGAGATGCTGACGGCGGTGGGGCTGGTGGAGTTCTTCTACAAGCAGCCGCTGGAGGGGATGCGGGCCTCGCTCACGGCCGTGACCTACTGCTCGTACTCGTTCGGCTTCTTTTTGAGCTCGGTGCTGGTGTCGCTGGTGGACGGGGCGACGGGGTGGCTCAGGGATAATGACCTTGATAAGGATCGGTTGGATCTGTTTTATTGGCTGTTGGCGGTGCTTAGCTTTCTTAATTTTCTTAACTATCTGTTTTGGGCTAATTGGTATTCCAGTGGTGTTAGGGTTGGTGGTGATGGTGATGGTGATAGTGTTGTGTGATTTGGTTTGGAGATGCAATGGGGTGTAACTAATACTATGCTTTAATTAGCATATGAAATGTACAGGATATGTATGTCATAATTTGTAGATCAGGTCATTTGATCATTAAGGTTATAAAAATGGTGTTGCTTATCCACTAGTGGTGTATCAATAATACTCTACTTATATGTGTTTTATAAATGTATTTATATGTAGTATGTGTATAAGATGCATACGTACTCACGAGGGTGCATTATAATGCTAACTTTTCTTAACTTGCTAATTCATCAATGCAGTGTATTAAATATGTCAACATAATCAATGCCAACACATTGTATTAAATATCAATATCAATACGATGTACTCCCTCCGTCCCACTTTAGCAGTCCTATTGACTTTTCTGCCATCTTTTTGTAAAAATAATAAAAAATAGTTAAAGAGAAACGGTAAATTAAAAGAGAGAATAATATAGAGAAAAGTCTTATCTATATTATTGTCTCTCTTACTTTACCATTTCTCTACTTTAACTATTTTTTATCATTTTTACAAAAAGAGGGCAGAAAAGTCAATGGGACTGCTAAAGCGGGACGGAGGGAGTATTAAAATAATCAATTAGGTTTATGCATCATGTTGATATTTTTAATATATTGCATTGATGAGTTAGCAACTTAAGAAAGTTAGTAACGGATCACACCTCTATGAGACATATGAGATGTAGGCAAGTGTTGCAGAATCAATCTCATTTTGTGTTTCTAAACTGGTTTTGAATGTGTAGGGTCCTCACTTTAGTGCACCCACTGTTTTTTTTGTTAATGCATACTTTATGACAATAGTGCTGCTACACAATAGAAAAAATTAAAGGAAACAGGAGAACCAATTCTCAGTATGGTAATTGGTAAGTTGGTTACTCTGTGTGAAAAAGAAAGAGTTTTATAAAGAAGGCAACCATAAGATTATGCATGAATAATGATGAGACAAAATGAAAGATGAGACACATAGCTCTCATTTTCTTACTATGAATGATTCACCTTTTTCACAAATAAAAAACATGTCTGAAACATGTTGGAGGTGAGGCCCCCTCCTTTGTATATCCTCCAACCACCAATTCCTTGATGCTACTGTGTTGCCTAAAAGATAAGCATTAATGGCCCCTCCATTGCAAAACCAATATGACCTCTTTTTTTCTTGCTTTTAGATTCCTTTTCATCCTTGCATTGTTGGGATATGATTATGATGATAACTTACCTACTCTACCCATAAATGGAAGCCTCTATAAGGGTAAAATGGCTGTTCATGTTACTGGCTTACATATGTATATTGTGTACATTTACCATCATTAACCCAGAAAAAATACATCATTTGTGGATATGTTTAACAAAATTTCCATATCGCAGTGTTCCAATTAATCCATCTATAGGGTTTGATATAATTGATTGATTAATTTAAGCATCTTTAATTAGTTAACTTTTGCCCAAGAGTAGTATAATTAGTTAACTAACTTTTTCCCAAGAGTAGTACCACTCGAACATCATTTTGATATCAACTATTAATCCACTTAATACGATCAAATGAACATTATCACCTTTAACTCTCCCAAACACAAATTTATGCAATCAACATCATTACCCAAAATATATACTAAGATGCATTTTTAACTCATATCCTAAACTGATCGCTTCTATAATTTGAACTTGCTACATCAAATCCAATTTAACAGAGTATAATTAAACATCAGTAAATAAATATTGTGGAAAGCAATAAATGAACGCAAATAAAGGAGGGTATAGAATGTTTTTCACAGACAAAATTCTTGGTTTTGTAATCAACAAATATATCATTTACTAATGGACAAGAAAATGAAAACATAACAAGCTCATGGTCTATCGATATCCTCTTCTTATGCGTACAATTTTTAAAACTCATCTCCAATTTACATAGCACCAGACAACACAACAGAAAGAAAATCTCACGGTGAAAAATCGAGGAGTGGAGCTCGAATTCTAGGACAACAAACCTAATAGTTGATAAAACCCATACCTCGCGATGGGATCACTTCTTTACAAAATGTAGCCCCACACGTTGGCATTTGCATGTTTGGTGCGTAGTACAACCCATCTATGCGCCCATACGGTATCACAGGTCTATTAATTATGGTAAAAATGAAACCTGTCTGCAAGGCTTGTCGGGTATATAACCATGTCATTCATTCCGAATGGATGAGTATTTCTCGGATAGTGTCTGAGACTTGCCAATTTCATTCATGAGATTCTTAAACCTGTGACTACAATCTCCTCCGCTGCAAATATAAAAAAACAAAGCATAAAAGAAATGAAAACCAAACTTATATCAACAAAATTTTCTTCCAGATATTTAGCTAACAAAGGAAAAAGTGAATCTGAACCATTATTTACAGGCATAGCAAAATAAATCCTCAAATGTTTATTAAGATCAAATATCAGCAAAGACTAACTAGTACGTTTAGGATAGTATGTAAAATGGTGGATGTATCTTGGTGGATTGAACGTTATATATTTTGAACTTAATAAAAACTTCACATCTGTAACAAGAAGCATATGGATCCCACCTCTCAAATCAACCTATTAGTGATTCAAATTTACAAATCATGGGGCTCCTGGAGCAGATGTGACATTAGAAAATATCTAACACGAAAATTGCAGAGATGGAAAGGAGCCAAATATATATATTAGGGAGATTGTAGAAAAAGCAAAAGCACTCCAGCACCTCATCCAGATATATAAAGAATTCATAAAATGTCTGGATTTCTGACCATGTTCAATGAGTATGACTAGAGTTCAGGGAAACGTAAAAAGGATATTTCCTGAAGAGTGGAGGCACAAATATACCTTATTCGGTTCAAAGATGCAATCGCTCGAAGGGCACTCCGAATCATGTCTTCATTACGATCTACTTCTTGTTTGACCGCATCTTGCTTGGGCCTAAAATTGATGGTCTTGTGGAGAGGACTCACCAAAGAATCCAATACTGAAAGTCCATGTAAATTAAATTAAAATTACCCGAACATAATTGGAAGTAAATATTATACTCAGAATTTTATGTTCATATATAACAAGAAATTGAGATATACCTGCCAACACAGCAGACGGGCACTTATCAGCCAACTTTGAAAGGATAAGATGGCAAGGCATTTTAACATCATAATGATCTGCAAATAATGAAAATGTATGAGGTTTAAAACTCCACTGTAACTTCTATAGCACATATAACCAACAAATGGAAGTACAGATATTGAAAGAAGAAAAGACGATCGGTCCGACAAATGTTCGCTTACCATCTAATCCAGATAAAAGGTATGGTACTATAAAAGAAGATGGGTTCACTTGATCAAGGCAACTGTCTAAAAGAGTGTCCACACATTCAAAAGCAGCTTTCCTCAATTCAAGCCCATCATCCACCGTGTGCTTGAAAGGGCCAAGATCGACTGTCCTGATCAACTCTTTCTGCAATGAGAAAATTGGCCAGAATAACACATTAAAATGTTCCTGTTCTCAAATAATATGCTGCCACTATAGGTAAATAAAGTGATAATATAATGTGCAGCATTACATTTAAGCAGGGCAATAAAAGAGACAAAATGATATACTTGAGAAGAAACAATTGACACATGAATAGCTATGAAGCTGAAATCATATAATACATGAATTCAGGAGAAAAAGTCAGCATCGTAGAATAGAAATCCAAATGCTTTGACAAATTACATAGAAAACTTGCAATTCATGAAGGAATTTGATTACTGCTTCCAATTCCAGATCCAATGATTCTATTCAGAATTTTAGGATGCATAGGAATGTTTGAATGTGAAGCAATTCAAGCAAAATGATCACATTAACAGAAAATTCTCAAATCATCCTTTTATATAAGACGCTTACAACCGAATATTTAAACATGACGTAAAAGATCACATAAAGAGAAACTCCTAAAGGCCATCCCAGATTTCTTATGTTTCTTTAGTCAAGAATCTAACAGACTAACAGAACTAATCCAACATCCATAAGCATACTGAAGCTAATTATTTGGAGGGGCCTTGAATGCCATTAATTATGCTTTATGGCCCAACCTTTGGGTAGAATTGCAAGCCAAAATGGCCCAATTCTAAAAAATCTCAATAGAAAAAACCCAGCCTTCTGAAAAAGTTGCAAATATGGCTCAGGAGTCAAGAGTCAGGCCTACATTTCTGGGGTCAAAATTCTGATGTAAATTTCTTGAATCCAAAGTCATTTTGATGCTTGGTCAGAAAATAAAATCTATGATAAACTCACAACCTATTCAATGAACTTCAAGCCCAAAAATTCAGGCTTTATCTTCAACTTTTTCAAAAAGACACGGTTTGTTTTTGAGTTTTTAAAGGTTATGCCATTTTTGCAACTACGCCCAAATATGAGGCCATAATGTAACTCTCTGCCCTCAATTCAATGAATGCATACTTCAACTGGAAGAGTCTACTTGGAACAATTGAAAGAACTTTCTTCATAGTATTATAGAAGTAAAAGGATGCCATTTCAAACTGCATCAATTGTGAAGAATACTTTCCATTCCAATGCTCAACATGAAACCTAAAGATAACAGGTAACATATACAGCCATACAAAATAGAACCTTTAGTACAAAGTGCAGATTGGGTTAAGAAAAATTAGAAAATGAATACACTCATGATCAACAGAATGCATCTGATAGCATTTGGAAGGTATATTATCTGTGATATGTATATGATATGAACTGAAGCACTTACCTTTATTACTGTTTGATCATAGAGGAGTGGCAATAGCTCTGGTAATAGGGACTTTATCAGGTTTGGTTTATTATGAGCTGCAGTACTCAGGGCCAAAACAGCTGCACGCCTCACATGCTGCACATAGACCAATAAACCATAAAAATTGCATATATGGTCAAGGATCTTCAAATGAGGCATTTAAAATGCAATCTGTTTCTCCTAAACAAAACATTGGGAAAACTGTCTTGAGAACAATCAAAGCAAGTGTCTGACAATTACCCGGTCTTGATCCTTGATAAGCATCAGGAAAGTAGAAATCTCGGGGTACAGAATCTCGTCTATTTTCTCCTGCCGCTCAACTATAGAATATTTCACTGCTATAACAACAGTTGCTCGTGTGAATGCAGCAGGACTGGATGTCCTCTCCTACAAGAATATTTCAAGTATATTAATCTTTGCAGGAAAAATCATGTATTATTTGTATATACAAAAGTTAAAAAACACATTACTTCTTCTAAGAAGGTACCTTAAGGGCAGGAACAAGTTTCCCAGGCTCAATAAGAGCAATTTTTCCCAGGCACTCAGCTACCACATTGCGAACACCCTCTTCGTCACTTTCACAGTGGTTGAATAGCAATTTAGTGATCTTGTCAACACTGGAATAATCAAATTCGGCTTTATCTACAGATTGTCTCACAATGACCTGTAAGCAGGTGAGTATTTATCAATTACAAGTACGTAATGAGAAGAAACTCTTTATCTCTTAACAGCATAGATCTAAAAGGAACGGACCTCCTTCAGAGAATGGAGCAACAAATATTGCTTCTTTTGCTGATTATCAATTTTATCCAAGATGAAAGGCAAATATTTAGGAAGATTCCCAACAGCGATGTTTCCCAGAGCATAAGATGCAGCAGACTTTATTTCTTCGAATGGCGACTGAAAAGACTCAATAACAATGTTCTCTATGTGGTCATGAGCGCTTAAATCTTTTCTCCTTCCTATCTCTCCCAAGCATAGCAAGGAGAGATGCTGCTTGGCCTATGAGGTAGAATGGTGAAAACCATAAGAGCACTAGATATATGTGATATAACCAAAATTTTATTGTGAATAATGAAATGCCAAATAAACAAATGAATTTCATGAGTATATAAAAGAATTTCATGAGCTTACAGAACACACAAGATATGGAGGAAAAAATAATAGGACAGATGTAAACTAAAAAAAGGAAAAACAATTTCTGAAATTCTCAAACAGAATGCAATGCTAAATTCACAAGGAAGATTGAGTACTTCAAGTGGCATAAAAGCAAAAGTAGAATTATTAACAGGCACAAGATGGCAAGTATTACAATTTATACCCAACAATCCGGTCTCTCTTAGAATATGCAATTGTTCCATTTACATAGACCCTAATTTATATATCTTGGAACATATCTTATTAATTATTCTAGTTAGCAACTACATATCTCGGGACCAGACTCAGTTATGGTTCAAAAGGATTATCTTTCCATTAAAGATCTAAAAAAGGTTCAAAAACAAGCAAATACTTACAGCAAAGGTGAACCTGTTTGTTTAAATTAGGGTTTGTTATAGATTTATAAGTTTAGAGACATAAGCTTGAGCACAATAACATTTATCTAGATAATGCTAACTTAATAACTAGTAGTAACTTATATATAGACCTCCCGAGTAAATTAAAGAGTAGATAAACCAGATTTATATATACCGAGTTGGTACTGCTATCTGCTTTCAAGATATCTGTAAGCATGTTTACAGTCGAGGAACATTTTTTATCGCCTGCAGCAAGACAGAGAACTGCCACACATTGAGCGATTGAGAATAAAGCCTGTTTAGCAACAGCACCAGTCTGGGCAGATGGTTTGGCAGTAGAAAGAAGAGACTCAAGCAGTGCATCAAAGCTTGTGTTGGCCGAGTAAATCAGTGCAGTGAAGAAATTCTGTAGTGCCTGTGATTTCCAAAAGACATGTTAAAGAGAAGCAAACTTTATATAACATGTCCTAATCAATGAAACATAAAATTAGTACCAGAAGGGCCTGGCCCTGCAGCAGAGAGCTTCTAATTAAAGTCAGCGCTTGTGGCAGAACTTTATTTCGGACAGTCAGACCAACATTTGGACCAGATCTTTTGTCAGCCATTAATGTGCAACACAATTCCAAGGCTAGAGCAGCCATATGCAAGTCTGAGTCACTGTAAAGAAAAAGGTGGATCAAGATTTAAAAATGAAAGCTTATCATATATGAACTCGTTAACATGCAAAACAATAAAGTCAGCAATATAGTAAATTAAATATTGCCAAACCTGATCAGAGTTGAAAGTTCAACAACAATGACTTCATAAGCAGCTGAGCCGATTTTATCACCATATCCTACAATAAGTGTGTTCAGTGTTCCAAGAGTAGCTTGTCTTAGCGCTCGATTGGCCTTTTCAAGTAGAAACATGGAAACAGCTCAGTATACACCATAGTGAAACCATCATTTAATGATTGGGCAAATAGTTTATACCTTTCTTAGGAATGCAGTCAGCTCTGCAATTACATGCTCTAAAACACAGGATAAGTCAAGGTGCAGAGGAGAAGCTGCAATGACAGCAAATGCCTGGAAAAATAAAATAAAATAAAGGTATAGCAATTTGTAAATGAAACTGTAAAGAAAATCAGTGCCATTCAAAATGATTAATATATGTTTTGTTGATAATTGCTCAAACAAATTGAATAAAAAGAAGTCCTAACAACTAAGTGAGAGCAATATAAAAAAACATCTTCATGTGGTTTATGGATTCACCCATTGGACCAAGAGACAGAGTAACTGAAGCCATTTACAATTTGACATATCTCGATCTCCAGTGACTACAGAAGAACTTTGACAAACCTTAACAGCTGTAAGACGAGTAATCTCATTTCCCATTCGATCAACAAGCACGGGGAGGCATGAGGGTAGCTCTGCTCCGAGATGATCACCAAATGTAGACACCACAAGTCCCATGCAAGAAATTGCACATTCTTTCACTTCCTGCAAATAAGAGGAATAAGACATGATGTAGAGAGAACACAGGATATAGCTGCAAGACTATCGCTAACCTGATCTTGATCTTGATTGGTCAAACGTGACATGATAGCAGCATATATAGGATGGACGTAAGGTTTAAAATCAAAACCATACACCTGTTCAAAAGGATAAATTTACAGTTTCAGAGTTGATGCTCCAAAATGGAGCTATAAGTTCAGAGATAAGAAGAAAACCTCAATATCTGGCCGCACAACACGAACAAGTTCCCCACATACTCTTAATGCCTCTGCTGTAACTTTATAATACCGTTCACTGACAGCAGATATAATTGGAGCAGATAGTGCCTGAGAAGAGATGCATAGATAAAATTTCATCATTAATTTAGAAAATTTTCAAATTCACAAACATCAATTGTACAATAATTATAAAGGGGGAATGCTATGTGAATAATACAAAATCAATTACAGCCAAGAATTCATTGAAGTTCATAAAAATTTGGAACACAATTTATCTTGCTTTGTATCTTCTTAAACTGGGATTTGAGTTCAGGTATAGCTCCTCAAGTCACTTTCTAGAGAAACAATAAACGGGCACAAACAACACACCTCTGTTCAGTGCTTTTCAGAAACATGGATGAAAAAAGGAAGGTCATGGACATTAGACATACTGCTCTATGGAATGAACCAGATTCTGGTATGTAAATGGCTGATGGTTCCCAAAGAAAATGGAAAAATGGACTGTTAACGTTAGGTGAAGATTTTGTGTAAGTTGATATGGTTTGTAACTATTGCCAACTTGTGGCCCTTTTTATGTAAAACCAAAGTATTTATCTAATTGCACAGAAAACCAGAGATGTAGTAGAACTTTTTTTCAGCCCGATACTAAAGCTCACCAAACCATATACTCCCTCCGTCCCACTATAAGTGAGGCGTATTCCTTTTTGGGCCTTCCCATTATAAGTGACACCTTCCCTTTTATAGCTAAAAAATAACACTCTATCTCTTTCTTACTCTATCTTCTCTCCTACTTTTTCTCTCTACTTTTTTCTCACTCCCACTTTATTCTCTCTTCATTTAACCACTAAACACCACTACCTAAAAACATGTGCCCAAAATAAATGTGTCACATGTAATGGGACAGAGGGAGTATCAGCAAAGAGCCAATTGAAAGAATTAAAGACTCATGACCCAAGATTTACGCAGGAAACCTAAAGACGTCCTGTCACCCTGATATATCATTAAATCTTCAGCGTTACAGTCGTTTACTTTGATATATGTAGTCTACATAGAGGTCTGTGCTCTTTAAATTAACTACTTAATAAGTACTACAGGAGTGGTTTTCCTTTATATGAGATATCTCTAATCTCTAATCAAGTAAAGCTCCAGTACAATCCTCACCAAGCATTTATAAAAACAAAGGAATGCAACATGTATATACCCTGAAACAAAGATATTAACACAGAAAACCAGACCTCCTGAAAAAATAAAATGATTTAAAAAATGCCATGACGAGCATTCAATATCGAAAACCATTTACAACATCCTTTGTCTTGTCTGCATAAAAATCTATACTTCAAAAGCAACTAACAAGTAATAGCATCCATTACCCTTAAGAGATTGAAAGATGCAAATTCCCCAAACTATAAATAGTAAAATATAGAAACACTGATCCGAAGAAAACGAATTGAACAAACAAAATAACTGTGTCACGACATTCATGTTTCAAATGGTTGAGAAACTATAAATCAGTAACAAACTTGATTAACACTACCTTGATGTATGGATGAAAAACAGGAGGAGCATGTGAGGCCAACACTAATCTAGTAAAAACAAGAGCTTCAATCTTTAAGTTTGAGGTCGAAGATTTGTCCTGTGGATAGAGGTAAGTGCATAAACAGATATCAATCTTCTAGGAAAACATGGAAATACTGAAACTCGAACACATGAAAATGCAAAACAGAGAATATCTTACACAAAGTGCTTTCTCAATTCCAGGAGTCAGAGATCCAATATGGTCTGCAAGGCAATCAGGCAAAACAATCACCAGCTCTTTCAAAATGGAGAAAGCTCCAACCTGCAGAACAACCAAAGCGGTGAATTCACAATGCCGAAAATTCAGCATAAAGCACGGCATTTGTATCAATTTCACCTTTGTCTTAATAGATTTCTCGCGTAACTGTTTATTTACAGATCGAACAATCTTTGCCACCTCTTGCTTCAATAAATATCTGGGACTGCATAGTGTTGCAATAAAGGAAACAAATGGGCAAAATCCAATTAGCAAATGCAGAAATAGAATTGTCCTTTTTCTCCATGGATGGAGCATCATTATAACAGTTCAACAGAAAAAGAAGAATCACGTTCCGAATATCAATATTTTAGGTAAATAATTGTGACAGGTAGATAATTTGCATCTAAAAGAGGTATAGAAGTTTATTATTCGACACACTCTTAACCATCTGAAGTCAGGTTGTAGAAAACAAAAGCAATATGAAACATAATTTGTTTGATCACCTTAGGTCCAAACAGAAGCTCATCACTCTACTAGCATCAAGCTAATAAAGGAACTCGATACACAGTAGGAGAAAATCCAAACAATCAAGGAATAAGAATACACTTGCCTTGATTCATCAAAATCTGTCTGGCCTTTAGTCACATTTCCTGTTTGTCTAAGTAATTCAGTGAACGTATTGAAGACATCCATCTGCAACATAATCCATTAGAGAACAAAAAGAAGAAGTAATCTTATTGTCTTACCCATACAACAAATAATTAATACCTTAACGTTCTCTTCCCTTTCTTTAAACCTATCAATCAACTTTGGACATGCCTGAAACAAGTGGGATTACATTCCCAATTATTCATACAGCTTTTTTGTAAGCTTAACACAAAAGAAAAACAATAGATGCATAGACAAGAGCAAGAAATTTTCCAGAATGTCGAAACTCGAAAAAAACATCTGGTTGACCACCACGTCTACATATCTCACATTCCACATTAACAGAAAATGATCATGGAATACTGAGAAAATAGATGTCTTGCCTTTAGGTAGTAATATCATTATCATATGCTTGATTTTACAAGAGAATTCCTTTACAGTAGATGTAGTGCCACAAGCTTTCATCAGTTATTAGATTAAAAAAAAAAAAAAGGCTAACAGGCACTATCAAATTTGACCCAAACATCTTGGTTAATTGGTTTATATCTTGATCTATTAGATTTATGTGATATGATAAACACCAATAAGAAGCTCAACTCTTTCTTAAAGATCAAGCAACAGGGTCTTCAACCTATGCCCTTGCCAAAAGAAATTATTGTAGAATATATTCAGCACAATTATTATGTTGACGTTCTATTTGCATGCATCCAACGGAAAGTAGTACAGGCACACATAGTATGAACCTTCTCTCGTGACATTCGTCTTTCAAAATAGAATCCAAAGAGTTGTATTTTACATGCTTCTCTTTAGTTTTTCAAATTTTGTCAGCTACCACAAAACTTCTATCATGTCTTTTTGTTCCATTTCATTTGGAGAAATGTTCTAAGCTCCCCAAAGATCTATCAAATGGTCTCTCTTGAATGATGATCTATAATAGCCAAAGTCAATAGAAAATGTAAACTATATAAACCTCTAGTGACATGTTACAGCTCTAGTGGAGACAAAAAAAAAAGGTATAGCCACTGGTATTGATAGTCACGCATAAAAATTTGCATATAAATGCAGTCATCGGTATGAATTCAAAATCAGTTTATGTAGGCACTAGGCAAAGCATACATGTCTCTCAGTTCTGAGATTCTCAATGTGAGCCATGAACTATAAAACTCTCCATGTTAACATTGAGTGACAGCGAAGAAAAACAGATAAATTGTATACCTCTTCATATAGTCTTGAAAGCATCTCAGGCCGAGAAACAATTAAAGCAGCTAAGCATTTGGCAGCAGCTCTCCGCACTTTCCAGCTCACATCTTCATCATCTGTGTACTCATTAGCACTCTCACTACAAGCATAAATGAACACTGAGCACATATCTATCAAGCATAATTACACACAGCCATAAAATATTAAAACATAGTACATACTCATCTTCCTCCTCCGCGTAACTCTCGTCATCTGTGTCCTCTTCCATGTTATCAGTAAAATTTGGATCATGACTAAGAAATTCCAATGTAAGATGTAAGATTTGGTCACAGTAGGAAGAGATATCCCTAGGACACCGAAGTAGAAAACTCTCTAGTGCCTACATCAGAAAACATACGATGCCTTCAAGGAAAAATACAACAAAGAAGTGGGAAGTAAAGTAATAATGTTATAATAATAAAACTTAAATAAACAAAGTACCTGCAAGCTATACTCACGAAGTTCTTCATCATTCTCTGATGCATTGTTACAGTAGTTAATGAGAATTGGAACTGCATCTCCAAGGTGTGGACCAAAGCGATAGCCAACAGCACGGCTTCATAACCAGAAAATCCAAGGAAAATTCACTATGAGACGCCTCATAGATCGGTAGCATGTTCAAAAAGGTCATATATTTAAAACAATAATGAAAAGTTAAGGAAATATCTACGGTATTCCTAATTAAGAACATAATTTTTCCTCTAAACCAGTCTGTCTTTCAATTTAACTTCATTAGCAAACTAGGCTGGTTCCCAAACCAAATAGTCCAGGTTAAGGATTCAACCACAAGCACTATAAAAGTTTGCCAATTAAAAGCAATGATCCAGTAAACTGTTAACTGAAGCATATTTCCAACATATCTAATAAATTAATAACAGTATATGAGTGCATAAAAATGTCAATTAATTCATTCACTTCTACAATGTAACATGTAGTAAAGGAACAACCTTGAGGAACTAGATTATAAACCACTCATAATTGACCAGATTTAATTACCCTAATAGAACTTTAGTCCTGAAAAGCAGCAACTTCTTGCTTGAAACAATAATGTCATCCACCAGAACAAGATGAACATAGTATAATAGTAAAAAAATGTTGTACCAGAAAAGTTATATAGATGCATGTAACAATCAGGAAAGAGAACAAAGCTCGTCAATTTACCTCAATGCCCCAATCATTTGAATATTTGTACGAGTAATTTCAGATTTTGTTGCCTGATTTTTCAAAAGCTGGACAATTTCAACTGTAGCCTTTGCCAGCAAATCATCTGACAAGCTTGAAGCCAGAGATGCTGTAACAGAAGTTATAATTTACACCATGTCAAGGAATTATGAGGTCATTTGATAATGGAAAACATAAGGGTACATTATTCTAGAGTACATTAGGATCAGTTATCCTACCAATACATGAAACAGCCTTTTTTCTCACACTGGCTTGATTGGTGTTCAACTGGGGCAAAAGTGCACTCAACAGTACCTCATGATCGGATGCCATTAAATTACCATATTTATGTAGAACGTCACACAAAATATCAAGGCATTCACATTTGATTTCTGTGCCCATCCCCTAGAGAAAGAAATATAATGTTTAATTAAAAGGAGAAAAGAAAAAAGTATTGCTGCAAGTATCTGTTGCTGTAATAAGACATTAACAACCAGCACAATTACACCCTTGACTGTTCCAAGCTTTAGAATCAGTTGTTTTATCCAAATGTGGGAAAGTCATTCAATTTCTATTTTCTTACCATTCTAGTGCATTTTGTACAGGAGAGTAGATAATCTGCTTTACAATAGTTGGATGGTAAAACTAATAATTCCTCCAGATGAATGCAGACATTTTAAGAAAATCAGTTTATAGAGAAAAATAAGAAAGACTTGAATATCGCCTTAAAAATCTATAAGCAATGCAAAACCTTATGGAAACCCTAATATTCTTACAGAATTTATAGCCGGGACAGTTTTAAGAACTGGGTTTCATATCATAAAAAAGCAATGAAAGAATTGACTGAAGAAGTGGATATTATAGGAGTTCCAAGTACAAAATGCAGGTTCATCAGTAGAAAAGAAATTGCCAGTGTCTAATGGATCAGACAGGGCAGGTTTTCCCTACAAAGCATTCATGGTCTAGATTATTTTCTTTCACTTTTAAGCTCATAGTGTCATACCAAGACAAACAATGTTTTTTAGGGATAAGGTCCTTACGCACTAATCATGCAACTTATACCCAACGTGACCCAAATTGAACCATTGATGCTCTTTTGGAATCCTGTCCAATAACTACCTCGTCTATAGGCTTAACCTAATTGAAAGGCGTACAATTAAATGTTTGATATCTTCAGCATTTACCCCCTCGTGTGAAGATAATCCTTTAACACGTACGGTCTTAAACAGATCCTAAAGTTCAGGAGCCATGAGCAGAAACTTAGATATCAAACTCTTTTTTCCTTTAATGAGCTTCGCCATACAAAATAGTAATATCATTCAAGACTAATGATGACATGTAATTCAGGCTTAAACAGCTTCTACATATTCTACAAATTTGCATAACTGAAATGACAGGACTATCTTAGCATAATTTACTTAGGAAGGTACTTGGCTAGTCAAGTAGGATAAAAAACTGAATGAATAAATATATCAGACTGACCTGTGTAACTATTCCTCGTATCAACTTGGGAGAAATGGATACAAGAACAGATTGTGCAACTGTTGCGTTAGGAACTTCAGCAACAATTGTCTTTAAAGCAATGCTAGCAATGTCCCGATTTTGCTCTTTCCCATTGAGCAATTTATCACAAAGCTTATTAGTCATCTCAAGAACTTGCTGCTCACGGATTTTTTTCACCAAGGGAGCAAGGCTAGGATTTACAGAAAGATAAAAATATAGAATTATATTATTTTTTCACCCATATACTAATAAAACTTCTGGACCCAATCTAAAGCAAGAAAGTAGCTAATTTTCCATTTCCATGCTGACAAGTCAGATCATAAAATAGTTGTGCAACCTATTGAAAGAGCCCTTAAACATATGGAGTATCATAGAAGTAATCATGAATGGTTGTTTTGCGCATGAAAATCTAAAGCATTATAAAAACAGATCAATCAGTGACACGCTTGTGTTGCCAAGTAAACAGAAACAGTTTACTATGCATTGCTCAATGGTAATTACATTCTAATTCATGGACAAACCAATCTTCCAAACCAACTCATATCATGCAATACAAAACTAAGCCTAAAACAGAAAAAACACTATACGTGAAGCTTTATATAAATAGAAACTTTGTCATCTGCAGGAGTATACGGGGAGAGTAATTGGGTAGCAAAGCAGCAGCAATCAAAATAGAAAGACATTTCACAATAACTTTAGCAGAAATAAAAATCATAAAATAAAATTGAGAAGCAATATAAAAACAGAATGAATTAAGCAAGAAGCAGGAGCATACCACTTGACAGCTAACCCAGAAACATCGCCTGCTGCATCATCGAGCTGCTGGATGACAATGCTAGACAGTTTCGGTTCAAGATCAACATCTAGTTTAAACCCTTCTTTGTTTAACTCGTTAAGCAAATCAGAAGTTGCCATATATCTGTAATCCTTATCCTTCCCGGTCATCTGCATTGCGTTTCACCCCCCAAAATCATTCAGAATACCCATGGCACATAGTAGAAGGGGAAAAGTGGACAAAATCAGCAATGAGCGGTGTTTACCTTTTCCAGTATTCCAGTAAGGGCTAAGTTCGCCATGTTTGCAAGAGGATTAGAATCAATCCAGTTTATCTCTCTTGGAGCGGCGGCGCACTTCAAATTTGAGTGGATCCCCCGGCGAGTGGGCGGCGAGGGCTTCGGAGTTCGAAGGAGTGAAAGAGAATTTCCGTGAGTGAGACTGTAATTTTATTTTTGGGTTTTTCCAAATTGCAAAGGTATTTTATTTACAAATATTCATCAATTTTGATTACAAAGCATATTGTTATCCACTGTATATCTTTTTATGAAATTGTTTAATTTTTTACCGTGCATACAATAATAATATTTTTATAATTTTAGCCTAATACTCTCTCGGTCCATATTATTGAGATCACTTAATATAGAATATTTAATAAATTCTAATATATTAATTAAATATTCTAATTTTTAATTATAATATAAATAGTATAAGTACTGAGTAGTTTGTGATAAATCGAAATAAAAAAATATAAGTAACATGGGACAAGAGGGAATAAATATTTTGGCAAAATCATGGTTTAAGAATTCATTTCTTTGAAATTTAAGGAGTAGCAGATTACTGTTGGAATGGAGAAATTAATTAATTGTGGAATAAAAAGGCAAGAGATGAAGTTATGGCAAGAATAAAAAAGGAAATCAATTAAAGATTATGAAAAATTAAATAAAAAGGATATTAGTATAATTAGGGCATGATTGGTAGCTGGAAAAATATTTTCTTAAAATTACAGATAAAGTTTTTATCAAAATTTGATAAAACATTTATTGGCTTGTATGCAATTTGGTTCACTCTTTTTTACTGATTATTACTATGGGATGGTACCCCCCACATGTTCCAGCTAAGCAAAGTACACATTCATGTGATCACTAAAGGCCCCTGCTTTGTGTTAGACATTTCCCCTTCAACCCTTCTTTTTCCTCGACATACAGAAGAAATGGTTATAGAAGCCCTCAGGCAGATAACATTCTGAATAATAAGGCTGCATCTGTGGCCGACGAGTCAGACCCAAATATGACTGCGTACACAGTTGAAGATTTCTTCACAGAAGATCAAATCGAAGAAGCCCTCAACTGTGAAGCCACCACGGATGTCCTTCTTGGTGATAGTGACACAAAAAGTGTCCGTAGCCCAAGCTCCGGCAACAATGGCTATATCATATTACACCTATCAACATTGACATACCTGCGGGGGCTGGAATTTGCGGTTATAGAGCAACGAATCTGGGCCTTCTTGGCTTCTTCTTTCTGGGTACCAACGTCTGCGTCGCCGAGTCGTTGGAGGGCAAAATCAGTAAGAAGAGAAAATTGACTTTGTGGAGATTCAGCAAAAATTAATACCACAGATTTTCGAAGAAAAAGGAATTGGCGAAATCGCCGAAATCAGTACGAATCTGTGGAAGATCCGAAGTTTTTCTTCCGGGTTTGCCGACAATTCCTAGAGCTACCAAACAGGAGATACATTTGTAAAAGAGATGCAATTTTGGGGGTTTTGGGGTTTTTATGCCTTAATAAGAGCAACCAATCAGGCCCTTAGAATATATTTTCCATGTATCCATGGAGAGAATTAATTCAACTCAATCACAATGTAGTCTTTAATGTTTACTTTCTGCAATAGTATTTTATTTTTTGCATTTTAATTTCCAACATGGTATCAGAGCAGATTCGATCATAGGGATCGATCACTGCCTCTATATAAAAAAAAAAAAAGAAAGAAAGCAAGGATTCGTTGATACGATAAAGAGGATTTAGCTGTCAACTCGAAGAAATCTACAATCTGGGCTTCGAGAGTGAGAAAGTGACTAAGTTTGACGAGCGGCTATAGAAGTTTATTTTCTTGGAGCATGATAATATAAAATATCCCTTGGAAGAGAAAGCAACCAAGGAGAAGAAGAAAGGTGGAAAACGTGTTGCAAAAGGGAAAATTGTAGATGTGCCAATAATTGATGAGTTCGAAAAAGATGAGCTGAAAGAGCCAGATAAACTAATAGAAGATGAGGTCCAATATCTACGTGTTGCTATGTGCAATGAGAATGAATCTTTTGAAAGCTATGTGGAAGCACATAAAGCATGCTTAGATGATATGATGTATTTCCCTACACGTGATGGCTTCGGTCTAGCAAGTGTTGCCACCCATGCGGGGAAACTTGCCTCCCTGCAGCGTCTATGCCAAAGAAGATAGCTTCAGGCAGAAATGGTCTGGAGAAGAAGAAGCAATCGAGAAAGGAGAAACTACAGCCGAAGAGGTGGTAGCCGTGAGAGGCTATGAACTCACGTTATAATGGATGAAGCGTTTAGCTGAGGGGAGATATCAACCATTGCCAAACGATTCAATCTCCGAATCAAGGAGATAATTGCCGAGGACGAAGGCGGAGTAACCAAAGTATGTGCAACTGAGGGGGAGAGCCCACAACCGCTGTGAAGAGCTGATGGGAAGAACGTCACCAAGTGATGATGTTGGAGGAACAACCATGGGAAAATCCAAAGCTGATCCTCGAGAAAGAGTGAGGAATCATCCAGCCGAGGGGGAGAGAACTGCCACAGCCGAATGATTTCTACCAAGAAAGAAGAAAACATACAAAGGAGTCAATCTAGAGAGGTTGCATGCCATCTGCCTAGAATGGCCAAGGAATTCCACCACCAAGCAGCCAATGTCTGTGTGGTGAGGGAGAGAGAATGCCGATGAAGAGGCAGGTAACCGGAGTTGGAAAGAAGGTGAAACTGAAGAGGCCAGATCAGCCCTATTGGAGAAGGCCAAGGAGAAAGGTGGTTGCATGCGCGAAACCTCTCCTCGACGAAGATAAGAATACAGAGAAGGAGTTCACATTTTGTTCGGACGAGGGAGAGAGAAGTATGCGACCGAAAAACTCTCCAAATCTATGGTGGCCGTGAAAGCCAAAGATGACCGACGATGAGAGGGCAAGAAAGCTACAAAGGCGCAGCTCACACACCGATGGAGTGTCGAGAGGAAGCCAACGAGAAGGCCAACACGACGCATCCAAGAATGAGATCGCAGCCCCAAGACCCAAAATAATGGAGGCCGAAGATGGGCAACTAAAGGATGCCGAGAAGATGGTTATAGAATGAAGTAAACTAATTGATCGTCGCAGAAAGGAGCCGCAGTAAGTAACTTGTCGGAGGCAGCTTGTGTCGGGAATCCCTCACATGGGGAGCTATGGAAACATTAACCGAGAAAAGACCCATGAAGAAACAAAAGGGAGGCTGATGGTTTCATAGTTTGAGCTGGAATGGACCGAGAATGGTCTTAAGATGGCTCCTGGATACGAGCAAAAACTGTCTAAGATGGCTCCTAGATACGAGCAAAAACTGTCTAGATTAGCTCCTCGACAAGAGCCAAAACTGTCTGAATTAGCTCCTCGACATGAGTCAAAACGGTCTGATGGCTCCTAGATACGAGCTAAAACTATCTGAGATGACTCCTTGATATGAGTTAAAACTGTCAAAGATGGCTCCTGAATACGAGCTAAAAATATCTAAGATGGCTCCTAGATACGAGCTTGAACTATCTAAGTAGCTCCTAAATATGAGTAAAAACTGTTTAAACAAGCTCCCGGACACGAGTTAAAACTGTCTAGACTGGCTCCTTGACACGAGTTAAAACCGTCAACAGAAAATTGAAGAACTCCTTCAAATGAGTCTAAACTTTCAATGATGAATGAAGAGCTCCTTAATAAGAGCCTAAACTTTCAATGAAGAAAAAATAACACCTTGATACGAGTATAAATTATCCATGATGAATTGAAGGAGCTCTATGATACGAGCATAAACTGTCAATGGAAATTGAAGAACTCTTAAATACGAGTATAAATTATTTATCAAACTAGAGATCATTCAAGTTAAATGTCGAAAAAACTCGATACTCAACTTGAGGGGGAGTGTTGGAATAAGGAAATCAATTAATTGGAGAACAAGAAGGCAAGGGATGAAGTTATGACAAGAATAAAGAAGGAAATCAAATAAAGATTATGGAAAATCAAATAAAAAGGATATTAGTATAATTAGAATATATTTTCCATGTATAGCTAGAATTAGAGCCTATAAAAGATGGTGTAGCCATAGAGAGAATTAATTCAACTCAATCACAATGTAGTCTTTAAAGTTCTCCCGTCTTTTACTTTCAGCAATAGTCTTTTATTTTCCGCATTTTAATTTCCAACAATTACTATATAAAAGTTGGCTTGTAAAAGAAAAAGTATTACTCCATCCGTTTCTTCATAGTTGAGTCATTTTTTCATTCCGGGAAGTTTCTTCATAGTTGAGTCATTTCCATATATGGTAATTTTTTTCTCTTTCTTACTTTTCTCCCTTACTTTATTATCTCTACTGTATTCACTTTATACTTTATTTTCTCTACCTTTTTCCTCTCTTACTTTTTTATCTATTTATTTAATACACCCAACATTCCTTTCTAAAACTCCGTATCGAAAAGTTTCGCCTCAAATATGAAGAAACAGAGGGAGTACTACTCAAGATTGCCCGTAAGGCCGTAAGTATCTTGTGAATGTCATGAATTTTTTTTGAATAAGTATTACTAAAATATAATTAGAATATTTTAAGTTAGATGAAAAAATAAAAATAAGGCATGTCGGAAATGATTTTCTTCCACCTCAGCAAATCGGACTGTGTACCCACGCGTGTGATGATTTGATCTTACATGGTAAAAAATGCCACACACTTTTTTCCCAAATTTTAACACTACTCCATTCGTCCACGATTTAAAGTCTCATTTTGATTCAGTGCGGATTTTAAGAGATGTGAAAAAAATTGGTTGAAAAAGTTAGTGATATGTGAATCTCAATTTGTATATTAGTTTTATAATAGAATGTAAGTGTAATAAGTTAGTGATGTCTATTTACCAAAGATGAAAAAAGTAAATTTGAACATTATTTCATTGACGGAGATAGTATTTCTGAAAAATAAGGGGTATAATAGAAATTTTGCTTTTATTTCTTGGTCCATTCCCCATAAAGAAATGAAAAAACCAACGATTTTTGCAAGAAATGAATCACACTCATATCAAGTAATAGTGCATGCCTGCACTCATTCCTCAGGCCATGTATAATTGAACAACGAAAAGGCAAGCCGCAAGCACTATGTTTTTTCCAGATTTTGGGTCATTTCTTGCCATTTATGAAAAGGCGAACATGCCCTCAGTCGAAATATGACCTTTTTAGAATTTCACTTGTACATACCAACTCATCTAGACCAGGAAAACTTTCTCATACCACAACTATTGCTATTAAAATGCATTATCGATTTCTGATTCGGTTTACGTTGCTGAGATTAACATTAACTTTCCTTTTTCAAGAATCTCAATTGTTGTTCTCAAGCGAAGGCATTTTTTGGTGTGATTTTGATTTTTGAGCATTGATATTTTTCATTCGTACAATATATTGGAATGGTACTAATTGGGCAAGAGAATGGCAAGAATTATTGATTATTCAGGACTTGTGCATATATATACAAGATCGATGAGCCTTTTCATTCTGTCAAATTACAAACTCATGGCAGGCAATGAATCCTCCAAATGTTCACGCAAGCTTCCCTTCTCAGCAGTGCCATCGTCCTGACAAAAAACACCACAGGGTCAATTATTCACAGCCAAGCATGTTAACTCTGGGGATTCCAGAAGTCCAACGAGGCGACAAAGAAGTATATTTATGAGCCGATGGAGAAAGACGAACTAAAGATGGATGCATATGCCATCCCAATTGAGTCCACAGTCAAATCTATAGCACATGAAAGAAATCAAAGAACATACACTTGTATCTCTTGATTCTGCGTGCTCAGGGGTTTCTTCCATCCCGTGGTTTGAAAAAAGCAATTTTGCTCCGCATCCAGGTGCATGTGGTGCACCCACAGCTTCCTCATCAACCAAAACTGTATCTACCTTGTCTTTTCCCGATTTGGCATCTGGGACCTGTAATACATTATATTTCAAGTTAGGTAGTATGTTACATTCAGAACTTGCTCTTTGTGCTCTTTAGATATTAAGCAAAAACAAGCATCTTGCAGTTCGTGGTTGCACGGCTACATGTAAGTATTGCAAATAGAAGAAATGAGCACCATTGGCTTTTGCATACCTGAAACATTGCCTCAGTCAGAATGTTTTCTAGTATGGCTCTCAAACCACGTGCGCCAGTATTCCGGGCTATTGCTTTCTTTGCAATTAATCTCATTGCATCGTCTGTGAACTGCAACTGGACCTATGATTCAAGTGCTTGGTCAAAATTAGAGATCCATTTTTATCAGGCATGAATGTATAGTTGACTGTAACTTACATTATTCATGCTGAACATCCTCTTGTACTGTTTACACAGAGCATTTTTTGGCTCCGAAAGAACCTAAATAAGCAACTCCACTATTAGGATACAATAAACTGTCAAACTAGATAAGATATTTTGATGATATGAACTTTTGTGAAAGAATCAGATAGACAACAGAGGAGTGTGATTATGAGCCTTCACAGTTCACAAAGAGGTGAGTCCAAGAGGTATCCAATTGACTCTTTTTCTCTAGCCCTCTCTCTCGTTAGTAATATCCAGGTTCAAAGGTACCAGTTACTGATTTCATTAAACTGTAGTGGTACTGCATATATAGATTACTGTTTCCAGAATGATACCAAAACTCTTAGCTGTTTTCTGAGGTTTCAAAATTATACAATATTTGGTTTCTGATAGTATTCTTAATCCTTAAAGTGACTATCGCAGGTATGACTCCTGCCTTTTTTTTTTTGACTATTTCCAACTCTACTCGTATCAAAAGAGTACATTTACTCTCTTTATACATTCAAGATAATACTGCATAAAGCTTGGAGAGCATACAGATGCCAGGCTACACAAAGAGGCATAAGAACAGATTACAACTTAAGGTAACAGAATAAGCAAACCTGTACAAGTTGGTCTTCATCGAGAGCTGACAAACTCACTATAACAGGAAATCGCCCAACAAATTCAGGTATAAGACCATATGCAGTAAGATCACTACTCTCTACCTGCAATGCCAAAAGCATTGTAAGACAACTCTCCATAGTCCAGATACTATTGGCATGAATAAAATGTATTCCAATTCAAGAACTGAATATTCGGAAGAAAAAAAAGTGAAAAGAGAATGTTGACATCAAGACCCGGATCAGTTCTCACATATTCCAACAGCGATGAGGCTACAGTAATATTTAGTCCACCAAGCCTCATATTAGCACGAACGGGGGCTCCAAAACCAATTGAGGAATCATGTCGTCTGGGGAGAAATAACAAGTGCTGATGTAGTTGGCATATGAAATAAATCAACAATCAAAAGCTTTGACCAATAAGATTACCTCTCTGAAATGGTCTTCTCCAGGTCAACAAAAGCCCCACCACATATAAAGAGGATATCTTTTGTATCTATCTGCCAGATTCAAGAAACCATGTAAAACTATTCATAATCAGTTATACTCATGTAACACTTAATGAGGAAACCATAACATTAGATTAACTTTGTTTGTGTTTCCAATCAAACTTTACATTTTATTATACGTTATAACAGAACAAAATGTATCATACCAAATTTGGAGCCCAAGAGACCTCAAAATTAAGAAGTAATGACAAACTTGTAAAGGCAAGTTAATAGTACCGGACAGAGTTAACTAAATATTATGATCAATAATGGGTGATTATTAGTAAGTGATATCAGCCCCGACCTGCTTGTAAAATATAAAAGGCATAGATATTTCAAATGAGGCAAACTCAGCTCCTGGATACCTGAATGCTATCACGGTGTGAATGCCTTGGGGATCTATTATCAGGAACACTGACAACCTAGACAAAAAAGATATCGTCACTTTCAGCATTTAAAAAAAGGTAGCCATTCTACTCTCAGAACTTAATATTTATAAAGACAATAAAAAGAAGTTTAGAAATAGTTTAAGTTGTGCAAACCTAATCCAGATACAGAAAAATTTCCATAACGAAGGATTAAATGTAACAACTATATTCACACAAAAGAAGAGTTACTAACAGTTCCTTCAAGCATTTTTAGTAGAGCTTGCTGAACACCCTCTCCAGATACATCTCTACCAGTATTTAAGCTCTCTGCCTACACAAAACTTCCAGTGAAAAAGTACATCAATAAATAATGAAAATTAGTTACCCCGATAATATTATTGTTGAGATTTCCCATACCTTCTTTGTTATTTTATCAACTTCATCAATGTATACAATTCCTCTCTGAGCTGCTTCAATATCAAAGTCAGCAGCCTGCAAGGTAATAATAAGAACACAAAATGTTTCACCAGAACCTTTAAGCAGGGAAGCATAGATGCTATCAAATATCCCTATGCTATTTTTAACTTCTACAACCAAGTGCTAACTCATGTATGCTGAAGCGTACACTAGTCTTTATACACGCCAACAAGAATAAGTAGATGCTCTATTGTAGTTTTGCCTTCTTTCACTTTTGCTCGCCTATAATCTACTTATTTTCTTAAGTATAATAAACTGTCTCACAGTTGATGCTAACAGACAGAAAAGGAATTCATAAGAAGATACTCCCTCCGTCCGCGAATAGGAGTCCCGTTTTTCCATTTTGGTCCGTCCACGAATAGGAGTCCCGGTTCATAATTACCATAAATGGTAAAGAGGCCCCACATTCCACCAACACATTCCACTCACATATCATTTAAAACTAATATATACAAGTGGGACCCCTATTCCACTAACTTTCTTCCACTCACTTTTCTTAACATTTCTTAAAACCCGCACCGATAAGAAATGGGACTCCTATTGTTGGACGGAGGGAGTATAAACTTTCTTCCAGAACTGCGAGGGCATTTTGCTAAGGGAAAGGAAGAGATATGGGAAGTAAAGGAAATCAGGAAACTATATATACACAACTTTATCAACTTACTGAAACTTAGCTCCCTTGCTTTCTTAGCTTCCCAAAGCAAATGACTACAATATCACATTAATCAAAAGCAGACATTAATCCCTTTCTTTTTACTCCTTTTTGTTCATATTCACCGAGTCCCCTCCCCTCCCTTTGCAGTCCTGAGGCCGGTGCTGTTTTTGACTGCGCATTGGGCCACCCTCCACTCCCGTCCCGGGGCGCTAAGGTCTTTTGTTTTTGGGACAGATGGCATTTCTAACGCCTCGAATTGCAGCTTCTGCACCTATTAACTTAGCCCCCACTAACATTTCTTCATCTTGTTGATTCTTTTCACGTTTGATTGATTATGAATTTCTCTTCTCTTATGAGATTAGAAAAAGAATGTATCTTGAAGAACGTTTCTCCCTTATATAGGTTGGTACGGAAATGGGACCGTTGGTTAAAGAAAAGGGAACGTCCTGATTCCAGGACGGAGCTGTATGACTCAAGAGTGTCACGTACGGTTTCTTTGAGAAGGGGCTGTGTGAAACCACCACCCATCAGGCCAGACAAGTGGTACTTACACAAGTTACAACTTCCATAAATAGTCACAAGAAACGAAAGCAATACTCAAAGATGCACACATGCCATAACACAATAGTCGTAATGTCAAATGTGAACTTGTGCAAATAAACACAGCACAATACTCTTTTTAAAACAAAAGTTTAGTATTTCAGATTAGCACAATTATTATGTTTTATTATATAGGAACCTTTCTTTTTCACTTTTGGGTAAAAACAATTCAGAAAAAACAAAGTAACAAATAAAAGATACTTGAAAATCTTGATGCATAATCTCTAATAACGAATCAAATATATTACCATGAGTAGTTTGTACAGCATGGATTCCACATCTTCCCCAACATAACCAGCCTGGAAATGCATGCAAACACATAGTGAGAGGATGAATTATTCATGGGCATAGTTGCCAATAGGGAGTGTACCAAATACATACTAGCAAGCAGTCAAGAAGAATCAAGCATTGACACTGTACCAAACTTCAAACCTGCCTGTGTTAATGAAGTTGCATCAGCTATGACAAAAGGTACTTTCACAACCCGAGCAAGTGTTTTTGCAAGCAATGTCTTTCCTGTTCTTCAGTCAGGGAAAGAAGGATAAATCAGAATGATGCACCACCATCAGGCATAAATAAATATCTCTACCAACCACAATGGAAAGATCTAAAATTCTGCTGCTAAACAAAAAACAAATAAATAAAGCCACTGAATACTTTTGCTCATAAAATCAAAACTCTACATATCGTGCCTGAGCCCGTTGGGCCAATCAATAAGACATTGCTCTTCTCCAGCTCAACAGCATCATCATTGCAGCAATCTTGTTCAGACTTAGTAGGAGATGATTCAGAGCCTGCCCTGATAATAAAACAACAAAATGGTGAACAACATGCAAAAGATTCATCCTACATATTTGTAGAATAAGCAATAGTTGGACTGTATCTGATCAAATATCAAATGAGTGCATATACTTTACTCAAGATATTCTAGAAAGCATTGACTTATGTAAACAGTTCTGAAGACTGATATGATAACAATGTTAGACTGCAAATCATTATTTTGCTAGTCGCAATCCAAAGACCAGAGCATAGAATTTGAATGAAACACAAAATATTATGCATTTCTTTTAATCTTATAACTGAAAGAATTGTGATCTATCAAAGAAGTAGTATATGAAATACATCCAAAAGTATTAAATAAATTAAGAAAATTGGTGATTAGATTAGGGAAGCAAGGTTAACATGTGATACAGACCATCAACTGTAACAAGGTTAATGATTTAAATAAAATGCTACCCTACTCTAGAAATCTTAAATTAGTGTTCACGGCTAACCAGTAACTAGCGCATCAATATTTTCGAAGTAATAGGAAGCCAAATCATCCTAGTTATTAACATAAGTTGCTTCAAAATAAAGATTTCACTCATCAGAATACAACCTCATAATAACTACTAACATAGGTGTTTGTTAACATGATACTTGTAGCTTCTTCTCAATGTAACATCAAAATGAAATGAGACATTGTACATATCCATTGAGTTACCAGCATTTTACGCTTTTCTTAGATTACATAACAGAGGTGGATTAAACAGAGATATATTGCTCACTCTTTCTTCACCAAGGAATGGTTTATTCTTTTGTAGTGATTATAAACAGCAACAGAAAGCACCTGTCATATAAGATAGATTTACTTAGATGCCAAGGGATGAATCCGTGACCGCAACATTTCTAATGAAAACGCACAGGATAAACAGACCTTTTTTGCCATCTCCTGCCCGACAACAAATTCATTGAGCACCTTACATATCTCCTTGGGCGTTGGCAATACTTCTTGCCCCACTTCTGTCACCTCCTCCACCAAACCTGCAGTCGCTGCAGAATCCTCCTCCCGGCCACGATCACCATCTTGATGAACACCACAGCTTCCAGCGTCATTATTGTTCTCGATGCTGCTATAAGACCTCAACTTCTCCCAAATCTTCACACCGTTCTTCCCGCTTTTCCCTACCGTATCCCGATTATTCTCTCTACCATCCTTAACCCTCCCAATCTCGATGAAACTGCCCTGCAGCGGCTCCAGCTTGAAGGGCCGGAAATAGTAGGCCGTGCGACAATGGCAGCACATGTTAACAGCCTGGTAAATGCCGTTCTCGCCGGCGGTGATGGAGAGCGGGCGGTTGGAAAAGAGCACAGTCATTGGCTTGGAGCATCGAGGGCAATTGACCTCCGCTTTGATTTGGTCGTAGTTATCGGAGCTTCCGTCCCATTTCTGGCGCTCCTGGAACCCTAATTTGGCGAGCCTGAGGAGTGGAGTTTGGTTGGAGCGGGGGAGGAGTGGCTTGGCGGCGGAACGATGGTGAAAGAGGGTGATTGTTGCGGTGCTGGTTAGGCGTCGGAGCTTGGACGCAGAGCATCGGAAAATTGCTGACATAATTGGCGCCGCCGCCGTCACTTTGCAGCTTTCATTTTCGTAAACAGACTAAATTCAGTGTTAGTGAGTGAATGATCGCAATTCGCTCGGCCGGTAGACCGGGTCGGACCAGACCGGACCGGATTGGAATGCCACGTATTGGTTTTACCCTTTTTCCCGTGCCTCCATCGTCACCCTCAAAATTGCAAGTTGCCCTTCCCTACACTAGCTGTGGGCTGTGGCTCTCTCTATATCTCTCTCTCTCTTCCTCAAGAGAGAAGAATAGAGCAGAGCTGAGCATAAACTACAAAATCACAACAAGAAAATCTCTCTTACTCTCCGCACCTAAACATAATTTCCGAACTTCTCTATTTAGCCCCATTCCCTCTCTCTCTTTACAATACACTTGTGCTCTGTAAAATTTGATCTCGAAGCTCTACTTTGTTTGGGCGCAATGAAGCTGAAGAACCCCTCAAATTCCACCTCGCAAACCCTGACCTCCTCCGAGACGCGCCTCCTAGTGCGCGAGACGCTTCGCATCAGCGCCAACCTTGCCTCGGCGACTCCGCCGTCTCCCTCACCGGTGGCTACGGCGCCTCAGGTCAAGGATTCCAGCTTCGGCGGGCTAGCCGACGATCAGTTTTTGAATTCGAGCTTCAGGTTGATCTGCTGCGAGGAGATTGATGGCAGGCGATGGCAGTACTTCGCCGATGACAACGTCGGTGCAAGGAGTGTTGCTTTAAAACCACTGAAGAACAATTCCATTCGCGCTGTCTGCTTGCAGACTCCGTTGTCACCTGCCGATGTAAGTACTATCTATTTGAAGTCCGGATTGGCTGCATTGTTTTCATTGTTGGATAAAAAGAATGCATCAGAAAGAGTCATATTCCCGCTTTCACTTTATTTGATGAGTTTATCGTAACTTAAGTTTATTTTTCTGGAGTTAGCATTGAGATATTAGTGAATGTATTTGTTGTTTACGCTGGTGTAAAAAAACATTTTTCCAGTAGTAAATAAGACGCAGGTTAATGGCTTATTCAGTGTGATATACTCCCTCTGTCTCCTAAAAATAGGGACTTTGGGGATATCATGAGTTTTAATGTGAAATTGGTAAAGAATGAGAGATAAAGGAAAAAGTAATTGAAGTAGTGTTAGTAGCTAGTGACTAACCTTATTAATGGTTAAAAGTAGTGTAATAATGTGTGGTGAAAAGGTTTCCATAAATAGAAAGTGAACTAATTTTGTGGGATGGTCTATAATGGCAAAATGTGACTATTATTTTGGGACTGAGCGAGTAAGTTACTATATAAATATAACTATTTAAATCCAATAATTTGGGGATCGCTATGTAGTTGCTGTCAGTAAATTATTTTTTTCAGTCGTAATGTAAAATAGAGGGTCGGGCTTCAGTCTTAACTGTGAATAGCAAAAACCAAACATGGGAGTATATATAACTGCAGTATTAGGCGTGTGAACACGTTGAAGGTCATCTGTAAATATTTGTCAAGTGGCAATTAAGAAGAAAACATAGTGGGGAACCGAGACTGCATCGGTGAAACCATAGAAGACAAAGTAAAACCTTTGATCACGAGTTAAGTTGTCTCTTTACTTAAGTTGTGTTGTTCGCCTTGCAGGAGTTGATAACATTCATAAGATCTTACGTTGTTCCTGAAGGTTTTCCAGACAGTGTCACACCTTCCTATGTGCCGTACATGACTTGGAGAGCGTTAAAGGTACTTTTACTGATCTGATAGATAATGGAATTGGTAGCAACATTGCAGTTTCCTTCATCATTGAACTGTTTACCATATACAGCCACCCCAGTATGGTGATAGTGATGTTGTTTTGGTTGTAGCACTTCTTTGGTGGTGCCATGGGTGTATTCACCACACAAACCCTCCTAAGTTCACTTGGAGTCTCCCGAAATAGATCAGCACCAGGTGCTGTAGCTATCAATTGGATTCTCAAGGTACGCATGCTAAGTCGGATGAGCTATTTATATGTCAGAACAATTTATCTTGCATAAAACATTAACATTATGCAAAAACTCAAAGCTATTAGTTGAATTGTTAAAAGCTCTTCTCTTATGGCATTGCCAGAACATACTTATGTTTAGTTTTTTACTTTTTAAAAGCTTTTCCCTTAAACAGCATTGACAGTACCTACTAATGTCTGAACCTTCAAGATTTCTCTTATAGTGATGCCAGCTTTTAGAAGCTAACATCATAAACTGTGATTTACCTAGGATGGTGCTGGGCGGGTCGGGAAGATGCTCTTTGCTCGACAAGGGAAGAAGTTTGATTATGACTTAAAGCAGGTAACAATTGTTAGAAATTGGTGGTGAAAGAGTAGAATATGATGTTAAAGTTCTGCTAGTTAACTCTTCATTATCTCTTGTCTTGAACTTCATACAGCTGAGGTTTGCTGGTGATCTCCTTATGGAGTTGGGAGCTGGAGTAGAGTTGGCAACTGCAGCTGTTCCCCATCTATTTCTTCCATTAGCATGTGCTGCCAATGTTGTTAAGGTTTGTCTAGTTAATACATTAATATATAGCAGCAATTGGAAAAATGAATTTCGTACATGTTCCTTATTTTCTTATAGAATGTTGCTGCGGTGACATCAACTTCGACTCGAACACCAATATACAAAGCCTTTGCCAAAGGAGAAAATATAGGAGATGTCACTGCAAAGGGAGAATGTGTTGGAAATATAGCAGATCTGGTATGCTTGTTGTTCATGTTAACATTGAGTGAAATCTTTATCTTATGCAACTTAATCTCGCATCACCAAGCCTACTGAAAGATGCATTTCTTGCATGATCTTGTTACAAGTTAGCATATTATATGTAAACTGCATTTTCAGAAAAATACGTCATGCTGATGTCTTGTGTTTTGCATAATATAGCACTCTATGGTTGTGGGAATTCCATTCTGACTATCTATGCATCATTCCAGGCCAGCTCAAAACTGATGTAGTAGTAATTTAAGTAGTACATTTGTTCAGATCTGGTTCTGTTTCAGTGATATATCAATTGAAATGAATGAAGGGCTATTATTTGCTCTGTCCTGATATGGAACTAGGCAATGTGATCCTGTCTCAATGCATTGTCCATATCACGCTTGTAGGGTGTAGAATTTGCAATATCACTCTTTCTGTTTCTTTATGATGCTTGCTTAAGCAGTTCTTTTCCGACTTGTACTTCTAACTAATTTTGAGTATTTTCTTTATGCAGCTTGGAACTGGACTCAGCATAATGATTACTAAAAGAAACCCATCCTTGTTCACCACATTTGGTCTGCTCTCATGTGGATATATCCTTAGCTCTTATAAAGAGGTTCTGTGATGTGAATATATCAATCTACCTCTCTAGTCAAATACTCTTCCATTCCTTAATTACTCTATGTTCTCTATCAAGGAGTATTGATAGAAGCTGTTGTATTTTTCCAGGTGAAATCTGTTGTTTTGCATACACTAAATCGTGCACGATTCACTGTGGCAGCAGAATCCTTTCTAAAAATGGGTAAGATGATTACCTTGTCTCTCCTATTCTTCTTTGCTCATTACACAACTTTCTCATTCAACAAGATCTAATTTTGGAATTTGGGAGAGATGGGGTTAATAAAATTGGCTTAAAATGGTATTTGGCCCTTCGATTCTCTGGTATTTCCAGCAATCACAATGCCTGCAATTGCCTTTTTATTGCTTCATGTTAGACAAAACAAGATTGTTTAAGTCAGACAGACCCAATCTCATATATTTTGCTTGATAATTAGATTTCTACATTACCAAAGATATCTGTGAATATGGTAAAACATGTGATTCTTTTTCATATTTGTTTTATGCTTTAATATCAGGGTGTGTTCCAAGTTTGCAAGAGGGAAATTTGATGGAGAATATTTTCATTCCCCCATGGAAACAGCATAGACCTATTGTTCTTGGTAGCGCTTCTCTCACTCTCTTTCTCTTTTCACAATCCACTCACAGACACAGATCCAAACACATGTACACTTCTTGCATCCCCCAAGCATTCACATCCTAGGTCCAAAGATTTAGATGGAGAACATATTCTTCTATATTTGCAGGACCAAGGTTCAAAGATGCATTCCAAGACCCTATTTCATATATCGCTTTGGAGCCCATTTTTGAGGTATAGTGCATGTCATGTGAAATTGATTAACATGTCAAGTTCCAATTTCGTTGGGGATGCCTTTTTATAGTCAGATTGTATCTGTGTGCCTGCTGATTTGTGTTCATGATCTGGATTGGCTATAATTTATAACTTATACTTACAAGTTGCCAATCAAATTTACTTGGATCACAGAAAGAGCAATACATAGTGACTTATAATCCTTCAAAGGGCAATATCTATGCCTTGTTCAAGAATCAAGCAAAGTCTGATGATATTCTGAAAGCGGCTTTTCATGTAAGATTTTGGATCTGTTGATCACTTGATCTTGTAATAAAAGTAAATGTTAGAACTCTTGGCTAAATTCCCATTCTACTACAGGCTCATGTGCTGCTTCACATAGTTCAATCATCCAATCAGTGCCAGCAATCCTCGAAAAAACAAGACAATGATCTTTCACTGGGTGATCTACAATCTCAGATTGCGGAATCATACAAGTTGGTGTCATCTCTATATGAGCCTTTTAAGACAAAAGTTAAAGAACAGGTAACACACCACCTATTCTAGAGCAGGTCCAAAATGAATATACTGAAATGCTTCAAGAAGTTAGTAAATCTGTATTTCTTTCTAAACTCATGCATGATGATATTATTCCATGAAATATACTTGGGTAAACAGATTAGAGATTATAAGTTGGATCTCAAGTAAGCGGCTCTATAGCTATTTGGTACTGGTATTTCAAGTTTCTAATCTACGACATGTATACAAAAGATCAAGAAAATTGAACTTAATATAATCCTTACCATTTGGAAAGCTGATGTTGCAGCTAGCATAATGATTATTCATGTTATTGTTGGATGTAGAAAACAGGTGAGATTTGTGGTGGATGTTGTTGAAGTTACTGTCCTTAAACAAATAGTTGATGCTTGATAAATAAATTGTTAGCTGGTTGCAAATAATTTTTCAATTATTGACCATTGCATGCTGACAATTATTTCGGGTCAGAGGGCCTATAGGGTGGCGGAATAAATACATAGATAAGTGTCGGCTGAATGCAAATATTCATCAATTCTTGATTACTTGTGAAATTTATTTAAATGGGTACAGAAATTCCACGGTTTTGATGGCCTTTTTACGCTCTTGCCTTAACGTGCTTAGAGATGTGCCATATTAACTATAAGAAGTGGTCCCTTAATCTTGTGAATTGAATATTGAGATCCTTGGAGATGATTGTTAGGAGGCGTTTTAATTTATTTCAAAGCATTAATTACCCCTCTTGTTACAAAATGGCTGCTGATATTTTCCTGTTCTCTCAGGGTTGGGTCATGTCTGAATCACTACTAAATCCTGGCAGAGCACGGCTATGTGAACTGTCAAGTTAGGCTTCATGTGGAACCTTTAGAGACTGTAAAAGCTCAGAGAAGGATGCAAAGGGATCCAGTCACTTTCTTGCTTATAATCGGGTTGAATGTTGTCGGAACTTTGGGATATGAGCAAGGTAGTGCTGTTGCTGAATCAGGGATACTAGTTCCATGTAAACGCATCCCGTTTTCTGCAATATTCTTGAAAAAAACAACTAATGGCGTTTGTTTAGAGCCATGAAGCCTATTATGATATGCTGAAGCTGGGGGAGAGGTTGGGTTGGGTTAATTATATAGGTGCAGATTTTGTGTTTGCCAATATATTTTGCTTTATCACATGACTTGTACTGTGCTCCATATGTATATTTGGTTTTGTGGATTTGTCAGTTACCTTAGTTGGGCGTAATCTCGTTAGCATCATAATCTGTTTGTAATACACTATGTAATTAATACTATATTATTATAATTGGCTCAATCTAGTTTGTATGGTGAGATTGCTCTTCATCAATTATAATAATGCATGATTGATTAGACAATTTTCTTTCAATCAATAAATTTTGGGTATGAGTCACCATGGGTGTATGTGGCGTGTGAATTGTAGCGAAAGATCGTGTTAAGTTTGGCAATTAACCCTTTTAAGTATGTTATGCATTTATATTTTTTCTTGCATATATGTTTTATTAGACTAGTAACTTGACATAAAATTAGGTCGGTAAATTTGCATAAATGATTTTGTATAATGATATCTTCGTTCTCCGAAAAAGATGTCTTATGTTGGATCGATTTCATCACATACTATCTTAAATAGGCATCATATATTCATGATGGTTGGATAATTTTTTCACGAGATGCTCTACTTATTGCCAAGAGAGATCAACAAATAGATATACGAAACTATGGAAATAGGAGTATTATTTTGGACAGATAGTTGAACCAACAAGATATATTCTGCATTCTCAAGAAAGATCGAGATCTACAATCTACATCCACAAACTTCAGTCGGAAGACTTTATCCCGTTGCGCTTGAAATACTCTCTGAATCCATAGGCACTGACATCATTGTCGAACTGTAACAAAATAAAAACACAGTAAAGACTTCAGAAGGTTATCAGAAACGTTAAACACATTTTCTTCAGGGTTAAGTATGCATTTGAATCCTAAATTATTAGGTTTTCATAAAAAAATGTCATAGACTATTAATATTGCTAACCTCTGACTTGACCAGCAGGACATTTTTGTTGCTTTTCGAATACTTTAATCCTTTTACTATTAATTATTGATAGTTTGGGACGTTTTCATGAAAACGCTAATAGTTTAGGATTTCAGCAGATATTAACATTTCCTGTCTAGCGATAACTTGGATGCACTACTAATGCTAAGATAACAAACATTGTTCTAACAGATTCTGAAAAGAAAAGGATACAGATTACAGGGACAATGTAAACTCAGAGTGTTAGAATATCACAAATTCAATTACTGTCATATTGAGGCAAGCATAAACCTTAGGTATGACCAAAAACAACTAGAAATACTTACGGGTAAAACTTTGACAGCGTACTTTGTGATATTTGGATCAACAGCCTTCACTTGATCAGCTGCCTGCAAGATATTACCAGTGGCTCATTACATTCAAAGACAAAAACCGAAGCTTCATGACAGCATTACAGATGAGAAACCTGTTCTTAACTTTGCCAAAGCATTTTAAGTTGCATATAAATGGAGGTTTTAGGTAAAACTTTCAGCATTTGATGAATCCCATAATGAACAAGATAGCAATATGATGCCATAAAATACAGAGATAAGAAGAAAAGTAAAACCATCTCCTTATGTGGCACTAAGTATGTAATAAGAACACATTTTACCAAAGAAACCTAGTTAGACAATGATAAGCACACTGTTTCTAAAGTAAGTTGAACCTAATTCTGCCAATTTCCAGAAAACCAAACCTAACATTGTTTAAACTAAGTTAATATAGGAGTAGACAAAAATATTCAACTAAAAGGGAAAAGGGTGGATCAGCACATAAATAAATAAAAATTGTCTAGTTTATACGGAAAACAAGAACTGTGGATGTTTGTTCCTATAGCATATAACAAATGACAATTTCCGTTCGTAAGTGACACCTATGTGTTTCAAGTAATTACGTGTTGATTCCTAATTCGAACACGCTTTTCTATGGCAGACTTGGCAGCAAACAATTGCATCTCATCACAGGACCAACTATAGGTTTTTTCTTTATTTATCTCACCTTACTATATCTGAACTTACAAATGCATCAAAGTAAGAACAAGATTGCTTTACAGGAGGTCAGTGAGAAAAAAGTTCCTTTATTGGGAGATGACATTCCAATGGTGGGGAAGATACCATGAGGCGATGGAAAACAGCTCACATACAAGTCAAAAGAATATTTTAAACTGAATCTTGTAGATATCTAGATTTCTAAGCTGATTTCTAGTTAAAGTTCCACCCAACGGAGCATTGTTCTTTCAAGATTGGAATTTGGAAACTTGATACTGATTATGGTCCAGGAGTTCCTTATCTAAAAATAAGATCAGCATGAAAAGAAGCTAATACTAAGCAGGGATGGACAAATACATAAGCCAATTGCTCATTAAGCAATACATAAATTACATGAGAAAAGGTTCCACTAGACTCCTAGTAAAACTTCAGCAACGGTGTTCTCTTAAAGAGCATTCACATATTAATACAGTATGAAAGATGAATAACGGCACCCACCTGTTCTGGACTGTGAAATATTTCTATGAAGGGATATTCTGTCTTTTGGCGTGTTATGCAAAATCCAGGATACTTTGGGCACTCAACCTAAGCAGAGGTAACTAAGTTAATACATTATATCAATATCAAAGAAATACTCTATCAGCTTAATTTTGTAATGGAATATTACATGAATAACCAGAAGTTCACTGACATACAACCTTGAGCCGTGTACAATGGCCACTATCTTCTAAAATGATGAAGACCGGTGGTTACTTACACGCATAAATTTTACATGAGGATGGAACTCTGCTGCAGCTTCTTCCAGTACTCTATCTAGACGTTTGGTGAGGTTACATCTGCAGCAGTCAAAAACTTTAATCATGAATTAGTGCATCACTTCCATAAACCAATACTACAAAGTAAGAAGGTTTACAAATTACTTTATGGTAAATGCAACAACCACAGGGTGACCTTGGTGAAGAAGCTGTACAAATTCACGCTCCGAGGTAAAATGAACAACTCTTGATGGTCCTAGATCCCTTGGGTAGCCAGTATAGTACCTTTCAGGTTATACAAGAATGCACAAAAACATTAACTTGGATGACCAACCAAGCAGTAAGCAGAAAATACGGATCTAATGCATCAGTTACATCTCCTGTACTATGCAAAAACTTGCACATACACTTCAAAAGTAACCAAAAGAAAACATCACAAATATTCATACATGCACACAGAACTAGAGTTCTATGTAACATGTCACATTGATAATGACAGGGAAGATGAGATGTACCAACAAAAAAAAGAAACGACGCTATTAAGTAGTATTAACGCTATTAACTTTTGTAACGAGTGATTTCAGAAGAAAAATTATGAAAATTTCCAAGAACCCTGCATGTAACTCTCGGGTCAATAAAGTGCATCCAAGCATAAAGAGCAACATGGTAATGCGAACCACCCCAAAAAAGCAATATGATCGACTATTTGATAGCCGAATTACAATTAAATAAAAAATCAAACAGACTATAATATCAGAGCTATTTACATTGCCTTACACTATGTTCATGAGTTCTGCATAGAAACAATTTTACATGGAAAAAACAGATGCATAGATGAGTGTGCTTGTAACATACTTGCACGTTGCGCGAAGATTAAGCAACATCTTGTTCAGCACCGAGGATTCCTCCATTCTGCAGAACTTTATAAAAAGAAAAATGATCAGCAAATCAGTACTCCCTCAGTCACATAAAAATATGTGCACTTTTCATTTCCGTCCATCCCATAAAAATATGGGCATCTCCATATATGGGAAGTTGTCTCTAAATCATTCCACATATACATCAATTTATTTCCAACTTATACCACTATTACCCACCATTACAACTCATTTAACACTAATAATAATATGGGTCTCGTTATCTCCTAACACTACTTTAACTGACATTTCCTCCTCTTTGTTGCTTTACCAATTGTGCATTAATTCTCGTGTCATTTCAAATGCACATATTTTTATGGGACGGAAGGACTACATTATTTTGAAAATGTCTAGGATATGAATATCTGAGAATAATTTCACAAAAATTAATATCGCAAAAAATGACAAATAACCAAATAGGTAACAAGAGTTGGAGAATGCGATGGATTATGCAACTTTGGATTACCCCTAACTAGCACATATTGTCTCAATTTTTAAAATTTTCTCGAAATTCAGCTCAGCCAAACTAAACTATTCCTCGCAATTTAAGATATCAGGACTTGGGGAATGCGAATATGCGATAGATTACGCAACTGTAGATATGAATAGACACACCTAAAGAGAGCGACGGCGGCGGCAAGCTAGAATCCACACTTGTGGCGGTGACGCTGACGCCCGGCCTCAGTTGGGGTTAGGGGTTTAGTTTTGCCTTCTGCGCGATTTATTTTGGAGTTTGAACACATAAAAGCAACATCTAATTACTTTTATAGTAAAATCGTTACTATTTACTAAAAATTGTTGAAAGTAGAAAGTTATTGAATATTAATTCTCAATTTAAAAAAAAAAAAAAAAAAAAAGTGAATTCCAAAACTAGTCCTGAATATATGCTCATTTTACGATTTTGGTCCTAAACATTATGTTTTGAGTTTTTAGATTCAAAACATTTCAACTCGGATCACAATCGGTCCAAAGTTAACTATTGTGTCAAATTTTAACGGTCAACGTTTTTAATCCCGATTTTGACCAAATTGAGATACTAAGTAACACAAAAAAAATTTAGCGACAGAACAAATCCGTCCCTAATTGGGAGATTGGGAGATTCCCGGTTGCGGCGCATTTCATCAAACACCTTGCCTTCATCCACATGAAGACCGGCGCCAAGTTCATCGTTCTTCACCACGGAGCGCCGGCGGGGCCTTCCCACCACGCGTGGCTCTTCGTCTTCACCCTCTTTACCACTAGGGACGCCACGTCTAGGACCTCCGCCACAACCGAGAATTCCAAATCCAGCCCCCCCAACTCCTTCTTCGATGCGCTCCTCCACTACGCCTCCATCAACGCCTCCTCCACCGGCTGCATGTCCGGCGACGAGCTGCACCACCATCGCCGCCGTGCTCCGCCGCCCCCTGCAACCTCCTCGTCTTTGGGCTCAGCCTCGAAACCCTACTGTGGAATTCCCTCAACCACAACAGTCGCACCTTGTTCGTCAGGGACAGCGCGTACCTAGTGTCGAAATTGGAGGAGAAGCAGATGTCGGATATGTTCACGTCTTCACGATTGCTCTGTTCACGATTCTGCTCAGTTTCTCCCAATTAGTGATGCATTTGTTCCGTCGCTAAATTTTGTTGTGTTAGTAACAACTTAATTTAGTCAAAATCGGGATAAAAAATGTTGACCGTTAAAATTTGACGGAATAGTTAACTTTGAACCGATTGTGATCCGAGTTGAAATGCTTGGGATTCAAAAATTCAAAAGATAATGTTTATGACCAAAATCGTAAAATGAACATATGTTCATGGCCAGTTTTGGTCTTTACTAAAAAAAAATCAAGTCCTATTACAAATTTCAAAATTTAAGTTATATTTACAATTACTCAAGAGAGGAAGAAGTAGATAAAATAATGAAAGGGAGCGGGAAAAGAATGTGAGAAGAAAAGTGTTGATTTTTACTAAAAAAATGAAATGACTCCATTACTATGAGACGTACAAAAATGACAAAATGACTCTGCTACTATGGAACAAAGGGAATACTATATTTTATTCGTCGCACAAGAATATGCACTCTTTCTTTTTTAGTATGTCTCACAAATTTAGAGATATTAATTATCTATGAATTTCCTTCACACATTATTAATTTATATGTATAGATTATAGAAACCTTAGGGAAAATATGAGTTAGTCAATTAAAAAACTAATAATTGAATAGTTAAAACAATGAGTACTAGTATGAGTTAAAGCTTAAATTAAATTGAAGAAGAAGGAAAAAAAATACAAAATAATCAATAATTAGTGACTATAACTAAAATTCTCATTAATATGGAGAACGTCATTTAAAAGGTTTTTATTTTAATCTATAAATATGCCAAGGTTTCATATATTTGGACGGTTAAAAAAAGCATTTCAAAATATCAATAAGATTCAAATAAAAGAAATGAATGTGACTACTTTCCAACTTACAATAATGAGATTCCCGTTATATTCACACTTGGCGACTTGATTGTATAAAAGAAACACTTGTATTAAATCTACTCTCATGCCAACGCACTTTATTATTACATTAGTCATATTTTATTCTTTGCTGTATGAATTGGCACTAGAAAAATCAGCACCTATCATCTATGTGAGTATTATTCATCCCGAAATTTCCAAGATCCATACCAATCAGCTCAATCATCATTAATTACCTGCTATGTTATAGTTCATCATTTCAACTTTGGTTTCTCCTAATTCTATCACATTCCAATCCAACATTCTCAGAAAATAAAGATCATGGCTGCCTATGCAGCCTTGGTTTCTCTAATGAATACTATAGATGACATCGAGCACCATCATTCCCCACCCATCTCTCTCCACAAACACCAAATTCAATCTCTCACTGAAATTGTTAACTTTCTGCAAGAATTTCTCCAAACTTACAAGTCCCCTGTTTCTGACAGCGACGAAGCAGATCCATTGGAGATGCGTATTGCAGATGCAGCTTACGCGGCTGAAGATATTATCGAATCCCATATTGTTGACAAGATTCATCTCACTAGATCCAAAACAGCCAAAATCGGAAGCTTCTTCAGTTGCTCTCGAGGTCCAAAGGATCCAACCACGTTGTATCATGATGTACAAAATGTGATAGAAGAAATGGATCGGATCGAGAAAGTGGCGATCGAGACCAACGCTGAGAAGGCAGTGGTGCTCCGTGATCAACGGCTTAGATTTGTCTCTTCTTCTACCAGGAAGAAGAGTAGTGTCATGATGGTGTTCTCCGATCATGTCTTACATGGGATCATGGAAAAGCTCGTTGCACACGAACCCAGGCGCCAAGTCATCCCCATCACTGGAATGGGCGGGATTGGTAAGACAGCTCTTGCTCAAACTCTTTATTCCAAACAAGTTATAAAGGAGCATTTCGATATATGTGCTTGGGCCACTATTTCTGAACAACACAACACAAGAGAGATTCTATGTGAACTTGTTTCTCAAGCACTAAGAAAAACAAGAAACAATTAAGTGAAAGGAGTGAAGAAGAAATTGGATTAGAGCTCTACCAATATTTGTGGGGTAAAAGGTTTCTAATTGTAATGGATGATATGTGGTATATTGAGTCTTGGAATGAAATACAACATTTTTTTCCTAACAACGACAACTGCAGTCGGATAATGGTCACGACTAGGCAATCACAGTTGAGTTCCCAACTAAACAATCATTATAGCCATCAAATGGAATTTCTTGATGAGGCTAGTAGTTGGTTCCTACTCTCCAAAATTGTGTTTGGAGAGGAACGTGTACCTCTTGATTTGGAGAGAGTTGGTAAGGAAATTGCTTACAATTGTAGAGGACTTCCTCTATCAGTTGTTGTAGTTGGAGGCATTTTGAAAAATATGGAATATACACAAGAATGTTGGGAATCAATAAGAAACAACTTAACTTCAATAGTAAATTTGGACAATGATAAGTATTGCTTGAGATTGTTAAAAACGAGCTACGATCAATTGCCACTCTACTTAAAGCCTTGTTTCTTATGCATGGGTGTGTTTGAGGAAGATGATGCTATTAGCATCTCAACACTCGTCAAGCTATGGGTTTATGATGGATTTCTTAAACCAACAGATGGAAAAAGATTGGAAACAATTGGGAAAGAGTACTTAAAAGACTTAGTCAATAGAAATCTTGTGCTAGTTGATGAGTTAGGGTCCACAGGAAATATAAAAGTTGTCAAAATTCATGATTTGCTAAGAGACCTATCTGTGAGCCAAGCTAAGAAAGAAGGGTTTTATCATGTGGTAGGAGAATCTAGTCCTCAAGGCATATATAGCCAACGTCGTGTTGTTATACACAAAAACACTTCAAAGGAGAAAGTCATTGATGACTTGAAATCTATGTCACATGCTCGTTCCATTATTTGCCAATATGGGAAAGTTCCACAGTTCCGGAATCATGCATTGTTGAGGACAATACATGTATACAAATTAAGCCATGTGAACTCACTATTGTTCCAGTACGTTAACTTGCGGCACGTTGCTATTGAAGTTTCTAGCATGTCCTTAGTTTTTTCTTCTTTCACTCAGCTTTGGAATTTGCAGTCATTAATTGTTTCTTGTCCGCATAAGTCCATTGCGCCTGCAAAGATTTGGAAAATGCCTCACCTGAGGCATATTGAGATGGATGAGAGGAGATTGATTCTCCCAGATCCCCCGGGTGATGCTGTCATCTTGGAGAATCTAGTGGTACTTAAGGGAGTACATAATTTCAATTGCGATGAAGAGATCGTTAAGAGAATTCCCAATATCAAGAAATTGGGAATACAATATTCAGGGAGCAAGGGAATGAGGCATGATGATTATTATAGTCTGAGCAATATTAAATGTCTGGGTAAATTAGAATCCCTTGATATTTCATGTGAGTATGATTTTAGAGGGAACGATTGTTTATATGAGCTCACCTTTCCACAAACCCTCAAAAGTTTGACTCTTGAGATGAAAGGTGACTTTGAATGGGAAAAGATGTTGGGAAAGATAAGTTCATTGCCCCTTCTTGAGAAGTTCGATTTGTGGTCTGGATGCTTTGGAACAGGCAAGTGGGAAAACTTCGAAGGCCAATTCCCTAGCCTCAAATACATGGGCTTGTTTTCATGTCATAGCCTGAATCATTGGACTGCAGAAGCAAGCTCCATCTTTCCACGTCTTGAGAAGCTCCGCATTGTTAATTTAGATGGGTTGGAGAATATTCCGTTTGAAATTGGATACATACCAACACTTCAAAAAATATGGATGGTTGATTGCGGCGAATCGGTGTTGAAATGTGCAAAAGAGATTGTAGAGGAACAAATGGATTTGCAAGGCGACGATCTTCCGTTTCATGTTCAGGTTTGGCTTCCACTTAATAAGATCAAAGAAATGCAGATCTTGACAGGTCCCAACTTTGAAGTTGTAATAATCCCCAATGAGGGTTATGTTTTCTAAAATTGAGTTTGAGAGCATTGTGTTATGCTGCAGTTTCTGCAAATCATGTATAAACTATTCCGAGAAATTTGCAATGGAAATAGTTAAGCAGAGTATAAAATTACTTTATCATGATTCATGCATATACAACAATCTCTTGAATTTGAATGGAGGTCGAGCATACACATATGGCATGTGTTATCTCAAGAATAACCCTTTTATTTTTTCACGTTCTTCTATTGTAATTTATTTTCATTTGAAGACAAAAACAGATGTTTGGTTTCTCAGTTTTCTTCCAGATTGGTTTATCCGATCATTTTTAAATTTCAACTGAAGGTAGAAAACTCATTAAGATGGTGGATATGTTTACTGTTGGATCTCATTTTACCTCTTCATAAAGATGGTTTCCACGTAAATCTTGGTGTCACACAACAGTAACATGGGGATCACCCGAAGGAGATCCTTGGCACTGATCTTAATTTTAACTTTTAAAATAAAATGTAGTTATTTTTTATAATTATCCTATACATGCATATACAGATATGTTATAATGCTGACTTTTCTTAAATTGATAACTCATCAATGCAGTGTAACAAAAATATCAACACGATCATGTTAAAATGTCAACACAAACGTTAAAATGTCAACACAAATTTGTGTTGACATTAATACACCGTGTTGACACTTTATATATTAATCTCAGTGAACTAAAATATCAACTTTATTTTAATATTTCAATGTCATCATGTTGACATTTTTAATACACTTTCTTTTAGTGGTTGAATCTCTCTTTGATTGATCAATGTGTGATATTTCGAATCCTCATTACTAATGGAATCCAAATGATCTCTGGATTGATCAGAAGATCCTTTCAGTTGGCTAGAATCTGTTACTTGAACGAAACTGGATCTTGTGGAATCATATTGAATATTTGACGATATATTCCGTACCTTTCTAAAAAACCGATCCTTGTTTACCAACCACACACTGTCTAAGCAAATCAAATTCTCTCTTGATACGTTCCTCAAAAAATCTGATTCGTGCGGATTCTTCCCCCAACTAACGAAGAGATCTTGACGAATTGCCACATATGAAATTGAGCACAATTTTGCAAAGAAATAGCCCACTTCTTTCTCGAGAGGAGATGGGAAACACGCTCAATATCATTTGATTGAATAGTTGACCCAACCCTTTGTTGTTTGAAGAAACCCTCCACTTCAATTAGTATTTTTTCACGAAAAGCATACATGAGATAAGAAATCCAGTGTTTCACTAAGATTTCGAATAGCGGCCCCGAATTTAAGTTGATTCTATTTCGCCTCTTCCTCAGAGAAAGATGATCAAATAATTCCCAATCACGGTCCTTGCGGATCGGATCATCCATATAATATACAAAAAAAACTCCAAATATTTGATATCTTTCTCTTTGAATAAGATCTCAATTCCAGCGACGGTTTCATTAGATATCTTACAACTAGAATCCCTCTTTTTTCCGATCCAGTTCCTCCACCACCGCGAACCCCAGTTAGATTCAGGCATGCTACACTTTTTAGTTATTGGAAGAACCCAAGTACTCTCTTTCGGATTCAGGAAACAACTCTCAGAGATCTTTTTTCCTTTTGGAAGATACAGGAGCGAAACAAGCAACCTATTGATATTGGAAGACCCAACCGATTCTTCCAAGGTATCATTTCTGGGTCTAATGGAATTCATAGGTATAGGAAGAAGCCCTCTCAAATAGAGATTTTTTCTTTCGACCATATTTCGATTGTTACTACGATATATAAGGACCGCTACTACAAATAGTATTACACCCTTGATCGTGAAATATCGATTGCTTGTTGAACCCTGTGAATTGCGTGAAAGTAGGATACTCAAAATTCGGGGGTCAAAGAGTTTTAGAAAACGTTCTTGGTGGAAAAAAATGTGAATGAAAGACCTCACTAAATTGAATTGGATCCATGAATCTAAGAAATGGTGAGAATTCTTGATCTCTCTCAATATCTCTCGCAATTCAAAAATCCAGGATTGGAATTGATGTCCTTTCATTGATTCCTCCTAAATTGCATTGATTTATCCTAAAGATTTCATTTCAATTGGAATTTGGTTATTCACCATGTACGAGGATCCCCGCTAAGCATCCATGGCTGAATGGTTAAAGTGCCCAACTCATAATTGACAAATTCGTAGGTTCAATTCCTACTGGATGCACGTCAATGGGACCCTCCAATAAGTCTATTGGAATTGGCTCTGCATCAATGGAATCTCATCACCCACACATAACGAATTGCGTGGCTGTTCGGTTCATGAAACAAAATTGTCTTGAGATGCAGTGTAAGATATACTAAAATAGACCTTGATTAAATTAGTCTTATGCATGGTTGTAGAGTAGGGTGGAGAGGAGAATAATGAGGAGAGGGAGATGGACAAATTAGTAGGAGGGAGTGAGGTGAGATGGTTAGTCATGAGATTAGGTGAAAATGAGTCCATTCAAATGGGCCGAAACATGCCCAAATCTACAATTGTTAACTAAAATTTGGTGGAAAATGTGAATGGAGAAGATAAAAGTTATCTTGGAAACCGAACAGGCACTACATTAATAAATTAACAGAGTTAACAATTTAAGAAAGTTATCACATCTCTATGCATACATTAATAAAAGTTGAGTCTTATATTTTTCACTCAAACCAACAAATATCTAATTAGTACTAATGTTCGTTGTATAATCAGTAATAATTGGTAAGTAACTCGACAACAACAATACCGAGACAACAAATTTACCAAATTGAACACCAGTGTATCATCCAAACATTTAAAACTGATTCATTGTACATATAAAGAGACTACTACATTGCTCAGCATGATAAATTCAATACACAAACAAAATCACAAAGAAAGTATCATCACATTCTAACCCACCTGTAATTTGCTTGGAGCCATGGACTGCCTCAAATTTTACAGCTCAGTTTAGGGTGAGGGTTAAACTTTCTACTTGAGCCTAATATAAATGAAGGTGTGCTTCAAACGGCAACGTAGTCATTCTCCTGCGCTGAGCAATATGGACAACATGCACCGAGGAACCTGTAGTCTAAGCATAGTAATTCAAGCTGGCTTTCTTCTTCGCTTGAACTTGGATGATACCTTCATTGAAATCTTCATGGTTCACCTGAGCAGAAATTTTGAAGGAACTAGCACATAAGTACAATCAAAGAGATGCTGGGTCTCATGTTTCAGACAGCTCTTTTAAAGGCAATCTTATTAGTTTCAGATGCGAGTTTCACCAATCAGTATAATGTTATGTTATGGCATTTGATATTAATTCATCACTCTGACAAACAGCAACAATTAAAGAATCTTGCATAAGCAGCAAAAGAATGACGTATAAATAGGACAATTTGGCACACTTTGACACAAGCGCGCACACACACACACATCATCATCATCCAGATATGAGCACCAACCTCGGTGGCATCACGGCGAAGAGCTAACATGCCTGCTTCCACACAAACCGCTTTAAGTTGAGCCCCATTGAAATCATCTGTTGAGCGAGCAAGCTCCTCAAAGTTGACATCAGGATGAACATTCATCTTCCTGGAGTGAATCTGCAGTTAAAGAAACTATCAGTAGCATGCACTCATAACAACTCTAGCACTGTTATGTAGGACATTAAATATAAACAAAACCGACTGAAGGCACTTCACACACACAAAAAAAAATCAACTAAAGAAAAAGTAATACAATATCGGCTTGAAGACATACCTGTAAAATGCGAGCCCTTGCTTCTTCAGTAGGGTGGGGGAATTCTATTTTACGATCCAATCGACCAGACCGCATCAAGGCAGGGTCCAAAATATCAGCTCGATTTGTTGCTGCTATTACCTGAATGCACAAATAAATAGTAAATGCATTAAGAGACCATGACATTTAATAAAAGAAATTAGAGCAATGATATCAAGTGTGCTAGCACAAACACAATATTGGAATCACAGTAAGTGATCTCAAATTATAATTATAATATATACTATTAACAAAAGCACTGTCATGCTGCTGAGCAAACAACTATCAAAGAAGTCACTTACTGAAATGGAAGCAAAAGATATTACTGAAAGAAGGATTAAAAGAAGCAGAAGTGAACCTTTATGCGATCATCGCTGCTAAAACCATCAAGTTGGTTGAGCAATTCTAACATAGTTCTTTGAACTTCTCTGTCACCACTAACTTCACTGCATAAGAAAATATTCTCTGTTATCCGCTAAGCAACACCAGAGCCCTCGATATAAAGGGAGTCAAGGACTCAATACTCCTCCAGTATATTGGAGAAATTCATGATCCAGGAAGTTGTGAGGCACCCAAAACAGCAATGCAAACTGCACACAACCTACCTATCAAAACGCTTTGTACCAATAGCATCTATCTCATCGATAAAAATGATGCAGGGAGATTTTTCTTTAGCGAGTTGGAAAGCATCACGAACAAGCTTTGCTCCATCTCCTATGAACATCTAAAAATACATAAAAACATTATTAGAGTACACACAGTTAATAACAAACTTACCAAAAAGAGCCAAAATGCATCAAGTAAAATACAGGTCAACTGTACTGAAATAAAAAATAACTCTGGACGAGTTGAATCATGCACTACAAGGGTATTTGTTTGGGGTACACATGCACAACAAATCAGGTACAATTAAAAATAATCTCGAGCATACTATACCTGAACGAGTTGGGGACCCGCTAGCTTCAAAAAAGTGGCATTTGTTTGGGCAGCACATGCGCGGGCCATTAGAGTTTTCCCGGTTCCAGGAGGACCATAAAGAAGGACTCCTTTCGGTGGACGAACTCCTAATTTCTGAAATCTCTCTTTGTGAGTCATTGGCAACACAATTGCCTCAACCAACTCTTGAATCTGAAATGTGAACAAGGATTGTCTCATCAACAATGTAAGAAGTGACAAGAACAAGACCTATGAGTTGATCAAAGGGAGAATTGCCTGTTTCTCCAAGCCACCAACATCATTATAGTCCTCAGTTGGTTTCTCATCAACCTCCATAGCCTTAACACGAGAGTCATACTCAGACGGCAAAGTATCCAAAATCAGATAACTGTCTTTGTTTACTCCAACAAGATCCCCAGGCTTCAACGTATCAGGATCAACCAAACCAACTACAGGCAGGAAAATTGTCTGCAATCGACAGATTGTAAGAAAGATTAATATGTTAGAAGGTTTGAAATATTCATATGTTCTACATGGATTAGAAATCCAGTGCAGATGCCCTTTCTGGGTATCTCACAAATAAGTGTTCCTTCAATATGTTCAGCTCGGCATTAATATAGTTGAAGTCAAAAGAAGGAATTATTTATCAAGTGAAAGGAACTTCGAATCATTACTATCAAATTTGAGTTCTTTAATGTTCCAAGTATATTCAAATCTATAGAGGATTCAATTCCACTAGATGAGCATATAAATTTGTTAAGATATCACATCTCGTTTTCTGTTCAGCCAACATGAACTAGACTTGGACCTATGAAATGGCAAAAATATACACACAATTTCCCCTACACCTACATCAGACCACACATACATGAAAACATAAGAGACGGAGGGCATCATGCAATGGAGCAAAGTGAGAAATACATGCTAGTCTGCTATTTACCTGGCGTGTAGATGTTTTTAACACAACGCATTTTCCCTTCCTTTGTGAGTCGAGATCGATATTTGCACCATCTTCTTCTGCTTCTTCCTCTGGGTTCATTTCCAATATCTGAGAAAACAGATAAAAGGTGATGATCTCTTGGTGGTACACAAATCATAACTAAAGAAACTAAAATTCACTAGAACATAACATGTAATTTTGTATTTGAATGCCACCACTGTAGATCACACAGGATTTGGTTCCTAAAAATGACTAATATCACATGTATCCTTATAGGTATTTCCCTTACAAGTTGTTTTTCAGTGTACCTACCACCAGATAATATCATCTGGAAACATCCTAAAATACTGCAAGATATTGAAAGAACAGGGCATCCACAAAAGTAAATAAGTGACTGGGAGTGTCAGTTCAGTTACAGTGGAAGTAAGAAGTGGATATAATACCACAACTCAACCTCATCTTTGGCTACAAAACAAAAGTATAACTAACATACTCTTCTTGCTTTCTATAGTCTATAGACACCAAAACATTAATAAATTGACACACACACACATGATAGCAGCTGCATAAGATATTAAAAGTTTAAAACTGAATGTAATATGACGGACAACAATACAAAAGGTAAAGGCAGTCCTATGGATTTGGATCATATGGTGGCCTGGCTTCAATACAGTTAATCAAAATTTCATAGTTCGCTTAGTTTCCATTTCAAATATCGTTCTATAGCTCAAGTGCTCAACAACTTTGATTATCCACTAAAGCATAGTGTTCACTTAGCAAACAAGGAATAATGTGGGTAGAAAAATTATAAAACATCCTTAAATTGTTTAAATGTCCATCATCTAATGTGAGGTTGGCTAAACATGAGACAGACACCCCGCTGACTCCCCATTCCTAACAGACCAAGCACTGGTAAATCTTGAAAACCCCCCAGAAAAATATGGTGCAGAAACCAGGCAAAAAAAAAAGAAGAAGATATAAGTAGGATACATTTTCTCCAGCTGTAATCTGAAACCCTAAGCAACGAATAAAAGGCCTAATCAAACAATCCAATTTAGATAGGGTAAAAGGCTACATTTAATACCTCCACAATGTTTCCGACCAAGTAAGGAAGCTGCTTATTCAGCTTAATTTTTTCCTGATTCTCTTTAATCTTCTCGCGGAATGAATCCAACTCCAAATTGGTCCTCTGTAACTCTTCCTGCCAAAAGCGAAAACCCGGATCAGATCGCAACAGAACTTAAAATCACAACAAAATTGAAATTCATCCAAAACACACGGCAACTGAAAGTCGGAATTGAGACCTTGAGAATACGGATTTCGTTATCCAGAAGACGAGAGGCGCGAGTAATGTCCTCGGTAGTCATGGAGGAGAGCTGGTCGTCCTCAAAATTGTCCTCCACCATCGGCGTGGCCATACTGATCCAACTATGGTTCAAGGTCGGTAATCGGGTGTGTGAAATTTGTTGAGAGAGAGAGAGTGGAGAGGTGAACGGAAGCGAGAGGGGTATTGATATGGTTAGCTTGGAGAAGGGGACTGGTATAGTAGATATGGGCCACTAGATGTTGTACTGGGTATGGGCTAATACGGCCCATTGGGTTACACTTTTTTAATACCACTACTATTAAGAATCTTCACAAACAATTTAAAACGATTAAAACTAAAATACATAAATAGATCATGTTATTTTTTAATGAATGGAATTTATAGGTTCTTCACTGATTTATTATTCTCACCTTATTATGAATAGGGTCTTTATTTAAGATGATAGAACTTGACATAAACATATGCCAATTATAGAAATGAAAGAAATTATCAAATTCATAAAATGAAAAAATTATCAAATTCATATACTCCCTCCGTTCACTATTGAGAGTCTCATTTATGAGCGGCACAGACTTTAAGAAATGTTAAAAAAAATAGATGGAAAAAAGTTAGTGAAATATGTGCCTGACTTGTACTCCCTCCGTCCCGGCTAAGATGACACATTGCTTAGCCGGCACGGGATTTTAGGAGTTATTGGTTAAAGTATTTAATTGGAGAGAGAAGGTGGGTGTAGGTATTAAAGTAGAGAGATGAAGATAGATGGATATTTTAACAGGAGTGAGAAAAAGTGGTTGAGTGCATTAATTGGAGAGAGGAAGTTACCAAAAAAGGAAATGTGCCATCTTAGTTGGGACAAACTAAAAAGGAAAACGTGTCATCTTAAGCGGGACGGAGGGAGTAGTATATAGTATTAGTTTTAAATGAAATGTAAGTGGAATGAGTTAGTGGAATGTGAGACCATATTACCATTTATGATAAAAGTGAACCGGGACTCCTATTCACGGACAGATTAAAATAAAAAAACGGGACTCATATTCGTGGACAAAGGGAGTATTTCATTGTAGCAAAAAAAGACGATTCTATCGTTTAGTAGCCCCCACACTCTGGCCCGACATCATGTGAGGAGGTTGATAAGGCTCGTTTCATGCATCGGTTTAGGGTAAAAATCTGTGCATTTGGGGCGCTAATGTGCGTTATATAAGTTCAGGTGCGTAGTAAATCTGCCGGACCCAGGAGTTGTTGTTACCTGACCAGGCAAGTGCAAAAGAGATGGAATTGAAGTGAAAATCAGAAGTCGTCGCCCGAACCTGGGAGAATTAGAAGCTGGCGGCAGGAACAGAATAGAGCATGAGCAGATTCCTTTTTAAGAGTCTTATTCAAGGGCAAAAGCGTCAAATTACCAGAGGGATGCCCTAGGGATCAGAGCCTCACCTATATAAAGAGCTAAACCTTGAAGAACAAGGAGGCTCCTCGCTCACTTTTGAAGGCTCTAGTTCCATTTCCTTAGTTCCACACTTCAAAAATTCTCATTTCACTTGCTGCGCACTTGGAGATGGGGTGATTCCGGCTACCGTGGTGGTTCATCGTCGTTATTTTGCTGCTGTGTAACACCGCCTTGTGAAGGCGAAGAAACAATATTTATTTTGCTTTGTTTAGTTTGTTTTCGGTTCTAAGTACTCGTTCGTTTTAGTTTCGTAACTCTTAGTTGTTGACTTGGATCTACTGGATTTGAACCTATCTCTGCATTTATGGAAGTTTACCTTTGCTTTTGTTGGATTTTGTTCGGTCGAGCTTGTTCGGTTGATTTTATTTTGCGTTGTTGAATTATTGTTGGAATATTCGGAGCTGAGATTTGTTTATTGGTTGCTGGAGGCTGTGGATTTTTGTATGGAGTTGTTTGGATTTGTTGAGTTATGTTGGATTTGAGTTGGAGTTCGGTAGATCTGGTGTTTCTGTTTACGTTTCTGCATGATCATGGCTATTTACGTTCTGTTTCTCCATTTCTTAGGTCCAGTAGCGTAGGTTTGTTAGTTGCGACTTTAATTTCTCGTTTTTAGTTTGGATCCGAAGTTTACTCTGTTTTCATGATGTTAAATGCTCTGTTTTCTCTGTTATTCTCAGTTGATTCCTGAAGAAGATGATGTTTGGTGGTAGTTAGAATCAGATCTGCTTTATGTTAGCACCTTTCTGCAAGACCTTTTACTTTTCTGCATGTACTTCTGCTTTTCAGCTGCTTTTCCAGACCCTGGTCGTTTACGGAAATTGGTCCCCACTGTTTGCTTCTCCTTTGTTTGTCTAAATTAGGAATGTCTGTCTAGTTACTTAACTCCAGTTGTTTTCTTTAATTCTCAAATATTTCATTTCTTAAAGTCATGCATGTTTCGTGCGTTCTTGTTTCTTAGACCCAGTATGTAGAGTAAAGTAGTTTAAGTCTCTCAGACCCAGTAGTTTTAGTACTCAACCCATAATTTGCGTGGCAGCAGCCAACCCCTTTCTTTTCCAAAACATCCTCAAATGCAGTTTCGTAGCACCTTCATCCTCGTGGGATCGATCCTTTACTTCCCTGTGCTAGTTGTAGTATAGTGGGTTGAGGTTTTGAGGGAATAGAGTGCATCCAACGACCCCTTTCTGATAGTTCCACGGTTGTCTAGCCTTAGAAGTCTAGTTGAATCCTTTGGACCTGTTAGATCGCGTGATATCATACCGCACCTGCACTGCACTCGTTAAAGCTCTAGTGCTCTCAAATGGCGCCGTTGCCGGGGATGCATGGTGTTATTAGTGTGCTTGCGAATGTTTTGGTGTAAATAATTTATTTAACATGTTTTCTTTTGTTTCTTTTTCCAGTTTATGGACAGGAGCTACCGGTTCGGACACTGGAACAACTCACCTGGTTGGAGAAGCGCCCAGACTAGTTGGCGGGTCAAGGAAACTATATTCCCAGTCACCACCAGATCGGGGCTTACAACAGGAGATCCAGTTCACCTGAGTTCGGAGAGCGACGAGGAGTCAACTTTGTCAGCAAAAAGAGAACCAAAGTCAACCTCAGAAACAGAGGAGGAAAATGTTGAAGATATGGCCAACGCAGATGACGACCCGGAGATCGGCTGGCTCACTGGCCATTTGGATGGCGAGCCAGCCCATGCTATCGTTTCTACCCAGCGCCAGAGGGCGATCGACATCAAAACTAATGTGCTGGGTATTCTGCCAAATTTCTCGGGCCGGAGGAATGAATGTCCCTATGAATTCCTCAACGAGTTCAGTAAGTTGTGCAGTATTCAAAAGAGGCCCAACGATACAACAGAGGAGGATTACCGCCTACGCGCGATTCCGTTTGCGCTGAAGGGAGAGGCGAACACTTGGTTGCTAAGGTTGCCACCAGAATCAATCCATACGTGGAAGGACTTCAAGTTGGAATTCTTGGATTACTTTTTCCCATCTAACAAAACGAACGCTCTGAAGAAGGAAATTCAGGAATGCAAGCAGGAGTATGATGAATCGCTGAGTCAATATTGGTCTCGGTTTAAGGGACTGCTCGATGCTTGCCCGAACCACAGGATGATGGAGACCGAAACCTTCTATTTGTTCTATGAAGGGGCGAGACCGGAGTCTAAAGACTTAATGAATACCGCTAGTGGAGGGAATTTCACCAAGAGGAAGGTAAGTGAGGCCCGGGAGATACTGGGACGATTAATTGATGCAAAAAAGGCATACGATTCACCTCGCACCATTCTACGGAGAGGAAGTGCGGATGCAGTAACAGTGCAAAATGAAGAAATATTAGATGCCCGAGTGGATGCAAGGATGGATGTTAGAATGGAACAGCTGGAGAAGACTATCCTAACCGCCTTGGGAAAGAACAACTCACCAGAAAAAGATAAACAAGCACTAGGTCCAGAGGATGGATACAATTGGTGCGGACCTCAAGGAGGGATGGAGTGTCCAGCCCATATAAATGCTGTAGGAAATTGGAACCAAAATAATCAGGACAGTAACTGGAACCAGTGGAAAATTAAGGACGCTCCATGGAGGGACAATCCATGCTTCAGGTGGTCCGAGGGGAATCAAAACCCTCAACTCCAGATCACTAACTCAGAAGGAAACCAAGGGAACCAACCCAACTGGTCCGGAAGGAATCAAGAGGGACAGGGCAACTGGAGTCAAGGAGGCCAAGGAAATCAACCCAGCTGGAACAATAGGAATCAAAATAACCAGGGAAGCTCATATGTACCCTCACACCAGAGGAACAACAACTATCAGGGACCAGGGACGCAATACAACAATAACCAAGGAGGTCAAGGAAACTTTCGCCCGCATCAAGGGGGTGGACCAAATCATGGTCAAGGGCCAAGTGGCAGTCAACAGAACACTCGGACCCAGAGGAATCTGGATGATATGGTCCATGACCTAGTGAATTCTCAACAACACATGCAAAACAACTTGATGGCAAACAATGACGTGGTTCACAAGCTCCAGGATGCTCAGTAGGAACACAAAGCCGCGATGGATCTGATGTCAAAGCAACTATCTCAGATCGCAACATCCCTGAGCGATATGCGAGGAAATGAGGGAAGGATTCCAGCCTCAGTAAAGCCACCAGAAAGGGCAAATATCAGCCAAGTTACCCTGAGATCTGGGAAAGCATACGAAGGACCTAAGCTTAAGGTAAGTGATGAAACGTCAATGCCGATGAGCGAAGAGGTTATCCACCCGGTCCAGCAAAAAGAAGAAGTTAGAGCAGAGGATGATCTTCAAGCCGGTGACTTGGGAGGATCGTTACCTCGGATGGCTAACCCATTTTTCTTAGACCAGGAGCCTGAGGTAGAAATTGAAAAAAAAGAAGATGGAGAGGCGGAAGAACCTTCTAAGGAAGATCCTACCAACACGATAAAGAGGGTGAAACCTTTTCCCTACCGAGGAGATGCCAAGAAGAAAAAGGACAACCCCGTGGATTTCATGGAGATCTTTGGAAAGCTGGAGATCAACCTCCCGTTCCTGGAGGCTTTGAAGCTTCCCCCGTTCAGCAAATTCATTAAGGAATTCATTGCAGGCAAGGTAAAGTCTGACGGGAAGATCGTGATCGGGGAGAATGTATCTGCAATAATTCAGAAAAGGATAATGCCTTCAAAGCAAACTGACCCATGTATGTTTACCTTACCTATCACTATAGGAGGTGTCAGAATAGAGCATGCTATGTGTGATTTAGGTGCATCTATTAATGTGTTACCGCTTTCCATATAAAAAAAACTGGTAGGAGCGAGAATGACTGATACGAAAGTGGTAATCCAGCTAGCTGATAGATCATGCATTAGCCCTGAAGGAGTATTAGAAAATGTGATAGTAAAAGTTCATAATTTTTTATACCCTGCTGATTTTCATGTGATAAAGATGAGTGACAACGAAACAGCTGAGTCTAGTGGCGTTCTTTTAGGGAGACCATTTTTGAGGACCGCTAAGACTATAATCGATGTTTTTGATGGCACCATCTGTTTCGATTACAATGGGGAGAAATTCACTTTCAGCATTGATGAAGTTATGAGGAAACCACTAGACGTGGAAAACCTCCATTTTGTTGATGTCATTAACCCCCTGGTCCAGGAGTTTCTTGAGACCGAACTATTACAGGAACGGGTGGACACCTCGGAAATGACTGAATCCATGAGGAAAGAAGTTGCAGGATGGTGTGAAGCAGTTATGGAACAAGGGCTATCTGACGGAGAAATCACAAAGGCAATAATGGATTTCTGTGGTGAGGCAAGATCCCCTGGGTCCAAGGAATCAGTTCAACTGGCCAGTATGGAAAAGTTGCCAGAGTTGGACGAGCTGGTCAAGAAAGGTATGGAGAAAAATCCATTACCCCCTGAAGTACCCCCTCCAAAGAAAGAATTGAAGAATCTTCCTTTGGGTCTGAAGTATGCTTACCTAGGAGAAGGCGAATCTCTGCCTGTCATAATCAACAGCCTTCTGACCCAGGAGCAGAAAGTTAAACTATTAGAAGTGCTGGGGAGGAACCAGAAGGCAATAGGATGGACTCTGTCTGATCTAGTGGGGATCAGCCCCGACCTATGTATGCATCACATCCGTTTGGAAGAAGGAGCCAAGGCATACCGAGATCCACAAAGAAAACTCAACCCCAACATGAGAGAGGAAGTCTTAAAGGAAGTATTGAAGCTGCTAGCCCTGGGGATCATTTACTCTATTCCCGATAGTGAATGGGTGAGTCCTGTCCACATGGTGCCTAAGAAATCAGGAATACAAGTGGTCAAGAATGACCGCAACGAGCTTGTGCCCACAAGGTTAGTCACGGGATGGAGAATGTGCATAGACTACAGGAAACTCAATGCAGCCACACGCAAGGATCATTTCCCACTACCCTTCATCGACCAAATGCTGGAGAGGTTGGCGGGAAAACAATACTTCTGCTTTCTAGATAGTTACAGTGTGTATTTTCAAATCTATGTCAACCCAGAGGATCAGGAGAAGACCACATTTACCTGCCCCTTTGGAACTTATGCCTACCGGAGAATGCCTTTTGGTCTATGCAACGCACCTGGGACATTTCAGAGATGCATGATGAGCATTTTCTCAGATTTGCTGGAAGGTTGCATAGAAATTTTTATGGATGATTTCACCGTCTATGGAGATTCTTTCGAGGCTTGCCTGGGGCACCTAGATGTTGTTTTGGAGAGATGCAGGAAGAAGAACCTAGTGCTAAACTACGAGAAGTGCCACTTCATGGTCAAGGAGGGGATAGTGCTGGGACATGTTGTATCAGAGAGGGGCATCGAGGTAGATCAAGCAAAGGTGGAAGTAATCTCTAAGCTTCCATACCCAACGAATCAGAAGGAAATTCGTGGATTCTTGGGACATGCAGGGTTCTACCGAAGGTTCATAAAAGACTTCGCAAAAATTGCCCAGCCCCTAACACGACTTCTGCAGAATGATGTGGAGTTTAAATTTGATGATAAATGTGAAGAAGCCTTCCAGCTACTCAAGGATCGTTTGGTCACAGCCCCGATAATCCGCTCGCCCAACTGGGATTACCCCTTTGAGGTAATGTGCGATGCGAGTGATTTTGCCATAGGAGCAGTTTTAGGCCAGAGAATCGAAGGAAAAAGTTATGTCATATTTTATGCCTCGAAGACTCTCAACCAGGCCCAGAAGAACTATGACACCACCGAGAAGGAGATGCTGGCTGTGGTGTACTCATTTGAAAAATTTCGGCCATATCTACTGGGGTCGAAAGCAATAGTTTTCACTGACCATGCAGCCATTAAATATCTCCTAGCCAAGAAGGAATCCAAACCAAGGCTAATCAGATGGGTGTTACTATTGCAAGAGTTCGACTGGGAAGTCAGAGATAAGAGGGGGACCGTATCCGATGTTTTTCCAGAGGAGCATTTGTATCACTTAGGGGAGTCCACTAGACCAATCAGATGGGTAGCAGTGCTAGCATTGACTGGACCCGAGGAGTCAAAGAAACGGAAAGGCAAACCAAATGATGAGCCTTGGTTCACGGACCTGGCAAATTATTTAGTCACTGGAGAACTACCTACTGCACAAGAAATCACTAGGGCCCAGAGGATGAAAATTAAAAGTGACTCTAAGTACTACTTTTGGGATGACCCATACCTCTGGAAGATGGGTTCAGACCAAGTTATAAGAAGGTGTATTCCAGAGTGGGAGCAAAGAGACGTGCTAAACCATTGCCATGCACTAGCGTGTGGTGGACATTTCGGCCCAAGAAAAACGGCAAGAAAAGTTCTGGACAGCGGGTTCTACTGGCCTTCGTTGAATAGAGATGCTTATGAGTTCTGCCAGAACTGCAGTAGGTGCCAACTGACCGGAGGGATTTCTATGAGAGATGAGATGCCACAGACTCCAATAATAGTTTGCGAGATCTTTGATGTTTGGGGCATGGACTTCATGGGCCCATTCCCATCTTTGTATGGAAATACGTACATATTGGTTGCTGTAGATTATGTGTTCAAGTGGATCGAGGCCAAAGCTACAAGTTCAAGCGACGCGAAGGAAGTCTCAAGATTCCTAAAGGCCAATATATTCAACCGGTATAGCGTGCCCCGAGCGATCATCTCAGACCAAGGGACTCACTTCTGTAATAGGACGATTGAAGCGCTGATGAGAAAGTATGGAGTCCACCATCGGTTATCTACTCCGTATTTTCACTTCAATTCCATCTCCTATTTATGGGAGAAGGGATTATTTTATTAATTATTTGATCCCTTATTTATTCTCTTCCATGAATAAATTCAAATATTCTAGCATATCTTACCATATCTAAGGAAATCTTGCCATATCTTATTTTAATTAATATTTGAAATTGATTCCGTGTGGAGGAATCAATATTAACGCTACTTTCCTAATTATTTGGGAAGGTTATTATTTTTATTCTGCTCCGTAATATTTTATTCTACTCCGTGAAATATTCAAATTAAATCATATGCTAATTAATAGCATAAAATTCGAACCCTACCCTATTTTCTCTCAAAATTAACGCCACTCTCCCTCCCATATCTCCTCAAATCTTTTTATTTATTTAATTATGAGATTATATCTTGCACTCTATAAATAGGAGTGAAACCCTAAACCTAAATCAAAAAAATCGCCCCCTCTCTCTCTCAAATTCACGCCTCCCACTTCCTCCACTCTTCTTCAACTTGTTTCCTATTTTATTCAAGGTCTCTTCATTCTTTACAAAGAATTGAAGTTGAAACTCAAGAATTATTAAAGAATCAAGGCTATTTCTTTGTTCAACCGTTCGTTCTAGCAAGAAAAGGTATTTTATTATCAATCTTTTCTCATCTAACCGATTAGTCGGTATTCTTGAACCCTCATGCATCTAGGTCGAGTGAAAAGGGGAAACCAATTGATGAATGGGATGCATGTGTGTGTGTACGTGGATCGTGTGTGTGTGCGTGTGATGTGTGTGCGTGTGTGATGTGTGTTGTAAAACACTCATGTGTGACATGTTTCGATAATAGATCTGGAGTTGTAGTGCGAATAGAAAGTGAAATAATCATGCCTTGATTTTGGAATGATTATATAAAACGAATCAATGGGAAAAATGGAAAACGTTGGGAACATGCATGATTTTGAGTAGATGTTTGAGACTTACTTGTGATACGCATAAATTAAAGGTGATAACTCGCGCTCTCGACGTGATAGCAAGAGGAAGAGCGTACTTGTGATCTAAGGAGTAGAGGTGGGCTTTATTTACTAAACTCTTTTATTACCAAAATATTGATTATGGTGTTATAAGGGTGGATTAAAATGTTATGTCATGCTTGTGATTGTTTTGGTTATGTTGTGTGTCTGATGTCTAGTTTGTGAGTCCGCTCCATTAGGCTATAGGGCTACATAAACGAATTCGGGTCTTAGTAGGGCCGCAAACGCTATCAGGCTAGTGTACACAGTTGGGATCGGGAGCCGTCCTTGCTAGTCGGCCGGTCTCGTGGGCGAATAGTGTGGCCACACTTTCGTCGCACTATGGAATTGTTGATTGTTGAGGGATGAATTGTTTGACTGGCCAGTCTATGAAATTATTTTGTGATACTCGATGATATTCTTTTATAAATGAAAACTCGAATTCACTAAGGTAAGGGTGGCATATTTATTAAAAATGTTTTGGCATGAGTTCACTGAGTATGCAGTTGCCCTGCATGTGTTTTCCCTATGTGCAGGTTGAGCGGCGACGAGCGGTTGGCGGTGTTGAGCAAGTTAATTGAATAACATGATCATATGAAATTCCGAGTGTAGTTGTGTCTTCATACATAGCTTCACCTTCCCTCTTGAATGCTTCTGCTGAAATATGAAACTTATCATCGTTTGTTTGAGTTTGAACTTATTCCTTTTGATTTAGAATATTGAGACATAATGCGTTTTTGGATTATATTAAACCCTTGTCTTTTAAGCATAATTTATGATATTTATCCATGATTGATTTTCTTGCTTAAGCCGTCGTCTTATTGCTTAAATAGTTCATTAATTACTTCGGTCAAATCCCTTTAAATGAAACCCTAGCCTATGATCTTGTTGCATTTAAGTCCGCCTAGGTAGCTATCGTCGTATTTATTATACCCTAGAAGGGCGGGTCGTTACAGAAAACCTTAGGCATCTCTAACTACACGGCAGTAGCAGGATTCGAACCTAGGTTCATTGTAGCATGATCTACCCCTCCGTTGCAAGCTGCACTGCCCCTGCGGGCAAATCCATGTATTTCATGATTCTTATTAATGGAGTATGTGTGTTTCAAAAATTACAATGCTACATTGTTATGTTTATAATTTACTCTCATCAAATATGTAATGCCACCAATCTTATACCAAAGCTTCACTGCTAATTGATCATATTCGTTTAGATCCAACGAGCTAACTCACAAATTATTATTGATACATTTCACGAGCGCAACCCTACATATGCAATTATTTGAGAAAATGAAAGAAACGAAAATACAGACATTATTTGACATGTAACCCAAATACAAAACAATAGTAAAATTAACGGAGCTCTTTGGCGTCAGAGGTGGCTATGGTGATGATCTTAGGCTCCCTCTTCATCTCCTCTTCCTTCACCTTTGGCACCGTTATCCTCAGCACCCCGTCCTCCAACCGTGCGCTCACCTTCTCCATGTCAGCATTCGCCGGCATCCTAAACCGCCGCCAGAACTTGCCGGCGGTGCGCTCCACCCTGTGCCAGCGCTCGTCCTTGACCTCCTCCTCCTCCGTGCGCCGCTCGCCGCTGATTAGGAGCACGCGGTTCTCCTCCACCTCGATCTTGATGTCCTCCCTCCTCATGCCGGGGACGTCCAGGGAGATCTGGTGCTCGCCCGCCGTCTCCCGCCAGTCCGCCCGCGCCAGAGCCACCGCGGTCTCGTCCACGGCAGCTCTGGCTGCGGCCAGCGGCGACTGCTCCAGGATCTGGAAGGGGTCGTCGGCCGGGGGCAGCATGAGCTCCCATATCGACCGGGGGCTCATGTAGGGCACGAGCGCGGTGGTTTCCTGCGGCAGGAGAAATGCTGCCGCGGCAAACAAGGCCATCGCCACCATTGTAAGCTTCGTTCCGTCCATGTGTGTGATGCTTGTTTGGTGTTACAATTTAGTTTGTGAAATATGGAAGTTTGGGGATGAATTTATAGGTGATGTGTACATGGTTCTAGAGCCACGGAGACAAGCTAGGGGCTTCTGGAACCTCTGAGAAATGAAACTTTATACTCTTAAAACATTTTTTTTTCTTTTGTCTTGAAGAAGTGATCATAAATTCATATCATTTCAAAAGTATTTAATGGTTATGATACATTTTTATGGATATGTTATAGTTTCGGACATATCAACATTATTTAATGGTCATAGATAGTATTACTAGTTTCCAATTGTCAAGTACTACAAAAAAAAATTGAGTTCGATAATTTTTTTGTATATTATCTTCTCTTTATATATTATATATTTATGATGAGTACTGATGAGATGACACAGCATTAAATTTTGATTTATTTTGATTTTGTACCTAAATTTTGATACCTAACCTTGATAACTCCTCATTTCCTCCGTATTGAGAATTTTGTAAAATATTTTATCTGTCCCATAAAAATATGAATATATGTCGCACACTGAGTTAAAAAAATCTAATGTCATTTCAGCCGTGAGTGGATAAATGGTCATTTTAGTATTGTTTGCATGGTGATTTGTAGTCGTGAGTTGATAAAGGTGTTTCTATTGTTTGTATTGTGATTGTGAGTCGATTATCACTTAAAACGTAATTATGTAAAATGATTATAAATAAATTGTGACAGGAGCTGAATATTGTTTGAGAAAGGACAAATAAATGTTTATATTTTATGGTACAGACAGACAAGAAAAATGTTCATGTGTTTAATTCACTTGGTAGAGTTGAGTATCAGCTTCTATTCGGAACATTCAAGTTTTGAAAACCTCATGTATAATCAAAACCCATACAATTTACACCCATTTCTTTGAGCCAATTGTTTTATAATGGGAATAATTCATTCACATGGCATTCCAGTGACTAGTTTTATTATATTGAACTCAACACGCATGCTCTGAAACATATAGCTTCAAGTTCATACATTTTGGCTGGTAACATCAATTTGGAAGATGAATCAATTCATTTCACGACAAAATAGTTGCAAAATAACAAAGTGTGCAACTTGCGTTACAAAATAAATGAACATAATACTCAACTCAAGAAACCAACCTTTTGAACTGAGTAATGCAATCCAGTGCCCGCTTGAAATCTTTGTCTTCCAGGGCAATGGTGAAGCGGCAGTAACCGGGAATTCCAGTCCACGACGCACTATTGATGCACAAACCGGTGCTAGTGAGCATCGACTCTCGGATGTTTGTGTCGTCAATCTTGATTTCGCGGCTCCCTGAGCCATCATTCAGCTTGATGGTCTTGCCAAAGTAGGCAGATGGCTTTGCTACAATGGAAACACCTGCTTCAGCGTTGAGCACCTCCCAACCGCTATTTTCAAGTGTCTGTCACAGCAAAATTAGTTTAAGATATACACATACAGCATATTTAGCCATGATTTGCATGACACAAATTGGCGAAATAGCTTACGATGCTCTGTGAATGAGTAAACATTTGAATGATTTACCTGCTTCAAGGTTTTAAATCTACTTCTCAGATTTTCCATCTGGTCTGCTATGCCGTTCAACAGATCCTCCCCGGAGTCCAGCAATTTCTTCACTGTGTACTTGATAGTGCTGTGGGGTTTGCTTACTCCACCACTGTTATGAAAAGCATCCACCAGAGAAGGCTGATTCATGAGCAGAAATCCAAATTTAAGCCCACTAGAAAGCATCTTGAAAAATAATCCCCCAAGTAGACATACAGAAGTGGCTGGATTAGCAGATGAAAGTTTCTGTAGTGTAGCTCCCAAGTTCCAGCCATCAAATCCCTTGGAATTATACTGCACCCCTGAGAATGAGGTATCCAGTATTATCCTCGCTCCGAACTTTGCGCACACAGACAATAATTTATTTATCTCTTCGTTACTGTAAACCAAGCCAGTTGGATTGATAGTTGGACCAGATATATAGATCCATGGTTTTTTAACTGTCTCCAAGGTGCGAGTGAGCCTTTCCTCAGTTAGTTTGTACCCAGCTTCCGGATTTGTTGGGATTGTTACGATGTTAGCTTTCAAAAATCTTGCAGCAGATACATAATTTCCATTTGAACCAGTGGGGAAGCATAGAGTCCCACCCTCTTGAGCGCAGCAGATTACCAAATTAGTGAAAAGTTCTGCAGGGGACCCAGCATATATGAACTCCGTGTTGCGGTCAGAAGAAAAGCCGTAACTGCTGCTAACCAGACGCTTAATGCCGTCCGTAACATCAGTCTCAGATTCTGTTATGTTCTGCCGGGCAAAACTCTCGAAGATTGCAGCCTTAACTGGTGTGGTTATTGGCAGAAAGCTTTGGTCGACATCCATGTGAACCAGAGAAGACTCATCAGATTCATTTATTGATAGCTCAGCATGATCAAGAACTGGGTTAGTCAAACTGCAAACTCCGTTAACCTTGGTAGCACCTGTCTCCTCAGCATTTCTCTAAAGATAATCGAATGTATAAGATATTAATTGCAATTTCTTTTTATTAGCTCAAGTAAAGGAAGCGGCATGTGCTATCACCAAATTTTACTTGATTGGATATATTATACAGAACCCGGGTTTAAGGGCTATAACTGCTGTGATTCTCTGAAAATCCTAGGGTCAAGCCGTCAAGTAGATAACAAGAAATTTTCTTATATCTGTGTCTATCATGAATTTATACTGCAGCTTTTCAAGCAGTAAGTTGGTGGTTATACATAGATAATGCATATAGTCAGTTTTCTTTTCACTGTTATCTTTCACAAAGAATAAAATTAAATATATGATGGTGAAGATCCTTAAGCACGAGCATACCTCTCAATTACATAAACCAATGAAATACAAATCTATGAACAACTTAACGAGAGAGTTCACGAACATACTGACCTGTACACGTGGGTGTCGATCAGCAAGCTGAAAAGCCAGAAGCTCATGGAAAAGACAGCCATAGTAATACTGACTAATTATTGCAGTACTTCCCTGTAGAAGTTCAACTGTCCTGCACAGAGCTTTGAACATTTCCTTGTCCTCGGATATCACAAAGGCCACTTCCAAATCCTTATAAACCTGGATTGCAGAGAAAAAACAGTTGGATGATATATTACCAGAAGATTAATCACTACAGAGGATTAATCACATACAACAAGCATAAACTTTTAAGATGATTCATCAAGCATCAAATAAATCACCTGATTCTTCAGTAAGCCACAAACGACTGTCGCATGTGGAGGCAGAGGACTTCTTGCAAGATATTTGAGGACTCCATTGGAACTTGGAAGACTGGATAGTACAAAGTGGTCAGAGATATCCACAAACAATCGACACCCAATTTCTCTTGTCGTATCTAGTAGATGCTCAAAAGCTGAACTAGTAACGGACTCAAATTGGCCCATTCCAGTCACTACCACTTCTGGCCTTAGCTTCTTTATTAGGTCTACCATCAAGTCTGACTGGCGTGGTGCTTCAATGACTGTGATAACTACCTCTGAGTTTTCACCAGTTTCTCTCTTCTGCAAAACAAAAAAGGAACTTGTGAACAAAGAGGGGCTTGCTGCAACTATCAGATTTAGTGACAATGAAAAGAACTTCTGGAAAGCCTCTTCGCACATCAGAATTTGAAATAAGAAAACTCATACTAATAGTACAAACATGAAACCATCACTGTCAAGATTTCTTTCTAGTTATCAGGTACATATATGTATGTTACACATAAGTAATGTAGTGAGAAAGAAGGTTTAGTCACTATGAAGGCGAATACCAGTGCAACACACCACCTTTAACTATCCTCTAGGAAAAATGTCAGGCTAGAGGACAATGCATTCGCTTACATTAAAAGGATTAGTTTTTGTTTATCCTTGTTATAGTACATAAGCCAAGTGTACCAATTAAATATCTAGCCCTAACAATAGAATCTCAAAACCTAAGAAGAGAAGGCAAAAAGTCATGATGATAAATGAGAGAGAATTAAAATAGAAATTAGCATCAAAATACCTCAACATTTTTTAAGCTTGTCAGCCATTTCTTCGGTAAATATCGCGACAATTGTTCATCAACAATAGCCAGGTGTGGAGACAACAAATGTAGAGCACTTTCAATTGCCACATTCCTTGACGGAAACACAACAATATTCTGGCCCACAAAGTAAGAAAAAGAAAAGAGAAACAAATTAGATGATAGGGAAGTTTCAGAATTTACTTGTGTATTGAAGAAATATTGTTTAACATTGATATGAAAGTGCAAAACTGGCGATTAACACAATTCTTGAGTGAGAAAAATATACATGGGCTAACAATTGTGTTAAAATTCTAATATCTTGTCCCACATCGGCTTGGTGATGATCCTAGCTTCTCTATATAAGTGTGGATAACCCTCCCCCTTATGAGGCCTTTTAAGGGGTGAGTGGCCCATTTCTAATATGGTATCAGAGCGGGCCCAAGCCGATGATGGATTTATTCTCTTTATCTCTTCTCTTGCCTACCCACGTGATGGAAGTCCGATGTGTCATTCCGGCCCACATGTGAGGGGGCGTGTTAAAATTCTAATATCTTGTCCCACATCGGCTGGTGAGTGGCCCATTTCTAATAAATTGTGTTCAAGAATTCCAATCCAGTGTTGAACACACTTGAGTGAAACCAAGATACAAATTTAATAAAGTTGAAATATAACCAAATTTGGCTTTTTTCAAAGATATTCTTTCCTTTCTTGGAAAGACCAAGTCATATACCAAACCACAAAAGGACTTGTAAAAAGAGCCATATATACGAGATAAGTGACCTAAGTCCGTCCATCAAAGTAAAATCATGACAAACATATATATACTTTTGACACTCAGAAGTCCAAAAACTAAAAATTTCACTAAGACCTAATGCAAAGTTCTCTTTCCTACCTTGCTTAATGACTTAGTTATATAGGCAAGAATCACAAGTGAAGCAAGATTCTTTGAGGTTTAATATAGTTTATATTTTCTCTACTAATTATTTCAACTCTTGGAGTACTAAGATATATGTGCTTATTCAGCTTCACAGGGCACAGTTGCCTACTGTATCATGATGTGATTGAGATCAAAGTCCAAGCAAAACCTAAAAATGAAGCACTAATTTTGTGGAGGTGGTTCCTAGTAATAGCTTTCTACATATCGCATGTGTTGAGTTTTTTTTAACGAACACTCAATAACAACAAGAACTCCACTATGCATTATTGACTCCCTCTGCTGACCTGACCACTCAACAAAATTGAGATTGAGAGAAGGAAGAGTATGTAAAGGACTAGACTAGGTTATTGCATTAAGAGCTACTGTTTTTCCTCATTTTCCATGAAACACTTTTCCACCTTTGGCGAGAAACACTATTAAGAAGATTGGTTACTATAATTTGAGAAGTTCACTAGTATTCAGTTCAACATGTACACTATCAATCAATCATTCACAAGGAATTGTGACTTTGAGAATGAGTATTCGTGTTAAGGTTTTAATATTGAGTTTCAAGTTCCAACTTTTCAAAATTAGCTGGTATTTGCACAAGAAGAAGTTATATTAAAGAACCTGACAAGGCTTTAATCAAATCAAGAATTAAAGAACCTCCAATGAATTTTAGGTAACTCAAATCACAGCTGACAATAATATTGTTGTACAGTTAGTAAGTTGAGAGTAGCAATGTTCCTTACATCTGCAGTAAGTGGGATGTGATGGTATGTATTCATAAAGTTGGCAATAAGCCCCCGGAAACGCCTACTTCCTGCTGGTGGTTCATAAGGAAAAAATGAGAGCTGTTTGAGAACATTAGCAAGATGAGCAAGGAATGGAATCTTCTCATCTGCAACAGAATCTTCTTCAAAAGACAAGTCTAAGGAGCTCCTGATATCATCCAGTCCGTTCGTGAGAAATTCAAATATCCTTTTTACCTGTCAAGCAGCAAATCAGCTTAAGGCTCACTATCTAGCAGGAACACATCCATTTTTGTTTTTTTAATAATAACTCTTAATCATGAAGAAGATATGAAACCTGGTTAGGTTGTCGGAGTTGACAACTATATACTGACAAAGCATGAGAAATACGACCACCAGCTTTTGCATATGCCCATGCTGTTCGTGCACAAATTGGTTGATCTCCAGAAAGTCCCATAAAGAACTCAAAACGGTGAGGACTATTCTTTTCAATTTCAACTAGTGCAGAAATATCTGTATCAGCAGCCTGCAATAGAAAGATTTCTAAAACTTCTGTTCCTGCATGGATTTAAAATAGTTGGAAAGTTGGGGTAGAACCTGAAGAACTTTAGTCTGCCAAATCTTGTCAACTTGAAGACCACGGCGTTCGAACAAACGTTTGCACACAGCTTGGCCAGGGCGACCTCCCATATTAAAGATCATAATACCCAGAGGTTTTATTACAGATATCCCTTCCTCGACGGCCCTCGCAATGAGACCTAAACCAAATTGGTCCTCCACAAAGCCCTGAAAAGAACATATACTAGCTCAAGAAACAAGTGAAGACATCTCTTTCTACGTTTTAAACAGACAAAGAGCACAGTAGAAAACTCTCTCTGATAGAAAAAACACAAACATCACAGACACAATGAGCCAACGTAATCTGCAAAGAACCAGAAGGCATGACCTTGTAGCAGATTATTAGTGGAATAAGCTTTGCCATGGAACACTCTAGTTGAACAAAGACCTAATAAAACTCTAACTCTGTTATAGTACATTGAAGGGTGTGTTAATACAAATGTTGCAGAAGCAAACTAGAAAAACTATAGTCTGCACAGAGATGGAACTTCATGCGCTAAACGAAATGAAGACATAAATTTTCACGCATCAGTTAATTCACTCCATACCATCAGCAATCAGTACAGGACCTGCAACTAATAGTCTATTTAAATTATAAAGGTAACAGGCATGAAGAGTAATCGACGAAGAATAAAGAGGATAAATAAAAACTTGACAGCAGATTGGTGAGTGATAACAGATCAGGTCTAAGTCTTAGGAAATAAAAATCTATGGTTTCTTACAAAATCATTTTCATGTGTACCATGACTCAAACTGGAAGTGTGAGTTTACAATATTTACTTTGGCTTGAAACATTAGAACCCATCTATTAGACTTCAGAATAGACAGATGATATAACAAGTGACCTGAAGAGCGCAGTAGTTGCTTAAAGAATGTAAGAATTCTTCACTAGCATTCTCCGTAATCATTTTGGACATTGCATCTGGATTAGGGTTCAGAATCTGAAATGACAAAAGCACAAAAAGGAAGATAAGAACATTTGAAAGAGTCTCCATATCACTTGAAAATAATCCCATTATGTGGAAATAACTGTGTTGTATTTTATGAACAAGAAAAGCATGATCATGCAAACAATTTACACAGTATTTTACAATTAATCATGATACCTGTGGTATGCATCCAACAATTCTCTCAAGTTCTATGTTATTATTTCTGCAGTAAGATAGCAAATCAGATTCATAAAACTCAACCCTATCGAGTAAAGTTTTATTCTCCGCATCATAAATTGGCTGGCCACTGCCATCCAGAGCATTCAAGTAGAGGTTTATCCATGATATCTTCACCGCTCTTGGATTGATATCAAGCCCATACACCTGAAAATAGTATTGAAACACATTAAGATTCCTCATTGCCCTGATTTCCAAGTCCCAATCAAATATAAGAATACATGCATAACAAGATAGACTCCATTAAACGTCAAGATAAAACAGTTAGTATGTAAGATAAAGGGATCGTGAACCTTTGATGGTAACCACTTCTGCGCAATTGCAATAGATATCCATCCATTTCCACAGCCAAGTTCAGCTAGTGTCCTGTCCTTAAAAATGGCATCCGGGTGCCTATTGAGCCCCTCATAGAAAGTGAAGGACCAATCCTCGGGTACAAAGATGCTGGGTATCACCATCATTGTAAGTTTCTTCCTCTTCTGGACACCTGCACATGAAGATATGATGAGTTCAAGTCCCACATTGAGACTCTAAACTCCTCCAGGTCAGTGACCTTCATCTACTCCAAATTCAATGGTAATGAAAGAGAAAATAGAAACAACAAGAACTAAATAAGGGAAATACGAAAATTAATAGAGATACAATGTTTTGAGAACACCATAATTTCTCCACTATCAGATCCAATTGAATAGCATTCTGCTTTACTTTGTGATAAAAATAAGCACATTCTGTTTTCATATTAAAGTGGTTACTGTGCAATACTGGCCCTCCCCCAAGCAAAAGAACTCCACAACTACAAAGGGGCTGTCTGCCTGTCTCCAACAGCACATTCAAGGATCTACAATGAATCTCAAGTTTGTTTCCAGCTACATTTACAAACCAGATTCCTGAATCACATTTTAACGTTCTTTTGCTATGAGATATGTCACAAACTGTAGCTCATTAATCCTTGCATGATATGAATGGCTATAATCTGTGCAAAGGTTGTTTCGCGCAGAGCATAAGATAAACCGAAACAACATTCAAAAACCTAGAAGATTGACCGCCAGATCATTCTCAACAACAGCAAAAAAAAAAACATAACTCTACACTCATTTAGTCAAACAGCAGATTTTCACTTTTCAGGAACAGGAAGTATCATTATGCTAGTTTCGTCAGCCTAACAATTATTGGATCTCAATTTTCGATTAAAATTGGCCCATCCGTTTTGTAAACTCCAAAAACGAAAGCGTGAATTGACAGTCGTCGAAGTTGACAATTAACTCTTTTCCTGAAAACATATCTCAAATTCTACCCCACATTAAACTTTGCCCGCACAAAATCTCACTAAAATTCGCAGCGGATAGTATACACACACGTACATCTATACGTATAATAGATCGTATACCTTCGTATTGCTCGACGTAGATGTCCTGAATTTGGAAATGGTAAGTCTGGAGGCAGCGGTCGTTGTCTTCCTTTGAGGTGAACCGTTTCTGGAGTTCCGAGAGGAAGATCCGAGCGTCGGTTCGGGTAGTCGGATTCTCGAGCCGCTCCAGGAGTGATCGCAGCGCACTGTAGGCTGCATCACCGGACTGTTTGCATTGTTTCAGAAAATCTTCCATGATCACCGCAGTAATTGCGTGTTCTCGCCCTCACAGACTCGAAGAGAAGGAGATGGAGCTCTATTTTGCGATGTTTCTCTGTGTGTGTGAGAAGTGAGATATATATACACGTTTGTATATGTATCACTGTCGTATACAAATATGTCAAACTTGATTGGTCACTGAATCACTGGTGGTCATTGAAAAGATTCCATTTTTCATAAAAAAGAAAATTATTTATAATAAAATTAAATTAAGATCCATCCAAATTCCAAATGGTAAATCCTACTCCCTTCATCCCGCAACTGGAGACCTATTTGGTTATGACACGAGTTTTAAAAACTGTAAAGGAAAATGGGTTGAATAAGTTAATAGAACATAGATTTCACTTATATATATTAGTTTTATAATAAAATATAAGTGAAATAAGTTGGTGGAACGTGGAGTCTATTATGGTATAAATGAAATATGACTCTTATTACGGGACGGACCGAAATTGCAAAATATGACTCTTGTCGTGGGACGGGGAACCTATATCACTTTTAAATAGTACTACTGCTTCGATTTAAATATGCCTTCCACTCTCTAAAGTCTCACTAATTATTTTTATGTATACATAAAATAAAATTTATACATCTAAACTTTTGTACTACTATTATTTAGCTTCAACAAAACTAATTTATCTAAATTAATAAACAAGTTTTAATTAATTTTTAATCACAAAATAAACAGATCTTTAATTACTAAATATTATAATTGGTTTATCTAAATAATGATTCAATACATCTCTGTTTGGATAACCATAAATAAAATAAAAAACAAAAAGATGAGAAAACCAATGTGTGCTCTAATGTGCTGACTTTTTACTCCATCCGTCCTTATTCAAATATCCATTTTGATTCAGGGTAAATTTTACAAAATTGTTTGATCTTATATTATACGGAGTATATGTGTGTAATGATTTTGTAGAGTATGATATAAATTTATAAAAAATAAAAAAAATGTAAATGAGACTTTAAATCTTTTATTTACCTAAAATGGAGCAATGCAAACAAATTATTTGTTTTGTAATTCGATACTAGTAGTATTCTTATTATTTAGGCGTCACATGATGGCATCACTAAAAGGGAGTTTCAATGAGTACCACGCATGCCGGCAAAATTCGATAGCACAACCTTGATTTTTTTTTTAATTTAGTTACTATTGCACTTGGTATATGGGTAAAAAAGCTTAATATGCTAAGTACATAAAACATCAAACAATGTGGACATTGTTACAACATATTGCAATATTGTGTTAAAATTACAAAATTATATTATAAAATTCACGCATTATGATTTATGGCAATATTGCCATGGCCTACTTAAATGATTTGCATTCCCACTTGGACAATCGAGTCAAGTCAATGAAATGGATCTCGAATAAATCACTACGTAGTCTTATCTTCGTATGGACTTATGGGACATTAAATAATTCCATAGCTAGTGGTCCTATACATGATAATATACTTTTAAATTTAATATCGTTATGTGTGTAAATTGATGAAATAACCTTGAAAAAGACTGAATATTCAGTGGTTTTATGATGGGATATGTGTTCAAATAGGGAAAGTTGTACATTCCCTGATTGTTGAGAGAATATTTGTTATAAACTACTATCTGTGAATCAAGGGAGTAATATTTAGTAACCATTCATTCGTTGGCGATACATTATCTTAAACTAACATGAATATACATATGACAAAAGTATCACCAATTATTCATGAATTTAATAATTCGTGGTTAAGAAGCTTTTAATAATTTGCTTCCAACTAATATAGGAAAAGCATTTCCAGGCCACCATTAAAGGAGTGGTGTGATGCATTTTAGCTCATAAAAAAAATTAAAGAGAATGTGCACGCCTTAATTGCAAATGTTCACAATCATCACAGCCTTCTTTTTTATAATTTATAATGTCTCCTAGAAAGTTACAGGAACATTTTTGCATCAACTTGTATTGTTATATTTGCTTCAATCCCTAAATATGCATTTTGTTATTATTCCAAAATTGGGACCATAGTATGTCAATAAAACAAGATGGTACCTTTTGCTAATAAACAATGGCGTATCCAGAATTTAAAGTTTTAGGTACCATAAATAGTTACATGATGTGTTATCTTTACTCGAGAATTATCTTTAGATTTATTTGAGCAAAGTTGCAGATATTTTAAAAGAGAAAATTTAAAAAATCGAACCTAAGTTAACATTAAGGGAAAGTGTTCTACCACAAAAAAATCTCATCATATTATTATGCTTTATTTTGGGGGTACGATTGTGTACACTCGTACTTCACCACTGAAACAGATTTAAATGAAAATTCGGAAGTCCCAATGTCCATGGACGTAGCAAAAAATCGTTTAACTTCCAAAGAAGTAAGGAACCATCGTAAGAATCTTAATCTTCAGGGTTCAATATTCTCTCAGCAAGCAATAAATCGTCTGGGGTCGTAACCTGCATTTCAATGTCATTCATATTAGTTTTTCTTCTCGGTGCTTATGGTCTACGTGTTGAGGTCATTGTTCCAGAGATATTGCAGTTACCTTGATGTTGGTGTAAGATCCTTCAGTAATGTACACTGGATGTTTGAGGTGCTCCACTATAGAGACGTCATCGGTAACTTCAAGTCCTTCTCTGCAGAAATCACAGGAGACCAAGAAAACTATGAAATGTGTTTTTATCCACACGCACACACACACACACAAATGTTGCCACACATATATATCTTCTGAGCCGTATAGAGCTGAGACATTAGAACAAGGTCTTAACGATGACAACAGATTTCATAATTTTATCTGGTGTGATTGTTGCCTCACTACTATTTATTGATTGAAGTTGCTATACAAAGTAGGGTATATCAAATAGAAATATAGAAGATTACTTTAGCGAGGATAAAGAGTCACCTATTTACAAGCTCGAAACCCTTCCTAAGCAAGTCCGGCTTGATAACCTGCACACATAGTTGATCAGTCGTACATACAGACTTCTTGACTAGTCAGAAAATCCATGTCGTGCACATGCCCAAATGAAGTTTTGATGCACAGCTACGAACCTGTGGGGTTTGCATTTCCCAGAGGGTCTTCCGGTCCAGTGTTTTAACCACAAAAGACTCGGCATTAGCCTGAATCAGTAAAACAAGAGTATACATAGTAGTATTTTTCTTCAGAATGTGAAGCAACACGAATTACTTGAAATGGAAATCTGTCATTTCACTTGCACAGGTTGTTATAACTTTTTTTCATCAACCCACGTCCTCGAATCTTAACAACTACTCCTAATTACTTGAAGGGTTTTATTTTGTCTACGCATAGGTTTCAGGGGACAGAATGTAAGTGCCCACCTCCTTGATTGTAGCCTTAGCAGGAACACCTAGCACAGCTGCCCCAATTCGCTTGCCATCCTTCAGAACCTGGTAATGAATACATAATTATGATCATTGTACTTGTAACTCCAAGCCCTAACATTATTTGGCATTATGCATCATCTAAACAAACTTAGAAAAAGGTAACCATGTAAAATCTTGATTAGATTATCAGGATTTAATAATCAAGCACCAAGACAGAAACTAAGTCTATTGTTAGATGCATCAAGCCATCAACTAACAAAAAAAATGGAAGTATATTTAACCTGCACATACGTAGCTATAGTATGCAATGTATAACCAATGATTTAGAGACATAATTCGGAAAGGAAGTAAATTAACTTTGAATAAGAAAATAGCTCGTGTTTCACGATTGAGGTCCCAATGGTACAATTGCAAACAGGATACAAACTTCTAAACTCAGATACAAGTTTCTTACTTTTTTGTACACTTTTAAGAATTTCTTAGTTAATATCTGTCTTTCTCGTTGATCTTTAAACATATAAAGCCAAAGAATATTATGTTCCCATGATTCCTTGTAAATCTCTTCAACTAGGATATGGATTAGTAGGCATCCCATATGCAAGTAATAGTGTTGTTGACGGCAGCATACACCAATCTCAAACATGTATGGATGATACAAATCTGAAATTCTTTGCTTTAAACTGGCTTCTTTATCACATTAGACAGCACACACAATGTAGAAAACCTAATGATAATTGGATATGTAAATAGGATTTTGCACATCTTCTTGTTTAAGAGATGAAGATGAATAACACGGACAAATGGAGAAGTTAACGCATACCTTTGCGACATCTGGAGTTTCCACGAGAGGTCTTGCAGAATCATGTATGCAGACTAGCTCAGAATTTACATCAATTGCCTGAAACAAAGTCCTCATTTTTTAATAGACTTTTAAAATATATGACTCTGTTCCAAATAATTATCATTAGATTAGGTATAATTTCTATGTGTGCTAAGACTAATTGGAGAGTTTAGTGCAGACATTGCAGATCAGGGACTAATTCAACATATGAGAAAATTCCAGTGCTGCTGATCCTGAAAGTGATTGTGGTTTACACTTTCGCACTATCTTATTTATAACCTCAACTTCAGATTATTTTTAGACATCCTTAACTTAGTGAATGTGATTATTTTTCTCATTAAAATTTCCAGTGCCGGAAATCTGCACAGGCTGTCAGGCTCACTCGTAAAATGAGGTAGAAGTTCATGTTCTACCTCAAACAGAATCGGCGTTGTTCTTGTCTTCACCTAAAACAAATCCTCCTTCTATTTCAGAAACCCTAAACAAATTCAGGCCCTAAATCACAATTAACCCTTGAACCCTAAAATTAATAGTAAGTTTTTATCCAGAATAGCCATTCTGGAAAGTGTCCCCCTAAGATAACATACTTAGCTACCCTTAACTTAAGGAACATGAGGAAGATTCTAGTCATATAAATCAATGAGCAGTTGTAGGCCACTTGGGAACTTCAAATAAAAAGTAATACGGCCACCGATAATATGGTAACTTCATCGATAAGGCTTTCATCTTGTGACAACTCATGTGAAAAGGGGAAAATGTACACAAAGGACAAGTTTCCATACAGTCAAGTTAAATAGATTCAAACAACTGATGAGTACATTACCTCTAATCCACTGTATACAGAATCTTGCCTCTCTTTCCCAGGCAACGCAAATTTCAAGTCAATGTGAATATCGTCTCTGGCATCTAACACCACAGAAGCAGGTATTGAGTCTTTGATTTTCTTACAGAAGAGGTACCAACTAAGCCATTTTCAGTGCATACCACATATACAGGAAGCATTTTCATTATTTGAGTATTTCTTGAATTAAAAAATTGTTTTAGGTACTACGTAGACAACATATACAGACCTTCAAAAATGTCTCGATACGAAGGATCGCATACAACAACAATTTCCTTCACCTCAGGCATCCTTGAGAAAGTGTAGAAACTGCAAGATACATAATAGTGTAGTTCAGTAACAAACAAGAGGTTACAGAAGTGGAGAAAGTCATTCTTTCTTATTTATTGACAAATGAATTTACTGTTAAGGTAATATCTCATGATTACACATCATTTGGCATAACCAAAAGCATTTTACAAGAAAGTTATTCAGTTCTTGCACTCACCTGTATAAAGCTATCGGTTGGCCAAGAAGTGGAAGATACTGCTTAGGCATGCTTGCCTATGAATCAAATAACACAGACTACAATCAACCATGTGATGAATAGCCCTTAGAAGAAGATAAGAAGGTGCAACGAACAAAAAGAGCAAAAAGAAGAAAAGATGGAGACATATTCAATATTTCAATGTCCAACAAATATCATTCAAATAAAAAACCAAAACCAAGAACTGAATCCATGATGACTTTTGTACTGTATGAACCCATAGTTTCACAAATCATACCAATCAGCAAAAAAGCTAAATTACCAGTCATTAAAACATGATCAATTGACAATGTCACATAGCACTTAGCACTCAATAGTCGATATCACAATGTCCCGTGGATGAATGCATCACAAGTTCCAATTTTGACATTCAAAACACACCACAAAATTACAGTTATTCAAACCGAAACCATCAGAGAAAATGAATGATGACTCACACCCATTCTTTTGCCCTTTCCTCCTGCAAGCAGAACAACAGAGACACTTTTCTCTTTGACCACTACATCTGTATCTAAGCCCTGCCATTCAATAATCAACACAAAAAAAAAAACCACACAAATGTCAAATTTCGGAACGAGAACGGAAGTAGAAACTCATCAACTAATCGGAGCCACACTTACCCCCGCAGAGCAACTGATTGTGGAGAATTTAGGGCTCTTCAAGGACCCGACGTCTCTGCTATCATAATCGGAGGTCAAAGCAAATGAGGGGCGGAATTTAGAGGCGAAAACCAAAGTTGCACCGGAACTAAGCGGGATAGAAGAAGGGGAAGCAGTGAGAGACATTGTAAAGGATGGGATGCTTCCAAATTGAAGTGTTGACGACATCTTTCTTGTTCAGAAAATCTCTTCTTGACTGAAAGAAGAGAAGAATGAAATAATGAAGTTTCACACACACCAATTCTTATTCAATCGAACAAAGTTGAAATTTTAAGAAGTTGAAACTATTGTATTTGTTTTAATTTAATAGCCGCCGAAACGCACACAACAATGAATACACGATACTCACAATTCAAATGCAATATCAGCATGTGTTGGAACCATTTTATAATAAAGATTCTTATAATATGAATTTGTTTTCATGATAGGAAAGAGAGAATTAATTATAAGTTTTTAGTCTCTAGCTAATAATAATTTTTTGTGGTTATAGTTATTTAAAGGGTAAATTGCCTATAAAGTCATGAATTTTCAATATAGTTTGGTTTTTTCCATAAACTTTAAATGTTGCATGAAAAGTTATGAACTTTATCAAACTGTGTTAATTTCCCATTTAACCCGACCCGGTAGATTTCCGATACAAACTTATCCTACGTGACGCGTCGGAAGCATGACTTGGCAAATGACAAATTTATGGTTTAATTTGAATTGTGGAATTAATGTTACTTTTATGCTAAATTCGATTTGTGGAATTCGATTTGTATGTTTTCATTTGTTCTACTTGTATGCCTGTGATAATCCAGGGTCAGAGATTGCAAAAATATAAGAGAAATAATCAGAATTAGTTGAGTTTTATCAAGTCACGCCTTCAACGCGCCACGTAGGATAAGTAATTGTGTCGGAAATCTATCAAGTCGGGTTGGATGGGAAATTTACACAGTTTGGTAAAGTTCATGACTTTTCATGCAACATTTAAAGTTCACGGGAAAAATCAAACTATGTTGAAAGTTCATGACTTTACAAGCAATTTGCCCTTATTTAAAATACTGAGTATCAAAATTTTTACTCCATATAATAGCACAATGTTATAAGAGCATCCACTATAGGTGGATGCTTTTTGGTGGACAACTTTTTTTTTTGTCCATAGCCCCATTTTATTTGTCCATAGCCACAAAAAAAAGTGTCTGCAACAATAGTGGACACTTTTTGGTGGACAAATTTCACTTTATTTTATTTGTTGTATATTTTAATTCAATTACAATTAAAATTATCGGACTATAAATAATTAGAGAACGAGATAATAATAAAATTAAAAAGTTCGATGAGACCAAATATTCGTTGTATTCATGGATACCGGAAAATTACACAACGAACATTTAAAAAAAAAACATACAAAAACAAATAAAAACACCGCCACCATCTACTCGGTGGCGGAGTCGGAATCCTCTGCCTCATCTTCGTCGCCCACTCCCCCCGGCGCCGCCGCCCCTGCCCACGCCGCCCCCGGCGCCGCCCCTGGACCAGTCAGCCCCAGATCCTCTCTGATCCTACACATCAGCTCATAGTATATCGCCTTGGTGATCGGGTCGATGGCCGACTCGTAGAAACGGCAGTTATCTTGCAGTTGTTTCATCAACTGCACATTCAGGTTCCTGTTCAAGACCACATGGTCCCCATGGTCCACGGACTGAGCTCCAGAAGGCGCCTGCGCGCCTCGCGATCCAGACGCGGCCGCCGAGTAGCGGGAACCTGCAGACATTCGGGCGCTGCGGATACTGGCCTTCTGCCCCAGAGGGCGTGAGCGCCTGGTGTGTGTATCAGAGGGCTCCTCCGCTTGGGCGGTCGATTGATTGTCCGCCGCTGCTGCTGCTGTAGTTCCCGGCTCTGTTGCGTCTATTGCGCTTCGCCGCGTGACCCCCAGTCTCCTCTGCACAAATGGCCTTAAATTTCGGGCAGTTCTCGAGAACGAGAAACTCCTCCCAGTGGTTGAACCTAGGCTTATATAGCGCGTTGTATTGGGACACAGACAGAGCCTTCACGTCGGCTTCGTTGCGGCCACTCTCAGCGTTGAGAAGGTTGTTGCCGTAGATGCCCGCGAACTTCTTGGTGGTTCTCAGAATCCTCCCAAACTTTTTCCGGAGCTGTTCCGCGTCACGCGGTTTGGCGCCTCTCGGCTTGAACTCATTGTAGGTCAACAAGACGCGCTTCCAAAAGCCCATCTCGGTCTGATCGGTGCCAACACAGGGGTCTGATGTGACGGCATCCCATGCCCTCGCCATAGCAATCGACTCGTCTTTGGTGTAGTGCCCACCCCGACTTGTTACCGCCGACTCGCTACCGCCGCTGCCGCTGCCATCCCCGTCGCCGTCGCCGCCGCCTCTCCCCCCACCGCCGTTGCCGCCGCCCCTCCCACCACCACCGTTGCCGCCCCTCCCACCACTGCTGTCGCCGCCGCCTCTCCCACCACCGCCGTCGCCGGAAGATCTCGTCGGCGGGGTCTCCGGTAGGCCCGGACTCATCAGCCCCATCATCTGCTCCAGTGTGAACCTATCAAAATCAGACAACGGAGTCTGGGTGCGCTGGAAAGAGTGAGAATGGGTATCCGGCCGCGGATGGTTGGGCGAGTCCATAGTGGGTCGATAATCTCCAAATGCCTAACGACCCAAATTCCTCTGATGAGAAGATTGACCCCGATATTGGCTTTGTTGCCACGGCGGGGATGTCGGTGACCACGACTGTATTGGAGGGGGACTGGGACTCGATCCCCGGGAGGTGGGACTCGATCCCCACAGCTGAGATGGCTGCGAAGAAGGATAGTATCCGTATCCCGATTCTTCCGTGCCGGGTGAATCTTCGTCTCTCCCGTGCATTTGGTAAAAGCTAGGGTTGTGAAATTGGGGTTGGAGTGAAAATGGGTGTGGAGTGGAAAATAAATTGGTGGGGTATTTAAATAAGCCAAAAAAATGAATTAAAATTCGAATTTAAAAAAAAATAAAATAAAATAAAATAAATCCGGTGACCGCCGCGGCGGTGCTGCCGCGCAATAGATAGGCGCGGCGGCCGCCGCGATTCTCTCTCATGCGGCCCGTCCTCGCCGCAAAGCCGGCGATGCCCCTTCCGCCCCAAGAGTTTCGTCCGCCCGCGGGGCGGACGCCTTCCCCCCTATACATCGCCGCGGCTAAGCCGTCTCCGGGGCGGCCGGCGCGCCGCCCCTGTAGTGGTTGCTCTAATAAGAGCTAGGTTGCTCATGTGATGTACTAATTAACTACTCCCTCTGTCTGCCATTAGGAGCTCCATTTATGGGTGGCAGTGAGTGTTAAGTGTAAGAAAAGTGAGTGAAAAAAAATTAACGCAATAGGGGTCTCACTTATATATGTATTAGTTTTAAATGAATAGTGAGTAGAATGAGTTAGTGAAAGGTAGAATCCTAGTACTATTTATGGTGAACTGAGACTCTTATTCGCGGATGACCTGAAATGGAAAAACGGGACTCCTATTCGCGGATTGAGGGATTAATTGTCTAAGATTGAATTAGCCAAGGTTGTTCATGTATCAAGGGGGGAAGACTTAATTCATGATCATTTTTAGTTATAATTATTGTTAAATAATTTTAGTCTTTTAATGTCACAATATTACAAAAAATGTTTTGCTAAAATCGTCCCAAAATAAAAAAGTACATTCCACTGGATCAGACCTTAACAGTTCACGCAATTTGGTCACTTATTTTTTCATTTGAAATTTATTAAAATTAGATATTCTCAAAAATAAAATAGATAATTAAATATTTGAAAAATAAATAATTGAAGTCTTTAAATTGCACAATTAAAAGTAAATATAACAAAAATAAAATCCTAAAATTACATAATGAAATTCCTAAAAAGAACATAATCAAAATAATTAAATAAAAATTACAAATAACCTAATCCGCGTAGACACTTCTTTCATGTTGCCGGTTCATCGCTCATCCTCAACGTGTCTTGGAACGACAAATACTAATTTGCGCAATACAAATATGGTCAATCTAGTTTCATAGCACAACAAAAGGTCTATAAATTTTATTAGTATTGGTAGAATTAAGTAAATGATGAGACACAAGGTGTAACTTTACATGGTATGAATGATATTTGAAAATCACCTATAAATACAAAATCAAAGGGAATGGATTAGGTGATCATATGCTCAATCTCTTGTTTTCTGATCTCCTCAATTTAGCACACTCTCCAATTAAAGAGAATCTTCTTCCACCTTTGGGTTGTACTTGTACACCCTGCACAAGGAACACAAGTTCACCAACATGGTTCGCGAATATACCCGGTCGGGTCACACTTTCGATATCGACATATTAGTACCACGACAAATTATTCCCATTTCTAATTCTAGATAATCGTGTTGACAGTCGAACGTGTTATACAGGAGCCACCAGGCTTTTATTAAAAGTCGGGTTAGGAACAAAAATCGATTTATCGGGTACTAATTTGCAAATATCATAAAATGTGACTTGACTCAAAACATAACACAGCCTACCTTTCTTCTTCCTTGAGGTCTGCGGTTATTCCAACATAAGAAGGCGCTGCAACCGCCTGCGCCACTGCTAGATTCATATCCCCTGCAGAAGAATGATGACACCATTGTTACACATGACTAAGCATCCATAGATTCTGAAAAATGTTTAGAGAGACTTACATGTTATCCGGGAAGGTGGTGGCGTTATGCAGCAAGCTCGGAGATATGGGGTGATGGCCGATCTTGTTACCTGTCTGATCATTGATTTTGAGTACTTTAATCTCATGATGCAACTCATCTTCCCATTGCTGCACTTTCGAATTCAATACGTGTGGATGATCTATGCCATCCTGAGGCAGGACTTGATTCCTTTCTGGCTTCCATGATGCAGTGGCTCCTTTCTCCATTGCATGCATCCACGCGGTTTCCAGCCTTTGCTCGTGGATAATGGATTCGATTCTCCGCAAGGGGAGATCTGATTTGCCATCTTCCGATGTACTAACATCTGCAGAGGAGGTTCTGACTCTCCAGTCGTGCAGCAGACTTACCCTAACCTCCACGTTGCTTCGTAAAACGAATTCAAATACATTAGTGATGCTGCTGAGAAAACCTAGTGCTCGGCTCTTGGTGTTACCATCCTCAAACGCAATGTCGGCAATCAAACCACCTGCATGAACAAGTCTGTTACGAGTTTTGCAACAACGAAAGCTCTTAAGCATGCACTTGAAATGATCACGCGATTTACCTTTCGTTTCAGACAAACAAACAAGCTTTCCATGAGCATGAAGTAGTTGCCTCAGTGTCTTAGAATGGCACTTCTCAATGCACTGGATCCAGATATTATTCAACATCCTCGAATCCATGCATGTCATTGTCGTTTGACCAGTTGCGAAATCACCATTTGAGCCTGTCAGATTTCCGCTATCACTGAATTGGCTTTGATTGGGTTTGGCAATTTGTCTGACTGGTTTTTCGTTGCTCGTTGAATTGCAGTGAGCAGCAACCATAAAGGGTGAGGGCGAACCTGACTTTTGAGGTGCAAATTGTGCATCTGAGTTCTGCTTGGGGGCTGTAGATTCTCTAACCATACTTACGTGCTCCTCGTCAGTTGCCTTTGAACTCTGTCGTCGACTACTGGTGGACTGAGTTCGATCTGGAGAAGACATAGAACCTAATTGTAATAGGGTTGCTGTGAACCAGGTTGATCGTTCCGTTGAAACTCTGAGATGCTTTTCCGCCTCAGACAGTAGCGTTAATGCGTGCTTAAGTCTGTCCGATTCTCTTTCAGTCACTGAAAATTCAACCATCAATGGTTTCAGAAATTATGAGATAACAGCAATGGATAAATAAGCATTTGAAGCAACAAATATCATCATTGAATTCTCCATCAACCCCACCCCCACAACCTTCACTGCTTTGTTTCCTCTTTTATTACTGTTTTTCAAATTCTTCATACATAATAACTTGAATGTGGTAATCAACACAAAAAAATTACATATATGAGAAAATAAACCCCAAAAAAAACTTGATGAACTGAGGATGCTATAAGTTCAAAATGTCCAGCTTACATATTTATAGGTATTAATAATGATTCTTTTATTATAGTATCTTCTTCCAGAATAGGGAAAGACAGTAATTTGAAATCTTATGCAGTTATCAACTTTTCCATTATATTAACCTAGAACATGAAAATTGAAGTTGATGTTAAAGGCATGCTAAACATAGTAAAAGTAAAATAACTTACAATTTCTCCCACCAAAGAACAGATAGTTGTCCTTTGCATCAGCATTTGAATAAGTCCCAGCAATAATATCCACAATAAGTGTCACCAACTGAGAGATTAGTACTAATGGATCAACACCCGAATCCATTAATTCCCTCGCTCTTCTAACTGTCTCTGTAGCATTTGATGACATTGCTAGCTCCAGAAGGTCAAGTAATTTATCCTCCGAGACAACCCCCATCTGCATAAGAAGCATAAGCATCATATGAAAATTCTTCGTTAGAAGACATGGAGACGAATTAATCTATAGATATCGACATTCACTTTTTTAGTAATCAGAACCATGAAAACTCTTATTTAAGAGCAAGATCTTTTTTCTTGACTAAAATGGGCAAGAAAATACCAAAAATAGTTCTTCATTGAATGCAAGTCGGAAAGAAAGAAGATTATGCAGAATCATCACAAGGCAGGACAATAAAGATTTAACTTACAAGCTCATTCACCAGGGACTTAGTGATTCGTTTCCCAAACAAACTCAACTGGTCCAGCATGGTTTCTGCATCTCGTGGTGAACCATCTGCATTTGAGGCAATCAACTCTAACGCATTTGGATCAACATCTAAGTTCTCATCAGTTGCAAGCTTCTTTAGGCGAGTAACAATATCGCCATTGCTAATTTTGTTGAAAACGTGCTTCTGGCAACGAGTCAATATGGTGCGTGGTACATTGTCAACATCAGTTGTAATGAGTACAAAAACAATACGCGGCAATGGTTTTTCAAGGAGTCGAAGAAATGCCAGCCATGTTCTTGAGGGCAGTAAATGACACTGGTCAATGACAAAAATCTTGTAATGTGGAAGTGCCGAGGGATGGACCACTGATATGTTTCTTAACAGATTTTTCATTTGGTCGATTCCCTTCTTATTGGAGCCATTAACTTCTTCAAGACACCTGCTCTTTCCAGACATGAAATCAGTACATTCCCGGCAGATCCCACAGGGTTTACTCCCTTCAGTGGCAATGCAATTCAAAGCAGCAGCAAAGATTCTAGCCGCGGAAGTTTTACCAATGCCACGAGCACCTTGAAATAGATAAACTGGAGCAATCCGCCTTCTTGAAACCGCACTCGTAAGAGATTGAACAACTATTTTTTGGCCAATTAATTCGTCAAAAAACATTGGCCTATATTTGTGGCTCAGGCTTCGGATATTCTCTGGAGAACCTTCTTCACGTGCTTCCTCGTTCAGAGCTACTACCTCAAGGCCTTCCTGACTTCTACAACTTGAAGACCACCTCCTACCATCCAACCGGCTCAAGGCCTCCATATCAAGCTCTGTGAAATTTGTTGAGAGCTCATCGTCACTGTTCCCACTTCTCATGGATAATCTTCCATCAGCACTATTTCCAATAAGAGGAATGAGGCTTTGACCTGCTGTCATGGAGCTGAGTCTCCTCTTGTTGGAAGCCAAAGGCAAACGATGATGTCTTCCATGGGACGTGGTCTGACTTCCACAAAACAAGCTGCTTCCTTTCCTTCTTAGAGCATCAGAAAGAGACGGAGAACAAGAACTCCCCCCATATCTAGACTTTGGTGTCGACCTTCTAGACCAGTAACAAGGAATTCCACAACCCTGACGTCCAGGCAAATCCAACTGATCATCTCCATCATCATCAGCACCATTCAATGACCCGGTGGTGGCATCCCAAGACTCGACAGTACTTGGGTTCCTAACAGCATACCTATTATAAGAGCTTGTCGACAATGCTTGTGTGCTATACGAAACGGAATCATCCTCCTTCCTATGACTCCTCAACAACTTTGTCGGTGAACGAGACCAACCTTTCTTCTTAAGCCTAGCAAGCAAAGGCGATATCGCAGAATCCCTCCCTAAATCCTCAGAATTGCAATAATCCCCATTATCATCAGACTGATCCCCCAATTTAGCCAAATCATCCCTCCTCAATCCCACACTAGGCGAACAGTCAGCAACATTCTTAGCATACCTACTCAAAATCATCCTCATCTGCAACTTCTCCTTCTGATGCCTAGAACCACCACTAGAACAATTACCCCTCTTCGACTTCTTCTTAACAGTACGCCTACACTTAGACACCGATGAACCATACCTATCACTCAAATAACCCTCACTCTTCGAATCATTCCCACCACCATTCAAACTAGACGAGGACCCCTCATCTTCACCATTCCGCCTACTCTTCTCACTCTCAGGCTTCTGATTCCTCCAGTTACACAAATAAACCCTCCCCCTATCCCCTTTCCCTTTCCTACCACCAGCATTATTACTATTCCCACTCCCTGCAAGCGAAGGAGGGTGCAAAATGTGTTGAGAGGGAGAAGCAACAGCATTACCATTGCTCTTGTAGTGAAGAGATCTTGCAGAGCCAAGAGGCGGAGAGCGCCAAGATGAGGAGGTTCCGGGGTCCCTGAGCACTCTGGCGGCCTTCCTGATTTGGGTGAGCTCCTTCTTCAAATGCAGGTTGCTGGGGCGGTGATCAATCCCACTCCCGCCGGCGTCAACTGACAACATAGCTCCGCTCCGCTGCAGTGAATCAGGAAATGGGAAAGAGGAGCATTGCATACATATACACGATGTAATTAATTCATTGCAAGCATTTTGTTTAGGAAGACAGATCTGTGGATCTTAATAGCCTTTCTTTAATGGCCACTTCTGCCCAACCTAACATAAATAATGGATTTCAAGGCAATAATTACTGCTCAATTATTTCCATGGTTTAAGGCGCAGCACAGCAAATAATTGAAATGGAATCACTCCTTTTTCCCTCCCTCGCAATATTACGTTGCAAGGAATTTCCGTTTTTGACTTTAGGGCTTGTTTGTTTCTTTCCCCGACCATGCAAAATCTATTCATTCATTATTTTTATTTTTATTCCCATATTAGGGCATTCACATAATCACATCTCCCTAAATCAGTTCAATATTATTCCCCTTATTATTTTAATTATATTATTCGTTTTGTATAATGGAATTAAATGTCTAAGAATCCAATCATCCAAACACAACCCCTTTTAAAATCTTTCATTCTCAATTTTGAAAAAAATCTATAGGCTTGATATACCAAGTTGGTAATATGAGTTGGTTTCCAACTAATAAATTTTTGACAAATGTAATTTTGTTGATATGGAAACTAGTGTAGACATACCAGTTGTCAAAACATAATCATACTATATATGGTTATGCATGTCAAAAATAATTTGTTGGGCACAATTACTCATATTGACAACTTAATATATCTAGACTAGGGAATTTCAAAAAATGTTCCAAACATATTTTTATTTTCTTCGTATCTAAATATTTGGAGTCTACAAGGATTTAGTGCATAAAATAAAATTTAGGGAGTGAATGTTGATGGTAATTAAGAAGATAATTGAGATACATGGAGTACAAACAAACAATACTCAGATCATATTTTGGTGTAAAACAGTATGTTTTGACTTTTAGTTTTCCAATATAGTAGCAAAATTGACAAATTTGTTAAATTTTGATGGTCAGCTAGTATGATTTTTGGTAAACTGATACTCAACATCATAATTTCCAAATAGGATTTTCATGTCAAATTATTGGCTATTCTATTTAGATTTTAGGTATTCAAATTTTTTAAGTATATAGGAGTATGATTTTTCCAGTTGAGGTTGGCCATCTGCTGTGGATTGTTGGAAACTCTCAGTCGATGTCGGGTCCATCGAAATTGTGAGCTACTGTGAGGATAAAGATTTGATGCATACTGATATTTTCCCTCAATTCATTCTATTCATTTTAAACATTCATAATTATAATACTCCACATAATACTATAATTTAAAATTAATTTTGTTTATTTCATAAAAACTAATTTAAGAAATGAAATGAAAACAAAATTATAATGCCAAATACCATTTTAAAAAAAATTCTAATGTTGATAAATAATTTAATTAATTAATTGTGTTAATCGTTTAAAATTAAATGTAATGGTTTTATCATTTTTTTTTCAAAATGGACCAGTTCTTAATGTCGAAGACCAGAAACTATCAAACATATTTTGAACTAAAATAATAAAACAATCACTTGTTTAGAACTAAAAATGGCCTTGAGTTTTCGTTTCATTAATATGTGAACATGAGGGAGTATATTTATTGGTAAATGAATTTCATAACTAAAAAATAAATTGAATATAAAGTTGAGGATATACAATCCAAATCAAGGAAACGACTATCACTCACAAACAAACCTCCCATCCAAAGACAATAGATGGGTAGCCTAATCTAAAATAATTTTTTGCAATCTTGTTGTTAAGCCTTTTGTAATTATATGCTACTAGCTTTATGTTTATCTTATATACATGAAAAATGATTTGTACATGCCTGTATTTATAGGTGAATACAATTGTTCCTAAGAGCATGTTGCACATTACAAATGATTTTACATAATTACCTACTATATGAGATTTATAAGTTTAATACGTTTCACTTGGATATAAATTTTTTGTACCGTAAAACAAAAAAAAAACACGCTGATGGGCCGGGAAACACATGTTTTTTCGAGAAACATACAAGGCTAGGATCACATAAGCCTATAAATACAAATAAAATAACTGATGTGAAACACAGGATTGCCTGAAGTTATATCTACTGTCTCTGTTGTCTGTTTCTTCATTTCCCACACTCTCCGAATAAAGAAAATCGCCCTTTTTTAGCCGCATGTCTAGATGCGTCTTTCTTAGCCTGGAGAAAGAAAGTATGGATAAAGAGTCTTAACCGAGTGCATCTTGCAACTGTTGTTTCCCATCTATTAAAATTGATTCATGAAATGGCATACCTTTCCCCTTGCTTGAGGTGTCCGGTTATTCCAACAGAGCATCGCACTGCAACCTCCGCCTCCTGATCCAGATTCGTATCCTCTGTACAAGGAAATATCAGCACATATGATAGGACAAGAACAACTCTTCTCTAGCTCTTTCGACTTTATATTCCGTATATATATAACAGTTTTCGCAAGTCAATCTGATTTATTCTGCCTTCTAGTCTAGTCCATGGTTGCTGTTCAGTGAACTTAATTTCTACTGCATTTTCTGTTTTTCATTTAATGAATTATGTATCTAGACCGAAATTGAAGTTCGCTGCTGCTAACTAAAACTAACATTAGTAAATACAGATCTCTTTCTAGTATTATCAATGTTATCATCTATATTGCTCCATACTCCACCGTGGTCACTTTGATTCGATATCATAGTGATTTCTTGTGTATGTAGAAAAACATAGCAGGCTAAACAACTGGATGTGACTTTTCAGAATTTGAGAATCTTTCAGAAAAAGAGTGAGAGCATTTAGCTACAATGCATTCAACATTGAGATAATTAAAAACATGTGTAAGAAATCCAAGGTTATAGCATCATCTTACTTGTTATCATTGCGGAAACTGTTGCCAAATGTGGTATTATGAAGCAAGCTCGGGGAGATTGGACAGTGATCAGCGTTCTGAACAACCTGATCTTTCTGAGGTGCCACTTCGTCGTTCATATTTAGTTTTTCCATTTCATGATTCAACTCATCTTGTGGTAGAACTTGATTCCTTTCAGGTCTCAAATTTCTCACTGATTGAGGTGTTCCTTTGTCCGATGCCTGCAACGAGGCATTTTTCGATATTTGCTCGAGGATGATGGATTCAGTTTTCTGCACAGGAATATCTGACTTGCTATCTTCCATACTTGTGCTAACATTTGAGCATGTTGATTTGTTTTCCTGGTTTATTGGAATCTCGTTCATCAGCTTATGATCCAAAGAATCCTCTTGTAGACTTAATTTAACTTCCACATTGCGTCGCAAAACAGCTTCAAATGAGTTAGTGATGCTGCTAAGAAAGCCTTGTGCTCTGGTTTTGATATCACTATCCTCAAATGCAATGTGAGCAATAAAACCACCTGTATAAAGTTCAAAACTCATTAGAAAGGTACCCAAAAACCACGACGTTATGATATTTGTGATGAAAAGTTTCGTTGCTCGACCATATCTAGAAATCTATAGCATAACAAAATATAAAAGTGTAAGTGACACATAAAAGTGAAGCAAATTTCAAAAGTTAGTCTATAGGGCAACGGAGTAGAGAAAGGGGAAAAGCAGGAAAACAGTTTCGAATGTGTCCATCTTCAGAGAGGGAGTTTACCTTTCATTTCTGATATTGAAACAAGCTTCCCATAAGAATGTAGCAGTAGCCTCAGTGTCTCAGAATGACATTTCTCGATACACAGAAGCCAAATACTAACCAACATCTCTGAATTCACGCACCTCAATGTGGTTCTCTTGTTTGTACTGTCAGCGTGTGAGACAGTCAAACTTATACAGTCGTTAAATTGACTTTGGTTGGTATTTGGAGTTGGTCTGACATTGCTCGCAGAATTGCATTGATCAGAAAACATACAGGATGTGGGAGAAGTTGACTTTTCGGGTGCAAATTGTTTGTCAGAGTTGTGCCTGGAGGCAGTCGATTCTCCAGGTATACTTGCGTGCTCCTCCTCAGTTGCCTTGGAGACCTGCCCTCGACTACTTGTGGAATGAGTTCGACTAGGAGAGGGCATAGAACCTAATTGTAATAGAGTTGCTGTGAACCAGGTTGATCGTTCACTCGAGACCCTCAGATGCTTTTCTGCCTCAGATAGTAATGTTAATGCATGCTTCAATCTGTGTAACTCTCTCTCTGTCACTGGAAATAAATACATTAATAGTTGAAAACGCTATGAGTGTATCAGCACATATAAAAATACCAGTACTGGATAAATATACTGTGCGTTAAAATTTTAGGGGACGAAAAGCTTCTAAACGATATTGTTGTGTTGATTCAACCCATGTACAGATGATATAACTAAATATCCATCAGTAAACTTGAAGACCTTAGAAAGTAGTAGATCTCAATAGCGAAAATCATAACACCAAAATTCAGATTATTTGTAGCTATTTGCAAGCTCATTTGGCACAAGAAGAAGCCAAACTAATAGCAAGATGAAAGCAAAAAGAGAGCAACATACACATTAGAAGAGAGTTTCACTCGAGCAGCAGATGGACTTACAAGTTTTCCAACCGAAGATTGAATCATTGTGATTTGCATCAACACTCAGGTGAGTTCCAGCAATAATATCCACAATAAGAGTAACCAACTGTGAGATTAGAACTAGTGGGTCGACACCTGAATCCATCACTTCTCTGGATCTTCTTACAGTTTCGGTAGCATTTGATGACATGGCTAATTCCAAAAGCTCCAGTAGTTTGTCCTCGGAGACAACCCCCATCTGTAGAAACGTCGCACACAACTTGGCATTATTTGATAGATTATACAACTCTACTTTTCTATTAAACGCATTGGCCAAAAACTAATGCATTAACTGAAAATTAACACGAAAAAAAAAATGTAACATACTTCTTCATATGGATGCAAATCATATAATGGAAAAACTAAGAAGATCAGTCAACATAGATTTAGTTAAAGACTTGGAAAAAGGTTGGCTCAAACTCACCAGCTCATTCACCAATGACTTGGTGATTTGTTTCCCAAACAAACTCAACTGGTCCAGCATGATTTCAGCATCATGTAGTGAACCATCTGCACTCGAAGCAATCAGCTCTAACGCATTTGGTTCAACATCTAAATTTTCTTCAACAGAGATCTTCCTTAGTCGAGTAACAATATCGCCATTGCCAATTTTGTTGAAAATATGCTTCTGACACTGGGTCAATATAGCTCGTGGCACATTGTCAACATCAGTTGTTATGAGTATGAAAACTGTAAAAGGTAATGTTTTTTCAAGAACCCGAAGAAATGAAAGCCATGCTTTCGAGGGCAGTAAATGACACTGATCCATGACAATAACCCTGCAATGTGGAAGTCCTGAAGGATGAACCACTGATATGTTTCTTAAGACATCTTTCAGTCCGTCAACTCCCTTGTTATTGGAGCAATCAACTTCTTCAATAAATCTGGTCTTGCCAGTTAAGAAGTCGGCACATTCCATGCAGGCACCACATGGCCTACTGTCATCGGTGGCAAGGCAATTCAAAGCAGCAGCAAAAATCCGAGCCATTGATTTCTTTCCAACTCCGCGAGGGCCTTGAAATAGATAACTCGGGGTGATCCTTCCCCTTGAAACTGCCCTCGCAAGAGATTGAACAACCATATTCTGTCCAATTAAATCCTCAAAACACATCGGCCTGTATTTGTGGCTCAGGCTTTTGATATTGTCAGAAAAACTTTCTCGAGCTACAAACTCTAGCCCTTCCAGACTTCTACAACTTGAAGATCGCCACCTCCTTCCAGCCAGCCGGCTCATGCCCTCCATATCAAGTTCTGCGAGTTTTGCTGTGAGTTCATCATCACTTTCCATGGTTCTCAAAGATGATCCATCAGCACCGCTGTCAAGAAGAGGAGCTGCTATCTTAGAGTTGAGCTTCCTCTTGTTGGAACGCAAAGCTATTCCTTGATGTCTTTGCTGAGACATGGTCTGGCTTCTACAAAGCAAGCTGCTTCCTTTTCTTCTCAGAACGTCAGAAAGAGATGGAGAGCAGGAACTTCCGTTTCTAGATCGAGGTGTTGACCTCCTAGACCAATAACAAGGAATCCCACATCCTCGCTGATCATCCACCTCATCATCACCATCATCAAATGAACCGGTCATTCCAACCCAAGAGTCAACTGTACTAGGATTCCTGATTGCATATCTATTATAACGGCGTGCCAACAACGCCCGCGTGCTATATGGAACAGAATCATCCTCCTTCCTGTGACTCCTCATCATCTTCACAGGAGGACAAGACCAACCCTTGTTATTCTTGAACCTAGCAAGCAATTGTGACACTGCAGAATCTCTCCCTAGATCCTCCGAATTGCAATAACCCCCATTTTCATCTGACTGACCAATCAAACTCATAAAATCTTCCCTCCCCGAACCAACACTTGGCGAATCATCAATTGCATTTTTCACGTATCGACTTAGCAACATCTTCATCTGCAATTTCTGCCTTGAACCAGGACTAGAATAACCACTCCTCGCTGATTTCTTCTTCCTCCTGCGCCTAATACACGGCGTATAGCTCGAGTCCATACATTTAAACAACGCTGCAGTAAACCTATCAGTCTGATGACCATCACTCTTGGCATCATTCCTCACAGTATTCAAGCTATCAACTTCAAAGCTCTCCCCTTGAGTAGAGGAAGATCCCTCCACATCACCACCACCACCACCACCATCATCATTAATCTGTCTACTCCTTTCACTCTCAGATTTCTGACTCTTCCAATTATGCAAATACACTCTCCCCTTTTTCCTCTCACTATTAGAGCTATTATTAGTCCCCACATTAAAATTGAGCTCAAAGGCATTACCTTCAACGCGGCTATTCTTGGTGAGAGATCTTGCAGAATCAGGCGGCGGCGACGGCGATGGCCTCCACGACGAGGAGGTTCCAGGATCCCTGAGCACCCTCGCAGCCTTGCGGATTTGCGTCAGCTCTTTCTTCCAATGCAGGTTGTTACCCGCCGCCGCCGCCCCGCCGCCTTCAAATTGCATCATCCCACCTCTCCTCCGCCGGACTAATTCAAAAAATCAAAGAAACAAGAGCACTCACAAACCTCATTCACACGTTTTCATTCAACTGCAAATCGGCAGATTTGAAATCAATAAGGTTTAGGGAAAGTATAAAATGAATAGTGCTGAAGAGAGAACAATTTGCCGGGTTTTAATGGCCAAGAAGTTGTATTTGTGTAGTGTTGGTTGAAATGGAATGAAAGAATTGAAATGGTAAAGAGCTTCTTCTTCCCTCCATTGAAGGGCCCGCCATAGAGGCTCCAAACAATATTTCCAAACGAGTCAATGATTCTGTCTGATATTTTTAATGTGAGGATTTGTGAGTGTGTAATATGGAGACTAATAAATGTAATTCGATTAATATTACATGAATCATGAAAATGTAATTCGATTAGTATTAGATGAATCACGAATGTTGCCGTTGATATAGAAGGTGATCAAATATTTCAAAACATGAAAAGGACCATTATTGTATCATACTTTGAATGTATTAATTTCATAACGTTTTGTTTGTGATATCCACATGTCTTGACTATATTCTATTCAAGATAATATCATGTCTTTTTTCAGGTTAATTAGTTTTGGTTATAATCTTACGACTATTTGGTGCAGTGTCATATCCACCTTAGAACAAGTGGAGTATATAAGTTCTACGTATATCAGTAGTATATTACTTATTTTAATTATTTTTTGATTTCTTAATACAATTTGTTACTTATTTCATGTTTTATTTTATTTAGAGAATTAAAAGTTTTATAGGCTTTTACTTCTTTCTCTATCTTTTTAATTAAAATAATGAATTTACTTTTTTTTTTTACTTTTATTCAAACAATTGAAAGAATAGATGTATTATCTTTTTTATATGTTAAAACAATTGAAAAATAAATTTATATACTTCTTGATCAAATTCTCAAATAATCAAAAAATTTACTTTAAACCTATTTTATCTTTTTTGCAGCAATTATGTGCACATGTATATAAAACATTTGCAACTAACCAAATATCTATAATTTTTTAAAACATTGACATTTTGCTTAAATTATTCATATCCACAAGGTTCAGTTCTAGAAATTATTAATCTATTAAAAAATAATAAAAAATTTACTCAAATATATTATGTCAAAAAAATTTATTTCCAAACTATATACTCCCTCCGTCCCAGTTTTATAGTCATATTTTGCCATAAAAGTCCGTCCCATATTTATTACACACTCCTTCATCTCACTTCATTTATTACACACTCCACCATCCAATGTTTTAAAAATCGGACCAGCCGGTGAACCGGCGAAGCTACTGGTTCATGGTTTAACCGGTCCGACCGGCTTAACTACTGGTCGAACCGTTATACTATTATAAATATATTAAATTAAATATATAATGCACAAAATATAATAAATAATAAAATATAATTCATAACATGTAAAAAAAATTAAACAATATAAATAATTAGTTATAGATATAATATAAATAAAAAAATAGTATTGAAATATTAAAATTGAATAATTTTTTATTAGTAAATATAATTAAATACATAAATTATTAATTAGTGTAGATGAAAATATATATTATATGTATAAAAGTAGATAAAGTTCATGTTATTTCAAAAATGTGTATGTGATGAAGTAATATTATAAAATTATTTAAAAAGAATATTATGTAGTTTAAATAAAATATACTAAAAAATAATATTTAATAAATAGTGAACTATAACTAATAAGTAATATGTAAAAAAATATGAATGGTAACTTGATAAGTAACGATAAAATTTAGTTATTAGTAAGTATGATTAGAAGTTAAGATATAATAATTATAATTTAATATATACTATAATTACAAATTATTTATAGAATATATAATTAAGATGAATTATTTTATTAGTACGGGTAATTGGGTGTATAAAATTTAATGTATGTATATAATCAATGTTCATTATATTCCATCAAGGCCTTGTGGTGGAGTGGAGGAGGTGCTGATATTTGGAGGAGAGGTTATGAGTTCAAGTCTCTACAAGAACAAATTTTGAAAAGATATTTTGAAATTGAAAAAACCGGTTTCCGGTTATTGGTCCGACCGGTTTCACTGGTTCACAGCGGGTGAACTTGGTGATGGTTTTTATGGCTTAACCGGACCGGATTGCCTGCCGGTTCGCGGTTGGACCGGTCGAACCGACCGGTCCGGTCCGGTTTTTAAAACATGGCCACCATCTCACTCTTCCATCTCACTTCATTTATTACACACTCCACCATCTCACTTCACTAATTACACACTCCACCAATTCCTTAAAACTCGTGCCTTAACTAAATGTGACTATAAATGTGGGACGGAGGGAGTAATTTTTATTTATATAAAACATTTGTACTTAAGAGAACAAAAAGAATTGTTTGGATTTTTAAACTTCTATAACTATTTTTCATATTCCAAATAAAAAATCTTGGATCTGCCACGGGTTTGGTGATACATGTTAAGTGAGTATTTTCACTTTGTTTGGTTATAGATATATTTTCTTGACAGACACAAGACCCGTTTCGTAGAAAGTTCACAATTTAGTCTATCTTTTCTATCTAAAAAACGAGGTAATGTAAATACTTCGGGAGTCAGACCGAGGTAATGTTGCAACTATCATAGTTTCTCCAATATACCAACGGATACCAAATCCCTTTTTAGTGTGTCCCCTCTCTTGTTTAGGAATTAATTAAAATACACTATTTCATTTTCTTTTTATTTTATTCATCTCTTTCACTTTTAAATATCCAACAACATTTTCTCTTTCCTTCTTTATCATCTTTCCTACTTTAAAATAAATAAGAACTTAAACGATGTTCAAACTAATATATTTCTAGTTTATCTTTTTTTTTTTATAGTTACCAAGGCCGTCCAATGATTATTATTCACCGCAATGACTTGTAGGCAATAGCCAAAGGCTGGGACCTTAACCATTTGGTTAAGGATGAACGAGTCACATATCACTTGACCACACTTATATTTATAAATAGTGAACTACATCAAAAGTCTCTGTCGTTTCCGGTTGTGACACTGCAGGTCCTTCAGAGAAAAAAAAAATCTTTACATATATCTAACCTTAGGACCCGTTCACTTAAATAGATTTCATTTCGCATGAAATATATCTTGAGCAGTTTTGAAGTGTGTATGGCCCACCAACACTGAAATGAAACGGGTGTTCACTGAGCCTGTTTGGCAAAAGCATTTAGGGCTCCTGTGTGAATCAAATGACAATCAACCCCTCAAATATTTTCCTTAATTCCAATTGCTATCCTCCTATTTCTACTTGGGAATGTCAACGAAAATTAGCGTGGTTGTTATCGGCTTGAGAATTTCAGAGATGGAATTCATTTTGCTGAATGAATTCATTTATCTTCATTTATCTTCTTCTCCCACTTCAATTCAACACCCCCATTAACCTTCCTTTCATTTTCTTTCGTTTACGCATTCAGTGATCCTATAGCTAAGTTTGACATAGCGATTTGGGTAACTTGCACTCTGTCCGCTCTCCGACCGGTAAGGTGAATTTGGGACGATTTTGCATCTGAATTTGAGTGGATTTTGCAGCTCAAATTAGGGTCATTTTGCATCTGAATTTGGATTTTGCAGCTGAATTTGGGTTGATTTTGAATGTAAATTTGTGTGGATTTTGCAGTTGCAGCTGAATTTGGGCAGATTTGGGTTGTATAAAATTTAGGGTTTATGCGTCTAACTTTTTAATAAGTTGCATCTCAATTTTCAGGTGCTTGTTCAAGTAATGTCTTCTTCTAGTTCTCAATCATACGGGTCAAGCTTTAATTGGAATTGGCCTTGTCCAGAGAGCGTGAACTGCAACCATGATCTTGAGGCCGAGCTAGTGATATCTAGGACTACTGCGAATCCTGGTCGGCGTTACTATCGTTGTCCAATATGCAAGGTATGGTATGGCATGGCACAATCGCAAAGAAAATGTCCCTTTATATAGACGACATTCCATTGATTTTTGTATGAATTATGCAGGAAGATGATTGCAGATTCTTTCGCTGGGTTGATGTGGGTCTTTCCCCAAGTCAAGACACTTACTTTCAAAAAATCAAGCTCGAACGCGATAACTTTGAAGAACAACTCCGATGCAACAAAATTATGGAGGGTGTTCTTGAAGAAAAATTGCGTTTGAAAACTGATGAGTTTGAAGAGGTGAAGTTAAAATTGAGCTTGAAATCTGAGGAATGCGTAAGGCTTAAGTTACAAATTGATAAAGCAACCAAAGTGTCCCGAAATTTGAAGATTGTTATATTGTTGTTATGTGTTGTAATTATTCTCTTTATGTAGTTCTTTATGTAATGTAAAATTGGATCGTTTTGTTTGTTGAGATGTGTTGGGATCGTTTTGTTTTGTTGAGTAACAATGCAAAATCACTGATGAAATACCACACACACCTTGAATAAAATCACCAATGAAATACCACATCTTTTATACAAACACGAATGAAGTACCTAATAAAATCACGAATGAAGTACTAAAAGGTGTTAAGATTCTTAAACCTGAAATAAAATAACGAATTAAGTACCTCACATTTTTAGATAATTACGAACCAAATACCAAGACTGTTTAACAAACACCATAAGCAGATACACAGATTAGTAGATTCTCGTGATTTGTATCCATGAGTCACTTAATAAATGAAAAGGTTGGATTATGAAACCATCATACGCCAAACAACAAACATTCAACATCGCATCAAAAACCATCAAAATATTGTTACGTCAAAAACCATCAAAATATTGTTACTTCTGTTAGACATAATAGTGTAGTCATGCCAAAATACCAAAATAAACATTGTTTGAGCCAAAATATCAAAATAAAGGCTTCAAGCCCCATGCCAAAAAACCACAACATTGTTTAGATTTCACATCATCCAATCTTCTTAATCTTGATCCTTGCGACGGCCACAGCGCTGCGGATTAGCCGTAGTCCGACTTGAGGTAGGCCTCGTCAGAATTGTCTACAACAAACAACAAAGCGTGAGGAATTGACGCCCAGTGGTTTAGATATGAAATATATTGATGGAAAGTAAATTCTACCTCTGCTGCATTCTGTCGTGTGCGAGGCCGTCATGGTGCTGGAGCTGGAGTGTTCTGTGGCATATATAATAGACGCCCAACTGGTGCGGATTTCATATATTCGTTGTGAATACTACCTCTTGATTTTGACGAGAGTTTGAAGACTCTGCCCTATTATGGGTACTCGATGTAGATGGGTCAGTGGCCTGTGACGAACTATGACGAACTTCAGTACGAGCATCTACTCGGGGATCATTGGTGCAAGTTCTCCTGTTATGACCCTCTGTTCCGCACCGACGACATCTCAGTATATAGGTTCGCCTTAGTGACTCTGCTCCATTCTCGTGATGTCGAACTTGGGGCTCCCCGCGCCTGAGTTTCTTCGGCCGTCCACGTTGTCGCTTCGCCTTGGAGGCGTCAATTCGAATCCAACAGCAGAAGTCTTCGGCCAATTATCCATCCCACTGATTGGGTAGAGGACATTCTCTTACAGCATCGACATTGTGGACCTTAAATAATCACGGGAGACGTAGTCTGATACATCCTGTCCATTCTTGTTGATTATTGCAATTGCATGAGTGCAGGGGATACCATTCAGCTGCCATAACCTGCGTGAGCATGTAAATTCACGCATGTTGACTACATACTGGCCAAACGGTCCTGACACTTGGTACAAATCCTCTCCGTTCCATGTTGATCTCCAAGAAGAAGCCCTCGTGTAGAACTTATCCACGATCTCTTTTATAACGGGCGGCAAAGGGTGATCATAGGTCTTGACTCACTGACCTCTAATTTGAATCCTCTCCATCTAACTGGTCCGAATCTCCTCCAACATGGTGATAATTGCCAACTCTCGAGCAATTGCTATTTTTGAATTGAATGTCTCACATATGTTGTTGAGGATAATATCACAGCAGACATGCGTGGAGAAATATGCCTTCACCCATTTTTCTTTCGGGGCAACATGGAGTAGGTATTCATGTGCTTGGGGATATGTACTCCGCAACTCATCCATCCGGTCTTCATATTGCTCGTTGGTTGTACTGGACGCAAGCTCCCACAACATCTCTTTAAAATTTTCCCCAATGAATCGCTTCTTGAAGTTGATGTATATGTGTTGAACACAAAACCAATGCTCGCTCTGTGGGAACTCCTGAAGAATGGCTTTTGCGAGGCCTTACAAATGGAACACAAACAAGACAACACTAAGTTAACAACAACACATATGTAAAAAAACTCTACATTTTATGATCACAATCGAAGTGTTAATGTACATACATACATACTACATCCAAAAATCACATACAAAGTATTCATGTATGAGTTAAATCACATACAAAGTATAAGTAAATAAAAAATCACATTTGAACTATAAACGTTATAATGAAAGCACATAGCACATACCTTTTGCTGGTCAGACATGAAGACGTATCTAGGGGCATTTTCATGCAATTATAGGTCCTCAGCTAGGTAGGAGAGAAACCATTTCCACTGAGCGTAGCTCTCTGCCTCAGTCACCGCCCACGCAATAGGCCACCAACCGTTGTTGGGATCAATTCCAATAGCCGTCATCAGTTGGCCCCTATACATACCTCGCAAAAAGCAAGCATCTAGGAAGATAATTGGGCGGCAAAACGCATCCAACCCTTTTTCAAAGGACTCAAGCAACAATAAAACCTAAGGAATCTGGGGCCTACAGTGTCAGGATCCCTGAAATTCTCATAGTGTAGGTGCACACTTGAATCAGGGTGTGTCTGCTCCAACTCGGATTTGTAGTAGAACAACTTCCGGTATTGGAGTCCCGCCTTCCCAAAAATGCCTTATAATGCGGTGTCTCTTGCCCGATATGCCTTCATCCTACCAACTATAAGGCCGAACTCCTCATCCACATACTGGCGTATTGCAGACAATGGAATGTGAGGATTGGCTTTGATTTTCTCTAAGTAACGATCAGCCAGCCACTTCGCCGTGAGCCATCTTTGTTCCAACACTTGCAAGCACGTGTGAGCATGATCCCGTTGCATATTCACAACCACGTATACTGTTGTTGTGGGTTTCGATTTTTCTTGCATACACATACCACTCACAGGACTTTCCTCTACAGATGACACGAAGTCTCTTTCCATCATTTTGTCTCACATGCACTGGTCGTCTCATCATAATCGCGTACTGCCGCATGACCTCGTAGAAGAAATCTCGATCCTTAAAAAGATCACCAAGCTTCCACACTGGAAGCTCCTTCGTCAGCTTGAAAGGTGTGTACTTTACACCCGCCTCCTCAACCCCTCCAAATCCTCTAGATCTTTTAGATCTTGAAGCTCATCCACGGTTTCTTGCTCACACAGTGGGTTTGGTTCGGAAGACAAGTTATTTTATCCACAACAGCTGAGAAATTTCGCTGTTTGTTGGACCCTGACCCTTCACTGCCTCCACTGACTTCATCATTCTGTTCTGGAGGAACTTGTCGTCTGGTCTCCGGCTCGTCACCCTCATGCTGATGTACCGGCTGTTGTGGCTGACATAATGACTCATAGAATGAGGTGAACAATTGTTCATCTCGACACATATTAGCCAACGATATAAAATGGCCACCCTCATCGTCTTCATCTTCAGTCGTATATCCCTCATTATGAAGATGACATCCATCCGGAGCATACTCGAAAGCATGACGGTATAAATCATCTTGGAAAAACTGCTGGGGAGCTTCATCAACTGTTTCTCTCGCAGCTTCAGTTGGGGCTATCCTTGCACATGTGGGTTAACCTCGAACATGAGCATTTCATCAGTAATGTCCTCAACAATCGGAAAGAATTCATTGTCAACCCTAATGCCTGACTGTGGTTCACACTTCACACCACCATCCATGACGGGTTGGTATACATCTTCTACATGGACAAATGCTCCGGCCCTGTCCGCATCAGGTTGATCCACTACAGCTTCAAATTCAGTAGGATGCTCGTCAACTACGACACTTGGACCAATCGGTGTAGAATGTTCAACACATGACGGTGTAGGTGCATCCTAATTCATATACACAAATGTACACGAAATCAAAATCACAAACAGAGTACTAAGTCAATTATAAAAATCACAACTCATTACCTCTTGTACGTGTGCATAGAAATCTCCTCCTCCAACATCTCCAACATCTCCTCCAACTCCTGTTATTGATTCTGCCACAGCTTCTGGTACCACATCTCCAAGTTCTGGTTCCGGCATAACATTAAGAGCATCTGGTACCACATCTCCAAGTTCTAGTTCAGATGCTGGTTCAAATAATGTTGCCTCACTAACTTCTTCCGGCCTAATTTCTTCCTCATATGCTACTGCTTCAACTGGTGTTCCATCCGACGGTACTGCTGCTTCCCTAACTAGCATAGCTTCAATATCAGATGCTACAGCTTCAGGGGATATTTGTTGTTCAGCTGCCACCTCTTCAAATGCTTTCTCCAAATTTTGACAAGCTATCTCATCCTCCATCTTCCACTGAGCACGCTTATCTTCAAAACTTTTAGTAAGATATTCCTCAAACTCAATATCCCTATCATACCAGCCAATCATCAAAGGCTTACTCTGGTCCCCTTGCACATGATCCTCCTGCCTCTTCTTCCTTCTCGGTTGACGCTTTGGCACAATCGGTTCGCTTTCTTCAATTTCTTCAATGATGACTCGTGGGGTTTTGGACGCTCTGAATCTAAGAAGCTCCTCAGCTTCATCTTTCATTTTTTTCAGTAAGGCCGCCGCTCTGGTTAGCTCGACAACATACATGTGAACTAGCTTTGTCGAAGTAGACGCCACTTTGAGGAAATCCTTTAGATGTGGCTCCTCAATAATGGGCATCAAAGGACCGCCTATTAAAACCCCTTTGCAGTCAGCACTGTACTTTGGATCCCTGTAATAGAACTCACATATCATCTTCATATCATACTTCAACTTTAAGATCATGCTCGAGAGGTCTACGAGGTCGAATTGTTCTATGGTACAGAAGTCGAAGAAGGTCAAATACCCCCCAACATACTTTTTTTCCTCCTTGGTAAAGAAGAAAGAACCACCATGATGGAAAGCAATGGAAAACCATCCTGGATGTTCCTCTGTCAATGCACAAAAAGACCAATGAAATCAGAAAATTAAAACCCTTAATTCCCAAAATTATCGCTCAAACAGAAACAAAAAATCAAAGCAAAACAAGCAAAACAACAATAAAACCAAAATAACCAAAACAAATTCACAAAAAATTCAAATTTGGAGCCCTAAATCACACAACAAAAGTCAGCATATATACGATTGAAATTAAAAACAGAACATACTATATTCCTCTTTCCGGAGGAAAAAATCCAGCGCAGGATCTCGGATATCCCATGTTTTTTTATCCACATCTATGATCTCAGGTCCATGTCTTGGTGGCGGGGGCGGTGGCGGTGGCTTGGGTTCTTTTTTACGACGAGATGACTTCCGCGAAGATGACTCGCCGACGCCGGAGGTACCAGTGCACTTCCGCTTTGGCGCCATTCATGCAAAGAGAAGAGGGTTTGCAGAGGTTTAGGCGGGTGAGGGAAAAGTGACGGTGTGAAAATTTTGAATTGAGTATTTAACACATAAACACATACATTATCTATATATTTGAGATATAGACAGAGAGAGAGGAAGTAGAGAGAGAGGGGAGAAATATGAACCGCCGCTGCTACATGTCAAATAGCATCAGGTCAACAGTGACCAATGTCAGCATGCAGTAGGCCGTCACTGCAAATTCTCAGACATTATGTTCATGCTCTGTCCAAAATGCCCTTTAAGGGCCGAAGGGTCTTTTAGTCACAAAAAACAAGATTCGTGATTAATTTTAAGGACCCGTTCAGTTTACATGATATGGACAGTTATGGGTGTAAAACTGATCATTTTCATGTGTTCAGTTTATGTGATATAATTCTTGAAAGCCCGAGCTAAATGGTAGGCCCGCACTATTTGGCGCATTTTTGGCCAGATTTAATTCTACACAAATTCGTGGTATACAAATTTGAGGGAGCAAGTTATGGCTTAATGGTACACAAAATGACCTCTTTACCCCTGAAAATAAAACGAAACCTCCCCAAATTGGTTTCAATTTGTTTCACTCTACGCACGGGAACCCTGTTTTGGTTGAAGGATCTGCGCCCACCTCCGTTCGGCCACGGCATTGCGGCAATCTCTATTTCGCCATACCACGATGTCGACAATCCGTTTGTGAAAATGCCAAACAGAAACCGCGCTTCCGCTGAAATGGCCAACAAAGTTATGACTCCGGTCTTCTCCGCCTCATCTGCGACGTCGTCCGTATGCACGGAATTGGGGACAAGAGTCTCGCTTCTAGCTCATTTCCTTGAAGAAATCGAAGATTCGGAGAGAATTCAACAAAATTGTCAAATGGGCTCTTCTTCTTTCTCTAATTCCGACTTCACTGATCTGAATTTATTCAGCAAAATGAATTCCATCTCTGAAATTCTCAAGCCGATAACAACCACGCTAATTTTCGTTGACATTCCCAAGTAGAAATAGGAGGGTAGCAATTGGAATTAAGGAAAATATTTGAGGGGTTGATTGTCATTTGATTCACACAGGAGCCCTAATTGCTTTTGCCAAACAGGCTCAGTGAACACCCGTTTCATTTCAGTGTTGGTGGGCCATACACACTTCAAAACTGCTCAAGATATATTTCATGCGAAATGAAATCTATTTAAGTGAACGGGTCCTAAGGTTAGATATATGTAAAGATTTTTTTTTTCTCTGAAGGACCTGCAGTGTCACAACCGGAAACGACAGAGACTTTTGATGTAGTTCACTCTATAATTTATTAGAGTAGTTGTATTAATCTATTTATAACTATACAAAATATGAGTTTTAGGAAATTTTGAATAACTATTTTGTGCAAAGAATGTAAATGCAATAAACAAAAATTTTGTTAATTGGTTGATTGATTACCATCATAATCCTATATATTTGGACGTTTATGGTGATGGGAATTTATTTCTCGAAGAATGCAACAACAGTTAGACAATTTCCTTCATCTTCCTTGGAATTTATAAAAATATTCGGCGGTTATGGTCAATTAGAAATAACCTAACAATAATCATGACAATATTACACAAAAACTTACGTCATTTATTACACAACATGAATACTTTCTTTATATTTTTTTCCTATAAATATGTCTCATTTGCTATTTTCCTATTCACTGCTTCATTAGCTTCTCCTGTTAATATATTGGATTTTTCTCCAACAAGAAAAAATATTTGAGGATGTGTATGTGTTTTTGAGATGACGGTGAAATGAAATTGTCACTTTTAAATCCTATTTTGAGGATCATTATTTTTCTTAATGTTAATTTATTTTATTTTTTGTTAATTTTGTCTCAATTTCTTCCTTTTTAGCTATAATAGTTCTTTTTCTTTTTTGCAATAAAGAACTCATGAAATCTCAGGCGAAGGCGGAACATGAGTTGCACGAGAGCTGAGAGAGCGCCTGAGCAAGGCTGATCATCGGAGCTGAGAGCTTCAGGAAGAGCTTAATCGTAAGCCTAATTGTATCGTCATGTGATCTAATTATGTGATTGAAAGAGGAACTTGCAAAACAATATTTTTGTCCTTCATCGAATGCATGTGGTGTGAATTGTTCGATTCTGTACTTTCATGGGTTTCATCTTATGCTTTGCTATACGGGTAATGGTTTTAATACGTATTGATTATTGATTTTGTGCATTACAAATTGATTTTGTTCCTGTTTTATTGTAGTTTTAGGTGAGGTGGACGGCTTTAAAGATGACAAACGTGTTATTTTACCGATGAGTTCTGTTGAAGAGTGACAAATTGTGAAGAATTGAAGGTTTTAGTTTATAATGATAGATTTTTATCCTCCTGCTCCATGATTTAATGTTTATAAACATTATATTTTGTGATTTGTTTCAAATTTATTATTCTTTAATATTGATTGAAGGGTCGGGTTTTTGCACGTGTGTCGTGTGCACGTGTCCCTCCTTTCAACAAGATTTATAATTTTCCCACTAATGCAACAAATATACTAAGTATAAGCGGCAAGAGCGGGGTCGAACCACAGGGACCATGGTTCTACTCGAGATCGTTTCTATGACACAAGCGGAAAAGGGGTCGGCTGCTGCCACGCATTCATTGAGTGGGTTAAAACTCTAATCTACTTGACCTGGCGGAATTAAACTGGACTCTATTTACTTGACCTAGGAGACGGGAGAAGTACGGAAGGAAAATAAAACACGAAAATATTTTTCTTCATTTTAATAAATCATGAAAGCAACTAAAGAAAACAATTGAAACTTACTAACCAAGCTAAAGGCTTTCCTAAAATAGGCAGACAAAGTGTAAAAGTAAAGTGGGGACCATTTTTCTCAAACTAGTTGGGCTGACAGAAAAGCTGGAAAACCAAAAAGCAAAAGCAAAAAGCAGATCTGATTCTCTAACTAACTCCTACTTCATCTTCTCCAAATAACCAAGTAAAAACAGAGCATAGAACAGAGCTTCAACACCATTGGCGAAATAAAACAGAGCATGCTTCAAAACGAGACGTAAAAACGAAATTCAAGCTAGAACTATCAGATCTACGCTACTGGGTCAAACAGAAAACGAAATGAACACAGATTACCTTGCATGCATCACCTAAACTATCGGATCTCAGAAATCGAGCACGTGAACAACTAAATCTCAACCTCTAAACTACTGGAAATCATGTAAACAACATGGATCTAAACATCTAAGCTACCAATTGCGAAAAGCATCCAAGAAACATAAGTAAAAACATCATCAACATGAAAATAAACACCAAAGCTACATAAAACTGGAAATGAGTCGAGATCCAACGGTGAAGTCGTCAATTCCTCCGATGAAACCATTGAACTAAGCTAAGAAAGCAACAAACTATCTAACTAAACTAAGAGAGCGGTGGCGTTAAGCGCTTATGAGAGCTTCCTACCTAAACTACGATAGCGTTAAGCGCTACCTCTTCATTGTGGAAAGCTTCTATTTATAGAGTGGCTTTAACTTCAACCCTAAGGCAACTTCTTGTCGGTATTTGACCATTTTACCCTTGCAATAATTGAGGATCTTCATGTCAGCACGCCATTCTGTCTCCTTGACCAGGTAGATGACTTTTTCTGCGCTTCACCTCCATTATGCCATTATGTCTCCTTGACCAGGTAGATGACTTTTTCTGCGCTTCAGCTCCATTCTGCCATTCTGTCTCCTTGACCAGGTAGATGACTTTTTCTGCGCTTTTGCTCCATTTCTACTCCTGTCGTCAACTTCCTGATTCTCCTAGGTCCGAGCGACGACTTCTGGTATTTTACTTCAAAATCAGCTATTTTGCATCTGCCATGTCAATTTACACAAACTCCCGGATCCAACAGATTTCTGCACACTTAAGCTCAAAATTTGTGCATTATCTCCCCCAAAAGCATATAATTTTAACCCAAAACCAATGCATGAAACGAGCCTTATCATTGATTTGTATAGAGTTTTTATTCTCATATAACTAAAATTGTTACTCATATTGTTCATTGCTAATATTGATTCTAATTTTATTTGATTAATTAAAAATTGAAAATTAATATATTAAAAATATATTAATCTGTGTATAGCACATGCGTGATACTAGTGTTAATAAAACTTAACATTAGAACAATAAAATCAAGTTGACACGCCTTGATATGTTGGAAGAGTGCTTACAAATGGGAGGTTGGCCGCATCGTGAAGATTCTCCGCGGCCGCAAACTACACGGATCCACTGCCAAGGTTCCTACTGATTTCGGCACCTTCAAGCCCTAATTTGGTTGAATTTTTTCAATGTTTTATTTAATGTGTGTGTGTACGATTGATTTGCTGGTAGGTTTTCTCCACAACAAAATCTACAAGAGGGAGAACGAATCAAATTATCCTTGCTAACCTCCCACTCACTCACGCATATATGAAACATGAGAAACTAATCTCCACTAATAAGAAGCAACGTAGAAAACCTGTATATTAGGATTATGTATTAGAATTAATTTCTAAATTTTATATTAATTACATTTACATTCCTCAGCATAAAATATTATTCAAAACCTCCCAAAACTCCCCTTTTATATATTGTATAGATTTGTATGTGTGTTTTTTAAATTTATTTTGTAGTTTATCATTTATCTTTTTATTGCAATATTATTTTCCTCCTAATATTTTTTAGTTGTATATTAAATATTTTATATCTATTTGAACTTGATAATATTTTAGTATTCAAGCGTGTATGTTGTTAAGGATGATATTTTCTTTGTTGTATATAACAAATATTGAAAAATATTTAATTTTTTTTGAGAAATTCAATATTTAATTTTTTTTGAGAAATTCAATAATGCAATAGAAGAAAGAAGTTGTGAATATAAGAAGAATGCAAAAAATATAAAGAAAGTACTTATGTGTCGTGTAATATTTTTCATGTTGGTTTAGTTTTAAACTTGTTTAATTTTATATTTATAATTATTTTACATATGTTAGTATATAGTACATTTTTTTAATTTTATAATCTTATGTGATGAGATTTGATCGCCTGAGCGTCATTATATGGGCGATATGTGAGCGATTAATTACATGGCGGTGGGAGTGGAATTATAAATCTTTTTATTGTATTTTTACAATACTCTCTCTACCATAGATCATGATACGCATTTTATCTCTTCCAAATACCCACGCGCCAGTCAACAAACTATCCCACAACTAGAGGTGGCCAAACCAAACCGGACCGCCGGTTAACCGCCGGTTTCCAATCGGCGGTTCGGAACTGGAACCGGAACCGGACGACGGTTCCGGTTCGAAATCCGGTTACACAGTTTTTACGGTTCGGTTACGGTTCACAAAATATGCAACCGGAACCGACGGTTAACCGCCGGTTCGGAACCACAGGTTAACCGGTTAACCGGAAATATGTAGCCGTTGGCCGGTAGGTTCGTAGGTTGCAGGCGTAGGTCTGAAAAAGGTCGGTTAACCGCTGGTTTATGTCGGAAAACCGGCGGTTTGTGTCAGAAAACCGAAAGTTTCTGACACAAAACTGCCGGTTCCCGACGGTTCTGGGCTAGGGTTCAGGCGTAAGGTATAGGGTTGCAGCGTAGGGTCTGAAAAGGTGTCGGAACCGCCGGTTTTCTGACACAAACCAGCGGTTCGGTCAGAAAACCGGCGGTTTTCGACCGTTTTCAAATTTGAATTTAATTTTTTTTTTTTTTTAATATCAGATTTTCCCCCCATTTTTATCTATAAATACCGCCTTCTTCATCACCTCTACTCACCCCATTCTTGTGTTAACAAGGATTTCTCTCTCAATCTCTAATTCTCTATTCTCTACCTCATTCTCTCAATTTGCTCTCTACTTGTTTACCTAAGTTGTTCATCAATTTTCATAATTTGCACTTTATATTAGTTACAACTTGTTAAACTACATTACTATAAAAAAAATATGTCTTGGTGGTGACCGTGATAAACGGGGCAAAGGAATTGCCGAAGATCAATCTACCCGTCTGAAAAAATCATGACGACCTACTCATGCTGAGGCTGTTCGCTTACAAGTAAGTTATAAAATATTTTGCATATTATTTTTTTTATACATAACTTAATAAGTTTAAGTTCATGATTTTTCTATGTTCATCTTCTAAATTCTAATTCGTACATATACTACTATTTGTAGATGGAAGAAGATCGTCGTGCAGCTGCAGCCATTGCACTAGCCCAATTGGGTGGTCATGGCGCGGTTGGCGCCGAATCCGATGATGATAATTACATCTCGGTCGATGATTACGATATTGATGACGTTAATGTTAATCTGAACGATGATAATGAGGACAGTGACGGTGACCACGAAAATGAGGAAATCCCCCCCCCCCCCTTCACAAGACGGTCGCGGAGAAAAATCTAAATATAAATCTGATATATTTGTGAAACATTTCAAAAAGGTCCCAATAGTTTCTTCCGCTAATGACGTGCCGATATTTTTTATGGCATATTGTAACTACTGCACCAAAAAATACGAATTCAAGAAGTCCGGGGGATATGGCTCTCTCATTCGTCACATGCAGACGATTCATCCCGAACTATATGGGCATACCGCTAGCCAAACCCAATTCAACTTCCAAAGTGCGAGTGCCATGGCTCCGCCTCCGGTTCGTCTCAAACAGGTACGCCGTCCTCCGCTCTTTTAAGATATGATCATAAGCATACTACTGACGTTATGGCTAAATTTGCTGCCATGCATCATCTTCCTTTTGGTATTTATGATAATCAAGATTACGAAGATTCGATGAAAGAGTGTTATAATTTGAACTCAAAAAGACTACCTAGAACTTCGAGAAGTGCCACTTCATGGTGACTGAAGACATTGTCCTAGGTCACGTGGTTTCTGAGAGGGGTATCCAGGTAGACAAGGAGAAGGTGGATGTGATATCAAAATTACCATACCCTACGAATCAAAAAGAGGTGAGAGGTTTCCTAGGCCATGCAGGGTTCTATAGGAGGTTCATAAGGGATTTTGCAAAAATCGCGCAACCACTCACTCGGTTGTTACAAAATGATGTTGAATTCGTCTTTGACGAAGGATGTGAGAGGGCATTCCAGCTGCTTAAGGACAGGTTAGTATCAGCACCAATAATCAGGGCACCAGACTGGAACCATCCTTTCGAGATAATGTGTGATGCGAGCGATTTCGCTGTGGGAGCTGTCTTAGGACAAAAAATTGATGGAAAAAGCTATGTGATCTTCTATGCTTCCAAAACACTAAATCAAGCTCAGAAGAATTATGACACCACGGAGAAGGAAATGTTAGCCATCGTGTATGCCTTTGAAAAATTCCGACCCTACCTTCTTGGATCAAGGGTTATAGTCTTCACGGATCACGCAGCAATAAAATACTTACTGGCTAAGAAGGAGTCGAAGCCAAGGTTAATCCGTTGGGTGTTACTTCTACAAGAATTCGATTGGGAAGTACGAGATAAAAGAGGAACGGAGAATAGGGTAGCAGATCATTTGAGCAGAATCTTCCAAGGAGAAACAGAAGAGGCTATACTCGATGCCTTTCCCGAGGAACATTTGTACCTTTTGGAGAAATTTCCTAGACCACCTGACTGGGAAGCAGTTTTGGCTCTGACTGGTCTAGGGGAATCAGATAAAGGGAAGCGCACGCTGAATGCAGAACCATGGTTTGCTGATCTAGCCAATTACTTGGTCACAGGAGAGATGCCGGTTTCAGAAGAAGTTTCCCGGGCCCAGAGGATGAAGATTAGAAGCGAATCCAAATTTTATTTTTGGGATGATCCTTACCTGTGGAAAATGTGCTCAGATCAAGTGATTAGGCGCTGCATTCCCGAATGGGAACAAAGGGATGTATTAAATCATTGCCACGCGTTAGCATGTGGAGGCCACTTTGGGCCAAGGAAAACAGCGAGGAAGGTTCTAGACAGCGGATTTTATTGGCCAACATTGAATAAGGATGCTTTCGAATTCTGCCAGTGTTGTGAGAGATGCCAACAGACAGGGGGAATTTCAAGGAGAGATGAGATGCCTCTGATCCCAGTGATCGTGTGCGAAATTTTTGATGTATGGGGAATGGACTTTATGGGACCGTTTCCGTCATCATGTGGGAATACCTACATATTGGTTGCAGTGGATTATGTATCTAAGTGGATAGAAGCCAAGGCCACCACAACTTGCGAATCAAAGGAGGTGGCGAAATTTCTCAAGGATAACATTTTCAACAGATACGGAGTTCCTAGAGCCACCATCTCAGACCAAGGAACACATTTCTGTAATCGCACCATCGAGGCTTTGATGAAGAAATATGATGTACACCATCGAGTGTCAACTCCTTACCATCCTCAGTCTAATGGCCAGGCAGAGATTTCTAATCGCGAGATCAAGGCGATATTGGAGAAAACAGTTAATCCGTCAAGGAAAGACTGGAGCAAAAGACTCGGGGACGCATTGTGGGCCTACAGAACTGCTTTTAAAACACCTATTGGAATGTCACCCTACAGACTTGTGTTTGGTAAGATGTGTCACTTGCCTGTAGGAATTGAACACAAGGCGTACTGGGCAGTGAAGGAAATGAACATAAAGCCGATAGCATGCGAAGAAGAGAGGAAGTTGCAATTGCAAGAGTTGGAGGAACTTCGGCTGGAGTCGTTTGAATCTGCCATGTGGTACAAAGAAAGAACGAAGTTATGGCACGATAAAAACCTTCGGGTCAAGGAACTTCATGTGGGACAGAAAGTGCTCCTTTTTCAGTCTCGGCTTAAGCTCATGCCAGGGAAACTGAAGTCTAAATGGATTGGCCCATACACCATCGTTGGCATCTGAGCAAATGGAGCAGTAGAGATCCAGGGAAGTGCTCCAAACTCTGTTCCTTTCCTTGTAAACGGTCATAGAGTGAAAGTCTATAGGGATAATTCCGAGTTGTGTGTTGTGGACGAGATTCCACTACACACACTCCCTATTATTGCCTAAAAGGACAAGGGTAATTTCCGATGAATTCCTGGGTCAAGGGGTAAGTTGATAATTTTGGAAATTCACAACTGACCCAGGGAATCTCGGAAATACAACATGTAAATAGTTTAATCATTCTCTAGAAAAAAAAAAACAAACAAAATGAAAAAAAATGTGTATTTATGTGTATATAATTTCGAAGCACCAGACTCCTAGGGGAACTCGTATTGTATGTCCTAATCTAGACCCAGGGGTCTGGAATCTTCAAATTTTATTTTGTAGGGCATGGTCGAGGGGATTCGCCAGGAGAGACCCTGAAGGAAGGAGTCAAGGAGGGAAAGGATATTTTGAATTTCAAATTCTGGCCGATAATTATGGGAGATGTACGGTTGCTTACATCACGCCTGCAACCGCACCATCTTTTCACCAGAAAAGGCAACCGTCGTCCTTCTCTCTCCATCATTCCTCATTAGACAAAAAAATTGAGATTGCTCTTCCTTCTCTCTTCATTCACTTCTCTCTCTAAAAGACGGACGAAACCCTAACAACAAAATCGCCCAGTTCTTTTCGTTTTCTTTTTCAGATCTAAACCGATGGATTCTACCAAGGGAACTGAGTATGACCCCACTTTGTTGGCCGAATTGACACAGAAGGTGGGAAGCATAGAGAAAGCGAAGGAGGTGTACGCCCTATTCGCTGCCAGTCTGATGTCGTCTGCGCCGACTGTACCGTCACTGCCAATTCCGGCGGATTCGGCCGCGACACCGGCAAGTCTCTCTGAAACAAGATCGCAAGTCGCGGAACCGCCGCATGCAAAGGCCGTTTTGCAAGTAGCGGAGAAAGAGGAGGCTTTACACAGGCAATCGGAGGACGGTGAACAGACGCATGACGAGACCTTGAAGGAGACAGAAGGTAAGGTACCGGAGAACCCTAATCTTGAGGGTGGGGAAATGTATGAGGGGGAAACCCCTATTGCTGTTGAAATATATGAGGGGGAAGCCCCTATTGTGTTTGAAGTTCGTGAAGGGGAAACCCCGGTTTCTGTTGATATTGCTGAGGGGGAGACCCCTGTGTTTGAGAAGGCTGCTGAGGGGGAGACCCCTATGTTTGAAACAACTACTGAGGGGGAAACCCCTACTTTGGAGAGAATCGCTGAGGGGGAAACCCCTATTCCAGGAGATGTCAGGGGGGAGAACCCCATCTATATCGAGGGGGCAACCCCAATGTTGATTGGAGAGGGGGAAACCCCAGAAAAGCTGTTGGCGGAGTTGGATCTACATTCGACGGAGGTACCGGAGCCCGAGGAAGGGCTGAAATTGATCGTGGACCTGGTTGATGACCAGGAAACAAGTGAGCCCAAGATTGATGAAAGGGCCGAAAGGAGGCGCACCAGGAGAAGCCTCCTTGACGAAGTTGATGACTTCATACCTGAAGCGACAGAGACAAAGGCGCGCTTGGCCAAGGAGAGAGCAAGAAAAGGAAAGGCGCCGGCGACTGCATCTACCCGGTCAAGGAAAGCTCCCTCCGTCCAGGAGGTCGAGGAACCCCTTTCCCCTGAGACCGAGGAAACCCTTGTCGACGAGCACGAGGAGCCCATCCCTGAGCCAAGCTATAACTCTGAGGAGGTTGAGGAAGAGCCAATTCCCGGACGCCCCGTGATTTGGCTGACCAAGAGCTTGCTGGAGGAAATGAGACAGTTTGACGACCAGAAAAGAATCGCGGTGTACAAGGAACGATGCAGCGCAGGAAAAATGGCTGTTGCAGCACAGCCAAGAGAGAGTACCAGTGGATCTGGCAAGGGAGATTTTCTCCACTTTTCGTTTGAAGAATACCTCAGACCTGGACGCGGATTCCATCACATTCAGACTCTTCAATCAGGAACACGAGTTGAGCATTAGGGAGTGGTCCCTACGGATGGGGTTGTTCACTAAGGAAGAAGATGAAGAGGGGGCTTGGAACGACAGGATGGTGGGGATGCCAAAGAACACACCTGGGTTCAAAGTCCAGACAGCATGGGAACTGGTCACGCACTCTAAATCAGGGGCGTTCAAATCCAGCTACTCCAAGGCCTCCCACATCGAAGATCGGATCCTCCGTTTTGCTCAAACATTTATCAGTTACAATTTGATGGGCAGTGCGAATTCAGCCCTCACTACTACCGATCTCTACTTCACTTGGTGCATGGCAGAGGGTGTTAAGGTGCACCTCGGATATTGGATGGCGCAGGCGTGCCACCAGATGACGAGCAACCTAGGACGTCATATGTACACCTGCCACCTCATCGGCGCTTACCTCCAGAGGAATATAGAAATGAGAATTGCCAAGGCTGCTCCACTTGTAGTCATGTGCGACCCCCCAGAGGTGTTCAGTGTTGATTATTTCTTCAACAAGGGGTTGCTGCAGACTCAAGGCACCAAAACTCTCTTCTATTCTTTAGGAGACAAGGTGAAGGCGGAGCCGGAGGAAGCAGAAGAGGCCATACCAAGTGAAGAGATCGAGGAGCTGCGGAAGGAAGTCCAGGACATGAAAAAGGAGATGCAGATAATGCGGAAGGATATGATGAAGGAACTCGGTGGGATAAGGAACGAATTGATGGGGAATCGGGAGGCAGTGCAGACCCTGAGGGGAAATATTGCTGATTTGGCAGTGAAATGTGCCAAACAGAATGATAGGATGACGGAAGCGGTGGAGCTTTCAATGAAAATGTTGAAGTGGATGCAGCAGACGCTCCCCTTGACCCAGTTGAGGACAACTCCTGGGTCCAGCAGTGAAGTCAGGCAGCCCACCCATAGCAGTCCCTCCGTCAAGCGACCACAGCAGTCGCTTCAGATGATCTCCCCGACCATTCCCGTGCAAATTCCAGCCCCACCAAAATCAAAATTGATCGTGAGAAAGTCAGTACCGGAAATCCCAGAGCAGAAGGAAGAAGAGCTGGAGCAGCCAGCTAGGAAGAAGGTGAAAGTAACCCGCCCCGGAGTCCCACCCCAGTCTGGCTCCCGAGGGAGCCAGCCCCAGAAATGATTAAACATCTCTTGACCAAGTAACTTTTATTTTTCGTTCTTTTCGTTTTTTTTATTGTCTACCTGTTATTTATGTGTTTAACATTTGCTATATCTTCTCCCACTTAGCCCACTGCGTGGTCTAAGTGTGAGAAGTTCGTGTTTTCTGTTGTTTTATTTGTTTTTCTATGTTTTTCTGTGTCTTTCTCCCACTTAGCCCATTGCTTTGTCTAAGTGTGAGCAGTTTTATGATTTTAGTTTTGCATTGATCTCTCTGTTCCCCCCTTCACGACGATGACTTAGGGACAAGCTTGAGTGAAGTGGGAGGGGGAGAGGAGTCAATGCATTACCCGTATTACATGTTAAGAGTTTTTTAGTTTTAAGTTTTGTCACATGAGCCAGTGGATTTAATACGGCATGATTCCCTTAGTGAAAGTAATTGAAGATAGGAGGCATTTCAACTTAGAAGCTTTTTTCTTAAATGAGCCTAGTTAATTTGAATGAAGCAAGAATGACGGAGAATGCCTCTACTTACTTAGTTGTGAAGCCCTATTATATAGTGAGTTATAAACCTCAGATACCTTTGAGCTAACAAATGTTTAAGGGCCACTACTGAATGCTTAGGGAAGAAGAGCTATGAAGGAGAAAGAGAAAAAAAAAAAAGGGAATTGGGTTATGAAGGTATAAGCTGGACGAAGTCCAGAGGAAAAAATGGAGGAATAAGCTGGACAAAGTCCAGATGTTGAAAAAAAAAAAAAAAAAAAAGGGGAAGAGAGAAGAAAAAAAAAAGAGAGGAGGAATAAGCTGGACGAAGTCCAGAGGGGGGAATGGTCTAAAACAGGAATAATGATAGCCTGACCCAGAAAGGAGAAAACTCTCATAACCCAACGCTTCAGTGGTGTAGCATTAACTTAAGAGAGAATCGATCCTAACATCCCTGGTGAGGAATGAGTGATCGAGTGAACCTAACAATTGGGTAAGTAGAGAGCTATCTTGACAAACTGACAGATTGGCTAGGTAAAGGAAGGGAAAAGGCCTATTTGGAGGAGTGCAAACTATTGGAATGACCTTAATCTTGTGGGGACAGATGCCTAAAATTGAAACTAGCTCATGTATATATGTGTTTTGCGTGTTTGTGTGATTTTCTTATATTTCTTAGTTTTTCTTGAGTCTAGGTTTAGGAGTCGGTCAAGAGATAACCTCGCTTGAAATTTGCCTTATTCTTTTTCTTTTCTTGTCTTTATACTTGAGGACAAGTATGGTTTAAGTGTGAGCAGTTTGATAAGGCTAATTTCATGCATCGGTAATGTGCAAAAAAATGTTATAAATTGCTGGGTCTAACACGTTTCCTAAGCCAGGTGTGTGAAGAAAATCGCTAGATCAAGGAAGTAATGAAGGAGATGGTCTAGCGAGAGAAAAGGACGAAATGAGCAGGATTTACAAGGAAAATTAGCGTGACGGGGGAGTCTACAGCTGAGGGCAACAAAGTCATTATCAATACCTCGCTGGACCCACTAAAGTGCCTATAAATAGAGAGGAGCATGCAGCGTAATGGGAGAGTTTTCACTCTTCTTAGCTCATACATTTACACACACACTTGGGAAACATTCGGGGGATAATCGTGATAGGGGGGGTACTTTCTTAAGATCTCGAGTTTGGTAACACCGTCCCAGTGAGGGCGAAGATACAATTGTTTTAATTTCAGCTGTTTTTGCTAGTTTCACCCGTCGAACTTCACTTTTGGGAGTCGACTTTGATGTTGATGATGTTTAACTGCTTATCGCTCATGGATCTGAGTTTAGCTGTTTAATTTCAAGTTACTTTTGCTTAGATCTCTCTACTGTTAGCGTAGTTCTTAAATTGCTATGTCGATCTCTGCTTATTTCGTTATTGAGGTGTTTGATGTGGAATTGGGTGACAGATCTGTGGTTGATTGAGTGTTCGGAGCTTAAATTTGTAAATCTGACGTGATGGAGAATTTCTTCTGTTTGGAGTCCGTGTCGGACGCTTGGATCCGGAGTGGATTTAGCGTCTGAAGTTGGTTTTGGCGTGTGAAAGAAACAGTAGTGGATAGACTTGTTTTATTTCCTTTGTTTTCTATTTCCCTTCGTCTAGGTATGCAGATCTGTTAAGTTCTTCGTTATTTATGCATAGATTTGATTCCAAGTTAGTAGCCCTGTTTTTTATTTGCGTATGTGTTTTCTCCAGAAGTTTTTATGCGAATTTGGTTGTAGAAGACGATGTCACTGTCAGTTAGTACGAGAGTTAGTTATTCTGCCACTTTCCAGTCGTACTCTGTTTTGTTTCTTAGATGTGGTCCCACCGTAGATTTATCTCCTAGGTCTAGCTGTTAGGTTAAGTTTCTCTCTAATATTCCCAAGTCAAGTTAATTTTAATTTTCCTCAACTCAAGAAAATGCGTGGCAGCAGCCAACACCAAAAAATACTCCCAAATCCTTGATTACGAGTCTTACGCATCCTTCTCTGTGGGATCGATCCCTACTTCCCTATACTAGGTTTAGTAAAGTGGTTGAGGGTTTTTGAAGCGGGGAAGTACTTGTGTGTCCGACGACCGGGATTCCGCACAACCTACGAGTTCCTAGACCAAGTGATCTAGTGGACTTGCTGGATCTGGGGAACCTGCCTTATTTGAATATCGCAACACTGCACACACACCACACTTGTACTGTCACATCCCGACGTAGCTTCACTTTCCAAAAGCATGCATACATGGGAATTACGGTTCACTTTATGGACAATAGTTGGTCTTTGAACAAACGTTTAATTGCTTTTAGAGATTTTCCTACACCACACACTGCAAATTTAATTGCTTTTTTAATTATTCAAGTTTTGAATGAATATCAATTATGCAATAAGGTGTTTTCTATTGCTTTTGATAATGCAACTGCTAATACTGCAAGTATTAGCGACTTGATTGATGCGTGCTCTCCGATTATCGATGGTAAGTACTTTCATCAAAGATGTGTATGTCATATTTTGAACTTATGTGTACAAGATGCACTTTCTTTATGGCAAAAGCATGTTGATCCTATTAGAAATGCAGTTAGAGCGATCCATTTCAAGCTTGGCAAGGCTTGGAAAAAATATTGCCGTAACAGGAACATCAGGTATACAACTTTTATAATGGATGTGTCTACTAGATGGAACTCTACATATGATTGCCTCAATTCTACTTTGGAGCATAAAGATGCTTTGTGCGATTTTTTTAGAACTAATCCATATGGTGATATAGTTCTTACGCCTAATTGTTGGGACCAAAGCATGAGTTTATGTCAATTGTTCAAAGCTTTCAAATGTGCGACCGTTGAATTATCGAGTGTTTACTATTGCACATCTGTTCGTGTGTTAGAGCATTGCATGTATATAGCACTTGGTTTTAAAACATGCATGAAAAATGCTAGATCTCGTGAGTTAATGTGTGTTTTATTTTATATGATTGAAAAATGGTTGAAGTATTTTAGTGAAATTCCAACTGTGTTTTTAATTGCTAAGTGCTTGGATCCGAAATGGAAATTAGCTGGCACAACTAAGATCTTAGATTTCTATTATCAAAATTTGCGTTCTATTGATCTTAGTCCACTTCAAAATTTGCCTTATGATGACGATGAAACCTCGAGAGTTTTTGAACTAACCATTCCCGATAGATCACTTGTTCAAGCTCAATTTGAAAGTAGTTTGCGTACTCTCTTTGCCGAATATGAAGAAAAGTATAACCGTACCCACCAAATTCGTCCACGTACACAACTTGCTCCTCAACCGCAGCAATACGGCGGTTTTGGTTTTGCTTATGATGACCCCGATGCTCAATCACAATTAGCCGACTTATACGGCTACGGCACCGGCTCAAGTTCAAGGTCCACCTCAATGAGATCGGTAAGCGAGTTAGATTTTTATTTGGAAGCACGCCACCATACTTTTAGTGATGCAGGTCCTACACCCGCCCAAATCGATGTCCTAGAGTGGTGGGGAACACACGAGAAAGATTATCCAATACCTGCGTCAATGGCTAAGGAGATCTTTGCAGTCCCGGCTTCCACCGTAGCCGTCGAGTCCGCTTTCAGTGTTGGAGCATGTGTCTTGGACGTGAGAAGAAACAAACTCTCCGCGAGAAATATGGAAGCTGTGATGTTACTTGATGATTGGGGAAAAGCTGCAAAGAGAGCGCAAGAACCAGATTGGGATGCTCGTGAAGAGAGTGAGGAAACCTTCACCGACACCGAGGATGAAGGTGGAGAATGAAGGCCAACCGTCGTCAACCGCCAACCAACAAGGTAAGCAAGGTAAGAGAACTACGTGGACTTTGATTCCTCAATGCAATTGAGCATTAAGGATACGTAGGCACCTCAACTTAAATTTTAAATTTAAGTTGAGCTCAAGTCCTTTTCCTTTTTTTTTTTTTTTTTTCTAATTGTTTCAACTTTACTTTTAATATGTTTTTTGTAAATTGTAATTTTGTATTTAAATTTTAAATTCAAGTGTATAGTTGTATTGTTGTATTTTGTAACTTGTAATTGTAATATTGTATTGTAGAAATTTACATTCAAAGTTTGAAATCAATAAAATTGCAATTCTTTATCGTTTTCAATTCTCTTTGGATTTTACTATAGAATTGCAATAAAAGTTATAACTCTAAGATTTAAATAACTCTAAGATTTTTTTAAAAAAAGAGCCGGAACCAGCCTGGAATCGGTGAAAAACCGGCGGTTAGTAACCGGAACCGGATAACCGGTATCCGGGCCGGTTACGGTTCAAGATATCGACGAACCGGAACCGGCGATTTTCGAACCGTGGCCACCTCTACCCACAACACTAACATGTCTACTCGCTGCATCACAAATTTCATCTTGCCCAGATTATTGTTCAATATTCATCGAACAACTTTTTTTCCAGTTGCACCGATCACTGCGAAGGGAGTTTTTGTATGGAGTAATTTTTTCCTTCGTTTATGGCTCATCGCGGAGGCAATTCTCCACGAATCTCTTTTGATTCGTCTCCGATACTCCCAAAACTTCATCCCTGTGGGGTTTATAACTCCCGCGCCAAATTTTCTTTTCGATTTCAAGCTTTAGCGTCAGATCAACAAAAATTAAAACCCCCGATGCCGATGCCCAAAATCGAAAAAGGGGTCAATAGAAAAAAGAAATTTGTTTAAAATTTTTTGTATCACGCTCTGCAATTTTTTTCTGAAATTTGAGAAGGAAGAGAGTGGAAGGGGTTTTACATCTCACCCCCGCAATTTTGTGAAGAAATCAAGATGTGCTGTGAAATTTCAGTTTCGAGAAAAAATCATGAAGATGAAACTATTGGGTTATGCGTAATGTTGATGGAGAATTAGATTTGGAGAAAAAAATAGAAGAATCGAACGAAATTGTAAAGACAAGAAGAATTAGATCGGCAGAATGCAGATAGATGGTTTGTTGACCAGCGTGTATTTGGTAGAGATGAAAGTGCATCATATATTCATATTAGAGAGAATATTAGGTGCAATAAATTATAATAATAGAAAATTCATTATTCCACACTAGTGCCCCGTAATTAGTTGCTCACATATCGCCCACATAATGACGCCCAGGCAGGGGTGGGTCGATACGATATATCGTATCGAAAACGTTGTATCGTGTATCGTATCGAAAATATCGATATGAGAGAATTTCATATCGTTATCGTATCGAAAGTTTCGATATATCGAACTTTCGATATAAAAAAATTTCATATCGTTATCATATCGATATTTCGATATATCGTACCGAAATTCGATATATCGTTAAATATCGATATATATCGAAAATAAAATATCGATATATATCGAAAATATCGATATATCGAAAATTTTCGATATATATATATATCGTATTTTCGATATAAAACGATATATCGCGATATAAGGAAATTCATATCATTATCGTATCGAAAACTTACGATACGATATCGTATCGTATCAAAAATTACGATATATCGAAAATTCGATAATTTTTCGATATTTTTCAATACGATACAAGCGATATATCATTTTTTCGGTATTTTTCCCCAGCCCTACGCCCAGCCCAGGAGATCAAATCTCATGCACATATATTCAATACTACTCCTTCCGTCCATGAAAATTCGTCCCGGTTTGACCGGGCACGGGTTTTAAGAAATGTAATGGAAAGTGAGTTGAAAAAGTTAGTGGATTGTAGGTCCTACTTTTAAAGTATTAGTTTTATAATAAAATGTGAGTAGTAATGAGTTAGTGGAATATGAGGTCCACTACCAAAAATGGTAAAAGTGAAATCGGACAAATTTTGGAGGACGGACGGAAATGACAAAAACTGGGACAAATTTTTGTGGACGGATATTTTACACAAATTATACTAAATTCATAATTTTGTACTCCAAATTATTCATAATTTTTTTGCACAAATCACACTGTGCGAGTATATCACAACCTTATTTAATAAATTAATTATATTTATCAAATGTAGTATATATATGTTTATTAGTAGGAGTATTAAATATCACTGAAACTATTTAAAAATCTTATTATGTGTATGAGGTTATTTGTTGTAGTATATCTTATCATTACTACTACATTTACTATTTTAGATCTATACAATAATATTATTTTTTTTTAATTCAAAAAAATATTTCATAATTTAAAGGAAATAAACTCAGCAATGTATTGTTGAAATGATAGTAGAGATTGTGGGCCATTCACATTTCATATGGCTGGGCTTTTATAAGGAGGCCCATTTAAGCCATAATAATAGTACGGTACAAATCATTTTATTCTTCTCTCTCAGCACTCTTTTTTTCTTCTCCGTCCGTTCACGCCGCCGTTCGGACGTCTACGCTGCCCTCCTTCTTCCTCTCCCAATCCACCATAGTGTGGAATTTCAAGCTTGGTGCTTCAAAGGCTATGCTCAGAAATTTGTGAAATTGGTACACATTTTTTTTGTTCTTTAACCTTTAACGTTGTGGAGTTGAAATGGTAGTGAAAATGGGAGATCAGTGAAAGGGTCCCTTATATTGGCCTTTGTTGCTGAGAAGAAAAAATTAAGCATGTTTTTTCATGATAGATGCTTGTTAATTGGCCTTTGTTGTTGAGAAGAAAAACTTAAGCACGTATGATTAATAAAAATTGAAGCTTGAATGAGAATTTGTGGAAGTGTTCTTGGTATAAGCTAAACTGGTGAAATGGCTTTGAGATTAGTTGAACTCATATGTTTGAATTAGTTTGAGAAATGATGCGATGTAGTAGAATTTAGAGTTGAGAGAAATTAGAAGAGTTCTTGTTAATTCAGGAGTTGTGAGAGTTTATAGATATGTGAAATAATGATTGGAGTGTGTGATTTGAGAAATGTGGGAGTTCTTAATAGATGAAATTATGGTGAAAAAAGAAAAAATATTGGCAGATGTAAACCGATTTCTGCAGAAAACCTCGTGCATTAGCGATTAACTGTCAGCACTTTGGAACTGGTGGTTAACTGTCAATTTTTGGTTCCAAATATCTGGAACCGAAGCCAAAACCCAATAGGTAGAATGAGAATTATGTTTCCGATTCAGTCCTTGTGTCTCGTTTTCAGTTTGAAAACCAAAATTGTCAGTCCAATTTCAGGCTGAACCGGCGGTCTCTACTTAACCACACACTATTCGAACTTTGTCTATTTTGACCTTCTTATATTTACACAGTTATTAATGTGTGTTTAAGCTTGATTGGTGATTGGTGATTAAATATTTATAGAACTTGAATTATAGTATATATATATAAAGTGTTCGATGAACCACATTTTACATATGTTTACTGATGCTAGAATTTGAATCACAGGACATGTTACTAACTTTGTTGGAGTTATTAATAATCTTTTCGTGATTCATTAATTTTTATGAAACATAATATGTATTTGATTTTATTATATTTTTATTAAAACCATAATCTGAAATAACTGCAAAAGCTTCCATTTCCATTTCCATTTCCATTTCCATTTCCACATGCACCACCACTCACCAACAACGTGTAGGGGCAAAGCTGTGGAGCATGGAGCATCATAAAATGCCTGAGGTTATCTAGGTGCAGTGAGAGCATTGCTGCTAATATACACGGTGGTTTACCACTCGGAATGAGGGGATCATGGTTTCATGCCGTCTTGGGCCGAAAAAGCCGTCGAGCCTTTGACGGTCTATCCTCCAGAAACACCACCTTGCAGTATCTTGCGCGTAACCCAATTCCAACATTCTTGAGTAATGGAGAAAGGAAGCTCTTCAATGCTACCACTCAAGTAAAAATAAAGCGTGGTATATATTTTCCATACTAGTATGCTCAGTTATCTGCTTTGATATTATATTTTTTTGCTGTTGCTCTATGTTTGCTTTGATACTGGTTATTTTTATTTTGTTTTGACGTAATTATATTGCTTAGGGGGTTCTGTCATACACGGCATAGGAGTGTCACCTTGCAGATTTGTCAATGGGCTGTCTCTCTCTGCGCTTTCTTCTTTTTTAACTCACAATGCAGCAAATTTTTGTTCTTTGCCTGAAAATGAAGCCAGGATTGAGCCGATGGGTTCTGTTGTATTACCTTGCCCGGGTGATTTAAGCAGTGAAGTGAAAGAGGTTCGAGTTGCTGCTGATGATAGTGATTGTGATGAGCCAAGATCACAACCTAAAGCTATAACTCGAGAATCTATTGACTTCACAAAAATTCCAATTGAGAAGCTTCCGTCTGTCCTTATTATAGGACGTCCAAATGTTGGGAAGTCAGCATTGTTTAACCGGTCAGTTTTAATCATGCAGTCTTTGATGGCTTAGAGTTGATATGTATGGAATTTGGTATTCATATACAGTTTATATTTCGAAGCTATGATATCATTCATTCTTCCATTTATTGGCCTGCATATTTAAGTTAGCTTGTTGGAACTGTAGTTTGATTCGGAGGAGGGAGGCACTTGTTTACAACACCCCTAATGACCATGTTACACGTGATATAAGAGATGGAATTGCTAAACTGGGGGATTTACGTTTTCGCGTTCTAGATTCAGCTGGCTTGGAGGCAGAGGCTTCTTCAGGTTCTGTTCTTGGTAGAACTGCTGCTATGACCAGATATGTGTTGGCAAAAGCCCATTTGGCACTTTTCTTGATTGATGCAAGGTTAGACTTGTTTTCACTTCAAATGCCTGTGAAGTTTTCTATGCTTGTGACGTGTGTATGTTTAGGACTCCACTTTGTGGCATATGCCTTTCTTTATGATATGCATTATGCAATCAAAAAACCAAAAAGAGAAAGTGAGAGACCTGTGGCAATGTATTACATTTGCAATTGCCACTGTACTGGGTATTGCTATGTTATTCTCATTTGATGCTCAAATCATATTCTAATTTGGGTTGCATGTATCAAGTCCAGAGATGGATTGCAGCCGTTGGATTTGGATGTTGGAAAGTGGTTAAGAAAGCATGCCCCTGGTATGAAGACAATAGTGGTAATGAATAAAGCTGAGCTGCTTGATAACGTTTCTGGCTCTCTTGGTGCTGCTGCTGGTGAAGCTTATACATTAGGATTTGGTGATCCTATTGCTTTATCTGCGGAGACTGGATTTGGGTTGGCAGAGCTTTCTGAAGCTTTGAGGCCACTGCTTGAGGATTTTGTGCTACAGAATATTGACGGTAAATTCTCAAGGTTCTGAATGAGAAATCATCTTTCCTTTCCCCTTTTTGGTTCCATTTTCCAGCTTGGTTGGCTTTATCAATGTTGGTCTAAAGTTGTAGTGGTTTTCATCGAAATTCCTGGTTAGATGCATATGATTTCTCGTAAATTAATTTGTTAAGTTGATTTATTAACCGATGGTTGTCAATAATCACTTGGTTTGCACATGGTTTTAAGATGCATTCTTGACCATCATCTCTACATGAATTGCCTAGAAATGCGTCTGAGGTGCACACATTGCATTTAGAGCTTCCAAGTCCAAAAAATTATTGGGCTTTTAATGCTTTGAAATTGATGGGCTTAAATTTTTTAAGCTTTAATTTGAAGTGGCCTGTTTCTACACAACCCTATCTATGAAATTAAAAGGCAAAAGGTTATGTTTGGACTTCTTGGGCATCTGTTAAAGCTATTTGATCATTAGACTTCTATTCTTGTCACGACTGCACTTGCTAGGGATAGCAAGCTCGGTTGACCATGACCAGGGGATGATTAAAGAAATGAGGAAGAAGGGGAAAACAACAATTTGTGAACTCGGACATGTCTCAATAAAGAAATAACTTGAATAAAATCAAAGTATCACTTGGAAGCACGATAACTCGAAGTAGTAATATTCAAGAAAACATGAAGAAACATTGTTTCAGCAGAAGCATTCGAGCGAAGAACGATGCCATGTGTGAAGAAATGATTATTTGCTATGTTTTCATCATATTATTTTTGTATTATATTTGTTATGATTTTCACATGATTTATGCCTCAGACCGCCTTGAGGCTAACGCATTTTAAAACCTTGGGTCTGCACTGATAATTTTCGAAGTTCCTAATGGAATATGCTTTCTGTTTCCAGTTCTAGAAGAAGATACTTGCGATGATAGCTCCTACTTGGATGAGAATATTGACTCTAAGCTTCCATTGCAGTTGGCAATTGTTGGAAGACCAAACGTAGGGAAGTCTACTTTGCTGAATGCTCTCATACAAGAGGACCGAGTTTTAGTAGGACCAGAAGCTGGTTTAACTCGAGATTCAATCCGAGTTGAATTTCAGTACGAGGGGAGAGACGTTTATCTTGTAAGTAAGAGATTATCTTAGTGTGCTGGAGATGTTTGTGTTGAATCGATTGCATAAGATGATCAGTGAACAAGTGTGACTTTCTGTTTTAATGCACTGAGTTAAATAGTTTTATAGCAGTGTTTCTGACTCATATGAATTAGGCTATGAGTTTCTAAAATTGATGCTACCTTGTACTTCAAAGACATTGAGTTTTGGTGTAGAGTAATGCAGTAGCTTCACTATGTTGTCAAGCGATAGAATATTGCTTATTGATCTTAGTCTAAAGATTTCAACAAATTCATTCCCCATGGATAGTCCGTTCACCAATATAAATTTTCCCAAGAATAATATCTTGGACTGCATAACAAAACTACACCTAACATTGTTCACATTTTGATATTTTATTTTTTTCCAGGTTGATACCGCAGGTTGGTTGGAGAGAACAAAACAGGACAAAGGCCCATCATCCTTGAGCATTGTGCAATCAAGGAAAAACCTAATGAGGGCCCATGTGGTTGCACTAGTTCTGGATGCAGATGAGGTCTGCTTTGTTTTCCGTAAATGACATTTGCATTAATTGGTCTCTGAAGTGCTCTTCTTATTTCTCTATAATTCTATATATTTTTGTACTTGCTTTTAGTTTTACTAGTATTTTACTAATAGTCACAAGCTTGGTTACGTTTCCAGCATGACATCATTATTGGTAATTATAATTGAACCTTTTTTTCCCAACGATTCCAACTGAACATGCCTGTGGATGCTTATCAATCTTCTTTACTGCACTGAGGATAACTGAAGATTTCATGCAGGTGTGCCACTACTGTGTTCATTTCTCGAAGAAGCTTATGCTTTTTTGGGAATAAGATGATGCATATGCTCCATTATCTATTTTGGTTTTGAATCTTAAGTGTTTAATTGCTTATTCCCTGAAACCCTTACATCAACCTCTCATTCTTCTACACTTAATCCTAATCCATAGATACTACTGCCATTTTCATTTTTTAGATATTTATACTTTTGCATAATATTAAGCTTGTGTTTCTTTGCCAATATGCTGGGTTTAGAACATCCCAATAAAGATATTTACTCCTTTTACCCTTTGCCAATAAATGTGCAGTACAATGGCGTGCCCTTTATTGATGAGCTATGTAATACATTCACCGTTTGTTTCATTATCTGTGGTTCCGTTTCATATTTTGGGTGGGATACCTGTGAGGATTGATATAAATAGACCTACTCTTGGTTACATTTGGAATGTTCTAGTATCTATCCTGTTCTCAATATAACATGCTGTATTTAATTCCTTTATATAGATTGCAAAAGCTAAAAGGAGTATGAAACATGCTGAAGTAGTTATAGCAAGGCGAGCAGTAGAAGAAGGTCGAAGTTTGGTTATTGTGGTGAACAAGATGGATCTTTTGTCGGGTAAACAACATGAAAGGGTTGTCAATATCGTACCTGAAGAAATTCAGAGTGTAATTCCTCAGGTCAGTAATGAGAATCTAGTACTATTTCATCAATGATATATTCTGTATGGCTGTTTCCAACTTGATATTTGATGTAAAATTTACCAAAATCTTGTTGTATTGCTATTTTTTCCATATACGATCGGGAGGAGTTCTGTTTGTAAGTGGTCATGCTGAAATATTTATGCCTGTCTCCAAAGTGCGCCTATTAATACAATGTCTCATTTTATCTTGCATTTGATGAAAGTTTGTCACCAGGTGACAGGATTACCTGTGGTATTTGTTTCTGCACTTGAGGGCAAAGGAAGGATGGCTGTGATGCGCCAGGTTGTTGATACTTATGAAAAATGGTGCTGTAGACTGCCAACATCTCGTTTAAACCGCTGGCTACGCAAGGTTTGCTGAAATTGTCCGATCCCCCCAACACTCCTTGTGTAAACTAGTCGTTGATGGCTGTCGTATTTATACAGGTTATGAGCAGACATTCTTGGAAAGATCAGTCCGCCCAACCCAAGATCAAATACTTCACCCAGGTGAAGGCCCGGCCACCTACGTTTGTTGCGTTTGTGAGCGGGAAGGTTCAGCTATCGGACACAGACCTCAGGTTCTTAACGAAGTCACTCAAGGAAGACTTTGATCTGGGGGGGATTCCTCTGCGTATTATGCAGCGGACCGTTCCTAGACGTGGCGAGGGTGAACCCAAAAAGAACACACGACCTGCCGGAAAAACAACACAACGCATGGTTAACTAGCTCGAACCGAATAATGGTGCACTATAATTAGCTAGTGGAGTTTAAACATTAGTATAATTTCATAACTAAAGGTACACTTCAAAATTATGATAGTATAATTATAATTTCATGACTAAATTATGATCATTCAAACATTAGCATAATGTTTTGTATACAGTTTTGAAAACCACACAGTTTTGTATGTCATGACTAAATTATGATCATTCAAACATTAGTATAATTTCATAATTGAAGGCACACTTCAAACATGGTTAACTATTTCGAACCGAATAATGATGCACAATAATTAGCTAGTGGAGTTTAAACATAACAGCTTTAAACATCACCGATCAACTGAATTTAGTACGGGATGCTAAACAAATTCTCGTTTTCCATGGTAACATTTGAAGGAATTAATGAAGCTGATATGCTTATATACACTGTTTACAATTAATATATTTATAATATATCATGCTGGACAATTCTACAAGATTCAAATAAATTTAATTGCAACCAAATAAATACTACTATATAAAATAATGTTATTATGGAAAAAATATTTACGTAAATTACTGAATAAAGGATATCGACGAAATGAAATGTAAATATTACAACTCAATATATTTAGATTTAAAAGGATTAGTTAGGAAGGTTATGAATGAGTTTTATACAATACATTGGTAGATATAGGTATTAATCAAATCCTTCGTCCATCATTAAATATTTTATATTGCATTTTAGGACACCCACAATTAAATGTTCTGTTTCATCTGGACTATTTTTGATAAATGGACTTTATACTAAGACATTTAAATCCACATTTTATTAGTATAATATATTAAATTAATATAGTAAAAAATAGGTTTCACAATTATTTTCACTATTCTTTTTCATTCACTTTTTCTTTTACCTAATCCATGTCTAATCAAAGTGAGATAGTTATTTATAGATGAAAAAAGTGCAAATTTATAATAGTGATATAATCAGATTGCTTGAGATCCTGCAAACCAAACTTGTTATTGTGCGCATCTTCGCATCTCACTCTCATTTTGCTCTCTTTATTTTTCAGGCCATTTTATTATTTTAATAATGTATGCTCTAGTTATGCGTAGTTATGAACAATGTTAAGAAACAAGTAGGATATATAACAATTTTCTGTCATTTAATTTCACTTTAATTAATTAATAAAATGTGGTATTAGGGTCAATAAATTTAAAGGAAATAGAACTGAATTTGAAGCTCAAAAACCATTTGGTCAAATTCTGGTTTATCCCATGACTTTAAAAAATGGTCAATTAAATCATAACTTTGACAATTTTCTGAATTGTCCCATAGAACTGAATTTGGGGAGAAATGAGCATGGCGTGGAAGCTGGAATTGAGCATGCCTTTTGAGCTTTTGGAATAATATTGATGTATTATGTTCATGTCATGCTCAATTACGGTGTCCATGTCATACTCAATTCTCCCCAAATTTAATTCCATGAGACAATAATCATTGGCAATTTTGAAAGTTACGTCTAGACCATAATTTGACCAAATTTTGTGAATTTTTTTTCGCGGTTTGCCCTAAATTTAAAGTTAAGGTATAAATAAATTTAGCTTTAGGACTATGATTCATAATATTATAATGAAATATATTTTTATGAAAAAGATTATTATAGCAGTAAAACTGTAACACAATAAATCGTGTGCATGGAGCCCAACCCTAATCTGATAGTTGTTATTGATGTTTGGCGAGAATTAACGAGCTACACTATATCAAAATCACGTTTATGAAGTTTAATATAACGAAATTTAGTCGAATTTTACTAGCTATCCATCATTATTTTCCATTTAAGGATACATTTATTACACCTATGGGCTATGGTTCTTTATAAACCAATAGTCCAAAAATATTATACAGAGTTGTGTGGTTTTGCATGCACACTGTTACTCATTTATTAATGCATACTACTATTTGATTACAAAAATATGAAGAATTAGTTGTGTATAATTGGTGAGGAAAAATTTGGCATAGGCTTGTTTTTACTGGAGGAGATAATGGGTATAGTTAAGTCAGATTTTATGGGGATTAAATACAGTCTCAAAATTAATGAAGTTTCATCGCAAAAATAATTATTTATACCTGATATATTTGGATCTCAAAAATGCGGGGCTATGAAACAGCGGGGAATTCCGACAAGCAAACTTTGTCTTGTGAAGAAAATGGGGTCCAACAACACTTGTAAATATTGTCTCTGATCAGTCGTCTGCAAGTCATGATTTGGCTGTAACTAATCAATCATCACATTATTATTCTCCCCTCTCGTGCCTAACAGCTGCGCACCAGACACATTTTCATTCTCAACATTTTTACCTATCTCTATATGTTTCATTATTCAATTACTTATAGTAGTGTTTATTTACCCTTTATTTGAACATATACACACAACCGTGACAATGAATTGCAACTCAGTTGGTAAACCATTTTATGTCGTCACAAAAGTATATAAGATTTTTAATTAACAATCACCATAAATTATTAGCCACAAGAATAACACTTGGTGTTAAAACTTGGAGTCATGCCGGATGATTCCAAATCTAAATTACATACCATATAAGCTCGTTAGACATATAGTTCATAAATCATGATTTCACCCTATTTTGAAGATTTGACTTTACTTTTTAAAACAATAGCTATATTATGGGTAAGCACAATGATAAAATCCAGGTTTGTACAGTAATTTTTCAGTTTTATTGAAACTAGAAAATGGTAATTAATGTACTACTTATAACTTTAATTCAAAATTTGAAAAATGAGACAAAACACAGTGTGGTTATAGGAATTAAGAAACCTAAATCCACATAGAAAATTCTTTAGACAATACACATTATGTGTTTATAATGGGAGAAGATATATTAACCAGTAGTGGAAAGCCTATATATATAATTGGATTTCCAATAACTAAATACAAAAGCTGAAAACCCTAACTTAGAACAAAAACGAAATCATAAATATATATATTACCACTGCAAATAAGTAAGTAGGTTTCATGGAAACGAAGAACTCAATCCACATAAAATCAGCATCAGCAGTCATATTTATATGTGCATACTAATCATAACAGTTAAAGTTACTTGAACAGATTGCTCAAGTCCTTCCCCGCCTCCGATTCTGATTCCGATATCGCACCCCACTCCCACAACCGATCCGAATACGCCGCCGCCGCCGGAACCACGCCATGCGCCGCCGCCTGCGGCTGCAGAGCCGTGAAATCCGCGACCAGATTCGGCGCACTAGCCGGATTGTAGTGGCCGATCGACGATGAGTAATTATGAACGAGTTTGTGGAGATCGTCGATCGAGTTGGAGTTGGACGCCGCGGCGAAGATCTCCGTCGGGCAAGGCTGCTTCGATCGGCCGTCGACGGCGATCGGAGGCAACGGATGATTGATTGTGTAGTGCGAGAGCGCGAGCGAGGTGCCGATGTCCGTGCTGCTCGTAGGGCTCGTTTCCCCCAATTTTCCATCCGCGTTCGCTTGGAAGATGTACCTCGACGTCTCCGGCTGCTGCTTCCGCGATCCTCTCGACGACGAAGACGACGCCGCCGCCTTCGTAGGGAGGCATCGCGGCAGGGATGGGTGGTCTTCCACTCCCGCCCTTTTGTACACGCGGCAAAGCGAAATCTCCGCCTGCAAATATTTGAAATTAATTAATGAAATTGAAAAAACCGCGTCATGAAGATCTTGTGAGCATATTAATTGAGATGTGTCAGTTTTGGAGAGATGAATTGCATAAAATAGAATTGAAAATTCAAACCTTCTGTAGACGCTCGGTGTCGTGATGGGGAAGGCGGTATTCGTTCATGATCCAGCTTGTACGGATGCCTTTTGGGGCTTTCCCGGAGTAGAAAACGAGGGTTTTCTTGAGGCCGATGGATCGGAGATTCTCGCTTCGGATCATGCGATCTGCGCCGGTGGCCTTCCAGTAGCCAGATGTCGTCACGCGATTGGGCCGGTCTCCGTTCCTATACTTCCTATCCCTCGGCACATAGAAGTACCACTCTTTCTCCCCTATAGCCGCCAGCGCTGTCATTCCACACAATTTAATAGTTATTTCAAAGTCAAATTAAATAAATGGCCATAGCCAAATCTTGAATTACTGTACCTAAAAGAAATGAAATTTAGGAAAAAATGTGTATATACATACCGGGAAGTTCCCAAGGGTCGTAGCGGTAGAGGTCAAGAAAAGTGATGAGTTCGACGTTGAAGCGCTTGCCCTCCACCTTACGGCGGAGGTAGAACTCCACGAGCTCTTCCTCGGTCGGGTGGAAGCGGAAGCCCGGCATCACGACGTCGTTTTCGTGCTCATCTTGCTTGCTTCTATTGTCTTCTTGATTGTTCATGACTGCGCCAATGGCCATAAAACTATGCCCAAACCCTATGCATCTTTGCTCAATGATTATGATGTTTTTCTTGTTTTTGAGTGTATAATACAATCTTTACACACACAATTTGGATTGTGCAAAGTTGTCTTATTTAAGGTGTAGGTCTTTGAAAGGATTAAGAGAGTGAAAAATTGTAGGATTTCAAGAATAGGTATAATATCTTTCTTTTCTCTTTCTCTCTCTCTAAGGAAATGGAAATGGTGAAGAAGAAAATGGGGAGAGAGGAATGAATTAATAGAAAGATCTACATAACTATTGAGGGCCTACTTGGGAGAGATGATGAAATTAAGATGAGAAAGGGACATCACAAATAAGGACAGGGAGGCCAAGTGCGGTGAGTTTGGACCTCCCTTTATTCCACAATTAATTTTGTTACTTTTCCAAAATCATGCATTATATTTCAATATTTTAGCTCTTTGGTGAAATAATAAGTGATCCATGCTAGCTGCAACTACAACTAGCTAGTACTGCACCCCTTTCCGATTATTCTTTTCACTACAGGTTTTATTATTTTTAATTCCCTAGAATAAATGACATCACGCATTCGTGCCATTAATTTCAAACCATTTAAATAAATTTAAATGTTACATTTATTTTGTCCACTGTAGCTCTTAAAGTTGCTACGAGGCATGAATATTTTTGCAACTTCTACAATATTAATGAATTCGCGCTACTTACATGAAATGAATTCAAAATGTATAATTAAGTCATGATAGAAACCAATTCTAATTAATTAGAAATTTTACTAGTCAATTTGTTATAATTATTTTGATATACCTATAATTAATGTCATAATTACTAGCTTATCTTTTCCATGATAGTCGATAGAATAGTATTTCAATTGATTATATACATATACATTAAGGATTTTTGTGTGATAAGGAGTAAGATAAAATAGAAATGCATGCTACAAGCAAAAGATTATTATATTCCCAGAGAAGAATATCTCACAAGGGGATTGGCTACTCAACAAACCTAGGAATGATGCTCTTCACAACCTAATTATTAAGGTTTGATTTGTTTACTTCTTCAGAAATTTTTAAGTAAATGAGGGTGGGAAATGTACATCTTCTCCTTATCCACATACACTAGAAATACCCTTCTCAACTTTTTTGAAGATACTAAGTATGTTTTTGCTAATAATTTAATTTTCAATTATGTGCAATCAACTGTAGAGTCTAATTATACACTAGCTAGGTACTTAAGAGTTTATGCGTAATTGTGTTGTATAGGATGCTATATCTATGTATTTTGTTAGTTATGCAAAACGCCTTACAAAAATCACCGAACCGATAATATTTTAAGAAACCCTAGTCTCTTGAGAACAAAATTTATTACGTATAAAAATCATAAACTGATTGCAAAATAGTTTTTTGTACTCCTAATATGAGATCTAGAAACCCCAACAATTGAAAAGGAAATTATGAAAATTAAAATAAATTTTGAAAAATAGTAAAATGCCAATTTTACCCTTTAACCGATCTCCGATGGCCAAAATCCATCATGCATAAGCACTCCTCCAATGTAGTTCTGAGTTTGATTCATTAGCCCGTTTTACAAGTCATGCGCAAATTCTAAATCATTCTGAGATCGTGATTTTTTCAGCTTCGTCGGCTATAATTATATGTGAGTGAAAATGTTAATCACGTTACAATTATTTTCAAAATTAATTCTAACAGATGATGTATTTATATATGTATTAATATATCGGATTAATCCATATATGGCTTCAGTGTTAATTACTCTTACTCCGGGGAAGGGGGTTGTATGGTTGTGGAATTAGCTAACGATAAATTATGTGATAGTTTTGGAGAGAAATTATTGGGATTACTGTAATTTTGAATAATTACAGAGCTAATTGAGATAAATAATGTGGGATTAATGAGCATACATATAGGTATAGATTGTGCATTTACTGGCTAAGAATAGGGTTGGGGGTGGTGGAAAAAGGTAAACGAATTTCTCTAGCCCAAAAGCATGCATATAAATATATACATATATTGGGGGGTAGACTTTGGGGTCTACTGTATGAGTGGGGGTGGGGTTGGGGTAGGATGGGGTGGGGGTGGGGGGGAACTGCCTGGTCAAGAGAACCCCGTGAGTACTATCTCTCTCTCCCTCTCTATATATATATGATGACAAAAAACAACAGCATCTTCCACTTTTATTTTTATTGCATATGGAAATGATTTTAATTTAATTTGCACTAAAATTTAAACACCTTTTTATTACCATATGATATGACAATTGGACTATACTACTACTTTATTTACAACTTTTATTCACCGAGCAGTATGGACCGGCATACAGCGTTTGTAAAATGATGTGCGATTTTTTGTCACCTTATTCGCCGCCTCATTTATGGAATGCTTCATATAGTCAATGGCAAAATTCCGATTTTGATATTGGGACCTAAATTTATAATAATTTTCGATGTTGGCGAATGGCGTCATCTAAAATAAATGATGATAAAAACGAATTAGATAATGGATGAAAAAAACAAGAGATTTGTACAGGGATTGTTGTTAACAGTAATGTCGATATGAATATCGCCACTGATCGTAACTAAATAAACTACTTCTACTTAGTAGTAGTAATATTTTTTTTTCTATCTATAATTGCTACTAATGATTCGAACTCTTATAATATTATTTTGATAGATATCAAGGAAGTTTTAATATGAGAACTTCATAATAAAAGTCAATGCAAATGATGAAAAAATAAATACTCATTTTGTCCCTAAAAATTTCTCACTTATTTTTACGTTGGTTCGTCCCTAAAAATTTGTCACCTTTCACTCTTCCAATTTGTGGTAGTGGACCCCACATTCCACTAATTCATTCTCACTCACATTTTATTATAAAACTAATATATAAAAGTATGACTCGCATACATCCATTTTCTATTACATTTTTTAAAACTCATATTGAAAGAAATGGTAACAAATTATTAAAGACGGAGGGAATACATTTTTAATCATAGATAATACTTTCTAGAGTGAAATAAACAAAATATTCAGTAGCAAAATTTCAAGCATTTTTCGGTATTTTTGTTGTAATCGATCGAATATTTCAATCTGTCAAGAGCTTGCCTCATATCCTAGCAGGTACTCCCCTAATTAGCAAGATTGACTAGCAAATTTGAATTTCTTTATTCTACGTTATTTTATGGTCAATATGAGATATCTGCAATAAGATCATTGTTCAAGATTTCAAGCCCAATTGGAATTTTCAGAAAAAAATAATTTTTTGGTGCCTTGGAATTTGGATAAGAGGATGGTGCCTAAAGTTTCCATTCTCACCGGGACCGGGACATATAATGAAATATTTCAATGCTATCAGAATGTGGGCGGCGAGGGCAACGAACTCACGCAGAAGATGACCACATTATTGAGGGAATGTTTGCTTCTTCTCTTCATTCTTGCTTGATGTCATCTGCCTTAGTCTTGGGTGGCTCTTGGTTGATGTTCGTATTGTTAGCTGTGTGTTTTCTCTTGATTATTTTTTTTTTCTGCGATTTTTCTAGTTTGCTTTACGTTTGATGTGCTAGCATTTTTTTACCTTTTGCTTGAGATTTTTGGACCACTACCTCCACCCTTAAAAAAAATTATTTTTATTTTGGTCTGTCTCTTAAAAATATTAAAATTTTATTTTAAAAACTCCGATCACTCTAATAAGGTGTGACTATTTCTGCACTAATAATATTTTAATCATTTTTTTTCTATTTCTTTTTTACTTACTAATTGTGCATTAAAACTCACGTCGTTTCAAATATTTCTATTTTAAAAGACAAATATTGTATTAATTTTTTACAATTGTTACTTAGATGATAATCCTATATAATACCTTATTTACCATATACCTAAGTTTATATTACACATACTAAACATTTATTGAATATAATTTTGTCAATAATAAAAAAACTATTTCACGAAATACAGGAAATGTAACAAACTAACAATAGAACAAAAGTACATAAGACACACACAAAACATAAAAGAAATTAACTAAATCGTTTCACCAAACAAAAAATATATTGAAACACAAAAATTGAACTAACAAACCAGAGACCATAAATATTTGATCTCGAGACCAATTCACTCATCAACAAAACTTGCTAGAGCTTTCATCATATTTTTTTTCTATTTTAGTCCGTCCCACAAAAATAATCTTCTACATTTTTTTTAATAATTTTTTTCTTTTATGAGGCGTGGGTTTTACTACTTCTCTCCACTAACAATTCTCCAATCATTTCTTTTTTTTCCTTCTACAAAGTCCATATTTCTAAGAAACATAGGGAGTCTTTTTATTTTTGCTTTTTTGCTGTGTTTTTATCTTCTTATATGTGTACGTACCACGCCCATTTTTTTTATCCAGTAATAAGAGGTCGCGGTAAAATAAAAGAAAGAGAAAATAATACTTAAATAAAATTGGCACACTCATCATATGTATATGCATGTTGTTTTTTCATCAAACGACCCTGCAGTTGGTGTCCTACTTTCACCTGCGATTATCAAAGGCGTCTCGAATATTTCCTACAGAATGAGTAAATAAATGGATTAATGTCTCGGACTCTCGGTCAAGTTCAAAAATCAAAATTAATTAATTAATTAAAGTAAATCAAATATTTTTGACTATCCGTTTATGTGCACACTAAGTAGAATATGCCAGTGATTTTGAGATAGGTATAAATTCGTTTCCTTATTCACTAAAGCTATTTTCGAGTTCCCTCTATTTTGGGTGTGACATCAAGATTTTGTCACCATATTTTCAACATTATTGTGGTTGAATTTTATGCAAGACATTCGAGAATCATAGTAAATATATGAATTTTCAACTCGAAACACAAAAACACACGACGCTACTTTCAACTGATTCAGTTAAGGATTTCACTAGAAATGTTAATGTAATTATAAAGTCATTTTCAATTCTAAAATATATTTCTATAAAAAGTAAAAGTATTTTTATTTTGTTATGTCCCTTAAAATTATGCAATTCTAATTTAGGAATTTTGTGAATAACATATTACTCCTACATGAGTATTATTTTATTGATAACTTATATAATTGTAATTAATAATTTATGAATCTCACTGTCGACTAACAGTACCACTTAGATAAATACCACTAATAATATGGAACCTATAATTCAATTAGGGGTGTGCATTCGGGTTTCGGTTCCGTTTTTTGTCCAAACCGAACCGAACCGAAAAACCGAAAACTGAAAAACCGAAAACCGAACTTAAAAAACCGAACCAAACCGAAAAAACCGAAAAACCGAAAAAAATAGTATATTTTAATATATCTAATTTATTTTATTTTATATATACTAATAGAATATAAATATATATAATATAAAATTAATATAATATATATAATATTTATTATATAAAAATATATTAGAAGAATATATATTATATATATGATATAATATACTAAATTAATAAGATAAAAATATATAATAATATATTTAAAATATAATTCGGTTTTTCGGTTTTTTTTTCGCCCAAACCGAACCGAACCGAAAAACCGAAATTTTTGTATTTTTAAAACCGAACCGAACCGAAAAACCGAAAAAACCGAACCGAATTTCAAAATTTCGGTTTGGTTCGGTTCGGATATTCGGTTTTCGGTTATTTTGCTCACCCCTAAATTCAATAGTACTCCCTCCGTCGTAATTAAGTTGAGGCAAAACTTTTAGACATGAAAATTAAGAAATTGTGCTGAAAAGTAGAAAAGAGGAATAAAGTTGAAAAGATAAAGATGGGGTAAAATAGGTGATCATGTAATAAAGTAAGAGTAATTGGATGTTTTATTTTTTTAAAAAAAATAAAATGACTTAACTTAATTGTGACATCTCAAAAAGAATATAACTGGACTTAGTTGACATAAAGAGAGTACTATTATTTCTTTATATTATTAATTTTATTTATTAATTGTATCAAAATTTGTGCTGTTATAAAACTTGTTATTAATTTTTATGAGACGAGGATAGTAGAATATGAACGAAGTTTGTTGCGGAAGAATTGAGAAAACTACACAAGGATGAATGAGTGTAATGAATGCAAGACATCTTCAGACAAGCCGACCTTAACCAGACTTAACCGACTCTGCGTCATAACTAGACCGACCAATTCCCTTGTTAAGTTGTCATTATTACTTAGATATTTATTACGTCACATCAATCTATCTATATACATTAATTAAATATATTTAATTACATTAACATGGAATGTTAGCAACCATAGAAAGTAATAACGACGCATTTTTTTGTCTCCACACGAATTGTTGGCACTTTCATCATGCCTAGAGTAGTTGTACGTTTATGTATAAGCTAAATAGGAGGGATTTAATTTCGGATCATGTATTTGAAAAATGTCACTTTTCAAGAGTAGTTGTATTTAGGTTATACATCTTTATTCCAATTTAATTTTAGCCTCATATATGTTACAACTTACAAATACAAAATAATCAACTTGCAACTTTTGCTATTAATTAGACGGCAACCCCTAAATTGACCCTTACTTATTTTCCTATTTTAAAGATATTTCCGAAGCAAATTAATTGTTGGTTTTGGCCTCCTTTCTATTTGTCTGCGAACATTGTAAATTACTACGTGTTATAATTTCGACGCCAGAGGAAACAATGGTTGGAACGAAACATTTAATTTCACTTTCACTCTATAAGTTGTTTCTTCTTTATTTTATAATGGCATATACTTCACGAAATTGATCGTCTAATCCTTGTTGAAATGGCTCAAAATGTTTAGTCCATTTTTGAAATTTGAATGGTTTTAAAACTACTTTTACAATAAGTGTTTTTAATGTTCACGATGTATTTATGTGTGGAAATAGAAGTGAAGCAAGTAGAAATTTGAATTGCTAATTAATTTATACAGTATGTTGGAAACATGAACGGAACGGTATATATATTTTCGAACTGGATGATTCAACAATTCTAATATTATTGGAGTTAGAAAAGGACTACATTAAACCTTTATATTAATAGCATATATTTTTGTAAAGAGTCACTTTTCAATAATTGTCAAGAAATTAATGGATATAAAACCGACTATAGTTGTGGTTGTAAATTTGGAGCCTCACAATTGTAATACCAAACAAATTGCAACTTTTGATATTGATGAGTCGGCAAACCCTTGCATTGGATCCCCTTTATACCTAATCCATCGATATTTTCACCCGATAATTATTTTATAAGTGAACTGTAAAATTAGTATCTGAAAAATCTAAATTGCATATTTACAGTACGTATCTCATGAAAATAAATAATACTACCGGAAATATTTGGATAATACTTTATTTCGTTTGAAGTATTGTTTTCACTTTTTAACATATTTCTTCTCAAATATACAGTTTCAGCCTTAATTAAGAGAAAATCTGTCAATAAATATTAGTAAAGCAATTACTACTATAAAATTTGTACTCCAATTGTTAGTACGAGTAATCAACCCACAACTCTAGGTAATCATTTCGTCTTGAACTCCAAATATCTCATGTATCTCCTCTATACCAATGTTCCTTGTACTACTCGAGGTACAACTTCATATATTCCTTGTATTTTATTGATCTGAACCAAATATGTAAAACATTAATTTGTCACATAATTGCATAACATGTACTCCATGTAATTACATATAAATAGATACTCCCTCCGTCCGCCATTAGGAGTCACGATCACTTTTGCGCACTGATTTTATAAAAATGATAATAAATATGTAGTTAAAGTGGAGAAATAGTAAAGTCTTCTCAACATTATTTTGTCTCTTACTTTACTATTTATCCGCTTTAACTATTTATGGTCATTTTTATAAACGAGTACGCAATAGTAACCGGAACTCCTAATGGCGGACGGAGGGAATATTAAGCAGTTACATAAATTGTAATACAAAACTATGAAAATATGAGAGTGAAAAGAAAATGGTTCAAATATTGTTAATGAAAATTTAACAATCTCATTAGAAAGATAAACCTACTATAAATAGATAGGAACTAAATTTGTTTGATGGACCAAAATTGAAAAACGTGCTCCCTTTTCCCAAATATGTTGAGTTTCTTTTCTGGGATATCCTGACTAAGTTGAATCATTTCCTTTTTAGTACTAAAAAATAAAACATCTAATCATTCTTACTTTATTCGTTCTCATATTTTTCTCTCTTTTATCTCTTCTACTTAATTTGAAGTCCATATTTTACTCTCTTTTATCTCTTCTACTTAATTTGAAGTCCAAGAATAAGTACCTTGAGGTTATTACTTTCATAAGCTATTTACAAAATTAAATCTTTGTTTAGAGACCTCTGATGCTATTTACTTTCATAAGCTACAACAAATATGCATTCACTAGATACTAATTTTGTACTTTTAACTCATCATTTACTAGTACTGATGATCAGAGAGTATTATAAGTATCGAATTTGAGGACAAATTTGTTAATGTCATCTTAATCTTTTGCTTTTCTAAGACACTTTCGTTTATGTCCCTAAATTTTACTACAACTTCTTAAGCAAAAGTGTGTCCATAGAAACACAAATTAGCATTGTTAATTGAATAAAAAGTGCCCTTAAGTCGTTCTTTTTTTTGTAATGTATCTTTAATCGATCAACATACCCTATATTTCTTTGTATTTATTGAGCTATGCGATTTCTCGGACTCAATGAACACTCTCGACCCATATCATTCAAAATTCAAGTACTCCACAGTCAGTGGACAAATCAATGCTCATTTGAGTTATTAAGGATGAACCCTATCTTTTGAAACAAAATAGTGATAAATTGGTTATAGTAAAAGTTCACTCGATCTTTTGTTAAAGTGTACTCCTTTACACAAATCTCACTTCTTGAGAATAGTAGGAATGTAAATAGTAGTACTAATTTTCAAGTAGATGGTGCACTGTTATAGCTCAGAAGCAAGTAATAGTTAATTAGGGAGGTCCAAGCCTTGGCAAAATCCTAGGATAGGCTGCTCAATGTGGTTCATACACACTGGCTAGTGTCCTCGGCACCCTACTAGTACCACAAGCAGTGACGGATTCAGAACCCGAAAATGGGGTAGAAAAATCATTATTGGGTTTAAGTTTGTATCAGAACCAGCAGGAACTATATTATGAGAAGATCTTCTAGATAGGCTGATTATGACCCTCTCCTCTTCAAAACAAAATCAAAACGAGTTTTGTTTTTGCGCAGCTCTAATCAATTAGGGTTTTCTCTAATGAATATCGATCACCGATTGAGGCAAAATAATATCTTTGCAAACAATTGCAATCTTGATCTTGCATATGCTTAATTTGTATCTCTTTCATGATATTTCAACATGTTTTATCTTTGATAAATATATTCATTTCTAAACCACCAGAGCGAGTATGAACAGTGTGGCAATTCTGTGTTTATTTTGAAGCTAGGAAATGTTTTATACATGTGTATTACACCCATACAACTATTATTAACTATAGGAGATTATATTTTTCCAAAACAAAAATTCATTATGTTGAAAAATTGTATTGATTCGTGAATGGACATTAAATTACTATAAAATAAGTCATGTGAGTGGGAATCACTACTACATTCTCGATCATCCCATTTTTGTATATCAAAAATAGTTTAGAAACCTTCAAATATGTATAAAAAATGGAGGAATTCTGGTGAATTCAGTTCACACTGCTCACTGGTGTGATTTGTAAGCTTGCCAGTCTCATTCTTTCTTCGTATATCCGAATTTATTGCGACTTCAAATTACTTTCCAATAAGGGCACCTTATCCAAGTAACCAATCAATTAATTTTAGAGGTTTGATATTTTGGTGCATTTAATTTTTGGTCAAAGTTTGGTCAAAGTTATATTTTTTCATAAATTGCGTGGAGCCCGAATTATTTTTTATACATTCGATTTGATTGGTCTCAGTAGCTTATATCTTGACTGATTGTTAGATATCTAAATCACAAACAAATAAGTAACAGTAAAAACACGGCAGTTGCATTTAATTTCATTATGATTTATGAATGTCATACTTATGTATCGTTTAATGTAAGCATTTTAGTTCACATAAAAATAGTTACGATAACACAATCCTTCCAAATTCGGGTATAACTATTGTTATTTTGACATATTGCTATTTATATCCCACGTATAATTTTATTTGAATTAATGCTAATATTATTTGAACAATAATAACTAAAAGAGTTAAGACATCATGGATTCATGGGTAACAATTAATAGTAGGAGTAGCTAGTAATGGAAGGATGGGCACTAAGGTAAATGTCAATTCTGTGTACTATTTCTACAATGAACTCGAAAAAAGAAGGGCGTGCTCTAGAAATAGTTTTGATTGATCAATATATATGATTTTACAATAAAAGAAAGAACAAAAAAAGATAAAGAGAAAAAGAGTACTATTACTTATGTATGGGCCAATTTTACATGGTAACCCACCACATTTATTTGTACCAACACCACCGTTGATTTATTATTGTATTTATGCTAATTATTGGTGTATATATGTATGTCTTTTCTCATTAAAAGTAGTCAACATTAATGTCTTGACTCTTTGTCTTTGCGTTGAACCAAAAAACCGAATGGGGAAGAAAATGTTACAACTGAATTTATCATGTTTCATGATTTAAAAGAAGTATGCGATGGTGTGTCTATAAAATGAAATTACTAAGGTTAGACAGAAAAAGAAAAGAAGCCCGTTATTGGTATGGATGACAAGATACAGAATGAAAGTGAACTCAATTCTGAAGAATTAGGCCGAGGTTACTGTACTGTGCCATTGCTGCAAAAACTGAATTTAATGAAGTTTTTAAAAACAAGGAGTCAAGAAAAAGGTTCACGATGCCCATTATTTCACTGTATGCTACAATTACAAAATTCCATGTTATAGTGCATATGCTGCCATTGATGGTGCTAGTGGACAACTTCATGGGACAAGTAGTAGATTGGATAAAGAGGTTTGTGAAAGGGAATAAACGCTACCAATTCCACCGTTATGAGTTATTAAGCGTGTGGTAGTTAGTTTACATTAAACATCATTCATTCAATATCAACGTTGACCCTCTGACTGTCAGACATGAATTTAATCTGATTGTTCCTCAGCTTGTTACATATACTCCATATAGTCACGTCATGGCCACTACTATAAATTAACAATTATAATTAATATTCAAATATTATGTAATTGTTTTATTTAAAATTGGGCTAATTATTAAAAATTTATATCTTGAAATCTATAAAATAATATAAAAAGCCTGGGCAGCCATGCATGCTATGATTGTTGTTCGGATCACTGATATTAATATACAAATAAAAACGACGAACTTTCCAACCCCTTCTAGTCTAGAGTCGTCCCAATCTTGACTAGACAACAACTTCTCTGACTAATTAAGCAACAATATTTGTAATCTCAAATGAAATTGACAACAAAGTCTGTAAAATTATGAAATTAATTAAAAAAAAAAAAAAACGGGTGCAAAATAACGTCAACGTTTCATCTACAAAATTCGCAATTACTATAAGCACATTTCTAGGAATAGAGGCAAATCAGATTAATTCAACTATTTTTTCTCTTTCTTTTAAGGTTTTTTTATTTTTTTCATCAAACATTATACCACTAATGATATGAGTTCTATTATTTACTAACATTAATTTAACTACTTTTTTTTCTTTATTTTATACTCTGCAAATTTTGCATTAAAACTTTTTCATTCCCAAAATCTCTAATTTTTGTTAGGGTATGGGGAGTAGTAATATTCACCCATGAAACTAACATTTGGACAAATTCAACTGCACAGTTTAATGAGAGCAAAAAACAAGTCCATTTACAAATGCACCCATAACAATACTCAATGTTTGAAGAGATTAAAAAAATATAAAATGTTGGATGACCTAAGTAAGAGCTGCCTCTTAAGATTAGACAAATAGAAAAATTCATCCTTAAAGCACTATGAGAAATGAACTCAGCGAGACGATGCATTTTCAGACAGCTTATCTCTGAGATCTTTGAGAGCATCCACCACTTCTGAATCAAGATTGTGCTTCAACAATTTACCCTGCATCGATGTCGATCTGCACAAACAGAAACTGCATAACTGGCTTCCCACAAACATGACGGACCGAGAGCTTATAACATGTTTCAAAGACTTATAAATTGTCCAAGTATTTAAATCATTAAGCTTATAAATCTAGACAGATACATGTGAGTGAGAGATAATATCTTAGTTAGAGATGAAATTGGAAGAGTAAGAGTTTAGATACTCTGTATAACAAACCATAGTAGGGATATATTTGTAAACTGGTTGTTGCTTATAAGTGGTTTAGGAGCACTTCAAAAATAAAGTTTCTCAACATCTACCAAGATTATTGATGGTTTCTTTAATTTGTGCAAATTTGTTTGATTTTCATCCAATTGAAAGGGGAAGGTTGAAGGGATCCTTGTAATGAGGATAAAAATACTAAATACTATTATCAATCATGAAAACTGAACTCTTCATAGAGATGAGGTTATTTATCGGCAGCACATGGCTGGAAATTAACAGGGAGAAAAGATGCGCCATTTATTAGTTTAATTTTTACTCAATTTTATCCTTAGTTGCTTGTTATTATCTCCACTAGTCGCATGCCAGACACTCTTAAATAAAAACAATGTGTGGACTAGTGGTAGAGTGGTTAATACCCGAGGCCAAAGGTCTCGTGTTCGAGTCGACCATGACGAGGACTTCAGCAAGTTTTGTTTATTATTTATCCATTTAAAATAAACAAATAAACAATAGGAAAAAGCAAAGCAAAATAAGTTCAGAGGTCTAGAGCATACCTATGTTCTATCAGCATCTCCTCTAGTTCCTTGTGAGAAGCTTTGATCTGTATTGCTATCATAGCATCAGAAACTGGGAGGAAATATTGTACAAATGATAAAATAAAATAGGCAAGGCTTTGAAAGTATACAATTGGTAGCACTGTTTAGTTAAAAGCACTTTACCTCGGTGACCAATGCCTTCGAACTCCACACAAATGCACCCTGCAAGGAATGGTCGCAGAAGGAGAGTCTATTAATTATCTAGCAAAAATGTGCAGACCAATAATCCATAAAATGGTCCGCTATCAGATACATGCAGTGTTGTTAATTCTTTTCAATTGACAAAAGCAAGAATGCGACTGTTGGACTTAAATTTTTACTAAATGACATGAGCAAGAGCCTTCATCTAGTTGGACAACCATGCGCTGCAGATGGACTTATATTCAGATGAAGGCCGAAACACTTTGGTTATTATTGAAGAGAGATTGTACAAGCAACAATACTTCCTAAAAAAACATTGTTAAGGTTCTTTTTCCCTCTAAAAAGCATGCTCCAAAAGATAATAGAGTGTGGACCGAGTAGATTTACTTAAAAACAGTTAGGGATTGTCTAACACAAATGGAACATTAAAGAAGGATCTGGCAGTATGCAAGTTATAACAGCCGACGTGAGACATTAATCCTCAATTAACAGCAATGGCCTATTCGCTATTTGACTATAAAAACATAATGATGATGGTCTCATTCTTTTTAGCAATGATTATAAATCATTTATATACTTATTAGAAGTCAATGAAATTCAAAATATTAAAGGACTGCATACTGCTCCATGAGCTCCATTTTGGACACAATGATCAGAAGTTGCAACCCAAACTTTTGGACAGCCATCATCCCTTAAAGCTACAACCTGATCATAGGTATTTGTAAAAGGAAGAAAGAAGTAGGAAAATTAGAAGCTGTCAAACATAACACAATTACAAAACTTTTAGCACCAAATGAATATATCATACTTGAAGGCTTAAACAATCAAAGTTCAGTACAAATGGGGAAAATAAAACAGCCTCTGAGTGATTTTTCAAATGCAAAGCATAGCATTGGGTGAAAAACAAAATAGGTAAAGAAATTGGATTATAACATAATAAGGCAAGTTTACATTCAATAAACAGTTTTGAAAAAGATGAAGCAGCTGCAGTTACCGGCATCATCGAGAGATGTAACTTCTTTATTTCATTGATAATTAACTATTTTTACTTGTCTCAGGTTTCATAGTAATGCACTCACAATCCAGAAGTTAGAAGCTGAGTATAATACATCAACTACTTTACTGACCTCTTTCTCAATCCATATATCTGCGCAGGTTTCAGCAGAGAATACTATATCAATTCTGCAACAAACATTAAAATGAAATCAACAAAACAGTAAGAAAAATTATTAAGTGATGTCATCAAGAGACGGAATCGTATTTTATATTTAGAATTAAATCAGTCAAAGAACAGCCATAAGAAAGAAGGTTGTGTTTTCATTAAGGATAAAAATATTTCTACCGTGAACAAAGAATTCTCAGCGACTCAGTTGAAATCATCTACTAAGCAAATCACTAAACTAAGCAAGCAGACACGTGATGTTTATAGATGAATAAAATTATGATCTCATGAAAAATAGGGTCACAGAAAATAGTACCCAGCAAAATTTTCTCTATGTGTTGACTGGCCAGACATCATAGCATCAAACACAACCACCACTTTCACCTCTGTAGATGAAATAGTACATTACATAAGCATTCTTAAAATACTATAGCCTAATTTAAGATAACTAAAATAGTAGTAGTAGTTTATAATATGCTAAACCAGCGCATAAAACATGGCAAAATCTTTCATTAATCATTATTACTATCAAAACACCAGAGATACTGAATGTGCTACTATGACTTGCAAGTCACGGACATAGCTCCAAGTTAGCTAGATAAATAAAACTCCTTAGGCAGCAATAACTATCCAGAGATAGGATTGGGTCACAACAGCACTCCAGTTTGCTTTCACCGAATTTTACCATTAAACTATATTCTTCACCTCCCATCTAAAAGAGTACATGATATACTGTCTTGAAAAGAGAACATAGATTTCATGATCAGATAGAAGTGGAACAAGTACAAGGCAGACAAATTGCTCAGCTGCCCTATTATAAATAGCTCCATTGCAAATGATAACAAATGTAGATCAGCAAAATTTTATTACAAATTGGCCAATGTGGTGAGTGAATGGCAGAGAATAGAAATTGCTACAACAAGTAAATGTTATGCATCTACTCATCTAGTACAAGAGAAGAGCTGTTCAGGGCATTGGAAATTGTTCTTAGTTCAATTTTAACATAAGTTTTAATCATTCTCCAGATACAAGCACAATGCATGTAATTCCTTCAACAAACTCCTTCAACTTGGGCTTGTGTTATTTAAAAATTGGTAGAGTAATTAAGTCAGAGTTCAAACTAAACTACCATAGGCAAGAAATAATGTAAAGCACAAACCTCTCAACGAACTAAACGTTACCAGTTCATCTACAAGCTTTTGTCGAGCAATGTCAAGTCTACCATTCATGAAATGCTTTTTCAACTTGGCCCAATAGCCACATACATTATAACCATCAACGAGCAAGACCGGTATTGCAGTCTCTAGACCCTGATTTGTGCTGTTGAAGATATTAATAGCCCTATAAGTTTTGTTTTTAACTCAACTGGAATTCAGATACTAATAAAAACTTATGGTGCCGAGCATTACTAATATAAGCTCAAAGTAGGATCACGATAAAGCTCTGTATCTTCCGGCATTACATCCTTCTCGACTCTCTTCCTCCGGTAACTAGTCGCCGGCTTGGGAGTACTTGAACTTCTCTTTTGGAACTCCTAAAATCTTTGATCAAACAATTAATATCTAACAGTAGAGAATATATGCAAAACCCCCAAATTTTCAAGCCAAAATTTTAACCTTCCATAATTTTATGAACTGCAAATTCTGCTTCACATTGGATGTAATTCTTGGAGGGGTTGGCTCTGAACCCTATGAAAAGAAACAGAACCTTAACTCAATTATAAACCCAAATCTCTTCCACAATAAATCAAATTGACCTAAAAAGTAAAAATGAAATCAAGAGCTTGTGCATTAAAAATTATACCTGAGGGGAAGGTGTTTGTGATGCCTTACCCTTCTTGGCCACAATATTGGATGAATAACAGCGGAATCTATATAAAGGCAGAGATGTTGATGATGAAGTGGGTGGTGCTATAGGGTTCATGGGACTGCAGATATATTAGCAATACTCTTGTTTTTGTGTTCCATTTACGCAGAGTTATTCATCTCCATCATGATTGAGTGATCATGTCAGAAAAATACGAACTTTTCACTGCTTAGCGATTACACCTTCCGCTGCGGATGGAGTTGTGGATTGCTGAGGCTGAGGCTGAGGCCGTGGTGCACAATCCGCCACAAACATAAACAATACAAACTTATACTAACTGCGTACTCATGTTTCTGACTAAAACGCAAAGGGATAGGGAGTCGCTTTTTAGTACTCCTAGTTGCCCAAATCAATTTTCGGAATTAAATATATCCCCCAAAAAACTAGCGATCAAAATACCGACGTGAAAGGTAAAATTACACATTAATTATCCATGTGGACATTCAATGTCCCATAAAAGTTGAGATAAAACTTTTAGACATAAAAATTAAGAATTTATATTAAATAAATAGGAAAGATGAAAAAAGTAGAAAAGATAAAAGAGAGTAAAGTAATTGATGAAATAAAAAAAATATTAGATGTTTTGTTTTTGTTAAAAAATAAAATGACTCAACTTTTTTTTGGGACGGACTAAAAAGGAATACAACTCAACTTTTTTGGGACGGAGGAAGTAGTTAATTATCCATGCGGACATTCGATGTGTAATAATGTAGTTACTTAATTTTTACCACATAAGTTATGGCGTCTTACTCGATTTTATCACAATCGTTAATGTTATATGCAAATCAAAGCGAAATTCATGGCTACAAATGAATCCATTGACTGGTTTTTATAAGAGTAATATGCTTGAGTGTTACGATTCTGTATAAGTCCATTGCATAGTTGAAAGTACTCGCAAGTTTTAGCATATAGACGACGAAGCTTTGAGTCCATACTTTTTTTATTTGAACAGTTTAGTGTAGTACTAGTATTTTGCGTTATGCAAAGAAAAATCTCGATGGGTGAAAATATGAACGTTCTTTTTTATGAATCTGATGTGTAATTTGTTAAAGTGTATGCTTACTTGATTTTACGTCATTTTTTGAGACAAATATTCGTTTATGTCCCATCGTTTAGAATGTTTACATGGCTTTCTCATCATTAGTTAATGCATTATATTTTAAAGCAAGGCTCAGTTACAAGGAGAGATGTTCACGGTTCTGGAATCGGCGGTTACGATCGGAACTGCCGGTTCCAGTTTTGGAATTTGCCAAACCGGAACGAACCGCGGGGGTGTTTCGCAATTACGGTTCTGGTTCCAAACTGCCGGTTTCGGTTTTGGTTCCGAACCGGCGGTTTTGCAGCGATTTTTTACGGTTCTGAACCGCCGATTTTTTGCTGTTCCGACTTGGTTTCACGGTTTTCCGGCTGTTTTTCGTGGTTTCGGTTTGCAATCGTCCGAAACCAGAGGTTCCGACACGGTTTCGGTTCGAAAATTTTTGAACCTGAACTAAACTATGGTTTAAAAATCAACGGTTTTGGTTCGAGTAAATTCACACAGTTTCGGTTCAGAACCATAACCAGCGGTTGCGATTTCGATTTTAACCATCGGTTCGATAAATCTTGAGCAGGTCTAGTTACAAGAGACTAATAAATGTTACTCTCAAAACTCTTCTCCAAAATAATAAATAAATGTTATCAAAACTCTATAATGTCAATAATTTATTAGACACGACAACTTTTTTTTTACTCCCTCCGTATTCAAAAAATAGAATCATTTGAAACGACACGGATTTTAATACACAATTGGTAAAGCAAGTGAGAAAAATTGGTAAAGTAAGAGAAAGAAAAAGAAAAATGAGTAAAGTAAAAGAGAGGAAGTGAAAAAATTATGAAAGTAGAATTAGCGAAGTGTGGGGTCCATGTCCTAAAATAGAAAGATTTTAAAGTTTTCATTTTTAAGGAACAACCCAAAATGAAAATATTTGTTATTTTTAAAAAATCGAGGGAGTATGAAACTTCTTTTAATTTTAATTTTTTATGGTAAAAAATCGAGTAAACGTCCTAAACGATTGGACAAAATCGACAAAACGCATTAAATGGTGGTATAAAATCGAGTAAACACCTCAAATGATGAGGCAAAAATTAAATACACTCATACTTCTGCGTATTACACGTCGTATGTTTATTGTCGCATAGACAAGTAATGTGTAATTTCATCTAACATTTTAAATTATCTTTGAGATACCTGCAAAAGTAATTCATATATACATAGTACATTCAAAATTACTTCTGAATATAGGAAATGATATTTAAATTACTTGATATTTAATTGTAATTCACTTTTATTTGCATTGGAACATTTTTACAATTTGAATTTATGATCTTAGGTCATCGTTGATTACTTTTATGCATTATATATAAAAGTGTATATTTGTTTTTTTTTTTTGGGAGGTCATAGTTTATCATATTGACAACTTATTTGAACATACTATATAATTATTATTTCAATTTGTCATAATTCAATTTAAATAAAATAATCGACATGAATGTATATGTGTAGTCATATTTATTATGGTGGCTAAAAGTTTGTCATCGCATCTGGCATCATTTTGGAGTTAGAATATCCGAAAGTTATACTAAATAGTAGTAGTAGCTAAGCAAAAATCCAAGATAAAGAATAATAACAATGAGTAATGGAGATAATGATGAATATAGTAGGTTAATCATAACTTGGATTCATCAATATCTGAGTGTATGATAATTAAGATAATTAACTTTAATCTCTGTATTTGGATTGGTTTACATAAAAGTAATACTCATGTAGGCCCTCTCCCTCTAGTGGGACATGCCACCACCTGCTTTTTAAGGTTTTCAATTATCATCACCAATTTTGTATTTAATCTATTCACAAAGCATTTTGGCAGCCACCCTGCAGGATCCAACTGCACATCACACCAAACCCATATATTAATGTATGCAAAACAACAAATTTGAGCTTTAATTTTCATATAATTTGTAACATTATTGAAGTATTGAAAATAAATAAAAAAGAGTCTTACTTGAGCTATGTAAGTGACAATGCAAGAATCATTTTGTAGCTTCTCAACAACCCATCCAGACTGCAGCAACAGCCCTCTTATGGAGTTGTTTTGCTTTGGTTGTAGTCCAGCTGCTATCTCTTTAGGTAGAGACGCCACTGCGACAACCTGCAATTCCAATTCCAATTCCAAATTCATCTCCTTTTTCCATATAACTATCAACTTTAATTATTACTATGATTTCGAATTTTACCAGAGTGCCATCGTCCATGGTTTCGCGTCGCTCGTACACGATGAACTCTCGGTTTCTAAACAACGGCTTCGATCTCTCTCCATACCTCAACCACACAATGCTCAAGTTTTCTTCAAGGTCTTTAATGTACTTCCCTTGCACTAAATCCCCATCCCACTCCTGCCAAAAATCGAAACATTAATTAATCAGTCATGCAACGGAACGAGGAATGGAATGGATGTAGGAATGATTCAGACCTTGGCAGCATCGATTGCATTAGCGACCGTGATGAACTGCTGGGGCGAGACCGAGTGGATCACCCAGCGGCTGCGGAAGGTGTGGAGCGATCCCGATCTGCGCTTGGAGATCTCGACCCCGTTGCCATCCACTCCCACCACCTTCCACCCATCGTTCACCGAGTCAGAGGCCGAGAGCAGCTCCTGTATGCAGTTCTCGCTCGCGTGGAACACGTACCTCCGCAGCGAGTCCTCACTTATAGACCTTGCACCACACCAATCAACCAACAACTCAATCACAATGAATTAAATTCAAGCATTAAAGAAGCAGAAGATGCTTAATTAATTACCAGGATCTACTGCAAGTGGAAGAAGGACTGCTGCTACTATGCATTTTCCGATGTTTCCGGGGGAGTTGAGAGTGATATGTGGGCAACGAGATTGATTTAATATATACATGTCTTTAGAGAGAGAGGGGGATTGGTGTTAGGACATAAGTTAGTGAAAAATAATGTGAAGTGGGGTGAGAAGATAGAAGCACATGGAATGCCAGAGGCAGCTCCATGATTAAAACTGCACTAATAAAAGCCAACAGCAGTCCATGTGCTTCATCTTCCCTTCTTAATCATTTTTAACAATCTCTCCCTATTTGTTTTTAAGCATCAACTACAAGCCAGGCTCATAGATTTCAGACCACATTCATATTTTACCTAACCTTGCCTGGTTAGGGGTGACATCACCACAAACAAAATATTACTACTACTATTAAAGTACTTTTTTTTGCATCTAATTCAGCCCTACATTCTCTGTTCTAGTCATTCATTAATGTGGACAGTAACCTTGCATATTAAAATATGATTGCAGTGTGAATTGGATCAAGTTTGCCACAGTTTTGGATCTATACAATAAGGGAGACAGAGAGATAATGGAGATAAAGTCTAGTTATATTCTCCTTGATAAAGAAAATTGATTTATTGTGGTTCATAATCACACCAAATAAACAATGAAAAGGTGCTCAACTTTCACTAACTTCAACAATGACTCAAGATGATGGCTTTTCCTGCCCCAGCAAACCTTTTGCTTTAAGACTCAGCACTGTCTCCCTCACAGCATCTTCGACCGGACTAAAATTTAATCCTAAATCGATCAATTTCTTCGCAGCGTCCTTGCAAGCCACCAGCCCCGGTTGCGTTTCGCCCTCAAATCTGCACATTTATGCATTAAAAGGATCAATTAATTAGACAAAACAACAACTTAAAAAAGATACCTCCATATTTAAAATGTGAAACAGTGACAAAATCAAATAATAGTGCAAGGACTATATTGAGATTCCCAACATGATAAGATCCCTACCCCTTCTGGCCCCTTCCTATCTTGATCTCAATTGAGACATACAAATGATGGTTGCTATGTCTTTTCCTCTTGTGACTGAGCCCAAAATAAAACACGTCTCGGGAAAGAGGAAAATCATCGAAAAAAGCATATAGTGCACACCTTTATGTTACATTATTAGAGACCTTGATTGATCACCATATCATTACAAGAATAGCAATAATTCAAAACCAAACACAGATGATATTTGCACATTTTGAAGTTTGGCAAAGTAACTAAAAGGGTGGGAAAAAATTATTTAGGACTGCATAATTCGATAAAGTTCTCGAACTTTTTGAGATCAAAGTACAGATTCAAGAATCTTTTTTTAAAGTAAAGAGATCATTGGTTTCTTATAGTCTATAGGGGCTCTAATTCTTAGCTAGATTGAAGTTGCTTGCAGAAGGCTATAGTTCTAGCGATTCAGTTCGGACATTGGAAATTTAATTATTTCCTGTGAAATCGAAAAAGGAAGAAGATAGCACCTGTCCCAATGGGCTGGAAAGGCATATATATTTTGAAACTGCAGGTCCACAGAAAAAAGATTGTGACCCTACTGATGAACGTTTTCCGAAACAACAGAAGTTTTGAATGCCATGGCTATCATCGACTTAGTTAATCTTCTATTTTTTTCTACTTTTCAGCATTGATCATGGCTAACACAACAAAGTTCAGAAGCATTTCTTCAAATCTCCTGCCTTCTAGAATTAAATATGTACATCTAAAAGATCAAAAACTACAATTTTAAGAACTGGAAACAGTTGAATTGAGATTATTTTTTTTCCAACATGTTTTCATCTAAGCAGCAAATAATTATTCATTATAACAGATACTCTAATTACATGAGGGAAACCTCCTATTAAAGTATGCAGTTTGTATTCAAAGATTTTACTGTTTTTATCAAATCCGAGGCCATCAGCTTGGACCTCCGAGTAATTTGGGAAAAGTAAATTTTACACCATAAATCTGAAGTAGTAGTACTTACTTTCTATATCAACCAGCAACATACTCAAGCAAACACAGATACATATAGCAAGGAAATCTCTATGTGTAGATTGCAAAACTCGGGTTTAAAGGAATGAGTTTACAGACCTGTGAACTGGAAATTCAGGAAAGAGGCTTGCAACTTTCTCTGCAAAATCACCAAATTGATAAATGCCGTTGGTGCAAAGGTATCTACCCGAAGCAGTAGGAGTTTCAAACAGCAATAATTGTGCCTTAGCTACATCTTTGACATGCACAGCGCCCAACCAGTGATACTCCTGCGTATCTTTCGACCCCTGCAGTAGCTGCAACAAGACTGCACAGCTAGCATTCAGTCCCGGTTGCAAAAGTTGGCCAAGACATGTAGCGGGATTTATTGCTACAACATCCACACCATTTTCCTTTGCAAAATCCCATGCAGCTTTCTCGGCTAGAGTTTTTGATACCGGATACCATTTCTGTCAAGTACACAATAGAGCATTTTGTATTACAACTCAAATTTCACAACTAGATTTTAAAGTATTGCACATCAAATCAGTTATATTAGGATCATTTACTAGTTTATTTGCACTTGTATCTTGTATTAATAACATCTTTGTTCAGGAAAAAATTTCATTTATCTTCTTTAACTGTTATGTTAAATGACCCACGAGCTTACAGGTTTGCGTCAACATCACAGTTTCTCATCCTATGAAAAACGAGAACTAGGATATTATGGTTCGTTTGGCGGCATGGATAATCTTTCAAGCCACTGACTCAGCAGCACCTCTTTACGAACTGGTTGAGGACCACTATACGTATAGACTAGTCCTGCTTTATCCATTACTCAAACTACTTTTCCCATACCATACCTATCACTGATAACTAACTCCATGTTATACAAAGAACATATACCCCACTTGTATCATGTTTTAGCTGGAAACCAGGTAACTGAGGCATCCTGGTGTCGACAACTACTGTTGTCTGAAGACGAAAGTGAAATGGTCACTCACATACTTGTACAAGCCCCACTCCCATGAGTATGACTGCCACATACATCTAACTATATCTCTCATCTTTAAAGTAAAGTAAAGAATTCTCCATAAATATGACCATAGTTAGGAAAAAGAAGCTTTCAGGCACTTCTTTAATCTCAAAACCCAAACTTAAACCATTACATTTAAACTTCTCTTTGTTCAAAAGTTTGGCATACAAAAATAAAAAGCAATACATTCCCAAGCATGACTTTAGTGGACTGCTATTAAAATGCATTAGTGTATTAACAATAGAGAGTTTCACATAAAGTTGTGCCACTTTTTCAAGAAACCAGTTACTTAACAAAATTTAACACTAAATCAAACTTGAAGAACTCTCAATTAATCATAACACTTTGAAAATGATATTGTAAATGCAAAACTGAGAGACCTGGCGTTGGCGGCAATAGTCAAGATGAGTCCAGCAAGACTCATCAACGAGGGTGGCGGTGGGCCAGGCCGGGTTAGGCACCATGGCGGAGATGGAGGAGGTGAGGACCACGCGCCGCACCCGGAACTTGTTGGCGGCGGCGAGGACGTTGAGGGTGCCCTTGAGGGCGGGGTCGAGCAGCTCCGCCTGCGGGTCCACGGGGTCCTCCAGCGAGCAGGGCGACGCCACGTGGAAGACCCCGCCTCCCGCGCAGCCCTCCACGGCCTTGTCGACTGCGGCGGAGTCGAGGAGGTCGACCTCGTGCACGAGGAGAGTGGCGGCGGCGGCGCCCGGGAGGGAGAAGAGGTGGGAAGGGTCGGAGGCGGGGAAGATGGAGAGGTGGATGGTGGTGTAGCCGTGTTGGAGGAGGGTTTTGACCACCCATGAGCCGATGAAGCCGTTAGCTCCGGTGACGCACACCGGCTCCTTGGCGGCTGCCATTTTACTACGATTGGTTTCGACCCACAGATTGTTACATACTACTACTATATCTATTATCTATATGAGTATCATCATTTGATCCCTAACGTTTGATTTCCTAAATTGTTTGAATTCATTTGATGGCAAACAAAAAATAGATTCCGACACACAAGAAATCTTTACTGAGTCATCAAAAAATCCCTTCTTACCCGTGCACGTGTGCTGATGTCATATCCTATTCTAATTTCTCATTTTCTATTGGATAATTGCCAGTTGCCACCTCTATTTACGAGTACTTTAATAATTAGGAGTATAAATTGAAAAAAATATTGAAATCTGATTTTTTTTATATGCTGTAGATTACTATAACATGTTCATGTTCAAACTCTACTGTTCAAAGAATATATGTTGGTGTTCATACATACATATACATACACACTACATCAAATTTCCAAGTAAAATTGAGTTGGCAAGGATTCCTCTTTCCAGATTTGAACCGTTTTCACAAGAACCAGCACAACCCTCAGCTATCTTCCAACTCTCATCTTGAGCTACTTGTGTTCCTTACTTTTAATCTGAAGATCTTCCCAAAATTAGCATAAACACCAATGATCTGTTTAGTCCAGTCACACAGCAGAAAGAAAATGATGGAAGTAGGATCTATGGCTTCCACGGAGCTGGTGGTGGTGGCGGCGTTGGAAACATGGGCGGCACAGCTGAGAATATCGTATTCTTATCGATCCCCACAGATTTCTCTCCGGATAGAGCAACAAGGGCTGCAACTAAGCCGGCATTGCCTGCAAGTGTTGGCTCTGTGTAGTTGTAGTTTGAGCGAACATCACGGAAACCGTCGTGTTTGTCAGGACCAGCAACCATAGCTCCAACAAGAACATTAGGGTTCGGCTTCTTACTGTCCCTCCATTTCCATCCCCCCTTGCAGTTATACTTAACCTTGTTCTTCGGAATGGAGGCGCCTCTGTGGTGCACATGCTTTGGGTAGTGATTGCCGAAGCCCACAACATAGCTCATCTTTCTGGGATTCTTACCAAGGATGTAATTTATCTGGAAGCAGAGATATATACTGGTTGTCAAACAATCACCAATATTTTAGTCGAAACAGCATTCATCATATATATGTGAAGTGTATCATACCTGGGTTTCTGCAAATTCACGGAGGACTTTTGTTGAGAAGAAACGAGGTCCACAATACCAGCCAGGTGTATCGGCAGCTTCCATGTAGTCACTGAACAATGTAGTGAGGAAAGCTGCATTAACTGCGTATTGAAGAGGCTGAGGGTTTCCGTGATTCAACTGGATCAGGCCACCTGTTTATATATGATCATCAGAACAATAACTAAAACATCCAACAGGGATAAACCATGTAATTTGCACAAGATGCTTTATAGCAAAGTAGATTATTACCTCTCGTTCTGTTAAATGACGTGTAATATGGCAGGAACGAGCACATGAATATGCTGGTCTGGTTGTGGAATGTTTTCAAGATCTCTTCATATGGATAGCCAGGGCTAAGGAATAACCTTAGACGACTGAGAAGCACCTGCGAGGAAATCAAAAGATGGTTGTGCATTGATTAGTAAGAATCCCACGCACAACAAGTAGAACCAGACAGCAGGCATTGCAGAATAGGTACAATCCTTTCCAAGATGATGGTTGATCAGATTATTTTTGCAAATCATAACCCCAAAATATAAACCAAAAAGAAAGAGAGAAAAAAACAAGAAGAAACGAAAAGTGAATTTGGCATTTTAGAAGTGCTTTTTTTGGATCAATCAGTCTGAGTTATAGTAATAAACTAGGAAACAATAATCTGAAGTTGTAACCAAATCCCAAGTCAGAGAAAACAAGAAAACACTTATATTGCTTACTTGGGCACCGGCAAGTTTGTTGTCCCAATTGAGCACACCATAGTAGGGGCCTCCCCAAAACGCACCAGCATGCTTGGCAATACCAGGAGTTGTAGCGAGCTGAAGATACGAATTGTTACCCGTGGCATAGTACAGCCAAGCAGCTCCCCACACATACTCATCATAGTAACCCGTAGAGTTATAGAACATTTCTGCCTCGTTACCATTGCTATATCTACCACGCTGATCCCTGGAAAACTTAAAAAGAGTCTTGGCGCCATGGACAAGCTTCTGCGAGTATGCCTTGTTGTCCTTGAAAACTATAGACGCAGAAGCCAAAGAAGCAGCCATCTCTGCAGCCAGATCTGAGCAACTGTGACATTCGGTAACAGGTCTCTCATAATCAATGTCCTCTGGCCGCATCCAACAATAATGATCATTCTCCGTTCCTCCTGTTGTATCTCCTTGGCCAACCTGCAAATAAGAAACTGTAGATGCTCAATACTTTTCTTAAGCCCCCAAAAAATCAATGTGTCTGGTGAAATAAACATATCTATCAAAGAGAGGCAATATCCAAGCAAAAGAACAACTCGTGTGCCTTTCCGCACATAGCTAATGAGAGCCAATAAAAAATTCTGAACATGGTACCACTACACAAGTGAAGTTTCATGGGATAGGTTTTCTATAGCCAGAGTTATACCTGTGACACGATTCTGTCTATAGTATCCGCAGTGTGATTAAAAGTCTTGAGAAAATAATCAGTTCCCCACTTGATTATATCTTTGACATGGTTAAGCTCTCCGGCTGCTTCGAATTTTCCCTTGTACTCGATCACACTCCAACTCAGCATTGTCATGGCAAAAGCTTGCGGGAAGTTGAACTTAATTGCATCTCCAGCATCATAATAGCCACCAGACAGATCTTTAAACAAAGTTGAAGAATCAGACTTGCCGTCATTCACACAAGAGTTGCCCCTCCACGATACGTTATTGTGCTTTGGTAGTTTTCCAGCTGTATAGGGGCATCAAGAATTAGACTTTGCATAAGTTGATCAATCATATACTACACATAATAAACTAAAAATCAGAGATTCAACTGTATAAGCTTAAAGATTTCATTTATCAGTTTTCTATTACCAAAGCTGCATAATAGTATCAAGATAGAGCCTTCTTTCAGATTAAAGGTCAAATTATAAAAAATTCTCCAATTCATCCATCACAATCCAATAGATGAAAACTACAATATAATAATAACCTTCACAAATTAATCAAATCACAGTAATTGAGTAATTCAAAGTTTAACAAAGAAAAGAAACCGTCGAATCCACCCATCCATATTTAAATATATCAAATGCATCAGAGAAATCACCCCCAATTCCCATCAAATAAATTCATCGGATCCAGAAAAATAAACACTAAATCAAAGCAGCAATTAAGATAAACATGTATACTCACAACGCTGAGCATTGAAGAACATGAGTGCCTTGTTGAGCGCGAGCGTGTAATTATCCGGCGGCGGCGGTTTGTGGTGGTGGCGCGGCACCGTCTTAACGATCAAGGTGATGAATCCAGCCAGTAATCCAGCTGCCAAAATAGTCCCCACAGTCCACACGAAGATCTTCCTACTAACGATAATGCAGCCGAGATCCACATACTTCTTCTTCTTCTGCTCGCCGGGGCCCAGCAGCCAGCTCTGCTGCGTCTCGTCGAGCGGCCGCGACAGCGCCGCCCTGTCGTAATCCTGCAAGTTCCGGCTGCGGTCGTCGTCGGTGGCGGAATCCGCCGCTATCTCCAGCGGCCCTCCCCATGGATCCCTGCCGTACATGCTCAAAATCAAATTAAGAGCTCAAGATATGTAGGGTTTGGATCTTGGAAATCAATTGATCACGGATCGGGTAATGTAAAAGAGAAAATGTAGGTGAAGTAAAGTAAAGAGGTGTGGAAATGGGCGTGTGGCTCTCTCCCTCTCTCTCTCTGCTGTGAACGAAGGAGAGATAATAAAGGAAGTAGTGGTTTGCCTTGCTCTCTCTCAAGTTGCTGTATTTTTGTATGTCTAAATATATTATTATTAATATAATTATTGCACCGGATAGTTATGGAATTTTTTTTTATGAAAGCTACAGTCTGTCTAATTCTCAAAAATACTCAATTCATTAATGTTACTGCTAAACATAATAACTTCTTCTACAACTACCTAACTACATTGTGATCTCCATTTCCTTTTTCATGTGAGCTATGGATGAAAAATGAACTATACCAAATGACTCATTTAGATTGATAGTATTGCATAAGTGGATGAAATTTATGTAATAAATGAATGGGATTTAGGCTGATAACGCAATTAATATGTTTTAATTTGCAAAAATGACTTAAAAATCCATTTGCCAAAATCAATTTCGGTTGTGGCTTTTATGGAAGGTGACATGTCAACATTATTATACGTTATATGGTGAAATATTGTAGGTGAAATATTGTTATTTTAAGGTGGAGTGTAGAAAAATAGAAATTGATGCTTTGCTTACATTCCACTACAATTTTTACCTAACCTATGTGATTGAACTAAGTAACAAGTAATGAATTATAAATTTTAAATTTTAAATGATTAATTAAAAGGTGGCGGAAGAAAACATTCTTCTATTGTACACCGACAAAAATTTCCCACACCTAAAGTCTGATTTGTCATTGCATAAACAAGAAATTGGGCCCCACAAAATAGAACTATTTTGACTGATTAGTCCATCGTTCCACCGACTCCAAGTAATTATACTTTCTGATTAAGAGTTTTTCTTTGTAATTAGAGAAAGATTCTTATGAGGCTGCATTGATCATTTATTTAATTGAATAATTGTGGAAATTAAATAAGTACTACTCTACTAATAACTATTCGAGCTAAAAATAACACTTAATTCATCCACAGAAAACTAATGATGCAGCGATTGCCACGTCACGAGGCATTTATATAAGTGATATGCATATACTAGTTTGTTATTTGCGCATTTCCAATCCTCATACATTAAAAATGACATCATGCATCTTTAATGACAATCACGATGAAATTGATGTTTACTAGATAAATTAAGCATGAGGGTCTCTACTTTTATTTATTTTTTATTTTATAGAATTATTTTATATAAATAGAGATATTTGTGATGGCACGATAATTAATGCATAATTGATAAAGAATGAGAGAAAGACGAGAAATATAGTTAACATAGTGGAGTACTACTATTATTGGATAATGAACTCATATTATTATAATAAGTGTTTAATTGTGGACTCTAGTGGTATACGTAGTGGCGGATCCAGACCCCTAAAGTAGCGGGAGCGAAATTTATATTTAAATATTAAATATTTATTTTATTATTATTTTTAATAATAAAATAAATAATATTATATTAATATTTAAATAGCATCAGCTTCGTTAATAAAATATAAGCACACTTTAGCATGTAAATATGTTTTATTCATTTAAAAATATAAAATTATTGTAAATATATATATATATATATATATATATTCAAAATTATCGTATAAATTATATACAAAAATGATATAAGTAGAGCACTAAATATTTAGATTTTAAATATATTTAAAATGTTTATTTTGTTACATAGAGAATACTCCCTCCGTCCCAGTTTTATAGTCACATTTTGCCATAAAAGTCCGTCTCACATTTATAATCACATTTAGAATTTTCCATATTTGGACATAAAATTTTACCTCATTATTAACTAAAATTACACCCAAATGTCATTATCAACATAAAAATAAACCAAAACAAGAAATTAAAAACCAAAAAGTCAACAAGGGACCCACCTTCAACTAACTCACTTAATTTATTACACATTCCTTCATCTCACTTCATTTATTACACACTCCACAATCTCACTCTTCCATCTCACTTCATTAATTACACACTCCACCAATTCCTTAAAACCCGTGCCCTAACTAAATGTGACTATAAATATGGGACAGAGGGAGTAATTAAGATGCATGGATCAAATTATAAGTACTTTATGAAAAAAAACATTAACACAAGATTCAAAATGATTTAAACTAAAGAATAAATATAACAATATAGTATATGTAACTTAGTAAAAGTTTAGATTTCATAAAGTATTTAAAGGTATTATTTTGATAATATGAACTGATAAAATAAAAAAGTAAAAAATTAAAAAAAAATATGTTCTTGTTGAGGGTTAAACCCTAGACCTCTTTGTTAAAAACCCAACATCCAAACCATTGGACTACTACATTTTACATTTACTGAAAATAAATATATTTCTACACTCTCGGACGGGGCGAATATGCTATTTTCGGCTCGATTCAAGAGATAGTTTAGGCTCTCCGGACGGCCAGGGAGGGGCGACCGACCCCTCCTGCCCCCTGGATCCGCCAGTGGTATTACATTGTAAATAAATTGATGTATATGAGTAATGTGTTTATGAGAACTTTTCATAAATGGTAATGGGCTACTTTTATGGGACTGACGGAAAAAGAAAGTGTTTTTATTTTTATGGGATAGATAGAGTAAGTAATATTGAGCATTCAGTGATGATCTTTTTGAATTGTCAATATGTGTGAGTTTTTTGCAACTCAATACTATATCATATTCTTCTGTCCTATAAGAATATGCATTTTTTGTTAGGTACGAGTTTTAATGCACAATTGGTGAAGTAATAGAAAAGTATAAATAAAAAAATAATTAAAGTATTATTAGTGGAGAATTAGTCTCACCCAGGGACGGAGCCAGAAAATTATAGTAGAGGGGGCAAAAATATAAACATTCAAATTTTTCTTCAGAGAAGTTCTAATTTTTGTTCGTCGACAGCTATAAATGCTTAGGTTTTTTCTGCATGTTCTATTCTCTAAGGAAAAGGAAAATATTTTATCCATCTTTTCTATTATTTTGGATTCTGACTGCATTTTATCTTATTAGATGGGGCAATATACTTTTTTATTATAACATATGGAGGGGCAATTTAGTGCTTAGTTAACAAATTAATATAATTTGCTATATAAATGTACATGTGTGTGGAAAATTGAGGTGGGGCATTTGCCCCTTCTCACTATGAATTGGATCTGTCCCTGGTCTCATCTCATTAGAGAGAAAGAAGTTTCCAAATTTCAAAAGTGCATATTCTTGTGGAATGGAGGAAGTATTGGGTAGTGACAAACTCATATTTTAGGCTTGTTTTATGGGTGATTAAAGAGTGCTTTTGATGGTTTAAGATGTTAAATACAAGTTTTTTCACCGCATATACACTAATTAGGTGAGTTGATGGGTTTGTCGTAGTTTTGTGATGAAAACAGGTTGAAACGAGCCGAAGCTGAAATTCGAGGAGTTCTCCAGGAGGAAAACCCGACCGGGTGTTTTCCATCTCTCGGAACACCCGGTCGGGTGTTTTGAAGTAGCCTTGTGGACTCCAGGAGGAAAACCCGACCGGGTGTTTTCCATTTCTCGGAAAACCCGGTCGGGTGTTTTGCAAAATAGCGGGCTTCGGGGAAGAAAACCCGGTCGGGTGTTTTATCACCTACAAATCACCCGACCGGGTGTTTGCTAATTTGTCCTGATTTTCACTCCGAGTATAAAAAGGGTTCTAACTCAATTTAGAACCCTAACTTCCCCCACTGCAAATTGAGAGAAAAATCGAGAGATTCAAGAAGATTGAAGGCAAGGAGGCTTCCATCTTCAAGTGATTGAAGAAGAAAGATCCTCCCCAACATCAAGTCTACCTTAGGGAGTTCTATTATCTTTTCTTACTATGTTTTCCTTTGATGTTTTTGTATTTTCCTTTGTCCTAGTTTCTATTATGAGTAGCTAAGTTCTTATTAGGGATATTGGTGAAGTTTGTATGGAATCCATGGGTTAAACCTCGAATTATGCTTATCTATATCTTTTGTGGTGGTTTTGTTGGTTATTGTGTTTGTTTCATTGTCTAATTGATTAGCTACCAATTGGATATGTTTTGTTCTAATTATTGCCATTGAGAGATGCTTGATTAGATTGATAAATAACCAACAACTCCGTGCGTTGTATGTGCTCGAGAGAGGCATAGCTAGAGAGAGGGCTTGGGTCCGTAGGTTTTAGGAGTCGGTTTCGAAGTGTAGGGAGGAGACTCCGACATTAGAGGCCGATCAACGCGTTAGGTGCACCCGAGAGGGGGTCTAGCCAATTAACCCGACCTTCCTAGCCACACATAAGACCATTTAGATGAGCATGATCCCTAGGTGAACACCCGTGATCCATACCAACGGATCCATATCCCTACCTTCCCAATTTGAGGGAAAACTACCCTTATTTGCTTTATTTTCCTAATTTGCTATTTGTTTACTTGTTCTGTGATCTTAGTTAAGAAAAAAACCCAAAAACCCCTTCTATTAGTCTAGATAGTGTTCAAAGTTGCATCGTAGTACTCAAGCCGGCATTTAGTCTTCGAGGATCGATAATTTCAACTTGCCACGTGCTACATACCCCATACACTTGTGGGTGATATATTTATTGCAAATTTAGCATGAGTAGCGCCAATCAGCATATTAAAATTACTAAGTATTTTAGTTTATAAATTTGTTTATGGAATTTGCCAAAGTAATTAATACTATTACTTTAATATTATAAGGAAGGTTAAATTCTTTTTTAACAAAATGAGATTGAATTGAGCATTTAAGCAATTGTAACTATATGCATATACTATTAATCTAAAATATTTTATACACTCCTTTAAGGAGGTAAGAGCATGATTAACGCGGGGGGCTGGGCCGCAGTTCCGACCTGTCCCCCGTCCCCCGTCTCGCCGCGATGGAACACGCCTCTTTTCGGCCTGGGCCGGTCCGCCGAACGCAGTTGCGGACTGGGAACGCTCCCGGGGTCCGTCCCGGCCCAGCGTTAACCATGCCCGTGCCCCACTTCGTGCGTCCCGGCCCGGCGTTGGATGGTTTCCGGGCTGGGCCACAAGGCCCCACCATTGTTTTTTTATTTTTTTGTTTTATTGCCTATATATATTCCATTTGTGCATAATTTTTCCACACCTTCTCAATTTCAATCCTCGTGTATTCCAATATATCTGGCTTCTATGGTTTGGTTTAACAGCGACCAACGAGAGATGGACGAATTCGTCAATGCAAGCAACTAGCACGTGCCGTCGTCGCCCGATGTAACGCCTAGTCCGGGGTTGCCTACCAACATGGAAGTTACATCGCCAGTTAGCATTGATGAGTACGAAATCAGTGATATGGAGCCCACTGAAGGGAGGGGCAAGGGCAAGGTTGTGGATGATGAGGGGCCGAAGAAGTATAGTCCGCATGAGACAATGTGGCTGGCCAAGAATTTCATCGATGTCTCCGAGGATCCTATCATCGGCAACCAGCAGAGCACCAAAGTGTTCTGGACGCGGGTTGCGGATAAGTACAACTCTGGTCGTCCTAAAGGGTCGGGTCCAGAAGGAGATGAACAAGTGGAACGACAAGTGGACGAACGTAGTCCGGATGTGGCTGAGTGGCCATAGCGAGATGGACCTCGTGGAGAAGGCCAAGGCGGACTTCTTCTCTGACGGGAAGAAGCATTTCAAGTACTTCGACGTTTGGAATCTTGTCGAGAAGAGCCCAAAGTACACCGGTGGAGCTGAAACGGCGGCAAGGGGGGCGCCGAAGAGAAACAAAGTTTCTGCCGCCGGACACTACTCGTCGAGCGAAGGAGGTCCGCCAATCGACCTCAACGTGATAGACGACGACTCTTCCTCTCATCACCTGGTACTGAAAGTCGTCCGATGGGCAAAAAGGCGGCAAAGAGGAAAGCGAAGGGGAAGACATCTGCGAGCTACTCTGCTATGCCGACACCGCCGCCCAATCCTTCTCTGGATAAGATATCCGACTGTATGTCGGATATGAGTATTACCTGGCGGATGAGCCTACTGACGGGGTTGACATCGAGGGATACCTCGACAATGTTGGAGTTCGATCTCGAGTTGCACCATGAGATGATCGCCTACTTTCGTGCACAAATGAAGAAGACGTAGTTTTTTCATTTTTTTATGACTTGTAATTTTCTTTTTCTAGGATTTTTAAATTTCTTCTTCTAGGATTTTTAATTTTCTTTTTTTAGGATTTGTAATTTTCTTTTTTCCGACTGAACAATGAATTATTTCAGTTTGAATTGTTCAACGTTTTCAATTTTTACAAGTAAAATAGGTTGAAGTGGTGAATAGTGCAATTTAATAGTCACGGGTTAGGGCCTACAGGGTTAGAAGAGTTTTGGGCTGAGACTCAAATTTAGGAAAATGATGACATGGAAGGGACTTGGGACCTGAGTCCGGACCAGGGTTAATGATGCTCTAACAAGAATAATATTTTAAAAATTATTCTATGATGTAGTACTCCATAATTAGTTATTTAATATTGTTGCTCTAGTAAGATAATAATAGTATTGTTCATGTGAGAATAGCTTGTGTTAAGCGTCACTTCCAAATTTTAATTGACCCTCTTCTTTCTCTTTCTCTTTCTCTTTCTACGTACCAGTATCTCTATTGATACTAGCACTTTCTTCCATTTCCACCCTATGCAACAATATTGATACTGCATCTGGCACCGGTCAAGCCTCCGCTAAAGCGAGGACTTGACCCTTACTAATTCTGTTGTTGATGGAGGGAGTATAATTGTCTAACTAATAAGAAGAATAAGAAAGAATAAAAAGAAGTAGAGAGAAAAGATTTTTAGTACTAATAAATTGAAATTGCATAAAATATATTAAGTGAGTAACTTAATACAAATTCATGTGCCCCTCAAATGTAATTCACTGATAAACTATTTTGATTTATACTATTTTTTTATAAAATATATATCAAATTAAAGTAATTTTATAAGGATTCTAACAATATCCTAATTACGTATATTTTGATGATAAAATGTGATAATTTATTTTGAATTTTTAATATTTTCAACAGGCAGATTCATGTCAACAAACATATAATGTTAATCATATACATGTCCAATGTCAACAAATTTAGTATTTTGAATTATCAATAGGCAGATTCATGTCAACAACAGTACATATAATGTTAATCATACGCATGTCCAATGTCAACAAATTTAGTCGATTCAAGGCATTGAGTTAATATTATAACTATACTATGTTGATATCGTGATAATCACAAAAAATGTCAAAGAAGTATAAAAAATAATGAAAATACCCTTTTTAAATTAGTTAATTATAAAATAAAGTTTTACGTGTCAATAGATAACAAATCTAAATTAAGGGGAGTGTTATATTGTTAACTCATAACTTAATTGCTAACTACAACTAAATAATAGCCATTAGATATTCAAATTAAAGGCTTAGATCATCAATCCCTAAATGTCAATACGATAAACGAAAAACGTCAAAGGCCATATGATTAATTCCAAAAAATATCAATAGGGGTATTAATGTCAATTAACTACATGTTTAGCTATAACTAACTTTTAAGAGAAATACCAAAACTTTAAATTCATATAACATATATCAAATTAAAGATAATTTCATAAGGATTCCAACGATATCCTACATGCATATGTTCCGACGTCAAAATTTGAAAAAAAATTCGAAATTTTTTAATTTTTTCGTACAGTAGAAATGTCATTATACTATATAAAATATGTCAATATAATACATGTAAAATGTCAATATAAGCAATGAGTTAACATTCTTAAAGCATTGTGTTGACATTCTCAAAGCATAGTGTTGATATTTTCGAAACACTATATTGACATTTTCATCCAAAACCCTAATTTGGAGTTTTTTTTTATTTTATTAATGAAACGAAAATTACACGTGACAAATTGTAGATCACACGTTTTCTAAAATCCTATAACCTTAAATTAGTCGTAGTTAGTAATTAAATGATGAGTTAACAATTGATAACTTCCCTCTGAATCAATTAGTAAATAATTATCAATTATCACATCCCATTATACTTATATCTCTATATTCTAGTCAATCTATCGATAATTAAACATACTCATAAAATTGTTCTCCTCAGTCAATCTATCACGGAGTAATTAAACATATAAAATTCTCTATACATAGATTTGTATGCTAGCATCTGTTATACGAGAATGGCTACCTGCTTTGCAACTTTAATTTAGTTATGCGGTTAATGGTAATATGGAGTAATTTTTATATTATTTTTATTGATTTATCAAAATTAAAATTCACAAAAACTCGAGAAATAAAAAGTAGTGCTCTCCACCTACGACTAAATTCACTTCCTTTTCCTTTTTCTGATTTTCGCCATAACCCAATCAATCCACATAATGGGATTATTCTTTTATACGCTTCTGTCATCTCAATTTCTGCAAATTTATACGTGAAAAATTCATAATCCCCCAGCATTTTCACCTGAAATCGAGAAAGAGTGGAAGGGGGAAACAATCGCCGCTCGCCAAGCAACACTCCTCTTTTTCCAAGTAAGTATTGAGCGTCAAGTTCAATTTTTTAGCCTTCTTTTTTGTCAATTAACTTCTTTTTTATTAAGGGCGATTCTTTTTGGGGCACTCTGTTGAATTTTCGCTTTCTTTTTCTCTATTTGTTTATGTGTACTCAATATCAGCATGCCTTTGTGAATTGGCATTTTTTTTGCTATTCCAGTAAAGAATTGAAGAACCGAAACAATTTTTGTAATTATAGGGTTCGAAGGGAAGATGGTGTCTTTTGTACATTTTGGCATTACCTTTTAGCTCAAAACTGGAAATGACATATGTAGATGCTTTTGGTTTTTTACTTTGTTAAGAACAGAGCAATGAGGCCACTGGTTTAGGGCTTGGATTATGTGTTGGCCACATAGTTTTTCTTTATGCCTTTAATTATTGGGTTAATCTGTTATATGTGTTGTGGCTAGGATTATCGTTGCCTTTGATTGCTGGGTTATGTGTCGTGGCTAGGATGATCGTTGCCTTGAAATGGAATTTGTACCAATTATCGCAAGCTTAAACTTAATATCTACGTAGGCTTTGAACTTAGCAAGCTTGAAGTTTTGAACTTTGATTCCCCTTGGAATTCAATTTTGGTACTAATTCCTGTTTAATTATCTAAGTGGTCATTATTTACATACACGGCCAGTAGAATGGGTCTATTTTCCGTGTCTTCAGCGTGTTAATTTGATTCTACAATCTAGAATGAACCATATGATACCACAATCCTATATCTCAAAAGGTAATAGATTGTTAAATCTTGGTAGCAGTCTTGTCTAGTCGTGGTGTGGTATGCATACTTGATATATAGTGCATTGGTTTCTGAAGAAACAGTTTTGTTCCCATGCCAGTGAATTGCTAATTCAAGGAAAATAGTGTTTATGGCATTTAGGTAGACTGAAACCTCCTCTATGATGGTTGAATGTAGAAAGTAAATGACTGCAAAACCTTTTTGTTATCATAATAATATTATCATTAACGTTTAAACCTAATGTTTCAATGACTACTGGGAGAAAACATTATTCCAGCCCATGTGTTTAAAGCCGACACCAAAAATTATCTGGAAAAAATTATTATTAATACCTCTAGATCAAGATTTTCCAGCCCATGTGTTTAAAGCCGACACCAAAAACCGAAAGCCACTCTCTTGGAACGAATCTATGGACTCTATTTAACAGATGAATGATTTGATAACATAGGACCTTCAAACACGTCTCACATATTGATCCATCTTTTAACTTTTAATCCTTAATAAATTTATCAATTTAGAAAATAAAAGATAACTACGGAAATGAAATAAGTAGACATAGACAATCCCCGCAGGAACCAATCTGTTACATTCTGCATACAATTTTAATATCCAGTCACTCATACCTAAGTTTCTGTTAACAATGCAAAGTGGAATGTGGATGCTGGAAAGTTTATGTAAATATGTGCTGCATATTTATCAGTTAATTGTATCTAGTATAGGTGAACGCCACTTCCTCATTTCTCCTTTATCATACTGAAAGTTATGATTCATCCTTTTCTTTCTCTGGCTGTGATTTGGTATATCAGCTGGAGATGTCAAAGTTGAGTGATGAGGTGATGGAAACCCATGCCAAAGGAAGAGAAGACAGTGAGTATGTGAGATTGGTCAAACCAAGTGAAGTAAGGAAACCTGAACCAGAGATTTTGGAATCTCAAAGGCAGGAGACAAATGGATCTCGAATGTGGTGGGTGAAGACCATAATATGGTGCTTGATCACTGTACTTCTTCTTCTCATATTAGCAAAGTGGGGATTGCCCTTTTTTGTAAAGAAGGTATTTACAAGTCCTTTTGCTTTTAAAAATTACATACCAACTTCCTTGATATTTTTCCGCTAAACTCCAAAGAGCTATGGTTTGCAACTGTTCATGTTAACTAAGGGAGGAACTGAGATTTGAGGTCTCAGAGAATGAACTTGAAACACCGAACAATTAATCTTAAAAAACTTTTTTTCTTCGTCTTACATGCTAGATGTTTGCTCCAGTTATGTGAAATAACAGAGCCCAATTGAGAAATGCTTGTAAATGATGATTTCTTCGTTTCTCCCATTGTTCAATCATTACTACACCATTCATATTTGAGTAAGGGTATTGTGGCTTTAACATGTTTTGGGATTATAGATTAGATTCAGGTCACAGTTTGTGTGCTCAGAGTTGTGTTTAAAATGACTCAATCGTATAAAGTCCAAGCAAAGCCAGATTTACATAGTTCGTTTTTGGAAGTAAGTTGATAAGTATTTGCTTTCTTTCCTCTCACGTTATATCACTCTTTTTAGCTTACTTTACCAATTACGGAACTGCAAGATCAGATTTAAGTCTTGCATTTTGCAAATGTTATGGTTTTGCCAAGGTATATTGGCTCAACACCCAAGTAGTTAAAACTGCATTTGTATTTTGTAGCGACTTTATTTTGCTTGAGGCTACAGTCCAGCAACAACTAGTTTCAAACATAGCTTTGAATTTTTGGTAGAGAAGCTCCATGACTGCAATCAATGTAGTATATTTTAGGAGTAAAATTAAGCTTGTTATATTATGAGGTGTGCTTGCTAGTTTTATTGCATTTGGGAAATCCTATTGTTTGTGCTTCTTAAGAATGTGACACAATGTGTGCTATCTTACATAGGTTCTTTTTCCAACCTTGGAATGGGAAGCCACTGCATTTGGCCGTCCAATGCTCGCACTTGTACTTGTAGGTTCGTTGGCACTGTTCCCTGTTTTTTTAATTCCTTCAGGCCCTTCCATGTGGCTGGCTGGGATGATTTTTGGTTACGGTCTCGGGTTTGTCATAATCATGGTTGGAACAACAATTGGAATGGTCCTTCCCTTCTCGGTTGGTTTACTCTTTCGTGACCGAATTCATGTAAGGAAATGAACTTATAGGGAGCCTTTACAGTGTTGACTTCCATGCCTTGTTTTTCGACTCTATACTTTGTTTTATTTTCTTTTTGTGCTGACAGCAATGGTTGAAGAGATGGCCTGAAAAAATTGCTGTGATTAGATTAGCAGCAGAAGGAAGTTGGTTCCATCAGTTTCAAGTAGTTGCTCTTTTTAGAGTATCACCTTTTCCTTACACAATCTTCAACTATGCCATAGTTGTAACAAATATGAGATTCTGGCCCTATGTATGTGGATCAGTTGCAGGAATGATTCCAGAATCCTTCATTTATATCTACAGGTCACCCTCTCCATCGCAAACTCTGTCTTTTGTGCATATCAGAAATCTGTTGTTCATCATTCCATCTCGATAACTGTATTTTCAAATAGCACACACATCCATTGGTTCTGCAAGTTCTCATTCTTTCATTTAGTCATGTATTGCAAATGACACTATTAGGTGTTCGTTTTCCACTAAATAGACACGTAGATTTTTGTAACCTGCTCGAGATGCTGCCATCATTATCTAATGTTTTGATAAACATCCTTTGGTACTAAGGTCTGGTGTTGTTTCTATGCAGTGGTAAGCTAATAAGGACATTAGCCAACGTCCAGTATGGGAACCATCACCTCACTACAGTAGAGATCATTTACAATGTAATCTCATTCGTTATTGCAATAATCTCCACGATTGTATTCACTGTTTATGCCAAGAGGAAGTTGAAGGAACTGGAGACTGAAGAAGCCGGTGAAGAAGGCACAGCCGTTGGCACTAGCAGTTTTGAGTTACATAAATTTCCTAGTAAAGAACCTGATAGTTATACACTGTCTTTGCCTGTAAGTAGCTGAAGACGGGAGAGGCTTACTCTTACCTAGTATGTGCCGTAGGAAAATAATTTACTTGTAGGCTGGTACTCAATGATATCTGTGAGTGGATCTGCCACATCCGTTTCAGGTGAGTCCAGATTAAATTTACTGTATCGTTGAATATCCTCGATGTAAATGCCAGACAGATCATTGTTTTATCTTCAAATTCCATTGGAAAATGTATTTGTCTTCTACAGCATCTTAGAATGCCATTAAAGGAACATTACATTATGATCTCATTCCAGCAATGTCGAGAAACTGAAAGATGGAAACTAACGTCGATTTCTGAGTGCTTTGTTTCAAGAAAACGACATAGGTGTGAAGGAGGCAGTTTGATATCAGATGCTCTGCTCCACCTATCAAGAACCGGTTGTTGGGAAAGGCAAATAGTAAGTTTATTCATAATCATATTCACTCCAGAATTTCTCCATCCCCTCAAAAGCTCTTGTATAAAGTCACTGAAAACCGCTTCCTTGGACTTGCTCCCTGTCTGCGTTTAGAATCATATTTTGGTGAAAGACTATTGGGAATGGTTGTTGACTTGTATAGCATGAAAAAAGTCTGTGTTGGTTTACCTGCATATAAAGGTAAAGTGGTGTAACTGCAGAGATGTAGTCACATCACACTGTGAATTGAAGACCAAGTTTGTTAGAGTTTAGTTTATCACTGGATAGTGAAATGGCCAGATAGTGAACCTTGGAATGATGTAATCAAACCCCCCCATGATGCAAGGATTGAATCCATATGTGGTCTGCACAGGTAAGCAAAGGGGTTCTAAATTTATGAATCCTAAAAAGATCAGTCTTTAGATACTGGAGTAGTATTAAAATATTTATTTTATCAACAATATATTTCCAGATTGAAAATGCCAAAGCAGCTCATGGAAAAATTGAATAAGAAATCATTGATACAGATTCTTCAATCCCTAAAATGAACCAAATCATAGAAATTCACACCAACTATATACAAATAGAACTAAAAATATCAATCGATGGGAGAAGTTCTTGGTCACTATGAATTTTCAAGCTAGGGCCCAAGTTATCCTTTCAGTTCTTCCCCAATTTCAGTTCACTCTACTCCATTATTGAAATTCTTCCGTACCAATGTCCAATCAATCTATTGAGTATCGTACATAATTCAAGAAAAATGGAACTTGGGTGCTTATGATAATCTCAACTAAGAGTGAATTTGGGAATTATTAAAACACATGTTTTTTAGTGTCAGATTGATTATCAAACTGTAGGTTCTTTGTAAAATCAGTTGTTTATTTCTAACTTCACATATTATGAGTAATTTATTTGGAGTTGTGATAATGTATAAATATTCAAAACAATGGAATGTTTCTATTACTTGCTTAAGCCCAAAGATTCCACAATGACGGCGAGGGTTAAGTTAAATATACATTAATCTATTAATTTTATTTTTAAATAAGTTGAGCTAATAAACTGTAACATTTCAATTAAAAAGGATTTTGAAGACGAATCCAAAGGTCGCAACGGAGAAGCCAATGGAGGCGAGGCCTAAAGTGGCGGTGGTGGTATTTTTGCTTAGAGACAAAAAGGTGCTTTTAGGGCGGCGCCGCGACACCTTCGCTCTTCCCGGCGGCCACCTCGAGTTCGGTTAGTTTCTTAATCATAGTATCGAAAATCCTAAATTTTGAAAAATGAATTAATTGATTTATAGGGGAGAGCTTCGAGGAATGTGCGGCGAGAGAGGTGAAGGAGGAGACGGGGCTACACATACAAAATATCGAATTCCTGACTGCGACCAGCAACGTCGCGATAATGATGCGTGCGGTTCTGGCCGATCCGGATCAGATCCCGCAGAATCTGGAGCCGGAGAAGTGCGAGGGCTGGGATTGGTACGATTGGAACGATCTGCCGCGGCCGCTGGAAGCCATGGCTAGCGCCGGATTTGATCCCTTTTCCCGCCTTTTTTAGCTCATTGGAATTGGAATTCAATATTTTCTTTACTGTGCTCAATCAAGGTCCATTTGCCGGACTCCAATTTCCAATTTATTAGTAGTACCAATCTTTTGCTGCGTTATTCTTGCTAACAAGGCTGATCACTGGAAAGGAAAGATTTGAGAAGTGGAGTAATTAAGCTAAATAAATTGTGACAAAAATTTAGATGGACAAACAATGCTAAATTGGTATTCAAGTACAGAATCATTGATGCATTTGGTGCGATGTTTTTGACACCCATTCCATGAGGATAATATAGGTAATTAAGACTTAATTCAGGATAGGCACGTCATTTCATGTTAATAGGCGATGCGTCTATAAGAGCATCTCTAACCATTTATACTAAACTCGAACCTATTTTAGTGTAAATGTCATATCAAATACTATGATTTTACTTTAATCATTACCTTGAACTCAAACATAAAGAATATTCTCTATATTATGTTCATTTTACTCATAAGCGGGGACAGAGTCAGAAAATTATAGTCGAGGGGACAAAATTATGAACATACAAATGTTTGTCCTAGGAAAGCTCTATTTTTTGTTTGTCGGCGGCTCTAAAACCTTTTTTTTAGCTTGTTTTATTCTCTAAGGAAAGGCAAAAAAATTTCAATCTAAAATAGCGAACGTCCGCGTGTCGCCACAATGGCGGACGTCCGCCCGCCCTTCCCGCGACGGCCGCGCCCTTCCCGTGTCCTCACGGGACGTCCGCGTCCTCCTCTCCGAGCCACAGTGGCGCCCTTCCCCGACGGACTTCCCGGAAGCCTCTCCGAAGGGCAACGGGAAGTCCGCCATTAGAGATGTTCTAAGACAGTAAGACTTATTGGAGGATAGGCACGTCATTCAATGTCAATAGCATTTTCCTCCCAATTATGCATCTAGGAGAGCATCTCTAACCATTTACCCATTTTAGTGTGAATGTCACATCAAATATGATTTTACCGTAATCATTACGCTAAACTCAAAAAACAAAGAATATTCTCTATATCATGCTATTTTACTCGTAGAATTTAAAAAAGTTTTTGATTTAAGTTTAATGTAAACCTAAAGATCAATATTTTTCACTCAAAAATCTAAAAATGGGACTTGTTTCGGAATACTATTAGAATTTGGAGCTTATATCTATTTCATTTCAGGATTTAGTATACATTGAAAATGGTCTAATACCCAGAAAGTCCAATTTACTTCCAGTATCCATTGATGTTTACATTTCCACAGCCTCCAATCAAACGAGCCCCTTGTTCAGAAGAGGATGTGGACATGTGGTGAATGCATTTTCTTAATTAGATTGGGCCAATATGATCATATGGGCCTTACCATCCTTTTCTTGATCTCTAAATTATATTTTCCCCTTTTTATGTATGAGTTTGAAAAGAATTACTTATAATTTAGAAACATTAGTGAAACGTAGATCTCTTTTATATTTTAATTTAATAATAAATTATAAGTAAAATTAGTGAATAAAGTATTAGATATATTTATCATTTTATAATAGGAATGAGATTTTTATTAGTGGATGGACCGAAATGACAGAAAGAAACTCCTATTACCGAATGCATGTGGTAATTATACCAATCTAAATCATCCCAAAAAAAAATACTCCACAATTCAGATCCATTTTCATAATTCATATTCATTTATTCTGCTACTACAGATTGAACAATACGTCTATTTATTTTTATTCAAAAAAATTGATCGAGTTTCAGCTCTAGCCGTTGGCAGCAGATCATGATTAGTTGGTCCATAAAATTTTGAACCCACAAAACACAACTGACTAAAATCAACGTTCATGACAATTAGACAGTAGAAAATGTAGAGAAAGTTGAACATTGTTTGACAATGTTAACACAAAAGGCACTCTCATTTTTAAACGGTAGAGCCAAATCTCACTTACTTCTTTACTTCATATCTATCTCTCGTTTCAATTCAACAACTAAAACCTTAAAAAGTCATTGTGTTAGCTTATTTATTCAATACTTCACCTTACTAGTAGATACGGAGTATGATACATTCATACATATGTTATCTTTGTTGGAGCTTCTTAATTAAGGCCCAGTAATTAGACTACTACTGCAACATTTTGAATCGATTAATGCCACTAGAAACTTGGACCAAAAGATGGCCTTCGCATTCCAAAATGCAGCGGTGGCGGTGGTGGTTAACTGGTGATGGTAGAGATGAATAAGCGTGCAGTTGATAGTGGAACAACATGAAGAAATGCAGTGGTCCAATGCGGATACACTTGGAATTGGATTGTGCCTATCCTGTTTCCAATGAAATCCTCCTCCATTACTTTCCTGTCTATCTGCACTCAGCCCCCACCATCCATTCAAACTACCAAATTCAATTATACTACTTAGTATAATACTAAACAGATCAAAGATTTATAAGTCCTTGTCCATTTTTTGTCATTATTTTTATTAACGTTATGTTAACTACTCCATATTTTCTCTTTCTCAGTTATGTATCAATTTCACATTATTAAAGTGTATGGAGTACATTTTTAGGTGATGAAAGAGTAGTGTAATACTATCTCTCATATTCCCACTATTACTTTTTGATCCCTTTATTTGGGACGTTTTAACCTTGGTCCACTCCACTGTGTGTAGTGTGTTTTGTTGTGTGAATACATTCTAATGTTTTGGTGATTCAGTTTGGTGGGGCTGATCACCTTCTTTTTGTCAGAATTCTCCCTGTCACACTCCCTCACCCACTATCAAATTCAATTCCAACACCCAATATATATAACCGGAAATAATTAGAGCAATCAATCCCAAAACAACTCCTTTATCATTTTCACATTGTTTCTACTCTCTTTCAATTTTCAAAACAAAAAGAATCCCTCTTTTCCCTTTAAGTTATTCCTTTGTTTTCTCACTTTAATCCCTTTCCCCCTCTCTCACTCCAGATGAAGACAATCATGGCCAAAACCCCCCAAGACTCCTCCTTCTCCTTCTCCCGCAGATACTTCCACTGGAAAAACAAAGACGACGACGAAATGCAAGAAATCCTCAACTTCACCCCCAAATCGGAAGACCTCAAGACCTTCCCAATGCAGCAGCAATCCGCCCGGGCCCGGAAAAGGGTATCCGTCCTGGCCATCTCCAAGCTGCTGGGCCGGGCCCGGTCTCCGTTCTCGTCGGGCCGGGTCGTGGGGACCCTCTTCGGGCAGCGGCGCGGCCACGTCCGCTTCGCGTTCCAGGAGGATTTCAAGGCGGCGCCGGCCTTCCTGGTGGAGCTGGCCACGCCGACGAGCGCGCTCGTGAAGGAGATGGCGTCCGGGCTCGTCAGGATCGCGCTGGAGTGCGAGAAGCGGGCCGAGAAGAAGGGCGCGAAGCTTCTGGAAGAGCCCGTCTGGCGCACCTACTGCAACGGGAAGAAGTGCGGCTACGCGATGCGGCGCGAGTGCGGCGCGGAGGAGTGGAAGGTGCTGAATTCCGTGGGCCCCATCTCGATGGGCGCCGGCGTCATCCCCGGCGGCGGCGAGATGATGTATATGAGGGCGAAATTCGAGAGGGTGGTGGGGTCCAAGGATTCGGAGGCTTTCTACATGATGAATCCGGATGGAAATGGAGGGCCGGAGCTGAGCATTTACTTGCTCAGAGTTTGAACATCGAATTGGGGGAAATTGCAGTTTTTTCTTAATTTGTTGTATTAGGGTTTAATTGGAGTGGGTGGTGGAGGAGGTATAATTATTAGGTAAAGATAGTAGCGGTGGGAATGGTATAGTTTGTTAATATGTTGGGGTTTTACTGCTTATTTAAGATTATGATTTGCAGTAATTTGTGATTTTAGTTGAGTAATTTTATCGAACGTCTTGTGTGCTTACCTCTATTTGGATTAAGGAACGACAGAAGACAAAACATGAGTAAGGAAAGAAATAAGAAATGGCAATGATTTGGTTTAAGTAATGGGCAAACATGTTTTTCCAGTTCTAATCTTTAATTATCATACAAAAGCACAAGCACAGAATCAAGTTCATCACTGTTCCACTTTGCAACGACTATCTACTCGAAATTATATTAAATCCTTATGTTCAAATCAATAAAAGTCTAAAATCTTGAAAACTCATTACATACTAAACGGTCAATACAAGTTATACAGCCTATGTAATGATTTGAATGGTAAATTAAACTTTGGGAAATTAAAATGAAATAGCACTGAATCTGATGATTGGATGATCATGATCATAGGAACCACTTATATGGGTTTTGGGAAATTTTTCCTAGTCTAAGAGATGGCAAAATGAATGGACAGCCGTCGTTACTTTAGCTTATAATTATCTCTTTAAAAGAAGAGCAATCAACAGGGAGTTGTAGTGTTTTATTTACTTCAGTACCTTACTTTTGTAAGCTACTACTATTAAATATAATTAGCTAAATGGTCAAACGACTTATGAAATATGTTTAAATTTTTGTTAATATCCCTCGTATGAACATGTATCACCCTAAAGAAGTGAACAAACGTAGTTATAAGTATAACACTTTCATATGTTTAAAAATGATTGTCATATCATTGCATATTTTATTGAAAATGAGGTGAACAAGACAACTGTAAATATTTCATCTTTCGTGATTTTATTTTTCAAATTTCAAAAAAATTGTAGCACATACCAAAATTGGTCTAAACTTAATTGGCAATGTATCCATTAAAATTTTATAGTAATAAGGTAAGAGCATCTCCAAGGGAGAAAAGTAAATTGAGAAAGCATATTTTTCATTTACCTTTTCAAAAAGATAATTATACATTCTTAAAAGTAATGTACTCCAAGGAAAGAAAGTAAATTAAAAAGACAACTATAAATAACTAACATTTTACCCTTCTACCATGAAAAGGTAAAAATACCTTCTCAAAATAAAAGAAGGTATAATACCTCCCTATATACCATTTTCATTGGAACATGAATTTTTTTGAAGAAAAGGTAAATACAGTAGCTAATTCCCTTTACCTTTCCATTTACCCTCTCCATCGGAGATGCTTTAAGTACTTCATTTAATATGCCATTCTCATATTAGTACTTAGCTTAAATTGATTTTGCTTTTTAATATAAATAATAAAGGTCCGCATTTATTTGTCATACAAGAATTATGCCATTAAATTGAAAGTCTATCTGTGACATAGTAGAACATATGTATCAAGAATGCACACTATATGAAAATAAAACCTCTTAATGGTGTAAAAAAGAGAAATGGGAAAGTGAAGAAAATCTTGAAAGGAAAAACAACACTCGATTTTGTTTTCTTAAATTCTTCAATTCCCAATTTTCAAGAAATTAAACAAATCTTTTAAGCACGCGGATCTTGGATTAAAATACAGAAAATCAAAACACGTCCTTTTTTATTCACGGCGGCTGCATATTATTAAACGTTGGATTGTTATAATATGTCTCAAATAAAGTAATTAATTCACTATGGTTTAGTGTTGGCAATTGAAACATAAAATGAATGTAACAATAGGTTTGTGTTAATAAAATGACAACACTCCTTCAGGTAACACCATACCACCAATCCTAGCCAATTATTTATACACATGGACGAATAATCAGCTGCCATGTGGCAATCATAAAAATTAATCAAGGGTAAATTTTTGCGGACTGCAATATTCAATACGCACGACTGCAATTTTTCTCGCCTGCAATATCTAATAAGCTGGACTGCAATCTATAGATTGCAGTCTAGTGTATTGGATATTGCAGTCTAGCGTTTATAATATTGTAGTCTAGCGTGGTGTCACATTGTCATTTTAAGAGTATTGTCATTTTAATGCACACCTATAACAATATCTCACATCGGTATACTAAAAAAACTTAATCACTATATAAGTCTCATGGACCCACCGTTAGATTTCTATCGTTTAGAATTAGAGTTAGAGAGAGATTGACATGTGTTTGACAGTCACAATTCATATGACATAATCTGAAACATGAAACAAATGGTCAATTAGAATTATTGCTTGTTTTGTCTTGTAATAAAATGTAGTGTGTAACTGCGATTGTTGGGTGCAGCAGTGGCAATTATGTCTATTTGGATCCACTATTTTAGTCAAGTCTTAATATATTTTATTTTTATTTCATCACAGCAATTCCAATACTCCTTTTTCTTTAATTTTTTCAAAGTTTTCGAGTCTTTTTATGCACCAAAGTTTGAATTTTTGCTTTACACATCGATCATACCCTACTATTGTACTTCTTTGCCGTCTGCTTTATTCGTGAGTTATTATCTTATCACCATCTCATATATTTATGATTTGGAGCTGTACTATAGTAACATATTTTCCAAATTAATTTCTACTTAAAATAACAATATATTCTTACCATTTTGTGTTTCTCTTATTTAAAAAATATCTAAAAATATTCCACCACGTAAGTTTATTAGTCCCAAGTGTTATTGGAATGAAATACTACTAACTAACAAATAGCAATATTCATTTACTTCACAAGCTTTTCTGTTAAATTATTGGCATGTTTTGAAGCAATATAGTGAAATATGATAATATTTCAATGGCCTTTGTTGATTTGGACCTAATTTTGTTCGTCAATATACGCATTAATGAAAAAAAAAGTGGAGTAGTAATTATTGGAACGTTTGGGCCTTGTCCAATTAATATATTGGAATATTTGGGTCTGGTCCAGTTAATGTATTGGAATGTTTGGGGCTGGTCAAGGTGAAAGAATCGATGTTCTAATAGTAAATAATAAAATAATCTCTGAAAAAATGAATTCATCAACAAGAAACCACGAAATTGAAATTATCATAACTAAATATAAACCACACATCAATTTGACCTATATAATAGCAGCATATATGCAGAAATCTAATGAATGACGCCCGACTTTCTAAACGTACACTCTTAAAACTAAAACTATATATAGATCGAACAAGTTGACTAAAAATAAATAAATACTCCTCCTCTACAATAATTATATACTACTACTCCATACCAAAACCAAGCCTTAATACATTTCCAGTTAGGCCACAAAACCCTATACATTCATTTAATACTAACAGTACAGCAAAATATACATGTATAAATTATAATTGCCAATGTGATATGTTTTTTTTAAAGAAGAAAATATAACCAAAAAAATGTGTAACACATTTTCAATCTTGAGGTAAAGAGTTGTGTCTCTTGGATGGAGCAGAAGGAGGGATAGGTACACCTTTTGGAAGCTTAGCAAAGTACAACCCCTCATTGCGTAGTTTTTCCTTTTCTTGAAAATAATTTAAAGCCATTGAAGAATGATCATCCTCCTTCACAATCAATATCGATCTCCCCGGCCTACTCGCGGTGCAAGAGCTCCACGTGTTAAAAAGAAGGAGAGCAACGAAGACCGCTGATGGATTCATCCGAGTAGATCTTCGTATAGTTCTGAACAACTATGAAGATGGAGGCGACGACGAAGAAGAGAAGAATACTTTAAAATTCTCTCCTTTTGCTTTCTTTTCAAAAGGATTTTTGGGAATGATATAACTTTTCTTGATGGAGAAGAGAGGGGCATACATTTATATTGTTGAGGATTTGTTTTTGCATGGGAGGCAAAAAATAGGTTAGGTGGAAATGTGATGTCAAGAGTTGAGAATTATCAAAAAATTTAAAGTATAGTATTAAACACGCAAAAGAGTGTTTATTTTTCAATTGTCAACGGTTTGTACAATGCAGGGGAATAATTCTATTGGATGCCGGCTTGAGTTTTTCCTACTTTATTTATAGGTTTTTCAATCAAGGATAATATTCCTTGTACGTTAAATATTGCTGAATTGTTTGTCATATGTAGGAATTTGGTTTAGTTATACATCTATTTATTGGATTTTAAAGGTTTGGTTCTTATCATCACGTGACACATGGAGATCTTACCAAAAATGGTCAACTATCGATCCTGTTTTAATATGATTATGAACTATTTATAAAAGATAGAATCACTATACTAAAAAAAGACATAAGCAGGCAAACATATCCAATGAAAATGCAACTATAATACAAAAAAACGGAATAGATCACACTGACAAAATTGTCAAAAAAAATCATGAATTTTAGTCAAAATTATGTTTATTCCATAGTTTTGAAAGTCAGTCTTAAAAATTACTATAAATTTTAAAAAAATTCTCAATTTTCCTTTGACAAAAAGGTTTCTTTCCTATTTGTAATGTGTTGCTTATTTGGTGCGCAGTTCAGCTATTTTCTAAGTGTATTGAGAAAAATGATAGTACTACTAAAATTTATCTAGTGGTATTGTCCTCGTTGAACAATTATACAATTAACTCAAATTAGACCTGTTGGAAAAATTGAAAAAAATATTAAAACTTATGGCACTATATATGGCTGATTTTCAAAGTCGAGAGATGCCATAATTTGATCAAAATACAAAATTCTTCGGCCGTATTCATAAATAGGTAGTAAAAGTTATTGCAAAATAATTGTATAAGCATGAACAAATTAAGGCACAAAGTAACAAATCAATTTATGTTTCATACGTGTATTAAATTAGGTGTATTAAAATGTGCATTAGTATGAATTCTTGAAGGAAAAAGATTGATTAAAATTTTCAACTATGAACAACTTTATAGAAATCTTTTGCTTGAGAAGCTACCTCAAGAAAACGAAGCTACACGTGGTCCACTAATTACAGTTAACAGTTACTTTATTGTTTTAAAATCAACAACGATAGTCATGTGCTATTATTGGTTCAAATCTTAGTATACATTTACATTATATTTTAACTAAGAAACTTAGTTCGGTTTGCAATAATCGTTTTGTTTTGTTGTTATGCGGCAGCTTTATTGACCAAATCATGTTCATACAAATTCCTTTCTTTTTTGGGACTAAAATTTAATAAAGTAGTACTATTAATTTAACATATCAAGACATTCTGCGTGTGAAATAGGGTACCATATATAAAATTGAATTATAGGCAATATATATCAATTAAAGTGGCTATTGATCAATACATTTGATTATAAATGTCACTTCACATTTCACAAATACATTAAAGTTCGAATACCATGTTGTCGCGCATAAGTATAAAAGAAAAATAAATTATTTTTTCTCTTTTAGGTAGTGACCTAATTTATGAAGTGAGAATTTTACTAAATTTTTTTAGTCAAAATACTTTGGGGAATTGACGAATATATAGTTGTTGACTAGGTGTTAGTGCTATTTTCAGTTTTATTTAAAAAATGAGATATTTTGACAGTTTATGCAAAAACAAAATAGGAACGATTGCAAAAATAAATACTACTAGCATAATACGTTGTACGGACATTAACTGGATCATCAATTAATAATTTAGTTCTAGTAAGTTAAAATATAGTACTTATTAATTAAGAATCGGGGTTGTTAGACTGGAATTAATAATGTCAAGTTTGAACTTTGATAGTATATGTAATGATATTTTGAATATTGAAAAATGTGCATCATTCACTCAAATAGCATGAAAAATGATTGAATGTTAGGTAACACGAATTTAACATAATAAACCTACCAAATTTTCATTTTCATGAGCTATTCTCGTTTATAATGATAACCACAGCAGTATTTCTTGAAAATGTAATACGTATCAAAGACTAATAAGACGTTTCTTGATCATTAGCTTAATTTAAATTTAAGGTTGTCATTTTGTATATATATTTCAGTTTACTTCTGTAATTATAATTAAAGATGATGAAATTTCCTTACGCGGCCTTTAGATTAGGTGTCGATTTAAGTAACGGTGTCCTTCCATTGTTTTCAACTAATTATGTCGCAACATTTAGTAAGTAATACTATTCGATAGGAACATCCAACACTAGTTAAAATTATCAAGAGTATATATATGATGTACATTGGACATAGTATAGCCGTACATGGAGCAAATTAGCAAGAAACATATAAATAATAACACTATAATAAAGGTTTAAAAAAAATTTATTGTCTTTATCAATTTGAGTTGATATATCCTTCTCTCCGCAAGATGAGATACGCTTCAACTAGCACTTATGGGTTGGCATATGATTTTCGAAGATGAAACAATTTCCTTCTACTAAGTAGAAGCTAAATACACCGCTTCTAATGCGTACACTAAAATGTTAAAAGCTAAAAAGAGAATAAAGAATTATCATTGTTGGTATGCCTAAACCCTACGAGCTCAAACCAATATATATTTCAGTCATAGAAAATGCAAATTCAGCATGCAGACCCAACCACTTAGTTCTTGGTAGACGTCACTTCACTTATTAATTAACTTGTGATTTTGAAACTTACATAGTCAATACTATCAGGCAAAACCAGTGGGCTAGTGAACGCGATGCCTAGAACTATTACTCATTGGTATATGCCGAATCAATAACATAATAAGCACAATATTGTCTCAACTCTATCAGTTATCACGTTTGTGTCCAGTACGACCATATGGAACCTCCTTCAATTTATAAGTTGACTCAATATATGAAGCGCCATCACTTCTCACTTACATATTTGATTCTTTCATGGATATCCTTTCACACTTTATTTCCCCGAGATTTCAAGAATTATTAAAAGTCAGACTTAGCCTCTTACCTCATGCATTTATAATACTCAATGTTTTCTTAAAAATTGGAGAGGATTAAAATCTTCTAAGGGGCCGTTTGGTAGCTTTGTCATGTTTTGACTAGACATAATACAATTCATGATAGTTATCATAGTTTAGTTAAAAAATATATTTGGGTGTTTGGTAGATTAAGAAAATTATGAGTTATCTTATTCAAGTGTTTGGTGCAACAAGTGACAAATAAGGATTAAAATTATAATTACCAAAATTATCTTCATTAATTTAATTTAATTACTAAATTATCCTTATGTTGCCCTAATATTCCCTATAAAATTAACAGCCGCAGCCTCTCTCTATTTTAGCACTTTAGATATTGTCATTTCGTTTTCATCATCTATGAAATGTTTTGTTTTGCATAATACTTCTACTGCTCCCTATGCACTTCCTTCCCCATCGAAAATTTTGCTGATCTTTGGATAGCAATTTGACTCCATATATTGTCAATTCTGTATTGACACATGCCAATCCAGAATCTTGATTTAATTGGATAATAATCAAAGCATAAGCATTGACTAAGCTTTGATTATTTTGGACAATTTTTTGTATGTGTATATTTTTATCAAGTTTTTCGAAAGCATTGATTAAGGATGTGGTATGATAGACTGAGGAGTATAGGGGGGGAGGATACAAAGTGTGGTGGGGAACTTGGGGATGCAGGGGGAGAGATTTCAGTCTCTGTTGAGCTTGATTCAGAAATGGATTCGCCGGAAGAAATGGAGGGAGGCAGAATGAGAGAATTGTGGAAGAACTTCTTTTCGCAATTTTTGTGAAGTGACGGCGTTTATGTTTTGATTAGGATTTGAAAATTTTTAAGTTATGGGTAAATATGTATTTTGCTAAAATTAACTAGGCTTCCATGATAAGTAATATAGGATTTTGGGTGGTTACAAATATGATTAAAACATAGGATTTTAGTTGGGTTTTGTGCGGGCCGGATAAAAAACACGGGCTACTATGTTTGGTAACATAACTACCAAACACACAAATAAACCCAGATTAATCTCTTATCTTGGCGAAACATAGCTACCAAACGCAGCCTTAATGGCTCCGTTAACAAAAGAGGTACACCATTGATCAAATGCATAAATTGCTAGAAATTGTACTAAGCCCATATCTTAAATTAAATTATAGTGGTAACAATCATAAGATATGGGATCCCATGGCTTAGTTCAATGAGTAAATGAAGCTATATGAATCTTGCTTTAACACTTAGTATATCCACTAACTTCACGTAGCTTTTTCCCTAAATATTACTATCATCAAATCAAAATCAAAACCTTGTTCACCTCTAAATATAATCTTGTTTGAAAGTTGCTCGAATTTTAACTTTAAACTATTGCGATTATGTCTAACTATAAAGATAGTATTATGGACACAAAAAATGAAACAAGACTATTTTAAGGTGTGGGAGTGAGCATGGATTTGGGCATGAAAGACTGGTTTTGCCAGGTATGCTAGGGACCATGGAGGCCAAAACAGAACACTAAAATCAAAGTTGAAAATCAAGAAATGATACATAACCTAGAGCAAGGAATTCTGAAATGAAATAAAACCTCATCCAGAATTCTGACAGCTTGAATCAGTCTGCACTTTGTAATTTGTATCTTGAAATGGTCCACCACTCATCATCAACACAATCTATATACACTACTTTCATGGACCACATTTCTATTACAGCCTAAATTTATGTGACTTGTGTTTGTTTCAGAAATCCACCCCTATCATCAAAACATATCTACAGCCTGTTCCTCCCATTCCTTTCACTTTCACCACATTAATAACCCCATCTCTACCATCAACAAACCTGTTCTTGATTATTCCAATTTTAATTTCCCCTTTTTATTTGTCGTTTTCATTCATCATTTCCAAAGATAAAATGTAATGACTTCAATTAACTTGATTACCTACTTACCATCACATTTACAACCATGAAATTTGGCCTATTTTAAAAATGTTGCAAAGCCAAAACCAAGAAAGCTTCAACTACCAAAACTAATCTACTAACACCTATCACATTGAATCCTAAAGAAGGCATCGACGACGCAGGATCACGGAAGCTGGTCCCGTACTTGATCACTTGAACTCGACACGGTTTGACCCCAAAAGGTGCATTACTGGCTGAGCCGAGCTCCTCGGATTGATAGCAAAGGCCCGGGTTGCCCCATGCCCCGAAGCGCGGCCCCATCCGCCCGTAGAAAGCCTCTGAGAAATTAAGCTTGCCGGTTAGATTGTTGCCGTGGAGATAGATTGAACTAACATTAGGCAAAGTTTCAATCTTTGAAGGTATATCCCCTGTTAGCTTGTTGTCATTCAGACCCAAGAACCTTAGACTTTTCAAATCTGCAAGAGATTCTGGGATGCCACCTGTCATGCTCGTATTGGACAGCTCCAAAGCTGTGATACACCTCAAATTTTGCCATCCAATACTTATTATGTCACCACCAATGGGATTGTTTGAGAGGACTAATTCTTGCAATGAATTCAATCCTCGAATAGTTTCACCCAATCCACCACTTAATCTGTTGTCACTTAGGTCTAATAGGGTGAGATTCTTGAGATTCCGAATCTCTTTCGGAATCTCGCCCTCTAGTTGATTACCACTCAAGTCGAGCTTTAATAGGGCCGTCAGTCCTCCTAGAGTTGCGGGTAAGGTACCCGAGAGCAAATTCCCACTCATATCGAGAATCAAGAGACGGTTAAGCCCTCCAATGCTGCCCGGGACCCTGCCTGTGAACGAATTCCCCGCAAGATTCAAACGCCTCAACTCCACCAAATTGCCAATGCTCTCGGGCAGCTGCCCCATTAAGCCATTTTCAGTGATCACTAAAGACTGAAGATTCCTTAGACCCCCGAAAATCTCGGGAACTGGTCCGGTTAGGCCGGAATTCAACCGGAACTCGAGCGACTCCAAACTTCCGGCAAAAGCGTCCCAATTCCCGGCCGAGATCGAGACAGGGCGGCGGCGTGGCGTGACAAAGCAATTGAAGAAGGATAATGATTTTAAATGGCTTAGTGCAAACAAATTGGGGCTGAATTCCACATCTTGACCACAGGTTAAAGAGTTGTCATGAACAGGTCCAATGCTCAAATCGGTCACGTACCAAAATCCATCATACAAATCACAAGAAACTCCCTGCATTAAGAGTTGCACAAAGATGAAATTTTTCATTCGTGCGGATTATGAACATATTGACAATTTGGAGCAAGTTTTGTTTTTTATAACTGACTACAGCAGACAGATTTTGCACAAGCAAAAGATATTTTTTTGTTTCAGGCTCTTACACAATATAATGCATAGTAGTAGAGAATAACACTAGAAATAGAAAGTAGAAGTCTTGAATGAAAGAAAGCTTCTGCGAAAGTTGGCATTGCCCATAAATATGAGAAACGACATAGTTTTAGTTAGTAAAATTTCCACAAAAGTGGCACAGCCCCTGACCAAAATTTGACTACTCTTGCAACTCAAAAAAGATGGGCATTCTACTTCATGTACAACCTTGAAACTGGACAAAAGATTCAAGAAAATGTGTGGAAAGCTTTGGGGAGAGAGAGGGAGACCTGAATAGGGGTCCAACCGCAAGGATCTGGATAGAGATCAGAACCATTCCACCATTTTCCCACAAAATCTTGGATTGTATTATACAGAGCTTCTTGCTCGGCTGTCTTCATCGGAGCACCGATGCTGCTGTCTTCCTGTCCGATGCATGGCGAAGTGAAATGAAGCAACCACACAACAAGAACTGGGAAGCTCAAAGACTCAATCTTTTTCATGATTGTGATGAAAAGGAAGCCAGAAACCAGCAAGCAAGAAATGGGCTTTTCAAGAAATGGTAGATTTTCTCGGGCATCAAGTAATGCCGGGAGTTGCAAAAGGTGGGATTTGGAAGGAATGAAATGTGGAAAGATGGGATTTTTCAAAGTGGGATTGCAACAAGAAAGCAGTGGAGGCTAGAGTTCGATTCTTGCAAGAGTTTATAGGAAGATCTAAGGTAGTAAATGAGGAGTAATGAAAAGGGGGCATAGACTGTAAGAGAGGCAGAGTTAGCAGAAGTCTGAGGAGGCCTGCGGCATCTTTTCAGCTTACTACAGTTGTCAGTTCGAAAAAGAGACAATATACAGAGCAATTGTGGTAACTTCAATAATATACTAAGATCTAAACAGTGGCAAAGAAACAAGAAATTGATCAAAAAAAAGTTGCATCTTCTAGTTTGTACAAAGAGATCTACTTCCAAAAATATCAACCGTTATAATATGGTTAACATAACCCAAAACAAAGTGATTAACCAATGCAACTAGCAAATGGGATGGTAGTTTAATGAATGAATGAATAAACAGTTGGGGGATTTATTGTTGGATATAGGCATCTAGGCTTCTGATTAAAAGGGTTTCTAGGGAGATGGGGTTGGAAATCAAAAGTGAAATATGGGCATTTAAATACATGCAAGGCAAAGGTAGTTTTTGTCTCGAGGGAATTAGTAGTTCTCACCTTTGGGCTGTTGGGTTCAAAACAGATTTTACTGTAATCAAAGAGGACAAAAGGAGTGGGTAAGAATTCAGAGTCTTTGAAATTTGGACACAACTCTTTTTATCTCTTGTAATTAATAGTGGGCTTCAATTAATATGTTGCATTTCATTACAGAGCCTTCAAAGTAATGTCAATTCTAAACCCCAACTACACAAAAAGGCAGAGCTAAATTATTGCTTTTTGAAACTGTTCATGCACAATTATGTGGTTAGAACAATAGTAACAACAGCAGAACCAAAATATAATTGCATATTGTATGCAAGATGTATGCATTCACACACAGCACACACGAATGTGTGTTGTACTATGTTTTTTTTGTGAGGGGACCAATGATATAAATGCAGTTTAATGGGTAGTTAATGAGGCTTTGGTGTTGGGGAAAAGGGCAAAAGAAAAGGCTATTGAAAGGGAGAGCTAGCCCACTCTATAATCTCTCCTTTCCAGACCTTACATTGTGATAGGTCATTTTCTCAACTTCATGCTTTTTTTCTCTAAGTTTATTTTATAAATGGATAAAAAGATTAATGCTCCCAAATTTGGCATTTGATTTTATTTCTTCTTTGATGATTAGTCACTTAATAGGGGAAAGTGATTGCCTATTGCTTTTCTGGATTTGTAATTGTTATGGGATTGATGAAAATAATTGGGTCTTTTTCCTGCTTCTTTTTTCAGGCCATTTTTTGCCATGTGCATGAAGAAGGTCCCCCTACTTGTTACTACTAATAATTAGCTTCAATTACAATGAATAGGGTGTGACTTCGCCGCTACAAAAATATGGTTCAAGAATTATGGAGCAGATGCATAATTGCAACCTTAACATTGGTAGATTGAATAATTTCAAGACAACTTGGAAATTATTTGTCAAACAAACGGCTTTAGGACATTAATGAAGGTTTCCTACTCTGTATTGATTAGGAGGGTATGATAATTTTGGGCGCATTTACTAACTTTAGGTGGCTTTATTTACAGTACAGTTGCAAAAGTTTGACAAAAAGTCAAAAATCAATCTCCCCATCCTTAAAAAATTATTCTTGGTATGAAAAAATCAAATAAAGAGTGAGGTATTTGGAGAAGAATTTGATTACAAAACCGAATATGCTGCAGGGTTCTAAACATAAAGGTGATCCCCAACAATTCGGAATCCACTACTTACCTACGAATATCACACAACATTTAACCTTGTGCAGCTCTAATACATCGAAAATGAAGATCAAGAAAGGCCATCACGATGTAAAGAATTTCCACAGCTTTCTCGGCACTGAAGCTTCACCGGGATTATCGTCATCTTCATCGTCATCTTCCACTTCTTCTTCCTCGCGCAATGGGCTGCTGTGCTCAACTTCATCACTGTATTCTTGAGTGCCACTGACCTCCTCACTGACTATTTCCACGTTTTTCCTCGTGGACTTGACAGCATTTGAGTTTTCATTAATGGTGGCTTCTGATGGCACAAACTGCATCGCGATATGCAATGATTTTAGGAATGATGTGAAATGATTAAAAGAACGTAATGACATCATAATATCAAGCTCAGACTTACCCTGACTACTCTATCAACCGTGACCGTCTTTGTTTGTACGCGTTTATGAGACACAACCTGGGCCGAATCGTCAGGGCTCCCATTCTGACTGGCGACTTCTTCAGTTGGTGTAGAAGTAATTTCATTATCCATCAATCCAGCAGCATCACCAGCTTCTTTATCTGGTCTTTTCTCAGTGTCCGTTGAGGCAGCAATATCCTTGCCTTTACTGGGGATAAGAAGGAAAAAACAATTTTTTTAGACGTAGCAAAGGATTTGATTAATCAATTTGAAAATGATGTCATAAGTTCTTATAGTAGTAATTATTTCGTCAATGAGTATTTAAGATTAAAGACTAACCCTGTATGGCGTCGAAGGTTATAACGCGACTTCCCAGCATCTTGTACCACTGGAGCAGCCGTTTGCTGTCTCTTCCTGCGGCCACCCACACTCACACTTGCTGACTGACCATCACTTTCATCTCCATCACTCATTTTAGAGGATGTTGCACGAGTTCGCTTTCTCCAAACAGAACTGGCTCCTTTACCAGCAAGGCTAGAATCTCCTCGACTTTCCTCGTTGATGGAAGTAGGGGTGTCATTATTTGTCTCACCATCTTTTGATGTCCTTCTCAAGAAAGCTTCTGCATCTTCAACTACTGCTTTAACAGAACGTGTTCTATGGATTACATTCCCTGGTTTTCGAGCAGATTTTCGTCGACGATTCGGCATCTCTGAATGCTTGGAGTCTTCTGAAACTTCTGGTGCTGCACGACATATTTCAGGAGCATCGGATTCAGTTGCAGCACCAACTGGCATGCTGGGTTCACCAACATTTTGAGCAGCACTGACCAGTGTATCAGACAATGCTTGGTCCAAGTTTTTAGAAGGCATGTTTTCAACTTTCTTGGTCGGAGACAACTTGAAGACTCTCGGAGTGCACTTCTTAAGAAGCCAGGAAATACGCCCACCAGAATCTGGAGATTTTTCATCATTCTCGCCAGGAGTTTTATTAGCCTTCATTTCATATGAAGCAACTTTTTCCAGAACTTGTTCTCCCATTGCCTGAAGAGGAGAAGCCTCATTTGCATCCAGTTCTGTTATAAGAATGTCAGCTAGCATGTAGTCCTTTGCCATGCCCCCACAGTTTTGACAACTCTTTATCCTTTCAAGAAAAGAAACGAAACGGCTTCTCTCATTGATAAATTGTTGCCTCTGTGACTTAAGTTTTTTACTTAAAACACCAAGGTCATTAATGTCATTTTGCATTTCCAGCTGCTGCTCTTCCAACTGCTTCTTATTCAGGGCAATGTTTTCTCTGTCCTTCTCCAATCTGCTTCTCTCTGACCTCATATTTTCCATTTCTTTATCAGCAACGTTCTTCAAATGACTGATATTGCAACGCTCTTTCTCAATCTTATCCTCAAATGCTCTCTCTCTATCCTGAAGAGATTTCTCAAACTCCTCTTGCTTATCTCGCATTTCTGCCTCAAGATCCCTCTTACGAGTCTCAAAATCATGAAGTAACTTATCGTGCTCATGCCGAGCTTTTTCTGATAACATTGACAGCTCATGCTTCTTTGTGGCAGCAAATGATTCTTTCTCAAGTCTAAGAGTTTCCATCTCCCTCTTGATGTAGTTTTCCGTTGCAATTTTATCTTCTTCCAATTTCTTTTCCAATGAGTGTTTGAATTTATCAAAAGATTTTTTGTCTTCATCAAGTTGTTGCAACTCTCTAGTAACTTCGGCTCTTTTTTCATCAAGTACCTCCCACTCTTCCTCAAATCTCTTCCTGTCTAGCTTTAAATCATCCCGTTCCTTACAAAGCAAATCCTTCTGACGATTGTACCTCTGTATCTCCTGTTTCAGTTCCTGTATCAAATGGTTATGCTTCTCCCTCTCTTCCTCAGTAATTCTAAGCTTCTCTGTTTCATCACGAATCTGTAATTCTGTCTGACTAATCTCAGCTTTCATCTTCTCAAGCTCATCTTTGAGACTCTGTAAAGTTTCTTTCTCAGAAACTATTTCTTGTCTAATTGAGTTTAGATTCTTCTCCTCCAATTTGAGGGTCTTATCTTTTTCCTTCAGCCCCTTTAACATTGCATCACAATCCTTCTCTTTCTCCTTAACTCTTTCTGACTTCTTCTCCAGAGCCTGCTCCTGCTTTTTCAATTTTTCCGTCATATGGCTAATTTCGTTTGACTTCTTAACCAATTCATCTGTTTTGACTCTTAGCTCATCCTCAAGCAACTTTCTTTTATCTTCCAGTTCTACTTCAAGGTCATGCTTTTTTATCTCAAATGCAGCTCTGTGCTCATCAACAAGGTTCTGAATCTCCACCTGCAATATGGATCAACATTTAACAACTCTTAATAAAATGGAAAGGAACTAAATTTAGTCAAAGAAACATCTGAAATACAAGGAAATGAAACAGCATGAATAGGGGGATTAAGCTATAATAGAGTAATCTCTCTTTTTCAATCCCACTATATTTGTTACACGTTAGCCAGCTTGATTGCAGGAACAACAATAAATATTATATAGAAGGAATGCATATTATAGCTGTTACATTCCCTAAGTTTGAGTTACAGATATGAATTCAATTTAAAGTCTAATATTATGGCACTGAGATTAAGCAAAATCAATAATGTGAGCCACAAACGAATTTTCCAAAATCTAGAACGTATTTTCCAACACTGAGAAGTCACTAGGCAAAACAGATCTCGTCCTTGAGGAAAGGAAATGCAGAACAAGGGTTATTATTGGATACCATTACTAATAACTGTAAATTATTTGGTTTATTAAAGCAGGTTAAACAAATAAAACCCAGCAAAATATATAAATATGCACGGAAACTGAGGTTTATATAAATATATAAAACACAGCAAAATATATAAATATGCACGGCAACTCACTCTCTCTCGCTCACTCAGCTTCTCAGTCAATGCACTTAAATCTTTTTCCTTCATCTCTAAATTAGATCTAAAAGCTTCAGCTTTCTGCAGGGAAGTCAAACCAAAGTTAGACATAAGAAGTTATTAAGTAAAGTTTAAAAACTAGATATAATCAATCAGAAGCTTACTTCCTCTTTTTGGATCAGCTTGGAAAGTTTTTTGTTGATCTCGTCTTCTTTGTTCTTTAGGTTTAAATTTAGCAACTCGGCCTTCTTCTGTTCTTCGACAAATTCACCTTCTCTCTGCTTCAACATCCTATTAAGTTCAACTAACTTCTCCTCTCTCTCATTAATATGTCTCCTATTCTGACAAAGTCTCTCTTCAGCTTCTTGCAGCTTCCTCTCCCATTCCCGCATATCTTCTTTATGCTTCAATAAAGTTGCTTCGTGGGCATCCCGCCTAGAACAGAAGACAAAGATATTTATAAACAAAAACATGAGCCACAATCAAATAAGAAAAGCAAGTGAGTCATCGCATTAATCATACTCGGATATGAAGGACATGCGCTCCCTTTTAAGAACACTTTCGCGCGTATCAACCTCCTGCAATTTCCTCTCCATCTCTAGACTCTTCCGGCTGGCCTCAGCAAGCTTTGCATCAGCAGCAAGCAACCTTTGTTGCACCTCCAAAGACCTATCTTGAATTCCAGCCACCAAATGATTGGCATCAGCCAGCTTCGTATCAGACGTTATCTTGATTTTATCATGCTCGGCATGTATCTCACGCAGAGATCTCTCAAGCTGCCAAAAGCAACGTTTAGTATTTCATGAGGACAAAAACCATACATATTGAATTTACAATGAAAAAAAAATGAATCACCTCTGCCACACATTGTCGCTCAACCTCCAATGCTTTTCTCAAATTTGTTTCTCGTTCCTCAACTTGAGTAACTGCAATCAAGTGAGCTGCTTTTTCCCGCTTTAGAAGCTCCTGCACTTCTAGAAGAGATTGATGAACTTCTTCGTGCTTTGAAGTCCACTCTTTATTCTCAATCAGTAGTAACCCCATATTGTACTGATAATCGTGAAGCTGCCAGACAGAAGATTAAATAAGCTTAAAATTAGTTCCACTATCTAATGCATCTTAACAAGATCAACATACACCAAATCTAATCACAAAACAAAATCCATTCTTTCATCTTTAACAAGAGCTCATTCACCTCACCGACGTCTCGTCTCGATATATTTATCACTCTTAGCATGGTACAATATTAACAAGGGCTTAATTCCTGTTAGATAGTTTCATATTGCACCAGGACAGTATATAGCAACTACTTTACTCCTCAATGAGATGGCAAATTTCCAGCAGGCATCATACTTATGCATATGAAAATCTAACTACACAATTAGCCATTATCACAAATTAAATCGAAACCAAGTAGCAACCTAATGAACATTTGGAATAAATTAAACGAATAAACAAGAGTAGTCTCATATAAAGTACAAATTAAGCTTTTCTAACCTCTCTTTCAAGGTTCTGCGCTTTCTCCATTAATGCATCCCGATCACGCCTCTCCATCGCGGCCTCGTCCAGCAGCCCCACCTCTCGAAAGCGTCTCCAGTCGTCCATATTCTCCATCTCAACTCTATCCTCATTGTCAATTAACAAGCCCCTCGGGGGCGGGGGCGGGGGCGGAGCAGGGTCGTCAATAAACGACACCAATTTGCCCTTGACGGTTGTAGGGTTTGGCTTATGCGCTTCACTCCTGGGCGTTCTCGACGGCCCCTGCCACTGCCGCTTCGGAGTGAACATTGCGGCTTTCAATTCAGATGAAGGCTCAAAATCTTAGTTCCGATTCTTGAAGAAATTGGACGAAACCCTAATTCAGATGTTTCGAACAATGGCTCGGAAAATTGATAGGGCCGGAAAGTAGACGTTAGAGGGTGCTGATAGTTGAGTGGGACGCGGATAAGCTATCAATGGACGGAATATTCGGGCTCCGGCGACGGAATATTCAAAAATTTATGCGCCTGCGAAACAAAATGGTAGAGAAGGGAAAGGCGAAGCTGTCTCAGTTTTTCTGTTGAAGTGTGGGAATATATTCGAATTGTTTGGCGGTGCTACTATTACATATATACCCTTAGCAGTTGGCGGATGACCTTATTCCAATCGGGAATTTAGAAGGGCAACTTTGGTAATTCAAAAGAAAAGTTAAATATGGAAAATTTCTTAATTCTCATTACAAATTTCAAAGGTGTATATTTTAATTAAAAAGGGTAACTTTGGTATTTCATAAGAGTAGTTAAATATGGAAATTACATATTCTCGCATTCACAACAGGGGGCGTCGTCCGCACGGCATTACAACATTTACAACAGGGGTGTCATCCCGCTGCAAGGCGACGCCCCCAGTGGTGCCTATTGCGCACAAAGCGCCATTGGACGACGCTTGTCAGTCGCCGCAAGGAAAGGCATGGTCGGTTGTCGAGTGGGCTGAGTGCGATATTAATTTTTTTAATTTCACATCTATATATACAAATTCATTACAATTCATTTTATTCACGCCTCTCATTCTCTTGAGTATAAATGATATTTCATAATATTTTGGGTAGATGTACCCCCTTGTTCATAGGTGGCGCCACATCATTAACAACGTGGTGTAGTGAGATTAAATAAGTCGTTACTAAAAGTTATCGACAAATGTGATTGTGCGACAGTGCGATTGAAGCGATTATCATTTTCTAGTGATACCAATGTTCCGCAATAACATATACATTATCAAAAAAATAGTTTTGGTGTATTTTAATATTTTTGTTTTGTCATGATATACTCTCCGTTCGTGAATAGAAGTCCCGTTTTTTCATTTTACTCTGTCCACGAATAAGAGTCTCGGTTCACTTTTACCATAAATGGTAATAGGATCTCACATTCCGCTAACTCATTTCACTCGCATTTCATTTAAAACTAATATATATATATATATGGGTGCACTATGGTGCCACCATAGATAGGATAACACCATACCACCAATATAGTCCGTTAGATCTCATTTATGGACGTCTAGGATTAAGTTTCGTGAAAAAACACGGATTTGCAATCTACTGTATTAGATATTGCAGTCGTGGTAAACTGCAACATTGTTGTGGTAAGACTGCAATATTTAATGAACAACACTGAAATCTGGTAACGTAAAATTAGAAATTTCCTATTTTACCCCTCCGTGTTTTTACACGTGGCAACATGACAAGCACACGATTTTCAGATCCAATGACCTAAAATGGTGATATGGTGTTACAATAAAGAGTGTTGTCATCTTAATACATCCCTATATATATATATATGGGTGCACTAGGGTGCCACCATAGATAGGATAACACCATACCACCAATATAGTCCGTTAGATCTCGTTTATGGACGCCTAGGATTAAGTTTCGTGAAAAAACACGGGTTTGCAGTGTACAGTATTAGATATTGCAGTCTACTGTACTAGATATTGCAGTCGTGGTAAACTGCAATATTGCTGTGGTAAGACTACAATATTTAATGAACAGCACTGCAATCTGGTAACATAAAATTAGAAATTTCCTATTTTACCCCTCCGCATTTTTACACGTGGCAGCATGACAAGCACACGATTTTCAGATCCACCTAAAATGGTGGTATGATGTTACAATAAAGAGGGTTGTCATCTTAATACATTAGGGTCATGTTAGGTTGAGATTTTTTTGCCATAATTGAGAATTGAGATGCAATCTCAGCCACTCATCTAAAATATTTATGAAATGTCAATAACATATAGTTTATGTCAACAAGGGGGTATTATTGTCATTTCAGTTCTAAAATATTTAAATTATATTCAAAACCACTCTAAAACTCTCGAACGTTTCTCTCCCAAGTTTCTCTCCCAAACAATTATGCAACACTTCAAAAATCACTTATACAATTCTGCAAATCTTCAATCAATTAAACATTGTTATTCATCTCCTAGTCCTAGACCTACGAAGTCAGTTTTCTACATCAATAATTTCCAAAAATGAGGATCGAAGAACTAAATGTAAGCGAATCGGTTGAAGCTGAAGCGCCGATTGTCGCCGGAAAAAGGCATTCCAAATCGGCGATCGTTGAAGCGACTTCTACATGTAAGAAATTGATTCATATTTTAAGTATATTTCTTTGATTTTAGTGTATTAAAACACATCTAGATTTGTTTTCTTATGAATTTGATTTCTGCTGATTTTTTTTTTGTTGATTAGCAATGGTAGAACGGAAGAGATGGAATTGAACATTGCTGCTGATAAAAAAGGAAGAGAACAATCATCTCCTTCCAGTTAAGGATTTGTTTAAATTTTTAAGATTATTGACATTTTATACAATAGCTATTGACATGGTTATAATAATATATTTGTGTTTTCTAAAAACAACATGTATTTGTCATTGACATGATATTGTATACTGTTGACATATGTAAGTGTTGAATCTTTTTGCCAACCGTTTGATGAAAGTTATCAATGAAGTTGGCTACTGAAAGTTCGTCAAAGTGTTTTTATTTTTTATTTTTTTATGATTTTGATATCAATTAATTTCGTCCCGCTGTAAAAACATGCTTCTCAGTATGAAATATCGGAATAATGTTTTTAATGCATGACTAAATTTAACAAATTTACAAAGTTCATTTGATATTCAATAGTAGTAAATAAATTATAGCTGAGGTCATGAACTGCTAGTAATCATGGAAAGCAAAAACTACCAAGCAGGCCACTATGCCACCCAGGGCGACGAGCAGACGTTGCTCCAGCGCCTGCATCAAGAGCTTTATAATCTCAAGTTTCTAATCGTCATGGATGGTGTCTGGGATACTAATACTTGGGATTGGATCGCGCACGCCTTGCCGGATAAGGAGAACGGCAACCAGATTTTTTTCACCACTAGGCTCCGGGAGGTCACTGATAAAATTTCTGAAAAATCTAGTTTACTTCATGAGATGCAGCCGCTCGGGCTGGAGCACAGCTGACAGTTGCTCTGTTATCTTACCTTCGGTGATATGCTGAAAAATGATAATGATGATGTTACATTGCTCTGCCCTCCTCATTTGAAGGAAATTGGAAGATCGATCGCCGAGAAATGTAAAGGTCTTCCTCTGTCACTGGTTTTGGTTGGTGGTCTTCTCATTCAGGAGAAAGAAAATAATGATTTCTGGAAAAGGATCGAAGAAGATGTTGCTGATGCTGCTGCAATGAGGGAGGGTTCCTACATGGAGATCTAGGCTCTCAGCTAAATTTACTTGCCCACTAGACTTCATGGCTTTTTCTATTACCTAGGTACATTCCCGGAAGATTGTGAGATACGTGACTCTAAACTCATCAAACTTTGGGTTGCTGAAGGCTTTTTCCCAAAACCTGCACTACCCACACAAACTATGGACAACTATTGTAGTTTATGACTTTTGAACTTAGTAGTATGTAATATATATCAAATGTCAATTAACATCTTGTATTGAAATGTCAACAACTTGTATTGAAATTTTAACAACGCAAAAACAATTCATATAATTATAAAAGAACAACTATTTTCTCTTAATTTTTTTATTTGAAACAAGTTCTGGTATCATGATCATACAATACATGTCAATAGCTTTCATATCAAATGTCAACAACTTATATAAAAATGTCAACAACTTGTATATCAAATGTCAACAACTTGTATATAGTGTCAACAACTCAAAAACAATTCTTTTAATAAAAAATAACAAATATTTTATCTTAATTTTTTTTATTTGACACAAGTTCTGGCATCATGATCATACAACACATGTCAATAACCTGCATATCAAATGTCAACAACCTATAGCAAAATGTCAACAGCTTGTCAACAACTTGTATAAAGTGTCAATAACTCAAAAACAATTCTTGTAATTAAAAAATAACAACTATTTTATCTTAATTTTTTTATTTGACACAAGTTCTGACATCATATCATACAATACATGTCAATAGCCTGCACATCAAATGTCAACAACATATAGTTGACATTATATGTGCATAGTTGACATGAATTGTATATGTAGTTGACATTATATGTGTGTAGCTGACATGAATTGTATATGTAGTTGACATGAATTGTACACATAGTTGACATTATATTAGTGTAATTGACATGAATTATATATGTAGTTGACATGATATGTGTGTAGTTGACATGAATTGTAAATGTGGTTGACATGGATTTTACACATAATTGACATTATATGTGTGTAGTTGACATGAATTGTATATGTAGTTAACATTATATGTGTGTAGTTGACATGTTAATTAAGCTATCTGTACACCCAAAATTAATAATCCAAACACACTAATCAAGATTCAAGATATACTATTGATGGAAAATCAGTAGTAGCAGAATTAATAATCCAAACACACTAATCAAGATTTAAGACCACTAATGATGATGATCAAAAGTTAGAGATATACTATTGATGGAAAATCAGTAGTAGCAGCAGTTTTAATTGGAGTAAAACAAGAATTTAAATCTGCAAAAACTCCATCAAGAAACTGAATAAGCCTTCCAAGGCCCTGTGTCATCATCTTCTCAAACTCCTCAAAATCAATCATCCCATCTCCATCAACATCCACCATTCTGATCATCTCCTTGCAGTCCTTAATCTTGCTCCCCTCACTGAATCCCAAGGAGGACAAAACCAACCACAATTCCTCCACCGTGATCCGCCCATCTTTTTTCCCATCAAACACGTCTCTCAAATCCCCATCCTTTCTGCTCGTACCCGTACTCTTGCGCCGATTTATTCAGCAGTATCATGAATATCGGGTGATTCAGCAGGAATTTCTACAAAATAACAATAGGAATTTTCAGCTCTAAACTAAAATTTGAAAAACATTGCTATTTATGAGAACTTCCGATGATTGGGAAAATAGGAGAAGCAACTGAAAAGGGGGAAAAAAATCCTAATTCACTGGTTAGGAGTATCTAAGATCATAACCACGCAAGCAATAATTTCATCGATCGATTGAAAATGCTCAAACGCAAAATCAAATAAAAAATAAGGAATCATGTGGATGCAAAATTAAACATGAACTCCACATCTGAAATCAATTTCGGTTGGAGATCGACGGAGTTCATGAATGAATCAGTGAAATCGGGGAATGCTAACCTGAAAATTGAAAGAGAAATATTGACGTCGGGCTCTACGCTCACCACGAATCACTCCAGGTCTGGTTGGTTGAGGGTAGAAGAATCACGCCGGCATGTCAATAGCATGTGTTTCATTCAATTGATTCATTTCAAAACCAAATCAGCAAATAAAATCAAAATCGAATGAAGATGCGAAAGGATTGGAATCGAATGTGTGTGTTTCATTCAACTGATTGATTTCAAAACCTAACCAGCAAATAAATTGAAGTAATAAAGGAATAGAAAATACATTAAATTGCTTGGTGTAGCTCTTTCTGACGATCTCGCTCTCATCGCGAAGCTTATCGAAGATCAAAAACCTTCGGAGACCGTACTTGTTGATGAGATTTGAGAGGCAGATGGAGGAGATGGCGGCGATGCCGCTGTGGGAGAGCTGCGCGATGTTGCGGGAATCACAGTAGGTGCAGGCGAGGACGAAGTGCGAGAAGGTGGGGATGAGAATGGTCATGGCGATGAAGATGAACCCTAATTAAAATAGGAAATTACCATTCTTCCCATTCATATTTAATTAATCTAAAAATATTTTTTATGTGGAAAAATCTGGACCACTCATTTAATAAAAATGAGTGGCTAATATTGCATCTCATTTCTCAATTAGCCTAAAAAATCTCAATTGATCAGGAACCTATATATATATATATATATATATATGAGGAGCATTAAGGTGCTTTTGCCCCCTTAGTGTCTATTTCCTTCTTAATATCATCCATTAGATTTAATGGATGGACAGACTAGATGATTCTTTGATAAAGGATCCCGTGTTGCATTATTCGGCATAATCTGTGCATTATATGGGTATAATTGTAAAACTACAGTAAATCTAACGCATTTCAAAATGGAAGGAGCGAGATTTAAGCAAGATTTTCATAGATACTCACTCTCTCTCTCATTCCAACTGTCTCACTCCTCAACCCACGACAAAAAATCATCTCCTCTAATTCCCTTTCATTTCCAAACCCTAGCCGCCACTGGAAATCAATCCAAGCTTCGATTTTCACCGATTAACCAAGCTTCCGACGTTGTTCGTCAGTTGAAACCTCAGTACCGTCGCGCTCAACCATGAATTTCAAGACCACAACAAGGTAGGGTTTAAATGCTTCGACTTTTTGTAATACCCAATTTTAATTATCGATTTTCACCTACGAAACACCGTCTAGCAGTCGATTCAATGTTTTCTCTCAGACAATATCACGGTTGGGACACGCGTTTTGGTCGATATTTTTGTAAATCATGAAACTGTCTGCATTTTCGTTAGGGTTTTGTACATAATTGAAGCTTTTATTTAATTACCGGTCTACAATTGTCGAATGGACGATAACGTACTGAAAATCTTAACCAGTTTGATATTTTGTTCGTCCAACAGATCCACAATGACAAAAAGATGCCAACCGTTAAAATCCCAACCCCCCCAGGCTGCAGGTGAGCAGTGTATTGCATTTGGCTCTTTAATTCATAGAGTAGTGGCGTGCATTTTTTTTAAGCTTCATCAATCGGTCTAATAGGGAAAATGCTATATTCAGATTTACTGCCAAACATGGTTGTGTTGCTGTAATTGTTTGGTTGATGATTTCGGATTTGTACAGTATTTGCTTCCATTTGTATATTATGCATTTAACTGGATTTTCACATTAGCATGTATATGATACATTATTTATACCGTTTTGTACTTTACATTAGTTTAATTTGATACATTATTCATCCAGTTCTGTTGCAAGCTACATTATTTATACCATTTTGTACATTACATTACCAATTTACATACATTACTGACAAGTTACAGTATGAAATATTGTGTTCGTTGTAAAGTTTGGTACATTATTAGCCAGTTACTACTCATTATATGAACTTCTTGGTACATTATTGAGTTGCATGGCAAAATTTAATTATCTTTTGGTACATTATTGATATGTTGTCTTGCATTATGTGTTATTTATCGTACATTACTGACCTGATATATTAACCATTACTGTTGTTGTTATTACAAATGCATTATACATATATTTTTGCACATTATTGATCTGTTACATCACTGATACATGTAATTTCCTTTTGCTAAACCAGAATGTGTTGGAGGAACTTGGCAGCAATGACGATCTTAATTCACCCAACCAGGAGGTGTTGGAGAAAGATGAACCAAGTAGGCTTGTTTGGAAATGCTCATGCCCATGGATCAACCCCATTCCTTGTGCGCTGCGGCGGCAGCGACGGCTCTGTGGCGGTCTCGGTGAGAGAGGATTTTGCAGCACCTAGTCAAAACAAGAAAGACAACAACATGTACTTCAGGAGGTGTCCAACCGATTTGAAATAGATTTGTAGGGTATTTTGTCTAGATTTATGACGATGTAAAGCACTTGGTATGGTTTGAATTAAATTTCCTTTCATAATTATTCTCTTCAATCTGTACATTATTCACTGATCCGTGCACATTATTAGATTCTATTTAGTACATTATTTACTGTATCAAATCTTAAACGCATTAAAAAATAAAATTTAATTCATGTGGTGGTGCTATAGCCTAGCCCAATGGGTTGCTAAACCCAAGGGGAACGATTCAAACTATCTGCCCTTTGTGATGGTTCCGTTTGTGAGTGGGTACTACAACCTAGCCTCATGGATAACTAAACCCAAAGGGCATGAATTCAATTTCCTTTCAACATTATTCTATTCAGTCTGTACATTATTCAATGATCCGTGCCCATTATTAGATACTATTGGTACATTATTTACTATACCAAATCTTAAACGCATTAAAAAAAGAAATTTAATTCATGTGGTGGTGCTATAACCTAGCCCCATGGGTTGCTAAACCCAAGGGGAATGATTCAAACTCTCTGCCCTTGGTCACGTTTTCGTATTTCGGTCGGTACTATACTCTAGCCACATGGATTGCTAAACCCAAAGGGGAATGGATTTAACTTCTGTCACACATTAAACCCATTGTAATGTACATTATTCTAAGCTGAATATACATTATACAACTATAATCGTACATTAATACGATCTACATTATACATTTAATATAGTGCATTACTTGTCGAAAATTTACAAACTGAAACTAACGAAAAGAAAACACGGAAATTTGTAAGCAATGGATGATTTCATGAAAATAAAATGACAATTGATGCAAAATAAAACTAAATACAACAACGACCTAATCACAAACAAATAGAGAAAACCATAAAGGTCAATTACACGCTTAATACAATTACTTTCTACCAAAATTTATCAATAATCAAAATAAATATATATATATATATATATATATATATATATATATATATATATAGGGGTGTACTAGTATAACAACTAATTTTAAAGTTACAACGTACATCCAACCACGTGCTGCCACATGACACGAAAAATGCAATATTGTATACAGAAAAATGCAATACGCATTTGTAGAAGCTATAAATGAATTTCGGCAGATTGCATTTTTGTTATATGCAGATTGCACTTTTTATTGTTAAGTTTTGCATTTTAGATATTGACTGTTTAAATTGCATTTTATATATAGACGAATTGCATTTTTATATGTGAAAATGCAAAACTTAACAATAAAAAATGCAATTTATGTGAAAATGCAAAACTCAACACTATAAAATGCAATTTACATACAACAAAAATGCAATCTGCGAAAAATGCATGTACAACTAGATTGCATTTTTGTGTTTAAAATATTGCATGTTTTGTGCCACATGGCAGCACCAGATTAGATGTACGTTGTGACTCTAAATAAGGGGGCACCCTAGTGCTCCCCTATATATATATATATATATAGGTTCATGATCAATTGAGATTTTTTAGGCTAATTGAGAAATGAGATGCAATATTAGCCACTCATTTTCATTAAATGAGTGGTCCAGATTTTGTCACATGAAAAATATTTTAGATTAATTAATTATGAAAGGGCAGAATGGTAATTTAAGTTTAAAACAAATGAAACGTGGTTTCCAGCACTCCAATTCAATTCCATTTCCAATTTTCCTCCAATTCCATTCTCAATTTTCCTCCATTAAAGCAACACCTTCACCAAATCTTTAACCAATTAGCCAATGGAAGGTGTTTCTGCCACTGTCTACCGAGGAATCAGAGGCTACTGACGCCGCAAGGGCTACCAGCGCATCGCCGGCGCCGGTCACAAGCAGAAGATGCGAGTTGTAGAGCTAGGTGATTCCGGCGGGGTGACGTGGCGGAGGTCATGGCGCATCAAGCTGACGCCGCGGCTGAAGCTTGTCGTGAATCTCCTTCGATTTCGCTATCGTCAGATCGATCACGCCGCAGGCGATGTCTCTGTCGCCGTCGGAATCGAAGCGGTGCACCTCCGATCTGAGGATGTTCCAGCACACGTCCGATCTATCAGTTTCAGAGCAAAGATCTCTCAGGTATTTTTCAGCGTTGTCGCTGGAATCGGAGCTGTGTGATTTTCTTGATCTTTTCCGGTGGCCTCAAAACTAATTCAAAACTAATTTGATTAGAAGAGCGAATTAAGTATGCTGCTTCATCTAATTTTGTGTTTTCGCATAGCGTTGGGAGATTGAAATGCTAATTTGATTAGAAGCGCGAATTGTGATTTTTTCATTTTTTTCAATTTGAAACTTCAACTGTTTGATTGGCTTTCACTGAGTTTTGAAGAAACAGAAACTTCAACTGTTTGATTGAATATTTTATGCAATTGTTCGGATTTTGAGAAATCTCGTTGCGTTTGGCTATGAGTGAAGGTTCAATTCGTAGGAGAAATCATTAGTTTATTGTTTTTCTCTAGAAATTTTGTTTCTCCGGTGTGAATCGCGAGCGTAAGCGAGGTCAGATCTGTGATCATAATGGAGTTGCTGATTCTCTACTATATGAAAATAAGTTCAGAATTTTGTAGCGGATTGCTGTAACCGACTTCGTCCGTTTCTGATTTTTCAGATTTTTTTTTATGGTGGTGTTGGTATATAAATCAATTCTCAATTTCTGTTATGCTTTGTGTTTCTGGAAAGTGTATTTGGTGTTAATTGTGATAAATGCAGTATATATTGCATCAAATTGTGTTTGCTTATTCAATTATTTGCTTGTTTGAGGTTGGATTTGTTCCTATTTCTGCAAACTTGAACTTAGGTAGTTGAATCTCCAAAAAAACTTCAAATTCTGCTTTGTGTTTCTGGAAAGTGAATATGGTGTTAATCAATTGTGATTAGATAAAAATAATTTTTATTTTTCAATTATCAATTGTGTTGGATGTAGCTAGATTGGAGAATCAAGCTTAATCATAATGCACTCTAGATGTTTGGTGATATTCCTTTGTTAATGTCAACTACGCACATATAATGTCAACTACATATATAATGTATGTCTAACTACATATACAATTCATGTCAACTACACACGTATAATGTCAACTACATACATATAATGTCAACTATGTGTACAATCATGTCAACTACATATACAATTCATGTCAACTATATGTACAATCATGTCAACTACATATACAATTCATGTCAACTACATATACAATTCATATCAACTATACACATAATGTCAACTATAAGTTGATGACATTCGATATTCTCGGTATTAATATGTGAATTGTAAGTGTTATTTTTTAGTTGTTGACATTTTAATACGAGTTGTTGACATTCGATATTCTCGGTATTGATATGTGAATTGTAAGTATTATTTGTTAGTTGTTGACATTTTAATACGAGTAGTTGTTGACATTCGATATTCTCGGTATTGATATGTGAATTATAAATATTATTTGTTAGTTGTTGACATTTTAATACGAGTTGTTGACATTCGATATTCTCGGTATTGATATGTGAATTATAAGTGTTATTTGTTAGTTGTTGACATTTTAATACGAGTTGTTGACATTCGATATTCTCGGTATTGATATGTGAATTATAAGTGTTATTTGTTAGTTGTTGACATTTTAATACGAGTTGTTGATATTCGATATTCTCGGTATTGATATGTGAATTATTAAGTGTTATTTTTTAGTTGTTGACATTTTAATAGGTGTTATTTTATTGAATGTTGAAGATTTGAATATTTGAATATTTGAATGTTGAAGATTTGAAGATTTGAATGTTGAAGATTTGAAGATTTGAAGATTTGAATGTTGAAGATTTGAAGATTTGAATGTTGAAGAGATTTGAAAATTTGAATGTTGAAGAGATTTGAAGATTTGAATGTTGAAGAGATTTGAAGATTTGAAGATTTGAATGTTGAAGATTTGAAGACTTTGCAGCTAGAGTTTTAGAGAGGAGTTTAGAAAATGATTTCAAATACAATTTAATGAAAAGACAATTATACCCCCGTGTTGACATAATGTGATATTTGTTGACATTAAGTTAATCTTGTGAATTAGTGGCTGAGATTGCATGTCATTTCTCAATTATGCCCAAAAATCTCATCCTAACAAGACCCTATATATATATATATATATATATATATATATATATATATATGAGACCAATATTCTGTTAACTTTTTTCCATCCACTTTTCTTAACATTTCTTAAAATTCGTGCCGCCAAGAAAATGAGACTACTAATGGCAGACTGACGGAGTATTTTACTACTTCATTATAGTACTTTTCAATTTAACTTATATAATTATGGTATGCAACTTAATTTTAATTTTAATCATTTATTATTAACTTAATACTCTATTCGTCCTTGAAAAGTATGAACAATTTCCTTTTTAGTCCGTCCTTGATAATCGTACTTTGATTTGGATGATGATATTAAAACTAAACGATGGGAAAAAGGAAAACGTTGGGAACACGCATGATTTTGATCAATGTTTGAAACTTACTGGTGAAATACATAAATTAAAGGTGATAGCTCGCGTTCTTGGTGTGATAACAAGAAGAAGAACGTGCTTGAAATCTAGGAATCGAGGTGGGCTTTATTCTTAACTCTCTCTTATGTTGCAAATTATGATAGTGGAGCAATAAGGGCGGATTAAATTGTTATGCCATGCCTATGATTATTTTGGATATTGTGTGTGCCTGATGCCTAGCTTGCGAGTGCGCTCCATTAGGCTATAGGGCTATATAAACGAATTCGGGTCTAAGTAGGGCCGCGAACCCTGTCAGGCTAGTGTACACGGGAGATCGGGAGCCGTCCTTGCTAGTCGGCCGATCTCGTGGGCGAAAGTGTGGCCACACTTCGTCGCACCATGATAGTGTTGATTGATGAGAAAATGGGAGGTATTGTTTGACTGACCAGTCCATGAAATATTTTGTGATACTCGATGCTATTTTTTAAAATTAAATGCTAAACCTCGAGTTCACTATGGTAAGGGTGGCATAACTATTAAAACGTTTTGGCATGAGTCCACTGAGTACGTTTAAAATACTCAGCCCTGCATGTGTTTTCCCTATGTGCAGGTTGAGCGGCGACGGGCGGTCGGCGGTGTTGAGACAGTTGAATCGAATAAAATGGATGTTTGGAACTTTAAGTGTAGTCGTGTCTTCATACATGGCTTCGCTTTCTCTTGGATTGCTTCCGCTGAATTTTTTGTTTTGAAACTATTTATCTTTGGTTGATTTGAACTTATTTCTTGAGTTGGAATATTGTGAAATATTGCGTTTTGTTGGATTTACATCAAACCCTTGACTTTTGAGCTTAGCCTATGTTATCTATCAAATCCTGATTTTCGTGATTAAGCCGTTGACTTATTGCCTTGATAGTTCATTAAACACTTGGTCAAATCTCTTTAAATGAAACCCTAGTCTACGTTCTCGTTGCCTTTAAGTTCGCCTAAATAGCAGTTGCCGTATTTATTATACCCTAGAAATCTGGGCTGTTACAAGTTTACACAAAACACAATTATCCAATCTCTAAGAATGGTGGATGGAGGATTTAGGGCTGGAGAGTGGAGGGGGTGCCTTGGGGCTCTCCAATCTTGGAGGCTATAAATGGGTCTATATTATGAATTGGGTTATGGGTATACATAGGCTTGAAAAAGATTTAAATTTGATCAAAAGTTTCGTCCAAGTAATAGCAAATATGGAATTTTCGTGCCCCATAGGTTAAGGAAAAGATTTGGCTTCACAAGGTAATGTCTTCTTTCCTTCCTTGAATTTCCGCATAAATTCTGCACTTGAAAGCTTTGCGCGACTTTGGTAGAATAGACATAACTTTTTCCACAAAACTCCGATTGAGATGATTAAGGTACCAACACAAAGCTCTTTCAAAGACAAAGAGAATGGTATGTAGCACGGCCAGATAGGACTTCAGAATCTCCGACAAAATGAGTTTGAACTGGGACTGCCGCACGCGAACAGGCCTAGCTGCCGCCGGAGAGAGTCAGAATGCGCTGGACTGGTTTTCAGCTCCAGCTTCCGAATACCGAAATGGATAAAATATGCAAATAATGGACATGTAATGCAACTTTGATACTTAAAACGAACCAAATAATGACTTTAAAACAATGCAAAATCCGAGCGTATCACAATATCAAGCTCTAAAAATTCAACCGACCGTAGTCCATATACACATCATTAGAGGTGCTCACGGTTCCGAAACCGGCGGTTACGGTTCGGAACCGAACCGTGAGGGAGTTTCGCGGTTATGATTCCGGTTTCAAAACCGCCGGTTTCGGTTTCGATTCCAAACCGATGGTTTTTCGGTGGTTTTTTTCGATTTTTAACGGTTCCGAACAGTCAGTTTTTTGCGGTTCCGTCTCGGTTTCATGGGTTTCCGAGGGTTTTTCGTAATTCCAGTTTGAAACCGCCCCGAACCGGCGGTTCCGACACGCTTTTGGTTCGGAAATTTTCGAACATGAACCAAACTACGGTTCTAAAATCGACGATTTCAGTTCGGATAAATTCTCACGATTCTGATTCAAACCGTAACCACCGATTAGAGATTCACAGTTAGCCATGAGAACGGTAAACCTTGAGCACCTGTGCACATCATACCTACTCCTAATTCACAATAAAATATACTCACTACTAGTATTTCAGATAATTTAAAGTATACCCCATTTAATGTTACCGAATTTATAAACAATAAATCCTGAAAGCCCTAATTTATAAAATAACAAAAGATTAAAATCCTGAAAGCCCTAATTTTTTGATAGTAGATGAAAAGTGTCTTTCTAGAAATTTACATATATTTTTGAGTGATTGCTAAATTTCTGTATAAAAAACCGGAAATAATTAGAGAACCTGCAGAAGAGATTGGAAGATGGCTACGGAGGATACAACGGCGGCGTCCAGTGGTAGATCTGGCGGCGACGGAGCATCGGCGGATTCATACATCGGCAGCTTGATTAGTTTGACTTCGAAGAGTGAGATCAGATACGAAGGTATACTGTACAACATCAACACTGAGGAGTCCAGCATCGGCCTACGCAACGGTGAGAGCAAATGAAGAACCTGCTATTTTAATTTGCAGAAATCGTCCAACTTTTATTCTATGCGTTTTTCAAACTTTTGTTTACCGGTAATTTGGATTCGGCTTGATCATAATTTCTTTATTTTTCAATAGCTGCATTGTTCGCTGAACTTGGATTTTTTACGTTCCGTGAGCCAGATATTGAGTAGCATAGGGTTTTCACTGCATTTGTCTTTTCAGTAGCCATTAGTATCCTTTTATCCTCGGGAGAGTTCGATTTGTCAGATGCGTATCGTAATTCAGCTTATGATTTCTCTAATCACTGCTTATAGTGAGTAGTCTTATCATCAAATGGTGAATTATTGTCGATAAGCTTTTGATGCGCTAACTTCTCTAACCTTTCATTGTTGTGCATATATAAATAAGTAGCTGGAGTTTGTCTTCTGCTTTTACAAAATGTGTATTTTTGATGTGCTTGCATTATTGTTTGAACTTCAAAATCTTTAACTTTTAATTTATCATTAGGGTGACATTTTCAATTGATAACATTGCTCGCTTCTTATTTCTTGAATGAGCTTTCTCAATTTTTAGTGATTGCTTATCCCATAGAAATTTATGTTAGGCTTCATTTACATGCACGTAAATGAGAATAGCAGGGTACTCGAACCTATTCCTTGGTCATTTATTTTTCATATTGAATTAAATCTATTAATTTATTATCTTAATGTTGCAGTGAGATCATTTGGAACAGAAGGACGGAAAAAAGATGGACCTCAAGTCCCTCCTAGCGACAAAATTTACGAATACATACTGTTTAGAGGAACTGATATAAAGGTATTTATTTGATTTGATACTTGTTTGTCTCTTAACCATTGCTTTTGCTGTATGTGGGAATGACATTTCCTCATCCAATTCATTTTAGATCCAAGATTTACTTGTGTATTTTCCATCAGGATTTGCAAGTCAAAGCTTCCCCTCCAGTTCAGACTACACCACCCATTAACAATGATCCTGCAATTATTCAGGCACGTAGTACTGCAACATCTTTAATGATACAATGCATGAAAGAATTTACTCTAATCAATCTGAGTTCTGATGCAGTCGCAATATCTACGTCCAACAGCCCCATCTACAAGCTTGCCTACAGGTCCTAATGGGTCTTTAGCAGATCTTGGTCCCCATTCTGCACCAATGGGACTCCCTGGGTCAAATTTCCAAAGTGGCCTGCCTGTATATCAACCTGGAGGGAACTTGAATTCTTGGGGCCCTACTCCACCTAATGCAAATGGTAGTGGATTACCTATGCCAATGTATTGGCAGGGATTCTATGGCACACCTAATGTCCTTCCACAACTATCGCAGCAGTCCTTACTCCGGCCGCCTCTTGGCATGTCAATTACTCCGTCTATGCAACAGATGCAATTTCCTGCTTTCAATTCATCTTTACCAACAGCTGCATCTAGCCTGCCCAGTTCTACTTTGCCCGATCACCATTCTTCGTTTATTCCTAGCAGCACAAGTTCTTCTAGTTTGCCCTCTAGCAGTTTGCCTGCTTCAACTTTGTCTTTGAATATGCCCCCTATGCAACCTGTTTCTTTAGCATCTGAAATAATGACCGATCTGTTGCCGAACAAGGCTCCTGTGTCTGCCATCCCTACATCAATGCTGAGCTCTAGCTTGCCATCATTGGCTCCATTTTCAGTTCCTGATAATGCAGGAACAACTTCTATTACTAGCAAGAACGTAGTACCTGGCCCAGCAGCTGTAAATGAGCAGACCATATCTCGGCCTGTTACATCTAATGCTGGGACATCTGGTTTTGGTCTAATAGAGACTCCACCACCTTTATTAACCCCAGGGCATCTGTTACAGTCTGGGCAATCTACTGCTTCTGCACCTCAATCTTTACAAACAACACACAAGGATGTGGAAGTAGTTCAAGTGTCATCAAAGCCTGTGGCAGAACCGCCAGCTCCTGTAGCAACGGAAGCTCAACCACCTATATTACCTTTGCCACCAAATGCTCGGGCACACAAGGTTGGTTATCATCTTTTTCCTATGCATCACATGGGCTTATTCATTTAATATGTTCTCTTAAATTTACTTTTTAGTTTTGAGCAAAGTCTCTGACAAATGTGTATGAACTTGCGATTCAATTGGAATTCAGTTTTTGAAACCTTGTTTTATGGTAGAAGATTAGTTTGGAACTGAAGTGAAAATAATTGGAGAGTCGATTGGTGTTGGATAGTAGATCATAATGTTTTTTTTTTTGATATATTTGTTTTTTAACTTGGATACTCTCACCCTGATATTGATTTATTAACAATTAAATTGATATGAGTATCTGATATTAGACCTTAGGAGCTAATATTGTATCTTCTTGTTGTCCCCTAGCCAAATGGAGGCCCTTATTATGCGCGTAACAATTACAGAGGGCGTGGGGGAAGAGGATCTGGGGTAAGATCTCTTTTTGCATATGTATTCACTCACACATACATACATCAATTTGTTTTATGCGCGGTTACTGGTTCCTTTGTGGTAGTAGTAAATAAAATCCAATTTGATAGCATTTTACTTTGCCTTACAGAACCAGCGGCCAGTTATGAAATTTACTGAAGATTTTGATTTTATGGCAATGAATGAAAAATTCAAGAAGGACGAAGTTTGGGGCCATCTGGGAAAAAGTAATAGGTCGCAATCTAAAGATAAAGAAGGACACGGCGATGGCCGTGATGAGGAAGATCGAGAGGACGAGGATTATGTTGAATTGCCTAATGTTGAAGTCAAGGTCAATTTTAGTCAATGCTCAACTGAATATCCCACAATTTGCAAAAGATTTCATGCCAATTCTGAAATTTGTTTCTGGTTGTTGCAGCCTATTTACAATAAGGACGACTTCTTTGACTCCCTTTCTTCCAATGCCCTGAACAATAATCCTAATCATGGAAGGACAAGATACTCGGAGCAAATAAAGTTAGACACAGAGGTATGTTAGTATGTATATATGTCCAACTCCAACCCTGACTGCCAATCCCAGTTTTTTTTGGTCTATGCAATATCCTCGTAGTGATTTTAATTGCTGTGCACAGACATTTGGAGAATATTCAAGGTATCGAGTTGGTAGAGGAGGCCGGGGACCATATCGTGGTGGTGGTCGTTATCATGGGTCTTCCTATGGAAGAGGAGGTTATGGATATGTAAATAGGGGACGTGGGCGCAACATGCAGAGTCCAGCTTCCTAGTGACGATCAGCATAGAAACTTTTTTGTAATGTTTGTGTTATGATTGTGATTCCGGCGGCACTAATGGGTCAGCAGTGGCGTCGTCCTACCTCACCCACATATGTTGCTGCCTATAACAGAACTGAATCAATCTTCACAGCTCGTTTCTATGGCTGTAGCGCTGAGCGAGTTACCTCTGCACACCCTTTTGATTCACTTCTTCAATTCCCCATTTTCTTCAATGATTCCTGTGTATTCATTCGCAAAATCTAATACTACTATAAGAATGTCGATTTGCGCATATCCAATGTTTCTCTCCCTCTCTTGCTCCATTTCAGCCTCAACTCAATCTTTTTAGTTGTCACATTCACATCAGTTTTTGTCATTTTGTCCCAACACCTGCAATATATTCAACCTCATTATCAGCCGAACTCAATTTCACATCCATCCTTTTAAAAAAAGAAAAATTACTTCAAATTACTTGAAAATATAAATTGCATTACTTTAAATCTAAAATCTAGAATCAAAAACTAAAATCCCCTTTTTTTTTCTTGAGCTCCTCGATCATCTTGTTTTGGTAAGCGAGCTCAACCTTAGACAAATGGAGAGTGTCCATAGCAATTGCCTCGTCTCCTCAATGGAATATTCTTCAGAATAATCGAAGTTTTCGAATCATTCGAATCTCACCCCAATGCGTATGCGCAGGCCATGAATGCTGCCTAAGCACTTTGATCCATTTCCGACTAATTTGAAGATCGATAAAACATTGAAGTGTAAAAAGAGAGAGTAAGGTGTGAAAATGAGAAAGAAACGTGTGTATTTATGAAGAAAATAAATATTTAAATTAATAAAAAACAAAAAGGAAAATTAGGTTCAGTGATTGGCGTTTCGGCCGCATTCGGGTCGGTTTGCCGGGCCGCCCTCTCATTTTCCCCTTGCAGCCCCACCGGGCGGCCATCCCGGGTGGAGCTGCATTACAAATGCTCTAAGTATGACTACTTTTAATCTTCAATTCAATATTTTTTTAAAAACAATTTATTTTGTCCTACACAACATACTATCCAAATCCAATATGATTTAATTGAGATAATTCAAAATGTAAATTTTATTTGGTAGTAAATGATATCGATATCGTTTTTCAATTTATAATATCAAGCTCTAGTTCTTCAAAATGATTTAATAATACTCTGTCCACTATTTAAAGAATCATTTTACTAGTACTATTTTTGAGTTATCCACGAGTCCACGACATTTATTTATTTATTTGCATTTTTTGATATGCAGATTTCATATGGTATAAACTTTTTACACTCACAGATCACAATCCATAATAACTAATGCTACTAAAAATGGTTTTCACATCTATTTACTTTCTCCATTTATTTTGATATTTCAGTTATAAAAACCGATATAACAAAAGGTACTCCGTATCTATTTCAGAATCTTTAAAACATCCCTATTTAATGTGGTTATACAATTTATAAATGTATATCCATTGCGATTAAAATCCTGAAAACCCTAACTTATTAATAGAAAAAAAAAAACGATGGAAGGAAATTGTCTATCTAGAAAGAAATTTGCATATATGCGGGAATGATTGTTCATTTTTGGCATAAATAACCGGCAATATTTAGAGAATCAGCAGAAGAATTGGAAGATGGCGGAGGCTCCAACCGCGGCGTCGAGCGGTAGATCTGGCGTCGGCGGAGCATCGGCGGATTCGTACATCGGCAGCTTGATTAGTTTGACTTCGAAGAGTGAGATCAGATACGAAGGTATACTGTACAACATCAACACTGAGGAGTCCAGCATCGGCCTACGCAACGGTGAGAGCCTATTTTTTAATTTGCAGAAATCGTCCAACTTTTTTATTTTATGCGTTTCTCAAATTTTCATTTGCCGCTAATTTGGATTTGGTTTGATCACCATTTTTATTCATCCTTTCAATAGCTGTATTGTTCGCTTGTTTAACTTTCGGAATTTTTACGTTCCGTGTGCCAGATATTGAGTGGCATATGGTTTTCAAATTTCACCGCATTTGTCAATTGTCAGCATTACCATTTTTATCCTTGAAAGAGAGACTGCTTTTGTCAGATGTGTCCGAAGTCGATAGATGTTTATCGCAATTCAGCTTGTGAAATCTCTAATCATTGCTTATGATGAGTATTCCATATCGTCAAATGATGAATACTTGTGGATACACTTTTGATGCACTAACTGTCTAACCTTTCATTTGTTGTGCATATATAACTACTTTTGATGCACTCACTGTCTAACCTTTCATTTGTTGTGCATATATAACTAAGTAGCAGGAGTTTGTCTTCTGCTTTTATAAAATTATGTATTTTAAGGTACTTGTTAGAAATCAAGGATGCTTTATGTTTCAACTTGAAAATCCTCAACTTTTTATTGATAGTTAGGGTGGCGTTTCAACTGACAAAGCTGCTCTTGCTTCTTTCTTGTTGAATGTGATTTATCGATTTTGATTGATTCGTTCATCTCATAGTAATTTATGTTAGGCTTCATTTACATGCCCGTGTATGAGAATAGTAGTGTACTCGAACTTGTTCCTTGGTCTTTGATTTTCATATTGGATTAAATAATTCATTGATTATCTTTATTTATATTGTTGCAGTGAGATCATTTGGAACAGAAGGACGGAAAAAGGATGGACCTCAAGTCCCTCCTAGCGACAAAATTTATGAATACATACTGTTTAGAGGAACTGATATTAAGGTACCTTCATCTCATAATTTCATCTCAGGCTGTTATATTGTATCAACCTTTAATTTGGCACATTTTGTCAGTAGACTCATTTTTGGTTTATTTCCTTATCCATTACTTTTGCTGTATGTGGGTATTGCATTTCCTCATTCAATTCATTCCAGACCTAAGTTTTTACTTGTCTATTTCCACAGGATTTGCAGGTCAAAGCTTCCCCTCCAGTTCAGACTACACCACCTATTAACAGTGATCCTGCAATCATTCAGGCACGTAGTACTGCAATGTATTTCATGATATGATGCATGAAAGAATTTACTCTAATTAGTCTGAGTTCTGATGCAGTCGCAATATCTACGTCCGACAGCCCCACCTACAAGCTTGCCTACAGGTCCTAATGGGTCTTTAGCAGATCTTGGTCTCCATTCTACACCAATGGGACTCCCTGGGTCAAATTTCCAAAGTGGCCTGCCTTTATATCAACCTGGAGGGAACTTGAATTCTTGGGGCCCAACTCCACCTAATGCAAATGGTAGTGGCTTACCTATGCCAATGTATTGGCAGGGATTCTATGGCACACCTAATGTCCTTCCACAACTATCGCAACAGTCCTTGCTTCGGCCGCCTCTTGGCATGTCAATTACTCCGTCTATGCAACAGATGCAATTTCCTGCTTTCAATTCATCTTTACCAACAGCTGCATCTAGCCTGCCCAGTTCTACGGTGCCCGATCACCATTCTTCGTTTATTCCTAACAGTACAAGCTCTTCTAGTTTTCCCTCTAGCAGTTTGCCTGCATCAACTTTGTCTTTAAATCTGCCCCCTTTGCAACCTGTTTCTTTAGCATCTGAAACAATGGCCAATCTGTTGCCAAACAAGGCTCCTGTTTCTGCCATCTCTACCTCAATGCTGAGCTCTAGCTTGCCATCATTGGCTCCATTTTCTGCTCCTGACAATGCAGGAACAACTTCCGCTACTAGCAAGAGCGCAATACCTGTCCCAGCAGCTGTAACTGAGCAGACCATATCTCAGCCTGTAACATCTAATGCTGGGCCATCTGGTTTCGGTCGAATTCAGACTCCACCACCTTCTTTGATAACCCCAGGGCATCTGTTACAATCTGGATCATCTGCTGCTCCTGCACCTCAATCTTTACAAACAACACATAAGGATGTGGAAGTAGTTCAAGTGTCATCAAAGCCTGTGGCTGAATCATCAGCTCCTGGAGCAGCGGAATCTCAACCACCTATATTACCATTGCCACCAAATGCTCGTGCACACAAGGTTGGTTATCTTCTTTTTCCTATACATCTCATTTAGTATGTTCTCCTAACTTTTTAGTTTTGAGCAAAGTATGAGAAATATGTATAGAAATTGCAATTCAATTGGAATTCCATATTTAAAACCTAGTTAAATTGTAGTAGTAGAAAGATGAGTTTGGAACTGAATTAAAAATAATTGGAGAGTCGATTGGTGTTGGGTAGTAGATCATAATGTTTTTTAACTTGGATACTCTTATCCTGTTATTGATTTATGAACAATTAAATTGATATGAATATCTGATACTACTGGACTTTAGGAGCTAATATTGTATCTTCTTGATTTCCCTTAGCCAAATGGAGGCCCGTATTATGCGCGTAACAATTACAGAGGGCGTGGCGGAAGAGGATCTGGGGTAAGATCTCTGTTTGCATGTGTATTTACAATCACATACATACATCAATTTGTTTTATGCTCAGTTACTGGTTCCTTTGTAAATGTTATACAATTTCATAATAGAGCATTTTACTTCCTTGCAGAACCAGCGGCCAGTTATGAAATTTACTGAAGATTTTGATTTTATGGCAATGAATGAGAAATTCAAGAAGGACGAAGTTTGGGGCCATCTGGGAAAAGGTAATAGGTCGCAATCAAAGGATAAAGGACACGGTGATGGCAGTGATGAGGAAGATCTAGAGTATGAGGATGATGTTGAATTTCCTAATGTTGAGGTCAAGGTCAATTTTAGTCAATGCTCAACTTGATTCCCAGCAATTTGTAAAAGATTTCGTGCTAATGCTGAATTATGTTTCTGTTTGCTGCAGCCTATTTACAATAAGGATGACTTCTTTGACTCCCTTTCTTCCAATGCCCTGAATAATGATCCTAATCGTGGAAGGACAAGATACTCGGAGCAAATAAAGTTAGACACAGAGGTATATATATATGTCCAAACCCTGATTATCTATCTTCTAGTTTTTTGGTTTATGCGATAGGCTCTTAGTGATTTTATTGCTGTGTGCAGACATTTGGAGAATATTCAAGGTATCGAGTTGGTAGAGGAGGCCGGGGACAATATCGTGGTGGTGGTCGTTATCGTGGGTCTTTCTATGGAAGAGGAGGAGGAGGAGGTTATGGATATGCAAATAGGGGGCGTGGGCGCAGCATGCAGAGTCCAGCTTCCTAGTGACCGTGATCAGCGTATAAACTTTTGTGTAATGTCTTTGTATTGTGATTGTGATTTTTAGTGTTAAACTTAGGGTGAAGGGATAGAGTCGTTGATCTTCCTCTTTTGTTAAATCCTTCCTATTTTCATCGACATGAAGTTGAAGAGGCTACGAGTAGAGGTGGTGCTAGTTGCTGATATATATTTCGTTTATAGGAGATGTATTTATACTGCAAGGTAATGAAGAATTGAAGTATTTTCTCCTCAGTGTTAAATGGTTGATCAGTATGTACTTTTATCGTGAACGAATCAATCATTCAGAAGAAAAAATTTATTTTATAGTAATTGATAGGAATGATACAATCGATGTAGTTAAATATAAGAGTAACAGTAGATGCCCATGTATATATGCCCTGTGATGAGAGGAGAGGGCTTTATTTTTGGTAATGAAGAGCATCTTATTTTGGGGTGATTGGGATCTTATTTGCAAGTAGCAACCAAAACCTTTCTAGGTGGAAGTGCAGGCCTTCTACCATGAAGTGTAGCATAATTATCCAGGAATAGGACATCACCCTTTTGCCACTTGAACTGGATGCTCTCCTCTTCTATAATCTCCCCACATCTCTTGACCACATCGGCCGGTATCTCAGAGCCGTCGGCCATGGTGGCGGAGCTGAGGTCCTTCCCATGCATCCCGACAACCGTGTTGAACCACATCCTCCTCCCCTTCCTGCCCTCAAAAACCCTCGTCAAGCACCTCGGCCCCAGTATCGTCTTCACCCCGCCATTCGCCAGCCACTCCACGTCCATCCCCAGTGCCCTCGCCCTGAACACGCAACGCAACCTTCAGATCATTCAAACAAATACTAGATAGCAAAAATATGTTAGGTAAGGGAGACATTACCTTCTCTCGGCTTCAGCAGGGTCCGTGGTGGCAAAGGCATCCTGCCAACCGCGACCCCTCATCGACCCCGTGTTGTCATTGCTCAGAGCTGTGAAGGTGTACCTCAGCCCCTTCTTCTCCAGCTCCTCCACCATCTCCGGAAACTCCTGCACCATCCGCTCCGTCACCCGGAAACTCGGTACGAAAGGCGTCTCACCGCCTTCCGGTGATGGTACTTCACAGAATAGTATCACCTTCTTTGGGAATTCCTTTATCTGGAAGGACATAATAAATGTTAGATATTAGTGATATTACTACCACCTTCGTTCACTATCAATAGTCTTAATAGTAGAAAATACGGATTTTAATGTAAAAATGAAAAGACACTAAGTTTTGTGAGACGGACCAAAATAGAAAAACAAGACTAGTCGTGGATGGAATACTTACAAGGACCATCTCGTGGTGGTAGTAAATGAACTCGGAGAGGGGGCCTTCATTGGCTGTCCAGACCCTCTTGTGGATGTGGGTGCGAGGAGCGGGCCCCACGTACCGGATGTCCTCCCAGCCGAAGGTCTCGATGATGTCGTTGAACTCCACGGCATTCTGAACGTCGAATCCCCTCAAGAGAACAGCGCTGTTCTTGGTGATCATCTGGTCGAACCACTCCTTGTTCCTATCCAAGGCCTCCAGCAACGACTTGACGTCGCTCTTGGCCTCGCTCGGAGGCTGCAGCACGAGCGGCAGAGTCTCTCCGTCGATCTGCTTCTCGCCCTCGCACTTCCCCACCTTGAAATCCTTGCAACTGAACTCCATATTATTGCAATGTATGTGTGTATGTATCTGATACAATTTGGAAACTATACTATTTATAGGAAGCTGTGCTACTTATCAATTGATTGTGATCATCACTTTGTAATCCACGTATTTTGTCGTTTTTGGAAATGATGTATAGCTTCAAGGAATATATTGTAGGTTGATTAGTTGCGTGAATTTTGTCGATGGATTTTGCATTGTAGAAAGGCATCTGCCGCTGCCTAACTAGAGTAATTTTAATTCAAATTAATAGTATCAGATTTTGATGCCAAGAGCTTGTGTAACGGTAACAACAACGTTGTCGCAGATAAAACATGACACAACGCACGAACGAATTTGGCAATTAGTGTGTTTTGTTTGAATTAGAGATTTGGCTGCAGCTAATGTGTGTTTACGAACACAACGGGTCATGGGGTTGTACATAACTATGTTTTTATCAACACCCAAAAGTTTACTGAGTCAAGACAAACTAAGAGGACTCAAATTCGGAATCCGCTTTCATAAATTCGTTATTGTCCTGCCATTCATTAAAGCTTCTAAAGAATAAATAAATCATGTTGCCGAAATTGGATTAAATCAATGTTTCCACCCTGATAGTGCCATTTACTATTTTTTTTATTTCGAACCATCAATATATATATTCTAAATATAATTAATACTAATATAAATAAAAACAAAAAAATGTGTGTAGTACAAAATAATAGAGTACTATTAAATCAGTTTTGAAATGTTAGATAATTTTCTCCGTGTCTCACACAATGTAGGGATTGAATTAGCGATTTCTTTTGCTTCAGTTCTCATGGATAAAATGTATTTATGATATAGATTTCCAATTACTACACTTCCGTTGAATCTTTGATCTTTTCATAATAAATACGTGTTGTTGGTTTTAAGGATGTAGATTATCGATCACTCTACTTCCCTAGGATTATTAATCTACATAATCTGGTTCGGTTTGAAATTTCTTTGAAAAATAAAAAAAACATTCCATGTAACCGTAGGGCCAAAGGCCCAACTATATAACTTAACGGCCTCACAGTCTAATCTCGAGTCGACCCAATGGGCCACTCTATTTATTCACATGCTTATTGTGGGGTCCACTAGAAACGAATTAAATTTTGGTCGGATTTTAGTGTGAGCGCCAGCTTTATATAGCACTCAATTTGTCATGAAATAATCACAAATGCAGCCAAAAAGCATATCCAATAATATACGCAGATCTTTGGTCTAATCTACTTTTGTTATGGATAACTAATTCTATCCATCCATATGCACCCAATTCGACCTTTTCTCAGCCTTCACAAATACTCAAATTTACCTCCTCTCTTTTTAGTTTTCCAACCATATGCTATTTTAACATATTTCTGTATAATCTAATGAAAAAAAGTTATTGCAAAAATACAAACATGAAATTGGACCAAAAACTTCATATTTAGTTGCACTAACCACGATTTCTCAAAGAAGCTGAAGCAACATTAATACAAGTCGGTTAATTCTTGTCAAGTTTACATCTTTCATTTACTGTTGCCATTTTCAGTCCATAAATCTATATCAAATGTCACCCTTTTTTTTTTCTTTTTTTATTTTTTTCCAGTTATTTGCTGGTTAGCGAGTCAGACCCACCACCTGTTTGTAGAATTGCAATCCTCTTGGAGGATAACTGCCAATTGGCCACTCGAAAATTGGTGGCTCCTGTAGCTTCTACTCCACAGACTGTGTTGAATATTTCTATTTATCAGAAACTTTGTTTGCAAGCAAGTTTTTCTCATTTTCTGTGAAGATAATGCTCTTGAGTAATAAAAATAATATCTTGTACTATCATTTGACATCCTAGGAAAGAAGAAAACTTATTCCTTGTGATTGTATGGATTATTGGATTGAAGCATGAGATATGGGGTTGGAGGGAGATGAGGGAAAGCCTTCTTGAGGCACTGTTTTTATTATTCTATGAGTGGAAAACACAGTATTTTCCATCAACAATACCTACATGATTGTCAGGTTAGGCTTTGTTGTTGCTGCTATTGCAGCAATTGCAGTTAAGCAGGCTGGTAACAAGAACTCGAGGCCACCGGGTAATTCGAAAAAACCCAAAGGTATGCTTATTGTATTGTAATGAATCAAAAGCAGCTTCATTTGTGTAGGCTTGTTGTGATTTTGCATGCTTAATTTGTGTCATTCACTTTGAAATTTGGTTGCTTTGAGCAGTAGAAAATGATGAAGCATGGAATGAAGGGGAGGAAGAGAAGGAGCATGCTGTGTATTCAGATAGGGATTTCAAAGAGGTGGTTACAGATACATATATATCTACATGTGATTGATTTCATGGATTTGTTGATGTGAATTTGACATTTTTGTAAGATGTTTGAAACTTTGTAGGGTGAAGAGGAAGAGGATAAAGAAGAGGTGAAGTTGATCAACAGCATCATAAATCCTGCTCTAAGCAGCCCTCCTGATTTTGAGGATGAGTATTTGCCAGAATTTGATAGCCTTTTGTCTGGGGAGATTGATTTTCCATTGCCTACTGATAAGTATGACACGGCCGCCAATCTCAAAGCAGAGAAAGACAGGGTTTACGAGAGTGAGATGGCGAATAATGCAAGCGAGCTGGAGAGACTGCGTGATTTGGTTAAAGAGTTGGAAGAGAGGGAGGTGAAGCTCGAAGGGGAGCTGCTAGAGTACTACGGACTCAAGGAGCAAGAGTCGAGCATTGCTGAGCTGCAGAAACAGCTTAAGATCAAGACAGTGGAGATTGACATGCTCAACATAACCATAAACTCTTTGCAGGCTGAGAGGAAGAAACTCCAAGAGGAGCTGTCGCAGGGAGTCGCTGCTCGGAAAGAGCTTGATACTGCGAGGAGGAAGATAAAGGAACTGCAGAAGCAGATTCAGCTTGAAGCCAACCAGACAAAAGGCCAACTCTTGTTGCTGAAGCAGCAAGTTAGTGGGCTTCAAAGCAAAGAGCAGCAAAGTGCAGAACTCGACAAGAAGCTTAAAGCCGTCAAGGAGTTGGAGGTTGAGGTGATGGAGCTTAAGAGGAAGAACAAAGAGCTGCAGTATGAAAAGAGGGAACTGATAGTTAAGCTGGATTCTGCTGAATCCCAAGTTAGAACTCTTTCGAACATTACTGAGGTAATTTTTTTTTTCACACTGCATATTTGTACAAGCATATTTTGCTGGAAGATTCTTGATATGATCTAGTTTTGTGCTGTTTCAGACAGAAATGGTTGCCAAGGTGAGAGAAGAGGTCAATGAAATGAAGCATGCAAACGAGGATCTCGTCAAGCAAGTCGAAGGGCTTCAAATGAACAGATTCAGTGAAGTTGAAGAGCTTGTGTATCTTCGTTGGGTGAACGCGTGCCTAAGGTTTGAGCTGCGCAACTACCAAACGCCCTCCGGGAAAGTGTCAGCTCGCGATCTTAGTAAAAGTTTGAGCCCAAGATCCCAAGAGAAGGCTAAACAGCTCATGTTGGAGTATGCAGGATCAGAGCGTGGAGGAGGGGACACGGATATGGAGAGCAACTTCGACAATACCTCTGTTGACAGTGAGGATTTTGATAATATGTCTGTTGATAGTTCCACGAGCAGATTCAGCAGTCTTAGCAAGAAGCCTAGTTTGATGCAGAAGCTGAAGAGGTGGGGAAAGAGAGACGACTCAAGCGTGCTCTCCTCTCCTGCTCGATCTTTTGCAGGAGGATCACCAGCCAGGAAACCTAGAGGCCCCCTAGAAGCTCTGATGCTAAGAAATGCAGGAGATGGCATTGCCATCACTAGCTTTGGAACTGGAGAGAATGATGAGTTCAATTCCCCTGAAACTCCAAAATTGCCTCCTGGTGATTCACTCAACAATGTAGCGTCATCTTTCCATTTGATGTCCAAATCAGTCGAAGGCGTTCTTGATGAGAAGTATCCTGCATACAAAGACCGGCATAAGCTCGCATTGGAGAGAGAGAAACATATCAAGGAGAAAGCTCAGCAAGCAAGAGCTGTGAAATTTGGTGACCCTTTGAGGGTGGATGGTAAATCTGTTTCTCTGCCCCCAAAGCTTGCTCTTATAAAAGAGAAACCTATTATCTCTGCAAGCGCAAATGACCCGTCCGGTGAGAGCAAAACCGATTCTCCAATAATCAGCAAAATGCACCTTGTAGAGATTGAGAAACGCGCTCCAAGGACTCCTCGACCACCCCCCAAGGCGTCAGGAGGTACTTCGGGCGACACTAACACGAGTGCTCCAAGCCGAGTGCCAGGAGGGCCGCCTCCACCACCTCCCCCTCCGGGTGCACCTCTGCCTCCACCTCCACCAGGTGGGCCTCCTCGCCCTCCGCCTCCACCGGGAAGTCTTACCCGAGGGGGTGCAGGTGGTGATAAAGTTCACCGGGCTCCTGAACTTGTCGAGTTCTACCAGTCATTGATGAAACGGGAGGCGAAGAATACAAACGCCTTGATCTCTACATCATCAAACACCTCTGAAGCAAGAAGCAACATGATTGGGGAGATTGAGAACAGATCATCCTTCCTGCTAGCTGTATACTAAAACTCCATTTTCTTTCTTTCAGTAGTAATATCACTCAACCTTTGTCAAAACTAACAATGCAACAAATCTCGAACTCTTGCAAACAGGTGAAAGCTGATGTGGAAACCCAAGGTGAATTTGTCCAGTCATTGGCTTCTGAAGTCAGAGCAGCTTCTTTTACAAACGTAGATGATTTGCTGGCATTCGTAAACTGGCTAGACGAGGAGCTCTCCTTCTTGGTAAATTGCTCTGTTCATAATCGGGAAATCATAAATGGAGTGTGCTCGGAAATTATTTCTCTTTGATGATAGTTGTAATCGATCATGTTACAAGTACATGAGTCGTGTATTATTAGAAAAGATGTTGTTAATGAATCTTTTGTGCTCGCATCTGTGCTAGGTTGATGAGCGCGCAGTCCTCAAGCACTTCGACTGGCCAGAGGGGAAAGCAGACGCATTAAGAGAGGCAGCATTCGAGTATCAGGACCTCAGGAAACTGGAGAGCCTCGTTAGAACATTCACTGATGATGAGAATCTCCCTTGTGATGCTGCTCTGAAGAAGATGTATAAGTTGCTCGAAAAGTAAGTTCTCTCTAGCAAGACACTCTCGGATAATTGGATTACTCAAATCAGTTCAAATGGTCGACGCAACTCTAGAAAAAACATTAGCCTTTCAAACTTATATTGCTGAGTTTTTGTAACTTTCGTCTCTCACAGAGTGGAGAATGGTGTCTATGCCTTGCTACGAACACGAGACATGGCCGTTTCCCGGTATAAAGAATTTGGCATTCCAGTGGAGTGGCTTCTTGATTCTGGAGTAGTAGGCAAGGTAAGTAACATCCCAAAACAGAATCAAAATAGGGCTTAAACATGCAACCATCAGTTATAAATTCAAGTTCATTATCATGCTTTTCATGATAAATGACACAAATTAACATTTATGTATGTAGATCAAGCTTTCGTCTGTTCAACTAGCGCGAAAATACATGAAGCGCGTTGCAACAGAGCTCGATGCAATGAATGAACCGGAGAAGGAACCTAACAAGGAATTCTTACTCCTACAAGGTGTCCGGTTTGCTTTCAGAGTGCATCAGGTATACACATTTTTAAATGCTGGTGAAAAATAAAAATAGTCGGAAAATAAGGAATTCGAGCTCATGACCTTTCGAATAATTGTTTCAGTTTGCGGGAGGGTTCGATGCAGAGAGCATGAAGGCTTTTGAAGAGCTGAGAAGCCGTGCTAATACTGCTACAGCAAATAATAATCAAGAAGAATGAATTTATTTTTGTTTAATGGAGTATATATATATTCTTTACGAAAGCTCTTTTTTGTATGTCCTCATTATAGTTGTACATTTTTATCATCTGTAAGAACAATTTCTTTTACTTAGATCAGTTATATAATAAAATTATAACAATACCCTTCCTGCTTCCTAGCTTGTTTCATCCTTATATGAAAAAAGTAAAAAAAAAAAATCTAAAGTTTAGGATTTAGTAATGATATTATGTGAACTAGATTAAAATGGACTTCTTTCAAAAAAGATTTTTAAGGGCCAACCGAATACACGTCTAATTAGCCAGCTCATCACGTGCGTTACACACGCCAATATGAATATTAGTACTATTAATTGTAGTATGTGCTCCTAAATATTTTGACCAAACAAAATTAATTAAACCAATATTCATGAGCTATCTAAATTAAGAAAACACCCCATTAATTAAAATTTCATTCACCGTTACATACTTACATACATAACGGCGGTTAAAATGCCCATAAAACTTTATTCATCAAATTCCAAATATATGCCTTACAATGTGTATCGACCCCATATTCTAACGAAACTAAAAGAAATATCAAAATGTATCTTATGTAAACTTTGAATTCTAAGCTTATTTCTCATCATCATACAAATGTACAACACTTCGACGATAATTCAAAATAATTCAAGTATATTTTGTGATTACCAAGAATTAATTTGGTAACATATCACACTAACAGTGTAACCATACCGAATATCTTCAAGCTCGAGCTAACTAATGGTGCAACGGGTTGGGACCGGTTGGTACCAATCGCTTCTCGACCCCATAACGTGGGTCGATTTTGCCTCCGTCACCGGCCGGGGGTGGTCCTTCCCGCGGGTGGCGTTTGAGGAATGGAGTGAAATCAAATTTGTGGCTAGCTAGTGCTCTGCGATGAGAGAGTGATCCGGGCGCCGGCATGGGCCTCTCGAGGTGGTGGAATTCATGAGAGAGAACCAAGAAGAGGAAGAGGGAGAAGCAAAGGGAGTATAGAAGGAGATGGATTTTCATAATCATAATAATGTGGAGAGTTTAGTTGGTGAAGGAGGAGAAGGGTTTGAAGAGGAAGCATGGAGCAATGGAATAAGGAGAATAATGAGGGCAAATTTTGTATAGTGGGAATGGGAAATTTTCAACGGTTGACAGCTTGAATCTTATGGAGAATAGGGTGGGAATTTATAGGTTTTTTGTACTTGCTTACATGTGAGAATTAAGCTAGTTAATAATGGAGTTTAATGAGGCATTAGAGAGAATTAGGGGGGGGGGGGGGGGGGGTGGAGGTGGGGCAGTTTTCAATAAATGTTGCTTAGAATTCAAGAAAGTTGAAAAATGGTCATTATGTTATTGTCAACTCCTTAATTATATTCTCTTTGATTAATTATGTTTTAGAATTCAATGTTACTATTCATATCTTGAAAGTAGGGAGTATATATGGAAGTCAAATTCACTTTTTGTGAGGAAATAAATTAAAAAATTGCTTCCATAGCTAGGCTCTCGGTCAAATCCCATTAAATAAATTAGGAAACGAGAATCCAATTATCCAAGGCCAGAGAAAATAATGTCACGATTTGTATATTAAGCTGAATTATTTCATAAAATGATTAAGTGCATAAAATGTACAGTATTTCATAAGATAGGTATGCACCTAATTTTATAACACTAAGATTTTATGTGCCGACAAGTATCATTGACATATTTCATAGAGCAATAAATGGATGAACAGTTTGAGAAAGGTGAAGAAAAATCATTATCATTATTGGAAGAAAAAGAAAAAGGTGAAGGTGAAGTTTGACGAAGAAGAATAACAACATGAATATTGATGGTCATATCTCTCTCACTCACACACACACACAATCCCTCTAGATCATCTTTATTCTTTGGATCATAATTATATTGTACAATCATAAGAAAAAATCATGAAAAGTTCGCGATTACGTTTGTGCGTATGTCATGGGCCCCCTAAAATTCTTAATAATAGTAATTTTTGCCTACTTTTCCACCTCAATTATGAGGTGGATAATTCTTACAACCTAATTGTTGATGTCATTCATCGTTATTAACTCATTAATTTTAAAAATCGAATCAAACTTGTCAAAATTTTTTGAGATAATATCAAATGGGTCATGGGTGTGAGATGTTATATTTAAAACTTAAAAGTATACTTTATTCATAAAACACAAATAACGCATCATTTTAAATTTCAATAACATCATAAAATAGGAGTGGGTTGGGCTTTTGAATATTATTTAAAAATTGAAGGCCCAATGGGCCTGGCGCCAAAACGCGCAAAGTCCAAAATTATAAAACGACGCCGTAAACCGAATTTACCTGTAGTAAAAAGTTATAGGAGAGGAAAAATCCTTGATTCACAATTTTAAAGGCTTGGCCGTAATCATCAAATTCATTGCGCAAGACAACCAAATCGCAATATGGTATGGAATACTCTCTCTGTTGCTTTTCTCACATATGATTTTTGAGGGTTTAGGCTTTGAAACTGTTTTGTGATCGACTCATGAGTTTAACAACAGCATTTTACGGGAATCGGGAACGTATTTGATTGTTCTATGCGAAATTGAGCTTGTTTGGTTGATTGGAAGACTGTATTTATCATGCGGCATCAGCTGCAGTTCTTAATTTCTTGTACAGTGATTCTAGTTAGGTCTTCGACATCAACGTATTTTTCCGAGCTTTAAAATTCAATTGTTCGTATATTCATAGGAAGGTGATTTTTTGTTTTCCCCTTGGGTACAACAGTTTATAAGGAGTAGTATTGTATAAAGGGAGGGGCTTCTTCACATTTTAGGTTTAATCAATGTATTGTAAAAATTTCTTAATTGATGCTTCACGCTTTTTTATTGTAATGAAAAGTTTGTTTTTCGAGTTATTAATAGTATATTTCGGTTCCTGCAGTCGACGCTTGCAGCAGCTCGGGCAGATAACTATTACTACCCACCAGAATGGGAGCCGAAGAAGGTGTGTTTCTGCTTTAACTTCCTCACTTGCATTTTTACAAGGATTGTGTTTATTTATATGCTAATAATCTTTTGTTGCATTTGTTTGCAGGGTGGGTTAAACAAGTTCAATGGTCAGCATGCTCTGAGGGAGAGAGCAAGAAAAATAGATCAAGGCATCTTGATTATAAGGTACTGAACCATGCTAGATTATATTTAGTGAACCTCTGTTAAACCCCTTGACTGTCAAATGTGAAAAGCATGTTTATTGGATTCAGGGTGCTTTACTGACAGAGGGAAGTGATGTTAAGATTAGGACTAGATATGGCTTTGACATTATATGATAGTAATGTAAGTTGTGGTCGAATGCCCAGTCCAGTTTGATTCAGTAATATGACAATAAGTCTTTTGGACAATGGACACCAGGTTATATGCTGCTATCATTGCTTCTCCAAAGAACATGTTTTCAACTTATATATATATATTCATGGATATTTTGAGCAATAATAATGACTTTTTGATACTCCATATCTGATTATTTTTCTTCATGATTTCTGACTGCAATTCTGGTAATAGGGAGGATATTTTGAGTTTTGGAGTACAAGTGTAATCCCAATATGTAGTCTAGTATTCACAAACAAAAGGCATGGTTTCCTTCAAATTCCTGTGATGAGGAATAATTTGGCTGTAGTGTTAATAGTTATCATGACTGTTTGTAAAACAATTCAATAAATGATTATAATTACTTGCTGAAGGAGCACCAGGCGTTTGTGAAGATAATACTGATTTATACTCCATAAGCTAATGCCATCTTTATATTTTGAGATTTGAATACATGTTTATCATTTGCCTTAATTTTCACAGGTTTGAGATGCCTTATAATATTTGGTGTGGTGGCTGTGAGTCTATGATTGCAAAGGGTGTAAGGTTCAATTCAGAGAAAAAGCAAGTGGGGAATTACTACTCTACGAAGGTATTTTGTTTGCCTCGAACTGGATACTGAACTCATTCATAAAATTATCAGCTCAGCTGGTTACAAATACCTTCTTTTTTCTGCAGATATGGAGCTTTAGTATGAAGGCACCTTGCTGCAAACATGAGATTGTTATTCAAACTGATCCACAAAATTGCGCTTATGTGATTATGAGTGGAGCCAGACAAAAGGTTGAGGAATATGATGCCGAAGATGCTGAGACCTTGGCACTCCCTGTAGATGATGGTGAGTGTTGCATATGTATACAAACAAATACACCTGGATTTTTATTTTGTTCCCCTTAAACTAATCTTTACATTTTATTTTTAGATAAGAGTAAACTTGCGGATCCTTTTAAGCGGCTTGAACATCAGGAAGGAGATATGAAGAAGAAGAAAGAAGCTGAGCCTGTATTGGTACACCTGCTGCGAATATCAGACTCCAGGCATTTAGATGATTATGCACTGAACAAATCGCTGCGGGTGACGCATAGGAATCAGAAGAAAAGGGTAGCTGAAGAAGAAGCTAGCGCTAGGAAATCAGGATTTGGGTTAAGACTTCTCCCAAGCTCAGAAGAGGATGCAGCATCTGCTAAGCGTATTAAATTTGCTAAAAAGTTTGAGAAGAATAGAAAAGACAAGAGGGCGCTAATTCAAGCAGCCTCGATATTTTCTGGATCATCTTCTTCTGCCTCTGAGAAAAGACGGTTAGAGCTAGAAGCTACAAGGAGAAAAATAAATGCCACCACTGCATCAAGCTGTTAGCTGGAGGAGTCAAGCCATCGTCATGGGCTCGTCATTCTGCCCCATCTCGAAAATCCATGAGATCCTAAGGTGATAAACAACTATCTCGCCTGTAACCACTGGTATATCAGTAACTCGCCATTTGCTAATTTGCAATCCCAGTTTGTAAATATTGTGTAATATTAGTAACTCGCCATTTGCTAATTTGCAATCCCAATTTGTAAATATTGTGTATCACCAATGAGCCTAAGTTTCTTTGACCTTTAAACCACTCTTTCTTTGTATTTTTGTACGTTATAAATTGCATTGAGCCCGAATTCGCAGTTATATATCTTCGTTTTTGGAACTTTTAAGGACTTCAAAGTGTATGATCCGAAATATGTAATTACAAGTTATTGAGACTGTAAAATGAAGTGGAAAACAAAAGAAAAGTGTATGAAATATGAAATTAGAAAAAGGAAAAAAGAATAAAAAGTGAAGTGTCAAAACTGAAAAAACACAATAGGCTACCGGCAGAGTATGAAGCTAGGTAGTGATGGTAATTATCCAAAACTTTGAATTATAATATAATCCGTAGATAGTTATTCCTTGTGTCGTGAAAGATGAAGTTATGTGATTTGAATCTTAAATTTCGTTGCTTATAGATCAAAGTCCTACTCTATTTTGGACATCATTTAGGACTGCCTATTAAATTCCAAATTTTGCTTTTGTGGTTTACACTTATACCTCAAAATATTACTTGCACTTCTATATTCTAGACACTTTAAAGAGTGAATTATTAAAATGGTTTCTGGACTTTATCGTTTGCTGCGTATTTGAACTTTGAAATGATATGATTTGCGGTTTATCCACTTTAATATTTGTACTTTTTTTTTTGTCATTTTACACCTTTTTTCAGATTTAAATACCCCATGAAGAACATTCATATACTGTTCTTTATCCTACTCATTTTGCCAGCGGAAAAAGTAAGAGACAAAATGAGTGAGTAAAGAAAAGTACACAAATGACCTCTATGGCATGGGGTATTTATATCTAAAATCATTGAAAAATATGTAAAGAGGACCAAAAATGTACAATGATGGACAACAAATGATATTTTGAATTAGGGATCGTAGACGTGCAAACGGCAAAGTTAGGTATAGTAGTTATTCATTATCTTTATCTTAGATACAATACTCCTACTAGAATTCTACAGAACTTATTCCTAATTTCCTATGCACTAGATTTGCAACAAGTACTAGTACTACTATGTACTCCCTCTGTTCCATATTAATGGAGATGTTTCTTTTCGGCACAGAGATTAAGATAAATTGTGTTAGGTAAGTTAAGTAAAGAGAGAATAAAGTGAAAAATGAGAAAGTGAGAGAGATGAAGAGAGAATAAAGTAAGAGAGAATAAATTAGGTGTGGAAAAATGTGTTGACTTTTACTAAAAAGGGCAATGACTCTATTACTATGGAACGTACTAAAATGGCAAAATGACTCTATTACTATGAAACGGAGGGAGTAGTTCACTATCACAATTAAGGAAAAAGGACCCTCCAGGAAATTAATCATGGCTGATGTACATAGCAAAATTACCAAAAGCATGTACTCCTAATCAATAAAAATAAAGATATTTCCTTAAATTCTTACAAAACAGAAAATGCACCCCTTTTTCAAAACATAGGTGCTATCACATGGATATACATGAAATTTGAAGCGTAGTCTTAGCCACCTAACATTTCTCCCTCACCACGCAACCCTACACATCAACTACTGCATTAGTATATCATATGCCATTTTTAAAGTAGAAGATTTACTTTATTCTAGTAGTAAGTTATAGGCTTTTAATTACTTTTTCAGCTAAATCTTTTCTCTCTCCAAGGATATAGTAGTAATTGCTAGTAGCTGCATAATTGTGGCCCATCTACTTTTTTTGGTATGATGATCAAGTACACAAAAATATGGCTGATATAGCTACACATGTATATATGTGTGTGCAAAAATCTTTAGGCTGATTTTATAATCTTGATTTTTGATAGCTATTATTGGACATAGATTCCACTTTAAACAGCTTACATAAACAGACAAATTTAGTAAAATTATTCTTGTTTCAGTTTAGGGCCCTCTTTTTCTCCCATGCGCATGCTTTTGCTCTGTGTGTTTGACAAAATCGCAGGATATGAGGATTTCTACTTCCCAATTTATCTGCCAATATCTTTACATTTTCTGCTATATTCACAGGGATAAAAACTTTTCACGATTTGCATTCAGTTGGAGACCACCCTATGAAGTTGTGAATGATTCAATATTCATCTTCCTAATTCAAAAGGTACTGTATTTTTTTTCAATGTTATTTATTTGGATCATTATTCTATGGCTGGTCAGTTAAATTTTTTTTTTTCCTTTGAGACATGTTTTGTTTATATATAAACACTTGCATACGTCATTCAAGAATTCTAGTTTAATTTGGTATTTTAAGCTTAGGGCTTCGAGTTAATTTATAATTATATATAGTATTCATATTCCTATATATCAATTAATGGTTAAGGTAAATCTTGTATATATATTTTAGTTTTATGTGTGCTAACTTGGGTGAAGAGTTGAAGATCGAATTAGTAATTTTCTAACTTTTTAATTGGATAAAAAGGCTCTAACCACTAAAGATAGTGAGCATCAAAAGTACGAAGTTCAATAAAACTAAAAAACGAACAACAGATCACCAATACACGCTATCTAAATTAACAAGATGGACAAATGGTCAAGAAGTAAACGACAAAACCACGACCAATACATCTCCCTCCACCAAATAAAGTACCAAAAAGAGGCAACTAAAAACAGAACCATCTAAATCCGAGACTCGGAACCCACAAAATCGTTCAATACAATAATCCAACTATGATCCTTTTTGTTAATCTGAAAGGACAATTGTATAAGACTCTCTAGATGAAAATGAAAATTTTAAAGATAATAATGACTGACTGCATTAACACACTCCTTATTATCCAAATAACTACTGTCCCCTCTTCCCATCATCTTAATTGGTGCCCCACTACTTTCAGCATTGAACACCATTTAATATCAATTTTAAGGTGAATCTGAATATAAATCTTTATTTTTATTTCTATTTATGTTAAATGTTAATTACATGCCAAGTTGTGGTCGACTACATTAATTGCCGCAGCAGAAAAATACAAAAGTAATTTCAATGATTCAACTTTTTCCATCCAAAGATTTATGGGATTGGGAAGTAGGGTTGGATTTTCCAGTCCAATTGAAAAGGACCGATAAACCATAATTATATATTGATGCAGTCCATCGTACGTTTATGTGATTTTATTCGACAAAACTCTCTCTTACAATTAAAAGCATGATTAGCTAGATAGGCAAAGTATCGTGGAGTATTTAATTCTTGCTAAGTGCAGCTATGTTATAAGATGCTGAAATCGAATTAACTTTTCATTTTTATAAGCTAGGTTTCATTTTTGATGCGTAGATATATATATATGTGTGTGTATGTATGTATGCAAAATGATTGCAGCACAGAACTGTCGGATACTATTGTAGAATCTTCATTCCTCGTTTTATCCCATGTACCATGCATTATTTTGTCTGCATTTATTTATTATATATATTTGAACATTTCCAAAACTTTTGTGAATATAGTCGATAACCCCAATACATCAAAGGTCATTTTCAGCACCTCTGTTTGGAGTCAAGATTTGTAGAGTGGATTGGGTATTTATATATGTATATTTAAATTCTTGGATAAAAAGAACATAGTATAGACACACCTAAGACATGAATTTTGATCAGGAGTGTGGTAAGCCAATATAATAAATGGATATAAATCTCATTGAATATCAGAAATACATATGTAGTTGAAACTTTAAATTCTGCTATTGATGAACAAAATCTTTCAAACGCCTGTTTTGGGCCGACTCCCTAGCTTCAATTTATTTACATAATTAAGTAAAATCTTGCATTCATGTTAAAATCTACCGACTAGTAAAGTTTCTTATTTATGGCTAGATTTAAATGTTTAAAATATAGCGCTTGGTAAATTTAGTTATTATTATTATTATAACTATTATTATTAATTAATTAAGTATATGCATAGATGTGATTTAGGTGAATTCGATCAATATGAATGACGGTTATATATATGAGTTATGATACAAACCACACAAGATAACATATAGTAGTAGAATAGATTGCACTTAACTCGGTGACAAGCAAATATGGAGTAATTATTTTGGTTACTATTCGTTAATAAATTAATTTAGGAAACCACACTAACCAACATATGAGTCGATGACAGTCTTTTCAACAATTTTAATGATAGTAGTACATACTGAAATAAGTACACAACTAAAGGCTAAAGCACTAAACTTATGTAGTAGTACGTAGGAGTAATATTTAGTGAGGGCTTTTTTTCGGAAAAAATAACGGAGGTTGCGACGCACTTCTGAAATATAAATAGAAGCTTTTAATATAGTAAATTTGATTGAACCTTAATTGGAGCATTATCTATATGGACTATACAGAACTGTACATACTGATAGTGACATACATATGACAAAGTGAACTTATCATCTCTCTGTGGTCTTCAATAAGGGCGTGGATGGATATAGCCTAGGTTAATTGGTTAAAGGTTAAGTACTCCCCTAAATTGGCAGACCATTAATGAAATGTATGATAAATCCCTTGTCTACCACAAATAGTCATAGTATTTAATTACTTACATGCATTATACAGTATATAGCTTTTACGATCCGTGAATTCCGGTTGCTCATCTGAATAACTGAACTTTATTGCCAGTTATTTATGTATACAACACAACAATGTCACTATATACCAGTATATAAATACCAAATTAGCAAACTGATTTAATTTACAGGAAAGCTAGCACTAGAAGCAAATTAAGGTAGTTTTGAAAATCCATCTTTGAAGATGAAAAGGATTCATATATCATGCTTCCCAGCCCCAAGGTACTAAATTTTCAAGAGTTTATATATGCATGTAGGGTTGTATTATGTACCAAATTAGTTTTAAACGCTAAACGCCAAACACATCATTATAAAATAATGTGGAGTTCATTACAACTTTATTTGCAGTTCATTATAGGAAATTCTGAGATTTAAACACAATGACATCATCATGCATAATTTGGAAATATGAAGTTCATTATAAGTTTGTTATTACTTAAATTTATGTTCCACCACAATATTATCGCAAGATTTCATGATCCGTCTAACATTCTTTTGATTTTTGAAAACTACCACCTTATAAACCATATGAGGTAATAGCTTGAAATTTATGCCTTCAAAAAGTATAAGCTAGTATTTACTTACTTTGGCCACATTGTGATTTTGAGCTTGATGTCGTCACGCATATTGAATTTAATTTAAGTACTAGCTAGCTTCCAAGTTTATTATCAGAATCATATTCTTATTCCTACAATCTAAACAAACACATGATGACTTAAACACTCAGATAAAACACACACAAAAGAGTAGATTAATTTCCGATTCCACAGCCATTTCAAGACACACACATTGTGTTAAGTATGCTCTCACATTAGTATTACTAAAAATTAGCAGTTAGATAGATATAACAAGATGCTGAGTTGATGATTGATACTGGAATAATTCGATTATTATTAAGATAATTAGTACAATAAGCAGTACTAGAAGATTATTACATGCTTTTCAAGGGATTTAATTTACAAACAGTCAAATTGAGCCATAAATATTTTTTAATAGGTACATATCCAATAAATAGTAGAAAATGTGGGGTGGTGGGTGAATAAATTGAGGTGGGATAATTACCTGCTTAATTTAGTCTGTGATCTGATCATTGCTCAAGCAGGTCCCAGTTTCCAAGAAATCCCATGAAAGTAGAGCAGTTGTAATGATCAGAAGTGGAATTCCCCAGAAGCTTCTCGATTGTTCCGACATCGTCCGCTACACAAACCCTTTCTCGATCTAATGGAGGACTGCTGCTCGAAGACCCTAATTTGTCTAAAACATTCTGATTAGGGCTCGATTCGACCCGCTTTACCATCACCTTCTCCTCTGTTCTGCACTGCGCTTTCGCCTTTGCATTGTTCGAGCAGTTCTCCCCGGATTCCGACGCGAACTTACCATCCTTGGTGTTGGTGAGGTCCTTCATCGCCTTGTTGGATTTGCTGAAAAGCCACTCGATGGTTTTGCTCGCTTTGTCGTAGCCCAGCATGTCTTGGAGATCGAAGAATTTCCTCGCGACTTGAAGGGAGAGCCTCATTCTCCTGTCTCGGATCCCTTTCGCAGTGCAAATCTTGCTGTGCCGGTCTTTCTTTCCGGTCCTCTTCCTCGGGACTGCTTGCTTCTGTTTAGGTTTTGGGGGGTGATGATCTGATGATGGCAGGGGGGGTTTGGAATTGGAATTGGAATTGGAGTGGAAGTCCGGGAAGATGAGTTGGTGTTCATCGAAGAATGGGGAGGGGAAGGTGGAGAAAAATGGGGATTCATCGATTATAGGGTTTTGAATTTGATCGTGAAGCTGAAAAGGAGGCTTTTTGATTAGAGGGTTATCTCCCGATGGTAACATTGTTGCGAAATTGGCTACTTGTTTTGGGTGTCAAGTGGAGAATGCATACTCATTAGAGCAATAGATAGAGAGAAGTGGTAGTGCAACTTTTGTGGTTGTTAGGGCAAGAGCGTGGCTAAAGTATGATGTACGAGACTAGGTAAGGGATGGTGGGCTCAATTTGCTGTATGAAATATCTTGTTAATTATAGTTTACTGTTACGCTTAATTACAAGTTAAATAGATTAGCTAGTTACAAATTTGGCCATCATAAGAAAACCTAATTCTTTTCAATAACTTACATATTGTTTTCTGATGATATTCGCAAGATTTCTCTCTCATGTAATTTTAAGGCTGTTGATTCTCGAAACCTTTTTGTTGGGAGGCAAAATATCTGATATGAGCTCTGTAAACGGTGGATATATTTGTTTTTTATTTTTCTTGGAAAAGCGCAAATTGGCAACGTACAACTAGTATTCGTTAATGTCCAATGGATTATCCGTAGATTGTATTAACAACGGATCATCGATGGCTGGTGGTACGATGTTTAGGCACCAGATTTGCCAACAACATAGGTAATCCGTCCGTTGTTTGATACATCTCTAAATTTACATGTGCAGATCATATATTTTTTGCAAAATTCTAATGTTCCTGTAGAGTGTTTAGATCATATATGCTGTACAATTTAATGTCAGCCTTGGCCGGCTGGGATTTTAACTAAAGAAAGCGATGCCTATTGCCATATTATTGGTGCATATATAGGTACATTGTCAAATATTATTAATTGTACTACTAGTATTTATGACCCTATCTTTTTTTTATATCTTTTGTCTTTATTGATTCCCCGATTCCTTAAATAGTGTGAACAATGATACTATATCTTAAAGGTTTTCTGGATATAAACTAATTCTTGGATCCTTCATCATTTCACTCTTAACATGTGGAGTTTCTTCATAAACTAAATTGGAGAAAGAGAGGTATGTCCAATTGTATAATGTGATCAACTCACACTTGAGCGGGTTAGACCTGCCCAAGGTTTACCGATCCGGCGGTTAAAACCGAAACTGTAACCTTCCGAACCGAAACCGTGAGAATTTACTCGAACCGAAACTGTCAATTTTTGAATCGTGGTTCGGTTCAGGTTCAAAAAATTTCGAACCCAAACTGTGCCGCAACCGTCGGTTCCGGATGGTTTCAGACCGGAACTGCAAAAAACCGACGGTTCGGAACCGAAACCGAAACCGGCGATTTTGAAACCGGAACCGTAACCGCGAAACACCCTCGCGGAACCGGCGGTTCCGAACCGTAACCGCCGGTTCCTGAACCATGGGCACCTCTAGAGCAGGTGGGGATAAGGCTGATCTTAGGAGTTTAAGGCAGCAATAATTAGCTTACCCAAGATTAATACCAATGTCTTTATTTTATTTTGTGATATACAATTGTTGTTAGACATGTAGGTAGGTGTTATGGGTAGGGCAATTATTTGGAGCTGTATTTAAAACTGCTTTATTTCCATTGAAGGCCATGTTTCTTTGACTGTATGACTACATGTCTCTTTCACTGCTAAAGTCGATCTGAAACCCTACCTCCCACCATGTTTACTTCCACCACAGCCTAATCAGTAACAGGAGTTAGATAGAGATAGATTGAGAGAGAAGGGGAGTCGAATATCTTTTAGGACTATAGGAATTCCAAAGTTTAGGAGAATCTGCAACTGAACCTATTTCCAATTAATTGTTTCCACATTCCTTTTTTGATCAATTAATTAAGTGGCTGGATTTTATATTTCACGGCACAGTTACAATTATGCCTTCCTTGAAAAGTAATATGAACATTTGGTTCGATACTAGTTTAATGTATAATTAGTAAAGTAAGAGAGAGATAAATGGTAATGTAAGTGGTTAGTAATGTAATGTAATAGTTTAAGTTTTAAATATAATGATGCGTAAGAGTAATGTGTTTAACTATTTCAAAATTATAAAATTCACACTTTTTATAGATGAATTAATAAAGATTAATTCATGCCTTTTGGGGAGAGTATAACACCAAAAACTAATTAACATACTATGAACATCAATTTATTTATTACCTAGGAATTTTAACTTCAACTTCAAGCCTAGCTATATTTTTCATATTTTCATTCTTTTTGTGTTTAATAAGTCTATATAAGAGTCATTCTTGTTGACCGATCATATTACCTTTACTTACATATATCTTTAATTATGTAAATGTGCTATAATTAATAATAGATTTATCAAAGAAATCATATTTTAAAAAAAATTAAATTAATTAATAATATCAAAGTTTCATTGTTTATAAATGATCTAGAAGTCTTAGAAACTTGAAGTGAAAATAAGGAAATTAATATAAAATCCAAAAAAAACCCCAATAAAATGGCTATTTCGCCAATCCAATACGAATTATAAATCATTCCAAGACTGTTGACTTTTTTCCAAGCTCGAACGGCATCATTTAACTAGCAATGTAAACTTAAATATAACCATGAATCAAATTCAGATTTTTGTCATGATCATGAAATAGTATTCTCTATCTTAATTTATACAGTACTTATTTTCTTAATAGACATTCTATAACTGTCACCATCTAGGTAGCAACACGAAGAATCTTTACTGCATTGACTCGATGTTGGCTTAATGCTGGCTGAATTTCTCGTTCCAAAAGAATTTTTTTCAATGTCACAATCTGATAAGGAAAGGAATTGCCTACCACATCAACCAAATTGTTCTTTCTCTGAGTTACATATATGTCATCGTTAGTCTCCAAAACAGTAATTCTAGTTATTGAATCAATAAGTACCCAACCAAGTTCAAGCGAAAGTCAGAAACATGGTTTGAACTCTGGTTAAATCACAATCGCGCTTAATATATAGTATAATCACAAGTTTGATCTCCAATTTAATCACCCATGTGTGAGAAAGACGATCGATTGAGCTAGATATTCAACATGTCCTTCAACCACCCCATCACTTAATTAATAAAATACAATCATAGTATTAAACTCTAAAACATCACTAATGATAAACTTTTTTTTTGATTCGATAGTAGTGATTTATCAGAGTACTATTTTTTTTTTTTGTTTTTTTTTTTGAAACAAGCTCCACTATTTAATTATGGCCTCAGCCCTCAGTTTAAATTAAAAGTTGAAAGTGAAGCATACAGATCGAGTTCGGCCCACTAAGTGAGTTTTGGGCTTACGTTAACTTATGATTTGCGAATTGACCCAATCAAGAAGAAATAATAAAATGTTTTAATAAAAGGGATGATCAAATAATTTCATTTTATTAGCGATGTATATTCTTCATTATATTAAATCGTATGTTCGTTAAATTTAGGATAAATTTATGTCACCACCTCCTACAACTGCAACTGTAACACCCGCTTTTATTATTACCTCTTTACGTTAAGATTTTTATTTTGTGAACGAGCGAGTGATAGACCTTAGTAAAATACCGCCCTTGTTTTGTTTGGAGTGCCAATGAAAGTGGAATTTTGTGAATGTTCGGTTGATATTGTCGAATCGTGTTGGATAAGAAATTGATATGTGCGATGAGTATCGTTAATGAGAAAGTAGAAATTTCGTTTACAAGTATTTGGAATTAAATCCAATAATTGGGCCTACTATATCTAGCCTGATCGTTCAAATTAATGAAGTCTTTTGTGAAGCCCAAAACCAATTCTTCCTTATTCTATTTTGCAGCCCAATTTTACTTCAAATCTTTTCACCTCCCAACATCACACGGTTTCACCAACATCCCTACATCCCTGAAAAATCTCCAAGCAAAATCTGTAACCCCGTATATTTGTTTCAACTGCACAATGCAGTTTTCTCATTCCTTCAAAACAAAAGAAAAAGAGAGGCACAGAGAACACTGTGATTTCAACATCCATTCTGCCGTATTTTCTTTCTTTCACAAAGGCAATTTCTCTTCAATTACATGAATAGGAACTTCCATATCTTGATTCCATAATATAAATTCTTGAAATCACAGTTGAGAAGAAATAGTTAAGAGTAAGAGAGCCGAGAGTCCTTCAAATTGTTTTCCTGCAACTCTTTGCATCAAAGGTATATTTCTCTTCCTAAATTCCACTGCATATCACTCACGGTAGTACATCCATGAGAATTTAGTTCATCCTTGAATTTCTTGAAACTGTTGAATGTTGTGTTTTGATAAAGTTTCAATCTTTAATGCTTTTAGTAGCCTTCTATTTACCTTCGAGCTCAATTCCTGAAAATCCTTTGTCTACCCAATTAATTTTTGAATCGATCCATTAGAGAACTTAATAAAAGATTTGGATTGGGGAAAAAGGGAGAGGAACTTACCGGTTGTGGGAATCGGCGCTGCCGACGGAGGAGCTGACCGCCTGGAGCGGTGGCGGACAACGGCGGCCTGAGGCAGTGGCGCCGCTGTGGTCTTTGACGGAGAGGCAGCCGCTGGTGTTAAAAGGAGAGAGATCCGATTGTGTGTCCCTATGGTTGTGAGGAGTGCAGATTTGAAAAGGAGAGGGAGATGGGTAGACTGTTTCTGTTTTGTGAATTGTAAGATAAATTGCTGTTTTGAGAATTTTTTGAGAATGATGAAAGAGAGAAATGGATAGTGACGGCAGGGAGTATATTTTGGAGTAGTTCTGGCTTGGTCCATTTATTTTCCTTACAAGTTTTGGGCCACCTTACTTCTTTTAATTTTTGGGCCTCCTTAATTAAATAGTTGAGTATTACTTAGTTAATTATTGGGCCAGTTTAAATAGTATTGGGTTTAATTAAATAGTGTTAGGCAGTTTTCTTGGATATATATTAAATCGGAAAAAAATACGAGGACTTTATATTATTTTTGACGAAATGTTAGAAGGATAATTTGAGCACACACAAATAGGATGCATGCATTGTTTTATATTAAATTATTTTGCAAGGTCTAATTTTTGCATATCATGTTATTTCGAAAAGGGTGAACTTGTGCACGCCGTTGGCAGTTGGAACAGAAAGTGGTTGAGGAATTAAGCTTTTGAGGTAGGCTTTCGTTTTAAATAAGGACTATGTCCTAAATACTATTTTCATGTGAAAGGAGGTAAAAATTGTTTGTCTTGCCATGTTTTGTGTTTGAATGAACCTATCTGAAGTGGCTATGCCATGTATGTTTAATCGAATTCGGGTCCCAGTAGGGCCGCAAACCCTGCTCGGACTAGTGTACACCCAGTAGATCGTGCGCTATCTCTTTGGAGTTGGCCGGTCTAGTGACTTGGTTCGTGGCCACGTTCCTTGTCATGTATGTTCAGATATGGTGATGGTGAATGTGGATGGAAAACGGTTGCAACCGAACTTGTGAAATATATTTTAGTGACATGGGTTCTTTCTAAAACCCCCAAGATCACTCGTTATGGTTTGACAAACTGTTTTGGCATGTGTCCACTGAGTGCATCAAGTACTCAGCCCTGCATATTTGTTTTCTTAATGTGCAGATTGAGCGGCTACGGACGGAGAGGATGTTGAGCAGAATTCATGGATTATTTATGGCTTGCTTAGTATCGTTGGATATGTCGTGTCTTCATACTCGGCATTTTCCGTGTCTTGAACGCTTCCGCAGTGTGTCTTTTCCTTAAAATTCTTTTAGAATTGAGAGTCAAACACTTTTCAAAATTGTTTACGTTCCAGTCTCTATTTCTTTAGAGTGGTATTTTGTTGAAATGATACTACTTTGTTTTTCTAAGTTTTCAGTTATTAAAATATTTTGGACCAATATGTTTGTTTCCCCTTTTCTTCCCCGCTTCTTTAACCCTCCCCTAGTCACGATAAACCGTGTTTTCTATCCTTAGAAAATGCGGGTGTGACAGCAACCGTCTTTCAATACTCAAATTTATCTAGGGTGTTTTAATATTAAAGTTATTAATATGATACTCCCTCCGTTCCGCGGTAGTTTAGTCATTTCATTTTCTGTACACGTTTTAGAAAAATGATAATAAATAATTAAAATGGAAAAAAAAGTAAAGTAAGAGTGCAGAAAATGAAATGACTCAACTACCGCGGAACGGAGGGAGTATATACTACGACATATTTATACATTTTTGGAGCTATTGAATTACTTTTATTATTAGAGTGAGAAGACAAATTTCTCAAGTACTTACTACAGTATATGGGAACTTCTATTGCAATATATGGTTTCAATCGAAAGAACGGCCAAGTTAAAGGAGAAGGTATCAGTCACAACTCACAAGCATTATGGAGAGAAAAGAGATGAAGGGAATATAATGGTGGTGCCAATGAAATTGAATGAGAAATTGAGAATGATTTAATGGAAATATATTACTACAAAGTTTTATGCAGAGGCTTGTTTGGCGAGGGCGACAAACGAAAGGGAAAGAAACTGGCTATGCTCGAGGTATATATATATATATATATGTCCATGATCAATCGAAATTTTTTAGGCTAATTGAGAAATGAGATGCAATATCAGTCACTCATTTTTATTAAATGAATTGTCCAGATTTTGCCACACAAAAAATATTTTTAGATTAATTTATTATGAAAGGATATAATAGTAAATTCAATGAAAACAAATGAAAACAACCTCTATTGAAACAGTCTCATGTGATTTCTCACCTCTCTACATTCTCTCTCTAAATCCCCTTCCTTCTCACCGCCTCCTCCGTGCTGAATCCGCCGCAGTTAATCGGAAAACCTTTGTCGTTGCAGCGGAGCTGTCGGCGATTGAAATCCTTATGACTGACGTCGGAGAATCCGATTCCAACGAGAATCGAGGTGGATCCACTTGCATTTATCTTCCTCTCAACGGATTTTCGCAGGTGGTTCTGTAGAGACGCGATTCGTGCCTCCTTGGCGTCGATTTCGGCCTGCATTTGCTTCATGGTGATCTCGTACGTATTCATCAGTGACTAACGCTCTTGAATCTCCGCTAGCATGAGCGCCTCGTGCGGCGGCGACAAATAGATCTGTTGATTCACATAACACTGCTTGAGATCGGAGAGCGCCTTCAGCTGGTCGACGACGGCTTGGTCCGGGGACCGAATGGCGTCGCGGTTGTACGGGATCCGAGACAATTGGAGCATTTTCCAATTAAGGTTGAGTTGTCGGCGATTGAGGTGGAGAAGATGAGGAAGCCTTGATTTACTCAAAGGCCAGACCACTGCTTCCACCAGAGGAAATTCCAAATTAAAGAAGAGGAATGTGAGTTTCTACTTTCTGAATATCGAATTTTCTGTTTGTAATTTCCTTTCTCGATTTTATGAATTCCACATTATGATTTGCCAGAAATAGATATAGAACTGTAGAAGTACATTAGTTTGTTAGTATTTGTTTGATTAGGAATTTTGTTACTTTGGGCGATGGAAATGAAAATTAGGTTAAATAATTTGGGGGAAATGTTGGAGATGAAGAGGACTAACTTGTGTTGACATTTGATATGCGCTATTGACATGTGTTGTATGATCATAATCCCAGAACTTGTGTCAAATAAAATAAAAAAGATAAAATAGTTGTTATATTTTAATTTCAAAAATTATTTTTGAGTTGTTGGCACTATATATGAGTTGTTGACAATCTATTTACATTTGATACGCAAGTTGTTGACATTTGATATTCTGACTATTGATATATGAATTATAAGTGTTATTTTTTAGTTGTTGACATTTGATATTCTGGCTATTGATATGTGAATTATAAGTGTTATTTTTTAGTTGTTGACATTCTAAACGATTAGGTCTTTTTTTAAGGCTTGTGAAATCGAATTGGGGAAGATGTTTTTTTGTATGTATTTTATCTAGGGGTTTGCGTTTAGCTGTTGGATACTTTCCGTTTATGATTGCTTGCTTATGCAATTTGCATAATTTGAGAGATGAATCTAATTGGATTGCAGTTACCATGATAATTCATTTGTAACTTCTAAGGCTCTGTATATAGCCAATAAGATCAACTCTTCATCAACATTCCATGTATTGGAAGTCTTTTTCCACCATCAGGTACATTGTGAATCTCCTACATCAGTTCTTGATCTTATAATTCATGAAATCTTGTGTGTGGTTAATTTTTTCAAGCGCGGTTGTGTAGTATAAAACTCGAATTACTTAGTTGAAGATTGCAATGCTGCATAACATGCTAACTGCACTTGAAATTGATTGATTGATTGAAAATTAAAACAGGAACTATTTTATGGGAAGATGACATTTAACAAGTCTAAAGCAGCTGTGAGGGAGCGTATAGTACACTTCGCAGCGAAGGCCCTTGGATCGTTGTCGTATTGTTCTGCAGTCAAATCCGACTTCAACGACATGAATTATATGTAAAACATTGTTGTTGACATGAATTATATGTAAAACGTTGTTGTTGACATGAATTATATGTAAAACGTTGTTGTTGACATGAATTATATGTAAAACGTTGTTGTTGACATAGATAATATAGGTCGTTGACATGAAAATATTCGTTGTTGATATTAATTATTTGTAAAATGTTGTTGTTGACATAATAGTTGATATAAATAACATTTGCTGTTGATATCGTGGTTGCCATAAATAACGTTTGTTGTTGACATCGTAGTTGACATAAGTAATGTTCGTTGTTGACATCGTAGTTGACATAATGTCTCCGTAGTTGACATCGCGAAAATGACAATTATGCCCCCTAGTTGACATAATATTTGAGTAGTTGACATTGCGCGAAAATTGTGAATGAGTGGCTGAAAATGCATTTCAATTCTCAATTAAGCTAAAAAATCTCAATCTAACAAGACCCGTTGTTGATATTTGATTTTGCTCTCTATTGACATCTATTGTATGATTTTGTTTTTTAATTTTAAGATTTGTTTTCTGAGTTGTACACACTTTATACAAGCTGTTGACATTTGGTTATAAGTTGTTGACATTTCAATACAAGTTGGAGTCAGACTTACCTCCATGCTACTCGCTGATGAGGGCGTCCAAGCTGCCCTAGTCCTGCCTGGAGGGGTAATTAACAATTACAATTCATGTTTTTAAGGTTAATTACAATTAAAAATCATGTCAACTATATATACTAGCCATGTCAACCACTAATATAATTATGTCAACTATGGTGCATCTCGTGTCAACGGTACATACAAGTCATGTCAACTACGGTACATATCGTGTCAACTACACGTACAAGCCATGTCAACTATGTTACACACTATGTCAACTACACGTACAAGCAATGTCAACTACACATAGAAACCATGTCAACAACAATTATAAGCCATGTCAACAACAATCAGAGTTGTTTTTTAGTTGTTAACATATACAAAAAGTTATTGACATTTTCTTGTTAGTTGTTGATATTTGATTTTGCTCTCTATTGACATCTATCTTATGGTTTTCTTTATTAATTATAATATTTGTTTTCTGAGTTGTTGACACTTTATACAAGCCGTTGACATTTGGTTATAAATTGTTGACATTTGGTTATAGGTTGTTGACATTTCAACCAAGTTGTTGACATTTCAATATAATTTGTTGAACTAATTAACATTTGATATAACTGCTAAGTTCAAAATTCAGAATCCACAATTATAGTTTAAAAACCCATCCAACTATATAATTTAAGATTACTTACACATGGAGATGTAGTCATATAATTTAAGATTACGTAAACATATAATTTAATTATGCTCAATTATAATTCATGTTTTTAAGGTTAGTTACAATTAAAAATCATGTCAACTATATATATACTAGGCATGTCAACAACTAATATAATTATGTCAACTATGGTGCTTATCGTGTCAACGGCACATACAAGTCATGTCAACTACGGTACATATCGTGTCAACTACACATACAAGCCATGTCAACTATTTTACATACTATGTCAACTACTCACAGAACCATGTTAACAACAATTATAAGTCATGTCAACAACAATTATAAATCATGTCAACTACACATAGAACCATGTCAACAACAATTATAAGCCATGTCAACTACACATAGAAACCATGTCAACAACAATTATAAGTCATGTCAACAACACGTACAAATCATGTCAACAACAATTATAACCAAATGTCAACTACACTTTCAAGCAATGTGAACAACAATTCAACGTGAGAGAGAAAATATAATTTTTATATTCATGTGAGAGAGAAAATATAATTTTTATATTCATGTGAGAGAGAAAATATAATTTTTATAGTACTCCCTCCGTCCCACAAAAAGATGTCACACTTGTGGGACGGCACGAGATTTTAGGAGATTTTATTTTGTTTGTTAAATGGAGAGAGAAAATATAATTTTTATATTCATGCGAGAGAGAACTTTTTCCAAAAAAAGAAATGTGACATCTTTTGTGGGACAAACTAATAAGGAAAGTGTGACATCTTTTGTGGGACGGAGGGAGTACTATTTAATCTTAGTTTTAGTTATTTTATTTTAACAATATTCTTTCTTTCTCTTTCCCTTTCTCTTGTTGCTTTTATTTGTTCGTTTCAACTTGTGCGTTATTCATTGGGCCAGCAGCTGGTGGTGAGATAGGAGAGGCTGATTCATTATTCTCATCACCCATTGTGTCCTCTTTTGTTCCTTTTACTTCTTTTTCTTTAGCAGCCTATTGAATTAGTAATTTATAATTAATATTAAATTAATTTGAATTAATTCTAAATAACAAAAAATAAGATTTGGCTCATCTCTTTAGGATGATAACCTGGCGGTGTAGGGATATTTTCTCTGTTTCTTTCTTCTGCATACTGATTGTAAATTAGTTCTACAATGCTGTATATAAACTGTAGGAGTAATCTATTGTCAACTCAGAGAAACATATGTAAACAAAATGATGTACTTACTTCATCAAAGAAAATGTCCAAATTTAAAAGTTGAAAATTCAGTCAAATCTTCAAGAACTTCCTTTTCTTTTTCAGCAATAACTATTGATTCAGATATTGTTTTCCAGTGATCAAAAGTATCAAGCTTGTCTTGAAGGAACGTCTTGGACAAATGAAGAAACTTGTCGGCCACAGATTCAAGTGGAGTCGTTTGGCTTAACAAAAGCATACTTAAAATAATAAAAATGATACAAAAATTGCATTACATATCACTAGTTTAAAATAAAATATTTTAAAATATTAAAAATTGTTATGTAAGTCTAAACAATATATTGTGTGACGTGTTTTTTATTTTTTCAAAATATGGATGATTGCATTAATTAATTACCATGCCTAAAAAAGAATATTTAAATATTAGTATTTTATATTGTATATTAAGTAGTATTAATTATTTTCGAGCCCACAAGGTTGGATTTCTGGGTCCGTCATTCAGTACTTCAGTAGCATATTAATTTGCTGACAAATTGATCTAACATTACTTTCCGACATCTAGACAAGATTAGTTTTTATTATTCATGCCAAATTGCGAATTAACACGAACCGTCCCTTTCATTAAATTCTCTTTATTTAAAAACACAAGTATAAATTGACACCAAAAAAGTAAGATTTTCAATTACATTTTGAGATTATTTAACACACATTCGATGGATTAAACATTTTAAAAGAGGAAAACGAAACAAAAAAGGAAAATATTTTTTTAATGTATACTCCCTCCGTCCCAAGGAAGATGACCTCTTTCTTGGGTGGCACGGAATTTTATGCAACTTTATTTTGTGTGTTAAATGGAGAGAGTAAAGTAAGAGAGAGGGAATAGAGTAGAGATAAAGGGGTTTCCATTTTAAGTAATGAGTCATCTTGGTTGGGACAAACCAAAAAGGAAAGTGGGTCATCTTTAATAGGACGGAGGGAGTACTTAAATTGCACTTGTGCGATTCAACAAAACCTAAAGCCGAAAGTCACTTTTGCAAGATTTTGTTTTTCTCTTTTTCTTGCAGAAAAAGCAAAAACTACATATATTATCATCAATTCTAACTTACAATCCACCCTAAGAAAAAGGCAATTATCTTTTCTACAAAAGAATAATTATACTCTATGTCATGTTAAAAAAAAATCTCTATAAATTAAGGACCGCAAATAAATTTATAAATACACACATGAAAAATTAATCAGATTTAACTAGCTAACTCAGATTTTAACCTTTTACTTATGTGTTTACCCACTTTAATTTGTACTCTCTCCGTCCCGGCTAAAATGACACATTGCTTAGCCGGCACGGGATTTTAGGAGTTATTGGTTAAAGTGTTTAATTGGAGAGAGAGAAGGTATGTGGTAGTATTAAAGTAGAGAGATGAAGAAAGATGTATATTTGAATAGGAGTGAGAAAAAGTAGTTGAGTGTATTAATTGGAGAGAGAAAGTTACCAAAAAAGGAAATGTGTCATCTTAATTGGGACAAACTAAAAAAGAAAACGTGTCATCTTAAGCGGGACGGAGAGAGTACGATATTTTCGTGGATATGGACCACTTCTTAAACTAATTATTCAAACCATTGATTATATTAATGCTGCATCATTAGCACATAAATTTTAATGATTGCCTCAACACCCACACCGTAAATATAGCATGCATGATAATAATATATATATATATATATGTAATTAAACTCTTCCGATATTGATCATAGATTCATATCATATTTCTCTCATATCTCATTTTATTACCTATCTCTTATACATGTACACCCCAAATCAGCATATATGTGGCTAGCACCGATGTACTTCTTCCGTTTCAAGGAAGATGGCCTCTTTTTTGTGTGACATGAAATTTTATATAGTGTTATTTTTTCGTATTAAATAAAAAGAGAATAAATAATAATTAGAAATAAATATATTTTTATTTTAGTTATGTCTTTTTTTTAAAAAAAGGAAAAACATGTTGCGGGCACCGTGAGCCCTACAATGTCACGCGGGCACCCGACTTTCAGCCAGTGGGTGGCGGCCTCACAGGGAAAGGGCGCCCGCCCGCCGCCCGGAGCGGCTGCATTGTTGCTTCTCTAAGAGCATCTCCAACCATTCCACTAAACTCAAACCTATTATAATGTAAATTTCACACTAAATATTGATTTTGCTCCAACCATTTACACTAAACTCAAACCTATAAGAATATTCCTCACCCACTAACTTTTTATACTTTTCAATCATACCTATATATTTTATCTAAATTACACACTAACCCCAATGACATTTTGTCAATATCTTAAATTAAATTAAATAATATAATATAAGATTTATTAATTAATATAACTAAATATGAAATCTATTATTCATTAAATAATAAATTACAAAATTTAGAAAATTTAAATACAATAATAGTTCTATTTTTGTTATGATAGCATATTTGATTTGGATATATCATGCGTATAGTATTTAATTACTAACTAATAAAATAATTATTTTCAAAGATTTAATTTGTACGTAATTGATCTATATAATAAAATTGGGTTATGTGGTGGACAGTGGCGGAGCCAGGAATTTTGTAGTGGGGGGTCCAAGAAGAAATTTTTTTTAGCACTCACTGTAAATAAATATAGGTATCTCTCGATTATTTTGTCATCGAAATTAGTCGTATGAAAAATTAGAATAAAGATAAATATAGGTATCTCTCGATTATTTTGTCAACGAAATTAGTCGTATGAAAATTTAGAATATATCATTAGATAAAAATATATTATTTTGTCATCGAAATTAGTCGTATGAAAAATTAGAATATAGCATTAGATAAAAATATATTATTTTGTCATCGAAATTAGTCGTATGAAAAATTAGAATATATCATTAGATAAAAATATAAATATAATCTTTCATACTGATTAGGTAAAAATATGCAATTTATTTGACAAGAAATGGCTTACATGGTCTTTGAAAAAATAATCTTTCATAAATTAGGTAAAAATATGCAATTTATTTGACAAGAAATGGCTTACATGGGACTTTGAAAAAAGAAGGCATGGCTAAGAATAGAACTCAGCACCTCCCAAACAACTATGATTTGAAGCCGGCGGACTAGCCAACTGCACTACGAAGTCATGTCTTTAAAGTTTCTGAATATATATAATATACTTAAAAGTAGAATGGCTGGGGGGCTGGGCCCCTCCCATGCCCCAGCGTAGCTCCGCCATTGGTGGTGGAATAAATTGACCGCTCATTCTTAGTAAATAATAGATTATTTTTTAAATTATATTGAATAATATAATACTCCTACTAATATGAGCCAACCCACTATTTTATACTAAATCAAATATTAATAAGATTAGATTAGGTTAATTCACATCTTCTTCTTCTCCGCCGATTCCTTCTTATCTGTAAGTTTTTTTATTTCATTGTATTTTAATTTCTCTTCATTCTCTTCTTCTATTTTAATAAATATGAATTGATTTGGACTTGAATGCAATAACTCAAACTATGAAAAGTGTTTTTGGTATACTTTTAGTGCAAACCTAAAGATAGATATTTTTCCTTAAAAATCTATAATGGGATTGGTTTTGCAGTACTGTTGAAGTATTATTCTACTGCATTTTAGGTTTTTTAGGTTTTGCCGTAGTGTTGGAGAGGGTCAAGCTACTAAAAATGCGAATGCCATTTAATCATGGTTAAAGCCACAAGTTTAAGACTAATTATGTATAATTAGCACTACTAAGTGTGCTTAGTGGAGAGGGGACATACGTCACAAAAGCGTGAGACTGATGTCATCATAAGCCCCACAAACAAGCATACTTTCTCGTGGGCAATTGTAAAATAGTGGGGGTTGGAGCTATCATCAAATCTTTGAAAATATCATTAAAATCACAACTTATATATGATGATAGGAAACAATATTATAAATAACATACAATTTAGAATATGTAAAAACTCTCAACAAAAATTGATGATAAAGTAGGGCTCAAAAAGGTTATGGAAAATGGGACCAAAACAGCCATGCGTGTGACCATTTTCAAGAACTAGGGTTTGTCTTCTATTACCATTTTCTAGTGATAAAATTAGTCTCCTTTGTAGGACTTCTGACATTCGAAATGATTTCAGATACATAATTATACTACTAATAAAGTTACTAAATAGTAAATACAATATGGAAGCCATAAACTAATTTTGGCATAATTTAAAGCATATGGTAGATAAATTTAGATGTGCTGTGGATCCAAATAAGGATGAGGCTAAAGAGGAGAAAGAAAAGTTTAGTAGACTTTTTGTGATCTACAAAACCTTCTTATTAACTGTGTAATTACTCAGACTTTGTTTGCGAAGACTCCTAACAAATGTGAAACACTTTTTCTTGTTTTAGTAGTACCATCTTTATTTTTAATGATCATGTCCATTGTACCTTTTTCTTTTCTTAGAATGCAGATCCCTCTGTTTTGAATTTTGTGATTTTGATGTAAATAAAATTTGATGATGCAAGTTTTCTTTTTCTACATCCACAATTTAAGTGTCTCATTTAGTTTTTACTAATTTTAGTAATGGAATCCACATTCCATTAACTAATCACACTCACATTTTATTTTAAAACTAATATGGAGTATAAAAATAGGACCCACAGTCTACTAATTTTTTTTATTCATTTTCTATTAAACTATGCCAGGTCAACTTAGGACACTTAATTATAGACGGGACGGAGGAAGTAGTAATAAATTAGACCCAATAATCTACCATTTCTTATTAGACAACGAAAACTAATTAGGTTGTCTGCCAATCAATTCTTATTTCTATATTTAGTTAATTTGTAGTAAATGAAAAAAAATATAAATTTCAACTAATCTCTTTCACATCTTATATTATAGAAATAAAAAGTTTTCAAAGGACAAGAAATATATAATTAAATGTATTTAGTGTAGTCTCATTTGACCAAACTATACAATGCATAATAAAATATTCTCTTTATAATTTAACAAAATCAGAAGGTGAAATTCATGATTTTATACATTATCAATTCATATTACAAATATGTAACGCTGGCATATGAGAAAAAGGAGCACTCCCTTCATTAAAGTTGAGAAGCAACCTAGTATTCAAAATCCAAATCATAACACCCCATATCCAGACAAGAAAAACACTGCATTTAACTATACTGTTTCCCAACAAAAGCTAATTTACTATATTCATTATTATTTCAAACTTCCCAATAAAGCATACTAAAAAATTTCACCAGTCCCCCATCATAATATCACATTATTCCTTGTATTATTTCAACTTCTAAATGCAGTTTGTTCTGCAAGAAAATTTGAATAGGAAAAGGGACAGTAGGTAGCAAATAGTAAATGTCATGAATACATGCACCTGAAACCGAGGGAGGCTAAACATATAGAGACAGAAACTGTATGCAAGAATAAAGATAACCTGGAGGGGGTAGAGGTAGGGGAGTGTGTTCCAAGACACAATGATTGCATGGGGAAGCAGAAAGGTTTGGCGTGGAAATAACATTATAGATTGAAGAACGTGGGATACCCTATATTTAACACACTTAATTAATTAGCTTTAATTATTTTATTTGTCTTTGCTCGGTCGACAATCTGTTTGTTGAGTGTGTGTGTGTGTGTGCACTGAGGGAGTGTAATTATAATCTTTGAACCAATCACTAAGCAAAGTACACTCCACATTAAAATATGGTGTGTGAGTGTGTCCATATACATTATACACCCTAAAAAAGTTATTTCTTGTGATAGCTACAGAAATGGATATGGGGTAAGAGAGATAAAATTCAAAATAGAGTGCCGTAAGAAGAAAGGAAGCAAGATTAGGAGAGTGGAGAGGTGGTGGGGTGAGAGTTGATAATTTGATATAGACCAAAAAGATATACTAGTACTAACAAAGCACAGCAAAAAATTTGAAAGGTTATTTGATTGTAGGATAAAGGGGTGTCTCTCTTCACTCCCCATCTTTCCTCAGAAACCACATTTCCCATATATATATAGAGAAGAGATTGTCAAATAAAAGTCCAAAATTGAATCAAAGAGAAAGACTAAATAGGCTTTCCTTTTCTCCATCTTGTTTCTTTTTCCAGATCAAGAAGTTGTTGATCATATATTCTCTCTTTTCATCTCTATGTGAAAGAAATATGGCATGATTGTCAAACAACCCTAAAGCCATCTTCCTTTCTTGCCTCTTTCTCCTATAAATCCTCAATTGGGATTTTCATTTTCTCCATATTTCCACACACACAGACATATAGACATATATATTATGTGCGACAACAACAACAGCAACAACAAAGAGAATCAAGAAAACATTTCTCATGGGATCCATATCTTAACCGATAACATTGAGGGTTTCCAAATTGAAGACCAAAACCAAAATCTAAACACTACTATCCCTCAAGAAATGCAGCAGCAGCAGCATCACAACACTACCACATACATAAATGGTCTAAATGGAGCTGCCGCCGCCTACGCCGACGTCCCACAGATCCTACCGTGGGCCCTCAACCCGGTCCAAGCCTTCAACCCGGTCCACGACCCGACGTTCCTCCTCCCGCCTCCGCAGCAGGGTGGGCTCTTCGGCAGGAGGCCGTCGGGGCTGCAGTTCGGGTACGAAGGCGAACACCACCTGAGATTCCTCACGGAGTCGTTAGGGCAGGTGGTACACCCCGGCAGCAGCGCAGCCCCCTTCGGGCTCCACGCCGAGCTGCAGAAGATGACGGCGCAGGAAATCATGGATGCCAAGGCCCTTGCGGCGTCCAAGAGCCACAGCGAAGCGGAGAGGAGGAGAAGAGAGAGAATCAACAACCATCTTGCTAAGCTCCGAAGCTTGCTCCCTAGCACCACCAAAGTAAGCATTACTTTCTTACTAGTATTAAATTTTAGGGCAAATTGCCAAATAGTACTAAATCACAAAAAATGATTAAATTTGGTTCATCCTATATTTTTCAAGATCTGAAAAATAAAATTACTTCAATTTAAAACATGTGGACAAAACATCATTCGAACTTCGTTAGACATTGTCGTTTTGCCTAACTTTATATTATCAAGTGCTAAACAGGTTATCTTTCGTGATTTATTTGGCAATTTGTACTAATTTTTTATTTCCGTGTTTCACTATATGTTACTCCATATCACCAAATTATCAAGATTTAAGCATGAGGTGGGAATTAATGCGACAAGGCTCCTCATTTTGGTGTATCATTCACACTAGAAAAAGCCTCCAAAAGACCAAAACTTGTTGATGTTTCTTGTGATTTTTCATTATTTTTTCTACCGGAAATTAATTTCTGAACAAGCGTAAATATCGCTAATTTTGACATGATAAAGAGGAACCAGCAGGCGAAAAGCTTATATTCGCAGTCAAAATATTGAAGTATGATACTATCTCAAAAAGAAAAACACTCCAAAAAAGCCAGACAAAGAAGCATTCTTGTCAGCCTATCTGCCTCATTTTCACACATTATTATCCACCTACATCTTACATGATTAATCCCCATTAATTTATTCCAAACACAACCATGGAATAAAAATCACACCGTTTATACATTGTGCAGAAGCAACACACCACTCTTTTAGATTCAATGGTTTCTACACATCCCTAGCTTTATTCCTTTTTGTTTTAATTGATAAATACATTTTTTTATATTTATTTAGACAGACAAAGCCTCACTCCTGGCTGAAGTGATCCAGCACGTGAAGGAGCTGAAGCGGCAGACATCCCTAATAGCCGAGACAAGCCCGGTCCCGACCGAAACAGACGAGTTAACCGTGGATAGCGAACCGGACGAGGAGGGCAGACCGGTCATCAAGGCGTCTATATGCTGCGAGGACCGGTCCGACCTCTTGCAGGATCTGATCAAGACGCTGAAAGCCCTCCGCCTGCGAACGCTCAAAGCGGAGATCACGACGCTTGGTGGGAGAGTGAGGAATGTGTTGTTCATAACCGGAGATGATGAATCTACTAGCTGTGATGAGCAATTGATAAGCTCGATTCATGAGGCTCTTAAAGCGGTGATGGAGAAAGGAGGTGAAGAATCTGGTTCAGGGAGTGTCAAGAGGCAAAGAACCAATATCAATATCCTTTAACATAGGTCTCTTTGAATTTGAATTCAAGATTTTATGACCTAAATTAATTTTCCCACTTTTTTTGGAGTTTTGTTTGTGTTTTATTTTTAGCTAACATGGTATGTGAGGGAGAAAAAAATTGTGTTTCGTTTTTTATGTTGGGTTTTGAGAAAGTGAAGTGCGCCGCTGCCGTTACGCTGGCCTCCTCCGCCGGCGGTCGTGACGGACAGTTATATAAGGAGAGTGGGAATGTATATAGACCAAATATCATTGGTATATTTCCTTATTCTGTGTTGGAAGGTTAGAATTAAGTATATAGGTACGTGGACTTGACCCTTGGTTAGGGTTGGTTGTAATCAAAGTGCAAGATTTTTGGTTGCACTGCTAGTGAAAAAACCTTGATTTATCTTTTTATTATTATTTATTTTTGGCTTCATTAAATTTTTACTGATTTAGTTTGAAATAATCTTTCTCTAGAACGTATTGATACCTCATCCCATTAAAAATGAAACATTTTTCCGTTTTAGTTGTCCTATAAGAAATGAAACATTTTCTAAAATAGAAATAATTTTATCTCTACTTTTCACGCTCTCTTACTTTATGCTCTCTTCTTTAACTCACAAAATAATACAAGTACACTACATAAAATCTCGTGACAAAAAGTAAACTTTTCATATTTATTGGGACGGAGGGAGTGTATATTATGTCTAGCAATATACATAAAATGTGTCAGTATTTGCAAACTTGTAGTAGTAATTTTATTGATTAATATAGATTGAATATCAATTAATAAAACATCTAAAAGTAAGAAGTATAGCCTTGCACAAAAGGTTAATTTATGTTTCAATTTAAACTAACTTCGGCTTATTATAATTTTCCATGTGTGATATGTAAATTCTAAGTAATACTCCATATAGTAGTAGTAAAAAAGATACATATACATTCCTTTTATAGATAGTCGTAGACTCGTAGTGTCTTTTGCATCAATTACGCCTACTATACAAAATACGTAAAAAACATATCAGATCAAAAAAAGTGGCCCATGCAGGTTTCGAACCTGCGACCTTCGCGTTATTAGCACGACGCTCTAACCAACTGAGCTAATGGGCCTGGATGCTCTGATTCTAACTATACGATTATACTAATCCATGTCATGAATGAAGATAATGTAGTTTAACAACATTAGAGAATAAACGAAAATATAATTAATTTAAATTCTACTACTACTATTTTGATATATTATTCTTACTCGGTCATTCATTGTCGCGTCCTAATTCTCTTGATCAGTACTTAAAAGGTTATTTTAGTTGAAGGAAGAATATTAATGATTATATGCCCCATTATCTTATAATTATCTTTTTAGTATTAAATTGTGAGCTTTAATCTCGTAAATCAAACATAATACATATGAAATTCAATCTTTAAATTGAACAAAATCTAAAATATATACTCTGTTCAGATACAAACAGTAATGTGGATTTCTTAATTTATCGCGGGTTGCAGTATTTGGCTTCTTTTATACTCCCTCTGTCCCATTAGAAATGAAACGTTTTCCTTTTTTATTTGTCTCATTAAGAATGAAACATTTCTAAAAATGACAATAATACTCTCTCTACTTTTTCTCTCTCTTACTTTACTCTCTCTTCATAAATTCACAAAACAACACTATATAAAATCCTATGTCAAAAAACAAATGTTGCATAATTATTGGGACGGAGGGAGTAATATTGTAGAAATGTAGACTAGAGTTGAGAATAGAAAGAAATAAAGAAATACTTATGACATAGATGAGAATTGAGAGAAAACTAGTAAAAAAAGAGATAAGAGATAGGATGGAATATATATGAATTTGAATAAAATAGACCTTAAAGGCAATTTCACCAAAAGTGATTAAGCTAAGTCACATGAAAGTTATTTTCGAGTCTCATCATCATCGCACAAACATTAGCAAGCTTTCAAGAGTTGCAAGCTGTAGGAATATTGTTAAGGGTTGGAACAAGTATATTCATCGTATTAGCATCTACCTTAAAACATATTTTTGCATACATAAATAGTTACTATATTCCATCAATTTATCAGATTTAACTTTCTGTTTCTCAGCAAGCATACTTTAGATTAGAAATAGGAGCAAGAAATAGGAGCGATCAGAATGCAAATACACAAACGTCTAGAGCACGTGAAGTGATAATTACCACTCCACTGCAAGCCCCAGAGAGAAACGATCGATCCTTCTTACCTGCAAAATCAGTAATCATCCAAAACAAAATTAGAAATCCGAGAAAATACAGATACACAAAATTGATGCATAAGCTCTAATTCAAACACAGACATGCTTTATCTGAATATGAAAGCAAAGAAAAATAAAAACTCGAGCGGCTAAAATCTATCGATAATTCCATCCGTGTTAATTTGTGGAGTAAGGAATGCTTTAAGCATCATATATTACTACTAGTTTATAAGCAACAATAAGTACCTCCACTGAGAATTAGGGGAGAAATGAGAATCAGTGGCAGTGTGCTCAATAATATCCAACGTTTTGCACTCTAAACCAGGATAACTAAAAGGAAATCAATCTCCAAATAACATCCTTTATATGAAATACCTGTCTAAATTCTCGTGGCACACAGAAAGAGAAAAAAAATACCATATCTAAGAAAAAGCACATTTCGGTGAAGAGATTACATATGGAGCCAGAAATCGGCATAGACTTGGCAAGTTGAGCTGTAGTCGACGCCATTTTTCACACAGAAACACGCACTCAGAGGTGAAGGAGATGATTAAAATTGAAACAGTAAAATTGAAACAAGTAAAATTGAAAAAGTAAAATTAAACACTTAAGTATGCAAATTAGTCCGATGATTAAAACAATAGCATGCGTTGCTAGATGAACAACTGTGATACAATCGAACAGATAAAATTTCAGAAAAAAAGGAAGAGGAAAACATAGCTGTTGGATTTTTAGCGATCTTACTTCTAGCGATCTTCACTGAAATTTGTTTGTTCCTGAATTTGAGAGAGAGAGAGAGACTGGCTGGTGGTTGGCGGCGGAGAGAATTGGTTGGCGGCTGATCGGTGGCTGGAGGCTGGAGGTTGTGCTCACAAGCAGCGAGAATTTAGGTCGGTTCTACAAAAGTGAAAAGTGAAAAGTGAAAAGTGATTAAGTGAGAATTAGCTAATTGTAGTTTGATCCTAATTCATCTAAATCTGCCGGCAATTATTTTATAATTTCAGAAATTATAAAAATGTATAAAAAATTATAAAAGATAATCCTAATTCATCTTTCTATAAATGAGAATTAGGACCATTCATCTTTTTCTAATACACAAAGTCTACATCCCTAATTAAAATCAATCATACAGATATCATATCCCTGAATAAAAATGATGGGTTAAATTCAACAAAGCAACAAATATTAACCAAATTATTCATAAAATCACAAACCTCTCTTAAAATTGGAATCGTCACTCCTCCTCCTCCTCCTCCTCCTCCTCCTCCTCATCATCATCATCATCATCATCATCATCATCATCATCATCATCTTCTTCTTCTTCTTCATCATCATCTACAACCTCTCTTAAAATTGGAATCATTGCACCACTAGGATCACAGTGTGAAAGATCGATGCATTGCACATCATCAGAAATTTCGTGAATTTCCACTTCATCTTCTTGGAAAGCCATATCTTCTTCTGCCTCTTTCATGGTGGTGTAACTAGAATCAAATTTCTTTGCTCGAACCTTGAACACTGCTCGCCAGTTCGCTTTGTCTTTTTTCTTGCTTGGAAAAGGTACAAAATAAACTTGAGATGCTTGTTTGGCTAAGACGAAGGGATCATATTTTGGGTACTCTTTCATAATATTCACTTCTGTAATTTTGTACTTCGGATGAATAATTGTACCACCGCGTGGAGGTGGAGCCGTATTATACCATACACAATTGAATAAGACAACTTTCTTTATTGGTCTCGCACGGTATTCCACCTCCACAACTTCTTTTAAAATGCCGTAGAAGTCATCCTCGTCATAGATGTAATTCGACCCTCTAATGCACACCCCACTGTTGACCGTGGATTTACTCTTTCCATAAGAGTATGTGTGGAATTTATATCCATTGACAATACAAGCATTATACCTCGTGACCCGGATCAATGGTCCCTGTGACAGATAGTACATATGACTATCGCAAGGCAAATTATTTTGGCCCTGGATACCGAACACTTAGTAGTGAGTAAATTAACATCTTTTTGACAATTTAACATGTACAAAATAAAATATATAGAATACTTACATATTCATTAAACCATGATGCATAGTGATTTTCTAATTCTTGATCTATCTGGGGCAGTGTTATTCCTGGAAAGCACTCACGCAATTGCTCAACGAACATGCTGTCATATTAAAAAATCGTTAACTAAGTAGTATATAGGTAGTTCAATAATTGATAATTAAGGAAATCAAACTTATAGCTCGAACTCCTTTGCTTCCTGTGTATTAAGCAATATGTAAGTATGTGCAGCTTTGTACTCGATTTCTGACAAGCATCGTGTCAGTCCCTTTCCAACACATCTGGTATCATATGTAAAAATCGGAAGCATATCTTTAGGGTAAGTAGATCCCCCTCCGTCGTCATTACGAGGAACATCTCTACCGCGGCAACGGACATGTGACTCGAAGTAATGAGTGCAAAAATGAGATGATTCCTCAGCCAAATATGCATTACATATCGATGCTTCCACAACAACCTTATTCTTTACATTCAACTTCAACCTGCGCATGTACCGTTCAAACGGATACATCCATCGGAAATGCACCAGTCCTGCGATCAATGCCTCATATGCTAAGTGGACTGGAAGATGCTCCATGGAGTCAAAAAAAGACGGGGGAAATATCATCTCAAGCTTGCATAAGGTAACTACAATCGACTCATTGTACTTTGCCATATCAACATCTCATATCACTGTGGCAGTGAGATCTCTAAAGAAATTGCTCAACTCTGTCAGAGGTTCCCATACAGCGTGTGGAAGTAACTCACGAAGTCCAATTGGTAGCAATCTTTGCATAAACACATGACAATCGTGGCTTTTCATACCATACAACTTGTGTTTCTTCATATCAATGCATCTTGACAGGTTAGAAACATAACCATCCGAGAATTTCAAAATGTTGAGCCACTTGAGCAATAATTTCATGCTTTCTTTGTCAAGTGTGAAATTTGCCTTATGATATTTCCCGTCATATGGCCAAAGTTCAGGTCGTATGCCAAACTCTTCCAAATCTCTTCTTGCATTAGGATTATCTTTCGTCTTGCCTTCCACATTCATGATGGTATTGAAGATATTGTCAAAAACATTTTTTTCTATGTGCATGACATCTAGATTATGACGAATCAAATTTGTCTTCCAATATGGAAGATCCCAAAATATGCTTCGTTTATTCCATCCAAAATCTTGCTCAACTCGAAATTTGATGTTTCTGCACCTTCATCAAACACTCTCTTGAATTCAAACTGTTCCAAGTTATCAAGTATCTCTTCTCCGCTTAAGATCGAAGGAGGACCAGAATGTTCGGTTCTGTTCTTTATAAAATTCTTTTTGTCTCTACAAAACCGATGATTTCTATTGAGAAACCTCCTGTGACAATCAAACCAAGTGGTTTTTCGTCCATGCTTCAAGGAGAAAGCTTGTGAGTCCTCCATACAATATGGACATGCACGATGTCCAGATGTGCTCCACCCCGACAACATTGAATATGCAGGGAAGTCACTGATAGTCCACATCAACGCTGCGCGTAGCTGAAAATTTTGTTTTCTTGATATATCATATGCTGGAATTCCTTCAGGCTACAAATCGTTGAGCTCTGCGATTAGGGGTTGTAGAAACACATCAATATTCTGTTTGGGATTCTTCGGACCTGGCACTATCACAGTGAGGAACATGTATGGATTTTTCATGCACATCCACGATGGCAAATTGTATGGGGTTAAAATTACTGGCCATAATGAGTATTGTGAACCACTTTGCCCGAATGGCTGAAATCCATCTGTGCTAAGTGCCAACCTGAAATTTCTTGATTCAGAAGCAAATGATGGATGTGTCTTGTCAAAAGTTTTCCAGGCTAAAGAATCTGTCGGATGACGCATCTCTCCTGGAGTTTGGGCGTGCTCTGCGTGCCATCGCATGGATTGAGCTGTACCTTCAGACGCATACAATCGTCTTAATCTTGGGCCCAGAGGAAAATAATACATCTCCTTGAATGGACTGCTACCATTGTCCTTGAATCTGGCCTGACCACAAACTTTGCATTCGGTTATATCCTCGTCTTCTCCCCAATAGATCATACACACTTTCATGCAACAATGTATCTTTAGACGAGGCATATCTAAAGTCTGCATTTGTTTCTTGCACTTGTAGAAACTGTTAGGCATACGATTTGGTTTTGGCAGACGCTCCTCCATAAACTGACACAATTCGTCAACAGCTCGCTGCGACATTCGATGTTCGGCCTTCATAGTCATTATTCGAGCATTTGTTGACAACTCAGAATAATCACATCCTGCCCACAAATCAGACTTAGACGCTTCCAACAAATTGTAGAAATGTAGCGACTCATTTATGGGGGGCTCTGGCATGTATGTAGGCGGAACATGTTGCCAATGCTCATAAGCACTTGATTGTTCCCATGCATCGTGCACCATATGTTGGTAAGAATTCAATGGAGGATCACAATGCATGGATTCTATCTGTCCTGAGCTGGAGGACGCTTCAACATCATAAGACGATGCTTCAACATCACAATGAAATCTCCAATCATAATAATTTCGAGTAAATCCCTTTTTCAAAAGATGCTCCTTAACCGTGTCCGGATGATAAAATTTTTTGTTATTACAGCGTAAGAATGGACATCTAATTTTCAAACCATCCATTCTCGAGGGATGTTGCACAGCAAAACTTATAAACTTATCTAATCCATCAATAAATTCCAGATTCAATCCTCCACTATAACATTTTCTCTCATACATCCATTCTCTTACCGGAATTTTATTCGTTTCACTATCTATCACACAAATATAATAATATAAATCAAATCAAGTATAAAAATATTTAGAATTAATTAGCCACAAATTGAAGAATAGTTAACAAATAAAAGTTGTACCTTTAAATAATTGGAAAAAATGTCAAGCTGAGCTGACCATGGGCAGCTAAAATACCTTCAAATCGCAGAAATCCTAGGCAAGAAAAGTGAAAGTTCAAAAATTTTAAAATGTGGGAAAATGAGAATTTGGAAGAATAGCTAATAAATAAACTTATACCTTCATATAATTGGAAAATGTGAAGTTGGGCTGACCATGGGCAACAAAAACACCTCCAAATCGCAGAAATCCTAGGCAAGAAAAGTGTAAGTTTAAAAATTTTGAAATGTGGGAAAATGAGAATTTGGAAGAATAGCTAATAAATAAACTTATACCTTCAAATAATTGGAAAATGTGAAGTTGGACTGACCATGGGCAACAAAAACACCTCCAAATCGCATGCAAGGAAATGGAAGAGCGAAAATTTGGAAATGGAGAAGAATGAGAATGAAGAAAGCGGATCTGGATAAGACTAAAGAATTTGCTAGCACCTGAATGTGTGCTGGCACATTTGCCAGCACTTTTAATTCCACTCACGAAACAATCGGTGGAAAATGATTATATTTCCTTTTTAAGGCTCCGTTTGGTACACGGAATTGGAATGGAATTGGAATTGGAATTCTATGGAATTGAATTGGAAGTAATTGAATTACAATTCAATTCCAAATCCTTTGTTTGGTATAGTTAAAGAATTGGTATAGAATTGTAATTCAATTCCAATTCCTTTGTTTGGTGTAATTATGGAATTGAAATAGAATTGTATTATAATTTCAAATATTTTATTTAATATCTCAAATAATTGATATTGACTTAGAACTGGTATGCACACACAACACCAAACAGCAAATCAAACTGAAACTTATGTAATTAAATCAGAATATGCGTAGTAAACTCCAAATAAAGCGTTCACACAGCATGTTTGATAAAGCTTCCAACTTTGTATTTTCTCCTTCGTTGGAGAATAGTTGAAAAATAAACAGAAAGTTACAAATAACTATTGATGCATGAGTGTTTGTTAAACACGTCTACAAAATTCAAAACTACCCATCTTAGCCTTAGACATTGAGAAGCTCAACTAGATTCCTCCTTGTCTTGCCTTACAAATATTAACTGCTCCATATAAGTATGTATGAATGCATTCATACTTAACTGTCATCCCCCATCCATAATCTGCACCATATATAAGTTTTGATGATTCTGCAATCCTAACCAACCTCACTTATCAAGTTGCACTTTTAGCCACTTGTATTTAATCTGTACTGGTATTCCAACAAATGTATGGAATAATATGCTATCGTGCATCATCAAATCCAGAGCCTTAATCATCTGCATCTCATCTAACTCAATAGTCTTCAATGCTGCTAAAATTTCTTGGGGGTCCATCATTTTCTGTTGCACCATAAGAAGCTTCTTTTGTTCCACAACAAGTTTTTTCTATTCTATATCAAGCTCAGCCTTCTTTCTCTCCACCAACAGATAGTCACCAAAATCAGTGGACATACGATGCATACAATCAGATATGATCTTCGAATCCGTCTTCTTCTTCTTCTTCGGTCCAAGGGAACTTGAGGAAGATGCTGTCTCCTTTCGCCTTTTTCAGGCCAACGACTCACTCATAGCATCAACTTCTTCATCACACTTGTCAAGTGAATCCCCAATGGTAGTTGAATCAACCTCAACCTCAGCCTCAACATTGTTTTCCAGATGTGTTTTTGCACCTTGCCCGTCAGCACGATCTTGAGAGAAAAGAATACATATATCATCCCAATTCTCTACCACAATTCTTCTCCTATATGGTCCAATTTTTGAATTTGCCTTCAGAACAATAATGAGCAATAGTTAATATACTAAATAAACTACACATAACCATTTCTAGTCATATAATGCATGTGAAAGGTTCCTGATATAAATCAAGTGACTCATTGTAGAAAAATAGAAATATGAGTAAGGAACTGTTCATTTTCAGAAGATAAACATCAAACTTATGCTAGCAAGACAACCAAATAATCCAAAATTCCATCAATAATCAATTAATTCAGCTGAATGAACACAAACCCAAGCTGCAAAAACCATTAATCCAACTAAAAACTAAACACATAACTTCTAAATTCCATTACAAGATAAAAATATCAAAAATCAAAATCCAATTTATCCAAAACACTCAAAGTAGATTAGTGAAATCATAAAGACATAAACTTACTTTTAATCTTTCATTCTCCACATTTTCATCATGAACCATAAGTCTACCCGCTGTGTAATCCCACGTGATTGGGCTGCCAGAATTGCATGATACTAATAGTGGATGCAAGATATCATAGTGTTTCTCCCAAGTCTTTAAGCGAGCTTGTATATTGTTTTTATCAACTTTGATATTCAGATTTACCATAAGTGCGTGTATAGCAGCCGTCCAAGAGGTAGACTTCCTAGCAAATTTTCCATCTAGCTTGTTTCCTTGATTCATTTGTTCAATGAAACAAGCTCCGAGGACTTTATCCATCTCAATAGTCCAAGTGATATATTTTGATTTTTCTTTTGCTTGTGAATCAGAGGCCATCTACAACAATTAAGAAAGCAATAAAAAAGATATTGGAATGAGTCAGAATCACAAGTTGGGCAGCAAACATAGCAAAATATCCACGCCGCTAATTTCAAAATCTTCCCATACAAATTCAATCCTCAATTCCTCATAATTAATTTAACTAAATTTACTATTCTATGAATTTTCCCAATAAATAACAATAGCTAAGAGAGTTTTTATGAATAAAAATAGGAAACAAGGAATGTAAGTAAGAATAAGAATCCTCAAGAGCTTTTATGAACAGAGAGCGCAGAAAAGTACACTTTCATGGAGTTTGCAACCGAGAAGGTGATCAAGAGGAAGAAGACAACGGAGATGGCTTGTAACTACAATCAATATGAACAAAAAATTAACAGATTTGAAAAAATGGATAATTGAAAAAATTGGCAAAACTGAAACAAAATCAAGCACAAACACGGTAAGAATAACAAATTTTTTATGACTAATAATACGTGATCGATTGTTGTTAGATGAAGGAAGCTCTCCAAAGAGGGGAGGGTTTCCGTCGCAGAGAGAGGGGGGGGGGGGAGAGAGGGAGAGAGGAAGCGAGAATTTTGTTTGACCCGTTTTTTGTTTTTGACCCGGTTAGGATCCACGCTTTTTCACTTTGACCCATGGAATTGAGATGTTGGATTTGGAATTCTTCATTTAAAATTTTGGAATTAAAATTATGGAATTCAAAATTTTGGAATTACAATTCAATTCCAAATCTACATATTTTTCTAATACCAAACAACAAATTTGGAATTCAAGCCCCCAATTCCAATTCCATGAGTTGAATTCTGGGTACCAAACACAGCCTAAATGTAAAAAGTTTTGCTAGCACATACAAATGCTCGCAAACTGAAGGAAATTTGACTAGTTGGTTAATTAGCTAGCATTTGGTGCTCACAATTTTGCTAGCACTTGTACGTGTACTCGCAAATTTGCTAGCACATTTACTCCCACTCGCAAAGTTGCTAGCTCTTTTACTCCCACTCGCAAAATAGTCGAAGGAAAATGATTATATTTCCTTTTTACATGAAAAAACATTTGCTAGCACATACTAGTGCTAGCAAACTGAAGGAAATTTGACTAGTTGGTAAATTTGCTAGAATTAGGTGCTCACAATTTTTCTAGCACATACCAGTGCTAGAAATACCACTCAATATTTCGAAAAATGATTTTTTTTTCCATATATGCTCGCAAATGTGCTAGAAAATATTTCGAATTTTGCGAGCACAGCCTTTTGCTAGCAAATATTTGGTAGCAACCATCGCTTTTTTTGTAGTGATAGAATCATAAGAAGATATTTTTAAAAAATGAGCGTCACATTTAATATTATTGCATTGACTAAATTTGTAGTTATATTCTTTCAGTTAAATTCACAAATAGATCTATCATTACTCCCTCTGTCCCTTAAATTTTATCACATTTTTTTATTTTCATTCGTCCCACAAAATTTGTCACATTTTATTTTTCAATTTTTTTTTTGTAGTGGACTTATATCCCACTAACTCATACAAAATAGAACCTATACAATTTACTAATTTTTTCAACTCACTTTTCATTATATTTCTAAAAATTCCTGTACAATAAAAGTGCGACAAAATTTAAGAGACACGGAGTACTATGTTTCACATGAATAAACATATTCACAGGGGGTCTAAAAGGTGAAACTATACTTTCGATAATTTTGTAGTAGTATGAATTATTCAGACGAAATGGATCTCAAAAATTTTAATTCTATTGAGTGTGGAATCTAACAACGGCATATCAAATGACAAAAGTACCCAAGTACGAAAAAACCATTGACAAATTGGGGCATTACGCATCAATCCCCAAAACGGCCCAAACTAAAATCAAAAGCGACATTCAATCAATGCAAAAGCGACATTCGGCTGAAAATCCAAACTCATCCTTAGCTGTTTGCGTTGATGTCTGAATCAGCCGTTGCTATGCATAGATTGTATACAAAAATTGACTCACTGTAATTGTGTGCGCGCGCGCTTTGGTGCTTATTTGGGGAGATGATGAACTGGACGAGAGTTTTCAAGTCTTTTCAAGTGGCGATAGCTCATGGCTTGCTTTTCTCCTTCTCTGTCATTCTCTCTCTCAAGCTCGATCATGCTGTCAACTACTCTTGGTGGTATGTTTCTTCTTCTTCTTCTTTGTCCGTCTTTGTGTATTTTGGTGTTAATTATACTCTGTTTGCTTTTTGACTGAAAATGATACTTTGAGCTGTGAGGAGTTTTATTGGTGTAATTAGATGGCTAGAGAATTAGGAATTATGCTCTATTTGTATGATATTTGGTTTTTGGGTTATGATTTGTTAAATTGGTGCAGGAGTTGCATCTACATTAGGAATTTTGTATATTACTATCTTAATTAGAATAAAGGTTCAAACTTTGGAGGTAGTTTGGGGAATGCGGCAACAAGGGATTGTATTTTGAATTGTGAAGATTATTAAGCTAATATGCTTATGTGTAAGTTTTTTTCTCAACATTGTGCCTATAACTTTTTTGTGAGTGATTTGTATGAAGATGGAAATGCGAATGCTCCCAGTTGTGAGTAACCTTGTTTAGAGGTAGAGTCGTAGAGAGGAGGGTTTTCTTTAGCCAGAGAAAGTTCACCCCCTAAAATTTATGAAAAGTGATGGAATATAAATATCCCTTGTTGCATTTCTAAATGTGGCTGTTGTGTGAAAAGAACTTGAGGCCGTTGGGTGATGAAGAATCCTTTTAGGCAATTGAGAGCGTATTTCTTTTGTTTCATTTTCTTTTTCTTCGTTGCTTAATGAGTAGAACACCTGAAGACTCTCCACTTGAGCAAGACACCATTTTTCTGTGTGTCCTAGTGTATTATTTTACATTTTAGTTAATATTGTAGACTCTGTCCACTAATAATGTGTTAAGCCTTATGCTTCTATAATATTTGGTTGGTTCTGTATTTGTGCAATTTTTGTAGGTTGGTTTTTTCTCCTATCTGGTTATTTCATGCAGTCGTAGCAAGAGGAAGATTCTCTTTACCTGCCCCTTCTATGCCTCATGGCCGACATGTATGATGAATATACTGAACTGCTCTGATATCTCCCTTGATATTTTCCTCCAACTTCACTGATCCCTCTTTATTATTACTTGAACACTTTGACGGACAGTGGGCGCCTTTTCATGCCATTGTGGCGGCTCCGTTGCTTATTGCTTTCGAACTTCTCCTCTGTGTACATCTTGAGAAAAGATATGGTAAGCTTTTTTGTTGCTTATACAATGTCAGCTAAAATCTTCAGTTTTACTCAGATACCTATCTCAATGCTCTTTTAGGAAAGTTCACAAGTTTATTATGAACTCATCCTGTTTCTATAATGTGATAAATAACAGCTGTAAATTTGAAGATTGTGTTTCTGCCTCTGCTAGCTCTAGAGGCTGCAATTTTGGTTGATAACATTAGGTAATACTTCCAATCCTAGTATAGATGGTGGTGTTTTAAATTTTTTTATTCGGTCCTTGCCTTTTTTGTTCAAAGAGTGTATATTGAGTCCTTATTGTGTGTTCTGCTGCTCAGGATGTGTAGGGCCCTTATGCCTGCAGATGATGATGTTGATAGTATGAGTGATGAAGCTGTTTGGGAGACTCTCCCAGTAAGTTATTAGTAAAACATCTGTTAGAATATGCTTTTGAATCGACACTGTCTGTGCTTTTTGACTAGCATGAAAAAACATTCTGCAATGGAGGGTACATGTTCTTTTTTTTTTCTCTGGGAAAGGTGGGTAGAGAAAATATACTGAATTGCTAAAGGAATACATTTACACATCATGCTGTTCAAAGTTATCCCTTTGGAGGATTTAAGGAATAGACTAAAGCAATTCTACTCCCTCCGTCCACAAATGTTGTCCATGTTTGATTCAGCACGGGTTTCAAGAAATGTGAAGAAAAATGTGTGGAAAAAATTAGTGGAATGTAGGCCCCACATTTATATATTAGTTTTATAATAGAATGTGAGTGTAATGAGTTGGTGGAAAGTAGGGTCCATTTACCAAAAATGGAATAAAAGCAAAGTGGACAATATTTCATGGACGGACCGAAATGGCAAATCTGGACAACATTTCACGGACGGAGGGAGTATTAATTTGCCAAGAAGAGTATTTGATTTTGATTGTGGATCTGATACTAATTTCCACTATTATCTATGGCTAGTTACACTGAAGTATATTTATAACGGTTTAAATCTGTTTTTTTTTTGTCTTAAGCACTTTTGGATTTCCATCTCAATGGTCTTCTTCATTGCTGCGACAACATTTACACTTCTGAAACTATGTGGTAAGTTCAGCTCACTCACCACTAAGAAATCTCATTGATTATGTTCTGTAATAAGATATCCATTTTAGGAACAATTAAGGCATCTCCTTATGTTGCAGAAAATGGTAGAGAAAATATGATTGAAATAAAAGACAACTCCTTCTAAAGAAGGCCCTCTTTCCTTCACAAAAAGCCCCGACAATTCCGTTCAATATAATACTCAAAAGTAGTCCCCTTCGACATCCAAGAACATATATTTATATTTATAGAAAGAAGATAATTGCAAAATGTGCTACATAATATTAACTAGCCATAACTTTATTCAAGCTCCACTATCCATAACCGATATCCACTACTTGTAGCCAAAGTAATCGGCATCCACTATTTCTCCACTTTGGTTCCATCATTCAATGTTCCCCTTCAAATAAAGGATGCCTGCATTAATGCTTATCAATAGCACCGCCGTCAAAATAGTCCTGTCCTCAAGGCTGGATGTCAAAGCCTAAACACTTTGCTTGGATCGGTGGAGGCTTCTACTTAGGTTTATGGACATGAGTAAGAAATAAGAACCTGAAGACACCCAAGAATATGAAGGAACGAAAAGAGCATAAACCTCAACTGTCTGCAACCTTTAAAAATCTTGGTGGTAACTTTGAGATTCAGAAAAACAAGGTAGCTGGAGTATGCATACATTGTTGTGGCAGTGACAGGGGCTGGAGTGTCCAGCCAATGATGGACTGGAAACAACAGCCACTCTTGTTGGAGCGAGAACTGACGACAAAAGGGAATTAACATTGGTAACGAAAGGGGATGGAGTGTCTGACCGTCAGCCGATGATGGACTAGAAACAACAGCCACTCTTGTTGGAGCGAGAACTGACGCCAAAAGGGAATTAACATCGGTAACAATTTCAAGGGATAGAAACGGACACAATTGTTGACTCAACAAAAGCATCAGGTGCTGCCACGTAAACAAGAGGTGGGGACAAGGGTGTTTTTGCAAGAATGGCTTGTGGCTGAGGTCGGGAAGGAACCACAGAGTTGGACAAATGTCGTGAGGGGCATGAAGCACAAGGTCCTTGATACGGAGTGAAAGGCGGGAGAACCGTATACTCTTGATAATATGTCTGCATAAGTAGTACATTGCACAACGACTATCATGTGTTTGCAAAATATAATGAGAATGGAAATAAGATTATAATGGATAACCACTACTTTTTCTCTTCCTCTCTCCTACTTTACCCATTTTTTCTCTTCCTCTCTCTAATTTTACCAATTTTGCATTAAAACCTGTGCCGTTTCTAAAGTTCCTATATTTAGGAAATGGAGGGAGTAGTATTAATTAATGTATGAGAATGTAACTGATGTTCAAGGAGACTTTCCATGATTAGGTAACCACCAAATGCATATCAATTGCACCGTTATCAAAACAGACTTGTCCTCAAGGCTGAGATTGAACCCTAAACACATTGTGTTGTCTCGAGGAGGCTCATACTCATGCTTGTGGACTTGAGGAAACCATGACAATCACAAAGGAACCAATGTTGCACCATCGACTGAGAAAGTTTGACAACAATCATTTTTCTAGCCTTTTCCCTAAATGGAGTGTATCCAGACATCACATCATATATAGGAGTTCCAGCTGACAACCAATCAACCATGCTAGAATGGCCAGCCAAAGCTATGTATGCTTTATTACCAACCATTAAACGTGATGCTCTTAATTGGTGAAGCCATGAAGATGGGTGGCTGGTGAACTTGTTGTTTCCTGTGCGTTGCATTTATCTCTGGAAGGAATGGTTAAGCCATTGTCGGTGGGATAGGTTGAGGCGTTGATGTGGCGGATGCTCACTGCAAGCATGACTCTGTGGCGTGGAAGGAGTTTATATTTGATGAGAAATCACCACAGGTGTTGTTGTTGGCACCAAAGTAAGAGGCTGAATGCCTGAACTGAACCACGGGGTTGGCTGATGTTTCTGGGAATGAAGCGGAGGGCTGGACTGCAGCAAAGATGTTGGCGCCACGTCGTGAGATAGTAGGTTTGCACAGGGACACTCGCCGCCTTGTCGATTGGACTCTCAATGGGCAAGGGCAGTGGTGGGAATACTGAAGCCGGGCATCAAGGCCCTGCAGCATGTGTTCGGGGATTTCCTGCATCGACCAGAGGATTGCACACTCATCTGTGGATGGAAGCTTAGCTGCCTTCTCCTATCTGACAGTTTTTGCCTTCTGACATTCCACGCTCACCTCACCATTTGATATGTAGTGAAAGGTGGGTGGACCATATACTCTTGATAATATGTGGCATAGGTAGCATGTCGCACAACATCAATGATAAATTTGCTAAAGATAATGAGAATGGAAATAAGATTGAAATAGATAACTCTTCTCTACAAGGAAAGCCTTGACCAAAATGTCATTACAATTATTTCATTATGATATCTAAACGAATCTCAACGAACCATTATATAGAGCCCTTGTACTTGAGAGATTCCTAATAAGAATCTAATGGTAATAACTAATGATCCATCCGTCCCATAAAAGTAGATCACTTTTGCCATTTTTGTCCGTCACATAAAAATGGCAACTTCTATTTTAGGGAAAAATTCACTCTAATGGGGTAGGGTTCCATTCTCCACTAACGATACTCCGATTGTGTACTCCAATCGGGGTAGGGTTCCATTCTCCAATGACTTTTCTTTCTATGTATATTACTTTACCAATTGTGTATTAAAGTCCGTGTCATTTCAAAAGTACTTTATTTTTATGGACGGGGGGATTATTGTATCAGTTCCGGTGCTACTTCTACTGGAATTGGGGGATTGTTTTCCCCGGCTGCCACAATCTGAGCTATCAAACTCTCAGAGGATGAACCCTCACCCCTCGTAGTGGTCAAGAGTGTGATACTATTTTTTAATTAAGTCCTGTTGTAGGCCTTCATAGCATTCATGCCATCGTTTTGCTCTGCCATGTAGGACTCCATAGCATCAATATGCATTTTGCTCTTCCATCGTTTTAGCTAACGCCTTGACACGAGAATCTAAGTTTCGTGTCAGTACCATTTCTATCTATGTTCCTCCCACTAATTTGTAAGCGATAAGAAGCGAATGGATGTTTGTTGAACTTTGTGCTTGAAAGGAAGACCGTCTTTCCTTCTCGAAAAGCCTCGACAATTTCTTTTAATACTATACTTAAAACTCCTTAAAGGAAGGCCATCTTTTCTTCACGAAAAAGCCTTAGCAATGTCATCCAATACAATACTCATAAGTAGTCATTCAGTATTAAGTACATCTATTTGTAATTCTAGAGATAAAGCTATAACTTTATTCAAGTTCCACTATCCATAATGATATCACTACTTGTAAGTTGTAACCGAACTTCAGCTCCATAATCCCATTGCTCCACATCTTAATAACGGCTGCCTGAATTAATGTGTATCAGAAACCATAAGAGATGAAAAATTCTTTATTTTCTTTTACTTGTGAAACATTTATCATTATTTGTAAGTTGTACTCATCTTCTACTCTTCGTGGGATGATATGCAGGTAATGTAGTTGGTCTTGGTTGGTGGGATCTGTTCATAAATTATGGGTACATGAATATCCCTGCTTCATTTATCATATTGACTGTCCTATCTGTTGCATGCTATAACAGTTATATTTGTTTTGTGTCTTTGCTTCTCAGGGTTGCAGAGTGCTTCGCATTCCTTATTTGTACTAAGTGGTACAATCCTTCAATTCATAGACGTTCACATCTTACAGCAGCAGCAGCAGCATCATCGTCATCAAATATCAGATCTTTTACCTGGAATAACGGTGTATTAGTACCACCCGATGAAGACAATCATGAAAACAGAATGTGCAGTTTGCAAGACATTGGTGGGCATATCATGAAAATTCCATTGATTGGTTTCCAAGTTATGCTCTTCATGTACTTGGAGGTAAGTCAGGATATGAAATCTATAGTGGGACAGTTATCGATTTCTTTTTGAGTTAAATCTCATTCACTAATTCTATTTTAGGGAACCCCCCCTGCTGTTAGAAGTATCCCGATTCCGCTTTTGTTTTCTCCTCTTCTGTTGCTGCAAGGAGTTGGATTTTTGTTCGCCATATATAGATTCTTTGAGAAAATCTCCGTCTTACTTAATGATGAAGCTGAAACTGGAAGCAGCTTTAGATTACCTTCTAGTGCTTATGACTATATGGGGTTTCTGCGTCGTGGATCAAGGTAATGCCTCTTAAATCGTTAAAAATTCTAAATTTTCTCCAGAATCATACTTTGTTGTCGATCTTTATGGATTTTCTCGATTTAGGTTCCTGGGATGGTGGTCAATTGATGAAGGAAGCCGTGAAGAGCAAGCTCGATTATATTCTTCATGGGCTTCAGGGTAATTTACTTCACTGAAAGCTTCATGTTCTTCTATAGCAGAATTTGACATTAATTTTTTATGCATATTGATCTCATCGCAACATCTCATAGAATTTTCCTTCGTTCCTAACAGGTACAATACGTTCTCGCCTGATACTGTCAAGAAGATGCCGAAGTCTGAACTTGCTAAGGAGGTGATCTTCTATGCATATTGATTTTGTTTGAAATATGAAGAATTTTCGTTTATGTCCCAAAGATTTTTTTTTTACTATATGCATTTTTCATTCAATATACTTCATTGTGATGTTGCTACATTTTGTCATCAGATAGGGAGGCTTCAATCAGCACTCATTTCACAAACAGAAATCACAAATATCAGCCAGGAAGAGTTTGACAGACTTTTAAATGTGAGTCTAACTTCTATTAGATCTCATGTAGGGAGTAAAAAACTATCATCTTTTCATGGATTATTTTATTTGATTCACGAGGTCTCATATTTCATGGGAGACGCAAGAATTTGAATACTTCGATAATAAGAACATTGGTTCCATCTGAAAAATCACTTGAATTTCTTTCAATATACATATATATTGAAATTCTGTTATCTCACAGAACGCCCACGATACTTTTTATCTCCAGGAAAAAATCCTTTGCCGAGTTTGCTTTGATGAGCAAATAAACGTAGTCCTGCTCCCTTGCAGGCATTATGCTCTTTGCAGGTATCACTGTTTTCCTATCAATCCATTCTCTTCTTTGCCTTATTTGTCGGAAAACCTAAAAAGCATGAGAAAGAAGAAGCGTTGTCATGAGAATGTTCGTCTCTCCTCTCTTCATGTTATCTTTAATAATTCTGATCATGGCTTGATCCTTATATGCAGCACCTGCTGTGAGAAGTGCAAGAGATGCCCTATCTGCCGCGTATACATTGATGAGCGGCTACTTGTACATGACGATGTATAGCTAGTTACACCACAGGCCTAGCCAGGTAAAGCCTAAAGTCCTGTGAAATCACATTGGTTTGAAGGTGACTGATAATTTATTAAGTCATTCACCATCACAAAAAATACAAAACTGTTCGATTCTGTGAATAGTTTCGCATAACTTTGAATGATTTTGTTCTTCTTTGACTCCTGAATATATTTGTTTTCGAGCTGAATGAAGTGTAGTAAATGAATGCGATATAAAATGGGGTCGTTGGTTTGAAGCCTCTTGAATATATATTTAAGCCGAAGCAACAGTTCTAATCTTGAATCGCATCTTCTCACAGTAGTAGCCCTTCTAAAAATGTGTTGTTGAAATCGAAGACAACTGGTTCAAGTACATGAACCTGGAGAGAGTGTTACAGATCATTAAGGTTGTGTTCAACCATGAGAGAGGTAGAGAAGGGGGCAGCTGGGCCTATGAAGAAAACTAATTTTGGGTTGAGGGGGACGTGGCATATTTAGGTCTACCTGAACTAGATAGGAGGCTTTGAAATCTTGGTTCTAGAACATGAAAATGGGCCATCTTTGTGTCTCAAAATAGCTTTCTAAAACTAGAGCTGCCAACTTTTTTGTTGCATTTTCGACATCGAGGGTCTCCACAACCTGCGCATTTTACACTGGTGGGCAAATTGTGTACAAAATTATCTAATCTCAATTGATTATGACAACACGGTGATTGTTGAGATATGTTGAACATTATAATTTATGTAGGTTTACTTTTTTTCTTTTTTTAATGTGAAAATGGAGTTGTTGAGCATCCTAATTAAACATCTAGAACTTGAAGTAGTCAAACAATAACTCAAATTGAACTCTGACATATGAAGAGTCTACATTTTGTAGAAGTTTCAGAATTTTAATTATTGCAAGAAAAATATACTACTACAAAATAGGAATTTTGATGCTATTTTAGCATATAATTTTGAAATGATGAGAATTCAATTTGTACTCATATGTAAGGAAAGGCGAACAAATTAATGGCTTCTTGTTGAGATCAAAGGCCAAAAAAAGGCAGCGAATCAAGAAACAGATTATGTTGTCAAAACAAGATCTTACTTAACTGCCAATCATGGACGTGACGAAATCACAAATTATTCCACCATCATTTGTTTGTTTCCAAACGCTTAAACTTAATTAAGTAGAGTTGGTAATGCTGTTTAGGCATTAAGTCATCTTGACATGGGCGTGTCAGTTGGCAACTACTTCCATCATCATCTCATGAAAATCTTTATATATTACTCCCTCCGTCCCCCATTAGCAGTCACAGTTTGACCGGACACGGGTTTTAAGAAATGTAAAGAAAAGTTGGTTGAAAAAGTTAGTGGAATGTGGGACCCACTTTTTTATATTGATTTTATAATAAAATGTGAGTGGAGTGAGTTAGTGGAATGTGGGACCTACTACCATATATGGTAAAAGTGAAGTGTGACTCTTAATCGGGGATGGAGGGAGTAACACTCATCCCCAAATAAATACTAAATAAAAGCAGATTGAAATAAACGGAGGGTTGGTGCTATAGAGGGAGTTATAAAGAGTTAAAAACATACCTCCACAAAAGGCATAATATTTGTAGCAATAATTGTACAAGTGAATAATAATGTGAGTGTGAAAGTGGCACTCAAGTTGTGAAACCATCCAAATTAAAATTTCGAAACTACATAGGTGCTAGACCGGTCCTCTAAATGGGCTTGGGGATAGGTGTAAAATTGTCTTGTTTTAGTGGGAAATATTGACTACAGTCTACATGTATATCCAAGGCCATGTTTGGTATGATGGAATGGGGGAATGGAATAGCATTCCTACCTCCATTCCATTCCTTTGTTTGGTAAATTTTTTCCATTCCACATGGAAATATTCCATCCATTTCATTTTCCTTTCTTCTTATTTTAAAATTTAACAAAATTATATACATATTATTAATATTATATTTAAATTTAATATCATCTCAATTTTAGCATAAATTAAAATTTTAAAATTTTTAATAATTGAAAAAAAAAACACACACACACACACACACAAATACACACAGCACACACAACACACATAGCAAAACACACACACACACACCAACTCACACACAACACACACACAGCAACACACAACAACACATACACACACACACAACACACACACGCAGAAACACACACAGCACACAACAACACACACAGAGCAACAAATACGCACACACCACCACATATACACACACGCATCAACATATACATACACCACATATGCACACACTCATTTACGTGTATCGTACAAATTTATATAATCCAAAATATTGACAAAAATATTTTTGAATAAATATTTTTTTATAGAATCAATATATTAATTATTCATATTTCATTCCATTCCATTAATATATTATTTTGTAGTTACCAAGCATATGAATGAAATCAATCAAGGAATAACAATTTCATTCCATTTGTAAACTTTACATTCACCAAGCACAAGAATGGAATGGAATTGTCATTTCATTCTCACCTCCATTCCATTCTCATCTCCATTCCATTCCCTCCTCATTCCATTCCATCATACCAAGCATGGCCTAAGAGTTTTGGATTTTTAAATTGGCTAAGAATGTGACATCTCAATCATTTGAGGAAACAACTAGTATTTCATCTCAATAGGATATAATAGTAGTACATATCATAAACAACTACTATTTCATCTTAATAGGATATAATAGTACATAAACAACTAGCTTTATAATTAATCAACTAATTTACATATATATGAAATTGACCATAACCTATCTTTAATTTTTATGGTAAAAAAAGAGAGTAAAAGTGAGAAAAGGAAGGATTATGATTGGGAGGGGGAGAAGATAAGAAGTGCACGTGGGGTGACAAAAAAAATGCCGGGTGAATTTTGGCTTTATTTTGATATGCTTAGATGGATCACTATTTTGTGGCCGACACCAATATTTTCTTTCAAAACCATCACTCTCCCGTCCCATCTTTTTTTTTCTTTTTTTTTAAGGGTTTGATATAGGAAATAGGAGTACTATATTTTAGACTTTTAGTTAATACGATGTCTAAGAAAAAGATAGTTCAATTAAAGAATTAGACATTAAAAGACAGATTAGTGAAACGTGGATGTAATTTGCAGTTTTGAATATGTTCTTCTAGAATCTACGATACAAATCAAATATTCTTGATTAATATTGTAACTTACTTTTTTTAAATAAGAAAATTATTATTATGGATTGGGTGCAAAATTGAGCAGCCCCACAAAACGAGTTTCATAGCTGACCAAACTCTAGCTATTCGATATTACGCCTCTGTTCAATGTTTTGATCAACTTTTTGTTTTTATCACTATTTAATTTTGTAATTTTATAGGCTACATATACAATTTATTTGTTAGTATTGATAAAATAATAAAACGAAAGTTTTAAAATCACATAAGTGAATCGGATTTGTTTGTCGTGGACAAGAATCAAGGTTAGTTTAAGCAACTATCATAAGAAGTTTTATGTTTCTGATATCATTCAATAATAAGAAACGGACAAAACCTAAAATAAATCAGCCAAACCTGATAACGATTTTTATTATAATTAATAGTTAATCAAGTGGTTGATTAGCATGCCTTTGTTGCTATAGGCACCCAACAAAAAAAAAAGACGAATAAAGCATGATTAATTTCGTATCTAGAAGATTTAATTAGCACGCTTTTTTTACGTGCTTATTGGAGTGGATGACTGCGAAAAAAGTTAGCAAAAATTGTTTGACTAATTAAAAAAGCATGGTTGAATTAGCAATCATAGTGTAAGTCGCTTAATGATTTATGGGATTAAAGATCGGATAATCATGAGAAATAATTACCCAAATCTTGCTTTTTGGACTGTTAGTTGTTTAAGTAATCACTTTTGGAAGTTATATTATAGTATCAAGAGGCCTTTTGTAAGTAAAATTAAAGCATGCTTGGAAAATGTCTATGTATTCTAGTACTACTCATTTGTTGTGGGCAACATACGCTTTTTTTTTATTTGCTTGATATTTAGAGCTTATACATGATGATGTTATACTTTGTGTTATCCAAAATAAAGAAGCTTCTTATTTCAAAAAAGTAATACTACTCCGTATCTCAATTCTGAATTTATTGAATTATTATACACAAATTTTGAAAAATAATTTGATTTTGTAAAGGAAATTGAATGAGAATAATTAATACTTGAGTCCAATTTTTATTATATTAAGTTTATAATAAAATATAAGTCAAATGATCAGTAGAATGCGTAATTCACCTAAAAAGTTAATAAAAATGAAATGAAAATTTTAGTAACTGATGAAGAATAAAGTAAATATGATCATGTAATGATGAACAAATGGAGTATAATTCTATGTACAATATCCCAATCTTAATTCAACGTTTAATTCAAAGTAAAAACAAAAGTTTTATTTTCTAAAGAAAGTTGGAAGATTCCCTCATAAAAGAACACCCCAAATAAAAGCAAGCAAGGTAACATTATACATTTGATTTTAAATGTAATGAAACAAGCTCACATAAAATATGGAGTTGATGAAAAGATCCATAAAAGCCAAAGAGACCTTGAGAAATTATCGAATCACGTAGAAAATAAAACAAAAGTAAAATATGGAATCAAACATAAACAAGAAAAAGAAACACACACACACACACACACACTTCTATGATCCTATCACTTTTTAAAGATGAGAAAATGCAGTGTAAAAAAAAATCAATATCCCCCTGACACATTTTTTTAGTTGCTGCAAAACCAAAATGCAAAAGAAAAAAAAAAGATGATTATTCCAAACTCACCTACCCTGCATCCTTCATCTTGTCTTGTCAGACCACAAAGATATAAAATTTGTTCTTGAATCTGATCCACAAATTCTGTAACACAGCGGCCTCAATAGACAAAACACTTGCTACTAATTTGCAAGTCTCTTGAAATTAAGCAAAGAAAAGCAACCGAAAATGATGAAATGGAATGAAAACAATGTTTGTATTTGATCATAATTGTATAGTAACTAGTACAATAATACAATAAAAAGGCCAAGATTAGTGTAGGAGGAGTAGTACAAAACTGTGAAGCTACTAGCTCTAGTTTAATGATGATGTGTGTATTTACATGTGAAGTGGGATGGTGTGGTGTAGCTAATCATGGTAGCAAAGAAGCATGACGACGCAGCGTCGGATGATGTAGAGACGAGCCCTTTGCTCTCTCAACACTCCTGCTATTCCTCTGCTTGATATTCTTCTCTTGCTGCTGCTGCTCATCTTCATCTTCTTTTTATTTCTTCCCTCACTCTTTCTTGCAAGAGAGAAATTAAGTTTGGCTTAGGGTAAGTAGAGTTTGTGTTATGTGATGTTTGATTGATTTGTGGGTTGAAGAGATGAGGGGCTTCATTTATAGGATAGTTGGGTGTAAGAATTTCAGGAATTTGTCTCATTATTTATTCCAACTCCAACTGTGGGTTTCATATCTGCGTGCAATGCTCCCTACCGCACCGGACATTTCCTCCTGTGGGCCCACCTCCCTTGGGATTCCTCATTAACGTCTCGCTTCTCTATATATATTTATCTCATTTTATTTTGGTTTCTTTTTTTAACATCCCTCCCACAACATTTGTTTTTCGACACAAAATTTTATGTGGTTTTGTTTTGTGAGTTAACGAGGAGAGAGTAAAGTAAGAGAGAAGAAAAAGTAGAGAGAGTAATGTTTCCATTTCTAAAAACGTTTCATTTTTTATAAGACAGACCAAAAAAAAAACGTTTCATTTCTAATGGAACGAAGGGAGTTCTTCATTTGTAATTTCTTATTACTATATCAGAATTTTTCCGGGAGGCACAGACTCACAATGACTAATTTAGTGAAATTATATTAACTTATAACTTATTCAGTAACTATCCTGATAGTTTAAAATCGAAACATAATTTTGTGATTATATAAATAGATAGAATACTATAAGATAAAATTGGTCAATTTCAACTCATGGAATTACTAATTTTTTTTGTTAACCAAGTACATTTTGAATTTGTGAATACTTCAATTAATTAACACATTTGTACCCTATCATCAACAAATTAAAGTAGCCGAAACTTTTATATGTTGTCATGGAGATCTAATCATTCGTTACTGACTCAAAGTCCAATTAGCGTCATGAGTGGGATACTTAATTAGAAAATTTTAAAAATATAAAAATTTATCAATAGAATTCACACCATTAGTCGTTACAAATTGCAGTTTTGTCAGATAAGAAGTGTATAAAATAATTGTCTTGAAACTTTGGCATTTTAAGGTATGAATATTTTATATGCTCACTATATATAGCTATAATTAATCAGCCTACATTTATCCTAATATCTGCGTAGACTCCATTATCCACCAACATAATGGGTCAGGTCTTGCAATTCAGTCAGCCTACATATTTCCATAATTTGCGAGCTGCCTTGCAAATATGTTGATGATAGGATAATGCTTAATTATTATGGACCCATTTATTTATGCGTATTTAATACTTATTCATATTTCTTGAATAAAAATCTCAGGCCATATATAAGACGACTGGAATTAATTCGATCGAGCCTACTTAATATTGCACATGTTAATTAATTACTTAAATGTTTAAGGTCGATGTTAACTTAAGTTGCTTTTGACTAGACATCACACTCAATTACAATCAATTTGGTAAAACAAGTTGCAAAATTAAGGATGTCATTATCTATGATAGGCTGGGCTACTTTATATCGATTTTAATTTACATTTTGAATTAAGTACCGACTAAGTACATTTAATGTGATCTCCAATTAATAATATTGGACAAATGTTCACCCAAAAGAATCTTCACAATGGAAAACTACAAATAAATTAAAATGAAATTGCATATTCCTAGTAATTAGACAATAGTGTTTTAAGTCCAAGCTAACAACTAAGCTAAAAAAAGAATTTGCGTATTTGGTAGGATAAGTGCACATATCCACTTGCTCTTGGTGAAAAACAAACGTGGGCATATTATATTAACTTGTAAATTGCAAAAGATTCTTATGGAGTGTGTTCAAATGGATAGAAATTCATTCCATTTGGGAAATAGTCAAGTTGGCAACAGCATATCGTGATGGACATCCACATGTATAGAGTTCAAGTAAATAAGTTTAGGTGATTTATTAATAGCAAGAAATTATATCTCAAATATGCAAGTGTATATCATAAATTATCCTATCATATCCTATATCAAGAGAAGTGGGTTAATATATATACTCTTTTACATAGTATAAGAAAATTGAACAATTGAAGAGACTGCATAATTGCATTGAATTGATAAAAATGTTAAAGTGGGAAGATTGTGGTCATTTCCTATAAAATTGTAACTACTTTATTAGGGAATCGACAAGTTTTGTACTCCCTCTCCCTCTGTCCCATGTTACTCGCACTTTTAATTTTAGGCCGTAAATTTGAGATTGATTTTTTAGTGTAATAAAATTAGAATTTTAAGTGTAATGAGACGTCACTTAATAAAGGACCTCTTAACTTAAACTAACATATTAATTAAATGCATTAATTCTAACTTAAACTATAAATAGTGTAAGGAGTTTGTGACGTGCCGAAAAGTAAAAAGTAACATGGGACGGAGGGAGTAATTTGCAAATAATGTATTACTCCACTATATATCAAAAAGAAAAAAATATTAAAAAGAAATACACCTGACTGAAACTAGTTAGAATTAAGGTGAAGATAAGGAAGTGATGTCCGGAAGGGATCACCTCATACAAAGCATACAACATTTTATAATACACTATTAAATATTTGACAAGTGGATCCCATTTTATGGTAAAAAAGTTATTTCTAAAAATTTTCCTTCACTTTCTCACTACTACAGTAGATCAAATTAGTTTTGTTATTTCATGCAATTTTGCTTATTATATGCAATCAAATAAGTTACGTCACTGTTGTTTAAAATATTTAATAAGTCAAATTTTATTTACTTCAAACAATTTATATAAAAAGATTAAATTTTTATGAATTCTAAAAAATTTAAAAATATTTATTTTTTATTTCTTTTTCTAATTTTATTGAGATTGTTTAATTTTTAATATCTGTAAAAGATGTCGATCTTATATAAAAATGTACTTAACTAGAAGTTGACCAAATTTCATGTTTTATATAGCTATTATCAATAAACAAAATAATATACAAAACATAGTACTCCATAAAATAATTGCAAAATTTTAATTTAAATAAAAAAAAGTTTGACGTAATTAGTTAATTCTATTATAATGAGACCGGGTTTTAAAAAAATATAGTCAACTAATTATGCCAACTTTTTTAACTTAATAAAATTTTATAATTATTTTTATAGAATATATATAATAAAATTTTATTTATTTATATTGAGATAATAGCTACATAAAACATAAAATTTGGTCAAAGCTTTAGTTTATCTTATACAAGAGAGACGTTGATTTTATATAAATCTTTTTTAAAAGTAAAATTTAACCTATGATATTATTTTAACAAGAGTTAACAAAATTATTTTAATTAAATATGATATGTAAGAAAGTGAAGGAAATAATTGGTAGAATAAATTTTTTAATCATAAAATAAGATCCACTTGTCAACTATTTAATGGTGTATTATAAAATGTAGTATGCAAATGTATGAGGTGATCCCTTCCTAGTGACGTCGAGGGGATCGAAGTAATAAATATTCAAAGCCCACTTGAATGAAAACTAGTCGAGCCATTTATATACTTACACTGTACTTTAAATTTTGTCACATTTTTCCATTTTCGTCTGTCACACAAAATTTATAACATTTCACTTTTTTACCGTGTTTGATGGTAGAGTAGACTTCATATTCCACTCACTTATTCCAACTCACATTTTATTATAAAATTAATAATAATATATAAAAATAGGACTCACTCTTCACTAACTTTTTCAACTCACTTTCTATTATATTTCTTTAAACATATACCCGGTTTAAAATGTGACAAAATTTCAGGAACGAGTCGTATTAAATATTATCAACAAGAAGAAGAAGATACTTCGAGGCTGTGGCCACTAAATTTGGCAGTATTGGTTTTAGTTTCAATATTTGTTTGAAGTATAGATGATAGCTCTAAACCCAATTCACGGATCAATTAATTTAAATAAATAGTGCGATGCGGAAAAGCGAAAATTTTCGTATCATGTTCTTCTCCATTTCTCTAAGGTCACTAATTTTATTATTTGATTACAATATGTGTACTTTATTAATCGGTATTCTGTTCCTCTTTAAAAGAGTTAAATACTTATCTCTTTTTTCTATTTGACATGACCATAAAATATTTGACAATTTTCCTTGTTGTTAATACGTGTTAGAATTATTTAGCGTTCTACACTTCTACTCCACTACAGGCTAGCTAGACGTAATTAAGCAGTAATTAAGTTGGTAAGTGAATATATTTAAGGAGCATGTCAGTGATTTTGTACTTATTAATTGGGGTTTATACAGTTATATCTTAATATCTGGGTATCGAATTCCGATATACTTTGCTTGGAATCTCATGTGAAATTAGGCTCCTTGTTTATTTTATGGCTTAATGACAGACTACATGCTAACCGTATCATTATTAATTTAATTACTAAATCTCCTAATTTACAGTCTTCGTTCGTAGAAATACAGCAAATCACCGCTGTTTCTGTTTAAAATTACTAACATTCTTAATCGGATCAGCCGACCATATATTTTGAAATTTTGACCTGATTTAAAGGAATATATTCATCACGTGATATGCAATTTATTTGCTCTAAACCTGGTTTAGGTTTTAAATTTAATTCAAGCTCAATTGTAGTTGGTGACCACTGAGATTCTGTTTCTCCATATTCTTCTTCATACTACTCCATCCGTCCCTATGTAATATGTAGAAACGGCACAAGATTTAAGAAAATTGTGTTAAATGAATTTAGAGAAATGAGAGATAATAAAGTAAGAGATATAAGATACTGTTGATTTTTGTTAATAAAAAAATGACTCAGCTAATGTGGACAATCCAAAAAATGAATATGACTCAGATACAAAGAAAGTGAGTGAGTATTATTTAATTTCTTATCATAAATACATTTAATTGGTTAATTGGCAAATAAATCACCATAGGTGATCAATTTTGGTTTAATACCACATTATTCAAGATCTGAAAAATAAATCACAAATTTTGAAATTTTCTCAATTATCTAATTCTTTCCTATTTCGGTGTATGCATTGAGTGACAGTCGGTTTATAACACATGGACAAAATGTCATTTCAAACTTAATTAGACGTTGTCATTTTGGCAACATTGTTTTATCAACGTGTTTTAAATCAGCTACCACATTAGCACGTGATTCACGATAAAGAGAGGATGAAATAGTTGCAAAAATATCAAACTTCATAATTTATTTTTTAGATTTTGAAAATTGAAAAATGGAACATAATTTAACCATATTTCGCGACTTACTTCACAAATTTTCCCTTTTTATTTGATAAGAATTTAAATGGGCCTCTAAGTTAGATGCGCCAGGCTTATTGTGGCTTATTGGACATCTATAATCTAAAGTCGATTTCTAGTGATTACTATATGAGATAAGCCAATAATCTCAAATCCTGTGCAACCTCTTTGATTTAGTAAATACTAATGAACTCTGCCAGTAGCATAGAAATTCGAAACACAAGAATATAAACGATGAAAAATTAAAAACTACTTCTCTTATTTTACTATTTGCATGATAAATTATTTGCGATGAAACATGGACGATCCCATGATTGAAATATTATAATTACGAATCATAGTAATGGATTTTAGGCCGAGCAACTTGTGACACTAATAAAATACTTACAAAAATAGCATAATTGTGATAGTTCATTTGGGCTCAATAGTTTCTCTTTTTAGTTAGTGGGCTATTTCTATTCTTCCAGCCTAATAAGAAACCCATTTCCATATACATGTTCAATTCAGGTAAGGCCGCCGGCCTTAGCCCATTATATAATGCATCAATTTAGATATACTAGGAATTATTATTAGTATGAAACTTCATAAGGTTATAGCCTTTGCCCTTTAGGGTTTGAATCCAAAAAGTAATAATAGTGGTTCGAATAAGATAGTAAATATAATATTTAAATAATTTTTTTTGCCAAATACATTTTAAATAGCTATATCTTTTTATAACTACATTTTAGTCGTTGCAAAAGCCGAAAAGAAATACATGCATGAAATGATGAAAAGATCACATATTACCCTGGAAACACTTTAGAATGTAATCACTTAAAATAAAATAAATAAGTACCTGTTTATTTAAGATCAGAGCGATTTTAAATTGATAAATCGTAGCCGGAAATACTTGCTGCTGTAAATCGACACGACCAGATATTAAGTTTTAGAAAATAGATTTGGCCCTAACTGATGATTCTAAAGATTTATTACGCTTTTAGTTTCAAGGTAGCTAATATGATGTGGAATTTATAATTTCACATGATAATTAAATAATACTTATAAATAAAAAATAAATCAACTATTAAAGGAAATAAAAAAGAAGAAAAATTGAAGAAACCAAATGGATTAATGTAACCTGCCTGGCCTTATTTCCCCTTGTTTATCAATATCCCTGCAACTCCTTAACTATCCGCAACCGCTGCCTGCCGCCTCCATCCTTTTTCATTAATTGCTGGCTACCTCAATCATCTCATTTTTTATTTTCGTGAACATCAATTATTGATTTTCTTTGTTATCTTTCATATTGATAAGGGAAGGTGCTGTACCAAATTATTAAGAATCACATGATTTTCTTTTTTTTTTTTTTTTTTTGAATTTATCTTTAATTGAACTAAAAGGAAATAACATAAAATTGAATAAACAATTCTTCCTATATATATATTGTAAGGCTGAATTGTGGATCATTTAATTATTGTATTGAAGGTCTTTTGGAAAAACTGTTGGGGTAGTTGACTACACATATTTAATAGGAGTATTATTCGCTCTATCAAAGATAGCAGGAATTTAATTTTGAGTTACTTCTAGAAAGGCTTGGAAAACATCTTTGTATTGATTTCGAAAAATTCAGCACTCTAAAAAAATTAATTAATTAAAGTAAACAACAAACTTAAATTAATTAATGAATATAGAATACTTTAAACATAAAAATATCTAGTATTTAATTAAAATGAGCTCATATAATTATTGATAATTTGGATTCGGACGGATTTAATGTTAATTGTTATATATAGTCAAATAGTGGCACTAAAAGTGATTAAGTTAAATGACTTTTCTATTGTTCAATTGTTATCTATAGTCAAGGAGTATATATTAAAGTTATTTTTGAAAGTTAAAAAAATCGGTTGAATTGGGTAATAGTAATGATTTACGACCAAACTGATCAACTAAGATGTGTTTTTTAGTCTTTAGATTGGAGCGAATTAAGAGCTGTTTCGTGGCGGACTGATCCCAATTTTTTAAACAGTGATGAGGGTAGACTCGAGAAAATTAATATTTACATCAATTCTATCAATATTTACACATTAAGTAATATTATATATATACAATATACTAGTAGCTAGTACTATAGTATTTCTCAATAATTTCACTATTGTATAGGCACAATTAATTAGAAATAAAGAATGAGAGAGCATTTGACTTCAAAAATAGCCATTCCACCGCCACAATCAATTACAATTAAAAAATAGATATTTGACTTCAAAAATAGCAATTCCACCGCTAGTTAAACTTTTTTTTATGGAGGAGTAGTATTTTATAGTAGTACTATATACCTTAGACCATGCGTCTGTTCAGCTAGCTATAGTTCAAAATGGAGTAAATTAATAATACGTGCTGATTATTATTTACACTAACGCATAACACAACATTGAAGTTACAATCTTAATGCATGATGCATTTTTTGTAGCTTCCTAACTATATAAAGGGTGGTTGAGCAATCAAAGATAAATTTAATTTGTTCAGTCACCTTCATGTAACATACCCATCAAAATTAACCAGCTAATTAAAAAAATAAGCAGCAATCATAAGATATCAAATCTAAATAATGTGACCTTCGACCAATTAAATATTAAACAATGTACGATTTTATATGCAAGAATGTATGTCATGACAATTTACTAGTATCGATTAAATAAAGTGTATGCATGTCATGTAGACATGTAGACTTATATCAATAGCAGATATTTGCAAATATACTATGTTGATAATCAAAGTCAGATCTGATTGCTATTTTTTAACTGAAAAAAACTGTTGTAATCTTCTATTACGTCCAAAATTAATTATGGGATTAACTAATAATTAACCAAATAACGTGATTTCCACCCCAATCAGCCTTATTTAAAAACGATTTATGGACCGTAATTCGAAACTCTGCAGTCCCAATTCTGGTCCCAATAAATCCGTTTTTATATTAAACGGCAATTCAACGCTGCATGACCCAGTTTTGGTCATAATACACCAATTAATTCTTCGACAATTTTACAAGTTTGGTCACAAGAAAAATAGTACCACAGCTTTAATTATTGAATAACCCGCGATATTTAAACACACTATAAGTAGAGTGTAGATAGAAATAGATGGAGCATGCATGTGGACGAATTTTCAGTCTTTTTCTTAAATAATTTTACACGGCTGTGGCAAATCGCACAACTTGCATATTTTCACTTTATGTTATTATGTTCTAAAATATCAGATGTAGAAGACATAAAAATATGATTATCGAGGTAGTAGTAGTATTTGTATGTTTATATGTTCTAAACGTAGTATTTGTATGTCACAATATCTTTATTTGATTTTCCTGAACATTTTTTGGTCTTATATATTTTGAATAGTTTTAGTCCTCAACACTACTAAAACCCAATCACACAAAATGAAATTAATCATTCCTAAAATAAAATAATTATACAAATGAAATAAAAATGAAAAATATAGGAGTGTACAATTAGCCGTATGAAGAAATAAAACTTACAAAAGTAATTGACTAAGAAAGTAATTTAAGGAAAGTAATTTTGTCTATAATACTAATTTTGATTAGTATTCCTAATAATTTAAGGAATGAAACAAGGATGAAATAATTAATTTTTGTCTAATCATTTTTTCGGAATGATAAACATAGCTAAGGGAATTATTTTTTTATGTTTTACTGTTTAAAAAACTAATAGGAGTATTAGTTTTAATCGTTAATTAAAACTATGCATTTTGTCCACGACATTGCATGCTACAATTTGCCACAACAGTGTTCCATCCCCCTATTTACACCTCTGAAACCTGGAGGACTCAATACCATAAATGTCTGACGAAATATCCATCAATCATTCCTATTGTAGTTTTTATTTTTAACAAAAAAATCTCTATCTATTGAATATGATTCATTTTCCTTTTTAATTTTTTTCATTTAAGATGATCCATTATTAAAAATAAAAACAAATTTTATCTCTATTTTATTCTGTTTCTCTTACTTTACTCTCTATACTTAACATAAATAATAAAACTGAATAAAATCTTGTGTCATCCATGAAAGGGATCATATAAAACGCTAAATAAAATATACTTTCTCTGTCCATAAAAAATATAGTCTTATTTGTTAACAACACAAATTTTAAAGAGAAATTGGTAAATTAAAAGAATGAGAAGAAAAAATAGGTAATGTCAGAGAGACAGTGAGAAAAAGTGGATAGAGTAGGAGAGAAATTTGCCATTTTTAGAAATATAACAATTTTTGTTGGATTACTCAAAATAATAAAATGAGACTATTTTTCATGGACAGTGAAATATAACATATCATTTCTCTATATACTCCCTTCATCCGCCATTTATAGTTCTGTATTGACTTGACATGAGTTTGAAGAAATTGTTTGACTTTGTGAAGAAAAATAGAGGAATGAGTTAGTGGAATGTGAACTCTATTTTTATATTCTCCTTGCATCCCTACTAAGTTGAGTCATAACTTTTAGACACATAGATTAATAAATTGTGTTCAAAAAGTAAGAGAGAGTAAGAAAATACTCACTGGGTTCCATAGTAGTTGAGTCAGTTTGCCATTTTGGTACGTTCTTTAATAGTGGAGTCATTTATCTTTATAGTAAAAGTCAACACATTTCTTCTCACTTACTTTTCCATCTCTCTTTCTTTATTCTCTCTACTTTTTCTCATCTCCTACTTTATTATCTTTTCATTTAATACTTTACATAAATTTTTTTTAATCTTCGTGATGAAAAAAAATGTCTCCACTACTATAGAACGGATGGAGTAGGAAAGATAAAGAGAGAGTAAAGTATTTGATAGAATAATGTAAAAATGATTGAATGTTTTGTTTTTTTGTTAAATAAGGAAATTATTCAACTTAATTGGAATATCCCAATAAGAAAATTATTCAGTTTAGTTGGAACATTAATTAGTAATTTTATAATAAAATATGAATGCTATGAGTTAGGTGAACTATGAGTCCATTTATTTAGTATGAAATAAGTAAATGAGACTTAGAATCTGTGCATACCCAAATGACATGTCAAATCAAATATCCACCTTATGATGGTAAATTTTGGGGCTATTAGTAGTACTATTGCCTAAATAGTAGTCTGCCATAATGAGCTAGCTTTCCATATTTGGGTTAGTTTAAATTAGTTGAAGCAAGTACAGTATTCAATAGTTCAAATAGAGTGATAGAAGAAAATGACATGTATTTAATCCTGAATTAAAACTATGCATTTTGTCCACAGCATTGCATGCTGTACAATTTGCCACGACACTGTTCCATCCCCCACTATTTACACCTCTGAAATCTAGAGGACTCAACATGTTAGGAGCCCCTGCTGTGTATTTCAGTACAACACGAGGACAACACGAGGATCCCTATCCGGACTCAACACCATAAAATGTCTGACAAAACATCCATCAATCGTAACTATAAATAAATTAGTACTCCCTCCGTCCCGATTAAGATGACACATTGCTTAGTCAGCACGGGATTTTAAGAGTTATTAGTTAAAGTGTTTAATTGGAGAGAGAGAATGTGGTTTTAAGTATTAAAGTAGAGAGATAAAGAAAAATAAATATTTTAATAAGAGTGAGAAAAAGTGGTTGAGTGTATTAATTGGAGAGAGAAAGTTACCAAAAAAAGGAAATGTGTCATCTTAGTTGGGACAAACTAAAAAGGAAAACGTGTCATCTTAAGCGGGACAGAGGGAGTAGTTTTTATTTTAGCAAAAATTTTCCAGCCCATTGAAGATGATCCACTTTTCTTTTTGATTTTTCCATTAAATTCATATCCCATTAAAGATGATCCATTCTCTTTTTTAGTTTGTCTCAAACAAGATGATCCATTACTAACAATGGAAATAACTTTAATCCTTACTTTATTCTCTCTCTTAATTTACAGGAGTCATATAAAGTGCTCACATAAAACATACTCCCTCCGTCCCAAGGAAGATGATCTCTTCCTTGGGCGGCACGTGAATTTATGCAAATTTATTTTGTGTGTGAAGTAGAAAAAGTAAAGTAAAAGAAAGATAAAGTAGAGAGAAATGTGTTTTCTTCTTTAGTAACGAGTCATCTTTGTTGGGATAAACACAAAAGGAAAGTAGGTCATTTCAGTGTGACGGGCGGAGTACTTTCTCTGTCCATAAAAATAATCTCATCTGCAGACGACACGAGTTTTAAAGAGAAATTGGTAACTTAAAAGAGGAGAAGAAAAAGTAGGTAATGTAAGAGAGAAAGTGAGAAAATTCCCTTCGTCCGCCATTTATAGTTCTGCATTAACTCGGCCTGGGTTTGAAGAAATTATTTGACTTAGAATGTGAATCCCATTTTTATATATTCCTTGCGTCCATTTAAGTTGAGTCATAATTTTTAGGCACATATTAATAAATTGCATTGAAAAAGTAAAAGGGAGAAATAAAAATGTAAAGTAGTCTATAGAATAAAATTAAAATAATTGTAGAATAAAATTAAAATAATTGAATATTTTATTTTTTATCAAATAACAAAATGATTCAATTTAATTGGGATGAATTATCGTATTCGATCCTTACCAATTGAGGATCAAATTCGAGAATGGTAGGTAGTTCTATTGGTCCTCTTTGGTGCCACATGCGTCAGCTAACGTGGCTTCCTTCCTTTCCTTTATTAGAAGAAAACATAAACTATTGACGACCCCAAAAATGGTAAATGAGATTTTAGACCGTGAAGACCCAAAATGGGCTCTTATTCACGCCGAGGTAAGTACTCCTATTGATTCTACGTACTCTCAATTTATATATATGTCATTGTCAATTTTGAATGTCAAATCAAATATCCATGCTATGATGGTATAATTTGAGGCTCCAACTGTCTAATAGTTGTCTGCCATAACGAGCAAGCTTCCCGTATTTGTGTCACTGTGAAATACTCCCTTCCTCCAACGATAAGGAGTTTCGATTTATTATTTTTGAATGTCCCACTTTAAGAGTTTCGGTTGAAATATTCCATAATTGGTAATAGGCTCCACATTTCACTCACTTTTTTTCATTCACATTTTATTATAAAACTAATATGTAAAAGTAGGACCCATGTTCCACTATCTTTTTTCACCAACTTTTCCTTATATTTCTTAAAATCCGTGTCGAACTTAACCGAGATTCCTAAAGTGGGACGGAGAGAGTAATTGAAGCAAGTATAGTATTCAATAGTTCAAACAAAGTAGTAAATACCCGTCCCAATTAAGTTTAGTCACTTTTTGCTGACACATTCCATCCATAAAATGTTGTCAAGTTTTACCATTTTTGTCCATTTGCCTACATTCCACTCACTTTTTTCCACTCAAATTTTATTATAAAACTAATATGTAAAAGTAGGACCCACGTTCCACTATCTTTTTTCACCAACTTTTCCTTATATTTCTTAAAACCCGTGTCGAACTTAACCGAGATTCCTAAAGTGGGACGGAGAGAGTAATTGAAGCAAGTATAGTATTCAATAGTTCAAACAAAGTAGTAAATACCCGTCCCAATTAAGTTTAGTCACTTTTTGCTGACACATTCCATCCATAAAATGTTGTCAAGTTTTACCATTTTTGTCCATTTGCCTACTTACTTTTTATTTTTTATTTTTATTGAATAGATCTTATTTTCCACTAACTATTTACACTCACATTTTATTATATAAAAGTAATGCTCTATATAAATGTGGACCCTTGTTCCACTAACTTTTTCAACTTAATTTTCTTCACATTTCTAAAACTCGTGCTAAGTTAAACTTAGACATTATATCATGGACGGAGGGAGTAAGAAATTGTGTTGAATGATTTAAATTATACTTCATCCATCCCTGAAAATTTATCACTTATTTCCATTTACACTCGTCCCTAAAAAGTTGTCACCTTTCACCTTTACCATTTTTTGGTAATATGGAAATATCGTTGGTAACCTGGAGATATCGTTGAACAAATCTGGAGTTGTGTCGTATGCAAGTTGCTTTAGTGCCATTGAGCATTTCTGCAATGTTGAGAGGCCTTCAAGTCTAAATCTATCATGACACTGAAGGAAGTACTTATTGCGAGCAGCGAGTGCATCAACGGTGCTGAAATAACTGTCATTGATTAATTTAAGAAGTTTTTACAATTTTATTTTAAATTTGGTTGGATCTATGTTTAATGAACTTTATATAAAATTAATTTTTCTAGTGTCAATTTATTTATTTTTTTCTCCTATTTTTTCTCAATAAATTCAGTTGTAATATTGATTCAAGAAGCATTGGTCAAATTATCGATATCGTATATTATCAACTTATACTCCATTCGTTCCATAAAAATATATGTACTTTTCATTTTCGTCCTTACCATAAAACATAGGCATTTACAGTTATGGAAAGTTATTCCAACTTATTATCCCTATACATCAAGTTATTTAATCCAACTTATACCATCATCAAAACACTAATAATAATAATATGGGTCTCACTATCCACTAAAACTATCTTATCAATTTGTCTTAATTTTCGTAACATATCATATATCCATATTTTTATGGGATAGATAGAGTTTTTTTTTTTTCATTTTCCTCCATATTGAAAATACTCCCTCCGTCCCACCATAAGCCCGTCACTTTTTATTTTGGGATGTCCCACCAAAAGTGAGACGTTTCCTTTATAAAAAAATATCATCTCTCTTACTTTATTTCACCACCTAATTTATTCTTTTCATTCTTCTACCTTTTCTTCACCCATATTTTATTCTTTTCACTTTAACTTTAACTTTTTTAAATATAAATTCCTTATATTTTGTGCCAATAAAATGACTTGATTATGGTGGGACGGAGAGAATACTACAATGGTTATAGACTCAATTCTCATATAAATTGCAAAAATAACCAATGTGTGGTTTATAAACTAAATAAATTTTCTTCCAACAGGATAGCTTTTTTGGGATGAGTTCTCGTATCTGATCCTCGTCAATTGGAGAAGGGTAGGTAGTTCTATTGGTCCTCTTTGGTGCCACATGCTTCCTTCCTTTCCTTTATTAGAAAAAAACATAAACTATTGATGACCCCAAAACAAAACAATTAGTACTAGTACAATCTTTAACAAAAAGAAATTTACTATAAATAGAAGATTCAACACTAAGGGAAATAGGAATCAAAGGAGTAAGGAAAGATGAGGACTACAGTGAAGGAATCAACAATGGTAAAACCATTGAAAAAAACACCGAGTGGAAGTGTGTGGCTCTCCAATTTAGACCTAGTTTTCTCCGATACCTACCATAGTCGGGTGGTCTACTTCTACCGCCCCGACCGCGGCCCCGGCTTCTTCGACACCGCTACGCTCAAGGAAGCTCTGAGCCAGGCCCTTGTTGAGTTCTACCCGTATGCAGGCAGGCTGAGAAGAGACGACAACGGCCGTATTGAGATCAACTGCAACGATGAGGGGGTCTCTTTCGTGGAGGCAGAATGCGACGTCACCATCGATGACTTGGGTGATTTCGCCGTCCCCAAGCCCCACCTCGGCCTCACCCCCACCGTCGATTACTCGAAAGGAATTTCCACTTTTCCGCTTCTTCTGCTTAAGGTGCATTTCAATTACTTACTATTATTGTCCATATATTCCAAAAGTTCAATTTTTGGAGCTCATTCATGTGAATTTCCCTAAGTTGCAAAATAGTAGTGGCTGGAGGCAAAATGCACAGCACATCATCACCTTCCATTTATTTTTATGAAATTATACAATTTTCTTTTATTCACAAGTCAATGGTGTTGATGTGCACATCGTCCCGTTTCAGTAACTTTTAACCCTATTTTTGAATTTGGCAACACAGTTAACTCGGTTCAAATGCGGCGGAGCGAGCATAGGTTTGGCCAACGAGCATCACACGTCGGACGGGATTTCGGCAAACAATTTGATGCGGACGTGGTCGGAAATCGCTCGCGGCCTAACCACCGTCCCTACTGTTTCCTTGGACCGGCGCGTCCTCTCGGCGCGCGAGCCCCCGCAGCCCAAGTTCCGCCACATCGAGCACCACCCCCCTCCGTCGCTCAAAGCCCCTCTCGACGGCGCCGCCGGTGACCCAAAATTCTCCACTTTCAAGCTCAGCCGCGACTTCATCAACGGGCTCAAGAAAAAATGCAACGAGAGCAGCGGCGGCGTGAATTACACCATGTACGAGGTAGTGGCAGGCCACGTGTGGCGCTGCGTGAGCATCGCCCGCAGCCTGCCGCTGGATCAGGAGACGAAGCTGCAGTTTCCGGTGGATGCGCGGCAGAGGTTGCGGCCCCCTCTCCCGGCTGGCTATTTCGGAAACGGGATCTTTTACAGTGGCGCATTTGCTTTGGTTGGGGATCTGGTGTCGAAGCCGTTGAGGTTCGCGGTGGAGATAGTGCACGAGGCTATTGCTCGAATGGACGACGAATACATGAGGTCTGCTTTGGATTACTTGGAGTTGCATATGCGGAATGTGGAAGGCATTGTTCGAAGCCAAAACAATGTGAAATGCCCCAATTTCGGGGTGACGAGCTGGGTAAGGCTGCCAGTTCACAAGGCGGAATTCGGGTTGGGGAAGCCTGTTTTTGTGGGTCCCGGCGGTGCTCTCTCGGAAGGAAAGAGTTTTCTGTATCCTGATCAGGAAAATGAGGAGATCTTGTTGCTTGCAATCACGCTGCACGAACAACATATGGAACGATTTCAGAAGTTGCTATACGACAAAGATTCATGCATCTTGCCGGAAATTTAACCTTTTGGTTGTGTGTGTGTGTGAGAGAGAGAAAGTGTGTGTGTGTGTGAGAGAGTGTGGTGTGTTTTCAATAATTGCATGTAATGTGCATTCAGTGATTATATTGTATGTGTGTGTGTTAAATGAGCGTGTCTGTGTTCTTCAGATTCGATTTCGAAGAATTTAATTTCAATTATGTGTACGAACTGATTTTAGTTGGTTGAAAAAGTTTTGCGAATTTTTTCCTATTTTTCCCATCATTTAAAGAATTATTTATTTTATTATTTTTACTGGTCCATAATTCAATATAATTATTTACTTTTTTTTTTCACATCACTAATTTCACATCACTAATTTCACAAAACATGTATGACATACTCCTTCCATCCCTTATAATTTGTCACCATTTGACACGACATGAGTTTTAAAAAATATAGCGAATTGGAAAAGTTAATGGCTTATGAGTCCTATTTTTATATATTAGTTTTATAATAGAATGTGAGTGAGAATAGTAAATGGAAGGTAGGAGCCACTACCCAAAATAATAAAAGTGAAAGGTGACAAATTTTTAGGGACGAAAAAAATGAAAATAGATGATAAATTTTTCAGGGACGGAGGGAGTACATAGTTATTTTGTATCTTACGTTTCAACCATAAAAGTACGCTTATATATAGCTGCAAATCAATTTAGAGATTTAGAAGATGAAAATAAGTTACTCCTGCGAACCAACGAACTAGATTAATGGATGAGATTAATACTTTTATATGGACAAATAATGTTGGCTTTGACCGATAAATACCATCATTGCTTGTTTTTAAAGTTTATATCTGGCACGTTTTGAAAAAATAATCACACTTGTGGACGGCATAAGAGAAAAAAAAATGGATAAAATATAGAAGGGAGAAGAAAAAGTGGAAAAAGTATGAAAGAAACTTTCAATTTTAGAAATGAAACTATTTTTTTTGGACATTTTAAAATGACAAAATGATATTCCATCCGTTCCATTGAAAATGATTCACTTTCATTTTTAGTTTGTCACAATCAAGATGACTCATTACTTAAAATGGAAACACTTTTATCTCTATTTTATTCTCTCTTACTTTACTTTTTTCTCTCAACACACAAAATAAAGTTGCATAAAATCCTGTGCCGCCTAAGGAAGGGGTCATCTTCCTTAGGACGGAGGGAGTACTATTTTTCATAGACAAGAGAAATATTATTTTATACATAAGCATATTTTATTACTCCCTCCATTCCCTCATTTAACATATAAATAAGTTGTTATTATTTGTGTAACAATAATCAAAATTATTACTCCCTCCGTCCCAGATAATTCGATCCAGTATTCCATTTCGGACCGTCCCACATAATTTGTCCCATTCATTTTTACCATTTTTGGTAGTGGCTCTCATATTCCACTAACTCATTTTTACTCACATTTTATTATAAAACTAATACTTTAGAAGTAGGACTCATATTCCACCAACTTTTTCAACTCACTTTCTATTAGATTTCTTAAAATCCGTGTCGGGTCAAAGTGTCCTAAATTATATTGGACGGAGGGAGTAATTACTTATATACTATATATATATAAATTATACATCAAGTTAGCTGATTAAATTATCTTAGACATATGATATACTCATATACACGCATAGTGAAATAATTAAACTAATCGTGCAAGTATATTTATAAAGATTGTGTAGGTGTACTATATTTTTGAAGACATGTTTGAAGATATCTAAGTCCCATCTGAGCACAATATTTATTCTTTTATTTTTGAAGACATGTTTGAAGATATCTAAGTCCCATCTGAGCACAATATTTATTCTTTTATTTTTGAAGACATGTTTGAAGATATCTAAGTCCCATCTGAGCACAATATTTATTCTTTTAATTCTACCCCCACTATTTTATTACTAATATGAATTGTTCCGATGTACATTTCCTTCGAGATCACGTCTCAGTCTACATCGTAGCATGTTACTTTGCCAAATCATAATTGATCACTGCCTGAAATAGTGTAACGTATGATTGCACTGCACAATACTTCGACCGTTCAAAAAGAACATGTATTTTGGGTTCACGGATTTTAATACTCCATCCGTTCCATCCGTCCCAAGATAAGTGACTTGTATTCCTTTTTAAGGTGTTCCATTATAAGTGATCTATTTCCATTTTTAGCAAAAAGTCATCTCTCTTACTTTATTCTCCACCTACTTTATTCTCTCTTCTCTCCTCTACTTTTTCCTCTCTCATACTTTACTCTCTCCACTTTAACTTATTTAAATACCATTCCTTAAATCTTGTGCCCAAAAGAAGTAGGTCACTTATTTTGGAATGGAGAGAGTATAAAATTATAAAATAGAGATTGAGTAAAAAAATAAGTAAAATATAATTGGTGGAAAACGGATCTCACCACATTGGAGAGGAAAGACTTTTCAAATTGCAACAATTGTTGTTACAATCTCCAACCCCCCATCACCATTCTTCAATGATCCCATGATTCAACAATATAGTACTCACTCCGTCCCACAAAAAATGTCACACTTTCCTTTTTAGTTTGTCCCACAAAAGATGTCACATTTCCTCTTTTGAAAAAAGTTCTTTCTCACATCAATTATAAAATTATATTTTCTCTCAACACTTAACACACAAAATAACATCTCCTAAAATCCTGTGCCATTTTCCAAGTGTGACATCTTCTCTGGAACAGAGGAAGTATCATTTAATTTTTTCACTTTTGATATGCGAATCTCACATTCAACTAATTTTTTACTAATTTTTTACATTCACCCTGTGTTGTAAAACTAATATAGAGTATGTTTAATCGTACATAATTTTTTTGTATTTTACGTTTCAAATATAAAAGTACGCTTATACTACGACAAATCAATTTAGAGATTTAGAAGATGAAAATAAGTTACTCCTATTAACCAACGAACTAGATTAATGTATGAGATTAATACTTTTATATGGACAAGTAATGTTGGCTTTGACTGATAAATACCTCTATACTTGGCCAGTTTTGAAAAATAATCACATTTTGAACGAAATAAATTTTAATAAAAAATTAATAAAGTAAGCCAGTTTTGAAAAATAATCACATTTTGAACGAAATAAATTTTAATAAAAAATTAATAAAGTAAGAGAGATAGAAAAAAAAAGTGGATTAAGTGGATTAAGTGGATTAAGTATGAGAGTAAGGTGAAAAAGTAGGCAAAGTATAAGAAAACTTTCTCTCTTTTTAGAAACGAGACTATTTTTTATGAGACAATTTTTCATGGAATGGAGAAATAATATTTTATACATTAGCATATTTTATCATCTTTAACATATAAATAAGTTGTTATTATGTGCGTAAAAATAATTTAAATGAAATAGGTAAATGAAAATAGCTATATATATAGTTATACATCATGTTAGCTAATTAAATTAGCTTAGACATAGGATATACTCATATACACGCATAAACTAATCATACATGTATATTCATAAAGATTGTGTAGGTGTACATATGGAAGATAGGTAAATACTTTATAAGTATGCAAGGGAACTATAGATACGTAGGTTGTGTATATTACGGTTCTTATATCTTCTTGGCGTAAAACACTACCATAAATTATTGTCCTTGGATTACTTGGAATTGCATTTGCAAAATAGAGAATGTATTGTTTATCACATCTCAACCGCCCTGACGTATGTTACAAAATCCATAATTTATTAGCTTATTTACAAAAATATTCATAACCAACACACGTAACCATAAACATCGAATATCATAAATAATTTCATATCCATTTGTGTATGTCTCTCTGTTCAATTTATTATTCTATGACAAATCAAATCTAATATCTGTTCGGGATTTCTCTATAACCCGAAGATCCCTTTGTATTTGACCCGTAGATTCCCCTATAATTTCAGATCTAGCGCAAGACTATGATTCATATCGATAGCAAATGTAAAACATATCTACTGCGGCATAACATAACCCTGTCATATCAACCATCAATATAAAATAATATACTCCCTCCGTCCCACAAGAATATACACTCTCCACAAGAATATGCAATTTCTAATTTTGGAACTCTTTTTTCTCTAAAAAACTGGGACTCATTCTCCACTAAAAATAATTTATTAACTTTTTCTCAACACTTATCTCTTACTTTACCAATTTTGCATTAAAACCCGTGTCGAATTCAAATTGCATATTTTTTTAGGGACGAAGGGAGTATAACTATATCATAGTCACACCACATAATCCAAATTTTCTCTCCAACTTAACACATAATAATCAATCACATAATTCGTATATAAAATTAAAAGTACGATTTATACAGACCCGACTACGAAATTTATCTAAGTTCTTGGTTCTGCTTTTCCATTTAAGATTCATGATTATTCTTTTCTCTCTTTTTTGTTCTTGTTTCCTAACCTTTTTATTTCTCTCCATATTGAAACTAAACTTTTCTATTTTCTTTTCCTCCATTCTTTTTCCCTACTGTTTACCCTACTGTTTAGTTACTCGACATACAGAAGAATTGGAGGCGGTGATGCCAAATATTAAATTAAAGCTATTGATATGAATCATAAATGCCAACTTAAACAAATGGCAAAGCTATTGGGGAAAGCTATTGATATGAATCATAAATGCCACAAATGGCAACACGCATGTCACATAGAAGTTTATTTCATTGACAGTTGTTGTCTCGTTAGATTCGTGGCACTATAATATGCATGTCACATAGTACTTTATTTCATTGACAGTTGTATTGGCATTAATATTGTATGGTGACCATGCACCACATTTATTATTAAGCTATACTAACAATTGTTTACATATTTACATAATACTATTCATTTAGAATAAATATCATAATATATATTATTTCATGCATAAATTACTCCCTATCATTCCAATCATACACACACATTATTACACGGGCAAACGCATACTTGTATATGTATACACACCTATTAATGTTCATCTAATTAGTTAAATCATCATTTTAATACAAATTTACTGTTTTTATAATATAAAACATAATATAATATACAAGAAAATATAAAACTTGATTGTTCGTACACATAAGCCATAACCATGTGAAATGCCCCAATTTCGGGATAAGGAGCTGGGTTGGGCTGTCCAATATTTTAGTTTTTTTCTATTACAAAAATTTTAAAATTTATTCATATTTTGTATATATTAATTACTCCATAAAAGCCTCTAATAATAATTTAAATTAGCTGAATTTTAAAAAAAAAATATAATTTACAATATTTAGTCCGTACTCATGTTCATTCCTGCGTCCGCCCACTCGGTAGAGCTCTCTTGGAAGGAAAAAGTTTTCGGTATCCTGGTCAGGAAAATGAAGAGATCTTCTTGCTTGCGGTCACGCTGCACCAACAACATATGGAACGATTTCAAAAGTTGGCATACGATAAAGATTCAAGCGTCATGCCTGAGATTTGACCTTTTGGTTAATACTATGTGTGATTGAGATGTATTCAGTGAGTGAGTGTAATTATGCGGTGCAGTGTGTGTATTCATTGGGAATGTGTGTGCGGTGTTCAGTGAGTGTGTGTGAAAGTGTGTTCACAATGTTTACCAAGCGTATATGGAGTAATAAATAAGTGAAAGTGGCACTTGTGAAAGTTGAAACCATCCAAATTATAATTTCAAATCTACATAGGTGCCAGACCGGTCCTCTAAATGGGCGTGGGGATGGTTGTAAAATTGTCATCCCCTCCCCCTGTTTTGCATTAGTACAATCACTTTTTTTTTCACGGAATTTAAAAAAGAGATATTAAATAGTAGTATATGAATGAACTACCATAATAGTTCCTAATCTTGTCAAAAAATGCATCAATAGTCCTTAAAAAAATTTTATATGTAGCATTTTTTATACGATAAGACTAAAGTTACCCTAGGCACCAAAACTGTGAATTTTTAATGTTTGAGGGCATTTTGGACATTAAATACTATATTATACTACTCCTTCCGTCCCCAAATATTGTCACAGTTGTCCGGATTTAAGAAATGTAATGAAAAGTGGGTTGAAAAAATCGATAGAATGTTGGTTCTACTTTTAAAGTATTAGTTTTATAATAATATGTGAGTGAGAAAAAGTCAGTGGAATGTGAGGTCTAGTACAAAAAATGGTATAAAGTGAAATGTGACAAATTTTGTGGGACGGACAAAAATGAAAAAATGTGACAAAATTTCTGGGAGAGAGAGAGTATTTTTGTATTTTTAATTACTTAAAATAGTTTATTATCATTATCTGTTTAAAAGATAAATACAGCCTTAAAATAATTTAATTATACTTTATTTATTTTTAAAATTAAATATCATTAATTATAAAATTCAGTCTATACGAAGAAAAAATTTAATTTTAATACTAGTATTTTATTTAATAAAAATATTAAAGTGAATTATAGAAAATTCTTTTTGCATGTGGAATTTATTTTCACTTAAAATAATTTAATTAAAATTTAAAAATTTGAGAAGGAAAAGATATTATAGTGAATGATAGTAATTTTTTACTTAAAAAATGTTACTTAAATATTTAAATGTTACTATATTTGAGTAAAAAATAAATATTTTAATTACGTTAATTAAAATACAGTAGAGTGAAAATATATTTTTTAAGTATAATAAGTAAAATTTAACTCTTGCAAATAATATTTATAATAAAAATATTAAAGTAAGCCAAAGTAGCTTTTTTATTATATAAAGCTCAATCTACACGTTATTTAAGTAATTATTGAAAATTTAAGTGAATTATAATTTAAAAGAAAATGTTTTATGCTGTAAAAATATAAAATCAATTAGTACAAGAAATGTAAATTTTTCTGTCAGAAAAGGTGCTTTTATATATGACAAAAAAAATTGCAAAACTGAAGAGTTACCAAAATTATGATTTCCAAAGATTGAAAATGCCCTCCATGGCATTAGGATATTTTCGAATTCAAAGGGATATAAAAGGCCAACGAGTACAAGAAATGTGATTTTTAGGGACTAAAAAGGTTATAAAATTATTTTAGGGATCGTTGATGCAATTTTCAACGAGACTAGAGACTATTAGAGTAGTTTACTTTAAATATATTAAATGAAGAAATAATAAAGTAGGAATGAAAGGAGTACAATGTATATTGTTGTGGTGGTAAAATTCGGCAATAGTCTCTATATATTTTTAAGAGTTTTGGATTGTTTTAATTGGCTAAAAATGTGATGTCAAGTACACTGTATTTCATCTATTAGTATAGTAGATATCTTGTTGTAGCGGTAAAATTTGGCAATAGTCTCTACGTATTTTTAAGAGTTTTGGATTTTAAAATTGGCTAAGAATGTGACATCAACTACTTCGCATTTCATCTAGTATAGACGGACCTAGATGGGGTCAGGTGGGGTCGGCCGACCCCACCGCCGGTCCATGAGAACATCCGAGAAGCTCCCAAATTCGGCCGTCGACCCAGGCTTGCTCCAGCTCCGATCCCACCCTATAGTTGCTTCGTGTTCATAGAGAAGAAATGAGGAAGAGAATGAGAGGAATAGAGTGTAGGAAGTGAAATCATTTCAATAGAGAAGAGAGCTTCTAGAGAAAATTGAAAAGAGAGAAAAATAGAAGTTTGGAAATGCAAGGGAGAAGAGGACACGGCTGCGCTGCGCTGTTTTGATTTAGTAAACCTAGCGATTTGGTTTAGTTGTGTTTTATTATTAGCATGATTAATTAATTTATTTAAGATATTTAACATGTGCTTGTTTAGTTTAGTTTAGTTGAGTTTTATTATTTTAATTTAAATTGATTTTGAGTTTTATTTTATTTATAGATTAAAAAAAGTAATAGTAATATTTTTAAAAGTGCAAATAAATTAAATGGTATTCTTAAATGTTAACAAAAGAATACTTAAAATATTAAAAATGATACAAAAAATTGCATAAACATATCATTAATTTAAAATAAAATATTTTAAAATATTAAAAAATTGTTATATAAGTTTAAACAATATATTGTGTGACGTGTTTTTTATATTTTCAAAATATGGATGATCACATTAATTAATTAACATGCTTAAAAAAGAATATTTAAATTGTAAGTATATAGTAATTATTTAAATATTACTTTATACTGTATATTAAGTAGTAGTATTAATTATTTTCAATCCCACGAGTTTGGATTTCTGGGTTCGTTATTAGTACATATACCCTCTCTGTCCCTCATTAATTGTCTTTTTTTTTTTTGTAATTTTTGACAATCGTCTTTTAATTGCCTATTTTCACTTTTTGACATAAATGGTAAGTAGATTTTACATTCTTCCTGCATTTTATTAATAAATTTAATATATAAAAGTGGCATATTTCACTAATTTTTTTAACTAACTTTCATTTATATTTTTCAAAATCCGTGCCGGAACCAAAATATACAATTATTGGGGGATGGAGTGAGCAATAAACAACTACCAGTATTACATCTTAATAACATATATTAGCACGTAAACAACTAGTTTTATAATTACTCAATTAATGTACATGAATGAAATTTACCATAACCTATTTTTTAATATTTTTATACTAAAAAAGAAGAGAGTAAAAGTGAGAAAAACGAGATTCATGAGGGGTATTGTCGGGTGAATTATGGCTATAGCGTACGGAGGGAGTTCTTTTTATGTAAAAAGCAAAATATATTATGGGTGCCGAATTGAGAAGGCCCACAAAACGAGTTTCATGCTGTTAAATGTTTTGAATTATTGATCAACTTTTAGTTTTTATTTAGGCTACATACTCAATTTATTTGCTAGTATTGATAAAATAATAAGTGAATCAGATTTGTTTGTCGTGAACAAGAATCAAGGTTAGTTTTAAGCAACTATCATAAGAAGTTTTATGTTTCTGATATCATTCAATATTAAGAAACGGACAAACCCTACAATTAAACAGCCAAACCTGACAACGATTTTTATCATAATTAATACATAAACAACAACAAAAAAAAGATGAATAAAGCAGGATTAATTTCGTATCTAGAAGATTTATTTAGCACGCTTTTTTACGTGCTTATTGGATGGGGTGACTGCGAAAAAAGTTAGCAAAAATTGTTTGACTAATTAAAAAGGCATGGTTAAATTAGCAATAATACAAGGCCGCTTAATGATTTATGGGATCCCAAATCTTGCTTTTTGGACTGTTAGTTGTTTAATTAATCACTTTTGGAACTCAGTGTATCACGAGGCATGCATTTGTCGTGGACAAGATCAGCGACGGAATCGAGTGATTTTTTAAAAAGATAATACTGATAAATTTCTTGTTATTATACGAGCTTTTCTTGAAGACATGAACTTTTGATTGACAGTCCCTTTGAGATGTATTCTCGAAGAATTTGATTCCTAACTTGGATATCAGTAATAAATTTATTATGTACACACACTACCAAAAATGTTAGACAGTCTAGGGTCCTATTCTAATGCTTATAGCACCCTAATCCAAAATCAAGACTAAATCTCCATCCTTAAATTTTAAAATGAGTGGATGAGATTAAAGCTCACAAAATCTCAATAAATAGTAGATTAAATATCAATAAAAGGATAATATCGTCATTATGTTATCATATGATAATTTTCGTGAGTGTTTTTTTATATCAACATTGTGTATTACAAATATCAACAATATGACATTAGAATATCAACACAAGGACAAGAAAATATCAACACATTTTTATTGAGATTGGACATGCATAATATTGAGATTTTGTCTACAATATATTGAGATTTTTTGTTGCATTTGTTGAAAATAGCTGCTTATTAACATGTACGAAAATTGAAATATAATTTATCAAATTTCATCACCCGAACATCGTCGGAACATATGCAATTGAGATCTCGTTGGAATCCTTATTAAATTATCTTTAATTTGATATATTTTTTGCAAAAAAATAATTTAAATTGAGAGAGTTACGTAAATTTAAAGATTTGAGATAATTTTGAGGAGAGAGAAAGTAGTTAGTTATAATTACTACAAATAGGATTTGACATTAATACCCTTTAATTTAATTAATAATTATTTAAATTTAAAATATATTATACTTGGCATTATATTAACCACGAGATCTTCTAATCTAATGGTTGAAAATTGATCTCAATTTGGGATTAGTAATTAGTTAGCAAGTGATTACGTCCCATACAGTCTAAACTAATTATAATTGTACTACTATACTATCAAGCGGTCCAAATACAAGTACCAATGTACTACCAATTATATACATTGGGCTAATTATGGGATGGTTATTATATTGGGCTAATTATGTTAACGGCATCACTAATTTAATATAGCTCAAAAATAAAAATGTAGCCCAAAACTAGGTCTTGTCTTCTCCTCACTTTTCACTTTTTAATTTCAGAATCAGGCAGCGGCTAGATTTGCTGGAGTCTGGACGGCTGGAATGCAAGGCTCGCTCTGGGGCGGAGACCGGTCGGGGGCTCGGTCCTCTGTGGTTCCGTCACTGTGTGATGTATACTTATAATAATACTTATAATTGTGTGATGTATTTTTAAAGAAGCTCTTTGTATACAAATTTTTAGAAATTTGTTTGAGGTTGTAAAAAAAGAAAATTAATATAATACGAGTCCAGTTTTTATTATATTAAATATCTATAAATATATAAAAGGGGGGTTTTTGGGGAAAACAAGATTGCCATTATGAAATTTTTTATAAAATTAGGAGAATAAAAGATTTTTATTTATTTGTGTAGTAATTAGAGAAATGAAAAGGTTCCCATGATCTCCTTCCACAACTCACGCCATTATTTGTGTAGTAATTAGAGAAATGAAAAGGTTTTTATGCATTTGTGTAATAATTAGAAAAATGAAAAGGTTTTATTTATATAAAACAAGTCACGTACATGGTACATTATAAGAAAATCCAATCTATTTAGTGGTATTGCTGGAAAATGATGGTTTCAATTAATTTAATATTATGTGGTGTTTAATTTTCTTTTATGTATTTTATTGAATATTGTTGTGTTGGATTTATGATTGGAAATGTTTCGATTTCCATACTAAATTTAAGAATTTTTTTTATAAAGAAGTCTATTGGGTGGGAATAATGGCGTTAGTTATGGGAGGAGATCATGGAAAGTTGGGAACCTCCCACGTTCTTATTTTTGTGTTATAAAAGGCCTACATTCTCATTTTTGTTGTTATAAAAAGCAAGAAGTTGTAAATAAATTACACATCCACAAAAACATTCTCAATTTTCTTTCATTCAAGCTCCTTATATTTTACAGTGTATTTTAGAAGAGTTATATTGTTTGATTCTCGGAGCTCCATCAACTTCATTGATGTCTAGCAGGTTTGATATGCTTCTATATGCGATGAGAAAGTAGTTTTATTTATGTGGACAATAGTTGGAGTTTATTATTTATTATTTATATTTTAATTTCATTCCACTAATTGTTATTTTTTTCTCTTCCGATTGTAATAGTTAGAGTACCGTCTGTTTATGATTTAAGAATTTTTTCTCATTATATTTATAAACTCACTTTTACATATATAAAAATGTTTTATAATAATTCTAAACTTTCAATAATTAATAATATAATATTTGTGAATTCACTTCATTTATTATAATATTATTGTTTACAAGGTTAAATTGTTGTATACATATTTATTTATTTATATTATTTTTTTTAGTTCAAATTAGTAAGTAATTAATCTATGTGCCTAGCACGGTTGTTATACTAGAAGAATAATAAATAATAAATAATAAATAATAAAAATGATATGAGAAATTTAGCAAAGAATAGAGAAAATATGATCAGGTAATGACTAGCAAATGGAGTATAATAATATGATACTCATCCCAATTCCATGTGTTGTAAATCTGAATTCAACGTTTAATTCAAAGTAAAAAGAAGTTTTTATTTTTATAGGAAGTTGAAAAGTTTTTTATGTTATAACTCTTAAATCTTGTTCCGGTGAAGATCTTGATTCATCTATATAAGTATGGCTCATTTTTAATATGGTATCAGAGCAGGTCCAAGTCGAAGATGGATTTTATCTCTTTATCTCTTCTCTTGCCTATCCACGTGATGGAAGTCCGATGTGTCATTCTTGCCCACACGTGAGGGGCGTGTTAAAACTCTTAAATTTGTCTCATATTGACTTGGTGAAGATCCCAATTCTGGAGGAATCAAATTGAGATTAATTGAACCAATCGTGTGATTGGTAGCTCGAATTCAGATGAATTCAAACTGGATTGAACAGGTCACGTGTAATTTGGAGCTAGATATTGCAGAATCGAGAATCAAATCGAGATTGGTTGGGTGATCCGCAGAATCTAGCGTTAGAGCGGGCCGAGCGGCCCGCTCTGACGAGGCGGTGAGGCGCTATTTATTTCCTATTTTACGGGATTTTGATGCCTATTCATGTTTGGAAACTCAGGGCACGAAATATATGATATAAAGGCGATTTTCACACCATTCTTGTTCATTCCTACAATCCTAGAAAGAGAGATACAACTTGAGAGCAAGGATTCAAGATTGAGCTATACACTTATAAATGCATGCATATGCATTCTACTATAAAAATCGGGAAATGAGTAGTTTAATTTAAAATAATAGAAATCAACGTCTTAACTACTATATAGACGAATCAAAAAAAAATTAGCTTTTCTGAATAAGCAAAAGCATAAACAATAATTAAAATATATAACTAAAGCAATTAAAACAACTTGGACAAATAAAAGCAAATATATAAATTGCACATCATCTAAAAACACATTTCCTACAGAAGGCAATAATTCAATCAAGATAGTACATATGATGAATAATGTCAAATAGAGGAAATAGGGTTCACAAACGGTTGCCATAATTCAATAACAGTTAATATCCGATGAAAAACCGAAGAACGTATGGTTTAGAAACACGAGAAGAGCTATTCCAATTTCGCATCATGGCGTGTGATGCAATAGGAGACAAGACTTGGAGGCTAAGAAAAATATATTTTGAGTTTTATTTATTTACTAGTTAGTAAAATTTACTATTAATTGTTTTCCTTCTATAAATTAGGTTTTCTTTTTTGCTTATTTTCCTTATAAATACACACAGCTGAATTTTTTTTACAATGCTAAGAGATTCATGAAGGTAGTAGCAGATTGCTGACCATAATCCCTGATCATACTAAATACGGTCCTTGTTCCGTATCTGTTACTTATGATAAGAAATTTAGCTAACGCGGAAAACAAAAAAAAAATTTAACCACTTCCAATACAATTCCAACTCCAAATTTTTCTTAGGCCAATTAGCAAGCTATCATGTCCATCATTCTTTCTAGATGGTCAGTGAAGTTAAAGAAGTTGAGAAAATCAATAGATCCAAGAATCTAATGCATGGTGACAACTGACAAGTTAATCAGTCTCAATATTTTCTCCCTATTTCAATTCAAGGACTGCAATTGATGCACACGATTGATTTCAATCTAATTTGTGTAACAATTTTAATTCTGAACTAGTACTTCTTATTCTTATCCATCACTATACAAACATACATCCCAAAAAATTCAATACCTCAAATCACAAAAGATCTCATTGATAATAGCTATTTTCGTAGGCAGTAAACACCTGTTAACTTGAACCCTTCGTCAGTGTCATCCTCTTTCTTCAACCATTCATCGATGTTAAACAAATCTGAACAAACATTGGAAACATTAGCTAACTCTGCTTCAACAGACCTATAGAGAGAGATATGTGCTCACTTGGCTCTGCTTTCCCCTCTTTCCTCATCTCATTCTCTGCTTCTCTTTCCATTTTGTAAACTACTAGTATTAACACCCGTACTATGCACGGGACATAAGAGTTTCAAATAATGAATACAAAATATAATAAAGATATAGAAAAGAAGAACTCAAAGCATTGTGAAGATTTTATAAAAAAGAAAAGTAAAGAAATGTACTTATCTTCTCTCACTCTGAATGAAAAAATTTTACTCCTTAATGAATACTCCCTCCGTCCGCTATTGGGAGTCTCATTTCTTGGCGGCACGGGTTTTAGGAAATGTTAAGAAAAGTCGGTGGAAAAAAGATAGTCGAATAGGGGTCCCACTTGTATATATTAGTTTTAAATAAAATGTGAGTGGAATGAGTTAGTGGAAGGTGGGACCCTATTACTATGGTAAAAGTGAACCGGGACTCCTATTCGCGGACGGACTAAAATAAAAAAACGAGACTCTTATTCGCGGACGAAGGGAGTATATTATTTATATACAATTTTAATTTATGATCCAAGTGAACCGGGACTCCTATTATTACTATGGTAAAAGTGAACCGGGACTCCTATTCGCGGACGGACTAAAATAAAAAAAACGAGACTCTTATTCGCGGACGAAGGGAGTATATTATTTATATACAATTTTAATTTATGATCCAAGTGGAATAAAAATAATAAAATTAATGACAAAAAGAATATGTGTAACTAAGGATCAAAGAATATGAGTTAATTAGAATAAATATACCAATAAAGAAAATATGTGTGAGTAAATATCAAAGAGTAGAAATTTGAATAAGAATGTACAATAACAGTATACTCCAATTAGATAATTCAAAAAATATTTTAATTGATTAACTATGAATTTTAAAATAAATACTCTCTCTGTTCCACTAGAAATGAAACATTTTCCTTTTTCGGCTGTCCCATTTAAAATGAAACATTTCTTAAAATAGAAATAATTTTATCTCTACTTTTCCCTCTCTCTTACTTTACTTTCTCTTCTTTAACTCATAAAACAACACTACATAAAATAAAATCCTGTGCCGAAAAGCAAACGTTTCATATTTATTGGGACAGAGGAAGTATTAACTAAAACACTTTAAAATATAATACAGACAAAGCAATCACACTTCAATGATATACCTCAACTTTCGTAACTTTTCCCGCTAAAAATGGTATTTCACCTAAGTGCCACTTTATATTATTTATTTATAGTTATATATGTGATAATCTACACTACGATTTATATTATAAGAAGTTATACAAATTTTATAAGTTAGATTTAATTTTAAATAATTTCATCTAATTTCAAAATTTATTTTAATAAACTTAGCAGTATATTTAATTTACTGGAGACTAATTAAAATATTTAAATTTTTAATTGAGTAAATAAAGGATAAAAATTGTAAAGATTACATCTTTGTGTTGTTGATTAGGTTGTGAATTAATTATGAGAAGAAATATTCCAATAAAGGATTAAATTGCAGTTTTAACCTAAATAAAAGGCAAACTAAATTCTTTAGCACAATTCTCATTTTAATCCAAATAAAAGGTATATTAAATATATTCACATTAAATATATGAATAATTTAAATCATAAAAATTTAAAACTTCTTTGAGAAGTTAAGTTAGAAAATTTGTATTATCCAATAATCACATTTTATTTGACTATTTATTTCTTTCGTTTAATTTCAGACGATAGCATAACTTGATATATATAGCCAAAAACTTAATGAATTTTTAATATTGTCATAACTTCCACATGTCACATAACAAATTAATATTTGAAATGCATTCATTCATGATATCAATATAGTTGTTGTTGGGATATGTACATTTTATTAGTATATGGACTATTAACAATTTAAACTAAAAGAATATATTAGAAAATAAAAATAAAGTGTTCAATCATAAAAAAAATTGAAAACGAAAAAAAAATCTCAAATTTGGTTAATTGAAGTTCAAATTGATCAACTGAAGTTTATTGTATCAATTGGAACAAATTTTGAAATATGATTGATTAATTGAAAATTCGATTCATATGTATGTAATTCAATTCAAGATTTAATTAAGCAATAAGAAAGATTGGTGATTCAATTGATTAATTAGTTTGATAAAAAATCTGAAGATTCTAATATTCAGTTAAACTCAAGAATAATTAAAACTTCCGGTCATTCAATTGAATCGAATATAAAAAAATGTTCTTATTTTTATGAGGATGAAATATTGAATATTTTAATTAAATAAATATAGCATGAAAAGGCATTTAGTTTATAGATTAATTCAGAGAAGAAATATTACAATGATGAATAAAATTTTAATTTTAACACAAATAGAAGGCAAATATACTCTTTGGCACAATTCCAATTTTAACTCAAATAAAAGGCAAAATAACAATACATAAACTTAGTTACAAAGATGAATTTAAATTAAAATAAATTAATAGTTCAAAATTAAAACCTAATTTTTAAAACATAAATATAATGATATAGACATAACACCCAATTTAAAACTATAATTTTAAAAAAAAATTCAAAATCATAAAATCCAGCACAAATAAAGCCCAAATAATACATTCCATAGGCTAAAATTTCAACACAAATAAACGTAAATAACGTACTCCATAAATTAAAATTCCCTACAAACCCTACAGAAAAAGCGGCGCCTCCCTCCCTCTCTCTTTCTCTCACCCAACCTTCCCATCTCCTCTTTCTCTCTCAGTCGGCATCGCCGCCGCCACCCTTTCTCCGGCGTCCTCCTCCTTTCTCTCTCACTCTTTCTTGGAGCTCTCTCCTTCCTCCGTCAAGCCTTCCTCCCTCGCGGCGCTGCTCTGCTTTACTCGCCATGGCACTCGGCTGCCCTTCCACTCGTTTCACGCCTCCGCTGCCTTGCTATCGCCGTTGCCGGTAAAGATCGGATCTTTGAAGTGGCGGCTCACTTTCTCGTAGCCAGTCGCCGCCTTGCCGCCACTGCTCCGCCTCCATCAGCCTTGCCGCCTTCGTAACCCATCGTCGGAGCTGTCGCCGCATTCCCGGATTCCAAGATTCATGCAATGCTTCAATCAAAAATAAAATTATCAGTAAATCAATCAATAAAAATGCAGATTCAATTAAAGGTGTGCGTATGTAGGTGTTCTATATTGTTTGAGAAGTCACTGTTTCATTAGATCAATTTTTTGTCCAATAATATCTACTTTTTTTGTCCAATGATTGCTATTTTTCAAAATGACCAAAAGGTAAACAATGTAGCTTTACAATTTCCCGCCAAAAAGAGTAAAATAGTCTTTTCATTAAACCGTTGCTTTAAATTATACTACCTCTGTCCCCCAAAATTTGCTACACTTTGACCCGATACGGATTTTAAGAAATGTAATGGAAAATGAGTTGAAAAAGTTGGTGGGATATGGGTCCTACTTTTAAAGTATTAGTTTTATAATAAAATGTGAGTAGGAATGAGTTAGTGGAATATAGAGTCCACTATAAAAAATGATAAAAGTGAAGCATATCAAATTTTCAGGGACAAACCAAAATAGTAATATATATCAAATTTTCAAAGACAAGAGTCATCATTGAAATAGTCAAGAGCCAAAAAAAATCATAAGATGGGTTATAGATATTCAACTATTGAGTACCCCCGAATTGTTTGTGTATCTCTCTAGGGCACAGACCATAGAGTGTGAAAATGCAGTTTACCGAGGCTAGCAGAGGAGGAAAACACAGCATGGAGTAGGTTACAGCTATAGACGTAATGGATAGCAACTTTTTTTTTCAGTCAATAGCTCATTTTTGAAAAAAGAGCTCAAAACTAATGCTCCCTCCCTCCAAAGTTGAGTAGTATTTGTTTCTAAAACGTCCCAACAAACTAGATTCATTTTCTTTTTTAATAAAAAGTAAAATATTCAATAACTCTTACTACTTTCTTTCATAATCTATTTTACTCTCTTTATCTCTGCTACTTTTTTCTCTTTTTTATTTTATTTTACTCCTTCCATCCAGCACTGGGAGTTCCAGTTGAATTGAGTACGGGTTTTAAGAAATGTTTGAGTGTGTAATAATTGAAATGTGTGATAATGGAATGTGGGACTCATTTGCATTATTATTTGCTTTATTCTTTAGATGTGTTTTTACTTGTACTTTTTAGTGTTTTATTTTATAATATTTGTATTTCACTTTTTATGGAAATGTCTAACCGGGACTCCTAATACCGGACGGAGGGAGTACTTTCGCTTAATCTATTCAACACAATTATTTAATCTTCGTGCCCAAAAGTTTTGTACCAACTTAGTTGGGACGAAGGTAGTAGTAATTTACTTTTTCACAATATGCTCAACTTTTTGACAAAATACCTTTAAGCTTTTGGGGGCGTGCCCAAAAATTTGGTCAAAAAGTGAACAAGCACCTGAAATAGACTATTTAGAAAATATAGGGACTGCAAATATTCGTCATTGTATAGAGCCTAAAAACAGATAATTTATACCTAAATGTGGTGATATCCGGTGGGATAACATCTTCTTGAGTATCAGACGCTCGACTGCAGCCACGTTCTTTGCCGCCGTTGGTTTTGTTTGGCAGTTGAATTGGTTTATTTATTACTCCCTCCGTTGCATAGTAATGAAACCGTTTCTTTTCGGCACGGAGATTAAGAAAAATTGTGTTAGGTCCCCTAAGTAAAGGGAAAATAAAGTGAAAAATGAAAAAGGTAGATAGATGAAGAGAGAAAAAAGTAAGAGAGAGTAAAGTAGTGTGGAAAATGTGTTGACTTTTACTGAAAAGAGAAATGACTTTATTACTATAGAACATATCAAAATGCCAAAATAACTCTATTACTCTCTCCGTCCCCTATTAGGAGTCACTCTTTGACCGGACACGGGTTTTAAGAAATGTAAAGAAAAGTTGGTTGAAAAAGTTAGTGGAATGTAGGACCCATTTTTTTATATTGGTTTTATAATAAAATGTGAGTGAGTTGAGTTAGTGGAATGTGGGACCTACTTACTATTTACGGTAAAAATGAAGTGTGACTCTTAATTGGGGACGGACCGAAATGGAAAAGTGTGATTCTTAATGGGGGACGGAGGGAGTACTATGGAACATAGGGAGCAATTGATAATTACTAGTTTAAACGCACATAATATTATAAAAGATAATAATATTCAAGTAAACCTGGGTTCGAATGCATTTGTTAAACGAGATTATATGCATAAATAATTTGATCGATTTAATTATTGACACAACACTTTCTCACTGAGTAACTCTTGCAACATTTGCTGCACATTGGGAATCCTACTCGACCCGCCCACTAGCACATCCTTATCCACGCTACTTTTCTCAACCCACCACCAGCTACGGACGGATCTAAGGGGGGTAGCCTAAACTTTCCCTTGAATCGAGCCGAAAATAGCATATTCGTCTCCTCCGTGTAGAGTGTAATAATCTATTTGTTTTGAAAAAAAGCTATATAAAATGAAGTAGTTCAATGGTTTGGATGTTGGATTTTAACTAAGAGGTCTAGGGTTCAATCCTCATCAAGAGCATATTTTTTACTTTTTTTAATTTTATCAATTCATATTTCCTCTTATTATCAAAATAACCTATAAATACTTTATGAAATCTAAACTTTTACTGATCTGCATATATTATGTTGTTATATTTATTCTTTAGTTAAAATCATTTTTAATCTTGTATTAATATTTTTTTGTCCTAAAGTACTTATAATTTGTGATCCATGCATCTTAATTATTCTATATGTAAAAAAATAAACGTTTATATTACATTTTTATACGTATAATATTTACGATGATTTTGATGTACATAATTTACATGAATAATACATATTTGCAAGCTAATGCATGTTTATAATTAATTAACGAAGTTCGTGCCTTAAATATTAATATGAGTATTATTTATTTTATTATTAAAAATAATTTTAAATTAAATATTTAATATTTAAAAATTAAATATTAAATATTAATATGAGTATTATTTATTTTATTGTTAAAAATAATTTTAAATTAAATATTTAAATTCCGCCCCCACTATTTCGGGGTACTCTGGATCCGCCACTGCCACCAGCAACACCATATCTTTATATATTGAGTATAGACCAAAATTGGTCCTGAACATATGACCATTTTACCTTTTTTGTCCTAAATTTTATCTTTTGGATTTTTTGGTCCTGCACATATGGAAATTTGATCATTTTGGTCCTCCGTCCATAGTTCCGTTAAAAACTAACGGTCAACCCGATTTTGACCAAATTAAACTCTTAATTCTGATTTTTAATTCACTAATTAATCTCCTAATATTTTAACAAATCTCCTAATTCCGATTCGTCAAACCCTAACCATCTTCCTACCGCCACCGACTGCACCGCTTTTCTCTCGGATGAGCTGCTGCTGAAGGTGTTGGGTAAAATTCGTGACAGGAAGCAGCACATTGCGAATTCATTGGTTTGCAGGAGGTGGTGCGTGCTGTGCGGGAAGCTGGTTAAATCGATTAAGTTAATTGATTGGGAGTTTTTGGAGTCAGGTAGAATGAGCTTTCGCTTTCCTAATTTAGAAGATGTTAATTTAGTTCCGGCATGTGTTAAATCTGCTAGAAATTCTGGTATTTTGTTGAGTAATAAATTGATTGAGGTTCGTTTGAGTTCGGGGATGTTGGAAAATGGTGAAGAAGGGATGTTCGTTAGGAAGGGGGATGTTGTTGAGTCGAAGGCTATCGATGGAGGGGTGGCGATATTAGCTGAAGGGTGCAAGAATTTGAGGAGAGTAGCGTTGATGAATATTAGTGAAGAAGGGTTAAAATGTTAAATTGCTTGGCTAAGGAATGTGAGTTGTTGCAGGAGATGGAGTTGCATAATTGTGGTGATTTGTCGTTGAGGGGGATTTATAATTGCAGGAATTTGCAGATTTTAAATATATAGTATTTGTTAAAATAATTAGGAGATTAATTAGTGAATTAGAAATTAGAATTAAGAGTTTAATTTGGTCAAAATCGGGTTGACCGTTAGTTTTTAACGGAACTATTGACGGAGGACCAAAATGATCAAATTTCCATATGTGCAGGACCAAAAAATACAAAAGATAAAGTTTATGATCAAAAAGGTAAAATGACCATATGTTCAGAATCAATTTTGGTCTTTACTCTTATATATTTGATTGTTTATTTCAGTGTTTAGACAAAATCTCTATATATTTAGATTGTTTATCCTCGCTATCTTTAACACAATGGGATCACAGTTTTCATTATAGAAATGTGATCAATTTTGAATTAACACAATTGGAACAAACTTTTACTCAGTATTGGCTGCCCCTCATTGCTGTTTATTACTCTAATTTTAGTATTTAGTCATTTATAGGGTTTGACAACCAGGATTTTTTTCAACATCACTTACGTCTCCCTCGGTGCTGCCCCTCCTCTTGACCTGCCTTTGCGAACTCCAGCACCGCCTCCACCAGCTTGCCCCAGCGTCTCCGGTTGTGCTCCAACCAATCGCCTATCTCTACTCTATCGCCGCATCGGGGCTCAGAGTTTTTATGCTGTAATTCCTAACATATTGGTTTTAAAGCCATTAGTTAAGTGGCTCTATTCAGTGGCGGAACCAGAAAATTGAGTAAGCCGTGGCTATTCTTTTTTTAAAAAACTCCATATAAAATAATTAATTTTACATGTAATGTCTGTTCAATTTTTACAACACACTAGATGATAACTGTTTTCGACGAGTCGCCATGTTTTGTAATGTCTGTTTCTGTCTTGCCGGGTCACTATTTATGTTTTCCGCAATAGATTCGACACTTGTAACATTAATTCTTTCTTGATTTATAATCGGATCTGAAATTGAAATACTACTATCATCTGGAGCACTTGTGAATTGTTCATTTGTATTTTGGAAAAATTCCAATGCATAATTATAATTAATAACAACAAGATTAATTAGTGTTAGATAGTAGTATATATTAATTCAGATGCTAATAAATTCACTAACTACAACAAGAATAATTAGTTTTAAATAGTAGTATATACTGATGCTAATTGAAAAACTCAAGTGGTTCAAGTCTAAAGACCAATTAAATGAATAAGCATTGAGGCAAACAAAGTATATCAAAAATCACGTACTGGACTACACTATTGCTGCAAATAAGATAAAAATTATTTTTACAATTCTTTCAAATAGTGAATTACTGGACTAAGGCAAAAGGGCAAAAATAATAACAGCCCAAAAATAAATTATTTGACCCAAAACTAATAAGCCCAAAGTTATCTTCTCCTTCCCTAATCCTAATTCAATTTTCAGTTCAGAAGAACGGCGCAGCGTGCTGGATTCAGAGGAGCTGTTGATATACCGTTTTAGGAAATTCAACTAATTTTTATTGCTGGGGATTCCATACATTGTTGGAAAAGTGGATTCTAGGGAGTCTTAGAGGATTGGAAAATCTTGGAAGGGTTTCTTGTCGGATTTCGGGACGGATCCAATTACGGAAAATCCGGTCGGAGGACTGCTGTATAGGCGGGGGTCGGGGTCCTGCGCCGGCCATGGCCCTATGTAGTTCCGCCACTGGCTCTATTGAAGGCTAGGTCCAACTATAAATAATGAAATTGGTTGCTTTGAGGGTCTGAAGATACAGATTATGGCTGTAAGTGTTATTTTTGGTTAATTGCTCAATAAGTAGTACCTTGATGTTTTTAATGTTTTGAGATTGCATTTCTTTATATTTGTTGATTTGGTGGTTCTTCTATTTAAAATCAGATGCTTGAGATTTCTTGTTATTTTAGCTAGTTGTAAATTCTATTTAAATGCCATTCACGTTACATTGTACGTACTCGGTATATATGGGAAGAGTGTCAGGCATTTACGCTACTGGGGTACTTGCAAATCGCAGGTAAATGGATTTCCCAATGCTGTAAATTGCAAATACAGCCGTGAAGAGGAGGCTTTTGGCTCGGTCAGAAGGTTTAATGCGGAGCAAGAATGGTTATCCAATTTATGACATTGGATATTAGACTTGATTCACATCTAAATTGATACTCCCTTCGTACCGGATAATTCGGGTCACTTTGACCGGATACGAGTTTTAAGAATTGTAATTAGAAGTGGGTTGAAAAAGTTAGTGGAATGTAGGTCCTACCTTTATATATTAGTTTTATAATAAAATGTGAGTAGGAACGAGTTAGTAGAATATGAGGTCCACTACCAAAAATGGTAAATAGTGATGCTAAATGGCCACATTATGGCCAGCCATAATCTTAAAATATTATTAAAATACTGTGTAATCAATGCTCTATTGTTGAAATTTATGCATCTAGAGTAATAATTTTTTTAAGACTAATTTATCCTTAAATATTAAGAGTAAAGATAAATTAACAAAAATTATACATACAAATGGCCCCTTCTTTTTAAACCTGTTTTTATTTAAACCGGTTTTCTTATTAACTATTATTTCTTCACATAATTACCCTTTTGTTATATTTGTAAAGTTAAATCACTATTAAATTACATAGACTATATATGGAAAATTTGAAAATATGGAAGATCACTAGCAACAAAAAATATGAAAATAGTAATGCATTAGGTTTGCTCGACCATTTTAATCCTATGTATTTGGTGTTTTTATTTAGCGTGGAATCATATTAGGTAATTGTTTCTTATTCTTAGATTGCACTCAAACAACTTTAAAATTAAATGTAAATATTATTATTCAATAATTACAAAATTAATTTTTTACAGAAATTTATGAAAAAACCAAAAACCAAAAATATTATTTTTTTATTATAAATTTATGAAAAGAACGAAACATAAAATAAATAATTTCCCACTTGTTAACATTAAAATTTACAAAATGATAAGAATATAACAAAAGCAAACAAATGAAAACAAAACAAAGTTACTTTTAATTTAAATTAATTTCGTATGTAAATTTACACGAAAATACTAGTATAAGTTAAAAAGAGAAAATGGGTATCCCAGACTCCAAGTCTCCAACATGACTTGTGATATTACATTACTATAATAATGTTAATTCTAATTCATAGGAATAATATAATTAAGACTAAAAAAGTTTGTAAATGCCTATATTTATTTTGTGTGATGTAAGTATTACGAAATTAAGTATGCATGTATATCCTCATTTTATACTTTAGAATTTTAAGAATTAAATAAAATAATTGGATTCGACCGACTATGATAACTCTAAGACTTTAATTATATACATATGTAGTGGTGCTTTTTATAACTTAGAATTTAAAGATAGTTTAATAATAAAATAATTGGATGTGAACCGCTATAATTATTTTGTAATTCGTTGAATGATAACACTAAGATATTAATTATATACATATATAATCGTTTTTGTAACTTAGAATTGTAAAGATGAGTTAATAATAAATAATTGGATGCGAATGGACATTACTATTTTTTAATTCATTGGAGGATAATACTAAGAAATTAATCTTATATGCGTGTATTCATTTTTATAATTTATAATTTTAAAAATTATTTAATAATAAAATAATTGGATGTGAATGACTATAATTTTTTCTTTGGATGACAATACTAAGAAATTATTATATACACACATGTAGTTGTTTTTATAGTTTGAAATTTTAAAGATTGTTTATTAATAAAATATTTAGATGGAATGACTACGATTATTTAGTTTGATGATAACACTAAGAATTAATTATATACACATGATGTTGCTTTTATTAACTTATAATTTTTAAGATGATTTAATAATGAAATAATTGGATGCGAATGCCTATTATTATTTTGTATTTAATTGGATGATAACACTAAGAAAACAATTAAAAATATGTATGTAGTAATTTGTAACTTAAGATTTTAAGAATTATATATTCATAAAATAATCGGATGTAGATGACTATAATTGTTTCTTTGGATGATACACAAAGAAATTATTACAATAGTTAATTTTATATTTTAGAATTTTAAAGATTATTTATTAATAAAGTATATGACTTGAACGACTATGATTATTTAGTTAGATGATGACAATAAGACTTTAGTTGTATATACTTGTAGTTGTTATAACTTAGATATTAAAGATGATTTAATAATGAAATAATTGGATGTGAATGATTATTATTATTTTTTATTTTATTAGATGATAATATTAAAAAAGTACTTATATATGTAGGTAATATTTTTATAACTTTAGAACTGTAAAATTGATTTAATGATAAAATAATGAAATACAGAAGTTAATTTAAAAGATAAGTTAGTTTGTATGGGAGAGTTTAAATTTAGAGGAAATGGAATGAAGAAATATCCTTTTTGTTGTTAATGGAAGAAGAAATTATGCAACTAATATTATCTACCTAATTGAATAGATCGATTCAACATGATTACAAACTATGCCATTGATTATGTAGTAAATAATTCCTAAATATATAAGCGTTGATGAAGGAAACGCTTTCCTAAATTATTATAGGAGGGTAATTATGTAATACAACAAATTAGTTAATAATTGTAATTTTATTTTGTATGTAAAATACCTAAAATGTCCAACTTTGTACATACAATTTTTGTTAATTTATCACTGCCCAAATATTAAATACTCCCTCCGTCCCACTTAAAATGAAACATTTGGGAATCGGCACAGAATTTTATGTAGTGTTGTTTTGTGAATTGATGAGGAGAGAGTAAAGTAAGAGAGATGAAAAAATAGAGATAGAGTTGTTTCCATTTTAGGAAACGTTTCATTTTTAATTGGACAAACAAAAAAGGAAAACGTTTCATTTTTAATAGGATAGAGGGAATACTACCTATGTAGTAGAATATATTTACTTATGTAGAATCCTACTAATAAATTTTAGTTACCGACTAAAATTTTAATTTTAAATAATCTTGATTTAAAATACGTTTAATCAGAATATTCAAGTAACTTATACTCCCTCCGTCCCCCATTAAGAGTCACACTTTTTCATTTCGGTCCGTTCCCAATTAAGAGTCACACTTCATTTTTACCATAAATAGTAAGTAGGTCCCACATTCCACTAACTCAATTCACTCACATTTTATTATAAAACCAATATAAAAAAATAGGTCCCACATTTCTCTAACTTTTTCAACCAACTTTTCTTTACATTTCTTAAAACCCGTGCTCAGTCAAAGAATGACTCCTAATAGGGGACGGAGGGAGTAAATATTAGTAATAATAAAAGTATTATTTTAATATTTTTTTCGAGGAAGAGTATTTCAATGTTAAAATATAATGTCATTTCTGATATTATCAATTAATTAATTATATATACTCCCTCCGTCCCAACTAAGTTAGTCGTATTTATTTTTGGATATTCCAACTAAGTCGAGTCATTTTCTTTTTTAACAAAAAATAAACCATTCCATCACTCTTACTTTATTCTAATCCACCATCTACATTACTATCTCTTTTTATCTCTCCTATTTTATTCATCTATCCTATTTTTCAACACAATTTTTTAATTTTCATGCCCAAAAGTTTTGACACAACTTAGTTGGAACGGAGAAAATATAATATCATAATATAATTTTATATATAAAATATTATTATTGATTTTGTAATATTTCATGATATAATGGTGTTATACATTGTAGTATTACGTCACAGTATACTTACTAGTCACGAAATATATACTACTATAAATATTCGATGAAATTGAATATTTTAATGGATCTTGGATTAATTCCTATTTTTTTTAGGTTATTATGAATAAATTATTGAATATTATTTGATAGTAATATATTGTTAAATTAGTAGCTTTGAATTTTTAAGTATTGGTTATTTGATATTTTGATTCTTACATTAATTAGTCAGTTATCAACCGAGAACTAAGCGTATGAATCGAATATAATTTGGTTTTTATGTTGATTACAAGACTGACGAAAAATCTATAATCAATTAATTAGCAGAATATGCAGACATCTATACAATATAATATAATAATGTATATAAAAAATATCCACAAACATCACTATACTGTACATTGAGACATATTACGGCTCAAATTCAATTATTTATAAAAAAAATTCAATTATTTATAAAAATAATGTAATGATCTTTATAATAATTTGCAAACCTAAGTTGTGCCATTTATGGGTTTTTATATTAGCACTATTAGATTATTCAACTTATTTGTGGTCTCAATTTATATCGATTCAAATGAGAATTTTAATATTAATTAGTTATTCTCGAATTTAATCACATATTTTAATTAATATATGATTCGTTTAAATAAATATAACTAATAAATCAAAATATTAAATAATATAACACTCCATTGTACTATAATTTTTATACTGATTAGTTATACACACGTAATACCTATATAAAGAATACTAATATAGGAGTATGTTAATATTATAATATACATATTTAAAATAATTGATAATACTGAAATATAACTTAATTTATAAGTTCTGTGATTTTAAACAGTATGATGAAAGTGTCTAAAAATACATAAATTAGGCTAAACTAAAGATTAAGTTAAAATTAATTTTTATGCCTCCAACTCCACTTCCCAGACGCCATTTTCCATAATCAGTTAGATTCTTCAGTAGTACATTAATTATATTGAGAAAAAGGTTATTTTGTAAAAATACACAAGACATTAAAGAGAGTTAGTAATTTATTATTTATTTCTTATGTGTATTGACCACTGTATCCTATTATGGATAGCCATAATGTGGCTACATAGCATTTCTCAATGATAAAAGTGGAATGAGACAAATTATGTGGGACGGACCGAAATTGAAAACTGAGACGAATTATCCGGGACGAAGAGAGTAATCTATATCGATAATTGTCTTCTTTACAATTTAGATAAAATTTTCTTTTGAGATTTTTGTCTCACATCGACTTGGTGAAAATCCTGACTCATCTATATAAGTATGGATAATTCTCCTCTTTATAAAACCTTTTAAGGGTGAGTGGCCTATTTATAAAAGAACACACTATATAAAAGCAAGCAAAATAACATTATACTATTTGATTTTAAATGTAAATATGGCTCCACTACAATAGAGTAGAGGGAGTATTAAATAAAAAAGTTAAACATCTTTAAGATGTAAGTATATAAAAATATACACTCTATGAAAATAATTAAACTTAAATAAAAAATACATTTAAAGATAGCACGATTATATATTAAAACATAGGGGTGCACATCTTTAAGATGTAAATATATAAAAAAATAGGCTCTATGGAAATAATTAAACTTAAATGAAAAATACATTTTTAAAGATAGCACAATTATATATTAAAACATAGGGGTGCATTATAATACTAACTTTTCTTAAATTTCCTAACTTGCTAACTCATCAATGCAATGTATTAAAAATGTCAATACGACGACATTGAAATGTCAACATTGTATTAATATACTCTGTTGATATTTAAAATATCAATGTTAACACAATGTATTCATTGTGAGATCAATGTCCTACAATAGAGAGAATCTAAAGTTTTTATTTTTAAGAAGTAGTCCAAAATAGAAATAGTTGTCATTTTTAAAAGACAGAGGGAGTAGTATATATATACAACGTAGTACGTACGCATACAACAGCTTAAATTCAAAACTCAAAATTTGTAAATTATTCCCACAAAGAGTGAACTATCGTAAGAAGGAGTATAAATCATTTTATTGCAAATCATTTTATTAGTCACAAAACACAAAACGCGTCACTATGGAATTATAATCTAAACTAATTTAATGGAACCAAACTATACTAATTAATTTTGGAAAGCAACACTGGTACGAAGATAATCCTACCGATTTCAGCGACGAGAACTCTCCGAAGGATAGATAGGTTTGTTCGCAGGAACTTCCTGGCGAGCAGCCAAGGCTTTCGCCCAACTAGGGTTTGGACGAGAGAAAACTTGCTTAAAAAGATAAAAGACGGAAATTAGGAAAATTCTTGTGTATTGATTTCTTGATATTTTCAATGCACAGAATCCCTATTTATAAAACTAAGTACCCTAGGTTTGGTTCGACTCGATCATTCCGGGAAAGAACTAATAAGAAAATCTAAAACGGAACTTATAATACGCTCGACTTAAACCGTTCCAAAAATAATTAAAGCAACAATATCCCAAAAACAATAAAAGTAAAAAAAGCAAAAATCAACGTGAAACACAATCTTTGAACCACTCTGGCGTTCGCCCCTGTCTCGCAGAATGTCTCGGTTCCTCTGCCACGCTTCCTTCTTCTTCACTGCTGTCCTCCGCAGCCTCTTTCGTTAGCACCGGCGTGTCCATCGGCATCGGAAGTGTCGTAACTGTATCAAACACACTAATACAACTAAACCAATTAAATTTGGAAAGACGAAAAACATGTTGATGTAGGATTAATTAGGTTAAATACAATATATTTCTATTAAAGCGTACGTGTTCTTCTTCACCTCCGTTCCATTGATTGTCGTCTGAGTTATTTTCTGCACATTTTTTTCTTAATGTATGTTTATGTATATTTCTCACTCTTTTCTATTTTGATAATTAACTTTAACTTAAATGTTATTAAATCAAAATTTAAAAAATAATTTGAATTTAATTTAGTGTAAAATATCTTGTTCAAAAACTCAAAATGAAATAGATTTTGGGGTATCATTAGAGCTATTTTGGATTTTGCAATTGGAGATTGCCAGTTAACCTTGCATATTTTCATTTTTTTAAGTATTTTCTAATAAAGATTATTTTAATAAAAATTTTGATAGTTGTGTTTAATTCATGACAATTTAATAACTCGAGGTAAAACTATTGACAAAATTGGTTAGATCGATATCACTGTTGTCATTTTTAAACGCATTATCGACGTATATTGCCGTTGGTAATCCCGTGTTTTTTTTGTCATGCAACTTTATTCACATGTATTGTCATTGTGATGTTATATGGCCCTTATCTCTTAAAGCCCAATTGCCAATGTTTTGTAACCGGGCCCAATATCCAGTGGCCCAGTTATGTGTGTGTTTGGCCCAAGTGGTGTTTAATTGAGGTCTTTATGTTCCTAACCCTAGATCTATATCTCTCATTCGGTTTTTCTCCCTTCCCACTGATTAGCTGCGCTCTGCATTTTTAGGGTTTCTCCCTTAGTGCTTTCTCTGTGCTCTGGCTTGAGAACTCATTCCTCTCTCTTTCTCCTGAGTGTTAAAACACTGGTGAGTGGTGTGGTGGAAACCTCTGATTTCTGGTCTGTGATTCTTGACCTTGAGAGGTTCCTGGTGGCTAAGGGTGTGCGAGAAGAAACCAAGAGAGTGTGGTGTGTAGTCTTGTGTTGGTTCGATTGCAAGGCTACTGGATCTAGGGTTCTGAGATGCATCATTGGTGGATTGTGGTCTGCCTGTTGCTCCTTCACTCTTGTGGCAAATCAAGCTGAGATTTGGGGATTTGTGGGCTCGTTAATAGACCTGTGCGGTTGTACGTGGTGCAACTTGAGCCTACTGTTTTTTAAGATCCTCTTTCACTTTACTTTTTTCTTTGTCTATTTTTAGGCTTTGATTGTTTCCTTGAAGTTACTAACCGTTTGTTGAGTATTTCAGGAAGATCTATACAAGTTATAGTCTAGATCTTAATTTCCTTGTAACTGATCTGTTTTAGTGAGGGTTGATCTCCTCATATTTTGTGTAGACTCAGGTTATTCAACCTTAGTCTTCGGCTGGTCGATCCCTAACAGTCATGTTATCATAATTTAAAAATAATCCTCTTAAAAATGAAACTATAAATATTCCTTATTATTTCCACATAATTAAAACCTTGGGCTACCTCTGTACTATATATACAAGTCTCATATCTCAATTTTTTCTTAATTCTCCTTTCAAGAAAACTAAACTGAAAAATGGACGGAAGCAGCATAGACCAAAGCACATCTAATGAATCCATTCCAAATCGATCACTACGCCGCGGGGTAAGAAGCTCCGCCGCGTCGGCAGCGGAGCCAGCGTGATCATGGACGCCGGCGTCGAAGAGGCCGAGTCGCGGTTCAAAGGGGTGGTGGCGCAGCCCAACGCCCGATGGGGCGCCCAAATCTATGACAAACACAAGCGCGTGCCTACGACGTCGCCTCCCAGTCCCACCGCTTCTGCGGCCGCGACGCCGCGCCCAACTTCAATCCTCTCTCGGAGGACGAGATCGCCTTCCTCAATTCCCACTCCAAGGACGAGATCGTCGACATGCTTAGGAAGCACACCTACCGCGAAGGGCTCGCCCAGAGATAGGAAAAGTGAGATAGAGAGAGAAAGAGGGAAAAGGTAGTGAAATGAGTATTAGTGGATTGTGGGGTACTAGAATGATGTACTACCTCCGTTTTGTAGTAGTGAATACGTTTTTTTTTTATACACAATTTTAAAAAAATTGTATTACGTGAGTAAGGAAAGTAAAAGAAAAAAGTCCAAAAGTCCCAATATAAAATTACTTCGTTCCTAATTGCATCTTTTAAAAATATAGCTACACAATATAGATTTATTGTATATATATACCTCCCTCCTTGTCCACACTGTATCTCTCTCTGCACACTAATTTAGATATGCACGTGCCACCCAAATCATTTGACAATGATAGGTCTGAAAAGTAAAAATTGTGTAACCCCATAAGTATATATTTGGAAGAAAACAATGAAAAATGGCAAATTTGAAATAAATTCTTAGTCAGAAACTAATCTAGATATTTTTCAAGTTCAATGATTATTGACGAGATATACTCAGTCCATTATTTTAGATTTTACTCTATATTTTATTTTATTAGTTCATTCTTTATATTCTTGTTTCATTGGGTCTTTGTACCAAATCATTTTGTTAATTAGGTCATGTTACAATTTTTCACTTTATTAAGTTCTTATACTAATCTATTTTGTAAGAAGTTATTATAATTTTATTCGATCTTTATTTAATGGAATTCACAATTTAATTAATTTTTTCATATTTTAATTAAATTTATGTTTTTTCTTTTTATATTTATTTTGAAATTAATTCAGTTGTAATATTAACTCAAGAAATATTGTATTATTGATAATGCCCTTCATCAACTTATAATCTTTTATTTATTAAATTATTCTTTAGTCGATATTGCAACTGAATTAATTACAAATAAATAAGGCTCCGTTTGGAACACAGAATTGGAATTGAATTGGAATTGGAATTCTATGAAATTGAATTGACATGTTTGGTAAATATACACATAATGCACACACTACACACACTTCACATATATCACATATTTCACACACTACACACACTTCACACACTTCACACACTACACACACTTCACACACTACACACATTTCACACACTACACACATTTCACATATTTCACACACTAGACACACTACACACACTTCATATATTTCACTCACTACACACATTACACACACTACATACACTTCACACACTACACACATTACACACACTACATACACTTCACACATTTCACACACTTCACACACTACACACACTTCACGCATTTCACATATTTCACACACTTCACACATTTCACACACTTCACACACTACACATATTTCACACACTACACACATTTAACATATTTTACATAGTTCACACACTACACACACTACACAAATTTCACACACTTCACACTTTACACACATTTTACACATTTCAAGCATCCAATTTTTGATTTTTTTTCAATTCTAGATTTTTTTTCGATCTGAATAAAAAAACTAAATTTTTTCAAAAGTTTAAACTTAACCAAATTTGAAATTTTAGTTTGTGAATAATGTGTGTATTTTGACTATAGTGTACGTAGTGTGTGTATTTTGTGTAAAATTTGTGCCCCGTGTGTATTTAGTGTGTAACATGTGTAGTATGTGTATTTTGTGTACAATGTATGTAACGTGTGTATTTTGTGTGTAATGTGAAATGTGTGAAATTTGTGTAGTGTGTGAAATATGTGAAATGTGTGAAATATGTGAAATGTGTGTAGTGTGTGAAGTGTGTGAAATATATGAAATGTGTGAAATATGTGAAGTATGTGTAGTGTGTGAAATGTGTGTAGTGTGTAAAATTTGTGAAGTGTGTGTAGTGTGTGAAATGTGTGAAATTTGTGCAGTGTGTGTAGTGTGAAATATGTGAAATGTGTGAAATATGTGAAATGTGTGTAGTGTGTGAAATTTGTGTAGTGTGTGAAATTTGTGTAGTGTGTGAAGTGTGTGAAATGTTTGTAGTGTGTGAAATATGTGAAATGTATGAAATATGTGAAATGTGTGTAGTGTGTGAAATGTGTGAAATTTGTGTAGTATGTGTAGTGTGTGAAATATATGAAATGTTTGAAGTGTGTGTAGGATGTGAAATTTGTGTAGTGTATGAAATGTGTATAGTGTGTGAAATGTGTGTAGTGTATGAAATTTGTGTAGTGTGTGAAATGTGTGTAGTGTGTATAGTGTGTGTAGTGTGTGAAATGTGTGTAATGTGTGTAGCGTGTGAAATGTTTGTAGTGTGTGTGAAATGTGTGTAGTGGGTAGTGAAGCTATCTAATTTTATGACTATTTGGAATTCCAATTATCTACTTTTGATATAGAATTCAAATCATGGAATTGAAAGTTTTGATATTATAATTCAATTCCAATTCTATACATTTTTGTGATACCAAACAATGGATTGGAATTGAAGCCTCAAATTCCAATTCCATAGCTCCAATTTCATGTTCCCAAACACACCCTTAATAAGTGAATTTTTTTTTTTATATAGAATATTGTAATAAAATAATATATTAGTATAATAAGTGTATTAGTCTCAATTCTAAAATTAAATACAATACGTATAACCCATGTATTGAGGCAGGTAGATTGATACCTACTTATTGCCACATATAACGTGGCTTCATTCCTTGCCATACTTGTGTGATAAGACAACTTTTGACAATACAATACATACGTTCATTATTTGATTGCCGACGATGAAGGAAGTGTAACATATAATCAAGAAAATTTAACAAATCTCAACTATAAATCAAAACATCCTCCACTTACGGAAGTAGCACAAATTAAAAGTATAATCATCGGAGCGATTCACTTGTGGGAATTGAAACATGAAGACTAGAGTGATAGAATCAACAATGGTAAAGCCAATGGAAGAAACTCCGAGTGGCTGTGTGTGGCTCTCCAACATAGACTTAGTTTTACCTGAAACCCACCACACTCGATGTATTTACTTCTACCGCTGCGATGGCGGAGCCAGCTTCTTCGACACGGCGGCGCTCAAGGCAGCTCTAAGCCGGACCCTTGTTGAGTTCTACCCGTATGCGGGGAGGCTGAGAAGGGACGACAACGGCCGTATTGAGATCAACTGCAACGGGGAAGGGGTGTCGTTCGTGGAGGTGGAGTGCGACGGCGCCCTCGACGACTTGGGTGATTTCTGCATCCCCAGGCCTGATCTCAGCCTCGCCCCCACCGTCGATTACTCGAAAGGAATTTCTACTTTCCTACCTTTTCTGGTCAAGGTGCGTTTCACTTATCATTCATGTATTCCAAAAATGTAATCTACCTTTCCATTTTTAGTTAGTACTAGAAGACAAAAAAATGTGTTATTTTTTGAGCCCATGTGAATTTTTCTGAGGCTCCGTTTGGTACATGAAATTGGAATTGAATTGAAAGCTAATTCAATTCCAAATTCCATGTTTGATAAAATAAAGTAGTAATTGATATAGAATTGAATTTGAAGAATTTGTACGTACACACTATACACAAAATACACACTCACACACACTTTATACAAAATACACATATTATACATACAGACACACTTCACACACTAAACACTCTACACACACTATACACAAAATACACACACTGCATATAGTGTGTGAAATGTCTGAAATGTGTGTAGTGTGTGAAGTACGTGTTGTGGATATATAGTGAAAATATTTAATTTTATAACTATTTGAAATTCTAATTTTCTACTTTTGATATGAAATTCAAATGTTGGAATTGAAAGATTTGGAATTGCAATTCAATTTCAAATCTATAGTACCATACATTGAATTTGAAATTAAAAACTCCAATTCTAATTCCACACCTTGAATTCTACTCAAACATGGGCTAAGTTACATTGCAATCAAGAATTATAGGTAGGTAGAAACATTTTGTTCGTGAATTAATGTTGCAAAATGGAGTTAGTTTAATTCAATTCATGGTTGTAAATACTACAAGGAGGTCATCCTAGAGCCAATTTGTTATAGGATAACAGTGGCTCATGAAGAGAATGATTTCAGTTTTTTTAACATTGATATAAGATATTCTTATATACTATCTCCATCTCTAAAAGTAAGAACTATTTTCATTTTAGTCTGGTCCAAAAAGTATGAACTTTCTAAATTTTGGATTCCATTACATTACTAGTAATGTGGACCTCATTATCCACTAACACTATTTCTACTAATCAAATGTTTATACACTCTTTGTCCCAAGTAAAATACCCAATCCTTATAAACCAAAATAGAAAAAATGGGTCATTTTCAATGGGATGGAGGGAGGAAGTATAATATATTTTTTTTATTTTGGCAACACAGTTAACCCGGTTCAAATGCAGCGGAGCGACCTTAGGTTTTGCTGGTGAGCATCACACTACAGACGGGATTTCCGGAAACAATTTCATCAACACGTGGTCAGCAATAGCCCGCGGCCTAACAACCGTCCCACCTGCTTCCTGTTGAATGAAGATTGTTGACTCATAATTGAAAGTATCGGGACTTAGTCTTTGTTGGTTTCAGCTTTAGTTTGACTCATTCTTAGTTAGGTGTTTAGTGTTCCTAGTCATTCTATATTCTGTTATTGCTGATTTTTAGTTCATTTCAGTTTGCCGTTGTAATCTTCATGCTTAGAGGGCTTATAAAATAGCACCTCATGTAAGTGGAATAAACAAGTCAATTTGGAGTCATATTCTGATATACACTTTTAGACTACAAATATTTCTATCTCTTGTAGTTCTCTGCTTTCTATTTCCAACATTTGTGGCATCTAGAGCTAGGTTCAATTATGATGGCCAGCAACGGAAGTTCGATGAGTGCTACACAACTACTCATTCCAGTCTTCAAAGGAGAAGGCTATGAATACTGGAGTATTCGGATGCAGACTCTACTGAGGTCTCAAGATCTATGGGACTTCGTGGAGCAGGGATATGCAGATCCCGACGAGGCGAACAGATTGCGGGAGAACAAGAAGAAAGACTCGAAGGCGTTGGCGATCATCCAGCAAGCGGTGCACGACAGCGTCTTCTCCAGAATTGCAACGGCGACCACCTCGAAGCAAGCTTGGTCAACTTTGCAGAAAGAATTCAAGGGAGATTCAAAAGTCATCGTCGTGAGATTGCAATCACTTCGACGTGACTTTGAAACGCTGATCATGAAGAATGGAGAATCTGTGGCTGATTTTTTGTCAAGGGCAATGGCAACTGTCAGTCAAATGCGATCTTGTGGAGATAAGATCACGGACCAGACCATCGTTGAGAAGGTGCTCAGAAGCTTGACTCCAAAGTTTGATCATGTTGTTGCTGCAATTGAAGAATCAAAGGACCTATCGGTTTTTTCATTTGAAGAACTAATGGGATCTCTTCAAGCTCATGAGTCAAGGATTAACCGATCGTTTGAAAAGTCTGATGAAAAAGCTTTTCAAGTGAAAGGTGAATTCTCCAATCGGAAGGAGTTCTCTACGGCAAGAGGACGAGGCCGAGGAGGTTTCTGAGGTCGCGGGCGTGACCAAGGTCGAGATCGTGGCGGTCGATCTGATGCAAAGCAATATTTTGGTGGACAGCAAGGCGACAAGAGCCAAATTCAGTGTCATAATTGCGGCAAATATGGGCACGTGAAATCAGATTGTTGGTCGAAGGAAAAACAAGCAAATTGCGTCCAAGAAGAGGCGAATGATAACAAGTTATTCATGGCGGTTGCAGACGCCGTGGATGTGCCGAATGATGCGTGGTTCGTGGATAGTGGTTGCTCGAATCACATGTGTTCCAACAAGGAGATGTTCAAAGAGCTCGATGAATCTCACAAGATTCAAGTCAGGCTAGGTGATGACAAATCTATTCAAGTTGAGGGAAAAGGTACTGTTGCAGTAAAGGATGGCCATGGTAACACCAAACTCATTTATGATGTCTATTTTATTCCACACTTGGCACATAATTTATTGAGTGTTGGGCAATTGATATCTACTGGATATATGGTGGTGTTTGATGATCGTTTATGTGTCATCAAAGAAAAAAAATCTGGGCAAATCATTGCAAAGGTTTGCATGATGGAGAATAGAATGTTTCCGCTGCGAATGTCAAATGTGGAGAAATATGCTCTTGTTTCTAGCACGCAAGAGGCGTCGAGGCTGTGGCATTTACGATATGGGCATCTCAACACAAATGGATTAAAGCTTCTATGGGAGAAAGGTATGGTTCATGGGCTGCCTAAAATTGATGATTTTGATTTATGTGAAGGATGTATCTATGGGAAACAGAGGAGGAAATCCTTTCCTAGTGGTGTATCGTGGAGAGCTTCTAATTGTCTTGAGCTCATTCATGCTGATTTGTGCGGGCCTATAAATACGGAGTCGATTGGTGGAAGTCGGTATTTCTTTCTAATTACCGATGATTATAGTCGCATGAGTTGGGTTTATTTTATGAAAAATAAATCCGAAGCGTTTGAGAACTTCAAGAATTTCAAGGCTATGGTGGAGAAGCAAAGTGAGAAGAGCATCAAGGTTCTTCGTACAGATAGGGGTGGTGAGTTTTGCTCTAATGAATTTAATCATTTTTGCGAGACTAATGGAATACGCAGAGAGTTGACAGCACCATATACGCTAGAGGAAAAATCGCACCGTTGTAGAGATGGCGAGAAGCATGTTGAAGGCGAAGCATCTCCACAACTCCTTGTGGGCAGAAGCTGTTGCTACTGCCGTATTCTTGCTGAATTTATCTCCTACAAAAGATGTTCAAAATCGCACACCATATGAAGCTTGGGGAGGTACGAAGCCGACGGTGAGCCATCTAAAGATTTTTGGATGCGTAGCTTATGCTTTGGTGAGCTCTCAACATCGTCGAAAGCTTGACGAGAAATCTGAAAAGTGTATCTTCATTGGATACTCTTCTCAATCTAAAGCATACAAGCTATATAAACCTCTTAGTGGAAAAGTTATTATCAGCAGAGACGTTGTTTTTCATGAAGATGCTGACTGGGATTGGGAGAGCAAGCAAGATGATCCATATACTCTCTTCCCGCTGGACACGAGTGATGCAAATTCTGGTGTAAATTCGCCGCACAACAGCCCTCCGAATTCACCACAAGACAGCCCCATAAACTCACCAAATACTACTCCTCCAAATACGCCTCATACCAGCCCTATAAATCCTCCAAACTTAAATACACCACCGTCATTAGGTAGTTGTTCATCTCTCGAAACACCTCCTCCACGAGGCTACAGGTCTCTAACTGAACTTTATGAGAGATGTACTTTTGCTCTTATGGTTGCGGATCCAAATCGGTTCCATGATGCTGTTGGAGAAGAGAAGTGGTAGAATGCAATGAATGAGGAGATTGCAGCAATTGAAAAGAATGGAACTTGGATGCTGGAAGACTTGCCGGAAAATAAGAGTGCAATTGGCTTGAAGTGGGTGTTCAAGACGAAGTATAATGCAGATGGGAGTGTGCAGAAACACAAGGCTCGTTTGGTTGTCAAGGGCTATGCGCAGAAGCAGGGCATCGACTATGAGGAAACGTTCTCTCCGGTTGCTCGCTTCGAAACCGTGAGAATGTTCTTGGCTTTGGCTGCACATCTTAAGTGGCCTATCTATCAACTTGATGTCAAGTCTGCGTTTCTGAACGGAGACTTGGAGGAGGAAGTCTATGTCGTGCAGCCGGAAGGATTCGTTGTTGAAGGCATGGAGGATAAGGTCTATAGGTTGAAGAAAGCGTTATATGGCTTGAAGCAGGCTCCGCGAGCGTGGTACAGCAAGCTGGATTCGTTTTTCCAGCAAGATGGATTTGAACGAAGTGCTAACGAGCCTACATTGTATGCAAAGAAGGGAAGTAACGGTAGCTTGCTCCTAGTTTGTGTATATGTTGATGATATAATATATATGAGATCTTCTAACTCTCTTGTTACTGAGTTCAAAGAGAGTATGATGAATATGTTTGAGATGACAGATTTGGGTTTGCTTAATTATTTTCTTGGATTGGAAATTAAGCAAGGAGAAGATGGAGTGTTCGTTTTCCAGAAAAAGTATGCCGAGGATCTTCTCAAACGCTTCCACATGAGGAATTGCAGAGCTGCAGTTACTCCCATGAATATGAATGAAAAGTTACAGCTCAAAGATGGTACGGAGGAAGCTGATGCAGTAAGCTTTCGGAGTCTAGTTGGAGGTTTGATTTATTTAACGCATACGAGGCCCGATATTGCCTTTGCCGTTGGTATGGTTTCCAGATTTATGCACAATCCAACACGTCAACATTTTGGAGCTGCAAAAAGGATTCTTCGCTACATAGCTGGAACTCAAAATTTTGGTATTTGGTACTCAAATGTTGCTGATTTTGAGTTGGTTGGGTTCACGGACAGTGATTGGGCAGGTTTGGTGGATGATAGGCGAAGTACTTCAGGCTTCGTGTTCAATCTTGGGTCTGGAGCTGTGACATGGAGTTCGAAGAAGCAAGGAGTAACAACGCTTTCGACTGCAGAAGCAGAGTATGTGGCTGCTACTTCTTCAGCTTGTCAAGGAGTGTGGTTGAGAAGGTTATTGGCTGATTTCGAGCAGGAGCAGAAGGAGGCTACTGGAATTTTCTGTGATAATCAATCAGCTGTTGCGATTGCAAAGAATCCAGTTATGCACGGGAGAACGAAGCACATCGATATTAAGTTTCACTTCATAAGAGATTTGATTAATGAAGGGGTCATCTCTTTGAAGTTTTGCAGCAGCCTTGAGAACTTGGCTGATATTTTCACCAAGTCATTTTCTTCGGAGAAGCACGTCAAGTTCAGAAATATGCTCGGAGTGTGCAATTATGAATCAAGGGGGAGTGTTGAATGCAGATTGCTGACTCATAATTGAAAGTATCGGGACTTAGTCTTTGTTGGTTTCAGCTTTAGTTTGACTCATTCTTAGTTAGTTGTTTAGTGTTCCTAGTCATTAGCTATATTCTGTTATTGCTGATTTTTAGTTCATTTCAGTTTGCCGTTGTAATCTTCATTCTTAGAGGGCTTATAAATAGCACCTCATGTAAGTGGAATAAACAAGTCAATTTGGAGTCATATTCTGATATACACTTTTAGACTACGAATATTTCTATCTCTTGTTGTTATCTGCTTTCTATTTCCAACATTTCCTTGGACCGCCGCGTCCTCTCGGCGCGCAACCCCCCGCAGCCCCGGTTTCGCCACATCGAGCACCAACCCCCTCCGCCGCTCAAAACCCCTCTCAAAGGCGATGGTGAAACAACATTCTCCACATTCAGGCTAAGCCGCGATCACATCAACGCCCTCAAGCAAAAATGCAATGATGGTGCGAATTATACCATGTACGAGGTGGTGGCAGGCCACGTGTGGCGCTGCGTGAGCATTGCCCGCAGCCTGCCGCCAGATCAGCAGACGAAGCTGCAGTTGCCGGTGGACGTGCGGCAGAGGCTACGGCCCCCTCTCCCGCTTGGATACTTCGGGAACGGGATATTCTACACGGGCGCATTTGCTCTGATTGGGGATCTTGTATTGAAGCCGTTGAGATTCGCGGTGGAGAAAGTGCACGAGGCAATCGCTCGAATGGACGACGAATACTTAAGGTCTGCTCTGGATTACTTGGAGTTGCATTTGCAGAATAGAGAAGGCATTGTTCGTACACAGAACCATGTGAAATGCCCCAATTTCGGGATAACGAGCTGGGTTAGGCTGCCGGTTCACAAGTCGGAATTCGGGTTGGGGAAGCCTGTTTTTATCTGTCCCGGCGGAGCTCTCTCAGAAGGCAAGAGTTTTCTATTTTCTGATAAGGAAAATGAAGGGATCGTGTTTCTTGCAATCACGCTGCACCAACCACATATGGAACGATTTCAGAAGTTGCTATACGACAACGATTCATGGATCATGTCTAATGTTTAAGCATTCTAGTAATAAGTTCCTTCTTTTATTGTGCACGATTGGTTAATGTGTCCATGTGTGTTTGTACCACTAAGAATTTAACTCCAACTGAGAAGTGTTTTTATTTGAACTCATCTACTTGTATTTGAGTAGGAGTATTTTTTATTTCTCATTTTTTTTCTACTTTTACACTACATTAATTAGCTATGATAATAAAATTTTCTCTTCCATAAATTTCAAATGAGACATCTTGTTAACTAAAAGTTACTCCGTCTATCCTATTAATAGTGATGCATTTATTTTAGGCACAAAAATTAAGGAAATGAATATTTAAAAAGTTAAGTGGAGTGTATTGACAATAAAACATGAAAGAGAATCAAGTAGGAGCATTGTGAAAGAATAAACTAAAAAAGATAAATGAGTTATATTTTGCCAAAAAAAATGATCGAACTTTAATAGGACAATCAAAAAAATAATGGAATGGATAAAATACTCCGTATATTGTTTTATAGAATTTTTAATTAATAATTTTATCATGGCAATCATAAAATTATGGACGAGATATTTGTAAAGCTTCGTGCATTTTTAAAAAAATAGTCCTTTTTTTCGTCGATTCTACAAATTAATTGGTCCACATCCCGTTTTAGAACCATGTTCACAATTCATAACACTTATATAATACTCCATCTTATTCATATATTATACCACTAAGCTCATATATATGAACTAAACGATACTATTAATAATGCACTAATTAACACCAGCCTTCAACATCTGACGTACGTCTTAAGCCGATGGTGAGAAATGTAAAAATAAAGTAAAATAATGGTCTATTAGATGGAATGTGAAATAAAGGGAAAACAAATTTAGAATTTCTTTTACAAATTTTTGGGTCTTCGTACTAATGCATTTTGTTACATTAGGTCATTTTACAAATTTTGTTTAATTAAGTCGTTATACTAATACATTGTAATTTAAGAGATTCTTTTGTTGGATATTTATTTAACGGAGTTCAAAATCTAATTAACTTTTCTCATATTAATGAATTTTTTTATTAAAATTAGTTCAGTCATAATATTAACTCAACTAGCTAGCAATGAGAAAATGATAAATCAAAATATATTAATATAAAACGTAGGCATAAAATAGCTAAAATTCAAAACTTAAAATTTGTAAATTGTTCCCATAAATAATAGTAGTGAACTACAATAACAAGGAGTATAATTCATTTTATTAGTCGCAAAACACAAAACGTCTCAATATAGAATTATAATCTAGACTAATTTCATGGAACCAAACTAAACTAATTAATTTTGGAAAGACACAAAACACATTAATACAGAATTCAACTAAACTAATTAAATTTGGAAAGACGCAAAACACGTTGATGTAGAATTATAATCTATTTGAGGTAAACTGATTAAATCATGTTTATATAGAATGTGGGCTAATTTATAAAAGTCCACTAATTAAATTAGGCTAATTCAATAACTCAATCTTATATTAATAGGATTAATTAGGTTAAATACAATCTTCTTCGCCTCCGTTCCATTGTCGTCTGAGTTCTTTTCTGCACGTTTTTTCTTTTTGTATGTTTATGCATGTATCTTTCTCACTCTTTTCTGTTTTGATAATTAACCTTAACTTAATGTTATAAAATCAAATTTTAAAAATTTAATTTGAATTTAATTTAGTGTAAATAAAAGTATAGATATATCTTGTACAAAAACTCAAAATGAGATAGAATTTGGGGTATCATCATATGCTCAGAGCTATTTTGAATTTTGCAATTAGATATTGCCAGTTAACCTTGCATATTTTCTGTTTTTTAAATTATATTTTAATAAAAATTGTTTTAATGGAAATTTTGATAGTTCGTGTTAAATTCATGATAATTTGGTAATTCGAAGTAAAACTGTTGACAAATTGGTTCGATCGGCCGCGGTCTTACTGCTGTCATTTTGTAAAGCTGTTATCGACGCATATTGCCGTTGGTACTCCCGTGTTTTTTATTTTTTTGTCGTGCAACTTTATTCACGTGTATTGTCATGCCATCATAATTTAAAAATAATCCTTTTGAAGAATGAAACTGTAAATATTCCATGTTATTTTCATAGAATTAAAACCTTGGGCTAATCCAATATATACAAGTCTCATATCTCATATTTTTCCCATGTCATTTCATAATCCACACTTTTCCCCTATTCTCCTTTCAAGAAAACTAAACTAAAAAAATGGACGGAAGCAGCATAGACCAAAGCACGACCAGTGAATCCAAATCGATCACTCCACCGGGGTGTGGTGTCGCAGCCCAACGCCCGGTGGGGACAAACACAAGCGCGTGTGGCTTGGCACCTTCAAAGACGAGGAGGTGGCCGCCCACCCCCAACCTCAATCCCCTCTCGGAGGACGAGATCGCGTTCCTCAATTCCCACTCCAAGGACGAGATCGTCGAGGAAGCACACCTACCGCGACGAGCTCGCCCAGAGTCCATGGAAGCCCCTCGCGGTGCGAGCATCTATTCGAGAAGGAGTTTTATTGCACGTGGAGGATTCCGGCGGTAAGGTTTGGAGATTCCGGTATTCGTATTGGAAGAGCTACGTGCTGACCAAGGGGTGGAGCCGTTTCGTGAAGGACAAGAAATTGCGGGCTCCGGAGATCGACCGGCCCGGATAGGCAGCTTTACATTGATTGTCATGTGAGTAATAGTGGGCCGGATGGCCCGATTTCTCCGGAATAGCGGCGATGAGTCATGACAGTTTTATTAGGATGTAAAATTGCTAATCCTAACAAGAAACAAAGGATTATTGATAATATGTAGGGGTGGCGAAACGGGTTACCCGCGGGTATCCGCACCTGACAAGTCGGGTACCCGTACCCGATTTTAGCTAAATTGGTTGTCCCAATACCCGCCCCGTGAGATACCGGGATTATCCGATACCCGTGTCGGGTATCCCGTACCCGGCATTGCGGGTACCCGTACCCGACCCGAAATTCGAATAAAAAATTTGAAAACCATAATAATCGTCAATGTTCCCTAATTTACTTAATTAATATTGATGGTAAACTTTGAATAGATTAAGAATAAAAGTAAGGGGACTCTATAGCTAGTTACGATAAGTTTTCAATTGTATGTTCGTCGGAATATAAAAATGTTTCAAAAGAACTCTTAGAAACATTTCATTTTCTTCACTCATTTTGGAAAAATAATAATATAAATACTCTTCTCTACATTATTATCTCTCTTACTTTATTTTTTCTCCATTCTAACTATTTATTTTTAATTTTTCAAAATGAATGTGTATATGACTATTATTATTTAACTATTTATTTTTTTCTCTAATTTAACTAGGGGTGGCAAATCGTGCGTGTTAGGTCGTTATCGTGTCGACACGATAACAACACGAACACGATAACAACAAACACGAACACGACCCGTTAAGAAAACCTCAAACACGAATACGAACACGACCCGCTACCCTCAGACACGAACACGACATGAACCCATTAACGACACGAACCGTTTCGGGTCAACACGACACGAACACGACACGAACCCATTAATGACACGAAAATAAGTATTGAAAAATGAAAATAATAAGAATAATAATATTAAAATATTATGTGTTAATAAGAATAATAATATTAAAATATTATGTGTTAACGGATAACACGAACACGACACGAACACGCATTGTTAACGGATAACACGAACCCGACACGAACACGACACGAAATTTTCGTGTCCTTAATGGGTCGACCCGATAAGGACACGAACACGATAAGCTCTGACCCAAACCCATTAATTTCGTGCCGGTTCGTGTCGTGTTATCGTGTCGTGTCAAAAATTGCCAGCCCTAAATTTAACTATTTGAAACGCCTCTATTAATATGGAATGGAGGGAGTATTAAAAATGATATATGGCTCTAATATTAATAATAACGGGTATTAACGGGACTAACGGGTATACCCGTACGGGTAGTGGGTATACCCGCTACCCGCAAAACTCTAAAACACACTACCCGATCCCGCCCAATTTTTCGTTATCGTCGGGTATCGAGTACCCGACAGCCGACGGGTAGCGGGTCGAGATGGGAATTACCCATTACCCGCTACCCATTTTGCCACCCCTAATAATATGTGACATCTTATTTCGAGATTTTTGAAAATTTATTTCTTCTTTTAAAAAATTTAAATGGCTTTAATTTTTACTCCGTCCCCCCCCCCCCCCCCCCCGGCCAAATTTCCGGTATCTTTTTCGCTGCCATATGCCTGAATTTTGGAATAGTACTGGTTTTTGCTTTTGTTGAAATTGATTTGGGTGTGGGCCGTGTGGCGTGTTGTACTTATCAGTCATTCATACTCCTCAATGCGCCGATATGCAAGAATGATAAATTTAAATTGATATTATCATGATGAAATTCAGAAACTATATACGGAGTACTCCCTCCGTCCCAAGGAAGATGACCCATTCCTTGGACGGCACGAGATTTTATGTAACTTTATTTTGTGTGTTAAGTGGAGAGAGTAAAGTAAGAGAGAGAGAATAAAGTAGAGATAAAAGGATTTCCATTTTAAGCAATGGGTCATCTTGATTGGGACAAACAAAAAAGGAAAGTGAGTCATCTTTAATGGGACGGAGGGAGTAATATTTATTGACATATGGATTAATGAAGAGTATGAGTTTTTATTTGAAATTGCACTGTTATTGTATGCGGATTGTGCATCTTGAAATATGGAAGTATGGAACTAAGATATTGCGTTAGGGCATTCACAATGGGACGGAGGAAGCAACGCTCTAAGCCCTGCCCTATGTTCAGCCACATCAGCATTCTATCCTCCGCCCCTTTCATCTACAAAGGAACGGACTATAGACAACCATATAGTCCGCCCTAAGCATTTTATTTATTATTTGAATATTTAAATACTACAAAAATTGAAAAAAGCAACTTCATTTCATTGATGGTTCAAATTACAGTATATCATTTAGTTAGCAAGAATAAAAATATATTTTTTATGTTTGCAAATTCAGTAATCCTAATTTTAGTATTAAAGGCATATCCTATTGTTAGTATTTATTTTTTATTTTTTATATTTTGTGCTTGCAAATATGAAAATTTTCAGAATTCATTATTGAATTTAGAGAGAAATTGAGATGGGGAAGAGAGTGGAATGAAAGATGTGAAATGAAGTAAAAAAAAATGGTGATATATATAGAAGAAAATATATAAAAAAAAATGTGTGCATCGTCCGGCCTATCCTCCGTACCCCCCAATGGGGCGGTGGATGGGCAGTAGAATGCATCCTCGTGTCATAGTCCGCAGACGATCTATCATCCGCGGAGGATAATGTGTGCTTAGTTCGAACCCTTACAATGGCGGACTAAGGGGCGGAGAATGCATCGTCCGTCACATCCTCTGCCTCATTATGGATGCTCTTATGTATAAATAAGTTATGTATAAATAAGTCAATTAATCAAGTATACACATATATTAAAGCCAAATATAGTTAGAATTCAAAAGACATGCATCCATAAAAGTACTATTTGTTATGGATCACTACAATAAACTTATTTTTTTAACACAAAAGTTGAAACGAAATTACTTGGCGTTGAATTTTTTAAGAAAATAACAATAATTTAGAACGCAAAAGAAAGTCTTTTACGGATAAATTAATTTAATCTTTTGATTTTATTTAAAACGCTTCTGTTTACATCCTCTAATTTTAATTGGGACACCAACAGTAATAATATTTTTTAAAATATTGATGATATATTTAAAAATATAAATTAGCGTCCTCATTAATAATAAAAAATGTCTTCAACGATTTTTATTACAGCGAATTCAAGATAAAATATTGCGGCATAATAGATTATAGATGTGTAAGTCACGTGTTGAGGTTTAGAATTGGGCTTTACTAAAGTTTGAAAATATTTGCTAAAGCCATTAACTTGGGCCTAAGTCGATAACCTATTTAAAAACTCGATCCCTCGTTCTTATTTCTCTCCCATGTTATTCTATTTGTCACCTTTCAAGCTTAATAACTATACTACAGAAAAAATACTTGAAAGTCTTATAGAGATACTGGATAGATATATAATAGAAGGACTACGATTCATACCATACCAAATTAGTTTTCAACGTCGAACAACATCATTTCATTATAATGAACTAATGACAAACTTAAAATGAACTTTGAATTTTTAAATTACATAAGATGACATCATTGTTTTTAAGTTTCTGAATTTCCTATCATGAACTATGAATAAAGTTGTAATGAATATGTTTGGTATTTTGCGGTTAAAACTCGTTTGGTATTTCCTCCGTTTCCTTATAGTTGAGGTGGAATGTTTTTGCCACGGAGTTTAATAAATGAATATTTAGAGTATCAAGTAGATAGATAATAAAAGGAGGAGAAAGAAAAAAAAAAAAGAAAAAAAAGTAAAGTCAATAGAGTAGAAAATTATTTCTGATATAACAAAATAAGTTAGTTAGTTGCTGGATTGATTAAAACGGAGAGGGAATTGAAAGTGTGTTTAAAGAAATCAAATCAAGCTCAAGGGCGCCCAAATTAATCCCAAATTCTTTCTGAGACAAATGAAGAAAAGTTGCAGTGAAAACGACGATTGATTGGGGAATTTCGTCGAACTCATGGCGGCGAAGCAGTTGATCATAGCTGTCGAAGGCACTGCCGCCACTGGGCCCTTCTGGCAGACTATCTTCTCCGACTACTTGGACAAGATCATTCGGTATCTTTCTAAAAAACTCGCTACACCACTGCGATTTTTTTTTTGTGTGTGTATGTATGTGCGCACGTCTAGTTGATCATGGTTTGTCTTGGAATTCTTGGCTTGCTTATTAACTGTTCTTGTATTGACTGTTAAGATTGGATTTGCACTGCTATTTGCGTGAAAATTATGATCCTCAAGCAATGTGAAATACACTGATCTCATGCAGTTTTTTCCTTAAATCTTTGCAGATGTTTCTGTGGGGATGATTCCATAGATAAGGTACGCATAAATGGCACTTTTCATATGTTTACTTGAATGAATAGGACTAGATTTGGTGTTTTTCATGTTATGTTCTTCTATTTCATGTTTCATTTTGTTTTCACTTTTCAGGAGACATCAACCCCACAAGTGGAGCTATCACTGGTTGTGTTCACCGTTCATGGTCCATACAGTGGTGTGTAGTTTGTGTTCTAATATTAACCTGTTTGACATATTTAAAAAGAAATCCAGAGTAATATTATCCTGCCTTATATGATCTTTAATTGCCATCAATGTTTGTCATTCTTTCAGCTTGCCTTGTACGGCGGACTGGTTGGACTAGGAACATGGACTTGTTGCTGCACTGGCTCTCAGTCATACCTTTTGCAGGTGGTGGTTTCAGTGATGCCGCAATTGCTGAAGGGCTAGCTGAAGCTTTAATGGTATCTGGATGTGTAATTTTATTCTTACAAGTTTATTATAGAGTATCTTCTTATTTTGGAATTGGCAACATACAAATTGCAAGTTATAGTTTATCTCATTTTTTGTGATGATAACCTTGATAATGTTTGGCCACATTATGACTCCTGAATTGCCTCTAAACTACAGGTTGATCCTAATTTTCTGCATTATGATTCTTGAGGATAATAGATATGTAACCGAGGGCTATATACCATTGTATTATTGTCATTCCTTCAACATTTTATGGTAATTTACTATACTTATTTTTTTTGCATTCACCAGATGTTCTCTATCTCAAATGGAAACCAAAATCAGAATATGGAGTCACAAAGACATTGTATTCTTATTGCTGCAAGCAACCCTTACCCATTGCCAACACCTGTATATGGATCACAATCCCAGCGTACAAAGCAGAGCGACAACACTGAAACACCAACAGATAATCGCCTATTTGATGCAGAAGCAGTAGCAAAATCATTCACCCAGGTACTGCGAAAATATTTCATCTGCCTTGAATAAAAGCCTTTTCATATTACTAGGCATCTCAGCAGCATTCGTTTTTTTTTTTTTTTGCAGTCTGCTATCTCTCTATCTGTTATTTGTCCAAGGAAGCTACCCAAACTTGGAGCTATCTACAATGCAGTACGTTTTCCACTTACCCAAAGTTTATATGTGTGCATCCTACTGTGCTCCTTACAAACTTGCCTGGGTTTACTCTAAATTCATTAGAGTTGCTTTTGCTTTGCTTTTGTAATGTTTTGATGGTTGTGCAATTTGCTGTTTCCACTCCAGTCTTGAATTGAATTGAGATGCAATCTTTCAGCTTGTATTTTATCTTTCAAAGAGCTAATGACTATGCTGAATATTATCGACATGTTAATCAGGGAAAGAACAATCCACGAGCCACAGATCCACCGCCAGATAATGTTAAAAATCCTCACTTCCTTGTCCTCATCTCAGATAATTTTGTGGAGGCTCGCATTGCCTTAACTAGGTCCGGGTTGTTAAATTTTCCATCAAATCAAAACCCCGTGAAGATGGATGTGACACCAACTGGTCCTGCTCCTTTGATGTCTGGACCACTTCCATCAGGTAGTTTTTGCTTGCTTATCTTAGTTTGTTGCCTATTATTGCCATGCTTTAATTTTTTAAATAACATGAACCTAGATCTTCGGTAAATATCACTTCCAACGAATTCTTTTTGTTGTTAGGTGAATAATTTAGTCATCACACTCTATGATCTATCTATTTATTCGCTCTTGATCAACAAGTTATCTAAGATTATTAGAATATGGTTGCTTGCTTTCTAATTTTGTTTTGTGCTGGATGAGTTCTATTATAATCTTGGCAATATAAATATTTGGTGCTTATGCTATACACTTTTTCCACATATTTCAGCTATTGCTAAGCCTGCTTCTCAAACTGTTGCAAGCTTACAAACTTCTTCACCAATATCAACGTCACAGGAAATGGCTCCAAACACTGAAAATGCTCAAGATATGAAACCTCTTGCAAACAATACAATGCCCTCCTTGCATCCAGTTGGAGGTGCAGAAGCAAATGTGAGAATTTTGAATGACGTGGCACAAGCAAGTCAAGTCCTAGCTAATGGAACCTCTATTGCGCTTCCTTCTATGGGTGGTACGCCTATGCTATCAAATATGATGTCTAATGGAATGACGTCGTCAGTGCCTTCAGCTCAAATTGTAATGTCATCTGGTCCATCAGCTGTCGCATCAATTACCCAATCATTGCCAACACCCGCTGCCACCAAACAAATGGCACAGATAGGAACGGGTATGAATCAGAACATGATGAGTGGTGGAGGTACGTCTGGTATTTCTTCTGGAAATGGCAGCATGATGCGTACTCCAGGAATGTCGCAACCGATGCAACCAGGAATGGAGCCTGTTGGGGTGAATGGTTCTGTGGTAAATATGCCCATCAATCAGCAGACATCGAGTACAATGCCGCCATCACAACCAATACAAGTTATATTCTGGGAGGTAACTTATGCTCTTCTCAAGTTGTTGGTATATAGGCTTAAGCAACCAAATATGCAAATTTTACAGTAACTAAAAAAATATCAAAGGATTTTTTCCTTGAAAATCTACTTGTGATTTTGCTTGCGGAAAATAAAGAATAATCAACATGCAAAATACAAAATTGAGTCCGTTGTTGCCATAGTGTAAGAATATTCAGCCTCTGATACTTTTTTTGAGTCCATTGTTACAGGGAAACTTATCAGGACAGCGTCAAGGCAAGCCTGTTTTCATCACTAGACTGGTGGTAAGCCCTTACAAACTTAAATTCTGAATCCTGTTCTACTTTTAAAAAACTGGTTACATGAAATTTGGATAATTGTTAGTTTGAAATGTTTTGAGTATAAATTATTCTATCATTTTACTTCTTCATGTTCTTATATTCAATTTTCTGGTGTCAGGGATACAGGAAGTCCTCAGCTTCTGAGACGTACGACAAATTTCCCCAATTCTTTACTTTGCCTTTACACATTTCTTGCATTGTTATTCTGCGGTTCTGATTAACTCATGAGAATGATTTCTCACAACATCAATGGCAATGTGCTTCTATTTTAAGTGACAACTGAACCTAATGATCACATCTTATTGACTTTATGTACTTTGTACTCCCTCCGTTTCATTTTAAGTGAGACGTATTCCTTTTTAGGGCGTTCCACTATATGTGAGACATTTCCTTTTATGGCAAAAAACAACACTCTACCTCTCTCTTACTTTTTCTCTCTACTTTTTTTCACTCCTAAAATCATGTTCCCAAAAGAAATGTCTCACAGTCACATGTAATGGGACGGAGGGAGTAACATTTTTTCTTACAGGCTTGGTGCAAATTGGCCTCCGACATTGCAGATGGTTCGCCTGATAACCCAGGACCAGATGAGAAACAAGTAATGTCCTCTTAGAAAAGTTGCACTCCTTTTGTTCGCATGTCTGATACACGTTATAGTTGTAGTTGAATACTTACCTGTGAGGTTATTGGTATGTATGCCAGGCAATACGCTGGAAAGGGTGATTTTCTAGTTTTTCGTGCAATGGATCAGCATGGATTTCTTGATCAGCTTAAAGATAAGAAACTTGTAAGTCATCAGTGCCACTAACTACGAACTTCGTTTAAACTACGGTTGCTAATCAATTAACTTATCTGATCAAACTACGAATTCCTTTTGTTTCGTTTTGAATGCATTTCTCATATTTCTCAGTTGGATGGAACTCGTAGTGTGCAGTAATACAGTTACCATCCCAGACACTGTTTGTCACACATTCCTATAAAGAATTGCACCTGATTGGAAAGCTTTACCCCGGGTAAGAAATATCTTACTCTGGTTCCGGTTGATCCTGCTACACCTTTCTTTCTCTGTCTCTCGACCAGACTATCATACCCATCATGTCTCTCCAGGATATGGTAGTGTTTAAGCCACAAATGACAAATCCTCAGCAACTTCAAATATGATGCAGCAGCAGCAACAACCACAATTTCAGCAACAGCAGCCCATTGGGCAAATTCATCAGCAGCAACGACCCCTCATGGCGCATCAGCAATAACAACAACCTCTTATGCAGTCGCATCAGCCTAGCATTAAAATCCTCAAATGCAACAATAGATGGTTGGTACGGGTATGAATCAAGGGTATGTGCAATGTGACGGACTATCCCAGTTACAGTCCCAAGAAACAGGTTTCGTTAGAAGGAGCTCTGAACATGCTGGCAGGAAATTTCCTGAGTTAACATTTCATATTTGCTATTAACCTGTAGACGGTAGGGTCACAAATCTTGGTAACTCATGCAAGGAAATTACATACTCCTTGACATGGTTTTAGTTTTGAACTTGCTTTTGCTGCTGCTGCTGCTGCAACTTGTAGGCAATCTGACGTGTAGTCGTAGAGGGTTTGTTTTACATTTTTGTCTTGCTGTTATTACAATGTGATATGGGTTCGTTTTCAAATCCACATTATACAAATGGGCATAATTTCACTTGTATATCAACAAGTCGCTTTTTTTCTTTTTTATCTTTCTTTCTTTATTTTCTTTAGTTTACGTAACTAGCAACACATGGTCTGGTTTAAGGGTTGAGATATCAGACATTAAGTGCATACCAGCGACTAGCGACTAAGAAGTACTCCTTCCATCCACGAAAAATAGAACAATTGGTGTATGTCACGGGTTTTAATGTAGAATTGGTAAAGTAAAAGAGAAGGGAAAAAAAGTAAAAGAGAAAAGGAGAAAAAATAAGTGATAAGTATTGTTAGTGAAATGATGTGTATGGTTATTATTTGTTGAAAACTTTCCATAAATGAATGTGTTCTATTTTTGTGGACGGCCAAAAATGGTAAATGTGCTCTATTTTTTGTGGATGGAGGGAGTATTAATTATATACATATATTCCATTTACTTTCCATTTTATCACAAATTATAGAGTGAACTACATCAAAAGTCCCTGACGTTTTCGGTTGTGACACTGCAGGTCCTTCAGAAAAAAAATATCCCCACATATATCTAACCTTAAAATTAATCACGAATCATGTTTTTATAGCCAATTTTCAGACTAAAATACCCAAATGCCTTCCAGGGCATTTCAGACATATTACACTCAAACTGCAGACCTACTCTGCCATCATATGCAGAACTTGCAGGCCATACTCAGTCACTTTTGTCAAATCAAAGTTGATATTTCCCATGCTGCCTCTATTTTAATGGTTTGACATTATAAATTCATTCTCTTCTTCTCCCACTTCAATTCAACACCCCCATTTACCTTCCTTTCATTTTCTTTCGTTTACGCATTCAGTGATCCTATAGCTAAGTTTGACATAGCGATTTGAGTAACTTGCACTCTGTCCGCTCTCTGACCGGTAAGGTGAATTTGGGACGATTTTGCATCTGAATTTGAGTGGATTTTGCAGCTGAATTAGGTTCCATTTTGCATCTGAATTTGGATTTTGCAGCTGAATTTGGGTCGATTTTGAATGTAAATTTGTGTGGATTTTGCAGTTGCAGCTGAATTTGGACAGATTTGGGTTGTATAAAATTTAGGGTTTATGCATCTAAGTTTTTAATATGTTGCATCTCAATTTTCAGGTGCTTGTTGTTGTAATGTCTTCTTCTAGTTCTCAATCGTACGAGTCAAGCTTTAATTGGAATTGGCCTCGTCCAGAGAGCGTGAACTGCAACCATGATCTTGTGGCCGCGTTAGTGATATCTAGGACTACAGCGAATCCTGGTCGGCATTACTATCGTTGTCCAATATGGAAGGTATGGTATGGCATGGCACAATCGCAGAGAAAATGTCCTTTTATATAGACGACATTCCATTGATTTTTGTATGAATTATGCAGGAAGATTATTGCAGATTCTTTCGCTGGGTTGATGTGGGTCTTTCCCCAAGTCAAGACACTTACTTTCAAAAAATCAAGCTCGAACGCGATAACTTTGAAGAACAACTCCGATGCAACAAAATTATGGAGGGTGTTCTTGAAGAAAAATTGCGTCTAAAAACTGATGAGTTTGAAGAGGTGAAGTTAAAATTGAGCTTGAAATCTGAGGAGTGCGTAAGGCTTAAGTTACAAATTGATAAAGCAACCAAAGTATCCCGAAATATGAAGATTGTTATATTGTTGTTATGTGTTGTAATTATTCTCCTTATGTAGTTCCTTATGTAATGTAAAATTGGATTGTTTTATTTGTTGAGATGTGTTGGAATCGTTTTGTTTTGTTGAGTAATAATGCAAAATCACTGATGAAATACCACACACACCTTGAATAAAATCACCAATGAAATACCACATCTTTTATACAAACACGAATGAAGTACCTAATGAAATCACGAATGAAGTACTAAAAGGTGTTAAGATTCTTAAACCTGAAATAAAATAACGAATTAAGTACCTCACATTTTTAGATAATCACGAACGAAATACCAAGACTGTTTAACAAACACCATAAGCAGATACGTAGATTAGTAGATTCTCGTGATTTGTATCCATGAGTCACTTAATAAATGGAAAAGTTGGATTATGAAACCATCATACGCCAAACAACAAACATTCAACATCGCATCAAAAAACCATCAAAATATTGTTACGTCAAAAACCATCAAAATATTGTTACTTCTGTTAGACATAATAGCGTAGTCATGCCAAAATACCAAAATAAACATTGTTTGAGCCAAGATATCAAAATAAAGGCTTCAAGCCCCCTGCCAAAAAAACCACAACATTGTTTAGATTTCACATCATCCAATCTTCTTAATCTTGATCCCTGCGACGGCCACAATGCTGCGGATTAGCCCTAGTCCGGCTTGAGGTAGGCCTCGTTGGAATTGTCTACAACAAACAACAAAGCGTGAGGAATTGACGCCCAATGGTTTAGATATGAAATATATTGATGAAAAGTAAATTCTAGCGCTGCTGCATTCTGTTGTGTGCGAGGTCGTCCCCTCCGTGGTGCTGGAGCTGGAGTGTTCTGTGTCATATAAACAAACATTAATGGACGCCAAACTGGTGGGGATTTCATATATTCATTGTGAATACTACCTCTTGATTTTGACGAGAGTTTGAAGACTCTGCCCTGTTATGGGTACTCGATGTAGATGAGTCAGTGGCCTGTGACGAACTATGACGAATTTCAGTACGAGCATCTACTCGGGGATCATTGGTGCAAGTTCTCCTGTTATGACCCTCTGTTCCGCACCGACGACATCTCAGTATATAGGTTCGCCTTAGTGACTCTGCTCCATTCTCGTGATGTCGAACCTGGGGCTCCTCGCGCCTGAGTTTCTTCGGCTGTCCACGTTGTCGCTTCATCCTTGGAGGCGCCAATTCGAATCCAACAGCAGAAGTCTTCGGCCAATTATCCATCCCATTGATTGGGTAGAGGACATTCTCGTACAGCATCGACATTGTGGACCTTAAATAATAACGGGAGACGTAGTCTGATACATCCTGCCCATTCTTGTTGATTGTTGCAATTGCATGAGTGCAGGGGATCCCATTCAGCTGCCATAATCTGCATGAGCATGTAAATTCACGCATGTTGACTACATACTGCCCAGACTATCCTGACACTTGGTATGAATCCTCTCCGGTCCTGACACTTATCCACGATCTCTTTGATAGCGGGCGGCAAAGGGTGATCATAGGTCTTGACCCACTGACCTCTAATTTGAATCCTCTCCATCTGACTGGTCCGAATCTCCTCCAACATGGTGATAATTGCCAACTCTCGAGCAATTGCTATTTTTGAATTGAAGGTCTCACATACGTTGTTGATGATAATATCACAACAGACATGCGTGGAGAAATATGCCTTCACCCATTTTTCTTTCGGGGCAACATGGAGTAGGTATTCATGTGCTTGGGGATATGTACTCTGAAACTCATCCATCCTTCATATTGCTCGTTGGTTGTACTGGACACAAGTTCCCACAACATCTCTTTAAAATTTTCCCCAATGAATCACTTCTTGAAGTTGTTGTATATGTGTTGAACACAAAACCGATGCTCGCTCTGTGGGACCTCCTGAAGAATGACTTTTGCGAGGCACTACAAATGGAACACAAACAAGACTACACTCAGTTAACAACAACACATGTGTAAAAAAACTCTACATTTTATAATCACAATCGAAGTGTTAATGTACATACATACATACTACATCCAAAAATCACATACAAAGTATTCATATATGAGTTAAATCACATACAAAGTATAAGTAAATAAAAAATCACATTTGAAGTACAAACGTTATAATGAAAGCACATAGCACATACCTTTTGCTGGTCAGACATGAAGACGTATCTAGGGGCATTTTCATGCAATTGTAGGTCCTCAGCTAGGTACGAGAGAAACCATTTCCACTGAGTGTAGCTCTCTGCCTCAGTCACCGCCCACGCAATAGGCCACCAACCGTTGTTGGGATCAATTCCAATAGTCGTCATCAGTTGGTCCCTATACATACCTCGCAAAAAAGCAAGCATCTAGGAAGATAATTGGGCGGAAAAAATGCATCCAACCCTTTTTCAAAGGACCCAAGCAACAATAAAACCTAAGGAATCTGAGGCGGTGCACACTTGAATCAGGGTGTGTCCGCTCCAACTCGGATTTGTAGTAGAACAACTTCCGGTATTGGAGTCCAACCTTCCCAAAAATGCCTTCTAATGCGGTGTCTCTTGCCCGATATGCCTTCATCCTACCAACTTTAATGCTGAACTCCTCATCCACACACTGGCGTATTGCAGACAATGGAATGTGAGGATTGACTTCGATTTTCTCTAAGTAACGATCAGCCAGCCACTTCGCCGTGAGCCATCTTTGTTCCAACACTTGCGAGCACGTGTGAGCATGATCTCGTTGCATATTCACAACCACGTAATCAGTATTGTTGTGGGTTTCGATTTTTCTTGCATACACATACCACTCACAGGACTTTTTTCTACAGATGGCACGAAGTCTCTTTCCATCATTTTGTCTCACATGCACTGGTCGTCTCGTCATAATCACGTACTGCCGCATGACCTCGTAGAAGAAATCTCGATCCTTAAAAAGATCACCAGGCTTCCAAACTAGAAGCTCCTTCGTCAGCTTGAAAGGTGTGTACTTTAGATCTTGTAGATCTTGAAGCTCATCCACGGTTTCTTGCTCACACGGTTGGTTTGGTTCGGAAGACAAGTTATTTTTATCCACAACAGCTGAGAACTTTCGCCGTTTGTTGGACCCTGACCCTCCACTGCCTCCACTGCCTTCATCATTCTGTTCTGGAGGAACCTGTCGTCCGATCTCCGGCTCATCACCCTCATGCTGATGTGCCGGCTGTTGTGGCTGACATAATGACTCATCGAATGAGGTGAACAACTGTTCATCTCGACACATATTAGCCAACGATATAAAATGGCTACCCTCATCGTCTTCATCTTCAGTCGTATATCCCTCATTATGAAGATGACATCCATCCGGAGCACACTCGAAAGCCTGACGGTATAAATCATCTTGGAAAAACTGCCGGGGAGCTTCATCAACTGTTTCTCTCGCAGCTTCAGTTGGGGCTGATCCTTGCACATGTGGGTTAACCTCGGACATGAGCATTTCATTAGTAATGTCCTCAACAATCGGAAAGAATTCATTGTCAACCCTAATGTTTGACTGTGGTTCACACCCACCATCCATGACGGGTTGGTATACATCTTCTTCATGGACAAATGCTCCGGCCCTGTCCACATCAGGTTGATCCACTTCAGCTTCAAATTCAGTAGGATGTTCGTCAACTACGACACTTGGACCAATCGGTGTAGAATGTTTAACACATGACGGTGTAGGTGCATCCTAATTCATATACACAAATGTACACGAAATCAAAATCACAAACAGAGTACCAAGTCAATTATAAAAATCACAACTCATTACCTCTTGTACGTGTGCATGGAAATCTCCTCCTCCAACATCTCCAACATCTCTTGTTATTGATTATGCCACAACTTCTGGTACCACATCTCCAAGTTCTGCTTCCGGCATAACATTAAGAGCTTCTGGTACCACATCTCCAAGGTCTGGTTCAGATGCTGGTTCAAATGATGCCGCCTCACTAACTTCTTCCGGCCTAACTTCTTCCACATATGCTACTGCTTCAACTGGTGTTCCATCCGACGGTATTGTTGCTTCCCTAACTGGCATAGCTTCAATATAAGATGCTACAACTTCAGAGGATATTTGTTGTTCAGCTTCCACCTCTTCAAATGCTTTCTCCAAATTTTGACGAGCTATCTCATCCTCCCTCTTCCAATGAGCACGCTTATCTTCTAAACTTTTAGTAAGATATTCCTCAAACTCAATATCCCTATCATACCAGCCAATCATCAAAGGCTACTCTGGTCCCCTTGCACATGATCCTCCTGCCTCTTCTTCCTTCTCGGTTGACGGTTTGGCACAATCGGTTCGTTTTCTTCAATGATGACTCGTGGGGTTTTCGACGCTCTGAATCTGAGAAGCTCCTCAGCTTCATCTTTCATTTTTTTCAGTAAGGCCGCCGCTCGGGTTAGCTCGACAACATACATGTGAACTAGCTTTGTCGAAGTAGACGCCACTTTGAGGAAATCCTTTAGATGTGGCTCCTCAATAATGGGCATCAAATGGCCGTCTATGAAAACCCCTTTGCAGTCAGCACTGTACTTTGGATCACAGTAATAGAACTCACATATCATCTTCATATCATACTTCAACTTTAAGATCATGCTCGAGAGGTCTACGAGGTCGAATTGTTCTATGGTACAGAAGTCGAAGAAGGTCAAATACCCCCCAACATACTTTTTTTCCTTCTTGGTAAAGAAGAAAGAATCACCATGATGGAAAGCAATGGAAAACCATCCTGGATGTTCCTCTGTCAATGCACAAAAAGACCGACAAAATCAGAAAATTAAAACCCTTAATTCCCAAAATTATCGGACAAACAGAAACAAAAAATCAAAGCAAAACAAGCAAAACAACAATAAAACCAAAATAACCAAAACAAATTCAAAAAAATTCAAATTTGGAGCCCTAAATCACACAACAAAAATCAGTATATATACGATTGAAATTAAAAACAGAACATACTATATTCCTCTTCCGGGTGGAAAAAAACCAGTTCAGGATCTCGGATATCCCATGTTTCTATATCCACATCTATGATCTCAGGTCCATGTCTTGGTGGCGGTGGCGGTGGTGTGGGTTCCTTTTTACGACGAGATGACTTCCGCGAAGATGACTCGCCGGCGCCGGAAGTACCAGTGGGCTTCCGCTTTTGCGTCATTCATGCAAAGAGAAGAGGGTTTGCAGAGGTTTAGGCGGGTGAGGGAAAAGTGATGGTGTGAAAATTTTGAATTGAGTATTTAACACATAAACACACACATTATCTATATATTTGAGATAGAGACAGAGAGAGAGGAAGTAGAGAGAGAGAGGAGAAATACGAACCGCCGCTGCTACATGTCAAATCGCATCAGGTCAACAGTGACCAATGTCAGCATGCAGCAGGCCGTCACTGCAAATTCTCAGATATTATGTTCATGCTCTGTCCAAAATGCCCTTTAAGGGCCGAAGAGTCTTTTAGTCACAAAAAAACAAGATACATGATTAATTTTAAAGTTAGATATATGTGGGGATATTTTTTTTTCTGAGGGACCTGCAGTGTCACAACTGAAAACGTCAGGGACTTTTGATGTACTTCACTCCAAATTATAAACTCCTGCCTATTTTTCTGATGATAGTCTCAAAATTTAACAAATCACAATAATTGGAATGTCAAGCGTATATATGAACAACACGCTTTGAAAGTTTCATGAATTGTCCTCCCACCTAAACTTTTAATGCTCCCTTCACTACCCTTGTAGTATACATATAGAATATTAAATTTGCTTAATCATAACTATACATACCATGATACTAAATGTTGCATTGACGTGATTTTCACTGCGGCGAATTCAGGATTCATAAATGAAGGGGGCGAAATATATATATTAGTAGATGGTTTAGGGTGAAAATAATAATTTTTTCCGATTGTTGGGGCGACGTCGGGCAAACGGAGGGGACGGACATAGTAATTTTACATCCGGATAAGAGGAAATTAACCGTACGGAGGAGGCGGCCCCCCTAGATCCGCCGGTATTCAAACCAAATAATACTTTTGTTCGAATCACCTACTATGTTTAGTACTACTAAAATTTACTTTATACACGCATCAAAATGCGACTTTAAAACTCTAACTCATGAAGAAAATTGTAATAAAACCTAACAGCAAGACCATACAAGTTTCCCAATAATTTAGTAGGCCAATTGTTTAACCAATCAACATCCATGCAGCAAATGTAAGAGCAAACCAATGAGTTTATAGTACAATTATGCTTAGTTCACCTATTTAAACTCATTAATTTGGTCCACCATTTTGTCATCCCACGGAAAACAAATTAAAAAGATAACTGAAAAAGGGATATGATTGAAAAAAGCAAATATGACCCCATATGTATTGTTTGCATCATTATTGTGTAGTGCGTAGAAAAATTGGTTGAAATTATGGACGTGGTACTATATGGTGTGTTTATTGAATTAACGAAGAATAAAAATAAAATTGTGATGCACTAGCTCAAATGATATTTTCAACGAACTTATTATGCTTTCCGAGGTTGCTTTACATTGAATCGTCAGATTTGATCCGATTCTAAAACAATGGATAAATCGGCTTGATTGTGATTCGTATATCCTGCAAAACCCTAATAAAGCTTTTCAATACACTCGTGGCTAACATTATATCGTGGCCAAATTCACTATTTCAATACACTCGTGGCCAAATTCACCAATACTAGTTAAGAAGTAGAGAAAATTTTCCTCATTAAATAACATAAATTTGATTAGAGTTGAATTATTTTATCATCCCAACCTTTGTAATACTCACCGCTGAGCTGCCTCTTTCACTCTATGATCAAATTAAATGAAGAAAAGGCCAGCGAAAATAGACACTAATTTATTTAATCGTGATAACTCGACTCTCTTTTCATGACATAATAAGAAATCAAAGATCATGCAAAACAAGTGAAACCCCAAAATCTAATTACAATAACAAAACAAACCTATTTCCCCTCCTCCCATTCAAAGCTTGTCTTCTCCCTCCCAACATTCAAAATCTGTATAAATATCATAGATTCGCAATCCTCCATTTTCATCAATGGAGAAATTGGTCGTCTTCTTTGCATTCCTCTCCATTTCCGCTGCCTCCAGAACACTCCCGCCCAATTCCAACTCCAATAATATCCTCCATGTTTCTGCCACCATTTCCAGCACCCAGTCCCTGTTCTCTCGCGTACTACCCTCAATGCACGCGGTACACCACCAGAAGCCGACCGTTTCGGTTTCGGTTTCTCCCCTCAGTTTCGACCTCCACCCGCGGCTGTCATTCAGCGGAACGTCGGAGGAGAACTACAAATCGCTCGCTCTGGCGCGCCTCCGCCGCGACTCCGCCCGAGTCAAGGCGATTCAGAGTAGGCTAGATCTACCGCCTCTGGAGGCGGAGAAGCTGGAGGGAGCGGTGATCTCCGGCACGAGCCAGGGCAGCGGCGAATACTTCAGCCGCGTGGGAGTGGGGAGGCCGCCGATGGAGGCGTACATGGTGCTGGATACAGGGAGTGACGTCAGCTGGGTGCAATGCGCACCCTGCGCAGATTGTTACCACCAATCCGACCCGAGGCTATCCTCCTCCTTCACGCCCCTCGCGTGTAACACACAGCAATGCCGATCTCTCGACGTCTCCGAATGCCGCAACGACACGTGTATCTACGAGGTCTCCTACGGCGACGGATCCTACACCGTCGGCGATTTCGTCACCGAGACAGTCACCTTCGCCGGATCTCAGTTGGTCGACAAAATCGCAATCGGCTGCGGCCACAACAACGAGGGGCTATTCGTCGGCGCCGCCGGTCTGATCGGCCTCGGCGGCGGCAAGCTCTCCTCCCCTCGCAGATCAACGCCACCTCCTTCTCCTACTGCCTCGTCGACCGCGATTCCGCCTCCGCCTCCACGCTCGATTTCAATTCCCCCGCGCCTCCGGGAGCCGTGACGGCGCCGATGGTGCGGAACCCTAGCCTGGACACGTTCTACTACGTGGATCTGTCCGGAATCAGCGTCTCCGGCGAGATGCTGCAGATCTCTCCGTCGACGTTCAAATTGAACGTCGACAGCGGCGAGGGAGGCGTGATTGTGGACTCCGGCACGGCTGTGACGAGGCTGCAGGAGGAGGCGTACGACGCGATGCGAGACGCGTTTAGGAAGGGGACGGCGGACCTGCCGGAGGCGGACGGAGTGGCGCTGTTCGACACGTGCTACGATCTGAGGTCAAGGACGAGCGTGGAGGTGCCGACGGTGTCGTTCCATTTCTCGAACGGGAAGGAGCTGGCTTTACCGGCGAAGAACTACATGATTCCGGTGGACTCGTTGGGGACCTTCTGCTTCGCCTTCGCAGCGACGTCGTCTGGGCTTGGGATTATTGGGAATGTTCAGCAGCAGGGGACACGTGTCACTTATGATCTCGCTAATTCTCTCATTGCCTTCTCTTCCAATAATTGCTAATCAAAAATTTTTACTACCAATAGATCTGAGATTTGTGAGTGAGTAGGCCGGGCCTTAACAACTTTAAGCCCATGGTTTGGGCCCATATAGAGGTTGTGTGTAAATTGTGTGGTACGAGTAATTATCTCAATATATAGTGTTCTTATCAATTGAGGAGTAATCCGCCGGGCTAACCCGAAATCGAATGTTTTGGGTTAGGTTTGTAATTTTTTAACTTGATAACATTTCAGCTCAATTTGCTTGTACCTGAGTAGAGTTGACCGAAATTTTTTGGACTGGCTCGATTGACATCCATACTACCACTTATAGTTGCCTCTAAATTTTGGATATATTTTGTTTTCAGTAAAGTTTTCTCAGTTTGAAATTGTACTTATTTTATGTGCATATAAGTATAATGTTATGGATTATGCATATTTGGTTGACAGTAATTGGTTTCAATTCATTATGCATATTTGGTTGATTGCATTTGGTTTCGGTTCATTTTAGCATAAGCATGTGAATGCCTTCTATTTTCCATTTATATGAATTTTTATAACATTATATTGGGATCATTAGAGTGATATTTGTTTCTTCTATTCACCTTGAAAATCTATTATCCATTCGTATAGTATATGAAATCTAAGAGAAATGTCATGTACTACTAAATTCAAAAATAAATTATTGGTTGTAAGTTACTGGACCCAAAACAAAACAGTACCTAAATAAATGATTCTCATTTTTTGCAATGGGGGCCATTCCTACCATCGAATATACACTTGTCTACTGTCTCTCCTTTTGCTGATCCATCACTATTCACCAACTTTTTTTTACGTATAGATATTACTCTTGAGTTCCAAGATCGATTTATTATGTTTTTTGACTAATCATGTGGGATTCCAAACTATTAGTCTTAATGATATTTTGTTGAATACCAATTCGATGCATTGCAATTAATGTAAGTATCATTATTATATTGACATACGTTCCATTTTGCGTACAGCTCAGTTTTGAGTAAAATATGAATATATTCCTATAGTAGAACTGTATTTTGTCTTTATTTTATAACAATCTCAACCACTGTTGCTGCCATATATCTCATGCAAATTCAATTCTCTCGAGTCTCTCGTGTGACAATAAAAGTAGTGTGGGTCTGTGGGAGGGGGTAACAAGCCTTGTTTGGTGGCAAATATTGAAGTTTAATCTTTGACATTTTTTTAACCACAATGCATCTTCGAAACTTGCATATAGGTCAACGATTTTTTATCAATCAGTCCATCCCCAAATTTTAGTCAAAATTATCACAAACGCCCTCACAATTTAGCCTCCACGCGCTGATCACTCGGTGCACGATACGGCTGAGTTTTCATTTTTTTTTTATTTAATGTTTTTTACTACTACTATTATTTTATAGTTTTTTTTTCCTAATTATATACCCACATTTCATTCTAGAGAAAAGAATGGGATTACGCTAGATTGTTGAGTAGTTTTTTAATTCTAGTTTTTTTACTTTTAAGAATTTTTAGTTATAGTTTCTAATTAGTGTGTATATTTAAATATTAAATTACTTTAATGTTCTAAATTCAAGTAATATGAAGTAATTTTTTTTAAATAATAAAGTACTAAGTTCAAGAAAATTGAAGTAGTTTCTCTTTTTATATAAATAATAATTTTGGAATTGAGTTGTGGCTTAAATCGGACGGATTGCATTGAGTGTTGAGGTTGAAATGAAAAAGAAAGTTGAAAATGGGGGTGTGGCTAAAATTTTGGAGCTGCATCAGTGGCGTATCCAAGATTTTGGATTCGAAGGTACGAAAAAAATTTCGAACAATCTTTTTCATTGTCTTAAATATAAATGTCTTGTATAAATGCGAATATAAGTACTAAACAAGAAATTATATTGTTTAGAAATAAATCTTTTGGACATAAAATATTTGACTAAAGTTTTAATCACTTTTTACATGATAATACTAGTTTTTGTGAACCCTGTGAACATAAATAATTTAAGCAAGATGTCTATTATTTTAGAAAATAAAAAATGTAGATCTTTTATTAGTTATAAATGTTTCACATGGGAGATGCTAAAATGACAACGTTATTTTGAATGACACTGTACCACCAATCTGAGCAGTTAGATTTTGGATCTGATTCACCCTTAGCTTGCCATGTGGCAGGCTCAATTTTAAATAAAAATATTTTAAAAAAATGCTAAAGGCTAAAATGGGAAATCTTCCTTTAAGTTTTATCTCTAACCTCAATTACGTCATTTCCTCTTCTCTCTTTCTTCAATTCTGGCAAATATTATTTCAAATCTTCATCAATAATCACCAAAATTCGCAGCGCTATTTTAAATCTGTGTAAATTCTTCCAAAGATCATGGATTGCTATTTTCAATCTCATTTTTCAATTGTGCAGATGTTCAATCTTTGTTGTTCTCGCAAATATTCAACCTCTCTAATTCATCATTAAATCTTCAACCTTCATTGAAACAATTCACCGATTTCGCTGACGGTAAGTATTACTTCTCTTCGTGTGATTGTTAAATTGCTTATTACATTTCATGGATTTTGATATGAGATTGAGTTTCATGAATTTGATAGGTAATTGAACTCACGGATTTGTATCTTCTCTTGTAAATGAAATTTAGGTATTGAGAATTGAATTTCTTTTGGTTATATTTCATATCTTACTGCAATTTAGTGATTGAGTGTTTGTATTACGCCTTACAAATTCGTCTGGCATATAACTTGACGGAATATGTTATGTTGCTTGCTTATGTTTACTAAATTGCATGTTACCGTTATTTAATGACCCATTGAAGAAATTCTCTGATTTCAAGAGTTTGCAAATGAAATTTATGTATTCGTAATTAAATTTCATGGAGTTCAGATTTAAAGATTGATTGTAATTTATTGATTGATTGTTTTATACAGATTTTGTACGTTTGTTTGCTTGTTTATATATGTGATATTGCTTGCTAATGGGTATTAAATTCCATGTCAGTTTTCAGCTGTAATGCAAGATTTTGGGAAAGAGTTGAGAGCTACTCCCCGACCTTACCTGGTATCGAAAAGAGAAAAAGAGTGGAAGAAGATTTTATTTCATTGGATGACCATATGTAATTGAAGTTCAGATACTTAAAGAGTTGAGATAAACTCCTCGGCATTGCAATCTGTAACAAGCGTTTTCACATACTATCATAAAAATTCGATAGTGCTTGCCTCAGAATATGTAATTGCTTGGTTGCATGTGTTGGATTGCTTGCTTCGTTATATGAAATATCATATCTTGTCATTAATTCCATATTCTTCTTTATAATTTAATTGCATCACATATTGCATGTCAATTTATCATTTAGTGCTTTGTATTACCAAGGATTTTAACATATTAGTGCTTGAAGTCGTTTGTACTCAACTCAAAATTTGTATCGCAATTTGCTGGCAATGTGTCAGAATATGTTACAAGAGTTTGTTTTGCTTGCCAATGTGTCATAATTTGCTTCCTATTGTAAATCATGTCTTATGCGAGTTTAACATTCAATGTCTACACCAAACAAAAAGTAACCAAAAACTATCTATGTATACATCAAAAGAAACCAAAAGTCATTTACCATCAGGAGTTAGTTTCCTAAAAAAAATTTAGACAAAACACATGGACGTTCATTCTCCTAAAACAATATCATTCACCATTTAAGGTCTGGAGTACTCTACAACTATCTTTTCAGCATCAACGGGTCCCTTCTATTGTGCCTCTTCAAAGTGGCGTGTTGTCGTACTCAATACATCATCCAAGAACTTATTTTGAGCTTCTACAGATTTCCTTCGAGTCATCTTGTGCAGCTTTGCAACTCTTTCTAACCATTGTTTAATCATGTTCTGTGTTGCATGACGAAAACCATTACACTTATTATTTATTAACAAGCACATTCCCAACCATTAATAAACAAATTATATACACATGCCTTTTGACACACATTTCCAATACTTTATTAAAGCGAAAATTAAAGGAACAATTAATAAGCTTGAACAAACAATTCTAACAAACTGAACATGCAATTCTAACATACCGAACAAGCAATTCTAACACTCTAAACAAGCAACACGTTTATCAAGCAATTCTAACACTTCGAACAAGCAATTCTACCATGCTGAAAAAGCAATACGTTTATCAAGCAATTCCAATGGGCAGACAATTTGAAATAGCTAAATAGTAGTAATGTATTAAAAGCACATTCCGAGATTGGAAAGCAACTTAAACACATGCCTTTTGAGCCACATTTTCAATGCTTATCAAGCAATTCTAACTCACTGAAAAGCAATTCTAACACACTTAACAAACATTTTTAACACACTGAATAAGCAATTATCAAACGAATTAATTGAATTGAATTGGAAGCAAAACTAAACGTATCACAATTAAATTGGAATCAGTAACCACCGAACAGAAGCACGTACCTGTTCTGTTCAGCGACGGCAACAGCTTCTATCATCGACGACCAGCGATGCCAAGCGATGAAATCTGGCGATAGAATCCTACTCAAAACCAAATTTATGCTACGAAGGTCAATTATATCGACAAGCAATTCTAACACTCTAAACAAGTAATTCTAACACGCTAAAAAAGCAATACGTTTATCAAGCAATTTCAACGGGCGGACAATTCGAAATAGCTTAATAATAATGTATTAACAAGCTCATTTCAAGCTATTGGTAAGCAACTTAAACACATGTCTTTTGACCCACATTTTCAATGCTTATCAAGCAATTCTAACTCACTGAACAAGCAATTTGTTTAACATGCAATTCCAACACACTTAACAAGCACTTATTAATCGAATTAATTGAATTGGATTGTAAGCAAAACTAAAACAATCACAAGCAATTGGAATAAATAACCAAGCAATCGGAATCAATAACAGCGACATCAGAAGCTTTTTTCTACGATGATCAGCAATGCCAAGCGATAACTTCTGGCGACGGAATCCTACTCATAAGCAAATTTAGGCGACGGAGGTCAATTATATCGACGGACGACTGGGACTGCTATTCAGCGATGGTAGTTCAAACGAAAAAAGGCAATCGATGACTTGCAGAAACCGTTTGATTAAGGATTACAGCGCCGCCGCCCTAGGTTAATTTTTTTTCCAAAATCGGTGCTCTTAATTGCAGAATGGGGGAGAGAAACGACTATGCATTTTCAATGTAGAAGTGTGTGAGAGAGATATCTATTTTGAATCTGTTTCCCAAATTACCGTGATTTTCCAAATTCCATATCAGTTTCAAGTTAGGTAAAATGCCAATAATACCCTTTCAAACAATGTTTACTTCACTATCAAGCAAGATGAACTCTATTTCTATAAATTAATCCAATCCGCTCAATTACTAGATCTAATGGATATAAATGGTGTTAGATTGTCATTTTAGTTAAGGAGTCACCATAGTGCACCCCTGTTTCACATAGATATGAATATAATTGCTACACAATTGATAAAATAGTTTATAAGTATTTTTTTTATTGAAAATTTGATGAAGAAGTATATAAACTTATTATTTCGATTGTCTTAGCAAACAAAAAAAATACATCTATTCTTTCAATTGTTTGAATAAAACTAAAAAAAAAAGTAAATACATTATTTTAAAGGAATAAAAAGCTATAGAACTTTTAATTGTTTGAATAAAATAAAACATTAAAAATTTAAATAAATTGTATTAACAAAATAAAACAGAAAAAGATTTAAATAAGTAAAATGATATAGAAAATTTAAGTATTAGAATAAAAGAATTGAGAAAAAAAAGGTATACAAATCAAAACATAAACGAATTGAGAAAAAAAAGGTATACAAATCAAAACATAAACGAATTGAGAAAAAAGGGTATAGAAATCAACGAAGGAAGAAAAAAAATGTAGAAATAAAAAAAAATGAGTTCAGCAATTGAGAGGATTAGAAATTAGAACCAGGGCATTGAAAATGGGGAGCACAACCACTTGACCAAAGAAGCTTTTAGAATAATGTATCTCAATATGTTGTATTAGTAGTTTAGTTCCTTCTTCTAAGGTGGATATGCCACTGAGGCATTGTGAATGCTCTAATAATCGAATCATAAAATTTCATTTCAAAATGTTACTCTCCAAGTCCATGAATAAATGTCATATTTCTAACCGGCTCGATTTTAAGAAATCTTTTGATTATGTAAAAGCAAGTGGCAGAAAAAGTTAGTGGAATGTGGATCCTATTTTTATATAATAGATTTATAATATAATGTGAATAGAGTGAGTTAGTGAAATATGATGCATACTTGCTAAATATAGTAAAAGTAAAATGAGACATTTATCAGCGGAAGAAAATAATACATTTTTAATTTATTACTCTCTCCGCATCCAAAAAATAAACAAGCTGGTAAATGATATGAGTTTTAAAGTACAATTGTTTAAGTAAGAGAGAAATGAGGAAAAGTAAGAGAGCAGGGAAGAGCTAATGAAAGTAGTGCTACTGAAACGTATTTTTGTATTTTTTTTATCCTTTTAAAGCTCAACAACGTTGCAACTACAAATAGAGCTTTGTTACTCGGTTTCCACCCATTTTTTTATTAATAATTCGCATTTTTCAACAACTAGTACACATTCATACATCATTTTAAGTACTGTGGGAGTTGATCAAACAAACCAATACATGAATTTCAAGGAAGCCTACTCACAAGGTTTTTTCTAGTTTTCTTTATGTTGAACATAATCTTCATCGTAATTATTTTGGATGATTTGTCTACAAATAATAAATACTTTAGAATTTATTGGTTTAAGAGTAATTGACTCTGATGTAATTTTGATTATCCAATATCCAGTATCAGACAATGTTATACTTAAATACTTAATTAATTGTTCACTCTCTTAATGCTTTTGATTATTGGCCTATAACTGAACGAACTATTGTGTTGCTAAAAGACTCGAGGGATAACTAATAGGGAAAAGTTATTCAACCACGTTATATACAACCATAAACTGGTTCAATAAAGAAAAAATCGGTTTATATATAATTTTTGGTTTTCTATCAATTATGTTTACCCTTTTATCCTTTACTAAAGCTTACGAATTCTTTCCCCAAAAATAGCGCCTAGTTTTTCCTCTCTCCCGTTTCCTCCTATATATGGCGCCTGTTTTTTCCCTCTCTTCCATTTCCGTTTTCCTTGATTCCCGATAGAAGATAATAATGGCAATTATCCATATTCATTCATATATTATAGTAGGATTCAGTTTGCAATCTTCAATTTTGAATAAGATAACACCATTTTGTTTAAAATCAGTTTTCTTATTTATACATATTTGTATGATTAATTTGCCCCTCTACAATTGCAGGGGGAAAATCATTTTAAGAAGTAAAATATGCAATTGATTCATTTCTAAAAAATAACCACTATTATAAAAAAAGATTCGTATCAAATTTTAGATGAAATATTGTTCATAGTATTTAAATGGGAATAAGTCTTTTCTATTACTTAAACTATCATAATCAAATGACGATACATAATTTTTTTTACTTTTTCATTAGGTAAAATATTGTATTACACCATATAGTACATATTTACATACTATGTTTTTACTATTTTTCAAACATTCTAGAATTATTAATATTTAACTGTTAAATATCCAAAAATAGATATGTGAATATTTTTTAATTTTAATTTACTTTTAATGATGATTATGTTTATAGTAAGGACATATTAATTATTATATCTTCCTTAAGCATATATACAAGTGGTCAATTTTATGTTCATAAATTTTAAAATTACTTAATAATTAAATAGTTGGATACAAATGATTATTCACAATTTTTTTTACTATCATACATCCAATTAATTATGATTTGTGAATTTTAAGTAAACATGTATATATAGCTAGTGCCCAATGAAATCATTTAATAAAAATCAAATAGTCTAGAAATGTTACTAATAACTTAACTATATATAAATGTGGTTTATTTTAGAATTTATAATTTTTAAATCTATTTTTAATAATAATAAAATAATTAGATATAAATAACTATTTTCAGTTTATTATTTTTTAACTAATACTATATAACTATATTTTTTCAACTATCATATATATCCAATCTAATTACCTTTTGTAATTTTAAGTCAAGATGTCGAATACAAAAAGAAAATAGAGTGAAAGAGTGAATTATTGTCGCTTAGTGGATAATAATACTAATAAATTAAGTATATATGAAAATCATGTTACTTTTATTATGTACATTTTTAAAAACTGTTTAATAATAAAATAGTTGGACGAATGAGTAATGACTATTTACAATTTAATTATTTTTAGACTATCATATGGAGTACTATCTAATTTAATATGTTTCGCATTTTTTGGTAATATGTCAAGTAAACAAGGATATTGAGTCAATCACCACCAATTAGTTGGATGATATACTAAATGTTAATTATATATATGTGGTCGATTTTATATTTTACAATTTCAATAATTATTTAATAGTATCATAGTTGAGGGCAAATTATTATTCGCTCTTAATTTTTATACTCTAATTCTCATATATTTTCTTTAATTATGTTTTGCGTTTTTTAGCTAATATACAAATATTTAAATTAACACTTCTATATATTTCTAAATTGTTACAAAATTATTAATTTATTTTAAGTTAATTGGATTGAATTGATTTTTATTGTGGTTGAGATAGATCAATCGAATCAAAAATCAAAATATTCAATAATTTTACTATATTTCAGATTAAATGAATTCAAGATTAATACAAGTTAAATTGAATCTAAAGTCCAACTTAATTTTTCAATTAGATTTATCATGTTGAATTTAGAATTAAACACAATTGTTTAATTAAATCAAATATTCAATTATAGTAGTTCAATTCAAATTAAATGTGAAATTTTGACATTAGTCTTAATTGAGATATAATGCTACAAATATATAGTTCAATTAGTGAATTATTCTCATCTAACTACTTGTTAGTACGAGAAATACCATGACATAAGTCTTGATTGAAATCTAATGTTGCAAAAAAGATACTTATTAGATGATATAGTAGTTTCTTAACATGCTTGATATCTAATAATGATAGTTTATTATCATCCAACCTTTTGACTTATTAGAGAAATCCAACTGATATGATTATTTATTTACATAATTTTTTTAATTTACTTCAGTTCTAATATATATATATATATATAAAAACAGATCAAATAGTAAATTTTCTCATCGAGAAATACTAATGACTTAGTCTTGATTGAGATCTAATGTTGCAAAATAGAAAAATATCAAATTAGCTATTTATTTTCATCCAACATTTTAATTTATTAGAGAAATCTTAATGATATTATTGTTTGATTAAATAATTTTTTATTATACGTAACATATAATAATAAGTTATTTATTCTCATCCAACCTTTTAATTTACTAAAAAAGTTATATTGACATTAGTATTTAATTAAATGATTTTTTATAAAGTGCTCAAAATCTAATACTATTACAATCTAAATAAATCAATTAATAATTTACTCTCATCTATCCTTTTTATTTGCTATCAATACATATATTAATAATTTTTAATCATCTTGCTCATTTAACCAATGAGTTATTCACGAAATTTGAAGATCAAATAAAATAATTAGAATATCAACTATAATTAGTTCTAAAATGAACATAGGCAATAAGATCTCATTTTTTTAGGGGATAACAATGACACACTATTGCAAATTAACGTGTATATAATAAAAAAACAATGCATTCATGTGGTAAGTTTCTCCATTAAAAGCAGTAGTAATATTGAGGTTAACTTTAAGATTCGTGCAATAAATTTTTATTGGAAGTATAAAGTGTATAATTAATGCATAATTTGAATTCAAATTCGAAAAAGCAAGAAGAGAGAGATTTTGGTTAAAAAATACGAAAATGGGTTGAAGGTTAATAGAGTCTTTTTTATTTATCCACTAACTATCATTAATATATATAATCAATATTAAAATTTACTAAAATATCCTTATGTGGTTGTCCATAATGTTGTTATTTAGCATCACTCTAACTAATAATTCATAACAATAGATAATTGAAACATTCAAGATTTTAGTTACAACATCACCATCGATTCAACAAAGATTCTATGCGTAGATAGGAGACTCTGAAAAAAAAATGAAACTTCTTGATTTCAAAGAATTATATTTTTGTGGTATATAATCTTTCACATTAGAAGTGAATTTTGGATTGCTTAAGGGGGCTTTTTATATACTCCTTTTTGTCATGTTACATGTCACACTTTCCTTTTTAGTACTCCCTCTATTCACCATTTAAAGAGTCATTTTAATTTAATACGGATTTTAAAAAACTGTTTGACTTTGTGAAGTAAAGTAAAGGGAAAAGGTGAGTGAAATGTGAGACTAATTTAAAGTAGTACATTAGTTTTATATTGGGATGTAGGGCCCGCAATGTAAAAGTAAAATAAAGTAAATGATTTTATAAATCGTGGACAAACCAAAATGGCAAAATAGTTCTTTAAATGGTGGACGGAGGGAGTATCCCATAAAAGATATACATTTCTTATTTTAGAATTTTTTTCTCTCTTGCTTACATATATAAAAATATATTTTCTCTCCACTTAAAACACAAAACAATATCTTTTAAAATCTCGTGTTATTTTCCAACTGTGATATCTACCTTCGGACGAAGAGAGTATTATTGACGAAGAGAGTATTATTGTTTTTCATGCCAACATTTTTTGTGAGTTCAATATGGGACAATTGATTTTGCAATAAAAAGAGTTCTATGTTAATTTGTTGGACAACATAAAATCAATGATTAGTTAAGTGGTAAATATATTTTGCTAAAACCTAAATGATGTGGGACCAAAACTTAACTCCATCATTTTTATTGACTTTTTATTTTATTTTATTTTATCATAATTTTTATTATATTATTTTCATTTTATTGATTTTTTTTCATTTTATTATAGAGTGAACTAAAAAAATAGTCCCTGGACTATGCGTTTATCTCGCCAATGAACCCTGGACTTTAAAAATATCACCAAACAAACCATGGACTAAGCGTTTATCTCGAAAATGGTCTCTTTTCACTGTTTCGTGACATAAATACCCTTTTGGGGGGTTTGGGCAATTTGGTCTTTTTACATTTTAAATCTGATATTATTTAAATTATGTACTAAATCTGATATTATTTCAAAATTATCATTCTTCTTCCCTTTTGGCATCCTTCACTTTGTTTCTTTATTTCAATATTAGATTTAATTTTATAAAATAAATTTTAAAATTTGATTTTTAAATATAAATTTTTTTAATTATTAAAATTACTATTAAATAACAAATTAATAGTTTTAACCCATATTTAATTTTGATAAGGTCTAATATTTAATCAATAAGGTACGACGACGCCTTTTAATCAATATTTAATAGTTTTAATCATAAATAGATCATATAACACGATTTAGTCAACTTCATAATATTTTTAGTCAAATTCTCCTATACATTAGATGCATATTTATTTCGGAATAAATAGTGTTATATGATCTATTTATGATTAAAACTATTAAATATTGATTAAATCTAAGGTGTCGTCGTACCTTATTGATTAAATATTAGACACTATCAAATATTGATTAAAACTATTAATTTGTTATTTAACACTCCCTCCGTTCCATAGTAATAGAGGCGTTTTTCCATTTCCGTCCGTTCCATAGTAATAGAGTCATTTCCTTTTTTAGTAAAAAGTCATCACATTTTTTCACACCTACTTTACTCTCTCTTACTTTTTTCTCTCTTCACCTCTCTACCTTTTTCATTTTCCACTTTATTCTCTCTTTACTTAACTCACTTAACACAATTTTTCTTAATCTCCGTGCCGAAAAGTTTTGCCTCCATTACTATGGAACGGAGGGAGTAGTAATTTTAATAATTAAAAAAATTTATTGATATTTAAAAATCAAAATTTCAAATTTAATTTTATAAAATTAAATCTAATATTGAAATAAAGAAACAAAGCGAAGGATGACAAAAGAGAAAAAAAATGATAATTTTGAAATCAGATTTAGTACATAACTGAAATAATATCAGATTTAAAATGTAAAAAGACCAAATTGCCCAAATCCTCCAAAACCCCCTAAAAGGGTACTTTCGTCACGAAACAGTGAAAAAGAGACCATTTTCGAGATAAACGCTTAGTCCAGGGTTATCTGGGGATATTTTTAAAATCCAGGGTTCATTGACGAGATAAACGCATAGTCCAGGGACTATTTTTGTAGTTCACTCTTTATTGTATTATTTTGCTTTTCTTTTTCTAAAACACATTTATATTTTTATAATTTTGTGAATTTCATTACTATAAAAATTATCTTATACTACTATAGAAGAATAAATATTGTATTAATGTAATTTAAACAGTTAACTAAATTACTATAGAAGAATAAATAGTATATTGATGTAGTTTAAACAGCTAAACTAAATTTAATTGTAATATGAATATTTTATTTTTAATGAAGCTCATATTTTAATTAAAATGAAAAAAATAGTTTTCATAGATTTTATAATAATTAAATTAAAATAATAAATGAACAGAAAATAAAAAAGTGGGACCAATGATTATAATGGAATTAATGGATGGTGAGTTGTAGATGTTGTTTCTTAAATAAGAAAAGGAGGAATTTTTTTTATGGGACCCATGAATATGAAGTTAATGAACAATTAAAGAAATGTAATTGTTGATCATGATTTAATCTCGTCGCCCCTTGTTCGTTGAAGAATTGGGGGAGGAAGACGTCGTAATGGGAGGTTACTTCACGAGCTCTGGGCGGGCAGAGGTGCATTGTCAAGGTTCGATAGAAGCAACATTGTCAACTTCGGATTCTGCGATGGCAGATATCTTCTTGATAATAATTTTTCTAATAGAGAAACGCGAGGTAGAAATGAAGAGAGACGTGAGGTAAACTTAATTTTTCAATTTTGGTAGTTAGATTAAATTGACCCATAATGAGTCAAATGTTATTAAATTGACAGATAGGAACTATCCGTGCTCAAAATAATTCTCATATATTAATTATTTTTTAAAATTACTCTAAAAATGAAATATGATAAAAGTTGATAATTTTAACGGCTATTATTAAATTGACATGTAGCGAGTCAAACACTATTAAATTAACAGGTAGGAACTATATTTAGTCAAAACTAATGGTTCTATAATTAATTGTTCTAAGAAGTAATTATAAAAATAAAATATTACTATAAAAATTGATAATTTTAGATGGTATTATGATAGAAGTTCCCGCCTGAAAATAGGCGACTTTGAAGAGTAGTAGGAGGGAATCCTAGACTGCTCCGCTGCAGTGGCGGTGGCGCGGCGGTATAAAAAGCAGTGTCGCATATGGGTTGCGGTGGCTGAGCTGGGTCCCGTTGTCCCTGCACCACTGCAGGTTGATTCTTCCAAGCAAAACCTCCGCAATTAATTCCCATTTATTTCTTCTCCTAACAAAATTTAATTATATTCCTACTTTGATCTGCTATTGCAATAGTCCTATCTATCGATTCTATCCCCCATCTCATCAACATCCCATCATCTCTTCCATTTAACTCTCTTCCCCATGTAAATTTCGTATTTTCACTAATTAAGGCAAATTCCAGGTAGTAATTCTTTAATTTTAGAATTGCAGTAGAAATGCACAATTTTTAGTTATGTACGCTTTGTTTTATTGACTAAAAATACAAACTTTATTTCTGCAAAAGATATGCTCAGATTTTCTTATTCAACCTTTTCCTCTCGTTTTGGTAGCCGTTTCTGCTGCTGCTGCTGCTCTCATCCTTTCTGATTCTTGGACTGCAACTTCTTGCTCTTGTTGTTGTGCTTCACACTCAGCACTCAGCACTCAGCACGTGAGGAAAGGTTGAGTTGAGATGCATAGCTTCAAGTCTACTGTAACACAACAAGCTATTGCTCTCACCAGCTCTGATGTGTATTGCCATTCTCAGCCATCATTTTACCTCAGGTTCTAAAAGATTCTGTCTTTTTTTTGGTGTTTGCATGTCTCATTTTATTCAGGGTGATGAGGCTCTTGCATGTCTCATTTTAGGGGTGAAGAAGGAAGTAGAAATGGGGCTCGGTTTTCGGATCTTGGGGAGCTCGAGCAGTCTCCTGGAAATGGGTTTCATCATGATGATGCTTTGAATTTAAGCAGAAGTAAGCTGCTCTTTGTGTGTTTGTGTGTTTGACAACTTGTTCCAACTAACATAAACCTTCTGTGTTAATTAGGCTCAATGTACAATGATTTGAAGGCAAGCAATGTTTCTGTTGTGTCTAGTAACTTGCAGTTTGGTGGCCTCAACAACGTATGTCTTCTTCCACATCTTCAACACTATTCACAAATTCATGAGTTGAATGCTTTGTGTTTTTACAGAGCTTGGGTTCAGCAGAGATGGTTTCATCAGCAACAGGGATTGACTCAGGCCAATTCATGTCACACAAGGGGCCAATTGTGGATTTCTGCGGCGGTGGTGGTGCTATGGGAAGTGGCCAGTTTGAAAACTGGGGTGATTCAGGGGTGGTGGCAGATCACAGCCAGCAGACTGACACTTCTACAGACACTGATGACAAAAACCAGGTCCTTTTTCCCTCTTCTCTTCACTACCTGTTCCTTGATTCCACAGTGTGTGAGAAAGTTTATTCTTTTCCACTTGTTTGGAAATCTACACATGTTTTGTCTTCTTTCTTTAAATTTTTGTGTTGTGGTAATCATGTAGTAACTCACAGCTTTCTACTGAAACACTGGTATTGTGTTGGAACTTGAGATTAATCTTTTCTGGTGTGAAAAACCATGTTTTTTCAATTATAGAGTTCTTCTTGGCTACTTGTTTTGGGAGTAAATGAACTTCATGAGTCATTAGGCCAAAGTTTCTTAAATTTTGGGGAAATTTGGGGCTTTTGGTAGACATTCATTCAATGGAACTGACCTTAATTTCAGCTGGCTGACTTGTTGATTTGGCTGTGTGCATTTTCAGTATCCTGGAGTGCACAATGAAAGATTGATGGGTGCGGACTCTATGGACCAATTGAATGAGAAAATAGGAGACCAAAAGGTTGTTGCTTTGCTATTTCTGACTTGTTTTACAGCCATGTATAATATGTTTGTTGAAGTGATAATATTTTGTTTACATTGCCTTTGATTCAGACACTGCGTAGGCTAGCTCAGAATCGTGAAGCAGCTCGGAAGAGCCGAATGAGGAAAAAGGTAATTGCAAATCGTATAACACTTGTTGATTAATCATTATGGGGAAACTTGTATGCTTAAACCCTCCTCTTCCATGGTTAGGTCCATGGCTACAAAATTGTGTCTAATTGTTAAGGAGTCTAGTTATCCGGCTTTGATGGCTTTACCTTAAAATTACTATTCAAACTATTGCTACTTGCTTTACCTCGAATTCTCCAAACATATACTTACTAGGAGTAGCTTTTATGTATGGCTTTCTCTGTTCATCTACCTACAACATATGTGGAGCTTAATTTGAAGCTACTAAAAATTTTGTAAATTTTCATCTTGCCTTTTGGCTCAAAAAAGCTAATGCTAATGCATTAATTTGTTTCAGTGAGAAAGTTCATATGATTGAGTAACATTAAGTTTTGGTTTTTGGTTAGGCCTATGTTCAACAGCTTGAGAATAGTCGGCTGAAGCTCACGCAACTAGAGCAGGAGCTGAAAAAAGTACGGCAGCAGGTATATTCCCTTTGTCATGTTTGAGATTTAAGAAAGTATAAGGATCGTTGAATCCCAAACGCGTTCTTTTACGGATTAATTACGTGTTATCTTCATTCCAATAAAAATAGCTTCATTTCGTACAGACATGTAGAGCTAATCCTAAATAATGCAGGGTGCATTAGCCGCATCTGGATATCACGCAGATCGTTCTCTAGGTGGAAATGGTAAGTCAAGAAGTTCTTCCCTACATTTGGACATCATTTTTACTAGTAAAAATCTAAAGTCCTGATGGTTCGACTTCCTAAAATATGAAATCTGTGTCTGATCAAGTGGCGTTTCCTTTCATAAATCATGAATATAGGGACTATGGCATTTGACCTAGACTATGCGAGATGGCTTGATGAACACCAGCGGCTGATTAATGATCTCAGAACTGCTGTAAATTCTCATGTGGGAGACAGTGAACTCCGGCTTCTTGTTGAGGGCATGATGTCTCATTATGATGAGATATTCCGCCTTAAGACTGCTGGTGCAAAATCAGACGTCTTTCACATGCTTTCGGGCATGTGGAAGACTCCGGCTGAGAGGTGCTTCATGTGGTTAGGAGGATTTCGCTGCTCTGAGGTTCTTAAGGTGATCTAATGTAATTACCATATTTTTTTCGTACTCGTGCAATAATGTATCCGGATCTCATCCCATTTCCATCATCTGTCTGTGAAACATTTAGATACTCGGAAACCAAATCGAGCCATTAACAGAGCAACAGTTGGTGGGGATTTGCAACCTGCAGCAATCCTCCCAACAGGCTGAGGATGCCTTGTCCCAAGGAATGGAAGCTCTTCAACAGTCGCTCGTAGAGACACTCTCCTCAAATGCCCTTGCCCCTCGTAACTCTGCAAACGTGGCTGACTATATGGGGCAGATGGCCATTGCCATGAGCAAGCTTGCCACACTTGAGAATTTCCTTCATCAGGCAAGCTTCCTTTCCAAATACGAAAGCCTCTCGTTTATCAACTCCACTATAAAAATTCTAAAAGCAGTGATTTTACACCGACAGGCCGACCTCCTGAGACGCCAGATGTTGCAACAACTGCAACGAATACTAACAACTCGTCAAGCTGCTCGTGCTCTTCTTGCCATAAGTGATCACAGATCAAGGCTCCGAGCTCTGAGCTCGTTGTGGCTAGCACGCCCTAAGGAATAATGTTCTTCAGCACCCTACTTGGCCTACTCGCCATGTAAGTAAAGCCTTTTCTAGTGAGACATGTTGATCCATAGCTTAGTGGAGTAGAAAACCTTTTTCTGTATCCAAGAATTGTTTATGCACTGCAATTTCTTGATGATCAATATCTAAGAACCGTTACAAACGTATGATCTCAAACTATCATTTGTTTAGGGAAAAGATTTTGGATATATTTCCCAAGTTCATCAGACTTTATTTATATTTACATATCCACATATCCTTCAATAAAAGAATCAATAAAAATATTTTTCTAATCTTCAGTTTTCTCAACGCCCTTGTTTGTTTGTCCTCTTTCGTTCCTCTTCCTTCCTGCAGCCATAAAAAGTAGCAAATTTTGGTTATTACAAAATATAAACAAGGTAATATTTGTCTCAATATTCAGATTATGAAAGCATACTTTGCCTGTTCTTCCTCCTTGACCGCACAATTTGTGGGATGAACACACCAGTCCCGTTTCCAGTTCTCGACGCATTCATGATCCACGCAGGCGCTGCAACCTCTTCCTTATGCTGGGGCCAGTTGTAATATCCGCAACGGCCCTCTTTCTGGGCTGCAACCGCGTTCGAATTCTTGATTTTGTGTTCTTGAATATCATCATCGTCGTCGTCTGCTGTGAGTTGCAAGACTTGTTTCCTTAGCTCACTGTAGAAAACATCATCCTCGTATTCCAAATCGTCAAACTGAAAATCCATTGAGGTGTTTTGCTATTGAGTTGCTGATCTTTGTTATGTTTTCACTTGCAAATATTTTGTGATATATATATGTGTGTATGCGTGTAAAAGTTGGTGTTTGATGGCCTGTCTCCCACCTATTTGGATTCAAATTGCTAGGAAAATTCCCATATTTGTAATATAGTTAGTGATTCCATGTGTTTTTTAATTAAATTGAATAATCTTAGTGGTGAATTTTCGTAACCGAGTCTATTTTGGGTCTAAAACGCGTTGAAAATTTACTGGATTCTAGAAATGAAATCTTTATACTCCATTAATGATGATTTTTCCATATTTCTTCGTGTGACGCGGGTCATGACAATTTGGAAGATTCATTGCCTAGTATTTCTCTGGATGCTTTTAGGTCCTTGTAATTTAAAATGCACAAAATAAAATATTCTTATGTTCCATAATAACTGAATCGTATTCTTTTTTATTTTTTTTATTATAGTTAGATTATTTTATTTTTTGACAATCAATAATACTTTTAATCTATTTTATATATTTTATTATTTTTTATTTTTATTTTTCTATTTTATTCTCTTTCTTATTGTATTTTTTTTCTTAAGTAACGAGTAGTAGTATTATAATTTTCTTATATTTCATTTCCATGAGAAATATCTCAATTATTATAGGATGAATGGAGTAAAATATAGAAGTATATTACTACTTTCTTTATTCCATGACAATGAAGTTGTAGTATTTCGTTTTGAATTGTTCCGTTGTTGAGTAGTTTTCTTTTTTTTCGCTTATTCATTTTTATGGGATAAGTGAATTATTTTTTGACAAATTCATAGGTAAGGAATAAGGGCGCACATGCACATTTATAAAGGGAATTAATTATAGTATTACATGTGCTGTTTATGTTATTACTTAAGAAGATTAAATATAATTAAGGGCATTAATCATGTTATTAATTGTGTTATTAATTGTGGAATCTGTGTGCAATGCGCACGGTTGAAATAACATGACGATCAAAATTGTACGTTTATTTTCTTCTATCTGTATCAAACAAGGATTCATACATTTATAGGCTAGACATATACTCATGGAAAACTAATTTCCTCCTAATTTACAGGGATTGCATTCTATCTAAGGAAGGAGATCAATTAGGGATCAATCTCATTATTCTTTCATGATTCTCGGAATATCTTCCAACACTCCCCCTCAAGTTAAGTAATGGGATTGTTGATACTTAACTTACTCAATACCTCTCCTCTCTAAAGGATTTCGAGTTAACAGTCTTAGTCAATATATCTGCCAATTGATCTTCTGATTTGACGTAAGGAAACTCGACAATTCTAGCTTCAAGATTCTCCTTTATGAAGTGTCGATCCATCTCCACATGCTTGGTTCTGTCATGTTGCACCGGGTTTTCTAAGATACTAATTGCAGCCTTATTATCACAAAACAATCTACAAGGTTGCGATGACTGAAGTTCGAGCTCTGTCATGAGTTTCTTCAACCACAGTATCTTTGTGAGGCCACTCTTGATCCCTCTAAATTCAGCTTCAACACTTGAGAGTGCAACCACCTTTTGTTTCTTGCTCCTCCAAGTGACGAGATTCCCTCCAACAAAGGTGAAGTATCCAGTGGTTGACTTTCTATCATTTGGGTTACCAGCCCAATCAGCATCCGTGAACCCATGTACTTCCATGTGGCCATGTTTTTCGAACAATACCCCATGCTCAGCTGTCCCTTTCAAGTATCGGAGTATATACCTGCCCGTATCACCATCCACTTTATTCTCCTCAATTTCTGCACCGTTAGTATCAACGGTAGTATTCTCTTCGGGTTCCAGACATACCTCGGATATTGGTTGAGGAGGAACGCTAGAACGCGGATGAGGTGACTCTGCCGGGGCTTGCTCGGCGGGAGTGACAGGAACAGTGAAAAACTGCCGGAAAACCTTGAAATCAAGCCGGAACCACAAAAAAACGGCGGTTCAGAACCGTGAAAAACTGCCGGAAAACCGCTGGTTCGGAACCGGAACCATAACCGGCGGTTTTGGAACCGGAACCGTAACAGCAAAATACCCTCGCGGTTCGGTTCCGGTTCCGGTTCAACAATTTCCAAAACCGGAACCGGCGGTTCCGAACCGTAACCGCCGGGTCCTGAATCGTGGGCACCTCTAGGTGTGAGTAAAAGAACTCGGTTTCTAGGAAGTTGCAGTTGATGGTGGTAATGACCTTTTTGGTATTTGGGTCGTAGTATCGGTATCCCTTCTGGTTTTCCCCATACCCTACCAAAACACATTTGGTAGCACACGGGGAAAGTTTGGATCTCTCGTGTTTGGGAATGTGAACATAAGCAGTGCACCCAAAAACTTTCGGTGACATACTAATGGATTCTGGGATGTTGGCTTGTTTGGAAAGGGAGTCAAGGGGTGTTTTCATTTTCAGGATTTTGGTAGGGAGTCTGTTTATGAGGTATACGGCGGTGGCTATTGCTTCTGGCCAAAGAAATGTAGGGACTTTGGATTCAATCATGAGGGCACGAGTTGCTTCTAGAATTGTTATATTTTTCCTTTCGGCTACCCCATTTTGTTCAGGTGTATAGGCACATGTGGTTTGATGAATTAGACCTTTCTCTTTAAAAAATTCTGACATGGTATTGTTAACAAATTCCCTCCCGTTATCCGATCGAAGGACTTTGATGGTAGTGTGAAATTGAGTTTGGATCATTTGAAAAAATAGGATAAACCTTTCTACTACCTCAGATTTATGTTTCAAAAAATATACCCACGTCATTCGTGTGCAGTCATCAATAAAGGTCACAAAATATTTAAAGCCATTCCCCCCAATAACAGGTGCAGGACCCCACACATCAGCATGAACCAAATCAAACATAGACCGCATACGAGTATTAGAAGGTTTAAAAGATTGTCTGTGGCTCTTGGCCAAAACACATGTCTCACAAGAAAAAACTCTAGGTAACAAGAAATTGGGAAATAAAAGTTTAAAATAACCATGGGAAGGGTGTCCTAGTCGTCTGTGCCACAGCCAAGCCTCTTCTTTCATGGATCCGTGAGCCAGCATTGCACTCCCATGGTGAGCTACCCCGTCCACGTAATAGAGTCCTTAGTCTCAGTGCCACGCCCAACAATCCTCCTCGTCCGAATATCCTGTAAAATGCAAAAACTTGGATGCATTAGCAGTGTACAGTTCAGCTTCCCTTGTTACATGACTTACAAACATCAATCGTTGAGACAAGCTAGGAACAAACAAACAGTTCGACAATCGAAGATTCGGTGATTTTCTATAGTTCCAGCCCCTTCCACAGTAATTAATTCCCTATTTGCAGTCCGAAAATAGGTTCTAGTAATTTTACCAAAATCAATAAAATCCGATCGTTCTGGGGTCATAGTATCAGTGGCCCCGCAGTAAAAAATCCAACCCCTTTTTTCAGTATTATCAGTATTTTGCACACTAAATGCAACGGAAATATTCGCTAAAGGTGCACAACGATTTTGAGTCCTAATTTTGTCAACAGCTGAGGTTAAATCGGAATTATAGGCATTTAGGTGGGGCTTTCTATAATATTGCATAGGCTAAGGTAACATGCATATTTGAGGCAGATTATTGGGGCCAATATGAAATTTTCGAAAACTTGTAGGGTTTGATATTTTATCAAACCCTTTACCTCCTGTGTAGTCGCCGCCTCCCCTTTTCTACGATTCCGTTCTACCGGCCTTCTCCACGAAATTCCCGATGCGGATGCCGCCGCCTCCGCCACCGCCGCCATTCGCGGAGCCTTCTTCCTAATTCGGAGGGTTGTTCTGTTGATTTCCCCCTCCGATTCCTCCTTTGCGACTGAGAATCGTGCCCTGATTTTGCTGTTGCCCTACCTTAGTTATGCCGACGGCGGCGAATCTCGCCTGGGCTCGAGCTTTCTGCCTTTCGTCCCACCATTCCGGGTATCCCACCCGGAGAAAACAGTTCTCCTTGGTGTGTTTGTTCTTGCCGCACTGAGTTTGCTCTTGTCCGGCTTCCCTCCGGCTTGATGAGTGGCGGCTCTGGCAGGTGGAGGACGTTTTGGCCCGCTCTGATTCGCCGGTCTATCTCTCTGTGCCCCAAATCCGTACCCGATCTTCCCCTTTGATGTATCGGCGTTACCTCCGCCAATGGCATCTCCGATGGGCGATGAAGATGCCAGTGACATGATCTTGCATCGAGTCGCCTCCTTCTTCACCCACGCGTAGGCTTCTTCGACTGAGGGGTATGGGTCGAGTTTGAGGATGTCCCGCCGAATTGCATCATTCTCCGGGTTCAATCCGGTGAGGAACTTCAACAGCCTCTTTTCACTTGTGAAGTCCCTGAACTGTTTGATTCCTTTATCGCAGCACGTCACCGACTGCTTTTGGCTTCGGTCGACATTAATCCATAATCCATGGATTCGACGGTAATACGTCTCAAGATCTAAGTTCCCTGTCTGATTGCTATTAATTTGTCCTCCAGGTCATAGATGTGGTACGAGTCCGCTTTGCTTTCGAATGTGATTCGAAGATTGTCCCACAAAGCTTTGGACGTTTGGTGGTGAGCAAAATCGACAATAATATCATGTTCGATATTGTCGATTATCCACGAGAAAACCACGAGATCGGTTTCCTCCCAATCTCGGTATCCTTTGCTGTCCGGCTCTGGTGGTTCATTGACGATGTGGGTGATATCCTCTCCTTCCTCCTATCGTGACTTTCATAATCTTGACCATAGTGGGTAGTTCTTCTCGTTGAGTTTGAACGCCAGCGTGACGTTCTTGTTGGACCTCAATCTTGAGGGTTCAGTTGGGGGCTTTTCTTCATTTGTGTCTGACATTGTTGGTATAGGGATGGATTTCTGGGTTTGATTTTAGCCTGTTGGCCGAGATTTGGTATTTTACTTGGGCTAGGATGAAATTTTTCTGAGCCCTAAATCCTGCTCTGACGCCATGTTGAAATAATATGAGGATCGAAATTGTGTGTTTATTTTCTTCTGTTTGTATCATACAAGGATTCATACATTTATAGGCTAGACATATACTCATATGGAAACTAATTTCCTCCTAACTTACAGGGATTGCATTCTATCTAAGGAAGGAGATCAATTAGGGATCAATCTCATTATTCTTTCATGATTCTCAGAATATCTTCCAACACAAAAAGAACGTCCTTTGTTTTTCAGGAAAAAATGACTCTTTTAATCTTTTCTGCTTTATTCTAATTTTCAATTACTAATATTTTCTATTCTTTCTAGTAATGTGTTGTTTCTTGTATTTTAACACTACTATTTTGGAACCTAATTTATGAACAACAAAGAAAAAATACTGGCATAGATACTAATGTATGTATTCAGTTTGCTTTTGAAGTTTGAACACAATTATATTGCAATTGTATTTACTTTCCAGTCATGAAGTGTAAGTCAAGTCAACATTATAGACCACTCCTACTATTCTATGAATATTATAACTAAATTATGAAATTATGATTTCGTAATCAACTTTCTTGTTTGACTCTCTCTCCTGGCGTGGTTAAGTAATTACTCTCTCTCTATATATATTTAATTGTTGAAGATAAGAATGATTGTAAATTTTTTTGGATGGTAACTAATGTACAGTCACAACTTTGATACTAAGTTCTATTTCATGGAACCAACTAATTATTTATAGGAGTATATGTTATTCCTATTTAACATAAGAATCAAATAACATGGCAGAAAAAAGTTCGAACTTAGTAATATAAATTGAGACAGTCCCAATAATGAAATATAGCGGTAAGAGTAGACTCTTTTTCCATTAGATTGAGGGTTCGATTATCACGGAGATATTTATGAGACGAGAATCAATGCCCATATAGTTAATTCAACTTAATTTCAATTATACATATATATATGGAGTAGGATAGTTAAAATAAATAACTAGTCATCAACTTAATTTCAATAATACATATATAGGGAGTAGATGTTAATTTTCTGGATAAAAATGCCCTTGGCTAAGGCGCTCGTTTCTTTTTTCACTTTGATATTAGTATATAATTTTTATCGAGTTTACATTGAAATTATGGTATTATCTTAAAAAAACCATGAGCATCATATTCATAGAGATTAGTGGCGAGGCGAAGCCAACGTGACTGATACGTAACAATGTCCACATTGTTAACTAACCTAGACGCGCAGTGTGTTCGGATACGGCCTTCCAGGTTTTGCCTCTAGCACCAGCTCTGCACCCGTAACGACTTGTTACCCCGGCGTTTACAGTAAAACCATAATGGCAGACTTAATGTGTGTGTTGACTCCATCCCCCACGTGCTATGGAAATATGTTAGCCATTCAATATGTTAGCCATTCATATTAGAAATGAGTCACTCACCCCTTAAAAGGCCTCATAAGGGGGAGGGTTATCCACACTTATATAGGTGAGCTAGGATCGTTACCAAGCCGATGTGGGACAAGATATTAGAATTTTAACACGCCCCCTCACGTGTGGGCCGGAATGACACATCAGACTTCCATCACGTGGGTAGGCAAGAGAAGAGATAAAGAGAGAAATCCATCATCGGCTTGGGCCCGCTCTAATACCATGAAAAGGAACTATGAGAACCATGAAGAAGAAAGTATAAAGGTTTTAAACTCAAAATAGCAAGCTCATATTCTCTGCTGTTTCATTGATTGTGAAAGACTGGGTTTACACAAGCTTATATAGCTAGACTAGGAAGAATCTAGAACTATTTTCTAATCAATATACTATATGCAAAAACATCAGATTTATGAAATTAAACATAACAGAATTACTAATTACTCTTCTTCATGATTCCTTGTAATGCCACATCTATCCACGTCCTTTTGTGGTCCTTCAAGGTGTCTGCTACTTTATCAACCAAATCCTCAGAATTGGCTGGAGCAGCTTGTCCATATTCAATCAAGTCTCGTGTTGCAGTACGACTACCATCCAGCTTTGCTTCACATTCCACTTTAGTCTTGTGCAACTTGGGTTCACAAGGTTCTCTAACACGCCCCTTCAATCCGAGTGAGGCAAGTGACACAACTCCAAGTCTGTCTCTCAACTTCACGTAGGATTGTCTACTCAAAGGCTTGGTGAAAATATCTGCTATTTGATCCAAAGTGGGCACATGTTTCAATTCTATCTCCTTTGCCAAAACCTTGTCCCAGACAAAATGAATATCCAACTCAATGTGTTTAGTTCTAGCATGTAGAATTGGATTTGATGCCAAAGCTATTGCACCCATGTTATCCACCCAAATCACTGGACTTGATCTTCTGGGAATTTTCAGTTCTTCAAGCAATGAGTTGAGTCAGGTCACTTCTGAGGCAGCTTGAGCAAGGCTTCTGTACTCTGCTTTCTACTTGATCTAGCCACCACACCCTGCTTCTTCACACACCAAGAGATGAGATTACTTCCGTAATAAGTATAGAAACCACTTGTTGATCTTCTATCATCAACATCAACAGCCCAGTCAGAATCAGAGAAAGCAGATATTACACCATTTAACTTATGAATTTGAATTCCATAGTCCAGAGTACCAGAAAGATACCTTAGTATCCTTTTTACTGCCCTCCAATGTGTGTCAAGTGGTGCAGCCATGTATTGGCTCACCTTGTTCACAGCAAAATTTATATCTGGCCTTGTAATAGCAGCATAGTGCAATGCTCCCACAATGCTCCTATACAACTTAGGATCAGAAACAAGCTCACCAACAAGTTTGCTCAGTTCACAGCCTGAGTCCATGGGGGTTGGGCATCCTTTTGCCTCTGACATATTGGCTTTCTTTAAGAGATCTTTGATATAGGCTGATTGACACAAATGCAATCCATTCTGAGCAGTTTTAATAATCTCTACGCCTAGAAATAGGCTCACCTCCCCAAGATCTTTTAAAGAAAAATGAGAGTCAAGCCGAGATATGATGGACTTGATGGATGATGGGGAGTTACCTATGATCAACATGTCATCTACATAGATGAGTAGATAGACTATCTCATTGCCTCTTTGTCTGAAAAACATTGAAGCATCTACTTTGGACTGAGAGAAGCCAAGAGATAGAAGAACAGAATGCACAGTGAAGAACCAAGCTCTTGAAGCTTGCTTGAGGCCATAGATTGCCTTGTTAAGTTTGCACACTAGATGTGATCAACCTTGTTCAAACCCTAGAGGGTGCTTCATGTAGATATCATCATCCAATTTACCATTCAAAAACGCATTATTGACATCAAGATGTGTGACTGACCATCCATTAGAAATTGCCAAACTGAGAATCAGTCGAATTGTAGTAGGTTTCACAACTGGACTGAAAGTCTCATTGAAGTCAAAACCTGGTTGTTGAGCAAAACCCTGAGCAACAAGCCTAGCTTTGTGTCTAGCAACAACACCAAATAGATGAAACTTCAACTTAAAGATCCAGATACAACCTATCAGATTTTTTCCTGGTGGCAAAGTAGTGAGAATCCAAGTGCGGTTTTTAAGAAGTGCAATGAATTCTGACAACATACGGCTTTCCGAATTGGGATAAGTAGAGCTTCAAGAGCTGATCTAGGGAGAAGATTTGGAGAAAGAGTCAAAGAGTATATTTTTGGCTTATAAATTCCAGCTTTGGCTCTTGTTGTCATATGATGTGTAGGTGCAGAAGATTTAGGATGTGAAGCTGAAGTGGAGTTATCTGGAGTAGGTAGGTTAGGGGCTGAGACAGAGGTAGTATCATGTGATGAAATCATGTGTTGAGAAGAGTCAGAAGATGGAGGATCTGGTGAGGATGGTGGTGAATGATGAGTTCAAGAAGTGGGGTCAGACTGAATTTGATGGTCATGATGAGGTGAATGTTGTTGATGATCAGATTCTAGAATTGGAAAGAAGGAAGAAACTATCTGATTTTGAGAAACAACAGGACTGTCTCTAGAGCTGACAGATGAATCTTTGAAGGGAAATATGGTCTCATCAAAAATAACATCTCTAGTCACCATGACCTTATTGTCAGGAAGTAAGACTTTATATCCCTTATATGAAGAGCTGTACCCCAAAAAAGTAGCTCTCACCGATCTAAACTGAAGTTTGTGCTTATTATATGGTCCGACAAATGGATAACAGAGGCAACCAAAGGCTCTTAGTGCAGTGTAGTCAGGCTTCTTTGAATATAGTTTTTCAAAAGGTGATAGGTTTTGAATAACTTTGGAGGGCATGAGGTTTATCAAATGAGTAGCTGTGACAAAGGCATCATTCCAAAATCTATGAGGAAGTGAAGATTGAGACAAAAGAGCCAAACCAGTCTCTACTATATGCCTATGTTTTCTTTCAACTAGGCTATTGTGTTGAGGAGTTTGTGGACAAGACACCTTTATGAACAATCCCACACTCTTTGAAAAGTGAAGTTAATCCTTGGAATTCACCTTCCCAATCCGACTGAAAGTTCTTAATTTTTGAACCAAAGGCATCAAAGACCGAAAACACATCATTTTTGTGTTTCAAAAGATATATCCAAGTGTATCTTGAGTAGTGATCTACAAAAGATGTTGGGGTTTGGTGCCCCTTGCACAGCGGAAGACTTGCACAAAACAAATAAATCAGACATGGATCTATTTGACCGATTATGCGATTAATCAATTCACATGTTAAACAAATAATTGCATGCTAGAACGCAAATAATTCATGCTTAGAAAATATAAATTCTAAACATGATTTCTACGGTTTAGAGTTACCGATTTGATTCTCCAAAGAATCGTCGATTGCTCGCGCCTTCTCCACGTGATGATCTTCAATACTAGACCACGGATCTTCTCTCTGGTTCCTGAACTGTATCTCGATATCAGGGTGGGCTGATCTTATCAAAATACTAGGACTCGAATAAAGAAGACAGAAGAAATCCTTTTGGGAATAGGTGAAGAATTCGAAATCCTCCACAACTGGAGAGTTCGAAATTTTCAAAAAATTTGAGAATAAAAAATTGTGATCATTCTGTCTCCTTTATTTTCCTATTTATATTAAGTTCCTTTTGGGCACAGACAGGGATCTATGGAAGGTTTTGGATATGAGCTCATCCAATTTACTTTTTTCTAATTAAATTGAACCCACAATTTAATATAAGTTATAATTGGAATATTACGAGCAGCCACTACAGAAGTAATATTGAACTCTCCTCATCCAAATCCGAAATTACAAGTAATCCGGGTTTCCGTTGTTTATTATTTATTTCCCGCGCTTAAGATATAAATGTTCATTAATTAATTAATGTCTGCTATGGACTTAATTAATTAACATCTTATTAATTCCAAGAGTGGACTTAGCAACAAACATTTATTTATTATTCATAGAGTAATAAAACTCCAACTGGCCAGTTTTCCGAATAATAAAACCTTGTTCGAGCTCCTCTTGAGGAAATTATCAAACGAGACTCACCTCGCGCACGTTTCAACATAATAGCAATCCTAGCACTGCTAGATATTAATCACCACTACCCAATATATCAGGATTATTGGGTTGCGAAAAACCCGCACCATTTGATAAGTCAAAGTAGTGCATAATCAATACCGTATGCTCAATGCTAACATATGTAGATTAAGAAATAGTATTTTATCAAGACCTAGTCTTTCATTAGATAGCATAAAGACACGTCTTGCTGTTAGATCCGTTCAGTGCTATACCACACCAATGTCATCTTATTTCAGTAAGGTTTAGAAATATGCGGACTGACATTGCAACCTTTCACGATAGGTAGCCAAAGTCTATCTAGGTTGTGAAATTCTTCTTTTTCTTTTGCAAAGCATTGCATAGATCTGACCGTGTTACCTTAAAGTGGACGACGCCCACAACCGGTCTACTAAGCAAAAGACTTAGACTTTGTTTACTTCTTATGCATTTAAATGTTTGTAAAACATCTTATAAATGCACAAGCAAACACAATGTAATAATAATAGTGATTCTATTCGTGCGAGACTGCTCGAATAATACTGAATCGGGTTAAAAGTGGATTGTAGAGTTTTACGTACACAAGCAAGATTCTATTCTCGCGAAACTTGCTCGAAACATGCTTTTCAGTATACCAAAATGAAAGGTTCCAGGTTCTTTCCCTAGTTTTACGTATGTAATTTGGAGTGTATCCAACTGATCAGGAAGAGATTCCCGACCCAGATGAGTCGTTGGTACGACAGCCGGGACCTGGCTTCAAACAAGTTTCCTCAACCCACTTCTACTTATTAGTATAGTGGAGGTAAGGGTCGAATCCCACAAGGATGGACACGTTTGGATAACTGCGGTGACTTTCCTGGGTGTCTTTGGTTAGCTACCACGCTTGGGTTGAGATTTTACCTAGGCAAGAAATAAAGGTGGTACTCTACTGACTAGTGGGTGTGAAAATAACAGGCATGTGGTGGTGTTCGTGGAAATAGGGGACAAGGTGTCCCAGAGGCATATGAAAAGTAGACAGTTACTAAAAGAGGAAATTTAGACTACAAGGCATATCTGGTGGCTGGGTGGCTCTCTGACAGGTCTGGACAGTACAACTGAAAAGTAGGGAATAAAAGCAAAAGTAACTTAAAAGTAAAGTGGTCCAAACTAAAGTTGATTTTGACGTTTCCTTCTTCACCAAGTATTAACAAAAATCAGATGAACACAAACACCATAACTAAACTCAGATTCACAACCTCAAACTCAAGATCCATTGATTTAAAATGCTCGAACTTAAAATAAACAGTGGAACTGCAATTTACTTTAACTGACTAACATGCAAGGCGGTGATCACGGCGCAGAACAGAAACTCATGCACGAAAATTAGACTGAAACATAACTACAACCTCAGATCCACAACTCCAGATAAGAAAACACTTAGAAATTAAAAGCAACAACTAGATCTAACTTTCCTAGGCAGAATGAAGCGAACTCGAACCAAAGCAACATGCGAAATAGAAACTTCATAACGTAAACGTTGGAAAATCACAAAGTACTTCAAAAGGCAACAACGATGAGTGTTTGCAACAAAACCAACGACGAAAACAAGTAAAGATTAAACTAGAAAGCAAAATAACGATTGTTTTGCCACTCCGGGCGATGTTACTGCTATACTACTACGGCAACTGGCTGGAACGGTGGATCGATGACTTCTCCGGCAGACTCTTGGACGTCAAGTAACCACGGCTGTGGCGAGGAACGAAAGATGGACAATGCTGGAGGACTGATCTTCTAGAGAGAATTCTACTAAGTGTGTTTTTAGAACCGAGAACTTAGAACTCCTAACCGAACTCTAAGGAACCTCCCCTCTCTCTCTCCAAGTGGCTTCTTTTATATGGAGGTTTGCCCTTGCTTTTAGGGTAGACTTCCTTCATGTTTTGACCTTTCTGCCCTTGTTAATGATCATCCCAGCTATCCTTCTTCTCCATCTCGAGCCTTTTCTCTGGCATGCATCCTGGTCAGTATTGCACCCTTCTGGCGCCATTTTCACTTGCGTCCTGAATCATCTCCTACTGACTTGGATCCTTTAATCCTGCACACTTGAGCAACTGTTTTGCAGATAATACATGAATTTCACGACATACTGACCAGTAACCAAGGCTTAGAATACGACTTATCAAACTGCTCACACTTACCACATGCTTGTCCTCAAGCGTGAAGACAAACAAAAAGAAATAAGTCGAATTCGAGCCTGGTTACTCCCCCTGACCGACTCTACCTAACTAGACTCAAGACTCTGACGCAAAGGAAAAGAAAACAAACAACGACACAAACACATAACACATATAGTTAAGTTAAACACATAGAATAGGCTATATTTTCAACCACCCTTCCCCTCGAGATCAGGTGCAATCCGGCCTTAGGCAGCCTTGAACTTCCGCCGCCCCCCTTTTCCTCCCCAGTCAGTATATCTGCTTGTCAGGATCACCCAATCCTAGGCCAAACACTGGGTTCACTCAGTCACTCATTCCTCACAGGGGACGTTAGGACTGTTTTCTCTCAATGCTAAACCACAGATGTTTCGGACTCAGATCTCACGTGCAGCTCCTGTAGGTCTTATAGGCTTGTAACGGGGCTATTGGTTTGTAATGTTTGGGGTAGTTGTCCCTAAGGCTCTAAGGTTCAAAAACCAACTATTTATTTTGATGAGGGAGAACTGTGTGCATTTGGGCTTCTGGCTAGGGCTTCTTCTTCGGCTGGACAATTTCTGACATTGGCTTCCAACTGGTCAGTAGCTTCCTTGTGGCTTCGCCACCCTTATTCCTTCTTCCTCCTTTCTCTTTTTGTGGTCAAGTATCTGCGACCATTTTCTTCAAAAAAAATTTCTGTGGCTTTGCCACCCTTATACCTTCTTCTATTTTTGGATCTGGAATTTTTTTCCAGATCGATTTTCTCCTTCTTTCTTTGCTTTTCTTTTCTTCAGCTGGTTCCTTTTGTATGTCCTCCTGGGCAGTTGCCTCCTTGCCTTATGCCTTGCACACACACAGTTCCAGTGGCTGATGAGTTATTTCGGGGTATAGATCAGGTTAGAAGATGGGGTTCTAAGGGTAGGGTTTTTTTTTTTTTTTTATTGGGTGGGGTTTCCTACTGCCTTCAGGGTTTGCTACACGCGGTCACCTTGCCTTAGACATTGTTTGGTAGCCACTCTTCTTTTTTTTTTTCCAGTGTTTAGTGGAAAGCAGTTCCACTTTGGGGCTTCTAACTCACCTTTTAAGAGGGCTTTCGTGTCTGACCTAAGGGATGTGTTTTTCCTTCATACTTGCATCATCTATACTGACTAGGGGTTACTGGAGGGGGTGGTTTCTGTTTTCCGGCATACCTTATCTCCCTCAATTCCCCTCACCGTCAGTTCGAGGCAGTTGAGTTTTAAGCCCATTCATAAAAAAAACATAATACATAATTCTTAGACCTAAACAAACCCCCAAAAAAAAAAACTAAAATGCACTGACTCAAATAACACATATATACATGTCATACTGGCCATTTGCTCCCCCCTCTCACTTCACAAGTGTCTGCCCCAGATACGGGCTGTGAAGTGAAAATTGGGAATGGCTAGTATGACAGACACACATTTATAACAAACACATATTATATCTAAAAACTTCTCACACTTAGACTATGCAATAGGCTAAGTGGGAGAGTTTCAGATATATACCTAGATTTATAAAACAAAGCAGAATATTTTACAAACATGTTATATAAACATATAAACTCCTCACACTTAGACTACGCAGTAGGCTAAGTGTGAGTTAACATGCTTATGGCAGAACACAAAAACATAATAAAAACACATGCACCGAAGTAGCAAACCCTTTACTTCTCACACTTAAACTATTAAATAGGCTAAGTGTTATGAATGGGGTTTGCTCACAATTAATACACATAATTCTACCTATTTAACAAAAGTAAGAAAACATAACAAAAAGAAAACTTAAAATTAAAAAGAAAACTAACTGGTCAGTGTGGGGGGGTCGATCAGACGTTCCTCCTGCTCCTCCTTTGGTTCTCCTTCAGTGGGTTCCGGTTGGTTGTCATCTTCCTCCTCTTGTTCATCACCTTCTTTTTCCTCAGGTCCGGTGGTTTCTTCTTCCTGCCCTCCATGTCCACTTGTTCCAGCTCCAGTGCTTGCCTTTTCTCTTGCCAATTCCTTTAGGATGCTCTCCATTAGGGTTGTCAGCTTCGCCATCTCTGCCCGTGATTGTCTAGTCTCCTCTGCCAGCACAATTACTGCCCTCTCCAGATTTTCTTGCCTCAACCTTTGCGCTTGGTCGATCTGCCCAGCTTGCCCCTCCTGGCCTTGTTGTGCCCTTCCACCAGGGGCTTCTCCCATTGGGTAGAACTGGGGTACTCCTTCTCTGTAGTATACCAAGTTGGTGCGGACGAAGAAGGGTATATCGAATAGGCCAGGAGCGTCGACCATGTACATCGGAGATAGGTCTTCTGCCTCTTTGATGATGATGTTGTTGCGCACGAAAGCTCCTAGTATGTGGCAGAGGGACAAGTTCCTAGCCGGGTGGGTGGCTATTAGGTGGCATTGGCAGGCTGTCCAAAATCCCAAATGCAGCTTCCTACCGCGATTAGCGCACCATACCATGTATAATAGTTTCACCAATATTTCTTATAGGCACAAGCTCTCTATTTCCAAGAAGAAGGTTCTTACCTTCTGTGTACTCGGAACTAATGTTCAGATTCTCCAAATCATTTGAGACATGATGAGTAGCTCCACTGTCCGGATACCAGCTGGTAGAAGCACTTGAATCAAAGTTGTATTCTGAAGCATTTCCAGCTGAGAGAGGTCCAGGGGGAGTTCTTGGAACTGATTGCAACAGATGAGCAGAAGGATAGTAGCCTTGTTGTTATTGAAGTGGATTTCCCTTGTGTTGTGGTTGTGGAGGTGTGTAATTTTGCTCAAATCTGTACCAGCACTTCAAAGCCGAGTGCCCTGGTTTCTCACACAACTGACATATAATTTTGTTGGCTCCTCTTCCAAAACCTCTTCCACCTCTGCCTCCTCTTTAATTTCTTGAACCACCTCTTCCTCCTCCAGCTTCGAATTTGTTGCTGTTATAATGACCTGAGTCATTTCTCTTGGTGTTGGACAACTGCAACAGATTCAAAGAAGGTTGAGAACCCTCAATACTCACAGCATGCGCCCTTGTGGTTTCCATCCTTGACTCATAGCTCAGCAAGAAAGAGCTGACATCTGGAACGGTCCAAGGTTCAGATCTGGAAGTCACTGCACACACACAGCCGGGTCATAATCTTGCCCGAGACCAATCTTGCCCGATTGGGTATGTGTAGCCTGGAGGAGGCTATAGGTCCGGACTGGAGAAGCCGTGAGAGTGGGGTACCGAGGCGACATATAGAATTTGAGCCCCAGGAAGCCTGGGAGGAGTTAACCCACCCCAATGCTGACCAGTTCACCTCCACAAAATCTAGATCCACCCACCTCAACAATTCCATGCTACGGTTGGTGCAGCTATACTTAGGCTATAACCTACTGGGGCAGAGCAACTCCGCTGCAAGAACGTCCATGACCGAATTGTACTTGGTATGGTGCGCTAAGCATGGAAGGAAACTGCACCTAGGGTTTTGGACAGCCTACCAATGCCACCTGATAGCCACCTACCCAGCCAGAAACTTGTCGCTCTGCCACATACTAGGAGCCTTCGTGCGCAACAACATCATCATAACAGAGGCAGAGGACCTGTCTCCAATGTACATGGTCGACGCTCCTGGCCTATTTGATATACCCTTCTTCGTCTGCACCAACTTGGTATACTACAGAGAAGGTGTACCCCAGTTCTACCCAATGGGAGAAGCACCTGGAGGAAGGGCACAACAAGGCCAGGAGGTGCAAGCTGCCCAGATCGACCAAGCGCAGAGGCTGAGGCAAGAAAATCTGGAGAAGGCAGTGACTGAGCTGGCTGAGGAGAATAGACAATCGCGGGCAGAGATGGCGAAGCTGACAACCCTAATGGAGAGCATAATAAAGGAGTTGGCAAGAGGGAAAGCAAGCAGTGGAGCTGGAACAAGCGGACATGGAGGACAGGAAAAAGAACCCACCAGACCTGAGGAAGAAGACGACGATGGACAACAGGAGGATGATGGCAACCAACCCGGACCTACTGAAGAAGCACCAACGGACCCACCTGCGCAGAACCCTGCCCCAAGAAGGAGCAGGAAAAACATCTGACCGAACCACCCCCAACTGACCAGTTAGTTTTCTTTTTAATTTTTAAATTTTTCTTTTGTTTATGTTTTCGTACTTTTATTAAATAGGTAGATTTATGTGTTTTAATTGTATGCAACCCCCATTCATAACACTTAGCCTATTTAATAGTCTAAGTGTGAGAAGTAAAAGGTTTGCTACTTTGGTGCATATGCTTATTATGTTTTTTCTTTGTGTTTTTTCGTGGGCATGTTACCTCACACTTAGCCTACTGCGTAGTCTAAGTGTGAGGAGTTTATATGTTTATATTTCATGTTTGTCAATATTTTGCTCTGTTTTGTTTATAATATATCTGAAACTCTCCCACTTAGCCTATTTCATAGTCTAAGTGTGAGAAGTTTTTAGATATAATATGTGTTTGTTATAAACGTGTGTCTGTCATACTAGCCATTCCCAATTTCACTTCACAGCCCGTATCTGGGGCAGACACTTGTGAAGTGAGAGGGGGGAGCAAATGACCAGTATGACATGTATATATGTGTCATTTGAGTAAGTGCATGTTAGTTTTTTTTTAGGTTTGTTTAGGTCTAGGAATTATGTGTTATGTTTTATGAATGTGCTTAAAACTCAACTGCCTCGAACTGACGTGAGGGGAATTGAGGGAGATAAGGCATGCCGGAAAACAGAAACCACCCCCTCCAGTAACCCCTAGTCAGTATAGATGATGCAAGTATGAAGGAAAAACCCATCCCTTAGGTCAGACACGAAAGCCCTCTTAAAAGGTGAGTTAGAAACCCCAAAGTGGAACTACTTTCCACTAAATACTGAAAAAAAAGAAGAGAGGCTACCACATGATGTCTAGGGCAAGGTGACCGCGTGTAGCAAACCCTGAAGGCAGTAGGAAACCCCCTTGAAAAAAAAAAAAAAAAAAAAACCCCTACCCTTAGAACCCCATTTTCTAGCCTGAATTATACCCCGAAATAACCCATCAGCCACTGGAACTGTGTGCGTGCAAGGCATGAGGCAAGGAAGCAACTGCCCAGGAGGACATATAAAAGGAACCAGCTGAAGAAGAGAAAAACAAAGAAAGAAGGAGAAAATCGATCTGAAGTTTCCAGATCCAAATAGAAGAAGGAATAAGGGTGGCGAAGCCACAGAAAGAAAAATTGAAGAAAATGGTCGCAGATACTTGACCACAAAAAGGGAAAGGAGGAAGAAGGAATAAGGATGGCGAAGCCACAAAGAAGCTACTGACCAGTTGGAAGCCAATGTCAAAAATTGTCCAGCCGAAGAGGAAGCCCTAGCCAGAAGCCCGAATGCTCACAGTTCTCCTTCATCAAATAAGTAGTTAGTTTTTGGACCTTAGAGCCTTAGGGACAACTACCCCAAACACTACAAACCACTAGCCCCATTATAAGCCTTAAAGACCTTCAGGAGCTGCATGTGAGATCTGAGTCCGAAACATCTGGGGTTTAGCGTTGAGAGAAAACAGTCATAACATCCCCTGTGAGGAATGAGTGACTGAGTGAACCCAGTGTTTGGCCTAGGATTGGGTGATCCTGACAAGCAGATATACTGACTGGGGAAGAAAAGGGGGGCGGCGGAAGTTCAAGGCTGCCTAAGGCCGGATTGCACCTGATCTCGAGGGGAAGGGTGGTTGAAAATATAGCCTGTTCTATGTGTTTAAGTTAACTATATGTGTTATTTGTTTGTGTCGTTATTTTGTTTTCTTTTCTTTTGCGTCAGAGTCTTGAGTCTAGTTAGGTAGAGTCGGTCAGGGGGAGTAACCAGGCTCGAATGCGACTTATTTCTTTTTGTTTGTCTTCACGCTTGAGGACAAGCATGTGGTAAGTGTGAGCAGTTTGATAAGTCGTATTCTAAGCCTTGGTTATTGGTCAGTATGTCGTGAAATTCATGTATTATCTGCAAAACAGTTGCTTAAGTGTGCAGGATTGAAGGATCCAAGTCGGTAGGAGACGATTCAGGTGACGCAAGTGAAAAGGGCGCCAGAAGGGTGCGATACTGACCAGGATGCATGCCAGAGAAAAGGCTTGAGATGGAGAAGGAGGATAGCTGGGATGATCATTGACAAGGGCAAAAAGGTCAAAACGCGGGAGAAGTCTACCCTAAAAGCAAGGGCAAGCCTCCCTATAAAAGAAGCCACTTGGAGAGAGAGAAGAAGAGTTTTTTTAGTTAGTTCGACAATCACACTTAGTAGAATTCTCTCTAGAAGATCAGTTCCTTCAGCATTATCCTACCTCTCGTTCCTCGCCACAGCCATGGTCACTTGACGTCCAAGAGTTTGACGGAGAAGTCATCAGTCCGCCGTTCCAGCCAGTTATCGTAGCAGTGTAGTAGTATCATCGCCTGGAGTGGCAAAAACAATCTTAATCACTTTCTTAGTTTAAAGTTTACTTGTTTTCATCGTTAGTTATTTGCAAACACTCATCGTTGTTGCTCTTTTGAAGTACTTTGTTATTTTCCAACATTTACATTATGAAGTTTCTATTTCGCATGTCACTTTGGTTCGAGTTTGCTTCATTCTGCCTAGGAAAGTTAGATTTAGTCATTGCTTTCAATTTCTAAGTGTTTTCTTACCGAGAGTTGTTGATTCAAAGTGTAGCTATGTTTAGTCAAGTTTCGTGCATGAGTTCTTTCCTGCGTTGTGATTACCATCTTGCATGTCAGTCAGTAGAAGTTAAGTTGCAGTTTCACTGTTTAATTTAAGTTTGAGCATTTAAATTGATGGATCTTAAGTTTGAATTTGTGAATCTGAAGTTCAGTATGGTGTTTGTGTTTATCTGAATTCTGTTAATACTTGGTGAAGAAGAAAACGTCAAAATCAACTTTATTGGACCACTTTTACTTTTAAGTTACTTTTGCTTTTGTTCCCTACTTTTCAGATGTACTATCCAGACCTGTCAGAAAGCCCCCAGCCATCAGATATACCTTGTTGTCTAAATTTCCCCTTTTAGTAACTGTCCACTTTCCATATGTCTCTGATACACCTTGTCCCCTATTTTCACGAACACTCCCACATGTCTATTATTTTCCCGCCTACTAGTCAGTAGAGTACCACCTTTATTTTCCGTCTAGGTAAAATCTCAACCCAAGCATGGTAGCTAACCAAAACACCCAGGAAAGTCACCACAGTTATCAAAACGTGTCCATCCTCGTGGGATTCGACCCTTACCTCCATTATACTAGCCAGTAGAAATGGGTTGAGGAAATTTGTTTGAAGCCAGGTCCCGGTTATCGTACCAACGACTCAGCTGGGTCGGGAATCACTTCCTGATCAGTTGGATACACTCAATTTTACATACGAAAAACTAGGGAAACAAACCTGAGCCCTCCACCTATGTACTCATTCATGGAGAGAGCATCCTTCTTGAGGTTTTGCATTTGCTGTCTATACTGCATCACTTTGGCAGTGGAGAGCTGGCAAAGTTTGTCTCCAGTGCACTCCAAATATCCCTCGCAGATCTGAGTCCAACCACGAGGATCAGTGCTCCCTCTGAAAGCGACGAAAGCAGCCATCCAGCCACTCTTCTATCTTGTCTCTGCCATGCCACAAAGGCTGGATTGATCACCATGTTTCCTTCTGTTGGATCTGGGATCATTTGAGGTGGTGCACAAGCTTCTTCAGTAAGAAAGGCTTCAAGACCATATCCACACACCGCAACATCTACCTGCTGCTGCCACATTAGAAAGTTTCCCTCTGTAAGTTTCACAGATGTGGGAGGCAATTGTGAAAATATAGGTAAGGCTGACAAAGGGATGGAGTTGGCATTTGAATCTGACTCATGCTAAATTTGCAATCAATATGTCACCCACAAGTGTATGGGGTATGTAGCACGTGGCAAATTGAAATTATCGATCCTCGAAGACTAAATGCCGGCTTGAGTACTACGATGCAACTTTGAATACTATCTAGACTAATAGAAGGGATTTTTGGTTTTTCTTAACTAAGATCAAAGAACAAGTAAACAAGTAAGAGCAAAGTAGGAAACTAAGGGCATCCACAATGGGACGCCCTAAGCGATGCCCTATGCACCGCCACGTCAGCATTTTTATCCTCCTCCTATTCCACCTGCAGCGGGGCGGACTATAGCCCGCCCTAAGCGACGCCCTAAGCATTTCACTATTTTGTATTTATATTTTTATTATGTTTGCAAATGTAAATAAAAATATTAAACAAATAAAAACAACACAATTAAAGGGAAATTCTAATTTTACTTAATTAAAAAAAAAAGTTACAAAATAAGAAATAAAAAAAAAGCTGAAAATACAAAACAAGGAGGCTAGTCTAAAGAAGTCCCAACTTGCGGCTGAGGCCATCGATCATCCGCTGGATGCCCTCGATTTGAGCCGGGTTGGTCGCCTGCATGAGGGCGGTGTGCGCGTCCAACAACGTCCGGTAGTCGGAGGAGGCCGCCAAATCCACGTACGCATGGGCCGCGGTCGAAGTCGCGGACGGCGTCGAACTCGTGGTCGGCGATGGGGCTTGCTCAGGCGGCGCGACTGAGGAGGATGTGGCCTTGCCCTTGCCCTTGGCAGCCTTGACGCCAGGGGGACGCCAGGAGGACATCGGTGTGCCGGAACTCTCATCCTTGAACACCGGACTGTTGAGGTCCATCAGAGACGCGCCGCTATCGCTACTTGTATAATCATTGAAGGTGCGCTTCGACGCCCTCCTCCTCGCCGCCGTCGATTGGGGAATCACACCACCAACGAACTTTTGCTTGTCCCTCAAGAGCGCCCAGGACTGGTAGTGCTTGAAATCGCCGTACAATGAAATGTACGACTGCATCGCTTTGTCGCGCACATCCGCGAGACTCTCGCCACTGGCCTGCTCCCTCTCGCACTTCTCGTACTCCGCCGCGAACAAATTTACTTGCTTCTTTATTTGATCCCAGTGCTTGCGGAGCTGCTCCCTGTGGCACTTGTATGCGTTCGCCGGTTTGGACGCGTTGTATTTCTCGGCGATGCGCTCCCAATACGCAGTCACCCTCTGGTTGTTGGCGTACACCGGATCCTCTGAAACATCAATCCAACATCTCGTCAAGACGATGGATTCGGGGTCGGAGTAGTTCGTCCTGCCCGGGGTGAACTCTTCACACACCTCCGTTGTAGGAAACTTCTGGGCTCGTGCCTTTGTCCGCTTCTTCTTGGTGGCGGACCCGGAAGCAGCGGCGGGCCGGCCGCGAGGTGCGGCGGCGGCGGAGGGGCGGTGTGGAGACGGCTCCATATCGGATAGCCCGTATGAGTCAGTGGAAAATTCGGGATCGTACTCGGCGTTGGTGTCGAATGGCCGGTATTCGTCGGGTTCTGTACCCGGCCATCGTGCACCATCGAACATCGGACTATTCGGATAATCTCCGGAATCCATTTTGCTTGAAAATGTAGGGAATTTGATGAGAGTGAAGTGAGAAAAATGAAGTGTGAAAAATGAAGTGAATTTGATATATATAGGTTTTGAAAATTTAATAAAATTAAAAAAAAAACTAAACCGCGTCGCATCGTCCGTGACCCATTGTCCGCCTCGTCCACAGTGGGGGACGATGCGACGGACGATGGGTATCCTCCGCGCATCGTCCGCGGACGATATATCGGGCGCGGACGATGGGTTACCCATCGTCCGCGATGCTGCAGTGGCGGACGATGCGACGGACGATGCATCGTCCGTCGCATCGTCCGCCCCATTGCGGATGCCCTAAAGCAAATAAAAGGTAGTTTTCACACAAATTGGGAAGGTAGGGATATGGATCCGTTGGTATGGATCACGGGTGTTCACCTAGGGATCATGCTCATCTAATTGGTCTTATGTGTGGCTAGGAAAGTCGGGTTAATTGGTTAGACCCCCTCTCGGGTGAACCTAACGCGTTGATCGACCTCTAATGTTGGAGTCTCCTCCCTACACTTTGAAACCGACTCCTAAGACCTACGGACCCAAGCCCTCTCTCTAGCTATGCCTCTCTCGAGCACATACAACGCATGGAGTTGTTGGTTATTTAACAATCTAATCAAGCATCTCTCAATGACAATAATTAGAACAAGACATATCTAATTGGTAGCTAATCAATTAGACAATGAAAAAGCACAATAACCAACAAAACCACCACAAAAGAGATAGATAAGCATAAATCAAGGTTTAACCCATGTATTCCATACAAACTTCACCAATATCCCTAATAAAGACTTAGCTACTCATAATGGAAGCTAAGACAAAGGAAAATACAAAAATATCAAAAGTAAACATAGTAGAAGTGGAAAATAGAACTCCCTAAGGTGGACTTGATGTTGGGGAGAATCTTTCTTCTTCAATCTCTTGAAGGTGGAAGCCTCCTTGCCTTCAATCCTCTTGAATATCTCGATTTCTCTCTCTATTTTGCGGTGGGGGAAGTTAGGGTTCGAAAATGAGTAAGAACCCTTTTATACTCGGAGTGAAAATCAAGATCAAGTGAGCACGCATACAAAACACCCGGTCGGGTGATTTGTAAGTGGCGAAACACCCGACTGGGTTTTCTTCCCGAAGCCCGACTTCTGCAAAACACCCGACCGGGTTTTCCGAGAAATGGAAAACACCCGGTCGGGTTTTCTTTTTGGAGTCCGCATAGCTTCTGCAAAACACCCGACCGGGTTTTCCGAGAAATGGGAAACACCCGGTCTGGTTTTTCTTCTGGAGAACTTCTCAAAATTCAGCTTCGGCTCATTTCAACCTGTTTTCATCACAAAACTACGACAAACCCATTAACTCACCTAATTAGTGTATATGTGGTGAAAAACCTGTATTTAACATCTTAAACCATCAAAAGCACTCTCTAATCACCTAGAAAACAAGCCTAAGCTATGAGGCTACAAAAATTAAAACAAAAGGCTAGGAGAGACAGGATCAAAGAGATCCTGCTCTGATACCATATTAAAAATGGGTCACTCACCCCTTAAAAGGCCTCATAAGGGAGAGGGTTATCCACACTTATATAGGTGAGTTAGGATTGTTACCAAGCCGATGTGGGACAAGATATTAGAATTTTAACAATTCATGCATTTTAACACCCAACTATCACATTCTCTCTGCATAGCAATCTAACAGTTCGCCAAAGCTCTGTTGCTAGCAGTGCTGCTACTTCGGTGACAAAGTTGTTTTATATTTAGAGACGACACACCAATCCGAAAGAGTATATATACATAATTTGAAGTGTTCTATATGTTACATGTTCCTTGTATCAAGAGTATATATACATAATTTGGTAGAATTTTCTTTCATAAAGATTTATATTTTATTTAATGTGTCTTTCATTTTAGGAAGTTCCCTCATAATTGAGTCATTTCCCGTATATTGGAGTAACTTTTTTCTCATTCTTACTTTACTCTCTTATTTTATTCTCTCTACTTTTTTCCATCCCTTACTTTTTATCTATTTAATTAACACACTAAACATTCATTTCTTAAACTCCGTGCTGAAATTTTTTGTCTCAACTATGAAGGAACGGAGGGAGTATAACTTTCCAAAAAATGGAATGCACATATTTTTGTGGGATGGACAAAAATGGAAAGTGCACATATTTTTATGGGACGGAGGGAGTATAATACAACTATCCCACATCGGTGAACAAAGAGAACTGAAATCACTATATAAGTCTCATTGGCCCCTCCTCCTATCATCAATTGGTTTTACGATGGAACCCATGGATTTCTATCATGGTATCAGAGCAGGTCGCCGACTATGGTCAAATTTAACTGACCCAACAATATATCTGGGCTAAAAAACCAAAAAAATGATTGACCCAGCATTATATCTGGACTTAAAATTTAGGCCAGTGGCCCAAGGGGAAAAATTAAAAAAATTGGGCTAGTAGTCCAACCGATTAGAAAAAAAGTACAACCCCTCCAAAGTTCACATTGAAGGGTTTGAGGGAGGGTATTGCAATTGAAACTAAAAAATCTAATACAACTATCCCACATCGGTGTACAAAGAGAACTGAAATCATTATATAAGTCTCATGGGCCACTCCTCTTATCATCAATTATTTTGGATGGAACCCATAGATTTCTATCTTGTAAATTCGAATTCGAAAAGAAAAAGTTACAGGATGGCATGAAGCTTTATACCAGCCCGTGATGATGCATCTAGATTATATTCGAACTAATAGGAATGTTGTAGATGTATATTTGTAGTATATTTTATGGTTGATTACATTATAAAATAACGATTCCATTTTTTCGTAGAATAAAACATATATATCTGGATTGGAATAAAATCGTGATATTTTTCCTCGACGAACATATATCTTCTGGGGTTAGGGAATTTCGGTGCCGACTTCGGTCTGCTTTTATAATGTGGATAATATCACATTGCCAAATTCAAGTCTTCGTCAAGATTCACCCCAGTAATATTACTACTACTTTTTACACTTCGATGCCTTCATGAAAATGAGTAAACTTAATGAATAAAATAACATAACTGCATCATACTAATATTTTCTCTTAAATCAATCACAGAACAATTTGTCATTCATAATCATAGCTAGCACACAAATATACCTAATATAATTGTGCATGACTGGCTCAGTGCATGCAAAATTAATATATAAATTAATTAGTTGACCTAATAATAAGAGTTAAAAATGTTTATTAATAAACATGGGGAACCCTATAAAAAGGAGAGGAAAAGGTGGTTAGAAAGATTCCAGATTTTTCCAGAATAAGAGAGAACTCACTTGCCCATTTGATGTGGCTCTATCCTACTTTTGGAAACAATGATGGTCAATTTTTTTTTATAAAAAAGATGAGGAATAAAGAAATATATCTGCCCATTTGTTTGTGTACTTGGTAGATTTTGTTCTCAATTTCATATCTATGTTGCATTTCCTTTATTCCTTTTCATTCTCTTTTGCCACAAAAATTATCAATCGCATAAATACATAAATCAAACACATATACATGTCATACTACTATTTTGTATATGAAGAAAATGAAATTAACTTTATAAATTATAATAGTGCTCCAGATATCACCTAAAAATCTCATATATATATATGTCCTAATAATGAGTTATTGGCGTGCATGAATAGTCCGATCCAGAACACAAATTTGACTGAAATTTTGATTTGGTACATATAAAATATATTTTGTGGGAGACAAACTGAAGTTAGGTCGTCTCTTTCTTGACTTGATTAGATGAATCTTTTAATTTCTATATTAATTAACGTATAGTAATGTTGGCCTCTCTCCATTTGTCATGCCACAACCAATAATTAAGTTTGGCTTCCACCAATTATATTATAGAGATAATGTCTACATACATCCAATTATATTCTTAATTGTCATGATTTTGATGATTGCATCGTACACAAACACATAAACCACATCTTCCGTGCCCACCAATATCGATTCGGTTTTTGAAAAAAAAAAGTCCTGTTTTGTTCGACACGTGAATGGTTGATTGTTTAATATTCTGAAAAAAAAAAAATCCTTTCAATTCTGCATTTTTATAATAATTTTAGTAGAGATGGATCATTGACTGAATTTCTTTTACACTCAAAATACAAAATCTGTTCGCAAATACATTTAACATCACAAAATATATAATTAAGATTTTAAACTAATATTAGTTTATTATTAATGAATATAGTTTCTAACTCAATATTAGTAACTGATATTAACGTATCAGAAAATTGAAGTATGATTTTTCACTTCTCAAAGTTATCATTTTAAAAGATTTTACTGAAACTTTTCTTAAAATCAGAACACAAAACTATTACTCCTTCCGTCCTGGATAATTCGTCTCAGTTTTCCATTTTGGTCCGTCCCACATAATTTGTCTCACTTCACTTTTACCATTTTTTGTAGTGGACCCCATATTCCACTGACTCATTCCTACTCACACTTTATTATAAAACTAATATATAAAGGTAGGACCCACATTCCACTAACTTTTTCAACCCACTTTTCATTACAATTCTTAAAACCCGTGCCCCGGTCAAAGTGACCCGAATTATCCGGGACGGAGGGAGTAGTTCTTAAATACATTGATATTACTTGGTATCATCACAAAACATATCGATTTTTGACTCAATATCAATATTGATGGAGTATGACGACTAATAATTATGCAGTATTAAAGAATAATATGATTTTCAGTTCTCACTAGAATACTCCTCAACAAATACTACTCCTAAATATTAGTAGTAAGTTTTTTCCGCATAAGTATATTTATAAATAATACATATATCAAATTGCTACTGATTAAGTAGCTAGTAGCATTAATATCAATTGACTTAGAATTATTTTAGTTAAATTTTAACGTCTTCTTGATTTAAATATTTTGTACGACTTTCCAAATAGCCGCACTTATATAAAAACTAAATATTATAATCAGATATTGTCTTAATTAGTTGTTTGATAATTGAATACTTATATAACTGCATAGAAATGGTGAAAGAAAGGCTTATTCAAATCAAAATACAAGTTACAACCTTGTTCACACGACTCTTTCCAAATGTATATTTCTCATATACTCCTGATACACTTATGTTCATACTCCTATATTCTACGGTCAAATATCAAAATCTCATGCAATAATTGTACCGAAAAGTAATGTGCCAGGTCGTTATCGTGTAGATACGATAGCATAGGCTAAACTCGAAAATGGTACGAAAAGAAAAACCCTCAACAGAAACATGAACATAGCTTGACTCATACGGTCACAAACACGACATAATTTATGCTTCCACGACACAATAACGATCCAGTAACAACACCACCCGACACAATCACAAACGCGATCTAATTTGTGCCGCCACAACACATTAACGATCCGGTAACAACACAGCCCAATAATATTGCAAGTACACAAACATGATAACTTCAAAATAACCAATGCATTATGTCCAAATTGTGAGGATTAGATATATGCGCGACTTCCAACCTTATCTTTTCCTCCGTCAACTTGTCTCTCACTCTCTATAAATACAACCTACTCCAACCCCAAATTTGTCCTCAACAAAGCATCCATAGATATAGATACTATATAGAATAATAAATTACTATTCAAATGTCTGCGATGACAATGGGCACAAATCTGAGCAGACTCCAAATGAAAAGCAAAGCTCCCCAAGTAGTTGAGGAAATTGAGGGCCTCATTAAGGTATACAACGACGGCCACGTGGAGCGCCCCGAAATCGTGCCAAATGTCGGGTGCTCATTGGCCCCTGACCTCGGGGTCACTTGCCGCGAGGCGATCATCGACCAGTACACCCATCTCTGGGCACGCATCTACGTCCCAACCGCCGCCAACAAACTGCCCTTGCTCCTCTACTTCCACGGCGGCGGATTCTGCGTCGGCTCCGCATCCTGGAGCTGCTACCACGAACTTCTCCCCAAGCTCGCCGCCAGAGCCGCCTGCGCCGTTGTCTCCGTCAACTACAGGCTGGCGCCGGAGCACCCCCTCCCCGCCGCCTACGACGACGGCGTCAAGGCGGCGGTCTGGGCCAAGCAGCAGGAGTTCGCCGGCGAGTGGTGGGCCGGAAGATGCGATTTCTCTCGATTCTTCCTCGGCGGCGACAGCGCCGGCGCGAACATCGCTTATAATGTGGGGCTGAGGGCGAATTCAGCCGGCGTCGGAGTCAGGGGTTTGGTGTTGATACAGCCGTTTTTCGGCGGCGAGGCGCGGACGCGGTCGGAGATGTGCGCGGCGCGGCCGGCGGCGGCGCTGACGGTGGCGGCGTCGGACGCGTACTGGCGGATGGCGCTGCCGGCGGGGGCGGGGCGCGACCACCCGTGGTGCAGTGCGGCGGGATCGGCGGGGGAGATGCGGCGGGCGGGGGCGGCGGTGTTGGTTTGCGTGGCGGAGGCGGATATATTGAGGGATCGGAATTTGGAATTTTGCGGCGGATTGGCGAGGGAAGGGGTGAGGGTGGAGCAAGTGGTGAGTAAAGGCGTTGGGCATGCTTTTCAGATTCTGAATAAGTCGCAATTGGCTCAAACGCGACTTCATGAGTTGTTGTCGCATGTAAAGAATTTTGTGGGTAGATGATCATGAGTGGAATTTCTAGGCCTCTCACCTTTTTTTTATGACTTGTTTGTAATTGGTGTTAGAATTAGAGAATATTGAGAAGCCTTTTACAAAACAGTAGATATATGGGAGACAATATGTTTTAAAAAAAAATCAGACATGACTATCCATTCCTACCACAAACAGGCAAATAGTCCGATTCGATTCACCATTTAAAATCACCGTTATGTTACTGATGTGAACCACTGAACCGGACCGTTGGAGGGCAGAAAACTTATCATTTTTGCAAACTGTAGTATTAAATTTTGCAAATTATTTAAACCAAATAAACATCTCTCTCATCGAATATATTTCACTTGTAACACTAATTTATTGGTTAACAACTCAATTAATAGTTGTGTCACTTGTGTGCTTTATTTGATCAATTTCCATTCGAGCTATCAAATTCTACTACTACTACTCCTCCTGCTGTAATTAATTTATCATCAATTCAAAAGTTGAAATAGTCTGATTCAGCTCTATCATCAATTCATACTAATACTGTAATTTACTAATGACATGTGTCCCGCTCAAGATATTCTTTATTCTTTTCTTGTCACTGTTAATTGTTTCTTAAGACGGCATGCATTTCTATGTTTATGAAACTAACAGATATCCTTAAATAAGGGTATGATATTTGATATGATGCAATTTGATTCTTTATGACATGCTTTTCTTTGTTTATGAAACTAACAAGTAACTAACTTGAAAAAAACTTGAACACGCCAAAAATTTGTTTTCATGTTGCAAGGTCCTCTGAATAAACATTTAATTTGGAAACATAAAAAACGATAGCACAAGCAAACGCTAAGTAATTGCTACTATAAAACAATTTATCCTGCCTGTCTCGTCCGATTAAAATATACTACTCCTACTACAAATTTAAATGATTTGTCACGCACAATATCTATGAATCTAAGTTTTATACGTAATTTGTATATTTGACGTGTTTCAGATGATATGATTTGTCACGCACAATATCTATGAATCTAAGTTTTATACGTAATTTGTATATTTGACGTGTTTCAGATGATGTTAAAATTGCTTAACGATAGATATAAGATAGGTCCCTCGAGCCAACAAATCTCACCCAATATTGCATCAAAATTTAGCAGCATAATAATCTCCAATATATCTTCTTCGTTTGATTTGATTTAACATATATTTTTATTTTAGTCCAATATCTTTGTGTAATCTTTATCTTTATCTTGTTAATTAGATACTAGTATTCTTACCACCTCCATCTTTGAAATATTGTAACTTTTGAAACAACTTGAGTTTTAATGAATAATTGATAAAATAAGAGAGATAGAAAATATGATTGAAGTATTATTAGTTGATCGAGCCAGTCCATTCTCATTAGATAGGAAGAAGTATAGAAAGTTCCATTTTTAAGGAACGACCAAAATAAAAAATATTGTTAAAAGACGAGTTAGTGAAAATTAGACATCTATGTAGATCATTATTCATTGAGAAACAAGAAAAAATATATATTTTCTTTCGTATTTCAAACCCTAGCACCTCAACTAGGGCTGTTTTTGGACCAGCGAGATCATTATTCATTAAGAAATAAGAAAAATGTATTTTATCATTCGTATTTCAAACTCTATAGCACCTCAACTAGGACTGTTTTCGGGCCACCGATAATAATTTACTATGGTCCTGAATTGCCACATCAATAATTAAAATGGCTACATAAAAATCTATCAAGACCATCAATTTAGATTATAAGATCGATATGTTAGGTTGGTTTCAGTACATATACTTACAGATGATTCATATCGGATGAGATCTATTGGCGAAATTCTTGAAATAGGTTCCGAAAATAGGCCATTTTTTCCTTCTTAAAATAAGTGTAATGCATAATGCATTTTGAGAACATGTAATAGGTACACATTCTTAAATCTGTAACCAATTAGTAAAATAGTGTGATATTTATGCATGAATTTAGAAAATATTAGTACTCCATTTCGAACGGAAAGTAGTAATTTGGTTATAACGAACAATACATAATTTCCAATCAACAAAATTACTAGTATTATTGATCATGGTTTATTGAAGCAGTCATCTAAAAACAGTAAAACACGATAAAATACGTAAAACTAACTACCAAACAGCCCCCTCCCTAGTTGGTTGGGATGAGATCAATGGCCAGAAATGCGGAGAGTCCGAATATTACCGCTAGTTCGTTACCTCGTACAATAATTTTGTCATTAATTACTTTGGAGGCCACAACTTTTTTGCAATCCCGGAGGCAGTCCGTAGCAGACAGAAGAAGATCATACGACGCCATTTGGTACTCTCCCTCTTCTGTTTCGCCTAGGGCACTGCGGGTTGACCCTATTGACCAATCATACGACTCTTTGCATTGTTTGAGTGCTTCCTCCGTTTTTGGATTTGTGCTATTCTCCTTCAGTAGGATTTCGATGTGGCAGCGTGTGCGATTCGACCTCGAGATTCCCGATTTCATGATTTCGACGGTGAGATTGTACATGTTTGTTGCCGAAGCTACTCTTGGTTCTGATTCAAGTGTTTCGTCGCACATTTTACGGGCGTAATTTTTTCTGACTTTGTCGCAGACTTCCTTAATTAAAGGGGATGAAGAGGCGGCGTGGGAGGTTGAGACCAAGACTAAGATGAAGCTTATGAAAACGATGTTGAGACTGGAAGACATTGTTGTTTTAGAGTTTGAGATTTTTGTTCTTGTTAAGGTATAGAGGAGAATGATGGGGAGTACTTTTTATTTATAGTGGTATTGCGGGTGATAAATACGGAGTACGTCTTATTCAACTATTCACTTTCAAATAAATAGGAAAATTATTTTGATTTAGAGTTAAGAATTTGCATGTTAGTTTAGCAGGATTATATATGGAATGCAATCTGATTCCTTAAATTTTAGAATTTGCTGTTTATATTGATTTTTAATCAAATTCAAACACAATTAGAATTCCAAAAATAAGGGAAATAGTTGTACAATTTTGTGGGATTATGATTCCCAACTTTTTCTTGGTATTATTTGTATAGTTATTTATTGATATTATAATTGACAATGGTTTATAATTTTCAAATTTAATTAACATTGTTAGTTATTAATTTATAATAAAATAATAGTATAATAATTATATAATAATAATAATAATAATAATTCATAATTTAAAATTTAAAATATTGATAATTTTTAAACACGAAAAAGTAAAAATATTAGAAATCATATTCTCATAATACATTTTTCAAGCAATCGTTGCCAGATTTATTTCCCGTCAAATAAACCATGTTAAGTAAAGGTGGCATATATAAAGATCCACACTTGTATATATATTACTGTAAATGAAATGTGAGGGAAATGAGTTAGTGGAAGGTGATGTCCTATTACCGTTTATAGTAAAAGTGAACAGAGATTCCTATTCGTGGACGGACTAAAATGAAAAAACGAGACTTCTATTCGCGGACGGAGGGAGTATGGCCTAAATTCATGCATGGTAGGCAATGTTTTAAAAACGGACTAGTGAGTGGAGCCAACGAAGCTACCGTTTCATGATTTAACTGTATGGACCGATTGGACTATTGGTCAGACTGGTTGGATAACTGGTTGAGGCAGATTATTATAACAAAAATTATTAAATAATAATACTAGTATCAGTGTTTTAAAAACCGGTTTGAACCGGCCGGTCGAACCGGTTCGGCCACGAACCGGTGACCTTTCCGTCCGATTCGCCATATAAAATCGGTGAAGGATTGAACCGTTTTGGACCGGTTGAACCGGCCGGATGGACCGGTTTTTTCAATTATGTGGCGTTTTTAAAAAAATGATCTCCAAGGGATTCAAACCCTATACCTTAGGGCTCTTTTACCACTGTACCACTTCACATGCTTTGACAAAATAATAACCTTAATTATACTTAATAACTAAACTTCCATATCTAATATTGAATTATATTATTTCAGTAGGGATGTAATTAATTGCTAACTAATTATCAATTCCAAATTGAGACCAATTTTCAACCATTAGATTAGAAGATCTTGTGGTTAATATAATGCCAAGTGTAATATATTTTAAATTTAAATAATTATTAATTAAATTAAAAGGATATTAATGTCAAATCCTATATGTAGTAATTATAACTAACTACTTTCTCTCTCCTCAAAATCATCTCAAATCTTTAAATTTACGTAACTCTCTCAATTTAAATTATTTTTTCGCAAAAAATATATCAAATTAAAGATAATTTAATAAGGATTCCAACGAGATCTCAATTGCATATGTTCCGACGATGTTTGGGTGATGAAATTTGATAAATTATATTTCAATTTTCGTATATGTTGATAAGCAGCTATTTTCAACAAATGCAACAAAAAATCTCAATATATTGTAAACAAAATCTCAATATTATGCATGTCCAATCTCAATAAAAATGTGTTGATATTTTCTTGTCCTTGTGTTGATATTCTAATGTCATATTGTTGATATTTGTAATACACAATGTTGATATAAAAAAAACACTCACGAAAATGATCATATGATAACATAATGACGATATTACCCTTTTGTTGATATTTTGTCTACTATTTATTGAGATATTGTGAGCTTTAATCTCATCCACTCATTTTTAAATCCAAGGGTGGAGATTTAGTCTTGATTTTGGATTAGAGTGCTATAAGCATTAGAATAGGACTCTTATTTCAGTAATCTCATTAATAATACTATTCTTTATTAGTATTTTTTAAAACCAATAACTTGTTCTAATATTCTATGTATAAATTATTTATTAAACTTAATACTACTAATATTTTATCATTCACTAAATCTTATTTATCATTCACTATAGTATATAATTATATACTATAAGTTTCAATATTTTAAATATATATTAATAACTTATTAAAAGTTCATTATGCTTATTATCATCTAAGTTTAATACTAACATTTTGTAAATCACTCAATTTTAATGTTATAAATATAAATTTTGATTAAAATTCAACCATATCTTGTTATAGATTTGTATATATTTATATAATATATGTTTAATTATATATGTTACAGTAAAATGGTCGGACCAGTGGTTGAACCGGTCCGACCAGTTGAACCGTGAATCAGTAGCTTCGCCGGTTCACTTACCGGTTCGATTTTTTAAAACATTGACTAGTATTATATACAATAGTAGAATTGATTTTGGTGATGATCGCAATCATCAACCAGAAATACATGATTATGTATCAGTCAAATTAAACATAGTATGCTTGATTAGAGATATCTTTAGAATTAAAAAAAAAATACTCCTCTCATCTATGAAATATTATCCAAGTTTGACTCGGGTTTTAAGAAATGTGAAGAAAAGTAAATTGAAAAGTATAATGAGAATCCCACATTTATATATTAGTTTTATTGTAAGCATTGCATACAAATTGCTGAGCCAAAGCGGGTGAGAATCGGATCAAGGAAGAAATCAAGCTATTCAGCTCCCGGGCTTCAGGAGTCGTTGGATGCGTTTTAGTTGTATGAGATTAAATCTCAGCCGTGCGATTCAACTAGCCGTTGGATTTGAATGTTTAGATAAAAGGCGTTTGTTGCCAAGTTGTTAGTTAGTTCGAGAGTTTTCTTTTTTCACTTTTCTTCTCCCTCTTCTTCAATAGTGTAATCAATTCAGAGAGTGGATCTTTTCTTGAGTGCAATACAAGAGTTTCTTGCGTTCAATTGTGTTTCTTCAATCGTGTTTCTCAAGCAAGAAAGCCAACATTTATAATAGAATGTGAGTATAAAGAGTTAGTGGAAAGTGATGACCATTTACCAACAATAGAAAAAAAAACCCAAAGTGGACAACTTTTCACGAATAGACCAAAATAGAAAAACTGGACAACATTTCACGGACAGAGGGAGTAGTATTCTCTCCTTCCTAACTAAGATAACACACTTTCTTTTTTTAATTTGTCTCAAATCAAGATGACTCATTTCTATTTTTGGTAACTTTTTCTCTCCTATTAACATACACAACTACTTTTTTGTCTCCAATAAAATATTCTATTCACTTTTCTATCTCCTTTTAATACTTACACTTAACTTTTTCTCTCCAATTAACCACATTAATCAACAATTTTTAAAATCTTAGATGACTAAGAAATGTAGTATTATCTTAGCAGGAATAAATGAAGTATTACTACAAAATATAAAGAAGAGTCTTCTCTGTATTACTTTCTCCATTTTAAATATTTATTTTTATAAAATAAGTATAAAAATGAAACGCATCTATTAGTTTATAGGGCGTTTTAAAAGAAACTCAATTAATACTTGTTACCTGCGTGCTTTGATTTAGTGTCTATTTTTTCGATATTAAATGTAGAGATTTTAGTAATTAATGTATCTTTAATTCAAATTTTGAATACGTTGATTCGCTCATCCGAATAATTAAATGTAGAGTCTGAGTAGCTAATGTATCTCATCCGTAGTGCAGAAAATTTGAATACGTTGACTTGCTCATCCCATAAAATTTGATTCTCTCATCCGAGAATAATATAACGGAGTGGAATAAAAAAAAAGAGAAATGTTTTAGAGACGTAATGTCTCTAAGCCATAATGCAATAATGAGGTTAAAATAGTCATTTCAAATTATTTTAGATTTTTATTTAAATTTATGTTTTGTACATGTACCATACTACCTTTTTTATATAAAATGTTAATTAGTATTATAGAATCACTTGATTATGGAAAGTTACTCAATTCTAGTCGTATATTTCTCCTTCCTCTATATCTCTCTTCTTTCTTGCCATTTACACAATTCTCCATGAACTCATGTCTCCATATTTACAATTATTTCTTTTATTTATTTAAGAGAAAAGATGAGAAATAATTTAATATTAATTTAAAGTGTAAATTTGAACAAAACAAATTTATATGAAAAAAGAAAATAATTACTATAAAATCAAGAGAAGGGGGAGATAACACTTAACAAATTTTGAAACTTAGAAAGAAAGCGTGTAAAGAATTGCCCGATATATAATTTTGAAAAAAAGTACAAATAGAAATATAAACAAGCAATAAGCGAAAATATGGAAAATGGAAACAACTTGTATAATTTGGAACAAAGAGAAATATTAAATAAACAAATTTTATTATATTAAAATTTCAATAGCTATCTGTTAATAAAATAATTTGATGCGAATAAAATTTATTATTTTAATTTACTTTTAGATATCAAGTTTAATTGTATTTCATGATTTTTGAGTAACAATGTAGATTACTAGGAGATACAATACTTAATCATCATTAATTTATTGAATGATACAACAAAGAAATTAAGTATAAATATAATTAGTCGTTTTCATATCTTTACAAATTTTAATATTTATTTTATCCATCCTATAATAAGAGTTAAATTTTGCCATTTTGATTCCGTCCCACAATAAGAGTTACACTTTATTTTTATCATAAATTATAAATACGTCTCACATTCCACTAACTCACTTCATTCACATTTTATTTTAAAGTTAATATAAAATTGGTCTCATATTCCACTAACTTTTCAAACTCACTATTCTTTACATTTTTAAAAATTCGTGTCACAATAAGAGTGACTACTGTGGGACAGAGGGATAAAATAATTTTATGTTATGCAAATGAGTGAATGACTATTACCATTTCATTGAATGTGAACACTAAAAAAATTAAGTGTACAGACGCACAATCATTTTCGTGTCTTAAAAATTCAATAATTATAATACAAATAAAAAAATTTGATATGAATGTCTATTATCATTTTAATTTACTTTTACTTATTAGATATCATGTATTTTTTTATAACTTAAAAAATTCAGTAATTATTTAATAAAAAATAATAATATAAAATTTAGTGACTATGCAAAATATACTACTATTATAATTTTAATATATTTCTAATAATTCATTAACTAAATAATTGGATCCAAATGGTCATTACTATTTCGTTGGATGATAACATTAAAATATTAAGTATATATACATGTAGTTAATTTTATAACTTAAAATTTGAATAGTTATTTTATAATAATAAAATAATATGATATGAAAGACTATTACTCATTCGCTAAATGAAAAAATAAGAAATTAAAACATATTCATATAATGGTTTTTTACTGCTTAAAATTTAAAGATTATTTGATAATAAAATAATTTGATGCGAATAGCTATTACTATTCCGTTGGATGACAGTAGTATATATATACATGTAATCGTTTTTACACTTAGATATTTAACAATTATTTAATACTACTAGTAAAATTGTTTGATGTGGATGACTATTATTCTTTTGTTGAATGATATCAATAAGAAATTAAGTGTTTATACATATACTACTCCCTCAGATGTTATTTGCACTTTTCTATTTAAGTCATAAACTTGAGATTAATTTTTTGATGTAATTAAATTAGTATTTAAGTGTACTAAGAAATTTTTTAACAAAAGAACACTTAATTACTTATAATATATTATTAAATATTATAATTCTCACTTAAGTATAAATAGTGAAAGTAGTTTGGAACGAGCCAAAACAGAAATGTGTGAATAACATAAGACAGAGGAAATATATCTTTACAGTAGAATTTTATCAATTATTTAATAATAAAATAATTTGATGTGAATGACTATTAAATAAGTAAATATTTAATATTAATAAAATAAATAGATATGAATTACTACTAGTGAGTAAAATTTAAAAGTGATTAAATAATAATATAATTATATCAAATAACTATGATTATTTTGTTCAATAATGACACTAAAAATTTAAATATATTTATATAATCATTTTTATAATTTAAAATATTGAGAATTATTTAATAATAAAATAATTAGTTGCTATTGACTATTAGATGAATAAATTCAATGAAAAAGTTAACTTTTATATTAGTGTCTGAATAAAATAAAATAAAATTTTCCATTTCAAGGTAAGCCAATTCCGATCTTTTTTTCATGTTATACAAATTTGAAGAAAGCTAATAAATGACTTAATTATAATTTTCCAAAGTTATTGAAAAGTTACTATGTTAATTAAGATAGTTAATTTGCTTTTATTTGACTTTCCTTTCATAATTAACTAAACGGTTATACTATATAACTATTTATTTAATTTCCTTTTATTTGAAATAAGGGTGTATTAGTTCATATATAAATTATTTTTATGGCAAGAAAACATAAGGACATTATGGCATAGAGACATTATGTCTCTAAATCACTACGAAATGTTTAAGAGACATAATGTCTCTAAGCCATAATGCAATTTTACTATTTCCACTAACTGATAACTAGTATTATACGGAGTACTTATATTCAAATACTTTCATTTTATTAATTTAATATAACGTAATTAATACTACTTTATTTTATTAATTTAATATTATGTGACTTATGTGAGTCATGTGATCATCTAGAACTTATCTTTATAAAAATAAATACTATATGAATAGCTAATATGATCATTTATCATTACTTTTTATAAAATTAAATAATACTCTCTCCTTATTTTGGAATTTCATCTTAGATTCAACATGAATTTTAAAAAATATAAAAAAAATTTAAAAATATTCCAACCAAGACTCCTAAAGTGAGATACCAAAAAATGGTTAACCGGGACCCTAGAAATCCAGACAGAGGGAATAACTCTCTTTCTTTCACTATATCAATTATTAAAAAATAACAAAATTTAGGATGAAAAAAAAAACATTCCTAACTAAAGATAAATTAATCTAATCCTTTGCTTTTTAAAAATGTTTGCATTTGCATTCTCTAATTTTCACTAGGACACACCAACAATAAAGATATTTTTTGAAGCTTAGTGATATATTTAGAAATACAAATTAGTATTCTTAATTTTATAAAAAAAACGTCCTTAATAGGTTATTTTGTTGTCATGTGATCGCTTTATTTTTAAAAATTGCAAAATAGACTATAAATATGATATATATTTTTATTTCGTAGGCGGAAGATCAAGTAAAAACCGTCCACTTTTGTCAGAATTTGGCACCAATTCGAGCCACCGACTATAATTTACTGTTTTCGTGAATTAATAGTTGCAGCACCTACATAAAAATATATTAAGACCATCCATTTAGACAAGATCGATACATTAGGTTGATTTCAATACATACACTTATAGATGATTCATTCGGATTGGCGAATATCTTGAAATAGGTTCCAAAATAAGCAATTTTTTCCCTTTTAAAATAGGTGTCAAGCATTTTGAGAATGGATAAAGATAAATTAACAACAATTGTATATACAAAATACCCCTTAATTTAATTCTATTTTGAGGATAATATTTTATGACTAATTTACCCTTAGTAATTAATGTTGGATATTTCTAACTGTACTAGTTTAGAAAAATATCATTGATTTAGGTTTTAAACTATTTATGTTAATATTGATTAACACGCTACATAATTAAATTACTATATTTAATTATAAAATAAATACTACTCCGTAGTATATAATTTAATAAAGTACTATACTACTTTTTAAAAGAAATTTATATTTGTTCATTTTATAGTTTAGTATCTAGTGTTTTATTGTCATTCATATTATTTTTTCATAACTTTTTTGGGTTTTTTTTGTTAATATTTCATTCAAATTGTCATGCGATGTAAATCATCAATATTGTTACAATGAAATAATTCAATATATGAAAATAATAAATTCAAATAATAAAATAATTTTTTATATAACTGAAATGTCAACTATACATGAGAACATACTTATAGTCATAATAATTTAATATATTTTGTGTTTTCTTTTTATTTTTGCGCTATTTTTCTTTAATATTTTCCTTAGCTTGTTCCTTTTTTATTAAATATCCAAAAGCATATACATAATTTTTTTAATTTTAATTACTTTTAGCGATAAGTATTTTTATATTAATAAAATATTAATCATTATTTCTTAACTAATCATTCAGTTATACAATAATATAATTGAATGCGAATGACCATTATTATTTTAATATATTTTTTACTATTATACATTGTATTATGTTTGTTTTGTAATTTTTGAGTCAAGATGTAGATTACACAAAAAAACCGACTAACGATCATCAATTAGTTGGACGAGAGTACTAAGAGTTTAGGGTTTAGGGTTTATATATACTATATATATATATATGGTCATTTTTATAATTCGCATTTAAAATTGTTGAATAATAAAATAATTGGATGTGAATAATAATTAATACTCCTACTATTGTTTTAATTTATTTTTATTACTTATATATCAAATTTATTTTTATTTCATGATTTTGCGTCAAGATATTGAATTAATGATTATCAGTTAGTTTAATGTTAGTATTATAAAATTAAGTGTACATACATGTGGTTGTTCATAATTTACAATTTTAAAAATTATTTAATACTATTAAAATAGTTTGATCGAATGATTGTTTGTTTTAATTTATTTTTTATTGTTGTATTCATTTCATAATTTTTGAGTCAAAACGTATAGTATTCAAGGAAATCAACGTGATGATATTTAATTAGTTGGATGACAAAACTAATTAATTAAGTATATTTACAAGTAGTTATATTTATAATTTATAATTTCGCTACTATTTCATTTAACAAAGAAATAGTTAGTTTTTTGAATAACTATTATTATTTAGTTTATTTTTATTATAAATAAATCAAAATAATAATCTTTAATTAGTTAGAATACTGAAAATTGAAATAATAAATTATAATTAGTTGAATGATAATCCTAAATATTTAAATACATTATGTGACGTTCTTTTAGTGACTAAAATTTTATATGTCAATTTATTCAATAAAATTTTATTGTATAATACTGTAGCATTTAAAAGTTGAGTCTGTCTAATTACTTACCCAAGATTTTATTAAATGTATGATGAAAAATGTGATGAATCCATCTTTTTAATTTTGATCTATCTGTAATTATGTAGCTTTAAGATAGAACTACTTAATACTTTCCTAAACCTGTAGTTATTTAGTTAACAAACTTAATTTTTTCCTAAAATAGTTACGAAAGGGTAAATATGTGATATACAAACTAATTAATCGTCATTAATGTAATTATAGATGTAAAATGTCTAAAATGTCCAATTTTGTATATACAATTTTTGTTAATTTATCACTGCCCAATCCAATATGTAAACAATCTAATTCTCTTTCTTTCTACTACATTAATTATTAATTATGTAATTCATGTGTCCCGCCCAAGATAGTTCTTTATTAATTCTTTCCTTGTCACTCTTAAATTGTCTCTTACAACGGCATTTCTATGATTATGAAACTAACAAATATCCTTAAATAAGGGTATGATATTAATATGATGCAATTTGATTCTTTTACGACATGCTTTTCTTTGTTTATGAAACTAACAAACTTGAAAATAACTTGAACAAGCCAAAAACTTGTTTTCACGTTTTGAGGTCATCTGAATAGACATTTAATTTGGAAACATAAATAACGATAAAACAAACAAACGCCAAGTAATACTTCATATGTCCCTGAAAATTTGTCACTTATTTTCATTTCTGTCCGTCCCTAAAAATTGGTCACCTTTCACTTTTATCATTTTTAGTAATGGATCTCATATTCCACTAACTCATTCTCACTCACATTTTATTATAAAACTAATATATAAAAGTAGGACTCACATGCCACTAACTTTTTTCAACTCACATTCTATTACATTTCTTAAAACCCGTGTCGGATTAAATGGTGACAAATTATGGGGGACGGAGGGAGTAGTAGCTATTAAATAATTTATCACGCATGTCTCGTCCGATGAAAATATACTACTCCCTTCATTGATCTGTTTCATAGTAGCGGAAACATTTCTTTTCAGTACGGAGATTAAGAAAGATTGTATTAAGTGAATTAAGTTACACAAATAAAATAGGAAATGCAAAAGATAGAGATATAAAGATAGAATAAAGTAAGTAAGAGACAGTAAGTAATTGAGAAAAAATGTTTTAATTTTTGCTAAAAAAGAAAATGATTTCACTGCTATGAAACGGATGGCATACAAATTAAATGATTTGTCATGCACAATATCTATGTCTAAGTTTTATACGTAATCTGGCCCAAAAATTGCATCCAAATTTTGCCGCAGATCGCATCATAATGATTTCCAATATTTTACAGTATCTTTTTCATATGAATAGATGTAACATATAGTATCTTTTATTTTAGTCAGTTATTTTTATGAATCTTTATTTTGATCAAGTCAAGTTGGTAGTTAGTACTTTACTACTCCGTCTTTGAAAAATAGTGATACTTGAAATGACATAGATCTTAATAGATACTTAATTAATAAAGTAAGCGAGATATAGGAAATGTGATTAAAGTATTTTAGTTGAGAATGAGTCCATCGCCATTAGAGAAAAAAGTTTCTTAAAATAAAAAGTATAGAAAGTTTCTATTTTTAAGGAACGGATCAAAATAAAAATATTAGTAGTATATTTTTAAAGGACGTAGTTAATACTAATTAGAAGTTTATGTGGATCATTATTCATTGAGAAATAAAAAGAATATCTTTTCTTATACATATTTTAAACCCTAGCACCTCAACTAGGGCTGTTTTCGGACCACTAATAATAATTTACTATTGTCATGAATTACCTTGTCAGTAATTAAAATGGCTACATAAAAATCTATCAAGAACATCGATACATTAGGTTGGTTACAGTATATATACTTACGGATGCTTCATATCGGATGAGATCTATTGGCAAAATTCTTAAAATAGGTTCCGAAAATAGGCCACTTTTTTCTTCTTAGATTAAGCGTAATGCATTTTTGAGAACATGTAAGTAAATTTGGTACACACGTGACACATTCTTAAATGTGTAACCAATTAGTAAAATAGTGTGATATTTATTTCACTATAATTAATCCAATTTTATGCATGAATTTAGAAAATATTAGTAATAGTATTTATTACAGTAGTATCTTTATTAATTATTTTCATAGAATGTTAAACTTTACTTGATTTAGTTTGATTTGATTTATTTTTGTTAAAATAACTTTTTTTTTTATATTCATATTATGCGTGTAGTCTTTAGTATCTTTTCATATTTCCACTATCTGTAATGTAAATACAGTTTGTGTCACTCAATTAACTTTCACAAGCCTCAGTATGAAAATATCCAACAATTAAACTTTGTAAATAGAGGATATCATATTGTAATTAACTTAGTATGATAAATATAATCTCACGATATTGCCAAAGTATGTTATGCATTTGGAACGTAAAGTAGTAATTTGATTTAACGATCAATACATAACTTCCAATCAACAAAATTAGTACTACTACTACTAATATTGATCATCGATTATTGAACCGGTCATCAAAAAACACGATTAAATTACGTAAATATTAAATACTCCTACCAAACAGTCCACTCCCTACTTGGTTGGGATGAGATCAATGGCCAGAAATGCGGAGAGTCCGAATAATTCTGCTAGTTCGTTACCTCGTACAATAATTTTGTCATTAATAACTTTGGAGGCCACAACTTGTTGGCAATTACTGATGCAGTCCGTAGCAGACAGTTTAAGATCATACGACGCCGTCTGGTAGTCTCCCTCTTCCGTTTCGGCAAGGGCACTGCGGGTCGACCCTATTGACCAATCATACGACTCTTTGCATTGCTTGAGTGCTGCCTCCGTTTTCGGATTTGCGCTCTTCTCCTTCAGTAGGATTTCGATGTGGCGGCGCGTGCGATTCGACCTCGAGATTCCGGATTTCATGATCTCGACGGTGAGATTGTACATGTTTGTCGCGGAAGCTACTCTTGGTTCTGATTCAAGTGTTTCGTCGCACCTTTCAATGGCGAAATCTTTCCTGACTTGGTCGCAGAGTGACTTAATTAAAGGAGATGAAGAGGCGGCGTTGGGTGTTGAGAACAAGACTAGAATGAAGGGTACCAAAACGATGATGCGAGTGGAAGACATTGTTGTTTTAGGGTTAGAGATTTTTTGTTTTCCTTCTTCAGGGTATAGAGGAGAATGATGGGTTTCATAATACTGATGAGTATTATTTATAGTGGTATTGGGGGTGATAAATACAGAGTAATATCTAATTCCAATATTGATTTTAATAAAATTGGGAAAGTAAATCATTCAAAGATGTTGAGTAAAAATAGTGAATCGTGCTATTAAAAATAGAAAGAGAATAAACCCTATGGAATAAATAAGTATGAAAATTATTTTGTCTAGAATGTAATCTGATTACTTAATTTTTAGAATCTGGTGTTTATTTTGATATTTAATTAAAATGGAAAAGCAATAAAAATCCTGAAAACAAGGAAAATACTTAGTACTTTGCAGTATTATGATTCCCAACTTTTTCTAGATATTTTTTTTCTTATTTTAGATGCTTACATATTTAAAAATTTAATGTAGTATAATTTTTATTATTTTATACAACTATTATTTATAATGTTAGTTGTTTATTGGTATTACAATTGAATATGCTTTATAATTTTAAAATTTTATTAAAATTGTTGTAGTGTTTTTTACTTTTAAAAAATCACAAAATAGACTATAAATATGACATTTATTTTTATTTCGTTGGCGGAAAATCAAGTAAAAAACGTCCACGTTTGTTAGAAGTTAGAATTTGGTACCAATCCGTGTGACATCCATGATCCAAAACATGCATCATTTTTTATTATTACTTGCAAATAAAATATTATATATGTGATTATATAATAATTATATATAGTGGGAGATAAATTATTATTACTTGGACATAAAATTATTATTACTTGCATGTGTAATTACGTTAATTAATATGTGCATGGGAGTATTTTGTGAACACCTACATATTTCTACAGTCTTAAATATTTATATAGTTATAAAAGTGAATTTTGACAAGTATCTTAATTATTAAGTAAGCTCTATTTTTATATATATTTTTATTTAGAATATTAAATGATTATGTTGTAATTTATCTTTATCCCATAATATATGTGTGACACGTATCTCTATAAGCTTCAATATATACATGCCATTTGGATTAATCATATTTTAATTAATAGGCATAAGTCGGCAAGTTAGACGTGAACTTTGATATATAATTGTACATATTTATGAAAAAAAAGGAAAGAGATAGGGAAGGAGAGAAAAACGAAAGAACAAAAAAATGCTGAGAAATTTATGATCAAGGGTTATAAATCAAGAGTTGGAATCAGAAGTTCAATAAGTTTACTCATCGTAATCAGGTGTGTATAAATCACACTTTTAATTTTACATATTTTATGTGATTGATTGTTATGTGTTAAATTGAAGTGAATATTTGAATTATATGATATGAGAATAAATGGTTATGTGTTATTTAATATTGATGGTGGAAATGATGTGGATATGTAATTTGTGCAATGAATATGTTTGATATATGGTATATGATTTATTCGAGTCATGAGATTAAAGAGGATATGTGACTGTCTTGCTCTGGATCTGATATACAATGGCAAAAGACCTACGGGTCATATACAATGATAATGGACCTACGGGTCAAAGAATATATGTAAAGACGGGCCTTCGTGGAAAGGTCAAATCAAAGAGGGGCCTTCGTGGAAAGGTCAAATAATTAAAAAGGAACCTGCAGGTCGTATACAATGGAAATCCCGGGCAGATACCAGGTGCTCAGTCACAGAATATTAAAAGGATCATAGGCATATGCATATGAATATTAAATTATTTATGATGTTTATTACTTCCGGTGATATATTTTGGTGAAAGAATGTGTTTGATATTGGTGTGTGAAATTAAAGGTAAGATTTATATACACTGAGTTGTGGCTCATATAAACCACTATTATTTTTCAGGAATAAGATATCAGTGAACTTTTGGGTTAACGTGAGTCATAGGAACTCCACATGTTATCAGGGTCGGCGGTTGACACGTTTTGGCAACCTTCTCCTCCTCACCATTTTTGCATGTAGATAATTGGAAAGTGTATAGAGTGGTGACAGGTCCCACTACGGTTTAGAATATTTTGAAATATGTACTTGATAAATGTTGGATTTTGAAATTATTATTATGCGTGCTTTTGAAAATTTGAATTTATTTATTATAAGTCTATACGTCAGAAAGGATTGGGGTGTGACAATTTAGGTGGTATCAGAGCAGGGATAGACTCCCGTTGGGACATGTCATTCATGAATATCATATGATGCATTTCGGTTCGAAGTTTCATTTGCATTTCAATTATCATAAACATGTGTTATTGTGGAGAGAATGGTCAGCCGCCCTGCATCGTCAATTAATTGTAGAAACATCTCATATACATGTTGCATCCTATGGGGATTACCCAGGCTTTTAGAACAAGGAGTACATGAACCAATGATGAGGTAAAGAGGTAGAAAATTTAAAGAGCTCGGAAAAGTAGAAGTTGTTGATTTTAAGGGACTAATCTCACTGAGGCTGTGATATAGTTAAAAGTGATAGAACCGGTGTTCAATCAGATGAGTTGTATGTCGGAAGAAGGTTTTGATTATAGGGTATCTCTTCTTTGAAGCAATACTTACTCTTGGTGGGAATCAGTCCCACAAGCTATGATACAACCTCTGGTATTCAGTTCAGACGATTTTTCTAGAGAATGTGTTGCGAGTTAATTCAATTCAGCTGCCAACGGATATTGATATTATGAGTATAGATTGGTTTTCACTTCATCGAACCAAGGTAGCTTGTAAAGTAAAAGAAATAGTAATATAATCATCGAGACAAGGTCGAGTGATATTTTACGGTAATCAATATATTGCTCCAGGTTTTCTTATATTATCTAGATCGGATTTTTGATTTATTGGAAGTGCAGATTTATCTGGATTTTCACCTTATCAGGAGACATATTTCTCTATTGAGCACTGCATTTATTTATATTTATATTTATCAACCATATTCATTAGAGTTTCAAGAGTTAAAGAAACAGTTACAAGAGTTGTCAGAGATATGTATGACTTAATGTTTTACCTTGAAGATCACCAATATTATATTTGAAGAAGAAAGATGATACACTGCGACATTATATATACTATTGGAAGTCGAATCGAGTGACAATGAAGAATAAATATCTATTACCGAGAATAGAAGACTTATTTGATCAATTTCAAGGTATGCAACTGTTTTCGAGTACTGATTTTTGATCAAGATATCATCAGTTGAAGATAGCTAAAGAGAATATTGCAGAGACATCATTTTGAACTCCGTACGACCATTATGAGTTTTGGTTATGCCTTTCGAATAAACTATTGCACCTACAATTATTTATGGCATTGATGAACAAATTCACTCAACTATTCCTGGATCCGTTAGTGATTATTTCTATTGACATACTATTATATTCATGAAGTACAAAAGGACATATTAATCACTTGCAGTCAGTATTACAAGTTCTCTGCGAGATAAACAGATTATTGTAAGGTTGAGTAAATGTGAGTTTTTGCTAGAACATATGGTATTGTTGGGACACGTGGTGTCAGGTCGTGGAATAGAAGTGAATCTACAAAAGATTGAATTGGTTTTCAACTGGAAATGTTTCCCGATTATTATTGAATTGATAATAAAGTTAGTACGACAGAATTATTCTTTTATATGGAGTGAAGCATATCAAAAGAGTTTTAATGAATGGTAGCATCGTTTGAATATGTCACCTATTTTGGTTATCTCCGCTGGTACAAGATATTATGTTATTTATAGTGATGCGCTGAAACATGGATTTGGTTATCTTTTGACTTAATGGAAAGTTTATTGCTTATGCATCGTAACAATCGCAAGTACATGGAGTTTCTTATTCTGATCAAAATCTGTTATTAGCGACATTATTTTTATTTGAAGATTTGGCATCATTATTTGCAAGAGCGCTTATATGGTATTCTAGTATCTTATATATTAACAGAGATCCACGATTTACTATCTCAGTCTTGATATGGTCTTTTTGTGAGTTTCGCCTCAGAAAGGAGTCATGCGATTCGAGCAAAAAGGTAAGTTGAGTCCTCATTATATTGAACTGTGAGATATTGTTGAAAGATTTGGACCATAGGCATATAGGTTAACATTATCTCCAGAGTTGGCACAAATTCATAATATTTTCTACGTCAGTAGGATTCGGCTGTATCGATCTGATCCTTCACATGTTCTGAAAGATCCTGATACACAGATTTCTGAAATTTGAGTTATACAGAAGAACATGTCAATATAGTGAACCGCAAGGTGAAACAATTGCGAAGAAATGATGAGAAAGAACTATCCACATCTATTTACGGGTTAGAAATTTCTTTGAGTACGTTAACATAGAGAGGAATGAATTTTGCGGATAAAATTCTAAAAGGGGGAAGATTGTGACATCCATGATCCAAAACATGCATCATTTTTTAAATATTTATATTATTACTTGCAAATAAAATATTATATATGTGATTATATCATAATTATATATAGTGGGAGATAAATTATTATTACTTGCACATAAAATTATTATTACTTGCATGTGTAATTACGTTAATTAATATGTGCATGGGAGTATTTTGTGAACACATACATATTTGTACAGTCTTAAATATTTATATAGTTATAAAAGTGAATTTTAACAAGTATCTTAATTATTAAGTAAGCTCTATTTTTATATATATTTTTATTTAGAATATTAAATAATTATGTTGTAATTTATCTTTATCCCATAATATATATGTGACACATATCACTATAAGCTTCACTATATACATGCCATCTGGATTAATCATACTTTAATTAATAAGCATAAGTCGGCAAGTTAGACGTGAACTTTGATATATAATTGTACATATTTATGAAAAAAAAGAAAGAGATAGGGAAGGAGAGAAAAACGAAAGAACAAAAAAATGCTGAGAAATTTATGATCAAGGGTTATAAATCAAGAGTTGGAATCAGAAGTTCAATAAGTTTACTCATCGTAATCAGGTGTGTATAAATCACACTTTTAATTTTACATATTTTATGTGATTGATTGTTATGTGCTAAATTGGAGTGAATATTTGAATTATATGATATGAGAATAAATGGTTATGTGTTATTTAATATTGATGGTGGAAATGATGTGGATATGTAATTTGTGCAATGAATATGTTTGATATATGGTATATGATTTATTCGAGTCATGAGATTAAAGAGGATATGTGACTGTCTTGCTCTGGATCTGATATACAATGGCAAAAGACCTACGGGTCATATACAATGATAATGGACCTACGGGTCAAAGAATATATGCAAAGACGGGCCTTCGTGGAAAGGTCAAATCAAAGAGGGGCCTTCGTGGAAAGGTCAAATAATTAAAAAGGAACCTGCAGGTCGTATACAATGGAAATCCCGGGCAGATACCAGGCTTGCTCAGTCACAGAATATTAAAAGGATCATAGGCATATGCATATGAATATTAAATTATTTATGATGTTTATTACTTCCGGTGATATATTTTGGTGAAAGAATGTGTTTGATATTGGTGTGTGAAATTAAAGGTAAGATTTATATACACTGAGTTGTGGCTCATATAAACCACTATTATTTTTCAGGAATAAGATATCAGTGAACTTTTGGGTTAACGTGAGTCATAGGAACTCCACATGTTATCAGGGTCGGCGGTTGACACGTTTTGGCAACCTTCTCCTCCTCACCATTTTTGCATGTAGATAATTGTAAAGTATATAGAGTGGTGACAGGGTCCCGCTACAGTTTTGAATATTTTGAAATATATACTTGATAAATGTTGGATTTTGAAATTATTAATATGTGTGCTTTTGAAAATTTGAATTTATTTATTATAAGTCTATACGTCAGAAAGGATTGGAGTGTGACAATCCGAGCCACCGATTATAATTTACTGTTTTCATGATCGAAACATTAGGTTGGTTTCAATACATACACTCTAGATGATTCATTCGGATTGGCGAAATTCTTGAAATAGGTTCCAAAAACACGCAATTTTTTCTTCTTCTTCTTAAAACAGGTGTAAAGCAGTCGCAGATCCATGGTAATGGGTCGTCGGGGAGGGACGAAAGGGCGAAATAAAATTTATCGGAAGCTAATTGAGGGGGGAAGGGATGCGACGCTGGAAGCTATCGAAGGGGGCGTCTATAGAAAATCTATGTCCAGATCCATGGTGGTGGGTCACCTGGGAGGGATGGTCGCACCCTCCCTGAAATCGCCACTAATATCAAGCATTTTGAGAATACCTAAGTAAATTTAGGTTCACAAATTCTTAAAATAGGTAACTAAGTAAATTAAAATAGTACTACTATATGATATTTATTTCTCAATTATCCAATTTTATACATGAATTTTAAAAATAGTTTATCTTTGTTAAATTTTTCATTGAATATTAAAGTTTGATTTAATTTAGTTTGATTTAATTTTTTTTTAAATATCTTTTTAATCTTCATATTGTGTAGTCTTCTATGGGGCTAGAAGATTATATATCTGAATTAAATATGTAGTGCGTTTGATTCATGAGATTCATTTCTACAACTTAATCCTAGATGAATAATCATGAGATAATTAGTCATAGCTAACCACCACTCCAACTAAAATAAACTCACAACTCGATCCTAAATTATATCTCAGTACTATTATTTTATCCAGGGGCGGAGCTACGATGGGGCACGGGAGCCCTTGGCCCTCCCAGCCATTGGAACTTTAACTATAACACATATATTTGAAAAGTATTTTTAGTAAGTTCGGTGGCCCAGTTGGCAAAGTCTCCGACCTTAAGAGCTTACCAGCTGGAGATGCCGAATTCAATTCCCACTCAACGTTTTAGTTTTATATATTTGCCCAATGTCAATAATGTATTTTAAACTACTTTTGCACACAGTAATATTGTATTTTAACAACCTTTTATTGTAATATAACTAATAGTTTTTAATTACATTTTATTTTCTAATATCGATAATTAAACAATTTTGTTCTACTTATGAAAAAACTTAATTTTATTACTAGTAGGTTTTAGTAGGTCATCACAAATTGCTTATATCAATTATACATGAAGCGATTAAATTTGTTTGATATGCATTTATTCTTGAGTACTACATATTTGAAAACATTCTTTTATTTTTAAGATTTTCTATATGATAAAAAATGCAAAACATTAGAGGGTCTACCTCCGACTACTTGCGATGACAAAAACATCAAGAGATACCCGCAATTATTAAAAACGGTAGAGCTAAATTTTTTCTTCTTTTTGGGCCCCCATCGTAAAAGTTCTGGCTTCGCCACTGATTTTATCTAAGAAACCGAACACCACCTATTAGAACTGAGAATGAAGATTTTTTTTTTCATTTTTCGTCGCTCTCAGTCCGATCAATCAAATCTCCTAATATTTTTGTTCACATGTACTCCCTCCGTCCCGGAGTATTAGACTCACTTCTTTTGGGCACATGATTTAAGGAATTGATATTTAAATAGTTAAAGTGGAGAGAGTAAAGTATGAGAGAGGGAAAAAGTAGGGGAGAGAAGAGAAAAAAAAGTAGGTGGAGAATAAAATAAGAATGATGCTTTTTGCTAAAAAGGGAAATAAGTCTAACATGTTGGGACATTCCAAAAAGGAAAGTTGGTCTAATACCTTGGGACGGAGGGAGTACTTGTTTTCTTAAATATTTTATCATTCCAACAAACTTTAATTTAATTATAATGTAATGTAAAGAAAGTTTGTTTGGGCCACTCAATTATATTTCAAAAGCCTAAATATCACTCCAAGTCTCCAACAATTAAATTTCGAAAAAGAGATTATCATATTGTCGCCTAATTAGCGCTAATACTGAAATCGAAAATATGTAACTAGTTACCCATTCTAAAAAAATATAACTATTTGAACCGGCCATATAAGTATTAATTTCCTTATAACGAACAATACATAACACTTCCAATCCATACAAAATGAACTACTACAACAAAATTACTAATATTGATTATCAATTATTGAACCGGTCACGCATAAAAATAACCACCAATGAGTCTCACCATGCGATCGAATCAACTGCCACTACTGCGGAGATCCCGAATATTTTCGTTAGTTTGTTACCTCGTACAATAATTTTGTCTCTAATTACTTTCGAGTCCACAACTTGTTGGCAATTACGGATGCAGTCCGTCGCAGCAAGAAGAAGATCATACGTCGCCGTTTGGTACTCTCCCTCTTTCACTTCGCTGAGCCCACTGTAGAGCGACCCTATGGCCCAATCATACGACGATTTGCATTGTTTGAGCGCTGCCTTCAATTTCGGATTTGTGCTGTTCTTCCTCAGTAGGCTTCTGATGTGGCGGCGCGTGCGCTTCGATCTCGAGATTCCCGATTTCATGATTTCGACCGAGAGATCGTACACGTTTCTCGCGGAGGCCACTCTTGGTTCGGCTTCGAGTGTTTTGTAGCACATTTTGACGTCGTAGTCTTTTTCGACACTGGCGCAGATTTTCTTGATCAACGGAGACGAAGAGGCGGCGTGGGGAGTTGAGAATAAGAGTAAAATGAAGGGTATGATTAAGATGAAGAGAATTGATGAAATTGAAGAAGAAGACATTGTTGTTTTAGGGTGAGGGATTTTTGGTCTTGTACAAAGTTGTAGTAGTGATGGGTTCCATATATAGGGGTCACTACCACTATTACATTTAATTGTATAAAATTAGGAAAGTATTAATAATTGAAGATGTATAAACACGAGTAAAAATATTGAATCATGGTATTAAATAGATAAAAATAAAATTAATGTAGTTTGTTGTGATTTGGTTAAAAGTGAAGTTGGCATATGCAATGTAGGAGTGGTTAAAATGTCAATGGCCTTAAGTATGCAAGGTAGGAATATGTAAGAAATGGCATGTGCAGTGTAGGAGTAATTATGGCGCATATGGAATATAGGAGAAATTATGAACCTATGCATTCTAGGATGTTGACTGTTTGAGTATGGAATGCCGGTTAGTTTTGTTTCTTAGTTATTTACTTTATTTCGTAATGAATTTATTTTTTTGTTTGATTAATGCATGAATTTTCCGATAATTAATCTTTGGATGGGTGAAGAATATGTCAAACCAAATTTTCGGCAGCTATTTAGTTTTGATTTACCAAAATTTTCAATTTAAAATAGTTATATTTTTATTATGGAAGGGGAGCTCTTATGGAGAGAAATCATATGTTGGCCTTTGATAGGCCTGAAGATGATATATCAAAATTTTTATAATATGCGTAGAAGAAAGGCTAATAATTAGAATGCATTTATTAAAAAATTAAGCATTCCTTTTAAAATAGCTTAAAAGCTTAAAATCATAAATGGTCTCCATATATTTGCATTATAAATAAATGGGCAAATTGTCATGAATATTAGTAGTTAAATCGTCCACCACAAATAGTCTTAGTAAGTATTTTTAAATTTTTAGACATCCATCAAAATTAGTCTATATCTATTAATGTTTTTAAAAAAATATCTCTAATGAGATGCGAAAATAGCATAAAATCATAAATGTTCCCCATATATTTGCATAATATATAAATGGGTAAATTGTCATAAATATTACTTGAATATATTTGTCTACGAAAAATAGTCTTTTATTTTATTTTGAATTGTCCACCAAAATCAATCTTTATATATTTATCATAACTTTTTTCTTTGTAATGAGATAGGTCTCATTCCAATTAAAAATACTTCAACAAACCCCCTCTCCCTTTCTTTTTATCTCTGTATCTTTTACTTTACTAGTTTTATATTAAGTGTCTATATCTTTTACTTTACTAATTTTACATTGACACTCATGCACGTCCACAATTAAGACTATTTTTTATTAAAGGAATAAATTAAAATGTGGTCAAGTTTTAACATGTCCTCCAACTTTAAAATCACCAGCAAATACCATGAAATATACATTTATTCGCAGTTATCCAACTACAAAAGAATTAGGTCGTCTATATGTAATATATTGTGATATTCCTATGTTAATGCTGCATGGTGGATGCAAGGTAACATACGAAGCGATTTATTCCAACCATAAAATACACCTTCTTGCAATAAGAGGTCAATGAACAGATATGAATAATTGATCTAGAAATGGAAATTCAATATGTCACATAATTAGTATACATGAGCTTTGACAGAAGATCTCACAATATAATTTCCTCTTGAACACTGACATTCATGGTCTTGTTTGGAAGAACAATGCTGTTGATCACCACAACTTCATCTTCCACTGTCACTGATTCACCTGTTTCAACAACTTGTTCATAAGCTATGGATGCAAATTGAGGGGAGGAGATAAAGATCGTTTAACGGAAGGTGAAAGTACCTAGAATGGTGACCCCAAGCTTCGCGTTGTGGTCTCCCGAGGCCTGAAAAACGTAAGATAAACGTTATAATTGTGCTGCAAAGAGCAAGAGACGCGTGAAGGACCTCTTTCAAAGCGGCCAACGCAAATAAAATACGGAAATTAAAAGAGGTAGATGTTGAAAGTAACAGCAGACCTAGGCTGCTTATTGCTGTTAAAAATGTTGAATAAATTCTTTGACATACCTGGACTCTTGACCACCTTCCGATCGAAGATTTCCATCCAACGATCGCATGAATCACCACCGCGTTTTCCTAATAACGATAGGATAGATGAGTTTATATATTCAAAGATGCATACTTTATCGCTAAAATTTGAGTGTTTAGTTAGTACCTTGATTTCGACATCATCAAGAATAATGCAGTTGACAAGCCTCACACCAGCTCCGATCCTAGCATTCGCTGAAATCGAAGCATTGGGACCGATCTGTTTCAAATAAAAGAACGCTGAATCAGAAACGACAGAGTATGCATACATTTTACTCATAACACTATAAATTGCAGCCGACCTTAGCAGTTGGATGGACTTTTGCTGATGGATGAATATAAACGTTGCCAGAAATTGCAGCATTCTTCGTGCCATCTCCACTAGCCAAGAGATCTGGTGAGGTGCGCCTGAATTGGGCGAGGTACAATCCTGAGCATTTCAGGGACATTCTGCACGACACCATGTCACATGAGATAGGATCCAAAGGTACAAGTGTCGTGGAAGAGGAAGAAGTAAATATACATTTATAGCTCACCCGGGAGTTTTGATTTGTTCCCAGTAATCTGTGGTTTCGTACACATAAAACTGTTTTTTTCCAGCAAGTGGTGATAGAATGTCCTGATCCAGTCTTACAAAATCTGACGGGAGACTTCTGTTTATACATCGGTAATCAGAAATGAAGATCAACAGATTCTCTAGCCACACAATGTAAATGTAGAAGCAAATTTTGTGTATTTTTTCATGAAATGGTTTTAAATAATAAGTATTGAACTAATCTACAACGTTTCAGCTAGCTGCATAGTACAGACATTCTACCTGTTTGCTGGTTGAAGTGCTTCAAAACTGGATACACGCCTTAAGGTAGCTGAAATTTGAACATTGACTAAATTAGAACATACGCCTCGTTATAATAGTTTTTGATGCAAAAAGATAAAAATAAGATTTTAAGAGTGATTCACATTCTTATTAATTGAGTAGAGTACTTCCTTTAGGTTCGATATATTATGATTCACATATTTTAGACTTATACATCAAGTCATCAACCTCTGTTAAACATATAGTATAAAAACATGTCAAGAACAACATAGTTCACAAAGAAAATTCAAAACTGCCACTAGTAAATAGGATCGCATTTTCAGGCGACTTCATAAAGCAAACCAAAAATAGAATGTCTACAGTCATAGCCATTATAATAAAGAACTCAGGGTAATGCTTACCTCGGTCTTTTCTTTGGGAGGACACGCCTTGAATGGCGGTAAAGATGTCAGGGGTAAATATATAAACCCCACAGTTGATACGGTCACTCACCTGTTTAATATAGAGTTGAGAAAGTTATGATGTGACCGAGCATACATCCATTACATTAGCAAAATGGGAGCAGACAGTAACCCAATCTTAGAACTTTCACATACAAAAGTTTCAGGCTTCTCTGTGTAGTGCAACAATTCATTTGTAACGGGATCAGCTACAAGTTCCCCAAACTGGTTTGCTGACTCCGGCGAAACCTGTACAAGGAATAAGGAAAGAAGCATCAGCCTCTATTTGTATAGTGAGTTAGTTTCCGAGAAGGATGAAGATTTGCTAACTAGAGGTGCTGACCTTGATCACCAAAATGGTTCCCATCCCACGGTAGCTCATGTGAGCCTCTGTACAATCAACCAAAAATTCAATATGCATACAAAAAGAACATCATATGCATTCCATATACATAGGCTATTTCAGGCCTGTAATGCACAAGATAAATAGCTAATTTTTAATGAGTCGCAAACTGATATTTTACCTAGCATCTCTGCAAGAGGAAAACTGCAGCAAACATCACAATTCAGCAAAAAGATGTGTGACTGCAAGGCCGAATACACATCTATTAACAACATTGTCAAGCAGTGTATAAACTAAAGTTAGCAACAACAGAATGGAGTTAGAATAATAACCGGGCTCTCTTCCATGATTTGATCCCTGAAGTTATAAAGTCCACCTGCCGAACCATGTGGCTTATCCTCTTTCAAGTATCTAAAAATTCCAACACAACAAACAACAAAAAGGTCACAAACTAAGCTTTATAAATGAGGAAAAGAGACAATCTTACATAGCAGTGGAAGTACCTGACAGGAACTCTGAGCTCATTAGATATCGAAGAGACGAACAGTGCGAATTCGCGCTCCTCATAGAAACCAATAAGGTAGATCTGTGCTAGGTTCGGTATCTAACATGAACAACATACGCTAAATGAGTTAGTCAACCTCTCACCTCCACAATAATGAAGAAGCTAAGACAATTCTTTTCCTTTTTTCATTTTCACATACTCTCAACTTCATCAATTCCATAAGTCAAAATCAACAATAAAATGGTGAAATAAACAATGGGCAATGCACATTAAAGCATACCCTTTTACAAGCAGATATAGGATGATTAACCATTGGCTGTCCAGCCAATGGGAAAAGGGGCTTTGGAGTATTAAGTGACAATGGCCTAAATCTGGTCCCTGCATTTCCAAAACCATCACCAAGCAATCAAGAGACAGGATTAAAGCTCTTATCTTTCCCCAAAAATCTTAGCTTTCTCTTCTAGCAAACTAACAGAATCAACAACATGATTATTGAAAAATATAATTAAATCACAATTACACAAGAATCAGGCATTGGTGATCATTATCAAGCAAAAGATGTTACCTTTAGTTGGGCCACCCACCATGATCACAGCCACCACTCTCTCTTCTGAACCACCCATTTTCCAACACCAGAGAAAGAAAACCAAAACGATAGACCCAATAAAACCAGATCTCTATACTCAGCTATAAACTCCCAGATTAGATCAACAATAGAACTTAGAAGTAGTACATATAATAATCAATTTGCTATAAAAAATCACGTGATAATTTCCAGCATCACAGTAACAGGACAAGAAATGCTGAACCAATCATGTGAGCTGAAAACGGTAATAGTAAAAGATTGGTTCAAGATTGAGTGAACAAATCAAAATCTAAACAGAGTTGAAGAGTAAATATGCGAGTCAGGTAATTTTGGAGTGGGGGTGGGGGTGGATATGAGTTCGGTGGCAAGTTTCCACCTCAAATTTCACGAGAGATAGAGATATGGGGTGGCACTTTGCTTGCATGTGGGGTAGCCTAATACAAGGAGTGAATGCTTCAGAGATAAGGTATCATTCAAAGGGATCAATTTCAATATTTTACATTTTTAAGAATATTCTTTGGTGATTTCTTTTATACTGTAACTCGAATTGAAATCCATTGAAGGGCTGAAAATCGAATTATTGAAGAACTAGCTACGTTACCAACGGTTAACCAATTATTGAAGTTTGACTAAACTAAAAATTGGGTCAGATCCAGAAAATTAAAAGTGGTGTATTAAAGAAAAGAAATTTGATTCGATTTGATTCATGTATGCATTTATTTATCTCAATGAAAATAGACTTTTTTGTCTTTATTTTTCCTTTAACAAACTTAATCAAGAAATGACCCTACTGAATGCTTAATGATTCTCAAAATGTTTAAAAATGAAGTACTATTTAATTGTGTAACTTTGGTTTATGTCATGTCACTCCAAATTGCATTGTGTCATTAACGGGTCTGCGCCGTGTGCTGGTCATATATGCATTTGAAGATAGTAGGGCGGGTCATGTTCGGATCGATAGTTTTTTTAACGGGCCAAGTTCGGTCCGGTCTTATTGGGTTGAGAATTGAGAGTTTCCTAAAAATTTAATGGATAACTTTCTTTCTGAATAAAATTTTTCTCAACCAAACAAGCTAACAATACATGTAATTGGAAAACTATTACATGATTGAGACATAAAAGGGAAAAGAAAATCTAATAGTACATGTATCCTACAATTTCCATTGCAGAAAATGTTGAAACTGCAGTAACAGCCGCAGCCACTTTCCATTCTAAAACCATCAAATCCCCCGAGAAAATCCTATTCTTTTCCTGACTGATCAATGATAGCTTTGAACCAAAATCTCAGCTTGAGCACCAGCTTGAATGTACACAAAACTGAATTCAGAATTAGGCTTTAGTGTTTGAATCCATTGAGGAAGCTCATAAGTATTCTTTGCCTGTGTTGGAGTCAGCCCCCACAGTGATCCTGTCAGCCCATCAAACTGCAGCTTCAGCTTCCCAATAGGCTTTTGAGAGATGTTCTTCACCACCACTTCGTGACGGTAGAATTTCTCCCCTCCAACTGTCCATGAGTTTGTTATGGAGTGAATAAACTCAACTGGGACAGCTGCAATAGATCATAATGGTGCATGCAATTCTATTCGGGTCATATCTACACAAATAAACAATTATGGAATAATGTTATAGTTATGGCTGTTACTCTACCTGCTTTGGAATGGGGAGCTGGTGCATAGAGTTGAGATGGAACTGTAAGATTACAGCAAGAATTCAAACATGAGAAATGTGACATACACATTTGATAAATGAAAATATTCCATAATTTGAGAGACATGATTACAGACCTTGTGGTTTGTGGTATGGACTGGAAGGCTTAGGCTGTTTTGACTTCTCCATTTGTTGGCCTGAAAACAGTGTGTGCAATCTTGAGAAAACACCAACAAGAGGGGCAGTTCCAGACAATGTAGGCTCAGTCTGCTCATAAGCAGATCTGTCATCTGTGAACTCATCGTTGGCGTTAGGGCCTCCGACAAGGGCTCCATGTATGACATTGGGATTGGCGTCATGCCGTTTGTACCAAGTCTCAAACCCCTCAACACATCCAATAGCAGAGTGAAGGAGAGAGACAGGGGCGATAGAGGCGCCCCTGTGGTGGACATGGAGAGGATACCTCTTGCCATAGCCCACCAAGTAGCTCAATGACTTGGGATTCTTGCCAAGAATGTAGTCTGCCTGAATTTGAAACAACAACATTGTTATAGAATATGACAAACTACCAATGCAAGAAAACAGACAAAGAAACAAGATTAAACATTTACTTGTGATTTGGCAAAGTTGAGGATTTGTTGAGGCTGGATTAGGCCATCTGGGCACTGCACAGATATCTTGGCCTTGGAGAGATAATCAGAGTAGACAGTGAGGAGGAAAGCAGCAGAGGCAGGGTACTGCAAGTTGTTCCACTCACGTAGATAGATTAGGCCACCTAAATTGTCAAAATTAGCAACATTTGAGTCACAACAATTCTTGAAAATGGAATACTTGTTTACAAAAATGTTGAAATAGGTGATCTAACCAGGAGTCATCTTCACATTGTATCCATCATTCTTCTGCATACACGCGCAAGTGAAGTAGTCAGCTTTTGCCTGATACTGCTGCAACGTAGAGGCGTACTTTCCAGCTCGTCCTTCCAGCAACAACTACACAAAAGTTTGCATTTTTGTTGAATTAGTACATTCTGCTTGTATATTAATGTTGTGTGTTTGATCAAGATTTGTGGTTTACTTTTGTGAGGAGGATTTGAACTCCGGCATACTTGTTGTCCCAAGAGAATTCTTTGACGGCCCAGCCGGATCCACCGAAGGCAACGCAGTTGTCCACAGCATATTTCAAGTAATATTCATCGTTTGTAGCTCTGTGTAGCCATGTTGCACCCCATAATAGTTCATCCTAAAGGAGAAAAAAATACTTACATGATAAATATTGTGAGAATTAAATGAAAATGTTATGTGACAAAAAAGTAAAAAATCTTACATAGTAACCAGATGATGTGTAGAATTGCTTGGAGTTCCCAATTGAATCAGTAAACAAGCCTCTGAATCTGTCTGCAAATGAGAAAATCTAGAACAAAAAAAGCCACACGCATGTCAATTAGATATTGCAAAATTATTTTATTATTAAGTCGATTAGGTGTTGAAATTACTTAAGTACTAACCTGTTTTGCATGCACTAAAAGAATACTAGAATACGCAGAATCAAAAGGCTTGAAAGCTAGAGAGGCAGCAGCCAAGGCGGCCGCAGTTTCTCCAGCAAGGTCTGACCCGGGATGCTCGATATCCAGCTTGTACGCTGTTCGGGACGTCGTCATGTCCTCCGCTCGTTGCCAACAATAGTGATCCGACACTCCATCTCCGACCTAATGGCAAGATAAAACCATTGTTACAAATTTACAGCGTATAGCAAAACTAGTAGTTGTGCCAATAAATTTGACTAGGTAACATTAGGGAAAAAATCGTCATAAAAATTGTTGACCTACTAATAGTATTTCCTTGAACAAATAATATATATACCTGCCCCCATAGCACATTTTGTTGAGGATGGCATTTGATGAAATAATCAGTGCCCCATTTGATTGCCTCCAAAATGTGTCCCATTTGATTTAATTTCATAAAGTCTTCCTTAAAATCAACAGCTGCCCATGACAACATTGTCACACTAAACGCCATTGGAAGACCAAATTTTACATGGTCTCCGGCATCATAGTATCCTCCAACCAAATTTACCTGCCCATTCAAAAAAATTAGTTTTGTATGAAAACATATTAGTACTTGTAAGTAGGTGAATATTTGGTTAGGCAATGGGAGTTACCCCTTGAGGATAGCCGTCGCCAAGGCCCGAATTACTTCGCCATTTCACACGTTGGTTTGAAGGTAATTTACCGGATCTTTGTGCCTCGAAGAACAACAAGGTTTTATCGAGGGCAGCCCCGTAGTCAAACGACTCGACTGCTGCGGCCCCGATAGAAACTAGGCCGAGCAAGAGGACTAAAATGGCGTGTGAAGCTTTTGTGATTGCCATTTTACACTTAGAAGATATTGAGGTTTTTGAATTGTGAAGTCCATTTATATATATTTATAGAGAGAAAGAGAAGCAGGGTAGGTAGAATGGGATTAGAACGTAAGGTGGTACTTAATTGGTAGCCTCCACGTTGTTGAAACTTGAAATTGTGAAGTAATGATATGGAAATCAATGCAGACATTAGGCTTCCCACGTTGGGTTTGACGTTTTTAAATGTTCATAATGTCAATTATGAAATGAATCGTTTATGTTGAATGATGGAATGAATGTGGGGCGACAAGCGACAAACAAGTCGTTTTGGATCGGATAAGAAAATAATCTTATTCTTGATTAGATATAGTTTTGTGTTTTCAGAAGAAGGCGAGACGACTTTATTTTTAAATAGTTTATGGCAATTATAAGGTTGTTGTGTGTCTTTATTTTTGCGCTTAAATTCGAACGTGCATGTAAGCTTTGACAATATGAAATTAATCCCATTCATACTATATATATACATCGAAGATCTTATAGCATTTGAATAAAAATACTTTACATCTTAATTATTTCTGTTTCAATTTTTGGACTTTGATCTTTACCGGTAATAAAGTGTGCAACAAGCGGAATAATTGATGTTTGTGCATCAAAAGTGGAAAACTTACAACATTAAGTTTCGATGGAGAACTAATACATATTCTATTATCACATATAGTAGTTCTATGTCAAATTAGTTTTTTTTTTTTTTATCATGCTTAATGGACTTGATACAAGTACAGTAAATAACAAACCATCAAGGCTTCAACAGAAAGAAAAAGGAAAAAAGGTATACTGATCATGTTTTTAAAATATAAATAATGATAAAAAAAAACCCTTTTAATAAATTAAGACGGCATACGTTGATCAAATTTTAAATTCAACTGCATAGCATAGCATGTATCTTATCACACATAAAAACTTTCAATGTGATTCGAAGGTATTATAAAAATGCGGATCCACATCGGGTCAAAGTCCAAATAGTATCCGGTGGGTGTCTGGGCCAATCAGCTTTGGGTTAAGCGTTTGGTATGACATTGGCCACCGATGAAGTAGGCCCACAATTCTCACAAAATAAATCATAATGTTAACTATAACAATGGTAAAGTGCATATTTTTATACAAGTGTAAATTATACAAGGATTGAGTTTTTTCCATATAAAAATGACTATAAAATATTTAAATTATTTTATTTATTTATAATGTTAGAGTATAATATTTTTATTAAATTGATAATTAATTTATAAATTTATTTAAAGCTAAGAGAAAATTTTAGCTCCATAACAAGCATGAGATAGTGCTCTATAATTTTGTAAGTGATAGGAAATAATAGCTGTTGATTTATAAGACATCAAACGTTTCGATAATACTCCCTCCGTCCCAATTTAGGAGTGCAATTGAGTTAGGGCACGAGTTTTAAAAAGTTGTTGGACTGTAGTAATTGAATTAAGATAGTGGTTATTGGAGTGTGTAATAATTCAAGTGAGGTAGTGGAAAGTGAGACTCTTTTGACTTTTTATATGTTTAAGATTTTATTTTGTTTTATTTTTATGAAAGTAATGACATTTGAATTAAATTTCATCAGCAATGCGGTTAAATTTTATGTCCATATATGATAAATTTTAAATAGGACTCTTAAATTGGGACGGATGAAAATGAGAAAAGAAGACTCTTTCCTATTTAATAATTTAAATCCACGAGTTCATGGGGAACCTTTTGAAAAAGTTTATGATAGAGAAAGTATAGCATGCGAGAAGAGTATAGTTTCCACTTTTCCAGCATAATTAGTTTGTAAATAAAATACGAAAACAACACCGGCTACTTGTTATCTTTATTATTGGTATTGAATTTGAATCCATTCAAAACACAATTCTTTTCCAAATAATATTAATGTCGTGATTTGATTTTATATTCTTGAAATGCCACTTTCATATATAGGTTCATTCATTAAGAGAGAGTCTTTATCTTCCTTTTTTTCTCTTTCTTTATTTGATGTTAGTTGGGAGAATTAAATGATCTGTATATAAAGATCACATTCAATTTAATTATGAATGCCAACTAAGCACAAAACCATAAAAACACTCATTATTCTCCTGAGTAATAAGCCATCAACTACTCACAAGTCACTGCATTATCCAACAAGATTAGTAGTAACTGCGTGCATGGGTTGTTAAAAAAACTACACTCAAGTAAATAATTATAGCTGATTTTTTGGTTTTGGTATCACGATATGTTGTCAGCATATTCAAATGCCCAGCTGGTTTGGTTAAAGTTGGCTGATATATTATCATTTTGTCACCTCAGCTACCTACACTTACCTGTTACTGATAGATCAATCATTTCTGATAAAGTGTGTATAATAAATTACAGGTCCCTCAAAAAATTAAATCAATTTTAAATAAAACAAATCAAAAGTAAATATTTGAAGATTTTTATAAGTGAATTACAATGGTATATTTTCCATTCATTTCTCCTTTATAAAAGTATAATTATACACATGAATAAAAGAGGAATAAATATTTTATTAATGTATTGTCAGAGTTTATAGAGATAATCTTATCTCTAGCACCGCCCCTAATCAGAGTAATTATATACTGTATCTAGCTTCAGATATAATGTGAGTTTGAATTAAATCATTAATATTGTGACACATGCCAATATCAAACTAATCTTCCAAATATGCAGCTATGCATGTATTTGTTGGAATTAATTTTTTCCATAGGGGCAGCAGTGTCAAAATAAAACAAATGTCTCTATAAATTCACAACTAACTGGACTTCATAACACTAAAAACTCTCATTGCAGAAAAGAATTGATGGCTTTTAAACTGGTGTTTGCACTCATCTTCTCACTCTTCTTGGTTTCCCAGGTTTTTATTTTTTTACCTTTTGAAAAATAGAGTATTGCTAAAAAGATGCTTGCGAGTTCAAATCTTTCCATTTTTCATGCAGGTTTCATCTGATTTAAAGAAGGATGAAGAGTCCAGCCATGTCAGCCAAGCATTACATGTAGTTCCAACACTTAATTTTTTACTTTCATTTTTTTAAATATGTAGTAATTTTTTGCTAAATATGGCATGAACGTAGATAATAGATCTGAATTAATTGTTTATCCATTTTGCTATTAATTTGGTTTGTTTTTTCTTTAGGTTTTCAGCAGAGGAGACGGAAAACTAATGCGTGCTGGTAAGTTATATTAGTAACTATTATTACTTCATTTCACATTATTAAACATCAATTGTGCCTTAACTTTAAAATTTAAATAGTTATTATATGTACAAGTTAGTTAATGCACTATATTGCGTAGAAGAAACATAAACTGGAAAATGTGGTAAAAGTTAAAAGTACAATAGTCAGGCTATTTATGGTGAGTTTTTTTCCTTTGTACTTTATCGTGTCATTTTGACTGAAATCATTAACTTACAATTTATCGTGTTATTTTTACTTCTCCTTTAATATTAAGAGAAGTAAAAATCATTCACCTTGAATTAATATAGTTCATGATATATATCTAGTGTTGATAGTTTGCTACTTATCATGCCTTTGAATTGTTATCATTGATTATTATAGTTCAAGACATCTCGAAGTATTTCAAAGGTCGGCTGCTATCTCAAGGCCTCGCCCTTGCCCCGGCTCCAGCCCCGAACCCTAGCCACGGGATAGACTGTGGCGGGCTATGCAAGAAGCGGTGCAGCCTCCACTCAAGGCAAAATACATGCTTGAGGGCATGTGGAACTTGTTGTGCTAGGTGCAAATGTGTGCCCCCAGGGACCTTTGGTAATAGAGAAATGTGTGGAACATGTTACACTAATATGACCACCCATGGAAATAAAAGCAAGTGCCCATAATCAATTAATATGGGACCCTATTTTGCAGCTGGATTTTTCTGTGTTTAAATGTAGTAGTATTAGACCATGGGGAGTGATCAATTGCTAACTCATCATTTAATTGTTAACTACAACTAATTTAAGACCACGTGATTTTAAAAAACATGTGGTCTATAATTTGCCACGTGTAATTTTCGTTTTTATTAATTAAATCGAAAAAAATAAAAAAAAAACGTCAAATTAGGGTTTTGGATGAAAATGTCAATATATTGTTTCAAAAATATCAACACAATGCTTTGAGAATGTCAACACAAATTTAGGATTGACATTGTATATGCTTTATATTGACATATTATCTTAGCTGTATTGACATTAGCCTGTGTACGAAAAATATGAAAATTCTAGATTTTTTTTTTCAAATTTTGACGTCGTAACATATGCATGTAGTATATCGTTGGAATCCTTATAAAATTATCTTTAATTTGATATATGTTATATGAATTTAAAGTTTTGAGATTTCTTTTAAAAGTTAGTTATAACTAACTTGACATTAATACCCCTATTGATTTTTATTGGAATTAATCCTATAGCTTTATTGACGTTTTTTGTTGATCGTATTGACATTTTGTGGTTAATGATTTAGGCCTTTAATTTGAATATCTAATGGCTATTATTGAGTTGTAGTTAGCAATTAAGCATTGAGTTAGCAATATAACACTTTCCATTTAGACTATTAGGTTATGTTTTGTGGGAGTACTATTTTGTTTGGATTCAATAAAATTATTATTATTATTATTGCTGCTGCTGCTGCTATTATTATTATTATTATTATTATTATTATTATTATTATTATTATTATTATTAAATGCTTCGATTACTAAATGTATGATTGAGGTGGGGTTATTAAATGCTTCGATTATTTTTTATGAATCAAAGCTGAATAAGGTAGATAGTATGTTGTGGCTAAATCTGTGAAAGTTTCTAATTAATTGTCGAGAAGGGATATGGCCACTTTGAATTAATTTCGTACTACCAAATAATAGGCGTGGGTTACAAATTATTTTTCGATATCGATATCGACATGCATATCAGGAAATGATAGTAGATATGTCACGACCACAACTCCCTAGTGCTAGTGAGCGTAGCTATTTCGTGACTAAACAAATCTCAAACATCAAGGGACAACATAAAAAGGATGAAATCACTCAAATCAAAAGTATCAAAGGCATATGGGTACATAGTCAAAACGTGATCAGAGTAACAAGACTAAGTTCAAAGCTTGCTAGTACATAATTCTAGGTTTTTGCAGCGGAAGAGTCCAAGACAAAATAGCACGTATGAAGACATGCTACTTTGGGCTACCTAACTACTTATTTAATATGCTTGTCCCAACACCTTCGCCTGCTCGTCCACGTTCAACCTGCACATTTGAAAATAACATGCAGGGCTGAGTATTTGATATACTCAGTGGGCACATTGCCAAAAATGGTTCTATCTTTAATTGTCATTGCCACAGTTGAGTGATCACGGGGTTTTACTTAAAGGACCCGAGTCACTAAATACTTTTCCTTTAGTAAAGATTTTGATTGCGCAATCATGTAACATAGATATACCATATCTGAACCTTGTGTGAACCGGGAATGTGACCACATTCCACGACGGTCACTGGACCGGCCAACCCCTTTTGTTAGCTCACGATCCCCTTATGTGTACACTAGTCCGAGTAGGGTTTGCGGCCCTACTGGGACCCGAATTCGATTTAACTTGATTTGGCATAGCCAAGCAGATAGGTAATCATAAAACAAAACATGGCATGACAACATACTTGAGCAAAGAATCACATTTTCATACTAGAAACACGTTTTAAAAGAATGCCCACCTCAAAAGCTAAAGCTCCTTCCTGAAATTCCTTAACTTGGTCTTAGATGACGTTCGAAGACGTCCCTTTAGGAAATAAAAAGATACTTAATTAGATTTTTGAGATATCCATTAAGCTTAGACATGAATGCATCCTAAGTGCGATGATCATTTTATTCTTCCTTTAAATTTTCTAGAAGAGTCCTAGAATTAAATCGGTAGATTTAATTAGTAAAATTATTCACTTAACTAGAGGGTGCTACCTCCCATGCCATTTATTTAAACATACTAAAAATTTGGCTCGAGGTCTAAATACTCGTTAGCGTATCGTAATTTCTTAAAATTAATCATTTGAGCACTCTTGCTAATTTCCGGAAAAATTAGACTTATCTTCGTGGAATTAATTTGCGGACTATTAATTAATCCATAACATATGAAAGCCCATGATTTAAATAAATTCTTGGTCCATACTTTAATTTATTGGTGGCCCAACCTATTACTAAAGAGGCCCAATAAAAATAAGGGAGGCCCAATTACTCCCTACCCTATCCATCGGTCCCTCTCTCTTTCTCCTTCATTTCCCCCAAATCAAAAAAAAAAAAACAACCCTACTCTCTCCTCCCTCTCCTCTCTCGGCGGAGACGCCGCCTCACCAGGTCGCCGGATCGCCGCCGGCTTCAGCTCCTCGGCGGCATGGAGTCGCCGATCGTTGGTGCTAGCGAGTCTCGCCGTCGCACGAGGTTCCGGAAACGGCGCCTCTATCCAACGCCGCCATCCGCCTCCGGCGGCGTCCCTCTCTGTCTTGCTCACTCTGCCGCCGCTGCTGCTCGCGCGGCGGCTCGCCGTCGCGGCCCTCCATCTATCTCTCTCCTATTCCCAAATCGGTGATTCCCCATACCGATGAAACCGAGGAGCAGCGCCTCCTTCCTCGTCTCCGGCTGCTCGACGGCAGACCCACCGCCGCCTGTCGTCATCCGCCGCTGCCTCCTTCTCACGCCTTCCGTCGACGTCGCGCCACCGACGGACAACCTCGTTCTAAGCTAAGCTTTCTGACTTCTATTACTTAGCTTGTTTCGCGGTTTTTATTTGGCAAGGCTAGGTAGAAATGATTCATGACTATTAGTGATGTTCAAGCTTGATATTGTGAGAGTTCGATTATTGTCCATTAAAAAGGTTTGTAGCAGAGGCTTTATGTTGGTTCTTGGCAGAAAAAAAATTTAGCTAAACTGGAATAAATCTTTACATAGATATGCTACACTACTCCTTCCTGACTGTAATAGTTTGGCTAAGGCATTGGCTCATGAAGATCATATCCTTGGCTGTTGGTGTTGTTTCTATGACTTCCTAAGTGATCCTACATTTGTGATTCTAAGTTCTGGAATTGATCATGTGGTTGTTCTATATGATGGCATGAAAATGATTGAGAGGGAAGGGGGGGGGGGGGGGGGGTGGAGGTGCTTACCTCTCGGTATCACGGCTGCTTTGAGAAATCTGCTTTTGGTCTCGGTTTTCCTCCCTCTCAAGCTTGCTACTGCTTGTTCTTAGTTTTCACTAGAGTTTTGCTGAAATTTGTGATGTGTAGGAGGGTGTTCAAAGGTAGTGTGGGGGGCTTTTATGGCTGAACTCTTGAGGTACTATGGGGGGGATTAATTGAGGTTGTTACTCTATTTTGTTCCCATCTTGCAGAGGATCTCCTTTGACTATGATTCTGCAGTAGGATATACTTGAGAGATGGCTTTATTTGAGTACTTTGTACATGGATATTAATTGATACTTGTTTGATGTGGCTGTGAGAACAGGTGCTGCATTGGTGAGGGCTTGCAGGCTGGACTTGCCCCTTTTTGGGTAAGTCCTTGGTCTTCATAGGGAAACCCTCTATAAGTATTCCATTAATTACTCTTGTCTCATGGCCCTTAAAACTTGTTTTTAACTTGCAGGTGAGAGAGAAATCTCGGCTGCTACCTGGCTGCACCGCGAGCGGGCCTGGAGTTGATGTCTGGGCCGACGGCTGCCCGAAACGGGCCCTAAATTGGGCCTGGAGAAAAGGCCCGAAATGCACTCCATATTTTTTTTGTATTTTCGTTTCCTTGTTTATCTTTCTTTGGGGACTTAATCCGTGTAATCTATTTTATTAGTTGTTCATTAATTAAGCTTTGTTCCAAAGTTTGTAGTATTTGAAAATTAGTTGTTCGCTTATTGTTTTCGCAAATTTCTATTCGAAAATTCGTGATATTTTACAATGTAAAGTCTAAATGTTTAGTTTATTTGGTTACTTTAGCTTTTACTTGTAACTGAAAGAATTAAACCTCATAATAAGGACTCGAGTTCCAATAACTCTTCATGAACGAAGAACTTCACATCCTTAGTTCGTTCTAAAACAAAACGAAAGGAAAGAAGAGGAAAGAAAAGAAAAAAAAAAGATGCGGGTATTACAAGATATATAGAGCTGTACTTGGCCCATCTCATTCTCAGATAGGTAGTCTTATATATAGTACTAGTATTTTCGTTTGGATAGTCAATTTTATAGTTTTATTGGTAATTTTGTGTTATATATCGTTTGTCGCCAATTACAAAGATATCTTTGTAATTGGGCTGAAAATGAAAATGAAAATGCGGAATAATTGATGCTTTTGCATCAAACGTGGAAAACTTACCAAGTATTTTCTCAACATTAAGGTTTCGATGGAGAACTAATACATATTCTTATCAATTTAATTCAATGTTAATTCTCATAATTTTCTAAGCATGCCTTAAGTGTTTTATATATATCAAATTATCACTTAGTGTTATTAGCATGCTTAATGGACTGAATACAAGGATAGTAATAACATACCATCACGTCATCAACATAAAGAAAAAGAAAAAAAAAAAGGTATAGTACTGTTCATGTTTTTAGAATATAAACAATGATAAAAAAAATCCTTTTAATAAATTAAGACTGCGTACATTGATCAAATTTTAAATTCAACTGCATAGCAAGAGCACTTATCAAAAATAAAAACTTTGTGATTCGAATCTATAAATATATAAAAGGGGAGTTTTGAGAATAATCACATAAATGCTATTGATAATATAAAAAGATTTTTCTAATATACTTACTATATTATTAAATTTAAATATTGAGTCATGTAACCTAAATGAAATATTAATACTATTACTCTTCATTTTTGTTATGATTAACTATCCATAAATAAAATATTAATACTATTACTCTTCATTTTTGTTATGATTAACTATCCACTAATGGCATTCATTGCCACTTACCCACTAACCTATTATTACGTGAGAGTCTTATAGGTAGACAATCTTTTCCATTTTTTGCAGCAAATGTGGTTTGGTCTTCTCCTCTTAAAGTGGTTTCTGCTGTCAAGTATGTTTCATTCATAAGATAGTCATGGATGAATAATTTGCATTATGATGTTATACAATTTTCGAATAGTATTTCAAACTTATTGTGTTTCGTCTTATTGACTTCTGTTTTATTGATGATGATCTATAATCATGTATATATCATCCTCTCTAATTACATTTTTGTTGCACTTTGGATGCATGTTATATACAAAATAAATAAAGGAAAATTTTTACGAAAAGATTTGAACCTGTGACCTCAAGGTTATGAGCCCTGCGAGCTACCAAACTGCATCCGAACCCCCTTTACTTGTAGGAGTGCATCTTGGATAGTATTTCTGCCCTGGTGGATTTCTCTCTCATTTACTAAAAGTATGGAATCTTGGATTAAATTTTTTTTTTTCTAAAAGTCCAGTCATAGTAGAGATCTTTTTTTAGTTTATTCTGCAGCAGCAAATGCTAGTTGATAGCCCCGGTCTTGAAAACCGGTATAGTCTGCAGTGTGTGTTTCCGTCTTATTGACTTCTGTTTTATTGATGATGATCTATAATCATGTATATATCATCCTCTCTAATTACATTTTTGTTGCACTTTGGATGCATGTTATATGCTCGGCTGCAGTACTACCTCAGGAGAAAAGTACTTCAACCTCTAATCTACTCTCATTATCTTCTCTTTCATGCTCGCACACACAGACACAACAAACATAGATGCAGTCTCACTCTGTGATTCCCAGAATCACACACAGACATGCTAGGCATATTTATATCATGTATTGTACCCCCTCCAATGATTTCACATTTTATTTTTTTACTAATTTAGGACTATCTTGTGCTAATATTCTTATTGTGTGAATTGCTTTTCTTTTTCTCCTTTAATATACCTGATATATTTTGCTGTCCCGCCCAATACCTATATAATTGTCCACCACTATATGCCTTCTTTATTTTTATTTATTTTTTATTATGTTACTGTAGTTTTGTTGGTGATTTTGATCGATTTGGCTATCTTCTAATATATTTATACATTATTTTTATTGACATGTATTTGTAATTGATCTTTTGTAGTATAGATCGAAATGTGATTTAAATGATATGTGATTTGTGTGCAATTTTTAGTTTATAAACTTATTTGATTTTATGAGTTTTTATTGGTACAATAAATTGCTTTTGTATAAATTTGTGATTTTAGAACTTTAAAAAATAATATTGTTTCTCATTTTGTATATGTGAATTCACAGTTTTGAATTAATACAAATAGAAAATCAAACATTTCGGTACCTTTTGGAGTAAAAAAGTAATCATGAATTTGATTATACCTTAATTTGATTAGGGCATCCACAATGGGGCGGAGGATGCGACGTCCTAAGCCCCGCCCTATGCGCTGCCACATCAGCATTTTATCCTCCGCCCCTTCCACCACCAATGGGGCGGACTATAGCCCGCCCTAAGCCACGCCGTAAGCATTTTATCTATTATTTGAATATTTAAATACTTCAAAATTTGGAAAAAAAACTTCATTTCATTAAAATTAAAATATTTACAATGCGAAATAAAAAAACTAAAAATTCTCAACGGCGGTTGCGGTTCCAAACTTCTTCAATCATGTCGGTCATGAAATGAGTATGGTCTTGTTGGCTGCGCATTGAGGTCTGTCGCTGTAGAACCTCACCGAAGCCCATCGGTAATCCTCGAGAGACAGACGGGGTCGCCGTGCTGGAGCTAGTTCCGGCTTCATCATCCACCCAATCGGTGACATGTCCAACTTCTTGTTCGACTATCATGTTATGCATGATGATGCACGCATACATGACGTCGGCGATGACTTCCTTGAACTAGAAACGCGCCGGACCTTTCACGATTGCCCACCGCGATTGGAGCACTCCAAAATCCCGCTCCACATCCTTTCGTGCAGACTCCTGCTTTGCCGCAAACAAGACTCTCTTCTCACCAATTGGGCAGCAGATCGTCTTCAAAAAAACAGGCCACCTTGGGTATATGCCATCGGCCAAGTAGTACCCCATATGATGTCTGCGGCCGTTGGCAGTGAACTCGATGGTCGGGCCGCGACCCCTGCACTGATCGGCGAAGAGGGTGGACGAATTGAGGATGTTGATGTCGTTGTTCGACCCGATTACACCAAAGTAGGCATGCCAGATCCAGAGGCGGTGGTCAGCGACGACTTCCAGGATCATCGTCGGGTGGCTGCCCTTGTAGCCGCTAGTAAATTGGCCTCTCCACGCCGTCGAACAGTTCTTCCACTGCCAGAGCATACAGTCTATGCTCCCTAGCATCCCAGGGAAGCCGTGCACCGTCTAGTGCATCTGCATCAGGCTCTGGCAATCATCAGCAGTCGGGCGTCGCAAATATGTGTCGCCAAAAGCCTCCACAGCTAACTTACAAAAAGTCTTGAGACATTCGCGGCCAGTTGTATCCCCGACGTGAAGGTACTCGTCGAACATATCCGATGTGGTGCCATAGGCCAACTGGCGGATCGCAACCGTGCACTTCTGCAACGGCGTAAGTCTGGGTCTGCCGATCCGGTCTTCCTGATACTGGAAGTACTCATCACGTCCCTCCAACGTGTGCACAATGCGGAGAAAAAGATCTCGGCTCATTCTAAAACGGCGGTGAAAACATTCGGGCCCCACCTTGGATTCTCAGCAAAATAATCTGCGAACAGACGTTCGTGAGCTACGTCGTGCTCGCGCGGGACATACGTCCGACGTCGTATCGGCCGAGGGACCCGCGCCACCGGAGCCGCTGCTGCCGCTGCCTGCTCCCGCCGCATTTGTGCCAAGCATTCCACCGCGGCTTCATTAACGACATCGAACAAGGCTCGAGTCAAGGCCCGTCTGCAGCCATCTGATGTACTCAAATCGTAGTCGTCGGGATTCATTTTTGAGACGATGAGAGAAAATAATTGAAGAGAAATTGAAGAGATGTGAAATTGGAGTGTGTGAAATGGTAGAGAATTGTGGTGTTTAAATAAGAAAAAAATTTGGAAAAAAAAAAAAACGCGTGAGCATCTTCCGTCGCATCGTCCGCGACGCCACAGTGGCGGACGATGCGACGGACGATGCGCATCGTCCGCGCTTCGTCCGCGGATGATCGGTCGGGCGCGGACGATGGTTAACCCATCGTCCGCGACGCCACAATGGCGGACGATGCATCGTCCATCGCATCGTCCGCCCCACTGTGGATGCTCTTATACCTTAATTCAGAAACTACACATGATATTTTAAAGTTCACGGATCGTTTACGTGCAAAACGTATAATTCAATGACCATTTTCTTATTAATATTGTCTATTTTATCAATTTATAATTTTTTCATTTATTCAATAATCTTTAAGTTAGATAATATAATTAAATTAATCCACTCTAATAAAATGAAATAGCCAAAATCGGCATTGATTTTTAAAACCTTACAACAAGCAATGACCAATATCCTAAAACATATGGAATCACAAAAATTTAGAACATTTAAGGGTGATAAAATATACTCCACGTGCGGCGCTGCGTGAGCATCGCCCGTGGCCTGCCGAGTGATCAGGAGACGAGGCTAGAATTTCTTGTGAATGCGCGACAAAAGCTATGTCTCCCTCTGCCGCAAGGATATTTAGGCAACGGTGTACTTTACTTGAGGTCAGCGTTGGATTACTTGGAGATATATTTGGGGAAAGTCCAAAGCATTGTTCGTAGCCTAAGCTATGTGAATTGTACATATTTTGAGATAACCAACTGGAGTAGGCTTCCATTCTATGAAGTGGATTTTGAATGGGGGAAGCCTGTTTTTGTCGGACCTGACGGAGGTCTCTATGAAGGGGATAGTGATAATATACGGGCCCCCTTCATTTTGAGGATCGGCAAACATAACACTATCCCCTTCATAGAGACCTCCATCAGGTCCGACAAAAACAGGCTTCCCCAATCCAAAATTCACTCATAGAATAGAAGCCTACTCCAGTTGGTTATCTCGAAATATGTGCAATTCACATAGCTTAGGCTATGCTTTGCACTTTCCCCAAATACATCTCCAAGTAATCCAACGCCGATCTTAAGTAAAGTAAACCGTTGCCTAAATATCCCTGCGGCAAAGGAGGACGTAGCTTCTACCGCACGTTCACAAGAAACTCCAGCCTCGTCTCCGCTGCATTTTTGGTTGAGGGCTTTGATGTGATCACGGCTCAGCCTGAATGTGGAGGTTGTTGTGTCACCATCAACGAGAAGGGTTGTTTTAAGCGGCGGAGGGTGTTGGTGGAAACGGGGCCGCGGCACTGAGAGGACGCGGAAAGAGGATGGACGACGGTTAGGCCGCGAGCGATTTCGAACCATGTCTGATGTGTGATGCTCGTTGGTAAAACCTAACCTCACTCCCCCGCATTTGAAACGAGTTAACTGCACCATATGTTATATATTTCCAAAAAACATTAAACAATCGATTTTAAGACTAATTATGTTAATATAGAAAGAATAAAGTAGAAACGCACCTTCACCAGAAAAAAGTGGAAATTCCATGCGAGTAGTCGACGGTTTTCAGGAAAAACTCCGATAGTTCAATTTATAGTTGAGATTGTTGATTGGTTTCTTCCATATGAATATTTTTTCTTTTTCTTTTTCTTTTTCTTTTTTCCGTCTCAAGCCCTCGCGCTGCTCCACTCACAAACATTAACTCCCACTATTTACCATTTTAGTTGTAAAATTAAAAAACAATAAACATGTATACTCCGTCCATTCCATAGTAGTAGAGTCATTTTGCTATTTTGGTACGTTTCATAGTGGAGTCATTTTTCTTTTTATTAAAAGTCAATACATTTCTTCTCAATTACTTTACTCTCTTTTACTTTATTCTCTTTCATCTCTCTACCTTTTTCATTTCTACTTTCTTCTTCCTTAACCTAACTCCGCTTAACACAATTTTTTCTTAAATCCCGTACCGAAAATAAATGCCTACTATAGAAATATAAGTCAAATTTATTACAACACCAAAATATATATATATACTTCATGACATAATTCAAGTACTAATAAAATAAAATCAATAAATAAAAGAGGAGAAACAAAATTCAAAATTAATTCAATATATTAATTCGTAAGGTTTAATCTCATCGCTCGTTTTAAAATATAAGGGTGCAGATTTGGTCTTAATTTTAGATTATAGTGCTATAAGCAATAGGACCTAGGGTTATTAAATACTTCGATTATTTTTATGAATCAAAGTTGAATAAGGTATATAAGTATGCGTGGTTAAATCCATGAAAGTTTTTAATTACTGACAACAAGGGACATGGCCACTTTGAAAATAATTTCATAAATCCATGAAGTTTTTAATTACTGTCGACAAGGGAAATGTCCACTTTGAAAATAATTTCATACTAGTACCAAATAATGGGCGTGGGTTACTATTTTTGGGTATCGACATATCAGGAAATGATAGTGGACAGAGCTGTACTTGGCCCATCGATCGGGAATTTTGAAAATTATAGTTTTAATGGTAATTTTGTGTTAATGTTTGTCGCCAATTACAAAGATATCTGTATGACTCTATAGTTTATTTATAAGTAGTTACATAAGAAGTTCATTAAATAGTTCATATTTCAAATTAATTTTATATTCACATGATAAGCTAGCTCGAGGGGACCATTCATTGGATGTGACTACTGACTTTTCATAAAAATAGGATGATTTGCCTTTAATGCCCGTTTTATGAAACTGAATTTAATTTTGATATTTCACCAATTTTTGCTCAATTCAACCTTATAGAGTCTCTATCATGTTATATGAATTGTAGCAATACCAAAGTCACCAACATTAGTGTGTGAGATGCCCCTTTTATCTCTCTCTATTATTGCACCCGTTGTCACCGTTATTCTAACTTCCTAATATCTTTGTTCTATATTTTTCCCTATTTCTACACTGGAAAGGTTAAATTAATTAAATTGGGGCTTGCCAAATTGAGAAGTTAAAATATGGTGAAGAATTAATTTATTGCAGGGATTTAATACAAAAGAGAATCTATGAACGTATGTTATGGAATTGCAACTAGGAGAAAAATTGACGAGGAGTGAATTTATTAAATGCGTTTGTATGTGATAAAAATTGTGTAGATGACTTTTGAATATCATAGAAAAATAAGAATTGGTAAGAAGGGATAGACACAACCTTTATACTAGTAGTACAAAATTAGAACAGTGGAAGAAAGAAGAAAATCCGTGTTGATGGAAAGGAAAAAATTTCAAATTAGAAAAGAGGGAACTACATAAATGGTACCCGATCTTTCACTTTCGCATATAAATGATACCTAATCTTTATTTTATATCTTTTTTGGTACCCCGTGACAATATAACACTAGGTACCAAATACTTATACTCCCTCTGTCCCACGTTACTTGAGTCATTTCTTTTTTGCACTCATTTTGAAAAAATAATAATAAATAGTTAAAGTGAAGAGAAAGAAAAGTAAGAGAGAGAATAATGTAGAGAAGACTCTTAACTATAGTATTCTCATTTTTACTTTATTTTTTCTCCACTTTAACTATTTATTATTATTTTTTCAAAACGAGTGCGAAAAAGAAGTGACTCAAGTAACGTGGGACGGAGGGAGTATTATTTTTTGGTTATGAATGACATTTTTGGAAATTTCAATTAAAATAGTACCATGATTTTTTTCTTCCTTTCTTATTTCTTTTTAGTTTTTTATACATACGTCTCTAATTGCATTCATAATAATAATCAAGAATAAAACACCTAATTAAATTAATTATTTAAAATAATTAAATTAATTGAATATTTTTTATTAAATTATTTTATACTCATTTTAGGGTTGAAACACCTAACCAAAAATATTCAACTCTTTACATCATTATCAATACAACTCACTCAACCTGCACAATTTTAAACCATATATAGGGCTAAGTACTTGGTGCACTCAATAAACTCATGCCGAAAATACATTTTTATAAAAATATTTAAATTTCACTATTGAGTGACCTCAGGATTTTAACTTTGAAAATCTGAAACACTAAAATGTCTAATTGCATCATCATCATCATTCTATATCTGAACTATACATGACAGGGAATTACTATGTTCCGCCACTAGACCAGCCAACTCAAAAGATGGAGCACGATCTACCATCGGTGTAAGCTCACCTCACACCCAAACCCTAATTCGATTACAATAAATGGAAAACGCTACTACAAATAGGTTCCATGCATCTAAACAAAACACGGTATGATAAACATACTCCACATCACCTTTTACATCAAAATATAAATACGACAGTCCCAGTTAAAAAACATAGCTCGCCTCATTTGCTTACTTCCTCAATTTGACTTTCCATTCCGACTTTAAAATAGTCTGCAAAAATCACTTTTCTTGAAAGAACATAACAGGCAAAAATCAGACTTTAAGAAATTATTTTTTAAAAAAACAAAGCACACATGTAATATTCATTTTATCCTTCGATCTTTTTTAGAAAATTCTAAAATTTTTTGTAGTTTATAAGAACATCATCTCCATCCTTCTATTAATTTTTTTCCGGCTGTTTGAGATGTCGCGGCGGATATTCGCGCCCTCCGTTTGACCCTTGACAACTTCAACACTTCAATTAGCCCAACCAATCATTGTTGAACTTAACCAGTATTTAATTAATCCAGCCCAAACCATGGTCTTCACATATATACCGGCCCGCTAAATTAATTAAAACAAAGGCTTCCACTTTCACATTGTTGGTTCAATCTTCTACCAAAAAGTTGGCCTAAACTACAGTCCCCATTTATTTGATTAAGAGGCCCATATAAAAAAAAGCAGCCCAATGTTATTAAAAAAAAAAGAAAACCCAGTCTCCCAACTGTTTTTTCTTCATCATGCAGTCCCAAATCATGATAGTATCCCACTTCAAATTATTAAACAGCTCAATCAAGAGTGATAATATATGCTCCTACAAGTAAATGATTTAATGATAACAACCAATTTTGTGTAGTACAACTCTCAAATTTTAGACACGAGGCATGAATCATCGTTATATAGCAGCTTTTGAAATCGTTTCATTGGGTATTGGTGCAGTGTGATCGCAAGCAACGCGCCTCCTTCATTTTGAGGATCAGCAAACAGAAAACTCTTCCCTTCGAAGATAGCTCCGCCGGGTCCGATGAAAACAGGTTTCCCCCATCCGAAATCCGCTTCATAGAACGGCAGCCTAACCCCGAAATTGGGGCTTTTCACGTTGTTTTGGCTGCGAATTATGCCTTCCACATTCCCCATATGCAACTCCAAGTAATCCAAAGAAGACCTCATGTATTCATCGCCCATTCGAGTGATTGCCTCGTGCACTTTCTCCACCGCGAACCTCAACGGCTTCGATTCCAGCTCCCCACTCACTGCCAATGCACCCGTGTAGAAAATCCCATTCCCGAAAAAACCCTCTGGGAGAGGGGGCTGTAGTTTCTGCCGCGCATTCAGAGGGAACTGCAGCTTCGTCTCCTGATCCTGAGGCAGGCTGCGGGCGATGCTCACGCAGCGCCACACGTGGCCTGCCACAACCTCGTAAGTTGTATAATTCGAACTGCCGCTGCATTTTTGCTTGAGGGCGTTGATGTGATCGCAGCTTAGTCTGAACGTGGAGAATGTTGTGTCTCCGCCGTGGATTGGGGTTTTGAGCCGCGGAGGGGGTTGGTGCTCGATGTGGCGGAACCGGGGTTGCGGGGGGTTGCACGCCGAGAGGACGCGCCGGTCCAAGGAAACAGTAGGGACGGTGGTAAGGCCGCGAGCAATTTCCGACCACGTGTTGATGAAATGGAGTGCGGAAAACCCGTCTGATGTGTGATGTTCGTTGGCCAAACCTACGCTCACTCCGCGGCATTTGAAATGAGTTAACTACATGTACAAAAATCACATTAATGAATCGATTCATAAGATTAGAGATGCCCAAGGTTTTCGGTTCGGGCGGTTAACCGTGGAACCACAACCGGCGGTTCCTATTCCGAATTGGAATCATGGGATTTAAATCGAACCAAAACTGTCACTTTTAGAACTGTGGTTCGGTTCAAGTTCCAAAATTCCAGAACCGAAACCGTGCCGGGACCAATGGTTCCTGAAATCGGCAAAAACCGCCGGAGAATCGTGAAACCGAGCCGAAACCGCAAAATATCGCTCAAAACCGGCGGTTCGGAATCATGAAAAGCCGTAAAAAAACTGCCGAAAAACCAGTGGTTCTGAAACGAAACCGTAACCGCAAAACACCCTCGCAGTTCAGTTCTGAAACCGTGGGCATATCTAGGAAGATATCTATAATTAAATTTTGGATAATAGTAAGTGAAACGCACCTGCACCAGAAAAAGAGGGAAGGTGGAAATTCCTTGAGAGTAATCGACAGTGGGGATGAGGTTGAGGTCAGGGCTAAGGGTGTAGAAATCACCAAGTCATCGAGGGTGCTTTCACACTCTGCCTCCATGAACAACACCCCTTCCTCGTTGCAGTTGATCTCATCAAGGCGACCGCTATTTTCCTTTCTCAGCCTGCCCGCATACGGGTAGAACTCAGCAAGGGCTCGGCTTAGAGCTGCCTTCAGCACCGCCGTGTAGAAGAAGCCAGCGGCGCCATCGCAGCGGTACAAGTACATCCACCGAGTATGGTAGGTCTCATGAAAAACTAAGTCTAAATTGGAGAGCCACACACTGCCCCTTGGAGTTTCTTCCATTGGGTTTACCATTATTGATTCTTTCATTCTCATCTTCATGCTTCCCACAACTGAATTACTTCTATGATTTTACTTCCGATTGCTCAATATACGTACGTACTTACGCAAGTGAAGATTGTTAATTGTCTTGATTGGGTTTCTCAATTTTCGGCAGTATTGAATTTTATACTACTATTGTCAGGGATTGGGCGCCGATATGATCACCGAACAATAAAGAAAACGAAAACAAGACAACACAACTCGATTTTACGTGGTTCGGTATAAACCTACATCCACGGGAAAGGTTTGGATCTCGATTGTATTACTCACTGCAGTTTACACTCTCAAAGATGAACTACAAAGAATCAAGAAGAAGACTAAGATTACAACACACTCAAGATACTAACCTCTCTGCTCTATCGACGAATTCTCTTCCTTTCTCTCTTTGGGTATAAAACTCTCTCTCTTTTAACCGGAAGTTGAAACTTCCTTTTTATATCTTCACAGCTGGAAAAGGCTTCTGTTGTAACTAACTCTCTTAGCATTAATCCAGTGAGCTATCGCACACGTGAGCTACCATGCACCTTAGTACACACCATACGTTGCATGACCATTATAACTCACAATCTCCACCTTGGCCATGAACAACTACAAACCAAGATACTCCCTTTCCTTCTCACAACTCCACCTTAATGAGACAACACACTAACCAGCTCTAAGCAATGTTGTAGCTTAGCAACTGGAAGTGCCTTGGTTAACGCACCAGCTGCATTATCCTCTGTTCCAATTTTCACCACTTCGACTTCTCCGGTAGCTATTTCATCCCTTATGAAGTGTAGCCGAACGTCGATGTGTTTACTTCTCTCATGGAAGAACTGGTGTTTCGATAGGCATTTCGCGCTATTACTGTCACACAATACCCTTACCTTGTCTTGCCCAATACCAAAATCTCCAAGAATCCCCTTTAGCCACTTTCCTTCTTTGATAGCTTCGGTAAGTGCTATGTACTCAGCTTCTGTCGTGGATAAAGCGACCACAGATTGCAATGTAGACTTCCAGCTCACTGCACTGTTGTTGAGCTTGAAGATATATCCACTTTGAGATTTCCTTGTGTCCAGATTAGTCGCATAGTCCGAGTCACAATACCCCAACAATGGGTTTTCACTGCTCTCTTGCTGCTTGAACAAGATTCCAACATTCTTAGTCCCACTGACATACCTCAAAACCCATTTCAAAGCCATCCAGTGATCCTTCCCAAACTCCTTTATATACCTACTGGTCACACTAATCCCATGCGCCAAGTCAGGTGCATACCATACAATACATAAGGCTACCCACAATGTTGGCATAAGGGATATCTTGCACTTCTTTCCTTTCTTCTTCTGTTTTTGGTATTTGCTCGAGTGAGAGCTTAAATTGTTGCCCCAGTGGAATTGATACACTTTTGGAATTCTCCATCTGAAACCTCTGAATCAACTTCTTCAAGTAATCAGTTTGCAGCAGCCACAACTCTCCTTTGGTTCTGTCTCTTTGAATATCCATTCCTAATATCCTTCAAGCCTCTCCCAAATCCTTCATTTCAAATTCCTTCTTGAGCTCTTGCTTTACAATATCAATTTCTGCCAAATTCTCTGCCCCAACTAGCGTATCATCAACATATAAGACCAAGTAAGCTACTACATTTCCATCTGCTGACTTGATGTAAACGCAGCTGTCATAAGCAGACTTAATGAAACCAATATTCATGAGATGTGCATCAAAAGTTTTGTACCACTGACGGCTGCTTTGCTTGAGCCCATACAAACTTTTCCTGAGTATGCAGACCTTGTCTTCTTGCCCAGCTACATGAAATCCAAGAGGCTGCTCCATATATATTGTCTCTTCCAAGTCACCATAAAGGAAGGTTGCCTTCACATATAGCTGATGCAGCTCCCAGTTTCTTTGAGTAATTACAGACAGTAGAATCCTAATGGAGGTGTGCTTTACCACAAGTGAGAAAACCTCATTGAAATCAACACCTTCCTTTTGTGAATAGCCTTTTGCAACAAGTCTTGCCTTATATCTTACTTTGTTGCCTTCTGCCACTTCAATCTTCTTCTTGAAGATCCATTTACAGCCTACAACTTTCAACTTTCTGAGTCTCAGGTCTATCCACCAATTCCCAAGTCTTATTTTTCAGTAAGGACTCAATCTCATCTTTCATGGCCTCCAACCATTGTTCCCATTCCTTACCTTTCATTGCTTCTTCATATGTAGCGGGCTCATCATATTCTATAGTCTCAGCCACACATAGAGCAAAATAGGCCATCTGATAATCATTGAATCTCATAGGAACCTTATTTATTCTTCTAGGCCTCCCATCCTTTCTGACTGCAACAGCTGGTGTGGGGGATTTCAGAGCTTGATGACTCTCAGCTTCCTTCTCTTCAGCTTGAGTATCATTGTTTGATGACTCCACCTCAATAAAAGTATCATCCTTGTTGACACAAGGCATCGGTTTCTCATTAAAATCCACATCTCTGCTCACCAATAACTTTTGGTTCCCACTCTCAGTACACCACAATCTGTAGGCCTTGCACCCAGGTTGGTAGCCCAGAAATATGCACCTTTGTGCTCTTGCATCCAATTTTCCTTGCTTGATGTGAGCATATGCTCTACAACCAAAAGGTTCGAGCTTAGTATAGTCAGGCAAAGCTCCATTCCACCTTGCTTCTGGAATATCAAAATCTATTGCAGAGGAGGGGCTTCTGTTGATTAAATAGGCAGCTGTGGAAACTGCCTCTCCCCAGAACTTCTTATCAACTCCAGAGGCTAATAGCATACACCTCACCCTCTCCATAATAGTCCTATTCATCCTCTCTGCAATGCCATTTTGTTGAGGGTTTCTAGGAGCAGTTCTGTGCCTCTGAATCCCTTTCAACTTGCAGAAATTATCAAAGTCAGAGGATAGGTACTCCAACCCATTATCTGTCCTTAGGCATTTCAGAGTAGTACCCCTTTTCTTTCAACCATTGTGTGCCATTCTTTGAAGATCTTGGAGGCATCAGACTTTTCTTTAAGTATTTGGACCCACAACTTTCCCGAATAGTCATCAATGATGCTTATGAAGTACTTGCCTCCATTGAATGTGGCTGGCTGGGATGGACCCCAGATATCACTGTGAGCATACTCCAATATTGATTTTGACTTATGCTTACCCTTAGGAAATGGTTGCTTCTTGCTCTTACCCATTATGCACTGCTCACAACTCTTTAAATCTGCAGAATCATCATGATTAAAGATCTCTTGTTTTACTAAGACTTTCATGCCTTTCTGCCCCAGATGTCCTAACCTTGAATGCCACAGTTTGAAATCACTGACTCCTCTTTCAACACTATAGCCATTCCCTGCAATAACCTCAGCATCTAGGTAGTATAGGGTCTGCTTCCTCATAGCTTTCATAACTACTGCTCTTCCAACATAGATTTCTATCTGATCATCTCGGCTTCTAAAACCATAGCCCTTTGACTGCAAGACTCCCAAAGAGACAAGATTCCTTTAAATTTCAGGAATGAATCTAACATTAGTAAGCAAGACCACAGAGCCAGATGTTAATTTTAATCTGATAGAGCCCATTCCTCTAATAGCACAGGTTTGATTATTTCCAAGAACTACTGATCCAGTTGAGGGTTTAAACTCTTGAAACCATTCATGATTAGCACAAATATTAAAACTACACCCTGAATCTACTATCCAACATTCACTAATAGATCCACCCAAGATATTAAGAATGTGCATATTTTGTTCATCTTGAACTAGATCAGTCGTACCTGGTGTTGCTCCTTCAGTGGCATTCTGCTTCCTTTTCCATGCGAAGCAATTCCTTTTGATGTGCCCTGGTTTCTTGCAATAGTGGCAGCTCCTTGTCTCCTTCTTTTGGGCTTTATTGGCATCATGAGACTCCTTGTTGAAGCCTCCTTTCTGCTTCCCTTTTCCCTTCCGTTTCTTAACATTCAATACTTCCTCAGATCCAATAGGGAGAGAGCTACTTTGCCTCTGAAAATCCTTGGTCTTGAGGGCTGTTTGAACTTCAAGCAGTGTGATGGGTTTATCCCTTCCATACAGCAGAGCATCCTTCAACTGCTCATAGGAAGATGGTAGAGCATTGAGGAGGACAATTGCTTTATCCTCATCTTCCAATTTTACTTCAACATTCTCCAGATCGTCCACAAACTTTGCAAACTGATCGAGCTACTCACTTAAAGACTTATTCTCCACAAATCTGTAATTGTAGAGCTGTTGCTTCAAATACAATCGGTTAGCTAGGGATTCTACCATGTAGAGCTCCTCGAGCTTCTTCCACACCGCACACGCAGTCTTCTCATGCGCCACTTCTCTCAAGACTTTACCATCAAGACTCAAGAATATTAGGCTACGTGCCTTCCTCAGAATTTCTTGGCGCTTCCCCGTAGCCTTATCATCATCTTCTTTCGCCTCGAGCGCCTCATCTAGACCTTGATGGATCAGCAAGGATTCCATCTTAATTCTCCAGAGACCAAAATCCGATTTTCCATCGAACTTCTTGGCATCGTATCGTGCCATCGACATTCCCACAGACGACGCCATTTTGTTAGGGATTGGGCACCGATATGATCACCGAACAATAAAGAAAACGAAAACAAGACAACACAACTCGATTTTACGTGGTTCGGTATAAACCTACATCAACGGGAAAGGTTTGGATCTCGATTGTATTACTCACTGCAGTTTATACTCTCAAAGATGAACTACAAAGAATCAAGAAGAAGACTAAGATTACAACACACTCAAGATACTAACCTCTCCGCTCTATCGACGAATTCTCTTCCTTTCTCTCTTTGGGTGTAAAACTCTCTCTTTTAACCGGAAGTTGAAGCTTCCTTTTTATATCTTCACAGCTGGAAAAGGCTTCTGTTGTAACTAACTCTCTTAGCATTAATCCAGTGAGCTATCGCACACGTGAGCTACCATGCACCTTAGTACACACCATACGTTGCATGACCATTATAACTCACAATCTCCACCTTGGCCATGAACAACTACAAACCAAGATCCTCCATTTCCTTCTCACAACTCCACCTTAATGAGACAACACACTAACCAACTCTAAGCAATGTTGTAGCTTAGCAACTGGAAGTGCTTTGGTTAACGCATCAGCTGCATTATCCTCTGTTCCAACATTCACCACTTCGACTTCTCCACTAGCTATTTCATCCCTTATGAAGTGTAGCCGAACGTCGATGTGTGATAAGTCGTATTCTAAGCCTTGGTTACTCATCAGTATGTCGTGAAATGCATGTATTATCTGCAAAACAGTTGCTTAAGTGTGCAGGATTAAAGGATCCAAGCCAGTAGGAGACGATTCAGGTGACGCAAGTGAAAAAAGCGCTAGAAGGGTGCAATACTGACCAGGATGCATGCTAGAGAGAAGGCTCGAGATGGAGAAGAAGAAGAAGAGCTGAGATGATAATTAACAAGGGCAGAAAAGTCAAATCATGAAGGAAGTCTACCCTAAAAACAAGGGCAAGCCTCCCTATAAAAAGAGCCACTTGGAGAGAGAGAAAGGGTTCGGTTTGAAGTTCGCAATCTCTCGGTTCTCATACATACTTAGTAGAATTCTCTCTAAAAGATCAGTCCTTCAGCATTATCTAATCTCTTGTTCCTCGCCACAGCTATGGTCACTTGACGTCCAAGAGTCTGCCGGAGAAATCATCGTTCTACCTTTCCAGCCAGTTTGTAGCAGTAGTATAGCAGTATCACCGCCCGGAGTGGCAAAACAATCGTTATTTGCTTTTTAGTTTAATCTCTACCGGCTTTCTTCGTTGGATCCATGCAAACATTTATCTTTGTTGCCTTTTGAAGTACTTGGTGAAGATCCAAACGTTTAAGTTATGAAATTTCTGTTCCGAATGTCTCTTTGGTTTGAGTTTGCTTCATTCTGCATAGGGAAGTTAGATTTAGTTATCGCTTTTAATTTTTGAGTGCATGCATGTATTTCCTTTCGAGTAAGCTAGATCTGTGGTTGTTGATCGAATTTTAGAGTTATGTTTCAGTCCAAGTTTTCGTGCATGAAATTTCTGCTCTGCGCTGTGATCACCACCTTGCATGTTAGTCAGTAGAGGCAATTTACAATTTCAGCTGTTCATCTTAAGTTAAACATTGTAATTGATGGATCTTGAGTTTGAAGTTATGAATCTGAGTTTAGTCATGGAGTTTGTGTTCATATTATTTCTGTTAATACTTGGTGAAGAAGAAAACGTCAAAATCAACTTTAGCCTTGGACCACTTTTACTTTTTAAGTTACTGTTGCTTTTGTCACCCACTTTTCAGTTGTACCTTCCAGACCTGTCAGAAAGCCAACCAGCCACCAGATATGCCTTGTTGTCTAAATTTCCTCTTTTAGTAACTGTCTACTTTTCACATGCCTCTGAGATATCGTGTCCCCTATTTTCACGAACACAACCACGTGCCTGTTATTTTCACGCCTACTAGTCAGTAGAGTACCATCTTTATTTCTCGCATAGGTAAAATCCCAACCCCAAAAGCGTGGTAGCTAACCATAAACACCCAGGAATGTCACCACAGTTATCCGAACGTGTCCATCCTTGTGGGATTCGACCCTTACCTCCATTATACTAACCAGTAGAAGTGGGTTGAGGAAATTTGTTTGATACCAGGTTCTGATTATCGTACCAACGACTCAGCTAGGTCGGGAATCTCATCCTGATCAGTTGGATACACCCCTGCATTTACACACGTTGACCGACAGAAAACCTGCACTTTCAATGTGTTTACTTCTCTCATGGAAGAACTGGTGTTTCGATAGGCATATCGCGCTATTACTGTCACACAATACCCTCACCTTGTCTTGCCCAATACCAAAATCTCCAAGAATCCCTTTCAGCCACTTTCCTTCTTTGATAGCTTCGGTAAGTGCTATGTACTCAGCTTCTGTCGTGGATAAAGCGACCACAGATTGCAATGTAGACTTCCAGCTCACTGCACTGTTGTTGAGCTTGAAGATATATCCACTTTGAGATTTCCTTGTGTCCAGATTAGTCGCATAGTCCGAGTCACAATACCCCATCAATGAGTTTTCACTTATACTCCGTTACAAATTACTTGAGTCATTTCTATTTTTGACTTAAAAAAAATATCTAATTTCACTTATTTTATTCTTTCTTTTATTTTACTTTCTCTTCTTTCTCTTATTTTATTTCCTCCTCTACTTTATTTAACTCAACAAACACAACTTTTTTAAATCTCGTGCCGAAAAGAAACGCCTCAAATAATGTACGTGGGACGGAGGAAGTATATGTATATTGTAAAGTCATTTTTATTATTTTAATATTACATTTTATGGTAGTAAAGTCATTTTTTTGTATTAAACATATTTCTTCTCACTTCCTTTATTCTCTATTCATCTTTTTACCTCTCTCATTTGCTATTCTATGTTTTATTTACTTAACTCATTTAACATAATTTCTTTTAAATCACGTGCCTGAAAAACGTCTCAACTACTATGAAGAAGGGAGTACTACAATAACGTTAATGTCATACTACAACGTAGTTATTGTTCTATCGGTGTGGCTAGTTGCTGTGCACGGTGGATTCCCATCGAGCAGCGACATAGCTGTGATTCGATCGGCGTTTTGGGGGGTGAGATCGTGATGAAAGCACCAATTTGATAGGATAAACCTCCTATCGGGCTAAACGACGTCCATAGATCGGCGATCGATAAATGCCTGTCGTAGGCAAGTGCCTGTCGAGCACGACAGTTTTCTCACTTGGAGAACAAAATGAACGATAATATTGATATTCTATTGATTGATTTCTCAAATGATTACAATAGCTCATATTTATAATGCTAATAACTAACTTAATGAGCAAGAAAACAAAGATATGAAAAAGATATACAAATCCTAATTTATCTAACTAATAATGCTTGTATCAGAGTATGAAATTAGTAGAGTACTAGGAGATATATAATTAAAAAGAGAAAATGATTGAAATATTATTAGTAGAGAATGAGGTTCATATTATCTTATAAGAGAAAAAGACATACCAAAAATGAAAAATATTAGTTATTTTTATAAGAAGGACTAAAATTAAAAAAGAAAAAGAGAAAAGACTATTTAAATAGAACGAAGAAAGAAGTACTATTATTATACTAACCAAAAATAGCTGCTCAAAAGTCTAATTTGAACAAGCGAGAAATATAACAATGGATGAGCTTTACAACCTCATTACTAGATTCCGACATTATAATTACTTTGATTTGAAGTCAACACACCAACAAAAACAATGATAGAGTTCAGACAAGCAGATTGTTGAGGGATATCCATGTTAGGATTTGTATACTGAAAAGCATATTTCGAGCATGTTGCACGGATAGAATTGCTTGTATTCAATATATTCTATAATCCACTTTTAACCCAAGGCGAGAAGAAGTAATTTTATCGCATTGATGTTTGCTTGTACATTTATAAGATGTTTCTCAAACATTTAAATGTATAAGAAGCAAATAAGTCTCATTCTTCTACATAGTAGGAATGACGTTCACAGAAGGTGACGCAGTCGGTCCTTTGTAGAAGAGAAATAGAATTTCACAACCTAGAAAGGCTTTGGCTACCTATCGTGAAAGGTTGCAGTGTCAGTCCGCATGTTTCCTTACCTTAGGAAATAAACGACACTGGTGTGGTATAGCACTAAAGGATCTAACAGTTGAGAAAAGTCTTTCTTGCTATTTACCGAAAGACGAGGTCTCGGTGATTGTTATTTCTTAATCATTGTTGATATAACATTGAGCATACGATATTGATTATGCACTACTTTGATTTATCAAATGGTGCGGATTTTTCGCAATCCAAGAATCCTGATATCTCGGGTAGTGGTGATCAATGTCTAGAGGTGCTAGTATTGTTATTGCAATGAATCGTGTGCTGGGTGAGTCCAGTTTGATAATATCCTCAAGAGGTGTTCGAAAAAGGTTTTATTATTCAGAAACCCGACCGGTTGGAATTTATTCCAGAATAATAAATAAAGATTTTGAACTAGACAACTCTTGGAAAAAGATATTAATTAATTAAAGTCAAATAGCAGACTTAAATTAATTAATGAATATTTATATCTTAAACACGGTAGATAATAAATTGAAGAGGTAAAGCCCGGATCACTCGTAATTTGGGATTGGACGAGCAGTCGATATTATTTTACTATAGTGGCTGATTATAATATTCTGTTGGACTTGTATTAAATTGGGGCTCAATTTAATTGGTAAAAGACCAATAGGTTTGGCCCAAGTTCAACCTCCATGGATCCCTAATCTGGGCCAACATAACTCTATATATAAAGGAGATTAGGGAGAAGACAAAATTAATTAATTGATTTAAATCGTTCCTCTCTTTTCAGATTGAACTTGATTTTCTAGTTCTCTCCAGAACTGAATTTTTGTCTTCTTCTCTAATTAAGTCCTTTTGATTCTGACAAGTTTTGCCCACCCAAAGGTCAGATTCTGAGTTCAGGATACAGATTAGAAGATTCCTGGTTGAGTACGAAGAACATCACGTGGAGAAGGCACAAGCAATCGTCGATTCTTTGGAGAATCAGATCGGTAATTCTAAACCGTAGGAATTCATGTTTTAGGTTTTAATTCCTTTTACATGAATTACATGTGTTCTAGTATGCAATTAATTGTTAAAATGTGGTTAATTAATCCCATAATCGTTCAAATAGATCCGTAGATCTGATTTATTTGTGTATGCATGACTTCTGATGTGCAAGGGGCACCAATCCCCATCAGTCTATTTATTTGTGTATGCATGACTTCCGCTGTGCAAGGGGCACCAATCCCCATCAATCTAGTCCACGCCAGACCCCCACCAAACTTATTCAATGTGAAGGAAGAAATAAGTTTGAAAAGAAGTAGACGATTGTTACTTAATGCGGCGGATAATGCGGGTGATTGGGCCACCTTTGTTCCATCTCTCGGCGCCATTGTTCGTGTGCATTGAAATTCGCCCTCTACTCCTTCACAAGGCCTCCTGCCGATAGGCATCCTGCTCTGCCACTAATGGATCCACTTTCCCATCTCTCTACTGCAGGGGCAGCTTGCTCATCCTCATCCATCATCCAGGGAACATCTTCTAGTTGGAGTGGTTCTTTAGGTATCTGGGGCTCGAGCAGGTAACCCACAATATTCGGGCGAAAAAAAAAGCCTACAAACATTTTTTGATGCAATTAATCACCTAGTTTGTTTTTATAAATGTACACCAATGCTTTAAAAATCGTCTTCATTGTTATAATTTTGACTAAAATTAAGGGATGCAAATGGAAACCTCTTAGAAAAATTAAAGATTGCTTTGCGTTCCAATACAAGCGTCTCTATTTATGTATCCTTTGTAGTGTATACAATTTTTAAACAAAATTATTCATCATGCAACTCAAACATAAGAAAACTGCATAAATTCTAGGCAAAAAGGATGATACCTTTTGCCCCAAGAACAGAATGCTTTTCTTAAAGATTGTAATCGAGAGAGGTATAAGTAGATTGGCAAGACATATTGGAAGTAGAAGAAGATAGGATAATCTTTGTTGGGTTTTTATCTTGTATTTTGAGATGCCTCATTACCCTAGTATTTAAAGGGATATTTGAGGCTCTCCAACTGCATCAATAAATACAATTTTGGAACTCTACACAACTAGGAAATCTACCATAATAAAAGAGTTCTAGGAACTCTAATACAACAAGTAATGAATGGCTGTTTTATGACTTATTTTTCCAACACCCTCCCTCAAGTTGAGCAACGGTATCTCCGATGCTTAACTTGCCAAGAAATTATTTGAAGACTTTAGGACTCAGCGCTTTGGTCAATATGTCCGCAAGTTGCTCTTCAGATCTGGCGAATGGGAATTCGTTAATGCCACTCTCAAGTTTATCTTTGATGAAGTGACGATCAACTTCGACATGTTTAGTCTTGTCATGTTGGACTGGGTTTTATGAAATGCTAATTGATGGTTTATTATCACAGAAAAAGTTGACTTTTCCGTGTAGGTGGAAAGCCAATTTCTGTTAACAATCCCCTAAGCCAAAGTATCTCCATTAACCCACTTCTAATCCCTCGAAATTCGGCTTCAACACTTGTTAGGGCTACAACTTTCTGCTTCTTACTTCTCCAAGTGACTAAGTTCCCTCCAACAAAGGTGAAATATCCTCTGGTAGATTTTCTACCGACTGGGTTGCTTGCCCAATCGGCATCGGTGTACCCATCAATTTCCAAATCTCCATTTTTCTCCAAGAATACCCCATAACTGGTTGTTCCCTTTAAATATCTCACAATTCTTATGACAACATCCATATAAACTTCCTGAGGTTGATGCATAAATTGATTGACAACTCCAACTGCATATGTGATGTCGGGCCTAGTATGAGAAAGATAGATAAGTTTACTTACTAACCGTTGGTATCTTTCATGGTCTGTAGGCTTAGCTCCATCTACAATCTTTAACCCATGGTTGGATACCATTGGAGTTTCAGCAGGCTTGCAATCCAGTAGTCCTGTTTCAGCTAGCATATCAAGTACATACTTCTTCTGCCGTAGGAATATTCCGTGCTTGGATCTCAACACTTCTATTCCTAGGAAGTACTTCAAAGCTCCCAAATCCTTCATTTCAAATTCCTTGAACAGATTCTCCTTTAGATTTTGGATTTCTTCGGCATCATCCTCGGTTATGATCATGTCGTCAACATAAATGATTAGACAAGTCATTTTCCTATTTCTCGTCTTTAGGAATATCGTGTGATCGGAATGACTCTGTTTGAAGCCATGTTTGAACATTGCCCGACAGAATCTTCTGAACCACACTCTCGGGGATTGTTTTAGCCTATAAAGGGTCTTTCTTAGTATGCACACTTGTCCCCTTCCAAATTCTTCAGAAAAACCTGAGGGAACCTCCATGTAGACTTCCTTGTTTTTCTCAAGTTCTCCATGAAAGAAGGCATTTGTAACATCAAACTGGTATAATGGCCATTCCTTACATGCAGCTAAAGAAAAAAGAGTTCTTACTGTGTTAAGTTTGGCCACAGGGGAGAAAGTCTCTTCATAGTCTTCTCCATACACCTGAGTATATCCCTTAGCAACCAATCTTGCCTTGTATCTCTCGATTGAACCATCTGCACGTCTCTTAATGTTGAAGATCCAACGACATCCTACTGGTTTCTTTTCGGGGGGGCAGAGTACACCTCTCTCAAGTCTCATTTTTTATCAATGCATCGATCTCCTTCTTCATGGCCTCCATCTAGTGTTTGTGTTTCATTGCCTCCTCAAATTACCGTGGAATTTCTTCTTCTTCTTCTTCTTCTTCTTCTTCTTCTTCTTCTTCTTCTTCTTCTTCTTCTTCTTCTTCTTCGTAAAGTGCTGCTTCAAATGCCCTAACCATTTCGGTAAGGTGTCCCTGGGTAAGATTTGCAACATAGTACTTAGATTTCTGTTCCTTCCAGTTTGGAGAATATCGTCGAGGAGGAATGCCTCTTGTACTTCTGTGGGGTAATCTGCCGTGTCCTGTTTCTTGTTCTGTAGGTGTCTCATTTGTATCCCCTCTGGTTTCCTTGTCACTGTTAGTGGTTTCAGGCAGGGTACTAATAGTGGGATCAGAAGAATTTACGTAGGGATTCAAAGACTGGTTAGATAGCTCGGCAGTGTCATGAAGCGACATGTTTTGGTCTTGGGGATTTGACTGCCTTGTGGTACTAATAAGATCCTCTGTTAGACTGTTCTCTATGGCAGGATTTTGGTCTAGGAGGTTAGTTTGGTTGTCACCTTCTTGAATATCCCCCCCCCCTAATAGTTTCTCCCCAAAGAGGTAGCCAATTTAGTGCGTCACTGTTTGGACTCTATATCCCACTCTCCCCCTGACCACTACATTGGGTATAAAAATTTCATTCTCAACAAAGTCACAGTTCATAGTAACATACATACGATCTGATGAAGGGTCATAGCATCTATATCCTTTCTGATTCTTTACATACCCTACGAAGACACATTTGACTGCACACAGTGAGAATTTATCCCGATCATGCTTGGGTATGTGAACAAAGACAGTACAACCAAATATTTTGGGTTTGAGAGTGAGGGATGAGGGAATTGAATGTTGGGAAGAGAAGACCTCTAGGGGGGTTGTGAAGTTTAGGATTCCTGTGGGAAGACGGTTGAGGAGGTATACGGCTGTGGCGATAGCTTCTGGCCAAAAAGACTTAGGGATGTTAGACTCAATTAGGAGCGCACTGTTGATCTCAAGGATGTATCGGTTTTTTCGCTCGGCTACCCCCTTATGTTCGAATGTATATGCACACGATGTTTGGTGGACAATGCCTTTTTCAGTGAAGAAGGTTTGCATTTTCGAGTTTACATATTCCCTCCCATTATCGGATCTAAGGATTTGAATTTTGGAACTGTACTGGGTTTGGACAAGACTATCGAACTGAGTGAATTTCTCAAAAACTTCAGACTTTGTTTTCAAAAAATAAATCCAAGTCATACGAGAAAAATCATCAATAAATAACAAAAAATATCGAAACCCTTGTCCTCCAGTAACCGGAGCAGGACCCCACACATCGGAGTGAACCAAAACAAAAAGAGATTTTTCTCTGGTGTTGTTTAATTTGAAAGAATGTCTATGGATCTTTGCCAAAACACAAGTTTCACAACTCAAAACATGCCTAGACGAGACTAACTCAGGAAAGAGAAGACGAAGATATCCTATAGATGGGTGCCCTAACCTGCGATGCAATAGCCAAATTTGTCTATCAGTAAGCCCGTGAGTTAACATCGTAGTACTTTGTTGGGCTATCTCATCCACGTAGTACAAGCCATGTCGTTCAGTGCCACGCCAACTATCGTCCCTGTTTTGATATCCTGCAACATGCAAAAACGAGGCTGCATTAGCAATTTGCAATTGAGATCCTTTGTGACATGACTCACATAAAAAGTTTTTGGGACAATGAAGGAGCATAAAGACAGTTTGAGAGGTGAAGGGTTGGTGAAATAGTGATAGTGCCCATCTCCATTGGCGGGTTGGACGAATTGTTTTGTGGAATGAGAAATATCGAGGAAGTCCGATGCGTCAAAGGACATGGTATCAGTTGCCCCACAATCAAAAATCCAATGGTGGTCTTTAGGTCCTATGGCCGAGGAAGATGAAGAAAGTGTTTGCAGAGGTAATGCGAGGGCTTGGAAAGTGTTTACACAAGTAATTGAGGGCTGGAATTCAAAAACATGGGGTTTATGTTCAGAATTTTTTAGACTTGGGGTTGTTATTTCAGTATTTTGGACACATGTGGGTTTTTTGTATAATATTTCAGAAAACTGGGGTGGGTTAGGAAATTTTCAAATTTTCTGGGATGGCTTTGCGTCTCCAGATTTAACACTGTTGATACTTTCTTCGCTGGGAGCCGAGTTGGAGTCATTAACAGAATTAGTTTCCTTACTTTCTTCACTAGCAACATTTGGGGATTTCTTAGGAATGCAGGGGCTCGTGGCTGTTGCTGCATTGGCAGCCTTGATGACTAGGTGCTGGTTGGACTTAGTGGCATAGCTGTGGAGCTTTCTGTAGGTGAGCCGCTGCACCATTTTTGGGTGTGAATGAGTTGCAGAGAGTGGTTGAAGTTGTGGCGGAAGAGGATTAGTTTCTACGCCGAAGTTCTTCGGCTGGTAGGAATTTTGGTTTTCATTTTCTGTTGACTTTGTGCAAATCAATTAGATTCGAGATTGTCTCGATCAATAGCTCGAGAGTGTATATTTGGCTGACCTCCATTTGAGTTTTTTTGTTGATTTCCTGCTCTGATACCATCTTAAAGATAGTAATCATCTTAAAGATAATAATCGAGAGAGGTATAGGTAGATTGGTAAGACATATCGGAAGTAGAAGAAGATAGGAAAATCTTTGTTGTGTATATTTCTTGTATTTTGAGATGCCTCATTACCCTAATATTTAAAGGGATATTTGAGGCTCTCCAACTGCATCAATAAATACAATTTTGGAACTCTACACAACTAGGAAATCAACAATAATAAAAGAGTTCTAGGACTCTAATACAATAAGTAATGGATGGTTGTTTTATGACTTATTTTTCCAACAACTTTATTCTATTATAGTCTAAACTAAATTTGATGGGAAACAAAGATTCCTACCTAAATCAGCGGAAAGCTGCTTTGTCACAACCAACAAAGACAAAGCTTCAACTTTCCACTGGCTTGTGTTGTTAAAAGCAACTTTTAGAATCCATCGGGATCGCTCGAGTTCAGATAGACAAGGGAAGGCCGACAACTTTTTCTCCTTGGACGCGACACTGGCTAATCAAAGCACTATCCTAGTCTTCATGACCTTTCACACACACAAATCAGTCAAAACACAAGAAAATGCTTCTTTTTCTATAATTTTAGGTTTACCAGTGTCGAACATCGCCTTCTCCAACGAAGGTCTAGAGGCCGTTGCAACTTGCCTTGCCATCTCCTGAAATTATAAGGAATGACATCAAGGTAATACATTTGGTTTGAACGTAGGAGGGTGGCAGGCGAATTAATCGCTTGGTAGTTATTGATCAAAAGAGAGATTACTGCCATTGCTGCCTTTTCTTTTCTCGGGCCCACTAGATTAATAACAAATACAGAGTCAATGTGCAATACGACATTAAAGGACCATAGTGAAAGGAAGGTCTTGATCATAATAGTATAACCTATTTTACCCACTTTATCCTTCTTGCAAAAAGGTTGAAACCCCGACAAGACAATTTTGTCAGGGGTGTTCAATCAGGGTACTCAGTAGCCCGCTAAGAGCTACTGCTAGAAGCCCACCTTTCAAGATCGATCCTTAGCCATTCTTGCAAATCTACTCATCCTGAACCAACTATGCTATCCCTACGACCAATTTTGTGGACTGTGCGGTAACAGAGTGCTTATGACGTGAATCTGTAATTTGGGCTCAATTATATAATTGGGCCATGACCTTTTATCTTGCAATACTTTGTTTGGGCTTTAGTAATATTGAAATATTTTAAGATCTAGTAATCTAACTATATTATACTCCCTCCGTTCTATATATAGTAATAGAGTCATTTTGCAATTTTGGTACGTTCCATAGTAATAGAGTCTATTTTAGTAAAAGTGAACACATTTTTTCAAACCTACTTTACCCTCTCTTAGTTTTCTCTCTCTTCATCTCTCTACCTTTTTCATTTTCCACTTTATTCTCTCTTTACTTAACTCACCTAACACAATTTTTCTTAATCTTTGTGCCGAAAAGTTTCGCCTCCATTACTATGGAACGGAGGGAGTACTGCGGAATATAATATTACGAAACCTAATAGAGTAATAATGATGTTTCATTATTCGTGATATATATTTAATTTTATAGAGTAATGAATTACACTTTTAGGTTTGTGTTAAATTTAGACTGTATATATGACACATTTATTATAAAGTTAATTTTATTAATTGCATAACTTTAAATATTATCCTTCGTTCTATAGCAGTGAAGTCATTTTGTCATTTTGATACGTTTCATAGTAGTGGAGAGATTTTCTTTTTTTAGTAACAGTCAACACATTTCTTCTCACTTACTTTTTCTTCTCTCCTACTTTATTCTCTTTACTTTTTCTTCTCTTCTACTCTATTATCTTTGTATTTAATATATTATGCACATTTTTTTTTTAATTTTTATGCCGAAAAGAAATATCTTCATTACTATAGAACATAGGGAATATTTTTGTTTTTCTCCTTATTTTACACAACTTTTAAAAAAATGTGGCAAAAATAATGGAATAGATAGAGTATATATTGTATGATAAGTATCACTTAATAATGTATAAATATCTGAGTTGATTAAAATAAAAATATTTTTATGTAAAAAATATGAATCATATGTCACTTTATGCAAATAGGAGTTGGAGTATCATTTTATTGCGGTGGACAATTGGATATACATGGAGCACTAGTGTCCTTTTATACTTACTAGTGTTAACCCACGTGTGATGCACGAAAGAATATTTTTTCATCGTACAATTTTAAAATGTTAATTGATTGATTAAAATAAGAAATAATATAATTATATAGTAACATTTAAAAATATAAAAATATACTATCTTCGTCCACCAAAATTTGTCTCACTTTGACTCGGCACGGGTTTTAAGAAATGTAATAGAAAGTGAGTTGAAAAAGTTAGTGGAGTGTGAGTCCTACTTTTATGTATTAGTTTCATAATATAATGTGAGTAGGAATGAGTTAGTGGGATATGAGGTCCACTACCAAAAATGGAAAAGTGAAAATGAGACAAATTTTGGGGAACGGACGGAAATGGAAAAATGGGACAAATTTTGGTGGACGGAGATAGTACTATATAATAACAAATCAATAATTATATACTCCTCAATTCATTTTTACACCTAAAGACATAAAATTAAACATATTCAAAATGGAATCAAGACAAACACAATTATTTGGACAACGATGAATAGAGTATATCAAGTGTTGACACTTTTGAAATATATGTTTGAAACAATCCTTCATATCTCTCTACTAAAAAAATGTAAATCACACTTTTAACAAAATGATGAATCGATAACTCGTAATATTCAAAACGTCAAAATAGTGACCATAAAAAAAATCCGAATGATAAACTACACAAAAATAACATTACATTAATGGGTTGAATTGACATTATTACATTATAACTTTTTAAATATTGGAGTATTTATCTTTATTAAACGTGGCTTGTTGAAACATGAAACATCTATACTATGCTACTTTACAATTCTCAAAATACTGCAAACTTTTTTTTTGTAAAAATATATTTAATTTCTCATGTTCAGGTATAGATAAGATAATTAAATTCTCTATATAAAACCAGTTGTATCCCAGAACAATTAAGTGATAAATCCTAATTTCAAAGTATTAGCAAACCAAAATTTGGTAGCAGACTATTTTATTTTATTTGAACAACTAAAAGGTTGATCGACTCAATTTTGCTAGGCTTAGTTATCTCATTGCAAATAAACATATATACATATGCATACATGAATTTATTAATTCATTATAAGTGATCAAAGGAGTATTATTTTTATTTACACTAAAATATAATTATAGCGCCAATGACAATATAAATATACAAAAATAATAAAAAATTGTGTAAAGATGAAGATAAATATTATGTATGTTTCGAGTTAAGGATATTACAATTCCTCCCTCTCCAAGAATTGTAGTAAGAAATATTGGGATAGATTCTTAAACCATATATATACGCGGTACTCTAACTATTGCAATCAAAGAAAAAAAAACAACAATAAATGAAATGGAAGTGAAAATTATAAAATAAACAGAACTATTAAGTCTAGTCGAGAAAAATCATCTTCCCGCAAGACAAATTACATCACGGCTTGTGCTCTCGGATTGACATATCAATCCCAAAGATGAAACGACTTCCTCCTAACGTATATTGCATCTCAAATCCGCCAGACACGATGAACTTGATGGAGCTCCAAAAATAGAGCAATACAATGTTCCTAAAATGTACAATAAAAACTTGAGAGCTTAAAAGATAATAGAGAATGCTTTTGTTGGTGTGTAATTCATCCACAACTCAATGCCTTTTATAGGCACAATAGTAGGACATGAAAGATCATGGAATTAAAACATTATAAATTATAAAATTAAGCCATGGAGGTTACAAAATTTGTTTAATGCTCAAAATCCTATTTAAATATCTAAATTCAATAGCTTATAAATATTCAAATTCATGGGCATGTATTAGTTATTTCACTATTTGGATGTTACTTCTTAAAGAAATAAATTCTCATCATTAGAGAAATAAATTCCCCTCACAATAACCGTCCAAATATATATGATTATGATATAATCAATTATCAAATTTAATAATTTTTATTTATTGCATTTACATCCTTTGCACAAAATAGTTATTCAAAACAATCCAAAACTCGCATTTTATACATGTATAGATATCACAATATCCTTCCAAGTTCCAACCACATGCTAGCACATGACACGTAAGTGTAACATAACAACATAATTAAGCAATAAAGGATGACCTGAAAGAAATACCTCAGATTGCATAAAGGAAAGTTTATGTTGCATTAAATGCAATTTATTTTGCATTTTAGTCTATAATGCAAAATAAATAGCATTTAATGCAACATAAACAATCTTTTATACACCGTGCACCGTGCAAATTTCAAGTCATTCTGACACCAAAGGTTTTAACCCGATTTCTACGTTCGAACTGCGTTAGTTAGTAGTACTGAAACCGAAAATACAGTAAAATATCGTTTTCCAAATCGCAATTCGCTTGCACCGTGCGAATTTCAATTCATTCTAACGCCGAAGGTTTTAGCCCGATTTCTACGTTCGAACTGCATCAGTAGTACTGAAATCGATTTCAAATTGCGATTCGCATGCACTGTGCGAAAAAACAATAAACTATCGTTAGATTCCAAATTGTGATTCGATGCACCGTGTGAATTTCAAGTCATTCTGACACCGAAGGTTTTAGCCTGATTTCTACACTCGAACTGCATTAAAAGTACTGAAATCGATTCCAAATTGCGATTCGCATGCACCATGCGAAAAAACAGTAAACTATCGTTCGATTTCAAATTGCGATTCGCATGCACCAACACCGTGCGAATTTCAAATCATTCCGACATGGAGTATTTTAGCCCGATTTCTACGCTCAAACTGCATTAGTAGTACTGAAATCGAAGAAGTTAAAGAGTGAACGAAGCACTCTTTAGTTCTTACACAAGAAGATGCTGATACTAAAGGCCTACTGCCCCTTAACACCAACTCTCATAAGGAAAAGGTAGGCTATCAGCCAATAAAACATTATCATCCCAGCCATGGCGAACAGCGAAGTGGGCACGATGGTCCCTGTCCCGCCGATCCGCACAGCTTTGATGGACGAAAAATCTCTGACGAGGCAAGTTGTGTTTCTGCTGCAGTGATAGGTCTCCTCAGTCTCATACTGCGAACCCAACAGCAGACTGAGGTTGTGTGAGCTGATGGAGATGTACCTGATCCAGCTAATAAATATAGGGACGTGTTGCACGAAGTAGCCGCTAGACAGTAGGAAGATGAGCATGATCACGGTTCCAAGTGTGACGGCAGACACCTCGTCCATCACAGCTGCCCCAATGGCCAGGCCGAGCCCATGTGAGCACATGACGCTGTAGAGAAGCACGAAGAGGCCCGAGAAGAAGGCTCCGGCTGTGTGCTTGAGGCCCGCCATGATGTAGGTCATGGTATAGAAGATGGTGGGGAGGACTAGCTCCATGGGCAGGTCACCTAGGGTGAGGGCCATGAAGTAGGACGACAGACGGTACATGCCCGATGCTCGTTCTTTCGTGAGCACCATGCGCTCTTGAGTGCACATGAAGATGGCCTCGAACATGGGGTAGAACCCACAAAACTCGGAGTAGAAAAATAGGAGTCCCACCTGCATTTTTAATCATAAAAAGGGTTAGTGGCTACCAATACAGTAGGAGCAATTCTTTTCAAACTCAAAATTACCTATTACCTGGTCCTGCAAGTGGTTCGAGTCGGATTGCCACCAAAGGAGTCCAGTGAAAAGGGCAACCACCAAGACTTGCACAATCTTGATTGTTGAAAAGGATTCATACTTCCTTTCTTTAATTCCCCTCCTAAGCAAGATTGAGAACTGATACAACCATGGATTTAACCAAGGCTTCAGTTTCCTATCATCGGTTGGAAGACCACTATCATCAACAATCAGCTCTGACCTCACGTTGGCCGATAGCTCTGTTTTATAAGCATTCACCAATCTCAGCTTAACCTCTTCTTGATCTTCATTTGAATCACCCGTTGCCACTCCTACAAGATATGCAACACATTCAGATCCAATCTTTACACAAGAAAAAACAACAAATCTTACCGTTTGCTAGATCCAGCAATAAATCAGCCGGGTTCATGGCAACCCCTGGGGCAAACCCCACACTGGAAAAGTAGTCCAACACATCGGCTCCTTTGCCGAAATACAGCGGATCCCCATTCGAGAGCAGAAGTACCTTGTTGAACAAATAGAAGAGCCTGCTCGAGGGTTGGTGAATTGTCATCACTGTGCGTCCGCCCTCATTGGCGAGCTCCCACAGCGTGGAAACAATCCTTTGGGCGGTGGTTGAGTCCAATCCTGAGGTTGGCTCATCAAGGAATAATAAGCTGGGGTTGGTGAGCATCTCCTGTCCGATGCTCACCCGTTTCCTCTCTCCCCCAGACACCCCCCTCACAAATCGACCACCGATGATGCTATTCCGGCACCTCGCCAACTCAAGCTGCGCAATCACAGCCTCCGCGTGCTGAACTTTGTCGGCCTTTGTCAGAGTATCGGGCAGCCGAAGGAGGGCCGTGTAGACGAGTGTCTCCGTCACAGTCAGGTGAGGGTGGAGCACGTCGTCTTGGGTGACAAAGCTGGTGATGCGTTTCATCGCATTGGAAAGCGGGTGGCCATTGAAGGTGATGGTCCCGGAGAGATCACCGCCTAGCCGGCCGCCGAGGGCTGTCAGCAGGGTGGTCTTGCCGCTGCCCGAGGGCCCCAGCATCGCCAGCATCTGACCGGGAAGCACGGTGCCGGAGATCCCTTTAAGTATAACTCTTTGCTCTTCTGATTTTGCATTCCTCTTCCACGTGAATCCTCCTCCACCATTTATTTTTATCCTGTAAACCAGTTCATCGAACTGCAATTTTTGATGTTACTTTAATCCGAAAACTAACAAGCATTAAATTAGGTATGTGAATGAAACACGATTATTTGATTTTAAGTGAAGAATTGTCACATGAAAAATTGCTACATATTTTGTAAAATATAACTGAGTACACATTGAATCTCACGTAACCAATTAATAAAAACACTTGCATTTTCAAAAAAAAAGGAAGAAAACCGGTTAGTATTACTCTGTTCTGGTGATTTTAAATTTGAAGAAGATTATCAGTTGTCACTATATTTCATTTATTCTCATATTCTAATTCATGCCATCTTCAATCAGCAGGTATAACTAGCCGAGTCCATATGAATAAAAAAATGGTATACACTGCTTTCAGTTAAATGGTAATGAAAACGGAAAATTTAATTATTTGCAAAATTACCAGGAGTGTGACAGGAAGATTTGGGCGGGCAAAGATGGTTGGGTGATCCTGCGCCTCGAGGTCGGCCGCCATCTGCCAATGTGATGAATTAGAATCCGTAGGAATTAAATAAATCAATCTAGGGAGGTTAATACTGAAAATAACTCAATGACTTTTCCTTGTATAGACATATACACATTCCCATTGAATTGTAGTATTATGTAACAGAACCAAAATCAACAACAAGAAGAACAATGGGTTTTACTTTTGTGCCCTAACTCTTCGATCCACACATCAACAGATATGTCATGCTTGAGAGATGAGAGGGGAAACTGGGATTACTGTCTTCTTCTTTACAGAGAAGAAAACAAATATAAATTCGGCTTTATGACTGTCTTTGCATCTAAGTACATTTCAAATATCCACCTTAGTTTCATTCCAATTTTCATCCAAAATATATACTCCACGCGTTAAAAAATTACTACTGCTAATTATTTGACCGTTATCACTATAAAAAGTTACCAAATTTGGTTGATTTTACTCAATCTTTCAATAATATTATGATTGTACGGAGTAATATTTTTTCAATTATCCTTAAATTTCTTATTTGAAGAAAAAATTATGCATGATGTGTCAGATAAAATGGAGTACTCATTTAATATACTACTTAGTCTATAATTTTACATATGTGCATGTCAAATCAATAAATTTTGGACATGCATGCAAACAATTGAAAAAAAAAATTCTCCCTCCGTCCCCGATTAAGAGTCACACTTTTCCATTTCGGTCCGTCCCAAATTAAAAGTCACACTTCATTTTTACCATAAATAGTAAGTAGGTCCCACATTCCACTAACTCAATTCACTCACATTTTATTATAAAACCAATATAAAAAAATGGGTCCCACATTTCACTAACTTTTTCAACCAATTTTTCTTTACATTTCTTAAAACCTGTGCCCGGTCAAAGTGTGATTCCTAATGGGGGACGGAGGGAGTTCTACTGTACTATTAACGTTAATGATATGACGTACGTAGTATCATTTATTGGCGCACTAAAATACATTAACAAACAGTATAGTTAGGGTCGGAAAATAGAGTAATATTGTTGCTTGATTCAATATGTGCAGCCTTTATAGGCAAGAGATAATCAATACAATCAATGAAAATATATTCTATTTATGGTCTAAGAACAATTAGAAATCAATCACGTTAATTTTGTGATTTCTTTCCAACAAAACATATATCTACGGAATGAGCTCGACCATAGTTAGAAGAAACTAAAAATGTCTAATATAATTTTCATATCCAGCATAGAATGTTTCTGTTTTGGGTAAGATTCATTTTATTCACAATGCTCAGTAGTATAACTTAATCAAGCTTTGTGCACTATAATTTAAATAAGACATAAAAATGCATGACGGAAGTTGCTACTGTCCTGATCATGAGCTCAATAAAAAAGCAAGTATACAAACAAGCTTTGCAGTATGACAAAATACTACCAAAACAAAGTGCTAATACAACTTTAACACACCATGTTTGAGATGTTTAAACAGAGTTTGATCTTTCTTTTTTGACAAAATATAACGCACCTATCTTTCTTATTGTATTCTATTTCTTACCTTGCTCTCTCTTATTTAATGTTTTCTATTTTATTTTCATTTCCATTCTACTTAACTTTTTAAATATATATTCCTTTTTATGTCCAAAAGAAATGCTCCAGCACTAATTCATCAGAGAGTATACTCAATAAAGTGAACTATATAAATAGTTATGATGTTTCAGTCATGAACATGAATGGTCCCTAGATAATTTTTTAAGTCCTTGATACTTTTTTGCATTTTTTGGCTAAAAAAGGTATGACACTACAAAAAAAAAACGCTAATTACCAAGGGATTTACTGACAACAAAATATCCATCAGAATTTACCCATGGATTACCAAGGGATTTGCTGCTGGTAACTTTCCCGATGTTATTTCCAACGTTTTCGTCACGGACTTTGTCAGTTTATTTTACCAACAGACGATTTCTGCTGGTAAAGCTATTATTTTAATAATCATTAATTTAGGAATTAATTTCCAAGGGAAACATCCGTGGGAAAATTAAAATGCTATATTCCATTTTTAATCATTAATTTATGAATTTAATTTCCGAGGGCCATTATCCGTGGGAAATTAAAATGCACTATTCCGCTTTTTACTTTAACCCTAGCTCTTTCTACCGTTTCGACCGTTCTACTTCCTCAGCTCCGTGAAATCAAAAATTGCTCGATTCTCCTCCAATCTGCGAAAATTGTTCGGTTCTCTATCTCCAATCTGTGAAAATTGCTATGAAGCTTGTGCATTTTAACTGCGAGGAAGGAGTGAGAAGGAGAGAGAGAGAGAGAGAGAGAGCTGTCGTTTTTTCCTACACTGATTTGGTGATTTCTCTCTTCTTTTCTGCGGTTTACTTTAGGAATTCTCCACATTTTTCCTGCTTTATTTGTGCATTTCTTTCTATCTCTCCAACTCTGTCAATTTTCGTCCATGAGTGTTGGTGTGCATTTTCTCATTCTCTATATTCAACTCTGTCATTAAACTATAGTTTGATGCATTTGATTTTTAGTTCAGAATTAGTGTTGATTTTGGGTTAAACTATGAACTACTAGTATACATTGCATTAGAAGGTTGTGGTGTTCACAAACATTTCTCAGTTGACAATAGAATGCCCTTTTTTCATTGCGTTAGTTTATGAAAAACTCTCAAACTAGTAGAATCCATCAAGGCTATGGAAATTATTTCACATTGATGTGACTCTCATCTGCTATATCTCTGTGTTTGATACTTTGATTTGTGGATAGCGGAGAAACTTCTCAGTGGGAAGCAAAAGAGCATATTTGTATGACCTTCATGTTCTAGCGATCTCTGTATGTAGCATTGCTTTGGCCGGGACTTAAAAATTGTGGTGTTTGCATTCATTCTTATTGAGAGTTATTACTGCTAAGAGCTTCTTTATACTACTATATAAGTTAAACTCATTGTTCAGTAGAGCTTCTTTATACTTCTCATGTGTAACCCTTTTTCTGTCCAAATACATTCGGAAGGCTGCCACTGAGGAGGAAAGGACATCGGTAACGATAAGAAGTTATGGACTAATAGCTGCAAAATGCATTAGTACAGTCTAGTAGATGAAATATGGAATATACATATTTCATGGAAGAAAAAATTTTCTTCTCCCAAATTCATTTCAAAAGACAAATGTAGTATTCACAAAGATATCACGCAGTAACAGACCACCATTCCCATGTAAACTAAATAAACTTGATAGCCGAGTTGGTCTTTTCTAGTTTCATGCTTTCATAAATAAACTCTTTTTGTACTATTGATTGTTTGTTGCTGTTAATCATTAACTTTAATTATGTTGGCAGATATTCTTGCTTTTGCTTGCTTTTATTTGAACTCTATGATGCAGCGAACAATGAATGAGGAGAAAATGCCAGCTGCTTGATCAAATATAGATGGTTCATTCTATGATTTCTTTTGGTTTTTGTAATACCCGCTTCTTTCATTATCCTTTTCGTTGATGTTTAATGTCGAACTAAAGAATCTTCGCTCTATTGCTTCGTTGTGTTAAATAAGAACTCATCACTTACTGATGCTTAGTGTTGATAGTTCGCAAAACAAAACCTTGAAGTGAAAATCAAATGAACTAAACAATTGGAATTTACATTGTAGAATGTCAGGAATTTTCGAATAGCAATTCTTACTCAATAAACGAACAACTAATCTTCAAAATACTACAATACTTAGAACAAGGCTTCCAATAAAGGAAACAAAGAAAGGGAAAGATAAATGTGTATGGAACATATGGCATCGGGTCTCTTTTTCCGGGCCGAAAGTTGCGGCCGTTTTCCGATCAGCCGTTGGGCCGGGGTATCAAGCTGTCCCGGACAGCAGCTTGGCAACCAAGTTTTTCTCGACCTGCAAGGTAGAGATCAGTTTTTGTCCACTAAGGATCAAAAGAAAACAAAAGGGGCTCTTACCATAGGGATGGAGACAACTTTTCTTTAGTTATAGATGACCAAAGAATCACCATAAGAGGCAAGTCAGCCCTGCAGCTCCTTTGGCACAACAGCCACCTGCTTCTCTGCACAATCAAACAATTCCAATTACTAACTAGTACTAGGTACCCATAAAATACCAAGTTGCAGCCATAAAGGAGAGGCAATGTGATCTCTAAAAGTGAGATTTGCTGCAGCATAACAACAAATGGTACAACAACCATTTAAGGCCTCACGGGTACACCACACTTCGCCTATAAATAACTCCACACCACATTCGAACTCCCTTTCTCATACACTTTGAATTTTCAGCCACAATGGCAAGTTTGAGAGTGAGGGCTTGGAGTAGAGTTTCTGCAGAGTTCTTGCAGACAACTCCCACACCCATAGGAGCTTCAAAGAGAGAGTAAACTTTGAGAATTTTGGAAACTAGAGATTCAAGCTACAAGTTCGAGAGGTAACCCCCTCAACAAATCCCTCTTGCATCATTGTAGAACAACATGGTTTAGCCAAGAACTTAGAGAACATAGAGCTCCATAGATTCCCACAACATTAGCATGTACAAGACTTCATCTCAAAACATAAGCTACTGCCAAACAAATTAAAAGAAGTTGTATAAAGAACTTAGCTTTAGGCTGTCCGGCGACGAAGCGATTGCCGACGCAGCAGAGGCGAGGCGGGGCGGTCAGCGGCTTCACTCGCCGAGGCTGACGACGTAGGCGCGATGACGAACCTGAGTTCCACGATCTAGGCGCCTTTCCCCTCGATTGGTGACTTCGCCGCTGGAGCAACAGCGAAAGGCGGCCGCCGGGGACGACTGCTCACCAAGGGCAACGCCGTGGGAGAGAGGCGACGCCTCCTCTCCACCAATTAATTCGCGGAGGAGAAAGGGGTCACGGTGGGCGTTGATTCGCCGGAGACGACGGAGGAAAGAGAGAGGCGTGAGGAGAAAGTATACGCCATCGGATTTCGGCGATCGATTGAAACGGCGAAGAACCGTGAGGAAAAGATGGAGGCGCCGCTGCTTCGCTTCATTTCTAGATTAGGGATTTTAATTGGAAAGGGAATTTGGGGGAAATGACGATGGAGAAGGAAGTAGCATAATTGGACACTTATTTTTTTCTTTATTGGGCCACCTTATTTATTTTAGTTGGGCTTTAGTAATTAATTGAAGTGGTGGCTGACTTAATTAGTTAGATGGGCTCAATGGAATTAGTGGTGAAATGGTCCTAAATGTTTTAAAGGAGAATGGAGCATGGACCAATTTTAATTGAGAAGTTGGGCTGAGATTAAATATTTGAGCCGAGAATTATTTATGTGAGCTTGGAATTAATTTAAGGAATTTGAGCTTGAACCTTAATTAATTAATTCCCAAATAAATTTATCGAGTTTTCAAAGATGGAAACATATTAAAGTAAGGCGCGAAGGACCGACCGGCAGGCGACTCACCTTAAGAAAAATTCAAAGAAAAGATTTAAATGTGAATTTTCCAAGAATCCATACTTTATTAAATGCTCAAGTATTTGTTTTCAAGAAAATAGAAGTTCTCCGGACTTAGCAAAGTGAATAATTAAGTTTTACAGAGTAGTGAAGCCGAGGTAGAACTAAGAAAATCATGTAAGACAAGACTAAGGACATAGGTGCTATACCATAGGGTACATGCATTCCTTCCAAGGAGAAATAGTTCAAGTACTAATTAGCGTGCTACGCTATTTATTTTTCAAAGGATAAATTGCTCAAGGGCAAGTGAGGTCCAAGCGAATAATCAAATTGAAGAATAAGCATATCAGGTGGGCATTCTTTCAAACGTGATTTCAGTATGAAAATGTGATTCTTTGCTCAAGTATATTGTCATGCCATGTTTTGTTTTATGATTACCTATCTGCTTGGCTATGCCAATTCAAGTTAAATCGAATTCGGGTCCCAGTAGGGCCGCAAACCCTACTCGGACTAGTGTACACATGAGGGGACCGTGAGCTAACAAAAGGGGTTGGCCGGTCCAGTGACCGTCGTGGAATGTGGCCACATTCCCGGTTCACACAAGGTTCAGATATGGTATATCTATGTTATGTGATTGCGCAATCAAATCTTTACTAAAGGAAAAGTATTTTAGTGACTCGGGTCTTTTAAGTAAAACCCCGTGATCACTCAACTGTGGCATTGACAATTAAAGATAGAACTGTTTTTGGCAATGTGCCCACTGAGTATATCAAATACTCAGCCCTGCATGTTATTTTCAAATGTGCAGGTTGAACGTGGACGAGCAGGCGAAGGTGTTGGGACAAGAATTTTAAATAAGTAGTTAGGTAGCCCAAAGCAGCATGTCTTCATACGTGCTATTTAGTCTTGGACTCTTCCGCTGCAATCTAAAGTTATGTTCTAGAAAGTTATGAACTTAGTCTTGATACGCTGAATTCATTTGGACTATGTACCCATATGCCTTTGAGACTTTTGCTTTAAGTGATTTTACCCCTTTTACGTTGTTCCTTGATTATTGAAAATTGTTTAGTCGCGAAATAGCTACGCTCACTAGCACTAGGGAGTTGTGGTCGTGACAGTTTTGGTGTTATAATTTACATGTAAAAATAAATGGAAAGTGAAGAACAGATGTAGTACCATTTTATTTTGTGATCATCTGCTACTTGCTTATGCTCTATAGGCAATAGACCGGGCTTTGGAGCAAGGCTTAATTCTGATAGAAGGATCGGGGCCTAGATATGCAACTTCCACGGTGAGGAACACTATTGCAAAATACTGACTTTTATTACGTTCCAGCGGTTGTTAACTAATATTTGAGATGACATTCCATTTCCCTTGAAAGAGAGATTTATGATTAATGATACTCATACGAAGTACTAGTATAATTCTTGTAGTTAAAGTAACAATCATCAGAATATTTCAGGCTGCTTCTTTTTTATTTCTAGTTGCATTTGTCTTTTGACATGTAACTTATAACACCATTATATATAATAAGGTAGAATAGCCATGCCACTAATCTGCTTCCATTTCTTCTGAATTTTGTTTAAAAGCAGTGGAATAACCAAGGAAAAAGAAAGGAAGAGAAGGACCTTTGAGAGAGAGAAAGGAAAGTGAGACGATGAGCATACCTTCTGTTTTCATTTATGTGTATTCCTCTCATTAGATCTTGGTTTACCTCTGATTTTCAATCCTTTTCTTCTTCTTTCAATGGTGAGGAATTAACTGACATTGATGATTTTCTGTTGTTCTGGTTTACCTCAGGTTTGCTGATATTGAATCTTATTGATGAACCAAGGATCCGATAAATCCTACTTAGTATTTATTTGATCATTGACTGCTTACAGGACTCCTGCCTGATTTTTTGGATAAGGTGTAACATCCCGAAATTTCGAACACTAATTTTAGAGCCGTAAAATTTTTATTTAATACTATTGATGACGTGGGAGACGTGAATTAAATGATGAGTGATTTATTGCATGATTCCTTGTGACCTAATTGCGAATTAGAGTTGAGATTGAATTAAATAGTCAATATTGTTGATAATATTGTGGTGAATTATTTACCTAAGGGATGAGTGAGATTTAATAGGATCATTATTTATTTATTTGAAATTTTCGATCCCTACTACTATTGGAGAAGGAATTCTGTTTTTTTGGATTTAATTATTGCTTGAGATAATTACCTAAATTAAATCCAAAGTCCGATTTTTCCTTATTTTCTTTCATGAAATTTCGACCCCCATGCCTATTATAAGGAGATTTTCGAAAACCTCCTATTTATTGGAGAGGAGAATATTTAATTATATTATTTGATCCCTTATTTATTCTTTTCCATGAATAAATATAAATATTCTAGCAAATCTTACCATATCTCAAGGAGATCTTGCCATATCTTATTTTAATTAATATTTGGAATTGATTCCTTATGGAGGAATCAATATTAACGCCTATTCCCTATTCTTAGTGGGAGAATTATTATTTTTATTTTGCTCCATGATATTTTATTCTACTACGTCAAATATCTAAATTAAATCATAGGCTAATTAAATAGCCTAAGATTTCGAAATCCCCTTATTCCTTATCAATATTAACGCCAATCTCTCCCACCATATCTCTCCAAATCTTTATTTATTTATTTAATTGAGGAGAATCAAATCTTCCCAAATATTCTATTTAATTACCTAGAGATTTTATTGAACCCTATAAATAGGAGCAAAACCTAACCATAGACCCCCAAAAATCGTCCCCCACCCCATATCACACGCCACTTCTCTCTCTCCACTCTCTCTCAATTTTCTTCTACTTTTCTCCAATAAATCTTCATCTTTTGAGAAAAATTAGAGTTTGAGTCTCAAGAATCGTCGAAGAATCAAGTCCCTACTTTGTTTCTATCGTTCGCTTTAGCAAGAAAATGTACCTATATATTAATCTTCTTCATCGGTATTCTTGAAACCCCCCCCCCCTCCCCCCATGCATCTAGATTGAGTGAAAGTGGGTTAAATGGTTTATGGAAAATGCGTGTGCGTGTGCGTGTGTGTGTGTATGCGTGCGTGTGTGTGTGTGCGTGTGTGTATGTGTGTGTGTGACACGGTAACGACCCTCATGTGTGACATAAGTTGATAATAGATCTAGGATTGTTGAGTGAATAAACATATATGATGAATATGCCATGTTTTGAATGATAAATGTAAACCGGATCGGTGGGAAAAAGGGGAAGCGTTGAGACATGCATGATTTAGGAATTGATGTTGAAACTGATACATGATATGTGCATATGTGATTAAAAGGTGAAACTTTGGTTGCGAAGCCGGATAACAAAAGAGGGAATCATACTTGAAATCTAAGCAGTCGAGGTGGGCTTTATTCTTAAACTCTTTTATGTTGCAAATTTATGAATGTGGAGAGATAAGGGTGATTTACACTGTTATGCCATGCCTGTGATTATTTGTGATGATGTTGTGCGCCTGATGCACAGTTTGAGAGTTCACTCCATTGGGCTATAGGGCTATGGATATGTATAAACGAATTCGAGTCTGAGTAGGGCCGCAAACCCTACCAGGCTAGTGTACACGGTGGGATCGGGAGCCGTCCTTGCTAGTCGGCCGGTCTCGTGGGCGAAAAGTGTGGCCACACTTTCGTTGCACCATGGAAATGTTGTGATTGTGGAAATTGATGAGGAAATTGGGGAGTTTGTTTGACTGGTCAGCCTAAGAAAATATTTTTGTGATAGTCGATGATATTTATTTTGATAATTGTAAAACTCGAGTTCACTATGGTAAGGGTGGCATAAATAATAAAATATTTTGGCAACAAGTTCACTGGGTATTTCAAAATACTCAGCCCTGCATGTGATTTCCTTATGTGCAGGTTGAACGGCGACGAGCGGTGGCGGGTGTTGAGCACATTAATAAAATAAGATGGATATTTTGAACTTCGAGTGTAGTTGTGTCTTCATACATAGCTTCACTTTCTCTTGGTTGCTTCCGCTGAATTTTTGAGACTTATTAGTATTATTTGGCTATTTTGAACTTGTTCCCTTTGGTTTAGAAGATTGAGACATGTTGTCGTTTTGTTGAATTTATGTCGAACCCTTGATTTTTTATCATAGTTTATGGTATCTATTCTCCATTGATTTTCTAGGTTAAACCGTTGACTTATTGCTTTGGTAGTTCGTTTAATACCTTGGTCAAACCTCTTTAAATGAAACCCTAGCCTATGTTTTTATTGCTTTTAAGTCCGTTTTGGTAGCAGTCGCCGTATTTATTATACCCTAGAGTCTTTTCAAAGCCTCAGTTCTTTCCGCTCTGGACCCAAGAGTCTTTTCAAAATTTAAATTTATCCTTGTAACCATTTACTAACGTACTAAATACGGAAGGCTCAACACCGCAACTCGTCCCGCTCAACCACGAAGAAAGAGGTACAAAATATTACTATGACTTTCGGTTGAAAATATTATACTCTTGAAAATTTCGGTGGAAAATGTTATTTTTGTGAAAATAGAGAGCATGCCATAGGACGACTCCTAGGAGTTAGGAAATATTATGTGAATGTGAAGCGATGCTTCCCGAATGGTGATCGGTCAAATATTGTATGCGAGCTTGTGAAATTGTGAAATGTGATTCCATGGAATATTGATTGACTGAGTGTTACTATCCACATATATTAGTGTCCGATGCTTGTTATGCAATGGGACACCAAATGATTTATATGAATAAACATGTGGATTGTGCAATATATGGATGGCGTTTTATGTGATGAAAATTCATGACTGAGGAAGTGCGAGGTATCATGAAGAACCACTATGAAAGTGAAATATGGAACTTTGAACTTTGTTGCTAACGTAGGAGTCATATGAAGCTTGAGTTAGGTAGTGATCGAATATATGTTGAAGTATGAGACTTCAAGCTATGCTTGAAATTATAGAGTGCCTAAGAAGTAGGCCAGACTGAACGTGGTAGAACTTAGTTGTAAGTGGACAACTGCAATATCACTTTCCTGAGTGATAGAACCAACGAAAATATATATTTCGAACTTTGGTGTATTCTTACAATGGTGAGATTATACCTAAGATCTAATAAAACTATGCAGTCTTGCATACCATGCCAAAGTGGCGACGCGACACAAATAAGACGACGTTTATGACACCTTAAGACCACGTGTATAACGGCAATCGAAAAAGACTATGTGACATGGCAAGAAGAAGACTTTGAAGATGCGACCATCAAACATAGTTATTAACTTCGACGACAAGATGAATCTCAATTTGGAATGCTCGGTTTCATAGAACGATGTTACCATGTTCAGGCTCGCGAAAAATGTGCGAGGTATTGCGACCATCGTAGCTCGAATGACCAATTTTTAAATCAACAGTACTTACTTGGATCCTAAGTTCTTTTCGGGACGCTTTGAATAACCATGAGCCCTTATCTATTTAAACACCTTGGTTGACTCACAATTTGCAAGTGATGTCCCTTATTTCTTTTCCAATATCGAGTCATGACTCACTTGGCTTGAAATTTGTGTTTGCCCTTGTAACTTTGGATGTCTTGCTTGAGTAGTATTCTTTAATTCGTCATTCATAAGAACGATATTTGATTTTATGAGCTTCTGTCATTGAACTTCATTCCTAAAGTTGTTTGTAGTTATGAACTTCAGTATGATCACATCTCCAGACCTGTTTTCTTCAAAAGATGGAATATTCTTCTTGGAATTTTTGTTCACCTCTTCATTTCTCCAATTCTTTTTTGCAGAAGTGAAATTCTTTTTAGCTCAGTGATTTTTCTTTCTACAACACCAAGTTAAGGCTATGATGTTCTCTTCTTCGTTAACGGGTTTGATCGTGTTAATTTTCTGAAAAGTTCCAATCACTTTGAGTTGCCCTCAACAAACCCGTTGAACCATTATTAGTGCTACTTCATGAAATTTGTCTATATTTCTAAATTCTGACGCGACTGCTTGTTTTAGGTTTTGACATGTTTGATCAATATCATTCATTGCTTCCCGAAATTTTTGCAAATTTTGATCGGGCAGTCTGGTATGGAATTTGAGATTTATTGCAGTTTCATCCTGTTTTCATGACCTATATCATGTTCTTTCGAGCTCTCGTCAGAAGTAATTCTCAAGCTCTATGGGTTTTCTTGATACCTCTAAACTTTATAATTCTCAGAATGGACGGGTTAAGTCCAATGGAACTTAGTCCTTGCTTTATTTCGAACCAATTGTCAATGATGAGATTTGATAGTGTCGAGCTAGAAATGTTGTTCTTGTTTCCTTGATTAAGTTGGAGCCTTTCCGATTAAAGACATTCTTAGTTGTGCTTCTTTGAGTTGAAATCAGTTTCTATCCAAGTAAGGCCGTTTGATCAATTTTCGAAATTATTGATACTAGACTCAAGGAAATGTTAGAGTCGTGCTTTTTGGATACACACGAGGAATAAGTTCCTATGGCCAATCACGCGTGGAAATTTATACACCAACTAAATGTTGGGACTACCGCAGCGGAAGACACGGAAACCAAACAGGTCCTTGACCGGATCTATTTAGGTGATTATGCATTCGACTCCAATTTCATGCAATTAACATAGATGTATAGATATAACATCAAATAAACACATAATTAATGCATATTCGATGTAGATTCGATTGTTACCTCATAATCCATCATTGGATTGACGTTGCTAGCTGCACCACCCGGAGATCCTTGGTTTATCGACCACGAATCTTCCGTACTATTCCCTCGTCCTTGATTCTCCATCCGTGTGGGCGGATCTTAGAAAAACCAATTAAATAACTTTGAATGGATCTAGGAAAACCCAATACAAACACCAAATTGTCTAGATCTAATCCTATGAATTAGGATAGATCAAGAACAATAATCAAAACCCTAATTCTCCCACAACTATGGCTCGAAAATCGAGACCAAGAGGAAGAGGAAGGAGGCGCCGATTTCTAGGCACTAGGGTTAGGGTTTTGTGTTGTCTTGGATTGTGTGCTAGGGTTTCCCTTTCATTCATTATTTATAGTGGACCTTATTGGGCTAGTAAGGGAATCCATGGAATGACTTAAGTGTTGGGCTCACCCATTAGATAAATTCCTAATTAAATCAAATGACCCATGATTCAATATATTATCAATGGAATATTATTTTGTTCCACTAAAGAATAATATTGCACTCCCACTTAAATCACCAAATTACAAATAACTTGAGTCCATTTTATTTTATAATTTTCCCGCGTTTAAGATTATCTTGATCCGTCAATTTAATTCTTTTGTCTGCTATGTGACTAGAATTAAATTAATTCTCCAAAGAGTTTTTCTAGTTTGAAACTTTATTTATTATTCGTGGAATAAATTCCAACTGCGCAGTTTTCTGAATAATAAATTCCTCTTTCAAACACCTCTTGGGGATCACCCCTTAGGGATTTAATCATACCACACTGGGCACGCGAATTCTATGAAATAATATTCCAATACCTTCATGTTATTCAATTACTACCACCCAAGATATCATGAACTTGAGTTACGTACAAACTCTCACATATTGATAAGTCAAAGTGGCGTTTGATTGAATAAACAATATTGATATTAATATCATAGACTAGAAAATACTAAACTTTCTTGAAATATATTCTTTCAGTAGATAGCAATAAAGAATACATTTCGGATTAGATCCTTTCAGTGCTTTACCACACCGGTGTTACTAATCTCATCTTAGGTAAGAGAGAATTATCACAAACACCGCAACCGTTCCAATAGGTAGCCAAAGCCTATCTAGGTTGTGAATACGTTTTTCTTCTTACTAGATCTGGCCAAGTCCCCTACTGGAAAACTCATGAGGAGATTCATCGAATTTCCCTACTTGACCTTCTTAGTAAAAAGCCTTAGACTTGTTTATCATATTTCAATAATAAACCATTATATTATATTATTTATTCTCATTATTAGGTAAACAAGTGGACGTGGCGTTTCTTGTATACATGCACAAGCTACTGTACAAAGGCATGTACGCTCGAAGCATCTTTTAGTATACAAACCCCAACACTAAAAGCGTCGACATAACCAATAAACGAGACATTAGATATTTTGCAACAACGAACTACCTGCCACAAATTGCTAGAAGATCGAACTTAAGCAATAAACTCTTGAGAAAGGAAATATGTTTACGAGTAGATGATGATCAATGCATGAATGATGAAGCGGAAAATTTAGATATTTATTGTAATCGGATGCTTGGAGAGAAGATGATGAAATAGTTTCTTGTTAGCACCAGACTCGAAATCAAAATCGTTATAAGAGGCGATATGGAAATTTGAGGAAAAGTGTGAGTTTGAAGAAAATGGTTGTTTTGAAAGTAGATGCGAAATGTTATTTGTTACATGTTTATTTTGAAGTATGCATGATTTTCATTGTGCTAATTTTCGATCCATAAGATGATAGTGTCTTCATCAGTGGGTGGGACAATAGAAATCTCTCAAACGTCTCGAACGTAGAAATTTTATTAGGAGATCTTAAATTAGTCGCTCACGACCTGCAAGTTATGGCGATGGGAAATATCGATATAGTCCTAGGAGTGGTTTGGTTGACACGAATTTTGCGACGATTCGTTGTAAGGAATGACAAATATCCCTACAAGCTCCGGGAAAGGAACCCACCGTATACCAAGGAATCTCGAGGAAACCGGCGAACCGCTATAATCTCTGCGCTACGAGCCACCACGATGATGAAGAAAGGACGTCCTGCCTACCTCGTCTATCTCCATGGAGAGGAGAAGGAGGAAAGGAATATAGAAGACGTCGTTGTCATGCGAGAATTTCCAGACGCTTTTCCCGAAATGTTACCTGGACCGCCACTAGATCGACTTACCAAGAGTGCGCACTTCATACTGATTCCTATAACCCATAGATCGGACAAGCTAGCTCGGATCTACATACAAGAAATCATGCGATTACATGGAATCGCAGTGACGATTACGTCTGATCGTGACCCGAAGTTCACTTCAAAGTTTTGGATTAGTTTACAGAGCAAACTTGGAACACGCTTAAATTTTAGCACAGCTTTTCACCCACAGTCCGATGGACAATCCGAAAGGACGATACAAACTCTCGGGGATATGCTAAGGGCCGTGGTGCTCGACCGAGGCGGGAGTTGGGAGACCGCACTTCCTCTGATCGAATTCGCTTACAACAACAGCTTCCAAGCAACGATCGGCATGGCGTCGTATGAAGCTCTATATGGAAGAAAGTGTAGATCTCCGCTCTACTGGGATGAAGTTGGCGAACGAAGGGCGCTTGGACTCGATGCAGTCGAAGAGATGGTCGAAATCGTTCGACAAATCCGTGTGAGAATGAAGGAAGCCATGGACAGACAAAAGTCATACGTCGACGTCCGACGGACAGACTTACAATTCCAAGCCGGCGACAAAGTTTTCCTCAAGATATCCCCGTCGAAAGGGATAACGCGTTTTATCGGACCGTACGAAATTCTTGAAGGAGTAGGACCCGCAGCTTATCGTTTAGCGCTGCCGCCCAGCCTTGGGAATGTGCACAACGTCTTTCATGTGTCGCAGTTGCGGAAATACGTGTTCGACCTGAAGCACGTGATTCGCTACGAGGAAGTTGCCGTAAACTCGGATCTGAGCTACGAGGAGCAACCCCAGATGATTATGGACCGGAAGGTTCAAATCTCGAGGAACAAATCTACTGCCTTCGTGAAAATACTATGGAGAAATCACGGGCCCGAAGAAGCCACGTGGGAGCTTGAGGACAAGATGATGGAACTATACTCGGAACTCTTCTCATTAAGGTACCAAATTTCGGGATGAAATTTCTTTTAAGAGTGGCAGAATGTAACATCCCGAAATTTCGAACCCTAATTTTAGAGACGTAAAATTTTGATTTAATACTATTGATGACGTGGGAGACGTGAATTAAATGATGAGTGATTTATTGCATGTGACCTAATTGCGAATTGGAGTTGAGATTGAATTAAATAGTCAATATTGTTGATAATATTGTGGTGAATTATTTACCTAAGGGATGAGTGAGATTTAATAGGATCATTACTTATTTATTTGAAATTTTCGATCCCTACTACTATTGGAGAAGGAATTCTATTTTTTTGGATTTAATAATTGCTTGAGATAATTACATAAATTAAATAATTATTGCTTGAGATAATTACATAAATTAAATCCAAAGTCCGATTTTTCCTTATTTTCCTTCATGAAATTTCGACCCCCATGCCTATTAGAAGGAGATTTTCGAAAACCTCCTATTTATGGGAGAGGAGAATATTTAATTATATTATTTGATCCCTTATTTATTCTCTTCCATGAATAAATATAAATATTCTAGCAAATCTTACCATATCTCAAGGAGATCTTGCCATATCTTATTTTAATTAATATTTGGAATTAATTCTTTATGGAGGAATCAATATTTACGCCTATTCCCTATTCTTAGTGGGAGAATTATTATTTTTATTCTGCTCCGTGATATTTTATTTTACTCCGTGAAATATCTAAATTAAATCATAGGCTAATTAAATAGCCTAAGATTTCGAAATCCCCTTATTCCTCATCAATATTAACGCCAATCTCTCCCACCATATCTCTCCAAATCTTTATTTATTTATTTAATTGAGGAGAATCAAATCTTCCCAAATATTCTATTTAATTACCTAGAGATTTTATTGAACCCTATAAATAGGAACAAAACCTAATCCTAGACCCCCAAAAATCGCCCCCCACCCCATATCACACGCCACTCCTCTCTCTCCACTCTCTGTCAATTTTCTTCTACTTTTCTCCAATAATTCTTCATCTTTTGAGGAGAATTAGAGTTTTAGCCTCCAGAATCGTCGAAGAATCAAGTCCCTACTTTATTTCTACCGTTCGTTTTAGCAAGAAAAGGTACCTATATTGTAACAGTCCGCCCTCCTAGGGTACAATAAATGCGGCGGCTGTTACCCAAAACCGACTCCAAAAAATCAATACATGGCTAGGGTTTCATTCAAAGAATACCGACCAAAGGAAACGAAGGTTATATCAGAGTATTTAATGCAACAACTTAACCTAGAAACTTAAATAGGTAAACAAAAGGGAGTTTTATAAATGACGATCAAAACTTAAGAGAATGACATAGGTTTCAAGATAACGTCACGAGAAAAGTATAAGGCCTCAAAAACGAAGAATAGTGCCAATCAACCAAATCAATATCAGAGTATTAGAACTTAGCGGAAAACGACCAAGAGAAAGAGCATAGCTATGTATGGAGACACAACTACACTTAGAGTTCAACATATCCATTAATTAATTGAGCTGCTCAACACCCGCCACCGCTCGTCATCATTCAACCTGCATGTAGGAAAAACACATGCAGAGCTGAGTATTTTGTAATACTCAGTGAGCTCGTTGCCAAAACATTTTATTCAAAAGTTATGCCACCCTTACCAAGTGAACTCGAGTTTTAAGCAGTTAAGAGAAATATCACGAGTATCACAAAATATTTTCCATAGACTGGCCAGTCAAAATAACTCCCAATTTTCTCATCAAATTCCACAATCACATATCACAATCTTTCCATGGTGCGACGAAAGCGTGGCCACGCTTTTCGCCCACGAGACCGGCCGACTAGCTAGGACGGCTCCCGATCCCCTCGTGTACACAGCCTGGTAGGGTTTGCGGCCCATACTCAGACCCGAATTCGTATATCATATCCATAGCCCTATAGCCCAATGGAGCGAACTCACAAACTAGGCATCAGGCACACAATCTCACAATAAAACAAACATAGGCATGGCATAACAGTTAAACCACCCTTATAGCTCCGATAATTATCTTTGACAAAATAAAAGAGAGTTTTTGAGAGTAAAGCCCACCTCGAATGCTTAGATTTCAAGTAGTTTCGCTTTTCCGTTATCTGGCTTCGCAACCGAGGTTTCACCTTTAAATTCACATATGCACATATTCACAAATTAGGTTCAATTATAACTCTTAACTTATGCATGTCTCGTTACTTCTCTCTTTCCCATCGATTCACCTAAATCTTCATAACTTATCAATTTCAAGTCACACTCGTCATAAATTACTAATTTCAAGTCACGCTTAACATACATATATTTCTTAGCATCTCAACCCTAGATCTATCATCATATGTCATACAAAAGTATTTAGCCATCAAGCACACACTACACAACACACACTTCAACACACACCCACACGCATAACACACACACACGACACACACCTCACACTCTCGGCGCACACACACACACATGATCCCATATCCCTTCTTATCCCTTTTTCACTCAATTAATATGCATGAAGGTTCAAGAACACCGATTAAATCGGTTGGAAGAAAAAGAAAAGGAGGGGTAGAAGAAGAACAACATAACTCTTAAGCAAAAATACCTTTTTAGAGAAAATCAATCGGTAGAAACAAAGTAGAGACTTGGTTCTTCAATATCCTCGGATTAAACTTCGATTTCTTCTCAAAAGATGAAGGATTTATGGAGTAAAGTGGAAGAAAATTCAGAGAGTGAATGGGGGTGAGGGGGCCGAAAATATGGGGGCTAGGTTTAGGGGTTTCTCTTATTTATAGTACTCAACAAGATCTTTAGGTAATTAGAATAGAATATTTGGTAAGATCTCATTCTCCCAATTAATTAAATAAATAAAATAATATTGTGAAGTAGGGAAGAAGAATTAACAAAAATAGAAGATGGCAATATCTCCTAATTTTCGAAAAATTAGGCTAGGTAATTAGCCATGGTTTTGTTTTTGGTATTTTTCCATATAGAATAAAATATCATGGAGCAAAATAAAAATAAGGAAAATCCTCCATGAAACAAGGTAGGGGCCGATTTCTATGCCCTTTAAATAAGGCATGGATTTCTTGAATATTGACTAAAATAAAGTAAGGCAAGATCTCTTGAAGTATGGAAAGATTTGGTAGAATATTTAAATTCTAGGTATGGAAGGAAATCAAGTAAGGAGTCAAATAAAATAAAATAATTCTTTCCTTCCCAAGTAGAGTGATTTTCGAAAATCACTAGAAAATAAGGGGGCTCGATTTTTCCATCTTTAAACAAGGAAATAATTGGCTCTTGGAATTTAATTTGGATAAATATCCCAAGGATTAAATAAATTCCGGAAAAATAGAAATTCTTTCTCCAAGGGGTCTAGGGTTCGAAAATTGCAAGAATTGGGGTGACAAGTATTTATGGAAATTTTCTCTAATATTCTCACTCACCCTTAAACAAATAATTTACCACATAAATCACACAAATAAATAAATCACATGCCACATCATTAAGTCAAATAGTTTGACTTTTCAAACTTTCACATAAACCCTAACTCAAATTGACCATATCAACTCATGAAATAAAAGCATTCTCGATGCCACGTCATCAACAATAAATTCTAGGGCTCAAAAAAATTAGGGTTCTAAAATCCCGGTTGTTACATCCTACCACACTTAGAAAAAAATTTCGTCCCGAAATTTGGTACCTTTTACGGAAAGAGTTCCGGGTAAAGCTCTATCATCTTATCCTCACGCTCCCACGTGGCTTCCTTGGGCCCGTGGTTTCTCCATTGGATTTTCACGAAGGCAGTGGTTTTATTTCTCAAGGTTTGGACCTTGCGATCTAAGACTAACTGGGGTTGCTCCTCGTAGCTCAGATCCGGGCTTACAGCAATATCCTCGTAACGAATCACATGCTTCGGATCGAACGCATACTTTCACAACTGCGACACATGAAAGACGTTGTGCACGCTCCCAAGGCTGGGCGGCAGCGCTAAACGATAAGCTACGGGTCCTACACCTTCTAGAATTTCGTACGGTCCGATAAATCGCGGTTTCAGTTTGCCTTTGACTCCAAAACGCGTTATCCCTTTCGACGGGGACACCTTGAGGAAAACTTTATCACCAGCGTGGAACTGTAGGTCCGTCCGTCGAACGTCGGCGTACGACTTCTGTCTGTCCTGGGCTTCCTTCATTCGTGCGCGGATTTGTCGAACGATCCCGACCATTTCTTCGACTGCATCGAGTCCGAGCACTCTTCGTTCGCCAACCTCATCCCAGTAGAGTGGAGATCTACACCTTCTCCCATAGAGTGCTTCATATGGCGCCATGCCGATCGTTGCTTGAAAGCTGTTGTTGTATGCGAACTCGATCAATGGGAGTGCGGTCTCCCAACTTCTGCCTCGGTCGAGCACCACGGCTCTTAACATGTCCTCGAGAGTTAGTATCGTCCTCTCGGACTGTCCATCGGATTGTGGGTGAAAAGCGGTGCTAAAGTTTAATCGAGTTCCTAGTTCGCGTTGTAGGCTAATCCAGAATTTTGAAGTGAACTTCGGGTCACGATCAGACGTAATCGTCACTGGGACTCCATGTAATCGCACGATCTCTTGAATGTAGATCCGAGCTAGCTTATCCGATCCGTGGGTTACGGGGATTGGTATGAAATGCGCGCTCTTGGTAAGTCGATCGATGATCACCCAGATCACGGTGTTCCCTTTGAGGGTCCTTGGTAACGCCGTCACGAAGTCCATGGCGATGTGCTCCCATTTCCACTCGGGTATCTCCAGCGGTTGTAGCTTCCCGTACGGTCGTTGGTGTAAGGCTTTCACCTGTTGACATGTTGACAGGCTAAGCAGCGCTCCACGAAAGCTGCGACGTCTCTCTTCATGCCGTTCCACCAAAAGGATTTCTTCAGATCTTGGTACATCTTTGTGCTCCCGGGGTGTGCAGTGTACGGGGTTTCGTGAGCTTCGCTCAAGATTTCGTTCCTAAGACTCTCGTCGTTCGGCACACACAGTCTCCCTTCAAAGGTAAGAGCGTTATCGGAAGCCTCACTAAAACTTCCGGATTCACCGGTTATCACTTCGACTCGAATCTCCTCTAACTTCTCATCTAGCCGTTGTGCTGCAACGATCCTCGTTCTTAGATCAGGTTCTACTACTAACGCGACGATTCGACCTTTCACGGTATCGGGTGTTCTAACTACCTCTATACGCAACTTACTCAACTCTCGCACTAAACTTTCCTCTTCCGTTAGAAAAACAGCGAGTTGCGAATGGTCCCTACGGCTTAAAGCGTCTGCTACCACGTTTGCCTTGCCAGGGTGGTAGTTGATACCACAATCATAGTCCTTTACCAGCTCGAGCCACCTCCGTTGTCGCATGTTCAGGTCCTTCTGCTCGAAGAAGTATTTCAAACTTTTATGATCCGTAAAGATCTCACACCTTACTCCGTAGAGATGGTGCCCCCAAATCTTTAGGGCATGTACTACGGCGGCTAACTCTAGATCATGGGTAGGGTAGTTCAGCTCGTGCGGTTTCAACTGTCGCGATGCGTAAGCGATCACTTTGTTGTTATGCATCAACACGCATCCTAACCCGACTTTCGAAGCGTCGGTGTAAACTACGTAATTCGCTCCTGGTTCCGGCACGGCCAACACTGGTGGTGTGGTCAGTTTCTCCTTCAAAAGCTGGAAACTCGCTTCACACTCCGGCGTCCAGTTCACCTTGATTCCTTTCTTGAGCTGCTGGGTCATCGGCTTCGCGATCTTGGAAAACCCTTCTATGAACCTACGGTAGTATCCTGCTAGACCTAGGAAACTTCGGATCTCGTTCGGCGTCGAGGGTGACTTCCACTGTTGCACAGCTTCGACCTTGGCGGGGTCCACTCGGATTCCTTCTGCTGACACGATGTGTCCTAAAAAGTTGACTTCCTTCAGCCAGAACTCACACTTGCTGAATTTGTCGTACAACTTCTCCTTCCTCAACGTCTCCAGCGCGATCCGTAGGTGCTCCGCGTGCTCCTTTTCGTCCTTCGAGTAGACTAAGATATCGTCTATGAACACTAAAACGAACGTATCTAGGTACGGGTGGAAAACGCGGTTCATCAAGTCCATAAACACGGCTGGGGCGTTGGTTAGACCGAACGGCATCACGACGAACTCATAGTGACCATATCTGGTACGAAACGCGGTTTTAGGGATATCCTCCTTTCGCACTTTCAGCTGGTGGTATCCTGACTTCAGATCCATCTTAGAGAACACTCCGGCTCCTCGGAGTTGATCGAATAGGTCGTCTATCCTCGGCAAAGGGTACTTGTTCTTGAGGGTCAACTTGTTCAACTCTCTATAGTCGATACACATTCTCATTGACCCATCTTTCTTCTTAACGAAGAGCACCGGTGCGCCCCATGGCGAAATACTGGGCCTAACGAAACCTAAGTCCATGAGCTCTTGCAGCTGGATCTTTAACTCCTCCAACTCTTTCGGTGCCATGCGGTACGGCGCCTTTGATATGGGTGCGGCTCCAGGTTCAAGGTCGATCGTAAATTCTAACTGCCTATCGGGCGGCGGTCCGGGTAACTCCTCGGGAAAGACATCGGGAAATTCTCGTACGACAGCAACGTCTTCAAGCCTCGCTTCCTCCTTCTCTTCTCCGTGGAGATAGACAAGGTAGGCCGGGCGTCCTTTCTTCAGCATAGCAGTGGCTTGTAACGCAGAGACTACAGCGATTCGTCGGTTCATTGAGATTCCGTGGTACACGGCGGGTTCCACACCCGGGGTTTATAGGGTTATCTGTCGCTTCTTACAACTAATCGTCGCAAAGTTCGCAGTTAACCAATCCATTCCTAGGATTACGTCAACGTCTCTCATCGCCATAACTCGCAGGTTGTGAGCAACTAACTTAAGTTCTCCTAGTACGATTTCTATGTTCAAGCAAAAGCGGGAAATCTCTACTAGTCCTCCTACTGGTGAGGACACCATCATCCTATGATCACATTTTCTAGTAGGCAAGCTAAGGGTATGAACACATAACTCAGAGATGAACGAATGAGATGTGCCCGTGTCAAACAAAATAACAATAGGGGTATCAAGGATTTCGCCTATACCTGCTAGATTTCCACTCTCGGGCTTTCCTTGCTCGACCTTGGGCTGCTTCTGCTCTATAGCGTACGCTCTAGCCGGGGCGGGAAGTCTGGGGCGGACAGGCTGTTGTAGCCGCAGTGGCTGGTTCCGGTTCGCTCCTGAGCCCGTAGGTGGCGCCCTCGGCTGCTGACGGAAACTCTGTTGGTTCTGCCTTGACCCGGTTCCTACGTTCCTACTCGGACAATCCCTAGAGAAATGACCGTTCCCTCCGCAGTTGAAGCACCTAGTCGGGTTCGGTCCTCTACACTCCCCGAAATGGTATTTGGCGCAAACGTTACACTGTGGCGGTCTGGCACGGGGGTCGTTCCTTGGGTTGTACGAAGTCTGTCCTCCTCCGTATGGCGGCCTGCTCTGAGTGGGGCGGTATCGCTTGTTGTCGTAGGGGACCCTATTCTCCTCCCATCTCCTCTTATCGTGGTTAGGACGTGGCGGGGGTAATGTCATTGCGGTGTTCCCCGCGCTCCTCTCCTTTGGCATCTCTGCCTCCACATCGAGGGCGAGGGCTAGCGCCTCGGCGTACGTAAGGGTTCCACGGACTGCTAACGCCATCCTAATCTCGTGCCTAAGGCCCTCACGAAACTTCTCAGCCAGCTTCTCATCGGTGTCGGTTTGTTCCGGCGCATAACGGGTCATGTCACAGAGTGCACGGTCGTATTCGGCTACGGTCAGACGTCCTTGGGTAAGGTTGTGAAACTCGGCGGCTTTTGCCTTGCGGTAGCTCTTGGGTGCGTACTTGCTGTAGACCTCGGTCTTGAATTCTTCCCAAGTCATCTCGTCTATGCGATCCTGGGACATGGTCTTCAGTTTGGTGTCCCACCAAAAATCGGCGGATCCAGTCAGCTGATGCGTCACGCAGATCATCTTTTCCGCATCGTTGCACACTAAGGTTCGGAAGATGCGTTCTAAGGCTCGTATCCAAGTTTCGGCCTTGGCAGGCTCACCCACCCCATCGAAGGTAGGAGGTTTTTGATCAAGGAAAAGCTTCACGACTTCCCTATCTACTCGTGGAGGTGGTGGTGGCGACGGCGGTCTTGGTTGTGTCACACTCTCTTCTACCGAAGCCTGGGAGGTAGGTTCCTCGTTCCTCACGTTGCGTCTAGGCGGCATTCTGATTTATCACACTCGATTCGTTAGCGTACTTATTTAAAACTCAAGGCAGTGATAGGGTACTTTTGAAAAGAAGGAAAAGGAATCTTCAACTCATTCACAATTAGGGTCTAAAGAAAGACCACGCAAAACAGTTGTAAGGTAAACAGAGAACACAATACGGTTGCACCCTAAGGTGGAAAAACAGTCGTGTGTGGAAGAACACGATAAAGTTGTATGATACGGTGGAAAACAGTCGTGTATGGAAGAACACGATAAAATCGTATGATAAGGTGGAAAACAGTCGTGTATGGAAGAACACGATAAAATAGTATGATAAGGTGGAAAACAGTTGGAAGATAATGGGACAAGAATAGAGAAGAGTGAAGACGGCTTCATTGCCATGTAATAGAATGAAAGGTGCGAATTCCCCATTAATTTTCAAAAAGTAATCTCAAAGGTCTTGGTACAATGAATGAAAAGAGCGATTCAATCGCGGAAGGAAAATAACAACATAAATAGAAGTTTCTGAATTCAAAACAAAACGTGGGGAAAAGGGAAAGCAAAATTCCTATTCGGGCACTAAACATCTCTACCCTCGTCCTCTTCGGGTTCTCCCGACTCTCCGACACTCTCCGCGTTTGAACTCTCTCCTCTCTCGAACGTTCTCATCTCCTCGTCTTTCTCCTCGTTGCCTAGGGGCGACGGAATCGAAGCAAGCATCTCTTCGGTCTCTCTTATGATTGCTCGAGGGGTTGATACGCGCATCCTAAGGGTTCTTTTACGGGGAACGCGAGCAACATGCGGTTCCTCGTCATCGCAATACTTCATTCGACGTGCTGCTCCTGGCGAGTACCTTTGCATTGGCGGGTGAAGTGGAGGTCCATCAACGGCGGCAGACATGGCCGGAAGTAAAACTCTCATTAGGCCGACGAAGTCTCCTCGAGGCGTGTATTTGGGAGGGCTAAACCACGTGTAGGATACTGAGGCTTGAGCGGTCCACTCGCTCCAAGGGGAAGGTAGTATATTGATAAGTCGCATGATTCCCTCGTGATGGGTAGTTCCGTACGCGTAGGCGTCAAGCCAATGACCATAGAAATCGGTGACGAAGTTCAGAAGGAACTGCTCTCCGTCCCATTCCATCTCTCTAAAGCGCTCCACGGGAAAGTTCCTATTCTTGGCATAGCGGTGACGCATAAGGGCGTGATAGGGTTGAACCATCTACAAAAGGAGGAAAAAGGAACAAGTCAGCACCGTCTCAAAAGGTGGAAAAGAATGGAAGGTGTGTGATCTCAAATGGTGCTGCGAAAGTGTATAAAAGTCCAGAGGGTGATGGTTCAAAGCGTAGTGTCGCGTCAAAGTTCTCGTCCCTAGAACAACTACTCGTGCGTTTTTTGTTCGCGTTTCGTCGAATTCTCACATACACTAACGACCTTATCCTAGTCCTTCCACGTTCCTAGTGTTAATACAAGCGTTGTGATCGTATAGCTAAGTCATGCTAGGTTCCAAAAGTCCAAGTCTAAGCATCACAACGTTTCAACGTGCTTTCACGTAATCACATTCGTATTTCACAATTCTTACAAGTTCTCACACAACACTTTCAATAATTCATCATTCAGGAAGCATCGCTTCGCATTCATAACATTTCGAGCACATAAGGCATGCTTTTCACAAGTTCTCATATTTCACAAATCATCGTTTGAGAAGCATCGCTTCTCATTCACAATATTTCCAAAAGCATCAAGTTTCACATACAAGTCACAAAATATCTAGTACCTCTTTCTTTGCGGTTGAACGAGACGAGTTGCGGTGTTGAGCCCTTCGCATTTAGTTCATTTACAAAAAGATTACAAAGACAACCTAAAGTTCGAAAAGAAGAAAGACTCTTGGGTACAGAGCGGAAAGAACTGAGGCTCTGGTACCAACTGTAACAACCCGCCCTCCTAGGGTACAATAAATGCGGCGGCTGTTACCCAAAACCGACTCCAAGAAATCAATACATGGCTAGGGTTTCATTCAAAGAATACCGACCAAAGGAAACGAAGGAAATATCAGAGTATTTAATGCAACAACTTAACCTAGAAACTTAAATAGGTAAACAAAAGGGAGTTTTATAAATGACGATCAAAACTTAAGAGAATGACATAGGTTTCAAGATAACGTCACGAGAAAAGTATAAGGCCTCAAAAACGAAGAAGAGTGCCAATCAACCAAATCAATATCAGAGTATTAGAACTTAGCGGAAAACGACCAAGAGAAGGAGCATAGATATGTATGGAGACACAACTACACTTAGAGTTCAACATATCCATTAATTAATTGAGCTGCTCAACATCCGCCACCGCTCGTCATCATTCAACCTGCACGTAGGAAAAACACATGCAGGGCTGAGTATTTTGAAATACTCAGTGAGCTCGTTGCCAAAACATTTTATTCAAAAGTTATGCCACCCTTACCAAGTGAACTCGAGTTTTAAGCAGTTAAGAGAAATATCACGAGTATCACAAAATATTTTCCATAGACTGGCCAGTCAAAATAACTCCCCATTTTCTCATCAAATTCCACAATCACATATCACAATCTTTCCATGGTGCGACGAAAGCGTGGCCACGCTTTTCGCCCACGAGAACGGCCGACTAGCTAGGACGGCTCCCGATCCCCTCGTGTACACAGCCTGGTAGGGTTTGCGGCCCATACTCAGACCCGAATTCGTATATCATATCCATAGCCCTATAGCCCAATGGAGCGAACTCACAAACTAGGCATCAGGCACACAATCTCACAATAAAACAAACATAGGCATGGCATAACAGTTAAACCACCCTTATAGCTCCGATAATTATCTTTGACAAAATAAAAGAGAGTTTTTGAGAGTAAAGCCCACCTCGACTACTTAGATTTCAAGTAGTTTCGCTTTTCCGTTATCTGGCTTCACAACCGAGGTTTCACCTTTAAATTCACATAGGCACATATTCACAAATTAGGTTCAATTATAACTCTTAACTTATGCATGTCTCGTTACTTCCCTCTTTCCCATCGATTCACCTAAATCTTCATAACTTATCAATTTCAAGTCACACTCATCATAAATTACTAATTTCAAGTCACGCTTAGCATACATATATTTCTTAGCATCTCAACCCTAGATCTATCATCATATGTCATACAAAAGTATTTAGCCATCAAGCACACACTACACAACACACACTTCAACACACACCCACACGCATAACACACACACACGGCACACACCTCACACTCTCGGCACACACACACACACATGATCCCATATCCCTTCTTATCCCTTTTTCACTCAATTAATATGCATGAAGGTTCAAGAACACCGATTAAATCGGTTGGAAGAAAAAGAAAAGGAGGGGTAGAAGAAGAACAACATAACTCTTAAGCAAAAATACCTTTTTAGAGAAAATCAATCGGTAGAAACAAAGTAGAGACTTGGTTCTTCAATATCCTCGGATTAAACTTCGATTTCTTCTCAAAAGATGAAGGATTTATGGAGTAAAGTGGAAGAAAATTCAGAGAGTGAATGGGGGTGAGGGGGCCGAAAATATGGGGGCTAGGTTTAGGGGTTTCTCTTATTTATAGTACTCAACAAGATCTTTAGGTAATTAGAATAGAATATTTGGTAAGATCTCATTCTCCCAATTAATTAAATAAATAAAATAATATTGTGAAGTAGGGAAGAAGAATTAACAAAAATAGAAGATGGCAATATCTCCTAATTTTCGAAAAATTAGGCTAGGTAATTAGCCATGGTTTTGTTTTTGGTATTTTTCCATATAGAATAAAATATCATGGAGCAAAATAAAAATAAGGAAAATCCTCCATGAAACAAGGTAGGGGCCGATTTCTATGCCCTTTAAATAAGGCATGGATTTCTTGAATATTGACTAAAATAAAGTAAGGCAAGATCTCTTGAAGTATGGAAAGATTTGGTAGAATATTTAAATTCTAGGTATGGAAGGAAATCAAGTAAGGAGTCAAATAAAATAAAATAATTCTTTCCTTCCCAAGTAGAGTGATTTTCGAAAATCACTAGAAAATAAGGGGGCTCGATTTTTCCATCTTTAAACAAGGAAATAATTGGCTCTTGGAATTTAATTTGGATAAATATCCCAAGGATTAAATAAATTCCAGAAAAATAGAAATTCTTTCTCCAAGGGGTCTAGGGTTCGAAAATTGCAAGAATTGGGGTGACAAGTATTTATGGAAATTTTCTCTAATATTCTCACTCACCCTTAAACAAATAATTTACCACATAAATCACACAAATAAATAAATCACATGCCACATCATTAAGTCAAATAGTTTGACTTTTCAAACGTTCACACAAACCCTAACTCAAATTGACCATATCAACTCATGAAATAAAAGCATTCTCGATGCCACGTCATCAACAATAAATTCTAGGGCTCAAAAAAATTAGGGTTCTAAAATCCGGGATGTTACATATATATTAATCTTCTTCATCTAACCGATTAATCGGTATTCTTGAAACCCCCCCCCCCCATGCATCTAGATTGAGTGAAATTGGGGTTAAATGGTATATGGAAAATGCGTGTGCGTGTGTGTGTGTATGCGTACGTGTGCGCGCGCGCGCGTGTGTGTATATGTGTGTGTGTATGTGTGTGTGTGACACGGGAACGACCCTCATGTGTGACATAAGTTGATGATAGATCTAGGATTGTTGAGTGAATAAACATATATGATGAATATGCCTTGTTTTGAATGATAAAAGTAAACCGGATCGGTGGGAAAAAGGGGAAGCGTTGAGACATGCATGATTTAGGAGTTGATGTTGAAACTGATACATGATATGTGCATATGTGATTAAAAGGTGAAACTTTGGTTGCGAAGCCGGATAACAAAAGAGGGAATCATACTTGAAATCTAAGCAGTCGAGGTGGGCTTTATTCTTAAACTCTTTTATGTTGCAAATTTCTGAATGTGGAGAGATAAGGGTGGTTTACACTGTTATGCCATGCCTGTGATTATTTGTGATGATGTTGTGTGCCTGATGCCCAGTTTGAGAGTTCGCTCCATTGGGCTATAGGGCTATGGATATGTATAAACGAATTCGGGTTTGAGTAGGCCGCAAACCTTACCAGGCTAGTGTACATGGTGGGATCGGGAGCCGTCCTTGCTAGTCAGCCGGTCTCGTGGGCGAAAAGTGTGGCCACACTTTCGTTGCACTATGGAAATGTTGTGATTGTGGAAATCGATGAGAAAGTGGGGAGATTGTTTGACTGGCCAGTCTATTAAAATATTTTTGTGATACTCGATGATATTTATTTTGATAATTGCAAAACTCGAGTTCACTATGGTAAGGGTGGCATAATTAATAAAATGTTTTGACATGAGTCCACTGGTTATTTCAAAATATTCAGCCCTGCATGTGTTTTCCTTATGTGCAGGTTGAACGGCGACGAGCATTGATGGGTGTTGAGCAAATTTAATTTAATAAGATGGATATTTTGAACTTCGAGTGTGGTCGTGTCTTCATACATGGCTTCACTTTCTCTTGGTTGCTTCCGCTGAAGTATGAAACTTATTATTATCATTTGGTTGTTTTGAACTTGTTCCCTTTGGTTTAAAAGATTGAGACATGTTGTGGTTTTGTTGAATTTATGTTGAACCCTTGATTATTTATCATAGTTTATGGTATCTATTCTCCATTGATTTTCTAGGTTAAACTGTTGACTTATTGCTTTGATGGTTCGTTTAATACCTTGGTCAAACCTCTTTAAATGAAACCCTAGCCTATGTTTTTATTGCTTTTAAGTTCGTTTTGGTAGCAGTCGCCGTATTTATTATACCCTAGAAATCCGGGCTGTTGCATAAGGTATGATTTTTTATTGCTTATTGGATGAAATAAGGATCCAATCATTTTATTGCAAATCCTGTATTTCGTATTTTATCATCGGTTTTGCTTTGCTTTGCTGCAGGATTCCACTTCATAGGAAACCTAATACCGGGTAAAAATTCTTCATTTCTATCTTCTATTTCACAGTTGATTTCGTATTTTCATTCACCTTTCGTGCTTTTATAGGAAGATCACTGTATTCAGCAAGATAGCAAGGGTGATCACTAGTTCATTCCATCTCATTCCTAACATTACTGGTTTTACATGCGCATTAACACCTGACACGGTCAGGGAACTATACTTTGGAGAATTTGAAGTAAGTTATTTTTTATTATGTAGAAGTTTATTTTGATTTGCATTAACATTCTAACATTTCACATTTCTATAGAAAACATTCTACTGGCCTTCTGATTGGGAGAGTGAGGTAAAGAATGTATGGTCTACGAAAGCCGGTGAAAGATATTCTGGATATATTAATGACTTGAAGACAATGTACTTCAGTGGTCGACCTAAGCCAATTATGTACCTAATGAGTTTTGGACTAGATTGATTGCTTACTGGAAGATTTCTGCTATTATTAAGAAATCAGATGCTGCAAGGAAAGCCCGAATGTCCGAATCTGATGGACCCGGGACTGGTAAGCTTCAGGGTTGATGCAATCCACTGCCAGATACATATATAAGGTGGATAGAAATCACAATTATAGAGGGCCAGATATTTGAATATTTGGAAAACTTTCTCAATCATCCACTGTGTTGTTTACTTTTTTGCAATTTGAGCAGAGTAACTGAGTAACCAAAACTTTTAGCTAGAAGGACCAATTTTCTGCTTCCTACTGCTCGTGCAAGCTCATTTATTTTTTCTGGAACTTCAATGAAAATATGTCCTATATTTTTCAATATTACATCATTTTCATGGCAGCATGTGTTTCTACCTGCTAGCATATGTTTACTATTTCCCTTTGGACTTACTGCTTTTTTTACTTATGACTCGTTCCACGCACTACACACTTACGAGGACGGGAGTTACACATATAAAAGTCACAGTGTGTGTGAGAGTGTGAGAGAGTGAGAGGGGGATGGAGGTCTGAATATAAAAGTCACAGTGTGTGCAACAGAAAATGATGGCTTAAATGGAGCTAGAATTGCTTAAGAAAAGACGCGAGCGAAAACTGGAGATGGAAGAGATGATGAAGCGGTTTATGTCCAAGCTACCCCAACAATCAAGTCACACTCCTGTTGTTGATGATGACGATGATGATGATGCTACTAGCTAGAATTGATGATGCTGCTGCTGCTATTAGTTATTAGAACTGATGTCTCACAAACTAACTTCTAAACTTGATACTCTATGCTTCTTTTTGATTCGTACAATATTGGTTATGTTTTGGAGAAGAATTCTGAAGTTTATCTATTGTGATTCTTATTTTGTTGGTCATTATTTGTTTGTTATAGATTTAATTATATAGCTAGAAACATGATGTTGTGTACAGGTATGATGAAGAGTGAAATGGTGCTGTATAAAATTTCTGCATTATTACCAACGGTCAATTGCCGTTGGTAATTCTCTAAACCATGAAGGTCGTTTTGTACTTTTTACTTAAGATATATTTTGAGTTTGAAAGGATAATTTTAATTTGTTTTAAGTGCTTCTTTGCTTCTATAGCTATCACATAGTAATATTTTAATTTATACCATTGTTGTGGTTATTGTTTTTCATGGAGTATATATTATCTCAGTTCCATAAAAGTAGAAATTCTTTCTATTTTAAAACTCGTGCAATCTCAAAAATATCTATTTTTACAAAACGAATGAAATATTACGAAGTACTCCCTCCGTCCCATTGAAGATGACCCACATTCCTTTTTTGTTTGTCCCAATTAAGATGACCCATTATTTAAAATGGAAACTCTTTTATCTCTACTTTATTATCTCTTTCTTACTTTACTCTCTCCTTTTAACACACAAAATATAACTGCATAAAATTCCGTGCCGCCTAAGGAAGGGGTCATCTTTATTAACAAAAATTTATGCGTCCATTCCTATATATAGGAGAAGTTATAATTTTAAGAATAGTGATAAATATACTCTCTTCGTCCCAGTGACTCACTTTACTTTCCTTTAGCTTTTATCAAATTAAATAATAATTAGTTTTGTTGTTTATCATATTAGCAGGAAAAAAGAAATGATATAAAAAAATGTATTAAATTTTAACATAATTTAGAGTTTAATTTGAGTTTAATATATACGGAGTAATATTCAATAAGGGGAGCGATCAATTGCTAACTCATCATTTAATTGCTAACTACAACTAATTTAAGGCCATAGGATTTTAGAAAACGTGTGGTCTACAATTTGCCACGTGTAATTTTTGTTTTTATTAATTAAATCGAAAAAGATAAAAAAAAACTCCAAATTAGGGTTTTGGATGAATGTCAATATAGTGTTCCGAAAATATCAACACAATGCTTTGAGAATGTCAACACAATGCTTTAAGAATGTTAACCCATTGCTTATATTGACATTCTACATATATTATATTGACATATTTTATATAGTATGTTAACATTTCTGCTTGTACGAAAAAATTAAAAATTTTGAATTTTTTTTCAAATTTTGACGTCGGAACATATGCATGTATGATATCGTTGGAATCCTTATGAAATTATCTTTAATTTGATATATGTTATACTCCCTCCGTCCACAAACAATAGATCTATTGTTGTTCGGCACGGGTTTTAATGTAGAATTGGTAAAGTAAGAGAGAGAAGGAGAAAAAGTGAGTAAAGTATGAGAGAGGGAAGAAAAAGTGGGAAAAGTATGAGAGATAAACTTTCCATTTTTAGAAAGTGATCTATTTTTTGTGGACGTCCCAAAATGGCAAAAGTGATCTATTTTTTGTGGACGGAGGGAGTATGAATTTAATGTTTTGGGATTTCTTTTAAAAGTTAGTTATAAATAAACATGTAGTTAATTGACATTAATACCCTTATTGATATTTTTTTGAATTAGTCCTATGACCTTATTGACGTTTTTTTTTGATCGTATTGACATTTAGGGATTAATGATCTAAGCCCTTAATTTGAATATCTAATGACTATTATTTAGTTGTAGTTAGTAATTAAGTTATGAGTTAGCAATATAACACTCCTCTGGGGAGTGATCAATTGCTAACTCATTATTTAATAGCTAACTACAACTAATTTAAGGCCATAGGATTTTAGAAAACGCGTGGTCTACAATTTGCCACGTGTAATTTTCGTTTTTATTAATAAAATTAAAAAAAGATAAAAAAAATCCAAATTAGGGTTTTGGATGAAAATGTCAATATAGTGTTTCGAAAGTATCAACACAATGCTTTGAGAATGTCAACACAATGCTTTGAGAATGTCAACACAATGCTTTGAGAATGTCAACACAATGCTTTAAGAATGCTAACCCATTGCTTATATTGACATTCTACATGTATTATATTGACATATTTTATATAGTATGTTGACATTTCTGCTTGTACGAAAAAATTTAAAAAATTCAATTTTTTTTTCAAATTTTGACGTCGGAACATATGCATGTAGGATATCGTTGGAATCCTTATGAAATTATCTTTAATTTGATATATGTTATATGAATTTAAAGTTTTGGGATTTCTTTTAAAAGTTATTTATAACTTAACATGTAGTTAATTGACATTAATACCCCTATTGATATTTTTTGGAATTAATCATATGGCCTTATTGACGTTTTTCGTTGATCATATTGATATTTAAGGATTAATGATCTAAGCCCTTAATTTGAATATCTAATGACTATTATTTAGTTGTACTTAGCAATTAAGTTATGAGTTAGCAATATAACACTCCTCACACTCCCCTATTCAATAAAATATAAATTTCTTATTAAATATACAATTATATAATTAAGTTAATTTTTCGATTTTATTCTTAAAGTATTACGAGATGATTAGTACTCCATGTAGTAATTTATTTCAAATCAACTATTTTTATTTTAAAATACTGAAAAAGTTAAATTATGCACGTAATTTATATTTTCTAACCCATTTTGGAAATATAAAAATAAAAAAACAACGGTTTTTCCATAGTCAAGTAGGACTCGGTCTATTTCTCAGGAAGGTGTTCGCGGCGGAGTTGGGCAACCACGAGGGACGCGATCACATCGTGGTCGCAATCCACGCGGTTATGGTGGAGAGGGAAAAAGCGGTAGGTAGATGGTTTTCAGTTGCGGAACGAGTGGCCCTCGGGTTTGTTTAGGCTTTCTCTGAGTGATTGTGGTGAAGCTATGAAGCGTGTGGTTTGAATTTTAGAGTTTGGGGAATTACTGTTTTCATTAGTCAGCGGGTGTGGACATTTTGGTGTGTCGTCTTAAGTGGGCGTATTTTATTAATATTTTCTGTATTATAATATATCAATTTTTCATTTTTTTTCAACAATTTTTGAGTTAGGTATTCTAATTAAATTAATCCATTCTAATAAATGAAATAGCCAAAATCGGCATTGATTTTAAAAACCTTACAAATACAAGCAATCCTATCCTAAATTATATGGAATCACAAAAAACTTAGAACTTTTAAGAGTTACTTCCTCCGTTTCACAGTAATAGAGTCATTTCGTCATTTTGGTACGTTCCATAGTAATAGAGTCATTTCCCTTTTTAGTAAAAGTCAACACATTTTTCTATACATACTTTACTCTCTCTTATTTTTTTCTCTATTATCTCTCTACCTTTTTCATTTTCCACTTTATTCTCTCTCTACTTATGTCACCTAACACAATTTTTCTTAATCTCCATGCCAAAAAGAAACGCATCCATTACTATGGAACGAAGGGAGTACGACATGCACCGTATAAGTAGATGAACTAAAATGAAATCGATTCGTAAATCGAATTCAATTTAGAGTAGTACATACACAGAACATATTAACTAATTATTGTTATTAATGGACTGAAAGATAAAAACATATAGTGGTACTTAAAAATAGGTCAAATTTTAGACATGCATGAAGTGTCGTCATTTAGCAAGTTTCGAAATTGCTTCATGTGGTGTTGGTGTAGCGTGATCGTAAGCAACGCGCCCCCTTCATTTTGAGGATCAGAAAGCAGAATACTCTCCCCTTCATAGAGAGGTCCTTCACGTCCGACAAAAACAGGCTTCCCCCATCCAAAATCCACTTGATAGAACGGAAGCCTAATCCAGTTGGTTATCTCGAAATATGCGCATTGCACATTGCTTAGGCTACGAACCATGCTTTGCACTTTCCCCAAATGCAACTCCAAGTAATCCAGAGCAGACCTCAGGTATTCGTCGTCCATTCGAGTGACTGCCTCGTGCACTATCTCCACCGCGAATCTCAGAGGCTTCGATTCCAGCTCCCCACTCACAGCCAATGCGCCCGAGTAGAATATCCCGTTGCCGATAAATCCCTGCGGGAGAGGGGGACGTAGCTTCTGCCGCACGTTCACAAGAAACTGCAGCCTCGTCTCCTGATCCGGAGGCAGGCCGCGGGCAATGCTCACGCAGCACCACACGTGGCCCGCCACCACCTCGTGCGTCGTATAATTCGAGCATTTTTGCATGAGAGCTTTGATGTGATCGCGGCTCAGCCTGAATGTGGAGGTTGTTGTGTCAGTGTCACCATCGAGAGGGGTTTTGAGCAGCGGAGGCGGTTGGTACTCAATGTGGGGGAAGCGGGGCCGAGGAGGGTTGCGCACCGAGAGGACGCGGCGGTCCAAGGAAATACTAGTAGGCAAGGCGGTAAGGCCGCCAACGATTTCCGACCACATGGTGATGAAATGGAGTACGGAACTCCCGTCCGCTGTGTGATGCTCAGTGGCAAAACCTAAGCTCAATCCGCCGCATTTGAAACGAGTTAACTACAACATGTACCAACAAAATATTAATACTACTATTAGAAGAGTCGATACATTAGATATCTATTAAACGCACCTTCACCATAATAAGTGGAAAACTGGAAATTCCTTTAGAATAGTCAACGGTGGGGGCGAGGCTGAGGTCAGGCCGGGGTGTGCAGAAATCACCCAAGTCATCGAGGGTGGCGTCGCACTCCACCTCCACGAACAACACTCCTTCCCCGTTGCAGTTGATCTCAAGGCGGCCGTTGTCGTCCTTACTGAGCCTCCCCGCATAAGGGTAGAACTCAACAAGGGCTCGGCTCAGAGCTGCCTTCAGCGTCGTCGTGTCAAAGAAGCCGGCGGCGCCATCGCAGCAGCGGTACAAGTACATCCACCGAGTATGGTAGGTGTCAGGAAAAACTAAGTCTATATTGGAGAGCCACACACTGCCCCTCGGAGTTTCTTCCATTGGTTTTACCAATATTGATTCTTTCACTCTCATATTCATGCTTCCCACAACTATGATATCATTTTACTACTTCCGATTGTTCAATTTATAGTTAAGATTGTTGATTGGGTTCTTCCATTAGAGGCAATACTAGTATGGCCGACAGAATATATTAGCTCCTTTACTATGATCTTCATGTTTTTTTCTTTTTCATTTTCTTTTTACCGTGCAAAGCCCAAGTCTCAAGCCCTCACCTCTCCTCGATCTACTCACAGTTCACAAACATTAACTGCCAATATTTACCATTTTAGTTGCAAAATTATAATACAATGAACATGTATATAACGTAAAATTCATTTTATTCATTACTAATAAAATTAAAACAACAAAATACTCTCCGTCTACCAATTTAACCGGGCACGGATTTTAAGAAATATAGTACTCCGTCCTACAATAATTGTCACTCTTATTGTGAGCACGAGTTTTAAGAAATGTTAAAAAAAAGTTGGTTGGAAAAGTTAGTTGAATGTAGGACCCACTTTTTATATTGGTTTTATAATAAAATGTGAGTGAAATGAGTTAGTGGAATATAGACCTACTTACCATTTATGGTAAAAATGAAGTGTGACAATTATTGCAAGATGGACCGAAATGGAAAAGAGTGACAATTATTGTGGGACGGAGAGAGTAGAAAGTAATGCAGGAACGTATGAGAAAACAGACTGAACGGAGAAGTAATCAAAGAAACCCTAGTTTATGAGAAAACGAAAATATTATTACCAAAATTATTATTCAAAAGTTTTTCTTTTAAGATCAACATTTGCGCATTTATATAGGTAAAGGAAAATCCGAAATTTATGGAAAATAAAACTCAAAGGAAATAACTAAAAGGAAAATAAGCAAAATAGGAAACCTAATTTGTAGAAGGAAAAACTATTAATGTAATATTTTTCCATCTACTAATTATATTAATTAGAAAATAAATAAAACCTAAAATATAACTTGTTTAGCCTCCAAGTCTTGTCTTCTATAACTGCATCAGAAAATGAGTGGAAAAAGTGAATAGAAGGTGGTTCTAACTTTTATACTTTCTTCATCCCTAAAAAATGACAAACTTGTAAATAACATGGGTTTTAAGTCATGAACAACTCATAGCACTTCCATCAAGATTAGTAGCCGCGTGCATGGGTTGTTAAAAAATACTCATGCGTTAATAAATAGAGTGAACTACACTAATAGTCTTTGATTTGGTCGAAAAATGCATCAATAGTCCCTAAAAAAATTTATATCATTTTTGGTACGATAAGACTAAAATAACCCTAAGCACCACTGGTGTGAATATTTAATGTTCTGGGGCATTTTGGACCCTTTCTACTTTCCTTTTAATTTTTTTCATTTTTTCTTCCATCACCATTTTCTTTTATAAGCTCAATTATACTTTCATTTAAATGCTCTATAATTTCAAAAATTTTAATAAGAAACCAAATGTTTTAATTATGCTTTATTTCTTTTTAAAATTAAATATTATTTATTATATAGCTTAATTTGTATGTTTGTGAAAAAAAATTATATTTAACAGTAACATTTTTTAATTACGTTAATTAAAATATAGTATAGTGAAAAATATTTTTTAAATATAATAATTAAAATTTAAGTAAATAATATCTAACGTAAATTAAAGAGAACTTTTGCAAGTAACATATATTTACTAAAAATATTAAATTGAACTATAGTAATTTTTTCATTATAAAGCTTAATCTATACGTTATTCAAGTAATTATTTAAAAAATTTAAGTGAATTAATTCTAAAAAAAATATTTTTTGTTGTATAAGGTGCTTTTATGTATGTCCAAAATAATTATATGATTGAAGAGGTACCAAAACTGTAATTTCCAGATACCGAAAATGCCCTCCATGGGTATAAAAGATCGACAAGTACCATAAATGTAATTTTTAGGGACCATGCTATAAAACTTTTTTAGGGACCATTAATGTATTTTTCGACAAATATTAGTGTAGTTCACTATAATAAAAAAAATCCTATATTCAAGTTAATAGTCAGCGCACTCAAATGCCCAGCTGGTTTGATAAAGTTACTAATACTATTACATCAATAATTTATGATAAAGTTTGTAATACATCAATAATTTATGTTAATTTTTGGAAAATGATACCCACCTGTTCCCTTAAAAATAGTTTAGTTTTATACTCATTCTGAATATTGTCCTAAGTTTACTCACCTGAGTTTTAAGAAATGTGAAGAAATGTGAGTTGAAAAAGGTACTCCCTCCATCCCCAATAATTCGTCACCATTTGACCCGACACGGGTTTTAAGAAATGTAAAAAAAGTGAGTTGAAAAAGTTTGTGGCATATGGGTCCTACTTTTATATATTAGTTTCATAATAAAATGTGAGTATAAAAGAGTTAGTGGAATGTAGGGACCACTACCAAAAATGGTAAAAGTGAAAGGTGACAAATTTTTAGGGACGAACGAAAAAGGAAATATGTGACAAATTTTCAGGGACGGAGGGAGTAGTATAATGAGGGTCCCATATTTATATATTAGTTTTATAATAGAATGTGAGTATAAAGAGTTGGTGGAAAGTAGAGTCCATTTACCAGAAATAGAAACAAAAGCAAAATGGACAACTTTTTACGGACGAACCAAAATAGTAAAATTGGACAACATTTCACGGACGGATGGATTATTTTAGATTGTAAATTAGATGCATTCAAATAAAAAATTAGTACTATTTTTTCTCTAATATGGTGAGTTTCTTTTTCTACTAATAATGCTTCAATAATTTTTTCTTTCTATCTCTTTCATACTTTATCGATTAACACCACATTCAATCTCATATCATTTCAAAATTAGGTCTGTTTTTAGAGCACTCCCAATGCTCTCCCTAAAAACTCCCTTATTTCTCCCTAACTCCTGCCACATCAGCGCCACATCAGCACCAAAATTTATCCTCAGTTTTTAGCCAACTTTTAGCCAACTGCTCCAATGGTTTCTCCCTTATTTCTCCCTTATTTCCCCCTAACTCTACATTTCATTTTTACATCATCATTTTTAATATTATTTAATTTTCACTACAAATGTGTTTAATAAATAGATTTATAAATGAACAATTCGTCGTTGTATTAATCATTGGAAAATATAATACAACGAGAAAAAAAAAACTACAAATAAAAAACCATAAAAAACAAGGATTTAAAAAACTAAGAGGGAGGAGCGTCCGGCGAGAGGCCCATCTTGATCTTCATATTTGGATGGTCGACCAGAGGGACTGCTTCTCTTCTGGGGTTCCGCCGCCGGTGAAGTACAGCGTGTACAACTGCGCCAGAGTGGCGGCATTGGAAGAGAACGTGGCTTGTTGTAAGAACGGGGATTCCGACGGGGCATCTGACGATGTGCCCCTCCCCTTCCGCCTCCCCTTCGCCTTCTTCGCTCCCACAGGGCGCTCGTGCGGACCATCCTCAGACAAGTCGATGGGGATCGCGCTGCCCTCACTCTCCGCACCGCTAAGTCGCGAGCGCACCGATTTCCCGTGCAGCGCGTTGTGCATCTCCGTCCGGAATTTGGGGAGATCCTTCAGCCTATCATAGATTTTCCAATACTTGAAGCCCTTCGACAAGAACTGGCCACTATACATCTGGATGCACCGCTAAGTACTTGATGTACTCAGTGAACAAATGCCAAAATATTTTAACAAAAACAGTTATGTTATGCCACCATTGAGTGACCTCGGGATTTTAACTTTGAAAAGGCCCAAGACACTATATATATTTCAAGCACAAACTTTCAACTCTTCTCAAAGTCCTTTTCCACATCATTTCAAAAAACACAACCATTTCTTCTTGGATTATTTAAGAATCTGTCATATCTGTTCTTTAGAGTGCCGTGTAAGGGGGCCACTTTCCACGAGCACGAAAACCGGTCAACCCATTCGATGACTCAGAGTCCTCATCATGTACACTAGTCCAAGTAGGGACGCACCCTTGCTAGGACCCGAATTCGATTAAACTCATAGTAGGGACTCACTCCCCACTAAGCAATCATCAACATCATCATCTCAACAACCTCAACATCAATAATCTCAACATCCTAAAAGACGGCTTACGATCCCTAATGGTGTATACTAGCCTAAGTAGGGACTCACTCCCTAGTCAGACCCGAATTCGATTTCAATAGGTACAGATAGGCATTTCTCAAAACAAAAATATGGCATGACATACCCTTTGCAAACTCCATTTTTCCCATAAAACGTATTTGAAACATAAATAATTTTTCTATCAATGTCGAGCATCATCTCATATCACATCAACAAGTCGAGCAAATGACAATATCACTCAATAAATCAACACATATATCACATAACATCACTTTCACTTGAAACACATCAATCACATCTCACGAAGTTAAATTAATAATAATTACAATCACAGACGTTTCGTAACATAAAATGATGCTCAAACTGATGTATTAAAACGAACGCTCTTAAAAATACTTTAGTTCGAAAGCCCACCTCGTTCGTTTACAGCCTTAACTTGTGTTCCATTCCATCCTCGAAAAGCGTACATGAAGTCACCCATTAATTTGATGTACTCCAGCCCAATCTTCTATTTATTAATATGGCCCAAGTATCATATTAACTCTAATCCATCCCCTTTATGAAAAAAAGGCTCAAATATTTAAATTAATTCACTTGGTCCAAAACATTAATAAAACAAGGCCCAATCCTTAGTCTTCCTCACATTACGTGAAATTCCAGAATGGGATTGAAATCCTCTTCTTCTCAGTTGAAACACACGCTGTCATCTTTCTCTCTTGCCCAAAACTCTTTCTCCCACCGTCGTGGTGCAAGACTGAAGTCGCCGTCGTCTAAAATCTGGACTAACGAGACCACCAAAGATTCCGGCAGCCAAGAAATCGCCGCTCGGTCACTGTCACGGTGTAGTTGGTGTCGTCTCTGGCCATTCGAGCTCCCATAGCACTCTCACCCATCAACTCTCTCTTCTTTCCAAATCTGACTCTTCTTAACCAAACTCTTCAAATAACTAAACTCATCCAAATATGAGAGTAACTCATTTTAAAAGATCAAAACAACAACAAGACATTCTACTTTACTCCACCAACTCTCTCGTCTCATTCAGCCCAAATTTTCTCATCGCGACACCGTGAGGTAGGGGTTGTGGAATGGTGAGTGTTAAACAAGGGAAGAAATATTACCAAATATTATAGGAAACTAGGTATGAGCTTTTACCTTATTTAAATTGATGTAAGTTAGGCATATTATTCTTTCCTTTGCAGAGACTCCATAGCCTATATAAGGGTGGAGAATGCATGTAACTTTCATTCAGAACATCAATGAAAACAATACAATCCCAAATCTCAAATTACAACATGGTATCAGAGCAAGTTTCGATCCTTATTTTTTGTGAACTCAGATTCAAATCATCATTGTTGTAACCCTTCTCAAACCAATCAGCCAAAATCAGCAAACAAATCATCCCCTACACACCAGAAAACCAAAATCAAGTGAGCATCAATCAATATGGCCAAAACTATTGAAACGGTGGCTTTAGGAATCAAACTCGAAGGGAAAAACTTCCCCGTTTGGTCTCCGCTGATGCGCTGTAGGCAGCCGGGAGAAACTTGATCACCTTGAGGGTGAGGCAGCACCACCGAAACCAACCGATCCCGAGTGCAAGGCATGGCAGGCAGCGGACTACACCGTTAACTCATGGCTTGTTCAAAATATGGAGCCAAGATTGAACATCAAACCGCAAAAGGCATGTGGAAGAGTCTCACAACAACATTCGGAGTGAGGGCCGATCCACTACAAGTCTACGATCTCAACACAAAAATAGGCAAGTTTGTACAAGGAAGTCAAACTCTAGAAGAATACTGGAGTGAGTTACAAAATTTGGGGATAAACGTCGAAACAAGAAAGCCCTGCCCATATACGTGTTGCGACAAAGCAGTAATTACATACCACAGAGAGAGTGAGACAAAGAAATTGTACCAGTTTCTGTCGGGGCTGGATGATCGATACGACGCGCTCCGACGAAGTTTATTGAAGGAAACCCCAGAGCCAACCGCCGAAGCGGCATTCGGCGTCATCAAACAGGAGGAGAATCGAACAATGATCTGGAAGCCGGCAACACATGAGTCGGGTATCGGCTCAGGCTTTGGGGCCCGATATGGAACACCACCACCGCAGACTCAATTCAATCGCCAGAACAGAGGTCCGCCACCGCCAACGCCACCGCACAAGGGAGCACCACCGCCTAATAGCGGAAACCCCTCTCACAATGCCAAAAATCGACAAATCCAAACTCCTTTGTTCTCATTGCGGCATGTCGAAGCACACAAGGGAAACATGCTTTCATTTAATTGGCTTCCCAGAGTGGTGGGAGGATGGACATAAGATCAATCGATCAACTGCAAAAGGAAAAATGGCGGTGGGACAGGATGATGAGATGAAGGAAAACTCCCCGGGCAACCAAGAGATCGCCTGCGCCGGAGGTCTCGCGAGTCGGCCGGAGGAACCCATGAACGGAGCAGGCTGGTGGGCGACCGGAATTAACAGAGAGGGAGATGAGCCAACTGAATCAGCAGCGGCTAGGGCGAATTACGGAGGAGGCGTATCCGAAGAAGGTAACGGGTTTGGGGATTTATTCCCAAACCCTTCTCTTTTACAAAAATCACAAAAACAACCCCATTTTTTAAAAAGAGAACCCCACAGTTTGCCTTTTTCACACAATCACCCCAATTGTTTAGATAGTGGCCCTCATACCTTAGATTATGTGCATTTTAAACCCCCAAACAAAATTTCTGATGATATAGTGTGCAAAAATCGTTTCTCGGCATTAGAAAATGAGCCTGATGTTGCTGTCTCGTGTCGAGTAAGTGAATTGGGTAGAAAAAAGGATAGAGGGTGGATTTTTGACTGTGGGGCAATCGACACCATGACGTATGATAAGTCTGACATAGAATTATTTCATAAGTTTAAGCGTGCTTATATGGAATCTGCTGGTGGGGAAATTTCACGGGTAGAGGGTGCTGGCACTATTCAAATATCTCCTACCCTAAAAGTCTCTAATTGCTTTTATGTCCCATCTTTGACACAAAAATTAGTGTTTGTCAGTCATGTAACTCGTTAGCTTATTTGCACCCTCCTAATACATCCAAAATTTTGTCTTCTACAGGATATTTTGACAGGAACGATGATTGGGTGTGACACTGAACGTCATGGGTTATACTATGTGGATGAGATAGCTCAACTGGCAAGACAATGCTAGCTCACGGAACTACAGAACGGGAGGCGTGGTTGTGGCATAGGCGGTTAGGGCATCCATCATTTGGTTATTTAAAAATTTTGTTTCCTCATTTTGTTGAACATCATTCTATTAATTGTGAAACCTGTGTTTTGGCGAAAAGCCACAGACATTCCTTTTTACCCAGTAATACTAGAGTTGATTCTCCGTTTTCTTTAATTCATTCTGATGTGTGGGGTCCAGCACCAACTATTGGGGGTAATGGGATTAGATATTTTGTCTTATTTGTCGATGACTTCACACGAATGACTTGGGTATATTTCCTTAAGAATAAATCCGATGTTTTTTTCAAATTTACTGAATTTTATTCCATGGTCCTTACACAGTTTCAGAAAAAATTAGGATTCTTAGATCTGACAATGGGGGGAATACGTTAACACACAAATGAAAGAATTCTTTGTAAAAAATAGTCTCATTTCAGACATCATGTGCCTATACCCCAGAACATAATGGTGTTGCAGAAAGAAAAAATAGAATTATTTTAGAAGTAACTAGAGCTCTTCTTCTTGACTCTAAAGTCCCCAAATATTTCTGGCCCGAAGCTGTACCTACCTCCGTCTACTTACAAAATCGGCTACCCACTAGGATTCTTAAACTCCAAACCCCAATCTTTGAGTTATCCACCTTAATCTCTATTCCTGCCGCCTTATCCCTTCCTCCTCATGTCTTTGGCAGTTCTGTATTTGTACACATTCCAAAACATGAACGTTCCAAACTTTCTCCCTGTCCCGTTAAGTGTGTCTTCATTGGGTATGGGATAAACCAAAAAGGGTATAGGTGCTTTGATCCAAAAAATTGCCAGGTGATAACTACTATGAATTGTGATTTCTTGGAAACCGAATTCTTTTATCATACCCAACTTAACAGTCAGAGGGAGAAACTTGACGAACGTGTTGACTCGTTAAGTTGGTTACCAATGCCACACAATCATCCTCACCCTAAAGATCTATCCTCACAAAACCATACATGGGAGAAGTGCCAACTTCCTGAAGGAAAGAAACAAGTAGGGTGTAGATGGGTATTCACTATCAAAAGAAAGATCCGGTGGAACTATCGGAAGATATAAAGCTCGCATGGTTGCCAAAGGGTATACACAAACATATGGGGTTGATTATTCGGAAACATTCTCACCAGTAGCTAAGATGGATATTGTTCGAGTTCTACTGTCGATTGCAGCAAACAAGGATTGGCCTCTACATCAGTTTGACGTGACTAATGCCTTCCTCCATGGAGAACTGAAGAAGAAGGTCTATATGGAAATTCCCCCTGGATTCTCTGATGAGTTCGGCGACGGGGAAGTATGCAAACTGAAGAAAACTCTCTATGGCTTAGAACAGTCTCCAAGGGCCGGGTTCGGAAGATTTACAGAGGCGATGAAGAAGTTCGAGTATAGTCAAAGTAATGCTGATCATACGTTATTCACAAAGAAGAGAAGAGAGAAGATTATGTTCCTGTTGATTTATGTGGATACATGATCATCACTGGGGATGACTTAGAAGAGATAGATAAGCTGAAGAAGAACTTGGCTATAGAATTCGAAATGAAGAACTTGGGGCACCTCAAATATTTCTTGGGAGTTGAAGTGTTGAGATCACGACAAGGAATCTTTATCAATCAAAAGAAATACATATTAGATCTTCTAGCAGAAGTCAGGATGGTTGACTGCAAACCTGCAGAAACTCCAATAGCCCTGAACCATGGTTTGCAGATAGTAGAGGGAGCTCCATTGGCGGATCGTGGAAGATATCAACGTCTAGTTGGGAAGTTAATTTACTTATCTCATACCAGAATTGATATAGCTTATGCGGTAAGTGTAGTGAGCCAATTTATGCATAAACCCCACGCTGATTATCTTGAAGCAGTAGTGAGAATTGTAAGATACTTGAAGGGAACTTTTGATCATGGAATTATGTTAAAAAAGAATAATCATTTGGAGATCCATGGTTACACGGATGCAGACTGGGCAGGAAATCCAATTGACAGACGATCTACTGCAGGATATTTCACCTTTGTGGGTGGAAATTTGGTTACATGGAAAAGCAAAAAGCAGAAGGTGGTAGCACTGTCCAGTGTTGAGGCTGTGTTTAGAGGGATCAAAAGTGGATTAACTTGTGTACTATGGTTGAGGAGATTAATGAAGGAGTTAGACCTATTGTCACCAAAAACTTGTCAACTTTTTTGTGACAACAAAGCTGCGATCAGTATTTCAGAAAATTCTGTTCAACATGACAGAACGAAACATGTGGATGTTGATAGACATTTCATAAAGGAGAATATCGAGGCTGGGATTGTTGCACTTCCTTTTGTTCGATCTGAAGATCAACTCGCAGACATACTGACCAAGGCAGTAGGCACTAAAAATTTCCAGAGTGTACTCAACTTGAGGGGGAGTGTTAAACAAAGGAAGAAATATTACCAAATATTATAGGAAACTAGGTAGGAGCTTTTACCTTATTTAAATTGATGTAAGTTAGGCATATTATTCTTTCCTTTGCAGAGACTCCATAGCCTATATAAGGGTGGAGAATGCATGTAACTTTAATTCAGAACATCAATGAAAACAATACAATCCCAAATCTCAAATTACAACAGTGAGTGATTGTATAAAACCGATCAATTGAAAGAATGTGGAGAGAGATCGTGTGATTGAGGAAGATATGTATATTATATACAATCTTATGAATTCCGTTCCATATTTTCAGAGGGGCAGATTTTGTGGAAACAGATTTGTGAAATAAACACACGACAATTAGGGGATTAATTGGGCTGATCTGCAGAAATAATGAAGTTGAATTGGAGAAAATATTCAGAGGTCCATCCACACCACCATGGCACTATGAGGTGGTGTGTATAACCAATCATTTATTGACATATAAGAATTTAAAATGGCACATATCCAACTAGACATGCAATTATTTAGGAAACATTTATTGTACCACTTTTATGAAAAATGCATAATATAAATATGGATATTACCAATATAGCTTCTATATATATTTCATATTTATATTTGCACTTACAATAATAATAATATCATTAAAAATATAATCCTACATCATTTTGTTAATATTATTTTATGTGTATGATTTTCTTTTTCTTACTTTTATATACATAAATAAATATATGTACGTATTTTAATTATGTTGTCAAATTTTTAATTTATGTTGTCAAATTTTTAGTTATATGCACACACATATTTATTTATGTATATTATTATTATTATTATTGTAAGTGCAAATATAAATATAATATATATATATAGAAGCTTAAAATATATTGGTAATATCCATATTTATATTATGCATTTTCCATAAAAGTGTTATAATGAATGTTTTCTTAATAATTGCATGTCTAGTTGGATGTGTGCTCTTTTAAATTTCTATTTGACAATAAATAATTGGTTGGACACACCACCTCATCATGCCATAGTGGTGTGGAAGGAGTACCGAATATTTTCTCGTTGAATTGGGGCTCAAAAGAATAAATGGGTTTCCTCAAGAAAAATAATTTGACTTGTTATAAAATAAATGTAATAGGCCCAAAATGTAAAATCCTTCTCTCGACAAAAGAAACAAAGGCGAAAAAAATTCAGATGCACAAACGACGTCCTTTCAAGAACAAATAAAAGGTAGAAAATGTCGGGGTGTCACAATTTTGTTATATATTTTATAAAAATATCTACTTGCATACTTGTAATGTAATTATAATTGTAAAATAATTAAATTTGAGAAACATGTAGGACAATTGAATTTACGGGATAAATATTTGGTCAATATAACAAACACATGAAACAAGAAGAAAAATTATCCTAATAAAAATAGAAAAAAATGATTTATTTATATGCAAAATTTTTAAGCAAAATCCAAAAACAAAAACTTTTGAAAATAATAAACAATTGACAACCAAATTCAAGAGATAAATACTGAAATCGCAAAGTGAATTAATTATAGGCAAAATATATCAACCGTTTATTGATAAAGACACGATATTTAAGTGAAAGAAAAAATACATGAAAAGCTGTTGAAAGAATAAAAAATGGGTGCTTAATTTTATGCCAAAACGGCGTAGTATAACAGCACAGCATGCAATGTTGTGATTCCTCCCACAGCAGAGGATTTCTGCCTCATATTCCATCAACTTATTTCACTCATATTTTATTATAAAACTAATACTCCACATATAAGTGGAACTCATAATCCACTAACATATTCAACCCACTTTTCCTTACATTTTTTTAAGTCGTGCACATACCAAATATGAATCCTATTGTGGGACAGAGGTAGTAAGTACTCCCTCCGTCTCATAATAGATGGCATACTTCGGGATTGACACATGACTTTAGGTGATGTTGTTTTGTGTTTTAGGTGGAGAGAGAAAATAGTATGTATTTATATTAATGTGAGAGGGAGCTTTTTCCAGAAAAAGAAATGTGACATCTTTTGTGGGACAAACTAAAAAAAAAAAGTGTGACATCTATTATGGAACAGATGGAGTAATATATTAAGACATATTAACATTATTTTGGGCTATCAATATAATTGGAGTCAATATCCAACCGAAATTTATTAAGAAAGAGTGATATGGATAAAAAAAGATAAAGTATGAGAGATATGAAAAAAAATGTGGGTAAAGTCTAAAAGATAAATTTTTTATTTTTAGAAATAGCACTGTTTTTTATGGACATATTTTAAAATAATAAATTGTGACTTTTTTTTGTGGAAGGATGGAACCCGAGAAATTAAAATTTGGCCATGAAATCTGTAACATCCCAAACTTTTGAACCTTATTATTATTATTATTACGAGCATAACTACAAATAATTATAAATAGGTGATGACTGTAGTATTCAAAAAACTGTCCCTTTGTATTTTAAATATCGATCTTTTGAGTTATAACGAAATCAAGACGAAAGATACAAAGAAATTGATTGTTTTACCACGATTAATTTAAAATTATAAATCCGGATAATAGTACATGATATCCGATACATGCACGAGAAGTTCGATAAAGCCCAACATTTCAAACTAGCAAATCCTAGTCTATTACAATTGAGGAGAAAGATGTGCAAGTCCCGGACAGCTTGTGCTACAAGGAAATTCGATAGATCGACAAGAATCGCCCATGCTCCTTAATTGGATGTTATTTCCTACAAAAGAAGAGAGTTAGAGAAAGATGATTAAGGGAGGAGATTTACTCCACATCCAATCATAATTCTACAGAAGATTTTAAATTAAAGAGGGCTCTCTACTTTGCAAGTTACAAAGAGGTAGAGGATTTGCAAATCTCTGATCAAATCTATAGGGGTTTCGTGAATACAGTAGAGATGCAAATAGTATGATATCCAATGGCCATTATCAATTTGACATTAAATGCTAGAATCTTGACACAAGGTTTACCATATCTTTTGGCAGTAAACCTCCCCAGATTAAACCTCCCCCATGTTAAACCTTCCCCAAGATTAAACTCCCTCTACTTGCATAGCAACTTGCAATGAAATACCAACTATATAACCCCAGCCTTACAACTTCAGGAAACTCATCACTATTAAACATTCTACAAATTCTCTTCATACACACATATAGAATAGAGGAGTACGAGGAAGAAGAGTTGCATAGAGTTGCAGATAATCTTAAGATCAAGCCCTACAATCTAACAACACTTTGTTCCCACATCAAAAGGTAAACACAAAGCCCTTCTTTTCTTTCATATATGTACAAGCATATGCATTTGATTAGGAAATAGAATCTGTCACGACAAACTTAACAACGTATTTCACCATAGAGTCTTCCAAATAGCAAGGCATATAATCACAAATCACCAAATTCAATAAATAGAACCAAAGTAGGAACCTACTATCTTAATAACTACTACCTCTGTCCCTGAAAATTTGATACATATTACTATTTTAGTCCGTCTCTGAAAATTTGATACACTTCACTTTTACCATTTTTGGTAGTGGACCCCATATTCCACTAACTCATTCTTACTCACATTTTATTATAAAACTAATACTTTAAAAGTAGGACTCACATCCCACCAACTTTTTCAACTCACTTTCCATTACATTTCTTAAAACCCGTGTCGGGTCAAAGTGTAGCAAATTTTGGGGGACGGAGGTAGTAGAAAGAATGAGGAATCTTATCTCAAATCTGCCGGATTTCCAGCGACGACACTCCGGCAGCCCGCACCTCTCACTGGCGAGGATGAGTTCACAATCTCTATAATTTGCAAATTACACACCAAACTTTTAAATCAAAGATTAAATCTTTAGAAATAAAACCAAAAAGGGAACAGAATAGAATTTTCCTAACTTACCTCTAGGGAGTCAGTGAGGAGGCAGCGGCCGGGGCTGGAGTGGCGGCGCCGGGAAGCTGCTCCGGCAGCGTGAGGCGCGGAGAAGAAGCGGCGAAGCCGCTGTGCATGCACAGCAGCAGGCAGATCGGGAGAGAGAGGGGCAGCGGCGGCGTGAGTGTGGGAGAGATTCCCTACTCGGGCTAGTGTACACCAAGGACCGTGAGCCTTCTTTCGAGTTGGCCGGTCATTGTGACCGTGGAATGTGGCCACATTCCCGGCACCAAAATGAAGTTCAGATGTGGTATATGTTCCAGGAAAATGGATCGTCCGATCACAGTTTTTAAGAGAAAATGATTTTAATGTTCTCGGGCATTTTCAATAAAACCCCGAGTTCACTCAGTTATGGCTTGACAAAACCAGTTTTTATGAAAATATATTTCGGCATTGTGTTCACTAAGTACATCAAGTACTCAGCCCTGCATATGTTTTAAAAATGTGCAGGTTAAGCGGTGATGACGAAGGGCGGTGTTGAGCAAAGATGGCGAATGTGTTTCAGTATTATAATGTTCGGATGAATCGTGTCTCCATACACGGTGTCATTCTCTCTTGACTCTTCCGCTGCAGTATAAAAGTTGAACTTATGTTCCTTTGTATCATGCACTCTGATATATTTTGTCAGTTATTCCAATTTGATTTTGTTCATATCAGTTTTGCCGAGATTCCCCTTTCTTCCCCGCTTCTTTAATCCTCCCCTAATTGCGATAAACCGCGTTTGCTATACTTAGCAAAGTGCGGTCGTGACAGAGTGGTATTAGAGCAATTTTTCTTTCCGCTCTGGACCCAGGAGTCTTCTTTCAATGTTAGTCTAGATTTGTATTCCTAGACAAAAAGGTTAAGCGCCATAGGCTCAACTCCCCGACTCGTCGCCCCGCTCAACCAAGAGAAGAGGTAACTTTTTACTCTTTGAAAAGAAGAAAGAAAAGTTGTTGACAGGTTATATCCAGTTAAGGAAGAGGAAACGTATTCCCTTTAAGGGACAGAAGTGAAAAAGGAAAGTGAGTTTTTGAGAAATGAGTGAGATTTGAAATTTAAAAAGTTAGTTATTTAATTCAAAGTTAAAGTGTTTTTGAGATTTTGAACTCAGATAAATAGTTGATTGTCAATGTGAAAGTTTTCTTTCGATGTGGTTATTTTTTTGTGAAAAGTTTAAAATGCTTGAAAGAAAAGGGTATCTTTTTAGAGCACAAGTATAGTATAGAGAACTAATACGTTACTCACAGAACATAGAATGCTTTAGGATGCATGCCTCTCATCTAAAAGAATATGGTTCGACCTCGAATCACAATGATTTTACTATCGTATTCTAGAACGATTAAAATTAAACAGAACATAGAAAGAAGTTGAGAAAAGGAAAAGAACTCAAGAGGAAATGAATTTTAAGCTATAATAGCAAACGACTTTGTTAATCTATAGGTGTTAACAAATCAGGATGTTACCGAGGAGAGTCGGACGGCCAAGAAGGAACGAGCGAGTCCCAAGGAATGAATATGAATGTTATGAGGAACGGGATGATATGCGTCCACCACCTCCACCCCCACGACGGCGTGTAGAGGAAACATTTCTCAAACAAAACCCGCCTATATTCGATGGGATGGGAGACCCAGCTAATGCCGAGACGTGGATACGCAACATGGAACGTATTTTCAATCTACTACAATGCACTAATCCAGAACGACTAAATTGTGTTTCTTTTCAACTGGAGGGCCCGGCTGACTATTGGTGGGAAGCTCGGAGAAAGATCATGACTCCGGAACAACTAGCACAGCTAACTTGGGAAGATTTCAAGGAACAAATATATGACAAGTTTATCCCACGGAGTTATCGAAAGGAAAAAGAAGTCGAGTTCTACAACTTAACACAAGGCAAAATGTCTGTGACTGATTAAGATAGAACGTTTTGCAACATGTCCGGTTACGCGCCTGCGCTAGTTGACACTGACGCGAAGATGGCAGCGAAGTTTTGTGGCGGTTTGAGGCATGAGATAAGAATGACACTAGCAAGTCAAGGGGAACTACCCTACGCGGAATCTTTGAGACGTGCGTTGGACATTGAGGCAACCATGCCTAAAGAGGATGCATCAGTACCTACACCACTACTGTCACAGCAACAACATTACTCCCGAAATAAGAGGAAATGGGATGAGGATCGGACTCCATATGATGCCAAGAGGCAAGAACCCACCAGAAATCAAATGCAATACGATGGGAGACGAGACATTCCCAGTCAAAGAGGTGAATACGGACCTAAGGTCCCACTTTGCATTAAGTGCTCCAAGCACCACTTTGGTGTGTGCAAGGCCGGCACCAATGAGTGCTACAAATGCGGCAGGAGTGGACATTTCTCCAAAGAATGCCCAAATAAGAAAGATGAGATGAGGGTAAGAAAGTACTACAATGGATCACACCCACAACTTCATGCGCTTCAGGCCGAAGTAAATAGAGACCCATCCCCACCCACCTACCAACACCGGTACCAACACCAAGGCTACGAAGAAGCTTCTGGGGAATTGGAAGACAAGATGATGAGATAATAGTAGCACCAAATTTCAGGACAAAATTTCGTTTAAGGGAGGTAGAATGTAACATCCCAAACTTTTGAACCTTATTATTATTATTATTATTATGAGCATAACTACAAATAATTACAAATAGGTGATGACTGTAGTATTCAAAATACTGTCCCTTTGTATTTCAAATGCTCCCTCAATTCTCAAGCCATATTTTTAGCCGTAAGATCAAGAAATAGGATCCAAATTAGATCATTGAGGAGATTTTGAGGAGATTTTTAGGCAGTTAAACCTCCCCAAGTTGGATAGCAACTTGCCCAAAAATAACAACTATACAAACACCAACATTTCCAAATACAGCCACCCATCACAATCAAACATTCTCTTCGCACCCACATAGAATAAAAGAGTACGAGGAGGGAGAGTTGCAGATAATTGGAGGATCAAGTCCCCAATCCAACAACACTTTGTTTTCACAGCAAAAAGGTAAATCCCAAACCCTTCTTTTCTTTCATATATGTACAAGTCTGCATACATATAGTTGCAAGTAGAATCTGCCCAAAGTTAGCATTTCACACCAAGATTTACATGTTTCACCATAAATCCTCCAATTAGCAACACATTATTCAAGAGTCACCAAATCCATAGAATAGCCAACCCAAGTCCTACAACCATAGTAAAAACAAGTCAAGAAACTTATCTCCAAAATAGGATTCTGCCGAAATTCCGGCGACTGAGTTTCGGTAACAGCCCCCACCCCAAATCCATCTCTAAAATCGCAGCCTTTACAAATCTACAAGTTAAAAATACCAAGGCTTTGAAATTAAAGATTAAATCTTTAGAGTTAAAACAAAAGGGATAAATGATAAATTGGCCTACCTTACCTGTCGGTGCATGGCGGTGATGGCGGCGGAATCCGAGAGGGAGAGATGGAAGGCCGCAACGGCGAGCCGCCACGCGCACAGCAGCGACGGCGGCGGCGCGAGCAGGTCCGAGAGAGGGAGAGATTAGAGGGGGAGAAAGAGAGAGAGAAAGGAGAGGGGAGTGGGGGAAGAAAGAGAGAGAGGGCGCCACCGGAGGCGGCGACGGCGGACGGCGGCGCTGAGGATGGCGGCGGTGGTGGCAGCAATTGAAAGGGGAGGGGGGGAGTTCCTCTAATTTTAGGTTACGGTGAAATGAGGAAGAAGATAATTGGGAGTATATATATAGTTTATTGTTTTATTATTATTTGCTATTGGGCTAATGATAATTCATTTGGGCTAGTGAAAAAGAAAATGAATCTAGGCCCAACCTTTTAATAATTTTGTGCTGCAATAAATAAATGTAGGAAGGCCCATTTTCAAAATTTAATTATATTTTAGACTATGTTTTAAATCAAGGTTTGATTAATATTTTTTTTTCTTCTCGTGATGTAACTAAGATAAAATAATTGTTCTTTGGATTTATCTTAGAGTTTTGCATAAGAGTAAATTTTGAAGTTAAGCATAAAGTTCAATTCAATCGAAGCCGGGAATAGTGAAAGAAGAAACATTAAATAATATGCGAGTTTTAGAAATGTCTTAAAGAATAGAGAAAAATAAAAGGGATTAATTAGGAGGCATGCATTCCTATTAAAGTTTAAGATTTTATTGAAGTCTAATTAAAGTCTAACTAGTGTGTTATATTTATATTGTGATGTTTTCAAAAAAAGGTTATCTCCGCAAGTCAAGGTCAGAGCAAGAAATTCAAGTTAAGGAAAAATTAAATGAACGAGGTGGGCTTTCGAACTAAAGTATTCTGTGGGCTTTCTATCCTACATTATTATGTGGTGAAAAATGCTTTCAGTTATTTAAATTCAAAGTATGTTTTGTCTTGCCATGTTTTTTTTGTTTTGAGCATTACCTATATGTTCGTCTAGAAAGGGGAGCGTCCCTACTAGACCAGTTATGTTGTGAATCGAATTCGGGTCTGAGTTTGGGACCCCGAGTTCACTCAGTTATGGCTTGACAAAACCAGTTTTTATGAAAATATATTTCGGCATTGTGTTCACTGAGTACATCAAGTACTCAGCCATGCATATGTTTTAAAAATGTGCATGTTAAGCGGTGATGACGAAGGGCGGTGTTGAGCAAAGATAGCGAATGTGTTTCAGTATTATAATGCTCGGATGAATCGTGTCTCCATACACGGTGTCATTCTCTCTTGACTCTTCCGCTGCAGTATAAAAGTTGAACTTATGTTCCTTTGTATCATGCACTCTGATATATTTTTTCAGTTATTCCAATTTGATTTCGCTTACATCAGTTTTGCCGAGATTCCCCTTTCTTCCCCGCTTCTTTAATCCTCCCCTAGTCGCGATAAACCGCGTTTGCTATCCTTCGAAAAGTGCGGTCGTGACAAAATCATAGTACTTTGGTAGTAATATTTTAAGGGGGTTAGTTATGACTAATTATCTTATAATTATTCATCTAGGATTGAGTTGTGGGATTGAATCTCATGAACCAAATACACTACATATTTAATCCGAGATAGAATCTTGCAAACCGAATACCCCATATGGGATTAATTAGAGCATCAGCAACGCGTCTCATCGCCATCTCTATCTCGTCCCGTAGAGACGAGACGACGACGAGATAACATTGCAACCTCCATCCCGTCTCGAAGAGACGAGCCAACGCGTCCTGTGTCTCGCGCGGAAGGGCGTCGCGATGAGTTGTCTTGCTACGCGCCTTGGCGACGTGGCGTGCTCCGGTTCGTGCGTGACGCCCACTCGCTGGCCCGCGAGTGGGCGTCGTTTATAACCGTTTAAAATATTTTTTTTTGTTTTTTTCAAAAACAAATTCAGAAAAATTCGAAAATAAAAAAAATAAAAATATAGTACTCCCTCCGTCCCCTATTTAGAGTCACATTTTTCCATTTCGGTCTGTCCCCAATTAAGAGTCACACTTCATTTTTACCATAAATGGTAAGTAGGTCCCACATTCCACTAACTCAATTTACTCACATTTTATTATAAAACCAATATAAAAAAATGGGTCCCACATTCCACTAACTTTTTCAAACCAACTTTTCTTTACATATCTTAAAACTCGTGCCCGGTCAAAGTGTGACTCCTAATGGGGGACGGAGGGAGTAATTTTTAATTTTTGTATTTTTCAATATTGTAATAAAAATTGAAAATAAAAAAATAAAAATAAAAATTAAAAATACTCCATAGGATTTCAATTATGTATTTTTCGTATTTTCAAATGTTGTAATTTTTGTGGTTTTTAATGATTTAATGAATTATTAGTATTAATTTAATATTTTAATGAAATATTAATTGAATTTGTTGGAAATAAAAAAAAAATAAAATTGAATGAATAGTTAAGGGATGAGATGGTTAAGAGATAGAGGGACGCGAGTGTTGTCTCTTAGTTAAGAGATGTAGTGAAAAGTACAGTAAGACCCATGAATAATTAATGGATGAGATGGTTAAATGCTGAATAAGAGATAGTGCCGTGGATTACCTTATAATTTATATACAATTTGATGTAATAGGCGTGAAGCATGGGTGGAATAGCAATTTGATACTATTACTCATAAAAATAGACTAGCGACATTTTACAATTCACTCTAATTAAGCAAAGTAGCCCAAATCGGCACATATTTTTAAAACCTTACAACAAGCAATGGCCAACATCCTAAAATAATCACAAAATTTTGATCATATACGGCATTTTTTTTTTTTTTTTTTTTTTTTTTTTTTTTTTTTAAGTTAGTACATCTCCCTCTATTTTATATTTTATGTTAAAAATGTTTCACTTTATTTTGGTTGTCAGATTTTATGAATTATTAAGGGGTATTAGTTCTTAATAGTGTGTTAGGTGAGCTAGCAAAATAAAGCATAGGTGGATCACTGGAGGTTATCGGAAAGTTGACGCGGAATTCGCCGGAATTCTGTTCTTGTAACAAAACGTTATTGTTTAACTTAGACCATCTCCAAGGGTACACTAAAACCTAAAATGTGATGGGTATTTAGCTCCAATAGTACTCAAAAACCAATCCTATTTTTGGTTTTTGAGAAAAAAATACCTATCTTTAGGTTTACACTAAACCAATACCTAAAAGTTTTTCAAATTTTGTGAGTAAAAATGTAACACCCCGACTTTTATTACCCTAAGGCTTAGAACATCGATCTATATATATATATAAGTTTCGCGTCTAAACTTTTTCTTTTACTTCTCGTTATGATTAATCGTTGTGAAGTATATTTTGAGTAGTGAACAAAAATAGTAATATTTCAATATAAAGTTTGCTCTAATAAAAGTCCGTTTGTGAAGACCGAGTTTCAAATAAAAGTCCGTACACGAGTTCAACGTTTAAGTAAAGATTAACTAAAAATAAAATACTCTCCATGCCCTTCGGATCTTGCTCAATAGTCACGCCTTGAATCCCGATACCTACACGAATGGATAAGAAGCGTGTTAAATCAAGACGAGACGATCGACGAAATCAAATCACATCAAACACGCAAATCAAACGGCGGCTCACGTTTTCCAAACGACGGCTCGCGTCTTTTTAAGCGACGAGACATAATATTCTTTCCTTTTTAGGTAAAAGGAATGGTTGATTAGCCAACTTGCCTCTTATGGCAAAAAGTCCATAACCTTTGGACATTTCACCTCCACATATGAATCAAGTTTTAACCATATAAACTCATGCACCTTTCTTCCTTATAAATACCACACCATATCATCCTCTACCTTTTGGCTCCTTCAAAAAAAATTCTCTAAACAAAATTCTATCAAAATGAGAATGTATATAAGTGTTTGAAGAAGAGGAGTCCAATTTCCTACTCACTATCATTCTTCTCTTCCTTTTCTCAAGGTAATTCTACTAATAACTATTTTCACTACATAGCCATTTTCATATCATCCAAAGCATGAACATTAGGATTTTTCCCATGACAAACACCATATTATTTTTGTATGCCTTTTCCCTTAATGGTTTTCATATCAACTATGCATATGACTTTTTAGAATAGCTTTTGCCTTAACTAAAGAAAACTTGGACAAAGAAATCAATTAAGCAATGCCTAAGCTCTTAGACAACTTCATCGCACAATAATAACGATCTTGGAAAGCTTACCTCGTGAGTGAAGGAGCTGCCGGACCCCGGAGGTGCTGCCCGGCAGTGGCCCACCGGCGGCGATGGCAGTCCGGCAACTTTCTGGCAGCATTCCGGCGGCTGTCCGACTTTTCACAACGAAATTAATCTCTTTTGACCCCGTTTTCACGATCTATCCAAACCTACACTTTTCAAGACTTAATTGTTAGTTGTAAGCCCTCAATTTAAGAAAAACAAAGAAGAAGAGAAAGAAGGAAGAAAAAAAAGGGGGGGGGGGAACCCTACCTCTCGGTCAACGGCGGTGAGACCGCCGTGTACCCTGCAGCGACGGCGGCAGCGGCCCACCAGCGACGGCGGCAGCGGCCACCGACGACGGTAGCAGCTGCCTGGCGACAACGGCGGAGGTGGTGGTCCCCGACGGCAGAGAGAGAAAGAGAGACCGAGATAGAGAAAGAGGAGAGAGGAGGGACGCGACCGGCGGCCGGCGTCGCTCACCGGCGATGCCAAGACCGCCGGCAGAGAGTGACGAGTGAGTGAGATGTTGGAGTGAAGGGGAGAAACGTTTTTTTTTTAAAATAAAAGAGAGAAGGGAGGCTAATTCTTTTAGTACAATTAGGGCACCACACTTTTGGGCTTTCATATGGGTTCATCCTTTTATGTTGGGCTTCTCATTGTTATGGGTCAAAGTGTAGAAAAGAATAGGAATAAGTAGCCTATTTATTTTGGGCTTTGAAGCATAAGTAATAAAATGGACCTTATCTCTAAATTTTTTCTTGGATGCAATATTACTTGAATTGTTTGAAGCTTTTAAATAATTAAATAATACCTTATCCTCCTTAATTAATTAATTAAATTTCTTGAAGTTAAGAATGTAGGAGCTAAGTGAACCACCTCCCAAATAATAAATTTTAAGGCCCCTTATGAAATAGAGATCCACATTTTAAGTGGGATGAAGTTATCTTGATCGAACCCCGAACGTAGGACGCATACTCCATGTAGGATCATTTCATGTCATGCACCTTATGTATGTTCATAAAACTAATTTAAATCATTATGCTATTTCAAGAAGGGCGTGTTCGCGGAGTTTAATTTCCAGGCCAAGCTCTTGTAGCATTTCATTTGGAAGCTTTGAGGTGGGCTTTATATCCAACACATTAAGTGTGGATAAAATTATCAAATATATGAAATGATTTTTGTTTGATAAAATTGCACTTGCTTTTTTTTTCAAATGTTATCGTGCCATAAATTATTTATTTTATGATGCCAATCTGTTTGGCGATGCCAAAGGAACGAATGAAACGAATTCGGCTCCAATAGGAGCAAGATCCTATTCGAGTTAGTGTACACAAAGGAATGGACCGTGAGTCATCGTAAGGGTTGGCCGGTCAATGTGATCGTGGAAGGTGGCCACCTTCCCGACACACAATGAACCATCAGATATGGCGGATTGATGGAATGAACTTAGCTTGATCAAGCGAACTTTATGAAAATGAACTTAGTAAGCTCGGGCCTTTAAGAGAACCCCCGTGTGTTACTGTGATGGCATGATAATAACTTTTTCTTGTATGTGTATCTTTCGGCAATGTGTTCACTGAGTACCCCGTACTCAGCCCTGCATGTATTTCTAAATGTGCAGGTTGAGCAGGTGATGAACTGGTGGCTGAGTGGAGTTGGGGGTCGTCTCATCCGTGGCATGTGTCTTCATACACATGACCACATGGTTACAACTCCTTCCGCTGTGCTTTTGTTGTGGTATTTTGTAGTAGATGGGTCATAGGAAAAATGATCAGTAACGAGTGACTTGTGATAAACGCTCTTTTAAATTTTCATGATCTTTTGTTGTCTTGTGAACCTCTTGTACCTTATGAAGAAGTACTTGTGTGTCTTGTTGTTGATTCTTCGTCCCCTTTCTATCCCCTCTTCTTAATTCCCTCCCCTGGTCACGATTTACCGAGCAAGGCTATCCTTAGCAAGGCGCGGTCGTGACAAAAAAAGGTATAATATAGAGAATATTCTTTTAAGTTTGAGTTTAGTGTAAATGGTTGGAGTAAAATCAATATTTAGTGTGAGATTTACATTAAAATGAGTTTGAGTTTAGTGGAATGGTTGGAGATGCTCTTAGTAAATTTTGCACTCTTACATCGTTTCTTGGTTTTCTTACAATTACCCAGATTTTGTTCCTAAACGATTTTGAGTTTTTCTTTTAAAAACGATATTCAGTTCTTCTTTCAATCTCATAATCGATCAATTACAGGATCTGCTCGCAGCAGCTCGTTTGGTTCTCCATTGAAGACATTAGAGGAAGAATCAATGAAAAAGTATTCTTTGATTCCTATTGAAGCCCAATAGGGAGGAATCAACTCCTCTGTCACTATTTCAACATCCTCGCAGTTGGATATTAAAAAGCACCTTGTTCTTCTATTTCTTGCTGAATATAAACATACTAATAAAAGCTTCTGTTTCTTCTACCGTATATTTATATTGGGTCGAGTGATGAGGTGTAGAAGTAGAAGGACAAGTGTGGGGACGAGTTCGGTGTTGAGAGCAGCGTATAACAGGATCAAGGTTGCAGAATTTAACACATGAAGTAGAGCTTTCTATCAGCAGGGAAGGTTTATTACAACGAGATTTGTCAAACTGAAGAGCGGGGATTTGGAGATTAGTGAGTTTGTGTTTTTGTATAAATCTTTGCATAATTTTGTGTTAGAAATATCTTCATTTTGACCCTAGAGTCTTATGTGATTGATTAATGCACAATTTTGGCAGAAGCTGGACTTCGTAGATTTATACTATAAGTTACTATGTAAAAACATTTACCTGGTTCTATTCCTGCTTGTCTTATGATTATTTGTATATATCATGATTCTTTGCTTCACTGAAGATATTCCCGATTTTGCAAAAGGTCATATTATATTGCTTAAAGGGACATTTAGTAGTAGCGCCTAACATCAAGATTTCTAGGTATGCCTAGAGAGAGTTTTAAGAAAACCTGAAATTGACTATATTGTTGGTGCGTGACAAGATTTTAGATGATCCTTTTGTGTTGTTTAATATGCTTGGGTTTGATTACTTGTGTAATTTTGAAACGTTAGGCTCATTTTTGGGCGGCATTGTTCTCTTCTATCTTTAACTAGCTATACTAAACAACTGGTTTTGAAATATTAAAGCCATAAAGAGTTTATAATTTTTGTTAATATCAATGGTAGGTTGAGAGTGATATACTATTAGGGGGTGTTCAGTTTACAATCCGAAATCAAATTTGTAGTGAGTTTGGTTCATGAGATTTAACTACACAACTCAATCCTAGATGGATAATCATTGGATAATTAGTCATAGCTAACCTTCTATGACTAAAATAATCTCACAACTCAATCCTAGATTATATTTTGATATTATTTTATCTTGAAAACCAAACACCACCTTAGTGGATAGTGGGATTTATATTAGTGTAATATGTAATGAAAAAAATTTCTACATTAAAAGTGAAGTAATTTTGTTGAACATATCAGATTGAAAAAAAAATAGTAGTACAATTTTTAGGAGACGGTAGCAGACTATTTTTACGAATTTACTATCTTTGATTATCTCTTAAATATTGCATAATGTATTTAACAGCCACACATGCGTATCACCAATCAAATTATAATGGCGTATATTTTTTTATAAATATCTTTACTGTATATTTTAGGAAAATTTTCTAAATATAATTTGACCTTTAATATTAATACCTCTGTCCCACAATGAGAGTCCACTTATGCTATTTTAGTCTGTCCCACAATAAGAACCCACTTTTGCTTTTACTATAAATGGTAGGTAGGTTTCACATACCACTAACTTATTCCACTCACATTCATTATAAAACTAATAAATAAAAGTGAGACCCTTACTCCACTAATTTTTTCAACTCACTTTTTTTTACATTTCTTAAAACTTGTGTCGAGTCAAATGTGGACTCCTATTGTGGGACGGAGGTAGTATCACTTAATATTGTCACATGCAAGAAAAGTTCATTCTTCAATTTTTTTTAAAGTAAATAATTTTAAAATATGGATACTCGTAAAAATTAATGTCACAATTAATAGATAATACTTGAATATTGATATATATTATTTAAAAATTAAATAATATCAATATATCAATATTCATGTATCGTCTTTTGAGTGTGATATTAATTTTTAAGAGTATCCATATCGTTAAAATATTTTATAATTATTTAATTATAAAAAGTTGAACAATAAACTTTGTTTGCATGTTTCAAAATTAAGCGATAATATTGAAGGTCAAATTATATTTTAAAAATTTGTCAAAAATTTATAGTAAAGATATTTATAAAAAAATTAAAAAAATATGAGTATCTGATAAGTTTACTCAAAATATATACCCTTCAAAGTATTGAGTGTATTTTTATCCGTAAAAACTTGGTAATAGAAAAAAAGTATTTCAATTGATATTAACTCATAGTTGACAGACTTCAAATGATATTTTCAAAATTCACGAACTTAAAATGATAATTTGACAAAGTTCATAGACCAAAAAAGATATTCCCTCTTTAATTAATCTAGAATCAATTGTGTTGCAACTAATAGAACTCTAAAAAAAAGAGCAAAGTAAGATCTAAATCTAATCTAATGGCTTCATGGGCTAGAAACAATTATGGCTCAGGTCGCAACGACGACTAACCGGGCCAAGGATCTACCAACGGCTTCTACCAACAGTCACAACGGAGAAACCATTGAACTTAGTGACCAGAAACCCTAGTCTCACCGGGCCAAGGACCTGTTAGAGTTTGTATACTAGAAATCACATTTCGAGTGATTGGATACTGCAAAAGTCTATAGTTTATTTTCCAATTAATGTAACAGATTATTTTTGTCGTAATGTTGTTATGTTTTACATTTAATGGATGTTTATTGCATATTTAAATGTATAATCAACGTAACAAAGTCTAAGTCTTTGTTTTAGTAGACCAGTTGTGGGCGTCGTCCACTGTAAGGTAACACGGTCAGTTCTGAACAAAGAAAATAAGAATTTCACAACCTAGATGGGCCTAGACTACCTATCGTGAAAGGTTGCAATGTTAGTCCGATTATTTCTAAGCCTTAATGAAATAAGATGACGTTGGTGTGGTATAACATTGAATTGGATCTAATAGCAAGACAAGTCTTTATGCTATCTACTGAAAGACGAGGTCTTGATAATTTTTTTCTTAATCAATGTACGTTAGCAATGAGCATACGGTATTGATTGAACACTACTTTGACTTGCCAATAGGTGCAGGTTTTTCATAACCCAAGAATCCTGGCATATTCGGTAGTGTAGATTAATATCTAGAGGTGCTAGGTATGCTATCATATTGAATCGTGTGCGAGCTGAGTCTCATTTGATAACGTTCACAAGAGGAGCTCGAAACGAGGACTTTATTATTCGGAACCTAGCTAGTTGAAGTTTGATTACTCTGTGAATAATAAATAAGTGTTTCTTGCTGAGTCTACACTTGGAGTAAATATGTTAATTAATTAAGTTCATAGCAGACACTAATTAATTAATGAACGTTTCTATCTTAAGCGCGGGAAATAAATATTAATAAATATTGGAAACCCAAATTACTTGTAATCTCGGATTTGGATGAGGAGTACAATATTACTTCTGTAGTGGCTGTTCGTAATATTCCAATATAAGCTTGTATTAAATTGTGGGTTCAATTTAATTAGAGAAAAGCTAATTGGGGGGGCCCATATCCAAAGCCTTCCATAGATTCCTGACTGGACCCAATGTGTGACTTAATATAAATAGGAGAATAAAGGAGACAGAAGACACACAATTTTAGAGACTAAAATTTCCCCCCCTCAGTGTGCAGGAGAGGGCGAAATTTTCATCCTTCAGCTCCCTCCGTGAACAGTTTTTCTATCCTCCATTATTCGAGTCCTTGTACTTTGGTGAGATCAGCCCATACTGATATCAACGTACTGTCCAGGAACCAGTCAGAAGATTCATTGTCTAGTAATCAAGATCTTCACGTGGAGAAGCGTGAACTATCTTCGATTCTTTGGAGAATCAGAAAGGTAAATTGGCTAACTCCGTATGAACATGTTTTAGGATTTCAATTATGCTAAAACGTGTATGAATTCAAGTTATGAGCATGATACATGTGATAATTGCGCGAATAGAATTTATCTAAATAATCTGCTAAATAGATCAGGATTATTATGTGATCGATTTATGCGTGCTTCCGCTGCCCCCCTTAACTATCCACAACTCCCATATTAAATTGATTAAAATTATTGTTAAGCAAAAATTGAATAAATAAAAAATGAAATCGAAAACTGTGTAAAAGGACCTTTAATTGAAATATGTTTTTATCCAATAACCTTTGATGATAATTTAATATACGATATTGATTTTTTCCTCCTAGGCTTTGGAATTGAATTGGAATTGAAATTCTATGGAATTGAATTGGAAGATTATAATTCAATTCCGAATCCTATGTTTGGTAAAATGAGAATTTATATAAAATTGAATTGACATGTTTGATAAATATACACACACCCTACACACAATACACACATTTCACAAATTACACAAATTCACACATTTCACACACTACACACATTTCACACACTACACACACTACATACACTTCACACACTACACACACTTCACTCACTACACACACTACACACTGTTCAAATGTGTGGTGTGTGAAGTGTATGTAGTGTGTGAAGTGTGTGTAGTGTGTGAAATTGTGTAGTTTGTGAAATGTGTGTAGTGTGTGAAGTGTGCGTAGTATGTAAAATGTGTGAAGTGTGTGAAATTGTGTAGTATGTGAAATGTGTGAGTGTGTGAAATAGGTGAAATTGTGTAGTATGTGAAGTGTGTGTAGTGTGTGAAATGTGTTTAGTGTGTGAAAATTGTGTAGTGTGTGAAATGTGTATAGGGTATGAAATGTGTGTAGTGTGTGAAATGTGTTTAGCGTGTGAAAATTGTGTAGTGTGTGAAATGTGTATAGGGTATGAAATGTGTGTAATGTGTGAAATTTGTGTAGTGTGTGAAGTGTGAATATTTGGAATTCCACTACTTTAGATATGGAATTCAAAATTGTGAAATTGGAGGATTTGGAATTGGAATTTAATTCTAAATCCAAAATTTTTTATAATACCAAACATTGGATTTGGAGTTGAATGCTTCAATTCCAATTCCACACCTCCAATTCCGTGAACCAAATGAAAGTGGGCTGAAGGAGGCCTATGAATCCAATTTACTCTCTCCAAGCCCAAATGATTAAATGATGAGAGATGTCGGCCATTTCCCCCATCCCTCTCCCGATAAATCCCTAAATAGAATCTCCATCTCTCAATAACTAATACCACACCACCGTTTCTCCGCCGCCTCCGATCGCGACGACAGACGTTATACCACTGCCTGTTGAAGCTGAGAAGTATTTGTATATATCTATGCTATTGAGATTGTGAGGTAGTGAATGTGAAGTGAAAGGAGTGTGGGAATAGTTGGATGTTGAGGTCGTAGGAATTAAATTGAAAACAATTCGTATTTCAAATTCAATTTCAACACACATTAATCAATTATAGACATGAGGCACGAATCTTCGTTATATAGCAACTTTTGAAATTGTTTCATGTGTTTTTGGTGCAGCGTGATCGCAAGCAAAGCACCCCCTTCATTTTGAGGATCGGAAAGCAGAAAACTCTTCCCTTCAGAGAGAGCTCCGCCAGGTTCAGCATAAAAAGGCTTCCCCCATCCAAAATCCACTAACGACAGCCTAATCCAGCTCGTTATCCCGATATTTGGGGCATTTTACACTGTTTTGGCTGCGAATTATGCCTTCCACATTCCGCATATGCAACTCCAAGTAATCCAAAGCATACCTCATGTATTCGTCGTCCATTCGAGCGATTGCCTCGTGCACTTTCTCCATCGCGAATCTCAACGGCTTCGATTCCATCTCCCAACCTCAGCAAATGCGCCCGTGTAGAATATCCCATTGCCGAAATAGCAAGGCGGGAGAGTGGGCCGTATCCTCTGTCGTGCGTCCACAGGTAACTGCAACTTCGTCTCCTGATCACTCGGCAAGCCGCCGGCAATGCTCACGCAGCGCCACACGTGGCCAGCCACCACCTCGAAAAATGGTATAATTCGAACCCCATTTTTTCTTGAGGGTGTTGATGTGGTCGCGGCTTAGCCTGAATGTGGAGAATGTTGTGCCACCATCGCCATCGAGAGGGGTTTTGAGCGGTGGAGGGGGTTGGTGCTCGATGTGGCAGAAGCGGGGCTGCGGGGGGTTGCGCGCCGAGAGGACGCGGGTCCAAGGAAACAGGTGGGACGGTTGTTAGGCCGTGGGCTATTGCTGACCACGTGTTGATGAAGTTGTTTCCAGAAATCCCGTCTGTTGTGTGATGCTGTTAAGGGCTTTTCCCTTAACCACTCCGCAGACTCCTCTCGACGGCAACTGACTTTCCAGCGCCCGTCTTCGGGTCGGCGGTGTTCTAGGATTTCCTAGGGTTTGTAAAATATCAACGAGATGTTGGGCAAATATTAATTTCATTCATGAGAAGATTATGAACAAAATAGCCTTATTAGACTAAGGACCCTAGGTTTGGTTCGACCTAATCCTAAACATCGGGAAAGAACCAACAAGAAAACCAGACGGAGCTTATAATTAAGCTCGACACAAGAATACCGAAAATAAAAGATAAATCAGTAACTACGAAAATATAACTATTTGGCGACGAAGTCGCCGAACTTGTTTGGAGGCTTCACGTTTCGCTTGGGCTCCGTCTTCGCGATTGAAGCCTCGTTACCTGCCGTTGGTGCCTCTACCAGCTCTCCCTGTCCACTGCCTGTACTCCTTTGTTCCGTCTCAGCCTCCTGCTGCTGTTGTGCGGTCGATGGCAACGTATCAACCCCCCTCTCCATAGCAACATCCTTGTCCTCAAGGAGCACATTCGGAAAATTCCTCTTCACCACATCCACCGGCTCCCAAGTCGGCGAAGCCGAGCCGTCTGACCAACGAACCAACACATGCTCCCGGGGTTGATCCCCCCGCCATAACACCGTCTTATCCAAAACCCGAACCGGATAGACAATGGTCCTGCCACCAAAGAAATCCGATGGCAGATCGGCCGGCGCGGCTGCGCTATTCCCTGAAATGGAAGACATTATGAATCTGACTCCCTTCCGGCAATTCCAATGCGATCAAGCACCTTAATTGTACCATAATAGCGCCTGGCCAACTTCACCGATAGAGGCCGGACGACCGAATGCTGCCTATAAGGCTGGAGTTTAAGCAACACCAAATCCCCAGGCACAAACTCCACATGGCGGCGATGCTTATTTTCCGAATCACGCATGCGCTGCTGGGCCCTCTCAAGATTACGACGGAGCTCAACTAACAGCTCGTTCCTCTGACGTATAAGCTCGGCCAGCGAAGGTGGCGTTGCCGCTGAAGGAGGCGCAAAGATCACGCTTGGAGGTTCTCTGCCGTAAAGCGCCTTAAACGGGGACATCCCCAACCCCGCGTGATGAAAGCAATTAAGGGCCAACTCTGCCCAAGGAAGAAAGTTCGTCCACTTTGAAGGGCGGTCCGCCGCAAATGCCCGCAAATACTGCGGGTGATAAGCAGCAGAGAAATTCAACTTGGTCCCACTAAGCCGCATAATTTCCTCCCAAATTTTGTTCAAAAATACCGAGTCCCTATCTGAGACCAGTGTCTTAGGGAAACCGTGATGCCGAACCACCGTATTAACAAACAAATGAGCCACCCTCAAAGCATCGAAGCGAGTAGGTAGTGCCGCGAAATGGGCATACTTAGATAGACGGTCCACCACCACCACAATCGCCGTATAACCCCGCGACGGAGGGAGGCCCGTGATGAAATCCATCGACACATCCTCCCACACTTGTGACGGAATAGGTAACGGTTGCAGCAATCCCGCCAGCTTTTGAGTCGAATATTTCGTAGTTTGGCAAACCACACAAGCCTCTACAAAACGGCGCACTTCCTTCTTCATATTCGACCAATAGAATTCCGCCGATAGTCGTCGTAGCGTTCTCTCGAAGCCCGGATGCCCAGCTGCTTGCGAACTGTGGTACTCCGCCAATAATGGCGCCCTAGCAAATGAGCGGGAGCTCACATAAATTCAATGATGATAATAAACCAAACCATCCACCCACGACAAATGGCTCGGTGAGCGCCCTTCCTTAATCTCCTTTGTAAGCTCGCGCATCTCGGGTGATGAGGCTGTCTCCTTCATTAGTAAATCGATCAGATTGGGAACCGGCTGACTGATCCCCACCAATAACGTACACGAGGACTCAGCATCGTCCCCCATTGTCTCATTGGAACTCGCACTGCTCCCCACACCGCTGTCCGGCGAACCATCGCGACGCGAGAGTGCGTCTGCTGCACAGTTGGAGGCGCCTTTCTTGTATTCAATTCTAAACTTGAAACCCATCAGTTTCCTCACATATAATTGTTGATCTGGAGTTTGTATCACCTGCTGAAGCAATTCCTTTAGGCTCTTCTGATCGCTGCGAATAATGAACTCACGCCCCAAGAGGTATTGCCGTCATTTCTGCACCGCTTCCAAATCACGTACAATTCTTTGTAGTACGTGGAAGCTACTCGACGCCGTGGGCCCGGCTTCTTGCTATAAAAAGTGATTGGGTGATTATCCTGCAAAAGAACTGCTCCAATGCCCAATCGGAAGCATCAGTTTCCAAGCAGAAAGGCCGTTCAAAATCGGGCAGTCTCAATACAGGGGCTGAGGTCATTGCCTTCTTTAAATTCTGGAAACCCGCCTCTGCCTCAGAAGAACAGTCAAACACATCCTTTTTTAACAGCTCGTTCAAGGGCGCTGCAATCCCGGCATACCCAGCGACAAACATCCTGTAATATCCAGTTAACCCCAAAATCCTCTAAGTTGCTTGACCGTTCGGGGTCTCGGCCATGCCGTTATCGCCTTGATTTTGTCGGGATCAGCCTTCAACGCTCCATCCTCGATTAAATTCCACGGATATTCCACCGAAGAACTGCAGAAAGAGCACTTTGATAACTTAACGAAGAAATTGTTGTCTTGTAAAATTCCCAAAACTGCCGCGAGGTGACGGGCGTGCTCCTCAGTCGAGGGGTTGTAGACTAAAATATCGTCGAAAAAAACGATAACAAACTTTTGCAGTATAGGCTGCAATATGGCATTCATTGCTGCTTGAAACGTGGACGGTGCATTTGTCAATCCAAAGAGCATCACCAAGAACTCGAAGTGACCATCATGAGTTTGAAAAGCCGTTTTGAAGATGTCTTCGTCATGCATTCTGATTTGATGGTACCCTAAGCGCAGATCCAATTTAGTGAAGACCCGAGCCTTCCCCAACTCGTCGAATAGCTCGTCCGCCGTTGGTATCAGGAAATGATCGGGAACCGTTGCATTGTTCAGCACCCGATAGTCATTGCAAAGCGGAATGTACCGTCCTTTTTACGAATCAAAAGCACTGGAGAAGAGAAAGGGTTGTTGCTGCGTTGTATAATCCCCTGATCTAACATGTCCTTGACCTGGCGCTCGATCTCATTCTTTTGAAAATAAGGGTATCGATAGGGGCGTACATTCACGGGCTTCGCACCTGGCAGCATATGCACTCGATGGTCGAACGGACGCTTAGGAGGTATCCCATCTGGCAGCCAAAAAACTGATTGAAACTGATCCAAAACCAGCCCCACACCTGATGGCAGATCAGAGGGAAACGTTTCCGGTTCAGTCGGAGAAGGATACGCAGTCTCCTGGTCCAGCAGCAGCAACTCGAAAATGTCAACGGTGTCTCGTGATGGCATAAGAGACGCCAAAGAGTGCAGAGTCATGCGACGCGGGGGGGAAGCACGCCTCGGAGAACTATTGGTTTGTCACCCTGAACAAACTCCAAGGTCTTTCCTGCGAAGTCCGCTGTCACTTTTCCCAACGACTCCAGCCAATCCATCCCGAGAACCACATCCGGCCCATGTACTGGCAGAATATGGAGGTCAACCAGAAAAGTAGTGCCCTGAACCTCTAGTTTCGTCTGCTTGGAGATATAAGAACATAATAGCGATTCGCCGTTCTCGACGATGACTCGGAAAGGTTGAATTGGTGATAGGGGCAAGTGTAAACTCTCTGCAATCCCCGGGTGGAGAAAATCCTTATCACTCCTAGCATCGATGAGAATACTCACTTCCCGTCCCTGAATGTGCCCCATAACCTTGAGAGGACGTGATCTATGGCTGCCCTTCATCGTATGGATGTGTGTGATATCTGTTTCCGCTAGCTCTTCTGTCGCCAGCCTCTCGAGATTGTCCTCCTCGAAGTCGTCCTAATCCTCCGCAAAGCAGAGGTGGCGCTGCTTACAAACAGGGCCAATAATCCACTTCTCGGGGCAGTAATAACAAAGGCCCTTCCGTGCACGTTCCGCTTTATCTGCCTGTGACACTTGAATCAACGGCGGTCGCTCCACTTTTGAGGAACGCCCATGTGTAACGGCTTGACCTGCTCCTTGACCCTTGGTCGAGGGTGGCTGGTTACGGTTGTCCCGGTTCTGCCACGGACGTCTAGATGTCGTCTGAATCTGTTGTCGGTCAATCTGTGAATCTGCCAGCTCCAAAGGGAGCGTCATTGTCTCAGCCAAGGATGAGGGGCGATGTAGGTGCAGCCGCTTTTGTATATCTGGCTTTAAACCTGCAACAAATAGTGTAAATAGCTCTGACTCGGGAATGCCCTGGACCCGGTTTAGGTTCATCTCAAACGTGTCGTGATAATCCAGAACCGACCCCGTCTGTGTTAACTTTTCTATAAGGCCAAAATAATTCTTAAAGCTCTGCCTATCAAAACGATGCCTCACATCCTCCAAAAAATCGTGCCAAGTTACAAAGTCATTATTTGCGCAGTAATTAAACACTCACTCCGCCGCCGGGGGATCGAAAAGCATCACTGCGTAATGCAAACGTTGAGCCTCTGGCATCATCATATGATCGAAATAGTACTGAACTCGGGATACCCAATTCGTCGCATCTGATCCATCGAACCTCGGTGCATCCATCTTAACCCGTTGTGGTTTCTCAAACGGTTGCGTATCCCTGCGAAAACGCTGCAGGGGTCCCAACAAGATGCTGGCCTGTCGAACCCAGGGTTAAATCCTCCGCCCCTATTGCGCGAGAAGTCGGTACCCCAATTGTCCCGGTTCCTATTGTCCCGGCGACCAGAATTCTGAAATCGGGGACGCTGCCCTCTGTCCCACGATCGTCGGCGACGACCGTCATCCTCCCCAAACTCCTCACCATCCCCATAACCCGGCGGCGGTTCGAATTCGTGCGTCATCATCGGCTCCAGATTATCAAACTTCCGGTCCGTTTCATCCCTCCATACATCCAGTTTATCGAATCGGTCTAGAAGCCGATCCAACTTGACGTTAACCGGGTCACCCGATGGTGGGTCCTCGGTAAGTCGTCCATCCAAATCGATTTCATCCAACGGCTGTCCATTCAGGCCACCAAAATCCCGACGAAAAGAAAGTTGATAGCGGCGCGACGCGTCTGGGGGTGGTGCCCCCCATACTCCTTTGTCGTTGTTGTTGTAGCGTTTCATCGAGTACAAACAAAAAGCACCAGATGTTAAGGGCTTTTCCCTCAAACACTCCGCAGACTCCTCTCCCTTCCCTCCGTCCCCTTGAAAATGACCACTTTTCTTTTTTGGTTTATCTCAACCAAGATGACTGATTACTAAAAATATATATGCATTTATTTCACTTAATTTATTCTCTCTACTTAACACACAAAATAAAGTTGCATAAAATCACGTGTCGCCTAAGGATTGAGTATTTTACTTGGGACAAAGAGTGTATAAACATTTGATTAGTAGAAATAGTGTTAGTGGATAATGAGGTCCACATAACTAGTAATGTAGTGGCAGACTTTTCAGAGATGGAGAAAGTATATAAGAATATCTTTTATCAATGTTAAAAGAACTGAAATCGGTCTCTTCATGAGCCACTCTTATCCTATAACAAATTGGCTCGTGGATGACCTCCTTGTAGTATTTACAACCATGTATTGAACCTATGCTCGCTCGGCTACATCAGTTTTAAAAGAGAACCGAAACCAATAACTAACCATGAATTGAATTAAACTAACTCCATTTTGCAACATTAATTCACGAACAAAATGTTTCTATCTACCTATAATTCTTGATTGCAATGTCACTTAGCCTATGTTTGAGAAGAATTGAAGGGGTGGAATTAGAATTGGAGTCTTTAATTCCAAATTTAATGTATGGTACCATAGATTTGGAATTGAAATGCAATTCCAAATCTTTCAATTCCAAAATTTGAATTCCATATCAAAAGTAGAAAATTAGAATTCCAAACAGTTATAAAATTAAATATTTTCACTATATATCCACAGCACGTACTTCACACACTACACACATTTCAGACACTTCACACTCTCTATGCAGTGTGTGTATTTTGTGTATAGCATGTGTAGAGTGTTTAGTGTGTGAAGTGTGTCTGTATGTATAATATGTGTATTTTGTATAAAGTGTGTGTGAGTGTGTATTTTGTGTATACTGTGTGCGCACAAATTCTTCAAATTCAATTCCATATCAATTACTACTTCATTTTATCAAACATGAAATTTGGAATTGAATTAGCTTCCAATCCATTTTTTTAGTTTTACGCGGCGGAGCTTCTTACCCGGCGGCGAAGTGATCGATTTGGATTCACTGGTTGTGCTTTGGTATACGCTGCTTCCGTCCATTTTTTTGGTTTAGTTTTCTTGAAAGGAGAATGAAAAGAATGAGGATAAGCCCAAGGCGTTAATTCTCTGGAAATGATAAGGAATGTTTATAGTTTCATTTTCCAAAAGGATTATTTTTAATTATGAAAACATGACAATACACGTGAATAAAGTTGCACGACAAAAAAAAAACAAGGGATTAACAATGGCAATATGCGTCGATAACAACATTTAAAAATGACAACAGTGAGACCGATCGAACCAATTTGCCAACAGTTTTTCCTCGAATTATCAAATTATCATTAACTAAACATGAACTATCAAAATTTTCATCAATATAAACTTTATTAGAAAATACTTTTAAGTGTATTTTGTGTATTTTGTGTGTATTTTGTGTATAGCATGTGTAGAGTGTTTAGTGTGTGAAGTGTGTCTGTATGTATAATATGTGTATTTTGTATAAAGTGTGTAACAACCCAAAACTTTGAAAGGATTTTACAACATTAAATAAAAGCACGATACAACGAATATTAGATATTTCAAAGCGGCACTAAAATATGAAAGAATCTTACATTAAGTTAAGAAAATATAGACGAGACATCTAATAAACTTTTGTGCTATTTAGCAATTATTTTCAATGACTATCCAAAGAATAAATTCAAAGTAAAAGTCGTAATACCCGATACACGAATCAAGTCTAATATTACAATATAATTAAAGCCTAGCCTATTATGATCGGAAGCGAAAGATGTGCAAGTCTCGGGCAGCCCGTTTGACAACACTGCTAGCATCCCAACAAAGTCCAACACGTCACCGACATCCGCCAATGGCAATCTCTAATTTGTAAAATCCAAAATATCACTAATGATATCTCAAAATCTATCTCATTTTGAGTTTTTGGATAAGATATTTCATACTAAATTAAATTCAAATTATTTTTAAAAATTTTGATTTAATTACATTTAAGTTAAAGTTAATTATCAAAATAGAAAAGAGTAGAAAGATACATAAACATAAAATAAGAAATAACGTGCGCAAAAGAACTCCAACGACACTGGAACGGAGGCGAAGAAGAGCACGCTTAAATAGAAATATACTGTATTTAACCTATATCCTATTATTATAAGATTTAAGTTATTGATTACTCTCTCCTACTTTATTTAAAAGTAAAAGTTAACACATTCTTCCTCACTTACTTTATTCTAGCTTTATTTTCTCTTCATTTCTCTACATTTTTCATTTTCTCCTTATTTTTCTTTACTTAATTCTCTTAACATAATTTTTCTTAAATCGCGTGCCAGAAAAAAATATTTCCACTACTATGGAACGGAGAGAAATAAGAGACGAGTAGAGTTAGTGGATTGTGAGGTCCATATTGCTAGTACTCCATCCGTTCCACTCTAAGTCATACATTTTCCTTTTTGAGATGTCCCAATCTAAATGACATATTTTTAAATATGGAAACATCGTTCTTTCTACTTTTTCTCCATTTCTTACTTATTCTCTCCACTTTACTTAAAAAACTGTGCTTAAATATGCGAATTAGAAATGCTCCACTTAGAGTGAGACAAATGGAATAGTATTTTAATGTTTAAAACTTTTCATATTTATAAATTAGTCTAATTTTGGTGAACGACCAGAAATGATAAAACTGGTCAATTTTTGTAGACAGGGGTAGTACATAAGTAAATTTTATATATAAATATATGAAATATAAATATTATAATTTTTAACTTTTATATTCTTCGTCCTGATAAATATGAAATATTTATTTTTCGGTGGATGTTATTTATTGTTATTTTATAAATTTAGTGGAGAGAGAATAAAGTAGAGATAATATTATTTTCATTTTAGGAAATGTGTAATTTTTTTATGGGATAATCCACAAAGGAAAACGTTTGTTTTTTAATAAAACATGGAGTATGAAGTACTTTCCAATAGTAGTATCTCCTGATAAATTTTAGCACTAGAAAAACCAATATAAACTTTAAGTTATTTTTAAAAACTTATCCATTAACCGAACCGCACATAAAATTATCATTTCCGTCAAATAATAAAAATATTATTGAGAAATTTGGCATAATGTACTACTAGGGGAGTGTTATATTGCTAACTCAATACTTAATTGCTAATTACAACTAAATAATAGCCATTAGATATTCAAATTAAAGGCTTAGATCATCAACCCTGAAATGTCAATACGATAAAAAAAAACGTTAATAAGGCCATAGAATTAATTCCAAAAAATATCAATAAGGGGTATTAATGTCAATTAACTATAAAATTAGTTATAACTAACTTTTAAAAGAAATCCCAAAACTTTAAATTCATATAACATATATCAAATTATAGATAATTTTATAAGGATTCCAACGATATCCTACAAGCATATGTTCCGACGTCAAAATTTGAAAAAAAATTCGTAAATTTTTAATTTTTTCGTATAGCAGAAATTTCAACATACTATATAAAATACGTCAATATAAGCAATGTGTTAACATTCTTCAATCATTGTGTTGACATTCTCAAAGCATTGTGTTTATATTTTCGGAATACTATATTGACATTTTCATCCAAAACCCTAATTTGGAGTTTTTTTTTTATCTTTTTCGATTTAATTAATAAAAAAGAAAATTACACGTGACAAATTGTAGACTACACGTTTCTAAAATTCTATGGCCTTAAATTAGTTGTAGTTAGAAATTAAATGATGAGTTAGCAATTGATCACTCTCATGTACTACTATAAACATGATATGATATATAAGGGTTATGAGTTGTGAACATGGTTCTAAAACTGGATGTGGACCAATTTGTAGAATCAATGAAAATAACAAAAGAGACTATTTTTTTTTTTAGAAATGCACGAAGCATTACATATTTCTCATTTACCACTCCATAATATTTCCATGATAAATTATTAATTAAAAATCCTATAAAACAATATATTTTCTCCGTTTCATTCTTTTTTCGATTGTCCCATTAAAAGTTTAGTCATTTTCTTTTACAAAATATAACTCATTTATCTCTTTCACTTTATTCTTTTACAATGTTCCTACTTTATTCTCTTTCATGTTTTATTCTCAGTACACTCCACTTAACTTGTTAAATAGTAATAGTATTCATTTCTTAATCTTTGTTCTCAAAATAAATGCTTCAATATTAATAGGATGGATGGAGTAATTTTTAGTTAACAAGATGTCTCATTTTGAAATTTATAGAAGAGAAGATTTTATTATCATGACTAAAAAGGTAGGAAAAAAAAGAGATAGAAAATACTCATAGTCAAATACTATAAGTAGATGAGTTCAAATAAAAACATTTCTTAGTTGAAGTTCAATTCTTAGTAGTACAAACACACATGGACACACATTAACCAACCGTGAACAATAAAAAGAAGGAACTTATTACTAGAATGCTTAAATATTAGACATGATGCATGAATCGTTGTTGTATAGCAACTTCTGAAATCGTTCCATATGTGGTTGGTGCAGCGTGATTGCAAGAAACACGATCCCTTCATTTTCCTGATCAGAAAACAGAAAACTCTTTCCTTCTGAGAGAGCTCCGCCAGGACAGATAAAAACAGGCTTCCCCAACCCGAATTCCGCCTTGTGAACCGGCAGCCTTACCCAGCTCGTTATCCCGAAATTGGGGCATTTCACATTGTTTTGGCTGCGAACAATGCCTTCCACATTTCGCAAATGCAACTCCAAGTAATCCATAGCAGACCTCATGTATGCATCGTCCCTAACGATTGCCTCGTGCACTTTCTCCACCGCAAACTTCAACGGCTTCGATTCCAGCTCCCCAATCAGAGCAAATGCGCCGGTGTAGAAGATCCCGTTCCCGAAGTATCCAAGCGGGAGAGGGGGCCGTAGCCTCTGCCGCGCGTCCACCGGTAACTGCAGCTTCGTTTCCTGATCTGGTGGCAGGCCGCGGGCAATGCTGACGCAGCGCCACACGTGGCCTGCCACCACCTCGTACATGGTATAATTCGAACCATCATTGCATTTTTGCTTGAGGGTGTTGACTGTTGGTTTATAGACTTACAAGAAGGAATACAAGAACTAAGTAACTGAAACGAAATTACAAAGAAGATTCGAAACAAATAAACTGGAAAAGCCGAGTCGAGGAGGCCTCTTTCCGCAAGACGAGATACGCCCCGGTAGTGCTCTTCGGATTGGCGTTTCGTCCCCAAAGATAAAACGGCTACGTCTCTGATGAAGCAGCACCGCTATCAGCAGAGCTCCGGCGAACTGGATGGAGGAGAGGGCAGAGCTTCGACAGAAGAACAATGCAGAGGGAGAAGAGAGTGTATGATGCAGAGTGTATTCTAGTTTTTTGATGTGTGTAGAATGCTAGAATGGCTAGCCTATTTATAGGCTCAGTCCACTATCACGTGTCAGCCACGTTGGCTTACCGCGTCATACTGACGAGGTGGCATCCCGCTTGGCTCGCTGACGTGGAAACGGTGGTGGTCTAAAAAGAACTAGACCCACTAGACTTGGGCCAAGCCCGCAACTAGGCCCAAGCACCAAGCCCACGACCAGGCCCAAAGAACAGCCCAAAGACCACCCAAAGACCAATTGCCAAGATCCAAGTCCAAGTCCAAGTCCAAGGACACGGGCACGAGCACGAGCACGAGCACGAGCGCGGGCGCGGGCGCGGGCTCGGGCTCGAGGCTTTAGGCTCACGGCTCGCGGCGGGGCGGGCGGCGCGCGCGTGTGCGCGCGTGTGGGCTCTTACAGCCCATCTTAGTCCACTATAATTATTACATGTAATAATCCTTCTTATTAAATACTAGTTTAATAAGGTTGAAACTTTCAATGTGGGATAATTAACTCTCTTAATTATTCCCTAATCTCCTCTCATAGCTTATTAAGTTTGCAATTTTTGCACAACTTTAAATAATTATTTCTTACTCACCGGGAATCGGATTTGAGAAAATAAATATACCACGGTCATCTACTCCGAACGTAGATCGACGCTATATCATTTAATTTTACAAAATTAAATGTCTCGTTGAAATTATAATTGGTCAAAGTCCATTGACCGGGCATAGATTCCAACAATCCCCCACATGAGTGGAAATAGCCAAATGCAAATGCATGCAGACACAAGCTCAACCCTCGAGAGGTATATAAGCATAAGGATAGGTAGCTTTTAGCTTTGAACCTTCCATAGTCAACGCCATCGGATACACAGGCGGCCTAGTAGCGCGATGCTTTGAACTAGTCCCCCACGGCGTGCACCGAGACAATGGTGTTAACACTTAAACACCTCAACCTCATCCGTTCTCACGTTTTGTGTCCTTTGCGGCCTTGGACACCACTTTGGATTCATAAGTGTGTAATTTGAAGCGGCCACACTTCACACTTACATAGGTGATTCCTACTCAAGTATCTTGCCCTACTCGGTCTCTTTGAGAACTCAATCTCCTTGAGATCCTTAGAAATCATTAAAAGTCATAGACTTATCCTCACCACAAGGCAAGTTTTCAAACACTCTATTGCTCTCTAGGGAATAGATGTCGATGAGTGTTTCTCACGAACTCTCATAGCTTAGTTTTCCCATTGAACCAAGTTCTTGGGATCTCCAGTCATCATGGTTGGGTTACCACTATGACAATTCTTTAGTTTGTGGATTTCAAACCCATTCCCTCTAGCAACTTATTCATTTGATCACGATTTAACCCTTTGGTTAGCGGATCCGCTAGATTATCTATTGACTTCACATAGTCAATTGTAATCACGCCTGTTGTGATCAAATGTCTCACGGTATTATGTCGTCGTCGAATATGTCGAGACTTGCCGTTATAGAAGCCATTGTTCGCCCTCACGATAGCGGCTTGGCTATCACAGTGAATCAACACTGGAGGCACTGGCTTACACCAACCTGGAATATCCTCAAGGAAGTTCTTAAGCCATTCGGCTTCTTCCCCAGCTTTATCTAAAGCTATGAATTCTGATTCCATAGTTGAACGGGCTATACATGTCTGTTTCGTGGATTTCCACGAGACAGCACCACCTCCAATAGTAAAGACGTATCCACTTGTTGAAAGTGAGTCCTTATTGTCGGATATCCAATTCGCATCACAGTACCCTTCAAGTACCGGGGGGTATCTCGAAAAGTGTAGCCCATGATTTTGAGTATGTTTTAGATATCTCAAAACCCTTACAAGAGCTCTTCAATGCTCTTTGCTTGGATTACTCGTGTAGCGACTCAACTTGTTCACGGCACAGGCAATGTCCGGTCGAGTGCAATTAGTTAAGTACATAATGCACCCAATTACCCGTGCATATTCTTCTTGTGCAACGGGTTCGCCCTTGTTTTTGCTCAAGTGAACATTGAGTTCAATTGGAGTCTTAACCGGCGCGCCATCATAGGCATTGAATTTCTTCAATATCTTCTCAACATAATGAGATTGGGTTAAGATGATTCCATCGGATGTTCTTAGAATTTTCATTCCAAGAATTACATCGGCTAGACCCATGTCTTTCATGTCAAAGTTTCTCTTTAACATGGCTTTTGTCTCGTTAATCACTTGAGTGGTACTCCCCATGATTAACATGTCATCAACGTAGAGACACACTATAACGTACCCATTATTAGTGCTCTTAATATAGACACATTTGTCACACTCGTTGATTTTAAACCCATTTGATAACATCACATTATCAAACTTCAAGTGCCATTGCAACGGCGTTTGTTTTAATCCATAGAGGGACTTAACCAGTTTGCATACCTTCTTCTCTTGTCCGGGCACTACAAACCCTTCGGATTGTTCCATATAGATTTCATCCTCTAGTTCACCATTTAGAAACGCAGTCTTAACATCCATTTGATGAATCTCAAGGTTGTGCAATGCAGCAATCGCGAGAAGCACTCGGATAGATGTAATCCTCGTTACAGGTGAATAGGTATCGAAGAAGTCATGTCCTTCCTTTTGTTTAAAACCCTTTACCACCAATCGGGCTTTATACTTATCCACTGTTCCATCGGCCTTAAATTTTCTTTTAAGCACCCATTTGCACCCTAAAGGTTTCGCACCTTCGGGCAAATCGACCAACTCCCAAGTGTGGTTTAGCAAAATTGAATCAATTTCGCTTTGAACAGCTTCTCTCCAATGTAACCCGTCTGGGCCATCGAAGGCTACATTTATTGACGTTGGTTCTTCATCCAACATAAAAGCAATATAGTCAGGACCAAATGTTTTTGGTGTTCTGACCCTACTACCACGTCTTAATACTGCATCACTTGGATCATGCCTCACTCGCTTGCGCGATTTAGGCTCTTCATCCGCGGATTTAGTACTAGTGGCTTCATCCACTGTTTTAGAACTAGTGGCCTTATCTTCAATTCTTGTCTCGGAATTGATTGGGACTTCTTCTTTGTCCTTGCAGGGAAATGTATTTTCGAGAAATACGGCATTCCTTGACTCGATTGTTGTTCCTACTGTAATAGTCGATATTTCAGACTTGTGAACAACAAATCTATATGCACTACTGTTAAGTGCATATCCAATGAAGATACAATCGACTGTTTTAGGGCCAATTGTAACTTCTTTGGGCGGGGGAACCATCACCTTGGCCAAACACCCCCACACTTTGAGGTATTTGTAGGATGGTTTCCTACCTTTCCACAATTCATAAGGAGTGATGTCTTTTCCTTTGAGTGGAATTTTGTTTAGGATATAGTTGGCTGTCAAAATAGCCTCCCCCCACATGTTATGTGGTAATCCTGAACTTAGTAGCAACGCATTCATCATCTCTTTTAGAGTTCGATTTTTGCGTTCTGCTACACCATTAGATTGTGGTGAGTATGGAGCTGTTGTTTGATGAATTATACCACTTGCGTTGCATAACTCCTCAAACGGGGCTATATACTCGCCTCCTCTATCACTTCGAATCGCTTTGATTCTACAACCAAGTTGATTCTCAACTTCGTTCTTATAATTTTTGAACGCTTCAATTGCTTCATCTTTACTTCTTAAAAGATAAATGTAGCAATATCTTGTGCAATCATCTATAAAAGTGATAAAGTACTTTTTACCACCTCTAGTTTGCACCATCTTTAAATCACATACATCCGTGTGAATTAATTCAAGGGGTTTTGTTCTTCGTTCAACTGAGTGAAACGGTAACTTAGTCATTTTTGCCTCAAGACATATTTCACATTTGTCTTGGGTATCTACTTCAATTGCCTTTAGTAAATCTAAATTTACTAACCTTTTTACGGCTTTTGAATTTACATGTCCCAATCTACAATGCCACAAATTTGAAGACTCGGTCAAATAAGAGGAAGTAGATGCTTTATTATTATTGTTAGCCAAAGGCTTTGGAACAAGGCGCGTAGCCACACTAAGCTTGAAAAGTCCGTCGGTTACATAACCTTTTCCGAGGGACTTCCCAAACTTGTACAAAACAAACCTATCAGACTCGAATACAAGTTTAAACCCCTTATTAACTAGTATTGATCCTGACACTAGGTTCTTGCGGATGTCCGGGACATGTAGCACATCCTTCAAAGTGATCGTGACTCCAGATGTCATCATGAGTATCACATTGCCAATGCCGAGGACCTCGGACGATGCTTGATTCCCCATGTTGATCTTCCTCCCTTCGACAGCGGTGTAGGAGGCAAACTTGCTCCTATCGGAGCAATCATGAGCAGTAGCGCCGGTGTCGATGTACCAGCCGCCCTTGTTGTCAACAATGTTGACTTCTTCAGTGACCACGGCAACGAGGTCATCTTCATTCCAGTCCTTGAAGTCTTTCTCAACGACGTGGGCTGCCGGCTTCTTCTTCTTGCTGCGGCAGTCTTTGGCAAAGTGGCCAACTTTGCCACACTTGTAGCACTCGCCTTCAAATTTCTTTGCAGGCTGCTTTCCCTTCCCTTTGTCTTTCTGATTTGGGCGGGGGCGTTTGTTGGAGGGTCCGCCCCGCTCCAACAAGTTGGCTTTGGCGTCAAGTGGGCTAAAGCCCTTAGCCTTTAGGTCGATCTTGCGCACATCCGCTTCAATGCGCAGCTTCACGATCAAGTCTTCAAGACTCATCTTCTTTCGCTTGTGCTTGAGATAGTGCTTGAAGTCCTTCCAACTAGGAGGAAGCTTCTCAATGAGTATGCACCGCACAAAGTTGTCGGGCAAATTCATCCCTTCAGCCACGAGTCCGTGGATGATCATTTGGAACTCTTGAACTTGTTCCATGACCGGTCTAGAGTCGACCATTTTGTAGTCCATGAACTTGGATACTACAACATGTTCCGAAGGTCCCCGCATTCGTGTGAGACCCGAAGGCCCCAACACTCGATCCATTAAAGGATCCGAAGGAACCACTAAATGTGGAACCAACCGACCCACTCGAGGTGGATCCACCAGTGAGCCCCTGGGTAGTAGTATGCACCCAAGGGGTTGTTGATGAAGATGGATAGAGCCCGGGAGTTGGCATCATAGTGGTGGATGCCATGGTGGAGGAAATGATGGCGGCGGTGGTGGCCGGAGTGGTGGAAGCGGCAGAGTTTGATTCGGTCGACATCTCCAGCAAAGGTGATTAAACGTTTCGAAAGTTTTAGGTTCAGTTTTGTCCAAATTCCTTCAAAAGCAAGTTATATCTCGTCTTGCGATTGTTGGTTTATAGACTTACAAGAAGGAATACAAGAACTAAGTAACTGAAACGAAATTCAAAGAAGATTCGAAACAAATAAACTGGAAAAGCCGAGTCGAGGAGGCCTCTTTCCGCAAGACGAGATACGCCCCGGTAGTGCTCTTCGGATTGGCGTTTCATCCCCAAAGATAAAACGGCTACGTCTCTGATGAAGCAGCACCGCTATCAGCAGAACTCCGGCGAACTGGATGGAGGAGAGGGCAGAGCTTCGACAGAAGAACAATGCAGAGGGAGAAGAGAGTGTATGATGCAGAGTGTATTCTAGTTTTCTGATGTGTGTAGAATGCTAGAATGGCTAGCCTATTTATAGGCTCAGTCCACTGCAGGGGGTCAACGGCCATAATGGCCGTCATTAATGGTAGACCGTAACGGTCGTCGGTTACGAGCTGTAACGTTCGGGCGTTACAAGCCGTTACGCGCTCAGAGCTAGAGAGGCTGATCTAGAAGCTTCTAGATTCGTTCACGACGTGGACTATCACGTGTCAGCCACGTTGGCTTACCGCGTCATACTGACGAGGTGGCATCCCGCTTGGCTCGCTGACGTGGAAACGGTGGTGGTCTAAAAAGAACTAGACCCACTAGACTTGGGCCAAGCCCGCAACTAGGCCCAAGCACCAAGCCCACGACCAGGCCCAAAGAACAGCCCAAAGACCACCCAAAGACAAGGACAAGGACAAGGACAAGGACACGGGCACGAGCACGAGCACGAGCGCGGGCGCGGGCTCGAGGCTCGAGGCTCGCGGCTCGCGGCAGGGCGGGCGGCGCGCGCGTGTGCGCGCGTGTGGGCTCTTACAGCCCATCTTAGTCCACTATAATTATTACATGTAATAATCCTTCTTATTAAATACTAGTTTAATAAGGTTGAAACTTTCAATTTGGGATAATTAACTCTCTTAATTATTCCCTAATCTCCTCTCATAGCTTATTAAGTTTGCAATTTTTGCACAACTTTAAATAATTATTTCTTACTCACCGGGAATCGGATTTGAGAAAATAAATATACCACGGTCATCTACTCCGAACGTAGATCGACGCTATATCATTTAATTTTACAAAATTAAATGTCTCGTTGAAATTATAATTGGTCAAAGTCCATTGACCGGGCATAGATTCCAACAATGATGTGATTGCGGCTTAGCCTGAATGTGGAGAATGTTGTGCCACCATCGCCATCGAGAGGGGTTTTGAGCGGCGGAGGGGGTTGGTGCTCGATGTGGCGGAAGCGGGGTTGCGGGGGGTTGCGCGCCGAGAGGACGCGGCGGTCCAAGGAAACAGTAGGGACGGTGGTTAGGCCGCGAGCGATTTCGGACCACGTGTTGATGAAATGGGTTGCGGAGATCCCGTCAGATGTGTGATGCTCGTTGGCAAAGCCTAAGCTCACTCCGCCGCATTTGAAACGAGTTAACTACATGTACCAAAATCAAAATCTTACTCACAATTATTTAAAGACTCGATTTATTGGATGTCTATTAGTAGTACTATTACGCTTTTTGAAAACGCACCTTCACCAGAAAAAGTGGAAAAGTGGAAATTCCATGAGAATAGTCGACGGGTAGAACTCAGCTGCCTTTCTCAGCCTTTCTCAGCCTGCCTGCATATGGGTAGAACTCAACAAGGGCTCGGCTCAGAGCTGCCTTCAGAGTTGCATTGTCGAAGAATCCGGCACCGCCATCCCAGCGGTACAAGTACATCCACCGAGTGTGGTAGGTGTTAGGAAAAACTAAGTCTAAATTGGAGAGCCACACACTGCCCCTTGGAGTTTCTTCCCTTGGTTTTACCATTATTGATTCTTTCACTCTCATCTTCATGCTTCCTACAACTGAATTACTCCTATGATTATCCTTGCGGTTATTCAAATTATAGTTGTGTATATATGTAGAGTGGAGATTGTTCATTATCTTGATTGTTCATAATGTGTGTACAGTATTGTTTCAGCTGTACTACACAAGTATTCACGTTAGCCGACACCATGTCAGTGGCACTAAACTCGCCCTTTCTTCCATTGGTTTTTACTACTCGTTTTTACACAATATTCCTTCTTAGTAGTATCACTAATTTTGTCCCCACATATTTTTAATTATGTGTTTAGTTACTAAATTCCAACTCCAATCAACAGAATTTTAATAAGATGAATTTTAAAACTTTTTCTATTGGTCTATGTTGAGAGGCCTTAAATACATCATTCGTTAAAAAAATAGACAAAGTTATCAATAACACGTATTTTAATGTGCAATTGATAATGCAAGAGAGATAGCAGAAAAATGAGGTCCACATTTAAAATGATACGGAGGGTTGATTTATATGAATGTGCAAACGAATGAAACTTCTAAAGTGGGACGGATAGAGTAATAGTTTTTAATTAATATTCCATAAAAGTTTGAAAACACATGAAAATTTTGAAAAATGTAAGCAAAAATAAGTTTATGCTCAACTCAGCCCAGCCCATCAACAAGTGGGCTTGGACTTCACCGGGCAGGCTGCATGGTCCGTGGCAGGTCTAGATCGGATTCGGCCTGCCCAGTCAATTTGACAATTCTTTATAGAAACTAACCTAATGTTTGTTCTCAAAAAACTAATTTTTGGCTATCGCACCTTATTTGTTTCTTATCTCGGTCCCAATCCCAAATCTTTTATTTAAGAGTGAACTACGTAAGTGATACATGATCTTTCACTTTCGCACATAAATGGTACCTGATCTTTATTTTAAATCGTTTTTGGTACCTATAAATCACATTTTTGGTACCTGATGCAATTTTCATCCCAAAATGCCCTCTAAACAAACACATTTTTCCATTTGTGTCTTTGATGTTATTTTGGACATACACAAAACTAGGTACCAAAAGCAATATTATAATATCTTCTCTTATTCTTCTCCCTCTTTATACTATTATTATTAATCAATATTAATATTATTATTTTGATGCTATATATTAATAATTTATTTATTTTTTAACATTCAAATATACTTAATTATAATTATAGTTATAATTATATTAATGATTGTAATAATAATAAAAACTAGTTGAAATTAATATATAATTATTTAAATTATGAATCACACAATATTATATAATAACAATAATAATAATAATAATAATAATTATTTTATATTAAATTAATAACTAATCAATATAGTTTTAATAAAAATTTAAAATTGTGAAGTGTATTCATAATGATTTAAGAGTCGAATATTTTTAGTTATGTGTTTCAACTCTAAAATGAGTATAAAATAATTTAATAAAAAATATTTAATTGCTTTAATTATTTTAAATAATTAATTTAATTAGGTTTTTTATTCTTGATTTATATTATGAATGAAATTAGATTTATGTATAAAATCCTAAAAAGAAAGAAGAAAAAGAAGAGAAAAGAAAAAAGAGGAAACATAAACTAAGGAGAAAAAGAAAGAAGAAAGGAAGATAAAATACTAAAAAAAAAAAGAAGAAAATGGAGAAAAGAGAAAGAAGAGAAGAAAAAATTAATCACATGTTTACTATTTAATGGAAATCTTCAAAAATATCCTCCATAACAAAAAAAAAACATGTTTGGTACCTAGGGTTATTTTTGTCACTGGGTACCAAAAACGATATAAAATAAAGATCAGGTACCATTTGCGTGCGAAAGTGAAAGATCATGTATCATTTATGTAGTTCACTCTTTATTTAAAGAGTGAACTACAAAAATGGTCCCTGGACTATGGGTTTATCTCGCTCATAGTCCCTGGACTTTAAAAATATCGCCAGTAGTCCCTGGACTAAGGGTTTATCTCGAAATTGGTCCTTTTGGCTTTTTTTGGTACGAAAATACCATTTGATATTATTTTGGGAGGGTTTGGGCAATTTGGTCTTTTTACACTTTTAACATTTTAAATCTGATATTATTTCAGCTATGTACTAACTTTGATATTATTTCAAATTTATCATCCTTTTTCCCTCTTGTCATCCTTCACTTTGTTTCTTTATTTCAATATTAGATTTAATTTTACAAAATTTTAAATTTTAATTTTTAAATATCAATAAATTTTTTTAATTATAAAAATGATTAAATAGCAAAAATTAATAGTTATAATCAATATTTGATAGTGTATAGTACTATGTAATCAATAAGGTATGACAACGCCTTAGTTTTAATCAATATTTAATACAGTAGCTTTAATCATAAATAGATTATATAAGACAATTTATTCTGAAATAAATATGCATCTAATGTAAGACTAATATAGTTTTCGTTTATTAATTTGAAAACAATCAAAATTTACTAGAAAATTGAAACAAAAATACTCATATATAAAATTTTTAGTAGGATCAAATTTTTAGTCAACTTCATAATATTTAATCACAAGGAATTATAACAACCGAACGGAGGCTAAATAGAATAACTCTTATTTTTCCATCATGATTAATATTATTTTTCTGTACTTCTTCAATTCAATTGAATATTATATTAAATAACAAAAATTAATAGTTTTAATCAATATTTATAGTGTCCATGAATTAATAGTTTTCATTAAAAAAATTTATTGATATTTAAAATCTAAATATTAAATTTAATTTTATAAAATTAAATCTAATATTGAAATAAAAAAAAACAAATTCAGTGAAGGATAACAAAATGGAAGAAGAATGATAATTTTGAAATAATATCAAAGTTAGTACGTAACTAAGATAATATCATATTTAAAATGTAAAAGTGTAAAAAGACCAAATTGCCCAAACCCCCCAAAATAATATCAAAGGGTATTTTCGTACCAAAAAAAGCCAAAAGGACCAATTTCGAGATAAACCCTTAGTCCAGGGACTACTGGCGATATTTTTAAAGTCCAGGGACTATGGGCGAGATAAACCCATAGTCAAGGGACCATTTTTATAGTTCACTCTTATTTAAAAAGGAAAATCTTTCTCACTCTCGAAGTTGCTCTTTTCAATGGAAAGTGGTGAAAGAATAAAAGAAAAGCTGGCACTTATGCTTTAATTAATTTAGTACTACTATCAGTTGTGTTGCAGTGGGACTCTTAAAATAGAGCAAAGACAAAAAGAGCAAAGAAAGATCTAAATCTAATCTAATGGCTTCATGGGCTGAAAACAATGATTTCACAGCAATAAAGATGGCTGCAAAAATCATTTTCTCAAAAATATGTATGAAGACTTTGATGATTCCTTTAGCAGTTATGCTATTCTCTTTTTTTTGCCTATTCCTTTGTTCGTTGCGCAATTAAAATTTCATGTTAGTTTTATAATTGAAAGTTCGCCACCAAAGCATATAAGCAAAGCATTCTTATTTGCAAAGAGAATCTTTTGGAAGAAACAACAACCTTATAAATTGACTTAGTATTATTTATTTTAATTTCAATTCCAATTATCATACTATTATTCAAGTCTTATAAAATTTTAAGTGACAATTTTAACTCGTTATTGAGAATTATATCAAAATGGGTCATTCAACGTTAATTATCTTGTTGTTTTAGTTTATTATGTTTTTAATAACACAAAAAAGACATTGATTTGTGGAATGTATTTCCACGATTTTAAATTTATAAGAACTGAAATATCAAGTGGAAAGCAAAGCATTCTTATTTGCAAAGAGAATCTTTGGGAAGAAACAACCACCTTATAAATTGACTTAGTATTATTTATTTTAATTTCAATTGCAATTATCATACTATTATTCAAGTCTTATAAAATTTTAAGTGACAATTTTAGCTCGTTATTGAGAATTATATCAAAATGGGCCATTCAACGTTAATTATCTTGTTGTTTTAGTTTATTAGGTTTTTAATAACACAAAAAAGACATTGATTTGTGGAATGTATTTCCACGATTTTAAATTTATAAGAACTGAAATATCAAGTGGAAAGCAAAGCATTCTTATTTGCAAAGAGAATCTTTTGGAAGAAACAACAACCTTATAAATTGACTTAGTATTATTTATTTTAATTTCAATTCCAATTATCATACTATTATTCAAGTCTTATAAAATTTTAAGCGACAATTTTAGCTCGTTATTGAGAATTATATCAAAATGGGCCATTCAACGTTAATTATCTTGTTGTTTTAGTTTATTATGTTTTTAATAACACAAAAAAGACATTGATTTGTGGAATGTATTTCCACGATTTTAAATTTATAAGAACTGAAATATCAAGTGGAAAGCAAAGCATTCTTATTTGCAAAGAGAATCTTTGGGAAGAAACAACCACCTTATAAATTGACTTAGTATTATTTATTTTAATTTCAATTCCAATTATCATACTATTATTCAAGTCTTATAAAATTTTAAGTGACAATTTTAGCTCGTTATTGAGAATTATATCAAAATGAGCCATTCAACGTTAATTATCTTGTTGTTTTAGTTTATTAGGTTTTTAATAACACAAAAAAGACATTGATTTGTGGAATGTATTTCCACGATTTTAAATTTATAAGAACTGAAATATCAAGTGGAAAGCAAGCATTCTTATTTGCAAAGAGAATCTTTGGGAAGAAATAACCACCTTATAAATTGACTTAGTATTATTTATTTTAATTTCAATTCCAATTATCATACTATTATTCAAGTCATATAAAATTTTAAGCGACAATTTTAGCTCGTTATTGAGAATTATATCAAAATGGGCCATTCAACGTTAATTATCTTGTTGTTTTAGTTTATTATGTTTTTAATAACACAAAAAAGACATTGATTTGTGGAATGTATTTCCACGATTTTAAATTTATAAGAACTGAAATAAGTGGAAAGCAAAGCATTCTTATTTGCAAAGAGAATCTTTGGGAAGAAACAACCACCTTATAAATTGACTTAGTATTATTTATTTTAATTTCAATTCCAATTATCATACTATTATTCAAGTCTTATAAAATTTTAAGTGACAATTTTAGCTCGTTATTGAGAATTATATCAAAATGGGCCATTCAACGTTAATTATCTTGTTGTTTTAGTTTATTAGGTTTTTAATAACACAAAAAAGACATTGATTTGTGGAATGTATTTCCACGATTTTAAATTTATAAGAACTGAAATATCAAGTGGAAAGCAAGCATTCTTATTTGCAAACAGAATCTTTGGGAAGAAATAACCACCTTATAAATTGACTTTGTAATACCCACTGTTTTACTATTAAGTTTCTCGCGAAACTTGAGATACATGTCATCATTTAGTTATTTTTTCGATTAAATGAAATGGATGTTAAAACTTTTATTTCATGCATAATTAAAAGTTGATTTATGAAATACTCTCGAATAAGAAGAGGCAAGCGAACCAAGATCGAGTATGTGCTTTTCTTTAAAGCTAAAGTCAAGTTCATAATGGATACAAGTCGACACTTTGGATTAGAACGGGTACAAATACCAAAGCTTAGTGTTCAATACATAAATGGATGTATATGAATTAAGTATATAAAGTTTTTAAGTACAAAAGAAACTAATAGTGCACCTATAATTAAATAAGTGAATAAATGCTTCTTGGGCCTATTCTCTTCAGGCACAAACCACACCCGAGGCTCATTAGTCCAGCCCGTTGGTAGAGGGCTGTCGGCCCAAAGAGCAGCCCAATAACTCTTCCTCCTATGACTACCACCTGCAAGATACAAACCATAGTTGATGAATAAAGACATAAGAAATTAAAGAACTTTTATTAGAGGAAAGGAGACAACCCATCTTTAACAATGGAGGACCAAGGACTTATCCAAGAAGGTATTAAACCCACCTGCAGCATCTCCTAATCCCAATAGCTCCTGCCTTCTCTCCAATCACTACCTGCAACAAACCAACAAAGTATTTAAATGCAAGAGTACATGTACTCCAAAGATAGAAACAAACCAAACTAAACAAAGTAGGATGAAGATCGCCAAAAGGGATCTTGCTGCAATAAGAAAACAAAGGGGAAGCTCAGTCCATTTATTCCTTCACAAGTACTATCTCACAAACAGCCAACCAATGTGAACAAAAGAGCCAAAGAATGCAGATTCGATTTTTGCCATATCTCAACAAACTGCAGCAGCAGCTTATATAAATGTCTTCCCCTTCAATATCTGTTTCCCTTCACCACTCACCACTTCCCTTACTTCACAACAAGGAGTTCCAGAGTGGCAAGTGACCTTGGAAGAGTTAGGAGCAGAATTTTGTAAGAGAATAGCTACTGCAAGAGGTATAACACCCTCTCTTCCCCACCATACTTATAGAAACATGAAAGCATGAACACTTGAGAACAAGTAGGCACGGCATATTAGAATTTCAAAATCTTAAGTAGCTTTCACAAAAGGGGAACTCCGAGAAACAGTGTGCTTAAGATTTGCTTTTAGCAACTTTCATAATAATCAAAACTCCTTCCAATGAACTAAACTTTCCCCAAAATCACAACTTTAAAACACATTAGCCAAGACCTCCAACATCACAAAGGACATGCTCAAAACTGGAAATCTAGAATAAAATGTAAACTAAGGGCTTAAATACGAGACTTAGCTTAGAAGGGCTGCCCGGCAGGCGACGGAGCCCCGAGGATCACCGCGGAGCAGCAGCTGCCGCTCCCCGAGCCTTGGACGGCGATGACGGATGCTGCCGCGGAGAAGCGGCGAGGCCTCAGCCGCGTGGCAGCGACGGCACCAGCTCGTCGTCGTTCCAGAGCTGGCGGCTGGCTGGAGGTGCTGCACCGTTGTGTAGCAGTCGAGAGGGGGAGTCAGGGAGGCGATGCCTCCTCTCTGCTGCTGGACTCGCCGAGGACGTGAGTGTGAGACGGAGGCAACAGACGTGAGTCTTCGGTGAGTGTCGTAGCTGCCTCGCGAAGGAGGCAGCGGCGAATGGCGACGAGCGGCGATGGCGAATTCGCCGGAGACCGCGAGGGAAGATGAGAGGCGCTGCTTCTCTATCCTCGCGACTTAGATAGAAGAGGGGAAGGGGATCGAATTTCGGCGGCGCAAGGAGGCGCCGACTGGAGCGGCGAACGACGAGGGATGAGGCGTCGCGCCGCTGCTTCTCCTCCGAGCGGTTTTTCTCTCAATTAGGGATTTAGGATTTGGGGATTTTGAGAAAGAAGAGAGAGAGAGAGTAGGGACCGATGGAGATGGGAAGAGGAAGTTTGGGCCATTAGTGCTTGGGCCACTATTAGTTTTTGTTTTGGGCCTCTATTAACTAAAATCATGGGCTAAGGTTTTAAATAGAGAATGGGCTATAATTCTTTTGATGATCTAAGAAGTTGGGCTAATAATTAAAATAAAGTAGGAGATTGGGCCTTAGCCTAATTAAATCATGAGCCCACCTATGTTGCTCAATCAAATAATTGAGGTTAAGTAATGATCCGCTAATTAATTCCACGACGATAAATTTAATTTCCGGACCTTAGCTTAAGTGCTCGAATAATTAATGATAAGAATTGATATGCTAACGATGAATAGACCTCGAGTTATTTTGAATGCTTGAATAAATGGCATAGGAGGTAACACCCTCTAGTTAAGCGAATAATTTTTCCAAATAAATTAAATCTACTGATTTAATTAATGTTCAAGAATTCTAGAACTTTTTCTAGAAAAATAAGAAAGAGAATAACAAAAAAAAAAAAAGAGCACGCACTTAGGATGCATTTACGTTTGAGTTCATTTGGCTTCTTAAGCCTAATTAAGTATTATTTCCATGTTACTAAAGGGGCGTCTTCGCGCGTCATCTAAAAATCAAGCTAAGGAGTTTGTTCGGCTAAGAGATAGCCTTTGAGGTGGGCATTTCTTTCAAAATGTGAACTTGCCTTTTTCATGATTATGTGAAAATTATGCTACTTAAGTTTTGTCATGCCACTTTATGTTTTTATGGATTACCTATCTGCTTGGCTATGCCAATATATGTTAAATCGAATTCGGGTCCCAGTAGGGCCGCAAACCCTACTCGGACTAGTGTACACATAAGGGGACCGTGAGCTAACAAAAGGGGTTGGCCGGTCCAGTGACCGTCGTGGAATGTGGCCACATTCCCGGTTCACACAATGTTCAGATATGGTAGATCTATGTCATATGATTGCGCAATCAACTTTATGAAATGAAAAGGATTTTAGTGACACGGGCCTTTCAAGTTAAAACCCCGTGTTCACTCAACGGGCTGACAAAACTCTTTATGAAAATTATTTTGGCAATGTGCCCACTGAGTATATCAAATACTCAGCCCTGCATGTTTCTTTTCTAATGTGCAGGTTGAACGTGGACGGGCAGACGACGGTGTTGGGAGTAAAATTTTAAATAAGTCTTTAGGTAGCCCAGAGTAGTGTGTCCTCATACATGCTACCCTGTCTTGGACATTTCCGCTGATATAAGATTTTGAAATAAGAATTTATGAACCCAGGAAGCACTCTGATGTTATGTTGACCTATTTCACCTTCGTCTGTGAGACTGTTATCCCAGTTTCATCTTACAAATCATGCTTACTCTATCCCTTTGATTCTGATATGTTATTTAAAGCAAGTATAGAGGCAGTCACTCCCACGTAGGAAGTTGTGGTCGTGACAGACTTAGTATTATTTATTTTAATTTCAATTCCAATTATCATACTATTATTCAAGTCTTATAAAATTTTAAGTGACAATTTTAGCTCGTTATTGAGAATTATATCAAAATGGGCCATTCAACGTTAATTATCTTGTTGTTTTAGTTTATTAGGTTTTTAATAACACAAAAAAGACATTGATTTGTGGAATGTATTTCCACGATTTTAAATTTATAAGAACTGAAATATCAAGTGGAAAGCAAGCATTCTTATTTGCAAAGAGAATCTTTGGGAAGAAACAACCACCTTATAAATTGACTTAGTATTATTTATTTTAATTTCAATTCCAATTATCATACTATTATTCAAGTCTTATAAAATTTTAAGTGACAATTTTAGCTCGTTATTGAGAATTATATCAAAATGGGCCATTCAACGTTAATTATCTTGTTGTTTTAGTTTATTAGGTTTTTAATAACACAAAAAAAAGACATTGATTTGTGGAATGTATTTCCACGATTTTAAATTTATAAGAACTGAAATATCAAGTGGAAAGCAAAGCATTCTTATTTGCAAAGAGAATCTTTGGGAAGAAACAACCACCTTATAAATTGACTTAGTATTATTTATTTTAATTTCAATTCCAATTATCATACTATTATTCAAGTCTTATAAAATTTTAAGTGACAATTTTAGCTCGTTATTGAGAATTATATCAAAATGGGCCATTCAACGTTAATTATCTTGTTGTTTTAGTTTATTAGGTTTTTAATAACACAAAAAAGACATTGATTTGTGGAATGTATTTCCACGATTTTAAATTTATAAGAACTGAAATATCAAGTGGAAAGCAAAGCATTCTTATTTGCAAAGAGAATCTTTGGGAAGAAACAACAACCTTATAAATTGACTTAGTATTATTTATTTTAATTTCAATTCCAATTATCATACTATTATTCAAGTCTTATAAAATTTTAAGTGACAATTTTAGCTCGTTATTGAGAATTATATCAAAATGGGCCATTCAACGTTAATTATCTTGTTGTTTTAGTTTATTAGGTTTTTAATAACACAAAAAAGACATTGATTTGTGGAATGTATTTCCACGATTTTAAATTTATAAGAACTGAAATATCAAGTGGAAAGCAAAGCATTCTTATTTGCAAAGAGAATCTTTGGGAAGAAACAACCACCTTATAAATTGACTTAGTATTATTTATTTTAATTTCAATTCCAATTATCATACTATTATTCAAGTCTTATAAAATTTTAAGTGACAATTTTAGCTCGTTATTGAGAATTATATCAAAATGGGCCATTCAACGTTAATTATCTTGTTGTTTTAGTTTATTAGGTTTTTAATAACACAAAAAAGACATTGATTTGTGGAATGTATTTCCACGATTTTAAATTTATAAGAACTGAAATATCAAGTGGAAAGCAAAGCATTCTTATTTGCAAAGAGAATCTTTTGGAAGAAACAACAACCTTATAAATTGACTTAGTATTATTTATTTTAATTTCAATTCCAATTATCATACTATTATTCAAGTCTTATAAAATTTTAAGTGACAATTTTAGCTCGTTATTGAGAATTATATCAAAATGGGCCATTCAACGTTAATTATCTTGTTGTTTTAGTTTATTATGTTTTTAATAACACAAAAAAGACATTGATTTGTGGAATGTATTTCCACGATTTTAAATTTATAAGAACTGAAATATCAAGTGGAAAGCAAAGCATTCTTATTTGCAAAGAGAATCTTTGGGAAGAAACAACCACCTTATAAATTGACTTAGTATTAATTATTTTAATTTCAATTCCAATTATCATACTATTATTCAAGTCTTATAAAATTTTAAGTGACAATTTTAGCTCGTTATTGAGAATTATATCCAAATGGGCCATTCAACGTTAATTATCTTGTTGTTTTAGTTTATTAGGTTTTTAATAACACAAAAAAGACATTGGTTTGTGGAATGTATTTCCACGATTTTAAATTTATAAGAACTGAAATATCAAGTGGAAAGCAAGCATTCTTATTTGCAAAGAGAATCTTAGGGAAAAAACAACCACCTTATAAATTGACTTAGTATTATTTATTTTAATTTCAATTCCAATTATCATACTATTATTCAAGTCTTATAAAATTTTAAGTGACAATTTTAGCTCGTTATTGAGAATTATATCAAAATGGGCCATTCAACGTTAATTATCTTGTTGTTTTAGTTTATTAGGTTTTTAATAACACAAAAAAGACATTGATTTGTGGAATGTATTTCCACGATTTTAAATTTATAAGAACTGAAATATCAAGTGGAAAGCAAAGCATTCTTATTTGCAAAGAGAATCTTTGGGAAGAAACAACCACCTTATAAATTGACTTAGTATTATTTATTTTAATTTCAATTGCAATTATCATACTATTATTCAAGTCTTATAAAATTTTAAGTGACAATTTTAGCTCGTTATTGAGAATTATATCAAAATGGGCCATTCAACGTTAATTATCTTGTTGTTTTAGTTTATTAGGTTTTTAATAACACAAAAAAGACATTGATTTGTGGAATGTATTTCCACGATTTTAAATTTATAAGAACTGAAATATCAAGTGGAAAGCAAAGCATTCTTATTTGCAAAGAGAATCTTTGGGAAGAAACAACCACCTTATAAATTGACTTAGTATTATTTATTTTAATTTCAATTCCAATTATCATACTATTATTCAAGTCTTATAAAATTTTAAGTGACAATTTTAGCTCGTTATTGAGAATTATATCAAAATGGGCCATTCAACGTTAATTATCTTGTTGTTTTAGTTTATTAGGTTTTTAATAACACAAAAAAGACATTGATTTGTGGAATGTATTTCCACGATTTTAAATTTATAAGAACTGAAATATCAAGTGGAAAGCAAAGCATTCTTATTTGCAAAGAGAATCTTTGGGAAAAAACAACCACCTTATAAATTGACTTAGTATTATTTATTTTAATTTCAATTCCAATTATCATACTATTATTCAAGTCTTATAAAATTTTAAGTGACAATTTTAGCTCGTTATTGAGAATTATATCAAAATGGGCCATTCAACGTTAATTATCTTGTTGTTTTAGTTTATTAGGTTTTTAATAACACAAAAAAGACATTGATTTGTGGAATGTATTTCCACGATTTTAAATTTATAAGAACTGAAATATCAATTGGAAAGCAAAGCATTCTTATTTGCAAAGAGAATCTTTTGGAAGAAACAACAACCTTATAAATTGACTTAGTATTATTTATTTTAATTTCAATTCCAATTATCATACTATTATTCAAGTTTTATAAAATTTTAAGTGACAATTTTAGCTCGTTATTGAGAATTATATCAAAATGGGCCATTCAACGTTAATTATCTTGTTGTTTTAGTTTATTATGTTTTTAATAACACAAAAAAGACATTGATTTGTGGAATGTATTTCCACGATTTTAAATTTATAAGAACTGAAATATCAAGTGGAAAACAAAGCATTCTTATTTGCAAAGAGAATCTTTGGGAAGAAATAACCACCTTATAAATTGACTTAGTATTATTTATTTTAATTTCAATTCCAATTATCATACTATTATTCAAGTCTTATAAAATTTTAAGTGACAATTTTAGCTCGTTATTGAGAATTATATCAAAATGGGCCATTCAACGTTAATTATCTTGTTGTTTTAGTTTATTAGGTTTTTAATAACACAAAAAAGACATTGATTTGTGGATGTATTTCCACGATTTTAAATTTATAAGAACTGAAATATCAAGTGGAAAGCAAAGCATTCTTATTTGCAAAGATAATCTTTTGGAAGAAACAACCACCTTATAAATTGACTTAGTATTATTTATTTTAATTTCAATTCCAATTATCATACTATTATTCAAGTCTTATAAAATTTTAAGTGACAATTTTAGCTCGTTATTGAGAATTATATCAAAATGGGCCATTCAACGTTAATTATCTTGTTGTTTTAGTTTATTAGGTTTTTAATAACACAAAAAAGACATTGATTTGTGGAATGTATTTCCACGATTTTAAATTTATAAGAACTGAAATATCAAGTGGAAAGCAAAGCATTCTTATTTGCAAAGAGAATCTTTGGGAAGAAACAACCACCTTATAAATTGACTTAGTATTATTTATTTTAATTTCAATTCCAATTATCATACTATTATTCAAGTCTTATAAAATTTTAAGTGACAATTTTAGCTCGTTATTGAGAATTATATCAAAATGGGCCATTCAACGTTAATTATCTTGTTGTTTTAGTTTATTAGGTTTTTAATAACACAAAAAAGACATTGATTTGTGGAATGTATTTCCACGATTTTAAATTTATAAGAACTGAAATATCAAGTGGAAAGCAAAGCATTCTTATTTGCAAAGAGAATCTTTTGGAAGAAACAACAACCTTATAAATTGACTTAGTATTATTTATTTTAATTTCAATTCCAATTATCATACTATTATTCAAGTCTTATAAAATTTTAAGTGACAATTTTAGCTCGTTATTGAGAATTATATCAAAATGGGCCATTCAACGTTAATTATCTTGTTGTTTTAGTTTATTATGTTTTTAATAACACAAAAAAGACATTGATTTGTGGAATGTATTTCCACGATTTTAAATTTATAAGAACTGAAATATCAAGTGGAAAGCAAAGCATTCTTATTTGCAAAGAGAATCTTTGGGAAGAAACAACCACCTTATAAATTGACTTAGTATTAATTATTTTAATTTCAATTCCAATTATCATACTATTATTCAAGTCTTATAAAATTTTAAGTGACAATTTTAGCTCGTTATTGAGAATTATATCCAAATGGGCCATTCAACGTTAATTATCTTGTTGTTTTAGTTTATTAGGTTTTTAATAACACAAAAAAGACATTGGTTTGTGGAATGTATTTCCACGATTTTAAATTTATAAGAACTGAAATATCAAGTGGAAAGCAAGCATTCTTATTTGCAAAGAGAATCTTTGGGAAAAAACAACCACCTTATAAATTGACTTAGTATTATTTATTTTAATTTCAATTCCAATTATCATACTATTATTCAAGTCTTATAAAATTTTAAGTGACAATTTTAGCTCGTTATTGAGAATTATATCAAAATGGGCCATTCAACGTTAATTATCTTGTTGTTTTAGTTTATTAGGTTTTTAATAACACAAAAAAGACATTGATTTGTGGAATGTATTTCCACGATTTTAAATTTATAAGAACTGAAATATCAAGTGGAAAGCAAAGCATTCTTATTTGCAAAGAGAATCTTTGGGAAGAAACAACCACCTTATAAATTGACTTAGTATTATTTATTTTAATTTCAATTCCAATTATCATACTATTATTCAAGTCTTATAAAATTTTAAGTGACAATTTTAGCTCGTTATTGAGAATTATATCAAAATGGGCCATTCAACGTTAATTATCTTGTTGTTTTAGTTTATTAGGTTTTTAATAACACAAAAAAGACATTGATTTGTGGAATGTATTTCCACGATTTTAAATTTATAAGAACTGAAATATCAAGTGGAAAGCAAAGCATTCTTATTTGCAAAGAGAATCTTTTGGAAGAAACAACAACCTTATAAATTGACTTAGTATTATTTATTTTAATTTCAATTCCAATTATCATACTATTATTCAAGTCTTATAAAATTTTAAGTGACAATTTTAGCTCGTTATTGAGAATTATATCAAAATGGGCCATTCAACGTTAATTATCTTGTTGTTTTAGTTTATTATGTTTTTAATAACACAAAAAAGACATTGATTTGTGGAATGTATTTCCACGATTTTAAATTTATAAGAACTGAAATATCAAGTGGAAAGCAAAGCATTCTTATTTGCAAAGAGAATCTTTGGGAAAAAACAACCACCTTATAAATTGACTTAGTATTATTTATTTTAATTTCAATTCCAATTATCATACTATTATTCAAGTCTTATAAAATTTTAAGTGACAATTTTAGCTCGTTATTGAGAATTATATCAAAATGGGCCATTCAACGTTAATTATCTTGTTGTTTTAGTTTATTAGGTTTTTAATAACACAAAAAAGACATTGATTTGTGGAATGTATTTCCACGATTTTAAATTTATAAGAACTGAAATATCAATTGGAAAGCAAAGCATTCTTATTTGCAAAGAGAATCTTTTGGAAGAAACAACAACCTTATAAATTGACTTAGTATTATTTATTTTAATTTCAATTCCAATTATCATACTATTATTCAAGTTTTATAAAATTTTAAGTGACAATTTTAGCTCGTTATTGAGAATTATATCAAAATGGGCCATTCAACGTTAATTATCTTGTTGTTTTAGTTTATTATGTTTTTAATAACACAAAAAAGACATTGATTTGTGGAATGTATTTCCACGATTTTAAATTTATAAGAACTGAAATATCAAGTGGAAAACAAAGCATTCTTATTTGCAAAGAGAATCTTTGGGAAGAAATAACCACCTTATAAATTGACTTAGTATTATTTATTTTAATTTCAATTCCAATTATCATACTATTATTCAAGTCTTATAAAATTTTAAGTGACAATTTTAGCTCGTTATTGAGAAATATATCAAAATGGGCCATTCAACGTTAATTATCTTGTTGTTTTAGTTTATTAGGTTTTTAATAACACAAAAAAGACATTGATTTGTGGATGTATTTCCACGATTTTAAATTTATAAGAACTGAAATATCAAGTGGAAAGCAAAGCATTCTTATTTGCAAAGATAATCTTTTGGAAGAAACAACCACCTTATAAATTGACTTAGTATTATTTATTTTAATTTCAATTCCAATTATCATACTATTATTCAAGTCTTATAAAATTTTAAGTGACAATTTTAGCTCGTTATTGAGAATTATATCAAAATGGGCCATTCAACGTTAATTATCTTGTTGTTTTAGTTTATTAGGTTTTTAATAACACAAAAAAGACATTGATTTGTGGAATGTATTTCCACGATTTTAAATTTATAAGAACTGAAATATCAAGTGGAAAGCAAAGCATTCTTATTTGCAAAGAGAATCTTTGGGAAGAAACAACCACCTTATAAATTGACTTAGTATTATTTATTTTAATTTCAATTCCAATTATCATACTATTATTCAAGTCTTATAAAATTTTAAGTGACAATTTTAGCTCGTTATTGAGAATTATATCAAAATGGGCCATTCAACGTTAATTATCTTGTTGTTTTAGTTTATTAGGTTTTTAATAACACAAAAAAGACATTGATTTGTGGAATGTATTTCCACGATTTTAAATTTATAAGAACTGAAATATCAAGTGGAAAGCAAAGCATTCTTATTTGCAAAGAGAATCTTTTGGAAGAAACAACAACCTTATAAATTGACTTAGTATTATTTATTTTAATTTCAATTCCAATTATCATACTATTATTCAAGTCTTATAAAATTTTAAGTGACAATTTTAGCTCGTTATTGAGAATTATATCAAAATGGGCCATTCAACGTTAATTATCTTGTTGTTTTAGTTTATTATGTTTTTAATAACACAAAAAAGACATTGATTTGTGGAATGTATTTCCACGATTTTAAATTTATAAGAACTGAAATATCAAGTGGAAAGCAAAGCATTCTTATTTGCAAAGAGAATCTTTGGGAAGAAACAACCACCTTATAAATTGACTTAGTATTAATTATTTTAATTTCAATTCCAATTATCATACTATTATTCAAGTCTTATAAAATTTTAAGTGACAATTTTAGCTCGTTATTGAGAATTATATCCAAATGGGCCATTCAACGTTAATTATCTTGTTGTTTTAGTTTATTAGGTTTTTAATAACACAAAAAAGACATTGGTTTGTGGAATGTATTTCCACGATTTTAAATTTATAAGAACTGAAATATCAAGTGGAAAGCAAGCATTCTTATTTGCAAAGAGAATCTTTGGGAAAAAACAACCACCTTATAAATTGACTTAGTATTATTTATTTTAATTTCAATTCCAATTATCATACTATTATTCAAGTCTTATAAAATTTTAAGTGACAATTTTAGCTCGTTATTGAGAATTATATCAAAATGGGCCATTCAACGTTAATTATCTTGTCGTTTTAGTTTATTAGGTTTTTAATAACACAAAAAAGACATTGATTTGTGGAATGTATTTCCACGATTTTAAATTTATAAGAACTGAAATATCAAGTGGAAAGCAAAGCATTCTTATTTGCAAAGAGAATCTTTGGGAAGAAACAACCACCTTATAAATTGACTTAGTATTATTTATTTTAATTTCAATTGCAATTATCATACTATTATTCAAGTCTTATAAAATTTTAAGTGACAATTTTAGCTCGTTATTGAGAATTATATCAAAATGGGCCATTCAACGTTAATTATCTTGTTGTTTTAGTTTATTAGGTTTTTAATAACACAAAAAAGACATTGATTTGTGGAATGTATTTCCACGATTTTAAATTTATAAGAACTGAAATATCAAGTGGAAAGCAAAGCATTCTTATTTGCAAAGAGAATCTTTGGGAAGAAACAACCACCTTATAAATTGACTTAGTATTATTTATTTTAATTTCAATTCCAATTATCATACTATTATTCAAGTCTTATAAAATTTTAAGTGACAATTTTAGCTCGTTATTGAGAATTATATCAAAATGGGCCATTCAACGTTAATTATCTTGTTGTTTTAGTTTATTAGGTTTTTAATAACACAAAAAAGACATTGATTTGTGGAATGTATTTCCACGATTTTAAATTTATAAGAACTGAAATATCAAGTGGAAAGCAAAGCATTCTTATTTGCAAAGAGAATCTTTGGGAAAAAACAACCACCTTATAAATTGACTTAGTATTATTTATTTTAATTTCAATTCCAATTATCATACTATTATTCAAGTCTTATAAAATTTTAAGTGACAATTTTAGCTCGTTATTGAGAATTATATCAAAATGGGCCATTCAACGTTAATTATCTTGTTGTTTTAGTTTATTAGGTTTTTAATAACACAAAAAAGACATTGATTTGTGGAATGTATTTCCACGATTTTAAATTTATAAGAACTGAAATATCAATTGGAAAGCAAAGCATTCTTATTTGCAAAGAGAATCTTTTGGAAGAAACAACAACCTTATAAATTGACTTAGTATTATTTATTTTAATTTCAATTCCAATTATCATACTATTATTCAAGTTTTATAAAATTTTAAGTGACAATTTTAGCTCGTTATTGAGAATTATATCAAAATGGGCCATTCAACGTTAATTATCTTGTTGTTTTAGTTTATTATGTTTTTAATAACACAAAAAAGACATTGATTTGTGGAATGTATTTCCACGATTTTAAATTTATAAGAACTGAAATATCAAGTGGAAAACAAAGCATTCTTATTTGCAAAGAGAATCTTTGGGAAGAAATAACCACCTTATAAATTGACTTAGTATTATTTATTTTAATTTCAATTCCAATTATCATACTATTATTCAAGTCTTATAAAATTTTAAGTGACAATTTTAGCTCGTTATTGAGAATTATATCAAAATGGGCCATTCAACGTTAATTATCTTGTTGTTTTAGTTTATTAGGTTTTTAATAACACAAAAAAGACATTGATTTGTGGATGTATTTCCACGATTTTAAATTTATAAGAACTGAAATATCAAGTGGAAAGCAAAGCATTCTTATTTGCAAAGATAATCTTTTGGAAGAAACAACCACCTTATAAATTGACTTAGTATTATTTATTTTAATTTCAATTCCAATTATCATACTATTATTCAAGTCTTATAAAATTTTAAGTGACAATTTTAGCTCGTTATTGAGAATTATATCAAAATGGGCCATTCAACGTTAATTATCTTGTTGTTTTAGTTTATTAGGTTTTTAATAACACAAAAAAGACATTGATTTGTGGAATGTATTTCCACGATTTTAAATTTATAAGAACTGAAATATCAAGTGGAAAGCAAAGCATTCTTATTTGCAAAGAGAATCTTTTGGAAGAAACAACAACCTTATAAATTGACTTAGTATTATTTATTTTAATTTCAATTCCAATTATCATACTATTATTCAAGTTTTATAAAATTTTAAGTGACAATTTTAGCTCGTTATTGAGAATTATATCAAAATGGGCCATTCAACGTTAATTATCATGTTGTTTTAGTTTATTATGTTTTTAATAACACAAAAAAGACATTGATTTGTGGAATGTATTTCCACGATTTTAAATTTATAAGAACTGAAATATCAAGTGGAAAACAAAGCATTCTTATTTGCAAAGAGAATCTTTGGGAAGAAATAACCACCTTATAAATTGACTTAGTATTATTTATTTTAATTTCAATTCCAATTATCATACTATTATTCAAGTCTTATAAAATTTTAAGTGACAATTTTAGCTCGTTATTGAGAATTATATCAAAATGGGCCATTCAACGTTAATTATCTTGTTGTTTTAGTTTATTAGGTTTTTAATAACACAAAAAAGACATTGATTTGTGGATGTATTTCCACGATTTTAAATTTATAAGAACTGAAATATCAAGTGGAAAGCAAAGCATTCTTATTTGCAAAGAGAATCTTTTGGAAGAAACAACAACCTTATAAATTGACTTAGTATTATTTATTTTAATTTCAATTCCAATTATCATACTATTATTCAAGTCTTATAAAATTTTAAGTGACAATTTTAACTCGTTATTGAGAATTATATCAAAATGGGTCATTCAACGTTAATTATCTTGTTGTTTTAGTTTATTATGTTTTTAGTAACACAAAAAAGAATTTTAAAGTGGAATGTATTTCCACGATTTTAAATTTATAAGAACTGAAATATCAAGTGGAAAGCAAAGCATTCTTATTTGCAAAGAGAATCTTTGGGAAGAAACAACCACCTTATAAATGGACTTAGTATTATTTATTTTAATTTCAATTCCAATTATCATACTATTATTCAAGTCTTATAAAATTTTAAGTGACAATTTTAGCTCGTTATTGGGAATTATATAAAAATGGGCCATTCAACGTTAATTATCTTGTTGTTTTAGTTTATTAGGTTTTTAATAACACAAAAAAGACAATGATTTTTGGAATGTATTTCCACAATTTTAAATTTATAAGAACTGAAATATCAAGTGGAAAGCAAAGCATTCTTATTTGCAAAGAGAATCTTTTGGAAGAAACAACAACCTTATAAATTGACTTAGTATTATTTATTTTAATTTCAATTCCAATTATCATACTATTATTCAAGTCTTATAAAATTTTAAGTGACAATTTTAGCTCGTTATTGAGAGTTATATCAAAATGGGCCATTCAACGTTAATTATCTTGTTGTTTTAGTTTATTATGTTTTTAATAACACAAAAAAGATATTGATTTGTGGAATGTATTTCAACGATTTTAAATTTATAAGAACTGAAATATCAAGTGGAAAGTCCAATGTGTTAAATGTTTCACAAAACATATTGTAAAAAGAGAGAGATAGGATACGGTTTGTATGGAATTGGATGATCTTATTATTGAGTATTGCTCCCTTTAAATTGAGAATATAGTATGATGTACATGGTATGTTCCTATAATCAATCGCTTTATTCGATACAATATATTCAATCAATCTTTGATTGGAATAATTGATTCTCAATCAAATCTTTATTATTTCTAACAATCCCCCTCAAATTGAATGGTGGGATTGTTGGGGTTTCTATACTAAAAGATGCTTCGAGCGTACATGCCTTTGTACAGTCAGCTTGTGCATGTATACGAGAAACGCCACGTCCACTTGTTTACCTATTTATGAGAATAAATAATATAATATAATGATTTATTATTGAAATATAATAAACAAGTCTAAGGCTTTTTACTAAGAAGGTCAAGTAGGAAAATTCGATGAATCTCCTCATGAGTTTTCCAGTAGGGGACTTGGCCAGATCTAGTAAGAAGAAAAACGTATTCACAACCTAGATAGGCTTTGGCTACCTATTGGTACGGTTGCGGTGTTTGTGATAATTCTCTCTTACCTAAGATGAGATTAGTAACACCGGTGTGGTAAAGCACTGAAAGGATCTAATCCGAAATGTATTCTTTATTGCTATCTACTGAAAGAATATATTTCAGAAAGTTTAGTATTTTCTAGTCTATGATATTAATATCAATATTGTTTATTCTATCAAACGCCACTTTGAGTTATCAATATGTGAGAGTTTGTACGTAACTCAAGTTCATGATATCTTGGGTGGTAGTAATTGAGCAACATGAAGGTATTGGAATATTATTTCATAGAATTCGCGTGCCCAGTGTGGTATGATTAAATCCCTAAGGGGTGATCCCCAAGAGGTGTTTGAAAAAAGAATTTATTATTCAGAAAACTGCGCAGTTGGAATTGATTCCACGAATAATAAATAAAGTTTCAAACTAGAAAAACTCTTTGGAGAATTAATTTAATTCTAGTCACATAGCAGACAAAAGAATTAAATTGACGGATCAAGATAATCTTAAATGAGGGAAATATTATAAAATAAAATGGACCCAAGTTATTTGTAATTTGGTGATTTAAGTGGGAGTGCAATATTATTCTTTAGTGGAACAAAATAATATTCCATTGATAATATATTAAATCATGGGTCATTTGATTTAATTAGTTAATTATCTAATGGGTGAGCCCAACACTTAAGTCATTCCATGGATCCCCTTACTAGCCCAATAAGGTCCACTATAAATAATGAATGAAATGGAAACCCTAGCATACAATCCAAGACAACACAAAACCCTAACCCTAGGAGGCAAATCGGCGCCTCCCTCTTCTCTCTCACTTGTCTCGATTTTCGTGCCTAGCACGTGGGAGAATTAGGATTTTGATTATTGTTCTTGATCTATCCTAATTCATAGGATTAGATCTAGACAATTTGGTGTTTGTATTGGGTTTCCCTAGATCCATTCAAAGTTATTTAATTGATTATCCAAGATCCGCCCACACGGATGGAGAATCAAGGACAAGGGAATAGTACGGAAGATTCGTGGTCGATAAACCAAGGATCTCCGGGTGGTGCAGCTAGCAACGTCAATCCAATGATGGATTATGAGGTAACAATCGAATCTACATCGAATATGCATGATTATGTGTTTATTTGATGTTATATCTATAGATCTATGTTTGTTGCATGAAATTGGAGTCGAATGCATAATCACCTAAATAGATCCGTCTAGGACCTGTTTGTTTTCCGTGTCTTCCGCTGCGGTAGTCCCAACAGGGATCTCCAACACTCAATTTGCGCAATGTCTCTTCAAAACTTCTAGCATTGACTGCTTTGGTCAGTATATCAGCCAGTTGGTCTTCAGATCTAACAAAAGGAAACTCGACAGTACCGTTCTCAATGTTTTCTTTGATGAAGTGTCTATCCACCTCCACATGCTTAGTTCTGTCGTGTTGAACTGGGTTCTCTGAGATGCTGATAGCGGCCTTATTGTTGCAGTACAGTTGGCTCCTTTTTGGTGAGAAGTTAATTTCTTTCATTAACCTTCTGAGCCACAAAATTTCAGTCAAACCACTCTTAATTCCACAGAACTCTGCTTCTGCACTTGAGAGAGCTACCACCTTTTGTTTTTTACTTTTCCAAGTCACCAAATTCCCACCAACAAAGGTAAAGTAACCGGCTGTAGATTCCCTGTCATTCGGATTTTAGCCCAATCAGCATTTGTATAGCCGTGGATTTCAAGGTGTTCATTCTTTGAGAACATCACTCCATGCCCTGTTGTCCCTTTCAAGTACCGGCAAATCCTGAGTGTTGCCTCCATATGGTCTGCTTGTGGCTTGTGATAAACTGGCTTACAATCCCGACTGCATAAGCAATATCAGGCCTAGTGTGGGAGAGGTAAATGAGTTTTCCAACCAGTCATTGGTATCGACTTCGGTCAGCTAACTCGACTCCATCATCGATTTTCAGTCCATGGTTGATTGCCATGGGGGTGTCCGCTGGTTTAAACTCTAGTAGGCCCATTTCTGCCAGAATGTCTAAAATATACTTCCTCTGTCTCAGGAATATCCCCTTCGGAGATCTGAGCAATCCACTTCATACGTTTGAGTGTACCCTTTTGCTATGTGTCACGACCGCACTTACTAATTATAGCAAGATTGGCTATATCGTGACTAAATATAAGGTAAAAGAAAAATGTGAAACATTTGACAAAACGAGACAACCTGAATGGGAAAGGAAAAACAAACATTGACATAATAAGGCGGCTTGAATTAGGTACTCATGGTGAGTTCAAAGGTCTCGCAAAATAATCAAAGTAGTGAGAGATACTGGTACTCGTTCAACAGTATCGAAAATCCTAACTTAATAGAAAGAAAGTACATTGCAGCGGAAATGCCCAAGACAATATAACATGTATGGAGACACGATGTATTGGGCCTTCTAACTACTTCTTAGCATTTTCCATTCTCCTCTCAACACCGCCGTCCCTCGATCACATTCAACCTGCACGTTAGAAAAATAAACATGCAGGGCTGAATACTTGGTATACTCAGTGGACATAGTGCCAAAATAGTTCTATTTTAAATTTGTCAATGCCACAGTTGAGTGATCACGGGGTTTTACTTAAAAGACCCGAGTCACTAAATACTTTTCTTTTCGTTAAGATTTTGATTGCGCAATCACATAACATAACTATACCATATCTAAACATGTGTGAACCGGGAATGTGGCCACATTCCACGACGGTCACTGGACCGGCCAACTCTTATGTTAGCTCACGTTCCCCTTATGTGTACACTGGTCCAAGTAGGGTTTGCGGCTCTACTGGGACCCGAATTCGATTTAACTTAGTTGGCATAGCCAAGCAGATAGGTAAGCATAAAACAAAACATGGCATGACAACATACTTGAGTAAAGAATAACATTTTCATACTAAAGTCACGTTTTGAAAGAAATGCCCACCTCAAAAGCTAAAGCTCTTTCCGTAATTTCCTTAACGGCTCGACCTGCTCCTTGACCCTTTGGAGGAGGCGGCTGACCCGTGGTCGAGGGTGGCTGGTTACGGTTGTCCCGGTTCTGCCACGGACGTCTAGATGTCGTCTGAATCTGTTGTCGGTCAATCTGTGAATCTGCCAGCTCCAAAGCGAGCGTCATTGCCTCAACCAAGGATGAGGGGCGATGTAGGTGCAGCCGCTCTTGTATATCTGGCTTTAAACCTGCAACAAATAGTGTAAATAGCTCTGACTCGGGAATGCCCTGGACCCGGTTTAGGTTCTTCTCAAACGTGTCGTGATAATCCAGAACCGACCCCGTCTGTGTTAACTTTTCTATAAGGCCAAAATAATTCTTAAAGCTCTGCCTATCAAAACGATGCCTCACATCCTCCAAAAAATCGTGCCAAGTTACAAAGTCATTATTTGCGCAGTAATTAAACACTCACTCCGCCGCAGGGGGATCGAAAAGCATCACTGCGTAATGCAAACGTTGAGCCTCTGGCATCATCATATGATCGAAATAGTACTGAACTCGGGATACCCAATTCGTCGCATCTGATCCATCGAACCTCGGTGCATCCATCTTAACCCGTTGTGGTTTCTCAAACGGTTGCGTATCCCTGCGAAAACGCTGCAGGGGTCCCAACAAGATGCTGGCCTGTCGAACCCAGGGTTAAATCCTCCGCCCCTATTGCGCGAGAAGTCGGTACCCCAATTGTCCCGGTTCCTATTGTCCCGGCGACCAGAATTCTGAAATCGGGGACGCTGCCCTCTGTCCCACGATCGTCGGCGACGACCGTCATCCTCCCCAAACTCCTCACCATCCCCATAACCCGGCGGCGGTTCGAATTCGTGCGTCATCATCGGCTCCAGATTATCAAACTTTCGGTCCGTTTCATCCCTCCATACATCCAGTTTATCGAATCGGTCTAGAAGCCGATCCAACTTGACGTTAACCGGGTCACCCGATGGTGGGTCCTCGGTAAGTCGTCCATCCAAATCGGTTTCATCCAACGGCTGTCGATTCAGGCCACCAAAATCCCGACGAAAAGAAAGTTGATAGCGGCGCGACGCGTCTGGGGGTGGTGCCCCCCATACTCCTTTGTCGTTGTTGTTGTAGCGTTTCATTGAGTACGAACAAAAAGCACCAGATGTTAAGGGCTTTTCCCTCAAACACTCCGCAGACTCCTCTCGACGGCAACTGACCTACCGGTGCCCGTCTTCGGGTCGGCGGTGTTCTAGGATTTCCTAGGGTTTGTAAAATATCAACGAGATGTTGGGGAAATATTAATTTCATTCATGAGAAGATTATGAACAAAAAGGACCCTAGGTTTGGTTCGACCTAATCCTAAACATCAAGAAAGAACCAACAAAAAAAACCTGACAGAGCTTATAATTACGCTCGACGCCAAAATACCAAAAATAAAAGATAAATCAGTAACTACGAAAATACTAATGTTTGACTATGCAAAATAAATAAATAAAAGATATTAAGATAACTATTTGGCGACGAAGTCGCCGAACTTGTTTGGAGGCTTCACGCTTCGCTTGGGCTTCGTCTTCGAGATTGAAGCCTCGTTGACTGCCGCTGGTGCCTCTACCAGCTCTCCCTGTCCACTGCCTGTACTCCTCTGTTCCGTCTAGCCTCCTGCTGTTGTTGTGCGGCCGATGGCAACGTATCAGATGCTCACCGGCAAAACCTAGGGTCACTCCGCCGCATTTGAATCGGGTTAACTGTGTTGCCAAAATTTTAAATAAAATATTATACTCCCTTCCCTCCGTCCCCTTGAAAATGACCACTTTTCTTTTTTGGTTTATCTCAACCAAGATGACTGATTACTAAAAATATATATGCATTTATTTCACTTAATTTATTCTCTCTACTTAACAGACAAAATAAAGTTGCATAAAATCACGTGTCGCCTAAGGATTGAGTATTTTACTTGGGACAAAGAGTGTATAAACATTTGATTAGTAGAAATAGTGTTAGTGGATAATGAGGTCCACATAACTATTAATGTAGTGGCAGACTTTTCAGAGATGGAGAAAGTATATAAGAATATCTTTTATCAATGTTAAAAGAACTGAAATCGGTCTCTTCATGAGCCACTCTTATCCTATAACAAATTGGCTCGTGGATGACCTCCTTGTAGTATTTACAACCATGTATTGAACCTATGCTCGCTCGGCTACATCAGTTTTAAAAGAGAACCGAAACCAATAACTAACCATGAATTGAATTAAACTAACTCCATTTTGCAACATTAATTCACGAACAAAATGTTTCTATCTACCTATAATTCTTGATTGCAATGTCACTTAGCCTATGTTTGAGAAGAATTGAAGGGGTGGAATTAGAATTGGAGTCTTTAATTCCAAATTTAATGTATGGTACCATAGATTTGGAATTGAAATGCAATTCCAAATCTTTCAATTCCAAAATTTGAATTCCATATCAAAAGTAGAAAATTAGAATTCCAAACAGTTATAAAATTAAATATTTTCACTATATATCCACAGCACGTACTTCACACACTACACACATTTCAAACACTTCACACTCTCTATGCAGTGTGTGTATTTTGTGTATAGCATGTGTAGAGTGTTTAGTGTGTGAAGTGTGTCTGTATGTATAATATGTGTATTTTGTATAAAGTGTGTGTGAGTGTGTATTTTGTGTATACTGTGTGCGCACAAATTCTTCAAATTCAATTCCATATCAATTACTACTTCATTTTATCAAACATGAAATTTGGAATTGAATTAGCTTCCAATCCATTTTTTTAGTTTTACGCGGCGGAGCTTCTTACCCGGCGGCGAAGTGATCGATTTGGATTCACTGGTTGTGCTTTGGTATACGCTGCTTCCGTCCATTTTTTTGGTTTAGTTTTCTTGAAAGGAGAATGAAAAGAATGAGGATAAGCCCAAGGCGTTAATTCTCTGGAAATGATAAGGAATGTTTATAGTTTCATTTTCCAAAAGGATTATTTTTAATTATGAAAACATGACAATACACGTGAATAAAGTTGCACGACAAAAAAAAAAACAAGGGATTAACAACGGCAATATGCGTCGATAACAACATTTAAAAATGACAACAGTGAGACCGATCGAACCAATTTGCCAACAGTTTTTCCTCGAATTATCAAATTATCATTAACTAAACATGAACTATCAAAATTTTCATCAATATAAACTTTGTTAGAAAATACTTTTAAGTGTATTTTGTGTATTTTGTGTGTATTTTGTGTATAGCATGTGTAGAGTGTTTAGTGTGTGAAGTGTGTCTGTATGTATAATATGTGTATTTTGTATAAAGTGTGTAACAACCCAAAACTTTGAAAGGATTTTACAACATTAAATAAAAGCACGATACAACGAATATTAGATATTTCAAAGCGGCACTAAAATATGAAAGAATCTTACATTAAGTTAAGAAAATATAGACGAGACATCTAATAAACTTTTGTGCTATTTAGCAATTATTTTCAATGACTATCCAAAGAATAAATTCAAAGTAAAAGTCGTAATACCCGATACACGAATCAAGTCTAATATTACAATATAATTAAAGCCTAGCCTATTATGATCGGAAGCGAAAGATGTGCAAGTCTCGGGCAGCCCGTTTGACAACACTGCTAGCATCCCAACAAAGTCCAACACGTCACCGACATCCGCCAATGTATGTTCCTGCGTAAAATGGGAAAATTTGTAGAAATCATATAAGATCTTGCACTTAATGCCAAGATCAAAATCTACGGTGAGATAGATTGAGAAATCTAAGCTAATCTTTGAGAAGATTTTCCATAAGATTTACTGAGGAGATCATTTATTCCCATATCAAATAAAATCTTAAGGAAATAGATATAATAATTGCAAGTGGGACTACGTGGTAACTTCTTCATATCTATCACCAATCTTATACAGTATTTGCATTCAATACGAATCTAATTTCAGAGATTTCATAGAAAGAATGCAACATAAATTATTTTAGCCTATAAATAGAAACAAAGTTCCTTCTGCTCTCAATCACTTTCACATACTCTATCAAATAAAATACTATGAGGAGATAAAGTAATGTGCAAGTGGATAGTAGACATTTAATGCATAATCTCATTGCAAATATATGGGAACGAGCTTTCCTTTTTCCAGCGTCACTTACAAAACAATAGGAACTCACTCCAAAACTTTCAACCATCCAAAGGAGAGAGAAGGAGTAAGAAAAGGGGGAGAGTTGCAAACAATTACAGGGTCAAGTCCCACAATCCAACAACACATTTTCCCACGTAATGAAGATAAACTCCAAGCACTTTTCTTTTCTCAAAATTTGCATATAAGCATGTAGATCAAGAATAACAATTCTTCACTTTAGCTACCAAAACAACAAATAGCAATTCTTCACAAAATAAGAACTTGTCTCGAGAGTATAAATCTGTCGGGACTCCGGCGACTAATCTTCGGCACCCTATCGACGACAGTAGCAGCCCCACAGCCCGATGCATCACTGATTTCACCCACCTTCAAAAATATACAAGTTTGAAACACCTAAACTTTAAATCAAAGATTAAATCTTTAGAAATTACACAGAAAGAAATAAGATAGAATTTCTCTAACTTACCTCTCAGGAGTCGGCGATGAGGCAGCGGCCGTCGGGGCGTCGGGAAACTGCTCTGGCAGTGCGAGGCGTGGGGAGGCCGGGGAACCGCCGCCCGTGCAGCGGCGGCGACAGATTCGAGATTCGAGAGAGAGAGGCGAGGGGGAGAAGAAATAGAGAGAGAGTTGAGGGAGAAAGGGAAAGAGACGTAAGGAGTATATATATATAATTGGGCTAATTCCTAATTAATTCTTCTCAATTTGAATTAGTGTAAGAAGTATCCCTTTAGCCCACTGCCGATAATTTCATCTTGAGCTAAGTTCTATATATTAATTGGCCCATTTAGCTCTTGATTTATAAATTGATCCATGCTTTGTTTAGGCTAATTTAAATTATTTTGGCAGGACCAAAATATTTTGATAGAAGATAAAATCTCTGGAAGTAAATAAATAAAGTTTCTCTTTAATTAGTTGTTTAAGACTTCTAATTAAATCCCAGAATTATAATGAAATGATTTGAAAATGAATTTCTAGAGAGAGTCATAAAAACCTAATAGAAGAGTAAGGCTTAAAGAAGAACCATATAATAAGATGCATATCATAAAGTTATTATATATATATATATATTCTTGAAGCTGAAATTTAGCTTGTATTTTGTTTCTAAAAAGGAAGAACATACAGGAAGATAACTTTGAGAAACAGAGAATTACGAAAATCCTAGGAAGCAAAAACAAGGTGAACTTTTCTATCCTACATACTAATGTGGATAAAAATGCAAATTATTTTTGAAGTGATATTTTATGAAAAACTCGAACATATGTTCGTTGTTTATTTTAAATGATGTTGTCTTGCCAAAATGTTTTGTGTATGATGCCTATCTGTTTTGGCGTGAGGCCAAGTGAGTTGTGAATGATGATATGTGAACTGAATTCGGGTCCAAGTGAAGGTGGTGTCCCTACTCGGACTAGTGTACACAGGAGACCTATGGCCAGAGGGCAGGTCTGGTGACCGAGGAAGGTGGCCACCTTCCCGGCACAAGAATGTTGATGTGGCCGTGAGAGAACACCATCTCTACGGCACAAGATTGTTAATGTGACCGTGAGAGAACACCATCTCTACGGCACAAGATGATCAGATATGGCAAAATACAGAAAGAAATGCACTGCAGTCGAAAAATGATTTTTAGTAAGCTCGGGTCTTTTTAATAAAATCCCTGAGTGTTACTGTGATAGTGGCTTGACAATATTTTCAAATGTATATTTGTATTTTCGGCAATGTGTTCACTGAGTACTTTTGTACTCAGCCCTGCATATATTTCTAAATATGCAGGTTGAGCAGCGAAGTGGTGGATGAAGTGCTATTGAGACAATACATTTAATTCAGTCAGATTAGGACTCTCGGAGGTTCATGTCTCCATACATGGAACCGCGTTCATTTGCTTCCGTTGTGCATCTTAAAAGACTCAAGTCTATTTTGTTCAAAACTCTGGTGTATTGAAATTTTTACAAACGATTACTCGAGTTTCATGATCGAGTATCTTTCCTTCTATGTATCAGCACTTGATTAGTCATGTCTCGCAACCAATGTTTGATTTTGTTTTTCCCTATTTCTTTCCCCGCTTCTTATACCCTCCCCCCGAGTCACGGTTCCCCGACTAGGCTATCCTTAGCAAGTGCGGTCGTGACAGAGTGGTATCAGAGCATTCTTTCACGCTCTGAACCCGAGAGTCTTCTTTGAAAATATTCGGTCTAGCCTTGTTCCACTAGACTGTCTAATCAATGAAATGCTCTTAGCACTCCATGAAATGCTCTTAGCACTCCCACCCATCGCGCTCAACGAGGAAAAAGGTAACTTGTTCGTTTTCAAAAGAAAGTGAAGATGTTTAAAAGTTTGAAATGGAGAAATAACTCATGCAGTTAACTTGAGTGAACAGATGAAATACTAAGTTTAAAGAAAGAGTTGATGTTTTCTTGATTGGGTAACGTGCTTAACGAAAGAGTTAACATGTCTTTTCTTGGCTAAAGACTGTGAATATATGAATAAAAGAAGTAACTTTCCTAAGTAGTAAAAGCACTGAAACATGAAAGTATAAGTATACGAGCCTGGTACCAATTGTTGAAATGATGTCTCTTTTGAGTTTGTGAAATAATATCTCTTTTTGAGTTAGTCATTGAATCATGTTGCTAGTATGGGGAAATCGAAATTTCTAAGAACTTAGAATACTTAGTTATGTGATCCTTCTAGAACACAATATGAACTCGAACTTAGAAGTGCAGTATGAACATTTCTCGCTTTCCTGAGCGACGAAAAGAAAGGTACGCGATAATAAAGAAATTTCGTCATGAGAAAAGCAATCCAACATAGAACAAAACAATGTTTCTAGAAAGATGGTAGGTGTTAGATGCCATTTTCTACGTCCCAATGACATGAATAATCTGGGGTAGCCATTGTCTTTCTTGACAATCTAATCACTCCAAAGGATCATATCTTTGATTCAACTAAGCGATGTACACATACATAATAAGAGAATATGATTACAATGTAAACAAAAGAACCTAGCTCTACGATAATAAGTAAACAGAAACGGCGTGTTACAAGGATAGGCGTTATTACGAACCGAGAGTACCAAAGAGTCGTAATCCCCACATATGGTCATCTGACGTGATCGCAAAGTGAAATTAGCTTGTGACCAAAGTTGCCTATAACTCATTTACCATTCTCTATAAAGAGTTAAACAATGGAGTATCACCATTGTAGTTAACCAGGAAGGTTCATCAGCAACGCTTACTTGGATTCCCATGAATTCCATTTTCTCACACCCCCCTTGATCAAAATACTTTTTGATCCTAAATGACTTCTTTTGCAAAGTGATGTGCCATTATTTTCCCTCTTCTATGTCAAGATTGTGAATCACTTTCAGTTTTGAGCTTGCTCCCTCATGTTTTCTGATAATCTCCAGTGACTACAGTCCTTCTTTACTCGTTCTGTATTAAAGAAATACTTTGACTCTCTGAATTCTTGCCACCAAACTCCTATACACAGAGCTGCTTTATTTATATCCTTCAGAATGAACATGTTTCCGTAAACAATTGTCTCTTCAATGATAATATATTCTTCAAAGATAATTAGTAGTCATTTTGTGTTTTCAAATGTGCTTGTGACACTCATTAATAGATAACAATCCTCTCTTCTTAATTTCACGATTATTATTCCATCATGTTTTAAGCTCTTCAGCAACTTGATAAGTCCTTCTCAATCTTCCTTTCCTTCCCTATTTATAGGGATGCTTGAGGCTCAAATCCCTAGGGCAAAAAAAAAAAAAAAGGTCAAAAAAAAAAAAAAAAAAAAGAGTCCATTCTGCCCCTTTAATTCAGGATCTTAAAATATGCTTCATCTCATTTTGCTGCTTCCACTCTTTGCTCACTTGATCAGTTTGCAGCAGGTGTAAAATAGCTCCATTTCCTCCTTGATCCGTTGTCCGCCCGCTTCCCTTATGCATTCTCTATTCCGGAAAATTCTCTACACACCTGGCTCAAATCACTTGTTAGTTTCCAAAAATCACAGAATTTCACCCCAGAATAGATGCATGAAACGAGTCTTATCACAACTCCAAGTCTAAAGCAATTTGCTCTCTCCCTGGATTAGTTTGCTCTGATTGTCTTCTCTACTAATTAATTTCCGTGATTTGGTTATAAACTTTGTGAATTCATTAGCGTGATATAGTATCACGATGTTGTTGACCCAAAAGGGTAGTTCCTTGTTATTCTTCTTTCTCAAATCCACTCGAGACCAATCATTTTCAATCTTACTATATTTGGAGCAGCCATCTGAGAGACCTTAAACTTTTAAATTTGACCCTTTGTATTTTCAGACATACTTATTGACAAGCTCTTTATTTTATATGAGTACTCTTATCTTCTGAATTCAAATATGACTATTGTCTCTTAATTCGAGTTTTTCTGCAGCTCCATGTTTAAAGCTGGCATATTGCTTCTTCCTTGGCTAGTTTCCTCTTGTTGCCCTCTTTATTAGTTAGTTTCCTTGTGCTACTTATAAACTTTAAAATTTTCGTTGGCATGATCTTCTATCACAATGTTATTGAGCAAATTTCAATTGTTTGTTTCTCCTATTCTTTTCAAATCCATCCATGACCAACCATCTCAGGTCTTACTGTTATCATCTGGGGATACTTGAAACTTTTCTACTTGATTGTTCATCTGGATTATATTATTTGCAACCTATTGTTGAAATTTACATTTGGTTAATTCGTACCCTCAGTTTCGCAATTTATTCCATCTGGCAAGCTCTTCCCACAAGAAAATTCTCAAATTCTATGGGTATAAATAACTCAAGCCCTTTGAAGTTGTATCTTTTCTTTTCTTGAAGTGAGCATAATGAGCCCGATTGAGTCTAGTCTTTGCACTTCATGAAAACTTTTGTTGCAAGCCACGGGTGAGAGTTTGCGGTAAACCAAACACTCAAGCAATTGAAATAAATATAATCGTTTTGTTTTCATGGTTACCTTGGAACCCACAAAAGGCAAGGACGATTCGAATAATTCTCTTTGAATCCCAAATTCAGTTCCTATCAAAGTTAAACTGTTAGATCACCTCTAATTTCCCTCGTGTGAGACCCAGAGGAAGGCAAGGTATTGACCTTTGTAGAAAACGCCTGAAGGTTGAATAATCTAAAGTGAACGTCTATGAAAATAATGCCCAGACCAAAAGTGTCAAGACCGGAGCGACAAGCCATTAGATTTATGCTATGACTAAACACTGCATGCGACGAGCTGCAAGGGGATTGAACGTTAGGTACTTAGAAAATACGATTTTGAGAAAAGAGTCATAACAATGGTTGTTGAAAATTTTTATTCGACCCTATCAGTCCCTTCATAGTGCACAAGATCTTAACGTATACAATTGGGTGATTAATCGATAAATAATTAAGACTAAGTGATCAGCAAGAAGTAAACTAATTAAGATATATATACAACAACAATGACAAAGAAATAAAAGTATGAATACCCACTTATTTTTGACCTAATGCTAAGACGAGACGTAAATGAAGATTTGACAACTAAGAATAAACGGGAGAAGACCTAGAAACGAGGAGAGAACTAGCAAAGATATGCAAAAGAACTTTGAAATTTGAGCAACAATGCCGAAGGTCATAGCAGTGTCAACTGCGATACAACACCTCTACGAACCAATTCCCGAGATTTCAAGAGGCAGAGAACTCCTAATTACACAAGAGAACATCCTGCTTGTTATTTTAAGAACAACCGAATGCACAAGGGAGTCTGTACGGCTGGGAACGGCAACAAATGCATATGTTATAAAAGTAGACATTGCGCGAGGAAGTGCCTCACGAAAATATAAAAGGTAAATGCAAAAGAAAGTAAATAAATAATAAATAAATAAATGTATACGATGGGTCTTAGTTCAGAGAATATCTCTATCTCAAAAAAATGAGATGTCCACCTATTTTAAGATGAAAGAAAAATGTGAGCAACCACTGTGGAGTATCACGCTAGAAAATATTAAAAGTTATAACTTACTCATAACCTCGAACAAAATTCGAAGTTCCTTTGGATTAGTAGGTTACTTCGCAGGACTCATTAAAAGATTCTCTAAATACAAGGCCGAAGAACGTAAATGGCACGAAATTTTTGTGGACCGTAGATTGGAATGAGAGTTTTAGATGCTAAAGAAAAAAAAAGGGGTGACAACTACATCGTGTTAGCAGTACTAGAACCAAGGGCATGTTCTGAAGCCTACACAGACGCACAAAAAAAAAAAAGAGGGACTTGGATGAGTTTTATGCAAAAGGGGAAGTAATCGTTTATGCACCTCGAAACTTAGGCCCTACTAGCTAAAATACTAACACACGATCAAGAATTGACAACAATAGTACATGCACTGAAATTTGGGGGACATCACTTGTACAAAGTTCGATGCTATAATTCACTAATCATAAGAATCTTAAATATTCGCTTTGAGAATAGAAACTGAGCACGCGGGACAGAAGATGACGAGCTGATTGAAGATACGATTGCAGCTTTAACTACCATCGTAGCAAGCCTAATGCGTAACAGATGCTCTAAGTCAAAAATTTTAACAACTAATAATTCTAGTTACCTAAGAAAAAGAACTACTGCGAGAATTCGATAAGATGAACTTGGAGTTAGTAAAGCACCTTAAAATAGTGGAAACAAAGACCGCCACTTTAGTGATGGAATCCAATTTAGGACGTTAAATGGTAGACGCACGGAGACAAGATGAATGAAGTACTAAAATAAATACGAACGAACGTAAAATTGGGTGACCACGGAAGGCACTGGAAAGAGACAGAAAACGTAACACTTTTGAAATAAGATTTTGCGACAAAGTATTAAAGAACGTAATTTCGAGTGAAAGCACACGACGCCTCATATATGAAGACGAGCATTACACCATTCGCTAAAAGATGACAACCATGGAATAGGTGGAGGCATTTCTCGTACCCATCCACATCGCATATAGATAGGAGAAGTTAGCTCAACTACACGTGCGGAAAAATCAGGCGCTTACAGGAAAGGTTATTCACATCGGATCGAAACATAAAATTTTGTCAAGAGTTTGGGGGAAAACTTACGTGAGAAATTGAGTACGAATTTGAGTTTAACCACAACTTACTCTCTATATATCAATTGTCAATTAAAAGAGCGATTCAAATCATAACGATATGAGAAGCGTATTCATGCACGATAAACGAGGCAGATAAGGAACTGATCTTTTACTTGTGATACAACTCGCACACAGTAATAGATACCAAGGAACCATCTATGAGCTCATCTTACATCAAATACAATTCTTATACTATAATGTTTACCAAGTGATCATTACTATGGCACCAAAGGAGAATCTTTATGGAGAAAGTGTTGATCATCACTTTATTAAGATAAAATAAACAAAAGAAAGATATTAGTCCATAATCAATAAATAAAATCAACACATACCTAAAGCGAACCTAGGAAATGATCAAGGAGGCACAAGACCGGAAAAAGCCGTATGTCAATACAAATCGAACGAAGTTGAAGTCTAGCTTGTGAAGTAAAAGAACATCTAGAATTGATACTATGCGGAAACCAAAATCTGGATTTATTCAACGCTACGAGATCTCAAACAAGTGGATCAAGTGGTGTACGAAGCATATACCATATTAACCCTTACCATACATGTTCGACAACAAACAAGTGACACCTCACGCAAAGACCTACCTCCTATCTCTGAACTTAAGTTACGAAGAACCTATGGCAATTCTAGAACGGATGATCCATCAGCTGCGAAACAAGTCAATCTCAACCATGAAGATTTTATCGAAACAAGACGAACAAGAGGTGACAATTATCAAATATTCCATCTAAAGAGCACCACAAATTTCGGGACGAAATTTTCTTTAAGGGGGGTAGAATGTAACAACCCAAAACTTTGAAAGGATTTTACAACATTAAATAAAAGCACGATACAACGAATATTAGATATTTCAAAGCGGCACTAAAATATGAAAGAATCTTACATTGAGTTAAGAAAATATAGACGAGACATCTAATAAACTTTTGTGCTATTTAGCAATTATCAATGACTATCCAAAGAATAAATTCAAAGTAAAAGTCGTAATACCCGATACACGAATCAAGTCTAATATTACAATATAATTAAAGCCTAGCCTATTATGATCGGAAGCGAAAGATGTGCAAGTCTCGGGCAGCCCGTTTGACAACACTGCTAGCATCCCAACAAAGTCCAACACGTCACCGACCTCCGCCAATGTATGTTCCTGCGTAAAATGGGAAAATTTGTAGAAATCATATAAGATCTTGCATTTAATGCCAAGATCAAAATCTACGGTGAGATAGATTGAGAAATCTAAGCTAATCTTTGAGAAGATTTTCCATAAGATTTACTGAGGAGATCATTTATTCCCATATCAAATAAAATCTTAAGGAAATAGATATAATAATTGCAAGTGGGACTACGTGGTAACTTCTTCATATCTATCACCAATCTTATACAGTATTTGCATTCAATACGAATCTAATTTCAGAGATTTCATAGAAAGAATGCAACATAAATTATTTTAGCCTATAAATAGAAACAAAGTTCCTTCTGCTCTCAATCACTTTCACATACTCTATCAAATAAAATACTATGAGGAGATAAAGTAATGTGCAAGTGGATAGTAGACATTTAATGCATAATCTCATTGCAAGATTTGTTCAGGAGATTGAGGGAGCAGATTATGCCAAGTAAGATATTAAATCCCTGCTAAAGATCTAAGCATATCAAATCAGAGATATGTACAAGCTAAGCTAGGCAAGGTAAATGTATATATATGGGAACGAGCTTTCCTTTTTCCAGCGTCACTTACAAAACAATAGGAACTCACTCCAAAACTTTCAACCATCCAAAGGAGAGAGAAGGAGTAAGAAAAGGGGGAGAGTTGCAAACAATTACAGGGTCAAGTCCCACAATCCAACAACACATTTTCCCACGTAATGAAGGTAAACTCCAAGCACTTTTCTTTTCTCAAAATTTGCATATAAGCATGTAGATCAAGAATAACAATTCTTCACTTTAGCTACCAAAACAACAAATAGCAATTCTTCACAAAATAAGAACTTGTCTCGAGAGTATAAATCTGTCGGGACTCCGGCGACTAATCTTCGGCACCCTATCGACGACAGTAGCAGCCCCACAGCCCGATGCATCACTGATTTCACCCACCTTCAAAAATATACAAGTTTGAAACACCTAAACTTTAAATCAAAGATTAAATCTTTAGAAATTACACAGAAAAAAATAAGATAGAATTTCTCTAACTTACCTCTCAGGAGTCGGCGATGAGGCAGCGGCCGTCGGGGCGTCGGGAAACTGCTCTGGCAGTGCGAGGCGTGGGGAGGCCGGGGAACCGCCGCCCGTGCAGCGGCGGCGACAGATTCGAGATTCGAGAGAGAGAGGCGAGGGGGAGAAGAAATAGAGGGAGAGTTGAGGGAGAAAGGGAAAGAGACGTAAGGAGTATATATATATAATTGGGCTAATTCTTAATTAATTCTTCTCAATTTGAATTAGTGTAAGAAGTATCCCTTTAGCCCACTGCCGATAATTTCATCTTGAGCTAAGTTCTATATATTAATTGGCCCATTTAGCTCTTGATTTATAAATTGATCCATGCTTTGTTTAGGCTAATTTAAATTATTTTGGCAGGACCAAAATATTTTGATAGAAGATAAAATCTCTGGAAGTAAATAAATAAAATTTCTCTTTAATTAGTTGTTTAAGACTTCTAATTAAATCCCAGAATTATAATGAAATGATTTGAAAATGAATTTCTAGAGAGAGTCATAAAAACCTAATAGAAGAGTAAGGCTTAAAGAAGGAGAACCATATAATAAGATGCATATCATAAAGTTATTATATATATATATATTCTTAAAGCTGAAATTTAGCTTGTATTTTGTTTCTAAAAAGGAAGAACATACAGGAAGATAACTTTGAGAAACAGAGAATTACGAAAATCCTAGGAAGCAAAAACAAGGTGAACTTTTCTATCCTACATACTAATGTAAAAATGCAAATTATTTTTGAAGTGATATTTTATGAAAAACTCGAACATATGTTCGTTGTTTATTTTAAATGATGTTGTCTTGCCAAAATGTTTTGTGTATGATGCCTATCTGTTTTGGCGTGAGGCCAAGTGAGTTGTGAATGATGATATGTGAACCGAATTCGGGTCCAAGTGAGGGTGGTGTCCCTACTCGGACTAGTGTACACAGGAGACCTATGGCCAGAGGGCAGGTCTGGTGACCGAGGAAGGTGGCCACCTTCCCGGCACAAGAATGTTGATGTGACCGTGAGAGAACACCATCTCTACGGCACAAGATTGTTAATGTGACCGTGAGAGAACACCATCTCTACGGCACAAGATGATCAGATATGGCAAAATACAGAAAGAAATGCACTGCAGTCGAAAAATGATTTTTAGTAAGCTCGGGTCTTTTTAATAAAATCCCTGAGTGTTACTGTGATAGTGGCTTGACAATATTTTCAAATGTATATTTGTATTTTCGGCAATGTGTTCACTGAGTACTTTTGTACTCAGCCCTGCATATATTTCTAAATATGCAGGTTGAGCAGCGAAGTGGTGGATGAAGTGCTATTGAGACAATACATTTAATTCAGTCAGATTAGGACTCTCGGAGGTTCATGTCTCCATACATGGAACCGCGTTCATTTGCTTCCGTTGTGCATTTTAAAAGACTCAAGTCTATTTTGTTCAAAACTCTGGTGTATTGAAATTTTTACAAACGATTACTCGAGTTTCATGATCGAGTATCATTCCTTCTATGTATCAGCACTTGATTAGTCATGTCTCGCAACCAATGTTTGATTTTGTTTTTCCCTATTTCTTTCCCCGCTTCTTATACCCTCCCCCCGAGTCACGGTTCCCCGACTAGGCTATCCTTAGCAAGTGCGGTCGTGACAGAGTGGTAGCAGAGCATTCTTTCACGCTCTGAACCCGAGAGTCTTCTTTGAAAATATTGGTTTAGCCTTGTTCCACTAGACTGTCTAATCAATGAAATGCTCTTAGCACTCCATGAAATGCTCTTAGCACTCCCACCCATCGCGCTCAACGAGGAAAAAGGTAACTTGTTCGTTTTCAAAAGAAAGTGAAGATGTTTAAAAGTTTGAAATGGAGAAATAACTCATGCAGTTAACTTGAGTGAACAGATGAAATACTAAGTTTAAAGAAAGAGTTGATGTTTTCTTGATTGGGTAACGTGCTTAACGAAAGAGTTAACATGTCTTTTCTTGGCTAAAGACTGTGAATATATGAATAAAAGAAGTAACTTTCCTAAGTAGTAAAAGCACTGAAACATGAAAGTATAAGTATACGAGCCTGGTACCAATTGTTGAAATGATGTCTCTTTTGAGTTTGTGAAATAATATCTCTTTTTGAGTTAGTCATTGAATCATGTTGCTAGTATGGGGAAATCGAAATTTCTAAGAGCTTAGAATACTTAGTTATGTGATCCTTCTAGAACACAATATGAACTCGAACTTAGAAGTGCAGTATGAACATTTCTCGCTTTCCTGAGCGACGAAAAGAAAGGTACGCGATAATAAAGAAATTTCGTCATGAGAAAAGCAATCCAACATAGAACAAAACAATGTTTCTAGAAAGATGGTAGGTGTTAGATGCCATTTTCTACGTCCCAATGACATGAATAATCTGGGGTAGCCATTGTCTTTCTTGACAATCTAATCACTCCAAAGGATCATATCTTTGATTCAACTAAGCGATGTACACATACATAATAAGAGAATATGATTACAATGTAAACAAAAGAACCTAGCTCTACGATAATAAGTAAACAGAAACGGCGTGTTACGAGGATAGGCGTTATTACGAACCGAGAGTACCAAAGAGTCGTAATCCCCACATATGGTCATCTGACGTGATCGCAAAGTGAAATTAGCTTGTGACCAAAGTTGCCTATAACTCATTTACCATTCTCTATAAAGAGTTAAACAATGGAGTATCACCATTGTAGTTAACCAGGAAGGTTCATCAGCAACGTTTACTTGGATTCCCATGAATTCCATTTTCTCACACCCCCCTTGATCAAAATACTTTTTGATCCTAAATGACTTCTTTTGCAAAGTGATGTGCCATTATTTTCCCTCTTCTATGTCAAGATTGTGAATCACTTTCAGTTTTGAGCTTGCTCCCTCATGTTTTCTGATAATCTCCAGTGACTACAGGCCTTCTTTACTCGTTCTGTATTAAAGAAATACTTTGACTCTCTGAATTCTTGCCACCAAACTCCTATACACAGAGCTGCTTTATTTATATCCTTCAGAATGAACATGTTTCCGTAAACAATTGTCTCTTCAATGATAATATATTCTTCAAAGATAATTAGTAGTCATTTTGTGTTTTCAAATGTGCTTGTGACACTCATTAATAGATAACAATCCTCTCTTCTTAATTTCACGATTATTATTCCATCATGTTTTAAGCTCTTCAGCAACTTGATAAGTCCTTCTCAATCTTCCTTTCCTTCCCTATTTATAGGGATGCTTGAGGCTCAAATCCCTAGGGCAAAAAAAAAAAAAGGTCAAAAAAAAAAAAAAAAAAAAGAGTCCATTCTGCCCCTTTAATTCAGGATCTTAAAATATGCTTCATCTCATTTTGCTGCTTCCACTCTTTGCTCACTTGATCAGTTTGCAGCAGGTGTAAAATAGCTCCATTTCCTCCTTGATCCGTTGTCCGCCCGCTTCCCTTATGCATTCTCTATTCCGGAAGATTCTCTACACACCTGGCTCAAATCACTTGTTAGTTTCCAAAAATCACAGAATTTCACCCCAGAATAGATGCATGAAACGAGTCTTATCACAACTCCAAGTCTAAAGCAATTTGCTCTCTCCCTGGATTAGTTTGCTCTGATTGTCTTCTCTACTAATTAATTTCCGTGATTTGGTTATAAACTTTGTGAATTCATTAACGTGATATAGTATCACGATGTTGTTGACCCAAAAGGGTAGTTCCTTGTTATTCTTCCTTCTCAAATCCACTCGAGACCAATCATTTTCAATCTTACTATATTTGGAGCAGCCATCTGAGAGACCTTAAACTTTTAAATTTGACCCTTTGTATTTTCAGACATACTTATTGACAAGCTCTTTATTTTATATGAGTACTCTTATCTTCTGAATTCAAATATGACTATTGTCTCTTAATTCGAGTTTTTCTGCAGCTCCATGTTTAAAGCTGGCATATTGCTTCTTCCTTGGCTAGTTTCCTCTTGTTGCCCTCTTTATTAGTTAGTTTCCTTGTGCTACTTATAAACTTTAAAATTTTCGTTGGCATGATCTTCTATCACAATGTTATTGAGCAAATTTCAATTGTTTGTTTCTCCTATTCTTTTCAAATCCATCCATGACCAACCATCTCAGGTCTTACTGTTATCATCTGGGGATACTTGAAACTTTTCTACTTGATTGTTCATCTGGATTATATTATTTGCAACCTATTGTTGAAATTTATATTTGGTTAATTCGTACCCTCAGTTTCGCAATTTATTCCATCTGGCAAGCTCTTCCCACAAGAAAATTCTCAAATTCTATGGGTATAAATAACTCAAGCCCTTTGAAGTTGTATCTTTTCTTTTCTTGAAGTGAGCATAATGAGCCCGATTGAGTCTAGTCTTTGCACTTCATGAAAACTTTTGTTGCAAGCCACGGGTGAGAGTTTGCGGTAAACCAAACACTCAAGCAATTGAAATAAATATAATCGTTTTGTTTTCATGGTTACCTTGGAACCCACAAAAGGCAAGGACGATTCGAATAATTCTCTTTGAATCCCAAATTCAGTTCCTATCAAAGTTAAACTGTTAGATCACCTCTAATTTCCCTCGTGTGAGACCCAGAGGAAGGCAAGGTATTGACCTTTGTAGAAAACGCCTAAAGGTTGAATAATCTAAAGTGAACGTCTATGAAAATAATGCCCAGACCAAAAGTGTCAAGACCGGAGCGACAAGCCATTAGATTTATGCTATGACTAAACACTGCATGCGACGAGCTGCAAGGGGATTGAACGTTAGGTACTTAGAAAATACGATTTTGAGAAAAGAGTCATAACAATGGTTGTTGAAAATTTTTATTCGACCCTATCAGTCCCTTCATAGTGCACAAGATCTTAACGTATACAATTGGGTGATTAATCGATAAATAATTAAGACTAAGTGATCAGCAAGAAGTAAACTAATTAAGATATATATACAACAACAATGACAAAGAAATAAAAGTATGAATACCCACTTATTTTTGACCTAATGCTAAGACGAGACGTAAATGAAGATTTGACAACTAAGAATAAACGGGAGAAGACCTAGAAACGAGGAGAGAACTAGCAAAGATATGCAAAAGAACTTTGAAATTTGAGCAACAATGCCGAAGGTCATAGCAGTGTCAACTGCGATACAACACCTCTACGAACCAATTCCCGAGATTTCAAGAGGCAGAGAACTCCTAATTACACAAGAGAACATCCTGCTTGTTATTTTAAGAACAACCGAATGCACAAGGGAGTCTGTACGGCTGGGAACGGCAACAAATGCATATGTTATAAAAGTAGACATTGCGCGAGGAAGTGCCTCACGAAAATATAAAAGGTAAATGCAAAAGAAAGTAAATAAATAATAAATAAATAAATGTATACGATGGGTCTTAGTTCAGAGAATATCTCTATCTCAAAAAAATGAGATGTCCACCTATTTTAAGATGAAAGAAAAATGTGAGCAACCACTGTGGAGTATCACGCTAGAAAATATTAAAAGTTATAACTTACTCATAACCTCGAACAAAATTCGAAGTTCCTTTGGATTAGTAGGTTACTTCGCAGGACTCATTAAAAGATTCTCTAAATACAAGGCCGAAGAACGTAAATGGCACGAAATTTTTGTGGACCGTAGATTGGAATGAGAGTTTTAGATGCTAAAGAAAAAAAAAGGGGTGACAACTACATCGTGTTAGCAGTACTAGAACCAAGGGCATGTTCTGAAGCCTACACAGACGCACAAAAAAAAAAAAGAGGGACTTGGATGAGTTTTATGCAAAAGGGGAAGTAATCGTTTATGCACCTCGAAACTTAGGCCCTACTAGCTAAAATACTAACACACGATCAAGAATTGACAACAATAGTACATGCACTGAAATTTGGGGGACATCACTTGTACAAAGTTCGATGCTATAATTCACTAATCATAAGAATCTTAAATATTCGCTTTGAGAATAGAAACTGAGCACGCGGGACAGAAGATGACGAGCTGATTGAAGATACGATTGCAGCTTTAACTACCATCGTAGCAAGCCTAATGCGTAACAGATGCTCTAAGTCAAAAATTTTAACAACTAATAATTCTAGTTACCTAAGAAAAAGAACTACTGCGAGAATTCGATAAGATGAACTTGGAGTTAGTAAAGCACCTTAAAATAGTGGAAACAAAGACCGCCACTTTAGTGATGGAATCCAATTTAGGACGTTAAATGGTAGACGCACGGAGACAAGATGAATGAAGTACTAAAATAAATACGAACGAACGTAAAATTGGGTGACCACGGAAGGCACTGGAAAGAGACAGAAAACGTAACACTTTTGAAATAAGATTTTGCGACAAAGTATTAAAGAACGTAATTTCGAGTGAAAGCACACGACGCCTCATATATGAAGACGAGCATTACACCATTCGCTAAAAGATGACAACCATGGAATAGGTGGAGGCATTTCTCGTACCCATCCACATCGCATATAGATAGGAGAAGTTAGCTCAACTACACGTGCGGAAAAATCAGGCGCTTACAGGAAAGGTTATTCACATCGGATCGAAACATAAAATTTTGTCAAGAGTTTGGGGGAAAACTTACGTGAGAAATTGAGTACGAATTTGAGTTTAACCACAACTTACTCTCTATATATCAATTGTCAATTAAAAGAGCGATTCAAATCATAACGATATGAGAAGCGTATTCATGCACGATAAACGAGGCAGATAAGGAACTGATCTTTTACTTGTGATACAACTCGCACACAGTAATAGATACCAAGGAACCATCTATGAGCTCATCTTACATCAAATACAATTCTTATACTATAATGTTTACCAAGTGATCATTACTATGGCACCAAAGGAGAATCTTTATGGAGAAAGTGTTGATCATCACTTTATTAAGATAAAATAAACAAAAGAAAGATATTAGTCCATAATCAATAAATAAAATCAACACATACCTAAAGCGAACCTAGGAAATGATCAAGGAGGCACAAGACCGGAAAAAGCCGTATGTCAATACAAATCGAACGAAGTTGAAGTCTAGCTTGTGAAGTAAAAGAACATCTAGAATTGATACTATGCGGAAACCAAAATCTGGATTTATTCAACGCTACGAGATCTCAAACAAGTGGATCAAGTGGTGTACGAAGCATATACCATATTAACCCTTACCATACATGTTCGACAACAAACAAGTGACACCTCACGCAAAGACCTACCTCCTATCTCTGAACTTAAGTTACGAAGAACCTATGGCAATTCTAGAACGGATGATCCATCAGCTGCGAAACAAGTCAATCTCAACCATGAAGATTTTATCGAAACAAGACGAACAAGAGGTGACAATTATCAAATATTCCATCTAAAGAGCACCACAAATTTCGGGACGAAATTTTCTTTAAGGGGGGTAGAATGTAACAACCCAAAACTTTGAAAGGATTTTACAACATTAAATAAAAGCACGATACAACGAATATTAGATATTTCAAAGCGGCACTAAAATATGAAAGAATCTTACATTGAGTTAAGAAAATATAGACGAGACATCTAATAAACTTTTGTGCTGTTTAGCAATTATTTTCAATGACTATCCAAAGAATAAATTCAAAGTAAAAGTCGTAATACCCGATACACGAATCAAGTCTAATATTACAATATAATTAAAGCCTAGCCTATTATGATCGGAAGCGAAAGATGTGCAAGTCTCGGGCAGCCCGTTTGACAACACTGCTAGCATCCCAACAAAGTCCAACACGTCACCGACATCCGCCAATGTATGTTCCTGCGTAAAATGGGAAAATTTGTAGAAATCATATAAGATCTTGCACTTAATGCCAAGATCAAAATCTACGGTGAGATAGATTGAGAAATCTAAGCTAATCTTTGAGAAGATTTTCCATAAGATTTACTGAGGAGATCATTTATTCCCATATCAAATAAAATCTTAAGGAAATAGATATAATAATTGCAAGTGGGACTACGTGGTAACTTCTTCATATCTATCACCAATCTTATACAGTATTTGCATTCAATACGAATCTAATTTCAGAGATTTCATAGAAAGAATGCAACATAAATTATTTTAGCCTATAAATAGAAACAAAGTTCCTTCTGCTCTCAATCACTTTCACATACTCTATCAAATAAAATACTATGAGGAGATAAAGTAATGTGCAAGTGGATAGTAGACATTTAATGCATAATCTCATTGCAAGATTTGTTCAGGAGATTGAGGGAGCAGATTATGCCAAGTAAGATATTAAATCCCTGCTAAAGATCTAAGCATATCAAATCAGAGATATGTACAAGCTAAGCTAGGCAAGGTAAATGTATATATATGGGAACGAGCTTTCCTTTTTCCAGCGTCACTTACAAAACAATAGGAACTCACTCCAAAACTTTCAACCATCCAAAGGAGAGAGAAGGAGTAAGAAAAGGGGGAGAGTTGCAAACAATTACAGGGTCAAGTCCCACAATCCAACAACACATTTTCCCACGTAATGAAGGTAAACTCCAAGCACTTTTCTTTTCTCAAAATTTGCATATAAGCATGTAGATCAAGAATAACAATTCTTCACTTTAGCTACCAAAACAACAAATAGCAATTCTTCACAAAATAAGAACTTGTCTCGAGAGTATAAATCTGTCGGGACTCCGGCGACTAATCTTCGGCACCCTATCGACGACAGTAGCAGCCCCACAGCCCGATGCATCACTGATTTCACCCACCTTCAAAAATATACAAGTTTGAAACACCTAAACTTTAAATCAAAGATTAAATCTTTAGAAATTACACAGAAAAAAATAAGATAGAATTTCTCTAACTTACCTCTCAGGAGTCGGCGATGAGGCAGCGGCCGTCGGGGCGTCGGGAAACTGCTCTGGCAGTGCGAGGCGTGGGGAGGCCGGGGAACCGCCGCCCGTGCAGCGGCGGCGACAGATTCGAGATTCGAGAGAGAGAGGCGAGGGGGAGAAGAAATAGAGGGAGAGTTGAGGGAGAAAGGGAAAGAGACGTAAGGAGTATATATATATAATTGGGCTAATTCTTAATTAATTCTTCTCAATTTGAATTAGTGTAAGAAGTATCCCTTTAGCCCACTGCCGATAATTTCATCTTGAGCTAAGTTCTATATATTAATTGGCCCATTTAGCTCTTGATTTATAAATTGATCCATGCTTTGTTTAGGCTAATTTAAATTATTTTGGCAGGACCAAAATATTTTGATAGAAGATAAAATCTCTGGAAGTAAATAAATAAAATTTCTCTTTAATTAGTTGTTTAAGACTTCTAATTAAATCCCAGAATTATAATGAAATGATTTGAAAATGAATTTCTAGAGAGAGTCATAAAAACCTAATAGAAGAGTAAGGCTTAAAGAAGGAGAACCATATAATAAGATGCATATCATAAAGTTATTATATATATATATATTCTTAAAGCTGAAATTTAGCTTGTATTTTGTTTCTAAAAAGGAAGAACATACAGGAAGATAACTTTGAGAAACAGAGAATTACGAAAATCCTAGGAAGCAAAAACAAGGTGAACTTTTCTATCCTACATACTAATGTAAAAATGCAAATTATTTTTGAAGTGATATTTTATGAAAAACTCGAACATATGTTCGTTGTTTATTTTAAATGATGTTGTCTTGCCAAAATGTTTTGTGTATGATGCCTATCTGTTTTGGCGTGAGGCCAAGTGAGTTGTGAATGATGATATGTGAACCGAATTCGGGTCCAAGTGAGGGTGGTGTCCCTACTCGGACTAGTGTACACAGGAGACCTATGGCCAGAGGGCAGGTCTGGTGACCGAGGAAGGTGGCCACCTTCCCGGCACAAGAATGTTGATGTGACCGTGAGAGAACACCATCTCTACGGCACAAGATTGTTAATGTGACCGTGAGAGAACACCATCTCTACGGCACAAGATGATCAGATATGGCAAAATACAGAAAGAAATGCACTGCAGTCGAAAAATGATTTTTAGTAAGCTCGGGTCTTTTTAATAAAATCCCTGAGTGTTACTGTGATAGTGGCTTGACAATATTTTCAAATGTATATTTGTATTTTCGGCAATGTGTTCACTGAGTACTTTTGTACTCAGCCCTGCATATATTTCTAAATGTGCAGGTTGAGCAGCGAAGTGGTGGATGAAGTGCTATTGAGACAATACATTTAATTCAGTCAGATTAGGACTCTCGGAGGTTCATGTCTCCATACATGGAACCGCGTTCATTTGCTTCCGTTGTGCATCTTAAAAGACTCAAGTCTATTTTGTTCAAAACTCTGGTGTATTGAAATTTTTACAAACGATTACTCGAGTTTCATGATCGAGTATCTTTCCTTCTATGTATCAGCACTTGATTAGTCATGTCTCGCAACCAATGTTTGATTTTGTTTTTCCCTATTTCTTTCCCCGCTTCTTATACCCTCCCCCGAGTCACGGTTCCCCGACTAGGCTATCCTTAGCAAGTGCGGTCGTGACAAAGTGTGTGTGAGTGTGTATTTTGTGTATATTGTGTGCGCACAAATTCTTCAAATTCAATTCCATATCAATTACTACTTCATTTTATCAAACATGAAATTTGGAATTGAATTAGCTTCCAATCCATTTTTTTAGTTTTACGCGGCGGAGCTTCTTACCCGGCGGCGAAGTGATCGATTTGGATTCACTGGTTGTGCTTTGGTATACGCTGCTTCCGTCCATTTTTTGGTTTAGTTTTCTTGAAAGGAGAATGAAAAGAATGAGGATTGGCCCAAGGCGTTAATTCTCTGGAAATGATAAGGAATGTTTATAGTTTCATTTTCCAAAAGGATTATTTTTAATTATGAAAACATGACAATACACGTGAATAAAGTTGCACGACAAAAAAAAAAACAAGGGATTAACAACGGCAACATGCGTCGATAACAACATTTTAAAATGACAACAGTGAGACCGATCGAACCAATTTGCCAACAGTTTTTCCTCGAATTATCAAATTATCATTAACTAAACATGAACTATCAAAATTTTCATCAATATAAACTTTATTAGAAAATACTTTTAAAAAAATGAAAATATGCAAGGTTAATGGCAATCTCTAATTTGTAAAATCCAAAATATCACTAATGATATCTCAAAATCTATCTCATTTTGAGTTTTTGGATAAGATATTTCATACTAAATTAAATTCAAATTATTTTTTAAAATTTTGATTTAATTACATTTAAGTTAAAGTTAATTATCAAAATAGAAAAGAGTAGAAAGATACATAAACATAAAATAAGAAATAACGTGCGCAAAAGAACTCCAACGACACTGGAACGGAGGCGAAGAAGAGCACGCTTAAATAGAAATATATTGTATTTAACCTATATCCTATTATTATAAGATTTAAGTTATTGATTACTCTCTCCTACTTTATTTAAAAGTAAAAGTTAACACATTCTTCCTCACTTACTTTATTCTAGCTTTATTTTCTCTTCATTTCTCTACATTTTTCATTTCCTCCTTATTTTTCTTTACTTAATTCACTTAACATAATTTTTCTTAAATCGCGTGCCAGAAAAAAACATTTCCACTACTATGGAACGGAGAGAAATAAGAGACGAGTAGAGTTAGTGGATTGTGAGGTCCATATTGCTAGTACTCCATCCGTTCCACTCTAAGTCATACATTTTCCTTTTTGAGATGTCCCAATCTAAATGACATATTTTTAAATATGGAAACATCGTTCTTTCTACTTTTTCTCCATTTCTTACTTTATTCTCTCCACTTTACTTAAAAAACAGTGCTTAAATATGCGAATTAGAAATGCTCCACTTAGAGTGAGACAAATGGAATAGTATTTTAATGTTTAAAACTTTTCATATTTATAAATTAGTCTAATTTTGGTGAACGACCAAAAATGATAAAACTGGTCAATTTTTGTAGACAGGGGTAGTACATAAGTAAATTTTATATATAAATATATGAAATATAAATATTATAATTTTTAACTTTTATATTCTTCGTCCCGATAAATATGAAATATTTATTTTTCGGTGGATGTTATTTATTGTTATTTTGTAAATTTAGTGGGGAGAGAACAAAGTAGAGATAATATTATTTTCATTTTAGGAAATGTGTAATTTTTTTATGGGATAATCCACAAAGGAAAACGTTTGTTTTTTAATAAAACATGGAGTATGAAGTACTTTCCAATAGTAGTATCTCCTGATAAATTTTAGCACTAGAAGAACCAATATAAACTTTAAGTTATTTTTAAAAACTTATCCATTAACCGAACCGCACATAAAATTATCATTTCCGTCAAATAATAAAAATATTATTGAGAAATTTGGCATAATGTACTACTAGGGGAGTGTTATATTGCTAACTCAATACTTAATTGCTAATTACAACTAAATAATAGCCATTAGATATTCAAATTAAAGGCTTAGATCATCAACCCTGAAATGTCAATACGATAAAAAAAAAACGTTAATAAGGCCATAGAATTAATTCCAAAAAATATCAATAAGGGGTATTAATGTCAATTAACTATAAAATTAGTTATAACTAACTTTTAAAAGAAATCCCAAAACTTTAAATTCATATAACATATATCAAATTATAGATAATTTTATAAGGAATCCAACGATATCCTACAAGCATATGTTCCGACGTCAAAATTTGAAAAAAAATTCGTAAATTTTTAATTTTTTCGTACAACAGAAATTTCAACATACTATATAAAATACGTCAATATAAGCAATGTGTTAACATTCTTCAAGCATTGTGTTGACATTCTCAAAGCATTGTGTTTATATTTTCGGAATATTATATTGACATTTTCATCCAAAACCCTAATTTGGAGTTTTTTTTATCTTTTTCGATTTAATTAATAAAAAAGAAAATTACACGTGACAAATTGTAGACCACACGTTTCTAAAATTCTATGGCCTTAAATTAGTTGTAGTTAGAAATTAAATGATGAGTTAGCAATTGATCACTCTCGTGTACTACTATAAACATGATATGATATATAAGGGTTATGAGTTGTGAACATGGTTCTAAAACTGGATGTGGACCAATTTGTAGAATCAATGAAAATAACAAATATAAACATGATATGATATATAAGGGTTATGAGTTGTGAACATGGTTCTAAAACTGGATGTGGACCAATTTGTAGAATCAATGAAAATAACAAAAGAGACTATTTTTTTTTTAGAAATGCACGAAGCATTACATATTTCTCATTTACCACTCCATAATATTTCCATGATAAATTATTAATTAAAAATCCTATAAAACAATATATTTTCTCCGTTCCATTCTTTTTTAAGTTGTCCCATTAAAAGTTTAGTCATTTTCTTTTACAAAATATAACTCATTTATCTCTTTCACTTTATTCTTTTACAATGTTCCTATTTTATTCTCTTTCATGTTTTATTCTCAGTACACTCCACTTAACTTGTTAAATAGTAATAGTATTCATTTCTTAATCTTTGTTCTCAAAATAAATGCTTCAATATTAATAGGATGGATGGAGTAATTTTTAGTTAACAAGATGTCTCATTTTGAAATTTATAGAAGAGAAGATTTTATTATCATGACTAAAAAGGTAGGAAAAAAAAGAGATAGAAAATACTCATAGTCAAATACTATAAGTAGATGAGTTCAAATAAAAACATTTCTTAGTTGAAGTTCAATTCTTAGTAGTACAAACACACATGGACACACATTAACCAACCGTGAACAATAAAAAGAAGGAACTTATTACTAGAATGCTTAAATATTAGACATGATGCATGAATCGTTGTTGTATAGCAACTTCTGAAATCGTTCCATATGTGGTTGGTGCAGCGTGATTGCAAGAAACACGATCCCTTCATTTTCCTGATCAGAAAACAGAAAACTCTTTCCTTCTGAGAGAGCTCCGCCAGGACAGATAAAAACAGGCTTCCCAAACCCGAATTCCGCCTTGTGGACCGGCAGCCTTACCCAGCTCGTTATCCCGAAATTGGGGCATTTCACATTGTTTTGGCTGCGAACAATGCCTTCCACATTTCGCAAATGCAACTCCAAGTAATCCATAGCAGACCTCATGTATGCATCGTCCATTCTAACGATTGCCTCGTGCACTTTCTCCACCGCAAACTTCAACGGCTTCGATTCCAGCTCCCCAATCAGAGCAAATGCGCCGGTGTAGAAGATCCCGTTCCCGAAGTATCCAAGCGGGAGAGGGGGCCGTAGCCTCTGCCGCGCGTCCACCGGTAACTGCAGCTTCATTTCCTGATCTGGTGGCAGGCCGCGGGCAATGCTGACGCAGCGCCACACGTGGCCTGCCACCACCTCGTACATGGTATAATTCGAACCATCATTGCATTTTTGCTTGAGGGTGTTGATGTGATTGCGGCTTAGCCTGAATGTGGAGAATGTTGTGCCACCATCGCCATCGAGAGGGGTTTTGAGCGGCGGAGGGGGTTGGTGCTCGATGTGGCGGAAGCGGGGTTGCGGGGGGTTGCGCGCCGAGAGGACGCGGCGGTCCAAGGAAACAGTAGGGACGGTGGTTAGGCCGCGAGCGATTTCGGACCACGTGTTGATGAAATGGGTTGCGGAGATCCCGTCAGATGTGTGATGCTCGTTGGCAAAGCCTAAGCTCACTCCGCCGCATTTGAAACGAGTTAACTACATGTACCAAAATCAAAATCTTACTCACAATTATTTAAAGACTCGATTTATTGGATGTCTATTAGTAGTACTATTACGCTTTTTGAAAACGCACCTTCACCAGAAAAAGTGGAAAAGTGGAAATTCCATGAGAATAGTCGACGGTGGGGGCGAGGTTGAGGTCAGGCCGGGGTGTGCAGAAATCACCCAACTCATCGAGGGTGGCGTCGCATTCCGCCTCCACGAACAACACCCCTTCCCTGTTGCAGTTGATCTCAAGGCGACCGCTGTCGTCCTTTCTCAGCCTGCCTGCATACGGGTATAACTCAACAAGGACTCGGCTCAGAGCTGCCTTCAGAGTTGCAGTGTCGAAGAATCCGGCGCCGCCATCCCAGCGGTACAAGTACATCCACCGAGTGTGGTAGGTGTTAGGAAAAACTAAGTCTAAATTGGAGAGTCACACACTGCCCCTTGGAGTTTCTTCCCTTGGTTTTACCATTATTGGTTCTTTCACTCTCATCTTCATGCTTCCTACAACTGAATTACTCCTATGATTATCCTTGCGGTTATTCAAATTATAGTTGTGTATATATGTAGAGTGGAGATTGTTCATTATCTTGATTGTTCATAATGTGTGTACAGTATTGTTTCAGTTGTACTACACAAGTATTCACGTTAGCCGACACCATGTCAGTGGCACTAAACTCGCCCTTTCTTCCATTGGTTTTTACTACTCGTTTTTACACAATATTCCTTCTTAGTAGTATCACTAATTTTGTCCCCACATATTTTTAATTATGTGTTTAGTTACTAAATTCCAACTCCAATCAACAGAATTTTAATAAGATGAATTTTAAAACTTTTTCTATTGGTCTATGTTGAGAGGCCTTAAATACATCATTCGTTAAAAAAATAGACAAAGTTATCAATAACACGTATTTTAATGTGCAATTGATAATGCAAGAGAGAGAGCAGAAAAATGAGGTCCACATTTAAAATGATATGGAGGGTTGATTTATATGAATGTGCAAACGAATGAAACTTCTAAAGTGGGACGGATAGAGTAATAGTTTTTAATTAATATTCCATAAAAGTTTGAAAACACATGAAAATTTTGAAAAATGTAAGCAAAAATAAGTTTATGCTCAACTCAGCCCAGCCCATCAACAAGTGGGCTTGGACTTCACCGGGCAGGCTGCATGGTCCGTGGCAGGTCTAGATCGGATTCGGCCTGCCCAGTCAATTTGACAATTCTTTATAGAAACTAACCTAATGTTTGTTATCAAAAAACTAATTTTTGGCTATCGCACCTTATTTGTTTCTTATCTCGGTCCCAATCCCAAATCTTTTATTTAAGAGTGAACTACGTAAGTGATACATGATCTTTCACTTTCGCATATAAATGGTACCTGATCTTTATTTTAAATCGTTTTTGGTACCTATAAATCACATTTTTGGTACCTGATGCAATTTTCATCCCAAAATGTCCTCTAAACAAACACATTTTTCCATTTGTGTCTTTGATGTTATTTTGGACATACACAAAACTAGGTACCAAAAGCAATATTATAATATCTTCTCTTATTCTTCTCCCTCTTTATACTATTATTATTAATCAATATTAATATTATTATTTTGATGTTATATATTAATAATTTATTTATTTTTTAACATTCAAATATACTTAATTATAATTATAGTTATAATTATATTTAATGATTGTAATAATAATAAAAACTAGTTGAAATTAATATATAATTATTTAAATTATGAATCACACAATATTATATAATAACAATAATAATAATTATTATTATTATTATTATTTTATATTAAATTAATAACTAATCAATATAGTATTAATAAAAATTTAAAATTGTGAAGTGTATTCATAATGATTTAAGAGTCGAATATTTTTAGTTATGTGTTTCAACTCTAAAATGAGTATAAAATAATTTAATAAAAAATATTTAATTGCTTTAATTATTTTAAATAATTAATTTAATTAGGTTTTTTATTCTTGATTTATATTATGAATGAAATTAGATTTATGTATAAAATCCTAAAAAGAAAGAAGAAAAAGAAGAGAAAAGAAAAAAGAGGAAACATAAACTAAGGAGTAAAAGAAAGAAGAAAGGAAGATAAAATACTAAAAAAAAAAGAAGAAAATGGAGAAAAAAGAAAGAAGAGAAGAAAAAAATAATCACATGTTTACTATTCAATGGAAATCTTCAAAAATATCCTCCATAACAAAAAAAAAAACATGTTTGGTACCTAGGGTTATTTTTGTCACTGGGTACCAAAAACGATATAAAATAAAGATCAGGTACCATTTGCGTGCGAAAGTGAAAGATCATGTATCATTTATGTAGTTCACTCTTTATATAAAGAGTGAACTACCAAAATGGTCCCTGGACTATGGGTTTATCTCGCTCATAGTCCCTGGACTTTAAAAATATCGCCAGTAGTCCCTGGACTAAGGGTTTATCTCGAAATTGGTCCTTTTGGCTTTTTTTGGTACGAAAATACCCTTTGATATTATTTTGGGAGGGTTTGGGCAATTTGGTCTTTTTACACTTTTAACATTTTAAATCTGATATTATTTCAGCTATGTACTAACTTTGATATTATTTCAAATTTATCATCCTTTTTCCCTTTTGTCATCCTTCACTTTGTTTCTTTATTTCAATATTAGATTTAATTTTACAAAATTTTAAATTTTAATTTTTAAATATCAATAAATTTTTTTAATTATAAAAATAATTAAATAGCAAAAATTAATAGTTATAATCAATATTTGATAGTGTATAGTACTATGTAATCAATAAGGTATGACAATGCCTTAGTTTTAATCAATATTTAATACAGTAGCTTTAATCATAAATAGATTATATAAGACAATTTATTCTGAAATAAATATGCATCTAATGTAAGACTAATATAGTTTTCGTTTATTAATTTGAAAAAACAATCAAAATTTACTAGAAAATTGCAACAAAAATACTCATATATAAAATTTTTAGTAGGATCAAATTTTTAGTCAACTTCATAATATTTAATCACAAGCAATTATAACAACCGAACGGAGGCTAAATAGAATAACTCTTATTTTTCCATCATGATTAATATTATTTTTCTGTACTTCTTCAATTCAATTGAATATTATATTAAATAACAAAAATTAATAGTTTTAATCAATATTTATAGTGTCCATGAATTAATAGTTTTCATTAAAAAAATTTATTGATATTTAAAATCTAAATATTAAATTTAATTTTATAAAATTAAATCTAATATTGAAATAAATAAAAAAAAAACAAATTCAGTGAAGGATAACAAAATGGAAGAAGAATGATAATTTTGAAATAATATCAAAGTTAGTACGTAACTAAGATAATATCATATTTAAAATGTAAAAGTGTAAAAAGACCAAATTGCCCAAACCCCCCAAAATAATATCAAAGGGTATTTTCGTACCAAAAAAAGCCAAAAGGACCAATTTCGAGATAAACCCTTAGTCCAGGGACTACTGGCGATATTTTTAAAGTCCAGGGACTATGGGCGAGATAAATTCATAGTCCAGGGACCATTTTTGTAGTTCACTCTTATTTAAAAAGGAAAATCTTTCTCACTCTCGAAGTTGCTCTTTTCAACGGAAAGTGGTGAAAGAATAAAAGAAAAGCTGGCACTTATGCTTTAATTAATTTAGTACTACTATCAGTTGTGTTGCAGTGGGACTCTTAAAAAAGAGCAAAGACAAAAAGAGCAAAGAAAGATCTAAATCTAATCTAATGGCTTCATGGGCTGAAAACAATGATTTCACAGCAATAAAGATGGCTGCAAAAATCATTTTCTCAAAAATATGTATGAAGACTTTGATGATTCCTTTAGCAGTTATGCTATTCGCTTTTTTTGGCCTATTCCTTTGTTCGTTGCGCAATTAAAATTTCATGTTAGTTTTATAATTGAAAGTTCGCCACCAAAGCATATAAGCATATAAGCAAAGCATTCTTATTTGCAAAGAGAATCTTTTGGAAGAAACAACAACCTTATAAATTGACTTAGTATTATTTATTTTTATTTCAATTCCAATTATCATACTATTATTCAAGTCTTATAAAATTTTAAGTGACAATTTTTGCTCGTTATTGAGAATTATATCAAAATGGGCCATTCAACGTTAATTATCTTGTTGTTTTAGTTTATTATGTTTTTAATAACACAAAAAAGACATTAATTTGTGGAATGTATTTCCACGATTTTAAATTTATAAGAACTGAAATATCAAGTGGAAAGCAAAGCATTCTTATTTGCAAAGAGAATCTTTGGGAAGAAACAACCACCTTATAAATTGACTTAGTATTATTTATTTTAATTTCAATTCCAATTATCATACTATTATTCAAGTCTTATAAAATTTTAAGTGACAATTTTAGCTCGTTATTGAGAATTATATCAAAATGGGCCATTCAACGTTAATTATCTTGTTGTTTTAGTTTATTAGGTTTTTAATAACACAAAAAAGACATTGATTTGTGGAATGTATTTCCACGATTTTAAATTTATAAGAACTGAAATATCAAGTGGAAAGCAAAGCATTCTTATTTGCAAAGAGAATCTTTTGGAAGAAACAACAACCTTATAAATTGACTTAGTATTATTTATTTTAATTTCAATTCCAATTATCATACTATTATTCAAGTCTTATAAAATTTTAAGTGACAATTTTAGCTCGTTATTGAGAGTTATATCAAAATGGGCCATTCAACGTTAATTATCTTGTTGTTTTAGTTTATTATGTTTTTAATAACACAAAAAAGATATTGATTTGTGGAATGTATTTCAACGATTTTAAATTTATAAGAACTGAAATATCAAGTGGAAAGTCCAATGTGTTAAATGTTTCACAAAACATATTGTAAAAAGAGAGAGATAGGATACGGTTTGTATGGAATTGGATGATCTTATTATTGAGTATTGCTCCCTTTAAATTGAGAATATAGTATGATGTACATGGTATGTTCCTATAATCAATCGCTTTATTCGATACAATATATTCAATCAATCTTTGATTGGAATAATTGATTCTCAATCAAATCTTTATTATTTCTAACAATCCCCCTCAAATTGAATGGTGGGATTGTTGGGGTTTGTATACTAAAAGATGCTTCGAGCGTACATGCCTTTGTACAGTCAGCTTGTGCATGTATACGAGAAACGCCACGTCCACTTGTTTACCTATTTATGAGAATAAATAATATAATATAATGATTTATTATTGAAATATAATAAACAAGTCTAAGGCTTTTTACTAAGAAGGTCAAGTAGGAAAATTCGATGAATCTCCTCATGAGTTTTCCAGTAAGGGACTTGGCCAGATCTAGTAAGAAGAAAAACGTATTCACAACCTAGATAGGCTTTGGCTACCTATTGGTACGGTTGCGGTGTTTGTGATAATTCTCTCTTACCTAAGATGAGATTAGTACACCGGTGTGATAAAGCACTGAAAGGATCTAATCCGAAATGTATTCTTTATTGCTATCTACTGAAAGAATATATTTCAGAAAGTTTAGTATTTTCTAGTCTATGATATTAATATCAATATTGTTTATTCAATCAAACGCCACTTTGACTTATCAATATGTGAGAGTTTGTACGTAACTCAAGTTCATGATATATTGGTTGGTAGTAATTGAACAACATGAAGGTATTGGAATATTATTTCATAGAATTCGTGTGCCCAGTGTGGTATGATTAAATCCCTAAGGGGTGATCCCCAAGAGGTGTTTGAAAAAAGAATTTATTATTCAGAAAACTGCGCAGTTGGAATTGATTCCACGAATAATAAATAAAGTTTCAAACTAGAAAAACTCTTTGGAGAATTAATTTAATTCTAGTCACATAGCAGACAAAAGAATTAAATTGACGGATCAAGATAATCTTAAACGAGGGAAATATTATAAAATAAAATGGACCCAAGTTATTTGTAATTTGGTGATTTAAGTGGGAGTGCAATATTATTCTTTAGTGGAACAAAATAATATTCCATTGATAATATATTAAATCATGGGTAATTTGATTTAATTAGTTAATTATCTAATGGGTGAGCCCAACACTTAAGTAATTCCATGGATCCCCTTACTAGCCCAATAAGGTCCACTATAAATAATGAATGAAATGGAAACCCTAGCATACAATCCAAGACAACACAAAACCCTAACCCTAGGAGGCAAATCGGCGCCTCCCTCTTCTCTCTCACTTGTCTCGATTTTCGTGCCTAGCACGTGGGAGAATTAGGGTTTTGATTATTGTTCTTTATCTATCCTAATTCATAGGATTAGATCTAGACAATTTTGTGTTTGTATTGGGTTTCCCTAGATCCATTCAAAGTTATTTAATTGATTATCTAAGATCCACCCACACGGATGGAGAATCAAGGACAAGGGAATAGTACGGAAGATTCGTGGTCGATAAACCAAGGATCTCTGGGTGGTGCAGCTAGCAACGTCAATCCAATGATGGATTATGAGGTAACAATCGAATCTACATCGAATATGTATGATTATGTGTTTATTTGATGTTATATCTATAGATCTATGTTTGTTGCATGAAATTGGAGTCGAATGCATAATCACCTAAATAGATCCGTCTAGGACCTGTTTGTTTTCCGTGTCTTCCGCTGCGGTAGTACCAACAGGGATCTCCAACACTCAATTTGCGCAATGTCTCTTCAAAACTTCTAGCATTGACTGCTTTGGTCAGTATATCAGCCAGTTGGTCTTCAGATCTAACAAAAGGAAACTCGACAGTACCGTTCTCAATGTTTTCTTTGATGAAGTGTCTATCCACCTCCACATGCTTAGTTCTGTCGTGTTGAACCGGGTTCTCTGAGATGCTGATAGCGGCCTTATTGTTGCAGTACAGTTGGCTCCTTTTTGGTGAGAAGTTAATTTCTTTCATTAACCTTCTGAGCCACAAAATTTCAGTCAAACCACTTTTAATTCCACAGAACTCTGCTTCTGCACTTGAGAGAGCTACCACCTTTTGTTTCTTACTTTTCCAAGTCACCAAATTCCCACCAACAAAGGTAAAGTAACCGGCTGTAGATTCCCCGTCGTTCGGATTTTAGCCCAATCAGCATTTGTATAGCCGTGGATTTCAAGGTGTTCATTCTTTGAGAACATCACTCCATGCCCTGTTGTCCCTTTCAAGTACCGGCAAATCCTGAGTGTTGCCTCCATATGGTCTGCTTGTGGCTTGTGATAAACTGGCTTACAATCCCGACTGCATAAGCAATATCAGGCCTAGTGTAGGAGAGGTAAATGAGTTTTCCAACCAGTCATTGGTATCGACTTCGGTCAGCTAACTCGACTCCATCATCGATCTTCAGTCCATGGTTGATTGCCATGGGGGTGTCCGCTGGTTTACACTCTAGTAGGCCCGTTTCTGCCAGAATGTCTAAAATATACTTCCTCTGTCTCAGGAATATCCCCTTCGGAGATCTGAGCACTTCGATCCCAAGAAAGTATTTAAGATCTCCCAAATCCTTCATCTCGAATTCTTGAAATATGTTCTTCTTCAGACTTTCAATCTCCTCGAGGTCGTCACCTATAATGATCATATCATCCACATATATAATCAGGCAGGTGATTCTATCACCTCGTTTCTTTAGAAACAATGTATGATCTGAATTGCTCTGCTTATACCCATATCCCTTCATTGCTCCTGTGAATCTTCCGAACCACACTCTCGGAGACTGTTTAAGCCCATATAGAGTCTTCTTCAAGCGACACCCTCCTCCCATTTTAAAGTCTGTGGCAAATCCTGAAGGTGCTTCCATGTAGACTTCTTCTTCCTTCCTCAATTCTCCATGAAGAAAGGCATTTGTCACATCAAACTGGTGTAATGGCCAATCTTTGTTTGCTGCTATAGATAGTAATACGCGGACTGTATCCATCTTGGCAACTGGAGAGAATGTTTCTGAGTAATCCACTTCATACGTTTGAGTGAACCCTTTTGCTATGTGTCACGACCGCACTTACTAATTATAGCAAGATTGGCTATATCGTGACTAAATATAAGGTAAAAGAAAAATGTGAAACATTTGACAAAACGAGACAACCTGAATGGGAAAGGAAAAACAAACATTGACATAATAAGGCGGCTTGAATTAGGTACTCATGGTGAGTTCAAAGGTCTCGCAAAATAATCAGAGTAGTGAGAGATACTGGTACTCGTTCAACAGTATCGAAAATCCTAACTTAATAGAAAGAAAGTACATTGCAGCGGAAATGCCCAAGACAATATAACATGTATGGAGACACGATGTATTGTGCCTTCTAACTACTTATTAGCATTTTCCATTCTCCTCTCAACACCGCCGTCCCTCGATCACATTCAACCTGCACGTTAGAAAAATAAACATGCAGGGCTTAGTACTTGGTATACTCAGTGGACATAGTGCCAAAATAGTTCTATTTTAAATTTGTCAATGCCACAGTTGAGTGATCACGGGGTTTTACTTAAAAGACCCGAGTCACTAAATACTTTTCTTTTCGTTAAGATTTTGATTGCGCAATCACATCACATAACTATACCATATCTGAACATGTGTGAACCGGGAATGTGGCCACATTCCACGACGGTCACTGGACCGGCCAACTCTTATGTTAGCTCACGTTCCCCTTATGTGTACACTGGTCCAAGTAGGGTTTGCGGCCCTACTGGGACCCGAATTCGATTTAACTTAGTTGGCATAGCCAAGCAGATAGGTAAGCATAAAACAAAACATGACATGACAACATACTTGAATAAAGAATAACATTTTCATACTAAAGTCACGTTTTGAAAGAAATGCCCACCTCAAAAGCTAAAGCTCTTTCCGTAATTTCCTTAACTTGGCCTTAGATGACGTTCGTAGACGTCCCTTTAGGAAATAACATAGTACTTAATTAGACTTTGATAAATCAATTAAGCTTAAACGTGGATGCATCCTAAGTGCGTGCTCTTTTATTCTTTTCCTTAAATTTTTCTAGAAAAGTTCTAGAATTCTTGAATATTAATTAAATCAGTAGATTTAATTAATTTGGAAAAAATATATGCTTAACTAGAGGGTGTTACCTCCTATGCCATTTATTCAAGCACTAAAATAGACTCGAGGTCTATTCATCATTTCAGAAATAATTAGCGTACCATAAATTATTCGAGCGCTAATACTAAAGTCCGGAAATTAAATTTATCATCGTGGAATTAATTAGCGGACCATTACTTAACCTCAATTATTTGATTGAGCAACATAGGTGGACTCATGATTTAATTAGGCTAAAGCCAAACTCCTACTTTATTTTAATTATTATTAGCCCAACTTCTTAGATTATTAAAAGAATTAGTCCATTCTCTATATAAAACCTTAGCCCATGTATTTAATTAATAGAAGCCCAAATGAAAGAAAAAGGAGAGGCCCAATTTACTTCCTTCTCTCAAAACCATCGGCCTCTCTCTCTCAATTCACAATTCAACTAAAATCCCCAATTTCAACCCTAGATTAGAAGGGAGGCGGCGGCGTCTCTTCCTCACGCCCCTCTCTCGCCGGCGGTTCGCCGGCTTCGCCGTTCGCTGCTCCGGTCGGCGCCTCCTCTGCGTCTCCGGCGGCGCACGGCGCCCTCCCTAACTCGTCTCCGATGCTCGACACGTAGACCCACCGCCGCTCGTCGCCATTCGTCACTCTCATCCTCGGCGAAATTTCGGAGTTCCGTCGGTGGGAACCCCTTCTCCAACATGTTTCTCTCCCTCCGTCGAGTTCGGAGAAGTCCTCGGCTGCCCGACGAGCAGGGCTGCCGCCTGCTGCGTCGCTCGGCGCCGGCTCCAGCCATCTCCGCCTTTCCTCTCCGGCGAAAAGGCATCGCCTTTCTCCCTCCGTCTCTCTGTCCTGCTCACTCCACCGCCAGCTTCTAGCTCTGGGCGATGATGAGCCGGCGTCAACTCCGTCACACGGCCAGCGACGCCGTCTCGACGCCCCTCCGCCGTTCACTGCTGCTGCGCGGCGAGGCTCGAGGCGCCGCCATTTCGCGCTACTGCTCCTGCAGTGCCATCGCCGGTGGTCTCTGAGGCGGCCCCTCGGCCTTAAATTAAGTCTTCTTTCTTTCATTATTTAGCTTATGTTGTGGCTTTATTTGACAGTAGCTAAGCTTAGTTGTTACTTGATGATCTGACTTTATTAGGAGAGGTCTGCTCTAAATCCTAAATCTTTTATAAAAAGCATTAGATAAGTATTGTTGTTATGAAATCTTAAGTTTAAGAGGAAAGTAACGTTTTCTTCTGTTCCATTTCATAAAAGGTCATAAAAGGGCATGTTTGAGCTTTGTGTGCTACTGTTCTTCTCTCATTTCTAGTATGTCAAGATTTTGAAGGGGCTCTAACATGCTTGGGGTTTTAGTTACTATATGATGATGTGAGTAAATCATATGGGAGAAGAATGGAGATGTATTACCTATGCAGTAGCTACTGGTTCTGCTCCTAGAACTCAATATCTCCTACTCTCAACTTACTATGTTGCTGGGAAATCTTAAGGTGTGTAGGAGGGTGATCAAGGGTGGTGTGGAGGGGATTTTATAGGCAAGAGTGTGTACTCGTGAAGCCTTAATTGAAGCTGTTGTATTTTCTTGTTATTTTCCTGCAGCAAATCTCCCTTTTCTTTGATCTTTTGCAGCAACTTTAACTGAAATTTGGTGGTAATGCATTTATGTTATTTGTTGGTTTTTGCAGGAGCTTGTTGGGAGATCAGGAGCTGCAGCTGCCCTTGCCCCTTTTTGGCAAGGTATTTGGTCTATATTAGAAAGTTTGCTGCTCCCTTTTCTTTACTTGGGAGACAGTTAGTCTCAGTACATGCAAGGTCTTTATTTGATCTTGTTTTTCATGTTATAGGTGCATCAGAAGAGATGCTCGCTCGTACTTGACTTATTTCAAACCAAAAGGGCCGAGCCAAAGGGCTTGGGCCTGAGGAGAAAGTCCGAAAGTGGAAGCTACACTACATAGAAATATAGTTTTCTTCTAAGCTCTAGGCCCATACTTGTATATTTTGTACTAGCATTCAAAATTCCTTTTTCTTAAATTCATAAACTCACATGTATTTAATTATGTAAGCTAAAGTGTAGTTTGGAAAGTAGTTGAACTTTCTAGTTAGGAAATGAACTCTTCATATCCTTCCACGTTAGTTATGTTTCATAAATATATGGAATTGCTTTGGTTCGTTCCGACTCTCACTACTTTTTACTTCGCAACTAATCAACACTTAAGTAAACACAAAGCAACGAGTTCTTATTTATATCAACGTAACAAGAGAGTGATGCATTTCAAAGTTGGTGAACTTTTACAACTTAACCAAAAAAAACGAGCGGGTATTACATTCCACCCTCCTTAACGAAAATTTCGTCCCGAAATTTGCTTATGTCACTCGAAAAGCTCTGGGTACTTTTCCTTCATTTTGTCTTCCAATTCCCACGTAGCTTCCTCGTGACCATGATGCTTCCATAAAACTTTCACTGTTACAACAGATTTATTCCTCAACTCCTTGACCTTCCGGTCCAAGATTGACTCTGGTTTCTCTTCAAAGCTTAAGTCTGGCTCCAAAACTATTTCCTCTTGGTGGACTATGTGTTTTGGGTCGAACACATATTTCCTCAATTGTGACACCTGAAAAACATTGTGCACATTCCCGAAACTCGGCGGAAGTGTCAATCTATACGCCACAGGACCGACTTCTTCTAGAATTTCGTAGGGTCCGATAAAACGTGGTCTTAGCTTGCCCTTGACGTCGAATCTCGTAATCCCTTTAGACGGGGATACCTTCAGAAACACTTTGTCTCCCGCCTTGAACCGCAGATTAGTTCGACGAGCATCTGCGTAAGACTTCTGTCTATCTTGAGCTTCCTTGATCCTTTCACGGATCTGACAGACGATCTCTATCATCTCCTCTACAGAATCCGGTCCAAGCGTCTTTTTCTCACCGACTTCATCCCAGTAAAGCGGTGATCTACATTTCTTTCCACACAGTGCTTCATACAGGGCCATGTTTATAGTTGTCTGGTAACTGTTGTTGTAAGCAAACTCTATGAGTGGTAACACTGGCTCCTACTTTCCTCCACGATCGAGCAATACGGCTCTCAGCATATCTTCCAAAGTCTGGATCGTTCTTTCAGACTGCCCATCTGTCTGTGGATGGAATGTAGTACTGAAATTCAATCTAGTGCCCAGCTCTTGCTGCAGGCTTATCCAAAATCTAGAAGTAAATTTTGGATCACGGTCAGATGTGATTGTTACTGGTATTCCATGTAAGCGTATGATCTCTTGCACATAGATCTGAGCTAACTTGTCCGATCCGTAAGTGATACGAACTGGTACGAAGTGAGCGCTTTTGGTGAGGCGATCTATAATCACCCAAATAGTTATATTTCCCCGTTGGGACTTTGGCAATCCTGTCACGAAATCCATCGCAATGTGCTCCCATTTTCACTTGGGAATTTCTAGGGGTTGCAATTTTCCATAGGGTCGTTGATGTAAAGCCTTCACTTGTTGACATGCTAGGCATCTTTCTACAAACGAGGTTATGCTCCTCTTCATGCCGTCCCACCAAAACTGTTTCTTCATATCTTGATACATTTTCGTACCTCCTGGGTGGGCAGTGTAGGGTGTCTCATGCGCTTCACTCATGATCTCACTTCTGAGTGCCTCGTCATTGGGTACCCACAATCTTCCTTCAAAAGTGATGGCATTATCCGCCTCCTCGCGGTAACTCTCTTCTTTTCCCGTCCTCACTTTAAGACGAATTTTCTCCAATGCTTCGTCACTCCTTTGAGCCTCAACTATTCTGGCCCTTAAATCTGGTTCAATCACTAAGGTGGCGATCCTACTCTCCACCGTCTCCGGTGCTCTTACTACTTCCAGTCGCATCTTAGCAAACTCGCGTAGGAGCTCCTCATTCTGCGTGAGAAAAGTGGCCAATTGGGGCGTAGCCTTTCTGCTCAAGGCATCTGCCACTACATTCGCCTTGCCTGGGTGGTAATTTATACCACAGTCATAATCTTTGACTAATTCGAGCCATCTGCGTTGTCGCATGTTCAAATCTTTCTGCTCGAAAAAGTACTTAAGGCTCTTGTGGTCCGTGAAGATCTCACATCGAACTCCGTAGAGGTGATGTCTCCAAATCTTCAAGGCATGTACCACTGCCGCCAATTCCAAGTCATGTGTTGGGTAGTTCAACTCGTGCGGCCTCAATTGGAGTGACGCATATGCAATCACCTTGCCATTCTGCATTAATACGCATCTGAGTCCGATTTTTGATGTATCTGTATACACCATATAACCTGCTCCTGGTGCTGGCACGGCTATGACTGGTGCGGTGGTCAATTTTTCTTTTAACAACTAGAAGCTTGCCTCACACTCCGGCGTGCAATTGACCTTAGCTCCCTTCTTGAGCTGTTGAGTCATTGGTCTGGCTATTTTAGAAAATCCCTCAATAAACCTTCGGTAGTATCCAGCCAAACCTAAGAAACTTCAAATTTCATTAGGTGTTGTTGGTGACTGCCAACGTTGTACTGCTTCCACCTTTGTAGGGTCCACTCGGATCCCTTCTGCCGTTACTACATGTCCAAGGAAAATTCACCTCGTTAAGCCAGAACTCACATTTGCTAACTTAGCATAGAGCTTCTCGGCTCTTAACGCCTCCAATGTGGTTCTCAGATGTTCCTCGTGTTCCTTCTCGTTCTTCGAGTAGATGAGCACATCATCTATAAAGACTAGGACGAACTTGTCCAAGTACGGGTGGAACACGCGGTTCATTAGGTCCATGAACACAGCCGGGGCATTTGTAAGCCCAAAAGGCATTACAGTGAACTCGTAATGGCCATATCTGGTGTACATCGTCTGGTCGGACCTTCAGTTGGTGATAGCCTGATCTCAAGTCCATTTTTGAGAATACACCAGCCCCTCGAAGTTGGTCAAAAAGGTCATCAATCCTCGGCAGAAGATACTTGTTCTTGAGCGTCAACTTGTTCAACTCTCGGTAGTCGATACACATTCTCAGTGTTCCGTCCTTCTTCTTTACGAAGAGTACTGGTGCGCCCCATGGTGATACACTGGGTCGAATGAAGCCCAGGTCTAGTAGTTCCTGTAACTGTATCTTGAGTTCTTCTAACTCTTTAGGCGCCATTCTGTATGGTGCCTTCGATACTGGGGCCGATCCTGGCTCGAGATCAATTGTAAATTCCAATTGTCTGTCTAGCGGCAATCCTGGTAGTGCGTCAGGAAAGACATCTGGAAATTCTCATACCACTGCTACATTCTCTATCTTTCGGTCCTCTTTCTCTTCTCCATTCAGATACACGAGGTATGCAGGGCATCCTTTCCTTATCATAGTGGTTGCTTGTAGTGCAGAAATTATGGACTTTCGTCGCCTCATGGAGATTCCGTGAAAGATTGTGGGTTCCTTCCCTGGGTATTGCAGCGAGATCTTCCTTTCCTTACAAAGAATGGTAGCGTAGTTTTCGGCTAACCAATCCATTCCCAATATGATGTCGACGCTCCACATCAACATCACATGCAAATTGTGAGCCACTAACTTAAGGTTTCCCATAGTGAATTCTACGTTAGTGCAAGTTCGTGAGATATCTATAAGGCCTCCTACGGGTGAGGACACCCTCGTCTTATGTTCGATTGCATCAGTGGGCAGTTCTAAAGTATTCACGCAAGGTGCTGATATGAATGAGTGTGATGCACCAGTATCAAAAAAAATGGCAATAGGTATGTTGAGGAGAGTTCCCATACCTGCCAGATTGCCCTGCTCCTGGTTCCCTTGCTCCATCTTAGGCTGCTTCTATCTCAGTGCAAAAGCTCTAGCCTGAGTGGGAAGCCTCTGCCGTAACTGCCGCTGGTGTTGTGGAGCTTGGGGTAGGGCCGCTTTTCCTTTCGGCTTAGCTTGAAGTGCCCGCAGTTGCGGACGCTGCCCCTGATAGTTCTGTCTCCCTCTTACTCCAGCATTCTTATCCGGGCATTCTCTAGAGAAATGTCCGCCCTTGCCACAGTAGAAGCACCTATCAAGCCCTGCACTCCCCATGATGATTCTTTGAGCACTTAGCACAGGGAGGAGCCTTAGGTCGATACTCCACCATCTGATTCAGAGCGGCTTGCCTTCCACCATTCTGTGGTGGCCTCAGAGCAAGTTGCTGTCTCTTAGTCTCATTTGGGGCACGATCTCCATCCCACTTCCTTTTCTCTCGGAAGTTTTGTTGTTGCTGAGGTGGTGTTGCGGCAACAGGCACAGTTGACCTCTCTTTGGGCATGGCTGCCTCAATATCCAAAGCTCGACTCAGTGATTCGGGGTATGATAACCCTCCAAGGCTTGCCAAGGCCATCCTTATTTCGTACCTCAGACCGGCACAAAACTTATCAGCCATCTTTTCATCAGTATCAACTTGATCAGGTGCATAGCGAGACATGTCGCAGAACATTCTGTCATACTCAGTAACGGACATCCGTCCTTGTTTCAGATTATAGAACTCCACTTCCTTGTTCTTACGGTAACTCTTCGGAATATCCAAATCCCTGCGCAAACGCCATGTGCGGTTGTACAGCTCACTGAAGGAAGTCAAGTCCACCGGGTGGAGAAACAGCTGTTGCACCTCAGGGTGGGGCTCCACTGGAGGTGGGGGTATCTCGGGTGGAGGTCCGACAAGTGGTGGAACAAACTCTATCCCCAAGTCTGTGAGGCTACCGATTTGTGGCTCGTCCTCGTCGGGATCATCCTCTCCCATCATGCACCCCTCCAGATCCTCCTCGGGATCCTCATCGGTGTCCTCTCCTTCGGGGTCCTCCCCACTAGTCTCATCTTCGTCTGAACTCTCCTCCTTTGGGTCCTCGTCAGCATCCTTATCTCCCGTGCTGCTCCCCATAGACTCGGTCTCATCACTCGAGTCGGGAGTGCTCTCCACTCGGCCCCTCTTGTGTGTGGGAGCCCGGGATGACTGTCCCTCCTCAAATATCCCGTCCGCACCTTGCATGAGGGCCAATGGTGGCAATCTGCGAAACCTCTCACTACCGGGTGCCTGCGTCTCTGGTGGGGCCCATCGCCGAAATGGTAACACCCTGCTGAGACCGCGCTCAGAAATCCGGGCATATCCCCAACAGACTCATAGGTGGGTGGCCGAGATGAAGTGTACAACTTGGCGGTGGCCGCCATCCATCTCCACCACTCCTCGGGAAATAAATCCACGAGTCTCATAATGCCCTCATAGGCCCTTACCCCATATCGGTTGGCCTCATCCCACAATTTCGCATAGTGGACCACAAACTCCACTAGTGTATCCCCATGGCAGCGACAGTAAGTCCGATAGTAGCGAACGACTTCCTCGGGATCTGCACCAGCACGGAGTGGCCTACGGTGGGTATAGCGCTGGCATGTCATCTGCACGAAAGGGTAGGATCTCAATATCGCGAGAAGGGAGAATATATATAGTGTAACAGTAATATACATCATGTGAAAGATATAGTACTAGCCGTCGTATCAAGAGATCAGTGGTGATTCCAAGTGGAAAGTAGAACATATAACTATTTGTTTTGAGTAACACGAGGGTCCTCAAAATGGACGTGTCCTCGTTGGAATATAGAGGTCGTAATATAATAGGTCGTAGTTCGCATTTATTATTCCATATTTCTTTAAAAATTAGGGGTTCTCCCTAACTTGGATGTTCCCATTGATTCCATCGCTTTTGAAAGAGGTGAAAGAGTTGTCATTCACAACTACTTGTTCTTAAGCATTCTAGCCTAATATACTTTCTTAGGCGCTCTAGATTCACATGCATAGTCCCAGATACGTATTATTAAAATCATCACCATAAGTTCAAAGATCACAAAGTTGATCATGCATAACACATTACACTTGGCATCCAAATGCAACTCATAAAGTTTCATGAAAGATACATTTTCTTCAAAAAGGTTGCATAGTTTTTGCATGACTAAAAAAAAATTTTCCTTTAGAAAATTTTAAGAAACATAGGTATTTACCTTCTTTACTGCAGTTGAACGTGACGAGGCGAGGTGTTGAGTTTCCTTAAGTTTAATATTTTAGTCATGTTCTAGTCTAGTACTATCATTCGAGACTAAGGCTTGGAAGAAGGTTCTTGGGTCCAGAGCGAAAGAACGGTGCTCTGATACCACTCTGTCACGACCGCACTTACTAATTATAGCAAGATTGGCTATATCGTGACTAAATATAAGGTAAAAGAAAAACGTGAAACATTTGACAAAACGAGACAACCTGAATGGGAAAGGAAAAACAAACATTGACATAATAAGGCGGCTTGAATTAGGTACTCATAGTGAGTTCAAAGGTTCATCGCAAAATAATCAGAGTAGTGAGAGATACTGGTACTCGTTCAACAGTATCGAAAATCCTAACTTAATAGAAAGGAAGTACATTGCAGCGGAAATGTCCAAGACAATACAACATGTATGGAGACACGATGTATTGGGCCTTCTAACTACTTATTAGAATTTACCAGTATCTCTCACTACTCTAATTATTTTGCGATGAACCTTTGAACTCACTATGAGTACCTAATTCAAGCCGCCTTATTATGTCAATGTTTGTTTTTCCTTTCCCATTCAGGTTGTCTCGTTTTGTCAAATGTTTCACGTTTTTCTTTTACCTTATATTTAGTCACGATATAGCCAATCTTGCTATAATTAGTAAGTGTGGTCGTGACACTATGAGTCTGGCTTTACATCTCTCTATCGACCCATAAGGTTTTCTCTTGATAGTGAACACCCAACGACATCCTACTGGTCATTTCCCTTGCGGTATTGTACACTTTTCCCAAGTGAGATTCTGATTCAGTGCATCTATCTCCTTTTTCATAGCTTCCCTCCAGTGCTTGTGCCTCATTGCTTCCTCCCATGATTGTGGGATTTCCTCTTCTTCGTATAAAGCATCTTCAAATGCCTGAGCCATCTCTGATAGGTGCCCCTTCACTAGATTCACCGCAGAATATCGTGCTTTCCTATTAATCTTCTTTGTTGTATACCGCTTTGGTGGAACTCCTCTGTTTGGTCTTGGAGGAAGTATGTATCTACCTGTATCTGGATCTATTCCTTCCACTTCTACTATCCCACCAATATCTCCTGTTTCACTGTCAGACCCTTCTACAACCTCGGCGTCAGTAGGAATCATAATTGTATCCATAGGTATGTGTGTACTTACATTGGTTTCCGCATTGGAGAGTTTGTCGAAACATTGTCACCTTCCATGATGGATTCTACTACATCAGGGACTTGCTCAGCGGTACTGCTTACTGCCTTCTTTGGTAGGTCCACCACAGGATTACTTGGCATTGGCATTGAAATCCAGCTTAGTGGGTCTCTCTCGTTATTATCCTGATTACTACTCTCCCCCTGACCGCTAAGATGGATGAATAAATATTCGGTCTCAAGGAAATTGCAGTTAATTGTAGTGAACATGCGGTTCGACTTGGGGTCAAAACATCTATACCCTTTCTGATTAACCCCATATCCCACAAATACACACTTGACAACACATGGAGATAACTTGGTTCTTTCATGTTTAGGAATGTGTACAAAGACAGAGCATCCAAAGACACGAGGTTCAAGGGTCAAGGGTGGGGGAATGTTTGTAAGAGTGGATAAAACCTGTAACGGAGTTTGATGTTGGAGAATAGTAGTGGGTAACCGGTTTAAGAGGTAAGCTGAAGTGGCAATGGCCTCAGGCCAGAAATGTTCTAGGGTTTTTTACTCTAGTAGCAAGGATCGGGTCATTTCAAGGAGGGTCGATTTTTCCTTTCTGCTACACTATTTTTTTCAGGAGTATATGCACTGGTGGTTTGATGAATGAGGCCTTTTTCGTGGAAGAATTGTTTCATACCAGAATTGACGAACTCCCTTCCCCCCCTCCCAATTATCTGAACGAAGAATTTTAACTGTCTGCTGAAATTGGGTTTGTATGAGGTTATAGAAGTGGGAGAAATGAGTCAAATTTTTGTTTTATAAAATATACCCAAGTCATGCATGTACAGTCATCAACAAAGACTAAGCAGTATCTAAAACCTTGCCCCCCAGTAATTGGTGCAGGCCCCCATACGTTAGAGTGCACAAAGGAAAATAAGGATTCAACTCGAGTATTACTTAAAGGATAAAAGTTACGATGACCTTTAGATAAAAAAAAAAAAAAAACAAGTTTCGCAATACATATCATGCTTAGGAACAATATCAGGAAATAATAATTTTAATTAACCCGTGGAAGGATGCCCCAGACGTCGATGCCAAAGCCAAGCTTTCCGATCAGCAGACCCGTGAGTTAGCATGACAGTTCCTTTTTGAGCTATCTCATCCACGTAGTACAATCCATCGCGTTCAGTGCCACGCTCAATAATCTCCCCTTTCGGATATCCTGCAATAAACAAAAGTGTGGTTGCATTAGCAAAGTACAGTTCAACTCCTTTGTGACATGGCTAATTGACAATAATTTATGAGACATGGATGGAATGTAAAGACAATTTGATAATTTCAGAGTCGGTGATATCTTTACGGTCCCAGCCCCCTCAACTTTTGTAAACTCGCCATTGGTTGTCTGAATATGAGATTTCTAAGGCTTTTGAATTCCCTCAAGGTCTGATGGATCATAAGTAATTGTATCAGTAGCACCACAGTCAAATATCCACCTATTATTTTTCTCATGATCACTATACATATTGCATGCAATTCTGAGTTTTTCGAGGGGTTGAAATCTATTTTCACATGAAATCTGGGCATTTTCACAGCAAATAGAAGTATACGGGTCAGTTTGCAATTGATGGGGTAAAACATGCAAATTATCAGAAGCTTGGGGTTCAATTTGTAATGAGTGGGGTGAGATATGCAATTTATTAGGAGTATGAGGATTTATCCTAAAGTAATCCCCTAACCCCAACTTACCTTCTTCACCCGCCGTCGTCTTACTATTCCCCATTTCGTTCATCTGCCCAATTCGCTATCACGGTTCCGCCGGCGAAATTGGTCGTTCCGGTCAAGCTTGTTGGCCGAACTGCTCCGTGTGTTTCCCCTTTGTTGCTGCTCCGAGCTTGTGCAACCTCTCGGTTTCCCTCGGTGGTGATAGCATGGTTTCCTCCGTCCCCCAATTGTCCTCCAATGGCCGCCGCAGCATGACCGCCGCCGCGGTTCCAGGGCGTGCGAGCAGATGTCGGTGCTGGAGGTTTGTCGTGCTTCTCTTCCCACCACTCTGGGTATTCAATCAATTCAAAACAAGATTCTTTGGTGTGTTTCTTCCGTTTGCAGTATGAGCACACTAATATCGACTTATCTTCATCATCATTTCGTCGGTTCCAGCCTCCTCCACCGCGATTGCTGCCGCCCCGCGAACCGCCGTGAGATCCGTGGCTGGGCATCGATCTCCCTCGTACAGCGAATCCAGCGCCGATACCATCTGTGGTGGCTCCGGTTCCTGGCTGTAGAACCTGAGACCGCGTCTCCTCTCGCCGGACCAGGTTGTAAGCTTGATCAACCGAGGGAAGTGGCTCCATTTTGACTATTTCCCTCTTGGTTGATTCATATTTGTTATCAATTGCAATCAAGAATTGAAACAACCTCTGTTCTTGGATGAATTGGTCGTGAATCACCATATCTTCAGGGTATTTCATGGGATTTTGTCGTTTTTGATCTATTGACAACTAGAGATGTTGTAGAGTACTCCATGTTTCTTCTAGTGACTGACTTCCTGTTTCACCACTCCCATATGTCACTGCCAATGCATCCCAGATGTGTTTAGCCGTTGGTTGCTTGGAAACCCGACCAGCCAGTCGTGGTTCGATATTCTGTGTGAGCCATGTAAGTACGCAATGATCTGCTTGTTGCCATTCCGGAAAGGTTGGATCGGTTCGTGGCGGGGGAGGCGGCACTCCAATCATGTGAGAAACCATTCCCCTGCTGCTTATCGCTGTTAGAGTTTCTATACAAGTTTTTATTATTCTATGAATAATAAATAAGTGTTTCTTGCTAAGTCCACTCTTGAAATTAATAAGAAATTAATTAATTAAGTCCATAGCAGACATTAATTAATTAATGGACATTTTTATCTTAAGCGCAGGAAATGAAAGTTAAAACAGAAACCCGGATTACTTATAATTTCGGATTTGGATGGGGAGAGTTCAATATTACTTCTGTAGTGGCTGCTCGTAATATTCCAATTAAAGCTTATATTAAATTGTGAGTTCAGTGTAGTTAGTAAAAAGTAAATTGGATGAGCCCATATCCAAAATCTTCCATAGATCCCTGTCTGGGCCCAAAAGGAACTTAATATAAATAGGAGAATAAAGGAGACACAAAATAACATAATTATTATTGCTCAAATTTTCGTCCCCCTCTATAGAGAGGAGTTTGAATTTTCCTCTCCTCCATGGAGTAGAATTTCTGTCTTCTTTATTTAAGTCCTAGTATTCTAGTGAGATCAGCCCACATTGATGTTGGTGTACAGTTCGGGAACCAGAGAGAAGATCCGTGGTCTAGTATTCAAAGTGTTACGTGGAGAAGTCGCTAGCCATCATCAATTCTTTGGAGAATTAATAAGGTATTATTTCTGCTCTGTAGAAAAGCATGTTTTAGGTTTCTATATACTTAAAGCATGATCAATTCAAGTTATGAGCTTGATACATGTGAGAATTACGCGAATAGATTTTATCTAAATAATCTGCTAAGTAGATCTGATTATTATGTGATTTATTTGTTCGATTAATTATTAAATTATGAAATTTGAAAACGCGCGCTTCCGCTGCTAGTTTCTTCAATTGGTATCAGAGCCAGTCTTTGGCTTTGATTATTTAGATTTAAATTTCGCGAAATTCATGTATGCATGTATTATTTGATTACGAAGCATGTTCTTGTTTTTTATTGTTTATTTTATGCATGATGAACTCAAGAACGATCGAATCAAAAGAACTTGAATTTTCGATCGTACGAGGCATACGATTCGTCGGCGCTTGCGCCGAGACGAATCGCACAACATGCGATTCGTAGTGGGAGTATTGCGGCGGCGATCTTTCGGCGACGTGAAAATGGGCGGGGGCTCGTCCACACCGCCGCCTGACCGCGAAGCTCGAGGAACTCCGGCGCTGCGGAGATTGACGGCGGAGAAGGATAGCGAAGCTCGCATCTTGTCCGAGAGCAGCGGCTGATCCTCCATCGGCACTATAACCCTAACCTAACCCTAAACAAAACCCTAGTTGAACCCTAATCCGCGCGGCGCCGGACCGGAGCTGCACCGCCACGCGCGGATTCTGCTGGTTCACGGCAGGTTGACATCGGCGGAGGGAGATCTGCTGGAACATCGCGGCGACAGCCGCGGGCTGGTTGATGTTGGCAGAGGGAGTCGCGGAGTTTTCAAGCCGGAGAGGGAAGAGGAAGCGGGGCGCCTCGCGCGCGGGCCGCCGGCAAAAAGCTGGACGGCGAACTCGCTGTTTCGGCGAGCGTATCGCCGGCACATCTTCATTGCGTTGATTCGTGCAAACCTCGAACAACGAGATATCGATGAATGATTATTCTGATGATTATTTAATTCCTAAATTAAAAATATCATTAAAAATAATTTAATTTAATGAAATAAAATATTTTGGGAAGATTTCCCTAGATTTTAGGAATATTTTAATTATTTTCTATATCTATGGAATATTTTATATCCTAGATGATATAGATAAGAACAATTTTATAGATTCTTAAATATTATATATATAGAATCCTAATTAGGATAGATATGTAAGATTACATTAAATAATATAATTATTTTCTTCCTAATCTTGAACATGGATATATTTTGAATTTAATTTTTCATGTCTAATTAAGATTTAAATAATGTACTTTATTTTAGATATATCTTATAGTACTAAATGAATAAGAATTAAATTCTAGAATTAATTAATTCCTAAACTAAGATACTAAAGATAATAAAAGATTTAATTATCTAGTGAATTCATAAATACCAACAGAATTTAATTAGTCTTAATTTTCTTTAAGGCTAAAGGATAATTAATTAAAAACCATAACCCAAATATCTAAGCGATAGTTATGAACTTAAAGTTTATATATGGTCTTCATCGGTTGGACTGCCAAATTTTGTGAAGCTAGTTTCTAATATTATCGTCACCCACTCTGTGGGGACAATAAACCTACGAAACAGTAAGTTCATAAGGGCGGACTTCTCACATAATAAATAGAATGAAATAGAAAGTGCTTCCTAATATTATCACCACTTGCTCTGTGGGGACAATTATCCTAAGGAACTACGAGTTTCAGGGTTCAATCAGAATTTATGAGATAACTTGATTTTGTTATCAGCACATGAACATTGTCATGGGAGTGTGTTGTAGAAATAAAGTTCTGTAATGCTAAATCTGATGGTCGTGCTTAGGCAACATTAGGCGGCCATGCCATTTTGTGGTCTCTGGACTATTCGTCGGTGTTGTGACCAGTAAAATTGCCAAAATTTTAATGTGTATTAACCTCCTCTGGAGGGTACAAATTTTTAATTTTGATGTTGTAAGATTTTGAAAAGTTTTATGGTTAATCTACTCAATTTACTTACATAAGTTTATGACAAATTGTAAATTTTTCTGTTTGCAGTGCAATAAAAACCGTCAAGATGTCTTTTAATCCTCTTTCTGCAATACTCAAAGAAAACAAACTCGAGGGCCAAAATTACATAGAATGAAAACAAAATTTGGATATCGTTCTCACAGCAGAAGAGTACAAGTTTGTGGGAGTTCAGAATGCGCATAAACGGTGGCATAAGGCGAATGAGATGACTAAGTGCTACATGTTGGCATCTATGTCTTCAGTACTCAAGCATCAGCATTCTGCCATGGCGACTGCCGCCGAGATTATGCAATATCTTGCAAATCTTTTTGGTACTCAGAATCGAACGGCTAAGTCTCAAGCGTTTTGGAGTATCATGAGGAAGACTATGAAGGAAGGCACATCTGTGAGGCAACATGTCCTCGAGATGATGAGTCACCTCAACCAGATTGAGGTTTTGGGAGGGACGATTGATCCCGAGTCCCAGATTACTATAATCCTTCAGAGTCTTCCCCCTAGCTTCTAGCAGTTCAAGCTCAATTTCGAGATGAACAAGCGGGATTACACTTTGGCTGAGCTGCTGACTGAGCTTCAGTCGGCGGAGGACCTCATGGTTCAGGCTAAGGTAGCTATGCTGAGTTTGGCACCTAATTCCTTTGGCTCTAAGCCTCGCGCAGGAAAGAAAAAGGCACCAAACCCAGTTGCAGCTAAGAATGCTAAGGGAAAGAAGAAGAAGAAGGCCAATAAAAAGCCTACTGAAAAATGCTTCAAGTGTGGAGAGAAAGGTCATTGGAAGCCAGACTGTCCTAAAAAGGGCAAGGCTACAGGTATGCACCATGCTCTAATAGTCGAGTCATGTTTGACTTCGACATCTACTCATACGTGGGTTATTGATACTGGAGCAACTGATCATATATGTTTTGATCCTAACTTAATGCAGGTGACAAGATGGTTACATGATCGTGAGATCGAAGTCCAGCTGGGCGATGCTACTAAAGTGGCGGTCGTTGCAGTGGGAGACGTTTATTTACGTTTTAGGAGTGATTGATTTTTTATTTTGAAGAATGTTTTGTTGATACCTTCTTGTTGAAGAAATTTAATTTCAGTTTCTAAATTGTCTTTTGATGGATATTCGATTTCTTTTAATGACAATTGCGTTATTAAGAAAGATGGTTCTTATATCTGTCGTGGTACCATGGAAAACAATCTATACACAATCACTTCTACACAGTTTAATCAACGTAAATCAGAACTCAATGCTACATTGAAAGTTACAAAGAAAAGAAAAGAACCTTCAATTTCAATGAACGAAACGTACTTATGGCACCTTAGACTTGATCATGCCAACGAAAGAAGGATTCATGCTATGGTTGATCAAGATCTTATTAAAGGTCTTGAGAAGGAACCGTTTTCAAAATGTGAATCCTGTTTGGAAGGCAATATGACTAAGAGACCTTTTAGGTCAAAGGGTAATAGGGCCAAGGAAGTACTTGAGCTCGTTCATACTGATGTGTGTGGATCAATGTCAACCGAGGCAAGGGGTGGTTTTCGATACTTCATCAACTTCATTGATGACTTCTCGAAAATTGGATACTTCTATTTGATGCGCTACAAGTCTAAAACTTTTGACTAGTTCAAGGAGTTTAAGGCTAATGTAGAGACGCGTCATGACAAGAGTATCAAATGCCTGCAATCTGATCGCGGAGGCGAGTACCTATGTGCCGAGTGTTTGTACTACCTATCAGCGTCGGGAATTAAATCCCGATTGACTGCGCCGGGCACACCCCAGCAGAATGGCGTAGCTGAAAGAAGGAATAGGACCTTGTTAAAATGGTCCGATCGATGATGAGTTATACACGGTTACCAATTTCTTTTTGGGGACATGTCTTGCTATCAGCAAGCCATATATTAGACGATTTATCTTCTAAATCAGTTCCTACTACCCCATATGAGTTGTGGACTGGGCGTAAGCCCAATCTAGAACATCTCAAAGTGTGGGGTTGTCCGGCTCATGTATTGGAAAAGGATCCAACTAAGCTGGAATCTAGGATGGAGGTATGTGTATTTATAGGTTACTCTAGAGGATCGAAAGCTTATGAATTCTATAGTCTCCGAGATAAGAAAGTCATTGTGAGCACACATGCCACATTCTTAGAAGAAGAGTTTGTAATGAATCATAAGTCCAGGAGTGAGATAGCTCTTGAAGAGCTAACTTCAGTCACAAGTTCTATTAACCAAGAACAAGTACCTAGTGTAACAACAATTCCAGAAATTTCAACTACAACTCCAAATGTTGTAGTACCGCGTCGCAGTGGGAGGGTCTCTCATGAGCCCGAAAGATACATTGGTTTGGGAGAGTGTATAGATCACTCCTCGGACAACAATGTACTTGATCCCTGGAATCTTGCAGAGGCGCATGCAGATGTCGATCATTGCGAATGGGTGAAAGCAATGGATTTGGAACTACAATCAATGGTAGACAAAGACGTCTATGATTTTTCTATCCTACCCGAAGGTTGTACTGCCATTGGGAGCAAGTGGATAAACAAATGTAAACGTGGACCCGATGGACGAGTTAAAGTCTTTAAGGCAAGACTAGTGGCTAAGGGGTATACCAAAGGGAAGGCATCGATTACGATGAGACCTTCTCCCCATTAGCCATGCTCAAATCGATCCGTATTCTTTTTTCTATAACAGCTTGCATGGATTGGGAAGTATGACAGATGGACGTTAAGACTGCATTTTTAAACGGAAGTCTTGAGGAGACCATCTACATGGAACAACCCGAAGGCTATGTGGTAAAGGGCAAGGAACACATGGTTTGGAAGCTTAAGAAGGCCATTTATGGCCTCAAGCAAGCATCTAGATCATGGAACCAGTGTTTCGATCAAACCGTTCAAAAGTTTGGATTCGAAAAATGCCCTAATGAAAGCTGCGTGTATAAGAAGGTTGAGAAAGGAAATGTTGTGTTCTTAGTTTTGTATTTAGATGACATTCTTCTAATTGGAAACAATAAAAAGATGCTGTCATCATTACGAACTTGGTTGTCCAGCCAGTTCGAGATGAAATAAATGGGTGATGCGGGACACACTCTCAGTATCAAGGTTCTTCGCAAGCGTACAAAGAGAACGTTGTGCTTATCCCAAGAATCTTACATCGATACAGTACTTAGACGCTTTAGCATGCAAGATGCCAAGAAAGGTTTCTTACCTTTTAGACACGACATCCATTTATCTCAAGAGATGTGACTAAAGACAGCATCTGAGATAACAGAGATGAGAAGGATACCATATGCCTCGGCTGTTGGTAGTCTCATGTATGCTATGCTTTGTACTAGACCTGATATTTGCTTTGCTGTTGGCATGGTAGCAAGATATCAATCAAATCCGGGCCAAGGACATTGGACTGCCATAAAGAACATACTCAAGTACTTTAATCGGACTAAGGACTATGTTCTAGTTTACAATGCAGCCGAGCTCTGCCCTTTAGGATATACAGATTCAGACTTTCAAGCTGATGTAGATTCGAGAAAATCAACTTCCGGATATGTGTTTACCTTAGGAGGTGGAGCTATAATTTGGAGGAGTGTAAAGCAGAAATGCATTGCAGACTCTACCATGGAAGACGAATATGTGGCCGCTTCGGAGGCTGCAAAAGAGGCAGTATGGCTTAAGAACTTCCTTCTGGACTTAGGTGTGGTTACGAATATGCCCAAGAGCATCACCATTTATTGTGACAATTCTGATGTTGTGGCGAATTCGAGGGAACCACGGGCTCATAAAGCGAGCAAGCACATAGAGAGGAAGTATCGTATCATTAGAGATATAGTGCAGAGAGGAGACATACAAGTGGTCAAGATTGAGTCAGAAAACAACCTGGCAGATCCTTTCACGAAGGCATTAGCGGTCAAGCCGTTTGAGAGCCATGTTGAAGGAATGGGAGTTCGACTAATACAAGACCTCAATCCGCTATCAGTATAAGTGGGAGAATTAGACGTTAGCACATTTTTTTGTATACTCGAAATTGTATTGAGTATAAGTGGGAGATTGTTAGAGTTTGTATTCTAGAAATCACGTTTCGAGTGATTGAATACAGTAAAACTCTTATTTTATTTTCCAAGGAATAAAATAGATTATTTTTGTCATAATGTTGTTATGTTTTACATTTAATGGATGTTAATTGCATGTTTAAATGTATAAGTTAACTTAACAAAGTCTAAGTCTTTGTTTTCGTAGACCGATTGTGGGCGGCGTCCACTTTAAGGTAACACTGTCAGTCACAAAGAAAAAAGAAGAATTTCACGACCTAGATGGAATTAGATTATCCATCGTGAAAGATTGTAATGTCAGTCCGCATATTTCTAAGTTTTACTGAAATAAGATGACATTGGTGTGGTAAAGCATTGAACGGATCTAACAACAAGACTTGTCTTTGTGCTATCTACTGAAAGGCGAGATCTTGATAAATATTTGTTTCTTAATCAATGTAGGTTAGCATTGAGCATACGGTATTGATTATGTATTACTTTGACTTATCAAATGGTACGGGTTTTTCGTAACCTAATAATCCTGATATATTGGGTAGTGGTGATTAATATCTAGCGGTGTTAGGATTGCTATTATGTTGAATTGTGTGCGAGGTGAGTCTCGTTTGATAATGTCCTCTAGAGGAGCGTGAAACAAGGTTTTATTATTCGGAACCTAGCTAGTTGGAGTTTGATCACTCTATGAATAATAAATAAGAGTTTCATGCTAAGTCCACTCTTGGAATTAATAAGAAATTAATTAGTTAAGTCCATAGCAGATATTAATTAATTAATGAACAATTTTATCTTAAGCGTGAGAAATGAAAGTTAAAACGGAAACCCGAATTACTTATAATTTTGGATTTGGATGGGGAGAGTTCAATATTATTTCTTTAGTGGCTGCTCGTAATATTCCAATTAAAGCTTTTATTAAATTGTAAGTTCAATTTAGTTAGTAAAAAGTAAATTGGATGAGCCCATATCCAAAACCTTCCATAGATCTCTGTCTGGGCCCAGAAGGAACTTAATATAAATAAGAGAATAAAGGAGACATAAAATAACATAATTATTATTGCTCAAATTTTCGTCCCCCTCTATAGAGAGGAGTTCGAATTTTCCTCCCATCCGTGGAGTAGAATTTCTGTCTTCTTTATTTAAGTCCTAGTATTCCGGTGAGATCAGCTCACACTGATATTAGAGTACAGTTCGAGAACCAGAGAGGAGATCCGTGGTCTAGTATTCAAAGCGTCACGTGGAGAAGTTGCTAGCCATCATCAATTCTTTGGGGAATTAATAAGGTATTATTTCTGCTCCTTTGAAAAACATGTTTTAGGTTTCTATATACTTAAAGCATGATCAATTCAAGTTATGAGTATGATACATGTGAGAATTACGCGAATAGATTTTGTCTAAATAATCTACTAAATAGATCTGATTATTATGTGATTTATTTGTTCGATTAATTATTAAATTATGAAATTCGAAAACGCGCGCTTCCGCTGCCGGTTCCTTCAATCGCCGCCTCCATTAGGACGACCCAGATGGAGTAATTCTCTCCATTCAATTTGCTTCCTCCGATATTGAGAGGTTGTATATCGATCTTGTATGCTACGAGTTTTTTTGGTGGGTTATTCGTGTTTTCTTCTTTGGGTGTTGGTGGTGTCATCATGGCAAAACTCTTGCTCATGATTTCGGCAATCTGCCGAGCAATCTCATCTAACTGGGATGGGGTCATATTTTTTTCGGTTTCTGACATGGCTGCTGATTTTTTTTTTGCAGATTTTGGCTAGGGAAAGGTTTAAGGACAATGATGAAGTTTTTCTGAGTCCTGCTCTGGTACCATGTTAAATAGTTCACAAAACACATTGCAAAGAGAGAGAGATAAGATACGGTTTGTATGGAATTGGATGATCTTATTATTGAGTATTTCTCCCTTTAAATAGAGGATATAGTATGATGTACATGGTATGTTCCTATAATCAATCATCCTATTTAATATAATCAATCTTTGATTGAAATAATTGATTCCCAATCAAAATCTTTATTATTTCTAACACAATGTCAATAGAATTTTCGACACTCGAAAATTACGAATGGCTTGGTTATGGTTGTCAGTAAATCAATTTTTCACTAGACTTTAGTAGTGTAAGTATTGAACTACGACCAAAACTATCAATGGCCGGTCAATGTATTATAAATCATAAATATGTGTTTCTTCTAAAAAAAATTATAATAAATTCATATTCAGATTAAACAAATTCATAATCATGTTAAAGATAGAATGTTTGCAATCAAATCTAATTATTATTAGTATACAATTCGTGTTGCACATATGACTTGGGGCTGAATAATGATTATTTTCTGTCGTCAACAAAATTTGCACTATCTAATCATTTTATCCTTCTTTACTTTATCCAAGGTTGGCATATGAAAAAGAATACTCCTACATTTCTTCCTTCTTCTTTTTCTCTAAAAAGTAGTACTCCTAGTATATGTTTTAGTATTTTATTTGGCTTTTAATAAAAGCGGTTATACACTGTAAAAAAAATTGTCAGTTTACCGACGAAATTAGCGATAGAAAATTTTCGCTACGAATTACCGACGGTAAGTTTTGCACTGGGAATTACCGACAGTAAACTGACATTTTTTTTTGGTGTTAAGTGTTAAGGGTTTAGTAGGCTTTGCACTATAGCACACTTTAAGCTTTTTCAAATGCTTTTTCTCTTGTACGTATATATTATAAACATAAAATATGTTGGAGTTATCACAACATACGTTTTTTTAATTCATCTAAAATGTTTTATTATTTTTATATGATTTGTGGAATCTATACATAGTGTCAAATCTACTTAGATGGAGCCAAAATTCTTGATTTATATTCAATACTATCACATTGCATGCATCTGTTTTTACAATCATATAGAATAAAAAAATTTCAAACAGATATTCTCTTAAAAATATTTCTGAAACTATCTTTCACTAACATCATACATAGTATTTAAATTTTCCTATCATTCATATAAACAGATCTTAGCTATCAGCATGTGTTACAAATTCTGCAATATTTTTTCTAAATATTCATATCCAGGTGTTTTTAACACCTAAAAGAACCATCAATCCTTTTTTTTTTGGAAACTCAAAGGTCATGTTGAAATCTGTGTTGCTTTTGGAATGAACACCTTTTAAGAACACAATTTCTTTAAATATATCATTCAACTTTGAAGAGAGAAAGTTAAACAGATTTTGTGCTATTTGCAATGAAAAAGTTGAAGAGTTCTACAATCATAAAGGGTTGCTCATCTCAGGGTGTATCATCTGATGCTTCAAGTGAGTATTATACCTCTGAGTTTCTTGCTGAACTGCCTTCTAATCCCCTTTTATCTTCCTTCTTCTTGCATATTTCACTTTCTTTCAATTTTTTTCCTGTCAATGAACAATGTAAGTACTTTTTTAAGACCCCAGAAATGCATAACAGTTTAATACGCATATAACTTTCATTTTGAAGTATAATGTTATGTAGTCTCCATTTCACAGCAGAACAATCAAACACAAGTGCTATATCACTTCTGAAATTTATCAAAATCTTCATATTTTCAATAACTTGCTAAATTTTGAAACCTAATAGTGATATCCCTTTTTTTTCTATTTTCCGAATGAAAAATATGCTTGAATATAGTCTACTAACAACATTGCTGAATGAAATTGACAACAATCTGAAAAAAATGAACTTTGTTTGAGGTAACTTATCTCAGTCTGGTAGATTTGAACATCATTCTCGAAATAATTGTTGTCTGACTTTGCAATACTTTGGATCTATGATTTGAATCTTCGAAAGGCATCCAATCCTTCTCCGATACTGTGAAAAAAACAATTGATAAAGTTAGAATAGACCTAATCTTCGACTATTTTGGTATATTCGCGAAATTTTGTTGGAATATACCTGTAATAGATTCCGATTTCGATCTGTGGTCTGCCGTTCTGTCGCAATTCTTGAACCGATGACGGAGGCGACGCTTAGCAGTCGGCGAAGAAATTGTTGGCGATTTTTTTTCGTTGTCGATTTTGTAGATTTTAGGGTTGTTTTGGTAGATTTTAGTTGCAAATCTGGAGATTAGTTGTGGTATGTAGTCGATAAGGTATTGTGGTGTCCGGTCAGCGCCGATTGAGAGGAGAAGACGTCGTCTTCCGCCGAAGGAGATGGTTGTGAACTAGGGCTTTCTCTAAGGCGCCGACATTTTCATTCTCGAAAATGTGTATATATATATATATTAAGGTATTGTTTTAATCCTTAAGTGTGTTAATTAATACTACTAATCTATAGTTTAGAAATCTTAATTAATTCCCCAATAACGTATTTTATATAAGAATTGGGCTTCGGTTCAAAATTATTGGGCCTAAGTTAAAAATCGTTTTGGGTTTTAATAAATTTTTTTTGGGTATTGTTTTCAATTTATTGGGCCAATATAACATTTTCTAATTATTATCTAATATTTTTGTTTAATATTTATATATAAATATATATAAATATTAAATTTTATTTTAATTGATAATTTTTAATTTTTTATTAGTTTATAGGTTAATTATAAAGTTTATGGTATGTATTTTTCTTATAATTTCATGTAATTAGTAATATTATGAACAATTATTTTTAAATAATGTTTGAAATTTTTTGTATAAGTATGAAATTCTATTTAATGTGCTGGGTTATTTAGGTGTGTATTATGAATATGTAATAAGTAGTATGAATTTTTTTAATTGTGTTTGGCCATCTAATTGTGTATAAGGTGTATTTAATTTGTTTTATTTATTTCAGCCATAATATTATGTAATTTGGTATATTATGTACAATGAAGTTTAAAGTATTAATATTTTTTTCATTATTTAGTATTTTTGTTTGGGTATTTGTTTTAAATTAGATATTAAACATTCAACCCAAACCAATCCAAAATCCCCATTGAATTAGAAAAATATGAACGCAGTCTAATTCGATTCCACCATCTCGACTATTTCCAAGGCTTAAATATAAATAGTTTCTATTCTTTATTTTCAATAATTTTTACATATTTCCTATATATTCCTTATTTTTATTTAATTTGTTTTAAATATATTTTCTTATTTTTTAAAAATTACTTGGCCCGTGCATAGCACGGGTGGTAAAACTAGTTATGCAAAAGCACATCTTCCAAAACTATTTTGGATTTCAAGAAAGAAAGGGGCTTTTAAAAGTAAGCATATTGTTGGTTGTTTTATCCGCAGCACAAAATCAATCGAACTCCCACTTATAAAACACAAAATCAAATTTTATTTTATTTTTTTCCCTTATTTTCCTTTTTTCCACCTACACCCTAAAATCATATTTCTGTAATAGGAGTAGTAATTTATTTATCAACATTAAGAAAGTTTTAATATTTTTATTTGCATTGAAATTAGATAATTATACTTTTATTTGTAAAAGTTGACTCATTTGACTTTTCTTAAGTAGATGGAGTATTAAATTTCAACAAAATTAAATCCTTGCACACTTATATGCAGTAAGAACCAATTCTAGTGTGAAGCCTAACATAATTTGGTGGGCACTTGGAAAAACAAAACATAAAATAATTAGATATGGCAATAAAGAGAGTTTCCTCAAAAGCAAAACCAGCTAGTTGATCAGAATACAGCTGACTCGGGAAGGGTCCATTTATATAAATATTGTGGTCAGAAATAGCTATGTTGCTATATAGCCCAGCTAATATGAGAGTAATTGATTTGTATATTTATTACCATGGACCCAATTGCATGAGGTTACGTTTAGATCAAATTTGAATTTCTTTACGTCACAAAATATATGCACTCTTTGGAGTGTATAATTTTAGATAATTAATAGTATAAGGATGTTATAGCTTCGTTATGTAGAATATAGTTTTTTATATTTTTTTTATATATATGAAAGAAGTAACCGGCCTGCATGTGTCTATAGTTACTGGGCCGAGCCCACACCATCTAATCGAACTTACAAATTACTGTCAGTATAAAATCGTTACTTTTAATATCTTTTCATGCAATATTTTTGTCACTAACAAATAGGAGTATGTCTTAAACAAACCCACCAGGTATACATATGATATATGAAAATATACAAATGTGCATATAAACCAATTATGAAATTCAACTGCATATTTCTCCAAAAGCATTATGACAATTAACAATTAATGTGCCAGAGAGAGAGATATGCATAATTTATTAGGGAATACTAGCTAACACTATTTAAGTGGTGATTTTGAGTGTTTTTCTTGTTGCAGAACAGTGAACATATTCTATTGTGATGTAACTCCCATGTTTAGATTGAGATGCCCTTTTTACAATATTTTTTCTAAACCAAGTATTTTGCAGAAATCTCAATCTATTTAATAGGAGTACATTCAGAAAAGATTTTTTTTTTTTTAAATAGAAGAATCAGGTCATTTTGAGGATCGACAAACAGAACACTATCCCCTTCGTAGAGACCTCCATCAGGTCCGACTTAAACAGGCTTCCCCCATCCAAAATCCACTTCATAGAATGGAAGCCTACTCCAGTTGGTTATCTCGAAATCTATGCAATTCACATAGCTAAGGCTACGAACAATGCTTTGCACTTTCCCCAAATGCATCTCCAAGTAGTCCAACGCCGACCTCAAGTACCCCGTTTCCTAAACATCCCTGCGGCAGAGGGGGCCGTAGCTTCGCATGTTCACAAGAAACTCCAGCCTCGTCTCCTGATCACTCGCAGGCGCCGCTGCATTTTCGGTTGAGGGCTTTGATGTGATCACGGCTCAGCCTGAATATGGAGGTTGTTGTGTCACCATCGACGAGAGGGGTTGTTTTGAGCGGCGGAGGGGATTGGTGCTCAATGTGGTGGAAACGGGGCCGCTGCGCTGAGAGGACGCGGCGGTCCCCGCATTTGAAACGAGTTAACTGCACCAAATGTTATATATATCCAAAACACATTAAACAATCAATTTGAAGACTAATTATGTTAATATAGAACAACAAAAAAGTAGAAATTCCATCGACGGTTTTTCTTCCAACTGACTCTTTCAAGGTTGTCTTCATGCTTCCCACAACTATGATATCATTTTACTACTTCCGACAGTTCAATTTATAGTTGAGATTGTTGATTGGGTTCTTTCATAGGAATCTTTCTTTCTTTTTCTTTTTTCCGTCTCAAGCCCTCACCTCTCCTCCACTCACAAACATTAACTCCCACTATTTACCATTTTAGTTGTAAAACTAAAAACAATGAACATGTATACACCTTCTGTTCCACAATAGTAGAATTATTTTGTCATTTTAATATATTTTATAGTAGTGGAATCATTTTCCTTTTTATTAAAAGTCAACACATATTGTTGGAATGGAGAAATCAATTACTTGGAGAACAAGAAATCAAGACAAGAAGATATGGCAAGAATAATAGAGGAAATAAATTAAAGATTATGGAAAATCAAATCAAGAAGATATTATGATATTAGAATATATTTTCCATGTATAGCTAGAATTAGTGCATATAAAAGGTTGTGTAACCATTGAGAGAATTTAATCCAAGTCATTCACAATGTAGTCTTTAAAGTTCTCTCCGTCTTTTACTTTCTGCAATGTCTTTTATTTTCCGCAATTTTATTTTTTAACATGGTATCAGAGCAAATTCGATCATAGGGATCGATTACTGTCTCTGTATCAAAAAAAAAAATTCCAAAAAAGTTTTCATCATCGTCCCTTTCCAAAATCCAACCAAAACAAGCCAAAACCCTCTCAATAATAGCCATGAATCAACCCCAAAAATCTGACCAGCAAATAACCTTCCCAAAAACAGCAAAAAATTGCTCCAAATAATCAAGATAAATAAATCAGCCGAGAGCTCCAAAAACATCCTATCCCAAACTGGCCGAGATATTTTCCCAAAAGTCTTCCATCTAAGTCTTCCCATACCGGAAGCGAATTCCACCAAATATCAGCAAATAAACCTACGAACTGTCGAATCTACCATAGCCTACAAATTGCCAAACCATCCAAATATCCAGCCAAGAAACCTACAAACCAAATCACCGTACTCTCAAATTATCGAGATATTACCAGTTCAAAATTTTGAGCTGGGGAACCATGGCTCCAAAAAGGTCGTCTCTCCTGCAGGGAAGGAGAAAGGCTAGAAAGGCCGTTGAGAAAGATACTAAAGCCGAGGAGGTTGACAAACTTGTCTCGACGAATTGTTCGATCGAGGAGAAGAAGAACTAAACAGCCGAACAATTCTGCAGAGGAGAGGAACTTAACAGCCAAACAAATCTCCTCTTCCTCACCAAACCAAGGAAATCCCACAAAGAATGGAGCCGGAGATAGGAGAAGCCGGATGCAGGAAAGGGAACCGTTGTCGAAAGTGCAAGAGAGAGAGTGATAGCAGCAGCCCCAGTTACAAATCTGATCCAACAAAAACCATTACAAATTCAACCGCTGAATCTCTGGCTGAGGGGGAGAGAACAATCCCAGCCGGAAAATTCATCGAGTTGAGAAGATGAAAGGCAAGTGGCCAACCATGAGCAACCACGCCCGGAGAAGAAGGCTGACTACAGCCGAAGAGAAAGCAGCAGCAGCAGCAGTAAAGAAAGGAGTTCACAGTTTGTTTGGCCGAGGGGGAGAGGAGGTATCCGACCAAAAAATCAGATCTGGCCCGAGAAAGTACCGCCGGAATGGCCCGCGAGAAGCTTGCCATGACAAACAGCAGGACATTCGGGTAAGAAGACAAAGCAGCCGAAGAATTATCCGGCCGAGGGGGAGAAGTTAGTCCCAACTGGATAATTATTCGAGATGATTGGAGCCAGAGAAGATAGCTTGAGGCAGAAACAACGTCGATACAGAGGAAGCCAACAACAAGGCGAGGGAGCTGCCACAGACGAAGAAGAAGGCTGTAGAGGAGCAGTCATGGAAGGGATCAAGTCTCCAAGGCGGAGATGCCAAGAGGGAAAGAGTTACCGTTGGTGTTCAACGGAAAGAAGAAAACATACAAGGAGTCAATCTAGAGAGGTCGAATGCTATCTGCCGAGAAAGGCAGAGGAATTCCACCACCAAGCAGCCAACGTCTGTGAGGTGAGGGAGAGAGTGAAAGTGACGCCGCACAGACGTTGAGGCGAGGGAGAGAGAATGCTGATGAAGAGGCAGGTCACCGGAGTTGGAAAGAAGGTGAAACCGAAGAGGCCAGATCGGTCCTGTTGGAGTCTTGGAGAAAGCCAAGGAGAAAGGTGGCTACATGCCCGAAACCTCTCCTCGATCAAGATAAGAAAACAAGTATCAATGGCTGAACAATGCCGCGAAAGGAGCTGCAGTAAGAAACTTGCCGGAGGCAGATTGTGTCGGCTTCAAAACTGGAATCCGTCACAGGGGAAGCTGTGGAAACATTAACTGAGAAGAGAACAATGATGATTGATAGTCAGTTGATCGAAGAAGAGAGCATTCGCTAAAGGAGGCGCGATGCACGATCCTCGATGGCGTCAAGGCACCAGAGGAAAAAAATTACGGAACAGACGTGGAGAAATGAAAATAATGGGCCTAGTGGGCCATAGTTTGAGTTGGAATGGACCGAGAATGGTCCATAGAGGGCTCCTAGATACAAGCAAAAACTGTCTAGATTAGCTCCTCGACAAGAGTCAAAACTGTCTGAATTAGCTCCTCGGCATGAGTCAAAACTATCTGATGGCTCCTAGATAAGAGCTAAAACTATCTAAGATGGCTCCTGGATACGAGCTAAAACTATCTAAGATGACTCTTTGATATAGTAAAAATTGTTCAAACAAGCTCCCGAACACGAGTTAAAACTGTTTAAACACCCGAACACGAGTTAAAACTGTTTAGACAAACTCCTTGACACAAGTTAAAACCGTCAACAGAAAATTGAAGAACTCCTTGAAATGAGTCTAAACTTTCAATGGTTAATGAAGAACTCCTTGATAAGAGCCTAAACTTTCAATGAAGAAAATTGAAGAAGCTCTATGATACGAGCATAAACTGTCAATGGAAATTGAAGAACTCTTAAATACGAGTATAAACTATTTATCAAACTAAAGATCGTGCAAGCTAAGTGTCGAAAAACTCAATACTCAACTTGAGGGGGAGTGTTGGAATGGAGAAATCAATTACTTGGAGAACAAGAAATCAAGACATGAAGATATGGCAAGAATAATAGAGGAAATAAATTAAAGATTATGAAAAATCAAATCAAGAAGATATTATGGAATTAGAATATATTTTCCATGTATAGCTAGAATTAGTGCATATAAAAGGTTGTGTAACCATTGAGAGAATTTAATCCAAGTCATTCACAATGTAGTCTTTAAAGTTCTCTCCGTCTTTTACTTTCTGCAATGTCTTTTATTTTCCGCAATTTTATTTTCAACATATACTCTCTTTTATTTTATTCTTTTTTCATCTCTCTACCTTTTTCATTTCTACTTTATTCTTCCTTTACCTAATCTCGCTTAACACAGTTTTTCTTAAATCGCGTTTCGAAAAAAATGCCCCCACTATAGAAATATAAGTCAAATTTATTACGACACCAAAATATATACATACTTCATGACATAATTCAAGTACTAATAAAATAAAATCAATGATTAAAAGAGGAGAAACAAAATTCAAAATTAATTCAATATATTAAATTCAATATATTAATTCTTAAAGTTTAATCTCATCCACTCATTTTAAATTCTAAAACTGCAGATTATTTTGGATTATAATGCTATAAGCAATAGAAGATGATCCGGAGTTATTAAATACTTCGATTATTTTTATGAATCAAAGTTGAATAAGGTATATAAGTATGCGCGGTTAAATCCATGAAAATTTTTAATTACTGCCGACAAAGGACATGGCCACTTTGAAAATAATTTCATAAATCCATTAAAGTTTTTAATTACTGTCGACAAGGGACGTGTCCACTTTGAAAATAGTTTCATACTAGTACCAAATAATGGGCGTGGGTTACCTATTTTGGGTATCGACATATCAGGAAATGAGAGTGGATAGAGCTGTACTTGGCTCATCGATCGGAAATTTTGAAAATAATAGTTTTAAGGGATGTTGGCACCTGATATGGTGGAATTTTAAAAAAGTTGAGTTTTTCCTACGAATTTTGAAATTGAAAAATAATAGTTTTAAGGGATGTTGGCACCTGATATGGTGGAATTTTAAAAAAGTTGAGTTTTTCCTACGAATTTTGAAATTGACAAATAATATCATGAACTTTATTCCGAGTTTGTTATTTTTCATCAATGAAAAAATTCTGATTATATTAATAGATTGAAGAACAAATTTGAAGGGTGTGCTTCAAGAAAAACTATTTTCAAAAATTGAAAATTATTAGAAATGGGTCACTCACCCCTTAAAAGGCGTTATAAGGGAGAGGGTTATTCATACTTTAATGGGTGAGCTAGGATCGTTACCAAGCCGATGTGGGACAAGATATTAAGAATTTTAACACGCCTTCACGTGTGGGCCGGGATGACACATCGGACTTCCATCACGTGGGTAGGCAAGAGAAGAGATAAAGAGATAAATCCATCGTCGGCTTGGGCCCGCTCTGATATCATATTAGAAATGAGTCACTCACCCCTTAAAATGCCTTATAAGGGGGAGGGTTATCCATACTTTAATGGGTGAGCTAGGATCGTTACCAAATTGATGCGGGACAAGATATTAAGAATTTTAACAAAAATCTTGAAACTCTCGAAGTTGTTGTCGAGAAATTACGAAAAAAATATGTATCATGATATTATTTGGCGGAAATTTTTCATTGGTGGGAAATAACAAACTCGGGTAAAATTCTGATATTATTTGCCAATTTCAAAGTTCGTGGGATAAAACCAATTTTTTTAAAGTTCCATGATACTAGATGCCAATATCCCAAGTTTTAATGGTAATTTGTGTTAATGTTTGTCGCCAATTACAAAGATATAGTTACAAATAAAAAGTTCATTAAATAGTTCATATTTCAAATTGGGGCTTGCCAAATTGAGAAGTAAAAATATGGTGAAGAATTAATTTGTTGCAGGGACTGAATACAATATGGGAATTTACAGATAGAGAATCTATGAACATGTGTTATGGAATTGCAACTAGGAGAAAAATTTGACGAGGAGTGGATTTTATTAAATGAGTTTGTATGTGATAAAAATTGTGTAGATGAGTTTTGATTATCATAGAAAAATAAGAATTGGTCAAAAGGCCTTTATACCGGAATGGAGTAGGATTAATGGTGGAGCAGTAGATCCGCCATTATATTAGTACAAAATTAGAACAGTGGAAGAAAGAAGAAAATAATTGTTGATGAAAAGAAAAAAAATTCAGATTAGAAGAAGAGTGAATTACACCTGATCTTTCACTTTCGCACATAAAATGATACATGATCTTTATTTTATATCATTTTTGGTACCTGATCTTTATTTCATTTTATATCTATATTTGATATCGTTTGATGGAAAGAAAATCAGAGTAGCGATCTCAGTAATTCAACACTTAATAAGACGATATTATCCAATGACATAAAAATATAAATGAAAAACATCGTCCCAGCGGAAGCAATCGAGAGAAGAATGATACCACGTGCGAAGACACGACATATTCGAAATATTCAACTAAACAACTCCTTCAATGGTCCGGCTCAACACCCATTGCGCTCATCACAACTCACTCAACCTGCACAATTTTTAAACATATATAGGGCTAAGTACTTGATGCACTCAATAGACTCATGCCGAAAGTAAATTTTCATAAAAATATTTATCATGCTACTACTATTGAGTGACCTCAAGGTTTTTACTTTGAACAAATCCGAGACACTAAAATGTCTAATCATATCATCCATCAACATCGATCACCATCATCATTACCACTACCACCACCACCACCACCATCATCATCATCATCATTTTATATCTTAACTATACATGACAGGGAATGTGGCGACATTCTGCCACTAGACCGACCAACTCGAAAGATGGAGCACGATCTACCATCAGTGTACACTAGCCTGAGTATAAGCTTACCTCACATCCAGACCATAATTCAATTACAATAAATGGCAAAAGCTACTTTAGATAGGTTCCATCTAAACAAAACACGATATGATAAACATACTCCACATCACCTTTTACATCAAAATATACTGACGACATAGCCCCAGTTAAAAAACATAGCTAGCCACATGTGCTTACTTTCTCAACTCGATTTTCCATTCCGACTTTAAAATAGAGTGCAAAAATCACCTTTTTTGAAAGAAACATAACATGCAAAAATCAGACATTAGGCAAATAATTTAATTTAAAAACAAAGCACACATCCTATGTAATATTCATTTTATCCTTCTATCTTTTTCAGAAAATTCTAAAATTTTATGCGACTTTAGAACGTCGTCTTCATCCTTCTAATGATTTTTATTCCGGCTGTCTGAGATGTCGCGACGGATACCACCCAGCCATTCGCGCCCTCCAACACTTGACAACTTCAACACTTCAATTAGCATAACCAATCATTCTTGAACTTATATCTAATTCAACCAATATTTAATCAATCCAGCCAAACCATCTTCTTCACATACTGGCCCGCTAAATAAATTAAAACAAAGGCTTCCACTTTCACATTGTTAGTTCAATCATCTACTAAAATGCTGGCCCAAACTACAGTCAATGTTGAGTGAAAGAGTTGGTGGTTGAGGTCGTAGCCGAGTTGAAAAGGTTAATCAGCCTATCAAGAGTGATAATATATACTCCTACAAGTAGATGATTTAATGATAACAAGTAACAACCAATTTTGTGTAGTACAAAGCTCAAATTTTAGACACGTGGCATGAATCATCGTTATGCAGCAGCTTTTGAAATCGTTTCATGGGGTATTGGTGCAGTGTGATCGCAAGCAAAGCACCCCCTTCATTTTGAGGATCAACAAACAGAATACTCTTCCCTTCGAAGATAGCTCCACTGGGTGCGACAAAAACAGGCTTCCCCCATCCGAAATCCGCCCCCATCCGAAATCCGCTTCATAGAACGACACCCTAACCCAGTTGGTTATCCCGAAATTGGGGCTTTTCACATTGTTTTGGCTGCAAACAAGGCCTTCTACATTCCGCATATGCAACTCCAAGTAATCCAAAGTAGACCTCATGTATTCGTCATCCATTCGGGCGATTGCCTCGTTCACTTTCTCCACCGCGAACCTCAACGGCTTCGATTCCAGCTCCCCACTCACAGCCAATGCGCCCGTGTAGAAAATCCCATTCCCAAAAAAACCCTATGGGAAAGGGGGCCGTAGTTTCTGCCGCGCATTCAGAGGGAACTGCAGCTTCGTCTCCTGATCCCCAGGCAAGCCGCGGGCAATGCTCACGCAGCGCCACACGTGGCCTGCCACAACTTCGTACGTCGTATAATTCGAACCGCTGCAGCTATCATGGCATTTTTTCTTGAGGCCATTGATAAAGTCACGGCTGAGCTTGAAAGTGGAGAATGTTGGGTCACCAGCGGCGCCATCGAGAGGGGTCTTGAGCGACGGAGGGGGATGGTGCTCGATGTGGCGGAACTGGGGCTGCGGGGGGTTTGCGCGCCAAGAGGACGCGGCGGTCCAAGGAAACAGTAGCGATTTCGGAACACGTGTTGATGAAATGGAGTGCGGAGATCCCGTCTGATGTGTGATGCTCGTTGGCAAAACCTAAGCTCACTCCGCCGCACTTGAAACGAGTTAGCTACATGTACAAAATCACATTAAATAATCGATTCATAATAAGATATCTATAATTAAATTTTGGATAATACTAATACAGTAATACTCCACGCACCTGCACCCGAAAAAGAGGGAAGGTGGAAATTCCTTGAGAGTAATCGACAGTGGGAATGAGGTTGAGGTTGTGGTCAGGGCTAAGGGTGTAGAAATCAAGGCGGCCGCTGTCGTCCTCCACGGACAACACCCCTTCCCCGTTGCAGTTGATCTCAAGGCGGCCGCTGTCGTCCTTTCTCAGCCTGCATGCATACAGCTAGAACTCAACAAGGGCTCGGCTTAGAGCTGCCTTTAGTGCCGTCGGGTCGAAGAAGCCGGCGGAGCCATCGCAGCGGTACAAGTACATCCACCGAGTATGGTAGGTGTCAGGAAAAACTAGGTCTAAATTGGAGAGCCACACACTGCCCCTCGGAGTATGTTTTACTATTACTGATTCTTTCACTGTGATTTTCACGCTTCCCACAACTGAATTACTTTTATGATTTTACTTCCGATTGTTCAATATACGTACGTACTTACTTACGTAAGTGGAGATTGTAAATTGTCTTGAAGATTACTTTGCGTTCTAGTTTGTAGTTATTATAATTGCGTCTCTATTTATGTATCCTTTGTAGTGTATACAATTTTTAAACAAAGTTATTCATCATGCAACTCAAACATAAGAAAAAACAACATAAATTCTAGGCAAAAACGATGATACCTTTTGCCCCAAGAACAAAAAGCTTTTATTCCGTTATAAATTTGATGGGAAACAAAGATTCCTACCTAAATCAGCAGAAAGCTTGTTTTGTCACAACAAACAAAGCTTCAACTTTCCACTAGCCTGTGTTGTTAACAGCAGCTTAATTTTAAGAATCCATGGGGATCGCTCGCCCCAGGAAACAAGCTCGACTTCAGTTAGACGAGGGAAGGACCCGACAACTTCTTCTCCTTGGCTGCGACACTGGCTAATAAAAGCACCTTCCTCGTCTTCATGGCCTTTCACACACACAAATCAGACAAAACACAAGAAAATGCTTCTTTTTCTGTAATTTTAGGTTTATCGGTGTTCTCCAACGAAGGTCCAGAGGTCGTTGGCTTGCCATCTCCTCCAAAGGAGCAGGCCCCAGATAATACTTGTTTAATAAGTGAACCTGTATCCGAGCCAATGGGGTTGAAAACACAACTCACACTCACCTTGTAGAAGTTTATACAGGTGTTTTCTCATCCTACTCACATTTCTTCTTTCCAAATACTGAAATTATAAGGAATTACATCAAGGTAGTACTACGTTTTTGGTTTGAACGTAGGAGGGTGGCAGGCGAATTAATCGCTTTGTAGTTATTGATCAAAAGAGAGCTTACTGCCATTCCTGGCTTTTCTTTTCTCGGGCCCACTTGATTAATACTCCTTCCGTTACATAGTAATGGAGGAGTTTCTTTTCGGCACGGAGATTAAGAAAAATTGTGTTAGGTGAGTTAAGTAAAGAGAGTGTAGAGTGGAAAATGAAAAAGGTAGAGAGATGGAGAGATTAAAAAGTAAGAGATAGTAAAGTAAGTGTGGAAAAATGTGTTGACCTTTACTATAAAGGAGAAATGACCCCAACAAGAGAACTTAAAGTACCATAGTGAAAGGAAGGTCTTGATCATAATAGTACAACCTATTTTACCCACTTTATCCTTCTTGCAAAAAGGTTGAAACCCCAACAATATTTTGAGGGGTGTTCAATTAGGGTACTCAGTAGTCCGTTAAGAGCCACTGTCCTGCCAGAAGCCCACATTCCAAGACCGATCCTTAGCCATTCTTGCAAATCTGCTCATCTCGAACCAACGACGCTAACCCTACGGGCAATTTTGTGGATTGTGCGGTAACAGGGTGCTTATGATGTGAATCTGTAATTTGGGCTCAATTAATTTGGGCTCAATTATATAAATGGGCCATAACCTTTTATCTTGCTATACTTAGTTTGGGCTTTAGTAATATTGAAATATTTTAAGATTTAGTAATCTAACTATATTATACTACGGAGTATAATATTACGAAAGGTCAAAACCTAATATAGTAATCAGAAGCGGACCTACGTTGATTGGTGAGGGATCCTTGGAAACCCCACCATTTTGAGGTTTTACTATAATATGCATATGTAAAATGTACGAAATGAGTTCTAGCTTAGTTGGTTTTGAAGCTGCCCTCTACAATAGAGCCTTGGATCGAACACCACCAGCACCACTTTTGTTTTTGCGCAAATTTTTATGCATTTTCTTATACTAATTCATTTCTCTATTAAACAATCTATTTTTTTTATTCTCATAGTTAATTCATTAGCTACTAATTAATTTATTTATACATTTTTATTTTCTCACTCTAGTAATTTATGTATATTGTTATTATAAGATTATAAAGGATGTGTCTTTAGTTTATATTACTCATTCTTAAATTATTTATTATCCATCTCTATCTTGTAGCTCTATAATGTTCTTGTCGGACTGTTTATAACGTCGTTGGCACTAAAAATATAAAACAATTGTTAATCTCCTCTGCCGGTGAAAAGTATTCTCATTAATGGATGACACGAGTTTTAATTCGTAATAGATAGAGTATATAAATTATGAATGACTTTCCATTTTTAGTATGGGACTAATTTTGGTAGACGGGCAAAAATAGAAAGATGAAGCTATATTTTTTATGGACGAAAGAAGTACTGGTAATTTGGACCCCCAGTATCAAAATCCTGCGTTCGCCACTGAGAGTAATAATGATGTTTCATTATTCGTGATATATATTTAATTTTATAATGAATTACACTTTTATGTTTGCGTTAAATTTAGACTGTATATATGACACATTTATTATAAAGTTATTTTATTAATCGCATAACTTTAAATATTATCATTTGTTCTATAGTAGTGAAGTCATTTTGCCATTTTGATACGTTTCATAGTGGAGTCATTTCCCTTTTTTTAGTAACAATCAACGCATTTCATCTCACTTACCTTTTCTTCTATCCTACTTTATTCATTTTACTTTTTCCTCTCTTCTACTCTATTATCTTTGTATTTAATATATTACACACGTTTTTCTTAATTTTTTTGGCAAAAAGAAATGCCTCCATAATATGGAACGGAAGGAGCACAGTACTATATTTTTGTTTTTCTCCTTATTTTACTCAACTTTAAAAAAAATGTGGCAAAAATAATGGAATAGATAGAGTATTTATTGTATGATAAGTATCACTTAATGGGGTCATCTTCTAATGCTTATAACACCATAATCCAAAACTAAGACTAAATCTACACCCTTGGATTTTGAAATGAGTGGATGAGATTTAAGCTCACAAATTTCAATAAATAGTAGACAAAATATCAACAAAAGGGTAATATCGTCATTATGTTATCATATGATAATGTTCGTGGGTGCATATCAACATAGTGTATTACAAATATCAACAATATAACATGAGAATATCAACATAAGGACAAGAAAATATCAACACAGTTTTATTGATATTTTACCTACACTATATTGAGATTTTGCATACACTGTATTGAGATTTTTTGTTGTATTTGTTGATAAAAACTGCTTACCAACATGTACGAAAATTGAAACATAATTTATCAAATTTCATCACCGAACATCGTCGGAAAATATGCAATTGAGATCTCGTTGGAATCCTTATAAAATTATCTTTAATTTGATATATTTTTTGTGAAAAAAAATAATTTAATTCGAGAGAGTTACGTAAATTTAAAGATTTTGATAAGAGGGAATTGACATTAATACCCTTTAAGTTTATTTAATAATTTTTTTACTTTAAAATATAATCCGTGATATTATTTCAATCATTAGATCTCCTAATCTAATTGTTAAGATTTGATCTTAATTTATGATTGCTAATAAATTAGCAATTGATCGCACTCTTCACTTTATAAATATTTGAGTTGATTAAAATAAAAATATTTTTATAGTAAAAAATCACTTTATGCAAGTAGGAGGCGGTGTATCAATTTTTTGCCGTGGACAATGGATATTCAGGGAGCACTAGTGTACTTTTATACTTATATCACAATCTCCTTCCAATCACAGGACATGTAAATGTAACATAACAATATAATTAAGCAACAAAGGATGACACAGAAGAAATACTTCAAATTGCATAAAGGACAGTTTATGTTGCATAAAATGCAATTTATTTTGCATTATAGACTTATAATGCAAAATAAATTGCATTTTATGCACCGTGCACCGTGCGAATTTCAAGTCATTCTGACACCAAAGGTTTTAGCTCAATTTCTACGTTCAAACTGCGTCAGTAGTACTGAAACCAAAAAAATAGTAGAATATCGTTTTAACCCCCTAAACGATGTCAGATGGCCAAAATTTATCAAAAAAACAGTAAAATGTCGTTTTCCAAATCGCAATTCGCAAGCATCGTACGAATTTCAAGTCATTCTAACACCAAAGGTTTTAGCCCAATTTATACGTTCGAACTGAATCAGTAGTACTGAAATAGATTCCAAATTGCGATTTGCATGCACCGTGCGAAAAAACAGTAAACTATCATTCAATTCCAAATTGTGATTCGATGCACCATGCGAATTTCAAGTCATTCTGGCACCGAAGGTTTTAGCCTGATTTCAATGCTCGAACTGCATTAGCAGTACTGAAATCGATTCCAAATTGCGATTCGCATGCACCGTGTGAAAAAACAGTAAACAATCGTTTGATTCCAAATTGCGATTCGCATGCACCAACACCGTGCGAATTTCAAGTCATTCCGACACTGAATGTTTTAGCCCGATTTCTATGCTAGAACTGCATTAGTAGTACTGAAATCGAAGAAGTTAAAGAGTGAATGAAGCACTCTTTAGTTCTTACGATACTAAATAAAATAGGCCTACTGCCCCTTAACACCAACTCTCATAAGGAAAAGGTAGGCTATTAGCCAATAAAACGTAATCATCCCAGCCATGGCGACCAGCGAAGTGGGCACGATGGTCCCTGTCCCGCCGATCTGCACATCTTTGATGTATGAAAAATCTCTGACGAGGCAAGTTGCGTGTTTCCGCTGCAGCGATAGGTCTCCTCAGTCTCATACTGCGAACCCAACAGCAAATTCAGGGTGTGTGAGCTGATGGAGATGTACCTGATCCAGCTAATAAATATAGGGACGTGTTGCACGAAGTAGCCGCTAGACAGTAGGAAGATGAGCATGATCACGGTTCCAAGTGTGACGGTAGACACCTCGTCCATCACGGCTGCCCCAATGGCCAGGCCGAGCCCCTGTGAGCACATGACCTGTAGAGAAGCACGAAGAGGCCCGAGAAGAAGGCTCCAGCTGTGTGCTTGAGGCCCACCATGATGTGGGTCATATATAGAAGACGGTGGGGAGGACTAGCTCCATGGGCAGGTCACCTAGGGTGAGGACCATGAAGTAGGACGACAACCGGTACATGCCCGATGCGCTCTCTTTCGTGAGCACCATGCGCTCTTGAGTGCACATGAAGATGGCCTCGAACATGGGGTAGAACCCACAAAACTCGGAGTAGAAAAATAGGAGTCCCACCTGCATTATTAATCATAAAAAGGGTTTAGTTGCTAACAATGTAGTAGGAAACTCAAAATTACCTATTACCTGGTCGTGCAAGTGGTTCGAGTCAGATTTCCACCAAATGTGTAACATCCCGGATTTTTGAACCCTAATTTTCGAGCCCTAGAATTAATTGTTGATGACGTGGAATCAAGAATGCATTTATTTCACGAGGTGATATGATTGATTTGAGTCTAGGGTTTTGTGTTGAAAGTTTGAAAAGTCAAACTTATTGATTTAATGATGTGGCATGTGATTTATTTGTTAAATTATGTAGTAAATTAATTATCTAAGGGTGAGTGAGATTATTGGGAGAAAATTTCCATAAATACTTGTCACCCTAATTCTTGTTGATATTTTCGAACCCCCTTGTTTTGTAAAGAGGGAATTCTATTTTTTTCGGATTTAATTTAATTCTTGGAATATTTATCCAATTAAATCCAAGTCCCAATTATTCCTTATTCTTCTTGAGAAAAATCGAGCCCCTTCTTACCTTAGTGATTTTCGAAAATCACTTAATTATGGGAAGGAAAGAATTATTTTATTTTAGTTAATCCCCTTGTTTGATTTCTTTCCATACCTAGAATTTAATTATTCTACCCAATCTTTCCATACTTCAAGAGATCTTGCCTTACCTTGTTCTAATTAATATTTGGCAAATTCATGCCTTATTTAGGGCCTATAGTACACGCCTATTGCTAGTGCAAGAGGGGAGAATTTTTATTTTTATTTTACTCCATGATATTTTATTCTACTCCGGAAATAAATACCAAACGAAATCTTGGCTAATTAAATAGCCTAATTTTCGAAAACTTCATGCCTTGTGACCTAGTCTATTTTTGTTAATTCTTCTTCCCTACTCCATAATATTTATTTATTTAATTGTGGAGAATAGAATCTTACCAAATATTCTAAAGATCTTATTGGACTCTATAAATAAGAGGCAAGACCCCAACCCTAGTTCATTATTTTCGCCCCCTCATATTTTCGTCCCCCTCTCTTCTTCTTCATACTCTCTCAATTTTCTTCTACTTTACTCCATTAATCTTGCATCCCTTGAGAAGAAATTGAAGTTTGATCCAAGAATTCTTGAAGAACCAAGTCTTTACTTACTTTCTACCGATCGTTTTTCTCAAAAAGGTATTCTTATAATTATCTTCTTCTTCTACTTGATTCATCTTCTTTCTAACCGATTAATCGGTACTCTTGAACCCTCATGCATATTAATTAAGCGAGAGTGGGATAAAAGGGACATAGAAAATATGTATGCATGTGGTGTGTGTGTTATGCGTGTGTGTTATGTGTGTGTGTGTCGAATATGTGTGTGTGTTGTGTGTGTTGGTGAAATACTCATGCGCGATATATATTAATGCTAGATCTAGATTTAATATGCGAGTAAACTATATATAGTGAACATGTTTATGTTTGGTCATATTAAGTTAAGTCGTTGGGAAAAGGGAAAAACGTCGAGACATGCATAAATTAGGTTTTGAATTGTGAATTTGATTTGTATGTACCTATGTGATTTAAAAGGTGAAACCCCGGCTGCAAAGTCAGATAAAGGAAAAGAGAAACTTACTTGAAATCTAAGCAGTCGAGGTGGGCTTTATTCTTAAACTCTTTTACTTCTTGCAAAATATTGATTGGTGTTATAAGGGTGGTTTAACTGTTATGTCATGCCTATATTTGTTTTATTGTGATATTGTGCCTGAAGCCTAGTTTGTGAGTTCGCTCCATTGGGCCAAGGTTTTGGATATGTTATACGAATTCGGGTCTGAGTACGGTCCGCAAACCCTACCAGGCTGTGTACACGAGGGGATCGTGAGCCGTCCTTGCTAGTCGGCCGGTCTCGTGGGCGAAAAGTGTGGCCACACTTTCGTCGCACCATGGATATGATTGTGGAATTTGATGAGAAAATGGGAGATATTTGATTGGCCAATCTATGAAAATATTTTGTGACACTCGATGATATTTTATTTTGATAAATTGTAAAGCTCGAGTTCACTTGGTAAGGGTGGCATAACTTATAAAATGTTTTGGCAACGAGCTCACTGAGTATTTCAAAATACTCAGCCCTGCATGTGTTTTCCTTATGTGCAGGTTGAATGACGACGAGCGGTGGCGGGTGTTGAGCATGATAATTAATTAAGATGGATGTTATGAACTTCAAGCGTAGTTGTGTCTTCATACATGGCTATTCTTTCTCTTGGTAGTTTTCCGCTGAGTTCTGGTGCACCTTAGAGTTCGTCGTTTTTGGATATTTACATCTTTCCTTCGATTTGAGGCCTTAGACTTTTTCTTGTGATTCTATCTTAAACATTATGTCGTACTCTTGAGAATTTGATCGTTATTTATGATACCCCTTTCTCTTTCTCATTCAAGCTTTTAGGCTAAGTTGTCGCTTTAAATACTCTGATAGTTCTTTTAGATCTCTTGGTCAAAATTCTTTAAATGAAACCCTAGCCTATGTTTACTTCTTGGGAGTCGGTTTCGGGTAGCAGCCGCCGCATTTATTGTACCCTAGGAGGGCGGGCTGTTACAAAAGGAGTCCAGTGAAAAGGGCAACCACCCAAGACTTGCACAATCTTGATTGTTGAAAAGGATTTAATTCCCCTCCTAAGCAAGATTGAGAACTGATCCAACCATGGATTTGACCAACGCTTCAGTTTCCTATCATCGGTTGGAAGACCATTATCATTAACAATCAGCTCTGACCTCACACTGGCTGATAGCTCTGTTTTATAAGCATTCACCAATCTCAGCTTAACCTCTTCTTGATCTTCATTTGAATCACCCGTTGCCACTCCTACAAGATATGCAACACATTCAGATCCAATCTTTACACAAGAAAAAACAACAAAATCTTACCGTTTGCTAGATCCAGCAAGAAATCGGCTGGGTTCATGGCAACCCCTGGGGCAAACCCCACACTGGAAAAGTAGTCCAACACATCGGCTCCTTTGCCGAAATACAGTGGATCCCCATTCGAGAGCAGAAGTACCTTGTTGAACAAATAGAAGAGCTTGCTCGAGGGTTGGTGAACCACTGTGCGTCCGCCCTCATTGGCGAGCTCCCACAGCGTGGAAACTATCCTTTGGGCGGTGGTTGAGTCCAATCCTGAGGTTGGCTCATCAAGGAATAATAAGCTGGGGTTGGTGAGCATCTCCTGTCCGATGCTCACCCGTTTCCTCTCTCCCCCAGACACCCCCCTCACAAATGGACCACTGATGATGCTATTCCGGCACCTCGCCAACCCAAGCTGTGCAATCACAGCCTCCGCGTGCTGAACTTTGTCGGCCTTTGTCAGAGTATCGGGCAGCCGAAGGAGGGCCGTGTAGACGAGTGTCTCCGTCACAGTCAGGTGAGGGTGGAGCACGTCGTCTTGGGTGACAAAGCCGGTGATGCGTTTCATCGCATTGGAAAGCAGCTGGCCATTGAAGGTGATGGTCCCGGAGAGATCATCGCCTAGCCGGCCGCCGAGGGCTGTCAGCAGGGTGGTCTTGCCGCTGCCCGAGGGCCCCAGCATCGCCAGCATCTGACCGGGAAGCACGGTGCCGGAGATCCCTTTAAGTATGACTCTTTGCTCTTCTGATTTTGCATTCCTCTTCCGCGTGAAACCTCCTCCACCATTTATTTTTATCCTGTAAACCAGGCCATCGAACTGCAATTTTCGATGTTATTTTAATCCGAAAACTAACAAGCATTAAATTTTAATTAGGTATGTAAATGGAACACGATTATCTCCTGCTGATTTTAAGTGAAGATTTGTCACATGAATACATGCTGAATCTCACATAACCAATTAATAAAAACACTTGCATTTCAAAAAATGTTTTGACGAATTACCAATTAAACAAAGAGACCAAATTTCAATACAAATGCACTAGCCGAGTCCATATGAATAAAAAATGCTTATATATACACTGCTTTCAGTTAAATGGTAATGAAAAATTTATTCTTTGATTGACATCAAAACGGAAAATTTACAAAACTACCTGGAGTGTGACAGGAAGATTTGGGCGGGTAAAGATGGTTCGGTGATCCTGCGCCTCGAGGTCGGCCATCTCCAAATGTGATGAATTAGAATCCGTAGGAATTAAATAAATCAATCAATCTAGGGAGGTTAATACTGAAAATAACTCAATGATTTCTTCCTTGTATAGACATATACACATTCCCATTGAATTGTAGTATTATGTAACAGAACCAAAATCAACAACAAGAAGAACAATAGGTTTACTTTTGTGCCCTAACTCTTCGATCCACACATCAACAAATATGTCATGCTTGAGAGATGAGAGGGGAAACTGGGATTACTGTCTTCTTCTTTACAGAGAAGAAAACAAATATAAATTCGGCTTTATGACTGTCTTTGCATCTAAGTACATTTCAAATATCCACCTTAGTTTCATTCCAATTTTCATCCAAAATATATACTCCACGCGTTAAAAATTTACTACTGCTAATTATTTGACCGTTACTGCTATAAAAGGTTACCAAATTTGGTTGATTTTACTCAATCTTTCAATAATATTATGATTGTACGAGAGTAATATTTTTTTCAATTGTCCTTAAATTTCTTATTTTAAGAAAAATTATGCATGATGTGTCAGACAAAATGAAGTACTCATTTAATATACTACTTAGTCTATAATTTTACATATGTACATGTCAAATCAAAAAATTTTGGACATGCATGCAACCAATTGAAAAACAAAAATACTACTACTATTAAAGTTAATGATATGACGTAGAATCATTTATTGGCGCACTAAAATACATTAACAAACATGAAGAAATAGTTAGGGTCGGAAAATAGATTAATATTATTGCTTGATTCAATATGTGCAGAGGTTACAGTCTTTATAGGCAAGAGATAATCAATACAATCAATGAAAATATATTCTATTTATGGTCTAAGAACAATTAGAAATCAATCACGTTAATTTTGTGATTTCTTTCCAACAAAACATATATCTACAGAATGAGCTCGACCATAGTTAGAAGAAACTAAAAATGTCGAATATAATTTTCATATACCGCCATTCAGCAACAGTGCCGCTGCCTTCAGGCCGCAGCAGCGACTGTCCTAACTCCACCAGCTGGGATCTCTCCGTCGTGCAGTCCGGATATTAGTCTAGCATTGGTCCTTGATGTTGTGGTTCTTGTTCTTGAAAGACGGTTCCCATCCTAGTTCAAGAGAGTCTTGTTTCTAAGATGAGCACGCCATCTGCAGAAGAAGCTGCTGCGTCTGGATAAGTTCCTGTGACGGAAGTTGCTATTGTCCTGAGCTCAATAAAAAAGCAAGTATATAAACAAGCTTTGCAGTATGACAAAATACTACCAAAACAAAGTGCTAATAAAACTTTAACACACCTTTTTTGAGATGTTTAAACAGAGTTTGATCATTTCTTTTTTGACAAAATATAACACACCTATCTTTCTTATTTTATATTTTCTGTTTTATTTTCATTTCCATTCCACTTAACTTTTTAAATATATATTCCTTTTTATATTGAAAAGAAATGCTCCAACACTAATAGAATAAAGAGTATACTCAATAGAGTGAACTATATAAATTGTCACGATGTTTCAGTCATGAACATGAATGGTCCCTAGATAATTTTTTAAGTCCTTGATACTTTTTGCATTTTTTGGCTAAAAAAGGTATGAAGGTCGTTTTTGGACTTTTTACTCAACATATATTGAGTTTGATAGGATAATTTTAATTTGTTTTAAGTGGTTCTTTGCTTCTATAGCTATCACATAGTAATATTTTTAATTTATACCATTGCTGTGGTTATTGTTTTTCATGGAGTATCTATTATCTCAGTTCCATAAAAGTAGAAATTCTTTCTATTTTAAAACTTGTGTAATCTCAAAAATATCTTTTTTACAAAACGAATGAAATATTACGGAGTATTATAATACGGCCTCTATTAACAAAAATTTATGCGTCCATTCCTATATATATGAGAAGTTATAATTTTAAGAATAGAGAATATACTCTCTTCATCCCAGTGACTCACTTTACTTTCCTTTAGCTTTTACTCCCTCCGTTTCGCCATAGTTGAGGCGAAACTTTTCGGCACGAAGTTTTAGAAAGAAATATTGGATGTGTTAAATAAATAGATAAAAAAGTAAGAGAGATGAAAAGGTAGAGAGAATAAAGTATAAAGTGAATAAAGTAGAGAGAATAAAGTAAGAGAGAGTAAAGTAAGAAAGAGAAAAAAGTTACTATATATAGAAATGACTCAACTATGAAGAAACTTTCCGAAATGGAAAAATGACTCAACTATGAAGAAACGAAGGGAGTATCAAATTAAATAATAATTAGTTTTTTTGTTTATCATATTATTCTATAGCAGTAAAAAAGAAATGATATAAAAAAATTTATTAAATTTTAACATAATTTAGAGTATGATTCGTGTTTATTATGTACGGAGTAATATTCTATAAAATATAAATTTCTTCTTAAATATACAGTTATATAATTAAGTTAAATTTTCAATCTCATTCTAAAATTATTACGAGATGATTAGTACTCCATGTCGTAATTTATTTCAAATCAATTATATTTATTGTAAAATACTGAAAAAGTTAAATTATGCACGTAATGTACATTTTCTAACCCCTTTCGGAAAATATAAAAATAAAAAAACAACGGTTTTTCCATAGTCAAGTAGGACTCGGTCTATCTCTCAGGAAAATGTTCGCGGCGGAGTTGGGCAACCACGAGGGACGCGATCAAATCGTGGTCGCAATCCACGCGGTTATGGTGGAGAGGGAAAAAGCGGTAGGTAGATGGTTTTCAGTTGCGGAACAAGTGGCCCTCGGGTTTGTTTAGGCTTACTCTGAGTGACTGTGGTGAAGCTATGAAGTGTGTGGTTTTGAATTTTAGAGTCTGGGGAATTACGTTTCATTAGTCAGAGGGTGCGGGCATTTTGGGGTGTCGTCTTAAGTGGGACGGAAGAAGTACTTTCTTGCTAGTGGAGTATTTTATTAATATTGTCTGTATTAATATATCAATTTTTCATTTTTTTTCAACAATTTTTGAGTTAGGTAATCTAATTAGATTAATCCATTCTAATAAAATGAAATAGCCAAAATCGGTATTGATTTTTAAAACCTTACAACAAGCAATCCTATCCTAGATTATATGGAATCACAAAAACTTAGAATTTTAAAAGACAATATACACCATATAACTATATAAGTAGATGAACTAAAATGAAATCGATTCGTAAATCGAATTCAATTTAGAGTAGTACAAACACAGAACATATTAACTAATTATTGCTATTAATGGACTGAAAGAAAAAACATGGAGTAGTACTAATAAAAGATCAAATTTTAGACATGCATGAAGTGTCGTCATTTAGCAAGTTTTGAAATTGCTTCATGTGGTGTTGGTGTAGCGTGATCGTAAGCAACGCGCCCCCTTCATTTTGAGGATCAGAAAGCAGAATACTCTCCCCTTCACAGAGAGGTCCTTCGGGTCCGACAAAAACAGGCTTCCCCCATCCAAAATCCACTTGATAGAACGGAAGCCTAATCCAGTTGGTTATCTCGAAACATGCGCATTGCACATTGCTTAGGCTATGAACAATGTTTGGCACTTTCCCCAAATGCAACTCCAAGTAATCCAGAGCAGACCTCAGGTATTCGTCGTCCATTCGAGTGACTGCCTCGTGCACTCTCTCCACCGCGAACCTCAGCGGCTTCGATTCCAGCTCCCCACTCACAGCCGATGTGCCCGAGTAGAATATCCCGTTGCCGATATATCCCTGCGGGAGAGGGGGACGTAGCTTCTGCCGTGCGTTCACAAGAAACTGCAGCCTCGTCTCCTGATCCGGGGGCAGGACGCGGGCAATGCTCGCGCAGCGCCACACGTGGCCCGCCACCACCTCGTACATCGTATAATTCGAGCATTTTTGCTTGAGGGCTTTGATGTGATCGCGGCTCAGCCTGAATGTGGAGGTTGTTGTGTCAGTGTCACCATCGAGAGGGGTTTTGAGCAGCGGAGGCGGTTGGTACTCAATGTGGGGGAAGCGGGGCCGAGGGGGTTTGCGCGCCGAGAGGACGCGGCGGTCCAAGGAAATACTAGTTGGCAAGGCGGTAAGGCCGCCAACAATTTCCGACCACTTGGTCATGAAATGGAGTACGGAGATCCCGTCTGATGTGTGATGCTCGTTGGCCAAGCCAAAGCTCACTCCGCCGCATTTGAAACGAGTTAACTACAATTACCAAAATCACACCCACAAAACATTAATACTACTATTAGAAGACTCGATTCATTGGATATCTATTAAACGCACCTTCACCAGAAAAAGTGGAAAAGTGGAAATTCCATGAGAATAGTCGACGGTGGGGGCGAGGTTGAGGTCAGGCCGGGATCTGCAGAAATCACCCAACTCATCGAGCGTAGCGTCGCATTCTGCCTCCTCGAACAACACCCCTTCCCCGTTGCAGTTGATCTCAAGGCGGCCGTTGTCGTCCTTACTGAGCCTCCCCGCATAAGGGTAGAACTCAACAAGGGCTCGGCTCAGAGCTGCCTTCAGCGTCGCCGTGTCGAAGAAGCCGGTGGCGCCATCGCAGCAGCGGTACAAGTACATCCACCGAGTATGGTAGGTGTCAGGAAAAACTAAGTCTATATTGGAGAGCCACACACTGCCCCTCGGAGTTGCTTCCATTGGTTTTACTATTACTGATTCTTTCACTCTCATATTCATGCTTCCCACAACTATGATATCATTTTACTACTTTCGATTGTTCAATTTATAGTTAAGATTGTTGATTGGGTTCTTCCATTCGAGACAATAGCTCCTTTACTGTGATCTTCATGTTTTTTTCTTTTTCTTTTTCTTTTTACCGTGCAAAGCCACAAGTCTCAAGCCCTCACCTCTCCTCCACTCACAGTTCACAAACATTAACTTGCTACTCCCTCCGTTCCATAGTAATGGAGGCGTTTCTTTTCGGTACGGAGATTAAGAAAAATTGTGTTAGGTGAGTTAAATAAAGAGATAGTAAAGTGGAAAATGAAAAAAAGTAGACAGATGAAAAAAAAGTAAGAGAGATTAAAGTAGGTGTAGAAAAATGTGTTGACTTTTACTAAAACGAAAAATGACTCTATTACTATGGAACGTACCAAAATAGCAAAATGACTCTATTATTATGGAACGGAGGGAGTACTATTTACTATTTAAGTTGCAAAATTTTAAAACAATGAACATGTATATAACGTAAAATTCATTTTATTCATTACTAATAAAATTAAAACAACAAAATACTCTCTGTCGACCAATTTAACCGGGCACGGATTTTAAGAAATATAGTACTCCCTCCATCCCATAATAATTGTCACTCTTATTGTGGGCACGGGTTTTAAGAAATATTAAAAAAAAGTTGATTGAAAAAATTAGTGGAATGTGGGACCCACTTTTTATATTGATTTTATAACAAAATGTGAGTGAAATGAGTTAGTGGAATGTGAGACCTACTTACCATTTATGGTAAAAATGAAGTGTGATAATTATTGTGGGACGGACCAAAATGGAAGAGTGATAATTATTGTGGGACGGAGGGAGTAGAAAGTAATGCAGGAACGTATGAGTAAACAGACCGAACGGAGAAGTAATCAAAGAAACCCTAGTTTATGAGACAACGAAAATATTATCATCAAAATTATTATTCAAAAGTCTGTCTTTTAAGATCAACAATGACGCATTTATATAGGTAAAGGGAAATCCTAAATTTATGGAATATAAAACTAAAAGGAAATAACTAAAAGGAAAATAAGCAAAATAGGAAACCTAATTTGTAGAAGGAAAAACAATTACTCGTAATATTTTTCCATCTACTAATTATATTAATTAGAAAATAAATAAAACCTAAAATATAACTTGCTTAGCCTCCAAGTCTTGTCTTTAATAACTGCATCAGAAAATGAGTGGAAAAAGTGAATAGAAGGTGGGTCTAACTTTTATACTTTCTTTGTCACTGAAAAATTGACAAACTTGTAAATAACATGGACTTTAAGTCATGAACAACTCATAGCATTTCCATCAAGATTAGTAGTCGCGTGCATGGGTTGTTAAAAAATACTCCTGTGATAATAAATAGAGTGAACTACACTAACTAATAGTCTCTGATCTTGTCGAAAAATGCATCAATAGTCTCTAAAAAAAATTTATATCATTTTTGGTACGATAAGACTAAAATAACCCTAAGCACCACTAGTGTGAATATTTAAAGTTCTTAGGCATTTTGGACCTTTCTACTCTCCTTTTAATTTTTTTAATTTTTTCTTCTATCATCATTTTCTTTTATAAGCTCAATTATACTTTCATTTAAATAACATTTGATGCTTTATAATTTCAAAAATTTAAATAAGAAACCAAATGTTTTAGTTATGCTTTATTTATTTTTAAAATTAATTATTATTTATTATATAGCTTAATTTGTATGCTTGTGAAGAAAAAATTTTATTTAACACTAACATTTTTTAATTACGTTAATTAAAATATAGTGTAGTGAAAAATATTTTTTAAATATAATAACTAAAATTTAAGTATATTATATCTAACATAAATTAAAGTGAACTCTTGCAAGTAACATATATTTACTAAAAATATTAAAGTGAACCATAGTATTTAAAGCTTAATCTATATGTTATTCAAGTAATTATTTAAAAAATTTAAGTGAATTAATTCTAAAGAAAATATTTTTTGTTGTAAAAGGTGCTTTTATGTATGTCCAAAATAATTGCATGATTGAAGAGGTACAAAAAGTGTAATTTTCATATATCGAAAATGCCCTCCATGGCATTTAGGAGATTTTTCAAATGCAAAAGCGTATAAAAGACCGATAGATATTATAAATATAATTTTTAAGTACCAAATAGACTATAAAATTTTTTTAGAGACTATTGATACATTTTTTCAACGAATCTTAGTGTAATTCACTAAAAAAAATGTATTCAAGTTAATAGTACACACAAATGCCCAGCTGGTTTGAGTACTAACTTAACGTTTTGTCACATCAGGTACCGACATATTCATGTTACTAATACTATTACATCAATAATTTATGATAAAGTTTGTAATACATCAATAATTTATGTTACTTTTTGGAAAATATACCCACTTGTTCCTTTAAAAATAATTTAGTTTTATACTCATTCTGAATATTGTCCAAGTTCACTCAACATGGGTTTTAAGAAATGTGACAGAAAAGTGTGTTGAAAAAGGTAGTGTAATGAAGGTCTCATATTTATATATTAGTTTTATAATAGAATGTGAATATAGAAAGTAGAGTCAATTTACCAAAAATAGAAAGGAAAAAAAAAAGCAAAGTAGATAACTTTTCACGAACGAACCAAAATGGTAAAACTGGACAACATTTCACAGACGAAAGGAGTATTTTAGATTGTAAATTAGATGCATTCCAAATTAAGACGACATTCAAACTCATATCATTTCAAAATTAGGTCTATTTTTAGGGGACGGAGGGAGTATTCTTTTTTATCGAAAGTAAATATTCAAAGATTTTTATAAGTGAATTACAAATATTTGCAAAGTTGGGAAATAAATAAACTAATTTGGCGCCACAAGTATATTGTTATATGAAGAATGAAAAAGGTTTAAAATGTGGAGCACTCCTTCTATCTCAACTAAGATGAGTCATTTCTCTTTTTTATAAAATAAAAAATAAAACATCTAATCAATCTTACTTTATTTCATAATCTATTTTAATCTCTCTCTTTATCTCTCCTACTCTTTTCTCTTTCCTATTTTATTTCACTTTCATTCAATCTATTCAACACAATTTAGTTGTACCAATTTAGTTGGGACGGATGGAGTACTTAGCTGATCAGCTTCATTCTTTCAGACTATTTATCATTAGTGAGGTATCTTGATTTATTTTCACTTCTCAACTAATATGAGTATGTATATGACAAACTCATATTTTAGGCTTGTTTTATGGGTGATTAAAGAGTGCCTTTGATGGTTTAAGATGTTAAATACAAGTTTTTTCACCGCATATACACTAATTAGGTGAGTTGATGGGTTTGTCGTAGTTTTGTGATGAAAACAGGTTGAAACGAGCCGAAACTGAAATTCGAGGAGTTCTCCAGGAGGAAAACCCGACCGGGTGTTTTCCATCTCTCGGAACACCCGGTCGGGTGTTTTGAAGTAGCCTTGTGGACTCCAGGAGGAAAACCCGACCGGGTGTTTTCCATTTCTCGGAAAACCCGGTCGGGTATTTTGCAAAATAGCGGGCTTCGGGGAAGAAAACCCGGTCGGGTGTTTTATCACCTACAAATCACCCGACCGGGTGTTTGCTAATTTGTCCTGATTTTCACTCCGAGTATAAAAGGGGTTCTAACTCAATTTAGAACCCTAACCTTCCCCACGACAAATTGAGAGAAAAAATCGAGAGATACAAGTCATTGAAGGCAAGGAGGCTTCCATCTTCAAGAGATTGAAGAAGAAAGATCCTCCCCAACATCAAGTCTACATTAGGGAGTTCTATTACCTTTTCTTACTATGTTTTCCTTTGAAGTTTTTGTATTTTCTTTTGTCTTAGCTTCCATTATGAGTAGCTAAGTTCTTATTAGGGATATTGGTGAAGTTTGTATGGAATTCATGGGCTAAATCTTAATTTATGCTTATCTATGTCTTATGTGGTGGTTTTGTTGGTTGTTGTGCTTTTTCATTATCCAACTGATTAGCTACCAGTTTGATATGTCTTATTCTAATTATTGTCGTTGAAAGATGCTTAATTAGATAGTTAAATGACCAACAACTCCGTGCGTTGTATGTGCTCGAGAGAGACATAGCTAGAGAGAGGGCTTGGGTCCGTAGGTTGTAGGAGTTGGTTTCGAAGTGTAGGGAGGAGACTCCGACCTTAGAGGCCGATCAACGTGTTAGGTGCACCCGAGAGGGGGTCTAACCAATTAACCCGACCTTCCTAGCCACACATAAGACCATTTAGATGAGCATGATCCCTAGGTGAACCCGTGATCCATACCAACGGATCAATATCCCTATCTTTCCAACTTGAGTGAAAACTATCCTTTTTCTTGTCTTAATTTCCTTTTGCTCTTACTTTCTTACTTGTTCTTTGATCTTAGTGTAGAAAAACCAAAAAAACCCCTTCTAATAGTCCAGATAGTGTTCTAAATTGCATCGTAGTACTCAAGTCGGCACTTAGTCTTCGAGGATCGATAATTTTAACTTGTCACGTGCTACATACCCCATACACTTGTGGGTGACATTTTGATTGCATGTTTAACATGAGTCAGTATATAAATATTTGATGGGCGTTGCTAGTAATAATATATATTTGGTCACAATCACATTGGGGAAAAATAAATATTTGTACATTTCACACATATATATGCTCTTACTCAACTGAAATGTGAAAATTATACTCAGCATTCAATGGACTCTCTCGGTAAATAATAGAATTAGCATTCAATGGACTCTGTCAGTAAATAATAATCACTTCGTCTCATAAACATATTCGTCTCATAAACATATATGCAATTTTCATTTCCAATCTTCTTACAAAAATATAAGCATTTTCATTTATGGAAACATCAATTTATTTACTACCGTTATGGATTCTTTCACTGTGATCTTCATTTCATGCTTCCTACAACTGAATTACTCCTATGATTTTGCTTCCGATTCTTCAATTTATAGTTGTGAATAGGGCAGAGGAAAAATATCGAAAAAATGATATATCGCTCGTATCGTATTGAAAAATATCAAAAAATTATCGAATTTTTGGTATATCGTAATTTTCGATACGATACGGTATCGTATCGTAAGTATTCGATACGATAACGGTATGAAAAACAATACTCCTACATTTCTTCCTTCTTCTTTTTCTCTTAAAAGTTGTACTCCTAGTATATGTTTTAGTATTCTATTTGGCTTTTAATAAAAGCGGTTATACACTGCAAAAAAAATGTCAGTTTACCGAAGGAATTAGCGATAGAAAATTTTCGCTACGAATTATCGACGGTAAGTTTTGCGCTAGGAATTACCGACAGTAAACTGACATTTTTTTTTAGTGTTAAGTGTTAAGGATTTAGTAGGCTTTGCACTATAGCACACTTTAAGCTTTTTCAAATGCTTTTTCTCTTGTATGTATATATTATAAACATAAAATATGTTGGAGTTATCACAACATACGTTTTTTTAATTCATCTAAAATGTTTTATTATTTTTATATGATTTTGTGGAATTATGCAAAAGCACATCTTCAAAAACTATTTTGGATTTCAAGAAAGAAAGGGGCTTTTAAAAGTAATCATATTGTTGGTTGTTTTATCCGCAGCACATAATCAATCGAACTCCCACTTATAAAACACGAAATCAAATTTTATTTTATTTTTTTCCCTTTTTTTCCTTTTTTCCACCTACACCCTAAAATCATATTTCTGTAATAGGAGTAGTAATTTATTTATCAAAAATATTTGTATTTGCATTGAAATTAGATAATTATACTTTTATTTGTAAAAGTTGACTCATTTGACTTTTCTTAAGTAGATGGAGTATTAAATTTCAACAAAATTAAATCCTTGCACACTTATATGGAGTAAGAACCAATTCTAGTGTGAAGCCTAACATAATTTGGTGGGCACTTGGAAAAACAAAACATAAAATAATTAGATATGGCAATAAAAAGAGTTTCCTCAAAAGCAAAACCAGCTAGTTGATCAGAATACAGCTGACTCGGGAAGGGTCCATTTATATAAATATTGTGGTCAGAAATAGCTATGTTGCTATATAGCGCAGCTAATATGAGAGTAATTGATTTGTATATTTATTACCATGGACCCAATTGCATGAGGTTACGTTTAGATCAAATTTGAATTTCTTTACGTCACAAAATATATGCACTCTTTGGAGTGTATAATTTTAGATAATAAATAGTATAAGGATGTTATAGCTTCGTTATGTAGAATATAGTTTTTTATACTAATAATTGAATTTTTTTTATATATATACATGAAAGAAGTAACCGGCCTGCATGTGTCTATAGATACTGGGCCGAGCCCACACCATCTAATCGAACTTATAAATTACTGTCAGTATAAAATCGTTACTTTTAATATCTTTTCATGCAATATTTTTGTCACTAACAAATAGGAGTATGTCTTAAACAAACCCACCAGGTATACATATGATGTATGAAAATATACAAATGTGCATATAAACCAATTATGAAATTTAACTGCATATTTCTCCAAAAGCATCATGACAATTTACAATTAATGTACGAGAGAGAGAGATATGCATAATTTATTAGGGAATACTAGCTAACACTATTAAGTGGTGATTTTGAGTGTTTTTCTTGTTGCAGAACAGTGAACATATTCTGATGTAACTCCCATGTTCAGATTGAGATGCTCTTTTTACAATATTTTTTCTAAATCAAGTATTTTGCAGAAATCTCAATCTATTTAATAGGAGTACATTCAGAAAAGATTATTTTAAAAAAAAAATAGAAGAATTAGGTCATTTTGAGGATCGGCAAACAGAACACTATCCCCTTCATAGAGACCTCCATCAGGTCCGACTTAAACAGGCTGCCCCCATCCAAAATCCACTTCATAGAATGTAAGCCTACTCCAGTTGATTATCTCGAAATCTATGCAATTCACATAGCTAAGGCTACGAACAATGCTTTGCACTTTCCCCAAATGCATCTCCAAGTAGTCCAACGCCGACCTCAAGTACCCCCCGTTTCCTAAACATCCCTGCGGCAGAGGGGGCCGCATGTTCACAAGAAACTCCAGCCTCGTCTCCTGATCACTCGCAGGCGCCCCTGCATTTTCGGTTGAGGGCTTTGATGTGATCACGGCTCAGCCTGAATGTGGAGGTTGTTGTGTCACCATCGACGAGAGGGGTTGTTTTGAGCGGCAGAGGGGATTGGTGCTCAATGTGGTGGAAACGGGGCCGCTGCGCTGAGAGGACGCGGCGGTCCCCGCATTTGAAACGAGTTAACTGCACCAAATGTTATATATATCCATAACACATTAAACAATCAATTTGAAGACTAATTATGTTAATATAGAACCACAAAAAAGTAGAAATTCCATGCGAGTAGTCGACGGTTTTTCTTCCAACTGACTCTTTCAAGGTTGTCTTCATGCTTCCCACAACTATGATATCATTTTACTACTTCCGACAGTTCAATTTATAGTTGAGATTGTTGACTGGGTTCTTTCATAGGAATCTTTCTTTCTTTTTCTTTTTTCCGTCTCAAGCCCTCACCTCTCCTCCACTCACAAACATTAACTCCCACTATTTACCATTTTAGTTGTAAAACTAAAAACAATAAACATGCATACTGTAACAGCGCAGAATTCTAGGGTACAATAAATACGGGGGCTGCTACCAAAACGGACTTCAAAGCACTGAGAATAAAGCCTAGGGTTTCAATAAAAGAGGTTCGACTAAGGCATTAAACGAACTAACAAGCCCTAAGTCAACGATTTAGTCAAGAGGAATAAATGAAGGATAAATATCATAAAACGTGATCGAAATCAGAAGGGGTTCAACATGAGTCAACAGAACCACAACAAGTCTCAAACTTCTAACTCAAAAGGGGCAAACTCAAAGTAATCAAAGAGTACTAGAATGTGTCAAGAATTCAGTGGAAAAGACCAAGAGTAGTGGAGCCATGTATGGAGACACGACTACACTCAGTGTTCAGAACAATCGTCTTAATTAATTAATGAGGTCAACACCTGCCACCGCTCGTCGCCATTCAACCTGCACATAAGGAAAACACATGCAGGGCTGAGTACTTTGAAATACTCAGTGAGCTCGTTGCCAAAACATTTTATAAGTTATGCCACCCTTACCAAGTGTACTCGAGTTTTACATTTTATCAAAACAAAAATATCATCGAGTATCACAAAATATTTTCATAGATTGGCCAATCAAATATCTCCCATTTTCTCATCAAATTCCACAATCTCAATCATATCCATGGTGCGACGAAAGTGTGGCCACACTTTTCGCCCACGAGACCGGCCGACTAGCAAGGACGGCTCACGATCCCCTCGTGTACACAGCCTGGTAGGGTTTGCGGCCCGTACTCAGACCCGAATTCGTATAACATATCCACAGCCTTAGCCCAATGGAGCGAACTCACAAACTAGGCTTCATGCGCACAATATCACAATAAAACAAACATAGGTATGGCATAACAGTTAAACCACCCTTATAACACCAATCAATATTTTGCAAGAAGTAAAAGAGATTAGGAATAAAGACCACCTCGACTGCTTAGGTTTCAAGTATGTTCTTTCCTTTGTTATCCGGCTTCGCACTTGAGCTTTCACCTTTTTAATCACATAGGCGCACATGTCTCAAATTAGGTTCAACACTACTCTTACTTATGCATGTCTCGATGTTTTTCCCTCTTCCCAACGATTTATCTTATCATTACTAATCAATAAAAATCATGTCTATCGTACCATAATATTTAGCCATCAAACACACTCTACACAAACACAACACACACATGACACATACACACTCACACACGACACACACACACACACACATGAAACATATTCCCACATCCCTTTATATCCCAACACTCAACCAAGATGCATGAGGGTTCAAGAAGGCCGATTAATCGGTTAGAAAGAAGAGGATTCAAGTAGAATGAAGAAGATAGTCATAAGAATACCTTTTTGTGAAAGACGATCGGTAGAAAGTAAGTAAAGACTTGGTTCTTCAAGAATTCTTGGATCAAACTTCAATTTCTTCTCAAAGGATGTAAGATTAATGGAGTAAAGTAGAAGAAAATTGAGAGAGAGGGTTGAGAGGGGGAGGGGGCGAAAATAATGAGGCTAGGGTTAGGGGTTTTGGTTCTTATTTATAGAGTCCAATAAGATCTTTAGAATATTTGGTAAGATTCTATTCTCCACAATTAAATAAAACAATATTATGGAATAGGGAAGAAGAATTAACAAAAATAGACTAGGGTATCAAGCATGGAAATTTCGAATCCTAGGCTATTTAATTAGCCAAGATTTTGTTTTGGTATTTTTCCGGAGTAGAATAAAATATCACGGAGCAAAACAAATAAAATAAAAATCTCCCAACTTGAGATTGGAAAAAAAACGTGTAGTTGGCCTTTCAATAAGGGAATGGATTTTTTTTTTTTTTAATATTAACTAAAATAGGATATGACAAGACCTCTTGAGGTATGGAAAGATTTGGTAGAATATTTAAATTCTAGGTATGGAAGGAAATCAAATAAGGAATCAATAAAATAAGCAAAATATTATTTCCTTCCCAACATGGTGATTTTCGAAAATCACTATTAAATAAGGGGGTGTCGATTTTCCCATTAAAATAAGGAATAATTGGGTCTTGGATTTAATTTGGATAAATATCCCAAGAATTAAATTAAATCCGGAAAAATAGAATTTCTTCTTCAAAAGTCAAGGGGGTCGAAAATCTCAAGAATTGAGTGGCTAGTATTTATATGGAAATTTTCTCTAATATTCTCACTCACCCTTAAACAATTAATTCATCTCATAATTTAATAAATCACATGCCACATCATATAGTCAACAAATTTGACTTTTCAAACTTACCGGTCAAAGAAACTCATGCAATAAATTCACTTATCAAATAATTCACATCTTCCACGTCATCAATAATAAATTCTAGGGCTCTAAAATTAGGGTTCGGAAATTCGGGGTGTTACATCCTACCACATTTAAAAGAAATTTCGTCCCGAAATTTGGTACCTCTATGGGAAGAGTTCCAGGTATAGTTCCATCATCTTATCCTCAAGCTCCCACGTGGCTTCCTCGTGCCCGTGATTTCTCCATTGTATTTTCACGAAGACAGATTTGTATCTTAGGGTTTGAACCTTATGGTTTAGGATCATCTGGGGTCTCTCCTCGTGGCTCAAGTCGGGGTTCAACGCAATTTCTTTAAAGTGAATCACGTACTTCGGGTCGAACACGTACTTCCGCAACTGCGACACATGGAAAACGTTGTGCATGCTCCCAAGGCTTGGGGGTAGCGCCAATCGGTACGCAACGGGTCCTACTCTTTCTAAGATTTCGTAAGGTTCGATAAATCGTGGTTTCAGTTTGCCCTTGACTCCAAAACGCGCTATCCCTTTCGACCGGGATACCTTGAGGAAAACTTTATCGCCAACGTGGAACTGTAAGTCCGTCCGTCGGACGTCGGCGTACGACTTCTGTCTGTCCTGGGCTTCCTTCATCCGCGCACGAATTTGTCGAACGATTTCGACCATTTCTTCGACTGCATCGAGTCCATGCGCTCTTCGTTCGCCAACTTCATCCCAGTAGAGCGGAGATCTACACTTTTTCCATAAAGTGCTTCATATGGCGCTATGCCGATTGTTGCTTGAAAGCTGTTGTTGTAGGCGAACTCGATCAAAGGGAGTGCGGTCTCCCAACTTCCGCCTCGGTCGAGCACCACGGCTCTTAGCATATCCTCGAGAGTCTGTATCGTTCTTTCGGATTGTCCATCGGACTGTGGATGAAAAGCGGTGCTAAAGTTTAAGCGTGTTCCAAGCTCGCGTTGTAGACTAATCCAAAATTTCGAGGTAAACTTTGGGTCACGATCAGACGTGATCGTCACTGGAACTCCATGTAATCGCACGATCTCTTGAACGTAGATTCGGGCTAGCTTATCCGATCCATGGGTTACGGGGATTGGTATGAAATGCGCACTCTTGGTAAGTCGATCTATGATCACCCAGATAGCGGTGTTCCCTTTGAGGGTCTTTGGTAATGCAGTCACGAAGTAGAATCATTTTCCTTTTTATTAAAAGTCAATAAAATACTGTTGGAATGGAGAAATCAATTACTTGGAGAACAAGAAATCAAGACATGAAGATAATGCAAGAATAATAGAGGAAATAAATTAAAGATTATGGAAAATCAAATCAAGAAGATATTATGGAATTAAAATATATTTTCCATGTATAGCTAGAATTAGTGCATATAAAAGGTTGTGTAACCATTGAGAGAATTTAATCCAAGTCATTCACAATGTAGTCTTTAAAGTTCTCTCCGTCTTTTACTTTCTGCAATGTCTTTTACTTTCCGCAATTTTATTTTCCAACATGGTATCAGAGCAAGTTCGATCATAGGGATCGATCACGGTCTCTGTATCAAAAAAAAAATCCAAAAAAGTTTTCATCATCGTCCCTTTCCAAAATCCTTCCCAAAAACAGCCAAAAATTGCTCCAAATAATCAAGATAAATAAATCAGCCGAGAGCTCCAAAAAAAACCTATCCCAAACTGGCCGAGATATTTTCCCAAAAGTCTTCCATCTAAGTCTTCCCATACCAGAAGCGAATTCCACCAAATATCAGCAAATAAACCTACGAACTGTCGAATCTACCATAGCCTACAAATTACCAAACCATCCAAATATCCAGCCAAGAAACCTACAAACCAAATCACCGTACTCTCAAATTATCGAGATATTACCAGTTCAAAATTTTGAGCTGGGGAACCATGGCTCCAAAAAGGTCGCCTCTCCTGCAGGGAAGGAGAAAGGCTAGAAAGGCCGTTGAGAAAGATACTAAAGCCGAGGAGGTTGACAAACTTGTCTCGACGAATTGTTCGATCGAGGAGAGGGTTAATTCTTCTTTTGTTCTAGGATGTTAATTGCATTCCATCTTAATGAAGAAGAATAGATTTGTTCCCAGTTAGGGAGTGACGCATAAAGGTTATGCGTCTTTAAAAGTAAAACGCATAAAGGTTATGCGTCTTTACGCAATGACGCATAAGGGTTATGCGTCGTTAGGTGAAAATGCAAATAGAATTAGCGTTTTGGAGTGACGCACAACTGTTATGCGTCTTTCATTAGTGACGCATAACCATTATGCGTCATTCATTGACGCATAATGGTTATGCGTCTTCGAGTCGCGATTTAAACAACAGAACAGAGGCAGAAACACATTTCGACAGAGGCAGCGAGCAAAGTCGCGATTTTCCATCTTCTCCGGCGCAATTGTCCATGTTTTCCGGCGAATTTCAAACATATTCGGTATTTGTTCTTCAATTTGGCTACATTCATCATTATTCATGTTTATTTTGCTCTACTTTGTTAGTTTTACCCAATTTATTAAAAATTAGGGCTTATAGAAAAAATGTCTCTCATTGTTGTTTTTGGAAAATGTTTGTGATGCAGAAATCATGCAAGTATTTGTGAGTTTGTATTGGGGTGGTAGAGTAGTTCAACTACCACATATGGGTATTGGTTATGATCCACCTCGTGCGAGGAGTTCCATCGTATTAAATTCGTGTGTTTCCTATTCTGAATTGGTAGCAATGATATGTGATGCGATGAGAATAGATGTGAACCAACACACTATAGAATTATTGTGGAGACAATGTATAGTGTTTGCTTCCGGGATGAGTTATACATGTTCTGTGATTTGCAATGATGAAAGTGTAATGTTTATGTTCAACAATGCTCAAAATTCAAGTGGGTGTATTGAATTATTTGTTGAGTATACACCTGTTAGAAGTTCAGAGATCCCACCAGTTGTTGATTTTGGTAGTGGATCATCTGCGAGGGTTGAACTTTTGAGCTCTGAATGTGGTATTGGATCATCTGCGAGGGGTGAACATATGAACTTAGGGCATAGTATGAACGAGCAGAGAGATGTTGTAGATGCTGTTGATGTTGGTGTTGGATTGAATGATGAGGTAGATGTTGTAGATGTTCTTAATGAGCCAACAGCACTATCTGAGACTGAGCCAGAACCCGATCTCTATGATGGTGATGGTTCTACTGATGATGGTGATGGTTCTTCTGATGATGAGATAATACCTTGTAAAGCCGTTGTACAAGGTGAACAACCACTTCCAGAGTACAACACTAGGGGGTTGAAATTCTTTCGCAAATTACCAAGTCGTCCTTGTATCTGATGATGTTGTTGATAATGAACACAACAATTTGTATTGGGATGAGAAAGAGCCGCATCGGATTGTGTTGGGAACAAAATTTGATTCGAAGCTTCATGTGAAGACTGCTATAACTATGTGGAGTTTGTGGCAGGAAAAACAGTTTAAGGTCGTCGGGAGCAAATTAAGAAGGTGGCATGCCGTATGCAAATTTCCTGCAGGAACGACAACAACAGGTATTGGCATCATCAGCACCACCGACGCTGAAAAAGCAAGGGAATGTAAGTGGGAGGTTTCAGTTACTCAAAGGGCGTATGACGATATGTGGGAAGTTAGAAAGTGGGTGGGGCGACATACTTGTGTAGGCGACATACTTGTGTAGGGGCATGACCGAAGAAATTGCACAGGCGGTGCTGTTCAGTAATTTCATGGTATATATTTGATTTGTGTATTTGAGAACTGTTAGGTTTTTTATTTTTGTTGATTTGCAGGAACGGCAGACAAGAGAGGGCATGACGTCGAGGCTGAATATTGTTGATGTTTGTTTTTGAGCATATGTGATGGATCTTATGTGACATTTACTATGTTTGTTTTTGGGCATATGTGATGGATCTTATTTGACATTTACTATGTTTGTTTATCAACATTTTGTGGTAGATGTTGTTGACAATTATTATGATTTATATTGACTTTAGTTGTCAGTTATTATGTCAGATGAATTCTGTTGTCATTTTTTTCAAGCAGGTGGAATGAGTGTTTGACAATCGATACTTTGTATTGTCAATTTTTTAAAAAAAATTGCAAGAATTTACCTTAATTATGTGACCAAAGCCTGTTTAAAAATAAACAAATACCAACATATTTATAAACAAAATTCCACCAAAGACCATTAAAACATATAAGTTCAACTGAAAGATACATATGAAACCAACTCATATCAAAAACCTATTTCCCCGAAGGAGTGTATTTTGTTGCAGCTTTCCCTTTGTTCTTCCTTGTTGAAAATCCCCTCAATACATTGTGCATAGCCTTCCCAAACGTACTTGATGAACTCTTCACAGCTGGTCGTGAGGATCCCTCGGTGGGTGGTCGAAATATTACTTAGTCATCTTCTTCCCCGCCCTCTTCTTCCCCACCCTCGCCTTCTTCTTCCCCCACCGGATCCACAAATTGATAATGCTGGAAGTATGGATCACGTCCTGCTAGCGCTCCGTCCCTATCAGACCCACCGCCAAAGAATGAGTCACATGATGATCGTGCTCCCCATTGCGAGTGCTCGTGGCTTGCACCACTCAACTGAGACCAACCTGGGGGATCGTATTCTGGATGCAGTGGCGATGGTACCGTATACTCGGGCTGCGGCTGCTGCGGCTGCGACAACCTATGTTGTCGTGTCCACCCGTGTCCACCCGTCCGAACACCCGGCAATCCATGACGAAGAGAAGTTGGTGGGCGTGGCGGCATGGCCACATTTCGCCGTTGCGAAGCTGGATACTCCATCACATCAGTATGGTTCGTCGCACGAAGGGCCTCAACAGCTATTTCTCGGATCTGCCGTAACCGAGGGTCGTTGTCATGTTCAGAGGTCAAATGCCATATCCCCTGAAGGGCCTCAACCTAGATAATACAAATATATAATCATATCAATCAATGTATACAAACATCATACTAAATTCATTTTTATATACAAAAACATAACATACCGCCAATTTCAACGAAGAGGCTGACTCGTTCATTCCAACTGTTGACTGCGTCCCAGGTTGAACTAGGTACGACACTGTGATCCTATTGTACCAAGCCATATAGCCCGAATGACAAGAACCTTCCATGGACGCCGTTGCATGGTGAAAAGTTGATTGGGACCTGTCGTGTCTCAAATCCCATTCATCAATGTAGAATTTATGTATCTTTGCCCAATCAGCGCCCTTCCTCCCACGGCGGTGACTTTTACACAAATGGCCCGCTTTATCTAGCATCCTATCACGATACTCAGGAATACCTTGGTAGTGGTTAAATTGTCGGCAAACTCGTCCAGCCTCGTGTGCCTCGACAAATGACCAACACACCAAGTAAGTGTCGCACAAGAAGGATGCAGTCGAATCAATGCAGTAATCAGGCAGGATGCAATCTGTATACGGTGTCCACAGAAACTACAAAAAAATAATATAAATATCAAAATTAATTTCATAGTTTAGAAAATAGTAAATTCATTAACAAACACAACAAAAATAAATTTCACCTGGCCGGGACGAATCAGTGATAACTGATCACGATAATGAGCTACTGAATATCGGGGAGCATTTCCAATTTCAGTAACTCCGTGCCACCTATACAAAAAATTTATGTCAAAAGTTGCCAAAGAAACATAGTTAAGTGAGTTAATGTAAAAAATACATTACTTGGCTCCAGACGGGGTATACGGCGTGTGCATAGGCGATATCAAAAAGGATGGCCTCAATGTGGGCATTCTTTCCCACACCCATAGCTGCAAAAGAACCATGGGTCCACTCACATCTCTTCTCTGTCTGCCTACAGATGCCTCGCATAAATAATGATACAGAAATGCTAAGGCAGCGCTACCCCAGCTGATACTAGACACGTCAAAGGGATCGTCAAAGGCATTCAACCACATAAAGGGGACCTTGCACCCTGTGCTGTCCGGTATAACAAGACCTCCTAACAAGATCAGCGCATGAATACGTGCCCTTTGCATGTATACATAATCATACAGCCCATCTCCCAAAGGTATCGTCGTTTGGTGGATAAGAGATGTCATTAACAAACCGCCCTGCTTCGTTTCATTTTCTACGTCAGGTATCCATCCTAACATATCTCGACACTTGCTGGGCCAATCTTCATATCCGATAGGGTAGTCACGACCAGTGAAAACACGACCGTCTGCTCTCAAGCCCCACAGGGTTTGCACATCCTGTAAGGTTACAGTAACCTCTCCAACTGGTAGGTGTAAAACAGTGTGTCTCAGGCCTCCAGCGCTCGATCAAGGCAGTGATAAGCTCGTTGTCTACCCTCATCGGCCTTCCACATTCCAACAAGCCTTTGAAACCCCATACATCAAGCCAATCCTTCACAGTTGGATGCATTTGCACTATCCAGACCTTACTTTCCGTCCGACGAACTCTAAACACATTTGATGTGCCATTCGCCAACAATGAGGCTGAAATGTGTTCGTTTTGATGAAATAATAATGATGGATCCTCAGGTCCATAACATAACTGTTCTTCAGAACTTGAAGATGCCATCTGCTTCAAAATAATCAACCAAATTGAATCAACATTCCAACTTAATCATAAGCTCTAAACCCAAATAATCACCCAACTTAATCAACATTCCAACATTCCAAAAAATTCCAACATTCCAACATTCCAACTTAATCAACATTCCAACATTCCAGTTTCAAAATAATCACCAAAAATAATCAACCAACTTAATCAGCATTCAATTTTAATCAACATTCAATTTTAATCAACATTCAATTTTAATCACAAAAACTCAACAATCCAACTTAAATTGCAACTACAACTGAAAAACACACTACAATTCAAGTTAATCAAAAAATTCAACTTCAACAATCCAACTTCATCAAAAATTGAATCACTTACTAATTATATACATGTGAAACACACAAATAGGCAACAAAACAACAAAAATCGTCCGAAATTTCATCAATTTCATCCTAAACCCTAACTTTGTTAAATTAGGGAAAACATACAAAAATTAAGCAATAAATAATAAATGTAGCCAAATTGAAGAGCAATTACCGAAATATGTTTGAAATTCGTCGGGAAGAGATGGAAATCGCGTCGGAAAAGATGGAAAATCGCCTGCTTCTTCAATTTGTTTTCGCAATTCTGCTGTCTGCGTTCTGCCGTTGGGAGTTTGAAAATTCGACTGAAAGACGCATAAGTTTTATGCGTCACTAACAAAAGACGCATAAGCTTTATGCGTCACTAAAGAAAGACGCATATGGGTTATGCGTCACTTACTAAAGACGCATCAGTGTTGTGCGTCACTCTATAACGCAAATTTTTTGTGCGTTTTTGATCGACGACGCATAAGACTTATGTGTCATCCATTAAAGACGTATCACTGTTGTGCGTTTTACTTTTGAAGACGCATAATGATTATGCGTCACTCCCTAAGTTGGAATAAAACTAAAGCCCTTCATTAAAATGGAATTCTACTAACATGCATTAATAAAAATAGAAATAACCCTCGAGGAGAAGAAGAACTAAACAGCCGAACAATTCTGCAGAGGAGAGGAACTTAACAGCCAGACAAATCTCCTCTTCCTCGCCAAACCAAGGAAATCCCACAAAGAATGGAGCCGGAGATAGGAGAAGCCGGATGCAGGAAAGGGAGCCGTTGTCGAAAGTGCAAGAGAGAGACTGATAGCAGCCCCAGTTACAAATCTGATCCAACAAAAACCATTACAAATTCAACCGCTGAATCTCTGGCTGAGGGGGAGAGAACAATCCCAGCCGGAAAATTCATCGAGTTGAGAAGATGAAAGGCAAGTGGCCAACCCTGAGCAACCACGCCCGGAGAAGAAGGCTGACTACAGCCGAAGAGAAAGCAGCAGCAGCAGCAGTAAAGAAAGGAGTTCACAGTTTGTTTGGCCGAGGGGGAGAGGAGGTATCCGACCAAACAATCAGATCTGGCCCGAGAAAGTACCGCCGGAATGGCCCGCGAGAAGCTTGCCATGACAAACAGCAGGACATTCGGGTAAGAAGACAAAGCAGCCGAAGAATTATCCAGCCGAGGGGGCGAGGTTAGCCCCAACCGGATAATTATTCGAGATGATTGGAGCCAGAGAAGATAGCTTGAGGCAGAAACAACATCGATACAGAGGAAGCCAACAAGAAGGCGAGGGAGCTGCCACAGACGAAGAAGAAGGCTGTAGAGGAGTCATGGAAGGGATCAAGGCTCCGAGGCGGAGATCCCAAGAGGGAGAGAGTTACCGTTGGTGTTCAACGGAAAGAAGAAAACATACAAGGAGTCAATCTAGAGAGGTCGAATGCTATCTGCCGAGAATGGCAGAGGAATTCCACCACCAAGCAGCCAACGTCTGTGAGGTGAGGGAGAGAGTGAAAGTGACGCCGCACAGACGTTGAGGCGAGGGAGAGAGAATGCTGATGAAGAGGCAGGTCACCGGAGTTGGAAAGAAGGTGAAACCGAAGAGGCCAGATCGGTCCTGTTGGAGTCTTGGAGAAAGCCAAGGAGAAAGGTGGCTACATGCCCGAAACCTCTCCTTGATCAAGATAAGAAAACAAGTATCAATGGCTGAACAATGCCGCGAAAGGAGCTGCAGTAAGAAACTTGCCGGAGGCAGATTGTGTCGGCTTCAAAACTGGAATCCGTCGCAGGGGAAGCTGTGGAAACATTAACTGAGAAGAGAACAATGATGATTGATAGTCAGTTGATCGAAGAAGAGAGCATTCGCTAAAGGAGGCGCGATGCACGATCCTCGATGGCGTCAAGGCACCAGAGAAAAAAGAATTACGGAACAGACGTGGAGAAATGGAAATAATGGGCCTAGTGGGCCATAGTTTGAGTTGGAATGGACCGAGAATGGTCCATAGAGGGCTTCTAGATACGAGCAAAAACTGTCTAGATTAGCTCCTCGACAAGAGTCAAAACTGTCTGAATTAGCTCCTCGGCATGAGTCAAAACTGTCTGATGGCTCCTAGATAAGAGCTAAAACTATCTAAGATGGCTCCTGGATACGAGCTAAAACTATCTAAGATGACTCTTTGATATGAGTAAAAATTGTTCAAACAAGCTACCGAACACGAGTTAAAACTGTTTAGACAAACTCCTTGACACGAGTTAAAACCGTCAACAAAAAATTGAAGAACTCCTTGAAACGAGTCTAAACTTTCAATGATTAATGAAGAACTCCTTGATAAGAGCCTAAACTTTCAATGAAGAAAATTGAAGAAGCTCTATGATACGAGCATAAACTGTCAATGGAAATTGAAGAACTCTTAAATACGAGTATAAACTATTTATTAAACTAAAGATCGTGCAAGCTAAGTGTCGAAAAACTCGATACTCAACTTGAGGGGGAGTGTAGGAATGGAAAATCAATTACTTGGAGAACAAGAAATCAAGACATGAAATATGGCAAGAATAATAGAGGAAATAAATTAAAGATTATGGAAAATCAAATCAAGAAGATATTATAGAATTAGAATATATTTTCCATGTATAACTAGAATTAGTGCATATAAAAGGTTGTGTAACCATTGAGAGAATTTAATCCAAGTCATTCACAATGTAGTCTTTAAAGTTCTCTCCGTCTTTTACTTTCTGCAATGTCTTTTATTTTCCGCAATTTTATATTTCAACACATACTCTCTTTTATTTTATTCTCTTTTCATCTCTCTACCTTTTTCATTTCTACTTTATTCTTCCTTTACCTAATCTCGCTTAACACAGTTTTTCTTAAATCGCGTTTCGAAAAAATGCCCCCACTACTATAGAAATATAAGTCAAATTTATTACGACACCAAAATATATACATACTTCATACATAATTCAAGTACAAATAAAATAAAATCAATAATTAAAAGAGGAGAAACAAAATTCAAAATTAATTCAATATATTAAATTCAATATATTAATTCGTAAAGTTTAATTTCATCCACTCATTTTAAATTCTAAAAGTGCAGATTATTTTTGGATTATGATGCTATAAGCAATAGAAGATGATGCGGAGTTATTAAATACTTCGATTATTTTTATGAATCAAAGTTGAATAAGGTATATAAGTATGCGCGGTTAAATCCATGAAAATTTTTAATTACTGCCGACAAAGGACATGGCCACTTTGAAAATAATTTCATAAATCCATTAAAGTTTTTAATTACTGTCGACAAGGGACGTGTCCACTTTGAAAATAATTTCATACTAGTACCAAATAATGGGCGTGGGTTACCTATTTTGGGTATCGACATATCAGGAAATGAGAGTGGATAGAGCTGTACTTGGCCCATCGATCGGAAATTTTGAAAATAATAGTTTTAAGGGATGTTGGCACCTGATATGGTGGAATTTTAAAAAAGTTGAGTTTTTCCTACGAATTTTGAAATTGACAAATAATATCATGAACTTTATTCCAAGTTTGTTATTTTTCATCAATGAAAAAATTCTGACTATATTAATAGATTGAAGAACAAATTTGAAGGGTGTGCTTCAAGAAAAACTATTTTCAAAAATTGAAAATTATTAGAAATGGGTCACTCACCCCTTAAAAGGCATTATAAGGGAGAGGGTTATTCATACTTTAATGGGTGAGCTAGGATCGTTACCAAGCCGATGTGGGACAAGATATTAAGAATTTTAACACGCCTTCACGTGTGGGCCGGGATGACACATCGGACTTCCATCACGTGGGTAGGCAAGAGAAGAGATAAAGAGATAAATCCATCATCGGCTTGGGCCCGCTCTGATATCATATTAGAAATGAGCCACTCACCCCTTAAAAGGCCTTATAAGGGGGAGGGTTATCCATACTTTAATGGGTGAGCTAGGATCGTTACCAAACTGATGCGGGACAAGATATTAAGAATTTTAACAAAAATCTTGAAACTCTCGAAGTTGTTGTCGAGAAATTACGAAAAAAATATGTATCATGATATTATTTGCCAGAAATTTTTCATTGGTGGGAAATAACAAACTCGGGTAAAATTCTGATATTATTTGCCAATTTCAAAGTTCGTGGGACAAAACTAATTTTTTTAAAATTCCATGATACTAGATGTCAATAACCCAAGTTTTAATGGTAAATTGTGTTAATGTTTGTCGCCAATTACAAAGATATAGTTACACATAAGAAGTTCATTAAATAGTTCATATTTCAAATTATTTTTATATTCACATTATAAGCTAGCTCGAGTGGACCATTCATTGGATGTGTTTTCTCATATAAAATAGGCTGAATTGCCTTTAATGTCCGTTTTATGAAACTGAATTTAATTTTGATATTTCACCAATTTTTGCTCAATTCAACCTCATAGAGTCTCTATCATGTGATATGAAATGTAGCAATACCAAGTTACCAACAGTAGTGTGTGAGAATGGAGCAGAGCCCCCTTTATCTCTCTCTATTATTGCACCCATCGTAACCGTATTCTAACTTCCTAATATCTTTGTTTTATATTTCTCCCTATTTCTACACTGGAACGGTTAAATTAATTAAATTAGGGCTTGCCAAATTGAGAAGTTAAAATATGGTGAAGAATTAATTTGTTGCAGGGACTGAATAGAATATGGGAATTTACAGATAGAGAATCTATGAACATATGTTATGGAATTGCAACTAGAAGAAAAATTGACGAGGAGTGGATTTTATTAAATGAGTTTGTATGTGATAAAAATTGTGTAGATGAGTTTTGATTATCATATAAAAATAAGAATTGGTCAAAAGGCCTTTATACCGGAATGGAGTAGGATTAATGGTGGAGCAGTAGATCCGCTCTGCCATTATATTAGTACAAAATTAGAACAGTGAGAAGAAAGAAGAAAATAATTATTGATAAAAAGAAAAAAATTTCAGATTAGAAGAAGAGTGAATTACACCTGATCTTTCACTTTCGCACATAAAATGATACATGATCTTTATTTTATATCATTTTTGGTACCTGATCTTTATTTCATTTTATATCTATATTTGATATCGTTTGATGGAAAGAAAATTAGAGTAGCGATCTCAGTAATTCAACACTTAAAAAGACGATATTATCCAATGACATAAAAATATAAATGAAAAACATCGTCTCAGCGGAAGCAATCGAGAGAAGAATGATACCACGTGCGAAGACACGACATATTCGAAATATTCAACTAAACAACTCCTTCAATGGTCCGGCTCAACACCCATTGCGCTCATCACAACTCACTCAACCTGCACAATTTTTAAACATATATAGGGCTAAGTACTTGATGCACTCAATAGACTCACGTCGAAAGTAAATTTTCATAAAAATATTTATCATGCTACTACTATTGAGTGACCTCAGGATTTTTACTTTGAACAAATCCGAGACACTAAAATGTCTAATCATATCATCCATCAACATCGATCACCATCATCATCACCACCACCACCACCACCATCATCATCATCATCATCATCATTTTATATCTGAACTATACATGACAGGGAATGTGGCGACATTCTGCCACTAGACCGACCAACTCGAAAGATGGAGCACGATCTACCATCGGTGTACACTAGTCTGAGTATAAGCTTACCTCACATCCAGACCATAATTCGATTACAATAAATGGAAAAAGCTACTTCAGATAGGTTCCATCTAATCAAAACACGATATGATAAACATACTCCACATCACCTTTTACATCAAAATATACTGACGACATAGTCCCAGTTAAAAAACATAGCTAGCCACGTTTGCTTACTTTCTCAACTCGATTTTCCATTCCGACTTTAAAATAGAGTGCAAAAATCACCTTTTTTGAAAGAAACATAACATGCAAAAATCAGACATTAGGCAAATAATTTAATTTAAAAATAAAGCACACATCCTATGTAATATTCATTTTATCCTTCTATCTTTTTCAGAAAATTCTAAAATTTTCTGTGACTTTAGAACGTCGTCTTCATCCTTCTAATGATTTTTATTCGGCTGTCTAAGATGTCGCGGCGGATATCACCCAGCCATTCGCTGTTAGGTTTGGTATACTGAAAAGCATGTTTCGAGCAAGTTTCGCGCGAATATAATTTTGCTTGTATACGTAAAACTCTACAATCCACTTTTAACCCGATTCAATATTATTCGAGCAGTCTCGCACGAATAGAATCACTATTATTATTACATTGTGTTTGCTTGTGCATTTATAAGATGTTTTACAAACATTTAAATGCATAAGAAGTAAACAAAGTCTAAGTCTTTCGCGCGAATATAATCTATGCAATGCTTTGCAAAAGAAAAAGAAGAATTTCACAACCTAGATAGGCTTTGGCTACCTATCGTGAAAGGTTGCAATGTCAGTCCGCATATTTCTAAGCCTTACTGAAATAAGATGACATTGGTGTGGTATAGCACTGAACGGATCTAACAGCAAGACGTGTCTTTATGCTATCTACTGAAAGACTAGGTCTTGATAAAATACTATTTCTTAATCTACATATGTTAGCATTGAGCATACGATATTGATTATGCACTACTTTGACTTATCAAATGGTGAGGGTTTTTCGCAACCCAATAATCCTGATATATTGGGTAGTGGTGATTAATATCTAGCGGTGCTAGGATTGCTATTATGTTGAAACGTGCGCGAGGTGAGTCTCGTTTGATAATGTCCTCAAGAGGTGCTCGAACAAGGTTTTATTATTCGGAAAACTGGCCAGTTGGAGTTTTATTACTCTATGAATAATAAATAAATGTTTCTTGCTAAGTCCACTCTTGGAATTAATAAGATGTTAATTAATTAAGTCCGTAGCAGACATTAATTAATTAATGGACATTTATATCTTAAGCGCGGGAAATAAATAATATAAATAACGGAAACCCGGATTACTTGTAATTTCGGATTTGGATGGGGAGAGTTCAATATTAGTTCTGTAGTGGCTGCTCGTAATATTCCAATATAAGCTTGTACTCCCTCCGTCCCGGCTAAGATGACACATTGCTTAGCCGACACGGAATTTTAGGAGTTATTGATTAAAGTGTTTAATTGGAGAGAGAATGTGTGTGTAAGTATTAAAGTAGAGACAAAGAAAGATAAATATTTTAATAGGAGTGAGAAAAAGTGGTTGGGTGTATTAATTGGAGAGAGAAAGTTACTAAAAAAGGAAATGTGTCATCTTAGTTGGGACAAACTAAAAAGGAAAACGTGTCATCTTAAGCGGGACGGAGGGAGTATTAAATTGTGGGTTCAATTTAATTAGTAAAAAGCTAATTGGGCGAGCCCATATCCAAAACCTTCCATAGATCCATGTCTGGTCCCAAAAGGAACTTAATATAAATAGGAGAATAAAGGAGACAAAAATCATTATTATCATTACTCATAATTTTCGTTCCCCTCTACCTAGAGGAGTTCGAATTTCTCTCCTAATTGGAGAAGGATTTCTTCTGTCTTCTTTATTCGAGTCCTAGTATTTTGATAAGATCAGCCCACCCTAATATTGAGATACAGTTCAGGAACCAGAGAGAAGATCTGTGGTCTAGTATTGAAGATCATCACGTGGAGAAGGCGCGAGCAATCGACGATTCTTTGGAGAATCAAATCGGTAACTCTAAACCGTAGAAATCATGTTTAGAATTTATTTTCTATGAGCATGAATTATTTGCGTTCTAGCATGCAATTATCTGTTTAACATGTGAATTGATTAATCGCATAATCGGTCAAATAGATCCTACGTCTGATTTATTTGTTTTGTACAAGTCTTCCGCTGTGCAAGGGGCACCAAACCCCATCAATTGGTATCAGAGCCAATTTTTGGCTCTGATTATGTGGATTAATTTCATGTTATGTGAATTGCTTGAATGCATGATTTCGTTGTGGTTTGTGGTTGTGTATTTTTATTTTCTTTGCCACGGTAATCACTATAATGAAGAAGACAAAAAGAACGGCGACGAGGGCACATTCGATGAGGACGTGCAGCTGGCGCTTGCGCCGAGGCTGCACATCGTCGAAAGAGCAGACCACGGCGTCAGGGAAGGAGTTTGAGCTTCGGCTCGTGGAATTGTCATGGACATTCTAAGGAATTAATCTCCCAAATTCTTTGTAATCATTATGTGAATGTAGCGATACATGTTAATCATATATGTATGCATTCAAGATTTTAATGATTACGTATGATTGCGTTAAGTAATCAATGGTTTCATATTCCTTAATTCATATGTGTTAGTGAATGGAATGAATTCTCGTTTTGACTCCTCAAATTACACGCGACTTATGTTCGTGGGAGAATTGTTGGCGACGTGCGGAGGACGCAGAAGCTGCTGCAGTGGCGTCGGTGCCTGGCAGTTTGGTGTCATGTGACCGAGGACGGCGATCTGCGCTGGCAGCGCCGGCGGTTACAGAGGCAGCGCCAACAGCAGCGACGGCACCAAGGGCGACTCCATTGGGAAGCTGTGACGCTGGGTAGGCGATCAGCGAGCACGAGCAGTGCCAACAGATACAGAGCAGTTTCGTCGGGCAGCTGGGCAGTGTTTTGAGTGGGAGTCCGACAACGGCTCCCGGACTCGTGCTCCATCGCCTCGCAGTGCTCAACGAATATTCACTTTCCAAATTTTGATTAGGATTTCCAAATCCTTGGATTCAATTTTGGAAATAATTCAAGATTATTTAGAAATAAGATTGGAATATATCGTTTGTGATTTTATATATTATATGAGATTTGATTATGAATTAAATCATGGATTAATTAGATTCTTTCCTTGTTTAAATGGATTTATATGGATTTTATTCCTAGATGAATCCTAGTTATATTTGGAAAATAATAATCTAAGTTTTTATCTATATCCTATAGATTTATGTGGATTTATTCCTAGATGAATCTTAGTTGGATTTAGATAATGATCATATTATTTTATTCTTATCCTATGAATTTATATGAATTTATTCATAGATAAATTCTAGATGGATTTGGATAGTGATAATATAATACTTTATTCTTATCTTATAGATTTATATGGATTTGTTCCTAGATAAATCTTGGATAGATTTGAATAATTATAATATAATATTATCGTATTCTATGGATTTATATGGATTTATTCCAAGATAAATCCTAGATGAATTAGGATAAACATTTATATTAATTTATTTTATCTTATGGATTTGAATAGATTTAATTCTATTTAGACAAATCTTAGATGGATTAAAATAAGTATTAATCCAAGTTATTCTCATCTTTAGGATTTATGTCCTAGATAGATTAGGATGTTAATGATATATAAGAAAATCCTTATTTAATTGGATTTAGATAAATTCATTTATCTAAGAAATCCTAAGTAATGTTTGATATATTCTGGATGTCTATTCTAAATAGAATTAAGATTTGTATATATCTTGGTTGATAGGATTTTATTTTTATCTTATGGATTATGATGGAATTGTTTCTATCTAGTAATATCCTAGCACGATTTAAATAATGATAATCCTAGATCAACGTTATCTTGAATTGTAGGATTTGATTTTATCGAAATAAAATCTTGAATAATCCTAAATGGATTTAGATAGTTAACTCTATCTTAATAAATCCTATCAGTAATTGGATAATTATGATCCAATATAAAACTTAATTATTTAATTGATTCTCCTTTCACTAGATTAAATAATTTTTGATAATTATCCGGTGTGTTTAAATGTCATGCATTAAATGGATTTATCTGTTTATTTGGTGTTTATCTATTTTAAGTGGATTATCTGCTTTATCTGCTTATGTGATAATTATGCAAAAACCATATAAAAATATCTAAGTGATGATTAAAACAAGTGCGTTGTATACGGTCTCCATCGGTTGGACTGCCAAATTTTGTGAAGCTGATTTTCTAATATTATTGCCATCTGCAAAGTAGGGACAATAATCCTACGAAAACAGTAAGTTCATAAGGGCGGACTTCTCACATAATAAATAGAATGAATTAGAAAGTGGTTCCCAATATTATTGCCACCTGCAAAGTACGGACAATAATCCTAAGGAACTGCGAGTTTCAGGGTTCAATCAGAATTTATGAGATAGCTTGGTTTTGTTATCGGCACATGAACATTGTTATGGGAGTGTGTTGTAGAAATAAAATTCTGTAATGCTAAATCTGATGGTCGTGCTTAGGCAACATTAGGCGTATTAACCTCCAAATGAGGATACAATTTAATGCGTCGGTGTTGTGACCAGTAAAATTATCAAAATTTTAATGCGTATTAACCTCCAAAGGAGGATACAATTTATTAATTTTGTTGTTGTAAGATACATAATTGTTTTGTGGTTATTTGTGATTATGTATTGAGCATGAGTATGTGATAATAAGTTTATTTGCCAAATCTTCATTATGTCATTTAATATTTGTTTGCGATCCTTAAAGAAAGAGATCTCGAATGCCTAAATTATGTAGGCTGGAAACGAAAATGGATAAGTTTCTCATCGCTGAAAACCTTGAGTTCATACTCAATGATTCATGTCCTCCATTTCCTCGACATAATTCCACGAAAAATGTTCTAGAATGCATTATGCATGTACTTGACAAGCTCTTTGTGGAATAAGGTCAAGCTACTTTCCTTTAAGTAGCTTGACAAGTCTTGGTTAATGACGATGAAAGATGGATATCAATAGAATCTGTCAAGATGATTCGAAAGGAATATCCTAGAGTGACATAATGTTTTGAGAATCTTTTGATCACTCAAATAGTTTCTGACACAAGTCATTGCTCTAAGTAACAAGAAATGACTATAAGAAGGTTTAATTGAAAAGTAGAAAATCTTCAGAATAATAGTCGTTGTGTTACTATTAGAAGAAAGTAACATGATAGATGATGAATTCATAAAGGCTGCATTTTTCTTAAGTCCTAGTTCATTTGAACAAAAGACTAGATATGGAAATGGGAGAGCCTGGATTGTCATCGAAGTTTGTTTAAAGCGAAAAAAAAATGCTTTGTGAGTTGGATTGACCTATTTTATAGAAGGACAATGACTTACATGCAATGCAACTTCTAAGTAAGAGATCTTGATCCAGTTAGGTTTTTGTTGCAGTGGGAGCTATTAATGCTCAACTATTGTTTTATGGTTGATGCTTAAGGCATCATAGTATTAAAATAATATAAGTGCGACAAGGTTGAGTATTCAACAACCATCAACTTCTTAATCATTGAATGATAAAGTATTTATGGCTCTTAGCCTTAAGGCCAAGAAAATACTTAGAAATTGTTCAAACTGATCTAGACTATCAAGATTTTAACATTTTGTTAAATAGCTTGACAGTTGAGAAAGTCTGTTTAATGCACTATGGGTTAGAATCATTTGATTTTTCAAGAGATTCAGAATACTTATAGAAGTGCAACATAGAAAGACTAGCAAGTCTTAATGGTTTACACCATAAGGAGACGAGCAAAGGGTTATGATCAGTAGTGGGAGTCTAATCTCCATTAACGAATCCAAGCATTCATCTAATGAATGGGATAGTTATGTAAGAAGGAATCTAAGTCTTTCTAAGACAAGTTTGATTAAGTGATGAGTTGTACTCATTAAAATCTTATCATTGATGGGATAAACATTAAAGAAACTACCAATATCAGTACCTTCTACAAAACACGAGTTGTGGACTAGAGCGTCTCTAGTCTAGCACATCTCAAGGTGTAATGTTGTTCCAACACGTGTTGGAAAAGTGTCCAAGAAATTGGAGTTGAGTACTGAGGCATGTTTTAAGGTTTGTCCCAAATGATGTAAGGTTATAAGTACTGAAATCTTCAAAGATATAATTCTTGTATGAAGATCAAGAGATGAACTACAAGCCTAACAGCGTGATAACTCTCAAAATAAAGAGAGAGATATTGGATTTTCCACATTACCAAGAAGTCATACCATTAGAAACTTTTGCACTAATAAAATCAACTTCAGTACCTAAGATTGTAAGAACCATATCGTAGTGGGAGCGTTCCACTGGAACACAACAAGTTCTTGGGTCTAAAAGTGTCGTAAGACTCGGTCTTAGATTAACTTGAACATAATCCCTTTAACTACAATGTAGTATTGGTTAATTTGGATAATCATCTTTGAAAAGGTGATAGATTCCATATTACAATCTAAGATAGACAACATGTTTTACAAGACTTGCAATACTACCTACAGGCTGTGTCAGTCAGTGGGAGCAAGTATCTTTGCAAGTGTAAATGTGGATCTCAAATGGCTAGACAATGACAATGGGTTATGCCCAAAGAGAATTATCTTCTCGCTATCGTTGTGCCAGAATTTGTTCGATCATATTGTCTATTAGAACTTACATAAATTAGAATGTATGTATTATGATTGTCAAGACAGCCTTCTATAAATAGAAGTCTTGAGGAAATCATTTACTAGAACATTCTAATGGGATATATAATTAAGGGCAAGAAACGCATGATTGGAATCTTATATAGACCTTCGTGGTCTTAGGCAAGCATCTAAATCAGAGTATATGTGTTTTATCAAAATTGTCAAATATTTGGAATTTGACTTGTGTCCTTAACAGTGTTGTAAGCACAAGGAAGTTGAAAGTGCATTACGTATGGTATTATTGGTACTCTACGATGATGAACTCTACAAAAGTTGCAAACAACTAAGATTGGCATCTGGCGTAGGAAACTGGTTGTCTACCCAGTTTAAGATAAATGATTTAAGAGAAACTAATTACATTCTTAGCATCTAAGTCCTTTTAAGATGCTAGAAAGAATGTTGAGATTCTCTTAGGAATCCTATATCTACACATTGCTTGGAACATTTGAGCATTAGAAATTCCATGAAAAAGTTTATACCTCTCAAGATGGAATTGTCTTGTCTCTAGTCAGTGTCGTTTGACGCTTAGTGAGATCAAGAATTATGAGACTGGTTTCGGAGATAGTTGTCTCATGTATGCTATAATGTGTACTAAGTTTGATATTATTTGTGCTTATGCATAGCAAGTATATATCATATTAACCATGGCAAAGGATTTTGATTGAGGTAATGAATATACCCTAGTGCTTGAGAAAGACTAGTAACTATATTCTAGTTTACCAGTCATTCATGTAATGTCCTTGGGGTTACACTGTCTTAGTTTTATGACTAATTAGTGATCGAGTAAGTCATCCTCTGAATATGTGTTTATCTTAGGAATATCTTCCTAATAGCTTTAATCGTAAGTTTGAGTACGCCTACCAGTATTATTTTTTTGATTACTCTAGTAAAGGCTAACTCAAGGGACACACGAGTTTATTAAGCTAAGCAATCACATATGGAGATGAAATTAATTAAAGATCAAGTACGCAGCAAAGACATTATGGTGAAAAAGATATAATCAGAGAACAACCAAGCAGATTCTTCTTTCACCTTGTGAAATGAATGGTAGTTCGATATATCTAGCATCAATACTTGTTTTGTGTATAAATGGGAGAGTTTTTGGCAGTGGGTATACTCGAAAGCATGTTTTGAGTATAAGTGGGAGATTGTTAGGTTTTGTATACTGAAAAGCATGTTTCGAGCAAGTTTCGCGCGAATAGAATCTTGCTTGTATACGTAAAACTCTACAATCCACTTTAAACCCGATTCAGTATTATTCGAGCAGTCTCGCACGAATAGAATCACTATTATTATTACATTGTGTTTGCTTGTGCATTTATAAGATGTTTTACAAACATTTAAATGCATAAGAAGTAAACAAAGTCTAAGTCTTTTGCTTAGTAGACCGGTTGTTGGCGTCGTCCACTTTAAGGTAACACGGTCAGATCTATGCAATGCTTTGCAAAAGAAAAAGAAGAATTTCACAACCTAGATAGGCTTTGGCTACCTATCGTGAAAGGTTGCAATATCAGTCCGCATATTTCTAAGCCTTACTTAAATAAGATGACATTGGTGTGGTATAGCACTGAACGGATCTAACAGCAAGACGTGTCTTTATGCTATCAACTGAAAGACTAGGTCTTGATAAAATACTATTTCTTAATCTACATATGTTAGCATTGAACATACGATATTGATTATGCACTACTTTGACTTATCAAATGGTGAGGGTTTTTCGCAACCCAATAATCCTGATATATTGGGTAGTGGTGATTAATATCTAGCGGTGCTAGGATTGCTATTATGTTGAAACGTGCGCGAGGTGAGTCTCGTTTGATAATGTCCTCAAGAGGAGCTCGAACAAGGTTTTATTATTCGGAAAACTGGCCAGTTGGAGTTTTATTACTCTATGAATAATAAATAAATGTTTCTTGCTAAGTCCACTCTTGGAATTAATAAGATGTTAATTAATTAAGTCCATAGCAGTCATTAATTAATTAATGGACATTTATATCTTAAGCGCGGGAAATAAATAATATAAATAACGGAAACCCGGATTACTTGTAATTTCGGATTTGGAAGGGGAGAGTTCAGTATTACTTCTGTAGTGGCTGCCTGTAATATTCCAATATAAGCTTGTATTAAATTGTGGGTTCAATTTAATTAGTAAAAAGCTAATTGGACGAGCCCATATCCAAAACCTTCCATAGATCCCTGTCTGGTCCCAAAAGGAACTTAATATAAATAGGAGAATAAAGGAGACAAAAATCATTATTATCATTACTCATAATTTTCGTTCCCCTCTACCTAGAGGAGTTCGAATTTCTCTCCTAATTGGAGAATGATTTCTTCTGTCTTCTTTATTCGAGTCCTAGTATTTTGATAAGATCAGTCCACCCTGATATCGAGATACAGTTCGGGAACCAGAGAGAAGATCTGTGGTCTAGTATTGAAGATCATCACGTGGAGAAGGCGCGAGCAATCGACTATTCTTTGGAGAATCAAATCGGTAACTCTAAACCGTAGAAATCGTGTTTAGGATTTATTTTCTATGAGCATGAATTATTTGCGTTCTAGCATGCAATTATCTGTTTAACATGTGAATTGATTAATCGCATAATCGGTCAAATAGATCATACGTTTGATTTATTTGTTTTGTACAAGTCTTCCGTTGTGCAAGGGGCACCAAACCCCATCATTCGCGTCCTCCAACACTTGACAACTTCAACACTTAGCATAACCAATCATTCTTGAACTTATATCTAATTCAACCAATATTTAATCAATCCAGCCCAAACCATCTTCTTCACATACTGGCCCGCTAAATAAATTAAAACAAAGGCTTCCACTTTCACATTGTTGGTTCAATCATCTACTAAAATGCTGGCCCAAACTACAGTCAATGTGGAGTGAAAGAGTTGGTGGTTGAGGTCGTAGCCGAGTTGAAAAGGTTAATCAGCCTATCAAGAGTGATAATATATACTCCTACAAGTAGATGATTTAATGATAACAAGTAACAACCAATTTTGTGTAGTAGAAAGCTCAAATTTTAGACACGTGGCATGAATCATCGTTATGTAGCAGCTTTTGAAATCATTTCATGGGGTATTGGTGCAGTGTGATCGCAAGCAAAGCACCCCCTTCGTTTTGAGGATCAGCAAACAGATGACTCTTCCCTTCGAAGATAGCTCCACTGGGTGCGACAAAAACAGGCTTCCCCCATCCGAAATCCGCTTCATAGAACGGCACCCTAACCCAGTTGGTTATCCCGAAATTGGGGTTTTTCACATTGTTTTGGCTGCAAACAAGGCCTTCTACATTCCGCATATGCAACTCCAAGTAATCCAAAGTAGACCTCATGTATTCGTCATCCATTCGGGTGATTGCCTCGTGCACTTTCTCCACCGCGAACCTCAACGGCTTCGATTCCAGCTCCCCACTCACAGCCAATGCGCCCGTGTAGAAAATCCCATTCCCAAAAAAAATAATAGGAGTCGACTCCTATTACGTTAATTGGAAGAGCACACATGAAACTTGAGAGTGATTGGAGAAAATTTGTCCTAGTTGAAGTTCTAGGATTTTGCCAAGATTTGAGAAAACGAATTTTATTTCATTATTCTCAATGACTCAATCTAGTGGAATTCTATAATTTATAGAATTCCACTACTTGATTCGGACTTACGACTCGGGAAAGAATCAAGAAGAAAACTAAGATTGACTCAAAACTAAGGAAATATTCTTCAAAGCAAAAACATAAAATAAGGAAAAATAAATCTTAAAGATATTTCCTAATGATATATGTAATCAGCGTATTTTGCAGGAATGGTAATTTTCCTTTTTGGTTTCTCTTTCCTTCCTTGCTGTTGCTTGCGCTGCACTTCTTCCATCCTTGCTCGCGTGGCAGTCTGCTCCGGTTGAGTGATCGTTGAGGTTGGATGTAAAGGGTCGACGAGAGGCTGACTCGAGGAGTCCCTATCAAAAACCCTATGGGAAAGGGGGCCGTAGTTTCTGCCGCGCATTCAGAGGGAACTGCAGCTTCGTCTTCTGATCCCGAGGCAGGCCGCGGGCAATGCTCACGCAGCGCCACAAGTGGCCTGCCACAACTTCGTACGTCGTATAATTCGAACCGCTGCAGCTATCATGGCATTTTTTCTTGAGGCCGTTGATAAAGTCACGGCTGAGCTTGAAAGTGGAGAATGTTGGGTCACCAGCGGCGCCGTCGAGAGGGGTCTTGAGCGACGGAGGGGGATGGTGCTCGATGTGGCGGAACTGGGGCTACGGGGGGTTTGCGCGCCGAGAGGATGCGGCGGTCCAAGGAAACAGTAGGGACGGTGGTTAGGCCGCGAGCGATTTCGGAACACGTGTTGATGAAATGGAGTGCGGAGATCCCGTCTGATGTGTGATGCTCGTTGGCAAAACCTAAGCTCACTCCGCCGCACTTGAAACGAGTTAGCTACATGTACAAAATCACATTAAATAATCGATTCATAATAAGATATCTATAATTAAATTTTGGATAATACTAATACAGTAATACTCCACGCACCTGCACCCGAAAAAGAGGGAAGGTGGAAATTCCTTGAGAGTAATCGACAATGGGAATGAGGTTGAGGTTGTGGTTATGGCTAAGGGAGTAGAAATCAAGGCGGCCGCTGTCGTCCTCCACGGACAACACCCCTTCCTCGTTGCAGTTGATCTCAAGGCGGCCGCTGTCGTCCTTTCTCAGCCTGCCTGCATACGGCTAGAACTCAACAAGGGCTCGACTTAGAGCTGCCTTCAGTGCCGTCGGGTCGAAGAAGCCGGCGGAGCCATCGCAGCGGTACAAGTACATCCACCGAGTATGGTAGGTGTCAGGAAAAACTAGGTCTAAATTGGAGAGCCACACACTGCCCCTCGGAGTATGTTTTACTATTACTGATTCTTTCACTTTGATTTTCATGCTTCCCACAACTGAATTACTTCTATGATTTTACTTCCGATTGTTCAATATACGTATGTACTTACTTACATAAGTGGAGATTGTAAATTGTCTTGAAGATTACTTTGCGTTCTAGTTTGTAGTTATTTTTCAAAATTTTCCAATACAGATAATTGCGTCTCTATTTATGTATCCTTTGTAGTCTATACAATTTTTAAACAAAATTATTCATCATGCAACTCAAACATAAGAAAAACAGCATAAATTCTAGGCAAAAACGATGATACCTTTTGCCCCAAGAACAGAAAGCTTTATTCCATTATAAATTTGATGGGAAACAAAGATTCCTACCTAAATCAGCAGAAAGCTTGTTTTGTCACAACAAACAAAGTTTCAACTTTCCACTGGCCTGTGTTGTTAACAGCAGCTTTTAAGAATCCATGGGGATCGCTCACCCCAGGCAACAAGCTTGACTTTAGTTAGACGAGGGAAGGACCTGACAACTTCTTCTCCTTGGCTGCGACACTTGCTAATAAAAGCACCTTCCTCGTCTTCATGACCTTTCACACACACAAATCAGACAAAACACAAGAAAATGCTTCTTTTTCTGTAATTTTTGGTTTACCGGTGTTCTCCAACGAAGGTCCAGAGGCCGTTGCAACTTGGCTTGCCATCTCCTGCAAAGGAGCAGGCCCCAGATAATACTTGTTTAATAAGTGAACCTGTATCCGAGCCAAATGGGTTTATCAGCGTCATGCTAAATGTGGTAAGGAAGAAAAACGCAATAGATTACTCACAGTATAATAGTTGAAAGCACAACTCACACTCACCTTGTAGAAGTTTATACAAGTGTTTTCTCATCCTACTCACATTCTCTTCTTTCCAAATACTGAAATTATAAGGAATGGTATCAAGGTAGTACTACGATTTTGGTTTGAACGTAGGAGGGTGGCAGGCGAATTAATCGCTATGTAGTTATTGATCAAAAGAGAGCTTACTGCCATTCCTGCCTTTTCTTTTCTCGGGCCCACTAGATTAATACTCCCTCCGTTCCATAGTAATGGAGGAGTTTCTTTTCGGCACGGAAATTAAGAAAAATTGTGTTAGGTGAGTTAAGTAAAGAGAAAGTAGAGTGGAAAATGAAAAAGGTAGAGAGATAGAGAGAGAAAAAAAGTAAGAGAGAGTAAAGTAGGTGTGGAAAAATGTGTTTGACTTTTACTAAAAAAGATAAATGACCCCAACAAGAGAACTTAAAGTACCATAGTGAAAGGAAGGTCTTGATCATAATAGTACAACCTATTATACCCACTTTATCCTTCTTGCAAAAAGGTTGAAACCCCAACAATATTGTGAGGGGTGTTAAATCAGGGTACTCAGTAGTCCGTTAAGAGCCACTGTCCTACCAGAAGCCCACATTCCAAGACCGATCCTTAGCCATTCTTGCAAATCTGCTCATCTCGAACCAACTACGCTACCCCTACGGGCAATTTTGTGGAATGTGCGGTAACAGGGTGCTTATGACGTGAATCTGTAATTTGGGCTCAATTATATAAATGGGCCATAACCTTTTATCTTGCTATACTTTGTTTGGGCTTTAGTAATATTGAAATATTTTAAGATCTAGTAATCTAATTATATTATACTACGGAGTACTCCCTCTGTCCTACTAGAAATGAAACGTTTTCCCTTTTGGGTTATCCCATTAAAAATGAAACGTTTCTTAAAATAGAAATAACTTTATCTCTACTTTTCCCTCTCTCTTACTTTACTTTCTCTTCTTTAACTCATAAAACAACACTACATAAAATCATGTGCCGAAAAGCAAACATTTCATATTTATTGGGACGGAGGGAGTAAATATTACGAAAGGTCGAAACCTAATAGAGTAATCAGAGGCAGACCTACGTTGAAACCCCACCATTTTGAGGTTTTACAATAATATGCATATGTAAAATGTACAAAATGAGTTCTAGCTTAGTTGGTTTTGCAGCTGCCCTCTACAATAGAGCCTGGGATCGAGCACCACCAGCACCCCTTTTGTTTTTGCGCGAATTTTTATACATATTCTTATACTAATTCATTTCTCTATTAAACAATCTATTTTTATGATTCTCCTAGTTAATTCATTAGCTACTAATTAATTTATTTATACATTTTTATTTTCTCACTCTAGTAATTTATGTATATTGTTATTATAAGATTATAAAGGATGTGTCTTTAGTTTATATTACTCATTCTTAAATTATTTATTATCCATCTCTATCTCGTAGCTCTATAATGTTCTTGTCGAACTGTTTATGACGTCGTTGGCACTAAAAATATAAAACAATTATTAATCTCCTCTGTTGTTGAAAAGTATTTTCATTAATGGATGACACGAGTTTTAATTCGTAACAGATAGAGTATATAAATTATTAATGACTTTCCATTTTTAGTATGGGACTAATTTTGGTAGACGGACAAAAATAGAAAGATGAAGCTATATTTTTATGGACGAAAGAAGTACTGGTAATTCGGACCCCTAGTATCAAAATCCTGCGTTCGCCACAGAGAGTAATAATGATGTTTCATTATTCGTGATATATATTTAATTTTATAACGAAGTACACTTTTATGTTTGCATTAAATTTAGACTGTATATATGACACATTTATTATAAAGTTATTTTATTAATTGCATAACTTTAAATATTATCCTTTGTTCTATAGTAGTGAGGTCATTTTGCCATTTTGATACGTTTCATAGTAGCGGAGTCATTTCCCCTTTTTTAGTAACAATCAACACATTTCTTCCCACTTACTTTTTCTTCTCTCCTACTTTATTCTCTTTACTTTTTCCTCTCTTCTACTCTATTATCTTTGTATTTAATATATTACACACATTTTTCTTAATGTTTATGGAAAAAAGAAATGACTCCATACTATGGAACGGAAGGAGTACAGTACTATATTTTTATTTTTCTCCTTATTTTACACAACTTTTAAAAAAAAATTCTTCCTTTCGTGAGCACCATGCGCTCTTGAGTGCACATGAAGATGGCCTCGAACATGGGGTAGAACCCACAAGGAGTAGAAAAATAGGAGTCCCACCTGCATTATTAATCATAAAAAGGGTTCATGGCTAACAATGTAGTAGGAAACTCAAAATTACCTATTAACTGGTCGTGCAAGTGGTTCGAGTCGGATTGCCACCAAAGGAGTCCAGTGAAAAGGGCAACCACCAAGACTTGAACAATCTTGATTGTTGAAAAGGATTCATATTTCCTTTCTTTAATTCCCCTCCTAAGCAAGATTGAGAACTGATCCAACCATGGATTTGACCAAGGATTCAGTTTCCTGTCATCGGTTGGAAGACCACTATCATTAACAATCATCTCTGACCTCACACTGGCTGATAGCTCTGTTTTATAAGCATTCACCAATCTCAGCTTAACCTCTTCTTGATCTTCATTTGAATCACCCGTTGCCACTCCTACAAGATATGCAACACATTCAGATCCAATATTTACACAAGAAAAAACAACAAATCTTACCGTTTGCTAGATCCAGCAAGAAATCGGCCGGGTTCATGGCAACCCCTAGGGCAAACCCCACACTGGGAAAGTAGTCCAACACATCGGCTCCTTTGCCGAAATACAGTGGATCCCCATTCGAGAGCAGAAGTACCTTGTTGAACAAATAGAAGAGCTTGCTCGAGGGTTGGTGAATTGTCATCACCACTGTGCGTCCGCCCTCATTGGCGACCTCCCACAGCGTGGAAACTATCCTTTGGGCGGTGGTTGAGTCCAATCCTGAGGTTGGCTCATCAAGGAATAATAAGCTGAGGTTGGTGAGTATCTCCTGTCCGATGCTCACCCGTTTCCTCTCTCCCCCAGACACCCCCCTCACAAATGGACCACCGATGATGCTATTCCGGCACCTCGCCAACCCAAGCTGCGCAATCACAGCCTCCGCGTGCTGAACTTTGTCGGCCTTTGTCAGAGTATCGGGCAGCCGAAGGAGGGCCGTGTAGACGAGTGTCTCCGTCACAGTCAGGTGAGGGTGGAGCACGTCGTCTTGGGTGACAAAGCCGGTGATGCGTTTCATCGCATTGGAAAGCGGGTGGCCATTGAAGGTGATGGTCCCGGAGAGATCACCGCCTAGCCGGCCGCCGAGGGCTGTCAGCAGGGTGGTCTTGCCGCTGCCCGAGGGCATCAGCATCGCCAGCATCTCACCGGGAGCACGGTGCCGGAGATCCCTTTAAGTATGACTCTTTGCTCTTCTGATTTTGCATTCCTCTTCCACGTGAATCCTCCTCCACCATTTATTTTTATCCTGTAAACCAGTTCATCGAACTGCAATTTTTGATGTTATTTTAATCCGAAAACAAACAAGCATTAAATTAGGTATGTGAATGAAACACGATTATTTGATTTTAAGTGAAGAATTGTCACATGAAAAATTGCTACAGTAATATTTTGTAAAATATACTCCCTCCGTCCACAAAAAAAATAGATCATTTTTTCTATTTTGGGACATCCAAAAAAAATAGATCACTTTTTAAAAATGGAAAGTTTATCTCTCACGTTTTTTCTACTTTTTCTTCCATCTCTGATCCTTTACTCACTTTTTCTCCCTATCTCTCTTACTTTACCTACTTTTTCTCCTCCTCTCTGTTACTCTACCAATTCTACATTAAAACCCGTGCCGAACAACAATAGATCTATTGTGTGTGGACGGAGGGAGTAACAGAGTACACGTTGAATCTCACATAACCAATTAATAAAAACACTTGCATTTTCAAAAAAAAAAAGGAAGAAAACCGGTTAGTATTACTCTGTTCTGGTGATTTTAAATTTGAAGAAGATTATCAGTTGTCTCTATATTTCATTTATTCTCATATTCAAATTCAAGCCATCTTCAGTCAGCACCGAGTCCATATGAATAAAAAAATGGTTATACACTGCTTTCAGTTAAATGGTAATGAAAACGGAAAATTTAATTATTTGCAAAATTACCAGGAGTGTGACAGGAAGATTTGGGCGGGCAAAGATGGTTGGGTGATCCTGCGCCTCGAGGTCGGCCGTCATCTCCCAATGTGATGAATTAGAATCCGTAGGAATTAAATAAATCGATCTAGGGAGGTTAATACTGAAAGTAACTCAATGATTTCTTCCTTGTATAGACATATACACATTCCCATTGAATTGTAGTATTATGTCACAGAACCAAAATCAACAAAAAGAAGAACAATAGGTTTTACTTTTGTGCCCTAACTCTTCGATCCACACATCAACAAATATGTCATGCTTGAGAGATGAGAGGGGAAACTGGGATTACTGTCTTCTTCTTTGAATCTAAGTAAATTTCAAATATCCACCTCAGTTTCATTCCAATTTTCATCCAAAATGGAGTATATACTCCAGGCGTTAAACAATTACTACTGCTAATTATTTGACCGTTACTACTATAAAAAGTTACCAAATTAAATTTGGTTGATTTTACTCAATCTTTCAATGAAACATCACAAGAAAGCAAGGATAGTGTACTTGAACCTTGGACAATGAGTGATTCATCTTGACATTTCTTCCATGAGCTTATAACCGGTAAGAAGTTACTCGGTACATCCACAACTCGAGGTTCACATTCCAATCCTTCTAATTTATGTTTCAAAAAGCCATCAAAGAGAAAAAACATGTTAAAAGAGTTAGTGAAATAAGGGTCGTTCTCCTCACCAAGGGCAAAAAGGATAGGGTGATTTAGAGCGCTCCCAAGGTTGATCTTAGAATCTAACAAGCAACTTTTTTTTCTCACATGCTTGTAGTTTTTCTCTCTTGGTTGTGTTAATTCGCACTCACCCCCACCACTCTCTCTTGGCTTTTGCATCTCACTTTTTAGACTTTTCTCACACTCTATATTTTCTTCTCTCTCTTGCTCATTCCTCAAGTACTCATTTACTTTAACAATCTCATTTGGCTTCGTTTCAATGCTCAATACTTGAAGGGCTTTTAATGGCTCACACTCGTCCTTGGCTTTCACCATGCTAGACACACCATCATTGAAAGTTGGGCGAGCGTTTTCTCCATGTACGGCCGTGGAAGACTCTTTTTCATCATCATCGGCAACAAAATCAACTCTATGCTTGGCATGCTCTTTAACAAGGTGGTTAACATCGCCACACTTATTTTGATACAATCTCTTTGAAGGAGTGAAGTTAGATGACAACAACGATGAAACCTTCGTGTGATAGCTAGGATGAGATAGGTTCACCTTCTTTGGTGGGATGCTTCTTCGGCTTGTGTCTCCACCACAATTTCGAGGGCTTGAGTTCTCCCTTGATTTACTTGAGACTTCCTCCCCCATTAAACACTCATGCACCTTAAGATGACCATGATCCTTCATCCTATTAGAGTGAGACTCTCCATAGAACTTTGGTACTCGTTCCCTTCTACTCCCTCTATCAAGTTCATCATCATGGTACCTTGACTTGTAGCCACTCTTACCATGGTATGCCGTAAAGCCCCCTTGAATAGAATTCATGATTCCCCGCACCTCGTGCATCTCCTTCATGATTGAGGAAAACATCTCTTTGAGGGTGTCGTCGGATGTGGACGCGGTGTCGTCCCCATCCTCCCTTCTAGGCGAATTGTACCTAGAATTCCTTGTATGTGGTGGCATTTTCAGGTACCTACAAAGAAGATAAAAAGGACTAGGGACACATCTCTTTTGTTAGTAACACAAACAACGCACACACCCAAGAATGGAGGTTTTAGTGAGGAGCTCACTTCCCAACCCACAAAGTATGTCCCCAATTCCCCAAACTCACACCCAATGTCTCTCGAAAGGCTTAGAGATTTAGTCGCTAGATACTCTCCCTCACTTGCTCTCGATGATGTAATCCCAAGTATTGCACAAATAGCACAAACAAGATACACAACTAGACAAGTGAAAACTAGTTCAAGAAGCCACAAGATTAGTGAAAGTGGGGTGCAAAGCCAAAGGGACAAAACAACAAACAATTTGTGTGCACAATTTCAACCAACAACAATAGACCAAACAATTGACGAAATTTTGGCCTACAACTTTTAGACAATCAAATTGACGTACCCAAGAACACATATATCAAATTGAGATCTCTCTTTTTTTTGACAATTTATCTAACAATTTCACTCTTTTTTTTTCTTACAAGAACAAGAACCAATGGCTCTTGATACCAAATAATGTGAATCTTCTAGATTGAAGACTCATGAATTTGCCCCGAACTTATTCTTGTAAATGAACCCAACAAATAAACAAGATAAAGCAAGAAATGAAACAAGAAAAATGGATAAAAGGATAGAGGATGGATTAGTGTTATGATTTAGGTGAAAAACAAGAAAGAAATCTCAAAGGCACGTTCCCATACAAACACCTAATGGCTCCACAAACTAGCAACACAAGAACTAGCAAGCATACCTTTACAATCAACCTTAGCCCGGCAAAAGATCGAATGCAACCCGAAGGAATTTGATAAGTCTTCAAAAGATGAAGAAGGTGAGCTCTCAAATATGGAGAAATTGTCTCTTACAAATATTCAAAAGCTGAGAATGAAACCCTACAAAAGAGTATTTATACTAAAACAAAAGTAATAGGGAAAATAGTCTTTAAAATCTTGAAAATTGATATTTTCGGACAAAACGCCCGGCCGGGCGTTTTGGGGCCTTGACCGGGCATTTTCTCTGTGGTCGGGCGTTTTGCTTGTTGGACTGCGCGGCTTTCGTAAAACGTCCATAACTTCCTCATCCGGGTTCCGATTGAGGCGTATAAGGTACTCACGCGAAACTCTTTTGACGATGAAGACAATGGAGGTATTAGAGGAGCATTTGGATACCATCTTGATAGGAAAATTCTTTTTCCTTTTTCTTTTTACCGTGCAAAGCCACAAGTCTCAAGCCCTCACCTGTCCTCCACTCACAGTTCACAAACATTAACTGCCACTATTTACCATTTTAGTTGCAAAATTATAAAACAATGAACATGTATATAACGTAAAATTCATTTTATTCAATACTAATAAAATTAAAACAACAAAATACTCTATGTCGACCAATTTAACCGGGCACGGATTTTAAGAAATATAGTACTCCCTCCATCCCACAATAATTGTCAGTGTCACTTTTATTGTGGGCACGGGTTTTAATAAATATTAAAAAAAGTTGGTTGAAAAAGTTAGTGGAATGTGAGACTCACTTTTTATATTGGTTTTATAATAAAATGTGAGTGAAATGAGTCAGTGGATGTGGGACCTACTTACCATTTATGGTAAAAATGAAGTGTGGCAATTATTGTGGGACGGACCGAAATGGAAAAGAGTGACAATTATTGTGGGACGGAGGTAGTAGAAAGTAATGCAGGAACGTATGAGAAAACAGACTGAACGGAGAAGTAATCAAAGAAACCCTAGTTTAAGAGAAAACGAAAAATATTATTATTCAAAAGTCTGTCTTTTAAGATCAACAATGACGCATTTATATTGGTAAAAGGAAATCCTAAATTTATGGAAAATAAAACTAAGAGGAAATAACTAAAAAGAAAATAAGCAAAATAGGAAACCTAATTTGTAGAAGGAAAAACAATTACTAGTAATATTTTTCCATCTACTAATTATATTAATTAGAAAATAAATAAAATCTAAAATATAACTTGCTTAGCCTCCAAGTCTTGTCTTCTATAACTGCATCAGAAAATGAGTGGAAAAAGTGAATAGAAGGTGGGTCCAACTTTTATACTTTCTTTGTCCCTAAAAAATTGACAAACTTGTAAATAACATGGGTTTTAAGTCATGAACAACTCATAGCATTTCCAACAAGATTAGTAGCCGCGTGCATGGGTTGTTAAAAGATACTCCTGTGTAAATAAATAGAGTGTACTACACTAATAGTCCCTGATTTTGTCGAAAAATGCATCAATAGTCCCTAAAAAAAATTTATATCATTTTTGGTACGATAAGACTAAAATAACCCTAAGCACCACTAGTGTGAATTTTTAAAGTTCTGGGACATATTGGACCTTTCAACTCTCCTTTTAATTTTTTTCATTTTTTCTTCCATCACCATTTTCTTTTATAAGCTCAATTATACTTTCATTTAAATAACATTTGATGCTTTATAATTTCAAAATTTTAAATAAGAAACCAAATGTTTTAATTATGCTTTATTTATTTTTAAAATTAAATATATTTATTATAGAGCTTAATTTGTATGTTTGTGAAGAAAAAATTATATTCAACGGTAACATTTTTTAGTTACATTAATTAAAATATAGTATAGTGAAAATATTTTTTAAATATAATAATTAAAATTTAAGTAAATTATATCTAACGTAAATTAAAGCGAACTCTTGCAAGTAACATATATTTACTAAAAATATTAAAGCTTAATCTATACATTATTCAAGTAATTATTTAAAAAAATTAAGTGAATTAATTCTAAAGAAAATATTTTTTGTTGTAAAAGGTGCTTTTATATATGTCCAAAATAATTATATGACTGAAGAGGTACTAAAACTGTAATTTTCAGATATCGAAAATGCCCTCCATGGCATTTAGGAGATTTTTCAAATGCAGAGGGGTATAAAAGATCGACAGATACCATAAATGTAATTTTTAGGGACCAAATAGACTATAAAAAAAATTTTAGAACCATTAGTTCATTTTTTGACAAATCTTAGTATAATTCACTCTAAAAAAAATTTAAAAAAAAAACTCTATATTCAAGTTAATAGTCAGCACACTCAAATGCCCAGCTGGTTTGATTACTAACTTTACGTTTTGTCACATCAGGTACCGACATTTTCATGTCACTAATACTATTACATCAACAATTAATAATAAAGATTGTAATACATCAATAATTTATGTTACTTTTTGGAAAATGATACCCACCCTTAGGGGTGAACAAAAAATCCGGAAATCGAACATCCGAACCGATCCAAACCGAAAATTCAAATTTCGGTTCGATTTGTTCGGTTTTTCGGTTCGGTAGGGCTAAAAAACCGAAAAAGCAAAAAATCGAATTTATATTTAATTATTTTTAGAGTCCTATTAACCACAAATCCACCCTTAAAGAACGAACTAGAGACCAAATTAGGGCCACTCATTTTTCTCAATCTTATAGTTATGATTAATTTACAATTAATTTAATATTTTATTAAATAAAAACGTTTTTTTTAATTTTTTAGATTTTTTTAATTTTTTTTTATTTTTATTTGTTAAATTTTTTTGAAGTTTTTTTTTTTTAACTTTTTAAAAAAAAATTAATTTTTTTTAAATTTTACTTTTTTTTTATTTTTTTTATTCGATAAAAACTTGTTGGAGTAAATAATGAACTATATTCACTACATAATGAACTAAATGAATGTATGTTATGAACTTATTACTTCATTCAGTCGTGCTATTACTTCATTCCGTTAGTTTATTACTTCATTTATTCATGCTATTACTTCATTCTATTAGTTTATTACTTCATTCAGTCATGCTATTACTTCATTCTATTAGTTTATTACTTCATTCTGTTAGTTTATTACTTCATTCAGTCATGTTATTACTTCATTCCATTAGTTTATTACTTCATAATGTGTTATGACATAATTATCTTTCAGTTGAGTTTGGGTTATTACTTCATTCCGTTAGTTTATCACTTCATTCAATCATGTTATTACTCCATTCCGTTAGTTTATCACTTCATTCAATCATGTTATTACTTCATTCTATTAGTTTAGTACTTCATTCCGTTAGTTTATTACTTCATTCAGTCATGCTATTACTTCATTCCGTTAGTTTATTACTTCAGTCAGTTATGTTATTACTTGATTTCATTAGTTTACTACTTCATTTCATTAGTTTATTACTTCATAATGTGTTATGACATAATTATCTTTCAGTTGAAGTAAATTCAGTATATAATGAATGCGAAAAATTACTTCATAACATACATTCATTTAGTTCATTATGTAGTGAATATAGTTCATTATTTACTCCAACAAGTTTTTATCGAATAAAAAAAAAATTTTAAAAAATTCTAAAAAAAATTTTAAAATTATTTTAAAAGAATTTAAAAAAAATTTAAAAAAATAAAAAAAAATTAATTAAAAACGTTTTTATTTCATACTTCCTCCGTCCCAAGATAAGTGACTTGTATTCCTTTTTGGGGTGTCCCATTATAAGTGACCTATTTCCATTTTTAGCAAAAAGTCATCCCTCTTACTTTATTCTCCACCTACTTTATTCTCTCTTCTCTCCTCTACTTTTTCTTCTCTCATACTTTACTCTCTCCACTTTAACTTATTTAAAACCATTCCTTAAATCTCGTGCCCAAAAGAAGTAAGTCACTTATCTTGGGACGGAGGGAGTAATATATTAAATTAATTCCAAATTAATCATAATCATAATATAAAGAAAAATGAGTGGCCCAATTAGATCTCTAGTTCGGTGTTTAAGAAGGATTCGACGTTGATCAGACCTATATATATATATATATATATATATATAGTAGTGATATAGGGCAAGTTCCCCTTAAGTGTATAACTAGAGAACAAATTTTAACCACAAGATAAAGAAATCAAGAGCTTAAATTTAGCATAGGATTTTGAAATTGGTCCATAAAATTACTTCACTATAAGCAAGAATTGGTTCACTATAAAAAGGCGGGGGTGAAATAGTCATTTAACAAACAAAGTTGGGGTTAAAATTTGAATTCCTCTCATTTAGAAAAATTTTCTTCTTTCCGTCATCTCTTCCACTCAAATTCTCCATCGATTCTCCACCGATCCTTCTCTTCCGCTCGAATTCGCCATCAATACTCCTCTTCCGCTCGAATTCTCCATCGATTCTCCACCGATTTCCCTTCTCTGCTCGAATTCTCCACCAATTCTCACTCAAAACGACAACTCTATGTCGCCGCCGCCGCCTTCTTCAGCTGCGCCTAATGTTCATTTGATTCACTTTGTTGTCGCCTCCTTCTGGTTGCTCATTACGTCGTTGTCTTCGATTCAACATACCTAATGCCTTCAATTAAGTTCGTCGACCTATTTATTAGAGGAACGATTCATTTAACCGATTTTATTTGCATTTCAGTTTAATGATGGATTCATATTATGCTTATAGTGATGGAGTCAGTTTAACGATGGAGTCATATTATGCTTATTCATTTCAGTTTACAATGAACTAGAATGTAGAAACGTGAGTATACTGTTTTCACATATGCTTAGAGTGAAGTGTTTGTGATGCATACTTCTAGTGCTCTGTTTTTTCATTTTAGTGAAGTAAAACGTGCTTAGAGTGAAGTATTCCATGGTTAGAGTGAAGTGTTTGTGATGCATGCTTAAAATGCTCTATTTTATTATTTCAGTGATGTAAAATGTACTTAGAGTGAAGTATTCAATTGTTAGAGTGAAGTGTTTGTGATCCATGCTTAAAGTGCTTTGTTTTATCATTTCAATGAAGTAAAACATGCTTAGAGTGAAGAATTCCATGCTTAAAGTGAAGTATTCTATGCTTACTGTGACGTGTTTGTCATTCATGCTTATGTGCACTATTTTATCATTTCAGTGAAGTAAAACGTGCTTAGAGTGAAGTATTTTATTGTTAGAGTGAAGTGTTTGTGATACATGCTTAAAGTGCACTATTTTATCATTTCAGTGAAGTAAAATGTGCTTAGAGTGAAGTATTTCAGTGTTAGAGTGAAGTATTTCTGATGCAAGCTTATAGTGCTCTGTTTTTTCATTTTAGTGAAGTAAAACGTGCTTAGAGTGAAGTATTTCATGCTTAGAGTGAAGTGTTTGTCATCCATGCTTATGTCCTCTGTTTTATCATTTTAGTGAAGTAAAATGTGCTTGGAGTGAAGTATTCTCGTGTTAGAGTGAAGTGTTTGTGATCCATGCTTAAAGTGCTCTGTTTTATCATTTCAGTGAAGTAAAACGTGCTTAGAGTGAAGTATTGCAGTGTTAGAATGAATTGTTTGTAATCCATGCTTATAGTGCTAAGTTTTTTCATTTTAGTGAAGTAAAATGTGCTTAGAGTGAAGTATTTCATGCTTAGAGTGAAGTGTTTGTTATCCATGCTTATGTGCTCTGTTTTATCATTTCAGTGAAGTAAAACGTGCTTGGAGTGAAGTATTCTAGTGTTAGAGTGAAGTGTTTGTGATCCATGCTTAAAGTGCTCTGTTTTATCATTTCAGTGAAGTAAAATGTGCTTAGAGTGAAGTATTCCAGTGTTAGAGTGAAGTGTTTGTGATCCATGCTTGAAGTGCTCTGTTTTATCATTTCAGTGAAGTAAAACGTGCTTAGAGTGAAGTATTCCATGGTTAGAATGAAGTGTGTTTGTTATCCATGCTTATGTGCTCTGTTTTATCATTTCAGTGAAGTAAAACGTGCTTGGAGTGAAGTATTCTAGTGTTAGAGTGAAGTGTTTGTGATCCATGCTTAAAGTGCTCTGTTTTATCATTTCAGTGAAGTAAAATGTGCTTAGAGTGAAGTATTCCAGTGTTAGAGTGAAGTGTTTGTGATCCATGCTTAAAGTGCTCTGTTTTATCATTTCAGTGAAGTAAAACGTGCTTAGAGTGAAGTATTCCATGGTTAAAATGAAGTGTTTGTGATCCATGCTTATAGTGCACTATTTTATAATTTTAGTGAAGTAAAATGTTTTTACAGTGAAGTATTTCTTGCTTAGAGTGAAGTGTTTGTGATCCATGCTTATAGTGCACTATTTTATCATTTCAGTGAAGTAAAATGTGCTTAGAGTGAAGTATTCTATTGTGCGTACAGTGAATTATTTTACCTTAATAGTGAATCAAATTATGGTTATAGTAAAGTATATGATGCATGTTTTACAGTGTTATGTTTTTTTCGTTACAGTGAAGTACATTGAGCATATTGTAAAGTATACGATGCTTTTATTGATGTTTAATATTTCAATAGATGAAACATTGGCAGCAATGAAAGACAATTATACCAATTGACAAACTTAAAGGTTCCATGCAATTATTTGAGTCTATTATGATTATATATGCATGTGAAAAGAATGAATCTTCTAATTTTATGTATTTCTGTAGAACAAATGAAACACCCAATAGGTGATAAAGATTTGACAAATGGGGCAGCTGTTGCAGAAGGAAGGTCGAAGAATAGAGAGGATATGCCTCCAAAACAAAAAAGATACAGAAGCTTCTGCTGAAAGAAGGACAAAGAATAGGGAGGATAGACCTCCACAACAAGATACTCGCGACAACATCAAAGCATTATGAAGAATATAGCAAAAACATGGACATAGATGTGGAAAAAATGATTGTAAACTTCAAGCATTCATGAAAAATTGTAGAAACTTGATGAAGTTCATAATATGTGCCATTTAGTTCACTACAAAGCCCATTCACTTTTTCATTCAAATTCAATAGATAGTTCTTATTTTACATTAATATTATGTTCACTATTTACCTTACTATCGAACCTATTTATTTCACTATAAAGCATATTTACTTCACTATAAAGCATATTTACTTCACCGTAAGCATAATACACTAGTTCACTGTAAGGTAAATATAATTCACTGTGAAGGTAATATACTTCACTACATGGACAATATAAGTGAACTAAAGACTTGTAAGCAGTGAAATAAACACATGTAAAAGTGAACATATTCGCACTTGAGCAGAACACAAAAAACAAATTTGCAACGAGATATAAACCACTAAAAAGTTAACTAAAAACGAGTCATTAGTGCACTAAACATGCTACAAAGTGAACTATTTCTGTCCAGTGCCTCTGTTTTGTCTTCTCTTTCACCTTTCTGCAGTTCCTCGAATGATAATGTCCAATTTCTTAGCAGTCCACATTTTCGACCTGGTTCCATTGATAACCTCAGTGCCTCTGTTTTTGTCTTCTCTTTCACCTTTTTTTATCCCTTTTTACGCGTATCAACCCTAACATGTCGAGCGTGATTGTTATAGAAGTCCAATGCACGATCAAGAGTGATAAACTCTGTCCAATTCTTGGCTTTAAATCTCCAGGACATTTTGGCACGTAAATCACTGTTGTATAAAAAAAACAACGTTATATTTCACTATTAGTTACATATACTTCACTAAATGAAATATTCACATCACTGTTCGCAATAAATCATTGTTGTATAAAAAAACAATTTATACTTCACTATATGCTCAATATAGTTCACTATATCCTCAATATACTTCACTGGAATGAAAAAACAAAACACTATAAGGCATGGATCATATACTTCAATATAACCATAATTTGATTCACTGTAAAGGTAAAATACTTCACTGTAAGCACAATATAGTTCATTATATCCTCAATATACTTCACTGAAATGAAAAAACAAAACACTATAAGGCATGCATCATACTTCATTATAACTATAATTTGATTCACTGTAAATGTAAATACTTCACTATATCCTCAATATACTTCACTGGAATGAAAACGCAAAACACTATAAGGCATGCATCATATACTTCACTATAAGCGATAAATACTTCACTCCAAAGTATGATAATTATCTTTAGAAGTCTCAGCTTCCTCTCCCGACGATGATGAATCAGAATCGAAATAATCTTCGTCCCCACATCATAATTGAATCCATTGATTTCTCTTTTGCGTGATTGATGAATTGGAGAAGAATGGAATTACGATGAACTGCAATGAATTGGAGAAGAATCGCGATGAATTGGACAAAATTCGCGTCATGATGAATTGGAGAATGAATCACGTGAATTGGAGAAGAATCGCGTCGGATGACTTGAATGGAAAAACCGAATTTGAATGAATCTAATTTGGAAGGAAATCGATCATTAAATTTTGGTTCTAGATTTGATTTGGAATGGAATGATTTGATGTGGAACGCACGTCTCTTATGAATTTCATAATGTGATTCCAAAAATACCCTTGGCCTATTTTACATTATTAAAATAAATAATATTTATTGCCTTTATTTGTGTGGCTGAGATTTATTCTCTAGTTATACACTTAAAATTAGTTAGACCTTGATCACTCCTCTATATATATATATATATATATATATATATTATTTAATTATAACTAAAATACAAGCCCTAATTGGAAAGTTCAAGTTTCTGAATCTGAGAAGTGAGAATCATCTGCCACTCTCCTCCTCCCTCTAACCCTAATCCCTCCACCAATCCACCACCAACTCCATCCTCTGTCCGTCGCCGGTCGCCGGCCCAGCCCCCTCCAGCCGTCGCCCCTCCAGCTCCTTCGCCTCTCCTGCTCTTGTCGCCCCTTCACGCCGTCGTGTCCACGCTCCACAGCTCCGCCTCCAACTCCAGCTCCTGATGCTTTGATGATTATGGATATTATTGTTGTTATGTTTTGTAGGTTGAAAATTTCTAAGTTTCTGTAATTCTGTTCTGTTTTTTTCCTCCAGATTTCGGTTTTTATATTCAGTTTTTCGGTTTTAGGATTTTCGGATTTTCGGTTTTTTATATAATTTCGGGTTTTCGGTTTAATTCGGGTTTTTAAGTTCGGTTTCGGTTTTTTGATTTTCGGTTTTTCGGATTTCGGTTTCGGTTCGGTTTTAGTTTTTGCCTAAATTCGGTTTTTCGGGTTCAGTTCGGTTTGGGCGAAAAACCGAACCGAAACCCGAATGCACACCCCTACCCACCTGTTCCCTTAAAAATAGTTTAGTTTTATACTCATTCTAAATAGTCCAAGTTTAACCCGACATGAGTTTTAAGAAATGTGAAGAAAAATGAGTTGAGAAAGATAGTATAATGAGGATCCCACATTTATATACTAGTTTTATAATAGATTGTGAGTATAAAGAGTTGGTGGAAAGTAGAGTCAATTTACCAAAAATAGTATTAAAAAAAAAGCAAAGTAGACAACTTTTCATGGACGAACCAAAATGGTAAAACTGAACAATATTTCACGGACGGGGGGAGTATTTTAGATTGTAAATTAGATGCATTCTAAATAAAAAAAAATAGTACTATTTTTTGTCTAATATGGTGAGTTTCATTTTCTACTAATAATACTTCAATAATTTTATCTTTCTATCTCTTTCATACTTTACTGATTAACACCACATTCAAACTCATATCATTTCAAAATTAGGTATATTTTTAGGGGACGAAGGGAGTATTCTTTTTTATCGAAAGTAAATATTCAAAGATTTCTATAAGTGAATTACAAATATTTGCAAAGTTGGGAAATAAATAAACTAATTTGACGCCACAAGTATATTGTTATATGAAGAATGAAAAAGGTTTAAAATGTGGAGTACTCCCTCTATCCCAACTAACTTGAGTCATTTCTCTTTTTCATAAAATAAAAATAGAATATCCAATCAATCTTACTTTATTTCGTAATCTATTTTACTCTCTCTTTATCTCTCCTACTCTTTTCTGTTTTCTATTTTATTTCACTTTCATTTAATCTATTCAACACAATTTCTTAATCTCTGTATCCAAAAAATATTTTATAGTACCAATTTAATTGGGACGGATGGAGTACTTAACTGATCAGCTTCATTCTTTCAGACTATTTATCATTAGTGAGGTATTTTTATTTATTTTCACTTCTCAACTAATATGAGTATGTATATAAATATTTGATGGGCGTTGCTAGTAATAATATATAGTATTTGGTCACAATAACATTTGGGAAAAATAAATATTTGTACATTTCACATATATATATATATATATGCTCTTACTCAACTGAAATGTGAAAATTATACTTAGCATTCAATGGACTTTCTCGTTAAATAATAGAATTAGCATTCAATGGACTCTCTCGGTAAAAAATAATCACTTCGTCTCGTAAACATATACTCCCTATGTCCCATTAGAAATGAAACGTTTTCCTTTTTGGTCTGTCTCATTAAAAATGAAACGTTTCTAAAAATAGAAACAATACTCTCTCTACTTTTTCTTCTCTCTTACTTTACTCTCTTTTCATTAACTCACAAAACAACACTACATAAAATCATGTGCCGAAAAGCAAACATTGCATATTTAGTGGGACGGAGGGAGTATATCATTTCCAACCGTTTTAAAAAAATATAAGCATTTTCATTTATGGAAAAATCAATTTATTTACTATTTCTTTCACTGTGATCTTCATTCTTCCTATAACTGAATCACTCCAATGATTTTGCTTCCGATTCTTCAATTTATAGTTGTGAAAGTACTATGGGAACGCAGGAAGCCACATTAGTGGGGCCACTGACTACTTTACTGTGATCTTCATGTTAATTTTTCGCATGGGAATTTTTGTTTCTCCTATGCAAAGCCACAACTCTCAAACACTACACCTCTGCCCGACCCCACTCACAAATCACAAACATTAATTCACTATTTTAGTTGTAAAATAAATAAAAAAATGAACATGTATATAACAAAAATTTCATTTTATTCATTACGAATAATATTAAAACAACAAATATTAAAAATAAAAATTCAATAAAAAAATCATTAAAATAAAAATTAATATTGGCAAACGTTGGTGTAAAATGGATAAGATTGTTGATGAAAGGAATGCGGGTCACGGTTGTATTTGTAGATTTAAAAATAAAAAAGAAGAAAGAAAAATGACGCAACGCTACGTCTCTGTCAAGCCTTATAGTTTTCAACGTCTCTCTTGGGTCATATAGTTTTCTATTCCTAAATACGAATTTGATACTCCTTCTGTCCACGAAAAATAATCTCATTTTATCATTTTGGGAAATTCACGAAAAATAGTTTCATTTCTAAAAATAAAAAATCTCTCTCGCACTTTACCAACTTTTTCTTCTTTCTCTCATATTTTACCTACTTTTTCTCCATATCTCTCTTACTTTACCTACTTTTTCTTCATATCTCTCTTATTTTACCAATTTTCTAATTAAAACCCGTACCGCCCGCAAATGAGACTATTTTGTTCAATAGAAATAAGAAATAATATCATAGGTACACTTTAAAAAAATAGAAATGTACTTATCTGGTCCTACCTAAGTGAAACATTAATTCCTATTCGGTTTGAGATTTTACATATTTTTATTTTATGGGTTGAGTGAAGAAGAAATAAAGAAAGACGGAATAAATTGAAGATAATTATGTTTCTATTTTAAAAAATTTGTTTATTGGAGTATTTAAAAACATGTTTCAAGAAATTAAAAATAAAAAAATAAAGAGATAATTATACATACTTTTTAAATTTCAAATAAAAACGCAACAATCACAATTTGACAACATGTATATTTAATACGAAAAAGTATTAAAGGAAAAAAGAAATATGTTGCAATTAAAAAAGAATATTTATCCTATTTTATTTATAACTTATACCACTATGTCTCACCAGTAAAACAACACAACTCGACCATAGCTCAAAATAAAATGAATAGCTCAAAAAAGAATAATATCTATTCAACACATGAACTCAAAAGAAATACTCCCTTCGTCCCATAATAAATGTCACACTTTTCTTTTTAGTTTGTCCCACAAAAGATGTCACATTTCCTTTTTTGAAGAAGTTCCTCCTCACATTAATATAAATATAATATTTTCTCTTTCCACCTAACACACAAAACAACATCTCCTAAAATAGAACGGAGGGAGTACTATTTAGCGGAAGCATTCGAGAATAGAATAATGCTATGTATGAAGGCACAACATTATCTAAACATTTGATATACATTCTTCACTTTTATGCTCAATACCCACCGCGCTCGTCACCGCTCAACCCGCACATAAGGAAAACACATGCAGGGCTGAGTACTTGATGTACTCAGTGAACAAATGCCAAAATAATTTAACAAAAACAGTTATGTCATGCCACCATTGAGTGATCTCGGGATTTTAACTTTGAAAAGACCTGTGACACTAAATATATTTCAAGCACAAACTTTCAACTCTTCTCAAAGTCCTTTTCCACATCATTTCAAAAAACACAACCATTTCTCCTTAGGTTATTTAAGAATCTATCATATCTGATCTTTAGGGTGCCGTGTAAGGGGGCCACTTTCCACGAGCACGAAAACCGGCCAACCCATTGATGCACTGTTTTTTAGCACTAAATAAACCTGCAAGTATACAGAGTATATATAGTATAGCTAAAGGTCAGTACCGGATATCGAACACGGGGAAGGCAAACACAAAGTGTCTATCCTCTACTAGAACTCAATTACTATCTGGAGAAACGAGAATTTTTGGAAAACTTTTGGAAATAGAAAACAATTGAAAACAAATAACAACTAGATGCGAATAAAACACGGAGACAATCGATAGAGATAAGGGAATCCCAGGGATGTGCGCTCACAGTTATGGTTATACAAATTACAAACTACAATACCCTAGCACAATTATTACTTTGATAGGACAAGTCGCCTAGCTTATGCTCATGCGATACAAACGTTGATTACAAGATTAGGGTTGTCAATCCTAACACGTAACTCCAAAAAGCTCCTAAGACCCTTGAAAAGTCATCACTCTCAATTAACAGTGCCGTTTTAAGGGAAGCTAACTGTAGGGTCTACTAAGTGAATCTAACTCGATAGAATTCGCTCACAGTTATGAAGCAAGTTATATAAAATCATACAAGATTGTGTCACTCAATCATGCAGCATCAAAACTACTTAGGGAAGAAACAAAGTAAAAATAAAATGGATATTAAATAGAAAATTGGAATTGTATAACCAAAGTCGTTACTAACACATCCCTAGAATCCTATGAGTTTAGTTACACGTGATGGAATAAGCTAAACACATAGATTGAAGGGAAGACAATTTGAACATAAAACTAAAGCAAATAAAACCCGTAGGTTGAATCCTTGTTGTTCTTGATGTTCTTGAAATCCTTCTCCAACTCCTTGCGCAATTGAATACTCTAGCTTTTAATCTCTGTGAATTATTTTGCAAGTAGAAGCTCTCTAATTTGATGAAACTTGAGGTCTTATTTATAGAGGAAAGCCAATCCTCATTGTAGAAGGAAAAGATCTTCAAAATATGGTAAATCTTGGTGCATATCTAGGGCAATTCGGATTCGCCGCCTTTCTCCGGCGGACCGCCACACCTTGGACGGCGGTCGCCGCGTTGGAGTCCAGAGTCTCTGTTCCTTCAGCGGCGGACCGTCGCATGACCTCCGGCGGTCGCCAAAGAGACTTCTCTTCGAGGCGGACCGCTGCACTGCTCTGACCGCCAGGCGCCGGCGGTCGTCGGTCGCCGTCTGACTCCAAATTTCCAGACTTTGCGTTTTGGCTCCCTTTTTCGGCTCAATTATGCACATTTCTCACAAAACACGTCAAAATACCAAAATAGATAAAATATGCAAATAATGGACGTGTAGATTGATTTTAACATAAAAAATGGACCAAATAACGGCCTTAAAATAGTGCAAAATCCGAGCGTATCAACTCCCACAAACTTACATTTTTGTTTGTCCTCGAACAAAACAATAAAGACACAAGTATAGACGCACGAAATGCACAAGGACTAGACGTCATAATTGCCTCAAAAGATAAGATGAAAGAATAGATTAAGCATGTATTAACGCAATCAAATCAAGCAAGCTTATAAGTGCACTTTCATTACTAACTCGTGGAACACCTTGAATTCATGCACTCACATGTGGCAAACTTCCAAAGATGGGAAGTGTTCTCTCACTCTCAAAGTGTATAGAGGTATTGTGTATAAGCACTCAAATCATGCATCATGCAAAGTTTACCATAGGCTTGCTCAAAGTCTAATCCCTCCTCTACTAGATGTGATTAAGCATCAAAAGTCCGAAAGGTCTTTATCTTTGGTGTAATGTAGGCTCTTTGGTAGGTGAAGAATATTTGGCTAAAAAGTGACTAAAATAAAAAATATCCCAAGTAGAATAAAAATAACTTCACTTTTCTAAACTCAAGACACTTTTAACACTTTACTATTTTTTCTACTCACTTTCCAATCCTTTATTTTTCTTTTCTTTTCACAACCTTTCACAGTTCACACTTTTTCTTTTTCTTTTTCATAGGCATCCTTTCTAAAATCAAGCACACATATTTCGAATTTTTCTATTCACAACTTGTACTCTTCTTTATATTAAGCACACTACTTTTTATACTTTCTTCCTTATCTCTCCAATTCTTTTACAAAATAAGATAGCAAAAACTAACTAACCCAAGGAATTGTCCTCATTATTTTGGCTTCCAAAGAATAGGCTTCAAGGCTCAAAATTGGCTCCAAAGGGAAAAATTTTGAAACTTTGAGAGGGTCGAAATTTTTGGATAAAAGTAGGCTAAGAAAAGATGTAGTCGTAGTATAGTGGGTTGAGGTTTTTGAAGAAGTAGAGTGCATCCAACGACCCCTGTCTGATAGTTTCATGATCTTCTAGACCTTGAGATCTAGTCGAATCCTTTGGACTTGTTAGATTGAGAGAGTGACGAGGAATCGACCTCGACAGTTAAGAAGGAACCAGAGTCAACCTCAGAGACAGAGGATGAAAGTGTTGGAGATATGGCCAACGCGGTCGACGATGACCCGGAGATAGGCTCGCTCATTGCCCATCTAGATGGCGAGCCTACCCAAGCTATTGTCACTACCCAGCGCTAGAGCGAGAGACATAAAGACGAACGTGTTGGGCGTTCTACCGAATTTTTCAGGGCAGAGGAACGAGTGTCCATATGAGTTCCTCAACGAGTTCAGCAAGCTGTGCAGTATTCAAAAGAGACCCAATGACACAACGGAGGAGGACCATCGCCTACGCGCGATCAAGGAGAGGCCACTACATGGTTATTGAGGCTGCCACCGGATTCCATCCGCACCTGGGGAGATTTCAAGATGGTCTTCTTAGACTACTTCTTTCCTTCGAACAAAACCAATGCCCTCAAGAAGGAAATTCTAGAATGTAAGCAAGATTATGATGAGTCCATGAGTCAGTATTGGTCGCGTTTCAAAGGATTATTACTCGATGCCTGCCCTAATCACAGGATGGTGGACACTGAAATCTTCTATCTGTTCTATGAAGGAGAGAAACCCGAGTCTAAGGATCTGATGAATACCGCGAGTGGAGGGAATTTCACCAAGAGGAAGGTGAGTGAAGCCCGAGAGATTCTAGGAAAATTAATTGATGCAAAGAAGGCATACGATTCTCCTCGTACCATCTTGAGAAGAGGAAGTGTGGATGCAGTAACTTTGCAAAGTGAGGATAGGATGGATGCTCGAGTGGACGCAAGGATGGATGCTAAAATGGAGCAGCTAGAGAAAACGATTCTGACCACCTTGGGAAAAAGCAACTCGCCTGACCCGATGGAAAAGGATAAGCAGTGATCAGGTCCGAGGATGGATACAATTGTTATGGTTCTCAAGGAAGGATGGATTGTCCAACCCAAGTGAATGCTGTGGGAAATTGGAATCAGAATCATCAGAGCAGCTATTGGAATCAGCGGAAATTTAAAGATGCTCCATGGAGGGACAATCCATGCTTCAGATGGTCTGATGGGAATCAAAACCTTCAGCTACAGAATCCTAACTCAGAAGGAAACCAATCCAACTGGCCCGGGAGGAATCAAGAAGGACAGGGCAATTAGAATCAAGGAAACCAAGGGAACCAATCCAACTGGTATGGAAGGAATCAAGAAGGACAATTCAATTGGAATCAAGGAGGTCAAGGAAATCAGTCCAACTGGAACAATAGGAACCAAAATAACCAAGGAAACTCACATGTACCCCCACACCAGAGGAATAACAACTACCAAGGGCAAGGAAATTTCCAGCCAAATGAGGGGAGTGGACCTAACAATTAAGGGCCAGCCTCAACCGAACTCCAGACCCCAGAGAAATCTAGATGATATGGTGCACGACCTAGTCAGTTCTCAACAACACATACAGAACAACTTACATGCCAACAATGACGTTGTCCACAAGCTTCAGGATGCTCAGCAGGAACACAAGGCTGCAATGAATCTGATGTCGAAGCAATTGTCTCAGATCGCAACTTCCCTGAGCGATATGCGAGGAAATGAAGAGAGGATTCCAGCCTCAGTAAACCACCAGACAGGGCGAATGTCAGCCAGATTACCCTGAGATCCGGAAAACCATATGAAGGATCCAAGCTGAGAGTAAATGATGAGACACCTGTTCTGATAAGCGAAGAGGTTATCCACCCGGTCCAGCAGTAAGAAGATACCGAAACAGAGGAAGCCAGGGCAGAGGATGACATACAAGCTGGTGATTTGGAAAAACCACTACCCCGAATGGCTGACCCATTTTTCCTAGACCTAGAACCTGAGGAAGAGATTGAAGAGGTGAAAAAAGAGACTGAAGGATCCTCTAAAGAAGATTCTACCACCGTAGTGAAGCGGGTGAAACCTTTTCCCTACCGAGGGGATGCCAAGAAGAAGAAAGATAACCCTGTGGACTTAATGGAGATCTTTGGCAAATTGAAAATCAATTTCCCGTTCCTGGAAGCTTTGAAGCTGTCCCCGTTCAGCAAAATTATTAAGGGGTTTATTGCGGGCAAGGCAAAATCCGATGGAAAAATCGTGATCGGGGAGAATGTATCTGCAGTGATTTAGAAGAAGAGGATGCCGTCAAAATAGACCGACCCAGGTATGTTTACCTTACCTATCACTATAGGAGATGTTAAGGTTGAGCATGCTATGTGGGATCTAGGGGCATCTATTAATGTGTTACCGTTTTCCATATATAAAAAATTAGTAGGAGCACGAATGACAGATACAAAGGTGGTAATTCAATTAGCTGATAGATCATGCATTTTCCCTGAGGGAGTGGTGGAAAATGTGATAGTTAAAGTGCATGATTTCTTGTACCCTGCTGATTTTCATGTGATAAAAATGAGTGAAAGTGAAACTGCTGAGTCTAGTGACGTTCTTTTAGGAAGACCATTTTTTAGGACCGCTAAGACTATAATTGATGTTTTTTATGGCACCATCTGTTTAGATTATAATGGGGAGAAATTCACTTTTAGCATTGATGACGCTATGAGGAACCACTTGAGGTGGAAAACCTCCATTTTGTTGATGTCATTAACCCCCTGGTCCAGGAGTTTCTTGAGACCGAACTATTGTAGAAAATGATGGATGCCTCAAAAATGACTGAATCAATGAAGAAAGAAGTTTTAGGATGGTGTAAGGCAGTAATCACGCAAGGGTTGACTGATGAAGAAATCACAGAAGCAATAATGGAGTTTTGTGGGAAATCCAGATCCCCAGGGTCCAAGGGATCAGCCCAACTCGCTAGCATAAAGAAGTTGCCAGAGTTGGATGAACTAGACAAGAAGAGTATGGAGAAGAACCCATTGCCTCTTGAAGTACCCCCACCGAAAAAGGAATTGAAAACCCTTCCTCCTGGTCTGAAGTACGACTACCTAGGCGAAGGCGAATCTCTGCCGGTTATAATCAACAGCCATCTGACCCAGGAGCAGGAGATCAAGTTATTGGAAGTGTTGGGGAGGAACCAGAAAGCAATAGGGTGGACTCTTTCTGACCTGATGGGGATCAGCCACGATTTATGTATGCACCACATACGCTTGGAAGAAGGAGCCAAGGCACACCGAGATCTCCAGAGGAAACTCAATCCCAACATGAGAGAGGAAGTCTTGAAGGAAGTATTGAAACTGCTGGCCCTGGGAATCATATACTCCATTCCCGATAGCGAATGGGTGAGTCCTGTTCACATGGTGCCAAAGAAATCAGGGATACAAGTAGTCACGAATGACCGCAACGAGCTTGTGCCCACAAGGTTAGTCACTAGGTGGAGAATGTGCATAGATTATAGGAAACTTAATGCAACCACACACAAGGATCATTTCCCGCTACCCTTCATCGACCAAATGCTGGAAAGGTTAGCGGGAAAGCAATACTTCTATTTTCTAGACGGCTATAGCGAATATTTCCAAATCTATGTCAACCCGGGGGATCAGGAGAAGACCACATTTACCTGCCCCTTTGGAACATATGCTTACAAAAGGATGTCGTTTGGTCTTTGCAATGCACCCGAGAAATTTCAGCGATGCATGATGAGCATTTTCTCGGACCTATTGGAGGAATGCATAGAGATCTTTATGGATGATTTCACTGTATATGAAGATTCCTTCGAGACCTGCCTGAGGCACTTGGACATTGTTTTGCAGAGATGCAGAAAGAAGAACTTGGTGCTGAACTATGAGAAATGCCACTTTATGGTCAAGGAGGGAATAGTACTGGGACATGTTGTGTCGGAAAGGGGCATTGAAGTAGATCAAGCGAAGGTGGATGTGATCTTTAAACTGCCACATCCCACGAATCAGAAGGAAATTCGACGATTCTTGGGTCATACTGGATTCTACCGAAGGTTTATTAAGGATTTTGCAAAAATCGCCTAGCCCCTGACAAGACTTCTCCAGAACGACGTGGAATTTATGTTTGATGATAAGTGTAAGGAAGCCTTCCAGCTACTTAAGGATCGATTGGTCACGGCTCCAATAATCCGCTCGCCCAATTGGAATTACCCCTTCGAGGTAATGTGCGACGCGAGTGACTTCGCAATAGGGGCAGTCCTGGGTCAGAGGATTGAAGGGAAAAATTATGTCATTTATATGCCTCGAAGACTCTCAACTAGGCCCAAAAGACCATGACACCACCGAGAAGGATATGCTGGCTGTGGTATACTCATTTGAAAAATTCCAACCATATCTACTAGGGTCGAGGGCAATAGTATTTACTGACCACGCAGCCATTAAAAATCTCCTAGCCAAGATGGAGTCTAAGCCAAGGCTAATCAGATGGGTGCTGCTACTGCAAGAGTTCGACTGGAAAGTCAGAGATAAGAGAGGGACCGAGAACAAGGTGGCCGACCACTTAAGCAGGATTGTACAAGGAGAAGATGAGAAAGTCGTACCTGATGCATTTCCCGAGGAACATCTGTACTACTTAGGGGGATCTCCTAGCCCCATCAGATGGGTAGCAGTGTTAGCATTAATCGGCCCTGAGGAGTCAGAGAAACGTAAAGGCAAGAGGAATGAGGAGCCCTGGCTCACGGACCTGGCGAATTATCTAGTTACAGGAGAACTACCCTGCTGCACAGGAAATCACTCGGGCCCAGAGGATGAAAATCAAAAGTGAAATCAAGTACTACTTTTGTGATGACCCATACCTCTGGAAGATGGTTCGGACCGGGTGATAAGAAGATGTATTCCCGAATGGGAACATAGAGATGTACTCAACCATTGCTATGCGCCGGCATGTGGTGGCCACTTCGGCCCAAGGAAAACTATGCGAAAAGTTCTGGATAGAGGTTTCTACTGGCCCTCGCTGAATAGGGATGCCTATGAGTTCTGTCAGAATTGCAATAGGTGCCAACTAACCGGAGGGATTTCTATGAGAGATGATATGCCACGGACTCCGATAATAGTCTGTGAGATTTTTGATGTTTGGGGCATGGACTTCATGGGCTCGTTCCCATCTTCCTACGGGAATACGTATATATTGGTTGTTGTGGACTATGTGTCCAAATGGATAGAGGCCAAGGCTACAAGTTCATGCGAGTCGAAGGAAGTCTCAAAGTTTCTAAAGGCCAATATATTCAACCGATATGGGATGTCCCGAGCGATCATCTCAGACCAGGGGACTCACTTCTGTAATAGAATGATTGAAGCACTGATGAGAAAATATGGAGTCCACCATCGGTTATCTACTCCATATTACCCCCAATCAAATGGTCATGCTGGAATTTCATACAGAGAAATCAAGAGCATTCTAGAGAAGATAGTGAATACCTAGAGGAAGGATTGGAGTAAGTGTCTTGATGATGCCCTACGGGCCTATAGGACTGCGTACAAGACACCAATTGGTATGTCACCCTATAGATTGGTATTTGGGAAAATGTGTCACCTGCCTGTGGAGATAGAACACAAGACATATTGGGCAGTCAATGAAATGAATATGAAGGTGAAGGGGTTGGCAGCGGAAGCGCTCACATAAATTACAAATAATTCAGATCTATTTAGCAGATTATTTTAGACAAATTCTATTCGCGTAATTATCTCACGTATCATGCTCATAACTCAAATAATAACATGCTTTAAATTAATTGAAACCTAAAACATGCTTTTCTAAGGTTCAGCCATTATACCTTGATGATTCTCCAAAGAATCGAAGATAGCTAGCGTCTTCTCCACGTGAAGATCTTTAGTACAAAACCACGGATCTTCTGACTGGTTCTCGGACTGTGAACTGATATCAGGGTGGGCTGATCTCACCAGTGCACTAGGACTTAAATAGAGAAGACAAAAATCCTTTCCCTCGGAGGAGAGAAAATTCGACCACCACTAGGAGTAGGGGGGGCCGAAAATTTTAGAGAAAAATAAAGTATTTTTTATGTCTCCTTTATTCTCCTATTTATAATAAGTCACATATTGGGCCCAGACAGGGATCTATGGAAGGCTTTGAATATGGGCTCCTCCAATTAGCTTTTTACTAATTAAATTAAACCCAATTTAATATAAGCTTAAAATTGGAATATTACGAGCAGCCACTACAGATGTAATACTGCACTCCCCATCCAAATCCGAAATTATAAGTACTTCGGGTTTTCAATACTTTATATTTATTTCCCGCGCTTAAGATAGAAACATCTATTAATCAATTATTGTCTGCTATGGACTTAATTAATTAATATCTTATTTATTCCAAGAGAGGACTCAGCAAGAAAATCTTATTTATTATTCATAGAGTAATTAAACTCCAACTAGCTAGGTTCTCAATAATAAAACCTTATTTCAAGCTTCTCTTGAGGATGTTATCAAACGAGACTCACCTCGCGCACGATTCAACATAATAGCAATCCTAGCACCGCTAGATATTAATCACCACTACCCAATATACCAGGCTTATTGGGTTGCGAAAAACCCGCACCATTTGGTAAGTCAAAGTAGTGCATAATCAATACCGTATGCTCAATGCTAACGTACATTGATTGAGAAATAATTTACGAGACCTCGTCTTTCAGTAGATAGCATAAAGACTGTCTCGCTGTTAGATCCATTCAGTGCTATACCACACCAACGTCATCTTATTTCAGTAAGGCTTAGAAATAATCGGACTGACATTGCAACCTTTCACGATAGGTAGTCTAAGCCTATCTAGGTTGTGAAATTATTCTTTTCCTTTGTTTAGAACTGACCGTGTTACCTTAAAGTGAACGACGCCCACAACCGGTCTACTAAAACAAAGACTTAGACTTTGTTAAGTTACTTATACATTTAAATATGCAATAAGCATTCATTAAATGCAAAACATAACAACATTATGACAAAAATAATCTGTTTATTCATTTGGAAAATAAAATAAGAGTTTTAACAGTATTCAATCACTCGAAAGGTGATTTCTAGTATACAAACTCTAACAATCTCCCACTTATACTCAAAACAGCTTTCGAGTATACAAAAAAAAATGTGCACTACGTCTAATTTCTCCCACTTATACTGAAAGCGAGTTGAGGTCTCGAGCGAGTCGAACTCCCATTCCTTCTACATGGCGCTCGAACGGTTTGACCGCCAATGCCTTAGTAAAAGGATCTGCCAGGTTGTTCTCTGACGCAATCTTGACCACTTGTATGTCTCCTCTCTGCACTATATCTCTGATGATATGATACTTCCTCCCAATGTGTTTGCTCGCTTTGTGAGCTCTTGGTTCCTTCGAATTTGCCACAGTACCAGAATTGTCACAATAAATGGTGATGCTCTTGGGCAGATTCGTAACCACACCTAAGTCCATAAGAAAGTTCTTGAGCCATACAGCCTCCTTTGCAGCCTCCGAAGCGGCCACATATTCGGCTTCCATGGTAGAGTCTGCAATGCATTTCTGCTTTACACTCTTCCAAATTACAGCTCCATCTCCTAAGGTAAACACATAACCAGAAGTAGATTTCCTCGAGTCCTGATCAGCTTGAAAGTCTGAATCAGTATATCCCAGAGGACATAGCTCGGCTGCTTTGTAAACTAGAACATAGTCCTTAGTCCGTTTAAGGTACTTGAGTATGTTCTTTACTGCAGTCCAATGTCCTTGGCCCGGATTTGACTGATATCGTGCTACCATGCCAACAGCAAAGCAAATATCATGCCTTGTACAAAGCATAGCATACATGAGACTACCAACTGCCAAAGCATATGGTATCCTTCTCATCTCTGCTATCTCAGATGCTGTCTTAGGACACATCTCTTGAGATAAATGGATGCCATGTCTAAAAGGTAAAAAACCTTTCTTGGCATCTTGCATGCTAAAACGACTAAGTACAGTATCGATGTAGGGTTCTTGGGATAAGCACAACATCCTTTTCTCACGATCCCTAAGGACCTTGATACCTAGGATGTGTCCCGCATCTCCCATATCCTTCATCTCGAACTGGTTAGACAACCAAGTTCGAACTGATGACAACATCTTTTTATTGTTTCCAATTAGAAGATTGTCATCTACATATAAAACTAAGAACACCACATTCCCTTTTTCTACCTTCTTGTACACGCAGCTCTCGTTAGGGCATTTTTCGAATCCAAACTTATGAACAGTTTGATCGAAGCACTGATTCCATGATCTAGATGCTTGCTTGAGGCCATAAATGGTCTTCTTAAGCTTCCAAACCATGTGCTCTTTGCCCTTCACGGCATAACCCTCGGGTTGTTCCATGTAGATGGTCTCCTCAAGACTACCGTTCAAGAACGCAGTCTTAACGTCCATCTACCATACATCCCAATCCATATAAGCTGCTATAGACAATAGAATCCGGATCGATTTGAGCATGGCCACTAGGGAGAAGGTCTCGTCGTAATCGACACCTTCCTTTTGGGTATACCCCTTAGCCACTAGTCTTTCCTTAAAGACTTTAACTCATCCATCGGGTCCACGTTTACGTTTGTATATCCACTTGCTCCCAATGGCAGTACAGCCTTCGGGTAGGACGGACAAATCGTAGACGTCTTTGTCTATCATAGATTGTAGTTCCGAATCCATTGCTTTTACCCATTCGCAATTATCGACATCCGCCTGCGCCTCTGCAAAATTCCAGGGATCTAGTACATTGCTGTCCGAGGAGTGATCCATGGATTCCCCCAAACCAATGTACCTATCGGGCTCATGAGAGACCCTCCCACTGCGGCGCGGCACTACAACATTAGGTGTAAAAGTTGAAGGTTCAAGAATAGGTTGTACGATTGGTACTTGTTCTTGGTTAATGGAAGTTGTGACTGAAGTGAGCTCTTCTAGAGCTACCTCACTGTTGGGTTTATGATTCATAACAAAGTCTTCCTCTAAGAATGTCGCGTGAGTACTCACAATGACTTTCTTGTCTCGAAGACTATAGATCATAAGCTTTCGAACCTTTGGGGTACCCTATAAACAAACATACCTCTGTCCTTGAACCCAGCTTAGTTGGATCCTTTTTCCAAAACATGAGCTGGACACCCCCATATCTTGAGATGCTCTAGATTGGGCTTGTGCCCAGTCCACAACTCATATGGAGTAGTAGGAACAGATTTTGACGGTAAATTGTCTAAAATATGACTCGCGGAAAGCAAGGCATGCCCCCAAAACGAAATAGGCAGTCGTGCATGACTCATCATCGATCGGACCATGTTCAACAAGGTCTTATTCCTTCTTTCAGCTACGCCATTCTGCTGGGGTGTGCCCGGCGCAGTCGTTTGGGATTCAATTCTCTCTACTAATAAGTAGTCCAAAAACTCGGCACTGAGGTATTCGCCTCCGGGATCAGATCGCAGGCTCTTGATACGTTTTCCATGATGCGTCTCCGCATAAGCCTTAAACTCCTTGAACTTGTCAAAAGCTTCAGACTTAAAGCGCATCAAATAAACATATTCGACTCTCGAGTAATCATCAATAAAAGTGATGAAATAGCGAAAGCCGCCCCTTGCCTCGGTTGACATTGGTCCACACACATCAGTATGAACGAGTTCTAGTGCTTCCTTGGCCCTATTACCTTTCACCCTACAAGGTCTCTTAGTCATCTTGCCTTCCAAACAGGATTCACATGTGGAAAATGATTCAGTATCTAGCCCTTTAAGAAGGTCTTGATCACGAGAGTTTGAATCCTCTTTTGGTTAGCATGACCAAGTCTAAGGTGCCATAAGTACGTTTCGTTCATTGAACTTGAAGGTTCTTTTCTCTTCTTAGAAATTTTTGATGCATTATTGAGTTCTAATTTACGTTGATTAAATTGTGTAGATATGATTGTGTACAGATTGTTTTCCATGATACCACGACAGATATAAGAACCATCTTTCTTAATAACACAACTGTCATTAAAAGAAATCGAATATCCATCAAAAACCAATTTAGAAACTGAAATTAAATTTCTTCTAAAAGAAGGTATCAACAAAACATTCTTCATAACCAAAAATCTATCACTACTAAAACGCAAATAAACGTCTCCCACTGCAACGGCCGCCACTTTAGTAGCGTCGCCCAGTTGGACTTCTATCTCACCATCATATAGCCGTCTTGTCACCTGCATTAAGTCAGGATCAAAACAAATATGATCAGTAGCTCCAGTGTCTATAACCCAAGTATAAGATGAAGTCGAAGCTAAACAAGATTCGACAACTAAAGCTTGGTGCATACCTGTAGCCTTGCCCTTTTTAGGGCAATCTGGCTTCCAATGCCCCTTCTCTCCACACTTGAAACACTTTCCGGTTTGCTTCTTTCCCGACCTCCTCTTTTTCTTTCCCTTAGCATCCTTAGGTGCGACCTGGTTCGTCACTTTCTTCATTCCTGCGCCAGGCCTAGGGCCAGAGGAACGATGTGACGAACTTACCATCGCAGCCTTAGCTTGGTTCATGAGATCCTCTGCCGACTGAAGTTCAGTCAACAACTCAGCCAATGTGTAATTCCTTTTGTTCATCTCAAAGTTGAGCTTGAACTGCTGGAAGCTAGGAGGCAGACTCTGAAGGATAATAGTAACTTGGGACTCGGCATCAATGACGCCTCCTAAAACCTCAATTTGATTGAGGTGGCTCATCATCTCGAGGACATGGTCCCTCACAGACGAGCCTTCCTTCATAGAATTGCACATGATACTCCGAAAAGCTTGAGACTTAGCTGTTCGATTCTGAGTACCAAAGAGATTTGTGCGATTTTCCATAATCTCGGTGGCAGTTGCCATGGCGGCATGCTGATGTCTAAGCACTGTTGACATGGAGGCCAACATATAACACATAGCCATCTCATTCGCCTTGTGCCACCGTCTATGGGCATCTCGCGCTGCCTGCGCGGCGTTAGCCGCCGGCACTGGGGGCCGTGGAGTAGTGAGCACAAACTTGTACTCATCAGCTGTGAGAACGATGTCCAAATTTTGTTTCCATTCTATGTAATTTTGGCCCTCGAGTTTGTTTTCTTTAAGAATTGCAGAAAGAGGATTGAGTGACATGTTGACGATTTAGGTTGCACTGCAAAACAGAATATATACTATTTGTAATAAACTTATGTGATGAAATTGAGTAGATTAACCATAAAACTTTTCAAATTCTCACAACTGTAAAATTAAAATTTTGTACCCTCAAGCAGAGGTCAATACGCATTAAAATATTAACATTTTTACTGGTCACAACACCGACGAATAGTCCAGAGACCGCAGCACGGTATGGCCGCCAAATGTTGCCTAAGCACGACCATCAGATTTAGCATTACAGTATCTCGTTTCTACAACACACTCCCATAACAATGCTCATGCGTTGATAACAAGACCAAGCTATCTCGTAAATTCTGTTTAGACTTCTGAAACATGTAATTTCTTAGGATTATTGTCCCCATATCATGGGTGGCGATAATATTGGAAACTACTTTCTAGTCCATACTATTTACAATTGAGAAGTCCACCTATATGAACTCGCTATTTCTTAGGATTATTGTCCCCACAGCATGGGTAGCGATAAGATTCAGAAATTAGCTTCATAAGTTGTGGACCAATCGATGGAGACCATATACAAACTTAGTTTGTAATTATCGCTTAGATATTTAAGTTATGGTTTTTCATTAATTATCTTTAGCCTTAGGGAAGATTAAAGGCTTAATTAAATTCTGTTGGTATTTAATTGACTGGATAATTAAATCTTTTATAATCTTTTAAACATCTTATTAAAGGATAATACATTAATTACTAAAGTTTAATCCATATTCATGTCTTCTATAAGATTTATCTAAAATAATTAATTAATTATGTCTTTGACGGACATGAATAAATAAACTTAAATTAATTCCTTATTAAGATTGGGAAGAGAATAATATATTTTATTATTTAATGAAATCCTACATATTTATCCTTATTAGGATTCTAGATATATATAATATAATTAGGAAACTATTAAATTATTCTTGTCCACATCATCTAGGATTAAAAGATATCCCTAGATATGGCCAATAATCTAAATATTCCTAAAATCTAGGGAAATCTTCCCAAAATATTTTATTTCCATTAAATAATAATATTTTAATGATATCTCTTAACTTAGGAATCAAATAATCATTAAAATAATAATCCATCGTTATCTCGTCGCATGAGGTTGGCACATACGACGAACGACGAAAATCCGCCTGGAGATTCTCGCCGGAACGGCGAGTTCGCCGCCCAGCTTTCTCCGGCAGCCCGCGCGACGGCGGCTGCTTCCTTTCTCCCACTGCGGCGCGAATGCGCCGCATCTCCCATCGTCGTCTGCCTCTGCACGGCAAGCGCCGCGCTGCTCCGACAAACGCCCAGCGTCTGCAACGACCTCTTGGAATTCCGCAGCCACCGCGCAAGGCGGCGCCGCACCGGGTTTTGCGTCGCATGGCCTGGACTTCTCTAGGGTTAGGGTTCGATTTAGGGTTAGGGTTTCTTGGCGGTGGAACCGCCGCTGCTCTGAAACGAGCAGCGCCTTCGGTCAGCCGCCCCCTCTGTCGAACGCCGTCTGATCTGTGGTGAGGCCCGCCGCGGTCTCGCTCGTTTTCACGTCGCCGCGCCATCGCTCGCCTTCTCCCACTCGACAGCCGCGATTCCAGAGGCATTCCGGGACCGGCGGTCTCGCCGGCGGCGCGCACGAGGCCACCCTCGTCTGCGTGTCGCCGGCCGATCACCTCCCTCGCTCCCACTCACTCGACAACCCTAATTGGATCGCATGTCGCGCGATTCGTCTCGGCGCTAGCGCCGACGAATCGCACGTCTCTTGCGTTCCAAAAATTTGAGTTCTTTGTTTCGATTGTTCTTGAGTTCATCATGCATAAAATATAACAACTAAAAACAAGAACATGCTTCGAAAACAAAAACGCATGCATACATGAATTTCGTGAAATTTAAATCCAAATAATCAGAGCCAAAGACTGGCTCTGATACCAATTGAAGGGGTTGGCAGCGGAAGCGCTCACATAAATCAATTACAAATAATTCAGATTATTTAGCGGATTATTTAGACAAATTCTATTCGCATAATTATCTCACGTATCATGCTCATAACTCAAATAATAACATGATTTAAATTAATTGAAACCTAAAACATGTTTTTCTAAGGTTCAGCCATTATACCTTGATGATTCTCCAAAGAATCGAATATAGCTAGCGCCTTCTCCACGTGAAGATCTTTAGTACAAAACCACGGATCTTCTGACTGGTTCCCGGACTGTGAACTGATATCAGGGTGGGCTGATCTCACCAGTGCACTAGCACTTTAATAGAGAAGACAGAAATCCTTTCCCTCGGAGGAGAGAAAATTCGACCACCACTAGGAGTAGGGGGGGCCGAAAATTTTAGAGAAAAATAAAGTATTTTTTCTGTCTCCTTTATTCTCCTATTTATAATAAGTCACATATTGGGCCCAGACAGGGATCTATGGAAGGCTTTGAATATGGGCTCCTCCAATTAGCTTTTTACTAATTAAATTAAACCCAATTTAATATAAGCTTAAAATTGGAATATTACGAGCAGCCACTACAGAAGTAATACTGCACTCCCCATCCAAATCTGAAATTATAAGTACTTCGGGTTTTCAATACTTTATATTTATTTCCCGCGCTTAAGATAGAAACATCCATTAATCAATTATGGTCTGCTATGGACTTTAAAGGAAATGTAGCATCTTTTGTGGGACAAACTAAAAAGGAAAGTGTGACATCTATTATTGGACGGATGGAGTAATAAATTAAGACATTAACATTATTTTAGGCTATCAATATAATTGAAGTCAACATCCAACTGAAATTTATTAGGAAAGATTGATATGGATAAAAAAAAGATAAAATTATGGGAGTTATGAAAAATAATGTGGGTAACAAAAGTGATGAATTGCTACTCATCATTTAATTGCTAACTACAACTAATTTAAGGCCATATGATTTTAGAAAAACGCGTGGTCTACAATTTGCCACGTGTAATTTTCGTTTTTATTAATTAAATCAAAAAAGATAAAAAAAAACTTCAAATTAAGGTTTTGGATGAAAATGTCAATATAGTGTTTCGAAAATATCAACACAATGCTTTGAGAATGTCAACACAATTTAGGATTGACATTGTATATGCTTTATATTGACATATTATCTTAGCTGCATTGATATTAACCTGTGTACGAAAAATACAAAAATTCTAGATTTTTTTTTTCAAATTTTGACATCGGAACATATGCATGTAGTATATCGTTGGAATCCTTATAAAATTATCTTTAATTTGATATATGTTATATGAATTTAAAGTTTTGGGATTTCTTTTAAAAGTTAGTTATAACTAACTTGACATTAATACCCCTATTGATATTTTTTGGAATTAATCCTACGGCCTTATTGACGTTTTTTGTTGATCGTATTGACATTTGGTGGTTGGTGATCTAGGCCTTTAATTTGAATATCTAATGGTTATTATTGAGTTGTAGTTAACAATTAAGCATTGAGTTAGCAATATAACACTCCCCATGTGGGTAAAGTATAAAAGATAATTTTTTTATTTTTAGAAATATCTTCATCTTGACCCTAGAGTCTTATGTGATTGATTAATGCACAATTTCGGCAGAAGCTGGATTTCATAGATTTATATAAGTCACTCCGACTACGTAAAAATATTTACCTGGTTCTATTCCTGCTTGTCTTATGATTATTTGTATATATCATGATTCTTTGCTTCAATTCGACCAGGATGAACGATGCGCTACACTGAAGATATTCCTGATTTTGCAAAAGGTCATATACATTGCTTAAAGGGACAGTTTGTTGAAAACTATTATGGAACAAGGAAGATTGCTGCTTGGATTAGATGTGTACATACAAAAGGTGGTGACGTGGTTCATAAGAATAAGGAAGCTTCTAGATGAGAGTTAGTTAGTACCTTTGCTGTGAGAAATAATTGTGTATGTGCAAGTGTACATGCACAGAGCTACACTCGAGCTAAGAGTATAAAGTAGCTTTTGTATCTCGTTTCTTTTTCAAGAAGTAAAAATATAGATTTACATTTTTAATCTTCATCTCTTTTATTCTCCACGATTATGGAGCTTTATATCCTTTATATTTTACATGGTATCAGACATTTCATGCTTCCACGCCTGATTTTGGCCTCAATCCTCTGTTTTCTTCATTCGATTTTTCCCTTTTCTCCTCACAATGCCGCCCCGTCGCGAAATCGTCTACCCCAATCAATTTGAGGATGTCTCCAGCCCATATTACTTGCATCCCAGCGACAATCCTGGAGCTCAGCTGGTTCCTGAGATTCTCACCGGATCTAACTTCATTAACTGGAGTAGATCTGTTACTACTGCTCTCCTAGCTAAGAACAAGATGCCCTTCATCAATGGCACTCTTCTTCGCCCGGATGAAGATCGTTTGTTGTTTCCCGCCTGGATACGCTGTAACAGCATGGTAGTCTCCTGGCTGAGAAATTCTATTTCTCCCCAGATCCGTTTGAGTGTTATGTTTTTGGACGATGCCTTTGAAATCTGGAACGATCTTCGCGATCGATTTTCTCAATCTGATTCTGCCCATGGTTATCAGCTTAGGCAGCAGATCATGAACTTAACTCAAGGTTCTTCTGATGTCAACTCCTACTTCACCAATCTCAGGATTCTTTGGGATGAATTTCGTCACTCCCAGCCGGTTGCTTGGTGCACCTGCAACACCTGCCGTTGTGATAGCGCTAGGAGGTGGCACTCTCATCAGGAGAAAGAGTGCACTATGCAGTTCCTTATTGGCTTGAGTCCAAACTTCTCCCACATCAGATCTACAATATTATCCATGATTCCCATGCCTACTCTATCCAGGTCTTCTCTATGGTACTGCAGGAGGAGCGACAGAGAAATATTGGTGGTCCTCCTTCTTCTGTGGTTTCTCCAACCATTCCTGTTTCTAGTGAACAGCTTTTTGCCGCGAATGCTGCTTCCTCTTCATTTGGCAGGGAGAGGAAATGCTCTCATTATGGGAAGCCTAATCACACTATTGATAAGTGTTTTGTTCTACATGGTTTCCCTCCTGGTTTTGGCAGGGGGAGAGGGAAGTTTGTTCCCAAATCCAGGGACTACCCCCAGTCTGGTTCAGTAAACATGATTGATGATAACTTTGCAGATGCAGTTGAGAAGGCATCTGATGCTCCTGCTACAGCTCCTATCACTGGCATCTCATCTAATTCTGCTATTGCCATGCTTGAACAGTGTCAGAAAATGATGAGTTTCTTGCAGACACAGCTTAACACATCTCCTCATGCATCTCAAGCTTCTTCATCTGAGCCTATTTCTGCCGCACTCACTCATACTCCTCCTAACTCTGCTCCTTCATCCTCTCAGCAACCACACTTCACTGGTACAATCTCCTTTTCACCTTTTATTGCCTCTGTAAATTGCTCACCCTCTTGGATTATTGACACTGGTGCAACACATCACGTCTGTTGTAACTTGTCATTATTCCATACTTCATCTCCTGTTAGTGATGCTTCTGTGAACTTACCCAATGGGGGGACAGCTATAGTAACTCATATTGGGACAATTCACTTGACTCCTACCATCACTCTTACTTCAGTTCTCTGTGTTCCCTCTTTTACTTTCAATCTAATCTCTGTCAGCTCTCTAACAAGTTCCCTAGCCTGCACAGTTAATTTTACTCATAATTCTCTCCTTATTCAGGAAGCTTCAGCAGGGGACTTTGATTGGGAAGGGTAGCCGCTTTGGAAATCTTTATATTCTGCATTTAGATTCTGGTAATATCCCTGCTACTTCTACTATTGAGAAAATTTCCCATTCTGATAATGTAGTTAATGCTGTTTCTGTTGATGTTTGGCATATGAGACTAGGTCATCCCTCTTTCAGTAAACTCAAATGCATCTCTGATGTACTGCAGTTGTCTAATAAAACTCCTTCTCTTTGTGAAATTTGTCCTTTAGCTAAACGAAAGCATCTATCCTTCCTCACTCTGATTCTGTTTCTGCAAACATCATTGATCTCATCCACTGTGATGTATGGGGACCTTTCTCTCCAGCTACTTCCCATGGTTTTCACTATTTTCTGACAATAGTTGATGATAAGTCCAGATTTGTGTGGACATTCTTAATGAAATTCAAGTCTGATGTGAGAGACATTATGGTGCAATTCTTTAATACTGTCCAAACTCAATTCTCGAGAAAAATCAAGATGATCAGGACTGATAATGCACCTGAGTTCTACATTACTTCTCTTTAATAGTGCTTTTGGCACTGTGGTGCAGCACTCATGTGTAGAGACACCCCAACAAAATGCAAGAGTTGAGAGGAAACACCAACACCTCCTAAATGTGGCCCGGAGCCTTCTATTTCAATCTCATCTTCCTGAACAATACTGGGGTGATTGCATCCTTACCGCAGCATACTTGATTAACAGAACACCCTCCTTTGTCCTACCTGATCAAACCATTCCCTTCCATATTCTTTTCAATAAACCACCATCTTACTCCCATATGAAAGTTTTTGGTTGCTTATGTTATGCCTCCACCTTACAACGAGGCAGAGATAAATTTTCTCCAAGGGCTTCCAAGTGTATTTTTCTTGGCTATCCCACTGGATATAAGGGAAATAAAGTTCTTGACCTTGACAACATGCAGGAAATCATTACCAGAAATGTTGTCTTCCATGAATCTGTTTTTCCTTTCTCTCATCTCCCACCGGCCACTTTTCCCATAACCTCTTCTTCAGCCACACCACATATTGACCATGCCAACACTCCCATCTCAGACTCACCTCCCTTACCTCCTGACACCACCACTATCCCATCCACATCCTCTCATCCTGACTCAACTCCAGAAAACACCATGCCTACCACCACCAGATCAGGTAGAGTTGTTATACCTCCAACTCACTTAACAGACTATATCTGTAATTCAGCCTCTTCTTCCTCCAAATACCCAATTTCCTCCTATCTCAATCTCTCCAGACTATCTCCAAGCTACCTCCGATTCATAGTTCTTATGACAGCTGTGTTTGAACCAGCAAGTTATTCCCAGGCTGCAAATTACTCAGTTTGGCAGAATGCGATTCAAGAGGAGCTTGCTGCTCTTATTAAAACGAACACTTGGTATATCACAGTTCTTCCTGATGGAAAGCATCCTATTGAGTGCAAGTGGGTGTTTAAGGTGAAGTTTCATGCTGATGGGTCTGTGGAACGACATAAGGCGAGGCTTGTTGCCAAAGGCTATACTCAACCGGAGGGCATAGATTATTTGGATACTTTCTCTCCAGTGGCCAAGCTCACTACTGTCAAGCTCATGCTAGCCCTTGCTGCTATTCATGATTGGGAGCTTTGTCATCTAGATATTAACAATGCTTTTCTGTATGGAGACTTAGAAGAGGAAATCTACATGACTATTCCCCCTGGGCTGTCTGTTGATGGGGCTGACCAACCAGGTTCAAGGCTTGTTTGCAGATTGAAGAAGTCATTATATGGTTTAAAGCAGGCCTCAAGACAATGGTACCTCAAGCTCTATGAAGTTTTGAGTGGTTTTGGACTTCAACAGTCAGCCTCGGATCACTCATATTTTTTCAAGAATGATGCTTCTGGATATTTTGGCATGGTGGTTTATGTAGATGATATCATGATAGCTACAAGTGATAAGAAAAAAATTGATGGTTTTAAGTCCTTTCTCTCTGAGCATTTCAAGTTTAAAGATCTCGGTGTGCCAAAATATTTTCTTGGATTAGAAATTGCCAGAGGAGATGAGGGAATCCTAGTATCACAGAGAAAATATGCAATGGATCTGTTGAGAGATGCAGGGCTACTTGGATGCAAACCTTCTTCAACTCCCATGGATTCTACAAAACAGTTGGGACAAGAAGCATGCAAATTGATGACAGATCCATCAAAATATAGAAGGTTGATAGGAAGATTACTGTATCTTTGCATAACAAGACCTGATGTCACATTTGCTGTACACAAACTCAGTCAGTATGTGTCTAAGCCCTGTAATGAACATTGGGCAGCTGCTGAGAGGGTACTCAAATATATCAAAGGAACACCTGGCCATGGCCTCTGTTACTCAAGAAAAGCAGAACCAAGTTTAAGTATTTTCTCTGATGCAGACTGGGCTACTTGTCCGGATACAAGAAAATCCATGACTGGTTTTTGCCTTTTCCTTGGGACATACTTGATATCATGGAGGGCAAAGAAGCAGCCCACAATATCCAGATCATCGGCTGAGGCAGAATATAGAGCAATGGCTCAGGCAAGTTGTGAAATTGTTTGGGCGCTTGCATTACTTGAAGATTTTGGCATAAAAATGAGAAAATCTGTGCCACTCTACTGTGACAGCCAAGCAGCAGTTCACATATGCTCCAACCCAGTCTTCCACGAGCGAACTACGCATATAGAGGTGGATTGCCATACAGTGAGAGAAAAATACTTGGAGGGTGTGATCAAGCCTATGCATATCAGGAACAATCTTCAATTGGCTGACATATTTACTAAACCATTGGGAGCAACGGCCTTTCATGAGATCTTGAGCAAGATGGACTTCAAGAGTTTGTATAGTCCATCTTGAGGGGGGATGTTGAAAACTATTATGGAACAAGGAAGATTGCTGCTTGGATTAGATGTGTACATACAAAATGTGGTGACGTGGTTCATAAGAATATGGAAGCTTCTAGATGAGAGTTAGTTAGTACCTTTGCTGTGAGAAATAATTGTGTATGTGCAAGTGTACATGCACAGATCTACACTCGAGCTAAGAGTATAAAGTAGCTTTTGTATCTCGTTTCTTTTTCAAGAAGTAAAAATATAGATTTACATTTTTAATCTTCATCTCTTTTATTCTCCACGATTATGGAGCTTTTTATCCTTTATATTTTACACAGTTAGTAGTAGTGCCTAACATCAAGATTTCTAGGTATGCCTAGAGAGAGTTTTAAGAAAACCTGAAATTGACTATATTGTTGGTGCGTGACAAGATTTTAGATGATCCTTTTGTGTTGTTTAATATGCTTGGGTTTGATTACTTGTGCAATTTTGAAACGTTAGGCTCATTTTTGGGCGGCATTGTTCTCTTCTATCTTTAACTAGCTATACTAAACAACTGGTTTTGAAATATTAAAGCCATAAAGAGTTTATAATTTTTGTTAATATCAATGGTAGGTTGAGAGTGATATACTATTAGGGGGTGTTCAGTTTACAATCCGAAATCAAATTTGTAGTGTGTTTGGTTTATGGGATTTAACTACACAACTCAATCCTAGATGGATAATTATTGGATAATTAGTCATAGCTAACCTTCTATGACTAAAATAATCTCACAACTCAATCCTAGATTATATCTTGATATTATTTTATTTTAAAAACCAAACACCACCTTAGGGGATAGTGGGATTTATGTTAGTGTAATATGTAATGAAAAAAATTTCTACATTAAAAGTGAAGTAATTTTGTTGAACATATCAGATTGAAAAAAAAAATAGTAGTACAATTTTTAGGAGACGGTAGCAGAGTATTTTTACGAATTTACTATCTTTGATTATCTCTTAGATATTGCATAATGTATTTAACAGCCGCACATGCGTATCACCAATCAAATTATAAAACAACACACGAAGGAACTAAAAAAATGGTGTGATTAGCATGACCATAACATCGCAATTATAAAAAAAAATACACAATTCATCCTATTTTAAGTGAAATATTTATTAAATTTGGCATGCAATTTACACGGTTTGATTTTGTGAGTTTGAGTGAAGATAAAATAAAGATAATAATATATTTATTTTAGGAAAATTTTCAATCAGTGGAACATCATAAAAAAACGTCACTTATATTATTATTGTTAGGAGTCGAAGATGAACGATCGACGCAGAAAGAGATCGACGAGAAAAAACAACAACACACCGGATTTTTACGTGGTTCGACAAAACGTCTACGTCCACGGGAAGACTCAGTTATGGATGTATTGATCTCACACTCTCTTTGTACAGATTTGGAACAAGAAAGAAATCACTCAAGCTCTCTACAATCTACTCACAAGATTGAATCTCAAGAACTCACTACCTCACTTTTTCTTCACTCTCCTACTTCTGTTACAAAATGATGGTGATTTGTGTGTGATTAAGTGAGCTGGAGCTGAGTATATGAAACCCCTTTCAATCCACGAGCAGTTATAACTAACTCCGGATGCATTCACACATGCACTCGGTTGCACGTGTATCTCACCGCGTCCGGCTTATCACACGCACCCAGCCTTGTTTATGTGTGGCTCTCTTGATCACTGACCCCCACAATCTCCACCTTGAGCATGAGAGCCTAAACATCCCTTCTCTGATCCTCCACCTATCCTTCCAGATCACCGGGGCAACACATTCACCAACTCCAAGCAATGCTTGAGCTTAGAGTATGGCAATGCCTTTGTCAACGCATCTGCTGCATTTTCATTCGTGCTGACTCTGAGCACTTCAACCTCCCCTTTATCAATCTGATCCCTTATGAAATGAAGTCTAACATCAATATGTTTACTTCTCCCATGAAAAACTTGGTGCTTTGCCAAACAAATCGCACTATTGCTATCACATAGCACCCTCACAACCTTCTGCTCCTTCCCAAAGTCCCACAAGATCCCTCTCAACCAGACACCTTCCTTGATTGCCTCAGTCAGTGCAATGTACTCGGCTTCTGTAGTAGATAGCGCCACTACTGACTGCACGACTTCCAAGTAATAGCCGAGCCATAGAGCTTAAACACATAGCCCGTTTGGGACTTCCTACTATCCATATTTGAAGCAAAATCAGAGTCACAGAAACCAAGCAATGGTTCCCCTGTTTCATCTTCTTGCTTCTGAAAAAGAATCCTAACATTCTTGCTGCCTTTGATGTACCTCATAATCCACTTCAAGGCCAACCAGTGTTCTCTCCCATACTCCTTCATATACCTACTCGTTACACTGATTGCATGAGCAAGATCTGGCCTTGTGCATATCATGGAATACATGATACTTCCCACAATATTTGAATAAGGAATCTGCTGCATTTCTGACCTCTGTGAGTCAGTTTTAGGAACTTGGTCCAGGCACAGCTTGAAATGCTGCGCCAATGGCACTGACACTTGTTTTGAGTTCTCCATCTGGAACCTCTTTACTATCTTTCCCAGATAATCTTCTTGCATCAGCCATATTCTGCCTTCATCTCTGATTCTAAGGATATCCATTCCCAATATCATCTTGGCCTCTCCCAAATCTTTCATTTCAAACTCCTTCTTCAATTCCTCTTTGATAGCATTTATCTCTTCCATGCTTGCTGCAGCCACAAGCATATCATCAACATAGAGCACCAAATATGCTACTGCCCTTTCTCCATCAGACCTTATGTAGACACAGTTATCATATGCAAAACCAATGCTACTGAGATGGAGTCAAATTTAATGTACCACTGCCTGCTGCTTTGTTTCAATCCATATAGGCTTTTCTTCAAATGGCAGACTTTATGTTCCTCCCCTGGCCTGACAAAACCTTGTGGCTGCTCCATGTAGATGGTCTCAACCAAATCTCCATGTAAAAATGTAGTTTTGACATCCAATTGATGAAGCTCCCAGTTTCTTTGAACAACCACAGATACAAGGATCCTTATGGAAGCATGCTTGACAACAGGAGAGAAAATCTCATTATAATCAATTCCTTCCTGTTGAGAATACCCTTTGGCAACCAACCTTGCCTTATATCTGATCTTGTTCCCATCTGAGACCTCCACCTTCTTTTTGAAAATCCACTTGCATCCCACAGCCCTTTGGGAACTAGGTCTATCAACTAGCACCCAGGTATAGTTCTTCATCAGTGAATCTATCTCCTCTTTTATAGCAGCATACCAATTCTCCCATTCATTTCCTCTCAAAGCTTCATCATAAGTGGCAGGCTCTGCAAACTCTATATCTTCTGCAAGACACAAAGCAAAAAATGTCATTTCATAATCTAAGAATTTTGCAGGAAACTTTCTGATCCTTCTTGATTTTTCCCTTTGTGTTGGCTCACTGTGATCAGAACTTGTCTCTTGCTCCTAAGAACTCTGTCCTTCTTCAATCTCAGGTGAATTCTGGGCTGACCTTGTAGGCTCCACCTCCACTGAAGCACCAGCCTTGGCCTTAATAAGGCAAGGCATATTCTTCTCATCAAAAGTGGCATCTCTGCTGATGATAGAGTTTTCCATTACTTGGTTCTGTACACCATAGCCTGAATGCCTTAGAGCCACTTTGATACCCCAGAAAAATACATCTCAAGGCTCTGGAGTCAAGTTTTCCCTGCTTGATGTGAGCATAGGATCTGCAACCAAAAGGCCTTAACTTGGTGAAATCTGGTGGTCTGTCATACCATATGGAGTCAGGAATGCCAAAATCTATTGCTGATGATGGACTCATGTTGATCAAGGTTGATGCAGTAGACATCGCTTCACCCCAAAATCTCTTATCCACCCCAGAACTTAGCAGCATACACCTTACCCTCTCCATAATCGTCTTGTTCATTCTCTCTGCAATGCCATTCTTCTGAGGGTTTCTTGGAGCAGTTCTGTGTCGCTTAATACCCTTTCCTTTGCAGTACTCAGTGAACTGTGATGAGAGATATTCCAATCCATTATCAGTTCTTAAGCACTTGAGTGTGATCCCCTTCTCCCTTTCAATCAGCAGGTGCCATTCTTTAAAGAATTCAAAGGCTTCTGACTTTTCTTTGAGAATCTTCACCCATAGTTTCCTTGAATGATCATCTATGATAGTCATGAAATATCTACCTCTATTCATTGTGGGAGGCTAAGAAGGCCCCCAAATATCGCTGTGAGTATAGTCAAGAACAACCATGGAAGTGTGCTTTCCTTTTGGGAATGGAAGCTTTTTGCTCTTTCCCATTATGCACTGCTCACATTTGGACATATCAACCTCTGCATCAGACTTAATAAGACCTTTCTTGACCAGCTGCTTCATTCCTTTTGTTCCCAGATGCCCCATCCTTGTATGCCACAGGTTCAGATGAGCCATGGTCCTCTCACTGGAGTTAGAGAGTCCAGTAACCACTTCTGCTTTCAAGTAGTAGAGTATCTGCCTTCTATCAGCAGTCATTATCAGCTTTGAGCCCTTGTATATCAACATATGCCATTATCTGATATGAAACCGAAACCTCTTGTTTCAAGAACACCAAGGGATACCAAATTCCTCTTAATTTCTGGAATGAACCTCACTTCAGAAAGTGTTATGAGAGATCCATCTCTGAGCTTAAGACTTATATTTCCAATCCCTCTTATTGTGCAGACTTGATTATTCCCAAGCAAGACTGATCCAGATGTTGCTTCAAAATCTTGAAACCATTCTTTGTGAGAGCTAACATGGAAGCTACATCCTGAATCAATGATCCACTTGTCATTCACAAAACCCTCAACTACATTCATGATTTGATGAGTCTCCTCAGCCTGCACTACATCTGTTGATCCTTGGTCAACCTTTTCTGCCTCTTGCTTTGTCTTCATCGGCCAATTTGACATCTACATTCTTAAGATCGTCCACAAACTTTGAGAATAGATCCAATTGCTCGCTCAATGTCTTTCCTTCGGTAAATCTGTAGGAATAGAGCTGCTGCTTCAAATATAGTCTATTCGCCAGAGACTTCACCATGTATAGATCTTCTAATTTCTTCTAGATCGCGCTTGCAGACGTCTCGTGCGCTACCTCCCGCAGCACTTTATCATCAAGGCTGAGTATAATTGCACTGTGCGCCTTCTGCAAGACTTCTTGTCGCTTCGGAGCAGGCTTCTAATCCCCCTCCTCCGGCGTTAGAGCGTCGGCAAGCCCTTGATGAATAAGCAAAGCCTTCATCTTAATCCTCCATAGACCGAAATCGGATTTCCCGTTGAACTTCTCTGTCTCATAACGCGCCATCGCCATCAACGCCTCGATCTTCCCATGGACGGCGCCACTTGTTAGGAGTCGAAGATGAACGTTCGACGCAGAAAGAGATAGACAAGAAAAAACAACAACACACCGGATTTTTACGTGGTTCGACAAAACATCTACGTCCACGGGAAGACTCAGTTATGAATGTATTGATCTCACACTCTCTTTGTACAGATTTGGAACAAGAAAGAAATCACTCAAACTCTCTACAATCTACTCACAAGATTGAATCGCAAGAACTCACTACCTCACTTTTTCTTCACTCTCCTACTTCTGTTACAAAATGATGGTGATTTGTGTATGATTAAGTGAGTTGGAGCTGAGTATATGAAACCCCTTTCAATCCACGAGCAGTTATAACTAACTCCGGATGCATTCACACATGCACTCGGCTGCACGTGTATCTCACCGCGTCCGGCTTATCACACGCACCCAGCCTTGTTTATGTGTGGCTCTCTTGATCACTGACGCCCACAATTATTGGAATAAGAGAGTATTAAAATTGAACCACAAATACATCAACGTGTATTGTAGAAATTATCAACGACACCTTGGAATCGATGAACTGAGAAGGCCTCTGATTTGTTGTGTTGCTCCGCCGACGGTGGTAGAGTGTTGTGTGGCATGCAAGGGTAATTGAGTGATTAAAGGCAAATTACATGCTATGAAAATAGCTACTTGTTGATTCATATTACTAATAAGAGATACTCCAAAGGTTTCAAAACACATGAAAAGAAATTTAAAATATAAGAAAAAATCAGCACAGCCCATTTGCTAAGTAGGCTTGGACTTCACCAGGCCTCAAGCTGCTTGGTCCGTGGCGGGTCTGGACCGGATTGGGCCTGCCCAGTCAATTTGACAACGTCCTAGTTATAAAAAAAAAAAAACCTACAGTACTGTTTTTAGGCTATTGTACCTTATTAGATCTATCTCACTTTCGAGGTTGCTCTTTTCCTCGAAAAGAGGTGAAAGAATAAAAGAAAAGTTGGCACTTGTGATTTAATTAAGAGATGAGTATAAACTATGTTAAATTACTATTTTAGATCTGTAAATTTAAAAAAAATTATCTGAGATCCGTCAACTATGAGTTAATATCAATTAAAGTATTCTTTTATTATTTTTAAATTTTTTCGGATAAAAATACCCTCAATATCTTGAAGGGTGTATATTTTTTTATAAATATATTTACTATATATTTTAGGCAAATTTATTTCTAAATATAATTTGACCTTCAATATTCATACCTCCGTCCCACAATAAGAGTCCACTTATGCTATTTTAGTCTGTCCCACAATAAGAGCCCACTTTTGCTTAAATGAGAAGTTGGTCTCACATACCACTAACTCATTCAACTCACATTCATTATAAAACTAATAAATAAAAGTGAGACCCTTACTCCACTGATTTTTTCAACTTGCTTTTCTTTATATTTTTTAAAACCTGTGTCGAGTCAAATGTGGACTCCTATTGTGGGACGGAGATAGTATCACTTAATATTGTCACATGCAAGAAAAGTTCTTTCTTCAATTTTTTTTAATTAAACAATTTTAAAATATGGATACTCGTAAAAATTAATGTCACAATTAATAGATAATACTTGAATATTGATATATATTATTTAAAAATTAAATAATATCAATATATCAATATCGTCTTTTGAGCGTGACATTAATTTTTAAGAGTATCCATATCGTTAAAATATTTTATAATTATATAATTATAAAAAGTTGAACAATAAACTTTTCTTGCATGTACAAAATTGAGCGATAATATTGAAGGTCAAATTATATTTTAAAAATTTGTCAAAAATATATAGTAAAGATATTTAAAAAAATATGAGTATCTGATAAGTTTATTAAAAATATATACTCTTCAAAGTATTGAGGGTATTTTCATCCGTAAAAACTTGGAAATAGAAAAAAAGCATTTCAATTGATATTAACTCATAGTTGACGGACTTCAAATGATATTTTCAAAATTCACGAACTTAAAATGATAATTTGACAAAGTTCATAGACCAAAAAAGATATTCCCTCTTTAATTAATCTAGAATCAATTGTGTTGCAATTAATAGAACTCTAAAAAAAAGAGCAAAGTAAGATCTAAATCTAATCTAATGGTTTCATAGCTATAAACAATTATGGCTCAGGTCGCAACGACGACTAACCGGGCCAAGGACCTACCCACGACTTCTACCAACAATCACAACGGAGAAACCGTTGAACTTAGTGACTAGAAACCCTAGTCTCACCGGGCCAAGGACTTATCCACAACTCCCATATTAAATTGACTAAAATTATTATTAAGCAAAAATTGAATAAATAAAAAATGAAATTGAAGACTATGTAAAAGGACCTTTAATCGAAATATTTTTTTTATCCAATAACCTTTGATGATAATTTAATATACGGTATTGATTTTTTTCCTCTTAGGCTTCGTTTGGTACACGGAATTGGAATTCTATGGAAATAATTCAATTCCAAATCCTATGATTGGTAAAATGAGAATTGATATAAAATTGAATTGACATGTTTGATAAATATACACACACATATTTCACACACTACACACAATACACACATTTCACAAATTACACAAATTCACACATTTCACACACTTCACACATTTCACACACTACACACACTTCACACACTACACGCACTGCATACACTTCACACACTACATACACTTCACACACTACACACACTTTACTCACTACACACTGTTCAAATGTGTGGTGTGTGAAGTGTGTGTAGTGTGTAAAATGTGTGCAGTGTGTGAAATGTGCGTAGTGTGTGTGAAATGTGTGGAGTGTGTGAAATTGTGTAGTGTGTGAAATAGGTGAAATTGTGTAGTATGTGTAGTGTGTGAAATGTGTATAGTGTATGAATGTGTGTAGTGTGTGAAACTTGTATAGTGTGTGAATATTTGGAATTCCACTACATTTGATATGGAATTCAAAATTGTGAAATTGGAGGATTTAGAATTGGAATTCAATTCTAAATCAAAATTTTTTATAATACCAAACACTGGATTTGGAATTGAATGCTTCAATTCCAATTCCACAGTGTACCAAATGAAAGTGGGCTGAAGGAGGCCTATGAATCCAGTTTACTCTCTCCAAGCCCAAACGATTAAATGATGAGAGACGTCGGCCATTTCCCCATCACTCTCCGATAAATCCCGCCGCCTCCGATCGCGACGACAGACGTTATACCACTGCCTGTTGAAGCTTAGAAGTCTGCTACTGAGATTGTGAGGTAGTGAATGTGGATTGAGCGGAATGTGGAAAGTGTTGGATGTTGAGGTCGTAGATATCATAATTGATCAGAGTGATAAAACTCCATAAGTGGATAAACTAAATTTGACACAGAAGAACACATTAATCAATTCTAGTCATTAAATTTTAGACATGAGGCATGAATCGTAGTATACAGCAACTTTAGAAATTGTTTCATGTGTTTTTGGTGCAGCGTGATCGCAAGCAACGCGCCCCCTTCATTTTGAAAACTTTTCCCTTCAGAGAGAGCGCCGTCAGGTCCGGCATAAAAAGGCTTCTCCCATCCAAAATCCACTAGTGGCAGCCTTTTCCAGCTCGTTATCCCGAAATTGGGGCATTTCACATTGTTTTGGCTGCGAACAATGCCTTCCACATTCCGCAATCCAGAGCAGACCTCATGTATTCATCGTCCATTAGAGATCCACACAATATTCCTTCTTAGAAGTATCACTAATTTTGTCCCGACATATTTTTAATTAGTTTGTATTTAGTTACTACTAAATTTCAACTCCAATCAACAGAATTTTAATAAGTTTAATTTTAAAACTTATTCTATTGGTCTAAGTTGAGAGGCAGTTAAATGCTTCATTTGTTCAAAAATATAGAAAAAGTTGTAAATAACACGTGTTTTAATGTGCAATTGGTAAAGAGGTAGAGGGGAAAAAGGTGGTGAAAATAGTGTAAGTGGGTTATAAGAGTGTCTCCAATGGCGGACGTCCCGGTAGGACGTCGCCGACGTCCGACCGGACGTCCGCCGTAGTGGCGTCGAAGGGCGCCCACGCCCGTCCCATAAGCCCGTCGCATGGGCTCGCCCGTCCACCCCACTGGCGGGCGGATGTCCGCCGTAGTGGCGACACTCGGACGTCCGATTTTTTATATTTAAAAAAAAAAAAAAAAAAAAACTCTATAAATAGGGCTCGTTGAACTTCATTTCATTCACACCACTTATGTTGACAAGTTTCTCTCTCTAAATCTACAAATTTCATTTCTACTACAATGGAGTACAATAGGAACTCCCCCACCACGAGCGGAGGAAACACACCAACGATTCCCACCGGAACGGAGGGAAACTTTGCGGGGATGAATCCCCAGATGGCGGGGATGACTCCCCAAATGTTCTACAACATGTTCAATTGGATGAGTCAGACGAGTGGGATGATGCCAGGGGCAGCGGGGATGGCCGGTATGCCGGCAAATATGGCGGGGTGGATGGGATGATGCCCGGGGCAGTGGGGATGGGCGGTACGCCGCCAAATATGGTGGTGGGTGGGATGATGCCCGGGGCAGTGAGGATGGGCGGTACGCCGCCAAATATGGCGGGGTGGATGGGATGATGCCCGGGGCAGTGGGGATGGGCGGTACGCCGCCAAATATGGTGGTGGGTGGGTCGATGCAGCACAGGAGCCCGATGACGCCTAGGGAATCTGTCTATCGCATATATATAGATTTGTTGGGCGATGATTCCCCTAGTACTGTTCCGGAGACTCAGTACGCCGGCATCGAGACTTTCTCCTTTGAGCAGTTGGGGCAGGAGTTGGGGCTATAGCCAATCTGTGAGACTCCCGATGAGGCCGAGTCTGCTGCAAGGGCCATGAGCAAAGGCAAGGGCAAGGCCAGGGGCGGGGGTAGGGGCAAGGGCAAAGTCCCGAACTCTTCCTCGCACATGGGGACAGAGGAGGAGGAGGGTGAGGATGAGCGGGAGAAGAGGACGATCTGGACCGTGTGGAAAAATGCTGCGCTTGCGAAGGCCTGGATCGGTGTAGTAGAGGATCCTTATGTCGGGCCGAACCAGTATGTTGACCGATTGTGGCTTCGCATTAGTGAGTCCTACCTCATATGCAAACCGTCTGGGGCGAAGCCTCGTACTTCGGAGCAATGCCGGAAACAGTGACTTCGGATAAGGCCTAAGCTCAGTCGTTTTGCCGCCCTCTACCAAAACAACATGTGCATGGCAACCAGCGGCATGTCTGAGGATGATGTGAGGAAAAGAGCCTTGGCCCAGGTACCCAGACAAAGATTTGAAGATCAAAGATTTTGATCAATGGGAGGCCTTTCTCGTGGTCAGGGATTCGCAAAAGTTTGTTGTGGGTGTCGAATCGGGATGGAAGCGGACGAAGATCAACTCATCCGGTGAGTACAGCAGCATGCTGGTTCGCACGAGCTCCCCGAAGCCGAGGAAGTGGCCACGCTACCACGATCAGACTCTCGCCGTCGTCGTCGCCCGATGGGGCAACAGGCTGCGCTGCGGATGGCGAGGGGAAGCGGCAGCGGCAGCGGGTCCTACGAGGTCGAATCGGAGGCCCCAGAAGGCGAAGGTAACGACCGTCTCGCCCGCGCGCAGCTAACGAAGACCCTGATGCAGAGCACGAGTAAGTGGTTTAGCACGCACGATCATGTGTACAAAAGGCTGTGCAAGGATGTGGTCGATGCATGTCGGCGCGATTTAGGAATGCCACCCATTGATGATTATGGCGTCGAGATTGGGGGCGGGGACGTCGGAGGCGGCACGGGCGACGGGGACGAGGACGAGGAGGAGTGAGAGTCGAGGGTTGTGTTTCTCGACTTTTTATGATTATGAAATTTTTAGGTATTTTGTATTTTTTTTAATTATGTAATTTTTTTTTAAAGTATTATGTAATATTTTTAATGAAGTATTCAAATTTTCCCGTATTCCGTGTCGACATTTTAATTCCGCAAATTTAAGTCCGTAAATTGAATAATTGTGAATTTTTAATTTTATTGCGGGAAGTCCTAGCCGGAAGTCCTAGTGCAGTGGGAAGTCCTAGTAAAATGGGAAGGGCTAGTGATAACGTGGCAGGAAGTTTTTGTGGGAAGTCCTAGTGGGAAGAGTGCCGCCGGAGACACTCTAAGGTCCACATTTAAAATGATGTGTAGGGTTGGTTTGTATGAATGTGCAAACGAATGGGACTTCTAAAGTGGAACGGATAGAGTAATAGTTTTGAATTAATATTCCATAATAGTTTGAAAACACATGAAAATTGTAAAAATGTAAGAAAAAATAAGTTCTTGCTCAACACAGCCCAACCCATCTAATAAGTGGGCTTGGACTTCAACAGGCCTCAAGCTGCGTGGTCTGTGGTGGTCTAGATCGGATTGGGCCTGCCCAGTAAATTTGACAATTCTTTGTAGAAACTAACCTAATGCCTGTTCTCAAAAAACTAACTTTTGGCTATCGCACCTTATTTGTTTCTTATCTCGGTCCCAATCCCAAATCTTTTATTTAAAAAGGAAAATCTTTCTCACTCTCGAAGTTGCTCTTTTCGACGGAAAGTGGCGAAAGAATAAAAGAAAAAGTTGGCACTTATGCTTTAATTAATTTAGTACTATCAATTGTGTTGCAGTGGGACTCTTAAAAAAGAACAAAGAAAGATCTAATCTAATCTAATGGCTTCATGGGTTGTAAACAATGATTTCACAGCAATAAAGATGGCTGCAAAAATCATTTCTCAAAGTCAAAAATATGTATGAAGACTTTGATGATTCCTTTAGCAGTTATGCTATTCTCCTTTTTGGCCTATTCCTTTGTTTGTTGCGCAATTAAAATTTCATGTTAATTTTATAAATGAAAGTTCGCCACCAAAGCATATAAGTTTGCACAGAGAATCTTTTGGAAGAAACAAGAACCTAGAAAAATGCATTCATATAAATTTACTTAGTATTTTTTTTTGTTTCAATTCCACTTATCATACTACTCCTACTATTATTTAAGTCTTGTAAAAATTTAAGTGACAATTTTTGCTCGTTATTGAGAGTTATCAAAATGGGTCATTCAATGTTAATTATCTTGTTGTATTAGTTTATTATGTTTTTAAAAAGACATTGATTTGTGGAATATTTCCATGATTTTAAATTTATATGAATTGAAATACCTAGTTGAATTAAAGTCCAATGTCAATAGAATTTCCGACACTTGAAAATTACTAATGGCTTGGTTATGATTGTCAGTAAATCAATTTTTCACTAGACTCTTTTGTAGTGTAAGTATTGAACTACGACCAAAACTATCAATGGGTCAATGTGTAAATCATAAATATGTGTTTCTTCTAATTAATTCATATCCAGATTAAACAAATTCATAATCATGTTAAAGATGAATGTTTGCAATGAAATTAAATTATTATTAATATACAATTCGTGTTGCCCATATGACTTGGGGCTGAATAATGATTATTTTCTGTCATCAACAAAATTTGCGCGATCTAATCATTGTATCCTTCTTTACTTTATCCAAGGTTGGCATCTGAAAAAGAATACTACTACATAAAAAGTAGTACTCCTACTATATGTTTTAAAGTATTCTATTTGGCTTTTAATAAGATTGAGACTGTATAAAAGCAAGTGCGGTTAAGTGTTAAGGGTTTAGTAGGTTTTGCACTATAGCACACTTCACGCTTTTTCAAATGCTTTTTCTCTTGTATGTATATAATATAAACATAAAATATGTTGGAGTTATCACAACCTACGTTTTTTTAATTCATCTAAAATGTTATATTATTTTTATATGATTTGTGGAATTATGCAAAAGCACATCTTTAAAAACTATTTTGGATTTCAAGAAAGAAAGGGGCTTTAATTTAAAAGGTAAGCATATTGTTGGTTGTTTTATCCGCAGCACAAAATCAATCGAACTTCCACTTATAAAACACAAAATCAAATTTTATTTTATTTTCCCTTTTTTTTCTTTTTTCCACCTAAACCCTAAAATCAATTTTTTATAATAGGAGTAGTACTTTATTTATCAACAGTAAGTTGTAATATTTTTATTTGCATTGAATTTTGTGTGAAAAGTTCTAGTGGAAGTTCTAGTGGAAAGGGCATCAGAGAGAGATGCTCTAAGTAGATGGAGTATTAAATTTCAACAACATTAAATCCTGCACACTTATATAAGAACTAATTCTGGTGTGAAGCCTAATAAAACTTGGTGGGCACTAGGAAAAACAAAACATAAAATAATTAGATATGGCAATAAAGAGAGTTTCCTGAAAAGCAAAACCAACTAGTTGATCAGAATACAGCTGACTCGGGAAGGGTCCATTTATATAAATATTGTGGTCAGAAATAGCTATATTGCTATATAGCACAGCTAATATGAGAGTAATTGATTTGTATATTTATTACCATGGACCACCCAATTGCATGAGGTTACGTTTAGATCAAATTTGAATTTCTTTACGTCACAAAATATATGCACTCTTTGGAGTATAATTTTAGATAATTAATAGTATAAAGATGTTATGTTGTAGAATATAGTTTTTTATACTTATAACTGAATTTTTTTTATATATATGAAAGAAGCAACCGGCCTGCATGGGGCCGAGCCCACACCATTTAATCGTGCAAATTACTGTCAGTATAAAATCGTTACTTTCAATATCTTTTTATGCATATATATTTTTGTCACTAACGAATAGGAGTATGTATTAAAAGATGTATGAAAATATACAAAAGTGCATATAAACCAATTTTGAAATTCAACTGCATATTTCTCCAAAAGCATTATGACAATTTACAATTAATGTGCCATAGAGAGAGAGAGATGCATAATTTATTAGAGAATACTAGCTAATACTATTAAGAAGCTAGTACAATTTTGAGTGTTTTTCTTGTTGCAGAACATTGAACATATTTCTAATGTAACTCCCATGTTCAGATTGAGATGCCCTTTCCACAAATATTTTTTCTACACTAAGTATTTTGCAGAAATCTCAATCTAATTAATAGGAGTACATGTTCAGAAAAGATTAATTTTTTAAAAAAAAGAAGAAGAATCAGGTTCCAGCCTCAGAGATGCTCTTTAATGCTGGTTGCCATGCTCTGGACTTGGATGTGGCAGAGTTAACTTGTGTTTTACTTCTTGACCTCTGCCTTTCCTGAAAACCACATTTATAAGTAACATACAAAACTAGCAGTATAAAATAATGTATGACCAACAAAACTTCTCTGTTATCCTCTCAATATTCATATGTTTTGAATCCAGAAATTGACCTTTTTTCATAGTATAGAAGAATTATGAAAATAGAAGAATTAACTGGTAAATTATTTAAGTAATCAATAAATTATTAAAGTAATCAAGCTTCTGTGACTAATATTCCCTTTTGCACGGGGTATGAATTATTGATGGATAGAATAATAATAATAGCTCAAGCAGGCCAGTATCAAGATCTCAAATCAACTCATTAAAAAAAATTATTCCTTCAAGTTTTATTTTTGTTTCACAGAATCTCAACAGTACTTTAGAAAGAAAAAAAAACAATATTTTTTTAATAATCTTGAAAAAAGAGATTATTCGTTGTACCTGATTATTGTTATTCTTTTTCTTCACATCATCTTTTTTCCTTGCCAAATCTTCACAATCTGAACTAGAAGTATTTTTTTCTGTCACATTTCCATTTTTCATCTTTGCTTGCTTCTTTGCCCACAACCCTTTCATCACCTCTGAAAAAATAAATAAACAAAAATATAAACACTATTCATAATAAAAAAATTTCAAAAAAAAAAAAAACCAACCTTGGGAGGTGACAAGACGGTAAACATGGCCAAGAAGGAGAGTATCAGTAGGCCTAAGAAGTTTGATCCGAGTAACACGGAGAGGGGCTTTGCTAGTGGCGGCTTCGGAGGGTTGTTTGGAGGAGTAGAGGGTGGTGGTGAGGAGGAGGGCGACGTAGTGGCCGGCGTTGATCTTCATGATTTCAGCGGCGGAAAGAGGGAAGTAGTGCTTATCAACTCTGCCATTTGGGTGTTGGATTACTAGGGTTGCGTTATCAACAGCTTGGCAGTTGCCCATGATTAATTTCAGAAGAAGAAGAACGAAGAAAATAATGAAGAAAAGGAGAGATTTTAATTTTGTTGCATCAACATCTTTATAGCCACACCCACCCCATTTTATTATTACGAGAATGACTTTTTTCGGAATATTATATACACGGGATTCCATACTCACAATCATGTTTAAATATCAGTAAATTGTGTACAGATTTTATTTCCGTTTTTCAAAATGTGTTAAATAATGAAATAGTTAAAAAAAAGGTTGATTAAAGTGTAATGAACGGATTATATCGTACGTAGAAGTTGTATATTAGTAAATCTTCTTCATTTCGTCAATATCAATGGCTCACATTTTATTACTCTACCTGTCTTTGAAAAGTATGAACATATAATTCACTCACATTTAATTTTTTTAAACTTTTTTCTTTAATAATTTTGAAAAATTTATCCATGTTTAATGCATATATTATTATAATGTAAAAGCCCCTACATGTAATCTAAAACATCCAAAAAATATACCTTAAAACAAAATTTAGAAATCACAACTTTTATTACCCTGTTACTTATTTCTGCATCATGTGTCTTGCACATCAGTATTCTCACTCCAATTAAACTAAACTTTTTCATAATACAAGTGAAAATTGTATTTAAGCATGTAAATCAGGTCAACACATCAAATTTCGTTCAACCCAATTTGAATTATGATTAATTTGAGTTTGGGCTAAAATGGGATCAATCTCTAAACGGGAGTCACACATGAAAACAAGTGGTCTTGTCCTCACTATTTCCACGTACCAGAGCCGAGGTACGTTGAAATAAATAAAAGATGACTTAACTAATATCCAATTAATTACGAAAATATCAGAACTTCCCCATATAAGTGCCAATACCCACAGCCTTTGAAAAGGAAATTGTGTATAGAGCGTGAGACGAAGCTTTTTTATACCTCATATCTGATGAGAGAAAGGTGAAGTATCAATTCTTTAGTAAAAAGTTTTGATGTATTTACAACTTTATCGATAATTGCGGATGTTGATTCCAACCATACAGTGATTGGAAAAAAGTTTTTCATCTCAAAATTATTTCTAGTTTTTCACATGCCTTTAATTTTAGTGCATGTAGAACTATTTTTCTATGCGTATTTTCCTAATTATGAATACAGTAATAAATCTGTGTCATTTTACTGTTTAAATTAAATTAACTAATTACATTTTCTTAGTTTGTAAACTTGTAACATAAAACCACAGGGGAAAAAATAATTTGTTATAAGGTACTTAATAAATAAGACCACAAGAGAAAAGGTAAAATAATCTTAAATTTTGTAATATAAAGTTAGCAAGATCTTCTTTTGATATGTGATGATGGTGTGATTTTCCATTATTGTGAAACGTTACAAAACTTTTTTTTACCCACTAGCTGGTTTGCAGAAAGCAACGGAATAAAGATCACGTGTACATATATATTAATCATAATATTCTTTGTCTAAATATATAGTACTACTACACAAGCTATGAATCAAGTACACCGATATAATTTTACATTAACTATATAGAATTGCATGTTCATGTAGAGGTGTCCACCGTTCAGAAACCGGCGGTTACAGTTTGGAACCGCCGATTTTGGTTTTAGAAATTGTTGAACCGGAACCAATGGCGGATCCAGCAGTTGAATATCGTGGGGTCGGAAAAAATATAAAACTCGCTCCGTTCAAAAAAAATAATCTCATTTATGAACAACACTGGTTTTACCGATAAATTGATAGAATAAGAGAGATGGGTGAAAAAGTAGATAAAGTATGAGAGGAAATGAAAAAAAGTAAGAGAAATAAAGGAGAGAATATAGATAAAGTATGAAAGAAAGTTTTCATTTTGAAACGAAACTATTTTTTATGGACATCCTAAAATTGCAAAATGAAATTATTTTTCATGGACGAATGGAGTATTAAATTAATAAATTTTTTAAAATACGTTGTATTTATATTTTATATGCTGGAAATGAGTAATTTTTTCTATAACACCAAATATTTAGAAAATTAACTTTTTTTTTAAATGATTCAAATATGAATAATAAGGCTGAATGTGAAATTATACTAACAAAAACTAGAAAAAATTAAGAAATACCACTATATTATTATTATTAAAGTCTGTGTTCAATTTAAATAAATTAATTAGTTGAATTGATTATACAAAATTGATTAATGTGAAAATTGTTGTAAAGATATATCAGTAAAATTTTAATAGTGTAGTTAGTATTTTTCAAATTAGAAAAATCTAGTAAGCTAGAGTAGGGATGTGTCAATTTTTTATGGTGCCACCTATGTTTTTTTATGTAAATTAATGCTTATAGGAACTTCTCTCTCCTACCAACTACCCCCCTCTCCTCTCACTACAACAAACCCGTATCTCTCCTTCGAAAACAAAAACAAAGCTGAAAAAGCCTCTCTCCCATTCTTCATTCTCGCCTTCTCGGTCGCCACACCTCCATCAGCGCGCAATGCTGCTGCTACATCGTAGTTCCTCCCCATCTCTTGCTAACCTTGTCATCAATTCTCTCTGAGTGGGGTAAAAGGGCGGAGGAGCGGACGCCGTAGGGTCGAAGGCAAACTTTCCGGCAGCGGTCCAGGGGCGATGGTGAGGTCGGCCGACCCCACTCGACCCCACCTGGATCCGCCGATGACCGGAACCGAACCGCGAGAGTGTTTTGCGGTTACGGTTACAGTTTTAGTTCCAAAACCGCCGGTTTCGGTTTCGAACTGACGGTTTTCCGACGGTTTTTTATAGTTTTTCACAGTTTCGAACCGCCGATTTTTTGCGGTTCCGGCTTAGTTTCACGGTTTTCCGGTGGTTTTTTGCGGTTCTGGTTTGGAACCGCTCGGAACCGGCGGTTCCGGCACGGTTTCGGTTCGAAAATTTTTAAACCTGAACTGAACCACGGTTCAAAAATCGACGGTTTTGGCTCGGATAAATTCTCACGAGTTCGATTCGAAACCGTAACCGGCGGTTACGGTTTCAGTTTTAACCGCCAGTTCGGTAAACCTTGGGCAGGTCTACCATCTATGTTCATGTGCCAAATTACCTTATATATGCATAATATAAGAAATGGTTAAACTCAATTAATTAAATTGAGTAATTTCCTTCTAATCCAACGGGCATATGATATTAATTGTGCACCATGCGCCCATAGTAAAACATAACTAATCAATCCACCTAAGAGCATTCGCAATGCCGCGGAAGTCCCATTGGACTTCCCAGAAACACTTTCTGCCACGTTATAAGGACTTCCCACTGCACAAAGGCGGACATCCCCAAGGACTTCCCACAATAAAAAAAATTCACAAATATGCAATGTACGTTGCGGAATTAAAATTTAGACACAAATACGGGGAATATGCAACGATTTTATTTTTAAACAAAAAAGCATACATATTTAAACTAAAAAAAGTACATAGTTCACCCAAAAAAAAACATCCCAAACCAAAAAACGATTCAAAAAAAAGTACATGTTATGCCTTGAATCTCTATAGTTACCCGCTAGCCAAACGGGTTCTCACTGAGTTTTTTAAAAAATCGTATATACAAAGTTTGCAACAAGCCGTATATATAGAGTTTTTTATTAAAAAAAAAAAAAAAGAAAATCAGGACCTCCGCGTCGGCGATGCAATGGTGGACGTCACTGGAAAGCCGCGGACATGCGGTGTCCGCAGCAAACGTCCGCGTCCTTTGCTCCCGCACCTAATGGCGGACGTCCGCCGTGACGGCCGCCGCTGGAGATGCTCTAATATATTATTGCCGATCAGACGGCCGCCGCCGGAGATGCTCTAATAACAAAATTATGTGTGCCGGTCGTCCGCGCTAATAACAAAATTATATGGACGGAATTATCCTAGATTTTAGCACTCCGAATGTAAAAATTAAAATAGTCGAGCTTCTCTCTCAAACAGATAAAGCTTCATGTTTGTAGATACAAAAAAATTCATAGATGAGTAATAAGTGGTTGTCGCGTGTGAATGTTTTTGGGCACTCATTTATGATTTGCCCTTGTGCCTTTACACTATTCTATCATTATCAACACATACACGAGTATATTTGTAAATCATATGTTGGTTTTTTGTCTGAAAATTTACCAGCTTTACTAAAATATTCCTGCCATTTTCATGCATTACTTCCATTTCCAATTATTGGTAACACTGCTCTTTTTTCACTACCTTTAATCCTAATTTTGCTTCCCTTTTATGGAACACAAAGTAACCCACCGCTATTATTTTCATTAAAGTATGGGCTTTCTTCAATTATTTTTTACTAATTTACTAATGTTTTTACATTGTTCGACTGTTAATTTTTGCTTAGTTTCGTGATGTTTTTCCTTTTTGTGAAGAACTCGCATCCACTGGCGGACGCACGTTCAACTGGGGGAGGGCTTAAGCCCCTATACCCAAAATATTTTTTTGGATTTTTTCTATTTCGAAATTTTTTAAAAGTTCTAAATTTTATCTCCAGCCCTCGCAAGATTAACGTTATTGAAGACCAAATTATCAAAAGTTGAAATGTAAGAGGGGCTGAAATGAATCAAGAAGTTAAAATTTACAGAAAATAAAACGTAAAATAATGGCTTCCAAGATGTATTTGAGGAAGAAGATGACTTGGTAATAATTAATACTACCTCCGTCCCGCAAAATTTGATACACTTTGATCCAGCACGGGTTTTAAGAAATGTAACGGAAAGTAAGTTGAAAAAGTTGGTGTGATGTGGGTCCTACTTTTAAAATATTAGTTTTATAATAAAATGTGAGTAAGAATGAGTTAGTGGAATATGGGATCCACTACCAAAAATGGTAAAAGTGAAGTATATCAAATTTTCAGGAACGGACCGAAATGGTAAACTGTATCAAATTTTGGGGGACAGATGCAGTATTATAAACTTCCTTGTTAAACGTGTCAAGATGGGTGTTTTCCTAAAAGAGGCCGGTTCATTTATTAGCTGTATTAAATTAAAATAAATGTATAACAACTTTTAAAAAGTCTTGAAGGAAATATTCAGTTTCTTTAAAAATATGTTTAGTAACTTATAGTTATATTTTCTTTGGATTTAGGGAGTGTAAACTAAATTTCAATTTAATTATTTAGTTTTCAATTAATGAATTCTAAATTGTTTCTCCTATATAACTCTTTCCAAATAATCGATGCATACTCAATTTTTATTTTCTTAGTGATTTTAATTTATAAATTAAATTTTTAGACGTTTTTCTTTCCAAGTAATTATGTAAAAACTTCTTATATTTGTACTATATATATTAATATTAAAAAATATTACTCCCTCCATCCACTAATAAACATTATGTTTTCTCATTTTCGTCCACCCATCAATAAAAATTCCATTTATTTTTAATAATTTATGGTAATGGACCTTACTTTCAACTAACCTTTTTTCATCCACTTTTTACTACTCTCTCCGTCCCCTATTAATTGTCCACTTTTATTTTTTTCATCCACCCCGCATTTCACTTTTTACCATAAATGGTAAGTAGGTCACACATTCCACTAACTCATAAAACTAATATACAAAAGTGAGATACTCCATATCGCACTAATTTTTTCAACCCACTTTTATTTACATTTCTTAAAACTCGTGGCGGGATCAAAGTGGACAATTAATGGGGAACGAAGGGAGTATATTTTTTAAACTCGTGCCATGTCAAATGTGGACTTATAATCATGAACGAAGGGAATACATCCGTTTACAACAAATAGTCTAATTTTTTTATTTTGGCATATTCTCCAAAATTAATATTGTTTCTATTTATAGAAATATTTCCACCATTTTTTCTCCCCTCCTATTGTACTATATCACTGTTTTTCTTTATCTTTTCCAATAACAATAAGCATTAAAACCTGTTTCGTTCGTAGTACTCTTTTTCGTAGATAATGAGAGTATATATAGTGAAGCCCCTACTGACCAAAATTTCTGCGTCCGCCACTGCCCGCATCTATTATTCCAACTAATTAATTGTATACTATATGATTAGATCTTAAATTGTAGATTATTATTATTTGCCTATTTAATTATGTTAAGATATGGCTTTTCTTCAATTATTAGTTGCCGAATTATATTCTTTTTGTATGTGTGGTCAATGGAGGCATGGAGCTAGTTCCAACCTAATTACAAAACATCCAATAATCACGTTTCCGTAGACTATCTAACCATATAGTGTCCTAAATTATAATGCAACACAAATAATTAAAAAACCAATATATCTAGGAATATTCTTGATACAAACTTCAACGCTGAATATGAAACATTAACACTTCCTTGGGGGAAAAAAGAAAAGAAAAAGAGAATATTACACTTAGCTCAGAGAAGAAGCGAAAACATAAACACATGCATGGGATTATTTCCTCAATATAAAGGGGAATAAAATATAAAAACAAAAAAAAATACTGTAGCTATAATAATGAATAATTTAGAATCTACCAGATAATAAAAGATTGGTGGAGTAGTAGTATATTATTGGTTGTTGAACAATGCATTGAAAACAAACAAAGAATAACAGATCAATAGTGTTTCCTCTTTCTATATAAATGAACAACAAAATCACAATTTCTGGCCGATAACTTCTGTCTTCAAATCTGACGGAATGACAATTCATAGTGGTCCTATTCCTTTTAATTTTCTTTTTATAATTTTTACCTAATCTTTTTGGGAATGTCTATTTCAAATTACCACAATTTTTTTGTTTGTTGTAATGATTTTGTCAGTTTTTATAAAATTTGAAGTCATTTATTTTCCTTTTCAAGTAGTCAGTTACTTATAATTAACATTGAAGTTAGGTTGTATATAAAGTTAGGCATTTTTTGGAATCACAAATTTATACAGCCACAAATTAGTAAATATAACAATAAATTGATTAATTTATAATTTGTTAAGTATGATTATTTGTAAGAGTAGTATGTTTTAAGGTTGGTGATAGAGGTGACCACGGTTCAGAAACCGGCGGTTACAGTTTGGAACCGCCGGTTCTGGTTTTGAAAATTATTGAACCGGAATCGAACCGCGAGGGTTTTTCGCAGTTACGATTCCGGTTCCAAAACCGCCAGTTTCAGTTTCAGTTCAAAACCGACGGTGTTCCGGTGGTTTTTTACGGTTTTTCACGGTTCCGAACCGCCGGTTTTTTGCTGTTCCGGCTTGATTTCACGGTTTCGGTTCGAAAATTTTTGAACCTGAACCGAACCACAATTCAAAACTCGACGGTTTCGGTTCGGGTAAATTCTCACGATTTCGGTTCGAAACCATAATTGGCGGTTACGGTTTCGGTTTTAACCGCTGGTTCGGTAAACCTTGGGCAGGTCTAGTCGGAGATTCCATTTCATTTTTCAGTTTATTTCATCTCATTCCATTCTTCGGACACATTTGAATTTACTAATCCAATTTTGGGTGAGTGACCATAATTTACATTTGTCTTAATTGAAATTGTTGTACGTACTACAGTCCAAAAAAATCGAAGACGGATAAGTAAAAAAAATAAAACGACAAAATTAAATTACAATATAATAAAACAAAGAATTGTACTATTAAGTCGAGTTGAAGTCTTATTTCTACAAAACGAGATATGTCATAGTAGTGCTCACGGATCATCGTGCCATCTCCAAGGATGAAACGGCTTCATCCATTTGTACGTAAAAGCACTACTGACGAAACAAGTTCCAGTAAACTAGATGAGATAATGCAATAAATTTTTTGGTTGAAATCATTGAATGACTACACTATTTATAAGTGTAGATCACAAGCATAAAGGGATCATCTAGACTCGTCAAACAACGTAACTAAATCCTTTGTTGATTTTTGACTTGTGGTAAAAAAAAAATCGATTAGGAAGAAAAAGAGCAATATCAATTAGTAAAGTACTCGTAATTGACCTAGGTAATGATAATAATCATAATATGATGAGATCATTAAACATATGATTTTTTTATTTATCTATTAGGTTAAATTTTAACATCAAATATCTTTGGGAAGTATTTCCTTCCAATGGGTGATTGATATTATCATATTAACATATTACTTATTGGTTGCTAGTGTAGTACAAATTAAAGTATCATACATTATTTTGTTCAAAATTATACGCACAAATATTTCCGCGTACGTAGCATTTACACCGACCAATCATTAGTTATTAGTTATAATATAATAAAGAAAATGAGCTACCAATAAATGAATTCTTCCCTACCATGTCAATTTTGCAATTAATGCCGTTGATTTTCAAGATTCATCATATCTTGTACTATATGAAAATGCGGAAACGAGTGAAATGCTAAGGACTTTGATTAATACTCTATATAGTACTACTTTATTATTATTTTCTTTTATGACCGAAGAAAAACTCTAACCACCAATATAAAGAATTAAATACAGGAGAAGTTCAAAAATGATTTAAACTAGTTAAACAAACAAAAACTGAGGGGCACTCGTGACAAAGATAAAAGACCGGAATTCCAATACATCCATAAAAAAAAATTAAAAAGCTCAAAAAATTAAAGAGAAGTACTACTATATGAAAAATAGAAGTTATAATAACAAAGGCATATATCACTTCTACAGTTCTCTCTTTGACTCCCTCGAGTTCGTCCAATCTCTAATTTGATGAAGTACATAAAAAAAATTGATGCCGCATTATCGAATTTTATGGCAAAGGCAAAGATTATTTTAATATTAGTGTTAGTATTTAATTAAAATAGTGAAAGTTTCTTAAATAACTACTGCACTTTTTTTGGTTTTTCATTCTAGGGGCACGTCAGGTTTCTGCTCAAAGTAATATGTGATGAAGGTATAACTACAGAATTGGTGATTGAGTAGGAGTACAACACTATCAATCAAACCTGCTGCATATTAATTAGGGAAGATTTGAGTTTTGATGTCCAATTGAATACACTGTAGTATTAAATTCCTTTTCCAACTTTTCTATTCTCTCTTTCTTTCATTAATTATTTTAATTTATATTTTCGTCCATACATTTTCGACTTTTTTCTATAAATTTTTAGTAGACTTCACATTTTATTAGTAATTTTTGTCTTACACATATTTTGTTACTATAAAATTAGCAGTAGGTGTGGGAATACGGATATCGGGTATTGGGTTTATCCGTATCCAACCCGATACCCGGCGGGTATTGGATACCCAATATCCAATTTTATGGGAATGGGTATGTGATTGGATATTGAAATTTAAGATAAGTCGGGTATTGAGTAACCCGAATGGGTATTGGGTATTATCCGAATATCCAATTTATTATTTAAAGATTTTTTTAAATTAGGTTTAGCCATTTTGAATTTCAAGAGCTGGACTAATTTATTTACTAATTACAACTTACTAGGTTAACTTTCTCTAAACTTATATAAATAAGTCAATCTCTCTTACTCTAGGTTACGGCTTCTCTAAACTCTCACCTAGCATTCATCCTTTGGAATAATAATTTTGACTTTTGAATCATATTATCGGTTGCTTCTACAGTTTAATTAAATGTGTAACTTTTATTATTTTACTTACATATTGCATAACCAATTCCCATAAATATAATCGTATACTTTAAAATAAAAGTGATCCATTTTTTTTAGTTTTATACTATAAAATAAATGCAACATTAAAAATATTAGTCGATTTAAATATTTTTATATTCATATTAATATATAAAATTTGAATTTTTTTATTAGTTATTAACGCATGTAAAGAGTTGGTATTTAGGTACCCGATACGTCGGGTATGGATACCCGGGGCGGGTATTGGAGTACCCGAAAATATATCGGGACGGGTTTTGGATAGGCATTTAGATGATTTTTGAGTTTGGGTACCCGGTTTTTTCGGGTTGGGTATCCACGGATACCCGTATTCCCACCCCTAATTAGCAGTATATAAAAATAGAATTTATATTAAACTATATTTTCTACTAAATTTTACTACTACTATTACATTTCTTAAACTGAATTAGGCAAGCAGATGGAGTTTTGTTTTGTTACGTGAGGAACTCATTTTCTATTTAAACTCTTCCGAAAACAACTATTCTTTGGATCCCGCTGTGACTGACACTGCATTCATAATACATTAATCCATTTCAATTTTTCAACGCCTGTATAATTTAAGTTCTTTGTTTTCATATTGTAATCACATCGACGGAAAAAATACATGAAAGCTTCTTTTTATTATTTTCTCATTTCCAAAGTCCTTGAGTCACGTTCCACTTCTCTTTTGATAAAAAAAAAAAAATAACGCATTTTTCTTCTTTTATTTTATTTTATTTTTTCTTTTCTATATTCTCTTATTTAATAATACTCCTTATTTCACACAGCAGACTTATTTTATCATTTTAATATGTTCCATAATAATAAAGTCATTTCATTTTCTAACAAGAGTCAATGCATTTATTCTCTTTTACTTTACTCTCTCTTCATCCTTATATTTTTTTTTCATTTCTTTCTTAATACTTTTTTTCTTAAATCGCATAACGAAAATAAAAGCTTTTACGAACGAAGGGAGCATATCTTTTTTAATATCAGTCCCGAAAATAAATGACTCCCGTATAGTAGAATGGGGGATTACTAACGTATTTTAGGATTGTTCAAATTATAATTTCTACGTATAGCTTTTCCTCTGTTTATTATGTGTCGTATTAAAACGTCGTAAATAAATAAGAGCATTCGCTAAAAATTGAGAGAAAAAAAGTAAAATAAAAATAAAATTTCGATTCAGCGGTAGATAAAGACAGCGGATTGGCGGTAAGTTTAATGGTTTTCATATTTTTATTAGGCTTTTGCTGCTGATGTGGTCTCATTTTCTTTTTAATGGCCCCTAGTAAAATAGGACCAATAATTTTATTAAGAGTGAACTATAAAAATAGTTTCTGGATTATGAGTTTATCTTGCTCATAGTCTCTGAATTTTAAAAATATCGCCAGTAGTTCCTGGATTAAGGGTTTATCTCGAAATTAGTCCTTTTGGCTTTTTTTTATACGAAAATACCCTTTGATATTATTTTGAGGGGTTTGGGCAATTTGGTATTTTTACACTTTTAACATTTTAAATCTGATATTATTTCAGCTATGTACTAACTTTGATATTATTTCAAATTTATCATCCTTTTTCCCTTTTGTCATCCTTCACTTTGTTTCTTTATTTCAATATTAGATTTAATTTTACAAAATTTTAAATTTTAATTTTTAAATATCAATAAATTTTTTTAATTATAAAAATTATTAAATAACAAAAATTAATAGTTATAATCAATATTTGATAGTGTATAGTACTATGTAATCAATAAGGTATGACAACACCTTAGTTTTAATCAATATTTAATACAGTAGCTTTAATTATAAATAGATTATATAACATCATTTATTCTGAAATAAATATGCATCTAATGCAAGACTAATATAATTTTCGTTTATTAATTTGAAAACAATCAAAATTTACTAGAAAATTTCAACAAAAATACTCCTATATAAAATTTTTAGTAGGATCAAATTTTTAGTCAACTTCATAATATTTAATCACAAGCAATTATAACAACCGAACGTAGGCTAAATAGAATAACTCTTATTTTTCCATCATGATTAATATTATTTTTATGTACTTCTTCAATTCAATTGAATATTATATTAAATTACAAAAATTAATAGTTTTAATCAATATTTATAGTGTCCATGAATTAATAGTTTTCATTAAAAAATTTATTGATATTTAAAATCTAAATATTAAATTTAATTTTATTAAATTAAATCTAGTATTAAAATAAATAAAAAACAAAATTCAGTGAAGGATAACCAAATGGAAGAAGAATGATAATTTTGAAATAATATCAAAGTTAGTACATAACTAAGATAATATCAGATTTAAAATGTAAAAGTGTAAAAATACCAAATTGCCCAAATCCCCCAAAATAATATCAAAGGGTATTTTTGTACCAGAAAAAGCCAAAAGGACCAATTTCGAGATAAACCCTTAGTCCAGGGACTACTGGCGATATTTTTAAAGTCCAGGGACTATGGGCGAGATAAACCCATAGGCCAGGGACCATTTTTGTAGTTCACTCTTTTATTAATTATAGACCACTAATAAAATTATAATATAGTTTTTTATTAATTTTTTAATCGTGCTACTAGCACTTTTAGGAATCTTTTGATAAAAAATTCATGTGGTCATACAACACTCGCCACTTTAATGTATTACCAGTAATTTCGATCGATTAGGGGCATTGCATTTAATAGGAAATGCGGTGAAAATAGAATTCATTTGTATTAACATGAATAATAAAGGATTGCATTTCATTGACTAATTTCTAACACTATTACATAAACTTTATAAAGAGTTGCTAACTTGACAAAAATTTCTACATAACTTCCTGAATTTATTGTCTTTGTCAAAATACCAGTCAATTGATCTTTAGATCGAATAAATAGGCTGGATTCAATAATGTTGAATATGAATAAAAACTCAAAACAAACATTATACTAATGTGGAAAAAATCATCATGAACTCTATTCAAAGGAGCAGTTTATGAAAGTTAATCTGGAAAATGCTCAACTCATCCATTATATGAGTATATCATCTCCTGCTAAATTATAACGATTCTAGTTCTCTTGCATCGTGCTACTTCATATATAACCAATAAATTTACACCAAAAAGAGACGAAAAAAAAAAACATACAAATAAATAATCTAAGGCATCTTTCAAAATGTCATGCTATTTCATCTTCTCTATTACCAGGTTACAAAAGGCATAAGACAAAGAAAACCAGTGGTATAGTCATAAGGGCACTTACTTATACCTTAACGACAGATCGCCACAGATTCCAATCGCGCAGAGGAACTTACACAGACGGGAAATACTTGTTCAAGTTGAAGGGAAGGGAGTAGAATTCCTCACTTCGCATGTCGGTCTTGTAAGAGCGGAACTTGTCCCACCAGTGCTTGCCTCGGTCTTTCCTTACCTCGTGGTCCCTGTGCAGGGTGTTGTCCAGGAAGTACGCCAGTATGCCCGCCACGAAAGCTTCAGATGAGAAGGGCACGTTGATAATGTCGTTGAACTGGACAAAAAAAAAGGATCAGTCAAAATGAGGGAAATGCATAGGTTCAAGCAGCCCTGTTCTAAAAAGAAACATAAGTTTTTAAGTGAAGCTGATACCCATCTGCCTGAGGTGTGAACGGGGCCGAATCCCTGTATAGCTGTGTACTCATTGAAGTATTGGGGGATCGAGAAGCCCAGGAAGATAGAGAAGCCTAAGACGAATTTTGTCCGGAAACTGTTGAGGTTGCAGAACTGGAGGAAACTCACACCAACCGCACCTGTGTTGATTTCATAGTCGAAATCTAAGTTATCTCATGGATTAAATATGAGAGAATGAACTCGATGGAGTGTACGCACCAACGTATGCGAAGAAGAGGCAGTACAGAGCAGCCACAATAGGTGCTGGAATCGAAGCAAAGACTGCTCCAAATTTCCCTGAGAAGAAAAGATAATTGTTGTTGATTAAGGCCTAGATTGGCATGGGGAAGAGTTGAGATTCATCACCACTAATAATAAGTATTTTTACCAAGAACAGAAAAGAAAATCATGAATCCAGCAGATATCTGCACTACTCTTCGACTGCCAACACGTGTCAGTGCTAATAGGCCAGCATTCTCACTACATAGAAATAGAGAGAAGCAGTAAACTGTTATGGCTAAATATAAGATTTTAAAAAAAATAGAAAAAAGATATGCATAAATCGAATAACCGACTCTTACATAGATACGGATGATCCATTGCCAGTTCCAAATACCCCAGATAACAAGATAGCAATACCCTGTAGAAAAAAGGAAAATATTGTTTCCAGATAAGAATGGTACAGCAGAAGTAATTTGACAGTAAACTCTCTCTCTCTCTCTCTCACACACACACACACTTTCACACACAAAAGCAAGATTATGTTAAGAGAAACAAGTGCCCAGGAGTTGACAGTAAGATGCGATATATACCTGCCAGCCAACACCACGGCTTAGAATCGATGGGGGGGTAGCAGTTGCACTGGCATATCTGGCTGCAGCAATGAAGCCACCAGTCGACTGCATTTAAGATTGTAAATATGAAGTTATCTAAACACAAAGATTGTCGTCACAAAATCAGTAAAAGACAACTTCACATATGGGCAAGAAATTTATAGCATATATTCCAACATATAGGGATCTCCAACCCACATAATCTGAAGGAAAGTAACACTCAGAAACAAGAGCGAATCGGGTGAAAACAAACCTCTACAAGAGCAACAAAAGCAGCCATCATCATGGCAAAGGCTTCACCAGCATCAAATGACGGAGCTCCCCACTGGAAAGGATAAGGAACTCTTATCCTGCATGTGCAAGCCCAAGATAGTGACACGTTGCTACACTTAGCTAATAATTAATTACTACTCTCATGTAGCTTCTTTCATAATCATAAAGACATCCACTAAACTCATTCAATTAGAAAATCTGAAATAAAGTTATCATTTGACCACGTTGCCACTAAAATCTTAGTATTTAAAGATGAGATGAAAGACAGGATAATATCAATTTATCAGTAAACAATATGAACTTGGGTGTCATTTCTATGAATTTTTGGAAGGCTCTCTTTCCATTTATCAATGCCCATTACTTTTTCCCAAATTCTCTCTTCACCTCTCCTCTCTTCTCTGTATCTCGTTCGCCGTCCACCCTCTTTCTACCTCCCCATCCATTCCATCTACTGCACCATCTACAGTCTTTCGTTTATCTTTCTCGCTTAGTCCAATTGTTTCTCTCCCACCCCCACCCCCCATCATATCATTCACATTGGAGTACATTATTTCTTTAGAGAGCTGGGTGTAAAAATGTAATAGGAAGGCATTAGTGCCAAGCATAACCACTGGCTTACCATGGAGCAGCATCAATAAGTCCTGCACGATCAGTTCTGCAGCTTGTCTGGGTCTTGGGTGATTTTCCATTATAAGCCCCCCCTACAGTAAGTAGATGGGCATAAATCCATACAATTACCACCGAGAACAAAACAGCAAAGCGGTCAAGGATATCCTTTCCTGGTTTGACGAAGTGAACCAAATACTGCATGAACAATAAGATTGAATTTACCAGAGTGCATAAAGTCACAGATTAGTGCAATAATAAAATCATGTGGACAACAAAATTAACTGGTCTTTCAAACTTTACCTGAGAAAAGACAACTATAACAATGAGCATTGGCAGCCCAATCTCAACGCATTTGGCAACCTAAGTAAACCAAGGAAAAATATCAAATTCAAGACTGAAAGAGGATATATATCACCTAGCACTGAATGCAAGCACTTTCAGAGCATCTTTGAATAAGAGGAAAATCAGCTGTGTGTGTGTGTGTGTGTAGAAGAGAGAGAATGTGCATGGTATTGCACGCACCCCAGGAAAACCAAACTCGTAGAGCCCAAAACCAGCAAGAGCAACCAGAGGAACAGATGAGAGTGGACTCAGAAATCTGGATTACAGATAAATAATAAAGTAATGGTTCAGTAACAAATAAAACATTAGCACAATCAAATTACAGGGTAAGCATGGACTACTATATTAACTTAACAGAGTTAAGTTAGTGCCAGTTAGAAATAATTTTTTGATATCAAAGAAAATTCCATATACAACAGTTCAGTTGAGGATAAACAATATGTAGTGAAAGTAAATTTAGTGTTATTAACTTGTACAAGAACCTCATTTCCCCAACACCAAAAAGGAAGAAAAAGAAATCATGTCCCACAAAAGGAGATAAGAAAAGGGCATATGGGCATATGGATAAGAAAAGGAGACAAGCTGCTTTGACTATAATGTTGATATTAAACACTTCAACCATGGACAAACCAAGCAGAATATATGATAAAGGAATGCACCTTGCAACATTACGCCAAAGACCACTGAAACCTAGCACGATTTGAATGGTTGAAGCAACAATAAGTGCACCTTGTGTTGCCCGCATGACCTTCTTGAATCTCTGCATGTCCAGTTAGTGTTAACTACACATTAGGAAAAATACTGCTAGAAGTAAAAAAGAAATTTGTGTGTCATTAGCTGCTAGAACACAAGACTCAGTAGTCAATGCATCTTCAGAAGATTAAAAGGTACAACAGAAACAGAATCAAGAAAACGAACCGATACAGGATCAGGGTCATCCCATCTACCAGACAGGATGATTGAGATTGTGGGTGCGACGAAGGTGTATGAACCTCCAATTACAACAGGTAATCTGGTGCCAAACCACGTTTGCAACAGCGTATTCAACCCAGCAACGAACAGTAGCGTCTGAATAACTTTTGCTTTCTCCTCCTGACAGAAGACGAGTTTATCCAGATTTCAAACAGAACCGTAATGCAGTAAGTATAACTGGCTATGATCATAAAAATGCCTCACATTTCCTCCACCCATTTGGGGAACCAGGACAGTCGGTATGATGACCGTTGTGCCAAGCATCACCAGATAATGTTGGAACCCAAGAAGGATCGCCTCCGCTAAAAAACATCAACCACACAGAGTCAGAAAATTTTGCAGCCCATACCCATCAGTTCATGCACAGAAAATACACCAGGTAGTTGCAGGAATATAAATTATTTCGTACTGATATTACATCTTAAATGATGATCATCTTCGAGATATTAGACAATCTTATGCCAAATTAATTAGGGTGTATCCTACACCCCTGTGTAACCAGTAACACCAAAAGTGCTAGACAAGTTGCAGAGTACACAATCAAGAATAGCATAAGTCACCATCAACAGTGAACTGCATGTGAGATGCAGCACAAGCTGCACAGCCATAAAAGCACTCTGAACTTCAAATTTTTAAAGGAAAGATATTTAATATGGCAGTACACCAACTAGTAAGTACAAACATCTGTAAGGAAAATGAATAAGATCCCACCACAACAAATATATAGATATACTTATACAATTGCAAGAGAATCAGTATTAAGGAATATGAAAGGGTAAAGTAAGAACTTAAGCATCTCGAAAAAGTAAGCTAATGTATTTTTTTTTGTAAAGGAAAGGAATCACAGAATCAGAATTTATTTTATGCTAGTTGACCACACAAGAATCAATCAACACAGAAGCAGATATAATAAGTGTTGGAGCAAACTGGTTCCACGCAATATTCTACAAACACTTTCCACCAAAACCCAGAAAACAATAGACTTAAAGAATATACAGAGGCATAAAGTATAAGAAAAGGACTCAATCAAAACACAGACATTTCTCCAAGCTAAACGATAAAAGTATGACAATAGGGCTACAGCAAGTCCCCAACCAACCATACTAAATTTAAACACAGATGATGCTAAGAACATGACAAAATAGCAAATTAATCAGATACTGACGCCATGGGGGTGGACTTGTAATGCAGTAAGAAACTTTAGGAAGCTGATCTTTGGGCGGGTGCGGCGCCGGCTCGTCGGCCTTCGGTGGTGGACCTCCTCCTGCCATTTCTTGCTTCTTCTAATCATGAATACAAGCAGAAAAAGGGGTTAATACAAATTTAACAAAAGACAGCAAATGCAAAAGTCCCAAATCTGTAAATATCGCAGATCAAAATAACCTTAAGAGTGTTGCAAAATAACTAAAAAATTGTTTTTAGGAAGAAACCAGAAGCTAGAAATGTAACATTGAAGAAAAGTAAAGGGAAAACCTCACAACAAAAGGGCACCCACCTCTTTGAGCTAAGAGTAGCTAGAAGTAATTAAGTAGCGCAAAAATAGGGAAAAAGATGAATAAGAAGCTGTAACAGAGGAAAGGTGTGATGAGAGTGGTGTATATCTGTTAAGGAAGTGTCATTATTGCAATAGAATCAGTAATTGTAAACAGCAAAAGGGGAGAGAAAAGAGAGGCACCTAAATAGTTAAACTTTTCAAGAAGCAAAATCAAGTGAGGGTATTTGCAGTGAGGCAATGGCAATAAATCAATCGACCCCACCTCAAGAAAATGTTTGAGCTAGTGAAGAAAATGGAAATAAAGCAGAATGCTTGAGAGAAAGAGAGGATTAGGGAAAAGAGAGAGGAAAAATGTGAAAAAAGAGACACCTGCCCCAAGCAAATGCTGTGTACTGTGAATCCACTTTTTCTCTCTCTCTGGAAAAAGGAATTTGTGAAAATCAAATATGGTTTTATTTTAGTGCTTTGATTAATGTTTTTGTTTTTGTCTTGGATAAAAAAATTTAATAAGACACCTTGGTAAATACCAGAGCCCAGAGGTATTGTAATCTGAATTAGATTCATCACATGAAAATTGTTATTATGCTAGATTTAAATAGAGACGAGATTTAATTAGGGTGCAACTTCAGATTACTCTTTCAAATTTCTCCCAAAACATTAATGAGTGAAATAAGTACACAATTTCACACCATCAGTTTTTTTTAAGTTGGTCTCCCATAGCGAGGCCAACGTACTTTAGTTTAATTATTACTACCTCCGTCCACGAAAATTCGTCTCATTTTTCCATTTCCGTCCGTCCCTTAAAATTTATCTCATTTCACTTTTATCATTTTTGGTAGTGGACCTCATATTCCACTAACTCATTCCTACTCACATTTTATTATAAAACTAATATATAAAAGTAGGACACACAATCCACTAACTTTTTCAACTTACTTTCCATTACATTTCTTAAAACTCGTGCCCGGTCAAACCGAAACGAATTTTCGCGGACGGAGGTAGTAATATTTTAATTTAATTTAATTTAATTTAATTATATTCCGAGAGAACTCAGGAGAGAGTGAGAAAGAGGTCGTATCAGTTCTACTCAAATTTGAACTTCTCTCCGATGGATTTGAGACAATAAATAATGAGATAACATAAAATAAAGACTCATTAATTTCTCTAACAAAAATTTCTACAAATATCAACTTAAGCATTTAAGTATTGAACAACTACATTGCCCAATAACATGTTTTAGCTCGGAATATAAAGGTGAATATTAAAACTATAGTACAGTTATTGATAATGTTAAATTTGTATGTCCAATGCCTATTTTACCTCGTGCACTATATGTGTAGCAGAAGTAAGTAGACTAGGATAAATTAAAATTAAGCGCATAATAACTCTCTATCAAGTCATTATTCGCATCTTTTTGCGTCAGATTACAACTTTCACAACGGACGTCCTCTCCTCACACCCTCTAACATTAACTTGCAGTATTCAATTTTCAACATGATTAAATACATATTTATATAAAATTCCAACATAATTAAATACAATTACTATAAAAATAAAATAAATTTGATATCCAATAGTATTTGATAAATATTTTCCATTTTAAGAAGATGATCAATATTAATTCCACGTATATCTTTGTGGTGACTCGAATCACCAACTTATTGAGTGGATGGATAAGAAAACCCTTACCAACTAAGTTGCGCTTCATCGTCAGTTAGAATGAAATACGAATAAATTTTGCTAAATCTTAAAGTTGTTATAGAGTTCATCATAATTTACATAATAAACTTGAATATTAAATGGTAGGATTAATTTTATTTTATATAGTTTTCAAATAAACGGAATAATAGAGTAATAGCAAAAGATACTAAGTACATTATATCATGAAATTTTGAGTTAGCCTTATTATAATTGTAGGCTAATCCAAACTTTAGTAGATTTTTTAAGTAAAGTCATAAATTTCGAGTAAACTAAATAGAACGAGAACAGTGTTGTGTTGAATGTGTTACTGTATGATTTACTAATTGATAAAAAAATTGTAGTAGCCACATTCAAAAGGGAATATGGATTATTGGAATGCCCAAATAAAGAGCGTGAGACTGGAGCAAACCGACACGTTTTTTTATCGAACTTTTTATTTATCTTCTACAAAATAATTGTTTAGGCAAAGAATTTGTTTTTTCTTATTTGGCCATATATTCTTCAATTTAATTTCAATGGTTTTAAATCATAGTCAACTTCAGTATTTCTTTTCTTTAGGATAATTCCACAATGCTCATTATAGATAGGCTATGGTAAAATCTCGATGTTACACAACTTCCTGTTATTGCTATCATTCTTTTGATTGGAACTTGGAATCATATAATTCCATTTGTTTTATTAGGACAAGTTATATTATTTGATAGATGCTAAGATGGCTAATAAAAGCGTGACACCACAAATCGTTGAAAATTGTATGTTTGTTGAAAGTTCTAGCGCCTTGCGTAAACCATGTGCCACCGAAAATTAAAAAACAAAAACAAAAAGTGAAGTATTTTTTGGGAATTAATTAGAATGTGGGGGGCATTTCAAATGAATTTGGTTGGTGAATTGGCCTTTTCATGCTCATCTCAATCTTCAATCGTAAATTCGTAGGGCATATAAGTTGCATAAGCTCTACTTCGACACCTCAACTTTGTGAAACTTGCATTTAGATACCTTAAATTAAAACTTCATACATGCTAAAAAAAAGTGAACAATTTTGTATGTCATCTAACTTTTTGTACTACACACGGTTCAAATAAAAGATTATATTTTAATATCTTATACTTCATTTATTTTTCTCAAATTAATTGATATGTACTTCCACCATTCATAAAAAATAGATTTATGTCTCATTTGATTTGTCCACTATAATTAATAATTGTATATGTTAATAATAAAATTTCATCACACTATGTAGGTCTCACTTTCAACTAGTAATTATGTAAGTCTCACTTTCAATTAACACTATTTTATTCTCTTTTTTACACCTAGAATCAACCCATTAAATTTCGAATCAGCCTTAGTTGGGTTGGTTACTTATCAAGTTAAAAATGTACGTAATTTGATTAGAACTTTTCGGTCATAAATTATAATTAATGGACTATTAGAACTTTCCGGTCCTAATATTATACTGTATAATTAATGGACTATTCCTTTCAATTTGTGAATTTCGGACTCCACTAATATTTATAATTTCAATAGATGAGACGTTGAGCAGTAGTACTAGGTACTAGTACTATTATTAAATATGCATATTATACAAGTAATATGTTCAGCATGCATGAAAAAAGTAATTTGTGCAATTGCTTTTTCCTCGAAAATGTAATAAAATGTTTCAGTTCATCATGCCATCTTGAAAATTACTACTTGGATAATATAATAATAATAGGTATCTTTATTTCCTAATTCTTAGTGGTGGATAGCTGGTTTCAAGTTGTAACCACCATAAAATCCTTAGAAAGCAATTAAACCTCCTTAATGGTAAGTGTGAAATGGAGCTACCTAGATTTTGTCCCTTTGCTTACTCTCTTTTGTGTTGTTGGGCTCTACTATAATTATTTATGAATTTAATTTACTATATATGTTACCTCCTTTAAAATTATTACGGGTTAGACAGTAGAATATTCGCTTTCATTTGGAGAAGAATACATTTTTTATGTTTTTAATATTATTCTTAAAGTAAATAAAATGGATAATAACTATTTAAATTCACGAAATTTGGTCAAGGTTTGGTCTGTTCCTTAAACTTTGAAACTGATATATATTAAAGGAGTAACTACTTTTAAAGTCATAAACTTTCCATAAATTTCGGTTTTTCCCACGAAATTTATTGTCGGTTGCCATTTTTCCATGTCAGGTTTTCCGGTCTGATTCAAATTGTTTGTTTCCTATTAAGACAATGTCCAAATTCTTTTATCTTACTATTATTATCTTCGTCTTTGAAATAGCTTCGTGTTGGTACCTTGTACGCTTCAATCGGAACTTGGATGAAGAAGTTATGGCCATTTGATGAAGGTTGCAACCTTTGTGCGACCTTGTATTATCATAATGGCCATAACTTCTTCATCCGAGTTCTGATTGAGACGTACAAGGTACCCACGCGAAGCTATTTCAAAAACGAAGATAACGATAGTAATATAAAAGAATTTGGACATTGTCTTAATAGGAAACGAACAGTTTGAATCAGACCGGAAAACCTGACATGGGAAAATGGCAACCGACAATAAAGTTCGTGACATTACACGGACTTTTTAAAGTTCGTGGGAAAAACCGGAATTCATGGAAAGTTGGTGACTTTAAAAGCAATTACCCCTATATTAAATTATAAAGTTTCAGTTTTTCTTAATTATTTCGTCCATATTCCATACACAAAATGTCATTTTTTTATGATGTTAAAAATGACAATATTCCAATAAAATAATAAGAGTAATGAGAAAATAAAGGAATATAAATACTTATTTTAATGAAACACTTCATTTTGAATATCGATTAAAAGATGAGTTTTTATGTATGAATAAGACAATTGACAAAAATTGAAATTTCATAATGGAATATTCTAATTTCAATGTTTACATGATATATCAGAATTTAATAAAACTTTGTGATTTAAATTACTATTATCACTAAATAAAAAAGGTTGATAATGACTAGAGAGGCCTTATAAGATGCTTACTACTGCTATTATTTACTTTATGGCCATAAAGTGTGGACACCTTACTTTTGGTTAAAAGCTTAAATTTCCAATCAACTTTCAATTATATTTGGCTCATCCTGAAAACGCGTCAGCATAATTATTCAAATTTGATAATACTCTTTAATTATGTCTCTAGTTTTATTTTATACTCCCTCCATCCCCCATCCCATAAAAGTAGATTCAATTTCTTTATCCATCAATCTCATATAAATAGTCTCTGTCTATTTATATGAACAAAATTTCTCATTCTCTTATACGTTATCATTTTTGGGGCTCATCCACTTAATAATTTCAATTATTTTTTCTTTTATTCTTTACTTTACCCATTATACATTTATGTTATTTCCAAATAATCTATTTTATTGGACGGATAAAGTAATTATCTTTTGAGTTCATCGGGAATAAAATGTGTTGTTAGCTATTCTTGCTGCAATGGTGTAAAATGTAAATGACTAATTTAGGTTACAACCCAAACCGAAAAAACGGTCGACAAGCTCAAATATTTGGATTAATGTTATTGAAAGGCCATGAAAACCTCCAATCTACAATTTTGTGTTGGTTTAAATTAATAAAGTAACTTGAGTTCCTAGGAAGATAAACCTACCTATGTATATGCAGCAAAATGATAGTACTAATACATGAAATAATAAAATAAGTAAAAGAGAATGGAAAGAAACCAACAAATGACACTAAAAATGTGGAATTTGTTTAAATACGCTAATGAGGGCAAACGTGGAGGACAAAAAAATGACGAAAAGGGAAAAATCATTTCATTGTAAATAGTAAATAAATAAATAATAGAGCTAAAACGTTTCCACCAATCCCTCCTTCGGTCTCCATACCTAGAAAATGAATCTAAAATCAATCAGAGCTGTGAAATAAGTATATAACCCAACAAAATGGAAAGAAATTAAAACATTTTCAATTCATATATGTTCTCTCCAATGGAACATGGCTTCTTTAACTTCATACTACTGCAATTTAATATCAAGATCAATACATTTTTAATTTCTCCTCAAATTTTCTAATAGTAATAAATGTAGTGTTATGGAGTACTTTTATTTCGAACATACTACTATATGTTTCATCCCAATTCCAGCTGGAGAGAGATCCAAATAATATAAAACTGTATTTCTTCTTTAAAAAAAAATTCTAAACATTATAGTAAATAATAATGCATCAAAATTATTTTCCTAATTAACATCAATTTAAGAATTATGTGAAAATCAAATCAAAGCCCAAGCATTCTTGTATTTATCTCCTTAAACTTAACTAAAAGAGAGAAATAATAAATCGAGCTTTCATTTTATATAATTTATAAAATTCAGATATAGTAATAATAGTTTATGAGGTATTACTATGAAAAACACAAAAAAAGGAAACTATAAAAATACTGATTATATATACATGCGATAATCTGTTTAGTTTTTAAATTTTTATTGAATTTACAAGTGCTAGAATGTGTGAGTGATAAGAAGTGAAGTGACAAATAGACAGAACATGGGGTTTGTTTGGATTGTTTAATCCCTAAACCATGTAGGGACCAACCCTCAATAGCAAGTTGCTGAAGCCTTTATTTTCATGTAATACACCAAACATTTGTAGCTAGGGATATACCTTTAAATATCTGGTGATGCTTCTTTCCTTTCCAGTCACTACACCTATTTATCTTTATATCCCTATACATACTCTGAGATCACATCATCACATGGTTCGCATATAATTTCATTCTATCTTTTGGAAAATAATCCTTCCATGAACTGTGGAATTTATGATGGTATATATTATATTTATTTGTTTTTTTTGCATAATGTAAATGAATATTTAATGTTACTCCATTTTATAACCAGTATAACTTGGTTTGAATTACTGAACCGTAATTTGGCCCAACTTGAAATCTCACCTAGAAGGGCCGAAAATTAGCGTCAATTAGTTGATAAAGTCATAAATATCGCCTATAATAAGGGCTGAAAATTATTCAAAACTCACCCATCTTATTCGGTTTCTCGAATGAGAATTTTCTGGGAAACTAGCAATCTCTTAGAAGGAACATATAAGCTATTGAACCCTAAATAAACCCAAAATCATGGTCAAATGTTAATGGTTGACTCCCACTTATATTAGTATATATCATGTAGGGATCAGATCACTCGGGATTCGCTAATTACCGGGACCTCTTTATTGATTGATCTCTGAGATGGCTAATCTCAGAAATTACAAGCCAAGTACAAATGGTGATACAAGATTACAAGTAATCTAACCCACTGAGATATCTAACTATTACAGGTATAGAACCCTAATTGAAGCCCTAACTATTCCAAGATTTCAACCAATCTTGAATTCAAGTCCTTGCCCAATTAGTACCTGCACACTCAAGTAGATAGATCAGTTAACAAACGCAAGACTCAAGGAGTCTAGATCAAATTAGGAAAAAAGAGACAAGAAATCAGAGATATGTGGATATGGCTCAGGTCACAATGTGACTATGCTCTGGGCCAAGGACCTCCTCAATCACACTGATTCATCCAAAGGAGCATAGTGAAACCGTCTGAATCAGAGATCTACCAAGACCTCACTGATTGCTACCAACGTTGCCGTCTCAACATGCACAACCCCCTCTACACCAAGAGAACCTCTCTAATACTCATGAACTCACAGATCCTCACAAGAACCCAATGAAATCGCCTCCAACTTAGCAGATCCAACAAACAAGTTAGATCTAGCGTTGGACTTCGCAAGGCCACCGAAGAGGTAACCTCTGCTAGTGATTTCACCGGTTGAAACACTCTGAAAGACTCAGAGAAACACTCGAAGAGAAGATCTCGAACGAAGAAAGGAAACCCTAGAAAATCGGCAGAGAGAGAGAGAGTGTGTAGTCTCGAATGAATGAGAGAGTCGAAGAGACTCATCAGATATTACTCACAAAACAAACACACTCAATATCCAACGGCTAGGAGAGGCGATCCGCGTGGAGTTGCAACGTGGCAGCAATCCAGCCACTCTCGAGAGTAAGGCATCGACCAACCGGGCCTCAAGTCTTTGGGCCCAGAAATTAATAAGTCATTGGGCTAAACACATCCAAGCCCAAGACACCATTATTCAGATATGGTCCATTAAGTCTCACGTATCATTTCACATTTTTATCTAGAATTGATGTAGGATTCGTATCAACTATCAAACCGCTCCTTTTTTTAAATCAGACGTTTATAGATAACACACTCTACATAGCAAACTTAATTACAAGGTCCATCATCCATTTAATGCCCCTTGGATGCCCATCTTCAGTGGCACCCATTTCGTCAAACCTTCAGGTAGTCCATTTCCGTAGGTATCATCAAATTAATAAGAGCTCTAACTTTAGCCAAAACCTTCATCACAGTGTTTAACTCTTTATATGTTCTTCCATACTTTCATATTAAACCAAGGTAAACTTCGTACCAATTGGAGATACACTTGCCCTAGATTTGTGTACAAGTGCACCTTAATTTCTTTAGCCTTGTTTAACCAATTTATAGTACTACGGTTGGGCCTTTTTAGCTGATGAATAATATGTTTTCGACGGCCCAAAATATAATGGGTCGTTCTAACTTCTAACTCTTGGGCTTCATGGGCTTAAGTGTGAAAAATGAAGAAATCTTGGTCCAACAAAATATTGAGCATTTTAACACACACAAAAATTGGAAAAAAGGAATAGGAAAAGGAAATAAGCTTCGGAGTTCGGAGCTTGCAGGCTTGCAGCAATTTCATTTACAAAAAACTCTCTCGAATCTGCCTCCCTCCATCTCTCATCGCTGCGCTAAACTCATTCCTAGGTATGTCTTCTGCTGCTGTTCTAATCACTATTTTACCTATTGTTATGTGAATCTCTGCCTATATATAATAGGCTCTGTGCAAATGGCTACTGAATTCAGGGGTTTTGGTAGGGTTTAACTTTAATCCCCTTTTCTCTATGAATTTTTTATTCCAAATCACTGAATCGTTTGATTTAGTAACAATAAATTGACACAATGTCTATTACTTTGTGTCAATTTAAATAGGGTGCGGGTATTCCACTTCCAATCCTATCATTTTTGTTCCGGTCGAGATAATTTTGCCGTGTTATGCAGTGTGATCTTGATTTCGATATCAGTTGTTCGGATTGCTGTCTAGATTTGCGATTTTAGGTTATTTATTGGTTTACTTGTTTCCTGTAGGTAGTCGTTAGATTTGTAGAATACCAATGTTTTTGACGAGGGTGTTTGGGAGGGCACTCTTTGGTGCTGCAGCCCAATCCGAGGCCACAGTTTCTGCGGCTGCGGCTTATTCTACTGGTGCACGTAACCCGCTTGAGGAATTCTTTGAGGCCGATAGAAAGCCAGATGATGAGAAGCCTGTTGTCTATGGTAGAAATAATACATTTTCTTCGTACATGCTTTCATCGCTTTTGTTTTCCATTATCTTTTACTGCAAAAGGTATTCTCTCTTGGAGTTGAGAAATGACAATCCGATAATTTTGTTAAGCTGGTTGGTTGATAAGTTGAAGATATCCTTTGAACATTTCTCTCGCTGGATTTTAGGATTTTGGTCCATGTTGTTGATCCTTTTCTGCAGTTAACCTGATCAGTGACCGTGGACCGTAGCTTGCTTGTGATAAAAATAGTGAAGCCTTTGTTCCTATGAATAAAATGCAAGAGAATTGTGCATACTAGCTCCTTTAAATGAGTTTTGATGTCCACTTTTTCGTCTATTACTATAAGGTTTGTATTTTACAACATATCTACATCTCAAGTATTTTGGAAGCTTTCACAGACTCAGTTCAAAGTGAAATTTTTCGAAATTGTAATGTCCCTATTTGCACGCAGATTTTATTTAGCAAGATTTCTGTTTGTTTATTTGGAAACCTAGAAGTCATGTGTTAATTCTTTGAACAGGAAAATGTTGAAAAATGAGTTGCCTTCCAACTTTTTTTCAGGTCGGAGTTGGAAGGCTTCTGAACTTCGTCTCAAGTCTTGGGATGACCTGAATAAGCTCTGGTATGTTCTCCTGAAAGAAAAGAACATGTTAATGACTCAGCGACAAATGCTGAATGCTCAGAACTTGAACTTTCCTAGTCCCGAGCGTATATCAAAGGTTTACTTTTGCTTCACTGTTGAGTTTATACACTATTTTATGATTCTTGAATCTTGATATAATCTATTGCAATTCTCCACCAACTTCAGTTTTGAAATCTATATAGTACTATATGATATGTTGGCAATTGACTACGTGCAATTCATGCGCGTTTTTTGTCAGTGTATTAGTTGCATCTGGTAAGATGATAGCTTGATTGCTTGTCCTTATATAGGATTTTTGCTTCTCGTCGTTCTATTTCTTGTGCTTAGTTATACTTTTGATTAAACAGGTACGCAAGTCAATGTGCCGAATCAAACATGTCCTAACTGAAAGAGCCATTGAAGAGCCGGATCCTAGGAGGTCTGCTGAGATGAAGAGGATGATCAATGCCTTATAACTTCCAATTTCGTGTTCGGTGTTTAGCTGAATTCGAGCTTCTGTCCTTGATTATTTGATAGGTCCTTTGTATGAGTGCAAGTAAGTAATCTCTCAAACATTATGGATTATTTTGCTGCAGCATATCAGTCATGTTTCGCCTTTGGAGGCGTTTATAAATGGAGAAATTAAGCCCTTTTGAATTTTGACAGGCATATTATTATCTGATATGAATTCTGTTACATGGCCAATGTGTGCATTTCATACATATATATATTCATTATTAATCCCTTACTTTAACATGAGACCTTCAAATATATATACATATATATCTGATATCAGTATTTTGTATCCAATTCAGGGATGTTTGTTTGGCATGAATTTGGCCTAATTTGATTCTTGATTTTTAAAATTTTGTGTTTGTTTTTCTTATCTAAGAAAATGAGTAATCAGAATCTCAATAACAAAGAGATAATGTAACTTTACATGATTTTTATTCCATAATTTTTCTTTATTTTTTTCAATTTCAAGATTTTACTTGTTTAGCATTATTGCTTATTTGAAAGTCACGCATTATTGCTCTAGTATGGATCAATGAAAACTTGAAATTTAATGTAGTTAAACTAGAAAACTAACAAATTCAGGTTGTAATTTAAAAGAGTTCAGGGTTACGTGCTTATTTTGTACACCATCTACCATCTAACTGTTGATAATTCTTTCGACTGATGATAAACAACCGAATTTTGTACAATCAAAATATAGTAATATTAATAATTTGATGTATTAATTATATATTAAAATCATAAATATAATAAGTGAATAAGTTAAAAAGACTTATTAGCCTTTAACCTCATTTTTATTTTTATATTTGAATTTTCTTTCTATTATTTTTAAAATTTGAATTAAAGTATGCACTAAATAAAATTAATGTTTCTAAAAAATTAAAAAATATATACATAAATCATAAATATATGACCACAATATTATATACTTTCCATATACTATACATGCATCCATATATTTTAATTAAATTCATAAATAAAATTATTTTTGTTCAAATAAACTAGTTTTTGATTGTATAAAATTTGGTCACATAGGTTTGTTGAATTCTATATTCTCGATCGATACTATTTGATGATTCAAGTTTCAAAATGATGATTTTTTTTAACAATAAGTCTATGCAACCAAATTTTGTAACCAAAAATTGGTTTATTTGAGAGAAAAAATAATTTATATACACATTTAATTAAAAAGTATAGACACATATATAGTATAGGGAACGTGCATAATATTATGGTGTTTGTGTATAATTTTTAAATTATTTTTGAACCATAAAATGTAATTAGTGCATACTTTAATTCAAATTTGAAAAATAATAGAGAAATAATTTAAATATAAAAATAAAAAATTGAAAATAAGGTCGAAGACTAATAAATTATTTTTAATTTATTAACTAACTATATTTATTATTTTAATATTTAATTAATACACAAAATAGCTAATATAATTTTATTTTGATTGTACAAAATTTAGTTGTTTATGGTTACTCTTTTTTAATACTCCCGACTAGGCTACATTGTTATTATAAGGTGACAGCGACACATACTGCTATGCAATCAATTTACAGCGACACTTGAACCCGACACAATCTTTGGAAAAGTAAAAGTTTAATAAAGCTTTATTACCTAACCTTTCTTTTTTGATAAAGGTATTGTGAATAATAGCGAAAGGGCAAAACCATATTTTAAGGAAAAAGCCCAATTATATGATTTTCCCTAAATCAAATGAAGGATGCAAACATATAAAGTCAAGAGTAATTGGGCCAACAACTTTGTTTTATGCACAACTTTCCGAAAGCAGTTCACGTGGGAGATGATGATCCAGGTCTCATTAACTGTACCTAGAGTCTAGAGACAACCTTAATGCCACGTCAGGCGACAGTGTCTACCTGACTACAAACTTGATCAACCGAAATTACCCCTGGAAATATGCAACACCACCGGTGATTTTATCGCAGCAGAATGGGGCATGGATTGGTGGGCATTTATCATGACCGCTTGCAAGCATCCACTCAGTCTCTAGTAAGTAAGTTGCAATTATATACTCCCTCCGTAGTTGACCACATCCTTGAGTGATACGAGATTTTAAGAAATATTATTAGATGGAATAAAGTAGAGAGAAAAAAAATAGTTGAATATTTTAATAAAGAGAGAGGAGATTATTTCTAAAATTGAAAAGTGATCATCTTGATTGGGACAAAAAAAAAAAAAGAAAGGTGACCATCTTTAATGAGACATAAGAAGTATATTTGTATAATATAATTAAATTTATTTATGAATGTCAAATAACCGAAAAAATAATTTGATTGAAAATTTAAACATTACTAGTACTATATAATTAAAATATAATTATATACTTAAAATAAAACTTTGTACAATTTTAGTGATTTCCAAATTCTCTTTGAAACTATGCAAAAATTGGCGATACAATTATTTTGGATCCTTGTTTTGTAAGACGTGTCTTTGCATAACGATTTTTTATACAAACTTCATAAGACGTTCTTCTTCGATTCCTCAATTTCCTCATCATTTCGTCCATATCCTCTACTATCGCACTGCTTGTGGTTGGTGTATTCCTCTTTCTTTTGCACTTCGATGAAGTTTGTCGCATCAAAGACTTCTACTCAATTGTGCATCAATGCTCCCACTCGTGGCGTTGCTCGAAACGAGATCAACCTCCATGCTTGTGATGAACTTGTCGTCATAGGTCTCTTATGTCTAGCCGATCCTTTATTGTTTGCCTAATTTTCATAGGACACATCTTCTCCCACTTCATGAAATGTTTCTTATTCTCTTCCACATAGATGTGCAGTGCATATTTCAGAATATTAGGTTCATTTGCATTGCTCCTCAATTGGAACTCGACGTTGTTGTAGAGGCTTTGAAAAAATTTAGATTCTCATATAACTCATTATAAATGGGCTTGAAGTGAACTAGATTTGCAAGTAGGGCATCTAATGGGCATATCGTGTTGTAGTAACACTCCTTAATTTTTTATTTTCTCCCAAAAGCAAAAGCATTTTGGGAATTGGCGAAGACTGTATCATCAAGACATACCTGCACACTTCGAACAACGCTTAAGTTTAGTAAGTAGTCAAAAAAACTCGGATATCACGGGTGGAAATATTTACTTTATCGGCAGTCAAATGATTTCTTAATTGTCATATCATATGTAGCTCGGACATTGCATGAGGAAATGTTTAATTTATCGGGTAGATGGGTGCAGTCAAAGTAATGTATTGATTGTCATTACATTTCTACGTCCACAAAAATAGTCCCATTTGTAGATGACACGGATTTTTTTTAAAAAATGATAAAGTACGAGAGATGGAAGAAGAAATAAGAGATGTAGGAGAAAAAAGTAAAAGAGAGAATGAGAAAAGGTGAATAAAGTATAAGAGAAAAATTATGTTTTTGAAATGAAATTATTTTTCGTGGACACTTCAAAATGATAAAATAAGAGTATTTCTCACGGATAAAGAAATATAGTATGAACAAATTTACTTATTAATCCGACTTCAAATTTTAAAAATTCATATTTCCTCCATCTCAACTAAATTGAGTTGTATTTCTTTTTGGAATGCCCAAATTAAGTTGAGTTATTTCATTTTTAAATAAAAATTTTACTTTATTTTATCATCTACTTTACTTTTATTTTATTACTTTTTAATAATTTTTTTAATTTTTATTCAAAAGTTTTGATTTAACTTGAATGGAGTTTTATTTTATTATTTTTTAATAATTTTTTTAATCTTTATTCAAAAGTTTTGATTTAACTTAAATGGAGGATGAAATTTAGCCTTGGATTTAAATAAACACCTAGGCGACAGATGGTTGGTGGTAGATGGTGATCTTATCAATTATGATTACCCAGCACATTGATGATGACACTCAGAATTCAGGAAAATAAAAATAGAGAAAAAAACGCAAGTCAAATCAGATGAGTCAACTGACGAGGCGGTTTTGCAGGGCAGTCACGATATCCCACTGCCTTGGGGGTCGACATTATTATTATTGCAACCCCTGCCCGCTCTGCCCGCCTCCACTCAAACTCTACACGACGCCGTTCTCCTTTCATTTCTTTATTCTCTCTCTCTGTACCTTCACCCCCTCCCTCCTCTTTACCCCGATACTTTCTCTCTCTAATATCTCACTGCTTTCTCTGTCGATAAAAGTTCCGCAGGTTTTATTCTCTCTCTCTCTCTGCGTTCTGTACGCCGCACGTGTGAGTGTGCGATGTGCGATTTCTTTTAATCCTTTGGTGTTTGTTCTGGTTTCTATCGCTGATAGCTTGGCTGATGTGGTTTATGTTTCGATCTGAAGGTTTTGTACTCGAATTGCATTTGTTGGAGATTTGAAGAACCTCGTAAATAAGGGTTTCTGTGGAATTAGAGCGATCTGTTTTTCGGTGGCTGAATTGACGATTCGAAGGGTTTCTTTTGCTGGGGCGAATTGACGATTTGGGGAAATCATATAAACTTGTGGAACATGAGTTGGGGGTTTTGATGGATGCTGTTAATCTGGTGAAGAATTGTAATTGAAGGGTTGGATGCTTGAAATTGGGGAATCGGATGGTATAAAAATTGGGGAAAATGCAAGGTACCGTATCTTATTATGCATGGGAGGTTTCAGCTTGACGAGGATAGCTCTAGGAGTTTAAAGAGTAGTAGCAGTCAGCACATGCGGTCAGTCCCTCCATTGGCGACTGCTGATAACTCTCTGGGTGATAATCATTCTGCTATTGCTTCTTCTATCACAACCTCCACCACTGGCAATTCGTTCTTCAAGGTATTGATTTAGTGGGATTTTCATTACCTATGTTTGCTGCACCCAGTATGAGCAAATGTTTGTCTGTGATGAGAAATGTTTTCTGTTTAAAAGTGCTTTTGCCAGCATGGATTCTTTCGGTTCTTAATGTTACGCTTTGAAATGTGATGCATACATTTGTCTGACTAATGGGCTGGTTTATCTATCCGGATGAGGAAGCTGAAATTACATAGATATCAGGACAACAAATTTGATACCTGATGCACTATTGTATCCAAGTGGTCGTTGCAATTTCCATTTTATTATTTGAAACCTTGTGGACGGTCTCCCTATTATGGCTGATGTACTTTACTTGTCATTTTCTCATCTGAAGGGTTTATGTCAGGTGCATAACAGTTTAAAAACTTTTGGTGCAAGGAGTATTTTTATCAATCCATTAGATCACCTATTCATATTTGTAGATTAAGAGCACATTTATTTTATCATAGTGCTCTATTTAATCATTGGTATCTTGTAAGCACGAAAATTGCATCCCATTTATTGGCAAGAGTTTATGAGATGACATTAGGATTTATAAATATAATTTGCAATTGCTGAAAAGTAGCACACCTTGATGAGCGAAATGAAAAGTTCTACTATTATCCAGGTATTAGTAAGTTGTCTTTCTTTTTCTATTTCTTTGTACTATACGGTCATGCTTTTTTTAAAAAAATGATAGCATGGAGTTGTCCTCCCTTTCCAAGCAGAGTCTGAACTTTTTATGCATATGAAACAGTTTTATGTCATTTTGGCTTTATCTCTTTCAGACTAGGATGCTTATCTCTGGTTCAACTGTACCTCTATCTTTATTTTAATATTCTTTTCAGGACGGTCGAAAGATTAGTATTGGCGACTGTGCTCTTTTCAAACCACTAAACAATTCTCCACCCTTCATTGGTTTGATCCGTTGGTTGGCATTTGACAAAGAGAATAACCTGCAGCTGGGGGTAAACTGGCTTTATCGATCATCTGAGCTGAATCTTGGAAAAGGGCCTTTACCTGACAGTGTTCCAAACGAGATATTCTACTCCTTTTACAAAGACGAAACTCCGGCTGCATCACTTCTCCATCCTTGTAAAGTTGCTTTTCTTCCTAGAGGTGCAGAACTTCCTACCGGGAAATCCTGTTTTGTTTGTCGACGTGCCTATGACATTGGGAAGAAGTGTTTATGGTGGCTAACAGATCAAGACTACAGTAATGTTAGTTATCATATTTGAATAACTCTTCTCTATTTCTTATCCTTATTTTCATGTTAAATAATTAATGGATGTTTGGTAATGTAGGAGCAACAAGAAGAAGTAAATAAGCTTTTAGACCAAACTAGAAAAGAGATGCATGTGACATTACACCCTAGTGGTCGTTCTCCAAAGCAGACCACAACTCCCACTTCAACCTCCCAACTGAAACCAGCTTCTGATAGTGGTCAAAATAGTGGGACTTCTATACCTTCTCAAAACAAGGGAAAGAAGAGGGAAAGAATTGACCATGGTGCAGATCCTGTAAAACGAGAACGATCCTCTAGGACTGATGAAGGTGATTCTGGTCAGTGTAAAAAAGAAAGTAATTTAAGATATGAGATTGCACGAATAACAGAAAATGGTGGAGTTGCGGATGTGGAGGGGATTGAGAAACTCGTTCAATTGATGCAATCAGATCGGATGGACAAAAAAATGGACTTGGCTAGTCGTGTCTTGTTCGCAAGTGCGATGGCTTCCACTGATAAGGCTGATTGTCTCAGTCGGTTTGTGGAGCTAAGAGGTGTGACTGTAATGGATGAGTGGCTGCAAGATATTCATAAAGGGAAGATTCCCAATGGTAACCTAAAGGATGGTGATAAATCTGCAGAGGAGTTTCTTTTAATTTTACTTCGTGCACTGGATAAACTCCCAATTAGTCTTCATGCCCTTCAATTGTGCAACATAGGCAAATCTGTGAATCATTTAAGATCACATAAAAATACAGAAATTCAGAGAAAGGCCCGAACCCTAGTCGACACATGGAAGAAGCGCGTTGAATCTGAAATGATAAGCATTGATACAAAGTCTGCATGGTCTTCCAAATCACAACTTCCAGAGGCTTCTCATGGTGGAAGCATCACTCCTAGTGGGTCTGATGTTGCCGTGAAAAGTTCTATCACAACAAACTCTGCTATGAAACCTACTTCTGTGAAGTCTTCACATGGGGAAACTGCAAAGTATGTCTCGTCCCCTGTGCCTGTGAAGCAAGCTTCATCTCTTGCATCTGGAAAAGAGAACCAGTCAAGAATTTCTGTCGGGGGTACTGCTGATTCCCATCAAAATAGAGAGGACAGGAGTAGTAGTTCGAACCAGTCGCATAATTGTGGTCGATCTTCCTCATCCAAGGAAGATGTAAGGAGTTGTGCTTCTGGTTCGGGGACGGTTAATAAAGTGTCGTCTAGCACACGTAATCGAAAAATTAGCAGTTCTCCAGGAAGGTCGGCATCTGGAAGCCAGAAAGAAACAAACTCTAACAAAAATTCTTCTGCACGCAAAAGTACGGCTATACAGAAGTTGACTCACTCGGCATTCACTAGTGAAAGGGTTATTGATGGGCCTATCAATGAAGGAAGTAGTCATAAGCTAATAGTTAAGATACCGAACAGGATAAGAAGCCCCGCGCAAGGTGTCAATGGTGGATCTCTTGAAGTTCCTACGGTTATGAGCAGTCGGGCTTCCTCTCCTGTGCTTAACCACAAGCAGAATGATGATCCTTCAAAGGGAAAGAGTGATTTACATCAACGTAATGCTGTTGCAGACGTGAAGACAAGTCAAGCCAGTGATCAGAAAGACACTTTGACTGGATCAGAAGGTGCTGGGGTGCCAGCAGTTCCTCTCAATGAAGCGCAAAGCATGAGAATTGAAGACTCCAAGAGAACAATTGAGGGCCCTCCCGCAACTTTATCAAAGTTGGTGAAGTCACATTCTTCTTTCAGTCCCATGAATGCTTTAGTTGAGAGCTGTGCTAAATATTCCGAAGAAACTTCTTCTCTGTCTCTTGAAGATGATCTTGGAATGAACTTACTTGCTAGTGTGGCTGCTGGTGAGTTATCCAGATCTGATGTGGTTTCTCCTACTAATTCTTCGGAAAGAAGTATGCCTATTGCAGATGAAGTATGCAATGGCGATGTGGAAATATCTAAGTTTTCCATTGAAGATTCTGTTGCTTGTGATGGCAAACAACATGCTGGTTTAGAAGGTAGCTCCTGGTCAAATGATAGGTCACATTTGTCCAAAAATGCATCACCTGAGTTTTTTGGGGACAGAAAGTGTTCGCCATCATATTCTTCCAGAGATGTACCAGCTGGAGAAGGCACAAATGACTTTGGCAACTCGAGTACAGATTTGACAAGCAATGCTGATCTTAAGTTGGAGGCTGAGGAGAAGCCAAATAAAAAGACTGTCACTGTTCCCCTCTCCTTGGAGAAGGTGAGAGATAGTGAATCTGGTCAAGGAAATCCTGAGGAAAAGGCCACTGCCAGCAAGGTGATCTCTGATCTTCCAAAATGCAGAAGTGGTGGAACTGATGTCATGGTTACTGAGGAGAAATGCGGTACTGGTCATTTTACTACTAATGAGTGTAAGCCAATGGTTAAAGATGATGGGTTAGATCCTTTGATTCAAGGTGACCGCATCAAATTTGAGAATGAAGGATTGAGCAAGTGCAATTTCCGGCAGAAAGTAACAGTGGAAAGTCTGAAGTCTGAACCTGGAGATAGTAATGAAAAGCTGTACCAAATTGGATGGGGCCATAAATCAGTTTCTGAACCTGGTGACACAGTAAAAGTCAGAGAACCAGAAGGCATGAATGCTAAGAGTTGCAGGAGCAAATCTGAACAGCTGAACTATGATGAGGATGTTGATATGAATGCAGTCAGTGAGAGTCACAGTGCTGCTGTTGCCTGTTCGATATCACATGATCTGGACAATAATGTTGAAGAGGCCAATGTAGAAAACCAGGTGACTGTGGAACAAATTTCTCCTCAGAGAAGGTGTCCTATTTCTGTGGACTTTGAAAGCCAGAAAGAAGTTGAGTTAGCTCAGTCTGGGTCTGCTACCACACAGCAAGATGAGACAGACAATTTTGCTTCTACTGGTGCTGGCGCTGCTTCTTTTACTGCTGAAGGTGAAGCAGTTCCAGGTGCAAAAATGAAGTTTGACTTAAACGAATTTAGTACTGAGGATGTGAAATGTGGGGATTCTCTCAATAAATCATCACCTACTTCGTCAACTGATCATATTAACTCTATAACGGATGGAAACTCTCCATCTGTTACTATAGCAGCTGCTGCAAAAGGTCCATTTGTTCCCCCAGATAATGTATTGAAAAGTAAAGTGGATCTTGGCTGGAAGGGATCTGCTGCTACTAGTGCATTTCGACCTGCTGAACCCAAAAGATGTCTTGAAATGCCTTTGGGTCTATCTACTGTGTCTTTCTCTGATTCCTTGACCAGTAAGCATGGCCGTATTTCACTGGATTTTGATCTGAATGTACCGGATGACAGGGTTCTCGAAGAAATGGCTTCTAGTGGTTCCGCTTTGGCAGTTGGCTCAACAACTGAGTCAGCAAGCAATTGTGTTCATGAGGCATCAGATTCTTTGCCTGTTCGTGGTTCTTGCAGTCTGGGTTTTGATTTGAACAGAGTTGATGAAACGGATGATATTGGGATCTGCTCCACGAGCAGCACACGTGATGGGAAGCCTTCTATGTTGCATGACAAACCAGTAGGTGGTTTTCATGTTCAGAGGGATTTTGATCTCAACAATGGACCGGTGGCTGATGATGCTGGTGTGGACCAGTTCATGGGTAATGAACTAGTCAATGGTAGTATAACATCGCAGCTGCCTTCTGCAGGCGTTAGAGTGAACGGTCCAGTGCTGAGCAGTTTCTCATCATGGTTTCCTTCAGGTGGTACTTACTCTACAGTAACAGTCCCATCAATATTACCTGAACGACTGGAACATCCCTTTCCAATGTTTCCACCTGGTGCACCCCAGCGAATATATGGCTCCGCAGGTGTCAACCCATTCCATACTGATATGTACCGTGGGTCAGTGTTGTCATCATCACCTACAGTGCCTTTCGGGACTAATTCTTTTCAATACCCAGTCTTCCCCTTTGGAACTTCTTATCCTCTCTCTTCAACTACTTTTTCAGTCGGAGCAACATCATATGCTGATTCTTCTTCTGGTGCAAGGCTTTTTGCTCCTCCAGTAAATACACAATATCTGGGTCCCATTGGCTCTTTTGCATCCCAATTTCAAAGGCCATATATGGTCAGCCTTCCTGACATTAGCAATAATGGTGGGCTGGAGAGCAACAGAAAGTGGGTTAGACAGGGTCTTGACCTTAATGCAGGTCCTGGGGTCATAGAAACTGAAGTCAGGAATGAAATATTGCCTTTATCATCTGGTCAACATTCTGTTGCCAGTTCACAGGCACTGCAGGAAGAGCAGGCCAGGATGTTCACTATCTCTGGTAGTATTTTGAAGAGGAAGGAGCCTGAAGGGAGCTGGGATGAAACCTTCAGAAATAGGCAGCCCTCGTGGCAGTAGATTGTAACATGGAATATATCAGTTGCCAAAATGCTGTATGTTTTTCTTAGTGCAGTGCGTAATAAATAATAGCTGATGTTTGGGAGAAGCTAATTTGAATTTTTGTATGATATTAATGTTTAAATCTTCAGCAACACCTTTTTCAGTTTATAATAGTTGAGATGGAAGTTGATCTTCATGCTTTTGACTTGATTTATCTACCGAAGGCAAGGTGTTTTTCATTTTTTTTGTTTTGGAGGATACATTGTCTCTGGAGTATAAGTCTTATCTTTGAGCACAACAACATGTTTGTATTGTTAGGATTCAGTTGCCTGCGGTCAAAATCACTTAATGACATAGAACCCCTGGGCCCTGAGTGACATGATCCTATCTGATTGAATTATTAAGCACTTCTCATGGAGCATGTAACACCCTACAATTTTACTCTTTTTTTTCACGTGACTCTAATCCTGGTTAAGCTACCAGTGAAGCTCTCAAGCATTTGAGTTGTTTGTTATATTCTAATTCAACATGGAATTTCATTACCATAAAGCTATATTGTTGTACGTGGGCTATAACCTATTTTGGGGTCATCAGATCATACTACATATATGGAGGCAAGGAATTTATATTTCTACTGGACTATGATTGGATCCTATGTATTATTTTTCTTGTTTTGGCATATATGAAGCTACAATATTGGAAACAAGTTGATATTCAGATTTATTATCTACGAGATGTATCGGTGGTTTATCTTATAGCCTCATATGCACCCATGTGACTTGTGGATGGACCATGTGGGTGTTCAGCATTGTCACATCACATGAAGTACTGATTTTCATCATCCATCATTGAATTTGTGGTAAGCTTAATGTGAATTATTGTTAGCATTTAGAGGCTTTCAAAGGCGTAATTGTGAGGTAAAGATTTTAATTCTAGGAATGTATGGCTTCTAATTATTGGAAAAGGTTTACTAGAAGTGGATAGGAATACTCTTTCCTATTCAAACTAAATTCTAATTGCAGGCAGTGATTTTTCTACTTGTTTAATGCATGTTGCAAATTTGTGTTTTCTGAGGCATTAGGTAGCATAAACTATAGGGGAAAGAATCAGTTGAAATTTCACAATCATATTTTTATGTTTGTAAGCTCTCTTATGATTTCTCAAATAGTGATTTTATGTCTGTTATGGTATCATGTAGCTTAGGCTGTGGTAATTTTTTTAACTGGTGAAGTATTCCACTGCCATTTCCTGTGTACAATACCGATGTAGACCTTATTTATACTGTTCTAATTTGTGCAACCGTAGTCGTGTGGGACTAGTGATCTCTCTTTTGTGGTTAGTTAACTTATTCATTTGATTTAATTGATATTTGACCCAATTAAACATCATGTGGTGGTTACTTTTAGAATAGATTGATGACTTGAGTAGATTTAACGTGTTCATAATCCCCCGCACCCCTCCAATCCCCTCACCTGTTTGTTAGGTCTATGCTGCAGTGTTTCGTGGCTTTTTGCTGTTGTTATCCCAATTGTAGATATTGTTGCTGCTGAAAGCACTAATTTTGCAGCCTAGTTTTGGAAGGTTGATACGCTGAGAATGGATTTCGACCATCCTGAGAAAACGAGCCTTGGTCATGCCTGTTAGCATTTTTGGCCTGACTTTTTTCATCTTTATACCCCATACATATGCTGTGTTAGACCTTGGCATAATTTTGACATGAAAAGGCTTATGATCTTGCTCTTGAAGTGACGGCTGACGGGTTTCATGTCTTATGTTTCCATTTTAGCCTTCACAAGGTAGTAGTGTTCCGCGTTGCTAATATCCTGATGATGGAAATCTCATCGCCATGATTTGTCTCTTTAATACCCCTCCCCCCGTCACACAGTGAGCACATTGATGTATTCATGTCATTTAGAGTTTCGTTCTGGCTTATTTCTCTTGCTCTCTTCTTGTGCCTGTTATTAGGCTCGGGTTTCTTATCTGTAACTCACTAAATTGCAAGGAATTCTTCGCACTTGTGCTCAAACCATTTGATTATGCCACTTAGTTGATGACATCATAGTTTTCAGTTTACTTAAATTTCACTCAGGCTTGACCCAAATGGCAAATTTATAAGTTTATCAAAAGCATTTTTCTAAGGTGGATGGCAATTCAAGATGACACGCATGATTTTTTCATCAACTAAAATTTAAACCATTCGTGTTGTATACTATAATATGCACCCATAGTCAGTGTAGTAGTTACTACTAGGTTTTAACATTACTCCCAGAAAAAAAAATTAGTATCTCGGATTCAGTTCTGCCTAGATGAAAAGAATTGAGCACGGAGAGACTAGCCTATCACACTAATACTAGAAACAGCTTTCCCCTCGTTAGCGTGTGCACCCGATGGAACTCTGACTCGAAGCGTGTCATTCCTGGTAGTCTGTTCTTCCACAGAACATATTCCTGCAAAATCGGAGGCGTAATGTTGGTGAAAAATAGGTACTAATCAAATTGAGGGAAAAACAAGATAAATTGATAGTGTACTTCCTTTTCAGTGAAAACATGAAAGCACTACTATCTTGTTATAACACTTCATTCTATATAATTAAGCTTATTAAATTCTTACAATAAGCCAGTTAAGTAAATACGATACAATCATACAAGCAAAACAGAGCATTTAGTTCCGTTTGAGCGTGTGAGGTACATGAGCCGATATACGAGGATTCATGTATTAACGTTATATGAGTGCGCAGGTAAGGTCATGTACTCACAAAAAACATCCTTTACGTCGGTTCCTTTTCTTCTCCTTCTGCTTCTGTGGTGGCTTGATGACTACTCTAATAGCAGCATCAAATACTACTTTCACATTCTGCACATTGCAAGGATAGTAGAGTGTCATTGATCCACCACTCAACATTTGGAGATCATGAAAAAGATAACAACATGAATTTGGTGGGGAGGTTGTGACAGTGGCTTGACATTGCAAGACTATGGCTCTAAATTAGTATGCTTTTACCGTGATATTCCATCTTCGGATGTCATAACCATGTCGATACTTTAAAACACGATTAATATTACTGTGGATGGATTTAAGTGAATCTGGCTGGGAGCTCGACATATATTTTTTTCCAGAGAGGTTCCTACTACATATGATATTCTAAGAATTGCTAGATTGTGAAGGAAATCCCATAAAGAGAATCACTTTACTTCTATCACATATTCTACCTGTTGAGTTTTTGAACTGCATTCGATATAGTAGGCAGCGCCAATTTGCTTCCGGAGCTCCTCCCCCTGATCATGCATAACCCACCATCGTTTCAAGATGTGAACAAAGCACAACAGGCATTAGTTGGAAATGAACAAACACATACCTGCGCAGTGGTAACAGGCACCAATCCAGGGTGATCAGCCAAGTAATGCTTATCCTCGCGAAGATCTGTTTTTAGTATAAACACACTATTTTCTTTCAATAGATAGCGTAAACAGATGAACATATGCAGCATCGGTGAAAGAAATATGAAAGCATGCAGAAAAGGTTTTGAGTCCCTCACTCCATGCCCACAACATATAACACAGAGAGACAGAGGCAGCACAGTAAGAATACTGAATAATGTGTAACTGAACATTCTCATTAAGAGTTGCCTACAAGAACAAATTGAACAATTTTCTCAACACAACATACCTAGTTTGGTGCCAACTAAGACAATTGGAACCCCAGGAGCAAAATGGTTGAGTTCAGGGATCCACTGCCAAAATAATGACAAGTTAAACACTTATTCAAGAAAGGACGTACCCAAAAAGCTTATACACATCTCACTGCTCTACGTTGAGATTCACCTTCTTAAATATGTTTTCGTAGCTCGCACGACTAACTAATGAAAATGCCAAGACAAACACATCCCCTCCTCTGTAGCTCAGAGGCCTCAACCTATTGTAGTCTTCTTGGCCTGTTAACAAGATCAGACACCACAAAAACTACTTTATCTTCACAACTTCAAGAAATGGTTTCTTCTTTTCTCAAATGGAAATCAGGAGGTTTCATGTTTTAAAGACATATTTAACCAAAAGTTCAACTAATCTCATGAATTACCTGCTGTATCCCAGAGGCCTAAGTTGACTGTAGTTTCTTCAACTACCACATTTGCACTGAAATTATCAAACACTGTTGGTATGTAGTCCTAATATCCCCAACAACAAGATTAAAAGAAATGAAGTTAGAAGACTCTCCCAATATATCAAACAATCAGAAAGCTAAGATTGCTAAGTAAGTAGTAATCCCCAACCCAGATCACGAATTTCAAGAAAGATACCCTTTTGTCTTTGCATAAAAGAAAAGATGATATTAAAATAAAAAGCTGCAAATCCCAGAACTCCCACTAACACCAAAACATAGAGTATTTATCAACCAAAACAATCTTTCCAGCAAGAACATACTGTAATTCATTGACTACAATTTGGAGAGAGAGGAGAGGACTGACAGTGGGGAATTTGTTACTGGTGTAGCAAATGAGCATACAAGTCTTGCCAACAGCACCATCACCCACAGCCACACACTTGATGAATCTTGAAACGCTTGCAGGCATTGTAGCATCACCGTACACACACACACACACACACCGGTATTGAAGAAAAGTGTTGAAATGGAAGTCAATGACAATAACCAAGAAAGCCTTGAGTAAAAAAATTAAACCTTTTCACGGCCCTGGTAGTTGGAATGGTTGGGGAATCAGCCTATATTATATTATATGGGCCTTCATGAGAGAGTCAACCAAGCGTAGGTCACATGATACTTATCAACACAATAACCTCTTCTACTGACAGGGTTGTTGAAGATTGTATATTAGATTGTAGATTGTGGTAATCAATTCTTAATCTGTGGTGCTTTAAAGACTGCCATTTTTGCCTCTGACTCATAATTGGATTGTTGCGCTGAATTCTAACTCTGCTAAATATACCTAAAATTTGATTAGATGCGCACATCTATATACAATTTCTATGTGGGGAGAAACTGAAACATTTGTCTGACAGAGTGACAGTATTAAGAATCCCATCAAATTTCTGGAACTGCCTCATTAGAGAGTGGGCCCGTCTAATTAAGTTAACTTTTTATTACTAGTATTATTCTTGTAAGATGGTTAGGTATAGTGGAACTTAATTTTTGTAATTCATTACGTTGAGATTAGATGGTATGATTGTTGTAATTTTTTCTTTTCTAAGAAAGAGGAAATTGATTTTTAGAGAAAGAATATGGTCATAATTAGCGGATCCAGGGTTTTAGGTTTGGGGGTACGATAAATATTATTGCGAGTCAGACACCTCGAAGTACGAGTAACAGTTAGCAAAATTTTAGAGCAGTTCAAGTCATCTCAGTGCATGATATTAATGCTCGTTAAAAAGCAATTGACTTGGATGATCGATTTTTTTTAATATAGTACTATTAGTTAGGTTTTAAATTTAATAATAATATATTTAAGTAATATTTATTTATTTTTTTAATATAGAAACACATAAAAAAATAATATTATATAGATTAGTAGTAAAATTCATATTTTGCTAGTCAATTTGATGTATAGAATTCAATAACGCTAAAATAAAGTATGAAATCATTCTTAAATTCAATTCATATATACTATTTATAATTTTATATTTTAAAAATCTAATATTCCCTTATATTTTCAAATTCATAAAAATACTCCATATAAAAATTAAAATAAGAAATTGTTATTTGCGAAAATTTTCACACATTTACACAAATCAAAACCAACAAGCAAATCAGAAGTGGCCCCCACCTCATATGCAAAGGCGCGTCCACTCTCTCTCTTTCACTTTCCCCTAATCCCTCCCCCTTTCTGTGAAAAATGAAAACTCAAAAAAACAGTCTGCAAAACTTATTTTCTTCCAATTCAAACAGCTGAACATGGATTTAATGGCTATGGCGGATGTTTTAGAAAAAATTTGGGGGTACAATCGTACCCCTCGTTCTAAGCTGCGTCCGCCACTGATGGTCATTATTGTTGTTTCAGAAGGTCCCAAGATTTATGAAAATATTATATATTACATTTTGCAAGAGATAGAGCTCATAATTTTATTTTATTTTTTTTGATTTTTTTCCTAATTTTTTGGGAGGGCGCATGCTTCTTGAGTTGCTTGTATTTGTGTATTTGTGAGCATATTTCTGATAATAAATTATATTTAATGCATATTTTCTTAATGTAGCACAAAATCAAGACGGTAGATGAGCAGGGGCGGACACACGTGGAGAGAGGGTAGGGCTTAAGCCCTTACCCAATTTCTTTTTTTTTTAAATTTTCTATTTTCAAATTTTTCAAAATTTGGAAAAATAATGTTAAGCCCTTACCAAATAATGCTACTGAAGACAAAATTATCTTGTGATGAAGAATTGTAAGGGGCTGAAATTAAAGAAGGGGGAAGTAAAAATCTGCAGAAAGAAAGTGTAACAATGGTGTCTGGCAGCGTAGGGAAGAAGATAAAGAAAGTGTAATTTTATAAATGAATTAATTAATTATAAAAGTAAAAGTCAACCTTACCACACTTACCCCACTTTATATGTACTCGTTTTTAACTTTAAAAAATAGAGAACGCATTTTATAGAAGTGCTATCACTTTTTTAAGGTGGGCACACGTTTTTATTAAAATTTTAAGAAGAAGTGGGTACACGGTTTTGGGACTTTAAAAAATCAAAGGAATACAGAGGGTTTGAGTTTTTGAGACTTTACAGAAATTAACATTCAAATTTTACATAAATTGTGAGGTAAAGAGTTTATTAAAGTTGTTAATTTTATATTTTACCTTTTGTCTTTTTAAGATTTTTATAGAATAGTTGCAAATTAAAAAAATGATAACAATGTTAGTTGCGAGCTAATAGTTGTGAATTGTGATTGTCTAATATATAGAATACAATTATGTTACGTTGACGTGGGTGTTGATAGTATCTTATTGATATAAACTAACGAGAGATGAGTGGATAAATGACGTTTTAATTGTGTATATTGAGAATGACCTGTTTTTAACTATTGATAACGAACGAATCGTACAACGTTTTCAATTAATGAGAACACGTAAAATTCAGTTGTCACCGCTTTAGAAGCTCTGACATGTTCTTTTTATTAAATACTCCCTCCGTCCCATAAAAATATAGGCAAGGGATATAGCATAGGAATGAAGACAAAATTGGTAACGTAACAGAGAAGAGGGGAATGATAGTTAAAGTAGTATTAAGTGGATAGTGGGACCTACATTATTGAATTAATATAACTTTACAAAAATGGAATGCACATATTTTTGTGGAAGAACGGACGAAAATGGAAAATGCATATATTTTTATGGGACGGAGGGAGTATATTTTGCACTAGTTCGTATTAAATATATAATGAAGCTCAGCCCTTACGGCCAATTTTTTCTGCGTCCGCCCCTGTAGATGAGGACGGCTAGCCATTAATTATCCTCTACTATAGACTTAGACTAGTCAAGATAACGTGAATCTTAGGGATTCAAGACACATATATTTGCCCCGGACTTGCTCTTGTAAATATTTCAACAACCCAACAAATCCCAACAAGAAATTAAACAATAAAAATGGTGGAAAAGGAAGAGGATGGAGGTGTTATGATTTAGATAGATGCTTGGAACCTATGGAAAACAATGAAGACAACCCAAGGTAACTCTCACCAAAGCAAAAATCTAATGGCTCCACAAAACTAGCAACACAAGAACTAGAATTGCATACCTAAACATTCAACCTAAGCCCGACAATAGATTGGAATGCAACCACAAGGGATTTTGATAAATCTTCAAATGAAGATGGGTGCTCACAAATGGAGTCTTTGTTCTTCAACAATGTTAAAAGTCTAATGACAAAAACCCTAGACATGGGTATTTATAGTTGAGGTTAAAAGTGCAAAATAAAAGAGGAAAAAAGGAGCAAAAATCGCAAGTAGCACAAAACGCCCGGGTCGGGTGTTTTTCCTCTCCAGGCCGGGCAAACTCTCTGTGGTCGGGCGTTTTGCTCGTTCGACTGCGCGGCTTTTGTAAAACGACCATAACTTTCTCATCCGAGCTCCGATTGAGACGTGCAAGGTACTCACGCGAAGCTCTTTCGATGGAGAAGACAATGATGGTCTTTGAAAAGCATTTGGACATCATATGGATAGGCGAATCTTTGCTCGAATCTGACCCCAGTTGCGGCTTGACTCTTTGTCACCTCTTCTCTTCACTTTCCTTGGTTTAGCGCTACCCGGATTCGTATCACAAGATTTTGATGCCTTAACTGAAGTTGTACATTTGTACCCCATGTATTTATGTGAGTCCTTGCAAAAAGTTGAAACCCAAATTCCAAGGCTCCTCCACGTCCCGATCCAACAGTATTGTGAGAAATATTCATTTAGGGTTAGGGTACGCAGTGATCCTTACCCATTCTTGCAACTTTATCCTTTCAAAACCGACTGTGTAGAATAAAATAAAAAATTATTAGTAAAAAAAAAAACAAGGGATTTAAGTTGGGATATTCCAATCAGATTTTAGGGTTAATTTTATTCAAATTACGAGCTAATCACACTAAAATATTTGATTTCGGGCTAGCATGGGAATATGCACATATTTTATACTTGGTGTTTTCAAGCCTGAAAAAAAGTCTTTAAATTCGTCCATAGTGGCCTCCTTATACAGAAGGAAGAGAATATGCTTAAAAGGCACTAAACTCAAACTATTGATCTTTGTAAAATTGAAGTAATATTGGTCGGATTTTAAATAATGTAACCCAGAGTTTCAGGGGAATGTGAATGAGATATAGGTGTTGGCGCTTTTGATGGAGGTGCAATCGATAAAATTTGACGCTTGAATTCGGGAAACTGCAAAAATCGTTGCACGTGATAGTTCAGCGGAACAGCCAGAGCACATGCGGCCAGTCCTTCCATCATCGACAACGGTATCTGCCGATTCTCTTCAATGTATTCATTTAGTGGGTTGTAAATTTATGCTGTTTCTTCCTTGTCCCATTTGGGGTGTTTACTTGTGTCTTTTGGAGTATTTGCTATGATTTTGCTGTTATGGGTGTAAATTCTTCAGCCACATGACATGATTATTTGGTGGATACCGATGAATATGGTGTTGGCCATTGTCATTTGGATTAAGTTGTTTATAGCTTTCCCTTCCTTTGCGCGTTCAAATCCTTACTATGGAAAAAGCTTGGTATACTATGTATGATGACATTCTGTCTAGCAGGGTGGTTGGCATTTGACAAAGAAAAGCGATTGAACCTCGGTGTGAATTGGTTTTATCGATCATCTAAACTGTAGCTGGGAGAAGGCCATCTGTCGGACACTGCACCAATTGAAATTTTATATTCCTCTGCACCTGCATATTTGCTTCATCCATGCAAAGTTGCATTTCTTCCTAGAGGCGTCGAGTTTCTTTTGTTTGTAGTATGACATTTCAATCAAGCGTGTGTGGTGGCTAACCGATCAAGATTGCGTTTTGTCAGTCATCATAGCCAGATTATGTTTCTGCTTTTCTTTTCCTGTTATGTCTTCTACATATATATAAATTTTTTATTTTGCTAAGGAGGGGAATTATTGAAATATACTACTCCATATCATTGTTATCATCATCTCCTGCATTGCCATACCCATCCGCTCCTTTCCTTATGGGACCTTAACTGCTCTCCCATTAGCCACATTTTCTGTTGGTGTCTCCTCATATGTAGATTCATTCTTCTGCTGCAAGCCCATTTGCATCTCCAGTAAATTCACAGTATCTGGGACCTATTGGTTCAATGACATCACTATTTCAGAGGCCATATATGCTTAGCTTTCTTCACATTAGTAATAGCAGTGCACTAGAGAGCAACAGGCAGTGGAGCAGGCATTTGGACCTTAATTCAGGCCTTGGTGCTGTGGAAAGCGATGTTTGGGAGGAGATATTGTCTCTTTTGTCGGGCTAGGATGTTTGCTGTTTCAGGTGGTATTTTGAAAAGGAAAGAGCCTGACGGAGGATGGGATAATGAGATATTCAGACGCAAGCAATCTTCATGGCAGTGGAGCATAAACATCTGGAACGTAACAATTCATAGAATCCTGTAAGTGTTTTTCTCTGAATTCCACTACGAAACACTAGTTGATTTGGGATGGATTAACTTAAAGTTGTAATAGGCAACTTTTAGTGCAAAATCATTGTTAGATGAAGAGTTTGCTTGTAAGTGGTGCAAATAATTGTCCTTTACTGCTTTGATCTGTGTGCCTGAGTTGAAACTTGCCTCTGTTCTCTCAGTTTATTTGAGAGCACTATCCAATTAAGTACAAAATTGATTTTGGAGCTTGAGTTCACTGTATGGGCTTTTTGCAACTTCAAATGCAGTCAATAAGCTGCTGCACCATGCTTACCTTGACTAAAATATAAAGTTATAACTTACTACATATCAAGAGTATATTAGGTTTTTATATTTATTATAATTACATTGGTTCTGGTCCTGCTTCTGTTCCTGTTATGCATCATCTGTGCATGGGCTGGATTGAGATGGTGATTTATAACATAAATTTCTGTGTTTTAGTATGACAAAGTTAGTACCTAAATGGACAAAAATTTTCCTTAGTTCACTTAAAACTCCTTTGGCTGATATAATGGTTTGATTTTGTACTCATGTGAATAGGGAATGGAGGAGGCTGTCAATGTCATGAGGTGAAGTGCTGATCCTCATCTGCATTGCTGTAACTGGTGATAAGCTTCTCTCCTCATGGAATGCAATAGATTATATTAGACAGCTCTTTTTTTCAGATTGATGATCATCAATCAAGGCTTCAGTTACAGTCACATTAAGAAAATATGATATGGCTAACATGGGTAACACATGAGGGTTAACTTGTAGGTGCTGCATCTGTATTATCATTTGAATGTGTTAGTTAGATGACTGCATTAAGTAAAGACTCATTTTTGGGGAATCTAGAATTTGAAGTGACCGAGGAGGATTTTAACATATTAGGACTGATGTACTGCTATATTTTAAGGAACCGGTCTTGCAAGTGAAGTTGATATAGGGTTTTTCTTTTCGTGGTTTCTGAAGAATTTACTATTATCTTGATGGATTTTCTTCAGAGGATGGATGGCTTGTGCTTGTTAGTAGATCTTTTATGTCCAAATCCCATCCTCAACTTGCTACAGTTATTTTATGTTGTCGAGATGAGTTATTTTTCCCATTTGTAGCTGTTCTGCAGCTTGTGCTTGATTTGTGCTGTATAACTGATACAGGTTAAATTCTGCTTGAATTTACTGCAAGTTGTTTGTGGTGGCAAATGTACCAAAGAAGGAATTTAAAATAATGGTTCATAATTGGCCTAATTGGAGAAAATATATAATGCGTCTCGACTGGCAATATATCACCCGGATTATTTGATGAGATCAATTACGAGATAATCATCTCTCATTAGAATGTTGCTAGAATTTTTTTTTGTCCGAGCTTCTTCATAATCTTCCCTGAGATGCAAACTGTATAGCATCGACAATGTAGAGTAAGTTAGACTGCTTCAACAATTAGAGCCAAAATATGAATACTATTCATATTCTAATGGTATCACCTAGAGTTTTGCAACAGATTGTTGTCTAAGCTCTTTCCTCAAAATCTTTCCTATAGGTGATCTGGGTATTTCTCTTGTAAAAATCACCCTCCTCAACCTTTTGAACGGTGCAACCTATTTACACAGTAAAAAACAGAATTTGAGTAAGTCCTCACCATATTTGTGATAGAATGATTTTTAATGGTGTTAGACATTATTGCCATTGATCTGGATTTTTACATTTGACTAGATGAAGCAAAAATTTATGAAGTTTGCTGATATATCTGATAAGGCTCAAGTTATTACATGTTGTTGGAGACATCTGAATTACCTGTTGTGCAATAAACTGTTGAACTTGTTTTGTTGTTAGTGAACTCATGGATGATCTCACAATATATGCTATTGGAATTTCGCCAGCTTCAGCATCACCTAATCTTCATGTTTTTCAACTCTTAGATTAGATATTTATTGCATATTATATGAAGCCAAGGCTATGATTAAAGGTACATGGTTTGGGTTGTTTGCTGCTCACCCTATAACAGCAGCGTCCACTATTTCAGGATGAGTGAGAAGCAGATCTTCTAGCTCTGAAGGTGCAACCTAAAACAACCACAGCATCACCAAATGTGACAAGTAAACAAGAGTTAACAACTCTCTCCCTTACCTGAAAGCCTTTATATTTGATGAGCTCTTTTACACGGTCTACAATATAGAGTCGACCCTCGCCATCAAAATAGCCAACATCTCCTGTGTGCAACCAGTCTTCCTCATCTATGATTTCTGCGGTCGCCTTGTGGTTGTTCAAATAGCCTACAACAAGTCAACAACCATTAAACACGTGGCTCATAGATGTTGAGAGGATCAGGCATACCTTTCATCACCAGGGGGCCTTTAATCCATATTTCACCTTTCTGAAAAGGAGACAGACGTTGCATAGTCACTGAATCGACTATTTGAGCTTCAACGCTGGGAGCAAGTGGCCCTACAGAGCCTGGATGAGGTGAACACATTCTGTTTTCGAATGAAATAACACCTGATGTTTCTGTCATGCCATAGGCCTGTCAAAAAGCTCAACTTCATATTATGATTAACAAACTAACATTAAAAATTTACACTTTTGATTTTCAGGTAACCTTGTACTACCTGACATACAACAGCTTGTGGAAAAGTCTTGGAGCATGCTTCTATTATCTCCTCCCCTAATGGAGCTGCTCCAGAAAGAATCTCCTTCAACGTTGAAACGTCGTATTCCTTCACCATGTCCTGCTTCTTGATGAGCTCCAAAACTACAGGGGGCACAACGAACATGTGTGTCACCTTGTACTGTTCAATAGCCCTCAGCATAGCATTCATCTCATACCACGCCATTACCACCACCGTGTTCCCTCTCTGCAGCTGTGCGTAAACCAGAGCCGACAGTCCAAAGATATGACACATGGGTAAGAAGCAGAGAAAGACATTCCCTGACTCCTTATTTGCTTCTTGATCTGATGTCATCATCAGGGCAGATTCCATGAAGTTCTTGTGTGTCAGCACAGCTCCTTTGCTAGCTCCCGTTGTCCCCGATGAATACAATACTGCTGCCACGTCACTCTGCATCACATCTGGCAACGATGTGGTTGGTGTCGACCGGATCAATTCCAAATAGCTATGCAGCATTGGATTGTTTGAGGCACTTTGGTTTAGCAGAATGCAAGGAAGGTTGAACTGTTTGATTCTATCATAAAGTTGATGGACTGTGATGATCAGTTTGGGATTGCTGTCTTTGATCTGTTTGGCAATCTCAGCTGCTGTGTATTGTGGGTTCGAGGGGATGACAACGGCCCCAACAGCCACCACCGCGAAGAAAGCGACTGGGAAACGGATGGAGTTTGGAGACAAGATTAGGACGGCGTCGTTTTTGGAGATGTTAAGGTTGAGGAGGGCACATGAGAGCCTTAAAACATGAGTTTTGAGGTTGGAAAATGTTAAGGTTTGGGCAGATTGTGCATCAATGAGTGCAGGTGAGTTGGCAATGGATGAGATTTTTGTGAATAGAAATGGGATCATTGAGACTTTGGGGTGGTGGGGAAGAGAAATGGGAGACCTTGGAGATCGGTAGATACCATCTTTGCCATATATTTCATGTACATTAGACATGGTTTTGTTTGGGTTTGAATAGGTAGTGAGTGAGTTCTGTTGTTAAAAGTTTCTCTCCTTGCTTTCTCTATTTATAGTTATGTTTCAATCCCTCGTTACAGGATTAACTTGAGAAAAACAAATACTCCCTCCGTCCTATGTTACTTGAGTCGTATTCTTTTTTCGGTTGTCTCAAATTACTTGAGTTATTTCTCTTTTTGACTAAAAACAAAACATCTAATCACACATACTTTACTCTTTCTTTTACTCCACTCTCTCTTCTCTCTCTTACTTTATTCTCTCCTCTATTTTATTTTACTCTATTTAACTCACTAAATATAATTTTCTTAATTCCCGCATAAAAAAGAAACGCCTAAAGTAACGTGAGACGGAGGGAGTATGTGAAAAATAAATATGCGAAAAAGAAATAGAACACTCACAAAACTTGTCAATTTGTGTAGTACTAATTGAAGTTTCGAGCATGCACATAGTGCGGCTCGAGTTACAGATTATGTCCCCCTATCTAATTAAGAGATGCACTATAATTTCCATTAGGCCGTGTTTGACTAGATCTCCTAATTAATAGTTAAAGCTTTTGAACTAGAAGTCTAGAAGTGAACTTTGTATTCTAAACGTGAATTGCGTGAATTAATTTTCTGTAAATATATGTATTTTAGTAAACATATATAGTCTATTTATTTTCAATTTAATGTCCTTTCCAAAATAAATCTGCCTTAAGGTGGATCGAACCATAAAATTAGTAGTAGTTTATATGGGTGGTTGTCATTTTAAATGATTCCAGTAAATTGGAAAGCAAAATAGATTCGCTATCTATTCATATTATATCTATCAACATTGTAGATCACCTCAAATATTGTCTCTATTAGTGATATGATATAACAAAGGTATACTCACAACAACAATACAGTAACTTTTATTCTATCTCGTTAGACCACGAGCTATTGTATTTTGTCTTGGAGTGCTGGCTCATGCTGTTTTTATTTGAGTTGCTATTCAAATTAGGGTGGCAAAATGGGTAGCGGGTACTGGGTAATACCTATTTCGACCCGATACTTACCGGGTATTGGGTACCCGCTACCCAACGATAACGGGAAACGGGGCGGGATCGGATAGTATGTTTTAGAATTTTGCGGGTAGCGGGTATACCTGCAACCCACACGGGTATACCGGTTAGTCCCGATAATACCTGATATTATTAGTATTAGCTATATACATCTTTTAATACTTTATAGAATCTAAGGAGATCTTTTGAAACATTTTTATATTCCTACTAATATTTAGTTGAAAACTCACCGGAACTAGCTATAGAATTTCCCCTCATTTTTATTCCTAATCTATTCAAGCTTACTATCAAAATTAATAAAGTAAATTTATTAGGAAACATTGTCGGCTATTAGGGTTTTCAAATTTTCTATTTTAGTTAATTAGTAGTAACAAATATTTTATGTCCCATAAATTTATTTTCTTATAAATTAATTTTTGGGTCGGGTGCGGGTACCCGCAATGTCGGGTATGGGATACCCAACACGGGTATCAGGTAATCCCGATATGTCGCGGGGCGGATATTGAGACAATAAATTTAGCTAAAATCGGGTACAGGTACCCGACTTGTCGGGTGCGAGTAATCCGTCTTGCCACCCCTAATTCAAATGTGTTTAGTCGTTTGATTAGGAGTTTTATATTTGACGCATGCTTTTTGCCCTTTTTTTCTTGTCATAGACTCTTGCTCGCCGTCTTTGAGTAGAGCATTTTCTTTTACAAAAATAATTACTTTTATTCATAACAATAGTCATTTTAACATGTACAATTATTAATGTTAGAATTTTGCTAGAACTTTTTTGTCTAAGCTTCTTAGTAATCTTGCCTAAGGTGCAATATGTATAGCATCGACAATGTAGAGTTAGTTAGGCCTAGGGATATCAGTGTAGCCCGCAACTCGTGGGCTGACCTGAATAGCCCGCTAAATTTATATGGTTAGGATTAGAAATTTTTAGCCCGATAAAATTAAAACTCGATTAGCCCGCACCCGATTAACCACCAATCCGTTAGGACCAGACCCAAAAACTTGATGGACTGGCCCGAAACATGATAAAATTTATATTATTCTATTTTTTAACTCCTAATTTGTTACTTCATAAATTAATTTTATAATATAGATAACTAAAAAAATATCTTTTAGTTTTATACTCCCTCCGTCCCAGAAAGATTGTCCCATTTCCTTTTTTACACTCGTTTTGCAAATATAATAATAAATAGTTAAAGTAGAGAGAGTAAAGTAAAAAAGAGAATAATGTAAAGAATAACTTTACCTACATTATTCTTTCTCTTATTTTACTCTCTTTCAACTTTACCTATTTATTATTATTTTTGCAAAACGAGTGCAAAAAAATTAAATGGGACAATCTTTCTGGGACGGAGGGGGTATTAGATATATAAATTATATATTGAATTTTTATTAATATAATACTCCATCCGTCCCATAATAATTTGTCTCGGGCACGTGTTTTAAAAAATGTAAATAAAAGTTGGTTGAAAAAGTTAGTGGAATGTGGAACCCATTTTTTATATTGATTTTATAATAAAATGTAAATGAAGTGAGTTAGTGGAACGTAGATCCTACTTATGATAAAAATGAAGTGTGACAATTATTGAGAGACGGAAAGAGGAATTGATAAATAAATTAAAAACTTCAAATCAAAAAAAAAAAATATTTAAATTTCTAAAACATACCGTGACATATTATTTGGAAGAACCAGTGTTCAGTGAATACCGACGAATATGGTCTTGGCCATTGTCATTTGGATTAAGTTTATAGCTTTCCCTTCCTTACTATTAATCTACTATTGAAAAAGCTTGGTATATTGTGTATGATATTCAATTTTTTCTGTCTAGTAAAATTACTTTTTCCCTCCATCCATTGGATTAATTCGGTGGTTGGCATTTGACAAAGAAGAGTAATTGAAGCTAGGTGTTATCGATCATCTGAACTGAAGCTGGGACAAGGCCTTCGGTGGGACGCTGCACCAAATGAAAATTTTCATTCCATATTTACTTCATCCATGCAAAACTTGCATTTCTTCCTAGAGGCGTCAACGAGTCTATGACATTTCAAACAAGCGTGTGGTGTGGCTAACAATGTCAATCATCATTAGCCAGATTGTGTTTCTGCTTTTCTTTTCCTGTCATGTCTCTTTTATATATATATATATATATATATATAGGGAGATGATCAAAATAAGTATGTGTTTAAATCCAGAAATGCAGCCCAAATCTTGGCCCTAGGATTAGATGATCTAATGGTCAATAATTAACCCAAAATACGGAAGGTCATAATTAAGTAGTTTTGGGTCATATTATAAGATTTGGGTTTATGTCATGTTAAGATCATTTTAGGTCATGCTTTGTTAGCATGACCTAAGAATAAACTAACTATGACCTAAAAATGCCTTACGTATGACCGTGTTCTGCATTTCTGTATTTAAATCTGGTCTTCATAGATCAAAACCCTATATATATATATATATATATATATATATATATATATAGGGGCACACTATGGTGCCACCATAGATAAAGTAACACCATAACACCAATATACACCCTTAGATCCGGAAATCCAATGCCCAAGATTGAATTTCGCGAAAAGAATTGAGATCGCTGTCTAGTGTATACGGAATTGCTGTCGGGGGCATTTTAGTCATTGAACTTGAACCAAATCAGAGATATCCCCAAAATTAGTGTCATTCTCTACATCTTCTCTCTCTCCACGCAGCCATTACTCTCTCTTCAACCATCTGCTATTAACAATTGGGAGAGACCTTAAATTCATGAAATCCCACCGCCTCCGCCTCTACACCGTGAATCGGTGATTTTCAGCCACCACACTTAGAGAATCGGCAATTTTCGGCAACCGCTACGCCGTGAATCGGCGATTTGTGCTAATTTAGGGAATTCCGAACGCCTCTACGACGTGCATTCAAAAATTCATCAAACCTGTAGCCACTAAACAACAAAATCAGTCCACAACTACAAGGTTTTAGGTTTTTTCATTCACAAGGTATGTTGATCGGATTCTGGTTGGTGTTGATCGGAATAGGTATCAAGAATGATATTGTGTTTGTGTATGCAGATTAATGTATGTGTTTATCAATTTTTGTTCCTGTTTCCTTGATGTTGCTGCGAGATTTAAGTATTATTCATTCAATCCCTGCCTTGTTTAATGTTGATTGGTGTTTGTTTGCTAAATTTATTGTTTGGATCTGAGGCTTTTGTGAGATTTTGGCTAATGTTTTGGAAAACCTAAACGAATGAGCTGCGCTCGGTTAGGAAACCTAGATCAGCGAGCTACTGTAACCAAGCGATGTGCCATCGATTTTTAATCAATTAATCGCGTTTTGTTGATGATTTGGTTGTCGATTAGTTGTTGTATTGTATACACCTGTATTTTTTTGGATGTTGCTTGTTTGGTGGACAATATTTGATTGATATTCTTAGTTTAACGCAGCGGGAGAACAATTATAATGGCAAGGAAAAGAAGATAAGGATAGAGTCGGATGAGGAAGAGGCTTAACGGAGCATTAGTAGAAGGAGCATGGACGAGGAGGAGGCTGAAGCGAGCCATAGTCGAAGGATATGGATGAGGAAGAGGTTGAACAAAGCGGGAACAAAATGAATGTACTGAGTCTGTACAACACAATATGAGAGAGAGTGAAGCAAGATGTTTAGGTATTGGAACTTAATTTCATACGTAATTTTGCATCATATTGTGCTACATCTTGTTGTATCGTGTTCTATGAATTGCTTTTGTGCATCTTGGATTTCTAGATTCATACATTTCATCTTTTACAGTATTGTAGTGCATTATTTTGTGAAGTGTAGACCATTAACAGTATTGTTTGTTATATATTGTTTATCACCAAATATTGCAGTTCATAATATACAGTATTGCAGTGCATCATTTGCAGTATTGCAGTCCATTATTTTGTAAAGTGCAGAGCACTTGCAGTATTGCAGGTTTTATAGTGCACTGCATCATTTAAAATATTGCAGTTTTGTTTATCAATTTTTGTTTTTTAGAGTTGCAGGTTTTTATAATGGAAATACTCTTTTATTTTGTAGTGTTGGAGAACAAGAAAGGACCGATAGATGTTGAGAAGATGGTCGTGGACTACCATAAACCATCACCAATGAATGAAATCTTGGTGTTTTTGAACATGAATTCTGATTTGGTTGATGTTTTTTCTTAGTAACTTCTCGTACTGAAACATGGAGGTTATATTTTGGTCTAGACAATGTTGCTGACATAATCTAAATTGGCTTTTTTTGTAGTTGTTTTGTTTTCTATTACTTAAAAAATGTTTGCATGCTTAAGATTAAATCTAATTAAGGTATATGTCACTAAATTGTTCGCGTCAACAAACACTAATTACTGAAATAGAATGCAACTTGAGAAATTAGTAAAGTAATAGATTGAAGCAAATAATGTACTGTGCAATCTTTCATTAAACTACATCAGTAACAAAATTATGAAATAATATGTAAACTGCAATATTGGTATAATAACACTGCAATATTCAATGAATAACCCTGCAATTATGTAATGTAAAAATTTGTACTTAAAAAGGTTTGAATTACAACAAAATGAACACCAATTCCTACGGTCATGGTGACCTAATTCTTCACATTTTTTACATGATGTAATGATTTGCTGTTCAACTTCACACCGACGTAATAAGTTGAACAAATAATGTGGTGTGCAATCATTTCATTAAACTACATCAGGAACAAAAATTATTACAATAATATGTAAACTGCAATATTGTCGTAGTAACACTGCGATATTTAATGAATAACACTGCAATCTGGTAGTGTAAAAATTTGTGCTTAAAAAGGATTGAAGTAAAACAAAATGAACTAGTTGTTCTGTTTTCTCTTTCGTTTGCTACAATTCGTAGAGTCATGGTGAACCAATTCTCTACATTTTTTGTACCGACATAATGATTTGTTGTTCAACTTTATAGTTTTCCTTGATGGACACCAAACGGCTAGCAAAATCACTTGTCGAACCTCTGGTCTTCACAATTGCTGCTACAACCGACTTTTTGATAAAATAGAAATCTCAGGGATTGTTGTCAAAAGACTTTTCCCAAGAATGAGGATACATGAGCCGGACTGCAGTATATAATTAGGTGAACGGCAATATGTGATACATAAAACAACAGTTAATACATACAAAATGCATAATACAAAAACAGAGTATTGTCATAAAATCATAGATTAATGCTCTGCATTACGCCTCATGAAATCGAACATTACTCTTCTACCAATATTGAACATAACTAGAAACATATTCTACTAAACAAGTACTCATCGAAAAAATCAAATCTAACAAAATCAAAACTACTCTTCAACCAAAATCAAACAACACTCATCAACTAATATTGAACATAAATAGAAACATACTCCTCCAAAATTGATCAATAATCGTCAAAACACACAACAAATTAATCCATCGTCAAAATCTTCCATTAATTAACCATTATTTTGCAGCAAAAAATGTCGATGCTCACCTTATGGAAAAACATCCATATCAAAATTGATGATCGAGTCGCCCATATTCGTATGAATTTGTGGAATGAATTGTAGAAACCTATGAACATAACACGATCTGGAGGTTTCTCAGTTGTCAAATTAGGAGTGAAATTGAAGAATTGCATATTCGAAATCCAATTGCAGAAAACGAATTGGGGAGAAATCGAATTGCTGAATCTGGATTCAAAATCAGATTAGATTTAGGATTGAAACTCGATTTCAATCTACAGAATCTGGATTGAAAATACTCGTGAATTTGGTTGAATCTAGCGTGAAATTGGAATGAGAAAATGATGTAAATTGGAATGAGAAGAAATGAAAATCAACGTGATTTGTGTGAATCACATAAGAATAGGAATTTCCTATTTTACCCCTCAGCATTTTAATGGGTTCAACATAATTATAATCAGCTGCCACATGGCAGCTTAATAATCACACGATTTCCAGATCCAACGGTCTAAAATGGTGGTATGGTGTCATTATAATAAGTGTTGTCATTTTAACACATCCCTATATATATATATATATATATATATATATATAGGGATGTATTCAGGTCAGAACGCTAAGTATAAGTAAAACTCAAAACACTTGCAGTCCATTGGATCATATGATCTAATGGTTAGATTAATGCCACGTGTCATCTAATAATGTAGAATTTTAGACTAATAATGTAGCTCGGATAATAATGTAGCAATTTAGTTGAATAATGTAGCATTTTAGTTTAGAAATGTACAGTTTTAGTCTTACAATGTAGATTTCTAGTCTAATAATGTACCTCGCCTAATAATGTAGATTTTTAGTATGATAATGTAACAAATCACAACCATTCAATCTAATGATCCAAGGGCTGTGATTTGTGCTGTGTTTTACACTAAGATGCTGTAAGGACCCTAACACACCCATATATATATATATATATATATATATATATATATATATATATATAGTCCTATAAACCACAAATCCACCCTTAAAGACCGAACTATAGACCAAATTAAGGCCACTCATTTTTCTTAATCTTATAGTTATGATTAATTTACAATTAATTTAATATTTTATTAAATAAAAACGTTTTTTTTTAATTTTTTTTATATATATATATATTTTTAATTTTTTTAAATTATTTTTTAAATTTTTTTATAATTTTTTTATAATTTTTTTATTCGATAAAAACTTGATGGAGTAAATAATGAACTATATTCACTACATAATGAACTAAATGAATGTATGTTATGAACTTATTACTTCATTCAGTCGTGCTATTACTTCATTCAATTAGTTTATTACTTCATTTATTAATGCTATTACTTCATTCTATTAGTTTATTACTTCATTCTGTTAATTTATTACTTCATTAAGTCATGCTATTACTTCATTCCATTAGTTTATTACTTCATAATGTGTTATGACATAATTATCTTTCAGTTTGGTTTAGGGTTATTACTTCATTCCGTTAGTTTATTACTTCATTCAGTCATGTTATTGTTATGAGCTTATTACTTCATTCAGTCGTGCTATTATTTCATTCCGTTAGTTTATTACTTCATTTATTCATGTTATTACTTCATTCTGTTACTTATTACTTCATTCCGTTAGTTTATTACTTCATTCAGTCATGTTATTACTTCATTCCATTAGTTTATTACTTCATAATGTATTATGACATAATTATCTTTCAGTTGGGTTTACAGTTATTACTTCATTTCGTTAGTTTATCACTTCATTCAATCATGTTATTACTTCATTCTATTAGTTTAGTATTTCATTCCTTTAGTTTATTACTTCATTCAGTCATGCTATTACTTCATTCAGTTATGTTATTACTTCATTTCATTAGTTTATTACTTCATTTTATTATTTTATTACTTCATAATGTGTTATGACATAATTATCTTTCAGTTGAAGTAAATTCAATATATAATGAATGCGAAAAATTATTTCATAACATATATTCATTTAGTTCATTATGTAGTGAATATAGTTCATTATTTACTCCAGCAAGTTTTTATTGAATAAAAAAAAAATTCAAAAAAATTAAAAAAATTAAATTTTTTTAAAAAAAAAATTAAGAAAAATATTTTTTTTTAAAATTAAAAAAAAAAATGTTAAAAAAAATTAAAAAGTTTTTATTTAATAAAATATTAAATAAATTCTAAATTAATCATAACCATAAAATTAAGAAAAATGAGTGACCCAAATTTGGTCTCTAGTTCGATCTTTAAGAAGGGTTCGACATTGATCACAACTCTCTCTCTCTCTCTCTCTATATATATATATATATATAGGGAGATGATCAAAATAAGAATGCATTTAAATCCAGAAATGCAGCCCAAATCTTGGCCCTAGGATTGGATGATCTAAGGGTCAATAATTAACTAGAATAGTGATATAGGGCAAGTACCCCTTAAGTATATAACTAGAGAACAAATCTCAGCCACAATATCAAGAAATCAAGGGCTGATACTTGGTCATGTATTTGATCCAGATTTTACTTCACTATAAGAATGAATTGGTTCACTATAAGAAGGTGGGGGTAAAATAGTCATTTAACAAATGAAATTGGGGTTAAACTTGAATTCCTCTCTCATTTCCAAATTCTCCTTTTGCCCTCCATCGCTCTTCTCCTCTTCTCTAAACCTCAAATTCTCACAAAACGCCGATTCACTTCGTCGTCGTCGTCGCCTCATTCCGTTTTCCTCAACATCCAATTCTCTCATTCCGTCATCGAATAACGGATTCAAATCAGAAAATTTTTTCAAAATGCAAGTTGTCCTACCAATTTTGAATTCATTTTTTATTATTTCTTCAACTGATTTAGATTTCATTTTTTAAGGTTTTAAACGTTAGAAGAAAATACAACCGAAGGTCTCGACGGAATACTCCAAGGCTCTGATCGTGAGTCATTCCTATTTTTTATTTTGAATTTTAATTTACGATATTTCTATGTAGAAAATGTGATTCTAAATGCATATTATTTATAGTGATGTATATTTTGTTTAACTGTAGAAACTGAAGTATATTTTGTGTAATTGAAGTACCTATTCTTTGTTTATAGTGATGTATATTTTGTTTATAGTGAAGTATGTAAGCCTATTTTACCTATATTGTGATAACATGATTACAGTGAAGTGCTTATATGATTATAGTGATGTATATTTTATTTATAGTGAAGTATGTGAGGTGATCTAGTAGTATATTTTGTTTATGGTGAACTAGTAATATATTGTGCATATAGTGAATGTTTAAGGTGAAATATTTTACCTTTATAGTGAACCAAATTATGGTTATAGTGAAGTATATGATGCATGCCTTATAGTGTTCTGTTTTTACATTTCGGTGAAGTATATTGAGCATATAGTGAAGTATATTGTGGTTAAAGTGAAGTATTCCGTGCTTATAGTGCACTATTTTTTTATTTCAGTGAAGTAAAACGTGCTTAGAGTGAAGTGTTTGTAATCCGTGTTTATAGTGCACTATTTTTACATCCCAGTGAAGTAAAATGTGCATAAAGTGAAGTATTCCATGATTAGAGTGAAGTGTTTGTGATGCATGCTTATAGTGAATCTATTTTTTTTCATCTCAGTGAAGTAAAATGTGCACATAGTGAAATATTCAATGGTTAGAGTGAAGTATTTGTGATGCATGCTTATAGTGATCTGTTTTTTCATTTGAGTGAAGTAAAACGTGCTTAGAGTGAAGTATTCCATGCTTAGAGTGAAGTGTTTGTGATCCTTGCTTATAGTGGACTATTTTTAATTTCAGTGAAGTAAAACGTGCTTAGAGTGAAGTGTTTGTGATCCGTGCTTATAGTGCTCTATTTTTTCATCTTAGTGAACTAAAATGTGCATAGTATGAAGTATTTCATGGTTAGAGTGAAGTGTTTGTGATGCATGCTTATAGTGATATGTTTTTTTCATCTCAGTGAAGTAAAACGTGCTTAGAGTTAAGAATTCTATGTTTAGAGTGAAGTGTTTGTGTTCCTTGCTTATAGTGCACTATTTGTTTATTTCAATGAAGTAAAACGTGCTTAGAGTTAAGTATTTCATGGTTAGAGTGAAGTGTTTGTGATCCATGCTTATAGTGCTCTATTTTTTCATCTCAGTGAACTAAAATGTGCATAGAGTGAAGTATTTAATGATTAGAGTGAAGTGTTTGTGATGCATGCTTTTAGTGATTTATTTTTTCATCTCAGTGAAGTAAAACATGGCTAGAATGAAGTATCCAATGGTTAGAGTGTATAGAGCGTAAAGTGAACTAATAAATGTTAAGAGTGAAGTGTTTTACCTTTGCAGTGAACCAGTTTATGCTTAGAGTGAGGTATACGATATATGTCTTATACTACCTCCGTCCCCCAAAATTTGCTACACTTTGACCGGACACGGGTTTTAAGAAATGTAATGGTAAGTGAGTTGAAAAAGTTGGTGGGATGTGGGTCCTACTTTTAAAGTATTAGTTTTATAATAAAATGTTAGTAGGAATGAGTTAGTGGAATATGGGGTCCACTACTAAAAATGGTAAAAGTGAAGTGTATCAAATTTTTAGGGACGGACCAAAATGGTAATATGTATCAAATTTTCAGGGACAGAGGTAGTAGTATTTTGCGTTTTCTAATTTCAGTGAAGTGTATATACCTTAGAGTGAAGTATATGATGATTGTTACTATGGTGAGCGGGAACAAGATTGGAAATGTATATCCTAAAAGAAGCAGCAAGGGAATACTCCAAAGGCTAAGATCAAAGAATTGCAGCGCATTAATGTTGTTGGAAGCAAACCATGAGTCATTGAATAACTTGGCGAAAACATCAAAACATTATCAAGAATGTAGCAACAACATGAATATAGATGTGGAAAAATGATTGTAAACTACAAGCATTCATCACCATTTGTATGAAACTGATATGGTTCATAATATGTGTCATTTAGTTCAATATAAAGCTCATCCGTTTCAATAAAATTCAATATTATGTTAGACTATTTATCACTGCAGAGCATATTTGCTTCACTATTGAACATATTTACTTCACTGTAATTCACTGTAAAGTTATTATACTTCACTATAAGCATATAATAGTTCACTATATGCACAATATACTTCACTGTAGTGTAAAAATAGTAAACTATAAGGCATGTTCAATTTACTTCACTATATGCACAATATACTTCACTAAAAATGAAAAAAAACAGTATACTATAAGACATGCACAATATACTTCATTTTATACTCAATATACTTCACTATATGCAATATACTTCACTTATTAGATCACAACTTAAAATTGTGATCTAATAAGTTTTGGTATGAAGTGAACAACTATCGTAGTGAACTAAAACAAGTATGTAGTGAACTACACGTATGTAAGAAGTGAACTAAAAACAAGTTTGCAACAAAATAAACTCACTTAACATGTTGTTTATAGTGAAGTAAATGCGATGCTTGATATTTCAGTGAATAATATTGTTTATAGTGTACCGATTTTCATTCTAGTGAAGTATAATGAAAGTATAGTGATGTATATAGTGCATATAGTGTAGTAAATATGATGTTTGATATTTGAGTGAAGAATATTTTTTATAGTGCACTGTTTTATCATTTCAGTGACGTATATTAAGTATATATTGATGTATATTGTGCACATAGTGAAGTATATTCTGCATGCCTTATAGTGTACTATTTTTCCATTTTAGTGAAGCATATTGATCATATAGTGATGCTATGATGTTTATAGTGAAGTAAATATTGTTCGTAGTGAAGTAAATATGATGTTTGATATTTTAGTGAAATAAAGTGAACTATTTTTTTCTTAAAGTACACCATCTTTGATAATCACATAATTCAATTCATGAGATGGTGAAATCAACTCTTGTGATGAAATATTGAATTAGGAAATCATGAAGTCAACAATTGACAATGGAGAAACCATCTTTTGCAATGATACACAGATATAGTAGATCATGAAATCAACAAGTGAGATGAAGAAATCAGCTCTTGCAGTGAAGATTTCGCAATTGACAATGGAGATTGCTGAGCGTGAGCATAAACGATGAAGATTGCAACAAATCAGCATATGTCTTGCTATATCTTGTTGAAGCATTGAAATTAGTCGAGGAAGAGGGGGTTATATTGTTGTTGCAACGCAGCGCCACGTCGACGGCGTCGGAGACCTCTTAGTGGCTGGCGGTGATGGATGTGAGGGATAAGAAGTTGTAGAAGGCGGAAGAGGAGCAAGAGAAGGCAAGAGCGCGGACATGGAGGTCTGCCGGTGCTGCAAGCGGCGGCGGAGCAGAAGAGGGCATCGCCGAGTTTGATTTTGTGTGAGCACTTTTGCGTGAGATTGTGTGGTTCTACCATAAAATTTGGTTTCCAATAATGCCCTTATTCTATTTTTGTTAATTAAATAAGAAAGATTTTTTTCCTTTATTTTTAGCCTTTGGATTGACATATTGTGTGGCTGAGATTTATTCTCTAGTTATTTCTTTAAAATTAGTTAAATATATATATATATATATATAGAGTTGTGATCAATGTCGAACCAATTTTAAAGACCGAACTAGAGACCAAATCTGGGCCATTAGATCTAATGTTTTTGATGAGATGTGCTGCTGTGTAAATTTTTTCTGCTTCATTACAAGCTCATTTTACTTCATTCTATAGGTATATTACTTCATTCCGTACGTAATACCTTGAAACTACAACATGTTTTTACTTGCTTCCAGTAGGTTTTGAAATGATTCACCATATGCTTCATTCAAATTCATTGACTTGAGTTTTTACTTGATTAACATTTTAAAATGCAATTTATTCAAGTGGGTTTATTACTTCATTCAGAAACATTATTACTTCATTGGATAAAATTTTTACTTCATTCCAATAGGATTTCAAATGCTCTACACATACTTCATTCCAATAATTTATTACATTATTCCATGTGTTTATTAAACCATATCAGCGCCGTGGAGGTGGTGATAGATATTGTAGAGAGAAGAATGGCACGCGACGGTGAAACCGCATTTACGTACTGGAATGAAGTAATAATCCTATTGGAATGAAGTAAAAACCTTCTGGAATGAAGTTAAATCTTCGTAACATGTTAGTATGACTTATTTACCTTCGGATGAATTAAAATAGGCTCGTGATGAAGGCGAAAATAATTTATAAATTTGTGTATCTCATCCATAAAAAATTAGATCTAAAAACCCTAATTTGGTATGATTCGGTGGTTCGGTCTTTAAGAGTGGATTTGTGGATAATGCAACTCTATATATATATATATATATATATAGAGTCTTAATCCATCCAAAAATACCTCTTAGTACAAAAATGTAGGACAATTTTCTGCCATTGGATATACTAAATAACGGATATGATCGATTCAAATTTGTAACAATGTTGTAGCATAACTAAACAAATTTTGGTCATTATAAGGGTAGTTTGGGTACTAACAATAAACGAGTCATTTGACCATTTGCATTGCATTCATTATGCTCAATTAATGGGATTTAATTAGACACTTTCCAAATACTCCATATTCCCGCTACACCTAAAAAACGCAACATAGAAGATTATGACGGACGATTCACGCGACTCTTCAAGATTCGCCAACGCTACTCTCCGACGATTTGAATCTAGACATCGTCGGCAACAATGGTTGAAACTCGGGGTTCTGCAACATCAAGCAAAGAGGGGAAAGGTCAGTAAGGGTTTTGATTGGGTGTTTTCTTTTCCCGAATCTATACAATGCTGAAAACTGATTTCTGGTTGCCACGATTTATACTAGTTTACGAAAGATCTACAGCGTGCCGGAAGACCGAAGCAAAAACGGAGCCCGCAAAAGGTATTATTTGGTTCATATTGTTGAATCCTTATGTCTACAACTTGCATGCTGTAAGCCAATGCGGATAAACCACAGTGATGATGCAATTGAATTTTTGGAAGTGTGAAAATGTTTGAAATTTTGGGCCATTAATTGTTTGGAGGCAGCGTTTGTTGATAAAATAGAACATTCCAAATTACATACAAATGATAAAAAAATACTTTCTGCATAAATTATGTTGAATTATACTGTGGAGTAATGATAAGATAGAGCTTCCCCTAATTTTTCTTTTAATTCTGATTATTATTCAAAGCCGTTATGCATCGAAAGCCACCTTGAGCAATGTTGAGGGACGCAATGTTATCAAACCACACTCGTCAACAGCTGACGGAGATGCATCTGCTGACATTCTGAACAAGGACAAAGGTATAACATTCTTAATCAATACTGTGCTCTGCAATGACATACTTGGCATCTTAGTATGTCAACTATATTTGATATAGTTGGCATCTTAGTATGTCAACTATATTTGATAGTTAAACTGTAGTCCATTAAAAAAAACCAATATGCTAGTATATGATCAAAATAACATGGTTTACAGATTGGGCATTAGTTTGAGTTAGATTAAATTACGATGACATAAAAGTTCTAATCGTATGACATGTGTGGCATTTAATCATGACACATATCTAATCTAATCCCACTGATTATGTAGCAATTATATTTGATTTTCCACTATATTTGCTATTAGTTTTGTTTTAACCTATCAAGTTGTATCTATAAATTTTTTTATTTCCTTAATAGTCCTTAAACATGATCTATTTGTTGATTCTGAATGGCGTATCTAGGTGTTTATGTAATAGTGTATATTGTTGTTGTCTGGTTTATATAACAAGTTGATATATTTTCTTAATCAATTATTGCAAAGAATCATTTTTTAAAGTGGTTTAGTGTTCTATTCTACCAGATTAGGAAAAATGGCGAAATAAGAAAGCTTAATTTATGATGGGTGGTACTCGAAGACAATCTATGCAGTACTTGGCATAAATTGCAATGTTATATATATGGCATGTTTATTTCCAATTATAATTTTGTTGTTGTAAACATGGTTATATTGTAAATGATGTACTAGTTAAATGTGTTGATTATACTCGAAAATGAATTTGATAATGAGTGTTTACTGTCAGGGCAAGCTGTGAATGAGTTGTCTGGAAATGGTATAGCATTGGAAGGTTCAGATACTATGAGCAAGTGTACAACACAAAAAGTGAAGAAGCCGCTGTCATTGAATTTGTTGCATGCAATTTCAATAAGTAAACAAACCGAAGCAACAAAGAGATCAAAGCTAACCGGTGGTACAGTTGGAAGCAAAGGTAATATATGAGGAGTTATATGAGTTAGTTCCTAAAAACACCTCAACAACATCTGAAAATCTATGTTTTTCAGATGTGGACAAGGAATCAAGTGCCAAGAAAACCACAGGTTGTGGTGTTGAGCACGAAAAGAATAGTTCTGATAGAATCCCTGAATCAGACAAGAGTACTAACAATGAAGGTATTTAGGTTATTAGCATGGAAAATAATTTACTGAATTTGTATGCATTTGTAGCTATATAATTTGATTTTATATATGTTGGTTTATGTTGATTTGCAGATGTTTTTGGTAAACAAACTGTTGAGGATACGACTGTCAAGAAAACTAATAACAAGGGAACCTCTTGTATGTCTGGTATGGTACAAGAATGATCTATCTATGACTTAATTAATGTTTTTTTTTTTTTTATATTTTGAATTTTTGAATGGATGGTTTGTGCATATCATATGATTTTGTAGGTGGGGAAAAAAGTAAGGTAACAATGAAAAATGTGTCTTTAGACCAAGTTTCCGGCAAGGAGATTGTTGAACAGACCATCACAAAAGGTATTTTGGCGAGATATAAATCTAGTTTGACCTATATGTTGATACTAATTGACGTACTTCACTAGTCTCAGTGATGGGTGCTTTTTCTTTGTGGGACCACTTTTTTTTGTAGATATTGTTGGTGAAAAAATTGATGGAGATATGGCTGTCGGTGAAGCTTCTGAGAAGGGATGCTCTGGTGTGTCTGGTATGATATAGGAATGATTTACTTCTGATATATTCCAATATTATAACAACAACTAAATTCAATGATTATTGTATTTTAAAAAGGTACAAAGCGTCCACGTGAAGATGTTTTAGATCGAACTGCTAGCCCAATGAGCAAGATCAGTGAAAAAAGAGGAAAAGGAAAGGTTGTTGTCCATAATGATACAAGTGAGAATGTAGTTGCACCTGGAGTCAAAAAGGGTAAAAAGAAAAAGGAGTTTGAAACAATGAAGTTGAAGATTAGTCCTACTTACATTATAGAGGTGATGCAGTCGTTAAACGAGCGACAACGTGCAGCAGTAGATGAAATGGGCTTTGGTCAGCTAATACATTTTGGTATAACTGAAATTCCAGGAAAAATGGCGTACGATCTTCTTCTGGCATTCAATAATGTCACATGCACACTCGCACTCAACAGTCAACCTTTACAAATATTCCCAGAAGATGTATATGTCACATTGGGACTGTCTATAGGGGGGACCGTAATTAGAAGGGTAATTAGGCAAACTAAGCAGCCATTTATGGATGAAGTAGCACGTAGAGTGTGCAAAGAAAGGACGCAAATGGTTCCAGATGACTTGATTAATGAGATGCATACGGATAAATCAGGGGGTGAATGGTTTAGAAAGTTGTTTGTCCTGATAGTTGACACAGTACTGATTGGTCCTTGTGGCGATGGTCGTTGCAGAACTCAGATAGCCCATATTTATGATGATATATCTATTGTCAAGGACTACAATTGGTGTGCCTACACGCTCGACTCACTGGTTGTAGGTCACAAAAACTGGAACAAGAATAAGAAAAATCCTTTTAGTGGACCAGCAGCTTTCTTAGTAGTGAGTATTGTCTTAAATTATTAAAAAATGTAAATATCTTCAAACTAATACCATATTGTTAAATCAATGCAGGCTTTCTATGTCGACCGTGTGTTCCACCAGACACTCCTAGTGTCTAGAGTCTTCCCAACTGTGTCAGGGTGGACTAGTGAGCTGCTACGCATAAGACAGAAGATGGAGGTCCAAACTGGGTGTATTGGGCGGGGAAGTGTGATTGAAAGAGGAGATCCAGAAAAGTTGCCACGACCCACTAAAATTGTAGTTTTGGAAGTTGAGGACAAAATAGTTGAGAACCCTTTATCAAAGGCAATGGTGGCATTGGCTGAGGCGGAAGAGGAGGCAACTAAAGCGATTCAAAGTCTTCTCAACCGGATCAACGATGCTGCTGCACTAATTGAAAATATTGAATCTTTTCGTATTGCAGCAACCACTGCCTACAAGATGCTGGGGGTGGTTCCCAAAAATGGCAATGAAGACGAGGACACCTTGGAAAATTTGAAACAAGCATTGACTAAGGAGGAACTAGACACTCCTGAAATTCTCGTTGTCGTGGCGAATATGATGAAGGTTACCAATGTACTGAAGAAGATGGCCGAGGTTGGGCCAACATTTGACATTGGGTTCTCTTTTGGAAGAAATAATGTAAGTTGAAGGCTAATCTAACATTTTGAATTTTGGAAAACATGACCTAAACGGTGCTGTTGTATGACCTTTAATGCCTGTTACTATAAGATCCGTAAGATAGGCTGCTAGTATATTATGACTCATAAGTTGCTTTTATATGACGTTGTTGGCATGGTTGTATTTTGGTGAGGGTAATAGATCTAGTGCTGGAAAGCATGACCTAAATGGTGCTGTTGTATGACCTTCAACGCCCGTTAATATTATGTCTGGTTATATTATAACCTAACATACACTATTTTGAAGACATATGTGATGTTCTAATATGCTGTAAGATATGTGTCATATTTTTTACTAGCAAAATATGATGTCATTGCAGGATCAGACTGGAAATGATATTGTAATGTACCAAGCACAGGATACTAATAAAGAAGATAATATCATCGATCATGATGCACTGAACGGTGAAGAAATCAAGGTATGTGCCGTGTCATAGTCAATATTTATTAATTATTTATTTAAAAGGAATGATCCAAAGACGGTAAGACGCTAATTCTATGATACAATACAGTGGTGAATGTTTTGACTGAGTTGGTCTTTGCAAGGCTTGACATAATACATAACCATTTTTTGTTGTGTTTAGTGTATATCCGACCCCACAACGTTCACTACTATTGGAATGAATCAAAACACGGATGATACAAAATCATTTTTAAGTATTGGCTGCTCAGCAAGACCTGGGGTTGGAACGAAGGTACATTTTGTTTACTGGAAAATCTTCTAGCAAAATTGATGTTTTGGTTATTTTTCTGGGGATGTGATTTTGGGCTGAATTTAACATGAAATGAGTACTAGGAGGATGCTAGCAATGTCGAAGAAATTGTAAAATCAGCTATCGAAGCTTTCATGGAATGTGGTGATGATGATGATGATGTAGTATGCTTGGCTTCTATGGTGAACAACTCAGTGACTAGGTTTGGGAACCAGATAGTGAGCACAAGGATCGATAAGGTAATTAGAAATACTGCAATGACATTACAAATTATCCTATTGATTTTTTTTCAGGTTAAGTTTGTGAAATGATCAGTTTATAAATTTTGTTTAGGGTAAAGCAATACTAGTCGAACCTGAGGTGAAAAATCCAGTTGATGCACCCATGGATTTTGAGGACAACGAAGCTGATTTTGTGACGCCTTTTTCAAAGAAACCGAAGCCTAAAATGTGCAACGAATTAGGCATATGTGATACTGACAATGTAAGTGCCATTTAATGAGTTGTTGTGCTGCTAGTCATGACACATTTATGGCTTTAATATGTTCTCTAAGATGACTGAACAACCCTACATTGTCCTATACTTACGTGGTTAGCCAAAAGATGATGCGGAGAATTGGAAGCTGAAAGTGAGAGCAAGAGCTGAGATGAAGTTAAGTGATGCAATGCGTTCCCCATACTATGAACGTGCTGGGGTTTGGTGCCCCTTGCACAGCGGAAGACTTGTACAAATAAATAAATCAGATACGGATCTATTTGACCGATTATGCGATTAATCAATTCACATGTTAAACAGATAATTGCATGCTAGAACGCAAATAATTCATGCTCATAGAAAGTAAATCCTAAAACATGAATTCTACGGTTTAGAGTTACCGATTTGATTCTCCAAAGAATCGTCGATTGCTCGCGCCTTCTCCACGTGATGATCTTCAATACTATACCACAGATCTTCTGACTGGTTCCCGAACTGTATCTCGATATCAGGGTGGGCTGATCTTATCAAAATACTAGGACTCGAATAAAGAAGACAGAAGAAATCCTTTTGGGAAAAGGAATAGAATTCGAAAATTCCTACAGCTGGGAAGCTGAAATTTTCGAAAATTACAAATAATGAAATTGTGATTCTTCTGTCTCCTTTATTCTCCTATTTATATTAAGTTCCTTTTGGGCTCAGACAGGGATCTATGGAAGGTTTTGGATATGGGCTCGCCCAATTAGCTTTTTACTAATTAAATTGAACCCACAATTTAATACAAGCTTATATTGGAATATTACGAGCAGCCACTACAGAAGTAATATCGCACTCCCCATCCAAATCCGAAATTACAAGTAATCCGGGTTTCCATTATTTATATTATTTATTTCCCGCGCTTAAGATATAAATGTCCATTAATTAATTAATGTCTGCTATGGACTTAATTAATTAACATCTTATTAATTCCAAGAGTGGACTTAGCAAGAAACACTTATTTATTATTCATAGAGTAATAAAACTCCAACTGGCCAGTTTCCCGAATAATAAAACCTTGTTCAAGCTCCTCTTGAGGACATTATCAAACGAGACTCACCTCGCGCACGATTCAACATAATAGCAATCCTAGCACCGCTAGATATTAATCACCACTACCCAATATATCAGGATTATTGGGTTGCGAAAAACCCGCACCATTTGATAAGTCAAAGTAGTGCATAATCAATACCGTATGCTCAATGCTAACGTATGTAGATTAAGAAATAGTATTTTATCAAGACCTAGTCTTTCAGTAGATAGCATAAAGACACGTCTTGCTGTTAGATCCATTCAGTGCTATACCACACCAACGTCATCTTATTTCAGTAAGGCTTAGAAATAATCGGACTGACATTGCAACCTTTCACGATAGGTAGTCTAAGCCTATCTGGGTTGTGAAATTCTTCTTTTTCTTTTGCAAAGCATTGCATAGAACCGACTGTGTTACCTTAAAGTGGACGACGCCCACAACCAGTCTACTAAGCAAAAGACTTAGACTTTGTTTGCTTCTTATACATTCAAATGTTTATAAAACATCTTCTAAATGCACAAGCAAACACAATGTAATAATATACTGATTCTATTCGTGCGAAACTGCTCGAATAATACTGAATCGGGTTAAAAGTGGATTATAGAGTTTTACGTATACAAGCAAGATTCTATTCGAGCGAAATTGCTCGAAACATGCTTTTCAATATACCAAACCTAACAGAACGAGCAGTGAAGGTGTCAAACAAGCTTAATCAAGATGAAAGAATGATTTATTATTGGCTTATGACAACGCACAATGCAAATGAGTAAGTTGCTCTAAAATCTGTTTAGGAACTCATTAATATGTTCCAATAAAATTGAGTCACTTGTTGCACAATTGTTTGTTAGGGATAAGCTTGTGTATGATGATGATGTTGTGGAAGTTCGGATTATAGAGTTCATGTCGTTGTTCCCACATACTGAGATCTCAAGTGGTATAGTTAGTGCATGGTGCTCAGTACTGAACAACAAGGAGGATATGAAAGCTCATTCGTCACCGAAAAGACTGTTTTTCACAACTTACCCTGCAGTGAGTAAATAAAACATCTCTCTAATGCTACTGATTTATTATTGGTAAGACGTAATTTTGGTCACAACTTGAATCGCATGCAACAACTTTTTTTTTTTTGGTGTCACGGTGCAGCTTTACACGGTTGTGAAGGTGTCTGCAGAGGTTGATGAAGAAAAAAGATTTAATACTTTTGCGATGAACCTTAATGAGGAGGTTAGAGAAATACCAAACTTCAAATGGGGAGACATAGATCTGGTATGGTCCTTAAATATCTAGCACAACTTTTTTTTCTTTTCTTGTATAACAATGTGACATATTGACAAGTTCACCGGTGTATTTCGGGAGACAGGTCTTCTTCCCTTTCTGTGTATTTAAAAGAGACTACACTGTGTGTTTCTGTTTCGCAAGAAAAGCAGTTGTTATCATTGATGGCTCGAAAGAAGGAGATGATCGTGACTTGAGATTGAATTATGGTGACATACCTGGAACACTGGTAGGTATCACAAACACTTACTTGCGTACGATTTATTGTTTAATTGTTTGAATCATGATTTTCAAATTGTGTTTGGCAGAGGGCGTTCTTTTGTAAATATTTAACAAAAATTGGATGCCACATTCAATGCAAGGCTGTTGTGAACGTGCCTATACATAGGATGAAAATGAGTTGGAGAACAACCGATAATGTTGAGGATCGTGGTGTGTATTTGTTGAGGCACCTGGAAGTCTACATGGGTGAGAGAGAAGGCCATTGGAATTGTGGTCTATCAAACAGAAATAGGGGTGCAATCCAGTATTTAAGAGCTAAATACTGCTGTGCGTTGATGTTGGCCGATAATAATCACAGTTCATTTTTTAATAAAACAACGGCATCCATACATTACGCAAATGACAGCAAGACAATGAAGATAGATGTTGAGAAGATGATTGCGAACTACAAAGCTTCAGTTTTGGATTAGTCTTGAATTCTAGATTCATAGACGGCTACATCGACATTTTTGTTTTGAGATTTCAGATTCTAGAATTTTCCACGTATCACATTGGTTTGGTGTTGGGATATGTCATTTGGTTTGGTGTTGGATATGTCATTGGATTTTATGTTTGACATCTTGTTATATGTGATTTATGAGAATTAAGTTTGATTTCGAATTGGATTTTAAGTTGTGTCTTGACAATGCAGATGTGTTGCTACAATGTAGTATGGGTCACCTAAAATACAAAAATACAGAACCAAGCATACAAAGGTCATTTTTAGGTCCGCGTACGCTTATTTTTATGTCATTATAATAAGGATGAAATAAAATGATCGTAACATGACCTCAAACCCAAATTTTATAATATAACCAAAAACGTCTTTATAATGACCCATCGTGTTTTTCTTTAATTATTGACCATTAGATTGAAAAATTTTGGTCATGATTTGTTCTGGAAAATTAATATGTTAAAAACTATACACATAATAATAAAGAATATAAAAGTATTATTCATTAAATATTATTTGCATCGAATAGAAAGAGAAAAACATATTATTAAATTCAAACATTGAAATTATAGTATATTTTAACTAAACAAAGCTTTATTTCGATAGACAATGAGGTTGGTGTAAAAAATTGTAGACTAAACCACATCATCCACAACTATACACGTAATAATAAAGAATATAAAAGTATTATTCATTAAATATTATTTGCATTTTGACTGAAAGAGAAAAACATATTATTAAATTCAAACATTGACATGATTGTAAATTTTAACTAAACAAAGCTTTATTTCAATAGAAAATGAGGTTGAAGTAAAAATTGTAGACTAAACCACATCATCCACAACGTTAATAAATTCAGAAAAATCAATAGTGATGGTATCATCACTAATCTTAATGATCAAATTAGAGACTAAATACATATCATTCTTATAACGTATATGAGTCAGTATAAGAAAAGGTCTGTATACATGTCATTCTGATTACATATACGAGTCATTAGAGGGACATATACGAGTCATTAGAGGAAGAAAATATCCAAAAACTACCCAAACAAAACTAACATCTAAGATAACAGGGTGGTAAACAAAAATTTCTCACAAAATGAGCAATCTGAAAATGATAAGTAGTACAGAATTAAGTCATATTAGCTGATGTCTAGTTCAAATTACAAAAAAAGGTCTGAATGGTTAAAGCCAACATCAAATTGTTCCAAAAAGAGTGATAACAGATGGTTTGATAAGGAAAAAAAAAAAAAGAAAATCTGCAAATGCATAAAATCAAATTTCAGACTCCCTTCTTGATCTCCGAAGTTCTTTCTCTTTGATTTTGTCGCAATTCCGTGAATCGTGGTGACCCCACTCATGGCATTTCTTGCATTGGCGCAAAGGTTTTTTCTTTAGCCGCATAGCTTTTTCTAACCTTGGTTGGAGCCTACTTGCATGTCCCTTCGTCTTCACAACTTCAGGAGGATGAACTTCAACAACAAGGGGTTTCTCCCCACCATAAAAAGACTCAATACGCTGCTTCTTTTGTGCAGCTGACAATACCACACCATCGGCAAAAATCTGCTGCCTTGCATCACGAAGTATAGAAGTCAATTCATGGGTTTGATCAATGTCGACAGAAACAGCTTGGTACAAAGACAACATTTCACCCAACAAGATAGACGAAGCCTTCTTCTTCTCATCCACATAGACATGAGTAATCACATCTTCACTGTCAACACCATGAGCTGACTTTACTAGTGGGGACTTTAACCATCGACCTCCAATCAAATTGTCAGGAATCAACTTAAAGTTTTTGTGTTTCAACACAAGGAAGATGTGACAGCATACAAGACCAGTTCTCAGAAACATTTTGCAACCACAATCAAAGGCAGAATCTAATTCTGAGTATGTAACATTCCATGTGTTTGAGAAATGATCTAATACCTTGTAGATGTCATGAGTAGATTCATTTGATATCGCCAAAATACTGCAATGATTGTATGCCTCCAGTATTTGGTCTTGAATTTCCTTGAATGCACTGTCAGTGAATATTGTAGAAGCATACTTCTCAATAGGCCACTGTGTTTTCAATGTCGATGTGGTATTAGCATCCATATAATCAAGCTTTGCCGTTTGGTGTCTTTGAGCCTCCAAAGCATTGTTGAAGTTCATTAAGAACACAACAAGGTTGGCTTTGGCCTTGCTATACCTCTTGAAAAAACTATTCTGGGACTCAGAAACAGGGGTTGTCTTTATCAAAGAACTAGCAGGAAAGTCTCTAAAGTATGCTGGAACCCAATACTGTCTTGATCGAAACATTGTAGAAAACCAATCAGTGTCTTCAAGTCCATATTCCTCCATAATCTTATGCCAAGTGTCTTCAAACTCGGTGGGTTCAATCAACTCGGACCAGACACATGAGTTTAACTCCTTCTTAAAATCTGCATCACCAAGCAATGATTTTGGGACCTTCTCAGCAACTTTTGCCATGATGTGCCACATACACCATCTATGACGTGTGTTCACTAGGACCTCCTCGACTGCAACCTTCATTCCCAAGTCTTGGTCAGTAATGATCAATTTCGGAGCTACACCCATGCACTTCACAAACTGTCGGAATAGCCAGGAGAAAGAGTCCGCACTCTCACTACAAAGAAGGCTGGCACCAAATGTCACAGCTCTTCCATGATTGTCCTTACCAGTGAATGGAGCAAATATCATAGAGTACCTAAAAAAAAGATTCTTTCTAAAATCAGGCATGTTATGTTAGTTTGACACCATAGAATATCAAACAATAGGCCAATTCAGAAAAAATGAATGTCATTCCATGAAATGTAGAACTAAATGTGAAAACAAATAAGCTTACAAAAATGCACCTGTTGGTTGAGTAAGTAGTGTCAAATGAAACAATGTCACCGAATAGCAAAAAATTCTTCTTTGATAGTGGATCGCACCAGAATAAATGTGACATTCTATCACTAGAATCGACCTTATATTCGTACGTGAAGGCGTCACAACTTTCCTTCTTCTTCCTTAGCTCATCTAATATCATCTGAGCATCATGTCCTTCAGCATATCTCCTAATGTCTTGGGTGTAATTGCGAACGTCCAATACAGTACACCCGACCGACTCATATCCACCCATCAATTCAGTCAACAATTTAAATGTTAGTGATGGACCAATATTGACACCGGCACAATCGGTAATAAATTTTTGGTGGACATCGTCAAGAACTCGATTGAGCCTCATGAATTTCTGGTGGTTTGGAAGTACCATAGGATGATTATGTTCTTCATTCAAATTATTGATTACGTAGCCTCTGTCGGAATCAAACTTGAAGACAACCCTAGCATTACAGCCGCATTTCTTGGATTTACATCTGCGTTCAGCTTGCTTGTCTTGCACTCTTTTTTCACCTTCTCTACTACACGCCATATAAAACCATATGGTGAGTTGATCAATTTTTTTAGAGCCGCACTTGATGGTATCAAAACCAACACGTCGCCCATAATTTTCATAAAACTGAATTGCCTTCTCCAATGTGGGAAAGTTACGACCAACAAAGGGTTTTACTTCGATAGGGCAATCAGGGGTATGTAAATCTGAAATAAACAAAAATAGAGCATAAGAACACAACATAATAACGGAAGCGAGATGTGAAATCCGTTATGTGAGAAAAATGCAGCGAGCGTATGCAAAAAAACACATGCGACCAGTTAAACAACGATGACAGATTGCATACAACGAAGAGCATAACTACTGTATATTAAAGTCAAAACATAAAAATAAAATATAAAACTTATGGCATAATCAAGAAATAATAGTGAAATAAAAACAAATCAATATAATTAACCTCCATAATTTGTATTATCAACACTTTCATCAGATGAAGAATGATTGTCACAGTGCGGCAGTGGGGTGATCCCATCTCCATTAATGTGAGTCTCGATAGAAACAAATCTGCAAACAATTTATACATTCACAATCACATATCAAATGATACAAAAAAATGAACAAAAGAGAGAGAAGCTCTGAAACAGGATATATAAGAATATTTCAATCTTTGGATGATAATTCCTAAAATTAAGATTTTAGGTGAATAAAAAACTTACCAATAGAGTGATGAAGGAGGAGATGTAAAATGGAAATCTGGTAGAGAAACTAAAAACGATTATGAAAGAATAGCTGAAGATTATGAACACACATTCTGAAATGGGAAGTTAAAAGATATTCATATTTTATGGAAGAAGGTGAAAAAATCGCTGGAGAAGAGGATGAATAAATTGACAGATATTCAAGAATATAGAATCAGCTGAAGAAATAAAAGTATAGGACGTGAATCGTGCTTAGGAATTTCACGCAGATATGAAGTGAGAGAAAGAGATGATCATGGAGTAATCATACTGCATGATTAAAGGAAATTCCATAACAAGACAAATGTATAAGTTCCATACTAGCCTTACACGATTATTTTTAATTAAAAATGGGAAAGAAATGAAAATATGGCAGCCTTCAGATCTTGTACTAAGATTAAACTAACGGCAAATCTCATGGACAATAATTAGCCTATGTTTGGTATTAGGATGGATTTTTGTATTGATTAAAATCCTATATATATATATATATATAGTAGTGATATAGGGCAAGTGCCCATTAAGCACATAACTAGAGAACAAATCACAACCATAAGATCAAGAAAATCAAGGGCTAGTATTTACACATGTGATTTTCAAATTTGAAGTTCACTCTATCACAGATTTACTTCACTATAACAAGGCGGGGGTATAATGGTCATTTCACAGACAAAACTAGGGTTACACTCTAATTAGTCTCTCATTTGTGAAAATCATCTCTCCTGCTCGATTCTCTCTTCTGTTCTCTTCACTTCTTTTCATTCTCTCATGGTCGATTCATTCTCACTCAACGTCAACGCCGTTGCCGTTGCCTCATTCTGTTATCGTCAACATTCCTACCGATTTAGAACTCAACGTTCCGCTGATTCAACATCGAACAAATGTAATCAAAACATAAAGATTTCTCAAAATGTAAGAAATCATTCCTACCGATTTAGAACTCATTTTCCATTAACATTTCTTCATCTGATTTAGAGTTAATTTTATTTTGTAGCTTTTAAACATCAAAACATGAATACAACAGGAGAATCCGACTGTATACTCAAAATCGCCAATCGTGATTTATTCCTATTTATTGCTTTGATTTTCTTCATTTCAGTGTAGTTTATTCTGCATAAAGTGAATCAGTTTATGCTTAGAGTGAAGTATATGATACATGCCCTATAGTGTTTTGGTTTTTGTGATTTCAGTGAAATGTATAGATCTTAAAGTGAACAGATAAATGCTAAGAGTGAACTGATAAATGCTAAGAGTGAACTGATATATTGCTATGTTTTTCAATTCAGTGAAGTTAAATGTGCTTAAAGTGAAGTATTCCATGGTTAGAGTGAAGTGTTTATGATTCATGCTTATATTGCTCTGTTTTTTCATTTCAGTGAAGTAAAACATGCTTAGAGTGAAGTATTTCATGGTTAGAATGAAGTGTTTGTGATCCATGCTTATATTACTCTATTTTTTCATTTCAGTAAAGTAAAACGTGTTTAGAGTGAAGTGTTTGTGATCCATTCTTATATTGCTCTGATTTTTCATTTTAGTGATGTAAAACATGTTTAGAGTGAAGTATTTCATGGTTATAGTGAAGTGTTTGTGATCCATGCTTATAGTGCACTATTTTTTCATTTTAGTGAAGTAAAATGTGCTTAGAGTGAAGTATTCCATGGTTAGAGTGAAGTGTTTGTGATCCATGTTTATATTGCTCTGGTTTTTCATTTCAGCGAAGTAAAACATGCTTAGAGTGAAGTATTCCATGGTTAGAGTGAAGTGTTTGTGATCCATGCTTATAGTGCACTATTTTTTCATTTCAGTGAAGTAAAACGTGCTTATAGTGAAGTATTTCATCGTTAGAGTGAAGTGTTTGTGATCCATGTTTATATTGCTCTGGTTTTTCGTTTCAATGAAGTAAAACGTGCTTAGAGTGAAGTATTCCATAGTTAGAGTGAAGTGTTTGTGATCCATGCTTATAGTGCACCATTTTTTCATTTCAGTGAAGTAAAACGTGCTTAGAGTGAAGTATTCCATCGTTAGAGTGAAGTGTTTGTGATACGTGTTTATATTGCTCTGGTTTTTCGTTTCAGTGAAGTAAAATGTGCTTAGAGTGACGTATTCCATAATTTGGTTCACTATAAAGGTAAAATATTTCACCATAAACATTCACTATAAGCACAATATATTACTAGTTCACCATAAACAAAATATACTACTAGATCACATCACACACTTCACTATAAATAAAATATACATCACTATAATCATATAAGCACTTCACTGTAATCATGTTATCACAATATAGGTAAAATAGGCTTACATACTTCACTATAAACAAAATATACATCACTATAAACAAAGAATAGGTACTTCAATTACACAAAATATACATCAATATAAATAACTATGCATTTAGAATCACATTTTATACACAGAAATATCGTAAATTAAAATTCAAAATAAAAAATAGGAATGACTCACGATCAGAGCCTTGGAGTATTCCGTCGAGACCTCCGGCTGCATTTTCTTCTAACGTTTAAAACCTAAAAAAAATGAAATCTAAATCAGTTGAAGAAATAATAAAAAATGAATTCAAAATTGGTAGGACAACTTGCATTTTGAATTTTTTTTTTCTGATTTGAATCCGTTATTCGATGACGGAATGAGAGAATTGGATGTTGAGGAAAACAGAATGAGGCGATGACGACGACAGAGTGAATCGGCGTTTTGTGAGAATTTGAGGTTTAGAGAAGAGGATAAGAGCGATGGAGGGCAAAAGGAGAATTTGGAAATGAGAGAGGAATTAAAGTTTAACCCCAATTTCATTTGTTAAATGACTATTTTACCCCCACCTTCTTATAGTGAACCAATTCATTCTTATAGTGAAGTAAAATCTGGATCAAATACATGACTAAGTATCAGCCCTTGATTTCTTGATCTTGTAGCTGAGATTTGTTCTCTAATTATATACTTAAGGGGTACTTGCCCTATATCACTACTCTATATATATATATAGAGAGAGAGAGAGTTGTGATCAATGTCGAACCCTTCTTAAAGACCGAGAGACCAAATTTGGGCCACTCATTTTTCTTAATGTTATGGTTATGATTAATTTAGAATTTATTTAATATTTTATTAAAATAAAAACTTTTTAATTTATTTTTAATTTATTTTTAAATTTTAAAAAAAATTATTATTATTTTAATTATTATTTTATATTTTTTTTAATTTTTTTTATTCGATAAAAACTTGTTGGAGTAAATAATGAACTATATTCACTACATAATGAACTAAATGAATATATGTTATGAAGTAATTTTTCGCATTTATTATATACTGAATTTACTTCAACTGAAAGATAATTATGTCATAACACATTATGAAGTAATAAAATAATAAAATGAAGTAATAAACTAATGAAATGAAGTAGTAAACTAATGAAATGAAGTAATAACATAACTGAATGAAGTAATAAACTAACGGAATGAAGTAATAGCATGACTGAATGAAGTAATAAACTAACGAAATGAAGTACTAAACTAATAGAATGAAGTAATAACATGATTGAATGAAGTGATAAACTAACAGAATGAAGTAATAACCGTAAACCCAACTGAAAGATAATTATGTCATAACACATTATGAAGTAATAAACTAATGGAATGAAGTAATTACATGACTGAATGAAGTAATAAACTAACAGAATGAAGTAATAAGTAACAGAATGAAGTAATAAGTAACAGAATGAAGTAATAACATGAATAAATGAAGTAATAGCACGACTGAATGAAGTAATAAGCTCATAACAATAACATGACTGAATGAAGTAATAAACTAACGGAATGAAGTAATAACCCTAAACCCAACTGAAAGATAATTAGGTCATAACACATTATGAAGTAATAAACTAATGGAATGAAGTAATAGCATGACTGAATGAAGTAATAAACTAACGGAATGAAGTAATAAACTAATAGAATGAAGTAATAACATTAATAAATGAAGTAATAAACTAATTGAATGAAGTAATAGCACGACTGAATGAAGTAATAAGTTCATAACATACATTCATTTAGTTCATTATGTAGTGAATATAATTCATTATTTACTCCATCAAGTTTTTATCGAATAAAAAAAATTATAAAAAAATTTAAAAAATAATTAAAAAAAAATATAAAAAATAATTAAAAAAAAAGTTTTTATTTAATAAAATATTAAATTAATTGTAAAAATAATTATAAATTTTTTTTAAAAATAATTAAAAAAATATATAAAAAAAATAAAAAATTTAAAAAATAAAAAAAAAACGTTTTTATTTAATAAAATATTAAATTAATTGTAAATTAATCATAACCATAAGATTATGAATAATGAGTGGCAAAAATGATCTTCCCAAAGAGTGTGGCTTAGAAGAGAAGCTTTGTAGAATTATCTATAAAATGCACCATTACTATAGAAAAGCTTATGTCGTAGAGGTCCAGATTCAAGCACGCTTACAAGGACGTAAATGGTGATGTGGTGTAAAAGTTTACACGGAGGAAGGAGCGGTGGAGCGGGCGTTGTCGTGGGGCCGCCGATTTGAGAGAGAAGAAGAGAGAGCAGTGGACGGCGGCGGGCGTGAAGCTCGCGGACTAGCTGGCGAGGTACGGTGGTGGAGCCGCTGGGCGGGCGTTGTCGTGGCGCCGCCGATTTGAGAGAGAAGAAAAGAGAGCAGTGGGTGGCTGCGGGCGGCGGTTTTAGGTCGGCACGGCGGCGCCGATTAGGGAGAGAAACAAAGTGATAGAGAGGAGAGAGAGAGATATATAGGTTCAATTTCAACATTTACTTTATTAGACTATGATTATGTATTTTTAAAATGAAATTCTTCTAAATAAATAACTAGATTTATATATTAATTTATTAAATATTTTTACAACCCTTTATTATATTAAAAATATTTTACAATTATATTTAAAATGTATATTTAATATTTAAGATATATAATTTGTAAATATATCTACATTTAAATTTAGTATAAAATAGTTAGAATTAAATTGATTTTAATTTATTTTATCATAAATAATACTAATATTTATTTAATTTTTGGCCATACATCATAAGTATGCTAAGTCATCAAAACCAATAGTGTTGAATATTAGTTTGGTACTTAATATAATATTTGTTGTAATTTTTTTTTCTATTGAGATGTTTAGTTTTTTCTTATGGATTGTTATTAAGAGAGCATTATAAAATTTTGCTATAATTTTATTTAGAGGAAATAAAAAATAAATTCCCTAAACTTGCACAGCACAACGATATTATATACTCTATTCAACAAATGTAAAAAAATTAACTACACAAAATGAGGAGATATACTCATCGGATAACATTGTGACAAAATAATTTTTGTTGTGAGTGTACTCTTTATGTAAAATAATAAAATTAAATTAAATAGATGTGACAAGGTTAACAAAAATATAATGCTTTACACATACATACTATATCACACATTAAGTATTAAAAATACTACAAGAAATAAATATTAAATTTGTAATATTAAAAATAAATATTAAATTTTGTCGTGGAAGTTATGACAATAGAAGCTTAATATTAAATTTGTAATATTAAAAATAAATATATTGAGGTAGATAAATGATAATTATAAAAATAAACAAGAAACATGTTAGATGAAACACCTTATTTAATTACGATAAAAATATTTTCCAAGTATACTATGATTTGATGAAATACCGTATTTAAAATTATTTATTTTAGTGACAAGATTTTGATAATTAAGCAATATCCATGGCCAAAAATTAATTAAGCAATAAGTTAAGCAATATCCATGTCCAAAAATAATTGTTAATAAAATATAGTATGCAACAATAATTTGTGTTGTACTGAATAGAGAGTAATAAACTTAGTCAATTTCTCAATTAATATCACACACTAATATTATTTTTGTGATAATAAATGTAATCTATTAAACTAAAGTACATAAATTAATTAATGAAAGTTTCGAATTATAACAAAATTTAATTACTATTATGTTAGAATAAGATTTAAAGATTGTGGATATTTAAATAAAAAAAAATTAACATGATTATAAGTAAATAAAAAATTAATATATTAATATTGAAAAAACTAAAATACCAAACCTAAAATTTCAAAAGCTATCATTTTATAATTATAGTGAGATTCGAATATTCACTTGATGTATTTATGGAGTTAGTTCCCAATTGATTGTAAAAGTTAATTATAATAAGTTTTATATTACTAATTATATTTTGTTAGAGAAGTTACAACTCTAATACGTTTTGGATTATTGTAAATTTTGAATATGAAATTTAAGTGTATATATGTAGTTAATTTCCAATTATTCGAGAACTAATTTATAGTAAGGTCTATGACACTAATTATATTTAATTATAAAATAATTATAGTATTCCTGTTAATCTTAAATGAAAAAATTAGTTTGTTAAAAAATTATTATAATAAATGCTTATAATTTATATTTTTAAGGTATATTTGATTATGATTTCATCAATCTTTTTAGTATACTTATATAATTTATTATTTTATAAAATATTATTATTATTACTTTTTTATTTTAATTATAATAAATCAACCAAACCAAACTAATCACCAATTTTTTTTTTCCTTTTGAGTTATACCAAAGTAGCTGAGACATTATAATAAGTACTACTACTAACTACAATTTCAACTTTAAGGGTTTTTATATTATTTATTGGTAATTAAACTCATTGTGGTATAACTAAATTGTTGTAATAAATATTTGTAGATATAACTAATATAATAACTAAATTATTTATCATATTTTATTCAAGATATATACCCATAGGTATTATTATCTATTAACTTAAATTCTGTTAAAGCGAGTATTTTAATTGTGAAAATTTTACTGTATTTTAGTATTTGCTTGCTCATGTTGGCCTATTTCTAAAAGGCCTATTTCTAAAAGGCTTGTTTTTAGTCATGGCCTATTATTATGCTGTTTATTAAAACGTTTTCTATAAAAGTGTATTTGAATTTTTATATTTGATTTAAAGTACTTTAATCTATTTTCTCTCTCTTACTTTACTCATTTTTATTTTCTTCTCTCTTATTTTATCAATTTTTCTCACTTACTTTACTAATTGTGCATTAAAACTCATGTTGTTTTGAATGTTTATATTTTTGTAATACGGAGAGAGTAGATTTCTAGGGGGTTAAGGGACTAAAATTAGATGATTGTCCAAATATTGTAAGTAGGATTTCCAAATTATCTGATTTTACTTTTTGGTCTTTACTTACGCATATTGTTTTTTTCATTTTTTTCTATATTTATTTTTTGTAAACTCTTTTGTCCCATGCATAGCATGGGTGTTAACACTAGTTATTGAAATATACTACTCCATACCATTGTTTTCATCATCTCCTGCATTGCTATACCCATCCGCTCCTTTCCAGTTACCTGTATTCCCTTATAAGACCTTAACTCCTCTCCCATCAGCAACATTTTCTGTTGTTGCCCTCTCATATGTAGATTCTTCTGCCGCAAGCCCATTTGCATCAGATGCCATATATGCTTAGCTTTCTTGACATTAGTAATAACAGGCAGTGGAGCAGACATTTGGACCTTAATTCAGGCCCTGATGCTGTGGAAAGTGATGTTAGGGAGGAGATATTGCCTCTTTTGTCGGGCCAGCATGCTGTTAGCCCTTCGCAAGGTCTAGTGGAGGAGCAAGCTGGGATGTTATCTGTTTCAGGTGGTATTTTGAAAAGTAATGAGCCTGACGGAGGCTGGGATAATGAGATAATCAGAAGCAAGCAATCTTCATGGTAGTAGAGCATAAACATCTTTTTCTCTGCATTCCACTATGAAACACTAGTTGATTTGGGATGGACTAACTTAAAGTTGTAATAGGAAACTTTTAGTGCTAAATCATTGTTAGATGAAGATCTTGTAAGTGGGGCAAATAATTGTCCTTTACTGCTTGGATCTGTATGCCTGAGTGATTTACTTACCTCTGTTCTTTCAGTTTATTTGAGAGCACTATCCAACTAAGTACAACATTGATTTTGGAGCTTGAGTTCACTGTATGTGCTTTTTGCAACTTCAAATGCAGTCAATAAGCTGCTGTACCATGCTTACCTTGACCAAAATATAAAGTTATAACTTACTTATTTAGAGTATATAAGGTTTGTATTTTTATAACTATAATTATATTGGTTTTGTTCCTGCCTCTATTCCTGTTATGCTTATCTGTACATGGGCGGGATTGAGATGGTGATTTATAACATAAATTTCTGTGTTTTAGTATGACAAAGGTAGTACCTAAATGGACAAAAATTTTCTCTAGTCCCTTAAAACTCCTTTGGCTGATATTATGGTTTGATTTTGTACTAATGTGAATAGGGAATGGAGGAGGCTGTCAATGTCATGAGGTGAAGTGCTGATTCTCATCTGCATTGCTGTAACTGGTGGTAAGCTTTTCTCGTGATGGAATGCGATAGTTTATATTAATTAGACAGCTCTTTTTTTCAGATTGATGATCATCAATCAAGGCTTCAATTGCAGTTACATTGAGAAAATATTATATGTCATGGCTTAGCATGGGTAACAAATGAGGATTAACTTGTGTGGGTACTGCATCTGTATTATCATTTGAATGTATTAGTTAGATGAATGCATTATGTAAAGATTCATTTTTGGGGAATCTAGAATTTGAAGTGACCAAGGAGGACTTTTATATATTAAGACTAATGTACTACTATATTTTAAGGAAGCGGTCTTGCAAGTCAAGTTGACTTGGAGCGGCAAATGTACCAAACAAGGAATTCACTCTGACTTCTCTCACATCATATTATTACATGTCACGTGTTTATGGTTAAGGTTTAGGGCATTGGTGCAGTAGAAACTACTTATGAAACAAAATATTGGCTCATAATTGGCCTAATTGGAGAAAATATATAGCGCGTTTCGACTGTCAATATATCACCCGGCTTATTTGAGGAGATCAATGACAAGGTAATCATCACATGTTTAGATTTTTTTTGTCTGAGCTTCTTCATAATCTTCCCTGAGATGCAATCCGTATAGCATCGACAATGTAGAGTAAATTAGACTACTGCAACAATTAGTGCCAAAATATGAATACTATTCATATTCTAATGGTATCACCTAGAGTTTTGCAACAGATTGTTGTCTAAGCTCTTTCCACAAAATCTTTCCTGTAGGTGATCTGGGTATTTCTCTTGTAAAAATCACCCTCCTCAACCTCTTGAATGGTGCAACCTGTTTGTTTATACACGAATAAATAGAATTAGATTGCTGCAACGAACTCGACTGCAATCCACATTTTATGACAAGGCAACTTGTCTGAGTTACCTGTTGTGCAATAAACTTCTGAACTTGTCGTGCTGTTAGTGAACTCATGGATGATCTCACAACATATGCTATTGGAATTTCACCAGCTTCAGCATCATCTAATCTGCATCATTTTCAACTCTTACATTAGATATTAATTGCATATTGTATGAAGCCAAGGCTATGATTAAAGTTACATGGTTTGGGTTGATTGCTGCTCACCCTATAACAGCAGCGTCCACTATTTCAGGATGAGTGAGAAGCAGATCTTCTAGCTCTGAAGGTGCAACCTAAAACAACCACAGCATCACCAAATGTGACAAGTAAACAAGAGTATCAACTCTCTCCCTTACCTGAAAGCCTTTATATTTGATGAGCTCTTTTACGCGGTCTACAATATAGAGTCGACCCTCGTCATCAAAATAGCCAACATCTCCTGTGTGCAACCAGCCTTCCTCATCTATGATTTCCGCGGTCGCCTTGTGGTTGTTCAAATAGCCTACAAACATGACTACAATTCAACAACCATTAAACATTTGGCTTATAGATATCTACAGGAACAGACATACCCTTCATCACCAGGGGGCCTTTGATCCATATTTCCCCTTTCTGAAAAGGAGAGAGACATTTCATTGTATCCGAATCAACTATTTGAGCTTCAACACTGGGAGCAAGTGGCCCTACAGAGCCTGGATGAGATGGAAACATCCTTCTGTTTTCTAGTGAAATAACACCTGCTTCTGTCATGCCATAGCCCTGTCAAAAAGCTCAACTCCATATTATGATTAACAAACTAACATTAAAAATTTACACTTTTGATTTTCAGGTAACCTTGTACCTGACATATAACAGCTTGTGGAAAAATCTTGGAGCATGCTTCTATTATCTCCTTCCCTAATGGAGCTGCTCCAGACAGAATCTCCTTCAACGTTGAAACGTCGTATTCCTTCACCATGTCCTGCTTCTTGATGAGCTCCAAAACTACAGGGGCACAACAAACACGTGTGTCACCTTGTACTGCTCAATAGCCTTCAACATAGCATTAATCTGATACCGCCGCATCACCACCACCGTGTTCCCTCTCTGTAGCTGTGCATAAACCAGACCTGACATTCCAAAGATATGATACATTGGTAAGAAGCAAAGCAAAACATTCCTTGATTCTCTGTTCAATTCTTGATCGGATGTCATCATCATAGCTGACGCCATGATATTCTTATGCGTCAGTACAACTCCTTTGCTAGCTCCGGTTGTCCCGGATGAATAAAAGATTGCTGCTGCATCATCCTGCATCACTGTAGGCAATAACGGGGTTGATTTTGATCTAATCAGTTCTGAGTAGCTATGCAACATTGGATTCTGTGAGGTTTGAGGATTTTGGTTTAGCAGAATACAAGGAAGGTTCAAGTGTTTGATCTTATCGTAGAGTTCGTGGACTGTAATGATCAGTTTCGGATTGCTGTCTTTGATCTGTTTGGAAAGCTCTGGTTTTGTGTATTGTGGGTTGGATGTGGTGGCGACGGCACCAACAGCCACTGCCGCGAAGAAAGCAACTGGGAAATGTATGGAGTTTGGAGACAAGATGAGAATGGTATCATTTTTGGAGATGTTAAGGTCGAGGAAGGCGCGGGAGAGCCTTAAAACATGAGTTTTGAGGTTCGAAAACGTTAAGGTTTGTGCAGAATCAGCATCGATAAGTGCAGGGGAGTTGGAAATGGATGACAAGTTTCTGAAGAGAAATGGAAGCATTGAAAAATTGGGGTGGTGGGGAAGAGAAATGGGAGGCCTTGGTGATCGGTAGATACCATCGTTGCCATATATTTCATGTACATTAGACATGGTTTTGTTTGGGTTTGAATAGGTAGTGAGTGAGTTCTGTTGTTAAAAGTTTGTCTCCTTGCTTTCTCTATTTATAGTTACGTTTCGAGGAATGTGATCAACTAAATATTGTAAAAATTCAAAATTATGATCTGGGCCATTGAAAAATGTCAACAGATCATAAAAAAATATCAACAGAAAAATGTCAATAGAATTTCAACGATAGTCAACGATTGATATTATGTTGATACTGTGTTGACATTAAAATCTTAAAATTTTACACTGAGTTGATATTGTATTAAAATAGTGTTAAAGCTGCATTGAGGAGTTTTGAGTTTGTACCATATATAAATTTGCATTTTATCAGTACTACCCTATGTTTCAATCCCTCATTCCAGGATTAACTTAAGAAAAACAAATATATGTAAAACAAATAGAACACTCACAAAATTTGTCAATTTTTGTACTAATTGAAGTTTCGAGCATGGTGCGGCTTGAGTTGGAGATTATGTCCCCTATCTAATTAAGAGATGCACATTAATTTCCATAAGCTCGTGTTTGACTAGCATCTCCTAATTCATAGCTAAAACTTTTGAACTAGAAGTCTAGAAGTGAACTTTGTATTCTAAACGTGAATTGTGTGAATTAATTTTCCTGTAAATATATGTATTTTAGTAAACATATGGTCATGTTTGGTTGTCTGGATTATGTCTGAGAAAATAATCTGATTCCTTAAATTTTAAATTTATGTGTTTGTTTCGATTTTTAATCAAACTAGGAAAGTAATCAGAATCCCGAGATCAAAGAAAATTAGTACAATTTTCTAAGATTCTGAATCCTAACTTTTCGTAGGTATTTTTTTTCCAGTTTTAGGATTCTTGCATATTTAATACAATATATTATAGCTTTATTATTATTATTATTATTAATATTATTATTAAATACAATATGTTAAAATAATATAGAATTATAAATCATACTTAATTCTAGTATAATAAATAACTATAATTAAAATTATCATAATTATAAATATTATTATAATATTTATATATAATAATTATTATGACAATTATAATTTATAATTTCTTAAATAATTAAAATATAACTATGTAATATAAATCAAATAATAATAAATATTTTATAAGTTAATAATTAATGAATAAAGTCGTAGTGAAATTTTAAATTATAAAATTTATTCAATTACCATGACTGTAAATATAATAATAATAACAATATTTATTATTATAATCATTTATGATTATAATATTCCATATAACTATAACTACAATAATATTATTATATATTATGATGGATAATTTATATTTAAACTGTCCATCGTAATTATAAATATAATAATTTAATCAATATAATATGTAATTAACAATTTATTAAAAAATTATACTATTATTTTTTTTATAAAAAAAATAATAAGTATATTTTTAATTTGGTATTTAAATCAAATACAAAATTTAAAATCTTGATATTTTCCAAACACATGAAAGTAAAGTTATTAGGAATCATATTTCCGGAATTCATTTTTTCAGGAATAATTTTCTTTGACAACTTTACTTTCCCGTTAACCAAACATGACAATAGTCTATTTATTTTCAATTGAATGTCCTTTCCAAATTAAATCTGGCTTAAGGTGGATCGAATCCATAGAAATTAGTTTATAATGTGGGTGGTTGTCATTTTGAATGATTGCAGTAAATTGGAAGCAAAATACATTTGCTATCTATTCATATTATATCTATCTACATTGTAGATCACCTCAATTATTGTCTAGGGATTGCTTGTGTTACATAACCTATATTGCTTAGATACATGTTATCTACTTTTCTGTCCATCATTAAACCTACTTATAGATTGCTTGTGTTACATAACCTATATTGCTTAGATTCATATTATCTACTTTTCTGTCCATCATCAAATCGGATAGGTGTGATACTATACATTGCATACATAGATACACACACTGTGACACACACATATATATGTAGGGTGATAGCAGTTCTTGAAATTACTTTTTCCCCTCCATCCATTGGATTAATTCGGTGGTTGGCATTTGACAAAGAAGAGTAATTGAAGCTAGGTGTTATCGATCATTATCATCCTCAAAAGAACCAAATGGAACCCATCCCGTCGATGGATTATAAATATCATATTCTTTATAAGCAATAATAATCGAACCAATACCACTCAAAAATTTAGGATGTTGAATGATAGAATATTCATCTTGACAACAAATTATATACATGATAAAATATGCATCACAAGCACTAAGGGCTAACTGAAGCTGGGAAAAGGCCTTCTGTGGGACGCTGCACCAAATGAAATTTTCCATTCCTTACTGGGTGGAGATATTGCCTCTTTTGTTGGGCTAGGTCTAGACTAGTGGAGGCGCAAGCTAGGATGTTTGCTGTTTCAGGCGGGATTTTGAAATGGAAAGAGCCTGACTGAGGCTGGGATAATGAGATATTCAGATGCAAGCAATCTTCATGGTAGTAGAGCATAAACATCTTTTTCTCTGCATTCCACTATGAAACACTAGTTGATTTGGGATGGGCTAACTTAAGAGCATCCGCAGCGGTAGCAGCTCAGCTGCTCGTCCGTCGTGCCGCTGAGCACTCGTCCGTCCGTCCGCCGTTGAGCCTCGTCCGTCCGTGCCAGTGGCACGGCGCTGCTCTTAGCTAAGAGCACGTCCGTGCCGCTGAGCACCATTACGTGGTAGCTTCTGATTGGCCAACGGCATAGCCGTTGGCAATTTCGTTTTTTTATTTTTTATTTTTTAAAAAATTCGAAATTTATTTTAAAAAATATTTTTAAATAAAAAAACAATATTTTCCCATTTCCCAAAAAAATATATCCTTTTTCTACCCACTTTTAATTTATTTTTTAATTTTTTTCCCCAAAATTCACATTTTCATCTATAAATACCCCCACTCCAACACAAAAAAATCACATTCTCATCTATTATCTATTCTTCATCATCTACATTCTCTCATCTTTTTTAAATTCCCACCACACTACACAATGTCCGGCTCCGACGATCACCCCTCCGGCAATCGCGGTTGGAACCACGATTGGTTTTACTCCGAGGCCGGATATAGTCCGGAAACCCAATTTACGGCCCCTCCTCAAACCCAAGGTTCGCAAGCTCCGAGTGGCTACCGTCCTTACCCGTTGCACGACCTAAACGCCCCCGGGTTTGGGTGGGCACCCGAACCCGGATCGGGAGGGAGTAGCAGCTCTACTCCTACTCCTACTTATGTTTCTACTCCTCCTGTTCATGGCACCCACACCCCGTACACTCCAGGTGAGATGATGGCGATGTTCAAAGCCTACTTGGCAGTCTCCGAACATCCGAACGTCGGCACGAACCAAACCGGGGAAACTTATTGGTGGCGCATCACTCGCCTCTACAATGAAACTTGGCCGGCGGGAACCATATATCGCAATGATAGTATGGTTCGCAATTGCATCTTCAGATGCAACGAGGCAATCGGGAAGTTCCAGGGGATTTACCTCCAGGAAGAGCGGTCGGCAGGGAGCGGCACGAACGAGCTCGACATCATCACTGCCGCCTTGGCGGCATACCAACGGGAGGAGTTCAAACCGTTCAAGTACCTCGATTGTTGGCAGGAGGGGCACCAACATCCGAAGTATAGGGGCGGCATAGCAGCGTCCTCCTCAAGCTCCTCCAGCAAACGGTCCAGGTCGGTTGCCCTATCCGACGGCGTCTCCGATGATGTGACTACCCAGCTTGCCAGAGCTAACTTGGGTAGCCCCGGCGCTGGCCCGAGCAATTCCCGCCAGCAAGGAAGGAAGAAGGCGGCGGCCAACCGCCCCCGCCGTCGCGCCTCGACTCCATCCGCCCCCGCTCCCTTTGTGCCTCCTCCACCCCCGAACAACACGTTGTGGGCCATCTTGAGTCAACTCTATATGAACGATACGTCTCGGATGACTCCGGATCAACTTGCAACACATGAGCAAATGATCCGGGGTCTCAAGAGGCAATTCGGGATAGAGGACTAGTCTTCCACGTGTGTAATTTTTAATTTCTAGGATTTTAATTATGCATTTTATATTTTCTAGGATTTTAATTATGTATTTTTATTTTTTACTATTTTAATTATGTAATTTTTTATTTTTTAGGATTTTAATTATGTAATTTTTATTTTTTAATGTATTTTTATAATGTAGAAATGTTTTTAATAATTGGAGTATTTAAATTGAATAATCAAATGGTGGGACCCTTGAGCTTGTCCTTAGCTAAGAGCACGGATGTGGGTGTTGTGCTCTTAGCTAAGGACAAGGAGTAAAAGTGGGTCCGGGCCCACCTCCGTGCTCTTAGCTAAGAGCACGGATGGGGATGCTCTAAAGTTGTACTACTAATAGGCAACTTTTAGTGCTAAATCATTGTAAGTGGGGCAAATAAATGTCCTTTACTGCTTGGATCTGTATGCCTAAGTTGTTACCTCTGTTCTGTCAGTTCATTTGAGAGCACAATCCAATTAATACTACTCCCTCCGTCCCGTTTAAGATGACACGTTTTCCTTTTTAGTTTGTCCCAACTAAGATGACACATTTCCTTTTTTGGAAACTTTCTCCCTCCAATTAATACATTCAACTACTTTTTCTCACTCCTATTAAAATATATCTCTTTCTTTATCTCTCTACTTTAATACTTACACCTACCTTTCTCTCTCCAATTAATCACTTTAACCAATAACTCCTAAAATCTCGTGCCGGCTAAGCAATGTGTCATCTTAGCCGGGACGGAGGGAGTACTACAACATTGATTTAGGAGCTTGAGTTTACTGCATGGGCCTTTTGCAACTCAAATGCAGTCAAAAAGCTGTTGTACCATGCTTACCTTTACTAAAATAGGATACTATAAGGCTTATGTATACGACAAATCTATGTGACCAAATTTTATACAACAAAAAACTAGTTTATTTGAAAAAAATAGGTTTATTTATGCATTTAATTAAAACATATAGATGCATACATAGAATACGAAAAGTGCATAATATTGTGGTCATATATTTATGATTCGTGTATAACTTTTTTTATTTTTTTGGAAGTATAAATGTAATTAGTGTATACTTTAATTCAAATTTTAAAAACAATAGAAATGAAATTCAAATATAAAAATAAAAACTAAGGTTAAAGACTAATCAATCTTTTTAACTTGTCCATTTACTGCATTTCTTATTTTAATATATAATTAATGCATCAAATTATTGATATAACCTTATTGTGGTTGTACAAAATTTGGTTGTTTATCATCACTCGTATGTATAAGGTTTATCTTTTTATTATAATGATATTGGTTTTGGTCCTGCACTCCTGCCTCTATTCCTGTTATGCATATCTGTACATGGACTGGATTGAGATGGTGATTTATAACATAAAATTCTGTGTTTTAGTATGACAAAGTTAGTGCCTAAATGGACAAAAATTTTCTCTAGTTCCCTTAAATCTCATTTGGCTGATATTATGGTTTGTTTTTTACTAATGTGAATAGGGAATGGAGGAGGCAGTCAATGTCATGTGGTGAAGTGTTCTGATTCTCAATCTGCTATTCAGTTATGTAAAAATCCTGTTTTTCATGATAGGACAAAGCATACAGATGTAAGGTTTCATTACATTAGAGATATTGTAGAAAAGAGTGAAGTTTTTCTTCAAAAAGTGCATACAGATAAAAACCCAGCTGACATGGGAACTAAGCCCTTACCATTAGAAAAATTTATTTTCTGCATTAAATACTTGCACTTTGATCTAAGATAGGTTGCATGTCCCGGGGGAAAGACCTCAACCACTTTATCAGCTGTGGTAAGGGTGGTAGGTGGTTGGAGGCATGAAGTCCTTTTTTTAGACTAATGGGTGTCAGCCCGAATGAGATTAATTGGGCTGAGCCCAATTGCTTATCCCCTTGCACCAGATGCTGCCACGTGCCCCCTCACATGGATCTTGCTCTACAGCCGTTGGGGCTGTGTTTGTTATTGTGAGAAGGCTATGCGCCGTTCTAATTCACTCTCTAATCTCTCTCTCTCTCTACACTCGATTCAGTGTATTCTCTCTTCTCTCTCTTCTTCTCCGATGAGTCTCCGACCATCTCTTGGTCATCTCTCACGGTTCTTTGAGTGGTAGATCTTTTGTGAGTACTGGAGTAAGGCAATCTCTTCGATTGCTTAGTTGCTGGGGAAGAATTAGGGTCTGTGAGACCCGAAGGGTTTGTGGTGAAATTTGTTCGGTGGAAGTTGATCTGGTGTGAGGGGATTTTCTGGTGGAGGTATTGGTGGTCTGAGGGAGAACCCTATCTGAACCATCTGTGCTCCCTTGGATCTTGTTTTGGTTGAATAGATCAGTGTGGTCTGGCGGGTTTTGAGCCAAGTTCTTTAATCTATTTTGTTGTTCTTGGTGCTTATTAGTAATTGCTTTTAGATCCGAGAGGATCCTTCTTGTTATTACTAATTTGTGTGTTAAGTGTGCATGTTGAAGTAACTACAAGGAGGCTGGGTTAACAACTTTCAAGACATTGTAATAGTTAGGGCTTGATTCTTATAATTCAAGTTTGTATTACTTGTGTAATATCAGCCGCGTGGTCGAGAGTTTTTGGCTGAGCTCTCTTGTACAAGAACAAAGAGGTCTCGGTAATTAGTGAATCTAGACTAATCTGATCCCTATAGTGGTATCAGAGCCGGGGGGGGGGGAGGGATTAGTCTAGCACGCCGAGTCGCTCAAGGAGTTGGGCAAGTGGAATCCTCCTTCGAGAGGGGATTCACTCTGGTAAATTGGCTGAATCTTCCTTGTTTTACTTTTCTGTTTAGTGCCAAATATAGGCTTGGGATCTTGTTTTCTGGTAGACAGTCTATGGCAAAGACTTAGGACTTTCTGTGCTTTCTGTTCTGTGTTGCTTCCGCTGGTTCTTGTTCTCTATGATCTTGTGATCTCATTTTACTTGACCACCAACAAGTGACCCCCTGCGCCCTCCAGTAGTGAGTGATTGCGAGCTGGGATAGCCTTGGCCAGTTTTGCTCGTGACATCAAGGATTTGAGGTCCTATCTGTTGTGTGAAAGCTGTGTGTCTGTTCTTGTGTTGCTTGTGCATGTCTCTGTGTTCTCAGGTGTGTAAGGCTTTGTGTTTTTGTCTTGCTTCCTGTGTTCTTGAAAAAATTCTTGCTAAAATGTCTCAGCCTGTTAGTTTGGTTCCCTATAATGGTAAAAATGACTTTGCTATTTGGAAACAGAAAATGAAATTTATTTTGATTCAACAAAAAGTTTTCAAAGTTGTTGATGGTACTTTACCTGAGGATACTACTCAGGACAAAAAAGATGAAATGAATGAGTTGGCTAGGGCTACCATTGTGTTAAATCTGTCTGATTCTGTGATTAGGAAAGTTGATCATGAGGAATCTGCTGCTGAAATGTGGAAATTGCTTGATACTCTGTACACTGAAACCTCTACGTCTTCAAGAATGTACTTTCTTGAAAAGTTGTTTAAATTTAAGCTTGATCTTGCAAAAGATATTGATGACAATGTGGATAGGTTTTAGAAGCTAGTTCAGGACATTAAGAGATCAGGTGATAAAACTATAGATGAATACACTAGCATAGCGCTTATGAATGTCATACCTGATTCCTATAGTGATGTTAAGGCTGCCATAAAGTATAGTAGGGATTCTGCTCCTCTAGACCTCATCATTAGTTCCCTGAAATCTAAAGAACTTGAACTTAAGGAGAGAGCTGCTGATAAGAATGCCTATAATAAGGTTTTGAATGTCATTGGAAGATCTAAATCTAGAGGGGGCAATGAGCCCAGTAGTGGTTTTGGTAATACTTCTAACTCTAGGAAAAAGTTTAGGTCTAGGTCTAGAAGTAAGGATCCTAAAACCTATAGGAAGTGTTTCAACTGTGGAGATGTTGGGCACTATAAGAAAGATTGTACTAAGCCTAAGAAGAATAAGTTTCCCAACAATAATGCCCAGGTTGAAACCCTTGTAAATGTTGCTATATATGATCATGTAAATGATTCTGTGTTCATGGTGCATGATCTGCAATTTGTGAATGCCTCTCCTCCTTTCCCTTTTACATCTAATGATTGGCTATGTGATTCTAGATGTACTTATCATGTGAGTCCTTTCAAGGAAGTGTTTTCTGAGCTGAAACCTGTAACTAAACTTTTGTGTCAATGACTGATGACAAGAAATGTGATATTCTTGGTATTGGCACTGTGTGTTTGAAGTTTGAAAATAGTTATGTGCTCAACTTGAAGGATGTGAGATATGTTCCAGATCCATGCTATAACTTGATGTCTTGTACTACTCTTGAAAATGAGGGTATGAGGGGAAAGTGGGGGGAAGGTTGTATGAAAATTTGCAAAGGATCTATGTGCCTTTTCAAAGCTAAAAAGAAATGTGGTTTATATGTCTGTACTACTGTGCCTCTTACATGTGAAAAAGCTATTGCCAATGTTGTTAAATCTGATAGAACCATGTTGTGGCATAATAGGTTAGGTCACATGAGTGCTAAAGGCTTGAGTATTCTAAAAAAGCATGCCATCCTGTCTGATAATGATGTTCATAGTGAGTTGTCATTCTGTGATTCTTGTGTGCTGGGTAAACAGCATAGGGTCTCTTTCCCTTATACTCCTGCTCCTGCAAATGTGAGTACTTGTATTCTGGAATATTTGCATATGGATGTTTGGGGGCCTGCTTTTGTGTCTTCTCACTCTGGATGTGTCTATTTCTTGTCTGTGATTGATAATTTTTCCAGAAAAGTGTGGTGTTTTTTGATGAGACATAAGTCTGAGGTGTTTGAAAAACTGAAAACTTGGAAAATTTTGATTGAAACTCAGACTGGCAAGAAAATCAAGGCTATTAGAACTGATAATGGCCTGGAGTTTTGTAATAATCAAATGGATGACTTGTGTGATGGTTTTGAAATAAAAAGACACAAAATTGTGCCTTATACCCCACAGGAAAATGGGGGTGCTGAGAGAATGAATAGGATTTTGCTTGATAAAGTGAGATGCATGCTTTCTAAGTCTGGTTTGTCAAAAAAAATTTGGGTTGAGGCTTTATTAACTGCTACTTATTTGGTAAATAGGTCTCCTTCTGTGCCTCTGGTTGGTCAGTGTCCTGAATATGTGTTTTATGGAAAGCCTCTTAACTTTTCTCACCTAAGGGTCTTTGGCTGTACTGCTTTTGTACATACTAAGTCTGATAAACTTGAGCCTAGATATAGGAAAGGTGTTTTTCTAGGTTATCCTGAAGGTGTCAAAGGTTATAGAGTCTGGCTAAGAGATGAACCTGGGTTCAAGGTCATAATAAGTAGGGATGTGGTCTTCAATGAAGATGAATTCCCCTGCTTAAGATTGACAAGTAACCCAAATCCTATAGATGTGGACAATGAACCCCTCAATGAGGTGGAGTCCTCAAATACACTCACTTGTGTGGAGCATCCCAGTGATGCTCCAAGTGAGGTGGAGCAGCCATTCTGGAACACGTATCCAGTCTTTACACCTAATGAGACACCTAATGAAGGAAATCCAAATGTGATGCATGATAATCTTGTCCAAAATGTTGATGACAATGTGCCTAACATGCATGATAGTCCTGTTAGAAATGCTCCTCCTGTTCCTGCCCAGAATGTGATACTTAGCACTAGTGGTATTCAAAATGCTATTGATAATACTAATTTGCAGAAATTTTTGCCCCTGTTGTTAAATTTACTACTGTCAGAATGATGCTTGCTTTGTGTGCTCATTTTGATTTGGAATTAAGGCAAATGGATGTTAAAACTGTCTTCTTGCATGGTGATCTTGATAAGCCCATTTACATGAAACTGCCTAAGGGCTTTGTTAATCCCAAGTTTCCAATCATGTATGCTTGTTGAAAAAGGCCTTGTATGGTTTAAAACAGTCTCCTAGGCAGTGGAACATCAAGTTTAATACATGTATGCAGGAGTTAGGCTTTACTAGAAGTACTTTTGATGCATGCTTATATGTTAAGAACCTTGGTGCTGTGCCTGTCTTCTTGTTGTTATATGTTGATGACATGCTTATTATGAGTCCCTGTTTGAAAACCATAAAAGGTGTGCAAGCTGCTTTAAGTGAGAATTTTGACATAAAGGATCTAGGTGATGCTCATAAAATCTTAGGGATATGTATCTTTAGAGATAGGAAAGCCTCTACCCTTGTGTTGCATCAAGAGCCTTATGTGTACAAAATTCTGAAGAAATTTAACATGTTTGATGCTAAGCCTGCTTCTGTGCCTTAAGCTGCTCATTTTATGTGGAGTAAAGATCTGTGCCCTAAGTCTCAGACTGAAGTTGATGCTATGAAGAGAATTCCTTATGCAAATGCTATTGGATCTGTGATGTATTTGATGGTTAGCACTAGGCCTGATATTGCCTATGCAGTTTCTTGTCTTAGTAGATATATGTCCAATCCAGGTCCGGTTCATTGGGAAGCTCTAAAATGGCTTCTTAGATACTTGAAACAAACTGCTAAGTATGGTTTGTGCTATTCTAAATGTGATAATGGTGTCTTACTAACTGGTTTTGTGGATTCCAATTATGCTAATGACAGAGATAAGAGGAAGTCAACTACCTCCTAGGTGTTTACAGTGTGTAGGTCTTGCATAAGTTGGAAATCTCAGTTGTAGCATATAGTGGCCTTGTCTACTACTGAGTCAGAGTATATTGCCATCACTGAGGCAATGAAAGAGGTTGTTTGGTTAAAGGGAGTGCTTTCTGAACTTAAGTTTGTGAAATCTTCTCTTGTTGTGTTCTCTGATTCTCAATCTGCTATTCAGTTATGTAAAAATCCTGTTTTCCATGATAGGACAAAGCATATAGATGTAAGGTTTCATTACATTAGGGATATTGTAGAAAAGGGTGAAGTTTTTCTTCAAAAAGTGCATACAGATAAAAACCTAGCTGACATGGGAACTAAGCCCTTACCATTAGAAAAACTTATTTTCTGCATTAAATACTTGCACTTTGATCTAAGATAGGTTGCATGTCCTGGGGGAAAGACCTCAGCCACCTTATCAGCTGTGGTAAGGGTGGTAGGTGGTTGGAGGCATGAAGTCCTTTTTTAGACTAATGGGTGTCAGCCCGAATGAGATTAATTGGGCTGAGCCCAATTGCTTATCCCCTTGCACCAGATGCTGCCACGTGCCCCCTCACATGGATCTTGCTCTACAGCCGTTGGGGCTGTGTTTGTTATTGTGAGAAGGCTATGCGCCGTTCTAATTCACTCTCTAATCTCTCTCTCTCTCTCTCTCTCTACACTCGATTCAGTGTATTCTCTCTTCTCTCTCTTCTTTTCCGATGAGTCTCCGGCCATTTCTTGGTCATCTCTCACGGTTCTTTGAGTGGTAGATCTTTTGTGAGTACTGGAGTAAGGCAATCTCTTCGATTGCTTAGTTGCTGGAGAAGAATTAGGGTCTGTGAGACCCGAAGGGTTTGTGGTGAGATTTGTTCGGTGGAACTTGATCTGGTGTGAGGGGATTTTCTGGTGGAGGTATTGGTGGTCTGAGGGAGAACCCTATCTGAACCATCTGTGCTCCCTTGGATCTTGTTTTGGTTGAATAGATCAGTGTGGTCTGGCGGGTTCTGAGCCAAGTTCTTTAATCTATTTTGTTGTTCTTGGTGCTTATTAGTAATTGCTTTTAGATCCGAGAGGATCCTTCTTATTATTACTAATTTGTGTGTTAAGTGTGCATGTTGAAGTAAGTACAAGGAGGCTGGGTTAACAGCTTTCAAGACATTGTAATAGTTAGGGCTTGATTCTTGTAATTCAAGTTTGTATTACTTGTGTAATATCAGCCGCGTGGTCGAGAGTTTTGCTGAGCTCTCTTGTACAAAAACAAAGAGATCTCAGTAATTAGTGAATCTAGACTAATCTGATCCCTACAATATACAAGACAAAGATGGAATACACATATCACCAAGGCCTTCCATTTCTCTTCCACACCACACCAATATTTTTGATGGTGCGTCATTTACATTTGTAGTTAGCTATTACTACTCCTTCCGCGCAATAGGAGCCACTCTTATTGTGGGCACAGTTTTTAATAAAAGTTCAGGACAGTGGATTGGAAAAATTAGTGGCACATGAGATCCATTTTTTTCATTATTCGCTCCATTCCCCAAATTTTGTCACAATTTGACCGAATACGAATTTTAAAAAATGTAATGAAAAGTGGGTTGAAAAAGTTGGTAGGATGTAGGTCCTACTTTTAAAGTATTAGTTTTATAATAAAATGTTAGTAGAAAATAAGTTAGTGGAGTGTGGTATCCACTACCAAAAATGATAAAAAAGTGAAATGTGACAAATTTTGTGGGACGGACGAAAATAGAAAAATGTGACAAAATTTCAGGGATGGAGGGATGGATCTATACAATATATAAAAGGGGAGTTTTGTGGGTAATTAGGGAAATAAATCACATAAAATTTTTGAGTAATTGTGGGTACTTTGTAACTGGAAACCACATTAAAAATATATTTAGGGTGGTAATTACAAGCTAGAAAAATGGGAAGCGGTTATTTTGATAGTGGAGGAGTATTTAGATAGTGGAGAATTTAAAATCAACGTTCATATCAATTTTGGAACAAGTATAATCTGAGTTCTTTATTGTCTAATTTAATTCACCTATTGTGCTCTGCAGATTGGTCGTGAAAGAGAGGTGGCTGTTTGCCTAATGCAGAAGTGCATTGATAGAGGATCTGAATTGCAAATAAAATCTGCTGTAGCACTTGATCATCTAAAAAATTATATTCTCTCTGTCCCGTTAAAAATGAAATGTTTTTCTTTTTTGGTTGTCCTATTAAAAATGAAACGTTTCCTAAAATGGAAATAACTCTATCTCTACTTTTTTATCTCTCTTACTTTACTCTCTCTTTATTTACTCACAAAACAAAACTACATAAAATCCCGTACCGATTCCTAAATGTTGCATTTTAAGTGGGACAGAGGGAGTACTACATAGAGGCAGATAAAGAGGCACATGTGAAGGAGGTATATCTGTTGAAATCCTTTATATTTTTGTTGTAGCTGTACAAGTCTTGAGTTTTGATCATAAATTATTCAAGTTGTGGTGTAGTTCGGGTGATAAACAAGTTTTTTTTTGCGTGGTCCATTGTAGGCTATTAAGGGTATGCGTAATATATTTAGCGGTGGTAAAATAATGCAAATACTCTATAAACCTATTATTAATCTAGATTTATCTGTACATTTTCTGCGGCCACTGTTTACATATTCTTGCCTCTTGCGGAATGTTACTCAGAGTTTCCGCTCCTACTTATTGACACTTTTTGCATAAGAATCCATATATTTGTTTGAGTAAAGGACATTAAGATTTTTATCATTTTTTGTTCACTGAGATGATTCAAACGGAATTTTATTTGCCTTGTATGTCATTTTAATTAAATTTGGTTTAACCGTTTGATTGGAATTCCAAATAAAAATATTTTTTGTCCTTTCACCGAATGCATGTGGTGTGAATTGTTCGATTACGTATTTTCATGGGTCTCATCTTATGCTTTGCTCTACGGATGATCGTTTTAATATATATATTATTGATTTTGTGCATTGCAAATTAATTTTGTTCCTTATTTTATTGTAGTTTTAGGTGAGGCGGGCGGTTAAAGATGACAAACGAGTTATTTTACCTATGAGTTCCGTTGAAAAGGAAGAATTGAAGGTTTAGTTTATAATGATAATATTGATTTTAAGATTAATTTTAATTTTAAAGTTAATGTGGTGTATAAAGAAGTTTTAAAAATGATGAGTAATTATCCATTGTGTTTAATTCTTTATTGTGATAGATTTTTATCTTCTTATTTCATGATTTAATGTTTAAACATTATATTATGCAATTTATTTCAAATTTATTATGCTTCAATGTTGATTTGTATAGATTTTTTGATTCTCATGTAACTAAAATTGTTACTCATATTGTTCATTGTTAATGTTGATTTTAATTTTGTTTATTTAATCTAAAATTAAAAATTAATATTTTAAAAATATATTTATCTGTGCATAGCACAAGTGTGATACTAGTTTATAATAAAATATGAGTGAAGTGTGACTCTTATTATGAGACGAACTTAAAAGAAAAAGTGTGACAGTAATATTTTGAGTGCATGGTGCACGACTTGTAATTGAAACTCAATAAATGTTTATTATTGGTTTATTGACCCGCAATTCCAACTTGCTTGGCTGGTTCGTAGTATTCTCTCCGTCCTCGATTAATTGTCACTCTTTTTCATTTCGGTCCGTCTCTCAATAATTATCATACTTCATTTTTACCATAAATGGTAAGCAGGTCTCATATTTCACTAACTCACTTTACTTATATTTTATTATAAAATCAATATAAAAAAAAAGTAGATTTTCACATTCTACTACCCTTTTCAATTAATTTTTATTTATGTGTCTTAAAATCCATGCCCGATCAAGAGTAATAATTAATCAGGGACGGATGGAGCATGCAGTCTTGGATTTATGTTGTACACATATTATTGTGTTTTGCACATCACATCACGAGTGACGAGTTATGGCATGTTTATTGGTTCTTTTTAGTAGTATCAAAACTGTTTTTATTAATGTTTCACATATTTCAATGTAAGGACATGTTTGAATCTTTTTTTATTATAAAACGTATCATTTCCATTTTGTATGTTTCACGTATTGCAATGTGAGGATATGTTTGACAGTTTGAGGGTTTATTTGGACATAAGACATGATTTAATAAAAGAAGGGCGGGGGTGGTAAATATGGTCCTCTACTCTCTTTGATTAAATAGTTAAAACAAGTGTGGCAAGTATGGTCCTCTCCTCTCTCATAGATGCAGGTAATTTATTCAGTGCTACTTACTATGCAAGAATTTTAGAGAGATTATGAGTCGTAAATGGAGTTGGATCTCCTGTTGTGCTCCAACCATGTACAAACATATACTCCCTCTGTCCTATTAGAAATGAAACGTTTTCTTTTTTAGTTTATCCCATTAAAAATGAAACGTTTCCTAAAATAGAAACATCTTTATCTCTACTTTTTCATCTCTCTTACTTTACTCTCTCTTCATTAACTCACAAAATAATAAAAATCCATGCCGATTTTCAAATGTTGCATATTTAATGGAACAGAAGGAGTATTTTATTAATAAAAAAATTAAAATTTAATATTAAAATATTGTGATCAGCCCCTGCTATTGTTAGAACAGAGGTGATCCAACTCCTTCGTAAATTTACGTACATTTATTGCTTGCTTGGCGGATTTCGGACATTCTTAAGGTATACATTAAGGTGAACCAATAGGAAAAAGTAGAAGATTATTATATTATGGAATGCTATACGATTTTATTTAACTATACGGATATTTGCCAAACTCTAACTCGTAGCCATTAATGTGTTTCTAGATAGGGGCATAATCTCAAAATCAAGCCGAACTATGTACTTGCACGAACTTAAATTAATACACAAAATTGGCAAAAACTTTATATGTGTTGTCTCTCACACAATGAGCAAATTATTTGAGAAATATCACCAGGGACATTTCATTTTCACAGTAAACACTATGATTGTTTTTATTACTAAACCCTTTAATAAGAAGAGATTGGAGCATGGCCATAAACATTGTGACTGAAACACAAACAAGCCATGTCGATGGAATCTATAGATCACCAAGGCCTTCCATTTCTCTTCCCCACCACCCCAATTTTTCAATGATCAGAAACTTGTCATCCATTTCCAACTCCCTGCAATTATTGATGCAGATTATGCACAAACCTTAACATTTTCGAACCTAAAAACTCATGTATGTGCCCTCCTCAACCTCAACATCTCCAAAAACGATGCTGTCCTCATCTTGTCTCCAAACTCCATCCGTTTCCCAGTCGCTTTTTTCGCGGTGGCGGTGTTGGGGCCTTTGTCATCCCCTCCAACCCACTTTACACAGCAGCTGAGATTTCCAAACAGATCAAAGACAGCAGTCCCAAACTGATCATCACAGTCCATCAACTCTATGATAGAATCAAATAGTTCAACCTACCTTGCATTCTTCTAAACCAAAGTTCCTCAAAAAATCCAATGCTGCATAGCTATTCAGTATTGATCCGGGCGACACTAACCACATCATTGCCAGATGTGATGCAATATTGTATTCATCGGGGACAATGGGAGCTAGCAAAGGAGCTGTGCTGACACATAAGAACTTCATGGCATCTGCCTTGATGATGACATCAGATCAAGAAGCAAATAAGGAGTCAGGGAATGTGTTTCTCTGCTGGTTACCCATGTGTCATATCTTTGGACTGTCGGCTCTGGTTTACGCGCAGCTGCAGAGAAGGAACACGGTGGTGGTAATGGCGCGGTATGAGATGAATGGTGTGTTGAAGGGCTATTGAGCAATACAAGGTGACACATTCGTTCGTCGTGCCACTTGTCGTTTTGGAGCTGATTAGGAAGCAGGAGAAGGTGAAGGAGTACGATGTTTCGACTTTGAGGGAGGTTATGTCTGGAGCAGCTCCATTAGGCAAAGAGATGATAGAAGCATGCTCCAAAATTTTCCCACAAACTTCTGTATATCAGGTACAAGATAGCCTGAAAATCAGAAGCGCAAATTTCATGATTTAATCCATAAACATACACACTTTCGATAAAAAAAGGGGTAGAAGATGCTCACTATTGTGGATATTGACATAATATGGAGTTGAGCTTTTTGACAGGGCTATGGCATGAAGAAGCATCAGGTGTTGTTTCATTTGAAAACAGAAGGAAGTTTTCATATCATCCAGGCTCTGTAGGGCCACTTGCTCCCAGTGTTGAAGCTCAAATAGTCGATTCGGATGCAATGAAATGCCTCTCTCCTTTACAGAAAGGGGAAATATGGATCAAAGGCCCCCTGGTGATGAGAGGTATGTCTGAATTCTGATCTTCTCGACATCTACTAGCAACATGTTTAATAGTTGTTGACTTGTTGTCATGTCTGTAGGCTATTTGAACAACCACAAGGCTAAGTTGGCAATAGATGAGATTTTTGTGAACAAAAATGGGATCATTGGCGTGGTAGGGAAGAGAAACGGGAGGCCCTAGAGATCAGTAGACACCATCTTTGCCATATATTTCTTCTACATTCAACATGGTTTTGTTTGGGTTTGAATCGGTAGTGAGTTCTGCTGTTAAAAGTTTGTCTCCTTGCTTTCTCTATTTATAGTTATGTTTCAACCCCTCATTACAGGATTAACTTAAGAAAAAACAGGAAAAATAAATACTACTATGTGTTTTGTGTAACTTTATCCCTAATTAGGGTGGAAAACAAATAGATCCACAATGTGAGAGAAAACTCACAAAATTTGACAATTTTTATACTAATTGAAGTTTTGAGCATGCACATAGTGCGGCTTGATTTAGAGATTCTGCCCCCTATCTAAATAAGAGAAACACATTAATTTCCATTAGGTCGTGTTTGATAATTCATAGCTAAAGCTTTTCAACTGGAACTTTTTATTCTAAACGTGAACTGTGTGAATTTTATCTCTGTAAATATATGTACTCCATTTCAGTAAACATGTAGTCTATTTATTTTCAATCACATGTCCTTTCCAAAATAAATCTGCCTTAAGATGGATCGAATCCATAGAATTTAGTTTATATGGGTTGTTATTTAGAATGATTGCAGTAAATTGGAAGCAAAGTACATTTCCTCTGTATTCATATTATATCTATCAACATTGTAGGTCACCTCAAATATTGTCTAGGGATTGCTTGTGTTACATAACCTACATTGCTTAGATACATATTATCGACTTCCTGTCCATCATTAAACCGGGCAGGTGTGATATTATACATTGCATACACTGACACACACACTGACACACACACATATATAGGGTGATAGCAGTTCTTGATATGATATAACAAAGATATACATTCTCACTTATATTCACAACAACAATAACTTTTATTCCATATTGTTAGACCACGAGCGTTACTTTGTTTTTATTTGAGTTGCTATTCAAATGTGTTTAGACTTTTGATTAGTAGTTTTATTTATGGCATGTGCTGTTTGATCTTTTTTTCTTGCCATAGACACTAGCTCGCCGTCTTTGAGTTGAGCTTTTTCTTTTACAAAAATAATTACTTTTATTCATAACAATAGTTATTGTAACACAATTATTAATGATAGAATTTTGCTAGAATTTTGTTGTCGGAGCTTCTTCATAATCTTCCCTGAGGTACAACCTGTATAGCATCGACAATGTAGATTAAGTTAGACTGCTGCAACAATTAGTGCCAAAATATGAATACTATTCATATTCTAATGGTATCACCTAGAGTTTTGCAACAGATCGTTGTCTAAGCTCTTTCCTCAAAATCTTTCCTATAGGTGATCTGGGTATTTCTCTAGTAAAAATCACCCTCCTCAATCTTTTGAATGGTGCAACCTGTTCACACAAGAACAAACAGAATAAGATTGAGGCTCAATTAGATATTACATGTGTTATTCTGAATTACCTGTTGTGCAATAAACTGCTGTACTTGTTGTTTTGTTAGAGAACTCATGGATGATCTCACAATATATGCTATTGGAATTTCACCAGCTTCAGCATCATCTAATCTGCATCATTTTAAACTCTTACATTAGATATTAATTGCATATTGTATGAATGATTAAAGATACATGGTTTGGGTTGTTTACTGCTCACCCTATAACAGCAGCGTCCACTATTTCAGGATGAGTGAGAAGCAGCTCTTCTAGCTCTGAAGGTGCAACCTAAAACAACCACAGCATCACCAAATGTGACAAGTAAACAAGAGTATCAACTCTCTCCCTTACCTGAAAGCCTTTATATTTGATGAGCTCTTTTACGCGGTCTACAATATAGAGTCGACCCTCGTCATCAAAATAGCCAACATCTCCTGTGTGCAACCAGCCTTCCTCATCTATGATTTCCGCGGTCGCCTTGTGGTTGTTCAAATAGCCTACAAACATGACTACAATTTAACAACACCATTAAACATTTTGCTTGTAGATATCTACAGGATCAGACATACCCTTCATCACCAGGGGGCCTTTAATCCATAATTCCCCTTTCTGAAAAGGAGAGAGGCATTTCATTGTATCCGAATCAACTATTTGAGCTTCAACACTGGGAACAAGTGGCCCTACAGAGCCTGGATGCGATGGAAACAACCTTCTGTTTTCAAATGAAACAACACCTGTTGCTTCTGTCAAGCCATACCCCTGTCAAAAAGCTCAACTCCATATTATGTCAATATCTACAATAGTGAGCATCTTCTACCTCTTTTTTTTATCGAAAGTGTGTATGTTTATGGACTGAATCTTGAAATTTAACGCTGTTCGCGTTTTTTATGTTCAGGTAATCTTGTACCTGAGATACAACAGCTTGTGGAAAAATGTTGGAGCATGCTTCTATCATCTCTTTGCCTAATGGAGCTGCTCCGGACGTAACCTCCCTCAATGTCGAAACATCGTACTCCTTCACCTTCTCCTGCTTCTTAATCAGCTCCAAAACGACAAGGGGCACGACTAACAAATGTGTCACCTTGTACTGCTCAATAGCCCTCAGCATAGCATTCATCTCATACCGCGCCATTACCACCACCGTGTTCCCTCTCTGCAGCTGTGCGTAAAGCAGAGCCGACAGTCCAAAGATATGGCACATGGGTAAGAAGCAGAGAAACACATTCCCTGATTTCTTATTTGCTTCTTGATCTGATGTCATCATCAGGGCAGATGCCATGAAGTTCTTGTGTGTCAGCACAGCTCCTTTGCTAGCTCCCGTTGTCCCCGATGAATACAATATTGCTGCTGCATCACTCTGCATCACATCTGGCAAAGATGTGGTTGGTGTCGACTGGATCAAATCCAAATAGCTATGCACCATTGGATTGTTTGAGGCACTTTGGTTTAGCAGAATGCAAGGAAGGTTGAACTGTTTGATTCTGTCATAAAGTTGATGGACTGTGATGATCAGTTTGGGATTGCTGTCTTTGATCTGTTTGGAAATCTCAGCTGCTGTGTATAGTGGGTTGGAGGGGATGGCAACGGCCCCAACAGCTACCACCGCTAAGAAAGCGACTGGGAAACGGATGGAGTTTGGAGACAAGATTAGGATGGCATCGTTTTTGGAGATGTTAAGGTTGAGGAGGGCACATGAGAGCCTTAAAACATGAGTTTTGAGGTCCGAAAACGTTAAGGTTTGCGCAGAATCAGCATCGATAAGTGCAGGGGAGTTGGAAATGGATGACAAGTTTCTGAAGAGAAATGGAAGCATTGAAAAATTGGGGTGGTGGGGAAGAGAAATGGGAGGCCTTGGTGATCTGTAGATTCCATCTTTGCCTTGTATATTCGACATGGCTTGTTTGTGTTTCAGTTACAAAGTTTGTGAATCTCTCTTCTTAATAAATTAGGATTTAGTAGCAAAAAAAGTGTTGAATGTTTAAAATTTAATGTCCCTAGTGATATGCTTTGTGTTGATTTACAAATAGATCCATAATGTTGTCAAATAAATAGCATCTATTTGCTCATTGCGTGAGAGACAAAACTCATTAAAAGTGTTTTCCAATTTTATGCATTAATTTTAGTTCGACAAGTTCATAATTCGGCTTGATTTTGAGATTATCCCCTATCTAGAAACGCATTAATTAATTGCTACGAGGTAGTGTTTGGCAAGTATCTCAAAATTCAAATCCAAATTCATGGAAACGCCAATAATAGAGCTGCATAACGCCTCGTTGATGAATATTTCTCCGATGAGCTATGATGGAATGTATTTGTATATCGGTTTTGGTTCTAAATGTGCAAATCGTTGTTCCTGTAGCTAACAACACGTTGATAGATCGTGATAATTATTTCTAGCAACAACTTGATTGTGTAGGACGCGATGAACTTTCGATGATGCAAAAGTGCACAATGGAAACACGGTAGCTCCCGTACGGTTGAGCTCTTCGACTAGTACTTCCCAAGAAGATCTCATCAAAGTCCGCATTGGATGAGTTCTTATGTTGATTTTATTTATGTATTTTTTTTCTTATTTCAATTACGTAATTACTTTTTAATTAATCATGCAATTATTAAAATTTTAATAATAGGAGCATATTTTAATTCCAGAAATATCATAATTTAAATAAATTATATATAAAATTTAAAGGAAAAAAATATTAAATAATAAATGGTGGGACCAAAAATAATAGAAATTTATCTGAATTATTATTTTTTGCAATAAGATTTGGTATTTATCTTACACAGGATATCAAACAAAAGGAGATGGATAAGATTTAAAATGTGTGTTACCAATATCCGGCGAAGGAGATAAACAAAAAGAGGGTGTTCTCTTTTTCTTTATTAAAAAAGTGAAAACATTTTAATTTAGTGTGTATTATTGGAATTATCTAGTTGTATAATGTTATCTCAATATTATTTATATTTAATAATTATTACCTCATAATTGTACAGATGGAAATATACACCTTAGGGATTTATATTAGTAGATAAAATCATAAAATAATGTTTTTCTTTTAATTTAGTTTTTAATGAATTTCAGGGGCGTGGTGGGTTGGCCTACCAAATTCCAAAATTTCAAGCATTGAATGAAAAGAAGATGTCTTGGCCATCCCTTGGCTTGGCATACCGAAATGTGATTTCATTGCTAATTGTAATGTAGATCCTAAATCCTCACACTAATCTATAATTTTAGAATATGCTGCCAATTTATATTTCACTTTATTGTATTGATTGGCATTTAGTCACTATAGATATACTTTGAAGCTCTTCATTTGCATTCCTAGATTAATCCTCCTTATTTGAACTTAAATGTACAATTAACATTTGATTGTGTTTTATTTATTGATAACTATTTTTATGGGTTATCTAATAGTTTATTGAATTTCAATGGCATAAATCACTATCAATTACTCCTATATTAATCATATAATTATGACATAAAAGTAATAGATGAATTATCATTGCAAAAGAAAATAATTGATGAACTATTTGTTGGGTTTTGATTTGAGACTTTGGTGTCGTTTTCTTGATGTGAGCTATCGATCGAAAGGTTCAATCCTTAGTATCTATGTTGTAGCACTTAAATTATTTATATCATGAAAAAGATGTGGTGGATATGCAATAGAAAAAACCTTCTTTTATATCATGTACATAGCTGTGCTAATTAATTAATTTACATCTATGGGTTGAGATTTGAGAATTGAGATGAATGAAGATTACGTATCCCCAACTTACAAATACTTAATTATCACCTATTAATACTTGCTTAATGCTATTCTTAGGGTTATTCTAACAAGGGA